>NW_027184630.1:0-2418000 GCF_032405125.1 Capricornis sumatraensis
GCAGCCCTGCTGTGTGCGGCTGCATTCACTGCTTTGGCGGAGCCGAGTGAGCCTCCAGTACGGCAGAGCCCCAGCTCTGCTCAGAGGCCCGATGTGGCAGAGTTGCTGGCGTGAGGCTGCTCTGCATTGGGCGAGCCTTACCCAAACTTGCCTCGCGGCTAGGCTTCCAGTCCAGAAAGGAGCGGGCTGCGCGAGACTGGGAGATGCTACTGGCGCCTTCCTGGCCTCAGCTCCACTCCTGCCTTGCCTTTGCACCTCGTCCCCAGGCGTTCTTGTGGAGGGCTTAGTTGCCGGTGGGTTGCACACTGCCAAGCGCTCCAGCTTGAGGGCTCTAGTAGAGGCAAAGTGAGGGCAACTGGAAGTCTATTCTTACGGTTGCTTGACCGCCCAGACTCAGCACAGCACGGAGAGCACAAGGCTAACAGGGCCCCTGGCTGGGGTCTGCAGCCACACACACGCGGAGGCTGACTCGGTGAGCGCCCAGAAGGTGCCTGACAGACGTCATTTCCCTAGTGCTCTCCTCCCCAGCAGAGACGTGTGCAGGTGGTTGGGGCCTGCCCCTGCGTGTCTGGGCTCCCGTCCACAGCCCCAGCTCAGGGAAGCAGCTCCTGAGCCAAGACCTGTGGACGGCGCAGGGGGACCCGCCTGGAAGCCTAGTTTACAGCATGCGGGAAGCGAGCCTCCTCGGGATAAGAGAAGGCAGCCCTGCTGTGTGCGGCTGCAATCACTGCTTTGGCGGAGCCGAGTGCGCCTCCAGTACGGCAGAGCTCCAGCTCTGCTCAGAGGCCCGATCTGGCAGTGTTGCTGGCGTGAGGCTGCTCTTCCCTGGGCGAGCCGTGCCCAGACTTGCCTCGCGGCTAGGCTTCCAGTCCAGAAAGGAGCGGGCTGCGCGAGACTGGGAGATGCTACTGGCGCCTTCCTGGCCTCAGCACCACTCCTGCCTTACCTTTGCACCTAGTCCTCAGGCGTTCTTGTGGAGGGCTTAGTTGCCGGTGGGTTGCACACTGCCAAGCGCTCCAGCTTGAGGGCTCTAGTAGAGGCAAAGTGAGGGCAACTGAAAGTCTATTCTTACGGTTGCTTGACCGCCCAGACTCAGCACAGCACGGAGAGCACAAGGCTCACAGGGCCTCTGGCTGTGGTCTGCAGCCCCACACACGCTGAGGCTGACTCGGTGAGCGCCCAGAAGGTGCCTGACAGACGTCATTTCCCTAGTGCTCTCCTCCCCAGCAGAGACGTGTGCAGGTGGTTGGGGCCTGCCCCTGCGTGTCTGGGCTCCCGTCCACAGCCCCAGCTCAGGGAAGCAGCTCCTCAGCCAAGACCTGTAGGAGGCGCGGGGCGCCCCCGCCTGGAAGCCTAGTGCACAGCATGAGGGAAGCGAGCCTCCTTGGGAGAAAAGGAGGCAGCCCAGATGCGTGGGGCTGCAATCACTGCTTGGGCGGAGCCGGGTGCGCCTCCAGTACGGCAGAGCTCCAGCTCTGCTCAGAGGCCCGATCTGGCAGAGGGCTGGCGTGAGGCTGCTCTGCCCTGGGCGAGTCTTGCCCAGACTTGCCTCGCGGCTAGGCTTCCAGTCCAGAAAGGAGCGGGCTGCGCGAGACTGGGAGATGCTACTGGCGCCTTCCTGGCCTCAGCTCCACTCCTGCCTTGCCTTTGCACCTAGTCCCCAGGCGTTCTTGTGGAGGGCTTAGTTGCGGGTGGGTTGCACACTGCCAAGCGCTCCAGCTTGAGGGCTCTAGTAGAGGCAAAGTGAGGGCAACTGGAAGTCTATTCTTACGGTTGCTAGACCGCCCAGACTCAGCACAGCACGGAGAGCACAAGGCTCACAGGGCCCCTGGCTGGGGTCTGCAGCCCCACACACGCGGAGGCTGACTCGGTGAGCGCCCAGAAGGTGCCTGACAGACGTCATTTCCCTAGTGCTCTCCTCCCCAGCAGAGACGTGTGCAGGTGGTTGGGGCCTGCCCCTGCGTGTCTGGGCTCCCGTCCACAGCCCCAGCTCAGGGAAGCAGCTCCTGAGCCAAGACCTGTGGAGGGCGCAGGGTGCCCCGCCTGGAAGCCTAGTTTACAGCATGCGGGAAGCGAGCCTCCTCGGGATAAGAGAAGGCAGCCCTGCTGTGTGCGGCTGCATTCACTGCTTTGGCGGAGCCGAGTGAGCCCCCAGTAAGGCAGAGCTCCAGCTCTGCTCAGAGGCCCGATCTGGCAGTGTTGCTGGCGTGAGGCTGCTCTGCCCTGGGCGAGCCTTGCCCAGACTTGCCTCGCGGCTAGGCTTCCAGTCCAGAAAGGAGCGGGCTGCGCGAGACTGGGAGATGCTACTGGCGCCTTCCTGGCCTCAGCACCACTCCTGCCTTACCTTTGCACCTAGTCCTCAGGCGTTCTTGTGGAGGGCTTAGTTGCCGGTGGGTTGCACACTGCCAAGCGCTCCAGCTTGAGGGCTCTAGTAGAGGCAAAGTGAGGGCAACTAAAGTCTATTCTTACGGTTGCTTGACCGCCCAGACTCAGCACAGCACGGAGAGCACAAGGCTCACAGGGCCTCTGGCTGTGGTCTGCAGCCCCACACACGCTGAGGCTGACTCGGTGAGCGCCCAGAAGGTGCCTGACAGACGTCATTTCCCTAGGGCTCTCCTCCCCAGCAGAGACGTGTGCAGGTGGTTGGGGCCTGCCCCCGCGTGTCTGGGCTCCCGTCCACAGCCCCAGCTCAGGGAAGCAGCTCCTCAGCCAAGACCTGTAGGAGGCGCGGGGCGCCCCCGCCTGGAAGCCTAGTGCACAGCATGAGGGAAGCGAGACTCCGTGTTAGAGGAGGCAGCCCAGATGCGTGTGGCTGCAATCACTCCTTGGGCGGAGCCGAGTGCGCCTCCAGTACGGTAGAGCTCCAGCTCTGCTCAGAGGCCCGATCTGGCAGAGGGCTGGCATGAGGCTGCTCTGCCCTGGGCGAGCCTTGCCCAGACTTGCCTCGCGGCTAGGCTTCCAGTCCAGAAAGGAGCGGGCTGCGCGAGACTGGGAGATGCTACTGGCGCCTTCCTGGCCTCAGCTCCACTCCTGCCTTTCCTTTGCACCTAGTCCCCAGGCGTTCTTGTGGAGGGCTTAATTGCCGGTGGGTTGCACACTGCCAAGCGCTCCAGCTTGAGGGCTCTAGTAGAGGCAAAATGAGGGCAACTGGAAGTCTATTCTTCCGGTTACTTGACCGCCCAGACTCAGCACAGCACGGAGAGCACAAGGCTCACAGGGCCCCTGGCTGGGGTCTGCAGCCCCACACACGCGGAGGCTGACTCGGTGAGCGCCCAGAAGGTGCCTGACAGACGTCATTTCCCTAGTGCTCTCCTCCCCAGCAGAGACGTGTGCAGGTGGTTGGGGCCTGCCCCTGCGTGTCTGGGCTCCCGTCCACAGCCCCAGCTCAGGGACGCAGCTCCTGAGCCAAGACCTGTGGGAGGCGCAGGGGCCCCTGCCTGGAAGCCTAGTTTACAGCATGCGGGAAGCGAGCCTCCTCGGGAGAAGAGAAGGCAGCCCTGCTGTGTGCGGCTGCATTCACTGCTTTGGCGGAGCCGAGTGCGCCTCCAGTACGGCAGAGCTCCAGCTCTGCTCAGAGGCCCGATCTGGCAGAGTTGCTGGCGTGAGGCTGCTCTGCCCTGGGCGAGCCTTGCCCAAACTTGCCTCGCGGCTAGGCTTCCAGTCCATAAAGGAGGGGGCTGCGCGAGACTGGGAGATGCTACTGGCGCCTTCCTGGCCTCAGCTCCACTCCTGCCTTGCCTTTGCACCTAGTCCCCAGGCGTTCTTGTGGAGGGCTTAGTTGCCGGTGGGTTGCACACTGCCAAGCGCTCCAGCTTGAGGGCTCTAGTAGAGGCAAAGTGAGGGCAACTGAAAGTCTATACTTACGATTGCGTGACCGCCAAGACTCAGCACAGCACGGAGAGCACAAGGCTCACAGGGCCTCTGGCTGTGGTCTGCAGCCCCACACACGCTGAGGCTGACTCGGTGAGCGCCCAGAAGGTGCCTGACAGACGTCATTTCCCTAGTGCTCTCCTCCCCAGCAGAGACGTGTGCAGGTGGTTGGGGCCTGCCCCTGCGTGTCTGGGCTCCCGTCCACAGCCCCAGCTCAGGGAAGCAGCTCCTCAGCCAAGACCTGTAGGAGGCGCGGGGCGCCCCCGCCTGGAAGCCTAGTGCACAGCATGAGGGAAGCGAGCCTCCTTGGGAGAAGAGGAGGCAGCCCAGATGCGTGGGGCTGCAATCACTGCTTGGGCTGAGCCGGGTGCGCATCCAGTACGGCAGAGCTCCAGCTCTGCTCAGAGGCCCGATCTGGCAGAGTGCTGGCGTGAGGCTGCTCTGCCCTGGGCGAGCCTTGCCCAGACTTGCCTCGCGGCTAGGCTTCCAGTCCAGAAAGGAGCGGGCTGCGCGAGACTGGGAGATGCTACTGGCGCCTTCCTGGCCTCAGCTCCACTCTTGCCTTGCCTTTGCACCTAGTCCTCAGGCGTTCTTGTGGAGGGCTTAGTTGCCGGTGGGTTGCACACTGCCAAGCGCTTCAGCTTGAGGGCTCTATTAGAGGCAATGGGAGGGCAACTGCAGGGCTCCTCCAGCCGTTGCTTGACCGCCCAGACTCAGCACAGCACGGAGAGCACAAGGCTCACAGGGCCTCTGGCTGTGGTCTGCAGCCCCACACACGCTGAGGCTGACTCGGTGAGCGCCCAGAAGGTGCCTGACAGACGTCATTTCCCTAGTGCTCTCCTCCCCAGCAGAGACGTGTGCAGGTGGTTGGGGCCTGCCCCTGCGTGTCTGGGCTCCCGTCCACAGCCCCAGCTCAGGGAAGCAGCTCCTCAGCCAAGACCTGTAGGAGGCGCGGGGCGCCCCCGCCTGGAAGCCTAGTGCACAGCATGAGGGAAGCGAGCCTCCTTGGGAGAAGAGGAGGCAGCCCAGATGCGTGGGGCTGCAATCACTGCTTGGGCGGAGCCGGGTGCGCCTCCAGTACGGCAGAGCTCCAGCTCTGCTCAGAGGCCCGATCTGGCAGAGGGCTGGCGTGAGGCTGCTCTGCCCTGGGCGAGTCTTGCCCCGACTTGCCTCGCGGCTAGGCTTCCAGTCCAGAAAGGAGCGGGCTGCGGGAGACTGGGAGATGCTACTGGCGCCTTCCTGGCCTCAGCTCCACTCCTGCCTTGCCTTTGCACCTAGTCCCCAGGCGTTCTTGTGGAGGGCTTAGTTGCCGGTGGGTTGCACACTGCCAAGCGCTCCAGCTTGAGGGCTCTAGTAGAGGCAAAGTGAGGGCAACTGAAAGTCTATTCTTACGGTTGCTTGACCGCACAGACTCAGCACAGCACGGAGAGCACAAGGCTCACAGGGCCTCTGGCTGTGGTCTGCAGCCCCACACACGCTGAGGCTGACTCGGTGAGCGCCCAGAAGGTGCCTGACAGACGTCATTTCCCTAGTGCTCTCCTCCCCAGCAGAGACGTGTGCAGGTGGTTGGGGCCTGCCCCTGCGTGTCTGGGCTCCCGTCCACAGCCCCAGCTCAGGGAAGCAGCTCCTCAGCCAAGACCTGTAGGAGGCGCGGGGCGCCCCCGCCTGGAAGCCTAGTGCACAGCATGAGGGAAGCGAGCCTCCTTGGGAGAAGAGGAGCTAGCCCAGATGCGTGGGGCTGCAATCACTGCTTGGGCGGAGCCGGGTGCGCCTCCAGTACGGCAGAGCTCCAGCTCTGCTCAGAGGCCCGATCTGGCAGAGGGCTGGCGTGAGGCTGCTCTGCCCTGGGCGAGTCTTGCCCAGACTTGCCTCGCGGCTAGGCTTCCAGTCCAGAAAGGAGCGGGCTGCGCGAGACTGGGAGATGCTACTGGCGCCTTCCTGGCCTCAGCTCCACTCCTGCCTTGCCTTTGCACCTAGTCCCCAGGCGTTCTTGTGGAGGGCTTAGTTGCCGGTGGGTTGCACACTGCCAAGCGCTCCAGCTTGAGGGCTCTAGTAGAGGCAAAGTGAGGGCAACTGGAAGTCTATTCTTACGGTTGCTTGACCGCCCAGACTCAGCACAGCACGGAGAGCACAAGGCTCACAGGGCCCCTGGCTGGGGTCTGCAGCCCCACACACGCGGAGGCTGACTCGGTGAGCGCCCAGAAGGTGCCTGACAGACGTCATTTCCCTATTGCTCTCCTCCCCAGCAGAGACGTGTGCAGGTGGTTGGGGCCTGCCCCTGCGTGTCTGGGCTCCCGTCCACAGCCCCAGCTCAGGGAAGCAGCTCCTGAGCCAAGACCTTTGGAGGGCGCAGGGGGCCCCGCCTGGAAGCCTAGTTTACAGCATGCGGGAAGCGAGCCTCCTCGGGATAAGAGAAGGCAGCCCTGCTGTGTGCGGCTGCATTCACTGCTTTGGCGGAGCCGAGTGCGCCTCCAGTACGGCAGAGCTCCAGCTCTGCTCAGAGGCCCGATCTGGCAGTGTTGCTGGCGTGAGGCTGCTCTGCCCTGGGCGAGCCTTGCCCAGACTTGCCTCGCGGCTAGGCTTCCAGTCCAGAAAGGAGCGGGCTGCGCGAGACTGGGAGATGCTACTGGCGCCTTCCTGGCCTCAGCACCACTCCTGCCTTACCTTTGCACCTACTCCTCAGGCGTTCTTGTGGAGGGCTTAGTTGCCGGTGGGTTGCACACTGCCAAGCGCTCCAGCTTGAGGGCTCTAGTACAGGCAAAGTGAGGGCAACTAAAGTCTATTCTTACGGTTGTTTGACCGCCCAGTCTCAGCACAGCACGGAGAGCACAAGGCTCACAGGGCCTCTGGCTGTGGTCTGCAGCCCCACACACGCTGAGGCTGACTCGGTGAGCGCCCAGAAGGTGCCTGACAGACGTCATTTCCCTAGTGCTCTCCTCCCCAGCAGAGACGTGTGCAGGTGGTTGGGGCCTGCCCCTGCGTGTCTGGGCTCCCGTCCACAGCCCCAGCTCAGGGAAGCAGCTCCTCAGCCAAGACCTGTAGGAGGCGCGGGGCGCCCCCGCCTGGAAGCCTAGTGCACAGCATGAGGGAAGCGAGCCTCCTTGGGAGAAGAGGAGGCAGCCCAGATGCGTGGGGCTGCAATCACTGCTTGGGCGGAGCCGGGTGCGCCTCCAGTACGGCAGAGCTCCAGCTCTGCTCAGAGGCCCGATCTGGCAGAGGGCTGGCGTGAGGCTGCTCTGCCCTGGGCGAGTCTTGCCCAGACTTGCCTCGCGGCTAGGCTTCCAGTCCAGAAAGGAGCGGGCTGCGCGAGACTGGGAGATGCTACTGGCGCCTTCCTGGCCTCAGCTCCACTCCTGCCTTGCCTTTGCACCTAGTCCCCAGGCGTTCTTGTGGAGGGCTTAGTTGCCGGTGGGTTCCACACTGCCAAGCGCTCCAGCTTGAGGGCTCTAGTAGAGGAAAAGTGAGGGCAACTGGAAGTCTATTCTTACGGTTGCTTGACCGCCCAGACTCAGCACAGCACGGAGAGCACAAGGCTCACAGGGCCCCTGGCTGGGGTCTGCAGCCCCACACACGCGGAGGCTGACTCGGTGAGCGCCCAGAAGGTGCCTGACAGACGTCATTTCCCTAGTGCTCTCCTCCCCAGCAGAGACGTGTGCAGGTGGTTGGGGCCTGCCCCTGCGTGTCTGGGCTCCCGTCCACAGCCCCAGCTCAGGGAAGCAGCTCCTGAGCCAAGACCTGTGGAGGGCGCAGGGTGCCCCGCCTGGAAGCCTAGTTTACAGCATGCGGGAAGCGAGCCTCCTCGGGATAAGAGAAGGCAGCCCTGCTGTGTGCGGCTGCATTCACTGCTTTGGCGCAGCCGAGTGCGCCCCCAGTACGGCAGAGCTCCAGCTCTGCTCAGAGGCCCGATCTGGCAGTGTTGCTGGCGTGAGGCTGCTCTGCCCTGGGCGAGCCTTGCCCAGACTTGCCTCGCGGCTAGGCTTCCAGTGCAGAAAGGAGGGGGCTGCGGGAGACTGGGAGATGCTACTGGCGCCTTCCTGGCCTCAGCTCCACTCCTGCCTTGCCTTTGCACCTAGTCCCCAGGCGTTCTTGTGGAGGGCTTAGTTGCCGGTGGGTTGCACACTGCCAAGCGCTCCAGGTTGGAGGCTCTAGTAGAGGCAATGGGAGGGCAACTGCAGGGCTCCTCCAGCGGTTGCTTGACCGCCCAGACTCAGCACAGCACGGAGAGCACAAGGCTCACAGGGCCCGTGGCTGGGGTCTGCAGCCCCACACACGCGGAGGCTGACTCGGTGAGCGCCCAGAAGTTGCTTGACAGACGTCATTTCCCTAGTGCTCTCCTCCCCAGCAGAGACGTGTGCAGGTGGTTGGGGCCTGCCCCTGCGTGTCTGGGCTCCCGTCCACAGACCCAGCTCAGGGAAGCAGCTCCTCAGCCAAGACCTGTAGGAGGCGCGGGGCGCCCCCGCCTGGAAGCCTCGTGCACAGCATGCGGGAAGCGAGCCTCCTCGGGAGAAGAGAAGGCAGCCCTGCTGTGTGCGGCTGCATTCACTGCTTCGGCGGAGCCGAGTTCGCCTCCAGTACGGCAGAGCTCCAGCTCTGCTCAGAGGCCTGATCTGGCAGAGTTGCTGGCGTGAGGCTGCTCTGCCTGGGCGAGCCTTGCCCAGACTTGCCTCGCGGCTAGGCTTCCAGTCCAGGAAGGAGCAGGCTGCGCGAGACTGGGAGATGCTACTGGCGCCTTCCTGGCCTCAGCTCCACTCCTGCCTCCCTTTGCACCTAGTCCCCAGGCTTTCTTGTGGAGGGCTTAGTTGCCGGTGGGTTGCACACTGCCAAGAGATCCAGCAGTGAGGGCTCTATTAGAGGCAATGGGAGGGCAACTGTAGGGCTCCTCCAGCCGTTGCTTGACCGCCCAGACTCAGCACAGCACGGAGAGCCCAAGGCTCACAGGGCCCCTGGCTGGGGTCTGCAGCCGCACACACGCGGAAACTGACTCGGTGAGCGCCCAGAAGTTGCCTGACAGATGTCATTTCCCTAGTGCTCTCCTCCCCAGCAGAGACGTGTGCAGGTGGTTTGGGCCTGCCACTGCGTGTCTGGACTCCCGTCCACAGCCCCAGCTCAGGGAAGCAGCTCATGAGCCAAGACATGTGGGAGGCGCAGGTGGCCCCGCCTGGAAGCCTAGTTTACAGCATGCGGAAAGCGAGCCTCCTCTGGAGAAGAGAAAGCAGCCCTGCTGTGTGCGGCTGCATTCACTGCTTTGGCGGAGCCGAATGTGCCTCCAGTACGGCAGAGCTCCAGCTCTGCTCAGAGTCCGGATCTGGCAGAGTTGGTTGCGTTAGGCTGCTCTGTCCTGGGCGAACCTTGCCCAGACTTGCCTCGCACATAGGCTTCCAGTCCAGGAAGGATCGGGCTGCGCGAGACTGGGAGATCCTGCTGGCGCCTTCCTGGCCTCAGCTCCACTCCTGCCTTGCCTTTGTACCTAGTTCCCAGGCGTTCCTGTGGAGGGCTTAGTTGCCGGTGGGTTGCACACTGCCAAGCGCTCCAGCAGTGAGGGCTCTATTAGAGGCAATGGGAGGGCAACTGCAGGGCTCCTCCAGTGGTTGCTTGACCGCCCAGACAGCACAGCACGGAGAGCCCAAGGCTCACAGGGCCCCTGGCTGGGGTCTGCAGCCCCACACACCGGAGGGGAATTCCGGGAGCGCCCATATGGTGCCAGACAGACGTCATTTTCCTAGTGCTCTCCTCCCCAGCAGAGACGTGTGCAGGTGGTTGGGGCCTGCCCTTGGGTGTCTGGACTCCCTTCCACAGCCCCAGCTCAGGGAAGCAGCTCCTCAGCTAAGACCTGTAGGAGGCGCGGGGCGCCCCCGCCGGGAAGCCTAGTTTACAGCATGCCGGAAGCGAGCCTCCTCAGTACAAGAGAAGGCAGCCCAGCTGCGTGCGGATGCAATCAGTACTTTGGCGGAGCCGAGTGCCCCTCCAGTACGGCAGAGCTCCAGCTCTGCTCAAAGGCCCGATCTCTCATAGTTCCTGGCGTGAGCCTCCTGTGCCCTGGGCGAGCCTTGCCCAGACTTGCATCGCGTAGGCTTCCTGTCCAGAAAGGAGTGGGCTGCGCAAGACTGGGAGATGCTACTGGCGCCTTCCTGGCCTCAGCTCCACTCCTGCCTTGCCTTTGCAGCTAGTCCCCAGGCGTTCTTGTGGAGGGCTTAGTTGCCGGTGGGTTGCACAATGCCAAGCGCTCCAGCAGTGAGGGCTCTATTAGAGGCAATGGGAGGGCAACTGCAGGGCTCCTCCAGCGGTTGCTTGCCCGCCCCAGACTCAGCACAGCACGGAGAACAAAAGGCTCACAGGGCCCCTGGTTGGGGTCTGCAGCCCCACACTCCGGAGGTGAACCCCGGGAGAGCCCAGAAGGTGCCTGAGGAACGTCATTTCCCTAGTACTCTCCTTCCCAGCAGAGACGTGTGCAGGTGGTTGGGGCCTGCCCCTGCGTGTCTGGGCTCCCGTCCACAGCCCCAGCTCAGGGAAGCAGCTCCTGAGTCAAGACCTGTTGGAGGCTTGTGGGGCCTCGCCTGGAAGCCTAGTTTACAGCATGCGGGAAGCGAGCCTCCTCGGGAGAAGAGAAGGCAGGCTGGCTGCGTGCGGCTGCATTCACTGCTTGGGCGGAGCCGAGTGCGCTTCCAGTACGGCAGAGCTCCAGCACTGCTCAGAGGCCCGATCTGGCAGAGTTGCTGGCGTGAGGCTGCTCTGCCCTGGGCGAGCCTTGCCCAGACTTGCCTCGCGTAGGCTTCCTGTCCAGAAAGGAGCGGGCTGCGCGAGACTGGGAGATGCTACTGGCGCCATCCTCGCCTCAGCTCCACTCCTGCCTTGCCTTTGCACCTAGTCCCCAGGCGTTCTTGTGGACGGCTTAGTTGCCGGTGTGTTGCACACTGCCAAGCGCTCCAGCAGTGAGGGCTCTATTAGAGGCAAAGGGAGGGCAACTGCAAGTTTCCTCTTGCGGTTGCTTGACCGCCCAGACTCAGCACAGCACGGAGAGCACAAGGCTCACAGGGCCCCTGGCTGGGGCCTGCAGCCCCACACACGCGGAGGCAAACTCAGTTAGCGCCCAGAAGGTGCCTGACAGATATCATTTCCCTAGTGCTCTCCTCCCAAGCAGAGACGTGTGTAGGTGGTTGGGGCCTGCCCCTGCGTGTCTGGGCTCCAGTCCACAGCCCCAGCTCAGGGAAGCAGCTCCTGAGCCAAGACCTGTGGGAGGCGCAGGGGGACCCTCCTGGAATCCTAGTTTACAGCATGCTGGAAGCCAGCCTCCTCGGGAGAAGAGAAGGCAGCCCTGCTGTGTGCGGCTGCATTCACTGCTTTGGCGGAGCCGAGTGCGCCTCCAGTACGGCAGAGCTCCAGCTCTGCTCAGAGTCCGGATCTGGCAGAGTTGCTTGCGTTAGGCTGCTCTGTCCTGGGCGAGCCTTGCCCAGACTTGACTCGCACATAGGCTTCCAGTCCAGGAAGGAGCGGGCTGCGCGAGACTGGGAGATTCTGCTGGCGCCTTCTTGGCCTCAGCTCCACTCCTGCCTTGCCTTTGCACCTAGTTCCCAGGCGTTCCTGTGGAGGGCTTAGTTGCCGGTGGGTTGCACACTGCCAAGCGCTCCAGCAGTGAGGGCTCTATTAGAGGCAATGGGAGGGCAACTGCAGGGCTCCTCCAGCGGCTGCTTGACCGCCCAGACTCAGCACAGCATGGAGAGCACAAGGCTCACAGGGCCCCTGGCTGGGGTCTGCAGCCCCACACACGCGGAGGCCGAGTCGGTGAGCGCGCAGAAGGTGCCTGACAGACGTCAGTTCCCTAGTGCTCTCCTCCCCAGCAGAGACGTGTGCAGGTGGTTGGGGCCTGCCCCTGCGTGTCTGGGCTCCTGTCCACAGCCTCAGCTCAGGGAAGCAGCTCCTGAGCCAAGACCTGTGGGAGGCGCAGGGGGCCCGGACTGGAAGCGTAGTTTACAGCATGCGGGAAGCGAGACTCCTCGGGAGAAGAGGAGACAGCCCAGCTACGTGCGGCTGCAATCAATACTTTGGCGGAGCCGAGTGCCCCTCCAGTACGGCAGTGCTCCAGCTCTGCTCAGAGGCCCGATCTTGCAGAGTTGCTGACGTGAGGCTGCTCTGCCCTGGGCGAGCCTTGCCCAGACTTGCCTCGCGGCTAGGCTTCCAGTCCAGGAAGGAGCAGGCTGCGTGAGACTGGGAGATGCTACTGGCGCCTTCCTGGCCTCAGCTCCACTCCTGCCTTGCCTTTGCACCTAGTCCCCAGGCGTTCTTGTGGAGGGCTTAGTTGCTGGTGGGTTGCACACTGCCAAGCGCTCCAGCAGTGAGGGCTCTATTAGAGGCAATGGGAGGGCAACTGCAGGGCTCCTCCAGCGGTTGCTTGACCGCCCAGACAGCACAGCACGGAGAGCCCAAGGCTCACAGGGCCCCTGGCTGGGGTCTGCAGCCCCACACACCGGAGGGGAATTCCGGGAGCGCCCAGAAGGTGCAAGACAGACGTCATTTTCCTAGTGCTCTCCTCCCCAGCAGAGACGTGTGCAGGTGGTTGGGGCCTGCCCTTGAGTGTCTGGACTCCCGACCACAGCCCCAGCTCAGGGAAGCAGCTCCTCAGCTAAGACCTGTAGGAGGCGCGGGGCGCCCCCGCCGGGAAGCCTAGTTTACAGCATGCCGGAAGCGAGCCTGCTGTGCCCTGGGCGAGCCTTGCCCAGACTTGCCTCGCGTAGGCTTCCTGTCCAGAAAGGAGTGGGCTGCGCGATACTGGGAGATGCTACTGGAGCCTTCCTGGCCTCAGCTCCACTCCTGCCTTGCCTTTGCACCTAGTCCCCAGGCGTTCTTGTGGAGGGCTTAGTTGCCGGTGTGTTGCACACTGCCAAGCGCTCCAGCAGTGAGGGCTCTATTAGAGGCAAAGGGAGGGCAACTGCAAGTTTCCTCTTGTGGTTGCTTGACGGCCCAGACTCAGCACAGCACGGAGAGCCCAAGGCTCACAGGGCCCCTGGCTGGGGTCTGCAGCCGCACACACGCGGAAACTGACTCGGTGAGCGCCCAGAAGTTGCCTGACAGATGTCATTTCCCTAGTGCTCTCCTCCCCAGCAGAGACGTGTGCAGGTGGTTTGGGCCTGCCACTGCGTGTCTGGACTCCCGTCCACAGCCCCAGCTCAGGGAAGCAGCTCATGAGCCAAGACATGTGGGAGGCGCAGGTGGCCCCGCCTGGAAGCCTAGTTTACAGCATGCGGAAAGCGAGCCTCCTCGGGAGAAGAGAAAGCAGCCCTGCTGTGTGCGGCTGCATTCACTGCTTTGGCGGAGCCGAGTGCGCCTCCAGTACGGCAGAGCTCCAGCTCTGCTCAGAAGCCCGATCGGGCAGAGTTGCTGGCGTGAGGCTGCTCTGCCCTGGTCGAGCCTTGCCCAGATTTGCCTCTCGGCTAGGCTTCCAGTCCAGGAAGGAGCAGGCTGCGCGATACTGGGAGATGCTACTGGCGCCTTCCTGGCCTCAGCTCCACTCCTGCCTTGCCTTTGCACCTAGTCCCCAGGCGTTATTGTGGAGGGCCTAGTTGCCGGTGGGTTGCACACTGCCAAGCGCTCCAGCAGTGATGGCTCTATTAGAGGCAAAGGGAGGGCAACTGCAAGTCTCTTGCGGTTGCTTGACCGCCCAGACTCAGCACAGCACGGAGAGCACAAGGCTCACAGGGCTCCTGGCTGGGGTCTGCAGCCCCACACACCAGAGGCGAACTTCGGGAGCGCCCAGAAGGTGCCTGACTGTCGTCATTTCCCTCGTGCTCTCCTCCCCAGAAGAGAGGTGTGCAGGTGGTTGGGGCCTGCACTTGCGTCTCTGTGCTCCTGCCCACAACCCAGCTCATGGGATGCAGACCCTAAGCCAAACCTGCAGGAGGCGAGGGTCGGCTCGCCTGGAAGCGGAGTGCACAGCATGTGGGGAATCGAGCCTCCTCGGAGGTAGATGAGACAGCATAGCCGCGTGGCGCTACAAGCCCTGGTTGGTCAGAGTCAAGTGCTCCTCCTCTAGGGCATAGCTCCAGGTCTGCTCAGAGGCCCGATCTGGCATAGTTCCTGGAGCGAGGCTGCTCTGCCCTGGGCGAGCCTTTCCGAGACGTGCCTCGCTGCTAGGCTCTTGCCCATGAAGGAGCAGGCTGTGCGAGGCTGGTATATCCCACGGGCACCTTCCTTGCCTCAGCTCTGATCCTGCCTTGCCTTTGCAGGTAGGCCCCAAGCGTCCTTGGGGAGGAGTTAGGGGCCGGTGGGTTCCACATTGCCACGGGCTAGAGCAGTGAGAGCTCTGTCAGAGGGAATGGAAGGGCAACTGCTTGGCTCCTTCAGTTGTTGCTTGGCTGCCCAGACATGTGCCGCACGGAGAGCACCATACACCCAGGGCCCCTGGCTGGGATCTGCAGTCCCCAGACTCGGAGACTCACTCCGTGGGCGCCCTGCAGGTGCCTGACAGATGTATATTCCCTAGCGCTCTCGTCCCCAGCAGAGACGTGTGCAGGTGGTTGGGGCCTGCCCCTGCGTGTCTGGGCTCCCGCCCACAGCCCCAGCTCAGGGGAAGCAGCCCCTGAGGTAAGACCTGTAGGAGAAGCAGGAGGCCCCTCCCTGGAAGCCAAGTGCGCAGCATGAGGGGAAACGAGCCTCCTCGGGGGAAATGAGGCAGCCCAACCGCGTGCAGCTGCAAGCCCAGTTTGGGCGGAGTCGAGTGCGCCTCCACTACTGCAGAGCTTCAGCTCTGCTCAGAGGCCCGATCTGGCAGAGTTCCTGGCGTGAGGCTGCTCTGCTCTGGGCGAGCGTTGCCCAGACTTGCCTCGCTGCTAATGTTAGTTCCCAGGAAGGAGCAGGCTGCGCGAGGCTCGGAGACACCACTGGCGCCTTCCTGGCCTCAGCTCCGCTCCTGCCTTGCCTTTGCACCTAGGCCGCAGGCGTCCTTGTGGAGGTTTTAGGGGCTGGTGTGTTTCACACTGTCAAGGGCTCCAGCAGTGAGAGCTCTGTTCGAGGGAAGGGAAGGGTATATTTGGAGTACAATCCTTTATCAGATATGAGGCCCACACCCTCAGCCTGAACCCTCACCCCGAACCCTTACCCTCACCCTCACCCTCACCCTGATCCCTCACGCCTCACCCCTCACCCTAACAAGTTGGGGGGCTCTTCCCCAAACTCTAACCTTAACCCTACTGCCGGGGTCCAGCCCCAGTGGATCCAGGGTGATTTGAAGTTGGGGGCAGAGCCGGCATCTTTAGAAAAATACATATTTAATCACAGATATAGAGAGATTAGAAATGGTTAGTGCAGTAGGAAGATTAGTGAAGAAAAGGAGGCTGAATAACTTAGATTACATGGAATAGCATCCATGCTCCAGATGGGAATTCAGCCAGAAAAATGGGAGCAAGAAAGAAGTGACATGGGGGAATCAGTCTTTCCGGAAACTGATCCGATTTCTTTATTTTTGGGTTTGCTTATATACCTTTTGTTACACATAGGGATGAATACAGAGTCACGTGGGGGTCAGCAGTCCTGACCTTTATCAAAATCAGGTGCTTCACATAAATGTATAAAAAAGGTCTTAGGGATACTACATCATCTTCTGGCCATGAGTGAGACCTGCTGACATTTTATGATCCTTTCTTTCTGATAACCAAAAAACTTATTTTTTCCAAGTGTGTTTTTTCTCAAACCAGGCACCACCCTCCAAATAAAGCTGCATTCCTATAGGGTGTGGGTGTAGTGAGTTACAATCAAGAAAGGAATTTACTTAACCCAAGGTTAACAGGATTCATCTTAAAGGTTAATACTTATTTCTCCTATATGTTAGTTATATTCATTAGAAGGGTAGGGAACATGGAGATTTAGCAGCAAACATCAGCCCAACAAATGAAAATCCTTTCACCAATGCTCCCCTTAAGATCTATTTAGTCTTAAGATATGATAAAGTTACATTCTTACATAGCAAGGATACAGTGATTTGTAGCAAAGTCCAGTGGTCTATTACAAAAGAGAAAATCCATTAGCTAAAAAGTCTAGTATTGCTAACATCAAAAACGACTGTATTTCCTTTTCTATATTCCAAATACATTGATTAATATATTCCCAAGTGCCTAAGGATATGGAGGCCTGGCGGCAATCATTGACTCAACAAGAAGAAAAAGCCCTATGCTAATTAAGACTCTCCAAAACTCTGTGCTGTTTATGGTTAAGAGGTAGTAAACAATCATGTGGCAGGAGTATGGATAATCCTGTCACACAAGCTAGTCTGTCAGCAGAGAGGTTTGACCTGAGACATCCTTGTCCCACCCAGAGCAGGGAATTAGCAGCAATTATTGACACAACAAATGAAAAAACCCTTCACCAATATAATTCCTAACCAACCCATTATACTAATAATTTCTAACTCCCCAAAATAATTTGCCTTTAGTAAGTCTAAAACATCTCGTGCCTCTCAGATTGGGAGGCTGTAAATCACATGTGGCTGGACTAACCTAAACAGGTGGGCTAGATAACCTTCAGAGCAGTCCGGAAGCTGAAACACTCTTGTCACGCCCAAGAATTTTTATTGCCTTGGAGCTGCAGGTTTACTCCTTCTCCGAGAGAAACGGTTATTGGGGAGAGCCCCCTGTAAAGTCAGAGGTGTAGGTGAGAGCATAAAACAGAGTCTGGTTTTGGGGTAGATGCTCAGGAACAGGGGGTTTCCTGAGGCTTGATCACGCCTTTGCATATGCCAAGCCTTCTTCCTCATGACCTTTGCCATGGGCGGAGTTCCTCACGCTGGCCCCCGACACCCTATCCACATCCTAAACCTAACCCACATCATAGTCACGCCCTCAACCCTATACTTACCCTTGAAGCACGTACCCGCCTCATCTTCATTTTTGACACTTCCCATGCATAACAAAAGACAAGGTCGTAATGTTTCAAACATGGATCCAAGACCCATTATCCACATAAAAAGAATATACATACTCTGATCACATCATTTAAATCTCTTGCATCACCAAAATACCTCTCCACCACGTATCCAATCGCCATTGATGGATCACATCTATCTCATACATTTCATAACTTAGCAATCAAATACGCAGCAGTAATCTGGGTAATTTTATACACAAGATATATTTATACCATAAATATTTCAACACATTCCACTTTCTACGATGAATTCAATCTTCACAAAAGTAGGATGAACAGCACCTGTTTCCACTAGGATCCATATCATTGCACAAAGTGACAGTGAGCGTGAAAATCTTAATGATGACCACCAGTAAGAAGGTCAGCACGGTTGATATCACAGATTTTTCAGTGTTCCAATACAAGTTCTACCCAAATCCATAAGGAGAGACGTACGCATAGGAAACTACACATTGAAAGCAAGTCTATTGAGATAAATATTGGACATCAATTGTGTGAATCTTTAAGGCATAACTGCAGACATTCTTCAGACATTCTTCAAATTCATAAAATGACAACAAAGTATGGCTATGTACAATCCATTCGGTTTTATAAACCACTCATGAATAACCTCACAAGCCATTGAAAACCAGATGACAATTTCAAATAGCTTTGATCTACAAACAAGGCTGTAAGACAGAAAGTCAAAATCGAAATACATGAAGTAAATCCTCAATAGACAGGAAAACATCCCATGGTAGTGAAGTCAATTAACATTAGTTATTAGGGCTTTCATGCACAGACTCATTTCCGATCGATGTGATCTCAATTCATATTTGGCAAAATATACGAAAGCTGATCTTAACAGTCATATTATTTTTCTTTGTACCCCTAAAAAGAAAAATGAACATGAAACACTAAATTAAACTTGGAGACTCACATTTCCCAATCGGTATACAAAGCAACGGCATGTCAAACTTTCTAATTCACATATGCATTTAAATGAAATTGGATGAAATACCCCTAAATTAACACATACTTCTATGCCCAATGTTTCACAAGGCAGAAAACACTCAATGAATGAAACTGAGAGGGTAACAGCCAGGAAGGCCAGGGGTCTCCAAAGGGAGGAAACGGGGTGCAAGTGTCAGACAGTTGTTATCTGTCACTTCCCAGGCAGGAGGAAACAAGCTGTTCTCTTTCTTCCCCTTCTCGATACAAATTTAAAAAGAGGTTTTCTCTTACAATTCTGCGTTGCTATAATGACACCTGGTTCCACCTGAACTTCACTTTTCTCATACTTTGAGCTGACCAAGGCATTTTTCTTATGGAAAGGTTTGCCTTAAGCTATGTGAATGTACTATGTATTTACCCTAGACTCTATCTTCAAGGAGGTTCTGCCTAAAGGCTCAGAACTGACTTGACAAACCAATTAGCTTTACTCATACATGGTTCTCCTGATCTATGTGAATGAAGCTATCTATTTGCTCATATCAATCATTTTATGGCCCAGGATGACTGACCTGGTGCCACGGTCATCTCCATATATCTTGTGGGTGAGGGGTCTGCTGCCATTCCTTTCTCTAATGAGTAGACTGCTAGTAGCTAGATAACATGCAGCTAAAGATGAGTAGGGGGCACTCTTTCTGCCCCCTTCTGATGTCTATGTCAGAAGCTTTCTCTCTTTTATACTTTCATAAAACGTTGCGACACAAAAGCTCTGAGTGATCAAGCCTCATCACTGGCCCCGGGTTGAATTCTTCCTCTAAGGAGCCCAAGAATTCAAGCATCTTTCCCGGTTAGACAACAACCTTTAAAAACAATGGTCTTTTCAAAAAAAAATGATGATAAGTGATGAGTATGCAGATGTCTACGAATGAAATGGGACCCATATGTCAAACCACATAAAAATATATCTTCCCTCAACATACATATAACACAATCAGGCCTTCATATGCATCGATTCGCCAACTATCAACTCATACAAATATGGATGTAAAATATCACAATACATTCCAAAGTTGAAAAGTGATGGATATTGACTTTCGCCCGCTGGTGATTCTTTTTATGTCATCTCCATTATATTAGCTATGACAATGAAGCATGTGCTGTGCTAAGTCACTTACATTGTGTCCAACTCTTTGGGATCATATGGACTAGGCCCCACCAGGCTCCTCTCTCCATGAGATTCTCTAGGCAAGGATACTGGAGTGGGTTGCCATGCTCTCCCTCAGGAGATCTTCCTGCCCCAGGGATCGAATCCATATCTCCTATGTCTCCTGCATGGGTATGTTCCGCATGTTCTTTACCACTAGAACCACCTGGGAAGCCCCAAGACACATGAACATCAGTGGATTTGGGGATCCACGGGCCATATACAGAACCATTCCTCCAACAAAACTGAAGAATGACTTTAAAATCTCAAACAAAACATGAGTGTATGTGTTCACAAACTTCACGGAGCAAGGGTTTCTTCGATCTGAAAACTGGCATCGATGAAGGATTGTGTGAAGAATGCTTCCAAGTCTATTTGGCAAACACAACCTAAGTTGGCTATATTTAGTCCTCAGATGAATGGAATGTCATGAGTACTGGTCGTTTCAAATAAGTAGCATGTGAAGCTGTTTACACTTATTGGGATGCGTGGTAGGCCACATTCACACATTTCAGTAGCATTGGTGCCAAAACGATACATTTCTCAGGGGAAGCTTCTACATGGACTCTTGGGATCAGAGCTCTAACTCATACACACATGCTTTTCCTTTTAAAATGATCCTGCATGATACGCAAACAAAACACTGGATGAACACCTAGACGGTGAGCTCTGTACTAAATGATTTTAAAGCCAGTAGATGGAATGAGCTCATGAGGAAGACTACAAACGAGTCATCTTCTTCAACTTGGTCAAACTGCTCATAGTCATACAGGTGAATGAAAAGTTGAGCCTGTTGTCATTCAATCTGTTTAAAAGAAATAGAATAATACAACAAATTAGTAAATCTTATTTTCTTAATAAACATTGTATGATTTCTGCACAGCTTTGTTACTGGCATGAATAGAATATCTACAATAATAATTTGTCACAGTGAAATGGATTCACATTCGCTATCGAGTCACATCTATAATTGATGCCATAGCTGTTTGATACTATTGCTTGAATGAATGCAACTTATGTGACTTCACAAACTACAAACACGACTAACATAATAGCTATTATAAAACCTTGAGTGACATGAGCGTGAAGACGTAGTAGAGTTGCTCTCAAGAATAATGATACTATTATTCACTGCAGCCATAGTACTGGAATCTGTACATTCACACCCCTGCAAAAGAGACGGAAAGGATAGAATAATAATAAAGGAACTTCATAACTATATTCCTACTGTAAACATTCAACACGACGTTTTCTTTTAAACTGACTCTCATATTTGGTCTACTGTAACCTCTTCTGTGTTCATTTTATGCTAAACTTATTGCTAACAGTAAAATTACCATATGAGCTCTAATTAATTTTTTTTTACTTGCAAAGCTAGTGATAGAACCAAAGGCCAATATCTACATCAAACAGGAGGAACGGAATGGAAACTGTAAACAATTTTATGGAATAACATTTCCGTGCTCCTACTCAGTCAAACAGACATTCAAAAGGATGTGATTTTTCTGACAGTTTATTTCGGAAACTTGGAAGTGGATGACTGCAAACAATAAAACAAATAATATATTGATACATAATATTAATAATATACACTGGGTCATTCTTTTTTCTGTTCTGCCACAGCTAACTGACTGGAAGTCAGTTGTCGTAACTACTACTAACATAAGACCCTCACCGATAAGTGAAGATATATAGGAAAATCCATAATAGATCCAAAACCCATCAAAGATAGAATGGTAATAAAAAATACAGTGACAGTTTAGTTGGTATAAGAAACAGGATGATTATGAAAGCAAAGCCAACAATCATGGATAGGCCATGGAAGCCCGTGGCTGTCACGAGTGTTGACTTGGATCCTTCATCTCAGGTTGTTAAAAGTGCATGGTAAAATCCAGAGGTTTGCAGCAGTGGTAACCTCCTGAACAGACTGAAATAAACAGGGTTTCCAGAATATCCTGACGATTTCCATCTACTAGGCTGTGGTGAGCTCAAGCAATACATACTCCAGAGGACAGAAGACAGACAGGTTGGGAACACGTCTACTGCACTTAGGGAGAAAGGGAATGTTGCTACTCAGCCTAGTCCAAGTGTAGAAGCAACACCTCGGTGATTCGACCTTTAAAGACTCGATACATATGAGAACGACTGGTATGAAGAAACCTTCAGAAGTGCCTTCTCAGACCTCCTCCCATCATAAGCACAAGCATAATGAAAACACTGAGTTTTCATGGTCTCACGCAAAATTAGACTCACTTATGACTTTGCTTTGAGAAGAGTTGAACTACTCATTGTTAAAGAGAAATGATCCTTTCTTCTCTGAAGATCTGTGAATCATTCATAGGGTGTGGTGAATAAACTACTTACGGATCTAATACATAAAAATGCAATAGGCTAAGCACAGAGATGTTTTTCTCCCTTTCTCAAAGGATGGAACATTTTGTATTTGCACTGATTTTATGTCTTGACTTCATGTACAATTATACAGTGATTTTTTTAGTTGACATACAATAGGACTAAAAATATTGATATAATACTAATAACTCATGTTGGTATGTGTGGTTGTCACATAGGATTCACAGGAGATTTAAATTCACAGTTGTCAATGTAAAGGATGAATGCTATTTAGCTTCTTCGTGAATCTAGACCACGAATGAAGAGTTTTCCTCAACATATTTCACTGAGGGAAATACAAGGATGATAGGCATAATACTATGCTTCGACTCATGGATATCTAAGCATTGCTCACAATACAGATCTGATTTTCGAAATCAGGGTTCTTTCAGTGTCCTTGAACAGCATTTGTTTTTCTGTATACAGAAGAAAAAAACTCCTGAGTATCAAACTTGTTCACATAAAACATGTGTATGAATTGTTACCTTCCTGAAACAGGGATCAAACCCACATCACTTCCACCTCCTGCACTGGTAGGCAGATTATTTATTTATCAACTGCGCCACCTGGGAATCGACATACATTTCAAGGACCACTGCCATCAGCTTCTACTGTTCATGACCAAAGTAGGAGAAACAACATTGGAAGAAGTACTCAAAAGGGTACTCATAGGAAGTACTCATAAGTCAAGGAACTGTTATACGGGGTACTCTCGTTATTACTCGGACAAGTCAGTTCCTCCGATGATGATGGGTATAACTGAAAAATTACTACAAATGCATGGGATGCGATGTCTACATGATAAATGTGTTCCTCTTACACTATTGCTTCAGGGATGCCTACTCCAGCATGAAGGACTGCACTTCAAGGGACGCCTGCTATTCCAGCTCAAGCAACAGATAGTGAAGTGCAGATCATTGTCCTTTGTTGAAAATAATCAGCAGTTTGTCAACATAGGGAACATGCCGGAGGAACCCTCGGGATGGAACTCTGAAAACAGGTTGGGCCCTCTTTTTGCCAAGCCCTGCGATAAAATACAAATCAGAAAAAGAAAAATAGCATCGGTTTGGTCAGGACTTCCTCATCTTTTCTTTCTCGGTAGCAGGAAGCAGACATTGAGGCCAGAGGACGACAGGGTTTCATTGTGAACTAACGTTGGGTGGGGTGGAAGCTCATCTCTCTAGTAAGAATGTGGCTCAATAAAACGGAATTTCATTCGCTTCATGGACATAAGAGTTCTACAATCCTTCATTAAGGAATTCAATGAGTTATATTTCCTTCTACCTTCACAATCTCTTGGTTTACAAGAATGTCAATTGCTAGTCCAGCACTTATACGATGAGCGTTACAGGTAGTATTAGTGTATAAACGAGGAGGAGCAATGGCAGGAAGTTTACTTATTCTCTGTTTGAATTCTTGATTTTTTATATAATTTTTTATAACATCCTTACAGATGTGGATATTTTAGTGACATGTATAAATACACGTTGAGTAGTGCTATGATAACTCATAGTGTTGGCACAATAAATATCATGCTTACTATGTGCTTTTCATATATTCCTTTTGAGATTCTCTTCCATGATACATTATCAAAAGATATTTAATAGTTTCCTAAACTGTACAGTAGGTCCTTGTGGCTTCTTTTATATATAGGAATGTATTTGTTAATAATTCAAACAAAAACTGGTACACAGATATTCACAGTTACATTCACAATAGCTCAAAGGTAGAACTCATTCAAGTGTCCGTTGGTGGGAGACTGAATATGCCACACAAGGTATATTCAGAAGCTTGAACGGTATTCCACCATACAAAAAAGTACATGAAATGGTGCTGCCACTCTGCAAGACATTACAGAAATGACTCCAAAAGGAACACATGGAATAAATACATAGTTTGATTCCAATTCATGCTATGTACCCAAAAGGATTGGGAAAGGGGGCTGAAAAAATGGATACTTCTTCAGTCATACTGACAACAGCATGATTCACACTGGCAAACAAACAGAAGTAATCTAAGTGTCCATGGCAACCAATTCCATAAACAAACTGTGGTATACACACAATGGAATCTGATTCGGCCCTTCAAAGTCAGTAATTCTGACAATGCGACAATGTGGACAAACCTTATGGTCATTAGATTCAGTGAAATAAACCAGACCAAGAAAAAGACAAACGTTCTGTGATTCCACTCATATGAGATATCCAAACGAGTCAAATCTGTCAGAAATAGCAGAAAGTGATTCCGACCGATCAAAGAGAGTTCATGTTTCATGGACCTCAGTTTCCCTTGGAAAAACTGACTTCCCGTGATATCTCCAAAACCAATTAGACAAATAACTGGAAGCTATATCCAGTCAAATGAACGTAGACGTAATGTTACAGTGTACACCAAACTCACTCAAACTTCTCAACAGACAAAAGGCAAAACTGTATCTATGGTACTTCAGCTTAGCTTAAAACTGTATCTACAGTACCTCACTTCTGCTTTTAAAATGTAATAACAGCAACAACACACTAAAGTCTATCCAAAAAAGGATATAAAACATATATCACCTCAACTTTAAACCATTAGAAATTTAAACTGTGAAAAACCTTATTCACAAAACTTAAACACAAGCCACAGGAAAATATATTGATAAAATACATATCTGATAAAGGATTGTACTCTAAATATACCAAAAAATCTAGAACAATCTGGTAAACAATGTATACACCTAAACACCTGGCCTACAGAAATATCAAGATAGTAAATAAGCCTATCAAAAAGACTCAAAATCACATATCATGAGGAAATGACAAACTAAAATAACAGGGAGGTAGCACTGCACACCTATTAGATCCAGTAAACTCAAAAAAGGGGGTAGGGCACAGCTTCTCCGGCGGCTCAGTGGTGAAGAATCTGCCTGACAATGCAAGACACGCTAGTTCGATCCCTTACCCCAGAAGATCCCACATGCCACAGAGAAACATAGCTGGATTTTTCCACAGCTAAACAAGGCTCACCTGTGATCTGAATACTACATGTCTAGCACTTACTAAACAGCTTTGAAAACATGTCCAGAAAAAAAGTATCACATGATTATATACAACATCTCTACTTGTAATAACTAAACACTTTCAAAGATCAGGATGTCTTCAGTAGATGACAGTGTAAACAAATGGGGATACATCCGAAGTGAAGGGGAGCAAATGCTACCACAAAATATACCACCTCAGCATGAGAATTAGTTGGACCCAATTAACTTTTATTGTTTAGAGGACACATGATCGTCTCTGAAACCCAAGTTCAAGACAGCTCTTCTGCGAGTCACATTTACCACAGAAATCTCATTTCAAAGGAATCCTCTCTATATGCCAGATAGAAGGATGAGACACAGTCTTTTGAAACTCTTTTTTCTTTTCTATCCATAGGGAAAGCTAAGCCATAAATCTGCACAACAACCATACCCTTCCTTTCCTTTGGTTGTATTTTTTAAATATTTGTTTCTTTTTTAATTTGCCTACACCAGGTCAACCTTCATTGAGGCAAGCCAGATATTTAGCTACAGCATGCAAATTCTCCACTGTGGCATGGGAGATCTAGTTCTTGGATCAGGGAATGAACCTGGGCCTCCTTCTTTGGGAGTGTCCAGTCTCAGCCACTGGACCACCAGGAAGTGCCTGTTTTGTTTTTAGATGAAGGTGGAATCTAAGGTGATATCTTGGGCCATTTCAGTCACTGACTCAGTTTCCTGAGTTTCTCCAAAGCACGCAAAAGGTGCACATTATTAAACTGGTTTGCAAAACAAGAAAAGGTTGTCTGCTACAACACTGTATGCTTACAAATATCTAAACGGTAAATGGCATATTATTTATTTTTAATTACTATGGGGGGAGAAAGAATGCAGGATTCATACATGTTACAACAGGAAGAAATATTAAAACCATCTTCAGTGAAAAAAAATCCATATAGGAAAGGCCACCCAGAACCCTTATTCACCATGTCTGCTTTCAATCCATCAAGTTTGTCCAAATAACTGAAAATCTTGGTAACACTCTAAATAACGAAAAAAGGATGAAGATGGAAACAAAAGATATACTCATACACTTGAACAATTGCTAAAAGTGGAAGCGGGGCTGTGGATTACATTATAATGTAGATACCATATGATTTCCTGATTTTGGAGATTATGTGCTGGTTCTGCAGAAGGTACCCATTTTGGATAAAACACAGAGAGTATTTTAGATGATGTGGCAAATGCTAGCACTTGTTCCCATTGCTAGGCATTTTCTGTACATTTTAAATGACTGGAAAGTATACTAGGTTTCAAAACAACCATGCCAATACCACAAAAGACATTTAGAGTAGACAGGCAGGAAACTTTCTTACACAGGCCAAGACTTACCCAGACGAAGTTCAAGGGAAGCTGCGATGCTCACTGCCCTTGAAGGAGTCCACGTGGAATGAAGAAGTACTGTGGGAAGTCTATTAGTAACCACCATGTCTTGGGTCCTCTGGATGACCTACTGCAGGAGAAACAGATTTGACAGATAAAATGTTCCACATAACTTCACAAAAAGTTGTTAGACTACATTCAGTAAAGCTGAATCATTTCGGATCAATTTACAATCCTATAAAATACTACCATTTACAGTCCAAAAATCACTTGCATTTCTATACACTAATAACAATCAGAAAAAAAAATTAAGAAAATCCCACTTAAATAAAACATCTAGCAACAAACTTAATCAAGAACATGAAAGACCAGTAGTCAGAAAACTAGAAAGCACTCATAAAGAAACCAAAGAAAACACAAATACACAGAAAATTATCCCACGCTCATGCACTGGAACAATGAGGAATTAAAAGGTCCATTCCAACCAAAGTCATCAACAAATACAGTGACTGCAATCACAAAATAATATTCGATGGCATTTTTCACAGAAATAGAAATAGTCCTAATATTAGACTGCTAATGTTGAACAGGACCTTAAATGGCCAAAAAGACTCTGAGAAAGAGGAACACAGCTGGAGGCATCTTCCTATCCCTCTTCAAACTACATCACGGAGCTGGAGTGACCACCACAGTGAGGAACTGGCAGGAACACAGACACATGGACTCCAGGAGAGAAGAGAGAGCCCAGAAACGAACCCACGTGTACATGGTCAATTCCTGAAAATCAAACCAGGAACGAGCAAAGAGGAAAGGACAGTCTTCTCAAGAAACAGTGACAGGAAAACGGCCACCTACACGGAAGAACATCAGTGTTCATCCTCTACATCATCTAACGCAAATCTAACTAAAAACCCACCGTTTTGCACACGGAGCTCTTTCCCCCTGAGTCCTCTGAGATGGACCTCCAGTCAGCCCTCAGCTGGACACAGGAAACGTCTACTCCGTCCTCATTTTTCGCTCTGGCAGCGCCTCCCTGCTGGTGGGCACTGAGGCAACCCTGCTCCTCTCAGCCTGGATGCAGCCCTGTTATCCAGAAGCCTGAGCCCTGATGGTCCTGAGGAGACAAAGCTCCCGCCAGCTGCTCACGGAGCAGAGTCTAAAGGCAAAGCGTCCTGTGCCCGCGGGTCAGAAGGGGGTTTGGCGCCCCCTGCGGGCCACAAGAGAAGAGCGGGCAGCCCGGCGCTCACAGACCTCAGAGGGCTCACCCAGAAGCAGCTCTGCTGCGAGCACTCAGACTGGAAGCCCAAACTGAAATGGAGCAGAATAGCCCCATGACCCTCCGCAAAACATGGCTAAGGAACAATCAGAGCCTGTATGGAATGCAGCCATAAAAAGGAACACATTTGAGTCTGTTCTAATAAAGGGGAGGGAGTCAGTCAAAGAGAGAAAAACATGGAATCTAGAAGGACGGTACTGACGAGTCTGTTCACAGAGCAGCAATGGAGATCCAGACATGGAGAACAGATTTACAGACGAGGGTGGGGAACAAGAAGGAGAGGGTGAGATGAATGGAGAGCGCATCATGGATGCAGGTACACCAACATTTGTAAATAGACAACCAATGGGAATTTGCTGTATGATTCAGGGAACTCAAACTGGGGCTCTGTAGTGACCTAGAGAGGTGGGAATGGGTGTGAAGTGGGAGGGAGATTCAAGAGCAAGAGGACATAGGTACACCTAATGTGGATGCATGACAAATCAAACCAATATTGTAAAGCAATGATCAATCAACTAAAAAGTAATAACTCTTTAAAAAAATATGAACATAAACACAAACTTTGCAACAAGGTAACTCCATTTTAAAAACTATAGAAATTTTAGAAAACTACAAAAGTTCTACATGAACTTTGGTCTGGTGATCAGGTCTAACATACACAAAAAAAGCCAACTTACCAAATTATGAATATAAGTTATTTAAAACATTGCCTTTTATCATTTCATACATTTACCCTGTGGAGGACCTTACTCGAGAGAACCAAAAACAAACGGTTAAATGAACCACGGACCACCCACCCTGGCCAGGCGACAGAGAAAAGAAAACACTTGCAGGAGTCATCTTACAACAGGAGGTCCTGGGAAGGAACAAGGAACGAACAAGCTACCACCAAGCAGAATTCTGGAGAGGTCAGGTGATGGGAGGCTCCAGTTCAGAGGTCCTACCAACCTCCCAGGATCCACTTCGCTGGAATCCATCTCGGCTGAGTGGTGGGTGTGCCCCCAAGAAGGATCCCAATTCAGAATGCCTGGCAAGAGACAAACCAGAAATGAACCCAATGACCATAAAACCTGAGACTGTGAGCCACGTGACAGAGTGGTTCTCTCCGTTTCCCTCACCCTCCTGCCCTCCACCCCGGCAGCCCTTCCCAATAAAGCCTCTCGCTTGGACAGCACTCCTCTCCTCAGACAACTCATTGCCCAGTGTCAGACAAGAGCTCACTCTCAAGCCCTGGAAGGGATCCCCCTTCCTTCATCAAAAGCAATATCCAGGAGAAAATATCTTCAAAACGCTATCTTGTAGAGAAGGAAATGGCAATGGCAGCCGCTCCAGTACCATTGCCTGGAGAATCCCACGGACAGAGGAGCCCGGTAGGCTGCAACCCCGGGGTCACTAAGAGTCGGACACGACTTCACTGAGTGACTTCACTTTCACTTTTCACTTTCCTGCACTGGAGAAGGACATGGCAGCCCACTCCAGGGTTCTGGCCTGGAGAATCCCGGGGACAGAGGAGCCTGGTAGGCTGCTGTCTATGGGGTCACGCAGAGTCAGGCACGACTGAAGCGACACAGCAGCAGCAGCAGAGAAGGAAATGGCACCACCTGCAGTACTCTGGTCTCAGAAATTCCAGGGACAGAGGAGCTTGGTGGGTACAGTCCAAAAGCAGGGCATTTCTGATGGCAGGAAACAGTCCCAGGGAAGCTGAGGTGCTCACCAAAGGCCCCAGAGCTTTGGATAGCACACCAGAGCTGTGGCTGAGGATTCCCAGCTGCCATGCCTCTTGATCCTGGCCTCTTTCACTAGATACATGTGTGGAAAATGAGAATCTAAAATATGCCCTGGTGGTTCCATAGTAAAGAATCCACCTGCCAGTGCTGGAGATGCATGTGCGATCCCTAGGATGGGAAGATCCCACATCCAATGGAGTCTGTGTGCCACAACTGCCGAGCCTGTGCTCTAGATCCTGGAAGCCACGATGCTGAGTTCACATGCTGCAGCCACTGAAGCCCGTGAGCCTGTGCCCCTCAACAAGAGGAGACACTGCAGTGAGAAGCCTGCAAACCACTAGTTATGGCCCATGCTCACCAAAACTAGAGAAAAGCCCACACACAAAGATGCAACACAGCCAACAATAAATAAAACTCTTTTCCTAAAAAAAGGCATATCTGACAAAGAAACTGTACTCGAATTGTCCAAGAACACTAGAGCAAACAAGCCCATTCATAATTGGTAGCGACTGAAATAGACACCTGGCCACTGAGGGTATACAGATAGTAAACTATCATACAAAAACATCCTCAAGATACTGGTGCCATGCACGCAGAGCCCCCTTTGAAAGACAATCTGACAGTTTTTTTTCAGTAACCACGTGGGACAAGCACTGAATTCTGTGTATGACAAGCGGTGGAAGCCAGGTATCTTACCATTGGAATGCAAAGTTACAGATAAACAAAAGGACACGTTACACTGTCCATGTCGTGGTGGATCGGGCTGGAGACATCATCACAAATTACCTTTAACTGAATATGTTCAAAGGTGAGCTGGAATACATGTATATATATATCCATGTATTGTCAGCTGAGCATATTGAGCTCCTACATGTATGTTTTAAATATCATTCTCTAACAAAAGGGAACAGAAAACATCTCCGATGGCCCGGTGGTAAAGAATCTGCCTACCGATGCAGGGAACACGGGTTCAATCCCTGTGTAGAAGATTCCACACGCCCACGGACAACGAAGCCTTTGAACAACTCTTGAAGTTTGCATGCTCCAGAGCCCAAGTTCTGCAAACAGAGAAAGCACTGCAATGAGAAGCCATGGCACAGCAACTAGAGGGTTGCCTCTGCTCACTACAACTAGACAAACTAGCAATAAAGACCCAGCACAGTCAAAAATAATGTAATGTTAAAAAAAGGGACAGTTCTTTGAAGAAATGACTGAGACTAGGGGTGAGACTGTAAAAATATGAGCCAGGGTCATCTTAAATTATGAGAAATTAAAGAAATTAAAGACAACTATCAAGCTGTCCAAACTGATAAAAATGAACGATGACACAGTGTTATCTGTATACACCAGCAAATAACAATCTGAAAAGGAAGTTAAACAAACAATTCCCTTTCAATCATGTCAACATTAATAAAAGACTTTGCTATGGACAGAATGAGGATGACAAGACTGGCACACTGCAAATGATACATGATTGCTGAAAAATACCCTAAAGACATGGACAGATACTCCATAGCGATGAGAAGACTTCAGTTGGCAATACCGTGGAATGCATCTTCAATCTGAAATGAAGATTCAATATGAATTACAAAAGGCTGAAAGGTGGTTGCTAAACCACAAAAGATGCCAGCATTCTTGGCCTCCAGAGGAGAATTCCATCCAGGGCAAGTGACGAAGCTTGATGGCTCAGAGGTTTTCTGTTATAAAGTTTTATTAAAGTATAAAAGAGATCGAGAGAGCTGCTGACGTAGACATTAAAAGGGGGAAGAAAGAGGACCCCCTGCTAGTCTTTAGCCAGATGTTATACAGCCACTAGCAGTCTGCTAATGAAAGAAAGACAATGTCTCAGAGAATGGCACCAGGCCCCTCACCCACAGCATGCATTGAGATAACACTGGCAGCAGATGAGTCGTCCCAGGCCATAAAATGATGGACATGAATCTTGAAGAAAGGCAGATTTCCAAGCAAATATATAGTTTCATTCACATAGATTAAGAGAACAAGGTATGAGTAAACATACTGGTTTGTCAAGTCGTTTCTGAGCCTTTAGGGGGAACTGACCTGAAGACAGAGCCTTGGGTAAATAGTACATTAACATAACTTAAGACAAACATTTCCATACCTTAAGACAAACATTTCCATAAGAAAAAGGCATTGCTTAGTTCAAGGTTTGAGAAAAGTTAAATTCAGGTGGAGCCAGGAGTTGTCATGGCAACACAGAATTTTCCGAGAAACCTCCTTTTAAATTTGTATCAAGATGGAGAAAAAAAAATGCAACACTGTTTTGTCTCCTCCTGCCTCTTAAGAGAGAGAAAAAAACGTCTGACACTTGCAGTCTATTTTCTCTGTCTGGAGACCCCTGGCCTTCCTGCCTGGTATCCTCTCCAGGCCTTTAGGAAGCAATACACTAAGCTGCTTGGGAAAACTGCGCGGGTCTGAGCTTTATGCAAAGGGGTAAAGCGGTAAAACCGTTGGCCCCAAAGGCGAGGCTTTTCTGCGACCGGCATGTTAGTCGGCTCCGAGACTGCAAACAAAGAGGGCAGAATACATGGTTCCCTGCTCCGCCGAGTCCGAGTTCCCTTACCTGTGGTCCACAGCCCTCCGCTCTGCTCGCTGGCTGCCGATCGCCGGGGACCCAGGAGCCCACGAAACGAGCATTCCCAGCTGCGATGGCGAGCCCTGAGAGCACAACCGGGAACCCCTGGCCCCGACGCGCCGCCATGGTCATCCCGCCCCAGACCCGCTCACGTGAGCCGCGCTCCTGACCAGCCGCCCAGGTTCGCCCCGCCCCCGACGCGCGCACGGGGCGCCCCACCCCCACGCCCCCTTCCAGGACGGGCCGGGGGGACCGCGACTGCCTCCAGGTGAAACACAGGACAAGCAAATCCACCCCACCGAGGCAATCCAAGCTTTTTCTCAGCTGATCTGTCTATGATTTTGGGATAAAACTATGACTACAGAAAGCAAAGATGACCTAGGACAGCCATGATATTCTACAGAACCAGACCCTGGCGGGCAGAGGCTTGAAGAGGGCCCGGGAGCGCTGTCAGCAACAGCAAGCCTCTATAGCGTAGCGGTTAGGCAGGCTGGGGAGCAGGCAGACTGGGGCCTGTAAGTCAGGAGTTCAAGTCTCTAACGTTACCCTTTTGCTCTTAGGGGGCGGGGGACCGCAAGAGGCGGGGCTTAGACTAGAAAAGTTTATTTTTATTTTAGAGGTTTATCGTTATGTTTAGGGTTAGGGTTCGGGCAACCCCCCCACTTGTTAGGGTTCAGGTTCGGGTTCGGGGTTAGGGTTAGAATTCGGGGACCCCCCTCTTCTTATAGTTTGGATTTGGGTTAGGGTTCAGGTCAGGGTCAGGGTTCGGGTTACAGTTAGGGTTGGCATTAGTGTTAGGGATATGGCTTAAAGTGAGCGCTAATAGGGCCCATAGTGCTTTATTAGCCTGCCCTGGTGGGCCGAGGCTTGAAGAGTGCCTGGGAGCAACATCTAACCCCGTGAATCTGGGTAGCATAGCGGTTAGGTGGACAGCCAAATAAACAGGCAATTCGGCTCCGTGGGTCAGAAGTTCAAGCCCAGGCTTATCTCTTCTGCCTTTAGGGTGGGGGACCGCAAGGGGCAGGGCTTAGGGCAGAAAAGTTTCTTTTTACTTTAGAGTTTTATTGTGAGGGTTAGGGTTAGGATTCCGGCATCCCCTCAACTTGTTAGGGTTCAGGTTCAGAGTTCGGGTTCGGGGAATCCCCTCTCTTCTTAGGGTTTGGATTCGGGTTCGGGTTAGAGTTCAGGGTTCGGGTTTGCAGTACGCGGTTCGTGTTTGGGGTTTGGAGTTCAGGGTTTGGGGTTAGGGCTTCGCGGTCCTAGTTTGGGGTTTGGGGTTCCGATTAGGGGTTCAAGGTCCAGCATAGGGGCTTGGGATTTGGGGTTCGGGTGAGGGGTTCGCGGTTCGGGTTTGGGATTTGAGGATCGGGTTAAGGGTTTGGGGTTTGGGGTTTGGGGATCAGGTTAGGGGTTCTTGGTTTGAGTTAGGGGTTCGCAGTTCGGGTTTGGGGTTTGAGGTTAGGGTTAGGGGTTTGGGGTTTGTGGTTTGGGTTAGGGGTTTGGGATTGGGGTTAAGGGTTTTGGGTTTGGGATTCGGGTTAGGGGTTTGGGGTTTGGGCTTCGCGGTTTGGGTTTGGGGTTTGGGTTAGGGGTTCGCGGTTAGGGTTTGGGGTTTGGGGTTCGGGTTAGGGGTTCTCAGTTCGGGTTAGGGGTTCGCGGTTTAGGGGTTTGGGGTTTGGAGTTTGGGATTTGGGTCAGGGGTTCGCGATTTGGGGTTCCTGTTATGGGTTTGGGATTTGGGTTCAGGGTTGGGGTTTGGGGGTTTTGGGATTTGGGTTTGGGGTTCGGGAATTGGGGTTCGAGGTTCCGATTAGGGGTTCAGTATGTGAGGTTTGTGTTTCGGGGGTCGAGATTTGAGGTTTGGGGTTTGGGGTTCGGGGGTTTGGGTTCATGGTTTGGGGTTGGGGGTGTGAGGTGCAGTTTAGAGTTTCGCTGTTCGGGTTAGGAGTTAGGGGTTGGCGGTTTGGGGTTTGGCTTAGGGGTTTGGGGTGTGCGGTTTGGGGTTTGAGGTTTGGGGTTCCGGTTAGGGGTTTGGGGTTTGGGGTTCGGGTTAGGGGTTTGGAGTTTGGGTTTGGGGGTTGGGTTTCGGGTTTTAGGGTTCAGTTTCGGTGTTCGCGGTTGGGCTTTGGGGTTCAGGTTAGGGGTTTGCGATTGGGGTTAGGGGTTTGGGTTTGGGTTCGGGGTGTGGGGTGTGGGGTACAGGTTAGGGGTTTTGGTTCAGGGTTTAGGGTTCGGTTTAGGGGTTTGCGGTTCCAGTAAGGGATTAGGGCTGTGCGGTTTGGGTTTGGGTTTAGGTTTGGGGTTCGGGTTAGCGGTTTGGGGTTTGGGGTTTGGGTTCTGGATTTGGGGTTCGGGGTTCGAGTTATGGATTTGGGGTTTGGGCTACGTGGATCAGTGTTTGCGGTTTGGGGTATGGGGGTCGGGGTTTGGGTTTGGGGTTTGGGGCTCGGGTTAGGGTTCGGGTTCGGGTTAGGGTTAGGGGTTCACGGTTCGGTTTAGGGGTTTGGGGTTCCCGGTTCGGGGTTTGGGGTTTGCAGTTGGGATAGGGGTTCGGATTCAGGGTATGGGGTTTGGGGTTCGGGTTCCATGTTTGGGGTATGTGGTTCGGGGTTTGGGGTACGTGGTTCATTGTTTGGGGTATGGGGTTCCGGTTAGGGTTTTGCAGTTTGGACTTTGGGGTATGAGTTAGGAGTTTGGGGTCAAGGGTTTAGGTTTTGGGGTTTCGATTCAGTTAGAGGTTAGCGCTTTGGGTTTGGCATCAGGCTTTGGGGTTTGGGGATTGGGGCTCAAGGCTCGGGATTCATGGATTGGGGTTCGGTTTAGGGGTTTGCAGTTCAGGTTATGGGTTAGGGGTTTGGTGCTTGGTTTTCGGGTTTGGATTAGGGGTTCAGCTAGGGGTTTGGGTTAGGGGATCCTGATTCAGGTTGGAAGTTCGGTCCTTGGGGTTCGAGATTTGGATTCGGTATAAGGGTTGGGGTACACGGTTTGGTGTTTGGGTTAGGGGTTTGGGGTTCGGAGTTTGGGGTTTCTGGTTCTGACTATGGGCTTGGGGTTTGGGGTATGGGGTTCGGCTGAGGGTTAGAGGTTCGCGCTTTGGGGTGTTGCTTTAGAGAATGGACTTTGGGTTTGGGATTTAGGGGTCGGTGTTTGGGTTCGGGGTTGGGTTAGGGTTCAGGTTCACGGTTTGGAGACTGGAGCTTGGGATTCGGTTTCTGGGTTCGGGATATAGGGTTTTGAAGTCAGGGTGGAGTTCGTGGTTTGGACTCGCGGTTAGGGGATAGTGAGTGACACAAAGCCAAGGGATCCAGCAATACGAGCTCTGTCAGAGGGAAGGGAAGGGCAACTGCAGGGCTTCTCCAGCTGTAGCTTGGCCTCCCAGACTCAGCACAGCGCGGAGAGCACAAGATTCCCAGGGCCCCTGGCTGCAGTCTGCAGCCCCACACACCGGGGGCTGAATCCGTGAGTGCCCAGAAGGTGGCTGACAGACGTATTTTCCCTAGCGCTCTCCTCCCCAGCAGAGACGTGTGCAGGTGGTTGGGGCCTGCCCCTGCGTGTCTGGGCTCCCGTCCACAGCCCCAGCTCAGGGAATCAGGCCCTGAGCCAAGACCTGTAGGAGGCGCAGGGCTACCCCGCCTGGAAGCCTAGTGCACAGCAATCGAGAAGAGAGCCTCCTCGGGAGAAGAGGAGGCAGCTCTGCTGCGTGCGGCTGCAATCACTGCTTGGGCGGAGACGAGTGCGCCTCGAGTACGGCAGAGCTCCAGCTCTGCTCAGAGTCCCGATGTGGCAGAGTTCCTGGCGTGAGGCTGCTCTGCCCTGGGCGAGCCTTGCCCAAAAGTGCCTCGCGGCTAGGCTTCCTGTCCAGGAAGGAGCAGGCTGCGCGAGACTGCGACATACTACTGGCGCATTCCTGGCCTCAGCTCCACTCCTTCCTTGCCTTTGCACCTAGTCCCCCGGCGTTCTTGTGGAGGGCTAAGTTGCCGGTGGGTTGCACACTGCCAAGCGCTCCAGCAGAGAGGGCTCTATTAGAGGGAAGGGGAGGGCAACTGCAGGGCTCCTCGAGCAGTTTCTTGACCGCCCAGACTCAGCACAGCACGGAGAGCACAAGACTCACAGGGCCCCTTGCTGGGGTCTGCAGCCCCACACACGCGGAGGCTGACTCCGCGAGCGCCCAGAAGGTGCCTGACAGACGTCATTTCCCTAGTGCTCTCCTCCCCAGCAGAGACGTGTGCAGGTGGTTGGGGCCTGCCCCTGCGTGTCTGGGCTCCCGTCCACAGCCCCAGCTCAGGGAAGCAGCTCCTGAGCCAAGACCTGTGGGAGGCGCAGGGGGCCCCGCCTGGAAGCCTAGTTTACAGCATGCGGGAAGCGAGCCTCCTCGGGAGAAGAGAAGACAGCCCTGCTGTGTGCGGCTGCATTCACTGCTTTAGCGGAGCCGAGTGCGCCTCCAGTACGGCAGAGCTCCAGCTCTGCTCAGAGGCCCGATCTGGCAGAGTGCTGGCGTGAGGCTGCTCTGCCCTGGGCGAGCCTTGCCCAGACTTGCCTCGAGGCTTGGCTTCAAGTCGAGAAAGGAGCGGGTTGCGCGAGACTGGGAGATGCTACTGGCGCCTTCCTGGCCTCAGCTCCACTCCTGCCTTGCCTTTGCACCTAGTCCCCAGGCGTTCTTGTGGAGGGCTTAGTTGCCGGTGGGTTGCACACTGCCAAGCGCTCCAGCAGTGAGGGCTCTATTAGAGGCAATGGGAGGGCAACTGCAAGGCTCCTCCAGCGGTTGCTTGACCGCCCAGACTCAGCAAAGCACGGAGAGCACAAGGCTCACAGGGCCCCTGGCTGGGGTCTGCAGCCCCACACACGGGAAGGCTGACTCGGTGAGCGCCCAGAAGGTGCCTGACAGACGTCATTTCCCTAGTGCTCTCCTCCCCAGCAGAGACGTGTGCAGGTGGTTGGGGCCTGCCCCTGCGTGTCTGGGCTCCCGTCCACAGCCCCAGCTCAGGGAAGCAGCTCCTCATCCAAGACCTGTAGGAGGCGCGGGGCTCCCTCGCCTGGAAGCCTAGTGCACAGCATGCGGGAAGCGAGCCTCCTCGGGAGAAGAGAAGGCAGCCCTGCTGTGTGCGGCTGTATTCAATGCTTTGGCGGAGCCGAGTGCGCCTCCAGTTCGGCAGAGCTCAAGCACTGCTCAGAGGCCCGATCTGGCAGAGTTGCTGGCTTGAGGCTGCTCTGCCCTGGGCGAGCCTTGCCCAGACTTGGCTCGTGGCTAGGCTTCCAGTCCAGGAAGGAGCAGGCAGTGCGAGACTGGGAAATGCTACTGGGGCCTTCCTGGCCTCAGCTCCACTCCTGCCTTGCCTTTGCACCTAGTCCCCAGGCGTTCTTGTGGAGGGCTTAGTTGCCGGTGGGTTGCACACTGCCAAGCGCTCCAGCAGTGAGGGCTGTATTAGAGGCAATGGGAGGGCAACTGCAGGGCTCCACCAGCGGTTGCTTGACCGCCCAGACTCAGTACAGCACGGAGAGCACAAGGCTCACAGGGCCCCTGGCTGGGGTCTGCAGCCCCACACACACGGAGGCTGACTCGGTGAGCGCCCAGAAGGTGCCTGACAGACGTCATTTCCCTAGTGCTCACCTCCCCAGCAGAGACGTGTGCAGGTGTTTTGGGCCTGCCCCTGCGTGTCTGGGCTCACGTCCACAGCCCCAGCTCAGGGAAGCAGCTCCTGAGCCAAGACCTGTGGGAGGCGCAGGGGGCCCCGCCTGGAAGCCTAGTTTACAGCATGCGGGAAGCGAGCCTCCTCGGGAGAAGAGAAGGCAGCCCTGCTGTTTGCGGCTGCATTCACTGCTTTGGCGGAGCCGAGTGCCCCTCCAGTACGGCAGAGCTCCAGCTCTGCTCAGAGGCCCGATCTGGCAGAGTTGCTGGCGTGAGGCTGCTCTGCCCTGGGCGAGCCTTGCCCAGACTTGCCTCGCGGCTAGGCTTCCAGTCCAGGAAGGAGCGGGCTGCGCGAGACTGGGAGATGCTACTGGCGCCTTCCTGGCCTCAGCTCCACTCCTGCCTTGCCTTTGCACCTAGTCCCCAGGCGTTCTTGTGGAGGGCTTAGTTGCCGGTGGGTTGCACACTGCCAAGCGCTCCAGCTTGAGGGCTCTATTAGAGGCAAAGTGAGGGCAACTGGAATTCTATTCTTATGGTTGCTTGACCGCGCAGACTCAGCACAGCACGGAGAGCACAAGGCTCACAGGGCCCCTGGCTGGGGTCTGCAGCCCCACACACGCGGAGGCTGACTCGGTGAGCGCCCAGAAGGTGCGTGACAGACGTCATTTCCCTAGTGCTCTCCTCCCCAGCAGAGACGTGTGCAGGTGGTTGGGGCCTGCCCTGCGTGTCAGGGCTCCCGTCCACAGCCCCAGCTCAGGGAAGCAGCTCCTGAGCCAAGACCTGTGGGAGGCGCAGGGGGCCCCGCCTGGAAGCCTAGTTTACATCATGCGGGAAGCGAGCCTCCTTGGGAGAAGAGAAGGCAGCCCTGCTGTGTGCGGCTGCATTCACTGCTTTGGCGGAGCCGAGTGCGCCTCCAGTTCGGCAGAGCTCCAGCTCTGCTCAGAGGCCCGATCTGGCAGAGTTGCTGGCGTGAGGCTGCTCTGCCCTGGGCGAGGGTTGCCCCGAATTGCCTCGCGGCTAGGCTTCCAGTCCAGGAAGGAGCAGGCTGCGCGAGACTGGGAGATGCTACTGGCGCCTTCCTGGCCTCAGCTCCACTCCTGCCATGCCTTTTCACCTAGTCCCCAGGCGTTCTAGTGGAGGGCTTACCTGCCAGTGGGTTGCACACTGCCAAGCGCTCCAGCAGTGAGGGCTCTATTAGAGGCAATGGGAGGGCAACTGCAGGGCTCCTCCAGCGGTTGTTTGACCGCCCAGACTCAGCAAAGCACGGATAGCACAAGGTTCACAGGGCCCCTGGCTGGGGTCTGCAGCCCCACACACGCGGAGGCTGACTCGGTGAGCACCCAGAAGGTGCCTGACAGACGTCATTTCCCTAGTGCTCTCCTCCCCAGCAGAGACGTGTGCAGGTGGTTTGGGCCTGCCCCTGCGTGTCTGGGCTCCCGTCCACAGCCCCAGCTCAGGGAAGCAGCTTCTCAGCCAAGACCTGTAGGAGGCGCGGGGCGCCCCCGCCTGGAAGCCTAGTGCACAGAATGAGGGAAGCAAGCCTCCTTGGGAGAAGAGGAGGCAGCCCAGATGAGTGCGGCTGCAATCACTGCTTTGGTGGAGCCGAGTGCCCCTCCAGTACGGCAGAGCTCCAGCTCTGCTCAGAGGCCCGATCTGGCAGAGTGCTGTCGTGAGGCTGCTCTGCCCTGGGCGAGCCTTGCCCAGACTTGCCTCGCGGCTAGGCTTCCAATCCAGGAAGGAGCAGGCTGCGCGAGACTGGGAGATGCTCCTGGCGCCTTCCTGGCCTCAGCTCCACTCCAGCCTTGCCTTTGCACCTAGTCCCCAGGCCTTCATGTGGAGGGCTTAGTTGCCGGTGGGTTGCACACTGCCAAGCGCTCCAGCAGTGAGGGCTCCATTAGAGGCAAACGGAGGGCAACTGCAGGGCTCCTCCAGCGGTTGCTTGACCGCCCAGACTCAGCACAGCACAGAGAGCACAAGGCTCACAGGGCCCCTGGCTGTGGTCTGCAGCCCCACACACGCGGAGGCTGACTCGGTGAGCGCCCACAAGGTGCCTGACAGACGTCATTTCCCTAGTGCTCTCCTCCCCAGCAGAGACGTGTGCAGGTGGTTTGGGCCTGCCCCTGCGTGTCTGGGCTCCCGTCCACAGCCCCAGCTCAGGGAAGCAGCTTCTCAGCCAAGACCTGTAGGAGGCGCGGGGCGCCCCCGCCTGGAAGTCTAGTGCATAGCATGCGGGAAGCAAGCCTCCTTGGGAGAAGAGGAGGCAGCCCAGATGCGTGTGGCTGCAATCACTGCTTTGGTGGAGCCGAGTGCCCCTCCAGTACGGCAGAGCTCCAGCTCTGCTCAGAGGCCCGATCTGGCAGAGTGCTGGCGTGAGGCTGCTCTGCCCTGGGCGAGCCTTGCCCAGACTTGCCTCGCGGCTAGGCTTCCAGTTCAGGAAGAAGCAGGCTTCGCGAGACTTGGAGATGCTACTGGCGCCGTCCTGGCCTCAGCTCCTCTCCTGCCTTGCCTTTGCACCTAGTCCCCAGGCGTTCTTGTGGAGGGCTTAGTTGCCAGTGGGATGCACACTGCCAAGCGCTCCAGCAGTGAGGGCTCCATTAGAGGCAAACGGAGGGCAACTGCAGGGCTCCTCCAGCGGTTGCTTGACCGCCCAGACTCAGCACAGCACAGAGAGCACAAGGCTCACAGGGCCCCTGGCTGTGGTCTGCAGCCCCACACACGCGGAGGCTGACTCGGTGAGCGCCCACAAGGTGCCTGACAGACGTCATTTCCCTAGTGCTCTCCTCCCCAGCAGAGACGTGTGCAGGTGGTTTGGGCCTGCCCCTGCGTGTCTGGGCTCCCGTCCACAGCCCCAGCTCAGGGAAGCAGCTTCTCAGCCAAGACCTGTAGGAGGCGCGGGGCGCCCCCGCCTGGAAGTCTAGTGCATAGCATGCGGGAAGCAAGCCTCCTTGGGAGAAGAGGAGGCAGCCCAGATGCGTGTGGCTGCAATCACTGCTTTGGTGGAGCCGAGTGCCCCTCCAGTACGGCAGAGCTCCAGCTCTGCTCAGAGGCCCGATCTGGCAGAGTGCTGGCGTGAGGCTGCTCTGCCCTGGGCGAGCCTTGCCCAGACTTGCCTCGCGGCTAGGCTTCCAGTTCAGGAAGAAGCAGGCTTCGCGAGACTTGGAGATGCTACTGGCGCCTTCCTGGCCTCAGCTCCTCTCCTGCCTTGCCTTTGCACCTAGTCCCCAGGCGTTCTTGTGGAGGGCTTAGTTGCCAGTGGGATGCACACTGCCAAGCGCTCCAGCAGTGAGGGCTCTATTAGAGGCAATGGGAGGGCAAATGCAGGGCTCCTCCAGCGGTTGCTTGACCGCCCAGACTCAGCACAGCACGGAGAGCACAAGGCTCACAGGGCCCCTGGCTGGGGTCTGCAGCCCCACACACGCGGAGGCTGACTCGGTGAGCGCCCAGAAGGTGCCTGACAGACGTCATTTCCCTAGTGCTCTCTTCCCCAGCAGAGACGTGTGCAGGTGGTTTGGGCCTGTCCCTGCGTGTCTGGGCTCCCGTCCACAGCCCCAGCTCAGGGAAGCAGCTCCTGAGCCAAGACCTGTGTGAGGGGCAGGGTGCCCCGCCTGGAAGCCTAGTTTACTGCATGCGGGAAGCGAGCGTCCTTGGGAGAAGAGGAGGCAGCCCAGATGCGAGCGGCTGCAATCACTGCTTTGGTGGAGCCGAGTGCACCTCCAGTACGGCAGAGCTCCAGCTCTGCTCAGAGGCCCGATCTGGCAGAGTGCTGGCGTGAGGCTGCTCTGCCCTGGGTGAGCCTTGCCCAGACTTGCCTCGCGGCTAGGTTTCTAGTCCAGAAAGGAGCGGGTTGCGCGAGACTGGGAGATGCTACTGGCGCCTTCCTGGCCTCAGCTCCACTCCTGCCTTGCCTTTGCACCTAGTCCCCAGGCGTTCTTGTGGAGGGCTTAGTTGCCGGTGGGTTGCACACTGCCAAGCGCTCCAGCTTGAGGGCTCTATTAGAGGCAAAGTGAGGGCAACTGGAAGTCTATTCTTACGGTTGCTTGACCGCCGAGACTCAGCACAGCACGGAAAGCACAAGGCTCACAGGGCCCCTGGCTGGGGTCTGCAGCCCCCCACACGCGGAGGCTGACTCGGTGAGCGCCCAAAAGGTGCCTGACAGACGTCATTTCCCTAGTGCTCTCCTCCCCAGCAGAGACGTGTGCAGGGGTTTTGGGCCTGCCCCTGCGTGTCTTGGCTCCCGTTCACAGCCCCAGCTCAGGGAAGCAGCTCCTGAGCCAAGACCTGTCCGAGGCGCAGGGGGCCCCGCCTGGAAGCCTAGTTTACAGCATGCGGGAAGCGAGCCTCCTTGGGAGAAGAGAAGGCAGCCCTGTTGTGTGCGGCTGCATTCACTGCTTTGGCGGAGCCGAGTGCGCCTCCAGTAGGGCAGAGCTCCAGCTCTGCTCAGAGGCCCGATATGGCAGAGTTGCTGGCGTGAGGCTGCTCTGCCCTGGGCGAGCCTTGCCCAGATTTGCCTCGCGGCTAGGCTTCCAGTCCAGGAAGGAGCAGTCTCGCTAGACTGGGAGATGCTACTGGTGCCTTCCTGGCCTCAGCTCCACTCCTGCCTTGCCTTTGCACCTAGTCTCCAGGCGTTCTTGTGGAGGGCTTAGCTGCCGGTGGGTTGCACACTGCCAAGCGCTCCAGCTTGAGGGCTCTATTAGAGGCAAAGTGAGGGCAACTGGAAGTCTATTCTTACGGTTGCTTGACCGCCCAGACTCAGCACAGCACGGAGAGCACAAGGCTCACAGGGCCCCTGGCTGGGGTCTGCAGCCCCACACACGCGGAGGCTGACTCGGTGAGCGCCCAGAAGGTGCCTGACAGACGTCATTTCCCTAGTGCTCTCCTCCCCAGCAGAGACGTGTGCAGGTGGTTGGGGCCTGCCCTTGCGTGTCTGGGCTCCCGTCCACAGCCCCAGCTCAGGGAAGCAGCTCCTGAGCCAAGACCTGTGGGAGGTGGAGGGGGCCCCGCCTGGAAGCCTAGTTTACAGCATGCGGGAAGCGAGCCTCCTCCGGAGAAGAGAAGGCAGCCCTGCTGAGTGCGGCTGCATTCACTGCTTTGGCGGAGCTGAGTGCGCCTCCAGTACGGCAGAGCTCCAGCTCTGCTCAGAGGCCCGATCTGGCAGAGTTGCTGGCGTGAGGCTGCTCGGCCCTGGGCAAGCCTTGCCCAGATTTGCCTCGCGGCTAGGCTTCCAGTCCAGAAAGGAGCGGGCTGCGCGAGACTGGGAGATGCTACTGGCGCCTGCCTGGCCTCAGCTCCACTCCTGCCTTGCCTTTGCACCTAGTCCCCAGGCGTTCTTGTGGAGGGCTTAGTTGCCAGTGGGTTGCACACTGCCAAGCGCTCCAGCTTGAGGGCTCTATTAGAGGCAAAGTGAGGGCAACTGGAAGTCTATTCTTACGGTTACTTGACCGCCCAGACTCAGCACAGCACGGAGAGCACAAGGCTCACAGGGCCCCTGGCTGGGGTCTGCAGCCCCACACAGGCGGAGGCTGACTCGGTGAGCGCCCAGAAGGTGCCTGACAGACGTCATTTCCCTTGTGCTCTCCTCCCCAGCAGAGACGTGTGCAGGTGGTTGGGGCCTGCCCCTGCGTGTCTGGGCTCCCGTCCACAGCCCCAGCTCAGGGAAGCAGCTCCTGAGCCAAGACCTGTGGGAGGCGCAGGGGGCCCCGCCAGGAAGCCTAGTTTACAGCATGCGGGAAGCGAGCCTCCTTGGGAGAAGAGAAGGCAGCCCTGCTGTGTGCGGCTGCATTCACTGCTTTGGCGGAGCCGAGTGCGCCAACAGTACGGCAGAGCTCCAGCTCTGCTCAGAGGCCCGATCTGGCAGAGTTGCTGGCGTGAGGCTGCTCTGCCCTGGGTGAGCCTTGCCCAGACTTGCCTCTCGGCTAGGCTTCCAGTCCAGGAAAGAGCAGGCTGCGCGATACTGGGAGATGCTAGTGGCGCCTTCCTGGCCTCAGCTCCACTCCTGCCTTGCCTTTGCACCTAGTCCCCAGGCGTTCTTGTGGAGGGCTTAGTTGCCGGTGGCTTGCACACTGCCAAGCGCTCCAGCAGTGAGGACTCTATTAGAGGCAATGGGAGGGCAACTGCAGGGCTCCTCCAGCGGTTGCTTGACCGCCCAGACTCAGCACAGCACGGAGAGCACAAGGCTCACAGGGCCCCTGGCTGGGGTCTGCAGCCCCACACACGCGGAGGCTGACTCGGTGAGCGCCCAGAAGGTGCCTGACAGACGTCATTTCCCTAGTGCTCTCCTCCCCAACAGAGACGTGTGCAGGTGGTTGGGGCCTGCCCCTGCGTGTCTGGGCTCCCGTCCACAGCCCCAGCTCAGGGAAGCAGCTCCTCAGCCAAGACCTTAAGGAGGCGCGGTGCGCCCCCGCATGAAATCCTAGTGCACAGCATGCGGGAAGCGAGCCTCCTTGGGAGAAGAGAAGGCAGCCCTGCTGTGTGCGGCTACATTCACTGCTTTGGCGGAGCCGAGTGCACCTCCAGTACGGCAGAGCTCCAGCTCTGCTCAGAGGCCCGATCTGGCAGAGGGCTGGCGTGAGGCTGCTCTGCCCTGGGCGAGCCTTGCCCAGACTTGCCTCGCGGGTAGGCTTCTAGTCCAGAAAGGAGCGGGCTGCGCGAGACTGGGAGATGCTACTGGCGCCTTCTTGGCCTCAGCTCCACTCCTGCCTTGCCTTTTCACCTAGTCCCCAGGCGTTCTTGTGGAGGGCTTAGTTGCCGGTGGGTTGCACAATGCCAAGCGCTCCAGCTTGAGGGCTCTATTAGAGGCAAAGTGAGGGCAACTGGAAGTCTATTCTTACGGTTGCTTGACCGCCCAGACTCAGCACAGCACGGAGAGCACAAGGCTCCCAGGGCCCCTGGCTGGGGTCTGCAGCCCCACACATGCGGAGGCTGACTCGGTGAGCGCCCAGAAGTTGCCTGACAGACGTCATTTCCCTAGTGCTCTCCTCCCCAGCAGAGACGTGTGCAGGTGGTTGGGGCCTGCCCCTGCGTGTCTGGGCTCCCGTCCACAGCCCCAGGTCAGGGAAGCAGCTCCTCAGCCAAGACCTGTGGGAGGCGCGGGGCGCCCCCGCCTGGAAGCCTAGTGCACAGCATGCGGGATGCGAGCCTCCTTAGGAGAAGAGGAGGCAGCCCAATGCGTGCGGCTGCAATCACTGCTTTGGTGGAGCCGAGTGCACCTCCAGTACGGCAGAGCTCCAGCTCTGCTCAGAGGCCCGATCTGGCAGAGTGCTGGCGTGAGGCTGCTCTGCCCTGGGCGAGCCTTGCCCAGACTTGCCTCGCGGCTAGGCTTCTAGTCCAGAAAGGAGCGGGCTGCGCAAGACTGGGAGATGCTACTGGCGCCTTCCTGGCCTCAGCTCCACTCCTGCCTTGCCTTTGCACCTAGTCCCCAGGCGTTCTTGTGGAGGGCTTAGTTGCCAGTGGGTTGCACACTGCCAAGCGCTCCAGCTTGAGGGCTCTATTAGAGGCAAAGTGAGGGCAACTGGAAGTCTATTCTTACGGTTGCTTGACCGCCCAGACTCAGCAAAGCACGGAGAGCACAAGGCTCACAGGGCCCCTGGCTGGGGTCTGCAGCCCCACACACGTGGAGGCTGACTCGGTGAGCGCCCAGAAGGTGCCTGACAGACGTCATTTCCCTAGTGCTCTCCATCCCAGCAGAGACGTGCGCAGGTGGTTGGGGCCTGCCCCTGCTTGTCTGGGCTCCCGTCTACAGCCCCAGCTCAGGGAAGCAGCTCCTGAGCCAAGACCTGTGGGAGGCGCAGGGAGCGCCGCCTGGAAGCCTAGTTTACAGCATGCAGGAAGCGAGCCTCCTAGGGAGAAGAGGAGGCAGCCCTGCTGTGTGCGGCTGCATTCACTGCTTTGGCGGAGCCGAGTGCGCCTCCAGTACGGCAGAGCTCCAGCTCTGCTCAGAGGCCCGATCTGGCAGAGTTGCTGGCGTGAGGCTGCTCTGCCCTGGGAGACTTGCCCAGATTTGCCTCGCGGCTAGGCTTCCAGTCCATGAAGGAGCAGGCTGCGCGAGACTGGGAGATGCTACTTGCGCCTTCCTGGCCTCAGCTCCATCCTGCCATGCCTTTGCACCTAGTCCCCAGGCGTTCTTTTGGAGGGCTTTGTTGCCGGTGGGTTGCACACTGCCAAGCGATCTAGTAGTGAGGGCTCAATTAGAGGCAATGGGAGGGCAACTGCAGGGCTCCTCCAGTGGTTGCTTGACCGCCCAGACTCAGCACAGCACGGAGAGCACAAGGCTCTCAGGGCCCCTGGCTGGGGTGTGCAGCCCCACACACGCGGAGGCCTACTCGGTGAGCGCCCAGAAGGTGCCTGACAGACGTCATTTCCTTAGTGCTCTCCTCTCCAGCAGAGACGTGTGCAGGTGGTTGGGGCCTGCCCCTGCGTGTCTGGGCTCCCGTCCACAGCCCCAGCTCAGGGAAGCAGCTCCTAAGCCAAGACATGTGGGAGGCGCAGGGGGCCCCACCTGGAAGCCTAGTTTACAGCATGCGGGAAGCGAGCCTCCTCGGGAGAAGAGAATGCAGCCCTGCTGTGTGCGGCTGCATTCACTGCTTTGGCGGAGCCGAGTGCGCCTCCAGTACGGCAGAGCTCCAGCTCTGCTCAGAGGCCCGATCTGGCAGAGTTGCTGGCGTGAGGCTGCTCTGCCCTGGGCGAGCCTTGCCCAGACTTGCCTCATGGTTAGGCTTCCAGTCCAGGAAGGAGCAGGCTGCGCGAGACTGGGAGATGCTACTGGCGCCTTCCTGGCCTCAGCTCCACTCCTGCCTTGCCTTTGCACCTAGTCCCCAGGCGTTCTTGTGGGGGGCTTAGTTGCCGGTGGGTTGCACACTGCCAAGCGATCCAGTAGTGAGAGCTCTATTAGAGGCAACGGGAGGGCAACTGCAGGGCTCCTCCAGCGGTTGCTTGACCACCCAGACTCAGCACAGCACGGAGAGCACAAGGCTCACAGGGCCCCTGGCTGGGGTCTGCAGCCCCACACACGCGGAGGCTGACTCGGTGAGCGCCCAGAAGGTGCCTGACAGACGTCATTTCCCTAGTGCTCTCCTCCCCAGCAGAGACGTGTGCAGGTGGTTGGGGCCTGCCCCTGCGTGTCTGGGCTCCCGTCCACAGCCCCAGCTGAGGGAAGCAGCTCCTCAGCCAAGACCTGTGGGAGGCGCAGGGAGCGCTGCCTGGAAGCCTAGTTTACAGCATGCGGGAAGCGAGCCTCCTCGGGAGAAGAGGAGGCAGTCCTGCTGTGTGCGGCTGCATTCACTGCTTTGGCGGAGCCGAGTGCGCCTCCAGGACTGCCGAGCTCCAGCTCTGCTCAGAGACCCGATCTGGCAGAGTTGCTGGCGTGAGGCTGCTCCGCCCTGTGCGAGCCTTGCCCAGACTTGCCTCGCGGCTAGGCTTCCAGTCCAGGAAGGAGCAGGCTGCGCGAGACTGGGAGATGCTACTGGCGCCTTCCTGGCCTCAGCTCCACTCATGCCTTGCCTTTGCACCTAGTCCCCAGGCTTTCCTGTGGAGGGCTTAGTTGCCGGTGGGTTGCACACTGCCAAGCGCTCCAGCAGTGAGGGCTCTATTAGAGGTAATGGGAGGGCAACTGCCGGGCTCCTCCAGCGGTTGCTTGACTGACCAGACTCAGTACAGCACGGAGAGCACAAGGCTCACAGGGCCCCTGGCTGGGGTGTGCAGCCCCACACACGCGGAGGCTGACTCGGTGAGCGCCCAGAAGGTGCCTGACAGACGTCATTTCCCTAGTGCTCTCCTCCCCAGCAGAGACGTGTGCAGGTGGTTGGGGCCTGCCCCTGCGTGTCTGGGCTCCCGTCCACAGCCCCAGCTCAGGGAAGCAGCTCCTGAGCCAAAACCTGTGGGAGGCGCAGGGGGCCCCGCCTGGAAGCCTAGTTTACAGCATGCGGGGAAGCGAGCCTCCTCGGGAGAAGAGAAGGCAGCCCTGCTGTGTGCGGCTGCATTCACTGCTTTGGCGGAGCCGAGTGCGCCTCCAGTATGGCAGAGCTCCAGCTCTGCTCAGAGGCCCGATCTGGCAGAGTTGCTGGCGTGAGGCTGCTCTGCCCTGGGCGAGCCTTGCCCAGACTTGCCTCGCGGCTAGGCTTCCAGTCCAGGAAGGAGCAGGCTGCGCGAGACTGGGAGATGCTACTGGCGCCTTCCTGGCCTCAGCTCCATTCCTGCCTTGCCTTTGCACCTTGTCCCCAGGCGTTCCTGTGGAGGGCTTAGTTGCCGGTCGGCACAGCACAGAGAGCACAAGGCTCACAGGGCCCGTGGCTGCGGCCTGCAGCCCCACACACCGCAGGCGAACTCTGTGAGCGCCCAGAAGGTGCCTGACAGATGTCATTTCCTTGTGCTCTCCTCCCCAGCAGAGAGGTGTGCAGGTCGTTGGGGCCTGCACTTGCGTCTCTGAGGTCCTGCCCACAACCCAGCTCAGGGAATGCAGACCATATGCCAAACCTGCAGGAAGCGAGGGTCTGCTCGCCTGGAATTGGAGTGCACAGCATGTGGGGAATGGAGCCTCCTCGGAGGTAGATGAGGCAGCACAGCCGCCTGCCGCTACAAGCCCTGGTTGGTGAGAGTCAAGTGCGCCTCCTCTAGGGTATATCTCCAGGTCTACTCAGAGGCCCGATATGGCAGAGTTCCTGGAGCGAGGCTGCTCTGCCCTGGGCGAGCCTTGCCGAGACGTGCCTCGCTGCTAGGCTCTTGCCCATAAAGGAGCAGGCTGTGCGGGGCTGGTATACCCCACGGACGCCTTCCTTGCCTCAGCTCTGATCCTGCCTTGCCTTTGCAGGTAGGCCCCTGGCGTTCTTGGGGACGAGTTATGGGCCGGTGGGTTCCACATTGCCACGGGCTAGAGCAGTAAGAGCTCTGTCAGAGGGAATGGAAGGGCAACTGCTGGGCTCCTTCAGTTGTTGCTTGGCTGCCCAGACATGTGCCGCACGGAGAGCACCATACACCCAGGGCCCCTGGCTGGGATCTGCAGTCCCCAGACTCGGAGACTCACTCCGTGGGCGCCCAACAGGTGCCTGACAGATGTATATTCCCTAGCGCTCTCGTCCCCAGCAGAGTCGTGTGCAGGTGGTTGGGGCCTGCCCCTGCGTGTCTGGGCTCCCGCCCACAGCCCCAGCTCAGGGGAAGCAGCCCCTGAGGTAAGACCTGTAGGAGAAGCAGGAGGCCCCTGCCTGGAAGCCGAGTGCGCAGCATGAGGGGAAACGAGCCTCCTCGGGGGAAATGAGGCAGCCCAACCGCGTGCAGCTGCAAGCCCAGTTTGGGCGGAGTCGAGTGCGCCTCCACTACTGCAGAGCTGCAGCTCTGCTAAGAGGCCCGATCTGGCAGAGTTCCTGGCGTGAGGGTGCTCTGCTCTGGGCGAGCGTTGCCCAGACTTGCCTCGCTGCTAACGTTAGTTCCCAGGAAGGAGCAGGCTGCGCGAGGCTCGGAGACACCACTGGCGCCTTCCTGGCCTCAGCTCCGCTCCTGCCTTGCCTTTGCACCTAGGCCCCAGGCATCCTTGTGGAGGTTTTAGGGGCTGGTGTGTTTCACACTGCCAAGGGCTCCAGCAGTGAGAGCTCTGTTCGAGGGAAGTGAAGGGTATATTTGGAGTACAATCCTTTATCAGATATGAGGCCCACACCCTCAGCCTGAACCCTCACCCCGAACCCTGACCCTGAACCCTCACGCCTCACCCCTCACCCTAACACGTTGGGGGGCTCTTCCCCAAACTCTAACCTTAATCCTACTGCCGGGGTCCAGCCCCGGTGGATCCAGGGTGATTTGAAGTTGGGGGCAGAGCCGGCATCTTTAGAAAAATACATATTTAATCACAGATATAGAGAGATTAGAAATGGTTAATGCAGTAGGAAGATTAGTGGAGAAAAGGAGGCTGAATAACTTAGATTACGTGGAATAGCATCCATGCTCCAGATGGGAATTCAGCCAGAAAAATGGGAGCAAGAAAGAAGTGACATGGGGGAATCAGTCTTTCCGGAAACTGATCCGATTTCTTTATTTTTGGGTTTGCTTATATACCTTTTGTTACACATAGGGATGAATACAGAGTCACGTGGGGGTCAGCAGTCCTGACCTTTATCAAAATCACGTGCTTCACATAAATGTATAAAAAAAGGTCTTAGGGATATTACATCATCTTCTGGCCATGAGTGAGACCTGCTGACATTTTATGATCCTTTCTTTCTGATAACCAAAAAACTTATTTTTTCCAAGTGTGTTTTTTCTCAAACCAGGCACCACCCTCCAAATAAAGCTGCATTCCTATAGGGTGTGGGTGTAGTGAGTTACAATCAAGAAAGGAATTTACTTAACCCAAGGTTAACAGGATTCATCTTAAAGGTTAATACTTATTTCTCCTATATGTTAGTTATATTCATTAGAAGGGTAGGGAACATGGAGATTTAGCAGCAAACATCAGCCCAACAAATGAAAATCCTTTCACCAATGCTCCCCTTAAGATCTATTTAGTCTTAAGATATGATAAAGTTACATTCTTACATAGCAAGGATACAGTGATTTATAGCAAAGTCCAGTGGTCTATTACAAAAGAGAAAATCCTTTAGCTAAAAAGTCTAGTATTGCTAACATCAAAAACTACTGTATTTCCTTTTCTATATTCCAAATACATTGATTAATATATTCCCAAGTGCCTAAGGATATGGAGGCCTGGCGGCAATCATTGACTCAACAAGAAAAAGCCCTATGCTAATTAAGACTCTCCAAAACTCTGTGCTGTTTATGGTTAAGAGGTAGTAAACAATCATGTGGCAGGAGTATGGATAATCCTGTCACACAAGCTAGTCTGTCAGCAGAGAGGTTTGACCTGAGACATCCTTGTCCCACCCAGAGCAGGGAATTAGCAGCAATTATTGACACAACAAATGAAAAAACACTTCACCAAAATAATTCCTAACCAACCCATTATACTAATAATTTCTAACTCCCCAAAATAATTTGCCTTTAGTAAGTCTAAAACATCTCGTGCCTCTCAGATTGGGAGGCTGTAAATCACATGTGGCCGGACTAACCTATACAGGTGGGCTAGATAACCTTCAGAGCAGTCCGTAAGCTGAAACACTCTTGTCACGCCCAAGAATTTGTATTGCCTTGGAGCTGCACGTTTACTCCTTCTCTGAGAGAAACGGTTATTGGGGAGAGCCCCCTGTAAAGTCAGAGGTGTAGGTGAGAGCATAAAACAGAGTCTGGTTTTGGGGTAGATGCTCAGGAACAGGGGGTTTCCTGAGGCTTGATCACGCCTTTGCATATGCCAAGCCTTCTTCCTCATGACCTTTGCCATGGGCGGAGTTCCTCACGCTGGCCCCCGGCACCCTACCCTAACCCGACACCCTATCCACATCCTAAACCTAACCCACATCATAGTCACGCCCTCAACCCTATACTTACCCTTGAAGCACGTACCCACCTCATCTTCATTTTTGACACTTCCCATGCATAACAAAAGACAAGGTCGTAATGTTTCAAACATGGATCCAAGACCCATTATCCACATAAAAAGAATATACATACTCTGATCACATCATTTAAATCTCTTGCATCACCAAAATACCTCTCCACCACGTATCCAATCGCCATTGATGGATCACATCTATCTCATACATTTCATAACTTAGCAATCAAATACGCAGCAGTAATCTGGGTAATTATATACACAAGATATATTTATACCATAAATATTTCAACACTTTCCACTTTCTACGATGAATTCAATCTTCACAAAAGTAGGATGAACAGCACCTGTTTCCACTAGGATCCATATCATTGCACAAAGTGACAGTGAGCGTGAAAATCTTAATGATGACCACCAGAAAGAAGGTCAGCACGGTTGATATCACAGATTTTTCAGTGTTCCAATACAAGTTCTACCCAAATCCATAAGGAGAGACGTACGCATAGGAAACTACACATTGAAAGCAAGTCTATTGAGATAAATATTGGACATCAATTGTGTGAATCTTTAAGGCATAACTGTAGACATGCTTCAGACATTCTTCAAATTCATAAAATGACAACAAAGTATGGCTATGTACAATCCATTCGGTTTTATAAACCACTCATGAATAACCTCACAAGCCATTGAAAACCAGATGACAATTTCAAATAGCTTTGATCTACAAACAAGGCTGTAAGACAGAAAGTTAAAATCGAAATACATGAAGTAAATCCTCAATAGATAGGAAAACATCCCATGGTAGTGAAGTCAATTAACATTAGTTATTAGGGCTTTCATGCACAGACTCATCTCCGATCGATGTGATCTCAATTCATATTTGGCAAAATATACGAAAGCTGATCTTAACAGTCATATTATTTTTCTTTGTACCCCTAAAAAGAAAAATGAACATGAAAAACTAAATTAAACTTGGAGACTCACATTTCCCAATCGGTATACAAAGCAACGGCATGTCAAACTTTCTAATTCACATATGCATTTACATGAAATTGGATGAAATACCCCTAAATTAACACATACTTCTATGCCCAATGTTTCACAAGGCAGAAAACACTCAATGAATGAAACTGAGAGGGTAACCGCAAGGAAGGCCAGGGGTCTCCAAAGGGAGGAAACGGGGTGCAAGTGTCAGACAGTTGTTATCTGTCACTTCCGAAGCAGGAGGAAACAGGCTGTTCTTTCTTCCCCTTCTCGATACAAATTTAAAAAGAGGTTTTCTCTTACAATTCTGTGTTGCTATAATGACACCTGGGTCCACCTGAACTTCACTTTTCTCATACTTTGAGCTGACCAAGGCATTTTTCTTTTCTTTTTTTTTTTTCCAAGGCATTTTTCTTATGGAAAGGTTTGCCTTAAGCTATGTGAATGTACTATGTATTTACCCTAGACTCTATCTTCAAGGAGGTTCTGCCTAAAGGCTCAGAACTGACTTGACAAACCAATTAGCTTTACTCATACATGGTTCTCCTGATCTATGTGAATGAAGCTATCTATTTGCTCATATCAATCATTTTATGGCCCAGGATGACTGACCTGGTGCCATGGTCATCTCCATATATCTTGTGGGTGAGGGGTCTGCTGCCATTCCTTTCTCTAATGAGTAGACTGCTAGTAGCTAGATAACATGCAGCTAAAGATGAGTAGGGGGGCACTCTTTCTGCCCCCTTCTGATGTCTATGTCAGAAGCTTTCTCTCTTTTATACTTTCATAAAACGTTGCGACACAAAAGCTCTGAGTGATCAAGCCTCATCTCTGGCCCCGGGTTGAATTCTTCCTCTAAGGAGCCCAAGAATTCAAGCATCTTTCCTGGTTAGACAACAACCTTTAAAAGCAATGGTCTTTTCAAAAAAAAAATGATGATAAGTGATGAGTATGCAGATGTCTACGAATGAAATGGGACCCATATGTCAAACCACATAAAAATATATCTTCCCTCAACATACATATAACACAATCAGGCCTTCATATGCATCGATTCGCCAACTATCAAGTCATACAAATATGGACCTAAAATATCACAATACATTCCAAAGTTGAAAAGTGATGGATATTGACTTTCGCCCACTGGTGCTTCTTTTTATGTCATCTCCATTATATTAGCTATGACAATGAAGCATGTGCTGTGCTAAGTCACTTACATTGTGTCCAACTCTTTGGGATCATATGGACTAGGCCCCACCAGGCTCCTCTCTCCATGAGATTCTCTAGGCAAGGATACTGGAGTGGGTTGCCATGCTCTCCCTCAGGAGATCTTCCTGCCCCAGGGATCGAATCCATATCTCCTATGTCTCCTGCATGGGTATGTTCCGCATGTTCTTTACCACTAGAACCACCGGGGAAGCCCCACTGGGCATATACAGAAACATTCCTCCAACAAAACTGAAGAATGACTTTAAAATCTCAAACAAAACATGAGTATATGTGTTCACAAACTTCACGGAGCAAGGGTTTCTTCGATCTGAAAACTGGCATCGATGAAGGACTGTGTGAAGAATGCTTCAAAGTCTATTTGGCAAACACAGCCTAAGTTGGCTATATTTAGTCCTCAGATGAATGGAATGTCATGAGTACTGGTCGTTTCAAGTAAGTAGCATGTGAAGCTGTTTACACTTATTGGGATGCGTGGTATGCCACATTCACACATTTCAGTAGCATTGGTGCAAAAACGATACATTTCTCAGGGGGAGCTTCTACATGGACTCTTGGGATCAGAGCTCTAACTCTTCTTCAACTTGGTCAAACTGCTCATAGTCATACAAGTGAATGAAAAGTTGAGCCCGTTGTCATTCAATCTGTTTAAAAGAAATAGAATAATACAACAAATTAGTAAATCTTATTTTCTTAATAAACATTGTATGATTTCTGCACAGCTTTGTTACTGGCATGAATAGAATATCTACAATAATAACTTGTCACAGTGAAATGGATTCACATTCGCTATCGAGTCACATCTATAATTGATGCCATAGCTGTTTGATACTATTGCTTGAATGAATGCAACTTATGTGACTTCACAAACTACAAACACGACTAACATAATAGCTATTAAAAAACCTTGAGTGACATGAGCGTGAAGACTTAGTAGAGTTGCTCTCAAGAATAATGATACTATTACATTCACACCCCTGCAAAAGAGACGGAAAGGATAGAATAATAATAAAGGAACTTCATAACTATATTCCTACTGTAAACATTCAACACGACGTTTTCTTTTAAACTGACTTTCATATTTGGTCTACTGTAACCTCTTCTGTGTTCATTTTATGCTAAACTTATTGCTAACAGTAAAATTACCATACGGGCTCTAATTAATTTTCTTTTACTTGCAAAGCTAGTGATAGAACAAAAGGCCAATATCTACATCAAACAGGAGGAACGGAATGGAAACTGTAAACAATTTTATGGAATAACATTTCCGTGCTCCTACTCAGTCAAACGGACATTCAAAAGGATGTGATTTTTCTGACAGTTTATTTCAGAAACTTGGAAGTGGATGACTGCAAACAATAAAACGAATAATATATTGATACATAATATTAATAATATACACTGGGTCATTCTTTTTTCTATTCTGCCACAGCTAACTGACTGGAAGTCAGTTGTCGTAACTACTACTAACATAAGACCCTCACCGATAAGTGAAGATATATAGGAAAATCTATAATAGATCCAAAACCCATCACAGATAGAATGGTAATAAAAAAATACACTGACAGTTTAGTTGGTATAAGAAACAGGATGATTATGAAAGCAAAGCCAACAATCATGGATAGGCCATGGAAGCCCGTGGCTGTCATGACTGTTGACTTGGATCCTTCATCTCAGGTTGTTAAAAGTGCATGGTAAAATCCAGAGGTTTGCAGCAGTGGTAACCTCCTGAACAGACTGAAATAAAAAGGGTTTCCAGAATATCCTGACGATTTCCATCTACTAGGCTGTGGTGAGCTCAAGCAATACATACTCCAGAGGACAGAAGACAGACAGGTTGGGAACACCTCTACTGCACTTAGGGAGAAAGGGAATGTTGCTACTCAGCCTAGTCCAAGTGTAGAAGCAACACCTCGGTGATTCGACCTTTAAAGACTCGATACATATGAGAACGACTGGTATGAATAAACCTTCAGAAGTGCCTTCTCAGACCTCCTCCCATCATAAGCACAAGCATAATGAAAACACTGAGTTTTCGTGGTCTCACACAAAATTAGACTCACTTATGACTTTGATTTGAGAAGAGTTGAACTACTCATTGTTAAAGAGAAATGATCCTTTCTTCTCTGAAGATCTGTGAATCATTCATAGGGTGTGGTGAATAAACTACTTAAGGATCTAATACATAAAAATGCAATAGGCTAAGCACAGAGATGTTTTTCTCCCTTTCTCAAAGGATGGAACATTTTGTATTTGCACTGATTTTATGTTTTGACTTCATGTACAATTATACAGTGATTTTTTTAGTTGACATACAATAGGACTAAAAATATTGATATAATACTAATAACTCATGTTGGTATGTGTGGTTGTCACATAGGATTCACAGGAGATTTAAATTCACAGTTGTCAACGTAAAGGATGAATGCTATTTAGCTTCTTCGTGAATCTAGACCATGAATGAAGAGTTTTCCTCAACATATTTAACTGAGGGAAATACAAGGATGATAGGCATAATACTATGCTTTGACTCATGGATATCTAAGCATTGCTCACAATACAAATCTGATTTTCGAAATCAGGGTTCTTTCAGTGTCCTTGAACAGCATTTGTTTTTCTGTATACAGAGGAAAAAAACTCCTGAGTATCAAACTTGTTCACATAAAACATGTGTATGAATTGTTACCTTCCTGAAACAGGGATCAAACCCACATCACTTCCACCTCCTGCACTGGTAGGCAGATTATTTATTTATCAACTGCGCCACCTGGGAATCGACATACATTTCAAGGACCACTGCCATCAGCTTCTACTGTTCATGACCAAAGTAGGAGAAACAACATTGGAAGAAGTACTCAAAAGGGTACTCATAGGAAGTACTCGTAAGTCAAGGAACTGTTATACGGGGTACTCTCGTTATTACTCGGACAAGTCAGTTCCTCCGATGATGATGGGTATAACTGAAAAATTACTACAAATGCATGGGATGCGATGTCTACATGATAAATGTGTTCCTCTTACACTATTGCTTCAGGGATGCCTACTTCAGCATGAAGGACTGCACTGCAAGGGACGCCTGCTATTCCAGCTCAAGCAACAGATAGTGAAGTGCAGATCATTGTCCTTTGTTGAAAATAATCAGCAGTTTGTCAACACAGGGAACATGCTGGAGGAACCCTCGGGATGGAACTCTGAAAACAGGTTGGGCCCTCTTTTTGCCAAGCCCTGCTATAAAATACAAAGCAGAAAAAGAAAAATAGCATCGGTTTGGTCAGGACTTCCTCATCTTTTCTTTCTCGGTAGCAGGAAGCAGACATTGAGGCCAGAGGACGGCAGGGTTTCATTGTGAACTAACGTTGGGTGGGGTGGAAGCTCATCACTCTAGTAAGAATGTGGCTCAATAAAACGGAATTTCATTCGCTTCATGGACATAGAGTTCTACAATCCTTCATTAAGGAATTCAATGAGTTACATTTCCTTACACCTTCACAATCTCTCGGTTTACAAGAATGTCAACTGCTAGTCCAGCACTTATACGATGAGCGTTACAGGTAGTATTAGTGTATAAAGGAGGAGGAGCAATGGCAGGAAGTTTATTTATTCTCTGTTTGAATTCTTGATTTTTTATATAATTTTTTATAACATCCTTACAGATGTGGATATTTTAGTGACATGTATAAATACACGTTGAGTGGTGCTATGATAACTCATAGTGTTGGCACAATAAATATCATGCTTACTATGTGCTTTTCATATATTCCTTTTGAGATTCTCTTCCATGATACATTATCAAAAGATATTTAATAGTTTCCTAAACTGTACAGTAGGTCCTTGTGGGTTCTTTTACATATAGGAATGTATTTGTTAATAATTCAAACAAAAACTGGTACACAGATATTCACAGTTACATTCACAATAGCTCAAAGGTAGAACTCATTCAAGTGTCCGTTGGTGGGAGACTGAATATGCCACACAAGGTATATTCAGAAGCTTGAACGGTATTCCACCATACAAAAAAGTACATGAAATGGTGCTGCCACTCTGCAAGACATTACAGAAATGACTCCAAAAGGAACACATGGAATAAATACATAGTTCGATTCCAATTCATGCTATACCCAAAAGGATTGAGAAAGGGGGCTGAAAAAATGGATACTTCTTCAGTCATACTGACAACAGCATGATTCACACTGGCAAACAAACAGAAGTAATCTAAGTGTCCATGGCAGCCAATTCCATAAACAAACTGTGGTATACCCACAATGGAATCTGATTCGGCCCTTCAAAGTCAGTAATTCTGACAATGCGACAATGTGGACAAACCTTATGGTCATTAGATTAAGTGAAATAAACCAGACCAAGAAAAAGACAAACGTTCTGTGATTCCACTCATATGAGATATCCAAACGAGTCAAATCCGTCAGAAATAGCAGAAAGTGATTCCGACCGATCGAAGAGAGTTCATGTTTCATGCACCTCAGTTTCCCTTGGAAAAACTGACTTCCTGTGATATCTCCAAAACCAATTAGACAAATAATTGGAAGCTATATCCAGTCAAATGAACGTAGACGTAATGTTACAGTGTACACCAAACTCACTCAAACTTCTCAACAGACAAAAGGCAAAACTGTATCTATGGTACCTCAGCTTAGCTTGAAACTGTATCTATAGTACCTCACTTCTGCTTTTAAAATGTAACAACAGCAACAACACAGTAAAGTCTATCCAAAAAAGGATATAAAACATATATCACATCAACTTTAAACAATTAGAAATTTAAACCGTGAAAAACCTTATTCACAAACTTAAACACAAGCCACAGGAAAATATATCTATAAAATACATATCTGATAAAGGATTGTACTCTAAATATACCAAAAAACCTAGAACAATCTCGTAAACAATGTATACACCTAAACACCTGGCCTACAAAAATATCAAGATAGTAAATAAGCCTATCAAAAAGACTCAAAATCACATATCACGAGGAAATGACAAACTAAAATAACAGGGAGGTAGCACTGCACACCTATTAGATCCAGTAAACTCAAAAAAAGGGGGTAGGGCACAGCTTCTCCGGTGGCTGCAAGACACTCTAGTTCGATCCCTTACCCCAGAAGATCCCGCATGCCACAGAGAAACATAGCTGGATTTTTCCACAGCTAAGCAAGGCTCACCTCTGACCTGAATACTACATGTCTAGCACTTACTAAACAGCTTTGCAAACGTCCAGACAAAACATATCGCATGATTATATACAACAGCTCTACTTGTAATAACTAAACACTTTCAAAGATCAGGATGTCTTCAGTAGATGACAGTGTAAACAAATGGGGATACATCCAAAGTGAAGGGGAGCAAGTGCTACCACAAAATATACCACCTCAGCATGAGAATTAGTTGGACCCAATTAACTTTTATTTTTTTAGAGGACACATGATCATCTCTGAAACCCAAGTTCAAGACAACTCTTCTGTGAGTCACATTTACCACAGAAATCTCATTTCAAAGGAATCCTCTCTATATGCCAGATAGAAGGATGAGACACAGTCTTCTGAAACTCTTTTTTCTTTTCTATCCATAGGGAAAGCTAAGCCGTAAATCTGCACAACAACCATACCCTTCCTTTCCTTTGGTTGTATTTTTAAAATATTTGTTTCTTTTTTAATTTGGCTGCGCCAGGTCAACCTTCCTTGAGGCAAGCCAGATATTTAGCTACAGCATGCAAATTCTCTGTTGTGGCATGGGAGATCTACTTCTTGGAGCAGGGAATGAACCTGGGCCTCCTTCTTTGGGAGTGTCCAGTCTCAGCCACTGGACCACCAGGAAGTGCCTGTTTTGTTTTTAGATGAAGATGGAATCTAAGGTGATATCTTGGGCCATTTCAGTCACTGACTCAGTTTCCTGAGTTTCTCCAAAGCACGCACAAGGTGCACATTAATAAACTGGTTTGCAAAACAAGAAAAGGTTGTCTGCTACAACACTGTATGCTTACAAATATCTCAATGGTAAATGGCATATTATTTAATTACTATGGGGGGAGAAAGAATGCAGGATTCATACATGTTACAACATGAAGAAATATTAAAGCCATCTTCAGTGAAAAAAAAAATCCACAAAGAAAAGGCCACCCAGAACCCTTGTTCACCATGTCTGCTTTCAATCCATCAAGTTTGTCCAAATAACCGAAAATCTCAGTAACACTCTAAATAAAGGAAAAAGGATGAAGATGGAAACAAAAGATATATTCATACACTTGAACAATTGCTAAAAGTGGAAGCGGGGCTGTGGATTACATTATAATGTAGATACCATATGATTTCCTGATTTTGGAGATTATGTGCTGGTTCTGCAGAAGGTACCCATTTTGGATAAAAGACAGAGAGTATTTTAGATGATGTGGCAAATGCTAGCACTTGTTCCCATTGCTAGGCATTTTCTGTACATTTTAAATGACTGGAAAGTATACTAGGTTTCAAAACAACCATGCCAATACCACAAAAGACATTTAGAGTAGACAGGCAGGAAACTTTCTTACACAGGCCAAGACTTACCCAGACGAAGTTCAAGGGAAGCTGCGATGCTCACTGCCCTTGAAGGAGTCCACGTGGAATGAAGAAGTACTGTGGGAAGTCTATTAGTAACCACCATGTCTTGGGTCCTCTGGATGACCTACTGCAGGAGAAACAGATTTGACAGATAAAATGTTCCACATAACTTCACAAAAAGTTGTTAGACTACATTCAGTAAAGCTGAATCATTTCGGATCAATTTACAATCCTATAAAATACTACCATTTACAGTCCAAAAATCACTTGCATTTCTATACACTAATAACAATCAGAAAAAAAAATTAAGAAAATCCCACTTAAATAAAACATCTAGCAACAAACTTAATCAAGAACATGAAAGACCAGTAGTCAGAAAACTAGAAAGCACTGATAAAGAAACCAAAGAAAACACAAATACACAGAAAACTATTCCATGCTCATGCACTGGAACAGTGAGGAATTAAAAGGTCCATTCCAACCAAAGTCATCAACAAATACACTGACTGCAATCACAAAATAATATTCAATGGCATTTTTCACAGAAATAGAAATAGTCCTAATATTAGCCTGCTAATGTTGAACAGGACCTTAAACGGCCAAAAAGACTCTGAGAAAGAGGAACACAGCTGGAGGCATCTTCCTATCCCTCTTCAAACTACATCACGGACCTGGAGTGACCACCACAGTGAGGAACTAGCAGGAACACAGACACATGGACTCCAGGAAGAGAAGAGAGAGCCCAGAAACGAACCCACGTGTACATGGTCAATTCCTGAAAATCAAACCAGGAACGAGCGAAAAGGAAAGGACAGTCTTCTCAAGAAACAGTGACAGGAAAACGGCCACCTACACGGAAGAACATCAGTGTTCATCCTCTACATCATCTAACGCAAGTCTAACTAAAAACCCACCGTTTTGCACACGGAGCTCTTTCCCCCTGAGTCCTCTGAGATGGACCTCCAGTCAGCCCTCAGCTGGACACAGGAAACGTCTACTCCGTCCTCATTTTTCGCTCTGGCAGCGCCTCCCTGCTGGTGGGCACTGAGGCAACCCTGCTCCTCTCAGCCTGGATGCAGCCCTGTTATCCAGAAGCCTGAGCCCTGATGGTCCTGAGGAGACAAAGCTCCCGCCAGCTGCTCACGGAGCAGAGTCTAAAGGCAAAGCGTCCTGCGCCCGCGGGTCAGAGGGGGGTTTGGCGCCCCCTGCGGGCCACAAGAGAAGAGCGGGCAGCCCGGCGCTCACAGACCTCAGAGGGCTCACCCAGAAGCAGCTCTGCTGCGAGCACTCAGACTGGAAGCCCAAACTGAAATGGAGCAGAATAGCCCCATGACTCTCCGCAAAACATGGCTAAGGAACAATCAGAGCCTGTATGGAATGCAGCCATAAAAAGGAACACATTTGAGTCTGTTCTAATAAAGGGGAGGGAAGTCAGTCAAAGAGAGAAAAACATGGAATCTAGAAGGATGGTACTGACGAGTCTGTTCACAGAGCAGCAATGGAGGTGCAGACATAGGGAACAGACTTACAGACGAGGGTAGGGAACAAGAGGGAGAGGGTGAGCTGAATGGAGAGAGCAGCATGGATGCAGGTACACCAACATTTGTAAATAGACAACCAATGGGAATTTGCTGTATGATTCAGGGAACTCAAAGTGGGGCTCAGGAGTAACCTAGAGAGGTGGGAATGGGTGCGAGGTGGGAGGGAGATTCAAGAGCAAGAGGACATAGGTACACCTATGGTTAATTCATGTGGATGTATGACACATCCAACCAATATTGTAAAGCAAGGATCAATGAACTAAAAAGAAATAACTGTTTAAAAAAATATGAACATAAACACAAACTTTGCAACAAGGTAATTCCATTTAAAAAACTATAGAAATTTTAGAAAACTACAAAAGTTCTACATGACCTTTGGTCTGGGGATCAGGTCTAACATACACAAAAAAAGCCAACTTACCAAATTATGAATATAAATTATTTAAAACATTGCCTTTTATCATTTCATACATTTACCCTGTGGAGGACCTTACTCGAGAGAACCAAAAACAAACGGTTAAATGAACCACAGACCACCCACCCTGGCCAGGCGACAGAGAAAAGAAAACACTTGCAGGAGTCATCTTACAACAGGAGGTCCTGGGAAGGAACAAGGAACGAACAAGCTACCACCAACCAGAATTCTGGAGAGGTCAGGAGATGGGAGGCTCCAGTTCAGAGGTCCTACCAACCTCCCAGGATCCACTTCGCTGGAATCCATCTCAGCTGAATGATGCGTGTGCCCCCAAGAAGGATCCCAGTTCAGAGTGCCTGGCAAGAGACAAACCAGAAATGAACCCGATGAGCATAAAACCTGAGACTGTGAGCCACGTGACAGAGTGGTTCTCTCCGTTTCCCTCACCCTCCTGCCCTCCACCCCGGCAGCCCTTCCCAATAAAGCCTCTCGCTTGGACAGCACTCCTCTCCTCAGGCAACTCATTGCCCAGTGTCAGACAAGAACTCACTCTCAAGCCCTGGAAGGGATCCCCCTTCCTTCATCAAAAGCAATATCCAGGAGAAAATATCTTCAAAACGCTATCTTGCAGAGAAGGAAATCAGAGAAGGCAATGGCAGCCCGCTCCAGTACCATTGCCTGGAGAATCCCACGGATACAGGAGCCTGGTAGGCTGCAACCCCGGGGTCACTAAGAGTCGGACACGACTTCACTGAGTGACTTCACTTTCACTTTTCACTTTCCTGCACTGGAGAAGGACATGGCAACCCACTCCAGGGTTCTTGCCTGGAGAATCCCAGGGACAGAGGAGCCTGGTAGGCTGCTGTCTCTGGGGTCGCGCAGAGTCAGGCACGACTGAAGCGACGCAGCAGCAGCAGCAGAGAAGGAAATGGCACCACCTGCAGTACTCTGGTCTCACAAATCCCAGGGACAGAGGAGCTTGGTGGGCTACAGTCCAAAAGCAGGGCATTTCTGACGGCAGGAAACAGTCCCAGGGAAGCTGAGCTGCTCACCAAAGGCCCCAGAGCTTTGGATAGCACACCAGAGCTGTGGCTGAGGATTCCCAGCTGCCATGCCTCTTGATCCTGGCCTCTTTCACTAGATACATGTGTGGAAAACGAGAATCTAGAATATGCCCTGGTGGTTCCATAGTAAAGAATCCACCTGCCAGTGCTGGAGATGCATGTGCGATCCCTAGGATGGGAAGATTCCACATCCTCTGGAGCCCGTGTGCCACAACTGCCCAGCCTGTGCTCTACATCCTGGAAGCCACGATGCCGAGTTCACATGCTGCAGCCACTGAAGCCCGTGAGCCTGTGCCCCTCAACAAGAGGAGACACTGCAGTGAGAAGCCTGCAAACCACTAGTTATGGCCCATGCTCACCAAAACTAGAGAAAAGCCCTCACACAAAGATGCAACACAGCCAACAATAAATAAAACTGTTTTCCTAAAAAAATGCATATCTGACAAAGAAACTGTACTCGAATTGTCCAAGAACACTAGAGCAAACGGGCCCATTCATAACTGGTAGTGACTGAAATAGACACCTGGCCACTGAGGGTATACTGATAGTAAACTATCATACAAAAACATCTTCAAGATACTGGTGCCATGCACGCAGAGCCCCCTTTGAAAGACAATCTGACAGTTTTTTTTCAGTAACCACGTGGGACAAGCACTGAATTCTGGGTATGACAAGCGGTGGAAGCCAGGTTTCTTACCATTGGAATGCAAAGTTACAGATAAACAAAAGGACACGTTACACTGCCCATGTCGTGGCGGATCGGGTTGGAGACATCATCACAAATTACCTTTAACTGAATAAGTTCAAAGGCGAGCTGGAATACATGTATATATATATCCATGTATTGTCAGCTGAGCATATTGAGCTCCTACATGTATGTTTTAAATATCATTCTCTAATAAAAGGGAACAGAAAACATCTCCGATGGCCCGGTGGTAAAGAATCTGCCTACCGATGCAGGGAACACGGGTTCAATTCCTGTGTAGAAGATTCCACACGCCCAGGGGCAACGAAGCCCTTGAACAACTCTTGAAGTTTGCATGCTCCAGAGCCCAAGTTCTGCAAACAGAGAAAGCACTGCAATGAGAAGCCATGGCACAGCAACTAACTAGGGGGTAGCCTCTGCTCACTACAACTAGACAAACCAGCAATAAAGACCCAGCACAGTCAAAAATAATGTAATGTTTAAAAAAAAAAAAAGGACAGTTCTTTGAAGAAATGACTGAGACTAGGGGTGAGACTGTAAATATATGAGCCAGGGTCATCTTAAATTATGAGAAATTAAAGAAACTAAAGACAACTAACAAGCTGTCCAAACTGATACAAATGAATGATGACACAGTGTTATCTGTATACACCAGCAAAATAACAATCTGAAAAGGAATTTAAACAAACAATTCCCTTTCAATCATGTCAGCATTAATAAAGGACTTTGCTATGGACGGAATGAGGATGACAAGACTGGCACACTGGAAATGATACATGATTGCTGAAAAATACCCTAAAGACATGGACAGATACTCCATAGCGATGAGAAGACTTCAGTTGGCAATACCGTGGAATGCATCTTCAATCTGAAATGAAGATTCAATATGAATTACAAAAGGCTGAAAGGTGGTTACTAAACCACAAAAGATGCCAGCATTCTTGGCCTCCAGAGGAGAATTCCATCCAGGGCAAGTGAGGAAGCTTGATGGCTCAGAGGTTTTCTGTTATAAAGTTTTATTAAAGTATAAAAGAGATCGAGAGAGCTGCTGACGTAGACATTAAAAGGGGGAAGAAAGAGGACCCCCTGCTAGTCTTTAGCCAGATGTTATACAGCCACTAGCAGTCTGCTAATGAAAGAAAGACAATGTCTCAGAGAATGGCACCAGGCCCCTCACCCACAGCATGCATTGAGATAACACTGGCAGCAGATGAGTCATCCCAGGCCATAAAATGATGGACATGAATCTTGAAGAAAGGCAGATTTCCAAGCACACATATAGTTTCATTCACATAGATTAAGAGAACAAGGTATGAGTAAAACATGCTGGTTTGTCAAGTCGTTTCTGAGGCTTTAGGGGGAACTGACCTGAAGACAGAGCCTTGGGTGAATACCTAGTACATTAACATACCTTAAGACAAACGTTTCCATAAGAAAAAGGCATTGCTTAGTTCAAGGTTTGAGAAAAGTGACATTCAGGTGGAGCCAGGAGTTGTCATGGCAACACAGAATTTTCAGAGAAACCTCTTTTTAAATTTGTATCAAGATGGAGAAAAAAAAATGCAACACTCTTTTGTCTCCTCCTGCCTCTTAAGAGAGAGAAAAAAACGTCTGACACTTGCAGTCTATCTTCTCTGTCTGGAGACCCCTGGCCTTCCTGCCTGGTATCCTCTCCAGGCGTGTAGGAAGCAAGACATAGGCTGCTTGGGAAAACCGCGCGGGTCTAAGCTTTATGCAAAGGGGTAAAGCGGTAAAACCGTTGGCCTCAAAGGCGAGGCTTTTCTGCGACCGGCATGTTAGTCGGCTCCGAGACTGCAAACAAAGAGGGCAGAATACATGGTTCCCTGCTCCGCCGAGTCCGAGTTCCCTTACCTGTGGTCCACAGCCCTCCGCTCTGCTCGCTGGCTGCCGATCGACGGGGACCCAGGAGCCCACGAAACGAGCATTCCCAGCTGCGATGGCGAGCCCTGAGAGCACAACCGGGAACCCCTGGCCCCGACGCGCCGCCATGGTCATCCCGCCCCAGACCCGCTCACGTGAGCCGCGCTCCTGACCAGCCGCCCAGGTTCGCCCCGCCCCCACGCCCCCTTCCAGGACGGGCCGGCGGGACCGCGACTGCCTCCAGGTGAAACACAGGACAAGCAAATCCACCCCACCGAGACAATCCAAGCTTTTTCTCAGCTGATCTGTCTATGATTTTGGGATAAAACTATGACTACAGAAAGCAAAGATGACCTAGGACAGCCATGATATTCTACAGAACCAGACCCTGGCGGGCAGAGGCTTGAAGAGGGGCCGGGAGCCCTGTCAGCAAGAGCAAGCCTCTGTAGCATAGTGGTTAGGTGGGCTGGTGAGCAGGCAGATTGTGGCCTGCGAGTCAGGAGTTCAAGTCCCCCATTTAACCCTTTCGCTTTTAGGGGGCGGGGGACCGCAAGAGGCAGGGCTTAGACCAGAAAAGTTTATTTTTATTTGAGAGTTTTATTGTGAGGGTTAGGTTTAGGGTTCCGGCATCCCCCCAACTTGTTAGGGTTCAGGATCAGAGTTCGGGTTCGGGGAATCCCCTCTCTTCTTAGGGTTCGGATTCGGATTCAGGGTTCGTGTTTGGGGTTTGGCGTTCAGGGTTTGGGGTTAGGGGTTCGTGGTTCTAGTTTGGGGTTTGGGGTTCCGATTAGGGGTTCAAGGTTCAGCTTAGGGGTTTGGCGGTTGGGATTCGGCTTAGGGGTTAGAGGTTTGTGGTTTGGGATTTGGGTTTGGAGATTGAAGTTTGGGTTTGGGCTTTAAGGGTCGGTGTTGGGGTTTGGGGTTGGGTTAGGGTTATGGTATCACGGTTCAGGTTCACGGTTTGGGGATTGGAGCTCGGCGTTTAGTTTACGGGTTCGGGATATAGGGTTTTGAGGTCAGGGTCGACTTCGGGGTTTGGAGTCGCGGTGAGGGGCTAGTAAGTGCCACACAGCCAAGGGCTCCAGCAGTACCAGCTCTGTCAGAGGAAAGGGAAGGGCAAGTGCAGGGCTCCTCCAGCGGTTGCTTGGCCGCCCAGACTCAGCGCTGCACGGAGAGCACCAGGCTCCCAGGGCCCCTGGCTGGGGTCTGCGGCTCCGCACTCCCAGAGGCTGACTCTGTGGGCGCCCAGCAGGGGCCTTACAGACGTAGGTTCCCTAGAGCTCTCCTCCCCAGCAGAGACGTGTGCCAGTGGCTGGGGCCTGCCCCTGCGTGTCTGGGATCCCGCCCACAGTCCCAGCTCCGAGGAAGCAGCCCCTGAGCCAAGACCTGCAGGAGGCGCGGGGCGTCCCCGGCTGGAAGCGAGTGCACAGCAAGCGGGGAGGCGAGCCTCCTCGGGGGAAGACTAGGCAGCCCAGCCGCGTGTGGCTGCAAGCCCTGCTTGGACGGAACCGAGTGCGCCTCCAGTACGGCAGAGCTCCAGCTGTGCTCAGAGGCCCGATCTGGCAGAGGTCCTGGCGCGAGGCTGCTCTGCCCTGGGCGAGCTTTGGCCAGACTTGCCTCGCGGCTAGGCTTCCTTCCCAGGAAGGAGCAGGCTGCGCGAGGCTTGGAGACACCACTGGCGCCTTCCTGGCCTCAGCTCCCCTCCTGCCTTTACTTTGCACCTAGGCCCCAGGCGTCGTTGTGGAGGGGTTAGGGGCCGGTGGGTTCCAGACTCAGAAGGGCTCCAGCAATGAGATCTCTGTCAGAGGGAAGGGAAGGGCAACTGCAGAGCTCCTTCAGCTGTATCTTGACTGCCCAGACTCAGCGCCACACGGAGAGCACCAGGCAGCCAGGGACCCTGGCTGGCGTTTGCAGCCCCCAGACCCGGAGACACACTCCGTGGGCGCCCAGCAGGTGCCTGACAGACCTAGGTTCCCTAGCACTCTCCTCCCCAGCAGAGATGTGTGCAGGTGGTTGGGGCCTGCCCCTGCGTGTCTGGGATCCTGCCCACAGTCCCAGCTCGTGGGAAGTAGCCCCTGAGCCAAGACCTGCAGGAGGCGAGGGGCGGCACCGCCTGGAAGGCGAGTGCACAGCATGCACGGAAGCGAGCCTCCTTGGGGGAAGATGAGGCAGCCCAATTGCCTGCAGCTGCCAGCCCTGGTTGGGGGGAGCCTAGTGCGTCTCCAGTAAGGCAGAGCTTCAGCTCTGCTCAGAGGCCCGAGCTGGCATAGTTCCTGGCGCGAGGCTGCTTCGCTCTGGGCGAGCCTTGCCCAGGTTTGCCTGGCCGCTAATCGTAGTGCCCAGGAAGGAGCAGGCTGCACGCGGCTGGGAAACGCCACTGGCGCCTTCCTGGCCTCAGCTCCGCTCCTGCCTTGCCTTTGCACCTAGGCCCCAGGCGTCCTTGCGGACGTTTTAGGGGCTGGTGTGTTCCACACTGCCAAGGGCTCCAGCAGTGAGAGCTCAGTTCGAGGGAAAGGAAGGGCATATTTGGAGGACAATCCTTTACCAGCGATGAGGCCCTCACCCTCACCCTGAAACGTTGCCCTCACCCTCACCCTCACCCTAACATGGTGGGGGCTATTCCCCAAACTCTAACCTTCACCCCACCCTAACCCGACACCCTATCCACATCCTAAACCTAACCCACATCATAGTCACGCCCTCAACCCTATACTTACCCTTGAAGCACGTACCCGCCTCATCTTCGTTTTTGACACTTCCCATGCATAACAAAAGACAAGGTCGTAATGTTTCAAACATGGATCCAAGATCCATTATCCACAGAAAAGGAGTATACATACTGTGATCACATCATTTAAATCTCTTGCATCACCAAAATACCTCTCCACCACGTATCCAATCGCCATTGATGGATCACATCTATCTCATACATTTCATAACTTAGCAGTCAAATACGCAGCAGTAATCTGGGTAATTATATACACAAGATATATTTATACCATAAATATTTCAACACATTCCACTTTCTACGATGAATTCAATCTTCACAAAAGTAGGATGAACAGCACCTGTTTCCACTAGGATCCATATCATTGCACAAAGTGACAGTGAGCATGAAAATCTTAATGATGACCACCAGAAAGAAGGTCAGCACGGTTGATATCAGAGATTTTTCAGTGTTCCAATATAAGTTCTACCCAAATCCATAAGGAGAGACGTAGGCATAGGAAACTACACATTGAAAACAAGTCTATTGAGTTTAATATTGGACATCAATTGTGTGAATCTTTAAGGCATAACTGCAGACATGCTTCAGACATTCTTCAAATTCATAGAATGACAACAAAGTATGGCTACGTACACTCCATTCGGTTTCATAAACCACTCATGAATAACCTCACAAGCCATTGAAAACCAGATGACAATTTCAAATAGCTTTGATCTACAAACAAGGCTGTAAGACAGAAAGTTAAAATCGAAATACATGAAGTAAATCCTCAATAGATAGGAAAACATCCCATGGTAGTGAAGTCAATTAACTTTAGTTATTAGGGCTTTCATGCACAGACTCATCTCCGATCGATGTGATCTCAATTCATATTTGGCAAAAAATACGAAAGCTGATCTTAGCAGTCATATTATTTTTCTTTGTACCCCTAAAATGAACATGAAATACTAAATTAAACCTGGAGGCTCACATTTCCCAATCGGTATACAAAGCAACAGCATGTCAAACTTTCTAATTCACATACGCATTTACATGAAATTGGATGAAATGCCCCTAAATAAACACATACTGCTATGCCCAATGTTTCACAAGGCAGAAAACACTCAATGAATGAAACTGAGAGGGTAACCGCAAGGAAGGCCAGGGGTCTCCAAAGGGAGGAGACGGGGTGCAAGTGTCAGACAGTTGTTATCTGTCACTTCCGAGGCAGGAGGAAACAAGCTGTTCTCTTCTTTCCCCTTCTTGATACAAATTTAAAAAGAGGTTTTCTCTTATAATTCTGTGTTGCTATAATGACACCTGGTTCCACCTGAACTTCACTTTTCTCATACTTTGAGCTGACCAAGGCATTTTTCTTATGGAAAGGTTTGCCTTAAGCTATGTGAATGTACTATGTATTGACCCTAGACTCTATCTTCAAGTAGGTTCTGCCCAAAGGCTCAGAACTGACTTGACAAACCAATATGCTTTACTCATACATGGTTCTCCTGATCTATGTGAATGAAGCTATGTATTTGCTCATATCAATCGTTTTATGGCCCAGGATGACTCACCTGGTGCCACGGTCATCTCCATATGTCTTGTGGGTGAGGGGTCTGCTGCCATTCCTTTCTCTAATGAGTAGACTGCTAGTAGCTAGATAACATCCAGGTAAAGATGAGTAGGGGGCACTCTTTCTGCCCCCTTCTGATGTCTATGTCAGAAGCTTTCTCTCTTTTATACTTTCATAAAACGTTGCGACACAAAAGCTCTGAGTGATCAAGCCTCATCACTGGCCCCGGCTTGAATTCTTCCTCTAAGGAGCCCAAGAATTCAAGCATCTTTCATGGTTAGACAACAACCTTTCCAAACAATGGTCTTTTCAAAACAAATGATGATTCAGTGATGAGTATGCAGATGTCTACGAATGAAATGGGACCCATATGTCAAACCACATAAAAATATATCTTCCCTCAACATACATATAACACAATCAGGCCTTCATACGCATCGATTCGCCAACTATCAAGTCATACAAATATGGATCTAAAATATCACAATACATTCCAAAGTTGAAAAGTGATGGATATTGACTTTCGCCCGCTGGTGCTTCTTTTCATGTCATCTCCATTATATTAGCTCTGACAATGAATCGTGTGCTGTGCTAACTCACTTACATTGTGTCCAACTCTTTGGGATCGTATGGACTAGGCCCCACCAGGCTCCTCTCTCCATGAGATTCTCTAGGCAAGGATACTGGAGTGGGTTGCCATGCTCTCCCTCAGGAGATCTTCCTGCCCCAGGGATCGAATCCATATCTCCTATGTCTCCTGCATGGGTATGTTCCGCATGCTCTTTACCACTGGAACCACCTGGGAAGCCCCAAGACACATGAACATCAGTGGATTTGGGGATCCACGGGGCATATACAGAACCATTCCTCCAACAAAACTGAAGAATGACTTTAAAATCTCAAACAAAACATGAGTGTATGTGTTCACAAACTTCACGGAGCAAGGGTTTATTTGATCTGAAAACTGGCGTTGATGAAGGACTGTGTGAAGAATGCTTCAAAGTCTGTTTGGCAAACACAGCCTAAGTTGGCCATATTGAGTCCTCAGATGAATGGAATGTCATAAGTACTGGTCGTTTCAAATAAGTAGCATGTGAAGCTGTTTACACTTATTGGGACGTGTGGTAGGCCACATTCACACATTTCAGTAGCATTGGTGCCAAAATGATACATTTCTCAGGGGAAGCTTCTACATGGACTCTTGGGATCAGAGCTCTAACTCATACACACATACTTTTCCTTTTAAAATGATCCTGCATGATACGCAAACAAAACACTGGATGAACACCTAGACGGTGAGCTCTGTACTAAATGATTTTAAAGCCAGTAGATGGAATGAGCTGATGGGGAAGACTACAAACGAGTCATCTTCTTCAACTTGGTCAAACTGCTCATAGTCATACAAGTGAATGAAAAGTTGTGCCTGTTGTCATTCAATCTGTTTAAAAGAAATAGAATAATAAAACAAATTAGTAAATCTTATTTTCTTAATAAACATTGTATGATTTCTGCACAGCTTTGTTACTGGCATGAATAGAATATCTACAATAATAACTTGTCACAGTGAAATGGATTCACATTCGCTATCGAGTCACATCTATAATTGATGCCATAGATGTTTGATACCATTGCGTGAATGAATGGAACTTATGTGACTTCACAAACAACGAACACGACTAACATAATAGGTATTAAAAAACCTTGAGTGACATGAGCGTGAAGACTTAGTAGAGTTGCTCTCAAGAATAATGATACTATTATTCACTCCAGCCATAGTACTGGAATCTGTACATTCACACCCCTGCAAAAGAGACGGAAAGGATAGAATAATAATAAAGGAACTTCATAACTATATTCCTACTGTAAACATTCACCACAACGTTTTCTTTTAAACTGACTTTCATATTTGGTCTACTGTAACCTCTTCTGTGTTCATTTTATGCTAAACTTATTGCTAACAGTAAAATTACCATACGAGCTCTAATTAATTTTTTGTTTTTACTTGCAAAGCTAGTGATAGAACCAAAGGCCAATATCTACATCAAACAGGAGGAACGGAATGGAGACTGTAAACAATTTTATGGAATAACATTTCCGTGCTCCTATTCAGTCAAACGGACATTCGAAAGGATGTGATTTTTCGGAAAGTTTATTTCGGAAACTTGGAATTGGATGACTGCAAACAATAGAAACGAATAATATATTGATACATACTATTAATAACGTACAGTGGGTCATTCTTTTTTCTGTTCTGCCACAGCTAACTGACTGGAAGTCAGTTGTCGTAACTTCTACTAACATAAGACCCTCACCGATAAGTGAAGATATATAGGAAAATCCATAATAGATCCAAAAACCATCAAAGATAAAATGGTCATAAAAAATACAGTGACAGTTTAGTTGGTGTAAGAAACAGGATGATTATGAAAGCAAAGCCAACAATCATGTATAGGCCATGGAAGCCCGTGGCCGTCACGAGTGTTGACTTGGATTCTTCCTCTGAGGTTGTGAAAAGTGCGTGGTAAAATCCAGAGGTTTGCAGCAGTGGTAACCTCCTGAACAGACTGAAATAAAAAGGGTTTCCAGAATATCCTGACGATTTCCATCTACTAGGCTGTGGTGAGCTCAAGCAATACATACTCCAGAGGACAGAAGACAGACAGGTTGGGAACACGTCTACTGCACTTAGGTAGAAAGGGAATGCTGCTACTCAGCCTAGTCCAAGTGTAGAAGCAACACCTCGGTGATTCGACCTTTAAAGACTCGATACATATGAGAACGACTGGTATGAAGAAACCTTCAGAAGTGCCTTCTCAGACCTCCTCCCATCATAAGCACAAGCATAATGAAAACACTGAGTTTTCATGGTCTCACGCAAAATTAGACTCACTTATGACTTTGCTTTGAGAAGAGTTGAACTACTCATTGTTTAAGAGAAATGATCCTTTCTTCTCTGAAGATCTGTGAATCATTCATAGGGTGTGGTGAATAAACTACTTAAGGATCTAATACATAAAAATGCAATAGGCTAAGCACAGAGATGTTTTTCTCCCTTTCTCAAAGGATGGAACATTGTGTATTTGCACTGATTTTATGTCTGGACTTCATGTACAATTATATGTTGATTTTTTTTTTAGTTGACATACAATAGGACTAAAAATATTGAAATAATACTAATAACTCATGTTGGTATGTGTGGTTGTCACATAGGATTCACAGGAGATTTAAATCCACAGTTGTCAACATAAAGGATGAGTGCTATTTAGCTTCTTCGTGAATCTAGACCACGAATGAAGAGTTTTCCTTAACATATTTCACCGAGGGAAATACAAGGATGATAGGCATAATACTATGCTTCGACTCATGGATATCTAAGCATTGCTCACAATACAGATCTGATTTTTGAAATCAGGGTTCTTTCAGTGTCCTTGAACGGCATTTGCTTTTCTGTATACAGAAGAGAAAAACTCATGAGTATCCAACTTGTTCACATAAAACATGTGTATGAATTGTTATCTTCCTGAACCAGGGATCAAACCCACATCACTTCCACCTCCTGCACTGGTAGGCAGATTATTTATTTATCAACTGCGCCACCTGGGAATCGACATACATTTCAAGGACCACTGCCATCAGCTCCTACTGTTCATGACCAAAGTAGGAGAAACAACATTGGAAGAAGTACTCAAAAGGGTACTCATAGGAAGTACTCATAAGTCAAGGAACTGTTATACTGGGTACTCTCGTTGTTACTGGGACAAGTCAGTTCCTCCGATGATGATGGGTATAACTGAAAAATTACTACAAATGCATGGGATGCGATGTCTACATGATAAATGTGTTCCTCTTACACTATTGCTTCAGGGATGCCTACTTCAGCATGAAGGACTGCACTGCAAGGGACGCCTGCTATTCCAGCTCAAGCAACAGATAGTGAAGTGCAGATCATTGTCCTTTGTTGAAAATAATCAGCAGTTTGTCAACATAGGGAACATGCCGGAGGAACCCTCGGGATGGAACTCTGAAAACAGGTTGGGCCCTCTTTTTGACAAGCCCTGCGATAAAATACAAAGCAGAAAAAGAAAAATAGCATCGGTTTGGTCAGGACTTCCTCATCTTTTCTTTCTCGGTAGCAGGAAGCAGACATTGAGGCCAGAGGACGGCAGGGTTTCATTGTGAACTAACGTTGGGTGGGGTGGAAGCTCATCACTCTAGTAAGAATGTGGCTCAATAAAACGGAATTTCATTCGCTTCATGGACATAGAGTTCTACAATCCTTCATTAAGGAATTCAATGAGTTATATTTCCTTACACCTTCACAATCTCTCGGTTTACAAGAATGTCAATTGCTAGTCCAGCACTTATACGATGAGTGTTACAGGTAGTATTAGTGTATAAAGGAGGAGGAGCAATGGCAGGAAGTTTATTTATTCTCTGTTTGAATTCTTGATTTTTAATATAATTTTTTATAATATCCTTACAGATGTGGATATTTTAGTGACATGTATAAATACACATTCAGCAGTGCTATGATAACTCATACTGTTGGCACACTAAATATCATGCTTACTATGTGCTTTTCATATATTCCTTTTGAGATTCTCTTCCATGATACATTATCATAAGATATTTAATAGTTTCCTAAACTGTACAGTAGGTCCTTGTGGCTTCTTTTATATATAGTAATGTATTTGTTCATAATTCAAACAAAAACTGGTACACAAATATTCACAGTGACATTCACAATAGCTCAAAGGTAGAACTCATTCAAGTGTCCGTTGGTGGGAGACTGAATATGCAACACAAGGTATATTCAGAAGCTTGAACGGTATTCCCCCATACAAAAAAGTACATGAAATGGTGCTGCCACTCTGCAAGACATTACAGAAATGACTCCAAAAGGAACACACGGAATAAATACATAGTTCGAATCCTATTCATGCTATGTACCCAAATGGTTTGGGAAAGGGGGCTGAAAAAATGGATTCTTCTTCAGTCATACCCACAATGGCATGATTCACACTGCCAAACAAACAGAAGTAATCTAAGTGTCCATGGCAGCCAATTCCATAAACAAACTGTGGTATACACACAATGGAATCTGATTCGGCCCTTCTAAGTCAGTAATTCTGACAATGCGACAATGTGGACAGACCTTATGGTCATTAGATTCAGTGAAATAAACCAGACCAAGAAAAAGACAAACGTTCTGTGATTCTACTCATATGAGATATCCAAACGAGTCAAATCCGTCAGAAATAGCAGAAAGTGATTCCGACCGATCGAAAAGAGTTCATGTTTCATGCACCTCAGTTTCCCTTGGAAAAACTGACTTCCCGTGATTATCTCCAAAACCAATTAGACAAATAATTGGAAGCTATATCCAGTCAAATGAATGTAGACGTAATGTTACAGTGTACACCAAACTCACTCAAACTTCTCAACAGACAAAAGGCAAAACTGTATCTATGGTACCTCAGCTTAGCTTAAAACTGTATCTACAGTACCTCACTTCTGCTTATAAAATGTAACAACAACAACGACACACTAAAGTCTATCCCAAAAAGGATATAAAACATATATCACCTCAACTTTAAACCATTAGAAATTTAAACTGTGAAAAACCTTATTCACAAAACTTAAACACAAGCCACAGGAAAATATATTGATAAAATACATATCTGATAAAGGATTGTACTCCAAATATACCAAAAAAACCTAGAACAATCTCGTAAACAATGTATACACCTAAACACCTGGCCTACAGAAATATCAAGATAGTAAATAAGCCTATCAAAAAGACTCAAAATCACATATCACGAGGAAATGACAAACTAAAATAACAGGGAGGTAGCACTGCACACCTATTAGATCCAGTAAACTCAAAAAAGGGGGGGTAGGGCACAGCTTCTCCGGTGGCTGCAAGACACTCTAGTTCGATCCCTTACCCCAGAAGATCCCGCATGCCACAGAGAAACATAGCTGGATTTTTCCACAGCTAAACAAGGCTCACCTGTGACCTGAATACTACATGTCTAGCACTTACTAAACAGCTTTGAAAACATCCAGACAAAACGTATCGCATGATTATATACAACAGCTCTACTTGTAATAACTAAACACTTTCAAAGATCAGGATGTCTTCAGTAGATGACAGTGTAAACAAATGGGGATACATCCAAAGTGAAGGGGAGCAGATGCTACCACAAAATATACCACCTCAGCATGAGAATTAGTTGGACCCAATTAACTTTTATTTTTTTAGAGGACACATGATCATCTCTGAAACCCAAGTTCAAGACAACTCTTCTGTGAGTCACATTTACCAGAGAAATCTCATTTCAAAAGAATCCTCTCTATATGCCAGATAGAAGGATGAGACACAGTCTTCTGAAACTCTTTTTTCTTTTCTATCCATAGGGAAAGCTAAGCCGTAAATCTGCACAACAACCATACCCTTCCTTTCCTTTGGTTGCATTTTTAAAATATTTGTTTCTTTTTTAATTTGGCTGCGTCAAGTCAACCTTCCTTGAGGCAAGCCAGATATTTAGCTACAGCATGCAAATTCTCCACTGTGGCATGGGAGATCTACTTCTTGGAGCAGGGAATGAACCTGGGCCTCCTTCTTTGGGAGTGTCCAGTCTCAGCCATTGGACCACCAGGAAGTGCCTGTTTTGTTTTTAGATGAAGATGGAATCTAAGGTGATATCTTGGGCCATTTCAGTCACTGACTCAGTTTCCTGAGTTTCTCCAAAGCACGCACAAGGTGCACATTATTAAACTGGTTTGCAAAACAAGAAAAGGTTGTCTGCTACAACACTGTATGCTTACAAATATCTCAATGGTAAATGGCACATTATTTAATTACTATGGGGGGAGAAAGAATGCAGGATTCATACATGTTACAACATGAAGAAATATTAAAGCCATCTTCAGTGAAAAAAAAAATCCACATAGAAAAGGACACCCAGAACCCTTGTTCACCATGTCTGCTTTCAATCCATCAAGTTTGTCCAAATAACTGAAAATCTCAGTAACACTCTAAATAAAGGAAAAAGGACGAAGATGGAAACAAAAGATATATTCATACACTTGAACGATTGCTAAAAGTGGAAGCGGGGCTTTAGATTACATTATAATGTAGATACCATATGATTTCCTGATTTTGGAGATTATGTGCTGGTTCTGCAGAAGGTACCCATTTTGGATAAAAGACAGAGAGTATTTTAGATGATGTGGCAAATGCTAGCACTTGTTCCCATTGCTAGGCATTTTCTGTACATTTTAAATGACTGGAAAGTATACTAGGTTTCAAATCAACCATGTCAATACCACAAAAGACTTTTAGAGTAGACAGGCAGGAAACTTTCTTACACAGGCCAAGACTTACCCAGACGAAGTTCAAGGGAAGCTGCGATGCTCACTGCCCTTGAAGGAGTCCACGTGGAATGAAGAAGTACTGTGGGAAGTCTATTAGTAACCACCATGTCTTGGGTCCTCTGGATGACCTACTGCAGGAGAAACAGATTTGACAGATAAAATGTTCCACATAACTTCACAAAAAGTTGTTAGACTACATTCAGTAAAGCTGAATCATTTCGGATCAATTTACAATCCTATAAAATACTACCATTTACAGTCCAAAAATCACTTGCATTTCTATACACTAATAACAATCAGAAAAAAAAAATTAAGAAAATCCCACTTAAATAAAACATCTAGCAACAAACTTAATCAAGAACATGAAAGACCAGTAGTCAGAAAACTAGAAAGCACTCATAAAGAAACCAAAGAAAACACAAATACACAGAAAACTATTCCATGCTCATGCACTGGAACAGTGAGGAATTAAAAGGTCCATTCCAACCAAAGTCATCAACAAATACACTGACTGCAATCACAAAATAATATTCAATGGCATTTTTCACAGAAATAGAAATAGTCCTAATATTAGCCTGCTAATGTTGAACAGGACCTTAAACGGCCAAAAAGACTCTGAGAAAGAGGAACACAGCTGGAGGCATCTTCCTATCCCTCTTCAAACTACATCACGGACCTGGAGTGACCACCACAGTGAGGAACTGGCAGGAACACAGACACATGGACTCCAGGAGAGAAGAGAGAGCCCAGAAACGAACCCACGTGTACATGGTCAATTCCTGAAAATCAAACCAGGAACGAGCGAAAAGGAAAGGACAGTCTTCTCAAGAAACAGTGACAGGAAAACGGCCACCTACACGGAAGAACATCAGTGTTCATCCTCTACATCATCTAACGCAAGTCTAACTAAAAACCCACCGTTTTGCACACGGAGCTCTTTCCCCCTGAGTCCTCTGAGATGGACCTCCAGTCAGCCCTCAGCTGGACACAGGAAACGTCTACTCGGTCCTCATTTTTCGCTCTGGCAGCGCCTCCCTGCTGGTGGGCACTGAGGCAACCCTGCTCCTCTCAGCCTGGATGCAGCCCTGTTATCCAGAAGCCTGAGCCCTGATGGTCCTGAGGAGACAAAGCTCCCGCCAGCTGCTCACGGAGCAGAGTCTAAAGGCAAAGCGTCCTGCGCCCGCGGGTCAGAGGGGGGTTTGGCGCCCCCTGCGGGCCACAAGAGAAGAGCGGGCAGCCCGGCGCTCACAGACCTCAGAGGGCTCACCCAGAAGCAGCTCTGCTGCGAGCACTCAGACTGGAAGCCCAAACTGAAATGGAGCAGAATAGCCCCATGACTCTCCGCAAAACATGGCTAAGGAACAATCAGAGCCTGTATGGAATGCAGCCATAAAAAGGAACACATTTGAGTCTGTTCTAATAAAGGGGAGGGAAGTCAGTCAAAGAGAGAAAAACATGGAATCTAGAAGGATGGTACTGACGAGTCTGTTCACAGAGCAGCAATGGAGGTGCAGACATAGGGAACAGACTTACAGACGAGGGTGGGGAACAAGAGGGAGAGGGTGAGCTGAATGGAGAGAGCAGCATGGATGCAGGTACACCAACATTTGTAAATAGACAACCAATGGGAATTTGCTGTATGATTCAGGGAACTCAAACTGGGACTCAGGAGTAACCTAGAGAAGTGGGAATGGGTGCGAGGTGGGAGGGAGATTCAAGAGCAAGAGGACATAGGTACACCTATGGTTAATTCATGTGGATGTATGACACATCCAACCAATATTGTAAAGCAAGGATCAATGAACTAAAAAGAAATAACTGTTTAAAAAAATATGAACATAAACACAAACTTTGCAACAAGGTAATTCCATTTAAAAAACTATAGAAATTTCAGAAAACTACAAAAGTTCTACATGACCTTTGGTCTGGGGATCAGGTCTAACATACACACAAAAAGGCAACTTACCAAATTATGAATATAAATTATGTAAAAGATTGCCTTTTATCATTTCATACATTTACCCTGTGGAGGACCTTACTCGAGAGAACCAAAAACAAACGGTTAAATGAACCACAGACCACCCACCCTGGCCAGGCAACAGAGAAAAGAAAACACTTGCAGGAGTCATCTTACAACAGGAGGTCCTGGGAAGGAACAAGGAACGAACAAGCTACCACCAACCAGAATTCTGGAGAGGTCAGGAGATGGGAGGCTACAGTTCAGAGGTCCTACCAACCTCCCAGGATCCACTTCGCTGGAATCCATCTCAGCTGAGAGGTGCGTGTGCCCCCAAGAAGGATCCCAATTCAGAATGCCTGGCAAGAGACAAACCAGAAATGAACCCGATGAGCATAAAACCTGAGACTGTGAGCCACGTGACGGAGTGGTTCTCTCCGTTTCCCTCACCCTCCTGCCCTCCACCCCGGCAGCCCTTCCCAAGAAAGCCTCTCGCTTGGACAGCACTCCTCTCCTCAGGCAACTCATTGCCCAGTGTCAGACAAGAACTCACTCTCAAGCCCTGGAAGGGATCCCCCTTCCTTCATCAAAAGCAATATCCAGGAGAAAATATCTTCAAAACGTTGTCTTGCAGAGAAGGAAATCAGAGAAGGCAATGGCAGCCCGCTCCAGTACCATTGCCTGGAGAATCCCACGGATAGAGGAGCCTGGTAGGCTGCAACCCCGGGATCACTAAGAGTCGGACACGACTTCACTGAGTGACTTCACTTTCACTTTTCACTTTCCTGCACTGGAGAAGGACATGGCAACCCACTCCAGGGTTCTTGCCTGGAGAATCCCAGGGACAGAGGAGCCTGGTAGGCTGCTGTCTCTGGGGTCGCGCAGAGTCAGGCACGACTGAAGCGACGCAGCAGCAGCAGCAGAGAAGGAAATGGCACCACCTGCAGTACTCTGGTCTCACAAATCCCAGGGACAGAGGAGCTTGGTGGGCTACAGTCCAAAAGCAGGGCATTTCTGACGGCAGGAAACAGTCCCAGGGAAGCTGAGCTGCTCACCAAAGGCCCCAGAGCTTTGGATAGCACACCAGAGCTGTGGCTGAGGATTCCCAGCTGCCATGCCTCTTGATCCTGGCCTCTTTCACTAGATACATGTGTGGAAAACGAGAATCTAGAATATGCCCTGGTGGTTCCATAGTAAAGAATCCACCTGCCAGTGCTGGAGATGCATGTGCGATCCCTAGGATGGGAAGATCCCACATCCTCTGGAGCCCGTGTGCCACAACTGCCCAGCCTGTGCTCTACATCCTGGAAGCCACGATGCCGAGTTCACATGCTGCAGCCACTGAAGCCCGTGAGCCTGTGCCCCTCAACAAGAGGAGACACTGCAGTGAGAAGCCTGCAAACCACTAGTTATGGCCCATGCTCACCAAAACTAGAGAAAAGCCCACACACAAAGATGCAACACAGCAAACAATAAATAAGACTGTTTTTCTAAAAAAAATGCATATCTGGCAAAGAAACTGTACTCGAATTGTCCAAGAACACTAGAGCAAATGGGCCCATTCATAATTGGTAGTGACTGAAATAGACACCTGGCCACTGAGGGTATACTGATAGTAAACTATCATACAAAAACATCCTCAAGATACTGGTGCCATGCACGCAGGGCCCCCTTTGAAAGACAATCTGACAGTTTTTTTTCAGTAACCACGTGGGACAAGCACTGAATTCTGGGTATGACAAGCGGTGGAAGCCAGGTATCTTACCATTGGAATGCAAAGTTACAGATAAACAAAAGGACACGTTACACTGTCCAAGTCGTGGTGGATCGGGTTGGAGATATCATCACAAATTACCTTTAACTGAATATGTTCAAAGGCGAGCTGGAATACATGCATATATATATCCATGTATTGTCAGCTGAGCATATTGAGCTCCTACATGTATGTTTTAAATATCATTCTCTAATAAAAGGGAACAGGAAACATCTCCGATGGCCCGGTGGTAAAGAATCTGCCTACCGATGCAGGGAACACGGGTTCAATTCCTGTGTAGAGGATTCCACACGCCCAGGGGCAACGAAGCCCTTGAACAACTCTTGAAGTTTGCATGCTCCAGAGCCCAAGTTCTGCAAACAGAGAAAGCACTGCAATGAGAAGCCATGGCACAGCAACTAACTAGAGGGTAGCCTCTGCTCACTACAACTAGACAAACCAGCAATAAAGACCCAGCACAGTCAAAAATAATGTAATGTTTAAAAAAAAAAAAAAAGGACAGTTATTTGAAGAAATGACTGAGACTAGGGGTGAGACTGTAAATATATGAACCAGGGTCATCTTAAATTATGAGAAATTAAAGAAACTAAAGACAACTAACAAGCTGTCCAAACTGATACAAATGAATGTTGACACAGTGTTATCTGTATACACCAGCAAATAACAATCTGAAAAGGAATTTAAACAAACAGTTCCCTTTCAATCATGTCAACATTAATAAAAGACTTTGCTACGGACAGAATGAGGATGACAAGAATGGCTCACTGGAAATGATACATGATTGCTGAAAAATACCCTGAAGACATGGACAGATACTCCATAGCGATGAGAAGACTTCAGTTGGCAATACCGTGGAATGCATCTTCAATCTGAAATGAAGATTCAATATGAATTACAAAAGGCTGAAAGGGGGTTGCTAAACCACAAAAGATGCCAGCATTCTTGGCCTCCAGAGGAGAATTCCATCCAGGGCAAGTGAGGAAGCTTGATGGCTCAGAGGTTTTCTGTTAAAAAGTTTTATTAAAGTATAAAAGAGATCGAGAGAGCTGCTGACGTAGACATTAAAAGGGGGAAGAAAGAGGACCCCCTGCTAGTCTTTAGCCAGATGTTATACAGCCACTAGCAGTCTGCTAATGAAAGAAAGACAATGTCTCAGAGAATGGCACCAGGCCCCTCACCCACAGCATGCATTGAGATAACACTGGCAGCAGATGAGTCATCCCAGGCCATAAAATGATGGACATGAATCTTGAAGAAAGGCAGATTTCCAAGCACATATATAGTTTCATTCACATAGATTAAGAGAACAAGGTATGAGTAAAACATGCTGGTTTGTCAAGTCGTTTCTGAGGCTTTAGGGGGAACTGACCTGAAGACAGAGCCTTGGGTGAATACCTAGTACATTAACATACCTTAAGACAAACATTTCCATAAGAAAAATGCATTGCTTAGTTCAAGGTTTGAGAAAAGTGACATTCAGGTGGAGCCAGGAGTTGTCATGGCAACACAGAATTTTCAGAGAAACCTCTTTAAATTTGTATCAAGATGGAGAAAAAAAAATGCAACACTTTTGTCTCCTCCTGCCTCTTAAGAGAGAGAAAGAAACGTCTGACACTTGCAGTCTATCTTCTCTGTCTGGAGACCCCTGGCCTTCCTGCCTGGTATCCTCTCCAGGCGTGTAGGAAGCAAGACATAGGCTGCTTGGGAAAACCGCGTGGGTCTGAGCTTTATGCAAAGGGGTAAAGCGGTAAAACCGTTGGCCCCAAAGGCGAGGCTTTTCTGCGACCGCCATGTTAGTCGGCTCCGAGACTGCAAACAAAGAGGGCAGAATACATGGTTCCCTGCTCCGCCGAGTCCGAGTTCCCTTACCTGTGGTCCACAGCCCTCCGCTCTGCTCGCTGGCTGCCGATCGACGGGGACCCAGGAGCCCACGAAACGAGCATTCCCAGCTGCGATGGCGAGCCCTGAGAGCACAACCGGGAACCCCTGGCCCCGACGCGCCGCCATGGTCATCCCGCCCCAGACCCGCTCACGTGAGCCGCGCTCCTGACCAGCCGCCCAGGTTCGCCCCGCCCCCGACGCGCGCACGGTGCGCCCCGCCCCCACGCCCCCTTCCAGGACGGGCCGGCGGGACCGCGACTGCCTCCAGGTGAAACACAGGACAAGCAAATCCACCCCACCAAGGCAATCCAAGCTTTTTCTCAGCTGATCTGTCTATGATTTTGGGATAAAACTATGACTACAGAAAGCAAAGATGACCTAGGACAGCCATGATATTCTACAGAACCAGACCCTGGCGGGCAGAGGCTTGAAGAGGGCGCGGGAGCCCTGTCAGTAACAGCAAGCCTCTGTAGCCCAGCGGTTAGGCAGGCTGATGAGCAGGCGGACCGTGGCCTGCGATTTAGGAGTTCAAGTCCCCTATCTAACCCTTTGGCTTTTAGGGGGCGGGGGACCGCAAGAGGCGGGGCTTAGACCAGAAAAGTTTATTTTTATGTGAGGGTTAGGTTTAGGGTTCCGGCATCCCCCCAACTTGTTAGGGTTCAGGATCAGAGTTCGGGTTTGGGGAATCCCCTCTCTTCTTAGGGTTCGGATTCGGGTTCAGGGTTCGTGTTTGGGCTTTGGCGTTCAGGGTTTGGGGCTAGGGGCTCGCGGTTCTAGTTTGGGGTTTGGGGTTCCCCTAAGGTTCAGCTTAGGGGTTTGGCGGTTGGGATTCGGCTTAGGGGTTAGAGGTTTGTGGTTTGGGATTCGGGTTTGGAGATTGAAGTCTGGGTTTGGGCTTTAAGATTCGGTGTTGGGGTTTGGGGTTGGGTTAGGGTTACGGTATCACGGTTCAGGTTCACGGTTTGGGGATTGGAGCTCGGCGTTTAGTTTAGGGGTTCGGGATATAGGGTTTTGAGGTCAGGGTCGACTTCGGGGTTTGGAGTCGCGGTGAGGGGCTAGTAAGTGCCACACAGCAAAGGGCTCCAGCAGTACCAGCTCTGTCAGAGGAAAGGGAAGGGCAAGTGCAGGGCTCCTCCAGCGGTTGCTTGGGCGCCCAGACTCACGGCAGCACGGAGAGCACCAGGCTCCCAGGGCCCCTGGCTGGGGTCTGCGGCTCCGCACTCCCAGAGGGTGACTCCGTGGGGGCCCAGCAGGGGCCTGCCAGACCTAGGTTCCCTAGCGCTCTCCTCCCAAGCAGACATATGTGCAGGTGGTTGGGGCCTGCCCCTGCGTGTCTGGGATCCCGCCCACAGTCCCAGCTCATGGGAAGTAGCCCCTGAGCCAAGACCTGCAGGAGACGAGGGGCGGCACCGCCTGGAAGGAGAGTGCACAGCATGCACGGAAGCGAGCCTCCTTGGGGGAAGATGAGGCAGCCCAATTGCCTGAGGCTGCCAGCCCTGGTTGGGGGGAGCCTAGTGCGCCTCCAGTAAGGCAGAGCTTCAGCTCTGCTCAGAGGCCCGAGCTGGCATAGTTTCTGGTGCGAGGCTGCTGTGCTCTGGGCGAGCCTTGCCCAGACTTGCCTCGCCGCTAATCGTAGTGCCCAGAAAGGAGCAGGCTGTGCGCGACTGGGAACCACCACTGGCGCCTTCCTGGCCTCAGCTCCGCTCCTGCCTTGCCTTTGCACCTAGGCCCCAGGCTTGCGGACGTTTTAGGGGCTGGTGTGTTCCACACTGCCAAGGGCTCCAGCAGTGAGAGCTCTGTTCGAGGGAAAGGAAGGGTATATTTGGAGTAGAATCCTTTATCAGCGATGAGGCCCTCACCCTCACCCTGAACCGTTGCCCTCACCCTCACCCCTCACCCTAACATGTTGGGGGGCTATTCCCCAAACTCTAACCTTCACCCTACCCTAACCCGACACCCTATCCACATCCTAAACCTAACCCACATCATAGTCACGCCCTCAACCCTATACTTACCCTTGAAGCACGTACCCACCTCATCTTCTTTTTTGACACGTCCCCTGCATAACAAAAGACAAGGTCATAATATTTCAACCATGGATCCAAGACCCATTATCCACAGAAAAGGAGTATACATACTGTGATCACATCATTTAAATCTCTTGCATCACCAAAATACCTCTCCACCACGTATCCAATCGCCATTGATGGATCACATCTATCTCATACATTTCATAACTTAGCAGTCAAATACGCAGCAGTAATCTGGGTAATTTTATACACAAGATATATTTATACCATAAATATTTCAACACATTCCACTTTCTACGATGAGTTCAATCTTCACAAAAGTAGGATGAACAGCACCTCTTTCCACTAGGATCCATCGCATTGCACAAAGTGACAGTGAGCGTGAAAATCTTAATGATGACCACCAGAAAGAAGGTCAGCACGGTTGATATCAGAGATTTTTCAGTGTTCCAATACAAGTTCTACCCAAATCCATAAGGAGAGACGTAGGCATAGGAAACTACACATTGAAAGCAAGTCTATTGAGATAAATATTGGACATCAATTGTGTGAATCTTTAAGGCATAACTGCAGACATGCTTCAGACATTCTTCAAATTCATAGAATGACAACAAAGTATGGCTACGTACACTCCATTCGGTTTCATAAACCACTCATGAATAACCTCACAAGCCATTGAAAACCAGATGACAATTTCAAATAGCTTTGATCTACAAACAAGGCTGTAAGACAGAAAGTTAAAATCGAAATACATGAAGTAAATCCTCAATAGATAGGAAAACATCCCATGGTAGTGAAGTCAATTAACTTTAGTTATTAGGGCTTTCATGCACAGACTCATCTCCGATCAATGTGATCTCAATTCATATTTGGCAAAAAATACGAAAGCTGATCTTAGCAGTCATATTATTTTTCTTTGTACCCCTAAAATGAACATGAAATACTAAATTAAACCTGGAGGCTCACATTTCCCAATCGGTATACAAAGCAACAGCATGTCAAACTTTCTAATTCACATATGCATTTACATGAAATTGGATGAAATGCCCGTAAATAAACACATACTGCTATGCCCAATGTTTCACAAGGCAGAAAACACTCAATGAATGAAACTGAGAGGGTAACCGCAAGGAAGGCCAGGGGTCTCCAAAGGGAGGAGACGGGGTGCAAGTGTCAGACAGTTGTTATCTGTCACTTCTGAGGCAGGAGGAAACAAGCTGTTCTCTTCTTTCCCCTTCTTGATACAAATTTAAAAAGAGGTTTTCTCTTATAATTCTGTGTTGCTATAATGACACCTGGTTCCACCTGAACTTCACTTTTCTCATACTTTGAGCTGACCAAGGCATTTTTCTTATGGAAAGGTTTGCCTTAAGCTATGTGAATGTACTATGTATTGACCCTAGACTCTTATCTTCAAGTAGGTTCTGCCCAAAGGCTCAGAACTGACTTGACAAACCAATATGCTTTACTCATACATGGTTCTCCTGATCTATGTGAATGAAGCTATGTATTTGCTCATATCAATCGTTTTATGGCCCAGGATGACTCACCTGGTGCCACGGTCATCTCCATATGTCTTGTGGGTGAGGGGTCTGCTGCCATTCCTTTCTCTAATGAGTAGACTGCTAGTAGCTAGATAACATCCAGCTAAAGATGAGTAGGGGGGCACTCTTTCTGCCCCCTTCTGATGTCTATGTCAGAAGCTTTCTCTCTTTTATACTTTAATAAAACGTTGCGACACAAAAGCTCTGAGTGATCAAGCCTCATCACTGGCCCCGGCTTGAATTCTTCCTCTAAGGAGCCCAAGAATTCAAGCATCTTTCATGGTTAGACAACAACCTTTCCAAACAATGGTCTTTTCAAAACAAATGATGATTCAGTGATGAGTATGCAGATGTCTACGAATGAAATGGGACCCATATGTCAAACCACATAAAAATATATCTTCCCTCAACATACATATAACACAATCAGGCCTTCATATGCATCGATTCGCCAACTATCAACTCATACAAATATGGATGTAAAATATCACAATACATTCCAAAGTTGAAAAGTGATGGATATTGACTTTCGCCCGCTGGTGCTTCTTTTCATGTCATCTCCATTATATTAGCTCTGACAATGAAGCATGTGCTGTGCTAAGTCACTTACATTGTGTCCAACTCTTTGGGATCGTATAGACTAGGGCCCACCAGGCTCCTCTCTCCATGAGATTCTCTAGGCAAGGATACTGGAGTGGGTTGCCATGCTCTCCCTCAGGAGATCTTCCTGCCCCAGGGATCGAATCCATATCTCCTATGTCTCCTGCATGGGTATGTTCCGCATGCTCTTTACCACTGGAACCACCTGGGAAGCCCCAAGACACATGAACATCAGTGGATTTGGGGATCCACGGGGCATATACAGAACCATTCCTCCAACAAAACTGAAGAATGACTTTAAAATCTCAAACAAAACATGAGTGTATGTGTTCACGAACTTCACGGAGCAAGGGTTTCTTCGATCTGAAAACTGGCATCGATGAAGGATTGTGTGAAGAATGCTTCCAAGTCTGTTTGGCAGACACAGCCTAAGTTGGCCATATTTAGTCCTCAGATGAATGGAATGTCATGAATACTGGTCGTTTCAAATAAGTAGCATGTGAAGCTGTTTACACTTATTGGGACGCGTGGTAGGCCACATTCACACATTTCAGTAGCATTGGTGCCAAAACGATACATTTCTCAGGGGAAGCTTCTACATGGACTCTTGGGATCAGAGCTCTAACTCATACACACATACTTTTCCTTTTAAAATGATCCTGCATGATACGCAAACAAAACACTGGATGAACACCTAGACGGTGAGCTCTGTACTAAATGATTTTAAAGCCAGTAGATGGAATGAGCTGATGGGGAAGACTACAAACGAGTCATCTTCTTCAACTTGGTCAAACTGCTCATAGTCATACAAGTGAATGAAAAATTGAGCCTGTTGTCATTCAATCTGTTTAAAAGAAATAGAATAATAAAACAAATTAGTAAATCTTATTTTCTTAATAAACATTGTATGATTTCTGCACAGCTTTGTTACTGGCATGAATAGAATATCTACAATAATAACTTGTCACAGTGAAATGGATTCACATTCGCTATTGAGTCACATCTATAATTGATGCCATAGATGTTTGATACCATTGCGTGAATGAATGCAACTTATGTGACTTCACAAACTACAAACACGACTAACATAATAGGTATTAAAAAACCTTGAGTGACATGAGGGTGAAGACGTAGTACAGTTGCTCTCAAGAATAATGATACTATTATTCACTGCAGCCATAGTACTGGAATCTGTACATTCACACCCCTGCCAAAGAAACGGAAAGGATAGAATAATAATAAAGGAACTTCATAACTATATTCCTACTGTAAACATTCAACACGACGTTTTCTTTTAAACTGACTCTCATATTTGATCCACTGTAACCTCTTCTGTGTTCATTTTATGCTAAACTTATTGCTAACAGTAAAATTACCATATGAGCTCTAATTAATTTTTTTTTACTTGCAAAGCTAGTGATAGAACCAAAGGCCAATATCTACATCAAACAGGAGGAACGGAATGGAAACTGTAAACAATTTTATGGAATAACATTTCCGTGCTCCTACTCAGTCAAACAGACATTCAAAAGGATGTGATTTTTCTGACAGTTTATTTCGGAAACTTGGAAGTGGATGACTGCAAACAATAAAACAAATAATATATTGATACATAATATTAATAATATACACTGGGTCATTCTTTTTTCTGTTCTGCCACAGCTAACTGACTGGAAGTCAGTTGTCGTAACTACTACTAACATAAGACCCTCACCGATAAGTGAAGATATATAGGAAAATCCATAATAGATCCAAAAACCATCAAAGATAGAATGGTAATAAAAAAATACAGTGACAGTTTAGTTGGTATAAGAAACAGGATGATTATGAAAGCAAAGCCAACAATCATGGATAGGCCATGGAAGCCCGTGGCTGTCACGAGTGTTGACTTGGATCCTTCATCTCAGGTTGTTAAAAGTGCATGGTAAAATCCAGAGGTTTGCAGCAGTGGTAACCTCCTGAACAGACTGAAATAAACAGGGTTTCCAGAATATCCTGACGATTTCCATCTACTAGGCTGTGGTGAGCTCAAGCAATACATACTCCAGAGGACAGAAGACAGACAGGTTGGGAACACGTCTACTGCACTTAGGGAGAAAGGGAATGTTGCTACTCAGCCTAGTCCAAGTGTAGAAGCAACACCTCGGTGATTCGACCTTTAAAGACTCGATACATATGAGAACGACTGGTATGAAGAAACCTTCAGAAGTGCCTTCTCAGACCTCCTCCCATCATAAGCACAAGCATAATGAAAACACTGAGTTTTCATGGTCTCACGCAAAATTAGACTCACTTATGACTTTGCTTTGAGAAGAGTTGAACTACTCATTGTTAAAGAGAAATGATCCTTTCTTCTCTGAAGATCTGTGAATCATTCATAGGGTGTGGTGAATAAACTACTTACGGATCTAATACATAAAAATGCAATAGGCTAAGCACAGAGATGTTTTTCTCCCTTTCTCAAAGGATGGAACATTTTGTATTTGCACTGATTTTATGTCTTGACTTCATGTACAATTATACAGTGATTTTTTTAGTTGACATACAATAGGACTAAAAATATTGATATAATACTAATAACTCATGTTGGTATGTGTGGTTGTCACATAGGATTCACAGGAGATTTAAATTCACAGTTGTCAATGTAAAGGATGAATGCTATTTAGCTTCTTCGTGAATCTAGACCACGAATGAAGAGTTTTCCTCAACATATTTCACTGAGGGAAATACAAGGATGATAGGCATAATACTATGCTTCGACTCATGGATATCTAAGCATTGCTCACAATACAGATCTGATTTTCGAAATCAGGGTTCTTTCAGTGTCCTTGAACAGCATTTGTTTTTCTGTATACAGAAGAAAAAAACTCCTGAGTATCAAACTTGTTCACATAAAACATGTGTATGAATTGTTACCTTCCTGAAACAGGGATCAAACCCACATCACTTCCACCTCCTGCACTGGTAGGCAGATTATTTATTTATCAACTGCGCCACCTGGGAATCGACATACATTTCAAGGACCACTGCCATCAGCTTCTACTGTTCATGACCAAAGTAGGAGAAACAACATTGGAAGAAGTACTCAAAAGGGTACTCATAGGAAGTACTCATAAGTCAAGGAACTGTTATACGGGGTACTCTCGTTATTACTCGGACAAGTCAGTTCCTCCGATGATGATGGGTATAACTGAAAAATTACTACAAATGCATGGGATGCGATGTCTACATGATAAATGTGTTCCTCTTACACTATTGCTTCAGGGATGCCTACTCCAGCATGAAGGACTGCACTTCAAGGGACGCCTGCTATTCCAGCTCAAGCAACAGATAGTGAAGTGCAGATCATTGTCCTTTGTTGAAAATAATCAGCAGTTTGTCAACATAGGGAACATGCCGGAGGAACCCTCGGGATGGAACTCTGAAAACAGGTTGGGCCCTCTTTTTGACAAGCCCTGCGATAAAATACAAATCAGAAAAAGAAAAATAGCATCGGTTTGGTCAGGACTTCCTCATCTTTTCTTTCTCGGTAGCAGGAAGCAGACATTGAGGCCAGAGGACGACAGGGTTTCATTGTGAACTAACGTTGGGTGGGGTGGAAGCTCATCTCTCTAGTAAGAATGTGGCTCAATAAAATGGAATTTCATTCGCTTCATGGACATAAGAGTTCTACAATCCTTCATTAAGGAATTCAATGAGTTATATTTCCTTCTACCTTCACAATCTCTTGGTTTACAAGAATGTCAATTGCTAGTCCAGCACTTATACGATGAGCGTTACAGGTAGTATTAGTGTATAAACGAGGAGGAGCAATGGCAGGAAGTTTACTTATTCTCTGTTTGAATTCTTGATTTTTTATATAATTTTTTATAACATCCTTACAGATGTGGATATTTTAGTGACATGTATAAATACACGTTGAGTAGTGCTATGATAACTCATAGTGTTGGCACAATAAATATCATGCTTACTATGTGCTTTTCATATATTCCTTTTGAGATTCTCTTCCATGATACATTATCAAAAGATATTTAATAGTTTCCTAAACTGTACAGTAGGTCCTTGTGGCTTCTTTTATATATAGGAATGTATTTGTTAATAATTCAAACAAAAACTGGTACACAGATATTCACAGTTGCATTCACAATAGCTCAAAGGTAGAACTCATTCAAGTGTCCGTTGGTGGGAGACTGAATATGCCACACAAGGTATATTCAGAAGCTTGAACGGTATTCCACCATACAAAAAAGTACATGAAATGGTGCTGCCACTCTGCAAGACATTACAGAAATGACTCCAAAAGGAACACATGGAATAAATACATAGTTTGATTCCAATTCATGCTATGTACCCAAAAGGATTGGGAAAGGGGGCTGAAAAAATGGATACTTCTTCAGTCATACTGACAACAGCATGATTCACACTGGCAAACAAACAGAAGTAATCTAAGTGTCCATGGCAACCAATTCCATAAACAAACTGTGGTATACCCACAATGGAATCTGATTCGGCCCTTCAAAGTCAGTAATTCTGACAATGCGACAATGTGGACAAACCTTATGGTCATTAGATTCAGTGAAATAAACCAGACCAAGAAAAAGACAAACGTTCTGTGATTCCACTCATATGAGATATCCAAACGAGTCAAATCTGTCAGAAATAGCAGAAAGTGATTCCGACCGATCAAAGAGAGTTCATGTTTCATGGACCTCAGTTTCCCTTGGAAAAACTGACTTCCCGTGATATCTCCAAAACCAATTAGACAAATAACTGGAAGCTATATCCAGTCAAATGAACGTAGACGTAATGTTACAGTGTACACCAAACTCACTCAAACTTCTCAACAGACAAAAGGCAAAACTGTATCTATGGTACTTCAGCTTAGCTTAAAACTGTATCTACAGTACCTCACTTCTGCTTTTAAAATGTAATAACAGCAACAACACACTAAAGTCTATCCAAAAAAGGATATAAAACATATATCACCTCAACTTTAAACCATTAGAAATTTAAACTGTGAAAAACCTTATTCACAAAACTTAAACACAAGCCACAGGAAAATATATTGATAAAATACATATCTGATAAAGGATTGTACTCTAAATATACCAAAAAATCTAGAACAATCTGGTAAACAATGTATACACCTAAACACCTGGCCTACAGAAATATCAAGATAGTAAATAAGCCTATCAAAAAGACTCAAAATCACATATCATGAGGAAATGACAAACTAAAATAACAGGGAGGTAGCACTGCACACCTATTAGATCCAGTAAACTCAAAAAAGGGGGTAGGGCACAGCTTCTCCGGCGGCTCAGTGGTGAAGAATCTGCCTGACAATGCAAGACACGCTAGTTCGATCCCTTACCCCAGAAGATCCCACATGCCACAGAGAAACATAGCTGGATTTTTCCACAGCTAAACAAGGCTCACCTGTGATCTGAATACTACATGTCTAGCACTTACTAAACCGCTTTGAAAACATGTCCAGAAAAAAAGTATCACATGATTATATACAACATCTCTACTTGTAATAACTAAACACTTTCAAAGATCAGGATGTCTTCAGTAGATGACAGTGTAAACAAATGGGGATACATCCGAAGTGAAGGGGAGCAAATGCTACCACAAAATATACCACCTCAGCATGAGAATTAGTTGGACCCAATTAACTTTTATTGTTTAGAGGACACATGATCGTCTCTGAAACCCAAGTTCAAGACAGCTCTTCTGCGAGTCACATTTACCACAGAAATCTCATTTCAAAGGAATCCTCTCTATATGCCAGATAGAAGGATGAGACACAGTCTTTTGAAACTCTTTTTTCTTTTCTATCCATAGGGAAAGCTAAGCCATAAATCTGCACAACAACCATACCCTTCCTTTCCTTTGGTTGTATTTTTTAAATATTTGTTTCTTTTTTAATTTGCCTGCACCAGGTCAACCTTCATTGAGGCAAGCCAGATATTTAGCTACAGCATGCAAATTCTCCACTGTGGCATGGGAGATCTAGTTCTTGGATCAGGGAATGAACCTGGGCCTCCTTCTTTGGGAGTGTCCAGTCTCAGCCACTGGACCACCAGGAAGTGCCTGTTTTGTTTTTAGATGAAGGTGGAATCTAAGGTGATATCTTGGGCCATTTCAGTCACTGACTCAGTTTCCTGAGTTTCTCCAAAGCACGCAAAAGGTGCACATTATTAAACTGGTTTGCAAAACAAGAAAAGGTTGTCTGCTACAACACTGTATGCTTACAAATATCTAAACGGTAAATGGCATATTATTTATTTTTAATTACTATGGGGGGAGAAAGAATGCAGGATTCATACATGTTACAACAGGAAGAAATATTAAAACCATCTTCAGTGAAAAAAAATCCATATAGGAAAGGCCACCCAGAACCCTTATTCACCATGTCTGCTTTCAATCCATCAAGTTTGTCCAAATAACTGAAAATCTCGGTAACACTCTAAATAACGAAAAAAGGATGAAGATGGAAACAAAAGATATACTCATACACTTGAACAATTGCTAAAAGTGGAAGCGGGGCTGTGGATTACATTATAATGTAGATACCATATGGTTTCCTGATTTTGAAGATTATGTGCTGGTTCTGCAGAAGGTACCCATTTTGGATAAAATACAGAGAGTATTTTAGATGATGTGGCAAATGCCAGCACTTGTTCCCATTGCTAGGCATTTTCTGTACATTTTAAATGACTGGAAAGTATACTAGGTTTCAAAACAACCATGCCAATACCACAAAAGACATTTAGAGTAGACAGGCAGGAAACTTTCTTACACAGGCCAAGACTTACCCAGACGAAGTTCAAGGGAAGCTGCGATGCTCACTGCCCTTGAAGGAGTCCACGTGGAATGAAGAAGTACTGTGGGAAGTCTATTAGTAACCACCATGTCTTGGGTCCTCTGGATGACCTACTGCAGGAGAAACAGATTTGACAGATAAAATGTTCCACATAACTTCACAAAAAGTTGTTAGACTACATTCAGTAAAGCTGAATCATTTCGGATCAATTTACAATCCTATAAAATACTACCATTTACAGTCCAAAAATCACTTGCATTTCTATACACTAATAACAATCAGAAAAAAAAATTAAGAAAATCCCACTTAAATAAAACATCTAGCAACAAACTTAATCAAGAACATGAAAGACCAGTAGTCAGAAAACTAGAAAGCACTCATAAAGAAACCAAAGAAAACACAAATACACAGAAAATTATCCCACGCTCATGCACTGGAACAATGAGGAATTAAAAGGTCCATTCCAACCAAAGTCATCAACAAATACAGTGACTGCAATCACAAAATAATATTCGATGGCATTTTTCACAGAAATAGAAATAGTCCTAATATTAGACTGCTAATGTTGAACAGGACCTTAAATGGCCAAAAAGACTCTGAGAAAGAGGAACACAGCTGGAGGCATCTTCCTATCCCTCTTCAAACTACATCACGGAGCTGGAGTGACCACCACAGTGAGGAACTGGCAGGAACACAGACACATGGACTCCAGGAGAGAAGAGAGAGCCCAGAAACGAACCCACGTGTACATGGTCAATTCCTGAAAATCAAACCAGGAACGAGCAAAGAGGAAAGGACAGTCTTCTCAAGAAACAGTGACAGGAAAACGGCCACCTACACGGAAGAACATCAGTGTTCATCCTCTACATCATCTAACGCAAATCTAACTAAAAACCCACCGTTTTGCACACAGAGCTCTTTCCCCCTGAGTCCTCTGAGATGGACCTCCAGTCAGCCCTCAGCTGGACACAGGAAACGTCTACTCCGTCCTCATTTTTCGCTCTGGCAGCGCCTCCCTGCTGGTGGGCACTGAGGCAACCCTGCTCCTCTCAGCCTGGATGCAGCCCTGTTATCCAGAAGCCTGAGCCCTGATGGTCCTGAGGAGACAAAGCTCCCGCCAGCTGCTCACGGAGCAGAGTCTAAAGGCAAAGCGTCCTGTGCCCGCGGGTCAGAAGGGGGTTTGGCGCCCCCTGCGGGCCACAAGAGAAGAGCGGGCAGCCCGGCGCTCACAGACCTCAGAGGGCTCACCCAGAAGCAGCTCTGCTGCGAGCACTCAGACTGGAAGCCCAAACTGAAATGGAGCAGAATAGCCCCATGACCCTCCGCAAAACATGGCTAAGGAACAATCAGAGCCTGTATGGAATGCAGCCATAAAAAGGAACACATTTGAGTCTGTTCTAATAAAGGGGAGGGAGTCAGTCAAAGAGAGAAAAACATGGAATCTAGAAGGATGGTACTGACGAGTCTGTTCACAGAGCAGCAATGGAGATCCAGACATGGAGAACAGATTTACAGACAAGGGTGGGGAACAAGAAGGAGAGGGTGAGATGAATGGAGAGCGCAGCATGGATGCAGGTACACCAACATTTGTAAATAGACAACCAATGGGAATTTGCTGTATGATTCAGGGAACTCAAACTGGGGCTCTGTAGTGACCTAGAGAGGTGGGAATGGGTGTGAAGTGGGAGGGAGATTCAAGAGCAAGAGGACATAGGTACACCTAATGTGGATGCATGACAAATCAAACCAATATTGTAAAGCAATGATCAATCAACTAAAAAGTAATAACTCTTTAAAAAAATATGAACATAAACACAAACTTTGCAACAAGGTAACTCCATTTTAAAAACTATAGAAATTTTAGAAAACTACAAAAGTTCTACATGAACTTTGGTCTGGTGATCAGGTCTAACATACACACAAAAAGGCAACTTACCAAATTATGAATATAAATTATTTAAAACATTGCCTTTTATCATTTCATACATTTACCCTGTGGAGGACCTTACTCGAGAGAACCAAAAACAAACGGTTAAATGAACCACGGACCACCCACCCTGGCCAGGCGACAGAGAAAAGAAAACACTTGCAGGAGTCATCTTACAACAGGAGGTCCTGGGAAGGAACAAGGAACGAACAAGCTACCACCAAGCAGAATTCTGGAGAGGTCAGGTGATGGGAGGCTCCAGTTCAGAGGTCCTACCAACCTCCCAGGATCCACTTCGCTGGAATCCATCTCGGCTGAGTGGTGGGTGTGCCCCCAAGAAGGATCCCAATTCAGAATGCCTGGCAAGAGACAAACCAGAAATGAACCCAATGACCATAAAACCTGAGACTGTGAGCCACGTGACAGAGTGGTTCTCTCCGTTTCCCTCACCCTCCTGCCCTCCACCCCGGCAGCCCTTCCCAATAAAGCCTCTCGCTTGGACAGCACTCCTCTCCTCAGACAACTCATTGCCCAGTGTCAGACAAGAACTCACTCTCAAGCCCTGGAAGGGATCCCCCTTCCTTCATCAAAAGCAATATCCAGGAGAAAATATCTTCAAAACGCTATCTTGTAGAGAAGGAAATGGCAATGGCAGCCGCTCCAGTACCATTGCCTGGAGAATCCCATGGACAGAGGAGCCTGGTAGGCTGCAACCCCGGGGTCACTAAGAGTCGGACACGACTTCACTGAGTGACGTCACTTTCACTTTTCACTTTCCTGCACTGGAGAAGGACATGGCAGCCCACTCCAGGGTTCTGGCCTGGAGAATCCCGGGGACAGAGGAGCCTGGTAGGCTGCTGTCTATGGGGTCACGCACAGTCAGGCACGACTGAAGCGACACAGCAGCAGCAGCAGAGAAGGAAATGGCACCACCTGCAGTACTCTGGTCTCAGAAATTCCAGGGACAGAGGAGCTTGGTGGGTACAGTCCAAAAGCAGGGCATTTCTGATGGCAGGAAACAGTCCCAGGGAAGCTGAGGTGCTCACCAAAGGCCCCAGAGCTTTGGATAGCACACCAGAGCTGTGGCTGAGGATTCCCAGCTGCCATGCCTCTTGATCCTGGCCTCCTTCACTAGATACATGTGTGGAAAATGAGAATCTAAAATATGCCCTGGTGGTTCCATAGTAAAGAATCCACCTGCCAGTGCTGGAGATGCATGTGCGATCCCTAGGATGGGAAGATCCCACATCCAATGGAGTCTGTGTGCCACAACTGCCGAGCCTGTGCTCTAGATCCTGGAAGCCACGATGCTGAGTTCACATGCTGCAGCCACTGAAGCCCGTGAGCCTGTGCCCCTCAACAAGAGGAGACACTGCAGTGAGAAGCCTGCAAACCACTAGTTATGGCCCATGCTCACCAAAACTAGAGAAAAGCCCACACACAAAGATGCAACACAGCCAACAATAAATAAAACTCTTTTCCTAAAAAAAGGCATATCTGACAAAGAAACTGTACTCGAATTGTCCAAGAACACTAGAGCAAACAAGCCCATTCATAATTGGTAGCGACTGAAATAGACACCTGGCCACTGAGGGTATACAGATAGTAAACTATCATACAAAAACATCCTCAAGATACTGGTGCCATGCACGCAGAGCCCCCTTTGAAAGACAATCTGACAGTTTTTTTTCAGTAACCACGTGGGACAAGCACTGAATTCTGTGTATGACAAGCGGTGGAAGCCAGGTATCTTACCATTGGAATGCAAAGTTACAGATAAACAAAAGGAAACGTTACAATGTCCATGTCGTGGTGGATCGGGCTGGAGACATCATCACAAATTACCTTTAACTGAATATGTTCAAAGGTGAGCTGGAATACATGTATATATATATCCATGTATTGTCAGCTGAGCATATTGAGCTCCTACATGTATGTTTTAAATATCATTCTCTAATAAAAGGGAACAGAAAACATCTCCGATGGCCCGGTGGTAAAGAATCTGCCTACCGATGCAGGGAACACGGGTTCAATCCCTGTGTAGAAGATTCCACACGCCCACGGACAACGAAGCCTTTGAACAACTCTTGAAGTTTGCATGCTCCAGAGCCCAAGTTCTGCAAACAGAGAAAGCACTGCAATGAGAAGCCATGGCACAGCAACTAGAGGGTTGCCTCTGCTCACTACAACTAGACAAACTAGCAATAAAGACCCAGCACAGTCAAAAATAATGTAATGTTAAAAAAAGGGACAGTTCTTTGAAGAAATGACTGAGACTAGGGGTGAGACTGTAAAAATATGAGCCAGGGTCATCTTAAATTATGAGAAATTAAAGAAATTAAAGACAACTATCAAGCTGTCCAAACTGATAAAAATGAACGATGACACAGTGTTATCTGTATACACCAGCAAATAACAATCTGAAAAGGAAGTTAAACAAACAATTCCCTTTCAATCATGTCAACATTAATAAAAGACTTTGCTATGGACAGAATGAGGATGACAAGACTGGCACACTGCAAATGATACATGATTGCTGAAAAATACCCTAAAGACATGGACAGATACTCCATAGCGATGAGAAGACTTCAGTTGGCAATACCGTGGAATGCATCTTCAATCTGAAATGAAGATTCAATATGAATTACAAAAGGCTGAAAGGTGGTTGCTAAACCACAAAAGATGCCAGCATTCTTGGCCTCCAGAGGAGAATTCAATCCAGGGCAAGTGACGAAGCTTGATGGCTCAGAGGTTTTCTGTTATAAAGTTTTATTAAAGTATAAAAGAGATCGAGAGAGCTGCTGACATAGACATTAAAAGGGGGAAGAAAGAGGACCCCCTGCTAGTCTTTAGCCAGATGTTATACAGCCACTAGCATGAAAGAAAAGACAATGTCTCAGAGAATGGCACCAGGCCCCTCACCCACAGCATGCATTGAGATAACACTGGCAGCAGATGAGTCGTCCCAGGCCATAAAATGATGGACATGAATCTTGAAGAAAGGCAGATTTCCAAGCAAATATATAGTTTCATTCACATAGATTAAGAGAACAAGGTATGAGTAAACATACTGGTTTGTCAAGTCGTTTCTGAGCCTTTAGGGGGAACTGACCTGAAGACAGAGCCTTGGGTAAATAATACATTAACATAACTTAAGACAAACATTTCCATACCTTAAGACAAACATTTCCATAAGAAAAAGGCATTGCTTAGTTCAAGGTTTGAGAAAAGTTAAATTCAGGTGGAGCCAGGAGTTGTCCTGGCAACACAGAACTTTCCGAGAAACCTCCTTTTAAATTTGTATCAAGATGGAGAAAAAAAAATGCAACACTGTTTTGTCTCCTCCTGCCTCTTAAGAGAGAGAAAAAAACGTCTGACACTTGCAGTCTATTTTCTCTGTCTGGAGACCCCTGGCCTTCCTGCCTGGTATCCGCTCCAGGCCTTTAGGAAGCAATACACTAAGCTGCTTGGGAAAACCGCGCGGGTCTGAGCTTTATGCAAAGGGGTAAAGCGGTAAAACCGTTGGCCCCAAAGGCGAGGCTTTTCTGCGACCGCCATGTTAGTCGGCTCCGAGACTGCAAACAAAGAGGGCAGAATACATGGTTCCCTGCTCCGCCGAGTCCGAGTTCCCTTACCTGTGGTCCACAGCCCTCCGCTCTGCTCGCTGGCTGCCGATCGCCGGGGACCCAGGAGCCCACGAAACGAGCATTCCCAGCTGCGATGGCGAGCCCTGAGAGCACAACCGGGAACCCCTGGCCCCGACGCGCCGCCATGGTCATCCCGCCCCAGACCCGCTCACGTGAGCCGCGCTCCTGACCAGCCGCCCAGGTTCGCCCCGCCCCCGACGCGCGCACGGTGCGCCCCGCCCCCACGCCCCCTTCCAGGACGGGCCGGCGGGACCGCGACTGCCTCCAGGTGAAACACAGGACAAGCAAATCCACCCCACCGAGACAATCCAAGCTTTTTCTCAGCTGATCTGTCTATGATTTTGGGATAAAACTATGACTACAGAAAGCAAAGATGACCTAGGACAGCCATGATATTCTACAGAACCAGACCCTGGCGGGCAGAGGCTTGAAGAGGGCCCGGGAGCGCTGTCAGCAACAGGAAACCTCTGTAGCGTAGCGGTTAGGCAGGCTGGGGAGCAGGCAGACTGTGGCCTGTAAGTCAGGAGTTCAAGTCTCCAACGTTACCCTTTTGCTCTTAGGGGGCGGGGGACCGCAAGAGGCGGGGCTTAGACTAGAAAAGTTTATTTTTATTTTAGAGGTTTATTGTTATGTTTAGGGTTAGGGTTCGGGCAACCCCCCCACTTGTTAGGGTTCAGGTTCGGGTTCGGGGTTAGGGTTAGAATTCGGGGACCCCCTCTTCTTATAGTTTGGATTTGGGTTAGGGTTCAGGTCAGGGTCAGGGTTCGGGTTACAGTTAGGGTTGGCATTAGTGTTAGGGATATGGCTTAAAGTGAGCGCTAATAGGGCCCATAGTGCTTTATTAGCCTGCCCTGGTGGGCCGAGGCTTGAAGAGTGCCTGGGAGCAACATCTAACCCCATGAATCTGGGTAGCATAGCGGTTAGGTGGACAGCCGAATAAACAGGCAATCCGGCTCCGTGGGTCAGAAGTTCAAGCCCAGGCTTATCTCTTCTGCCTTTAGGGTGGGGGACCGCAAGGGGCGGGGCTTAGGGCAGAAAAGTTTCTTTTTACTTTAGAGTTTTATTGTGAGGGTTAGGGTTAGGATTCCGGCATCCCCTCAACTTGTTAGGGTTCAGGTTCAGAGTTCGGGTTCGGGGAATCCCCTCTCTTCTTAGGGTTTGGATTCGGGTTCGGGTTAGAGTTCAGGGTTCGGGTTTGCAGTACGCGGTTCGTGTTTGGGGTTTGGAGTTCAGGGTTTGGGGTTAGGGCTTCGCGGTTCTAGTTTGGGGTTTGGGGTTCCGATTAGGGGTTCAAGGTCCAGCATAGGGGCTTGGGATTTGGGGTTCGGGTGAGGGGTTCGCGGTTCGGGTTTGGGGTTTGAGGATCGGGTTAAGGGTTTGGGGTTTGGGGTTTGGGGATCAGGTTAGGGGTTCTTGGTTTGGGTTAGGGGTTCGCAGTTCGGGTTTGGGGTTTGAGGTTAGGGTTAGGGGTTTGGGGTTTGTGGTTTGGGTTGGGGGTTTGGGATTGGGGTTAAGGGTTTTGGGTTTGGGATTCGGGTTAGGGGTTTGGGGTTTGGGCTTCGCGGTTTGGGTTTGGGGTTTGGGGTTTGGGTTAGGGGTTCGCGGTTAGGGTTTGGGGTTTGGGGTTCGCGGTTTCGGTTTGGGGTTTGGGTTAGGGGTTCGCGGTTAGGGTTTGGGGTTTGGGGTTCGGGTTAGGGGTTCTCAGTTCGGGTTAGGGGTTCGCGGTTTAGGGGTTTGGGGTTTGGAGTTTGGGATTTGGGTCAGGGGTTCGCGATTTGGGGTTCCTGTTATGGGTTTGGGATTTGGGTTCAGGGTTGGGGTTTGGGGGTTTTGGGATTTGGGTTTGGGGTTCGGGGATTGGGGTTGGAGGTTCCGATTAGGGGTTCAGTATGTGAGGTTTGTGTTTCAGGGGTCGAGATTTGAGGTTTGGGGTTTGGGGTTCGGGGGTTTGGGTTCATGGTTGGGGGTTGGGGGTGTGAGGTGCAGTTTAGAGTTTCGCTGTTCGGGTTAGGAGTTAGGGGTTGGCGGTTTGGGGTTTGGCTTAGGGGTTTGGGGTGTGCGGTTTGGGGTTTGAGGTTTGGGGTTCCGGTTAGGGGTTTGGGGTTTGGGGTTCGGGTTAGGGGTTTGGAGTTTGGGTTTGGAGGTTTGGGTTTTGGGGGTTGGGTTTCGGGTTTTAGGGTTCAGTTTCGGTGTTCGCGGTTGGGCTTTGGGGTTCAGGTTAGGGGTTTGCGATTGGGGTTAGGGGTTTGGGTTTGGGTTCGGGGTGTGGGGTGTGGGGTACAGGTTAGGGGTTTTGGTTCAGGGTTTAGGGTTCGGTTTAGGGGTTTGCGGTTCCAGTAAGGGATTAGGGCTGTGCGGTTTGGGTTTGGGTTTAGGTTTGGGGTTCGGGTTAGCGGTTTGGGGTTCGGGGTTTGGGTTCTGGATTTGGGGTTCGGGGTTCGAGTTATGGATCGGGGTTTGGGCTACGTGGATCAGTGTTTGCGGTTTGGGGTATGGGGGTCGGGGTTTGGGTTTGGGGTTTGGGGCTCGGGTTAGGGTTCGGGTTCGGGTTAGGGTTAGGGGTTCACGGTTCGGTTTAGGGGTTTGGGGTTCCCGGTTCGGGGTTTGGAGTTTGCAGTTGGGATAGGGGTTCGGATTCAGGGTATGGGGCTTGGGGTTCGGGTTCCATGTTTGGGGTATGTGGTTCGGGGTTTGGGGTACGTGGTTCATTGTTTGGGGTATGGGGTTCCGGTTAGGGTTTTGCAGTTTGGACTTTGGGGTATGAGTTAGGAGTTTGGGGTCAAGGGTTTAGGTTTTGGGGTTTCGATTCAGTTTAGAGGTTAGCGCTTTGGGCTTGGCATCAGGCTTTGGGGTTTGGGGTTTGGGGCTCAAGGTTCGGGATTCATGGATTGGGGTTCGGTTTAGGGGTTCGCTGATCAGGTTAGGGGTTAGTGATTGGGGTTGGTGTTTTAAGGTAGGGGTTTGCAGTTCAGGTTATGGGTTAGGGGTTTGGTGCTTGGTTTTCGGGTTTGGATTAGGGGTTCAGCTAGGGGTTTGGGTTAGGGGATCCTGATTCAGGTTGGAAGTTCGGTCCTTGGGGTTCGAGATTTGGATTCGGTATAAGGGTTGGGGTACACGGTTTGGTGTTTGGGTTAGGGGTTTGGGGTTCGGAGTTTGGGGTTTCTGGTTCTGACTATGGGCTTGGGGTTTGGGGTATGGGGTTCGGCTGAGGGTTAGAGGTTCGCGCTTTGGGGTTTTGCTTTAGAGAATGGACTTTGGGTTTGGGATTTAGGGGTCGGTGTTTGGGTTCGGGGTTGGGTTAGGGTTCAGGTTCACGGTTTGGAGACTGGAGCTCGGGATTCGGTTTCTGGGTTCAGGATATAGGGTTTTGAAGTCAGGGTGGAGTTCGTGGTATGGACTCGCGGTTAGGGGATAGTGAGTGACACATGGCCAAGGAATCCAGCAATACGAGCTCTGTCAGAGGGAAGGGAAGGGCAACTGCAGGGCTTCTCCAGCTGTAGCTCGGCCTCCCAGACTCAGCACAGCGCGGAGAGCACAAGATTCCCAGGGCCCCTGGCTGCAGTCTGCAGCCCCACACACCGGGGGCTGAATCCGTGAGCGCCCAGAAGGTGGCTGACAGACGTAGTTTCCCTAGCGCTCTCCTCCACAGCAGAGACGTGTGCAGGTGGTTGGGGCCTGCCCCTGCGTGTCTGGGCTCCCGTCCACAGCCCCAGCTCAGGGAATCAGGCCCTGAGCCAAGACCTGTAGGAGGCGCAGGGCTACCCCGCCTGGAAGCCTAGTGCACAGCATGCGAGAAGAGAGCCTCCTTGGGAGAAGAGGAGGCAGCTCTGCTGCGTGCGGCTGCAATCACTGTTTGGGCGGAGCCGAGTGCGCCTCGAGTAAGGCAGAGCTCCAGCTCTGCTCAGAGTCCCGATGTGGCAGAGTTCCTGGCGTGAGGCTGCTCTGCCCTGGGCGAGCCTTGTCCAAACTTACCTCGCGGCTAGGCTTCCTGTCCAGGAAGGAGCAGGCCACGCGAGACTGCGAGATACTACTGGCGCATTCCTGGCCTCAGCTCCACTCCTTCCTTGCCTGTGCACCTAGTCCCCCAGCGTTCTTGTGGAGGGCTTAGTTGCCGGTGGGTGCACACTGCCAAGCGCTCCAGCAGTGAGGGCTCTATTAGAGGGAAGGGGAGGGCAACTGCAGGGCTCCTCGAGCAGTTTCTTGACCGCCCAGACTCAGCACAGCACGCAGAGCAAAAGACTCACAGGGCCCCTTGCTGGGGTCTGCAGCCCCACACACACGGAGACTGACTCCGCGAGCGCCCAGAAGGTGCCTGACAGACGTCATTTCCCTAGTGCTCTCCTCCCCAGCAGAGACGTGTGCAGGTGGTTTGGGCCTGCCCCTGCGTGTCTGGGCTCCCGTCCACAGCCCCAGCTCAGGGAAGCAGCTCCTGAGCCAAGACCTGTGGGAGGCGCATGGGGCCCCGCCTGGAAGCCTAGTTTACAGCATGCGGGAAGCGAGCCTCCTCGGGAGAAGAGAAGGCAGCCCTGCTGTGTGCAGCTGCATTCACTGCTTTGGCGGAACCTAGTGCGCCTCCAGTACGGCAGAGCTCCAGCTCTGCTCAGAGGCCCGATCTTACAGAGTTGCTGGCGTGAGGCTGCTCTGCCCTGGGCGAGCCTTGCCCAAACTTGCCTCGCGGCTAGGCTTCCAGTCCAGGAAGGAGCAGGCTGCGCGAGACTGGGAGATGCTACTGGCGCCTTCCTGGCCTCAGCTCCACTCCTGCCTTGCTTTGCACCTAGTCCCCAGGTGTTCTTGTGGAGGGCTTAGTTGCCGGTGGGTTGCACACTGCCAAGCGCTCCAGCAGTGAGGGCTCTATTAGAGGCAATGGGAGGGCAACTGCAGGGCTCCTCCAGCGGTTGCTTGACCGCCCAGACTCAGCACAGCACGGAGAGCACAAGGCGCACAGGGTCCCTGGCTGGGATCTGCAGCCCCACACACGCGGAGGCTGACTCGGTGAGCGCCCAGAAGGTGCCTGACAGACGTCATTTCCCTAGTGCTCTCCTCCCCAGCAGATACGTGTGCAGGTGGTTTGTTCCTGAAACTGCGTGTCTGGGCTCCCGTCCACAACCCCAGCTCAGGGAAGCAGCTCCTCAGCAAAGACCTGTAGGAGGCGCGGGGCACCCCCGCCTGGAAGCCTAGTGCACAGCATGCGGGAAGCGAGCCTCCTTGGGATAAGAGGAGGCAGCCCAGATGCGTGGGGCTGCAATCACTGCTTTGGCGGAGCCGAGTGCGCCTCCAGTACGGCAGAGCTCCAGCTCTGCTCAGAGGCCCGATCTGGCAGTGTTGCTGGCGTGAGGCTGCTCTGCCCTGGGCTAGCATTGCCTAGACTTGCCTCGCGGCTAGGCTTCCAGTCCAGGAAGGAGCAGGCTGCGCGAGACTGGGAGATGCTCCTGGCGCCTTCCTGGCCTCAGCTCCACTCCTGCCTTGCCTTTGCACCTAGTCCCCAGGCGTTCTTGTGGAGGGCTTAGTTGCCAGTGGGTTGCACACTGCCAAGCGCTCCAGCTTGAGGGCTCTATTAGAGGCAAAGTGAGGGCAACTGGAAGTCTATTCTTACGGTTACTTGACCGCCCAGACTCAGCACAGCACGGAGAGCACAAGGCTCACAGGGCCCCTGGCTGGGGTCTGCTGCCCCACACACCGGAGGTGAACTCCGGGAGCGCCCAGAAGGTGCCTGACAGACGTCATTTCCCTAGTGCTCTCCTCCCCACCAGAGACGTGTGCAGGTGGTTGGGGCCTGCCCCTGCGTGTCTGGGCTCCCGTCCACAGCCCCAGCTCAGGGACGCAGCTCCTGAGCCAAGACCTGTGGGAGGCGCAGGGGGCCCCGCCTGGAAGCCTAGTTTACAGCATGCGGGAAGCGAGCCTCCTCGGGAGAAGAGAAAGCAGCCCTGCTGTGTGCGGCTGCATTCACTGCTTTGGCGGAGCCGAGTGCGCCTCCAGTACAGCAGAGCTCCAGCTCTGCTCAAGGCCAGATCTGGCAGAGCTGCTGGCGTGAGGCTGCTCTGCCCTGCGCGAGCCTTGCCCAGACTTGCCTCGCGGCTAGGCTTCCAGTCCAGGAAGGAGCAGGCTGCGCGAGACTGGGAGATGCTACTGGCGCCTTCCTGGCCTCAGCTCCACTCCTGCCTTGCCTTTGCACCTAGTCCCCGGGCGTTCTTGTGGAGGGCTTAGTTGCCGGTGGGTTGCCCACTGCCAAGCGCTCCAGCAGTGAGGGCTCTATTAGAGGCAATGGGAGGGCAACTGCAGGGCTCCTCCAGCGGTTGCTTGACCGCCCAGACTCAGCACAGCACGGAGAGCACAAGGCTCACAGGGCCCCAGGCTGGGGTCTGCAGTCTAACACACGCGGAGGCTAACTCGGTGAGCGCCCAGAAGGTGCCTGACAGATGTCATTTCCCTAGTGCTCTCCTCCCCAGCAGAGACATGTGCAGGTGGTTGGCGCCTACCCTGCGTGTCTGGGCTCCCGTCCACAGCCCCACCTCAGGGAAGCAGCTCCTCAGCCAAGACCTGTAGGAGGCGCATGGGGCCCCGCCTGGAAGCCCAGTTTACAGCATGCGGGAATTGAGCGTCCTTGGGAGAAGGGGAGGCAGCCCAGCTGTGTGCGGCTGCAATCACTGCTTTGGCGGAGCCGAGTGCCCCTCCAGTACGGCAGAGCTCCAGCTATGATCAAGGCCAGATCTGGCAGAGCTGCTGGCGTGAGGCTGCTCTGCCCTGGGCGAACCTTGCCCAGACTTGCCTCGCGGCTAGGCTTCCAGTCCAGGAAGGAGCAGGCTGCGCGACACTGTGAGATTCTACTGGCGCCTTCCTGGCCTCAGCTCCACTCCTGCCTTGCCTTTGCACCTAGTCCCTAGGCGTTCTTGTGGAGGGCTTATTTGCCGGTGGGTTGCACACTACCAAGCGCTACAGCAGTGAGGGCTCTATTAGAGGCAATGGGAGGGCAACTGCAGGGCTCCTCCAGCGGTTGCTTGACCGCCCAGACTCAGCACAGCACGGAGAGCACAAGGCGCACAGGGTCCCTGGCTGGGGTCTGCAGCCCCACACAACGGAGGTGAACTCCGGGAGCTCCCAGAAGGTGCCTGAGTGCCGTCATTTCCCTAGTGCTCTCCTCCCAGGCAGAGACGTGTGCAGGTGGTTGGGGCCTGCCCCTGCGTTTCTGAGCTCCCGTCCACAGCCCCAGCTCAGGGAAGCAGCTCCTGAGCCAAGACCTGTGGGAGGCACAGGGGGCCCCGCCTGGAATCCTAGTTTACAGCATGCGGGAAGCGAGCCTCCTCCGGAGAAGAGAAGGCAGCCCTGATGTGTGCGGCTGCATTCACTGCTTTGGCAGAGCCGAGTGCGCCTCCAGTACGGCAGAGCTCCAGCTCTGCTAAGAGGTCCGATCTGGCAGTGTTGCTGGCGTGAGGCTGCTCTGCCCAGGGCAAGTTTGCCCAGACTTGCCGTGCGGCTAGGCTTCCATTCCAGGAAGGAGCAGGCTGCGCGAGACTGGGAGATGCTACTGGCGCCTTCCTGGCCTCAGCTCCACTCCTGCCTTGCCTTTGCACCTAGTCCCCAGGCGTTCTTGTGAAAGGCTTAGTTGCCGGTGGGTTGCACACTGCCAAGCGCTCCAGCAGTGAAGGCTATTAGAGCCAAAGGGAGGGCAACTTCAAGATTCCTTGTGTGGTTGCTTGACCGCCCAGACTCAGCACAGCACGGAGAGCACAAGGCTCACAGGGCCCCTGGCTGGGGTCTGCAGCCCCACACACCGGAGGGGAATTCCGGGAGCGCCCAGAAGGTGCCAGACAGACGTCATTTTCCTAGTGCTCTCCTCCCCAGCAGAGACGTGGGCAGGTGTGTGGGGCCTGCCCCTGCGTGTCTGGGCTCCCGTCCACAGCCTCAGCTCAGGGAAGCAGCTTCTGAGTCAAGACCTGTGGGAGGCGCGGGGGGCCCCGCCTGGAAGCCTAGTTTACAGCATGCGGGAAGCCAGCCTCCTCGGGAGAAGAGAAGGCAGCCTGGCTGCGTGCGGCTGCATTCACTGCTTTGGCGGAACCTAGTGCGCCTCCAGTACGGCAGAGCTCCAGCTCTGCTCAGAGGCCCGATCTGGCAGAGTTGCTGGCGTGACGCTGCTCTGCCCTGGGCGAGCCTTGCCCAGACTTGCCGCACGTTATGCTTCCAGTCCAGATAGGAGCGGGCTGCGTGAGACTGGGAGATGCTACTGGCGCCTTCCTGGCCTCAGCTCCACTCCTGCCTTGCCTTTGCACCTAGTCCCCAGGCGTTCTTGAGAAAGGCTTAGTTGCCGGTGGGTTGCACACTGCCAAGCGCTTCAGCTTGAGGGCTCTATTAGAGGCAATGGGAGGGCAACTGCAGGGCTCCTCCAGCGGTTGCTTGACCGCCCAGACTCAGCACAGCACGGAGAGCACAAGGCTCAGAGGGCCCCTGGCTGGGGTCTGCAGTCCAACAAACGCGGAGGCTGACTCGGTGAGCGCCCAGAAGGTGCCTGACAGACGTCATTTCCCTCGTGCTCTCCTCCCCAGCAGAGACATGTGCAGGTGGTTGGGGCCTGCCCCTGCGTGTCTGGGCTCCCGTCCACAGCCTCAGCTCAGGGAAGCAGCTCCTGAGTCAAGACCTGTGGGAGTCGCGGGGTCCCAACCTGGAAGCCTAGTTTACAGCATGTGGGTAGCGAGCTTCCTTGGGAGAAGAGAAGGCAGCCTGGCTGCGTGCGGCGGCATTCACTGCTTTGGCGGAGCCGAGTGCGCCTCCAGTACGGCAGAGCTCCAGCTCTGCTCAGAGGCCCAATCTGGCAGAGTTGCTGGCGTTAGGCTGCTCTGTCCTGGGCGAGACTTGCCCAAAATTGCCTCGCACATAGGCTTCCAGTCCAGGAAGGAGCGGGCTGTGCGAGACTGGGAGATGCTACTGGCGCCTTCTTGGCCTCAGCTCCACTCCTGCTTTGCCTTTGCACCTAGTCCCCAGGCGTTCTTGTGGAGGGCTTAGTTGCCGGTGGGTTGCACACTGCCAAGCGCTCCAGCAGTGAGGGCTCTATTAGAGGCAATGGGAGGGCAACTGCAGGGCTCCTCCAGCGGTTGCTTGACCGCCCAGACTCAGCACAGCACGGAGAGCACAAGGCTCACAGGACCCCTGGCTGGGGTCTGCAGCCCCACACACGCGGAGGCTGACTCGGTGAGCGCCCAGAAGGTGCCTGACAGACGTCATTTCCCTAGTGCTCTCCACCCGAGCAGAGACGTGTGCAGGTGGATAGGGCCTGCCCCTGCGTTTCTGGGCTCCCGACCACAGCCCCTGCTCAGGGAAGCAGCTCCTGAGCCAAGACCTGTGGGAGGCGCAGGGGGCCCCGCCTGGAAGTCTAGTTTACAGCATGCGGGAAGCGAGCCTCCTCGGGAGAAGAAAAGACAGCCCTGCTGTGTGCGGCTGCATTCACTGCTTTGGCGGAGCCGAGTGTGCCTCCAGTACTGCAGAGCTCCAGCTCTGCTCAGAGTCCCGATCTGGCAGAGTTGCTGGCGTGAGGCTCCTCTGCCCTGGGCAAGCCTTGTCCAGACTTGCCTCGCGGCTAGGCTTCCAGTCCAGGAAGGAGTAGGCTGCGTGAGACTGGGAGATGCTACTGGCGCCTTCCTGGCCTCAGCTCCACTCCTGCCTTGTCTTTGCACCTAGTCCCCAGGCGTTCTTGTGGAGGGCTTTGTTGCCGGTGGGTTGCACACTGCCAAGCGCTCCAGCAGTGAGGGCTCTATTAGAGGCAATGGGAGGGCAACTGCAGGGCTCCTCCAGCGGTTGCTTGACCGCCCAGACTCAGCACAGCACGGAGAGCACAAGGCTCATAGGGCCCCTGACTGGGGTCTGCAGCCCCACACACGCGGAGGCTGACTCGTTGAGGGCCCAGAAGGTGCCTGACAGACGTCATTACCCGAGTGCTCTCCTCCCCAGCAGAGACGTGTGCAGGTGGTTGGGGCCTGCCCCTGTGTGTCTGGGCTCCCGTCCACAGCCCCAGCTCAGGGAAGCAGCTCCTCAGCTAAGACCTGTAGGAGGCGCGGGGCGCCCCCACCTGGAAGCCTAGTGCACAGCATGCGGGAAGCGAGCCTTCTTGGGAGAAGAGGAGGCAGCCCAGATGCGTGGGGCTGCAATCACTGCTTTGGCGGAGCCGAGTGTGCCTCCAGTACCGCAGAGCTCCAGCTCTGCTCAGAGGCCCGATCTGGCAGAGTGCTGGCGTAAGGCTGCTCTGCCCTTGACGAGCCTTGCCCAGACTTTCCTCGCGGCTAGGATTCCAGTCCAGAAAGGAGCGGGCTGCGCGAGACTGGGAGATGCTACTGGCGCCTTCCTGGCCTCAGCTCCACTCTTGCCTTACTTTGCACCTAGTCCCCAGGCGCTCTTGTGGAGGGCTTAGTTGCCGGTGGGTTGCACTCTGCCAAGGGCTCCAGCTTGAGGGCTCTATTAGAGGCAAAGTGAGGGCAAGTGGAAGTCTATTCTTACGGTTGCTTGACCGCCCAGACTCAGCACAGCACGGAGAGCACAAGGCTCACAGGGCCCCTGGCTGGGGTCTACAGCCCCACACACTGGAGGTGAACTCCGGGAGCGCCCAGAAGTTGCCTGACAGACGTCATTTCCCTATTGCTCTCCTCCCCAGCAGAGACGTGTGCAGGTTGTTTGGGCCTGCCCCTGCGGGTCTGGACTCACGTCCACAGCCCCAGCTCAGTGTAGCAGCTCCTGAGACAAGACATGTGGGCGGTGAGGGGGGCCCCGCCTGGAAGGCTAGTTTACAGCATGCGGGAAGCGAGCCTCCTCGGGAGAAGAGAAGGCAGCCCTGCTGTGTGCGGCTGCATTGACTTATTGGGCGGAGCCGAGGGTGCCTCCAGTACGGCAGAGCTCCAGCTCTGCTCAGAACCCCGATCTGGCAGAGTTGCTGGCGTGAGGCTGCTCTGCCCTGGGCGAGCCTTGCCCAGACTTGCCTCGCGTTAGGCTTCCAGTCCAGAAAGAAGCGGGCTGCGTGAGACTGGGAGATGCTGCTGGCGCCTTCCTGGCCTCAGTTCCACTCCTGCCTTGCCTTTGCACCTAGTTCCCAGGCGTTCCTGTGGAGGGCTTAGTTGCCGGTGGGTTGCACATTGCCAAGCGCTCCAGCAGTGACGGATCTATTAGAGGCAATGGGAGGGCAACTGCAGGGCTCCTCCAGCGGCTGCTTGACCGCCCAGACTCAGCACAGCACGGAGAGCACAAGGCTCACAGGGCCCCTGGCTGGGGTCTGCAGCCCCACACACGCGGAGGCCGAGTCGGCGAGTGCGCTGAAGATGCCTGACAGACTCATTTCCCTAGAGCTCTCCTCCCCAGCAGAGACGTGTGCAGGTGATTGGGGCCTGCCCCTGCGTGTCTGGGCTCCTGTCCACAGCCCCAGCTCAGGGAAGCAGCTCCTGAGCCAAGACCTGTGGGAGGCGCAGGGGGCCCCGACTGGAAGCCTACTTTACAGCATGCGGGAAGCGAGACTCCTCGGGAGAAGAGGAGCCAGCCCAGCTACGTGCGGTTGCAATCAATACTTTGGCGGAGACGAGTGCCCCTCCAGTACGGCAGTGCTCCAGCTCTGCTCAGAGGCCCGATCTGGCAGAGTTGCTGGCGTGAGGCTGCTCTGCCCTCGGCGAGCCTTGCCCAGACTTGCCTCGCGCTAGGCTTCCAGTCCAGGAAGGAGCAGGCTGCGTGAGACTGGTAGATGCTACTGGCGCCTTCCTGGCCTCAGCTCCACTCCTGCCTTGCCTTTGCACCTAGTCCCCAGGCGTTCTTGTGGACGGCTTAGTTGCCGGTGTGTTGCACACTGCCAAGCGCTCCAGCAGTGAGGGCTCTATTAGAGGCAAAGGGAGGGCACCTGCAAGTTTCCTCTTGCGGTTGCTTGACCGCCCAGACTCAGCACAGCACGGAGAGTACAAGGCTCACATGGCCCCTGGCTGGGGTCTGCAGCCCCACACACGCGGAAACTGACTCGGTGAGCGCCCAGAAGGTGCCTGACAGACGTCATTTCGCTATTGCTCTCCTCCCCAGCAGAGACGTGTGCAGGTGCTTGGGGCCTGCTCCTGCGTGTCTGGGCTCCCGTCCACAGCCCCAGCTCAGGGACGCAGTTCCTGAGCCAAGACCTGTGGGAGGCGCAGGGGGCCCTGCCTGGAAGCCTCTTTTATAGCATGCGGGAAGCGAGCCTCCTCGGGAGAAGAGAAGGCAGCCCTGCTGCGTGTGGCTGCATTCACTGCTTTGGCGGAGCCGAGTGCGCCTCCAGTACGGCAGAGCTCCTGCTCTGCTCAGAGGCCCGATCTGGCAGAGCTGCTGGCGTGAGGCTGCGCTGCCCTGGGCGAGCCTTGCCCAAACTTGCCTCGCGGCTAGGCTTCCAGTCCAGGAAGGAGCAGGCTGCGCGAGACTGGTAGATTCTACTGGCGCCATCCTGGCCTCAGCTCCACTCCTCCCTTGCCTTTGCACATAGTCCCCAAGCGTTCTTGTGGAGGGCTTAGTTGCCGGTGGGTTGCACACTGCCAAGCGCTCCAGCAGTGAGGGCTCTATTAGAGGCAATGGGAGGGCTACTGCAGGGCTCCTCCAGCGGTTGCGTGACCGCCCAGACTCAGCACAGCACGGAGAGCACAAGGCTCACAGGGCCCCTGGCTGGTGTCTGCAGCCCCACACACGCGGATGCTAACTCAGTTAGCGCCCAGATTGTGCCTGACAGACGTCATTTCCCTAGTGCTCTCCTCCCCAGCAGAGACGTGTGCAGGTGGTTGGGGCCTGCCCCTGCGTGTCTGGGCTCCAGTCCACAGCCCCAGCTCAGGGAAGCAGCTCCTGAGCCAAGACCTGTGGGAGGCGCAGGGGGCCCCGACTGGAAGCCTAGTTTACAGCATGCGGGAAGCCAGCCTCCTCGGGAGAAGAGAAGGCAGCCCTGCTGTGTGCGGCTGCATTCACTGCTTTGGCGGAGCCGAGTGCGCCTCCAGTACGGCAGAGCTCCAGCTCTGCTCAGAGTCCGGATCTGGCAGAGTTGCTTGCGTTAGGCTGCTCTGTCCTGGGCGAGCCTTGCCCAGACTTGCCTCGCACATAGGCTTCCAGTCCAGGAAGGAGCGGGCTGCGCGAGACTGGGAGATGCTGCTGGCGCCTTCCTGGCCTCAGCTCCACTCCTGCCTTGCCTTTGCACCTAGTTCCCAAGCGTTCTTGTGGAGGGCTTACTTGCCGGTGGGTTGCACACTGCCAAGCGCTCCAGCAGTGAGGGCTCTATTAGAGGCAATGGGAGGGCAACAGCAGGGCTCCTCCAGCGGTTGCTTGGCCGCCCAGACTCAGCACAGCACGGAGAGCACAAGGCTCACAGGGCCCCTGGCTGGGGTCTGCAGCCCCACACACCGGAGGCGAACTCCGGGAGCACCCAGAAGGTGCCTGACAGACGTCATTTCCCTAGTGCTCTTCTTCCCTGCAGAGACGTGTGCAGGTGGTTGGGGCTTGCCCCTGCGTGTCTGGGCTCCCGTCCACAGCCTCAGCTCATGGAAGCAGCTCCTGAGCCAAGACCTGTGGGAGGCGCGGGGGGCCCCACCTGGAAGCCTATTTTACAGCATGCGGGAAGCGAGCCTCCTCTGGGAGAAGAGAAGGCAGCCCTGCTGTGTGCGGCTGCATTCACGACTTTGGCGGAGCCGAGTGTGCCTCCAGTACGGCAGAGCTCCAGCTCTGCTCAGAGGCCCGATCTGGCAGAGTGCAGGCGTGAGGCTGCTCTGCCCTGGGCGAGCCTTGCCCAGACTTGCCTCGAGGCTCGGCTTCCAGTCCAGAAAGGAGCGGGCTGCGCGAGACTGGGAGATGCTACTGGCGCCTTCCTGGCCTAAGCTCCACTCCTGCCTTGCCTTTGCACCTAGACCCCAGGCGTTCTTGTGGTGGGCTTAGTTGCCGGTGGGTTGCACACTTCCAAGAGCTCCAGCTTGAGGGCTCTATTAGAGGCAAAGTGAGGGCAAGTGGAAGTCTATTCTTACGGTTGCTTGACCGCCCAGACTCAGCACAGCACGGAGAGCACAAGGCTCACAGGGTCCCTGGCTGGGGTCTGCAGCCCCACACACGCGGAGGCTGCCTCGGTGAGCGCCCAGAAGGTGCCTGACAGACGTCATTTCCCTCGTGCTCTCCTCCCCAGCAGAGACATGTGCAGGTGGTTGGGGCCTGCCCCTGCGTGTCTGGGCTCCCGTCCACAGCCTCAGCTCAGGGAAGCAGCTCCTGAGTCAAGACCTGTGGGAGTCGCGGGGTCCCAACCTGGAAGCCTAGTTTACAGCATGTGGGTAGCGAGCTTCCTTGGGAGAAGAGAAGGTAGCCTGGCTGCGTGCGGCGGCATTCACTGCTTTGGCGGAGCCGAGTGCGCCTCCAGTACGGCAGAGCTCCAGCTCTGCTCAGAGGCCCAATCTGGCAGAGTTGCTGGCGTTAGGCTGCTCTGTCCTGGGCGAGAGTTGCCCAGAATTGCCTCGCACATAGGCTTCCAGTCCAGGAAGGAGCGGGCTGTGCGAGACTGGGAGATGCTACTGGCGCCTTCTTGGCCTCAGCTCCACTCCTGCTTTGCCTTTGCACCTAGTACCCAGGCGTTCTTGTGGAGGGCTTAGTTGCCGGTGGGTTGCACACTGCCAAGCGCTCCAGCAGTGAGGGCTCTATTAGAGGTAATGGGAGGGCAACTGCAGGGCTCCTCCAGCGGTTGCTTGACCGCCCATACTCAGCACAGCACGGAGAGCACAAGGCTCACAGGACCCCTGGCTGGGGTCTGCAGCCCCACACACGCGGAGGCTGACTCGGTGAGCGTCCAGAAGGTGCCTGACAGACGTCATTTCCCTAGTGCTCTCCACCCGAGCAGAGACGTGTGCAGGTGGATAGGGCCTGCCCCTGCGTTTCTGGGCTCCCGACCACAGCCCCTGCTCAGGGAAGCAGCTCCTGAGCCAAGACCTGTGGGAGGCGCAGGGGGCTCCGCCTGGAAGTCTAGTTTACAGCATGCGGGAAGCGAGCCTCCTCGGGAGAAGAAAAGACAGCCCTGCTGTGTGCGGCTGCATTCACTGCTTTGGCGGAGCCGAGTGTGCCTCCAGTACTGCAGAGCTCCAGCTCTGCTCAGAGTCCCGATCTGGCAGAGTTGCTGGCGTGAGGCTGCTCTGCCCTGGGCAAGCATTGTCCAGACTTGCCTCGCGGCTAGGCTTCCAGTCCAGGAAGGAGTAGGCTGCGTGAGACTGGGAGATGCTACTGGCGCCTTCCTGGCCTCAGCTCCACTCCTGCCTTGCCTTTGCACCTAGTCCCCAGGCGTTCTTGTGGAGGGCTTTGTTGCCGGTGGGTTGCACACTGCCAAGCGCTCCAGCAGTGAGGGCTCTATTAGAGGCAATGGGAGGGCAACTGCAGGGCTCCTCCAGCGGTTGCTTGACCGCCCAGACTCAGCACAGCACGGAGAGCACAAGGCTCACAGGGCCCCTGGCTGGGGTCTACAGCCCCACACACTGGAGGTGAACTCCGGGAGCGCCCAGAAGGTGCCTGACAGACGTCATTTCCCTATTGCTCTCCTCCCCAGCAGAGACGTGTGCAGGTTGTTTGGGCCTGCCCCTGCGGGTCTGGACTCACGTCCACAGCCCCAGCTCAGTGTAGCAGCTCCTGAGACAAGACATGTGGGCGGTGAGGGGGGCCCCGCCTGGAAGGCTAGTTTACAGCATGCGGGAAGCGAGCCTCCTCGGGAGAAGAGAAGGCAGCCCTGCTGTGTGCGGCTGCATTGACTTATTGGGCGGAGCCGAGGGTGCCTCCAGTACGGCAGAGCTCCAGCTCTGCTCAGAACCCCGATCTGGCAGAGTTGCTGGCGTGAGGCTGCTCTGCCCTGGGCGAGCCTTGCCCAGACTTGCCTCGCGTTAGGCTTCCAGTCCAGAAAGAAGCGGGCTGCGTGAGACTGGGAGATGCTGCTGGCGCCTTCCTGGCCTCAGCTCCACTCCTGCCTTGCCTTTGCACCTAGTTCCCAGGCGTTCCTGTGGAGGGCTTAGTTGCCGGTGGGTTGCACATTGCCAAGCGCTCCAGCAGTGACGGATCTATTAGAGGCAATGGGAGGGCAACTGCAGGGCTCCTCCAGCGGCTGCTTGACCGCCCAGACTCAGCACAGCACGGAGAGCCCAAGGCTCACAGGGCCCCTGGCTGGGGTCTGCAGCCCCACACACGCGGAGGCCGAGTCGGCGAGTGCGCTGAAGATGCCTGACAGACTCATTTCCCTAGAGCTCTCCTCCCCAGCAGAGACTTGTGCAGGTGATTGGGGCCTGCCCCTGCGTGTCTGGGCTCCTGTCCACAGCCCCAGCTCAGGGAAGCAGCTCCTGAGCCAAGACCTGTGGGAGGCGCAGGGGGCCCCGACTGGAAGCCTACTTTTCAGCATGCGGGAAGCGAGACTCCTAGGGAGAAGAGGAGCCAGCCCAGCTACGTGCGGTTGCAATCAATACTTTGGCGGAGCCGAGTGCCCCTCCAGTACGGCAGTGCTCCAGCTCTGCTCAGAGGCCCGATCTGGCAGAGTTGCTGGCGTGAGGCTGCTCTGCCCTCGGCGAGCCTTGCCCAGACTTGCCTCGCGGCTAGGCTTCCAGTCCAGGAAGGAGCAGGCTGCGTGAGACTGGGAGATCCTACTGTCTCCTTCCTGGCCTCAGCTCCACTCCTGCCTTGCCTTTGCACCTAGTCCCCAGGCGTTCTTGTGGACGGCTTAGTTGCCGGTGTGTTGCACACTGCCAAGCGCTCCAGCAGTGAGGGCTCTATTAGAGGCAAAGGGAGGGCACCTGCAAGTTTCCTCTTGCGGTTGCTTGACCGCCCAGACTCAGCACAGCACGGAGAGCACAAGGCTCACAGGGACCCTGGCTGGGGTCTGCAGCCCCACACACGCGGAAACTGACTCGGTGAGCGCCAAGAAGGTGCCTGACAGACGTCATTTCGCTATTGCTCTCCTCCCCAGCAGAGACGTGTGCAGGTGCTTGGGGCCTGCTCCTGCGTGTCTGGGCTCCCGTCCACAGCCCCAGCTCAGGGACGCAGTTCCTGAGCCAAGACCTGTGGGAGGCGCAGGGGGCCCTGCCTGGAAGCCTCTTTTATAGCATGCGGGAAGCGAGCCTCCTCGGGAGAAGAGAAGGCAGCCCTGCTGCGTGTGGCTGCATTCACTGCTTTGGCGGAGCCGAGTGCGCCTCCAGTACGGCAGAGCTCCTGCTCTGCTCAGAGGCCCGATCTGGCAGAGCTGCTGGCGTGAGGTTGCGCTGCCCTGGGCGAGCCTTGCCCAAACTTGCCTCGCGGCTAGGCTTCCAGTCCAGGAAGGAGCAGGCTGCGCGAGACTGGTAGATTCTACTGGCGCCATCCTGGCCTCAGCTCCACTCCTCCCTTGCCTTTGCACATAGTCCCCAAGCGTTCTTGTGGAGGGCTTAGTTGCCGGTGGGTTGCACACTGCCAAGCGCTCCAGCAGTGAGGGCTCTATTAGAGGCAATGGGAGGGCTACTGCAGGGCTCCTCCAGCGGTTGCGTGACCGCCCAGACTCAGCACAGCACGGAGAGCACAAGGCTCACAGGGCCCCTGGCTGGTGTCTGCAGCCCCACACACGCGGATGCTAACTCAGTTAGCGCCCAGATTGTGCCTGACAGACGTCATTTCCCTAGTGCTCTCCTCCCCAGCAGAGACGTGTGCAGGTGGTTGGGGCCTGCCCCTGCGTGTCTGGGCTCCAGTCCACAGCCCCAGCTCAGGGAAGCAGCTCCTGAGCCAAGACCTGTGGGAGGCGCAGGGGGCCCCTCCTGGAAGCCTAGTTTACAGCATGCGGGAAGCCAGCCTCCTCGGGAGAAGAGAAGGCAGCCCTGCTGTGTGCGGCTGCATTCACTGCTTTGGCGGAGCCGAGTGCGCCTCCAGTACGGCAGAGCTCCAGCTCTGCTCAGAGTCCGGATCTGGCAGAGTTGCTTGCGTTAGGCTGCTCTGTCCTGGGCGAGCCTTGCCCAGACTTGCCTCGCACATAGGCTTCCAGTCCAGGAAGGAGCGGGCTGCGCGAGACTGGGAGATGCTGCTGGCGCCTTCCTGGCCTCAGCTCCACTCCTGCCTTGCCTTTGCACCTAGTTCCCAGGCGTTCTTGTGGAGGGCTTACTTGCCGGTGGGTTGCACACTGCCAAGCGCTCCAGCAGTGAGGGCTCTATTAGAGGCAATGGGAGGGCAACAGCAGGGCTCCTCCAGCGGTTGCTTGGCCGCCCAGACTCAGCACAGCACGGAGAGCACAAGGCTCACAGGGCCCCTGGCTGGGGTCTGCAGCCCCACACACCGGAGGCGAACTCCGGGAGCACCCAGAAGGTGCCTGACAGACGTCATTTCCCTAGTGCTCTTCTTCCCTGCAGAGACGTGTGCAGGTGGTTGGGGCTTGCCCCTGCGTGTCTGGGCTCCCGTCCACAGCCTCAGCTCATGGAAGCAGCTCCTGAGCCAAGACCTGTGGGAGGCGCGGGGGGCCCCACCTGGAAGCCTATTTTACAGCATGCGGGAAGCGAGCCTCCTCTGGGAGAAGAGAAGGCAGCCCTGCTGTGTGCGGCTGCATTCACGACTTTGGCGAGGCGAGTGTGCCTCCAGTACGGCAGAGCTCCAGCTCTGCTCAGAGGCCCGATCTGGCAGAGTGCAGGCGTGAGGCTGCTCTGCCCTGGGCGAGCCTTGCCCAGACTTGCCTCGAGGCTCGGCTTCCAGTCCAGAAAGGAGCGGGCTGCGCGAGACTGGGAGATGCTACTGGCGCCTTCCTGGCCTCAGCTCCACTCCTGCCTTGCCTTTGCACCTAGTCCCAAGGCGTTCTTGTGGAGGGCTTAGTTGCCGGTGGGTGGCACACTGGCAAGCACTGCAGCAGTGAGGGCTCTATTAGAGGCAATGGGAGGGCAACTGCAGGGCTCCTCCAGCGGTTGCTTGACCGTCCAGACTCAGCACAGTACGGAGAGCACAAGGCTCACAGGGCCCCTGGCTGGGGTCTGAAGCCCCACACACGCGGAGGCTGACTCGGTGAGCACCCAGAAGGTGCCTGACAGACGTCATTTCGCTAGTGCTCTCCTACCCAGCAGAGACGTGTGCAGGTTGTTTGGGCCTGCACCTGCGGGTCTGGACTCACGTCCACAGCCCCAGCTCAGGGAAGCAGCTCCTGAGCTAAGACATGTGGGAGGCGCATGTGGCCCCGCCTGGAAGCCTAGTTTACAGCATGCGGGAAGCGAGCCTCCTCGGGAGAAGAGAAGGCAGCCCTGCTGTGTACGGCTGCATTCACTGCTTTGGCGGAGCCGAGTGCGCCTCCAGTACGGCAGAGCTCCAGCTCTGCTCAGAGGCCTGATCTGGCAGAGTTGCTGGCGTGAGGCTGCTCTGCCCTGGGCGAGCATTGCCCAGACTTGCATCTCGGCTAGGCTTCCAGTCCAGGAAGGAGCAGGCTGCGCGAGACTGGGAGATGCTACTGGCGCCTTCCTGGCCTAAGCTCCACTCCTGCCTTGCCTTTGCACCTAGACCCCAGGCGTTCTTGTGGTGGGCTTAGTTGCCGGTGGGTTGCACACTTCCAAGAGCTCCAGCTTGAGGGCTCTATTAGAGGCAAAGTGAGGGCAAGTGGAAGTCTATTCTTACGGTTGCTTGACCGCCCAGACTCAGCACAGCACGGAGAGCACAAGGCTCACAGGGTCCCTGGCTGGGGTCTGCAGCCCCACACACGCGGAGGCTGCCTCGGTGAGCGCCCAGAAGGTGCCTGACAGACGTCATTTCCCTAGTGCTCTCCTCCCCAGCAGAGACGTGTGCAGGTGGTTGGGGCCTGCCCCTGCGTGTCTGGGCTCCCGTCCACAGCCCCAGCTCAGGGAAGCAGCTCCTCAGCCAAGACCTGTGGTAGGCGTAGGGGGCCCCGCTGTGAGCCTAGTTTACAGCATGCGGGAAGCGAGCCTCCTCGGGAGAAGAGAAGGCAGCCCTGCTGTGTGCGGCTGCATTCACTGCTTTGGCGGAGCCGAGTGCGCCTCCAGGACTGCCAAGCTCCAGCTCTGCTCAGAGACCCGATATGGCAGAGTTGCTGGCGTGAGGCTGCTCTGCCCTGGACGAGCCTTGCCCAGACTGGCCTCGCGGCTATGCTTCCAGTCCAGGAAGGAGCAGGCTGCGCGAGACTGGGAGATGCTACTGGCGCCTTCCTGGCCTCAGCTCCACTCCTGCCTTGCCTTTGCACCTAATCCCCAGGCGTTCCTGTGGAGGGCTTAGTTGCCGGTTGGCTGCACACTGCCAAGCGCTCCAGCAGTGAGGGCTCTATTAGAGGTAATGGGAGGGCAACTGCAGGGCTCCTCCAGCGGTTGCTTGACCGCCCAGACTCAGCACAGCACGGAAAGCACAATGCTCACAGGGCCACTGGCTGGGGTCTGCAGCCCCACACACGCAGAGCTTGACTCGGTGAGCGCCCAGAAGGTGCCTGACAGACGTCATTTCCCTAGTGCTCTCCTCCCCAGCAGAGACGTGTGCAGGTGGTTTGTTCCTGACCCTGCGTGTCTGGGCTCCCGTCCACAGCCCCAGCTCAGGGAAGCAGCTCCTCAGCCAAGACCTGTAGGAGGCGCGGAGCGCCCCCGCCTGGAAGCCTAGTGCACAGCATGCGGGAAGCGAGCCTCCTTGGGAGAAGAGGAGGCAGCCCAGATGCGTGCGGCTGCAATCACTGCTTTGGTGGAGCCGAGTGCACCTCCAGTAGGGCAGAGCTCCAGCTCTGCTCAGAGGCCCGATCTGGCAGAGTTGCTGGCGTGAGGCTGCTCTGCCCTGGGCGAGCCTTGCCCAGACTTGCCTCGCGGCTAGGCTTCTAGTCCAGAACGGAGCGGGCTGTGCGAGACTGGGAGATGCTACTGGCGCCTTCCTGGCCTCAGCTCCACTCCTGCCTTGCCTTTGCACCTAGTCCCCAGGATTTCTTGTGGAGGGCTTAGTTGCCAGTGGGTTGCAGACTGCCAAGCGCACCAGCTTGAGGGCTCTATTAGAGGCAAAGTGAGGGCAACTGGAAATGTATTCTTACGGTTACTTGACCGCCCAGACTCAGCACAGCACGGAGAACACAAGGCACACAGGGCCCCTGGCTGGGGTCTGCAGCCCCAAACACGCGGAGGCTGACTCGGTGAGTGCCCAGAAGGTGCCTGACAGACGTCATTTCCCTACTGCTCTCCTCCCCAGCAGAGACGTGTGCAGGTGGTTGGGGCCTGCCCCTGCGTGTCTGGGCTCCCGTCCACAGCCCCAGCTCAGGGAAGCAGCTCCTCAGCCAAGACCTGTAGGAGGCGCGGGGCACCCCCGCCTGGAAGCCTAGTGCACAGCATGCGGGAAGCGAGCCTCTTCAGGAGAAGAGAAGGCAGCACTGCCTTGTGCAGCTGCGTTCACTGCTTTGCCGAGCCGAGTTCGCCTCCAGTACGGCAGAGCTCCAGCTCTGCTCAGAGGCCCGATCTGGCAGAGTTGCTGGCGTGAGTCTGCTCTGCCCTGGGCGAGCCTTGCCCAGACTTGCTGCGGCTAGGCTTCCAGTCCAGATAGGAGCGGGCTGCGCGAGACTGGGAGATGCTACTGGCGCCTTCCTGGCCTCAGCTCCACTCCTGCCTTGCCTTTGCACCTAGTCCCCAGGCGTTCTTGTGGAGGGCTTAATTGCCCGGGGGTTGCACACTGACAAGCGCTCCAGCAGTGAGGGCTCTATTAGAGGCAATGCGAGGGCAACTGCAGGGCTCCTCCAGCGGTTGCTTGACCGCCCAGACTCAGCACAGCACGGAGAGCACAAGGCTCACAGGGCCCCTGGCTGGGGTCTGCAGCCCCACACACGCGGAGGCTGACTCGGTGAGCGCCCAGAAGGTGCCTGACCGACGTCATTTCCCTTGTGCTCTCCTCCCCAGCATAAACGTGTGCAGGTGGTTTGGGCCTGCCCCTGCGTGTCTGGGCTTCCGAACACAGCCCCAGCTCAGGGAAGCAGCTCCTCAGCCAAGACCTGTAGGAGGCGTGGGGCGCCCCCGCCTGGAAGCCTAGTGCACAGCATGCGGGAAGCGAGCATCCTTGGGAGAAGAGGAGGCAGCCCAGATGCGTGCGGCTGCAATCACTGCTTGGGAGGAGCGGAGTGCGCCTCCAGTACGAGAGAGCTCCAGCTCTGCTCAGAGGCCCGATCTGGCAGAGGGCTGATGTGAGGCTGTCTGCCCTTGGCGAGACTTGCCCAGACTTGCCTCGCGGCTAGGCTTCCAGTCCAGAAAGGAGGGGGCTGCGCGAGACTGGGAGATGCTACTGGCGCCTTCCTGGCCTCAGCTCCACTCCTGCCTTGCCTTTGCACCTAGTCCCCAGGCGTTCTTGTGGAGGGCTTAATTGCCCGGGGGTTGCACACTGACAAGCGCTCCAGCAGTGAGGGCTCTATTAGAGGCAATGCGAGGGCAACTGCAGGGCTCCTCCAGCGGTTGCTTGACCGCCCAGACTCAGCACAGCACGGAGAGCACAAGGCTCACAGGGACCCTGGCTGGGGTCTGCAGCCCCACACACGCGGAGGCTGACTCGGTGAGCGCCCAGAAGGTGCCTGACAGACGTCATTTCCCTAGTGCTCTCCTCCCCAGCAGAGACGTGTGCAGGTGGTTGGGGCCTGCCCCTGCGTGTCTGGGCTCCCGTCCACAGCCCCAGCTCAGGGAAGCAGCTCCTGAGCCAAGACCTGTGTGAGGCGCAGGGAGCGCCGCCTGGAAGCCTAGTTTACAGCATGCGGGAAGCGAGCCTCCTCTGGAGAAGAGGAGGCAGCCCTGCTGTGTGCGGCTGCATTCACTGCTTTGGCGGAGCCGAGTGCGCCTCCAGGACGGCCGAGCTCCAGCTCTGCTCAGAGACCCGATCTGGCAGAGTTGCTGGCCTGAGGCTGCTCTGCCCTGGGCGAGCCTTGCCCAGACTTGGCTCGCGGTAGGCTTCCAGTCCAGGAAGGAGCAGGCTGCGCGAGACTGGGAAATGCTACTGGCGCCTTCCTGGCCTCAGCTCCACTCCTGCCTTGCCTTTGCACCTAGTCCCCAGGCGTTCCTGTGGAGGGCTTAGTTGCCGGTGGGTTGCACACTGCCAAGCGCTCCAGCAGTGAGGGCTCTATTAGAGGTAATGGGAGGGCAACTTCAGGGCTCCTCCAGCGGTTGCTTGACCGACCAGACTCAGTACAGCACGGAGAGCACAAGGCTCACAGGGCCCCTGGCTGGGGTCTGCAGCCCCACACACGCGGAGGCTGACTCGGTGAGCGCCCAGAAGGTGCCTGACAGACGTCAATTCCCTAGTGCTCTCCTCCCCAGCAGAGACGTGTGCAGGTGGTTGGGGCCTGCCCCTGCGTGTCTGGGCTCCCGACCACAGCCCCAGCTCAGGGAAGCAGCTCCTCAGCCAAGACCTGTAGGAGGCGCGGGGCGCCCCCGCCTGGAAGCCTAGTGCACAGCATGCGGGAAGCGAGCCTCCTTGGGAGAGGTGGAGGCATCCCAGACCCGTGAGGCTGCAATCACTCCTTGGGCGGAGCCGAGTGCGCTTCCACTACGTCAGAGTTCCAGCTCTGCTCAGAGGCCCGATCTGGCAGAGTGCTGGCGTGAGGCTGCTCTGCTCTCAGCGAGCCTTGCCCAGACTTGCCTCGCGGCTAGGCTTCCAGTCCAGAACGGAGCGGGCTGCGTGAGACTGGGAGATGCTACTGGCGCCTTCCTGGCCTCAGCTCCACTCCTGCCTTGCCTTTGCACCTAGTCCCCAGGCTTTCTTGTGGAGGGCTTAGTTGCCGGTGGGTTGCACACTGCCAAGCGCTCCAGCAGTGAGGGCTCTATTAGAGGCAATGGGAGGGCAACTGCAGGGCTCCTCCAGCGGTTGCTTGACCGCCCAGACTCAGCACAGCATGGAGAGCACAAGGCTCACAGGGCCCCTGGCTGGGGTCTACAGCCCCACACACGCGGAGGCTGACTCGGTGAGCGCCCAAAAGGTGCCTGACAGACGTCATTTCCCTAGTGCTCTCCTCCCCAGCAGAGACGTGTTCAGGTGGTTGGGGCCTGCCCCTGCGTGTCTGGGCTTCCAAACACAGCCCCAGCTCAGGGAAGCAGCTCCTCAGCCAAGACCTGTAGCAGGCGTGGGGCGCCCCCGCCTGGAAGCCTAGTGCACAGCATGCGGGAAGCGAGCCTCCTTGGGAGAAGAGGAGGCAGCCCAGATGCGTGCGGCTGCATTCACTGCTTGGGCGGAGCGGAGTGCGCCTCCTGTACGAGAGAGCTCCAGCCCTGCTCAGAGACCCGATCTGGCAGTGTTGCTGGCCTGAGGCTGCTCTGCCCTGGGCGAGCCTTGCCCAGACTTGCCTCGCGGCTAGGCTTCCAGTCCAGAAAGGAGCGGGCTGCGCGAGACTGGGAGATGATACTGGCGCCTTCCTGGCCTCAGCTCCACTCCTGCCTTGCCTTTGTACTTAGTCCCCAGGCATTCTTGTGGAGGGCTTAGTTGCCGGTGGGTTGCACACTGCCAAGCGCTCCAGCTTGAGGGCTCTATTAGAGGCAAAGTGAGGGCAACTGGAAGTCTATTCTTATGGTTGCTTGACCGCCCAGACTCAGCACAGCACGGAGAGCACAAGGCTCACAGGGCCCCTGGCTGGGGTCTGCAGCCCCACACACGCGGAGGCTGACTCGGTGAGCGCCCAGAATGTGCCTGACAGACGTCATTTCCCTAGTGCTCTCCTCCCCAGCAGAGACGTGTGCAGGTGCTTGGGGCCTGCCCCTGCGTGTCTGGGCTCCCGTCCACAGCCCCAGCTTAGGGAAGCAGCTCCTAAGCCAAGACATGTGGGATGCGCACGGGGCCCCGCCTGGAAGCCTAGTTTACAGCATGCGGGGAGCGAGCCTCCTCGGGAGAAGAGAAGGCAGCCCTGCTCTGTGTGGCGGCATTCACTGCTTTGGCGGAGCCAAGTGCGCCTCCAGTACGGCAGAGCTCCAGCTCTGCTCAGAGGCCCGATCTGGCAGAGTTGCTGGCGTGAGGTTGCTCTACCCTGGGCGAGCCTTGCCCAGACTTGCCTCGCACATAGGCTTCCAGTCCAGGAAGGAGCAGGCTGTGCGAGACTGGGAGATGCTACTGGCGCCTTCCTGGCCTCAGCTCCACTCCTGCCTTGCCTTTGCACCTAGTCCCCAGGCGTTCTTGTGGAGGGCTTAGTTGCCGGTGGGTTGCACACTGCCAAGCGCTCCAGCTTGAGGGTTCTATTAGAGGCAAAGTGAGGGCAACTGGAAGTCTATTCTTATGGTTGCTTGACCGCCCAGACTCAGCACAGCACGGAGAGCACAAGGCTCACAGGGCCCCTGGCTGGGGTCTGCAGCCCCACACATGCGGAGGCTGACTCGGTGAGCGCCCAGAAGGTGCCTGACAGACGTCATTTCCCTAGTGCTCTCCTCCCCACCAGAGACGTGTGCAGGTGGTTGGGGCCTGCCCTTGAGTGTCTGGACTCCCTTCCACAGCCCCAGCTCAGGGAAGCAGCTCCTCAGCTAAGACCTGTAGGAGGCGCGTGGCGCTCCCGCCGGGAAGCCTAGTTTACAGCATGCCGGAAGCGAGCCTCCTCAGTACAAGAGAAGGCAGCCCAGCTGCGTGTGGATGCAATCAGTACTTTGGCGGAGCCGAGTGCCCCTCTAGTAGGGCAGAGCTCCAGCTCTGCTCAAAGGCCCGATCTCTCATAGTTGCTGGCGTGAGCCTCCTGTGCCCTGGGCGAGCCTTGCCCAGACTTGCCTCGCGTTCGGCTTCCAGTACAGGAAGGAGCAGGCTGCGCGAGACTGGGAGATGCTACTGGCGCCTTCCTGGCCTCAGCTCGACTCCTGCCTTGCCTTTGCACCTAGTCCCCAGGCGTTCTTGTGGAGGGCTTAGTTGCCGGTGGGTTGCACACTGCCAAGCGCTCCAGCAGTGAGGGCTCTATCAGAGGTAAAGGGAGGGCTACTGTAAGTCGCCTCTTCCGTTTGCTTGACTGTCCAGACTCAGCACAGCACGGAAAGCACAAGGCTCACAGGGCCCCTGGCTGGGGTCTGCAGCCCCACACACCGGAGGCGAACTCCGGGAGCGCCCAGAAGGTGCCTGAAAGACGTCATTTCCCTAGTGCTCTCCTCCCCAGCAGAGACATGTGCAGGTGATTGGGGCCTGCCCCTGCGTGTCTGGGCTCCCGTCCACAGCCCCAGCTCAGGGAAGGAGTTCCTGAGCCAAGACCTGTGGGAGGCGCAGGGGGCCCCGCCTGGAAGCCTAGTTTTCAGCATGCGGGAAGCGAGCCTCCTCGGGAGAAGAGAAGGCAGGCCGGCTGCGTGCGGCTGCATTCACTGCTTGGGCGGAGCCGAGTGCGCTTCCAGTACGGCAGAGCTCCAGCACTGCTCAGAGGCCCGATCTGGCAGAGTTGCTGGCGTGAGGCCGCTCTGCCCTGGGCGAGCCTTGCCCAGACTTGCCTCACACATAGGCTTCCAGTCCAGAAAGGAGCAGGCTGCGCGAGACTGGGAGATGCTGCTGGCGCCTTCCTGGCCTCAGCTCCACTCCTGCCTTGCCTTTGCACCTAGTCCCCAGGCGTTCTTGTGGAGGGCTTAGTTGCCGGTGGGTTGCACACTGCCAAGCGCTCCAGCAGTGAGGGTTCTATTAGAGGCAATGGGAGGGCAACTGCAGGGCTCCTCCAGCGGTTGCTTGACCGCCCAGGCTCAGCACAGCCCGGAGACCACAAGGCTCACAGGGCCCCTGGCTGGGGTCTGCAGCCCCACACACGCGGATGCTAACTCAGTTAGCGCCCAGAAGGTGCCTGACAGACGTCATTTCCCTAGTGCTCTCCTCCCCAGCAGAGACGTGTGCAGGTGGTTGGGGCCTGCCCTTGAGTGTCTGGACTCCCTTACACAGCCCCAGCTCAGGGAAGCAGCTCCTCAGCTAAGACCTGTAGGAGGCGCGGGGCGCTCCCGCCGGGAAGCCTAGTTTACAGCATGCCGGAAGCGAGCCTCCTCAGTACAAGAGAAGGCAGCCCAGCTGCGTGTGGATGCAATCAGTACTTTGGCGGAGCCGAGTGCCCCTCTAGTAGGGCAGAGTTCCAGCTCTGCTCAAAGGCCCGATCTCTCATAGTTGCTGGCGTGAGCCTCCTGTGCCCTGGGCGAGCCTTGCCCAGACTTGCCTCGCGTTAGGCTTCCAGTACAGGAAGGAGCAGGCTGCGCGTGACTGGGAGATGCTACTGGCGCCTTCCTGGCCTCAGCTCGACTCCTGCCTTGCCTTTGAACCTAGTCCCCAGGCGTTCTTGTGGAGGGCTTAGTTGCCGGTGGGTTGCACACTGCCAAGCGCTCCAGCAGTGAGGGCTCTATCAGAGGTAAAGGGAGGGCTACTGTAAGTCGCCTCTTCCGTTTGCTTGACTGTCCAGACTCAGCACAGCACGGAAAGCACAAGGCTCACAGGGCCCCTGGCTGGGGTCTGCAGCCCCACACACCGGAGGCGAACTCCGGGAGCGCCCAGAAGGTGCCTGAAAGACGTCATTTCCCTAGTGCTCTCCTCCCCAGCAGAGACATGTGCAGGTGATTGGGGCCTGCCCCTGCGTGTCTGGGCTCCCGTCCACAGCCCCAGCTCAGGGAAGGAGTTCCTGAGCCAAGACCTGTGGGAGGCGCAGGGGGCCCCGCCTGGAAGCCTAGTTTACAGCATGCGGGAAGCGAGCCTCCTCGGGAGAAGAGAAGGCAGGCCGGCTGCGTGCGGCTGCATTCACTGCTTGGGCGGAGCCGAGTGCGCTTCCAGTACGGCAGAGCTCCAGCACTGCTCAGAGGCCCGATCTGGCAGAGTTGCTGGCGTGAGGCCGCTCTGCCCTGGGCGAGCCTTGCCCAGACTTGCCTCGCACATAGGCTTCCAGTCCAGAAAGGAGCAGGCTGCGCGAGACTGGGAGATGCTACTGGCGCCTTCCTGGCCTCAGCTCCACTCCTGCCTTGCCTTTGCACCTAGTCCCCAGGCGTTCTTGTGGAGGGCTTAGTTGCCGGTGGGTTGCACACTGCCAAGCGCTCCAGCAGTGAGGGCTCTATTAGAGGCAATGGGAGGGCAACTGCAGGGCTCCTCCAGCGGTTGCTTGACCGCCCAGGCTCAGCACAGCCCGGAGAGCACAAGGCTCACAGGGCCCCTGGCTGGGGTCTGCAGCCCCACACACGCGGATGCTAACTCAGTTAGCGCCCAGAAGGTGCCTGACAGACGTCATTTCCCTAGTGCTCTCTTCCCCAGCAGAGACGTGTGTAGGTGGTTGGGGCCTGCCCCTGCCTGTCTGGGCTCCAGTCCACAGCCCCAGCTCAGGGAAGTAGCTCCTGAGCCAAGACCTGTGGGAGGCGCAGGGGGCCCCTCCTGGAAGCCTAGCTTACAGCATGCGGGAAGACAGCCTCCTCGGGAGAAGAGAAGGCAACACTGCTGTGTGCGGCTGCATTCACTGCTTTGGCGGAGCCGAGTGCGCCTCTAGTACGGCAGAGCTCCAGCTCTGCTCAGAGTCCGGATCTGGCAGAGTTGCTTGCGTTAGGCTGCTCTGTCCTGGGCGAGCCTTGCCCAGACTTGCCTCGCACATAGGCTTCCAGTCCAGGAAGGAGCGGGCTGCGCGAGACTGGGAGATGCTGCTGGCGCCTTCCTGGCCTCAGCTCCACTCCTGCCTTGCCTTTTCACCTAGTTCCCAGGCGTTCCTGTGGAGGGCTTAGTTGCCGGTGGGTTGCACACTGCCAAGCGCTCCAGCAGTGAGGGCTCTATTAGAGGAAATGGGAGGGCAACTGCAGGGTTCCTCCAGCGGCTGCTTTACCGCCCAGACTCAGCACAGCACGGAGAGCACAAGGCTCACAGGGCCCCGGGCTGGGGTCTGCAGCCCCACACACGCGGAGGCCGAGTCGGAGAGTGCCCAGAAGGTGCCTGACAGACGTCATTTCCCTACTGCTCTCCTCCCCAGCAGAGACGTGTGCAGGTGGTTGGGGCCTGCCCCTGCGTGTCTGGGCTCCTGTCCACAGCCCCAGCTCAGGGAAGCAGCTCCTGAGCCAAGACCTGTGGGAGGCTCAGGGGGCCCCGCCTGGAAATCTACTTTACAGCATGCGGGAAGCGAGACTCCTCGGGAGAAGAGGAGCCAGCCCAGCTGCGTGCGGCTTCAATCAATACTTTGGCCGAGCCGAGTGCCCCTCCAGTACGGCAGTGCTCCAGCTCTGCTCAGAGGCCCGATCTGGCAGAGTTGCTTGCGTGAGGCTGCTCTGCCCTGGGCGAGCCTTGCCCAGACTTGCCTCGCGGCTAGGCTTCCAGTCCAGGAAGGTGCAGGCTGCGTGAGACTGGGAGATGCTACTGGCGCCTTCCTGGCCTCAGCTCCACTCCTGCCTTGCCTTTGCACCTAGTCCCCAGACATTCTTGTGGAGGGCTAAGTTGCCGGTGGGTTGCACACTGCCAAGCGCTCCAGCAGTGAGGGCTCTATTAGAGGCAATGGGAGGGCAACTGCAGGGCTCCTCCAGCGGTTGCTTGACCGCCCAGACAGCACAGCACGGAGAGCCCAAGGCTCACAGGGCCCCTGGCTGGGGTCTGAAGCCCCACACACCGGAGGGGAATTCCGGGAGCGCCCAGAAGGTGCCAGACAGACGTCATTTTCCTAGTGCTCTCCTCCCCAGCAGAGACGTGTGCAGGTGGTTGGGGCCTGCCCTTGAGTGTCTGGACTCCCTTCCACAGCCCCAGCTCAGGGAAGCAGTTCCTCAGCTAAGACCTGTAGGAGGCGCGGGGCGCCCCCGCCGGGAAGCCTAGTTTACAGCATGCCGGAAGCGAGCCTCCTCAGTACAAGAGAAGGCAGCCCAGCTGCGTGCGATTGCAATCAGTACTTTGGCGGAGCCGAGTGCCCCTCCAGTACGGCAGAGCTCCAGCTCTGTTCAAAGGTCCGATCTCTCATAGTTGCTGGCGTGAGCCTCCTGTGCCCTGGGCGAGCCTTGCCCAGACTTGCCTCGCGTAGGCTTCCTGTCCAGAAAGGAGCGGGCTGCGCGAGACTGGGAGATGCTACTGGCGCTTTCCTGGCTTCAGCTCCACTCCTGCCTTGCCTTTGCAGCTAGTCCCCAGGCGTTCTTGTGGAGGGCTTAGTTGCCGGTGGGTTGCACACTGCCAAGCGCTCCAGCAGTGAGGCCTCCATTAGAGGCAATGGGAGGGCAACTGCAGGGCTCCTCCAGCGGTTGCTTGACCGCCCAGACTCAGCACAGCACGGAGAGCAAAAGGCTCACAGGGCCCCTGGCTGGGGTCTGCAGCCCCACACACCGGAGGCGAACACCGGGCGCGCCCAGAAGGTGCCTGAAAGACGTCATTTCCCTAGTGCTCTCCTCCCCAGCAGAGACATGTGCAGGTGGTTGGGGCCTGCCCCTGCGTGTCTGGGCTCCCGTCCACAGCCACAGCTCAGGGAAGGAGTTCCTGAGCCAAGACCTGTGGGAGGCGCAGGGGGCCCCGCCTGGAAGACTAGTTTACAGCATGCGGGAAGCGAGCCTCCTCGGGAGAAGAGAAGGCAGGCCGGCTGCGTGCGGCTGCATTCACGGCTTGGGCGGAGCCGAGTGCGCTTCCAGTACGGCAGAGCTCCAGCACTGCTCAGAGGCCCGATCTGGCAGAGTAGCTGGCGTGAGGCCGCTCTGCCCTGGGCGAGCCTTGCCCAGACTTGCCTCGCACATAGGCTTCCAGTCCAGAAAGGAGCAGGCTGCGCGAGACTGGGAGATGCGACTGGCGCCTTCCTGGCCTCAGCTCCACTCCTGCCTTGCCTTTGCACCTAGTCCCCAGGCGTTCTTGTGGAGGGCTTAGTTGCCGGTGGGTTGCACACTGTCAAGCGCTCCAGCAGTGAGGGCTCTATTAGAGGCAATGGGAGGGCAACTGCAGGGCTCCTCCAGCGGTTGCTTGACCGCCCAGACTCAGCACAGCACGGAGAGCACAAGGCTCACAGGGCCCCTGGCTGGGGTCTGCAGCCCCACACACCGGAGGGGAACTCCGGGAACGCCCAGAAGATGCCTGACAGACGTCATTTCCCTTGTGCTCTCCTCCCCAGCAGAGACGTGTGGAGGTGTTTGGGGCCTGCCCCTGCGTGTCTGGGCTCCAGTCCACAGCCCCAGCTCAGGGAAGCAGCTCCTGATCCAAGACCTGTGGGAGGCGCAGGGGGCCCCTCCTGGAAGCCTAGTTTACAGCATGCGGGAAGCCAGCCTCCTCGGGAGAAGAGAAGGCAACCCTGCTGTGTGCAGCTGCATTCACTGCTTTGGCGGAGCCGAGTGCGCCTCTAGTACGGCAGAGCTCCAGCTCTGCTCAGAATCCGGATCTGGCAGAGTTGCTTGCGTTAGGCTGCTCTGTCCTGGGCGAGCCTTGACCAGACTTGCCTCGCACATAGGCTTCCAGTCCAGGAAGGAGAAGGCTGCGCGAGACTGGGAGATGCTGCTGGCGCCTTCCTCGCCTCAGCTCCACTCCTGCCTTGCCTTTGCACCGAGTTCCCAGGCGTTCCTGTGGAGGGCTTAGTTGCCGGTGGGTTGCACACTGCCAAGCGCTCCAGCAGTGAGGGCTCTATTAGAGGCAAAGGGAGGGCTACTGCAAGTCGCCTCTTGCGTTTGCTTGACCGCCCAGACTCAGCACAGCACGGAAAGTACAAGGCCCTCAGGGCCCCTGGCTGGGGTCTGCAGCCCCACACACCGGAGGGGAACTCCGGGAACGCCCAGAAGATGCCTGACAGACGTCATTTCCCTAGTGCTCTCCTCCCCAGCAGAGACGTGTGCAGGTGGTTGGGGCCTGCCCTTGAGTGTCTGGACTCCCTTCCACAGCCCCAGCTCAGGGAAGCAGCTCCTCAGCTAAGACCTGTAGGAGGCGCGGGGCGCTCCCGCCGGGAAGCCTAGTTTACAGCATGCCGGAAGCGAGCCTCCTCAGTACAAGAGAAGGCAGCCCAGCTGCGTGCGGCTGCAATCAGTACTTTGGCGGAGCCGAGTGCCCCTCCAGTAGAGCAGAGCTCCAGCTCTGCTCAAAGGCCTGATCTATCATAGTTGCTGGCGTGAGCCTCCTGTGCCCTGGGCGAGCCTTGCCCAGACTTGCCTCGCGTTAGGCTACCAGTACAGGAAGGAGCAGGCTGCGCGAGACTGGGAGTGCTACTGGCGCCTTCCTGGCCTCAGCTCCACTCCTGCCTTGCCTTTGCACCTAGTCCCCAGGCGTTCTTGTGGAGGGCTTAGTTGCCGGTGGGTTGCACACTGCCAAGCGCTCCAGCAGTGAGGGCTCTATCAGAGGTAAAGGGAGGGCTACTGTAAGTCGCCTCTTCCGTTTGCTTGACTGTCCAGACTCAGCACAGCACGGAAAGCACAAGGCTCACAGGGCCCCTGGCTGGGGTCTGCAGCCCCACACACCGGAGGCGAACTCCGGGAGCGCCCAGAAGGTGCCTGAAAGACGTCATTTCCCTAGTGCTCTCCTCCCCAGCAGAGACATGTGCAGGTGGTTGGGGCCTGCCCCTGCGTGTCTGGGCTCCCGTCCACAGCCCCAGCTGAGGGAAGGAGTTCCTGAGCCAAGACCTGTGGGAGGCGCAGGGGGCCCCGCCTGGAAGCCTAGTTTACAGCATGCGGGAAGCGAGCCTCCTCGGGAGAAGAGAAGGCAGGCCGGCTGCATGCGGCTGCATTCACTGCTTGGGCGGAGCCGAGTGCGCTTCCAGTACGGCAGAGCTCCAGCACTGCTCAGAGGCCAGATCTGGCAGAGTTGCTGGCGTGAGGCCGCTCTGCCCTGGGCGAGCCTTGCCCAGACTTGCCTCGCACATAGGCTTCCAGTCCAGAAAGGAGCAGGCTGCGTGAGACTGGGAGATGCTACTGGCGCCTTCCTGGCCTCAGCTCCACTCCTGCCTTGCCTTTGCACCTAGTCCCCAGGCGTTCTTGTGGAGGGCTTAGTTGCCGGTGGGTTGCACACTGCCAAGTGCTCCAGCTTGAGGGCTCTATTAGAGGCAAAGTGAGGGCAACTGGAAGTCTATTCTTACGGTTGCTTGACCGCCCAGACTCAGCACAGCACGAAGAGCACAAGGCTCTCAGGGCCCCTAGCTGGGGTCTACAGCCCCACACACGCGGAGGCTGACTCGGTGAGTGCCTAGAAAGTGCCTGACAGACATCATTTCCCTAGTGCTCTCCTCCCCAGCAGAGACGTGTGCAGGTGTTTGGGGCCGGCCCCTGTGTGTCTGGGCTCCCGTCCACAGCCCCAGCTCAGGGAAGCAGCTCCTGAGCCAAGACCTGTGGGAGGTGCAGGGGGCCCCGCCTGGAAGCCTAGTTTACAGCATGCGGGAAGCGAGTCTCCTCGGGAGAAGAGGAGCCAGCCCAGCTGCGTGCGGCTGCAATCACTGCTTTGGCGGAGCCGAGTGCCCCTCCAGTACGGCAGAGCTCCAGCTCTGCTCAGAGGCCCGATCTGGCAGAGTTGCTGGCGTGAGGCTGCGCTGCCCAGGGCGAGCTTTGCCCAGACTTGCCTCGCGGGTGGCTTCCATTCCAGGAAGGAGCAGGCTGCGCGAGACTGGGAGATGCTACTGGCGCCTTCCTGGCCTCAGCTCCACTCCTGCCTTGCCTTTGCACCTAGTCCCCAGGCGTTCTTGTGAAAGGCTTTGTTGCCGGTGGGTTGCACACTGCCAAGCGCTAGAGCCGTGAGGGCTCTATTAGAGGCAAAGGGAGGGCTACTGCAAGTCGCATCTTTCATTTGCTTGACCGCCCAGACTCAGCACAGCACGGAATGTACAAGGCTCACAGGGCCCCTGGCTGGGGTCTGCAGCCCCACACACCGGAGGGGAAATCCGGCAGCGCCCAGAAGGTGCCTGAGTGCCCTCATTTCCCTAGTGCTCTCCTCCCAGGCAGAGACGTGTGCAGGTGGTTGGGGCCTGCCCCTGCGTGTCTGAGCTCCCGTCCACAGTCCCAGCTCAGGGAAGCAGCTCCTGAGCCAAGACCTGTGGGAGGCACAGGGGGCCCCGCCTGGAAGCCTAGTTTACAGCATGCGGGAAGCGAGCCTCCTCGGGAGAAGAGAAGGCAGGCCGGCTGCGTGCGGCTGCATTCACTGCTTGGGCGGAGCCGAGTGCGCTTCCATTACGGCAGAGCTCCAGCACTGCTCAGAGGCCCGATCTGGCAGAGTTGCTGACGTGAGGCCGCTCTGCCCTGGGCGAGCCTTGCCCAGACTTGCCTCGCACATAGGCTTCCAGTCCAGAAAGGAGCAGGCTGCGCGAGACTGGGAGATGCGACTGGCGCCTTCCTGGCCTCAGCTCCACTCCTGCCTTGCCTTTGCACCTAGTCCCCAGGTGTTCTTGTGGAGGGCTTAGTTGCCGGTGGGTTGCACACTGTCAAGCGCTCCAGCAGTGAGGGCTCTATTAGAGGCAATGGGAGGGCAACTGCAGGGCTCCTCCAGCGGTTGCTTGACCGCCCAGACTCAGCACAGCATGGAGAGCACAAGGCTCACAGGGCCCCTGGCTGGGGTCTGCAGCCCCACACACCGGAGGGGAACTCCGGGAACGCCCAGAAGATGCCTGACAGACGTCATTTCCCTAGTGCTCTCCTCCCCAGCAGAGACGTGTGGAGGTGTTTGGGGCCTGCCCCTGCGTGTCTGGGCTCCCGTCCACAGCCCCAGCTCAGGGAAGCAGCTCCTGATCCAAGACCTGTGGGAGGCGCAGGGGGCCCCTCCTGGAAGCCTAGTTTACAGCATGCGGGAAGCCAGCCTCCTCGGGAGAAGAGAAGGCAACCCTGCTGTGTGCGGCTGCATTCACTGCTTTGGCGGAGCCGAGTGCGCCTCTAGTACGGCAGAGCTCCAGCTCTGCTCAGAATCCGGATCTGGCAGAGTTGCTTGCGTTAGGCTGCTCTGTCCTGGGCGAGCCTTGACCAGACTTGCCTCGCACATAGGCTTCCAGTCCAGGAAGGAGAAGGCTGCGCGAGACTGGGAGATGCTGCTGGCGCCTTCCTCGCCTCAGCTCCACTCCTGCCTTGCCTTTGCACCGAGTTCCCAGGCGTTCCTGTGGAGGGCTTAGTTTCCGGTGGGTTGCACACTGCCAAGCGCTCCAGCCGTGAGGGCTCTATTAGAGGCAAAGGGAGGGCTACTGCAAGTCGCCTCTTGCGTTTGCTTGACCGCCCAGACTCAGCACAGCACGGAAAGTACAAGGCCCTCAGGGCCCCTGGCTGGGGTCTGCAGCCCCACACACCGGAGGGGAACTCCGGGAACGCCCAGAAGATGCCTGACAGACGTCATTTCCCTAGTGCTCTCCTCCCCAGCAGAGACGTGTGCAGGTGGTTGGGGCCTGCCCTTGAGTGTCTGGACTCCCTTCCACAGCCCCAGCTCAGGGAAGCAGCTCCTCAGCTAAGACCTGTAGGAGGCGCGGGGCGCTCCCGCCGGGAAGCCTAGTTTACAGCATGCCGGAAGCGAGCCTCCTCAGTACAAGAGAAGGCAGCCCAGCTGCGTGCGGCTGCAATCAGTACTTTGGCGGAGCCGAGTGCCCCTCCAGTAGAGCAGAGCTCCAGCTCTGCTCAAAGGCCTGATCTATCATAGTTGCTGGCGTGAGCCTCCTGTGCTTTGGGCGAGCCTTGCCCAGACTTGCCTCGCGGGTGGCTTCCATTCCAGGAAGGAGCAGGCTGCGCGAGACTGGGAGATGCTACTGGCGCCTTCCTGGCCTCAGCTCCACTCCTGCCTTGCCTTTGCACCTAGTCCCCAGGCGTTCTTGTGAAAGGCTTTGTTGCCGGTGGGTTGCACACTGCCAAGCGCTAGAGCCGTGAGGGCTCTATTAGAGGCAAAGGGAGGGCTACTGCAAGTCGCATCTTTCATTTGCTTGACCGCCCAGACTCAGCACAGCACGGAATGTACAAGGCTCACAGGGCCCCTGGCTGGGGTCTGCAGCCCCACACACCGGAGGGGAAATCCGGCAGCGCCCAGAAGGTGCCTGAGTGCCCTCATTTCCCTAGTGCTCTCCTCCCAGGCAGAGACGTGTGCAGGTGGTTGGGGCCTGCCCCTGCGTGTCTGAGCTCCCGTCCACAGTCCCAGCTCAGGGAAGCAGCTCCTGAGCCAAGACCTGTGGGAGGCACAGGGGGCCCCGCCTGGAAGCCTAGTTTACAGCATGCGGGAAGCGAGCCTCCTCGGGAGAAGAGAAGGCAGGCCGGCTGCGTGCGGCTGCATTCACTGCTTGGGCGGAGCCGAGTGCGCTTCCATTACGGCAGAGCTCCAGCACTGCTCAGAGGCCCGATCTGGCAGAGTTGCTGGCGTGAGGCCGCTCTGCCCTGGGCGAGCCTTGCCCAGACTTGCCTCGCACATAGGCTTCCAGTCCAGAAAGGAGCAGGCTGCGCGAGACTGGGAGATGCTACTGGCGCCTTCCTGGCCTCAGCTCCACTCCTGCCTTGCCTTTGCACCTAGTCCCCAGGCGTTCTTGTGGAGGGCTTAGTTGCCGGTGGGTTGCACACTGCCAAGCGCTCCAGCAGTGAGGGCTCTATTAGAGGCAATGGGAGGGCAACTGCAGGGCTCCTCCAGCGGTTGCTTGACCGCCCAGGCTCAGCACAGCCCGGAGAGCACAAGGCTCACAGGGCCCCTGGCTGGGGTCTGCAGCCCCACACACGCGGAAACTGACTCGGTGAGGGCCCAGAAGGTGCCTGACAGACGTCATTTCCCTAGTGCTCTCCTCCCCAGCAGAGACGTGTGCAGGTGCTTGGGGCCTGCCCCTGCGTGTCTGGGCTCCCGTCCACAGCCCCAGCTCAGTGTAGCAGCTCCTGAGCCAAGACATGTGGCCGGCGAGGGGGGCCCCGCCTGGAAGGCTAGTTTACAGCATGCGGGAAGCGAGCCTCCTCGGGAGAAGAGAAGGCAGCCCTGCTGTGTGCGGCTGCATTTACTGCTTGGGCGGAGCCGAGGATGCCTCCAGTACGGCAGAGCTGCAGCTCTGCTCAGAGGCCCGATCTGGCAGAGTTGCTGGCGTGAGGTTGCTCTGCCCTGGGCGAGCCTTGCCCAGACTTGCCGCACGTTAGGCTTCCAGTCCAGAAAGGAGCGGGCTGCGTGAGACAGGGAGATGCTACTGGCGCCTTCCTGGCCTCAGCTCCACTCCTGCCTTGCCTTTGCCCCTAGTCCCCAGGCGTTCTTGTGGAGGGCTTAGTTGCCGGTGGGTTGCACACTGCCAAGCGCTCCAGCAGTGAGGGCTCTATTAGAGGCAATGGGAGGGCAACTGCAGGGCTCCTCCAGCGGTTGCTTGACCGCCCAGACTCAGCACAGCACGGAGAGCACAAGGCTCACAGGGCCCCTGGCTGGGGTCTGCAGCCCCACACACCGGAGGTGAACTCCGGGAGCGCCCAGAAGGTGACTGACAGACGTCATTTCCCTAGTGCTCTCCTCCCCAGCAGAGATGTGTGCAGGTGGTTGGGGCCTGCCCCTGCGTGTCTGGGCTCCCGTCCACAGCCCCACCTCAGGGAAGCAGCTCCTCAGCCAAGACCTGTGGGAGGCGCAGGGGGCCCCACCTGGAAGCCCAGTTTACAGCATGCGGGAAGCGAGCGTCCTTGGGAGAAGGGGAGGCAGCCCAGCTGCGTGTGGCTGCAATCACTGCTTTGGAGGAGCCGAGTGCCCCTCCAGTACGGCAGAGCTCCAGCTATGCTGAAGGCCAGATCTGGAAGAGCTGCTGGCGTGAGGCTGCTCTGCCCTGGGCGAACCTTGCCCAGACTTGCCTCGCGTCTAGGCTTCCAGTCCAGGAAGGAGCAGGCTGTGCGAGACTGGGACATACTACTGGCGCCTTCCTGGCCTCAGCTCCACTCCTGCCTTGCCTTTGCACCTAGTCCCCAGGCGTTCTTGTGGAGGGCTTAGTTGCCGGTGGGTTGCACACTGCCAAGCGCTCCAGAAGTGAGGGCTCTATTAGAGGCAATGGGAGGGCAACTGCAGGGCTCCTTCAGCGGTTGCTTGACCGCCCAGACTCAGCACAGCACGGAGAGCACAAGGCTCACAGGGCCCCTGACTGGGGTCTGCAGCCCCACACAGGCGGATGCTGACTCGGTGAGCGCCCAGAAGGTGCCTGACAGACTTCATTTCCCTAGGGCTCCCCACCCCAGCAGAGAAATGTGCAGGTGGTTTGGGCCTGCCCCTGCGTGTCTGGGCTCCCGTCCACAGCCCCAGCTCAGGGAAACAGCTCCTCAGCCAAGAACTGAAGGAGGCGCGCGGCGCCCCCGCCTGGAATCCTAGTGCACAGCATGCGGGAAGCGACCCTCCTTGGGAGAAGAGGAGGCAGCCCAGATGCCTGCGGCTGCAATCACTGCTTGGGCGGAGCCGAGAGTGCTTCCTGTACGGCAGAGCTCCAGCTCTGCTCAGAGGCCCGATCTGGCAGAGTTGCTGGTGTGAGGCTGCTGTGCCCTGGGCGAGCCTTGCCCAGACTTGCCTCTCGGCTAGGCTTCCAGTGCAGGAAGGAGCAGGCTGCGCGAGATTTGGAGATGCTACTGGCGTCTTCCTGGCCTCAGCTCCACTCCTGCCTTGCCTTTGCACCTAGTCTCCTCGCGTTCTTGTGGAGGGCTTGTGGCCGGTGGGTTGCACACTGCCAAGCGCTCCAGCAGTGAGGGCTCTATTAGAGGCAATGGGAGGGCAACTTCAGGGCTCCTCCAGCGGTTGCTTGACCGCCAAGACTCAGCACAGCACGGAGAGCACAAGGCTCACAGGGCCCCTGGCTGGGGTCTGCAGCCCCACACACTCGGAGGCTGACTTGATGAGCGCCCAGAAGATGCCTGACAGACGTCATTTCCCTAGTGCTCTCCTCCCAAGCAGAGACGTGTGCAGGTGGTTGGGGCCTGCCCCTGCGTGTCTGGGCTCCCGTCCACAGCCCCAGCTCAGGGAAGCAGCTCCTCAGCCAAGACCTGTGGGAGGCGCAGGTGGCCCCGCCTGGAAGCCTAGTTTACAGCACGCGGGAAGCGAGTCTCCTCGGGAGAAGAGGAGCCAGTCCAGCTGCGTGAGGCTGCAATCACTGCTTTGGCGGAGCCGAGTGCCCCTCCAGTGCGGCAGAGGTCCAGCTCAGCTCAGAGGCCGGATCTGGCAGAGTTGCTGGCTTGAGGCTGCTCTGCCCAGGGCGAGCTTTGCCCAGACTTGCCTCGCGGCTAGGCTTCCAGTCCAGGAAGGAGCAGGCTGCGTGAGACTAGGAGATGCTACTGGCGCCTTCCTGGCCTCAGCTCCACTCCTGCCTTGCCTTTGCACCTAGTCCCCAGGTGTTCTTGTGAAAGGCTTAGTTGCCGGTGGGTTGCACACTGCCAAGCGCTCCAGCCATGAGGGCTCTATTAGAGGCAAAGGGAGGGCTACTGCAAGTCGCCTCTTGGGTTTGCTTGACCGCCCAGACTCAGCACAGCACGGAAAGTACAAGGCTCACAGGTCCCCTGGCTGGGGTCTGCAGCCCCACACACGCGAAAGCTGACTCGGTGAGCGCCCAGAAGTTGCCTGACAGACGTCATTTCCCTATTGCTCTCCTCCCCAGCAGAGACGTGTGCAGGTTGTTTGGGCCTGCCCCTGCGGTTCTGGACTCACGTCCACAGCCCCAGCTCAGGGAAGCAGCTCCTGAGCCAAGACATGTGGGAGGCGCAGGTGGCCCCGCCTGGAAGCCTAGTTTACAGCATGCGGGAAGCGAGCCTCCTCGGGATAAGAGAAGGCAGCCCTGCTGTGTGCGGCTGCAATCACTGCTTTGGCAGAGCCGAGTGCGCCTCCAGTACGGCAGAGCTCCATCTCTGCTCAGAGGCCTGATCTGGCAGAGTTGCTGGCGTGAGGCTGCTCTGCCCTGGGCGAGCATTGCCCAGACTTGCCTCTCGGCTAGGCTTCCAGTCCAGGAAGGAGCAGGCTGCGCGGGACTGGGAGATGCTACTGGCGCCTTCCTGGCCTAAGCTCCACTCCTGCCTTGCCTTTGCACCTAGACCCCAGGCGTTCTTGTGGTGGGCTTAGTTGCCGGTGGGTTGCACACTTCCAAGAGCTCCATCTTGAGGGCTCTATTAGAGGCAAAGTGAGGGCAAGTGGAAGTCTATTCTTACGGTTGCTTGCCGCCCAGACTCAGCACAGCACGGAGAGCACAAGGCTCACAGGGCCCCTGGCTGTGGTCTGCAGCCCCACACACCGGAGGTGAACTCCGGGAGCGCCCAGAAGGTGCCTGAGTGCCGGCATTTCCCTAGTGCTCTCCTCCCAGGCAGAGACGTGTGCAGGTGGTTGGGGCCTGCCCCTGCGTGTCTGATCTCCCGTCCACAGCCTCAGCTCAGGGAAGCAGCTCCTGAGCCAAGACCTGTGGGAGGCGCAGGGGGCCCAGTCTGGAAGCCTAGTTTACAGCATGCAGGAAGCGAGCCTCCTCCGGAGAAGAGAAGGCAGCACTGCTGTGTGCGGCTGCATTCACTGCTTTGGCGGAGCCGAGTGCGCCTCCAGTACGGCAGAGCTCCAGCTCTGCTCAGAGTCCCGATCTGACAGAGTTGCTGGCGTTAGGCTGCTCTGTCCTGGGCGAGCCTTGCCCAGACTTGCCTCACACATAGGCTTCCAGTCCAGGATGGAGCGGGCTGCGCGAGACTGGGAGATGCTACTGGCGCCTTCCTGGCCTCAGCTCCACTCCTGCTCTGCCTTTGCACCTAGTCCCCAGGCGTTCTTGTGGAGGGCTTAGTTGCCGGTGGGTTGCACACTGCGAAGCGCTCCAGCAGTGAGGGCTCTATTAGAGGCAATGGCAGGGAAACTGCAGGGCTCCTCCAGCGGTTGCTTGACTGCCCAGACTCAGCACAGCACGGAGAACACAAGGCTCACAGGGCCCCTGGCTGGGGTCTGCAGCCCCACACACTGGTGGGGAACTCCGGGAGCGCCCAGAAGGTGCCTGACAGACGTCATTTCCCTAGTGCTCTCCTCCCCAGCAGAGACGTGTGCAGGTGGTTGGGGCCTGCCCTTGAGTGTCTGGACTCCCTTCCACAGCCCCAGCTCAGGGAAGCAGCTCCTCAGCTAAGACCTGTAGGATGCGCGGGGCGCCCCCGCCTGGAAGCCTAGTTTACAGCATGCCGGAAGCGAGCCTCCTCAGTACAAGAGCAGGCAGCCCAGCTGCGTGCGGCGGCAATCACTACTTTGGCAGAGCCGAGTGCCCCTCCAGTACGGCAGAGCTCCAGCTCTGCTCAAAGGCCCGATCTCTCAGAGTTGCTGGCGTGAGGCTGCTGTGCCCTGGGCGAGCCTTGCCCAGACTTGCCGCACGTTAGGTTTCCAGTCCAGAAAGGAGCGGCCTGGGCGAGACTGGGAGATGCTACTGGCGCCTTCCTGGCCTCAGCTCCACTCCTGCCTTGCCTTTGCACCTAGTCCCCAAGCGTTCTTGTGGAGGGCTTAGTTGCCGGTGGGTTGCACACTGCCAAGCGCTCAAGCAGTGACGGCTCTATTAGAGGCAATGGGAGGGCAACTGGAAGTCAATTCTTACGGTTGCTTGAACGCCGAACTCAGCACAGCACGGAGAGCACAAGGATCACAGGGCCACTGGCTGGGGTCTGCAGCCCCACACACGCGGAGGCTGACTCGGTGAGCGCCCAGAAGGTGCCTGACAGACGTCATTTTCCTAGTTCTCTCCTCCCGAGCAGAGACGTGTGCAGGTGGTTAGGGCCTGCCCCTGCGTTTCAGGGCTCCCGTCCAAAGCCCCAGCTCAGGGAAGCAGCTCCTGAGCCAAGACCTGTGGGAGGCGCAGGGAGCCCCGCCTGGAGGCCTAGTTTACAGCATGCGGGAAGCGAGCCTCCTTGGGAGAAGGGGAGCCAGCCCAGCTGCGTGCGGCTGCAATCACTGCTTTGAAGGAGTCGAGTGCCCCTCCATTATGTCAGAGCTCCAGCTCTGCTCAGAGGCCTGATACGGCAGAGTTGCTGGCGTGAGGCTGCTATGCCCTGGGCGAGCCTTGCCCAGACTTGCCGCACGTTAGGCTTCCAGTCCCGAAAGGAGCGGGCTGCGTGAGACTGGGAGATGCTACTGGCGCCTTCCTGGCCTCAGCTCCACTCCTGCCTTGCCTTTGCACCTAGTCCCCAGGCGTTCTTGTGGAGGGCTTAGTTGCCGGTGGGTTGCACACTGCCAAGCGCTCCAGCAGTGTGGGCTCTATTAGAGGCAATGGGAGGGCAACTGCAGGGCTCCTCCAGCAGTTGCTTGTCCGCCCAGACTCAGCACAACACGGAGAGCACAAGGCTCACAGGACCCCTGGCTGGGGTCTGCGGCCCCACACACCTGAGGTGAACTCCGGGAGCGCCCAGAAGGTGCCTGAGTGCCGGCATTTCCCTAGTGCTCTCCTCCCAGGCAGAGACGTATGCAGGTGGTTGGGGCCTGCCCCTGCGTGTCTGATCTCCCGTCCACAGCCCCAGCTCAGGGAAGCAGCTCCTGAGCCAAGACCTGTGGGAGGCGCAGGGGGCCCCGCCTGGAAGCCCAGTTTACAGCATGCGGGATGCGAGCCTCCTTGGGAGAAGGGGAGGCAGCCCAGCTGCGTGCGGCAGCAATCACTGCTTTGGCGGAGCCGAGTGCCCTTCCAGTACGGCAGAGCTCCAGCTATGCTCAAGGCCAGATCTGGCAGAGCTGCTGGCGTGAGGCGTCTCTGCCCTGGGCGAACCTTGCCCAGACTTGCCTCGCGGCTAGGCTTCCAGTACAGGAAGGAGCAGGCTGCGCGAGACTGGGAGATGCTACTGGCGCCTTCCTGGCCTCAGCTCCACTCCTGCCTTGCCTTTGCACCTAGTCCCCAGGCGTTCTTGTGGAGGGCTTAGTTGCCGGTGGGATGCACACTGCCAAGCGCTCCAGCAGTGAGGGCTCTATTAGAGGCAATGGGAGGGCAACTTCAGGGCTCCTCCAGCGGTTGCTTGACCGCCCAGACTCAGCACAGCACGGAGAGCACAAGGATCACAGGGCCACTGGCTGGGGTCTGCAGCCCCACACACGAGGATGCTGATTCGGTGAGCGCCCAGAAGGTGCCTGACAGGCGTCATTTCCCTAGTGCTCTCCTCCCCGGCAGAGACATGTGCAGGTGGTTAGGGCCTGCCCCTGCGTTTCTGGGCTCCCGTCCAAAGCCCCAGCTCAGGGAAGCAGCTCCTCAGCCAAGACCTGTGGAAGGCGCAGGTGGCCCCGCCTGGAAGCCTAGTTTACAGCATTCGGGAACCGACCCTACTTGGGAGAAGGGGAGCCAGCCCAGCTGCGTGCGGCTGCAAACACTGCTTTGGCGGAGTCGAGTGCCCCTCCAGTACGGCAGAGCTCCAGCTCTGCTCAGAGGCCCGATCTGGCAGAGTTGCTGGCGAGAGGTTGCTCTGCCGTGGGCGAGCCTTGCCCAGACTTGCCTCGCGGCTAGGCTTCCAGTCCAGGAAGGAGCAAGCTGCGCGAGACTGGGAGATGCTACTGGCGCCTTCCTGACCTCAGCTCCACTCCTGCCTTGCCTTTGCACCTAGTCCCCAGGCGTTCTTGTGGAGGGCTTAGTTGCCGGTGGGTTGAACACTGCCAAGCGCTCCAGCAGTGAGGGCTCTATTAGAGGCAATGGGACGGCAACTGCAGGGCTCTTCCAGCGTTTGCTTTACCGCCCAGAATCAGCACAGCACGGAAATCACAAGGCTCACAGGGCCCCTGGCTGGGGTCTGCAGCCCCACACACCGGAGGCGAACTCCAGGAGCGCCCAGAAGGTGCCTGAAAGACGTCATTTCCCTAGTGCTCTCCTCCCCTGCAGAGACGTGTGCAGGTGGTTGGGGCCTGCCCCTGCGTGTCTGGGCTTCCGTCCAAAGCCCCAGCTCAGGGAAGGAGTTCCTGAGCCAAGACCTGTGGGAGGCGCATGGGGCTCCGCCTTGAAGACTAGTTTACAGCATGCGGGAAGCGAGCCTCCTCGGGAGAAGAAAGGCAGGCCGGCTGCATGCGGCTGCATTCACTGCTTGGGCGGAGCCGAGTGCGCTTCCAGTACGGCAGAGCTCCAGCACTGCTCAGAGGCCCGATCTGGCAGAGTTGCTGGCGTGAGGCTGCTCTGCCCTGGGCGAGCCTTGCCCAGACTTGCCTCGCACATAGGCTTCCAGTCCAGAAAGGAGCAGGCTGCGCGAGACTGGGAGATGCTACTGGCGCCTTCCAGGCCTAAGCTCCACTCCTGCCTTGCCTTTGCACCTAGTCCCCAGGCGTTCTTGTGAAGGGCTTAGTTGCCGGTGGGTTGCACACTGCCAAGCGCTCCAGCAGTGAGGGCTCTATTAGAGGCAATGGGAGGGCAACTGCAGGGCTCCTCCAGCGGTTGCTTGAATGCACAGACTCAGCACAGCACGGAGAGCACAAGGCTCACAGGATCCCTGGTTGGGGTCTGCAGCCCCACACACTCGGAGGCTGACTCGGTGAGCGCCCAGAATGTGCCTGACAGACGTCATTTCCCTAGTGCTCTCCTCCACAGCAGAGACGTGTGCAGGTGGTTGGGGCCTGCCCCTGCGTGTCTGGGAACCCGTCCACAGCCCCACCTCAGGGAAGCAGCTCCTCAGCCAAGACCTGTGGGAGGCGCAGGGGGCCCCGCCTGGAAGCATAGTTTACAGCATGCAGGAAGCGAGTCTCCTCGGGAGAAGAGGAGTCAGCCCAGCTGCTTGTGGCTGCAATCACTGCTTTGGCGGAGCCGAGTGCCCCTCCAGTACAGCAGAGCTCCAGCTCTGCTCAGAGGCCCTATCTGGCAGAGTTGCTGGCGTGAGGCTGCTCTGCCCAGGGCGAGCTTCGCCCAATCTTGCCTCGCGGCTAGGCTTCCAGTCCAGGAAGAAGCTGGCTGCGCGAGACTGGGAGATGCTACTGGCGCCTTCCTGGCCTCAGCTCCACTCTTGCCTTGCCTTTGCACCTAGTTCCCAGGCGTTCTTGTGGAGGGCTTAGTTGCCGGTGGGTTGCACACTGCCAAGCGCTCCAGCAGTGAGGGCTCTATCAGAGGCAAAGGGAGGGCTACTGCAAGTCGCCTCTTTCGTTTGCTTGTCCGCCCAGACTCAGCACAGCACGGAAAGCACAAGGCTCACAGGGCCCCTGGCTGGGGTCTGCAGCCCCACACACCGGAGGCGAACTCCGGGAGCGCCCAGAAGGTGCCTGACAGACGTCATTTCCCTAGTGCTCTCCTCCCCCGCAGAGACGTGTGCAGGTGGTTGGGTCCTGCCCCTGCGTGTCTGGGCTCCTGTCCACAGCCCCAGCTCAGGGAAGCAGCTCCTGAGCCAAGACCTGTGGGAAGCGCAGGGGGCCCCGCCTGGAAGCCTAGTTTACAGCAGGCGGGAAGCGAGCCTCCTCGGGAGAAGAGGAGCCAGCCCAGCTGCGAGCGGCTGCAATCAATACTTTGGCGGAGCCGAGTGCCCCTCCAGTACGGCAGTGCTCCAGCTCTGCTCAGAGGCCCGATCTGGCAGAGTTGCTGGCGTGAGGCTGCTATGCCCTGGGCGAGCCTTGCCCAGACCTGCCTCGCGGCTAGGCTTCCAGTCCAGGAAGCAGCAGGCTGCGTGAGACTGGGAGATGCTACTGGCGCCTTCCTGGCCTCAGCTCCACTCCTGCCTTGCCTTTCCACCTAGTCCCCAGGCTTTCTTGTGGAGGGCTTAGTTGCCGGTGGGTTGCACACTGCCAAGCGCTCCAGCAGTGAGGGCTCTATTAGAGGCAATGGGAGGGCAACTGCAGGGCTCCTCCAGCGGTTGCTTGACCGCCCAGACAGCACAGAACGGAGAGCCCAAGGCTCACAGGGCCCCTGGCTGGGGTCTGCAGCCCCACACACCGGAGGGGAATTCCGGGAGCGCCCAGAAGGTGCCAGACAGACGTCATTTTCCTAGTCCTCTCCTCCCCAGCAGAGACGTATGCAGGTGGTTGGGGCCTGCCCTTGAGTGTCTGAACTCCCTTCCACAGCCCCAGCTCAGGGAAGCAGCTCCTCAGCTACGACCTGTAGGAGGCGCGGGGCGCCCCCGCCGGGAACTCTAGTTTACAGCATGCCGGAAGCGAGCCTCCTCAGTACAAGAGAAGGCAGCCCAGCTGCGTGCGGATGCAATCAGTACTTTGGCGGAGCCGAGTGCCCCTCCAGTACGGCAGAGCTCCAGCTCTGCTCAAAGGCCCGATCTCTCATAGTTGCTGGCGTGAGCCTCCTGTGCCCTGGGCGAGCCTTGCCCAGACTTGCCTCGCGTTAGGCTTCCAGTCCAGAAAGGAGCGGGCTGCGCGAGACTGGGAGATGCTACTGGCGCCTTCCTGGCCTCAGCTCCACTCCTGCCTTGCCTTTGCACCTAGTCCCCAGGCGTTCTTGTGGAGGGCTTAGTTGCCGGTGGGTTGCACACTGCCAAGCGCTCCAGCAGTGAGGGCTCTATCAGAGGCAAAGGGAGGGTTACTGCAAGTCGCCTCTTTCGTTTGCTTGACCGCCCAGAATCAGCACAGCACGGAAAGCACAAGTCTCACAGGGCCCCTGGCTGGGGTCTGCAGCCCCACACACCGGAGGCGAACTCCGGGAGTGCCCAGAAGATGCCTGAAAGACGTCATTTCCCTAGTGCTCTCCTCCCCAGCAGAGACGTGTGCAGGTGGTTGGGGCCTGCCCCTGCGTGTCTGGGCTCCCGTGCACATCCCCAGCTCAGGGAAGGAGTTCCTGAGCCAAGACCTGTGGGAGGCGCAGGGGGCCCCGCCTGCAAGCCTAGTTTACGGCATGCGGGAAGCGAGCCTCCTCGGGAGAAGTGAAGGCAGGCCGGCTGCGTGGGGCTCCATTCACTGCTTGGGCGGAGCCGAGTGCGCTTCCAGTACGGCAGAGCTCCAGCACTGCTCAGAGGCCCGATCTGGCAGAGTTGCTGGCGTGAGGCTGCTCTGCCCTGGGCGAGCCTTGCCCAGACTTGCCTCGCACATAGGCTTCCAGTCCAGAATGGAGCAGGCTGCGCGAGACTGGGAGATGCTACTGTCGCCTTCCTGGCCTCAGCTCCACACCTGCCTTGCCTTTGCACCTAGTCCCCAGGCGTTCTTGTGGACGGCTTAGTTTCCAGTGTGTTGCACACTGCCAAGCGCTCCAGCAGTGAGAGCTCTATTAGTGGCAAAGGGAGGGCAACTGCAAATTTCCTCTTGCGGTTGCTTGACCGCCCAGACTCAGCACAGCACGGAGAGCCCAAGGCTCACAGGGCCCCTGGCTGGGGTCTGCAGCCCCACACACGCGGAAACTGACTCGGTGAGCGCCCAGAAGGTGCCTGACTAACGTCATTTCGCTAGTGCTCTCCTCCCCAGCAGAGACGTGTGCAGGTGCTTGGGGCCTGCCCCTGCGTGTCTGGGCTCCCGTCCACAGCCCCAGCTCAGGGAAGCAGCTCCTGAGCGAAGACCTGTGGGAGGCGCAGGAGGCCCTGCCTGGAAACCTAGTTTACAGCATACGGGAAGCGAGCCTCCTCGGGAGAAGAGAAGGCAGCCCTGATGCGTGTGGCTGCATTCACTGCTTTGGCGGAGCCAAGTGCGCCTCCAGTACGGCAGAGCTCCCGCTCTGCTCAGAGGCCCGATCTGGCAGAGCTGCTGGCGTGAGGCTGCTCTGCCCTGGGCGAGCCTTGCCCAGACTTGCCTCGCGGCTAGGCTTCCAGTCCAGGAAGGAGCAGGCTGTGCGAGACTGGGAGATTCTACTGGCGCCATCCTTGCCTCAGCTCCACTCCTGCCTTGCCTTTGCACCTAGTCCCCAGGCGTTCTTGTGGAGGGCTTAGTTGCCGGTGGGTTGCACACTGTCAAGCGCTCCAGCAGTGAGGGCTCTATTAGAGGCAATGGGAGGGCAACTGCAGGGCTCCTCCAGCGGTTGCTTGACCGCCCAGACTCAGCACAGCACGGAGAGCACAAGGCTCACAGGGCCCCTGGGTGGGGTCTGCAGCCCCACACATGCGGAGGTTAACTCAGTTAGCGCCCAGAAGGTGCCTGACAGACGTCACTTCCCTAGTGCTCTCCTCCCCAGCAGAGAAGTGTGTAGGTGGTTGGGGCCTGCCCCTGCGTGTCGGGGCTCCAGTCCACAGCCCCAGCTCAGGGAAGCAGCTCCTGAGCCAAGACATGTGGGAGGCGCAGGGGGCCCCTCCTGGCAGCCTAGTTTACAGAATGCGGGAAGCCAGCCTCCTCGGGAGAAGAGAAGGCAGCCCTGCTGTGTGCGGCTGCATTCACTGCTTTGGCGGAGCCGAGTGCGCCTCCAATACGGCAGAGCTCCAGCTCTGCTCAGAGTCCGGATCTGGCAGAGTTGCTTGAGTTAGGCTGCTCTGTCCTGGGCGAGCCTTGCCCAGACTTGCCTCGCACATAGGCTTCCAGTCCAGGAAGGAGCGGGCTGCGCGAGACTGGGAGATGCTGCTGGCGCCTTCCTCGCCTCAGCTCCTCTCCTGCCTTGCCTTCACACCTAGTTCCCAGGCGTTCCTGTGGAGGGCTTAGTTGCCGGTGGGTTGCACACTGCCAAGCGCTCCAGCAGTGAGGGCTCTATTAGAGGCAATGGGAGGGCAACTGCAGGGCTCCTCCAGCGGCTGCTTGACAGCCCAGACTCAGCACAGCACGGAGAGCACAAGGCTCACAGGGCCCCTGGCTGGGGTCTGCAGCCCCACACACGCGGAGGCCGAGTCGGTGAGCGCGCAGAAGGTGCCTGACAGACGTCATTACCATAGTGCTCTCCTCCCCAGCAGAGACGTGTGCAGGTGGTTGGGGCCTACCCCTGCGTGTCTGGGCTCCTGTCCACAGCCCCAGCTCAGGGAAGCAGCTCCTGAGCCAAGACCTGTGGGAGGCGCAGGGGGCCCCGCCTGGAAGCCTACTTTACAGCATGCCGGAAGCGAGCCTCTTCAGTACAAAAGAAGGCAGCCCAGCTGCGTGCGGATGCAATCAGCACTTTGGGGAGCCGAGTGCCCCTCCAGTACGGCAGAGCTCCAGCTCTGCTCAAAGGACCGATCTCTCATAGTTGCTGGCGTGAGCCTCCTGTGCCCTGGGCGAGCCGTGCCCAGACTTGCCTCGCGTTAGGCTTCCAGTCCAGAAAGGAGCGGGCTGCGCGAGACTGGGAGATGCTACTGGCGCCTTCCTGGCCTCAGTTCCACTCCTGACTTGCCTTTGCACCTAGTCCCCAGGCGTTCTTGTGGAGGGCTTAGTTGCCGGTGGGTTGCACACTGCCAAGCGCTCCAGCAGTGAGGGCTCTATCAGAGGCAAAGGGAAGGCTACTGCAAGTCGCCTCTTGCGTTTGCTTGACCGCCCAGACTCAGCACAGCACGGAAAGCACAAGGCTCACAGGGCCCCTGGCAGGGGTCTGCAGCCCCACACACCAGAGGCGAACTTCGGGAGCGCCCAGAAGGTGCCTGACAGACGTCATTTCCCTAGTGCTCTCCTCCCCAGCAGAGACGTGTGCAGGAGGTTTGGACCTGCCCCTGCCTGTCTGGGCTCCCGTCCACAGGCCCAGCTCAGGGAAGCAGCTCCTCAGCCAAGCCCTGTAGGAGGCGCGGGGAGCCCCCGCCTGGAAGCCTAGTGCACATCATGCGGGAAGCGAGCCTCCTTGGGAGAGGTGGAGGCATCCCAGACCAGTGAGGCTGCAATCACTGCTTGGGCGGAGCCGAGTGCGCTTCCACTACGGCAGAGTTCCAGCTCTGCTCAGAGGCCCGATCTGGCAGAGTGCTGGCGTGAGGCTGCTCTGCTCTCGGCGAGCCTTGTCCAGACTTGCCTCGTGGCTAGGCTTCCAGTCCAGAACGGAGCGGGCTGCGTGAGACTGGGAGATGCTACTGGCGCCTTCCTGGCCTCAGCTCCACTCCTGCCTTGCCTTTGCAGCTAGTCCCCAGGCGTTCTTGTGGAGGGCTTAGTTGCCGGTGGGTTGCACACTGCCAAGCGCTCCAGCAGTGAGGGCTCTATTAGAGGCAATGGGAGGGCAACTGCAGGGCTCCTCCAGCGGTTGCTTGACAGCCCAGACTCAGCACAGCACAGAGAGCACAAGGCTCACAGGGCCCCTGGCTGGGGTCTGAAGTCCCACACACACGGAAACTGACTCGGTGAGCACGCAGAAGGTGCCTGAGAGACGTCATTTCCCTAGTGCTCTCCTCCCCAGCAGAGACGTGTGCAGGTGGTTTGGGCCTGCCCCTGCGTGTCTGGGCTCCCGTCCACAGCCCCAGCTCAGGGAACCAGCTCCTGAGCCAAGACCTGTGGTAGGCGCAGGGGGTCCCGCTTGGAAGCCTAGTTTACAGCATGCGGGAAGCGAGCCTCCTCGGGAGAAGAGAAGGCAGCCCTGCTGTGTGCGGCTGCATTCACTGCTTTGGCGGAGCCGAGTGTGCCTCCAGTACGGCAGAGCTCCAGCTTTGCTCAGAGGCCCGATCTGGCAGAGTGCTAGCGTGAGGCTGCTCTGCCCTTGGCGAGCCTTGCCCAGACTTGCCTCGAGGCTCCGCTTCCAGTCCAGAAAGGAGCGGGCTGCGCGAGACTGGGGGATGCTACTGGCGCCTTCCTGGCCTCAGCTCCACTGCTGCCTTGCCTTTTCACCTAGTCCCCAGGCGTTCTTGTGGAGGGCTTAGTTGCCGGTGGGTTGCACACTTCCAAGCGCTCCAGCTTGAGGGCTCTATTAGAGGCAAAGTGAGGGCAACTGGAAGGCTATTCTTACGGTTGCTTGACCGCCCAGACTCAGCACAGCACTTAGAGCACAAGGCTCACAGGGTCCCTGGCTGGGGTCTGCAGCCCCACACACGCGGAGGCTGACTCGGTGAGCGCCCAGAAGGTGCCTGACAGACGTCATTTCCCTAGTGCTCTCCTCCACAGCAGAGACGTGTGCAGGTGGTTGGGGCCTGCCCCTGCGTGTCTGGGAACCCGTCCACAGCCCCACCTCAGGGAAGCAGCTCCTCAGCCAAGACCTGTGGGAGGCGCAGGGGGCCCCGCCTGGAAGCCCAGTTTACAGCATGCGGGAGGCGAGCGTCCTTGGGAGAAGGGGAGGCAGCCCTGCTGTGTGCGGTGCAATCACTGCTTTGGCGGAGCCGAGTGCCCCTCCAGTACGGCAGAGCTCCAGCTCTGCTCAAGGCCAGATCTGGCAGAGCTGCTGGCGTGAGGCTGCCCTGCCCTGGGCGAACCTTGCCCAGACGTGCCTCGCGGCTTGGCTTCCAGTCCAGGAAGGAGCAGGCTGCGTGAGACTGGGAGATGCTGCTGGCGCCTTCCTGGCCTCAGCTCCACTCCTGCCTTGCCTTTGCACCTAGTTCACAGGCGTTCCTGTGGAGGGCTTAGTTGCCGGTGGGTTGCACACTGCCAAGCGCTCCAGCAGTGAGGGCTCTATTAGAGGCAATGGGAGGGCAACTGCAGGGCTCCTCCAGCGGCTGCTTGACCGCCCAGACTCAGCACAGCACGGAGAGCACAAGGCTCACAGGGCCCCTGGCTGGGGTCTGCAGCCCCACACACGCGGAGGCCGAGTCGGTGAGCGCGCAGAAGCTGCCTGACAGACGTCATTTCCCTAGTGCTCTCCTCCCCAGCAGAGACGTGTGCAGGTGGTTGGGGCCTGCCCCTGCGTGTCTGGGCTCCCGTCCACAGCCCCAGCTCAGGGAAGCAGCTCCTGAGCCAAGAACTGTGGGAGGCGCAGGGGGCCCCGCCTGGAAGCCTAGTTTACAGCATGCGGGAAGCGAGCCTCCTCGGGAGAAGAGAAAGCAGCCCTGCTGTGTGCGGCTGCATTCACTACTTTGGTGGAGCCGAGTGCGCCTCCAGTACGGCAGAGCTCCAGCTCTGCTCAAGGCCAGATCTGGCAGAGCTGCTGGCGTGAGGCTGCTCTGCCCTGCCCGAGCCTTGCCCAGATTTGCCTCGCGGCTAGGCTTCCAGTCCAGGAAGGAGCAGGCTGCGCGAGACTGGGAGATGCTACTGGCGTCTTCCTGGCCTCAGCTCCACTCCTGCCTTGCCTTTGAACCTAGTCCCCAGGCGTTCTTGTGGAGGGCTTAGTTGCCGGTGGGTTGCACACTGCCAAGCGCTCCAGCAGTGAGGGCTCTATCAGAGGCAAAGGGAAGGCTACTGCAAGTCGCCTCTTGCGTTTGCTTGACCGCCCAGACTCAGTACAGCACGGAAAGCACAAGGCTCACAGGGCCCCTGGCAGGGGTCTGCAGCCCCACACACCAGAGGCGAACTTCGGGAGCGCCCAGAAGGTGCCTGACAGACGTCATTTCCCTAGTGCTCTCCTCCCCAGCAGAGACGTGTGCAGGAGGTTTGGACCTGCCCCTGCCTGTCTGGGCTCCCGTCCACAGGCCCAGCTCAGGGAAGCAGCTCCTCAGCCAAGCCCTGTAGGAGGCGCGGGGAGCCCCCGCCTGGAAGCCTAGTGCACATCATGCGGGAAGCGAGCCTCCTTGGGAGAGGTGGAGGCATCCCAGACCAGTGAGGCTGCAATCACTGCTTGGGCGGAGCCGAGTGCGCTTCCACTACGGCAGAGTTCCAGCTCTGCTCAGAGGCCCGATCTGGCAGAGTGCTGGCGTGAGGCTGCTCTGCTCTCGGTGAGCCTTGTCCAGACTTGCCTCGTGGCTAGGCTTCCAGTCCAGAACGGAGCGGGCTGCGTGAGACTGGGAGATGCTACTGGCGCCTTCCTGGCCTCAGCTCCACTCCTGCCTTGCCTTTGCAGCTATTCCCCAGGCGTTCTTGTGGAGGGCTTAGTTGCCGGTGGGTTGCACACTGCCAAGCGCTCCAGCAGTGAGGGCTCTATTAGAGGCAATGGGAGGGCAACTGCAGGGCTCCTCCAGCGGTTGCTTGACAGCCCAGACTCAGCACAGCACAGAGAGCACAAGGCTCACAGGGCCCCTGGCTGGGGTCTGAAGTCCCACACACACGGAAACTGACTCGGTGAGCACGCAGAAGGTGCCTGAGAGACGTCATTTCCCTAGTGCTCTCCTCCCCAGCAGAGACGTGTGCAGGTGGTTTGGGCCTGCCCCTGCGTGTCTGGGCTCCCGTCCACAGCCCCAGCTCAGGGAACCAGCTCCTGAGCCAAGACCTGTGGTAGGCGCAGGGGGCCCCGCTTGGAAGCCTAGTTTACAGCATGCGGGAAGCGAGCCTCCTCGGGAGAAGAGAAGGCAGCCCTGCTGTGTGCGGCTGCATTCACTGCTTTGGCGGAGCCGAGTGTGCCTCCAGTACGGCAGAGCTCCAGCTTTGCTCAGAGGCCCGATCTGGCAGAGTGCTAGCGTGAGGCTGCTCTGCCCTTGGCGAGCCTTGCCCAGACTTGCCTCGAGGCTCCGCTTCCAGTCCAGAAAGGAGCGGGCTGCGCGAGACTGGGAGATGCTACTGGCGCCTTCCTGGCCTCAGCTCCACTGCTGCCTTGCCTTTTCACCTAGTCCCCAGGCGTTCTTGTGGAGGGCTTAGTTGCCGGTGGGTTGCACACTTCCAAGCGCTCCAGCTTGAGGGCTCTATTAGAGGCAAAGTGAGGGCAACTGGAAGGCTATTCTTACGGTTGCTTGACCGCCCAGACTCAGCACAGCACTTAGAGCACAAGGCTCACAGGGTCCCTGGCTGGGGTCTGCAGCCCCACACACGCGGAGGCTGACTCGGTGAGCGCCCAGAAGGTGCCTGACAGACGTCATTTCCCTAGTGCTCTCCTCCACAGCAGAGACGTGTGCAGGTGGTTGGGGCCTGCCCCTGCGTGTCTGGGAACCCGTCCACAGCCCCACCTCAGGGAAGCAGCTCCTCAGCCAAGACCTGTGGGAGGCGCAGGGGGCCCCGCCTGGAAGCCCAGTTTACAGCATGCGGGAGGCGAGCGTCCTTGGGAGAAGGGGAGGCAGCCCTGCTGTGTGCGGTGCAATCACTGCTTTGGCGGAGCCGAGTGCCCCTCCAGTACGGCAGAGCTCCAGCTCTCCTCAAGGCCAGATCTGGCAGAGCTGCTGGCGTGAGGCTGCTCTGCCCTGGGCGAACCTTGCCCAGACGTGCCTCGCGGCTTGGCTTCCAGTCCAGGAAGGAGCAGGCTGCGCGAGACTGGGAGATGCTGCTGGCGCCTTCCTGGCCTCAGCTCCACTCCTGCCTTGCCTTTGCACCTAGTTCACAGGCGTTCCTGTGGAGGGCTTAGTTGCCGGTGGGTTGCACACTGCCAAGCGCTCCAGCAGTGAGGGCTCTATTAGAGGCAATGGGAGGGCAACTGCAGGGCTCCTCCAGCGGCTGCTTGACCGCCCAGACTCAGCACAGCACGGAGAGCACAAGGCTCACAGGGCCCCTGGCTGGGGTCTGCAGCCCCACACACGCGGAGGCCGAGTCGGTGAGCGCGCAGAAGGTGCCTGACAGACGTCATTTCCCTAGTGCTCTCCTCCCCAGCAGAGACGTGTGCAGGTGGTTGGGGCCTGCCCCTGCGTGTCTGGGCTCCCGTCCACAGCCCCAGCTCAGGGAAGCAGCTCCTGAGCCAAGAACTGTGGGAGGCGCAGGGGGCCCCGCCTGGAAGCCTAGTTTACAGCATGCGGGAAGCGAGCCTCCTCGGGAGAAGAGAAAGCAGCCCTGCTGTGTGCGGCTGCATTCACTGCTTTGGTGGAGCCGAGTGCGCCTCCAGTACGGCAGAGCTCCAGCTCTGCTCAAGGCCAGATCTGGCAGAGCTGCTGGCGTGAGGCTGCTCTGCCCTGCCCGAGCCTTGCCCAGATTTGCCTCGCGGCTAGGCTTCCAGTCCAGGAAGGAGCAGGCTGCGCGAGACTGGGAGATGCTACTGGCGTCTTCCTGGCCTCAGCTCCACTCCTGCCTTGCCTTTGAACCTAGTCCCCAGGCGTTCTTGTGGAGGGCTTAGTTGCCGGTGGGTTGCACACTGCCAAGCGCTCCAGCAGTGAGGGCTCTATTAGAGGCAATGGGAGGGCAACTGCAGGGCTCCTCCAGCGGTTGCTTGACCGCCCAGACTCAGCACAGCACGGAGAGCACAAGGCTCACAGGGCCCCTGGCTGGGGTCTGCAGTCCAACACACGCGGAGGCTGACTCGGTGAGTGCCCAGAAGGTGCCTGACAGACGTCATTTCCCTAGTGCTCTCCTCCCTAGCAGAGACATGTGCAGGTGGTTGGGGCCTACCCTGCGTGTCTGGGCTCCCGTCCACAGCCCCACCTCAGGGAAGCAGCTCCTCAGCCAAGACCTGTGGGAGGCGCAGGGGGCCCCGCCTGGAAGCCCAGTTTACAGCATGCGGGAGGCGAGCGTCCTTGGGAGAAGGGGAGGCAGCCCTGCTGTGTGCGGTGCAATCACTGCTTTGGCGGAGCGGAGTGCCCCTCCAGTACGGCAGAGCTCCAGCTCTGCTCAAGGCCAGATCTGGCAGAGCTGCTGGCGTGAGGCTGCTCTGCCCTGGGCGAACCTTGCCCAGACGTGCCTCGCGGCTAGGCTTCCAGTCCAGGAAGGAGCAGGCTGCGCGAGACCGAGAGATGCTACTGGCGCCTTCCTGGCCTCAGCTCCACTCCTGCCTTGCCTTTGCACCTAGTCCCCAGGCGTTCTTGTGGAGGGCTTAGTTGCCTGTGCGTTGCACACTGCCAATCGCTCCAGCAGTGAGGGCTCTCTTAGAGGCAATGGGAGGGCAACTGCAGGGCTCCTCCAGCGGTTGCTTGACCGCCCAGACTCAGCACAGCACGGAGAGCACAAGGCTCACAGGGCCCCTGGCTGGGGTCTGCAGCCCCCACACAACGGAGGTGAACTCCGGGAGCTCCCAGACGGTGCCTGAGTGCCGTCATTTCCCTATTGCTCTCCTCCCAGGCAGTGACGAGTGCAGGTGGTTGGGGCCTGCCCCTGCGTTTCTGAGCTCCCATCTACAGCCCCAGCTCAGGGAAGCAGCTTCTGAGCCAAGACCTGTGGGAGCCACAGGGGGCCCCGCCTGGAATCCTAGTTTACAGCATGCGGGAAGCGAGCCTCCTCCAGGGAAGAGAAGGCAGCCCTGCTGTGTGCGGCTGCATTCACTGCTTTGGCGGAGCCGAGTGCGCCTCCAGTACGGCAGAGCTCCAGCTCTGCTCAGAGGCCCTATCTGGCAGTGTTGCTGGCGTGAGGCTGCTCTGCCCAGGGCAAGTTTGCCCAGACTTGCCTTGCGGCTAGGCTTCCAGTCCAGGAAGGAGCAGGCTGTGCGAGACTGGGAGATGCTACTGGCGCCTTCCAGGGCTCAGCTCCACTCCTGCCTTGCCTTTGCACCTAGTCCCCAGGCGTTCTTGTGAAAGGCTTAGATGCCGGTGGGTTGCACACTGCCAAGCGCTCCAGCAGCGAAGGCTCTATTAGAGGCAAAGGGAGTGCAACTTCAAGATTCCTTGTGCGGTTGCTTGACCGCCCAGACTCAGCACAGCACGGAGAGCACAAGGCTCACAGGGCCCCTGGCTGGGGTCTGCAGCCCCACACACCGGAGGCGAACTCCGGGAGCGCCCAGAAGGTGCCTGACAGATGTCATTTCCCTAGTGCTCTCCTTCCCTGCAGAGACGTGGGCAGGTGGGTGGGGCCTGCCCTTGAGTGTCTGGACTCCCTTCCACAGCCCCAGCTCAGGGAAGCAGCTCCTCAGCTAAGACCTGTAGGAGGCGCAGGGCGCCCCCGCCGGGAAGCCTAGTTTACAGCATGCCGGAAGCGAGCCTCCTCAGTACAAGAGAAGGCAGCCGAGCTGCGTGCGGCTGCAATCAGTACTTTGGTGCAGCCGAGTGCCCCACCAGTACGGCAGAGCTCCAGCTCTGCGCAGGGGCCCGATCTGGCAGACTTGCTGGTGTTAGGCTGCTCTGTCCTCGGCGAGTCTTGCCCAGACTTGCCTCGCGATTAAGCTTCCATTCCAGGAAGGAGCGGGCTGCGCGAGACTGGGAGATGCTCCTGGCACCTTCCTGGCCTCAGCTCCACTCCTGCCTTCCCTTTGCACCTAGTCCCCAGGCCTTCTTGTGGAGGGCTTAGTTGCCGGTGGGTTGCACACTGCCAAGCGCTCCAGCAGTGAGGGCTCTATTAGAGGCAATGGGAGTGCAACTGCAGGGCGCCTCCAGCGGTTGCTTGACCGCCGAGACTCAGCACAGCCTGGAGAGCACAAGGCTCACAGGGCCCCTGGCTGGGGTCTGCAGCCCCACACACGCGGAGGCTGACTCGGTGAGCACCCAGAAGGTGCCTGACAGACGTCATTTCCCTAGGGCTCCCCACCCCAGCAGAGAAATGTGCAGGTGGTTTGGGCCTGCCCCTGCATGTCTGGGCTCCCGTCCACAGCCCCAGCTCAGGGAAGCAGCTCCTCAGCCAAGACCTGAAGAACGCGCGCGGCGCCACCGCCTGGAAGCCTAGTGCACAGCATGCGGGAAGCGACCCTCCTTGGAAGAAGAGGAGGCAGCCCAGATGCGTGCACCTGCAATCACTGCTTGGGCGGAGCCGAGAGCGCCTCCAGTACGGCAGAGCTCCAGTTCCGCTCAGAGGCCCGATCGGGCAGAGTTGCTGGCGTGAGGCTGCTTTGCCCTGGGTGAGCCTTGCCCAGACTTGCCTCGTGGCTAGGCTTCCAGTCCAGGAAGGAGCAGGCTGCGTGAGACTGCGAGATGCTACTGGCGCCTTCCAGGCCTCAGCTCCACTCCTGCCTTACCTTTGCACTTAGTCTCCAGGCGTTCTTGTGGAGGGCTTAGTTGCCAGTGGGTAGCACACTGCTTAGCGTTCCAGCAGTGAGGACTCTATTAGATGCAATGGGAGGGCAACTGGAGGGCTCCTCCAGCGGTTGCTTGACCGCCCAGACTCAGCACAGCACGGAGAGCAAAAGGGTCTCAGGGCCCCTGGCTGGGGTCTACAGCCCCACACACGCGGAGGCTGTCTCGGTGAGCACCCAGAAGGTGCCTGACAGACGTCATTTCCCTAGTGCTCTCCTCCCCAGCAGAGACGTGTGCAGGTGGTTGGGGCCTGCCCTTGAGTGTCTGGACTCCCTTCCACAGCCCCAGCTAAGGGAAGCAGCTCCTCAGCTAAGACCTGTAGGAGGCGCGGGGCGCCCCCGCCGGGAAGCCTAGTTTACAGCATGCCGGAAGCGAGCCTCCTCAGTACAAGAGAAGGCAGCCGAGCTGCGTGCGGCTGCAATCAGTACTTTGGCGGAGCCGAGTGCCCCTCCAGTACGGCAGAGCTCCAGCTCTGCTCAAAGGCCCGATCTCTCAGAGTTGCTGGCGTGAGGCTGCTGTGCCCTGGGCGAGCCTTGCCCAGACATGCCTCGCGTTAGGCTTCCAGTCCAGAGAGGAGCGGGCTGTGCGAGATTGGGAGATGCTACTGGCGCCTTCCTGGCCTCAGCTCCACTCCTGCCTTGCCTTTGCACCTAGTCCCCAGGCGTTCTTGTGGAGGGCTTAGTTGCCGGTGGGTTGCACACTGCCAAGCGCTCCAGCAGTGAGGGCTCTATTAGTGGTAATTGGAGGGCAACTGCAGGGCTCTTCCAGTGGTTGCTTGACCGCCCAGACTCAGCACAGCACGGAGAGCACAAGGCTCACAGGGCCCCTGGCTGGGTTCTGCAACCCCACACACCGGAGTTGAACTCCGGGAGCGCCCAGAAGGTGCCTGAGTGCCGTCATTTCCCTAGTGCTCTCCTCCCAGGCAGAGACGTGTGCAGGTGGTTGGGGCCTGCCCCTGCGTGTCTGAGCTCCCGTCCACAGCCCCAGCTCAGTGAAGCAGCTCCTGAGCCAAGATCTGTGGGAGGCGCAGGGGGCCCCGCCTGGAAGCCTAGTTTACAGCATCGGGAAGCGAGCCTCCTCGGGAGAAGAGAAGGCAGCCCTACTGTGTGCGGCTGCATTCACTGCTTTGGCGGATCCGAGTGCGCCTCCAGTACGGCAGAGCTCCAGCTCTGCGCAGAGGCCCGATCTGGCAGTGTTGCTGTTGTGAGGCTGCTCTGCACAAGGCAAGTTTGCCCAGACTTGCCTTGCGGCTAGGCTTCCAGTCCAGGAAGTTGCAGGCTGCGCGAGACTGGGAGATGCTACTGGCGCCTTCCTGGCCTCAGCTCCACTCCTGCCTTGCCTTTGCACCTAGTCCCCAGGCGTTCTTTTGGAGGGCTTAGTTGCCGGTGGGTTGCACACTTCCAAGCGCTCCAGCTTGAGGGCTCTATTAGAGGCAAAGTGAGGGCAACTGGAAGTCTATTCTTACGGTTACTTGACCGCCCAGACTCAGCACAGCACGGAGAGCACAAGGCTCACAGGGACCCTGAGTGGGGTCTGCAGCCCCCCACACCGGAGGTGAACTCCGGGAGTGCCCAGAAGGTGCCTGACAGACGTCATTTCCCTAGTGCTCTCCTCCCCAGCAGAGACGTGCGCAGGTGGTTGGGGCCTGCCCCTGCGTGTCTGGGCTCCCGTCCACAGCCCCAGCTCAGGGAAGCAGCTCCTGAGCCAAGACCTGTGGGAGGCGCAGGAGGCCCCGCCTGGAAGCCTAGTTTACAGCATGCGGGAAGCGAGCCTCCTAGGGAGAAGAGAAAGCAGCCCTGCTGTGTGCGGCTGCATTCACTGCTTTGGCGGAGCCGATTGCGCCTCCAGTACGGCAGAGCTCCAGCTCTGCTCAAGGCCAGATCTGGCAGAGCTGCTGGCGTGAGGCTGCTCTGCCCTGGGCGAACCTTGCCCAGACTTGCCTCGCGGTAGGCTTCCAGTCCAGGAAGGAGCAGGCTGCGCGAGACTGGGAGATGCTACTGGCGCCTTCTTGGCCTCAGCTCCACTCCTGCCTTGCCTTTGCACCTAGTCCCGAGGCGTTCTTGTGGAGGGCTTAGTTGCCGGTGGGTTGCACACTGAAAAGCGCTCCAGCAGTGAGGACTCTATAGAGGCAATGGGAGGGCAACTGCAGGGCTCCTCCAGCGGTTGCTTGACCGCCCAGACTCAGCACAGCATGGAGAGCACAAGGCTCACAGGGCCCCTGGCTGGGGTCTGCAGTCCAACACACGCAGAGGCTGACTCGGTGAGCGCCCAGAAGGTGCCTGACAGACGTCATTTCCCTAGTGCTCTCCTCCCCAGCAGAGACATGTGCAGGTGGTTGGGGCCTACCCTGCGTGTCTGGGCTCCCGTCCACGGCCCCACCTCATTGAAGCAGCTCCTCAGCCAAGACCTGTGGGAGGCACAGGGAGCCCCACCTGGAAGCCCAGTTTACAGCATGCGGGAAGCGAGCGTCCTTGGGAGAAGGGGAGGCAGCCCAGCTGTGTGCGGTGCAATCACTGCTTTGGCGGAGCCGAGTGCGCCTCCAGTACGGCAGAGCTCCATCTCTGCTAAGAGGCCCGATCTGGCAGAGTTGCTGGCGTTAGGCTGCTCTGTCCTGGGCGAGTCTTGCCCAGACTAGCCTCACACATAAGCTTCCAGTCCAGGAAGCAGCGGGCTGCGTGAGACTGGGAGAGGCTACTGGCGCCTTCCTGGCCTCAGCTCCACTCCTGCCTTGCCTTTGCACCTAGTTCCCAGTCGTTCTTGTGGAGGGCTTAGTTGCCGGTGGGTTGCACACTGCCAAGCGCTCCAGCCGTGAGCGCTCTATTAGAGGCAAAGGGAGGGCTACTGCAAGTCGATTCTTGCGTTTGCTTTACCGCCCTGACTCAGCACAGCACGGAAAGTACAAGGATCACAGGGCCCCTGGCTGGGGTCTGCAGCCCCACACACCGGAGGGGAACTCCGGCAGCGCCCAGAAGGTGCCTGACAGACGTCATTTCCCTAGTGCTCTCCTCCCCAGCAGAGACGTGTGCAGGTGGTTGGGGCCTGCCCTTGAGTGTCTGGTCTCCCTTCCACAGTCCCAGCTCAGGGAAGCAGCTCCTCAGCTAAGACCTGTAGGAGGCGCGGGGCGCCCCCGCCGGGAAGCCTAGTTTACAGCATGCCGGAAGCGAGCCTCCTCAGTACAAGAGAAGGCAGCCCAGTTGCGTGCGGCTGCAATCAGTACTTTGGCGGAGCCGAGTGCCCCTCCAGTATGGTAGAGCTCCAGCTCAGCTCAAAGGCCCGATCTCTCAGAGTTGCTGGCGTGAGGCTGCTGTGCCCTGGGTGAGCCTTCCCCAGACTTGCCTCGCGTTAGGCTTCCAGTCCAGAAAGGAGCGGGCTGCGCGAGACTGGGAGATGCTACTGGCGCCTTCCTGGCCTCAGCTCCACTCCTGCCTTGCCTTTGCACCTAGTCTCCAGGCGTTCTTGTGGAGGGCTTAGTTGCCGGTGGGTTGCACACTGCCAAGCGCTCCAGCAGTGAGGGCTCTATTTGAGGCAATGGGAGGGCAACTGCAGGGCTCCTCCAGCGGTTGCTTGACCGCCCAGACTCAGCACAGCACGGAGAGCACAAGGCTCACAGGGCCCCTGGCGGGGGTCTGCAGCCCGACACACGCGGAGGCTGACTCAGTGAGCGCCCAGAAGGTGCCTGACAGACGTCATTTCCCTAGTGCTCTCCTCCCCAGCAGAGACGTGTGCAGGTTGTTTGGGCCTTCCCCTGCGGATCTGGACTCCCGTTCACAGCCCCAGCTCAGGGAAGCAGCTCCTCAGCCAAGAACTTTAGGAGGCGCGGCGCGCCACCGCCTGGAAGCCTAGTGCACAGCATGCGGGAAGCGAGCCTCCTCGAGAGAAGAGAAGGCAGCCCTGCTGTGTGCGGCTGCATTCACTGCTTTGGCGGAGCCGAGTGCGCCTCCAGTACGGCAGAGCTCCAGCTCTGCTCAGAGGCCTGATCTGGCATAGTTGCTGGCGTGAGGCTGCTCTGCCCTGGGCGAGCCTTGCCCAGACTTGCCTCTCGGCTAGGCTTCCAGTCCAGGAAGGAGCAGGCTGCGCGAGACCGAGAGATGCTACTGACGCCTTCCTGGCCTAATCTCCACTCCTGCCTTGCCTTTGCACCTAGTCCCCAGGCGTTCTTGTGGAGGGCTTAGTTGCCGGTGGGTTGCACACTGTCAAGCGCTCCAGCAGTGAGGGCTCTATTAGTGGTAATGGGAGGGCAACTGCAGGGCTCCTCCAGCGGTTGCTTGACCGCCCAGACTCAGCACAGCACGGAGAGCACAAGGCTCACAGGGCCCCTGGCTGGGGTCTGCAGCCCTACACACGCGGAGGCTGACTCCGTGTGCGCCCAGAAGGTGCCTGACAGACGTCATTTCCCTAGTACTCTTCTCCCCAGCAGAGACGTGTGCAGGTGTTTGGGGCCTGCCCCTTCGTGTCTGGGCTCCCGTCCACAGCCCCAGCTCAGGGAAGCAGCTCCTAAGCCAAGACCTGTGGTAGGCACAGGGGGCCCCGCCTGGAAGCCTAGTTTACAGCTTGCGGGAAGCGAGCCTCCTTGGGAGAAGAGAAGGCAGCCCTGCTGTGTGCAGCTGCATTCACTGCTTTGGCAGAACCGAGTGCGCCTCCAGTACTGCAGAGCTCTAGCTCTGCTCAGAGGCCCGATCTGGCAGAGTTGCTGGTGTGAGGCTGCTCTGCACTGGGCGAGCCATGCCCAGAATTGCCTCGCGGCTAGGTTTCCAGTCCAGGAAGGAGCAGGATGCGCGAGACTGGGAGATGCTACTGGCGCCTTCTTGGCCTCAGTTCCACTCCTGCCTTGCCTTTGCACCTAGTCCCCAGGCGTTCTTGTGGAGGGTTTAGTTGCCAGTGGGTTGCACACTGCCAAGCGCTCCAGCAGTGAGGTCTCTATTAGAGGCAATGCGAGGGCAACTGCAGGGCTCCTCCAGCGGTTTCTTTACCGCCCAGACTCAGCACAGCACGGAGAGCACAAGGCTCACAGGGACCCTGGCTGGGGTCTGCAGCCCGACACACGCGGAGGCTGACTCAGTGAGCGCCCAGAAGGTGCCTGACAGACGTCATTTCCCTAGTGCTCTCCTCCCCAGCAGAGACGTGTGCAGGTGGTTTGGGCCTGCCCCTGCGTGTCTGGGCTCCCGTCCACAGCCCCAGCTCAGGGAAGCAGCTCCTCAGCCAAGAACTTTAGGAGGAGCGGGGCGCCACCGCCTGGAAGCCTAGTGCACAGCATGTGGGAAGCGAGCCTCCTCGAGAGAAGAGAAGGCAGCCCTGCTGTGTGCGGCTGCATTCACTGCTTTTGCGGAGCCGAGTGCGCCTCCAGTACGGCAGAGCTCCAGCTCTGCTCAGAGGCCTGATCTGGCATAGTTGCTGGCGTGAGGCTGCTTTGCCCTGGGCGAGCCTTGCCCAGACTTGCCTCTCGGCTAGGCTTCCAGTCCAGGAAGGAGCAGGCTGCGCGAGACAGAGAGATGCTACTGGCGCCTTCCTGGCCTAAGCTCCACTCCTGCCTTGCCTTTGCACCTAGTCCCCAGGCGTTCTTGTGGAGGGCTTAGTTGCCGTTGGGTTGCACACTGTCAAGCGCTCCAGCAGTGAGGGCTCTATTAGTGGTAATGGGAGGGCAACTGCAGGGCTCATCCAGCGGTTGCTTGACCGCCCAGACTCAGCACAGCACGGAGAGCACAAGGCTCACAGGGCCCCTGGCTGGGGTCTGCAGCCCTACACACGCGGAGGCTGACTCCGTGAGCGCCCAGACGGTGCCTGACAGACGTCATTTCCCTAGTGCTCTTCTCCCAAGCAGAGACGTGTGCAGGTGTTTGGGGCCTGCCCCTTCGTGTCTGGGCTCCCGTCCACAGCCCCAGCTCAGGGAAGCAGATCCTAAGCCAAGACCTGTGGTAGGCGCAGGGGGCCCCGCCTGGAAGCCTAGTTTACAGCTTGCGGGAAGCGAGCCTCCTTGGGAGAAGAGAAGGCAGCCTTGCTGTGCGCAGCTGCATTCACTGCTTTGGCGGAACCGAGTGCGCCTCCAGTACGGCAGAGCTCCAGCTCTGCTCAGAGGCCCGATCTGGCAGAGTTGCTGGCGTGAGGCTGCTCTGCACTGGGCGAGCCATGCCCAGAATTGCCTCGCGTCTAGGTTTCCAGTCCAGGAAGGAGCAGGATGCGCGAGACTGGGAGATGCTACTGGCGCCTTCCTGGCCTCAGTTCCACTCCTGCCTTGCCTTTGCACCTAGTCCCCAGACGTTCTTGTGGAGGGTTTAGTTGCCAGTGGGGTGCACACTGCCAAGCGCTCCAGCAGTGAGGGCTCTATTAGAGGCAATGGGAGGGCAACTGCAGGGCTCCTCCAGCGGTTTCTTTACCGCCCAGACTCAGCACAGCACGGATCGCACAAGGCTCACAGGGCCCCTGGCTGGGGTCTGAAGCCCCACACACACGGATTCTGACTCGGTGAGTGCCAAGAAGGTGCCTGAGAGATGTCATTTCCCTAGTGCTCTCCTCCCCAGCAGAGACGTTTGCAGGTGGTTTGGGCCTGCCCCTGCGTGTCTGGGCTCCCGTCCACAGCCCCAGCTCAGGGAAGCAGCTCCTGAGCCAAGACCTGTGGGAGGCGCAGGGGGCCCCGACTGGAAGGCTAGTTTACAGCATGCAGGAAGCGAGCCTCCTCGGGAGAAGAGAAGGCAGCCCTGCTGTGTGCGGCTGCATTCACTGCTTTGGCGCAGCCGAGTGTGCCTCCAGTACGGCAGAGCTCCAGCTCTGCTCAGAGGCCTGATCTGGCAGAGTTGCTGGCGTGAGGCTGCTCTGCCCTGGGCGAGCCTTGCCCAGACTTGCCTCGAGGCTCGGCTTCCAGTCCAGAAAGGAGCGGGCTGCGCGAGACTGGGAGATGCAACTGGCGCCTTCCTGGCCTCAGCTCCACTCCTGCCTTGCCTTTGCACCTAGTCTCCAGGCGTTCTTGTGGACGGCTTAGTTGCCGGTGGGTGGCACACTGCCAAGTGCTCCTTCCGTGAGGGCTCTATTAGAGGCAATGGGAGGGCAACTGCAGGGCTCCTCCAGCGGTTGCTTGACCGCCCAGACTCAGCACAGCACGGAGAGCACAAGGCTCACAGGGCCTCTGGCTGGGGTCTGCAGCCCCACACACGCGGAGGCTGACTCGTTGAGCGCCCAGAAGGTGCCTGACAGACGTCATTTCCCGAGTGCTCTCCTCCCCAGCAGAGACGTGTGCAGGTGGTTGGGGCCTAACGCTGCGTGTCTGGGCTCCCGTCCACAGCACCATCTCAGGGAAGCAGCTCCTCAGCCAAGACCTGTAGGAGCCGCGGGGCGCCCCCTCCTGAAGCCTAGTGCACAGCATGCGGGAAGGGAGCCTCCTTGGGAGAAGAGGAGGCAGCCCAGACGCGTTGGGCTGCAATCACTGCTTGGGCGGAGCCGAGTGCGCCTCCCGTACCGCAGAGCTCCAGCTCTGCTCAGAGGCCCGATCTGGCAGAGTGCTGGCGTAAGGCTGCTCTGCCCTTGGCGAGCCTTGCCCAGACTTGCCTCGCGGCTAGGCTTCCAGTCCAGAAAGGAGCGGGCTGCGCGAGACTGGGAGATGCTACTGGCGCCTTCCTGGCCTCAGCTCCACTCCTGCCTTGCCTTTGCACCTAGTCCCCAGGCGTTCTTGTGGAGGGCTTAGTTGCCGGTGGGTTGCACACTGCAAAGGGCTCCAGCTTGAGGGCTCTATTAGAGGCAAAGGGAGGGCTACTGCAAGTCGCCTCTTGCGTTTGCTTGACCGCCCAGACTCAGCACAGCACGGAAAGTACAAGGCTCACAGGGCCCCTGGCTGGGGTCTGCAGCCCTACACACCGGAGGGGAACTCCGGGAGCGCCCAGAAAGTGCCTGACAGACGTCATTTCCCTAGTGCTCTCCTCCCCAGCAGAGACGTGTGCAGGTGGTTTGGGCCTGCCCCTGCGTGTCTGGGCTCCCGTCCACAGCCCCAGCTCAGGGAAGCAGCTCCTCAGCCAAGACCTGTGGTAGGCACAGGGGGCCCCGCTGGGAGCCTAGTTTAGAGCATGCGGGAAGCGAGCCTCCTCAGGAGAAGAGAAGGCAGCCCTGCTGTGTGCGGCTGCATTCACTGCTTTGGCGGAACCGAGTGCGCCTCCAGTACGGCAGAGCTCCAGCTCTGCTCAGAGGCCCGATCTGGCAGAGTTGCTGGCGTGAGGCTGCTCTGCCCTGGGCGAGCCATGCCCAGAATTGCCTCGCGTTAGGCTTCCAGTCCAGAAAGGAGGGGGCTGCGCGAGACTGGGAGATGCTACTGGCGCCTTCCTGGCCTCAGCTCCACTCCTGCCTTGCCTTTGCACCTAGTCTCCAGGCGTTCTTGTGGAGGGCTTAGTTGCCGGTGGGTTGCACACTGCCAAGCGCTCCAGCAGTGAGGGCTCTATTTGAGGCAATGGGAGGGCAACTGCAGGGCTCCTCCAGCGGTTGCTTGACCGCCTAGACTCAGCACAGCACGGAGAGCACAAGGCTCACAGGGCCCCTGGCTGGGGTCTGCAGCCCGACACACGCGGAGGCTGACTCAGTGAGCGCCCAGAAGGTGCCTGACAGACGTCATTTCCCTAGTGCTCTCCTCCCCAGCAGAGACGTGTGCAGGTTGTTTGGGCCTTCCCCTGCGGATCTGGACTCCCGTTCACAGCCCCAGCTCAGGGAAGCAGCTCCTCAGCCAAGAACTTTAGGAGGCGCGGCGCGCCACCGCCTGGAAGCCTAGTGCACAGCATGCGGGAAGCGAGCCTCCTCGAGAGAAGAGAAGGCAGCCCTGCTGTGTGCGGCTGCATTCACTGCTTTGGCGGAGCCGAGTGCGCCTCCAGTACGGCAGAGCTCCAGCTCTGCTCAGAGGCCTGATCTGGCATAGTTGCTGGCGTGAGGCTGCTCTGCCCTGGGCGAGCCTTGCCCAGACTTGCCTCTCGGCTAGGCTTCCAGTCCAGGAAGGAGCAGGCTGCGCGAGACCGAGAGATGCTACTGGCGCCTTCCTGGCCTAAGCTCCACTCCTGCCTTGCCTTTGCACCTAGTCCCCAGGCGTTCTTGTGGAGGGCTTAGTTGCCGGTGGGTTGCACACTGTCATGCGCTCCAGCAGTGAGGGCTCTATTAGTGGTAATGGGAGGGAAACTGCAGGGCTCCTCCAGCGGTTGCTTGACCGCCCAGACTCAGCACAGCACGGAGAGCACAAGGCTCACAGGGCCCCTGGCTGGGGTCTGCAGCCCTACACACGCGGAGGCTGACTCCATGAGCGCCCAGAAGGTGCCTGACAGACGTCATTTCCCTAGTGCTCTTCTCCCCAGCAGAGACGTGTGCAGGTGTTTGGGGCCTGCCCCTTCGTGTCTGGGCTCCTGTCCACAGCCCCAGCTCAGGGAAGCAGCTCCTAAGCCAAGACCTGTGGTAGGCACAGGGGGCCCCGCCTGGAAGCCTAGTTTACAGCTTGCGGGAAGCGAGCCTCCTTGGGAGAAGAGAAGGCAGCCCTGCTGTGTGCAGCTGCATTCACTGCTTTGGCGAAACCGAGTTCGCCTCCAGTACGGCAGAGCTCCAGCTCTGCTCAGAGGCCCGATCTGGCAGAGTTGCTGGCGTGAGGCTGCTCTGCACTGGGCGAGCCATGCCCAGAATTGCCTCGCGGCTAGGTTTCCAGTCCAGGAAGGAGCAGGATGCGCGAGACTGGGAGATGCTACTGGCGCCTTCCTGGCCTCAGTTCCACTCCTGCCTTGCCTTTGCACCTAGTCCCCAGGCGTTCTTGTGGAGGGTTTAGTTGCCAGTGGGTTGCACACTGCCAAGCGCTCCAGCAGTGAGGGCTCTATTAGAGGCAATGGGAGGGCAACTGCAGGGCTCCTCCAGCGGTTGCTTGACCGCCCAGACTCAGCACAGCACGGAGAGCACAAGGCTCACAGGGCCCCTGGCTGGGGTCTGCAGCCCTACACACCGGAGGGGAACTCCGGGAGCGCCCAGAAGGTGCCTGACAGACGTCATTTCCCTAGTGCTCTTCTCCCAAGCAGAGACGTGTGCAGGTGTTTTGGGCCTGCCCCTTCGTGTCTGGGCTCCCGTCCACAGCCCCAGCTCAGGGAAGCAGATCCTAAGCCAAGACCTGTGGTAGGCGCAGGGGGCCCCGCCTGGAAGCCTAGTTTACAGCTTGCGGGAAGCGAGCCTCCTTGGGAGAAGAGAAGGCAGCCTTGCTGTGCGCAGCTGCATTCACTGCTTTGGCGGAACCGAGTGCGCCTCCAGTACGGCAGAGCTCCAGCTCTGCTCAGAGGCCCGATCTGGCAGAGTTGCTGGCGTGAGGCTGCTCTGCACTGGGCGAGCCATGCCCAGAATTGCCTCGCGAGTAGGTTTCCAGTCCAGGAAGGAGCAGGATGCGCGAGACTGGGAGATGCTACTGGCGCCTTCCTGGCCTCAGTTCCACTCCTGCCTTGCCTTTGCACCTAGTCCCCAGGCGTTCTTGTGGAGGGTTTAGTTGCCAGTGGGTTGCACACTGCCAAGCGCTCCAGCAGTGAGGGCTCTATTAGAGGCAATGGGAGGGCAACTGCAGGGCTCCTCCAGCGGTTTCTTTACCGCCCAGACTCAGCACAGCACGGAGCGCACAAGGCTCACAGGGCCCCTGGCTGGGGTCTGAAGCCCCACACACACGGATTCTGACTCGGTGAGTGCCAAGAAGGTGCCTGAGAGATGTCATTTCCCTAGTGCTCTCCTCCCCAGCAGAGACGTTTGCAGGTGGTTTGGGCCTGCCCCTGCGTGTCTGGGCTCCCGTCCACAGCCCCAGCTCAGGGAAGCAGCTCCTGAGCCAAGACCTGTGGGAGGCGCAGGGGGCCCCGACTGGAAGGCTAGTTTACAGCATGCAGGAAGCGAGCCTCCTCGGGAGAAGAGAAGGCAGCCCTGCTGTGTGCGGCTGCATTCACTGCTTTGGCGCAGCCGAGTGTGCCTCCAGTACGGCAAAGCTCCAGCTCTGCTCAGAGGCCTGATCTGGCAGAGTTGCTGGCGTGAGGCTGCTCTGCCCTGGGCGAGCCTTGCCCAGACTTGCCTCGAGGCTCGGCTTCCAGTCCAGAAAGGAGCGGGCTGCGCGAGACTGGGAGATGCAACTGGCGCCTTCCTGGCCTCAGCTCCACTCCTGCCTTGCCTTTGCACCTAGTCTCCAGGCGTTCTTGTGGACGGCTTAGTTGCCGGTGGGTGGCACACTGCCAAGTGCTCCTTCCGTGAGGACTCTATTAGAGGCAATGGGAGGGCAACTGCAGGGCTCCTCCAGCGGTTGCTTGACCGCCCAGACTCAGCACAGCACGGAGAGCACAAGGCTCACAGGGCCTCTGGCTGGGGTCTGCAGCCCCACACACGCGGAGGCTGACTCGTTGAGCGCCCAGAAGGTGCCTGACAGACGTCATTTCCCGAGTGCTCTCCTCCCCAGCAGAGACGTGTGCAGGTGGTTGGGGCCTAACCCTGCGTGTCTGGGCTCCCGTCCACAGCACCAGCTCAGGGAAGCAGCTCCTCAGCCAAGACCTGTAGGAGTCGCGGGGCGCCCCCTCCTGAAGCCTAGTGCACAGCATGCGGGAAGGGAGCCTCCTTGGGAGAAGAGGAGGCAGCCCAGACGCGTTGGGCTGCAATCACTGCTTGGGCGGAGCCGAGTGCGCCTCCAGTACCGCAGAGCTCCAGCTCTGCTCAGAGGCCCGATCTGGCAGAGTGCTGGCGTAAGGCTGCTCTGCCCTTGGCGAGCCTTGCCCAGACTTGCCTCGCGGCTAGGCTTCCAGTCCAGAAAAGAGCGGGCTGCGCGAGACTGGGAGATGCTACTGGCGCCTTCCTGGCCTCAGCTCCACTCCTGCCTTGCCTTTGCACCTAGTCCCCAGGCGTTCTTGTGGAGGGCTTAGTTGCCGGTGGGTTGCACACTGCAAAGGGCTCCAGCTTGAGGGCTCTATTAGAGGCAAAGGGAGGGCTACTGCAAGTCGCCTCTTGCGTTTGCTTGACCGCCCAGACTCAGCACAGCACGGAAAGTACAAGGCTCACAGGGCCCCTGGCTGGGGTCTGCAGCCCTACACACCGGAGGGGAACTCCGGGAGCGCCCAGCAAGTGCCTGACAGACGTCATTTCCCTAGTGCTCTCCTCCCCAGCAGAGACGTGTGCAGGTGGTTTGGGCCTGCCCCTGCGTGTCTGGGCTCCCGTCCACAGCCCCAGCTCAGGGAAGCAGCTCCTCAGCCAAGACCTGTGGTAGGCACAGGGGGCCCCGCTGGGAGCCTAGTTTAGAGCATGCGGGAAGCGAGCCTCCTCAGGAGAAGAGAAGGCAGCCCTGCTGTGTGCGGCTGCATTCACTGCTTTGGCGGAACCGAGTGCGCCTCCAGTACGGCAGAGCTCCAGCTCTGCTCAGAGGCCCGATCTGGCAGAGTTGCTGGCGTGAGGCTGCTCTGCCCTGGGCGAGCCATGCCCAGACTTGCCTCGCGTTAGGCTTCCAGTCCAGAAAGGAGGGGGCTGCGCGAGACTGGGAGATGCTACTGGCGCCTTCCTGGCCTCAGCTCCACTCCTGCCTTGCCTTTGCACCTAGTCTCCAGGCGTTCTTGTGGAGGGCTTAGTTGCCGGTGGGTTGCACACTGCCAAGCGCTCCAGCAGTGAGGGCTCTATTTGAGGCAATGGGAGGGCAACTGCAGGGCTCCTCCAGCGGTTGCTTGACCGCCTAGACTCAGCACAGCACGGAGAGCACAAGGCTCACAGGGCCCCTGGCTGGGGTCTGCAGCCCGACACACGCGGAGGCTGACTCAGTGAGCGCCCAGAAGGTGCCTGACAGACGTCATTTCCCTAGTGCTCTCCTCCCCAGCAGAGACGTGTGCAGGTTGTTTGGGCCTTCCCCTGCGGATCTGGACTCCCGTTCACAGCCCCAGCTCAGGGAAGCAGCTCCTCAGCCAAGAACTTTAGGAGGCGCGGCGCGCCACCGCCTGGAAGCCTAGTGCACAGCATGCGGGAAGCGAGCCTCCTCGAGAGAAGAGAAGGCAGCCCTGCTGTGTGCGGCTGCATTCACTGCTTTGGCGGAGCCGAGTGCGCCTCCAGTACGGCAGAGCTCCAGCTCTGCTCAGAGGCCTGATCTGGCATAGTTGCTGGCGTGAGGCTGCTCTGCCCTGGGCGAGCCTTGCCCAGACTTGCCTCTCGGCTAGGCTTCCAGTCCAGGAAGGAGCAGGCTGCGCGAGACCGAGAGATGCTACTGGCGCCTTCCTGGCCTAAGCTCCACTCCTGCCTTGCCTTTGCACCTAGTCCCCAGGCGTTCTTGTGGAGGGCTTAGTTGCCGGTGGGTTGCACACTGTCATGCGCTCCAGCAGTGAGGGCTCTATTAGTGGTAATGGGAGGGAAACTGCAGGGCTCCTCCAGCGGTTGCTTGACCGCCCAGACTCAGCACAGCACGGAGAGCACAAGGCTCACAGGGCCCCTGGCTGGGGTCTGCAGCCCTACACACGCGGAGGCTGACTCCATGAGCGCCCAGAAGGTGCCTGACAGACGTCATTTCCCTAGTGCTCTTCTCCCCAGCAGAGACGTGTGCAGGTGTTTGGGGCCTGCCCCTTCGTGTCTGGGCTCCTGTCCACAGCCCCAGCTCAGGGAAGCAGCTCCTAAGCCAAGACCTGTGGTAGGCACAGGGGGCCCCGCCTGGAAGCCTAGTTTACAGCTTGCGGGAAGCGAGCCTCCTTGGGAGAAGAGAAGGCAGCCCTGCTGTGTGCAGCTGCATTCACTGCTTTGGCGAAACCGAGTTCGCCTCCAGTACGGCAGAGCTCCAGCTCTGCTCAGAGGCCCGATCTGGCAGAGTTGCTGGCGTGAGGCTGCTCTGCACTGGGCGAGCCATGCCCAGAATTGCCTCGCGGCTAGGTTTCCAGTCCAGGAAGGAGCAGGATGCGCGAGACTGGGAGATGCTACTGGCGCCTTCCTGGCCTCAGTTCCACTCCTGCCTTGCCTTTGCACCTAGTCCCCAGGCGTTCTTGTGGAGGGTTTAGTTGCCAGTGGGTTGCACACTGCCAAGCGCTCCAGCAGTGAGGGCTCTATTAGAGGCAATGGGAGGGCAACTGCAGGGCTCCTCCAGCGGTTGCTTGACCGCCCAGACTCAGCACAGCACGGAGAGCACAAGGCTCACAGGGCCCCTGGCTGGGGTCTGCAGCCCTACACACCGGAGGGGAACTCCGGGAGCGCCCAGAAGGTGCCTGACAGACGTCATTTCCCTAGTGCTCTTCTCCCAAGCAGAGACGTGTGCAGGTGTTTTGGGCCTGCCCCTTCGTGTCTGGGCTCCCGTCCACAGCCCCAGCTCAGGGAAGCAGATCCTAAGCCAAGACCTGTGGTAGGCGCAGGGGGCCCCGCCTGGAAGCCTAGTTTACAGCTTGCGGGAAGCGAGCCTCCTTGGGAGAAGAGAAGGCAGCCTTGCTGTGCGCAGCTGCATTCACTGCTTTGGCGGAACCGAGTGCGCCTCCAGTACGGCAGAGCTCCAGCTCTGCTCAGAGGCCCGATCTGGCAGAGTTGCTGGCGTGAGGCTGCTCTGCACTGGGCGAGCCATGCCCAGAATTGCCTCGCGAGTAGGTTTCCAGTCCAGGAAGGAGCAGGATGCGCGAGACTGGGAGATGCTACTGGCGCCTTCCTGGCCTCAGTTCCACTCCTGCCTTGCCTTTGCACCTAGTCCCCAGGCGTTCTTGTGGAGGGTTTAGTTGCCAGTGGGTTGCACACTGCCAAGCGCTCCAGCAGTGAGGGCTCTATTAGAGGCAATGGGAGGGCAACTGCAGGGCTCCTCCAGCGGTTTCTTTACCGCCCAGACTCAGCACAGCACGGAGCGCACAAGGCTCACAGGGCCCCTGGCTGGGGTCTGAAGCCCCACACACACGGATTCTGACTCGGTGAGTGCCAAGAAGGTGCCTGAGAGATGTCATTTCCCTAGTGCTCTCCTCCCCAGCAGAGACGTTTGCAGGTGGTTTGGGCCTGCCCCTGCGTGTCTGGGCTCCCGTCCACAGCCCCAGCTCAGGGAAGCAGCTCCTGAGCCAAGACCTGTGGGAGGCGCAGGGGGCCCCGACTGGAAGGCTAGTTTACAGCATGCAGGAAGCGAGCCTCCTCGGGAGAAGAGAAGGCAGCCCTGCTGTGTGCGGCTGCATTCACTGCTTTGGCGCAGCCGAGTGTGCCTCCAGTACGGCAAAGCTCCAGCTCTGCTCAGAGGCCTGATCTGGCAGAGTTGCTGGCGTGAGGCTGCTCTGCCCTGGGCGAGCCTTGCCCAGACTTGCCTCGAGGCTCGGCTTCCAGTCCAGAAAGGAGCGGGCTGCGCGAGACTGGGAGATGCAACTGGCGCCTTCCTGGCCTCAGCTCCACTCCTGCCTTGCCTTTGCACCTAGTCTCCAGGCGTTCTTGTGGACGGCTTAGTTGCCGGTGGGTGGCACACTGCCAAGTGCTCCTTCCGTGAGGACTCTATTAGAGGCAATGGGAGGGCAACTGCAGGGCTCCTCCAGCGGTTGCTTGACCGCCCAGACTCAGCACAGCACGGAGAGCACAAGGCTCACAGGGCCTCTGGCTGGGGTCTGCAGCCCCACACACGCGGAGGCTGACTCGTTGAGCGCCCAGAAGGTGCCTGACAGACGTCATTTCCCGAGTGCTCTCCTCCCCAGCAGAGACGTGTGCAGGTGGTTGGGGCCTAACCCTGCGTGTCTGGGCTCCCGTCCACAGCACCAGCTCAGGGAAGCAGCTCCTCAGCCAAGACCTGTAGGAGTCGCGGGGCGCCCCCTCCTGAAGCCTAGTGCACAGCATGCGGGAAGGGAGCCTCCTTGGGAGAAGAGGAGGCAGCCCAGACGCGTTGGGCTGCAATCACTGCTTGGGCGGAGCCGAGTGCGCCTCCAGTACCGCAGAGCTCCAGCTCTGCTCAGAGGCCCGATCTGGCAGAGTGCTGGCGTAAGGCTGCTCTGCCCTTGGCGAGCCTTGCCCAGACTTGCCTCGCGGCTAGGCTTCCAGTCCAGAAAAGAGCGGGCTGCGCGAGACTGGGAGATGCTACTGGCGCCTTCCTGGCCTCAGCTCCACTCCTGCCTTGCCTTTGCACCTAGTCCCCAGGCGTTCTTGTGGAGGGCTTAGTTGCCGGTGGGTTGCACACTGCAAAGGGCTCCAGCTTGAGGGCTCTATTAGAGGCAAAGGGAGGGCTACTGCAAGTCGCCTCTTGCGTTTGCTTGACCGCCCAGACTCAGCACAGCACGGAAAGTACAAGGCTCACAGGGCCCCTGGCTGGGGTCTGCAGCCCTACACACCGGAGGGGAACTCCGGGAGCGCCCAGCAAGTGCCTGACAGACGTCATTTCCCTAGTGCTCTCCTCCCCAGCAGAGACGTGTGCAGGTGGTTTGGGCCTGCCCCTGCGTGTCTGGGCTCCCGTCCACAGCCCCAGCTCAGGGAAGCAGCTCCTCAGCCAAGACCTGTGGTAGGCACAGGGGGCCCCGCTGGGAGCCTAGTTTAGAGCATGCGGGAAGCGAGCCTCCTCAGGAGAAGAGAAGGCAGCCCTGCTGTGTGCGGCTGCATTCACTGCTTTGGCGGAACCGAGTGCGCCTCCAGTACGGCAGAGCTCCAGCTCTGCTCAGAGGCCCGATCTGGCAGAGTTGCTGGCGTGAGGCTGCTCTGCCCTGGGCGAGCCATGCCCAGACTTGCCTCGCGTTAGGCTTCCAGTCCAGAAAGGAGGGGGCTGCGCGAGACTGGGAGATGCTACTGGCGCCTTCCTGGCCTCAGCTCCACTCCTGCCTTGCCTTTGCACCTAGTCTCCAGGCGTTCTTGTGGAGGGCTTAGTTGCCGGTGGGTTGCACACTGCCAAGCGCTCCAGCAGTGAGGGCTCTATTTGAGGCAATGGGAGGGCAACTGCAGGGCTCCTCCAGCGGTTGCTTGACCGCCTAGACTCAGCACAGCACGGAGAGCACAAGGCTCACAGGGCCCCTGGCTGGGGTCTGCAGCCCGACACACGCGGAGGCTGACTCAGTGAGCGCCCAGAAGGTGCCTGACAGACGTCATTTCCCTAGTGCTCTCCTCCCCAGCAGAGACGTGTGCAGGTTGTTTGGGCCTTCCCCTGCGGATCTGGACTCCCGTTCACAGCCCCAGCTCAGGGAAGCAGCTCCTCAGCCAAGAACTTTAAGAGGCGCGGCGCGCCACCGCCTGGAAGCCTAGTGCACAGCATGCGGGAAGCGAGCCTCCTCGAGAGAAGAGAAGGCAGCCCTGCTGTGTGCGGCTGCATTCACTGCTTTGGCGGAGCCGAGTGCGCCTCCAGTACGGCAGAGCTCCAGCTCTGCTCAGAGGCCTGATCTGGCATAGTTGCTGGCGTGAGGCTGCTTTGCCCTGGGCGAGCCTTGCCCAGACTTGCCTCTCGGCTAGGCTTCCAGTCCAGGAAGGAGCAGGCTGCGCGAGACCGAGAGATGCTACTGGCGCCTTCCTGGCCTAAGCTCCACTCCTGCCTTGCCTTTGCACCTAGTCCCCAGGCGTTCTTGTGGAGGGCTTAGTTGCCGGTGGGTTGCACACTGCCAAGCGCTCCAGCAGTGAGAGCTCTATTAGAGGCAAAGGGAGGGATACTGCAAGTCGCCTCTTGCATTTGCTTGACCGCCCAGAATCTGCACAGCACGGAAAGTACAAGGCTCACAGGGCCCCTGGCTGGGGTCTGCAGCCCCACACACCGGAGGGGAACTCCGGGAGCAACCAGAAGGTGCCTGACATACGTCATTTCCCTAGTGCTCTCCTCCCCAGGAGAGACGTGTGCAGGCGGTTGGGGCCTGCCCTTGAGTGTCTGGACTCCCTTCCACAGCCCCAGCTCAGGGAAGCAGCTCCTCAGCTAAGACCTGTAGGAGGCGCGGGGCGCCCCCACCGGGAAGCCTAGTTTACAGCATGCCGGAAGCGAGCCTCCTCAGTACAAGAGAAGGCAGCCCAGCTGCGTGCGGCTGCAATCAGTACTTTTGCAGAGCCGAGTGCCCCTCCAGTAAGGCAGAGCTCCAGCTCTGCTCAAAGGCCCGATCTCTCAGAGTTGCTTGCGTGAGGCTGCTGTGCCCTGGGCGAGCCTTGCCCAGACTTGCCTCGTGTTTGGTTTCCAGTCCAGAAAGGAGCAGGCTCCGCGAGACTGAGAGATGCTACTGGCGCCTTCCTGGCCTCAGCTCCACTCCTGCCTTGCATTTGCACCTAGTCCCCAGGCGTTCTTTTGGAGGGGTTAGTTGCCAGTGGGTTGCACACTGCCAATCGCTCCAGCAGTGAGGGCTCTATTAGACGCAATGGGAGGGCAACTGCAGGGCTCCTCCAGCGGTTGCTTGACCGCCCAGAATCTGCACAGCACGGAAAGCACAAGGCTCACAGGGCCCCTGCCTGGGGTCTGCAGCCCCACACACCGGAGGTTAACTCAGTTAGCGCCCAGAAGGTGCCTGAAATACGTCATTTCCCTAGTGCTATCCTCCCCAGCAGAGACGTTTGTAGGTGGTTGGGGCCTGCCCCTGCGTGTCTGGGCTCAAGTCCACAGCCCCAGCTCAGGGAAGCAGCTCCTGAGCCAAGACCTGTGGGAGGCGCAGGGGGCCCCTCCTGGAAGCCTAGTTTACAGCATGCGGGAAGCCAGCCTCCTCGGGAGAAGAGAAGGCAGCCCTGCTGTGTGCGGCTGCATTCACTGCTTTGGCGGAGCCGAGTGCGCCTCCAGTACGGCAGAGCTCTAGCTTTGCTCAGAGTCCGGATCTGGCAGAGTTGCTTGCGTTAGGCTGCTCTGTCCTGGGCGAACCTTGCCCAGACTTGCCTCGCACATAGGCTTCCAGTCCAAGAAGGAGCGGGCTGCGCGAGACTGGGAGATGCTGCTGGCGCCTTCCTGGCCTCAGCTCCACTCCTGCCTTGCCTTTGCACCTAGTTCCCAGGCGTTCCTGTGGAGGGCTTAGTTGCCGGTGGGTTGCACACTGCCAAGCGCTCCAGCAGTGAGGGCTCTATTAGAGGCAATGGGAGGGCAACTGCAGGGCTCCTCCAGCGGCTGCTTGACCGCCCAGACTCAGCACAGCACGGAGAGCCCAAGGCTCACAGGGCCCCTGGCTGGGGTCTGCAGCCCCACACACCGGAGGGGAATTCCGGGAGCGCCCAGAAAGTGCCAGACAGACGTCATTTTCCTAGTGCTCTCCTCCCCAGCAGAGACGTGTGCAGGTGGTTGGGGCCTGTCCTTGAGTGTCTGGACTCCCTTCCACAGCCCCAGCTCAGGGAAGCAGCTCCTCAGCTAAGACCTGTAGGAGGCGCGCGGCGCCCCCACCGGGAAGCCTAGTTTACAGCATGCCGGAAGCGAGCCTCCTCAGTACAAGAGAAGGCAGCCCAGCTGCGTGCGGATGCAATCAGTACTTTGGCGGATCCGAGTGCCCCTCCAGTACGGCAGAGCTCCAGCTCTGCTCAAAGGCCCGATCTCTCATAGTTGCTGGCGTGAGCCTCCTGTGCCCTGGGCGAGCCTTGCCCAGACTTGCCTCGCGTTAGTCTTCCAATCCAGAAAGGAGCGGGCTGCGCGAGACTGAGAGATGCTACTGGCGCCTTCCTGGCCTCAGCTCCACTCCTGCCTTGCCTTTGCACCTAGTCCCCAGGCGTTCTTGTGGAGGGCTTAGTTGCCGGTGGGTTGTACACTGCCAAGCGCTCCAGCTGTGAGGGCTCTATTAGAGGCAAAGTGAGGGCAACTGGAAGTCTATTCTTACGGTTGCTTGATCGCCGAGACTCAGCACAGCACGGAGAGCACAAGGATCACAGCGCCACTGGCTGGGGTCTGCAGCCCCACACACGCGGAGGCTGACTCGGTGAGCGCCCAGAAGGTGCCTGACAGACGTCGTTTCCCTAGTGCTCTCCTCCCCAGCAGAGAGTTGTGCAGGTGGTTGGGGCCTGCACTTGCGTCTCTGAGCTCCTGCCCACAACCCAGCTCAGGGGATGCAGACCCTAAGCCAAACCTGCAGGAGGCGAGGGTCGGCTCGCCTGGAAGCGGAGTGCACAGCATGTGGGGAATCGAGCCTCCTCGGAGGTAGATGAGACAGCATAGCCGCGTGGCGCTACAAGCCCTGGTTGGTCAGAGTCAAGTGCTCCTCCTCTAGGGCATAGCTCCAGGTCTGCTCAGAGGCCCGATCTGGCAGAGTTCCTGGAGCGAGGCTGCTCTGCCCTGGGCGAGCCTTTCCGAGACGTGCCTCGCTGCTAGGCTCTTGCCCATGAAGGAGCAGGCTGTGCGAGGCTGGTATATCCCACGGGCACCTTCCTTGCCTCAGCTCTGATCCTGCCTTGCCTTTGCAGGTAGGCCCCAAGCGTCCTTGGGGAGGAGTTAGGGGCCGGTGGGTTCCACATTGCCACGGGCTAGAGCAGTGAGAGCTCTGTCAGAGGGAATGGAAGGGCAACTGCTTGGCTCCTTCAGTTGTTGCTTGGCTGCCCAGACATGTGCCGCACGGAGAGCACCATACACCCAGGGCCCCTGGCTGGGATCTGCAGTCCCCAGACTCGGAGACTCACTCCGTGGGCGCCCTGCAGGTGCCTGACAGATGTATATTCCCTAGCGCTCTCGTCCCCAGCAGAGACGTGTGCAGGTGGTTGGGGCCTGCCCCTGCGTGTCTGGGCTCCCGCCCACAGCCCCAGCTCAGGGGAAGCAGCCCCTGAGGTAAGACCTGTAGGAGAAACAGGAGGCCCCTGCCTGGAAGCCAAGTGCGCAGCATGAGGGGAAACGAGCCTCCTCGGGGGAAATGAGGCAGCCCAACCGCGTGCAGCTGCAAGCCCAGTTTGGGCGGAGTCGAGTGCGCCTCCACTACTGCAGAGCTTCAGCTCTGCTCAGAGGCCCGATCTGGCAGAGTTCCTGGCGTGAGGCTGCTCTGCTCTGGGCGAGCGTTGCCCAGACTTGCCTCGCTGCTAATGTTAGTTTCCAGGAAGGAGCAGGCTGCGCGAGGCTCGGAGACACCACTGGCGCCTTCCTGGCCTCAGCTCCGCTCCTGCCTTGCCTTTGCACCTAGGCCGCAGGCGTCCTTGTGGAGGTTTTAGGGGCTGGTGTGTTTCACACTGCCAAGGGCTCCAGCAGTGAGAGCTCTGTTCGAGGGAAGGGAAGGGTATATTTGGAGTACAATCCTTTATCAGATATGAGGCCCACACCCTCAGCCTGAACCCTCACCCCGAACCCTCACCCTCACCCTCACCCTCACCCTGAACCCTCACGCCTCCCCCCTCACCCTAACAAGTTGGGGGGCTCTTCCCCAAACTCTAACCTTCACCCTACTGCCGGGGTCCAGCCCCAGTGGATCCAGGGTGATTTGAAGTTGGGGGCGGAGCCGGCGTCTTTAGAAAAATACATATTTAATCACAGATATAGAGAGATTAGAAATGGTTAGTGCAGTAGGAAGATTAGTGAAGAAAAGGAGGCTGAATAACTTAGATTACGTGGAATAGCATCCATGCTCCAGATGGGAATTCAGCCAGAAAAATGGGAGCAAGAAAGAAGTGACATGGGGGAATCAGTCTTTCCGGAAACTGATCCGATTTCTTTATTTTTGGGTTTGCTTATATACCTTTTGTTACACATAGGGATGAATACAGAGTCACGTGGGGGTCAGCAGTCCTGACCTTTATCAAAATCACGTGCTTCACATAAATGTATAAAAAAGGTCTTAGGGATACTACATCATCTTCTGGCCATGAGTGAGACCTGCTGACATTTTATGATCCTTTCTTTCTGATAACCAAAAAACTTATTTTTTCCAAGTGTGTTTTTTCTCAAACCAGGCACCACCCTCCAAATAAAGCTGCATTCCTATAGGGTGTGGGTGTAGTGAGTTACAATCAAGAAAGGAATTTACTTAACCCAAGGTTAACAGGATTCATCTTAAAGGTTAATACTTATTTCTCCTATATGTTAGTTATATTCATTAGAAGGGTAGGGAACATGGAGATTTAGCAGCAAACATCAGCCCAACAAATGAAAATCCTTTCACCAATGCTCCCCTTAAGATCTATTTAGTCTTAAGATATGATAAAGTTACATTCTTACATAGCAAGGATACAGTGATTTGTAGCAAAGTCCAGTGGTCTATTACAAAAGAGAAAATCCATTAGCTAAAAAGTCTAGTATTGCTAACATCAAAAACGACTGTATTTCCTTTTCTATATTCCAAATACATTGATTAATATATTCCCAAGTGCCTAAGGATATGGAGGCCTGGCGGCAATCATTGACTCAACAAGAAGAAAAAGCCCTATGCTAATTAAGACTCTCCAAAACTCTGTGCTGTTTATGGTTAAGAGGTAGTAAACAATCATGTGGCAGGAGTATGGATAATCCTGTCACACAAGCTAGTCTGTCAGCAGAGAGGTTTGACCTGAGACATCCTTGTCCCACCCAGAGCAGGGAATTAGCAGCAATTATTGACACAACAAATGAAAAAACCCTTCACCAATATAATTCCTAACCAACCCATTATACTAATAATTTCTAACTCCCCAAAATAATTTGCCTTTAGAAAGTCTAAAACATCTCGTGCCTCTCAGATTGGGAGGCTGTAAATCACATGTGGCTGGACTAACCTAAACAGGTGGGCTAGATAACCTTCAGAGCAGTCCGGAAGCTGAAACACTCTTGTCACGCCCAAGAATTTTTATTGCCTTGGAGCTGCAGGTTTACTCCTTCTCCGAGAGAAACGGTTATTGGGGAGAGCCCCCTGTAAAGTCAGAGGTGTAGGTGAGAGCATAAAACAGAGTCTGGTTTTGGGGTAGATGCTCAGGAACAGGGGGTTTCCTGAGGCTTGATCACGCCTTTGCATATGCCAAGCCTTCTTCCTCATGACCTTTGCCATGGGCGGAGTTCCTCACGCTGGCCCCCGACACCCTATCCACATCCTAAACCTAACCCACATCATAGTCACGCCCTCAACCCTATACTTACCCTTGAAGCACGTACCCGCCTCATCTTCATTTTTGACACTTCCCATGCATAACAAAAGACAAGGTCGTAATGTTTCAAACATGGATCCAAGACCCATTATCCACATAAAAAGAATATACATACTCTGATCACATCATTTAAATCTCTTGCATCACCAAAATACCTCTCCACCACGTATCCAATCGCCATTGATGGATCACATCTATCTCATACATTTCATAACTTAGCAATCAAATACGCAGCAGTAATCTGGGTAATTATATACACAAGATATATTTATACCATAAATATTTCAACACATTCCACTTTCTACGATGAATTCAATCTTCACAAAAGTAGGATGAACAGCACCTGTTTCCACTAGGATCCATATCATTGCACAAAGTGACAGTGAGCGTGAAAATCTTAATGATGACCACCAGTAAGAAGGTCAGCACGGTTGATATCACAGATTTTTCAGTGTTCCAATACAAGTTCTACCCAAATCCATAAGGAGAGACGTACGCATAGGAAACTACACATTGAAAGCAAGTCTATTGAGATAAATATTGGACATCAATTGTGTGAATCTTTAAGGCATAACTGCAGACATTCTTCAGACATTCTTCAAATTCATAAAATGACAACAAAGTATGGCTATGTACAATCCATTCGGTTTTATAAACCACTCATGAATAACCTCACAAGCCATTGAAAACCAGATGACAATTTCAAATAGCTTTGATCTACAAACAAGGCTGTAAGACAGAAAGTCAAAATCGAAATACATGAAGTAAATCCTCAATAGACAGGAAAACATCCCATGGTAGTGAAGTCAATTAACATTAGTTATTAGGGCTTTCATGCACAGACTCATTTCCGATCGATGTGATCTCAATTCATATTTGGCAAAATATACGAAAGCTGATCTTAACAGTCATATTATTTTTCTTTGTACCCCTAAAAAGAAAAATGAACATGAAACACTAAATTAAACTTGGAGACTCACATTTCCCAATCGGTATACAAAGCAACGGCATGTCAAACTTTCTAATTCACATATGCATTTAAATGAAATTGGATGAAATACCCCTAAATTAACACATACTTCTATGCCCAATGTTTCACAAGGCAGAAAACACTCAATGAATGAAACTGAGAGGGTAACAGCCAGGAAGGCCAGGGGTCTCCAAAGGGAGGAAACGGGGTGCAAGTGTCAGACAGTTGTTATCTGTCACTTCCCAGGCAGGAGGAAACAAGCTGTTCTCTTTCTTCCCCTTCTCGATACAAATTTAAAAAGAGGTTTTCTCTTACAATTCTGTGTTGCTATAATGACACCTGGTTCCACCTGAACTTCACTTTTCTCATACTTTGAGCTGACCAAGGCATTTTTCTTATGGAAAGGTTTGCCTTAAGCTATGTGAATGTACTATGTATTTACCCTAGACTCTATCTTCAAGGAGGTTCTGCCTAAAGGCTCAGAACTGACTTGACAAACGAATTAGCTTTACTCATACATGGTTCTCCTGATCTATGTGAATGAAGCTATCTATTTGCTCATATCAATCATTTTATGGCCCAGGATGACTGACCTGGTGCCACGGTCATCTCCATATATCTTGTGGGTGAGGGGTCTGCTGCCATTCCTTTCTCTAATGAGTAGACTGCTAGTAGCTAGATAACATGCAGCTAAAGATGAGTAGGGGGGCACTCTTTCTGCCCCCTTCTGATGTCTATGTCAGAAGCTTTCTCTCTTTTATACTTTCATAAAACGTTGCGACACAAAAGCTCTGAGTGATCAAGCCTCATCACTGGCCCCGGGTTGAATTCTTCCTCTAAGGAGCCCAAGAATTCAAGCATCTTTCCCGGTTAGACAACAACCTTTAAAAACAATGGTCTTTTCAAAAAAAAATGATGATAAGTGATGAGTATGCAGATGTCTACGAATGAAATGGGACCCATATGTCAAACCACATAAAAATATATCTTCCCTCAACATACATATAACACAATCAGGCCTTCATATGCATCGATTCGCCAACTATCAACTCATACAAATATGGATGTAAAATATCACAATACATTCCAAAGTTGAAAAGTGATGGATATTGACTTTCGCCCGCTGGTGATTCTTTTTATGTCATCTCCATTATATTAGCTATGACAATGAAGCATGTGCTGTGCTAAGTCACTTACATTGTGTCCAACTCTTTGGGATCATATGGACTAGGCCCCACCAGGCTCCTCTCTCCATGAGATTCTCTAGGCAAGGATACTGGAGTGGGTTGCCATGCTCTCCCTCAGGAGATCTTCCTGCCCCAGGGATCGAATCCATATCTCCTATGTCTCCTGCATGGGTATGTTCCGCATGTTCTTTACCACTAGAACCACCTGGGAAGCCCCAAGACACATGAACATCAGTGGATTTGGGGATCCACGGGCCATATACAGAACCATTCCTCCAACAAAACTGAAGAATGACTTTAAAATCTCAAACAAAACATGAGTGTATGTGTTCACAAACTTCACGGAGCAAGGGTTTCTTCGATCTGAAAACTGGCATCGATGAAGGATTGTGTGAAGAATGCTTCCAAGTCTATTTGGCAAACACAACCTAAGTTGGCTATATTTAGTCCTCAGATGAATGGAATGTCATGAGTACTGGTCATTTCAAATAAGTAGCATGTGAAGCTGTTTACACTTATTGGGACGCGTGGTAGGCCACATTCACACATTTCAGTAGCATTGGTGCCAAAACGATACATTTCTCAGGGGAAGCTTCTACATGGACTCTTGGGATCAGAGCTCTAACTCATACACACATGCTTTTCCTTTTAAAATGATCCTGCATGATACGCAAACAAAACACTGGATGAACACCTAGACGGTGAGCTCTGTACTAAATGATTTTAAAGCCAGTAGATGGAATGAGCTCATGAGGAAGACTACAAACGAGTCATCTTCTTCAACTTGGTCAAACTGCTCATAGTCATACAAGTGAATGAAAAGTTGAGCCTGTTGTCATTCAATCTGTTTAAAAGAAATAGAATAATACAACAAATTAGTAAATCTTATTTTCTTAATAAACATTGTATGATTTCTGCACAGCTTTGTTACTGGCATGAATAGAATATCTACAATAATAATTTGTCACAGTGAAATGGATTCACATTCGCTATCGAGTCACATCTATAATTGATGCCATAGCTGTTTGATACTATTGCTTGAATGAATGCAACTTATGTGACTTCACAAACTACAAACAGGACTAACATAATAGCTATTATAAAACCTTGAGTGACATGAGCGTGAAGACGTAGTAGAGTTGCTCTCAAGAATAATGATACTATTATTCACTGCAGCCATAGTACTGGAATCTGTACATTCACACCCCTGCAAAAGAGACGGAAAGGATAGAATAATAATAAAGGAACTTCATAACTATATTCCTACTGTAAACATTCAACACGACGTTTTCTTTTAAACTGACTCTCATATTTGGTCTACTGTAACCTCTTCTGTGTTCATTTTATGCTAAACTTATTGCTAACAGTAAAATTACCATACGGGCTCTAATTAATTTTCTTTTACTTGCAAAGCTAGTGATAGAACCAAAGGCCAATATCTACATCAAACAGGAGGAACGGAATGGAAACTGTAAACAATTTTATGGAATAACATTTCCGTGCTCCTACTCATTCAAAAGGACATTCAAAATGATGTGATTTTTCTGACAGTTTATTTCAGAAACTTGGAAGTGGATGACTGCAAACAATAAAACGAATAATATATTGATACATAATATTAATAATATACACTGGGTCATTCTTTTTTCTATTCTGCCACAGCTAACTGACTGGAAGTCAGTTGTCGTAACTACTACTAACATAAGACCCTCACCGATAAGTGAAGATATATAGGAAAATCCATAATAGATCCAAAACCCATCAAAGATAGAATGGTACTAAAAAAATACACTGACAGTTTAGTTGGTATAAGAAACAGGATGATTATGAAAGCAAAGCCAACAATCATGGATAGGCCATGGAAGCCCGTGGCTGTCACGACTGTTGACTTGGATCCTTCATCTCAGGTTGTTAAAAGTGCATGGTAAAATCCAGAGGTTTGCAGCAGTGGTAACCTCCTGAACAGACTGAAATAAACAGGGTTTCCAGAATATCCTGACGATTTCCATCTACTAGGCTGTGGTGAGCTCAAGCAATACATACTCCAGAGGACAGAAGACAGACAGGTTGGGAACACGTCTACTGCACTTAGGGAGAAAGGGAATGTTGCTACTCAGCCTAGTCCAAGTGTAGAAGCAACACCTCGGTGATTCGACCTTTAAAGACTCGATACATATGAGAACGACTGGTATGAAGAAACCTTCAGAAGTGCCTTCTCAGACCTCCTCCCATCATAAGCACAAGCATAATGAAAACACTGAGTTTTCATGGTCTCACACAAAATTAGACTCACTTATGACTTTGATTTGAGAAGAGTTGAACTACTCATTGTTAAAGAGAAATGATCCTTTCTTCTCTGAAGATCTGTGAATCATTCATAGGGTGTGGTGAATAAACTACTTAAGGATCTAATACATAAAAATGCAATAGGCTAAGCACAGAGATGTTTTTCTCCCTTTCTCAAAGGATGGAACATTTTGTATTTGCACTGATTTTATGTTTTGACTTCATGTACAATTATACAGTGATTTTTTTAGTTGACATACAATAGGACTAAAAATATTGATATAATACTAATAACTCATGTTGGTATGTGTGGTTGTCACATAGGATTCACAGGAGATTTAAATTCACAGTTGTCAACGTAAAGGATGAATGCTATTTAGCTTCTTCGTGAATCTAGACCATGAATGAAGAGTTTTCCTCAACATATTTAACTGAGGGAAATACAAGGATGATAGGCATAATACTATGCTTCGACTCATGGATATCTAAGCATTGCTCACAATACAAATCTGATTTTCGAAATCAGGGTTCTTTCAGTGTCCTTGAACAGCATTTGTTTTTCTGTATACAGAGGAAAAAAACTCCTGAGTATCAAACTTGTTCACATAAAACATGTGTATGAATTGTTATCTTTCTGAACCAGGGATCAAACCCACATCACTTCCACCTCCTGCACTGGTAGGCAGATTATTTATTTATCAACTGCGCCACCTGGGAATCGACATACATTTCAAGGACCACTGCCATCAGCTTCTACTGTTCATGACCAAAGTAGGAGAAACAACATTGGAAGAAGTACTCATAAGGGTACTCATAGGAAGTACTCATAAGTCAAGGAACTGTTATACGGGGTACTCTCGTTATTACTCGGACAAGTCAGTTCCTCCGATGATGATGGGTATAACTGAAAAATTACTACAAATGCATGGGATGCGATGTCTACATGATAAATGTGTTCCTCTTACACTATTGCTTCAGGGATGCCTACTCCAGCATGAAGGACTGCACTGCAAGGGACGCCTGCTATTCCAGCTCAAGCAACAGATAGTGAAGTGCAGATCATTGTCCTTTGTTGAAAATAATCAGCAGTTTGTCAACATAGGGAACATGCCGGAGGAACCCTCGGGATGGAACTCTAAAATCAGGTTGGGCCCTCTTTTTGCCAAGCCCTGCGATAAAATACAAATCAGAAAAAGAAAAATAGCATCGGTTTGGTCAGGACTTCCTCATCTTTTCTTTCTCGGTAGCAGGAAGCAGACATTGAGGCCAGAGGACGGCAGGGTTTCATTGTGAACTAACGTTGGGTGGGGTGGAAGCTCATCACTCTAGTAAGAATGTGGCTCAATAAAACGGAATTTCATTCGCTTCATGGACATAGAGTTCTACAATCCTTCATTAAGGAATTCAATGAGTTACATTTCCTTACACCTTCACAATCTCTCGGTTTACAAGAATGTCAACTGCTAGTCCAGCACTTATACGATGAGCGTTACAGGTAGTATTAGTGTATAAACGAGGAGGAGCAATGGCAGGAAGTTTACTTATTCTCTGTTTGAATTCTTGATTTTTTATATAATTTTTTATAACATCCTTACAGATGTGGATATTTTAGTGACATGTATAAATACACGTTGAGTGGTGCTATGATAACTCATAGTGTTGGCACAATAAATATCATGCTTACTATGTGCTTTTCATATATTCCTTTTGAGATTCTCTTCCATGATACATTATCATAAGATATTTAATAGTTTCCTAAACTGTACAGTAGGTCCTTGTGGCTTCTTTTACATATAGGAATGTATTTGTTAATAATTCAAACAAAAACTGGTACACAGATATTCACAGTGACATTCACAATAGCTCAAAGGTAGAACTCATTCAAGTGTCCGTTGGTGGGAGACTGAATATGCCACACAAGGTATATTCAGAAGCTTGAACGGTATTCCACCATACAAAAAAGTACATGAAATGGTGCTGCCACTCTGCAAGACATTACAGAAATGACTCCAAAAGGAACACATGGAATAAATACATAGTTCGATTCCAATTCATGCTATGTACCCAAAAGGATTGAGAAAGGGGGCTGAAAAAATGGATACTTCTTCAGTCATACCCACAACGGCATGATTCACACTGCCAAACAAACAGAAGTAATCTAAGTGTCCATGGCAGCCAATTCCATAAACAAACTGTGGTATACCCACAATGGAATCTGATTCGGCCCTTCAAAGTCAGTAATTCTGACAATGCGACAATGTGGACAAACCTTATGGTCATTAGATTCAGTGAAATAAACCAGACCAAGAAAAAGACAAACGTTCTGTGATTCCACTCATATGAGATATCCAAACGAGTCAAATCTGTCAGAAATAGCAGAAAGTGATTCCGACCGATCAAAGAGAGTTCATGTTTCATGCACCTCAGTTTCCCTTGGAAAAACTGACTTCCCGTGATATCTCCAAAACCAATTAGGCAAATAATTGGCAGCTATATCCAGTCAAATGAATGTAGATATAATGTTACAGTGTACACCAAACTCACTCAAACTTCTCAACAGACAAAAGGCAAAACTGTATCTATGGTACCTCAGCTTAGCTTGGAACTGTATCTACAGTACCTCACTTCTGCTTTTAAAATGTAACAACAACAACAACGACACACTAAAGTCTATCCAAAAAAGGATATAAAACATATATCACCTCAACTTTAAACCATTAGAAATTTAAACTGTGAAAAACCTTATTCACAAAACTTAAACACAAGCCACAGGAAAATATATTGATAAAATACATATCTGATAAAGGATTGTACTCCAAATATACCAAAAAACCTAGAACAATCTCGTAAACAATGTATACACCTAAACACCTGGCCTACAGAAATATCAAGATAGTAAATAAGCCTATCAAAAAGACTCAAAATCACGTATCACGAGGAAATGACAAACTAAAATAACAGGGAGGTAGCACTGCACACCTATTAGATCCAGTAAACTCAAAAAAGGGGGTAGGGCACAGCTTCTCCGGTGGCTGCAAGACACTCTAGTTCGATCCCTTACCCCAGAAGATCCTGCATGCCACAGAGAAACATAGCTGGATTTTTCCACAGCTAAACAAGGCTCACCTGTGACCTGAAAACTACATGTCTAGCACTTACTAAACAGCTTTGAAAACATCCAGACAAAACGTATCGCATGATTATATACAACAGCTCTACTTGTAATAACTAAACACTTTCAAAGATCAGGATGTCTTCAGTAGATGACAGTGTAAACAAATGGGGATACATCCAAAGTGAAGGGGAGCAGATGCTACCACAAAATATACCACCTCAGCATGAGAATTAGTTGGACCCAATTAACTTTTATTTTTTTAGAGGACACATGATCATCTCTGAAACCCAAGTTCAAGACAACTCTTCTGTGAGTCACATTTACCAGAGAAATCTCATTTCAAAAGAATCCTCTCTATATGCCAGATAGAAGGATGAGACACAGTCTTCTGAAACTCTTTTTTCTTTTCTATCCATAGGGAAAGCTAAGCCGTAAATCTGCACAACAACCATACCCTTCCTTTCCTTTGGTTGCATTTTTAAAATATTTGTTTCTTTTTTAATTTGGCTGCGTCAAGTCAACCTTCCTTGAGGCAAGCCAGATATTTAGCTACAGCATGCAAATTCTCTGTTGTGGCATGGGAGATCTACTTCTTGGAGCAGGGAATGAACCTGGGCCTCCTTCTTTGGGAGTGTCCAGTCTCAGCCATTGGACCACCAGGAAGTGCCTGTTTTGTTTTTAGATGAAGATGGAATCTAAGGTGATATCTTGGGCCATTTCAGTCACTGACTCAGTTTCCTGAGTTTCTCCAAAGCACGCACAAGGTGCACATTATTAAACTGGTTTGCAAAACAAGAAAAGGTTGTCTGCTACAACACTGTATGCTTACAAATATCTCAATGGTAAATGGCACATTATTTAATTACTATGGGGGGAGAAAGAATGCAGGATTCATACATGTTACAACATGAAGAAATATTAAAGCCATCTTCAGTGAAAAAAAAAATCCACATAGAAAAGGACACCCAGAACCCTTGTTCACCATGTCTGCTTTCAATCCATCAAGTTTGTCCAAATAACTGAAAATCTCAGTAACACTCTAAATAAAGGAAAAAGGACGAAGATGGAAACAAAAGATATATTCATACACTTGAACGATTGCTAAAAGTGGAAGCGGGGCTTTGGATTACATTATAATGTAGATACCATATGATTTCCTGATTTTGGAGATTATGTGCTGGTTCTGCAGAAGGTACCCATTTTGGATAAAAGACAGAGAGTATTTTAGATGATGTGGCAAATGCTAGCACTTGTTCCCATTGCTAGGCATTTTCTGTACATTTTAAATGACTGGAAAGTATACTAGGTTTCAAATCAACCATGTCAATACCACAAAAGACTTTTAGAGTAGACAGGCAGGAAACTTTCTTACACAGGCCAAGACTTACCCAGACGAAGTTCAAGGGAAGCTGCGATGCTCACTGCCCTTGAAGGAGTCCACGTGGAATGAAGAAGTACTGTGGGAAGTCTATTAGTAACCACCATGTCTTGGGTCCTCTGGATGACCTACTGCAGGAGAAACAGATTTGACAGATAAAATGTTCCACATAACTTCACAAAAAGTTGTTAGACTACATTCAGTAAAGCTGAATCATTTCGGATCAATTTACAATCCTATAAAATACTACCATTTACAGTCCAAAAATCACTTGCATTTCTATACACTAATAACAATCAGAAAAAAAAAATTAAGAAAATCCCACTTAAATAAAACATCTAGCAACAAACTTAATCAAGAACATGAAAGACCAGTAGTCAGAAAACTAGAAAGCACTCATAAAGAAACCAAAGAAAACACAAATACACAGAAAACTATTCCATGCTCATGCACTGGAACAGTGAGGAATTAAAAGGTCCATTCCAACCAAAGTCATCAACAAATACACTGACTGCAATCACAAAATAATATTCAATGGCATTTTTCACAGAAATAGAAATAGTCCTAATATTAGCCTGCTAATGTTGAACAGGACCTTAAACGGCCAAAAAGACTCTGAGAAAGAGGAACACAGCTGGAGGCATCTTCCTATCCCTCTTCAAACTACATCACGGACCTGGAGTGACCACCACAGTGAGGAACTGGCAGGAACACAGACACATGGACTCCAGGAGAGAAGAGAGAGCCCAGAAACGAACCCACGTGTACATGGTCAATTCCTGAAAATCAAACCAGGAACGAGCGAAAAGGAAAGGACAGTCTTCTCAAGAAACAGTGACAGGAAAACGGCCACCTACACGGAAGAACATCAGTGTTCATCCTCTACATCATCTAACGCAAGTCTAACTAAAAACCCACCGTTTTGCACACGGAGCTCTTTCCCCCTGAGTCCTCTGAGATGGACCTCCAGTCAGCCCTCAGCTGGACACAGGAAACGTCTACTCGGTCCTCATTTTTCGCTCTGGCAGCGCCTCCCTGCTGGTGGGCACTGAGGCAACCCTGCTCCTCTCAGCCTGGATGCAGCCCTGTTATCCAGAAGCCTGAGCCCTGATGGTCCTGAGGAGACAAAGCTCCCGCCAGCTGCTCACGGAGCAGAGTCTAAAGGCAAAGCGTCCTGCGCCCGCGGGTCAGAGGGGGGTTTGGCGCCCCCTGCGGGCCACAAGAGAAGAGCGGGCAGCCTGGCGCTCACAGACCTCAGAGGGCTCACCCAGAAGCAGCTCTGCTGCGAGCACTCAGACTGGAAGCCCAAACTGAAATGGAGCAGAATAGCCCCATGACCCTCCGCAAAACATGGCTAAGGAACAATCAGAGCCTGTATGGAATGCAGCCATAAAAAGGAACACATTTGAGTCTGTTCTAATAAAGGGGAGGGAGTCAGTCAAAGAGAGAAAAACATGGAATCTAGAAGGATGGTACTGACGAGTCTGTTCACAGAGCAGCAATGGAGGTGCAGACATAGGGAACAGACTTACAGACGAGGGTGGGGAACAAGAGGGAGAGGGTGAGCTGAATGGAGAGAGCAGCATGGATGCAGGTACACCAACATTTGTAAATAGACAACCAATGGGAATTTGCTGTATGATTCAGGGAACTCAAACTGGGACTCAGGAGTAACCTAGAGAAGTGGGAATGGGTGCGAGGTGGGAGGGAGATTCAAGAGCAAGAGGACATAGGTACACCTATGGTTAATTCATGTGGATGTATGACACATCCAACCAATATTGTAAAGCAAGGATCAATGAACTAAAAAGAAATAACTGTTTAAAAAAATATGAACATAAACACAAACTTTGCAACAAGGTAATTCCATTTAAAAAACTATAGAAATTTCAGAAAACTACAAAAGTTCTACATGACCTTTGGTCTGGGGATCAGGTCTAACATACACACAAAAAAGCAACTTACCAAATTATGAATATAAATTATGTAAAAGATTGCCTTTTATCATTTCATACATTTACCCTGTGGAGGACCTTACTCGAGAGAACCAAAAACAAACGGTTAAATGAACCACAGACCACCCACCCTGGCCAGGCAACAGAGAAAAGAAAACACTTGCAGGAGTCATCTTACAACAGGAGGTCCTGGGAAGGAACAAGGAACGAACAAGCTACCACCAACCAGAATTCTGGAGAGGTCAGGAGATGGGAGGCTACAGTTCAGAGGTCCTACCAACCTCCCAGGATCCACTTCGCTGGAATCCATCTCAGCTGAGAGGTGCGTGTGCCCCCAAGAAGGATCCCAATTCAGAATGCCTGGCAAGAGACAAACCAGAAATGAACCCGATGAGCATAAAACCTGAGACTGTGAGCCACGTGACGGAGTGGTTCTCTCCGTTTCCCTCACCCTCCTGCCCTCCACCCCGGCAGCCCTTCCCAAGAAAGCCTCTCGCTTGGACAGCACTCCTCTCCTCAGGCAACTCATTGCCCAGTGTCAGACAAGAACTCACTCTCAAGCCCTGGAAGGGATCCCCCTTCCTTCATCAAAAGCAATATCCAGGAGAAAATATCTTCAAAACGTTGTCTTGCAGAGAAGGAAATCAGAGAAGGCAATGGCAGCCCGCTCCAGTACCATTGCCTGGAGAATCCCACGGATAGAGGAGCCTGGTAGGCTGCAACCCCGGGATCACTAAGAGTCGGACACGACTTCACTGAGTGACTTCACTTTCACTTTTCACTTTCCTGCACTGGAGAAGGACATGGCAACCCACTCCAGGGTTCTTGCCTGGAGAATCCCAGGGACAGAGGAGCCTGGTAGGCTGCTGTCTCTGGGGTCGCGCAGAGTCAGGCACGACTGAAGCGACGCAGCAGCAGCAGCAGAGAAGGAAATGGCACCACCTGCAGTACTCTGGTCTCACAAATCCCAGGGACAGAGGAGCTTGGTGGGCTACAGTCCAAAAGCAGGGCATTTCTGACGGCAGGAAACAGTCCCAGGGAAGCTGAGCTGCTCACCAAAGGCCCCAGAGCTTTGGATAGCACACCAGAGCTGTGGCTGAGGATTCCCAGCTGCCATGCCTCTTGATCCTGGCCTCTTTCACTAGATACATGTGTGGAAAACGAGAATCTAGAATATGCCCTGGTGGTTCCATAGTAAAGAATCCACCTGCCAGTGCTGGAGATGCATGTGCGATCCCTAGGATGGGAAGATCCCACATCCTCTGGAGCCCGTGTGCCACAACTGCCCAGCCTGTGCTCTACATCCTGGAAGCCACGATGCCGAGTTCACATGCTGCAGCCACTGAAGCCCGTGAGCCTGTGCCCCTCAACAAGAGGAGACACTGCAGTGAGAAGCCTGCAAACCACTAGTTATGGCCCATGCTCACCAAAACTAGAGAAAAGCCCACACACAAAGATGCAACACAGCAAACAATAAATAAAACTGTTTTTCTAAAAAAAATGCATATCTGGCAAAGAAACTGTACTCGAATTGTCCAAGAACACTAGAGCAAATGGGCCCATTCATAATTGGTAGTGACTGAAATAGACACCTGGCCACTGAGGGTATACTGATAGTAAACTATCATACAAAAACATCCTCAAGATACTGGTGCCATGCACGCAGGGCCCCCTTTGAAAGACAATCTGACAGTTTTTTTTCAGTAACCACGTGGGACAAGCACTGAATTCTGGGTATGACAAGCGGTGGAAGCCAGGTATCTTACCATTGGAATGCAAAGTTACAGATAAACAAAAGGACACGTTACACTGTCCAAGTCGTGGTGGATCGGGTTGGAGATATCATCACAAATTACCTTTAACTGAATATGTTCAAAGGCGAGCTGGAATACATGCATATATATATCCATGTATTGTCAGCTGAGCATATTGAGCTCCTACATGTATGTTTTAAATATCATTCTCTAATAAAAGGGAACAGGAAACATCTCCGATGGCCCGGTGGTAAAGAATCTGCCTACCGATGCAGGGAACACGGGTTCAATTCCTGTGTAGAGGATTCCACACGCCCAGGGGCAACGAAGCCCTTGAACAACTCTTGAAGTTTGCATGCTCCAGAGCCCAAGTTCTGCAAACAGAGAAAGCACTGCAATGAGAAGCCATGGCACAGCAACTAACTAGAGGGTAGCCTCTGCTCACTACAACTAGACAAACCAGCAATAAAGACCCAGCACAGTCAAAAATAATGTAATGTTTAAAAAAAAAAAAAAAGGACAGTTCTTTGAAGAAATGACTGAGACTAGGGGTGAGACTGTAAATATATGAGCCAGGGTCATCTTAAATTATGAGAAATTAAAGAAACTAAAGACAACTAACAAGCTGTCCAAACTGATACAAATGAATGTTGACACAGTGTTATCTGTATACACCAGCAAATAACAATCTGAAAAGGAATTTAAACAAACAGTTCCCTTTCAATCATGTCAACATTAATAAAAGACTTTGCTACGGACGGAATGAGGATGACAAGAATGGCTCACTGGAAATGATACATGATTGCTGAAAAATACCCTGAAGACATGGACAGATACTCCATAGCGATGAGAAGACTTCAGTTGGCAATACCGTGGAATGCATCTTCAATCTGAAATGAAGATTCAATATGAATTACAAAAGGCTGAAAGGGGGTTGCTAAACCACAAAAGATGCCAGCATTCTTGGCCTCCAGAGGAGAATTCCATCCAGGGCAAGTGAGGAAGCTTGATGGCTCAGAGGTTTTCTGTTAAAAAGTTTTATTAAAGTATAAAAGAGATCGAGAGAGCTGCTGACGTAGACATTAAAAGGGGGAAGAAAGAGGACCCCCTGCTAGTCTTTAGCCAGATGTTATACAGCCACTAGCAGTCTGCTAATGAAAGAAAGACAATGTCTCAGAGAATGGCACCAGGCCCCTCACCCACAGCATGCATTGAGATAACACTGGCAGCAGATGAGTCATCCCAGGCCATAAAATGATGGACATGAATCTTGAAGAAAGGCAGATTTCCAAGCACATATATAGTTTCATTCACATAGATTAAGAGAACAAGGTATGAGTAAAACATGCTGGTTTGTCAAGTCGTTTCTGAGGCTTTAGGGGGAACTGACCTGAAGACAGAGCCTTGGGTGAATACCTAGTACATTAACATACCTTAAGACAAACATTTCCATAAGAAAAATGCATTGCTTAGTTCAAGGTTTGAGAAAAGTGACATTCAGGTGGAGCCAGGAGTTGTCATGGCAACACAGAATTTTCAGAGAAACCTCTTTAAATTTGTATCAAGATGGAGAAAAAAAAATGCAACACTCTTTTGTCTCCTCCTGCCTCTTAAGAGAGAGAAAGAAACGTCTGACACTTGCAGTCTATCTTCTCTGTCTGGAGACCCCTGGCCTTCCTGCCTGGTATCCTCTCCAGGCGTGTAGGAAGCAATACATAGGCTGCTTGGGAAAACCGCGCGGGTCTGAGCTTTATGCAAAGGGGTAAAGCGGTAAAACCGTTGGCCCCAAAGGCGAGGCTTTTCTGCGACCGCCATGTTAGTCGGCTCCGAGACTGCAAACAAAGAGGGCAGAATACATGGTTCCCTGCTCCGCCGAGTCCGAGTTCCCTTACCTGTGGTCCACAGCCCTCCGCTCTGCTCGCTGGCTGCGGATCGACGGGGACCCAGGAGCCCACGAAACGAGCATTCCCAGCTGCGATGGCGAGCCCTGAGAGCACAACCGGGAACCCCTGGCCCCGACGCGCCGCCATGGTCATCCCGCCCCAGACCCGCTCACGTGAGCCGCCCTCCTGACCAGCCGCCCAGGTTCGCCCCGCCCCCGACGCGCGCACGGGGCGCCCCGCCCCCACGCCCCCTTCCAGGACGGGCGGGCGGGACCGCGACTGCCTCCAGGTGAAACACAAGGACAAGCAAATCCACCCCACCGAGGCAATCCAAGCTTTTTCTCAGCTGATCTGTCTATGATTTTGGGATAAAACTATGACTACAGAAAGCAAAGATGACCTAGGACAGCCATGATATTCTACAGAACCAGACCCTGGCGGGCAGAGGCTTGAAGAGGGCGCGGGAGCCCTATCAGTAACAGCAAGCCTCTGTAGCCCAGCGGTTAGGCAGGCTGGTGAGCAGGCGGACGGTGGCCTGCGATTTAGGAGTTCAAGTCCCCTATCTAACCCTTTGGCTTTTAGGGGGCGGGGGACCGCAAGAGGCGGGGCTTAGACCAGAAAAGTTTATTTTTATGTGAGGGTTAGGTTTAGGGTTCCGGCATCCCCCCAACTTGTTAGGGTTCAGGATCAGAATTCGGGTTTGGGGAATCCCCTCTCTTCTTAGGGTTCGGATTCGGGTTCAGGGTTCGTGTTTGGGGTTTGGCGTTCAGGGTTTGGGGCTAGGGGCTCGCGGTTCTAGTTTGGGGTTTGGGGTTCCCCTAAGGTTCAGCTTAGGGGTTTGGCGGTTGGGGTTCGGCTTAGGGGTTAGAGGTTTGTGGTTTGGGATTCGGGTTTGGAGATTGAAGTCTGGGTTTGGGCTTTAAGATTCGGTGTTGGGGTTTGGGGTTGGGTTAGGGTTACGGTATCACGGTTCAGGTTCACGGTTTGGGGATTGGAGCTCGGCGTTTAGTTTAGGGGTTCGGGATATAGGGTTTTGAGGTCAGGGTCGACTTCGGGGTTTGGAGTCGCGGTGAGGGGCTAGTAAGTGCCACACAGCCAAGGGCTCCAGCAGTACCAGCTCTGTCAGAGGAAAGGGAAGGGCAAGTGCAGGGCTCCTCCAGCGGTTGCTTGGGCGCCCAGACTCACCGCAGCACGGAGATCACCAGGCTCCCAGGGCCCCTGGCTGGGGTCTGCGGCTCCGCACTCCCAGAGGCTGACTCTGTGGGTGCCCAGCAGGGGCCTGACAGACCTAGGTTCCCTAGCGCTCTCCTCCCCAGCAGACATATGTGCAGGTGGTTGGGGCCTGCCCCTGCGTGTCTGGGATCCCGCCCACAGTCCCAGCTCGTGGGAAGTAGCCCCTGAGCCAAGACCTGCAGGAGGCGAGGGGCGGCACTGCCTGGAAGGAGAGTGCACAGCATGCAGGGAAGCGAGCCTCCTTGGGGGAAGATGAGGCAGCCCAATTGCCTGAGGCTGCCAGCCCTGGTTGGGGGGAGCCTAGTGCGCCTCCAGTAAGGCAGAGCTTCAGCTCTGCTCAGAGGCCCGAGCTGGCATAGTTTCTGGTGCGAGGCTGCTGTGCTCTGGGCGAGCCTTGCCCAGACTTGCCTCGCCGCTAATCGTAGTGCCCAGGAAGGAGCAGGCTCTGCGCGACTGGGAAACACCACTGGCGCCTTCCTGGCCTCAGCTCCGCTCCTGCCTTGCCTTTGCACCTAGGCCCCAGGCGTCCTTGCGGACGTTTTAGGGGCTGGTGTGTTCCACACTGCCAAGGGCTCCAGCAGTGAGAGCTCTGTTCGAGGGAAAGGAAGGGCATATTTGGAGTACAATCCTTTACCAGCGATGAGGCCCTCACCCTCACCCTGAACCGTTGCCCTCACCCTCACCCTCACCCTGACCCTGAACCCTCACCCCTCACCCTAACATGTTGGGGGGCTATTCCCCAAACTCTAACCTTCACCCTACCCTAACCTGACACCCTATCCACATCCTAAACCTAACCCACATCATAGTCACGCCCTCAACCCTATACTTACCCTTGAAGCACGTACCCACCTCATCTTCTTTTTTGACACGTCCCCTGCATAACAAAAGACAAGGTCATAATATTTCAACCATGGATCCAAGACCCATTATCCACAGAAAAGGAGTATACATACTGTGATCACATCATTTAAATCTCTTGCATCACCAAAATACCTCTCCACCACGTATCCAATCGCCATTGATGGATCACATCTATCTCATACATTTCATAACTTAGCAGTCAAATACGCAGCAGTAATCTGGGTAATTTTATACACAAGATATATTTATACCATAAATATTTCAACACATTCCACTTTCTACGATGAGTTCAATCTTCACAAAAGTAGGATGAACAGCACCTGTTTCCACTAGGATCCATCGCATTGCACAAAGTGACAGTGAGCGTGAAAATCTTAATGATGACCACCAGAAAGAAGGTCAGCACGGTTGATATCAGAGATTTTTCAGTGTTCCAATACAAGTTCTACCCAAATCCATAAGGAAAAACGTACGCATAGGAAACTACACATTGAAAACAAGTCTATTGAGTTTAATATTGGACATCATTTGTGTGAATCTTTAAGGCATAACTGCAGACATGCTTCAGACATTCTTCAAATTCATAGAATGACAACAAAGTATGGCTACGTACACTCCATTCGGTTTCATAAACCACTCATGAATAACCTCACAAGCCATTGAAAACCAGATGACAATTTCAAATAGCTTTGATCTACAAACAAGGCTGTAAGATAGAAAGTTAAAATCGAAATACATGAAGTAAATCCTCAATAGATAGGAAAACATCCCATGGTAGTGAAGTCAATTAACTTTAGTTATTAGGGCTTTCATGCACAGACTCATCTCCGATCGATGTGATCTCAATTCATATTTGGCAAAAAATACGAAAGCTGATCTTAGCAGTCATATTATTTTTCTTTGTACCCCTAAAATGAACATGAAATACTAAATTAAACCTGGAGGCTCACATTTCCCAATCGGTATACAAAGCAACAGCATGTCAAACTTTCTAATTCACATATGCATTTACATGAAATTGGATGAAATGCCCCTAAATAAACACATACTGCTATGCCCAATGTTTCACAAGGCAGAAAACACTCAATGAATGAAACTGAGAGGGTAACAGCCAGGAAGGCCAGGGGTCTCCAAAGGGAGGAGACGGGGTGCAAGTGTCAGACAGTTGTTATCTGTCACTTCCGAGGCAGGAGGAAACAAGCTGTTCTCTTCTTTCCCCTTCTCGATACAAATTTAAAAAGAGGTTTTCTCTTACAATTCTGTGTTGCTATAATGACACCTGGGTCCACCTGAACTTCACTTTTCTCATACTTTGAGCTGACCAAGGCATTTTTCTTATGGAAAGGTTTGCCTTAAGCTATGTGAATGTACTATGTATTGACCCTAGACTCTTATCTTCAAGTAGGTTCTGCCCAAAGGCTCAGAACTGACTTGACAAACCAATATGCTTTACTCATACATGGTTCTCCTGATCTATGTGAATGAAGCTATCTATTTGCTCATATCAATCATTTTATGGCCCAGGATGACTCACCTGGTGCCACGGTCATCTCCATATGTCTTGTGGGTGAGGGGTCTGCTGCCATTCCTTTCTCTAATGAGTAGACTGCTAGTAGCTAGATAACATCCAGCTAAAGATGAGTAGGGGGGCACTCTTTCTGCCCCCTTCTGATGTCTATGTCAGAAGCTTTCTCTCTTTTATACTTTCATAAAATGTTGCGACACAAAAGCTCTGAGTGATCAAGCCTCATCACTGGCCCCGGGTTGAATTCTTCCTCTAAGGAGCCCAAGAATTCAAGCATCTTTCCCGGTTAGACAACAACCTTTAAAAACAATGGTCTTTTCAAAAAAAAATGATGATAAGTGATGAGTATGCAGATGTCTACGAATGAAATGGGACCCATATGTCAAACCACATAAAAATATATCTTCCCTCAACATACATATAACACAATCAGGCCTTCATATGCATCGATTCGCCAACTATCAACTCATACAAATATGGATGTAAAATATCACAATACATTCCAAAGTTGAAAAGTGATGGATATTGACTTTCGCCCGCTGGTGATTCTTTTTATGTCATCTCCATTATATTAGCTATGACAATGAAGCATGTGCTGTGCTAAGTCACTTACATTGTGTCCAACTCTTTGGGATCATATGGACTAGGCCCCACCAGGCTCCTCTCTCCATGAGATTCTCTAGGCAAGGATACTGGAGTGGGTTGCCATGCTCTCCCTCAGGAGATCTTCCTGCCCCAGGGATCGAATCCATATCTCCTATGTCTCCTGCATGGGTATGTTCCGCATGTTCTTTACCACTAGAACCACCTGGGAAGCCCCAAGACACATGAACATCAGTGGATTTGGGGATCCACAGGCCATATACAGAACCATTCCTCCAACAAAACTGAAGAATGACTTTAAAATCTCAAACAAAACATGAGTGCATGTGTTCACAAACTTCACGGAGCAAGGGTTTCTTCGATCTGAAAACTGGCATCGATGAAGGATTGTGTGAAGAATGCTTCCAAGTCTATTTGGCAAACACAACCTAAGTTGGCTATATTTAGTCCTCAGATGAATGGAATGTCATGAGTACTGGTCGTTTCAAATAAGTAGCATGTGAAGCTGTTTACACTTATTGGGATGCGTGGTAGGCCACATTCACACATTTCAGTAGCATTGGTGCCAAAACGATACATTTCTCAGGGGAAGCTTCTACATGGACTCTTGGGATCAGAGCTCTAACTCATACACACATGCTTTTCCTTTTAAAATGATCCTGCATGATACGCAAACAAAACACTGGATGAACACCTAGACGGTGAGCTCTGTACTAAATGATTTTAAAGCCAGTAGATGGAATGAGCTCATGAGGAAGACTACAAACGAGTCATCTTCTTCAACTTGGTCAAACTGCTCATAGTCATACAGGTGAATGAAAAGTTGAGCCTGTTGTCATTCAATCTGTTTAAAAGAAATAGAATAATACAACAAATTAGTAAATCTTATTTTCTTAATAAACATTGTATGATTTCTGCACAGCTTTGTTACTGGCATGAATAGAATATCTACAATAATAATTTGTCACAGTGAAATGGATTCACATTCGCTATCGAGTCACATCTATAATTGATGCCATAGCTGTTTGATACTATTGCTTGAATGAATGCAACTTATGTGACTTCACAAACTACAAACACGACTAACATAACAGCTATTATAAAACCTTGAGTGACATGAGCGTGAAGACGTAGTAGAGTTGCTCTCAAGAATAATGATACTATTATTCACTGCAGCCATAGTACTGGAATCTGTACATTCACACCCCTGCAAAAGAGACGGAAAGGATAGAATAATAATAAAGGAACTTCATAACTATATTCCTACTGTAAACATTCAACACGACGTTTTCTTTTAAACTGACTCTCATATTTGGTCTACTGTAACCTCTTCTGTGTTCATTTTATGCTAAACTTATTGCTAACAGTAAAATTACCATATGAGCTCTAATTAATTTTTTTTTACTTGCAAAGCTAGTGATAGAACCAAAGGCCAATATCTACATCAAACAGGAGGAACGGAATGGAAACTGTAAACAATTTTATGGAATAACATTTCCGTGCTCCTACTCAGTCAAACAGACATTCAAAAGGATGTGATTTTTCTGACAGTTTATTTCGGAAACTTGGAAGTGGATGACTGCAAACAATAAAACGAATAATATATTGATACATAATATTAATAATATACACTGGGTCATTCTTTTTTCTATTCTGCCACAGCTAACTGACTGGAAGTCAGTTGTCGTAACTACTACTAACATAAGACCCTCACCGATAAGTGAAGATACATAGGAAAATCCATAATAGATCCAAAAACCATCAAAGATAGAATGGTAATAAAAAAATACAGTGACAGTTTAGTTGGTATAAGAAACAGGATGATTATGAAAGCAAAGCCAACAATCATGGATAGGCCATGGAAGCCCGTGGCTGTCACGAGTGTTGACTTGGATCCTTCATCTCAGGTTGTTAAAAGTGCATGGTAAAATCCAGAGGTTTGCAGCAGTGGTAACCTCCTGAACAGACTGAAATAAACAGGGTTTCCAGAATATCCTGACGATTTCGATCTACTAGGCTGTGGTGAGCTCAAGCAATACATACTCCAGAGGACAGAAGACAGACAGGTTGGGAACACGTTTACTGCACTTAGGGAGAAAGGGAATGTTGCTACTCAGCCTAGTCCAAGTGTAGAAGCAACACCTCGGTGATTCGACCTTTAAAGACTCGATACATATGAGAACGACTGGTATGAAGAAACCTTCAGAAGTGCCTTCTCAGACCTCCTCCCATCATAAGCACAAGCATAATGAAAACACTGAGTTTTCATGGTCTCACGCAAAATTAGACTCACTTATGACTTTGCTTTGAGAAGAGTTGAACTACTCATTGTTAAAGAGAAATGATCCTTTCTTCTCTGAAGATCTGTGAATCATTCATAGGGTGTGGTGAATAAACTACTTACGGATCTAATACATAAAAATGCAATAGGCTAAGCACAGAGATGTTTTTCTCCCTTTCTCAAAGGACGGAACATTTTGTATTTGCACTGATTTTATGTCTTGACTTCATGTACAATTATACAGTGATTTTTTTAGTTGACATACAATAGGACTAAAAATATTGATATAATACTAATAACTCATGTTGGTATGTGTGGTTGTCACATAGGATTCACAGGAGATTTAAATTCACAGTTGTCAATGTAAAGGATGAATGCTATTTAGCTTCTTCGTGAATCTAGACCACGAATGAAGAGTTTTCCTCAACATATTTCACTGAGGGAAATACAAGGATGATAGGCATAATACTATGCTTCGACTCATGGATATCTAAGCATTGCTCACAATACAGATCTGATTTTCGAAATCAGGGTTCTTTCAGTGTCCTTGAACAGCATTTGTTTTTCTGTATACAGAAGAAAAAAACTCCTGAGTATCAAACTTGTTCACATAAAACATGTGTATGAATTGTTACCTTCCTGAAACAGGGATCAAACCCACATCACTTCCACCTCCTGCACTGGTAGGCAGATTATTTATTTATCAACTGCGCCACCTGGGAATCGACATACATTTCAAGGACCACTGCCATCAGCTTCTACTGTTCATGACCAAAGTAGGAGAAACAACATTGGAAGAAGTACTCATAAGGGTACTCATAGGAAGTACTCATAAGTCAAGGAACTGTTATACGGGGTACTCTCGTTATTACTTGGACAAGTCAGTTCCTCCGATGATGATGGGTATAACTGAAAAATTACTACAAATGCATGGGATGCGATGTCTACATGATAAATGTGTTCCTCTTACACTATTGCTTCAGGGATGCCTACTCCAGCATGAAGGACTGCACTTCAAGGGACGCCTGCTATTCCAGCTCAAGCAACAGATAGTGAAGTGCAGATCATTGTCCTTTGTTGAAAATAATCAGCAGTTTGTCAACACAGGGAACATGCCGGAGGAACCCTCGGGATGGAACTCTGAAAACAGGTTGGGCCCTCTTTTTGCCAAGCCCTGCGATAAAATACAAATCAGAAAAAGAAAAATAGCATCGGTTTGGTCAGGACTTCGTCATCTTTTCTTTCTCGGTAGCAGGAAGCAGACATTGAGGCCAGAGGACGGCAGGGTTTCATTGTGAACTAACGTTGGGTGGGGTGGAAGCTCATCTCTCTAGTAAGAATGTGGCTCAATAAAACGGAATTTCATTCGCTTCATGGACATAGAGTTCTACAATCCTTCATTAAGGAATTCAATGAGTTATATTTCCTTCTACCTTCACAATCTCTTGGTTTACAAGAATGTCAATTGCTAGTCCAGCACTTATACGATGAGCGTTACAGGTAGTATTAGTGTATAAACGAGGAGGAGCAATGGCAGGAAGTTTACTTATTCTCTGTTTGAATTCTTGATTTTTTATATAATTTTTTATAACATCCTTACAGATGTGGATATTTTAGTGACATGTATAAATACACGTTGAGTAGTGCTATGATAACTCATAGTGTTGGCACAATAAATATCATGCTTACTATGTGCTTTTCATATATTCCTTTTGAGATTCTCTTCCATGATACATTATCAAAAGATATTTAATAGTTTCCTAAACTGTACAGTAGGTCCTTGTGGCTTCTTTTATATATAGGAATGTATTTGTTAATAATTCAAACAAAAACTGGTACACAGATATTCACAGTGACATTCACAATAGCTCAAAGGTAGAACTCATTCAAGTGTCCGTTGGTGGGAGACTGAATATGACACACAAGGTATATTCAGAAGCTTGAACGGTATTCCACCATACAAAAAAGTACATGAAATGGTGCTGCCACTCTGCAAGACATTACAGAAATGACTCCAAAAGGAACACATGGAATAAATACATAGTTTGATTCCAATTCATGCTATGTATCCAAAAGGATTGGGAAAGGGGGCTGAAAAAATGGATACTTCTTCAGTCATACTGACAACAGCATGATTCACACTGGCAAACAAACAGAAGTAATCTAAGTGTCCATGGCAACCAATTCCATAAACAAACTGTGGTATACCCACAATGGAATCTGATTCGGCCCTTCAAAGTCAGTAATTCTGACAATGCGACAATGTGGACAAACCTTATGGTCATTAGATTAAGTGAAATAAACCAGACCAAGAAAAAGACAAACGTTCTGTGATTCCACTCATATGAGATATCCAAACGAGTCAAATCTGTCAGAAATAGCAGAAAGTGATTCCGACCGATCAAAGAGAGTTCATGTTTCATGGACCTCAGTTTCCCTTGGAAAAACTGACTTCCCGTGATATCTCCAAAACCAATTAGACAAATAATTGGAAGCTATATCCAGTCAAATGAACGTAGACGTAATGTTACAGTGTACACCAAACTCACTCAAACTTCTCAACAGACAAAAGGCAAAACTGTATCTATGGTACTTCAGCTTAGCTTAAAACTGTATCTACAGTACCTCACTTCTGCTTTTAAAATGTAATAACAGCAACACACTAAAGTCTATCCAAAAAAGCATATAAAACATATATCACCTCAACTTTAAACCATTAGAAATTTAAACTGTGAAAAACCTTATTCACAAAACTTAAACACAAGCCACAGGAAAATATATTGATAAAATACATATCTGATAAAGGATTGTACTCTAAATATACCAAAAAATCTAGAACAATCTGGTAAACAATGTATACACCTAAACACCTGGCCTACAGAAATATCAAGATAGTAAATAAGCCTATCAAAGAGACTCAAAATCACATATCATGAGGAAATGACAAACTAAAATAACAGGGAGGTAGCACTGCACACCTATTAGATCCAGTAAACTCAAAAAAGGGGGTAGGGCACAGCTTCTCCGGCGGCTCAGTGGTGAAGAATCTGCCTGACAATGCAAGACACGCTAGTTCGATCCCTTACCCCAGAAGATCCCACATGCCACAGAGAAACATAGCTGGATTTTTCCACAGCTAAACAAGGCTCACCTGTGATCTGAATACTACATGTCTAGCACTTACTAAACAGCTTTGAAAACATGTCCAGAAAAAAAGTATCACATGATTATATACAACATCTCTACTTGTAATAACTAAACACTTTCAAAGATCAGGATGTCTTCAGTAGATGACAGTGTAAACAAATGGGGATACATCCGAAGTGAAGGGGAGCAAATGCTACCACAAAAATACCACCTCAGCATGAGAATTAGTTGGACCCAATTAACTTTTATTGTTTAGAGGACACATGATCGTCTCTGAAACCCAAGTTCAAGACAGCTCTTCTGTGAGTCACATTTACCACAGAAATCTCATTTCAAAGGAATCCTCTCTATATGCCAGATAGAAGGATGAGACACAGTCTTTTGAAACTCTTTTTTCTTTTCTATCCATAGGGAAAGCTAAGCCATAAATCTGCACAACAACCATACCCTTCCTTTCCTTTGGTTGTATTTTTTAAATATTTGTTTCTTTTTTAATTTGCCTGCACCAGGTCAACCTTCATTGAGGCAAGCCAGATATTTAGCTACAGCATGCAAATTCTCCACTGTGGCATGGGAGATCTAGTTCTTGGATCAGGGAATGAACCTGGGCCTCCTTCTTTGGGAGTGTCCAGTCTCAGCCACTGGACCACCAGGAAGTGCCTGTTTTGTTTTTAGATGAAGGTGGAATCTAAGGTGATATCTTGGGCCATTTCAGTCACTGACTCAGTTTCCTGAGTTTCTCCAAAGCACGCAAAAGGTGCACATTATTAAACTGGTTTGCAAAACAAGAAAAGGTTGTCTGCTACAACACTGTATGCTTACAAATATCTAAACGGTAAATGGCATATTATTTATTTTTAATTACTATGGGGGGAGAAAGAATGCAGGATTCATACATGTTACAACAGGAAGAAATATTAAAACCATCTTCAGTGAAAAAAAAATCCATATAGGAAAGGCCACTCAGAACCCTTATTCACCATGTCTGCTTTCAATCCATCAAGTTTGTCCAAATAACTGAAAATCTCGGTAACACTCTAAATAACGAAAAAAGGATGAAGATGGAAACAAAAGATATACTCATACACTTGAACAATTGCTAAAAGTGGAAGCGGGGCTGTGGATTACATTATAATGTAGATACCATATGATTTCCTGATTTTGGAGATTATGTGCTGGTTCTGCAGAAGGTACCCATTTTGGATAAAAGACAGAGAGTATTTTAGATGATGTGGCAAATGCTAGCACTTGTTCCCATTGCTAGGCATTTTCTGTACATTTTAAATGACTGGAAAGTATACTAGGTTTCAAAACAACCATGCCAATACCACAAAAGACATTTAGAGTAGACAGGCAGGAAACTTTCTTACACAGGCCAAGACTTACCCAGACGAAGTTCAAGGTAAGCTGCGATGCTCACTGCCCTTGAAGGAGTCCACGTGGAATGAAGAAGTACTGTGGGAAGTCTATTAGTAACCACCATGTCTTGGGTCCTCTGGATGACCTACTGCAGGAGAAACAGATTCGACAGATAAAATGTTCCACATAACTTCACAAAAAGTTGTTAGACTACATTCAGTAAAGCTGAATCATTTCGGATCAATTTACAATCCTATAAAATACTACCATTTACAGTCCAAAAATCACTTGCATTTCTATACACTAACAACAATCAGAAAAAAAAAATTAAGAAAATCCCACTTAAATAAAACATCTAGCAACAAACTTAATCAAGAACATGAAAGACCAGTAGTCAGAAAACTAGAAAGCACTCATAAAGAAACCAAAGAAAACACAAATACACAGAAAATTATCCCACGCTCATGCACTGGAACAATGAGGAATTAAAAGGTCCATTCCAACCAAAGTCATCAACAAATACAGTGACTGCAATCACAAAATAATATTCGATGGCATTTTTCACAGAAATAGAAATAGTCCTAATATTAGACTGCTAATGTTGAACAGGACCTTAAATGGCCAAAAAGACTCTGAGAAAGAGGAACACAGCTGGAGGCATCTTCCTATCCCTCTTCAAACTACATCACGGAGCTGGAGTGACCACCACAGTGAGGAACTGGCAGGAACACAGACACATGGACTCCAGGAGAGAAGAGAGAGCCCAGAAACGAACCCACATGTACATGGTCAATTCCTGAAAATCAAACCAGGAACGAGCAAAGAGGAAAGGACAGTCTTCTCAAGAAACAGTGACAGGAAAACGGCCACCTACACGGAAGAACATCAGTGTTCATCCTCTACATCATCTAACGCAAATCTAACTAAAAACCCACCGTTTTGCACACGGAGCTCTTTCCCCCTGAGTCCTCTGAGATGGACCTCCAGTCAGCCCTCAGCTGGACACAGGAAACGTCTACTCCGTCCTCATTTTTCGCTCTGGCAGCGCCTCCCTGCTGGTGGGCACTGAGGCAACCCTGCTCCTCTCAGCCTGGATGCAGCCCTGTTATCCAGAAGCCTGAGCCCTGATGGTCCTGAGGAGACAAAGCTCCCGCCAGCTGCTCACGGAGCAGAGTCTAAAGGCAAAGCGTCCTGTGCCCGCGGGTCAGAAGGGGGTTTGGCGCCCCCTGCGGGCCACAAGAGAAGAGCGGGCAGCCCGGCGCTCACAGACCTCAGAGGGCTCACCCAGAAGCAGCTCTGCTGCGAGCACTCAGACTGGAAGCCCAAACTGAAATGGAGCAGAATAGCCCCATGACCCTCCGCAAAACATGGCTAAGGAACAATCAGAGCCTGTATGGAATGCAGCCATAAAAAGGAACACATTTGAGTCTGTTCTAATAAAGGGGAGGGAGTCAGTCAAAGAGAGAAAAACATGGAATCTAGAAGGATGGTACTGACGAGTCTGTTCACAGAGCAGCAATGGAGATCCAGACATGGAGAACAGATTTACAGACAAGGGTGGGGAACAAGAAGGAGAGGGTGAGATGAATGGAGAGCGCAGCATGGATGCAGGTACACCAACATTTGTAAATAGACAACCAATGGGAATTTGCTGTATGATTCAGGGAACTCAAACTGGGGCTCTGTAGTGACCTAGAGAGGTGGGAATGGGTGTGAAGTGGGAGGGAGATTCAAGAGCAAGAGGACATAGGTACACCTAATGTGGATGCATGACAAATCAAACCAATATTGTAAAGCAATGATCAATCAACTAAAAAGTAATAACTCTTTAAAAAAATATGAACATAAACACAAACTTTGCAACAAGGTAACTCCATTTTAAAAACTATAGAAATTTTAGAAAACTACAAAAGTTCTACATGAACTTTGGTCTGGTGATCAGGTCTAACATACACACAAAAAGGCAACTTACCAAATTATGAATATAAATTATTTAAAACATTGCCTTTTATCATTTCATACATTTACCCTGTGGAGGACCTTACTCGAGAGAACCAAAAACAAACGGTTAAATGAACCACGGACCACCCACCCTGGCCAGGCGACAGAGAAAAGAAAACACTTGCAGGAGTCATCTTACAACAGGAGGTCCTGGGAAGGAACAAGGAACGAACAAGCTACCACCAAGCAGAATTCTGGAGAGGTCAGGTGATGGGAGGCTCCAGTTCAGAGGTCCTACCAACCTCCCAGGATCCACTTCGCTGGAATCCATCTCGGCTGAGTGGTGGGTGTGCCCCCAAGAAGGATCCCAATTCAGAATGCCTGGCAAGAGACAAACCAGAAATGAACCCAATGACCATAAAACCTGAGACTGTGAGCCACGTGACAGAGTGGTTCTCTCCGTTTCCCTCACCCTCCTGCCCTCCACCCCGGCAGCCCTTCCCAAGAAAGCCTCTCGCTTGGACAGCACTCCTCTCCTCAGACAACTCATTGCCCAGTGTCAGACAAGAACTCACTCTCAAGCCCTGGAAGGGATCCCCCTTCCTTCATCAAAAGCAATATCCAGGAGAAAATATCTTCAAAACGCTATCTTGTAGAGAAGGAAATGGCAATGGCAGCCGCTCCAGTACCATTGCCTGGAGAATCCCATGGACAGAGGAGCCTGGTAGGCTGCAACCCCGGGGTCACTAAGAGTCGGACACGACTTCACTGAGTGACGTCACTTTCACTTTTCACTTTCCTGCACTGGAGAAGGACATGGCAGCCCACTCCAGGGTTCTGGCCTGGAGAATCCCGGGGACAGAGGAGCCTGGTAGGCTGCTGTCTATGGGGTCACGCACAGTCAGGCACGACTGAAGCGACACAGCAGCAGCAGCAGAGAAGGAAATGGCACCACCTGCAGTACTCTGGTCTCAGAAATTCCAGGGACAGAGGAGCTTGGTGGGTACAGTCCAAAAGCAGGGCATTTCTGATGGCAGGAAACAGTCCCAGGGAAGCTGAGGTGCTCACCAAAGGCCCCAGAGCTTTGGATAGCACACCAGAGCTGTGGCTGAGGATTCCCAGCTGCCATGCCTCTTGATCCTGGCCTCTTTCACTAGATACATGTGTGGAAAATGAGAATCTAAAATATGCCCTGGTGGTTCCATAGTAAAGAATCCACCTGCCAGTGCTGGAGATGCATGTGCGATCCCTAGGATGGGAAGATCCCACATCCAATGGAGTCTGTGTGCCACAACTGCCGAGCCTGTGCTCTAGATCCTGGAAGCCACGATGCCGAGTTCACACGCTGCAGCCACTGAAGCCCGTGAGCCTGTGCCCCTCAACAAGAGGAGACACTGCAGTGAGAAGCCTGCAAACCACTAGTTATGGCCCATGCTCACCAAAACTAGAGAAAAGCCCACACACAAAGATGCAACACAGCCAACAATAAATAAACCTGTTTTCCTAAAAAAAGGCATATCTGACAAAGAAACTGTACTCGAATTGTCCAAGAACACTAGAGCAAACAAGCCCATTCATAATTGGTAGCGACTGAAATAGACACCTGGCCACTGAGGGTATACAGATAGTAAACTATCATACAAAAACATCCTCAAGATACTGGTGCCATGCACGCAGAGCCCCCTTTGAAAGACAATCTGACAGTTTTTTTTCAGTAACCACGTGGGACAAGCACTGAATTCTGTGTATGACAAGCGGTGGAAGCCAGGTATCTTACCATTGGAATGCAAAGTTACAGATAAACAAAAGGAAACGTTACAATGTCCATGTCGTGGTGGATCGGGCTGGAGACATCATCACAAATTACCTTTAACTGAATATGTTCAAAGGTGAGCTGGAATACATGGATATATATATCCATGTATTGTCAGCTGAGCATATTGAGCTCCTACATGTATGTTTTAAATATCATTCTCTAATAAAAGGGAACAGAAAACATCTCCGATGGCCCGGTGGTAAAGAATCTGCCTACCGATGCAGGGAACACGGGTTCAATCCCTGTGTAGAAGATTCCACACGCCCACGGACAACGAAGCCTTTGAACAACTCTTGAAGTTTGCATGCTCCAGAGCCCAAGTTCTGCAAACAGAGAAAGCACTGCAATGAGAAGCCATGGCACAGCAACTAGAGGGTTGCCTCTGCTCACTACAACTAGACAAACTAGCAATAAAGACCCAGCACAGTCAAAAATAATGTAATGTTAAAAAAAGGGACAGTTCTTTGAAGAAATGACTGAGACTAGGGGTGAGACTGTAAAAATATGAGCCAGGGTCATCTTAAATTATGAGAAATTAAAGAAATTAAAGACAACTATCAAGCTGTCCAAACTGATAAAAATGAACGATGACACAGTGTTATCTGTATACACCAGCAAATAACAATCTGAAAAGGAAGTTAAACAAACAATTCCCTTTCAATCATGTCAACATTAATAAAAGACTTTGCTATGGACAGAATGAGGATGACAAGACTGGCACACTGCAAATGATACATGATTGCTGAAAAATACCCTAAAGACATGGACAGATACTCCATAGCGATGAGAAGACTTCAGTTGGCAATACCGTGGAATGCATCTTCAATCTGAAATGAAGATTCAATATGAATTACAAAAGGCTGAAAGGTGGTTGCTAAACCACAAAAGATGCCAGCATTCTTGGCCTCCAGAGGAGAATTCCATCCAGGGCAAGTGACGAAGCTTGATGGCTCAGAGGTTTTCTGTTATAAAGTTTTATTAAAGTATAAAAGAGATCGAGAGAGCTGCTGACGTAGACATTAAAAGGGGGAAGAAAGAGGACCCCCTGCTAGTCTTTAGCCAGATGTTATACAGCCACTAGCAGTCTGCTAATGAAAGAAAGACAATGTCTCAGAGAATGGCACCAGGCCCCTCACCCACAGCATGCATTGAGATAACACTGGCAGCAGATGAGTCGTCCCAGGCCATAAAATGATGGACATGAATCTTGAAGAAAGGCAGATTTCCAAGCAAATATATAGTTTCATTCACATAGATTAAGAGAACAAGGTATGAGTAAACATACTGGTTTGTCAAGTCGTTTCTGAGCCTTTAGGGGAAACTGACCTGAAGACAGAGCCTTGGGTAAATAGTACATTAACATAACTTAAGACAAACATTTCCATACCTTAAGACAAACATTTCCATAAGAAAAAGGCATTGCTTAGTTCAAGGTTTGAGAAAAGTTAAATTCAGGTGGAGCCAGGAGTTGTCATGGCAACACAGAATTTTCCGAGAAACCTCCTTTTACATTTGTATCAAGATGGAGAAAAAAAAAATGCAACACTGTTTTGTCTCCTCCTGCCTCTTAAGAGAGAGAAAAAAACGTCTGACACTTGCAGTCTATTTTCTCTGTCTGGAGACCCCTGGCCTTCCTGCCTGGTATCCTCTCCAGGCCTTTAGGAAGCAATACACTAAGCTGCTTGGGAAAACCGCGCGGGTCTGAGCTTTATGCAAAGGGGTAAAGCGGTAAAACCGTTGGCCCCAAAGGCGAGGCTTTTCTGCGACCGCCATGTTAGTCGGCTCCGAGACTGCAAACAAAGAGGGCAGAATACATGGTTCCCTGCTCCGCCGAGTCCGAGTTCCCTTACCTGTGGTCCACAGCCCTCCGCTCTGCTCGCTGGCTGCCGATCGCCGGGGACCCAGGAGCCCACGAAACGAGCATTCCCAGCTGCGATGGCGAGCCCTGAGAGCACAACCGGGAACCCCTGGCCCCGACGCGCCGCCATGGTCATCCCGCCCCAGACCCGCTCACGTGAGCCGCGCTCCTGACCAGCCGCCCAGGTTCGCCCCGCCCCCGACGCGCGCACGGGGCGCCCCGCCCCCACGCCCCCTTCCAGGACGGGCCGGCGGGACCGCGACTGCCTCCAGGTGAAACACAGGACAAGCAAATCCACCCCACCGAGACAATCCAAGCTTTTTCTCAGCTGATCTGTCTATGATTTTGGGATAAAACTATGACTACAGAAAGCAAAGATGACCTAGGACAGCCATGATATTCTACAGAACCAGACCCTGGCGGGCAGAGGCTTGAAGAGGGCCCGGGAGCGCTGTCAGCAACAGGAAACGTCTGTAGCGTAGCGGTTAGGCAGGCTGGGGAGCAGGCAGACTGTGGCCTGTAAGTCAGGAGTTCAAGTCTCCAACGTTACCCTTTTGCTCTTAGGGGGCGGGGGACCGCAAGAGGCGGGGCTTAGACTAGAAAAGTTTATTTTTATTTTAGAGGTTTATTGTTATGTTTAGGGTTAGGGTTCGGGCAACCCCCCCACTTGTTAGGGTTCAGGTTCGGGTTCGGGGTTAGGGTTAGAATTCGGGGACCCCCTCTTCTTATAGTTTGGATTTGGGTTAGGGTTCAGGTCAGGGTCAGGGTTCGGGTTACAGTTAGGGTTGGCATTAGTGTTAGGGATATGGCTTAAAGTGAGCGCTAATAGGGCCCATAGTGCTTTATTAGCCTGCCCTGGTGGGCCGAGGCTTGAAGAGTGCCTGGGAGCAACCTCTAACCCCGTGAATCTGGGTAGCATAGCGGTTAGGTGGACAGCCAAGTAAACAGGCAATCCGGCTCCGTGGGTCAGAAGTTCAAGCCCAGGCTTATCTCTTCTGCCTTTAGGGTGGGGGACCGCAAGGGGCGGGGCTTAGGGCAGAAAAGTTTCTTTTTACTTTAGAGTTTTATTGTGAGGGTTAGGGTTAGGATTCCGGCATCCCCTCAACTTGTTAGGGTTCAGGTTCAGAGTTCGGGTTCGGGGAATCCCCTCTCTTCTTAGGGTTTGGATTCGGGTTCGGGTTAGAGTTCAGGGTTCGGGTTTGCAGTACGCGGTTCGTGTTTGGGGTTTGGAGTTCAGGGTTTGGGGTTAGGGCTTCGCGGTTCTAGTTTGGGGTTTGGGGTTCCGATTAGGGGTTCAAGGTCCAGCATAGGGGCTTGGGATTTGGGGTTCGGGTGAGGGGTTCGCGGTTCGGGTTTGGGATTTGAGGATCGGGTTAAGGGTTTGGGGTTTGGGGTTTGGGGATCAGGTTAGGGGTTCTTGGTTTGGGTTAGGGGTTCGCAGTTCGGGTTTGGGGTTTGAGGTTAGGGTTAGGGGTTTGGGGTTTGTGGTTTGGGTTGGGGGTTTGGGATTGGGGTTAAGGGTTTTGGGTTTGGGATTCGGGTTAGGGGTTTGGGGTTTGGGCTTCGCGGTTTGGGTTTGGGGTTTGGGGTTTGGGTTAGGGGTTCGCGGTTAGGGTTTGGGGTTTGGGGTTCGCGGTTTCGGTTTGGGGTTTGGGTTAGGGGTTCGCGGTTAGGGTTTGGGGTTTGGGGTTCGGGTTAGGGGTTCTCAGTTCGGGTTAGGGGTTCGCGGTTTAGGGGTTTGGGGTTTGGAGTTTGGGATTTGGGTCAGGGGTTCGCGATTTGGGGTTCCTGTTATGGGTTTGGGATTTGGGTTCAGGGTTGGGGTTTGGGGGTTTTGGGATTTGGGTTTGGGGTTCGGGGATTGGGGTTCGAGGTTCCGATTAGGGGTTCAGTATGTGAGGTTTGTGTTTCGGGGGTCGAGATTTGAGGTTTGGGGTTTGGGGTTCGGGGGTTTGGGTTCATGGTTTGGGGTTGGGGGTGTGAGGTGCAGTTTAGAGTTTCGCTGTTCGGGTTAGGAGTTAGGGGTTGGCGGTTTGGGGTTTGGCTTAGGGGTTTGGGGTGTGCGGTTTGGGGTTTGAGGTTTGGGGTTCCGGTTAGGGGTTTGGGGTTTGGGGTTCGGGTTAGGGGTTTGGAGTTTGGGTTTGGAGGTTTGGGTTTTGGGGGTTGGGTTTCGGGTTTTAGGGTTCAGTTTCGGTGTTCGCGGTTGGGCTTTGGGGTTCAGGTTAGGGGTTTGCGATTGGGGTTAGGGGTTTGGGTTTGGGTTCAGGGTGTGGGGTGTGGGGTACAGGTTAGGGGTTTTGGTTCAGGGTTTAGGGTTCGGTTTAGGGGTTTGCGGTTCCAGTAAGGGATTAGGGCTGTGCGGTTTGGGTTTGGGTTTAGGTTTGGGGTTCGGGTTAGCGGTTTGGGGTTCGGGGTTTGGGTTCTGGATTTGGGGTTCGGGGTTCGAGTTATGGATTCGGGGTTTGGGCTACGTGGATCAGTGTTTGCGGTTTGGGGTATGGGGGTCGGGGTTTGGGTTTGGGGTTTGGGGCTCGGGTTAGGGTTCGGGTTCGGGTTCGGGTTAGGGGTTCACGGTTCGGTTTAGGGGTTTGGGGTTCCCGGTTCGGGGTTTGGGGTTTGCAGTTGGGATAGGGGTTCGGATTCAGGGTATGGGGTTTGGGGTTCGGGTTCCATGTTTGGGGTATGTGGTTCGGGGTTTGGGGTACGTGGTTCATTGTTTGGGGTATGGGGTTCCGGTTAGGGGTTTGCAGTTTGGACTTTGGGGTATGAGTTAGGAGTTTGGGGTCAAGGGTTTAGGTTTTGGGGTTTCGATTCAGTTTAGAGGTTAGCGCTTTGGGTTTGGCATCAGGCTTTGGGGTTTGGGGTTTGGGGCTCAAGGTTCGGGATTCATGGATTGGGGTTCGGTTTCGGGGTTCGCTGATCAGGTTAGGGGTTAGTGATTGGGGTTGGTGTTTTAAGGTAGGGGTTTGCAGTTCAGGTTATGGGTTAGGGGTTTGGTGCTTGGTTTTCGGGTTTGGATTAGGGGTTCAGCTATGGGTTTGGGTTAGGGGATCCTGATTCAGGTTGGAAGTTCTGTCCTTGGGGTTCGAGATTTGGATTCGGTATAAGGGTTGGGGTACACGGTTTGGTGTTTGGGTTAGGGGTTTGGGGTTCGGAGTTTGGGGTTTCTGGTTCTGACTATGGGCTTGGGGTTTGGGGTATGGGGTTCGGCTGAGGGTTAGAGGTTCGCGCTTTGGGGTTTTGCTTTAGAGAATGGACTTTGGGTTTGGGATTTAGGGGTCGGTGTTTGGGTTCGGGGTTGGGTTAGGGTTCAGGTTCACGGTTTGGAGACTGGAGCTCGGGATTCGGTTTCTGAGTTCGGGATATAGGGTTTTGAAGTCAGGGTGGAGTTCGTGGTTTGGACTCGCGGTTAGGGGATAGTGAGTGACACATGGCCAAGGGATCCAGCAATACGAGCTCTGTCAGAGGGAAGGGAAGGGCAACTGCAGGGCTTCTCCAGCTGTAGCTTGGCCTCCCAGACTCAGCACAGCGCGGAGAGCACAAGATTCCCAGGGCCCCTGGCTGCAGTCTGCAGCCCCACACACCGGGGGCTGAATCCGTGAGCGCCCAGAAGGTGGCTGACAGACGTAGTTTCCCTAGTGCTCTCCTCCCCAGCAGAGACGTGTGCAGGTGGTTGGGGCCTGCCCCTGCGTGTCTGGGCTCCCGTCCACAGCCCCAGCTCGGGGAATCAGGCCCTGAGCCAAGACCTGTAGGAGGCGCAGGGCTACCCCGCCTGGAAGCCTAGTGCACAGCATGCGAGAAGAGAGCCTCCTTGGGAGAAGAGGAGGCAGCCCAGATGCGTGCGGCTGCAATCACTGCTTGGGCGGAGACGAGTGCGCCTCCAATACTGCATAGCTCCAGCTCTGCTCAGAGGCCTGATCTGGCAGAGTGCTGGCGTGAGGCTGCTCTGCCCTGGGCGAGCCTTGCCCAGACTTGCCTCGAGGCTAGGCTTCCAGTCCAGAAAGGAGCGGGCTGAGCGAGACAGGGAGATGCTACTGGCGCCTTCCTGGCCTCAGCTCCACTCCTGCCTTGCCTTTGCACCTAGTCCCCCGGCGTTCTTGTGGAGGGCTTAGTTGCCGGTGGGTTGCACACTGCCAAGCGCTCCAGCAGTGAGGGCTCTATTAGAGGCAAAGTGAGGGCAACTGGAAGTCTATTCTTACGGTTGCTTGACCGCCCAGACTCAGCACAGCACGGAGAGCACAAGGCTCACAGGGCCCCTAGTTGGGGTCTGCAGCCCCACACACGCGGAGGCTGACTCGGTGAGTGCCCAGAAGGTGCCTGACAGATGTCATTTCGCTAGTGCTCTGCTCCCCAGCATAAACGTGTGCAGGTGGTTGGGGCCTGCCCCTGCGTGTCTAGGCTCCCGTCCACAGCCCCAGCTCAGGGAAGCAGCTCCTGAGCCAAGACCTGTGGGAGGCGCAGGGAGCGGCGCCTGGAAGCCTAGTTTACAGCACGCGGGAAGCCAGCCTCCTCGGGAGAAGAGGAGGCAGCCCTGCTGTGTGCGGCTGCATTCACTGCTTTGGCGGAGCCGAGTGCGCCTCCAGGACGGCAGAGCTCCAGCTCTGCTCAGAGACCCGATCTGGCAGAGTTGCTGGCCTGAGGCTGCTCTGCCCTTGGCAAGCCTTGCCCAGACTTGCCTCGCGGTAGGCATCCAGTCCAGGAAGGAGCAGGCTGCGCGAGACTGGGAGATGCTACTGGCGCCTTCCTGGCCTCAGCTGCACTCCTGCCTTGCCTTTGAACCTAGTCCCCAGGTGTTCCTGTGGAGGGCTTAGTTGCCGGTGGGTTGCACACTGCCAAGCGCTCCAGCATTGAGGGCTCTATTAGAGGCAAAGTGAGGGCAACTGGAAGTCTATTCTTATGGTTGCTTGACCGCCGAGACTCAGCACAGCACGGAGAGCACAAGGATCACAGGGCCACTGGCTGGGATCTGCAGCCCCACACACGCGGAGGCTGACTCGGTGAGCGCACAGAAGGTGCCTGACAGACGTCATTTCCCTAGTGTTCTCCTCCCCAGCAGAGACGTGTGCAGGTGGTTAGGGCCTGCCCCTGCATTTCTGGGCTCCTGTCCACAGCCCCAGCTCAGGGAAGCAGCTCCTCAGCCAAGACCTGTGGGAGGCGCAGGGGGCCCCGCCTGGAAGCCTAGTTTACAGCATGCGGGAAGCGAGCCTCCTCGGGAGAAGAGATGGCAGCCCTGCTGTGTGCGGCTGCATTCACTGCTTTGGCGGAGCTGAGTGCGCCTCCAGTACGGCAGAGCTCCAGCTCTGCTCAGAGGCCCGATCTGGCAGAGTTGCTGGCGTGAGGCTGCTCTGCCCTGGGCGAGCCTTGCCCAGACCTGCCGCACGTTAGGCTTCCAGTCCTGAAAGGAGCGGGCTGCGTGAGACTGGGAGATGCTACTGGCGCCTTCCTGGCCTCAGCTCCACTCCTGCCTTGCCTTTGCACCTAGTCCCCAGGCGTTCTTGTGGAGGGCTTAGTTGCCGGTGCGTTGCACACTGCCAAGCGCTCCAGCAGTGAGGGCTCTATTAGAGGCAATGGGAGGGCAACTGCAGGGCTCCTCCAGCGGTTGCTTGACCGCCCAGACTCAGCACAGCACGGAGAGCACAAGGCTCACAGGGCCCCGGGCTGGGGTCTGCAGCCCCACACACCGGAGGTGAACTCCGGGAGCGCCCAGAAGGTGCCTGACAGACGTCATTTCCCTAGTGCTCTCCTCCCCAGCAGAGACGTGTGCCGGTGCTTGGGGCCTGCCCCTGCGTGTCTGGGCACCCGTCCACAGCCCCAGCTCAGGGAAGCAGCTCCTGAGCCACGACCTGTGGGAGGCGCAGGGGGCCCCGCCTGGAAGCCTAGTTTACAGCATACGGGAAGCGAGCCTCCTCGGGAGAAGAGAAGGCAGCCCTGCGGCGTGCGGCTGAATTCACTACTTTGGCGGAGCCGAGTGCGCCTCCAGTACGGCAGAGCTCCAGCTCTGCTCAGAGGCCCGATCTGGCAGAGCTGCTAGCGTGAGGCTGCTCTGCCCTGGGCGAGCCTTGCCCAGACTTGCCTCGCGGCTAGTCTTCCAGTCCAGGAAGGAGCATGCTGTGCAAGACTGGGAGATGCTACTGGCGCCTTCCTGGCCTCAGCTCCACTCCTGCCTTGCCTTTGCACCTAGTCCCCAGGCGTTCTTGTGGAGGGCTTAGTTGCCGGTGTGTTGCACACTGCCAAGCGCTCCAGCAGTGAGGGCTCTATTAGAGGCAAAGGGAGGGCTACTGCAAGTCGCCTCTTGCGTTTTGCTTGACCGCCCAGACTCAGCACAGCACGGAGAGCACAAGGATCACAGGGCCACTTGCTGGGGTCTGCAGCCCCACACACCGCAGGCGAACTCCGGGGGCACCCAGAAGGTGCCTGACAGACGTCATTTCCCTAGTGCTGTTCTCCCCAGCAGAGACGTGTGCAGGAGGTTGGGGCCTGCCCTTGAGAGTCTGGACTCCCTTCCACAGCCCCAGCTCAGGGAAGCAGCTCCTCAGCTAAGACTTGTAGCAGGAGCGGGGCGCCACCGCCTAGAAGCCTAGTGCACAGCATGCGGGAAGCGAGCCTCCTTGGGAGAAGGGGAGGCAGCCCAGCTGCGAGCGGCTGCAATCACTGCTTTGGCAGATCCGAGTGCCCCTTCATTACAGCAGAGCTCCAGCTCTGCTCAGAGGCCCAATCTGTCAGAGTGCTGATGTGAGGCTGTCTGCCCTTGGCGAGCCTTGCCCAGACTTGCCTCGCGGCTAGGCTTCCAGTCCAGAAAGGAGGGGGCTGCGCGAGTCTGGGGGATGCTACTGGCGCCTTCCTGGCCTCAGCTCCACTCCTGCCTTGCCTTTGCACCTAGTCCCCAGGCGTTCTTGTGGAGGGCTTAATTGCCCGGGGGTTGCACACTGCCAAGCGCTCCAGCAGTGAGGGCTCTATTAGAGGCAATGGGAGGGCAACTGCAGGGCTCCTCCAGCGGTTGCTTGACCGCCCAAACTCAGCACAGCACGGAGACCACAAGGCTCACAGGGCCCCTGGCTGGGGTCTGCAGTCCCACACACGCGGAAGCTGACTCCGTGAGCGCCCAGAAGGTGCCTGACAGACGTCATTTCCCTAGTGCTCTCCTCCCCAGCAGAGACGTATGCAGGTGGGTTGGGGTCTGCCCCTGCGTGTCTGGGCTCCCGTCCACAGCCCCAGCTCAGGGAAGCAGCTCCTGAGCCAAGACCTGTGGGAGGCGCAGGGAGCGCCGCCTGGAAGCCTAGTTTACAGCATGCGGGAAGCGAGCCTCCTCGGGAGAAGATGAGGCAGCCCTGCTGTGTGCGGCTGCATTCACTGCTTTGGCGGAGCCGAGTGTGCCTCCAGGACGGCCGAGCTCCAGCTCTGCTCAGAGACCCGATCTGGCAGAGTTGCTGGCCTGAGGCTGCTCTGCCCTGGGCGAGCTTTGCCCAGACTTGCCTCGCGGTAGGCTTCCAGTCCAGGAAGGAGCAGGCTGCGCGAGACTGGGAGATGCTACTGGCGCCTTCCTGGCCTCAGCTCCACTCCTGCCTTGTCTTTGCACCTAGTCCCCAAGCGTTCCTGTGGAGGGTTTAGTTGCCGGTGGGTTGCACACTGTCAAGCGCTCCAGCAGTGAGGGCTCTATTAGAGGTAATGGGAGGGCAACTGCAGGGCTCCTCCAGCGGTTGCTTGACCGACCAGACTCAGTACAGCACGGAGAGCACAAGGCTCACAGGGCCCCTGGCTGGGGTCTGCAGCCCCACACACGCGGAGGCTGACTCGGAGAGCGCCCAGAAGATGCCTGACAGACGTCATTTCCCTAGTGCTCTCCTCCCCAGCAGAGACATGTGCAGGTGGTTTGGGCCTGCCCCTGCGTGTCTGGGCTCCCGACCACAGCCCCAGCTCAGGGAAGCAGCTCCTCAGCCAAGACCTGTAGGAGGCGCGGGGCGCCCCCGCCTGGAAGCCTAGTGCACAGCATGAGGGAAGCGAGCCTCCTTGGGAGAGGTTGAGGCAGCCCAGATGCGTTGGGCTGCAATCACTGCTTGGGCGGAGCCGAGTGCGCTTCCACTACGTCAGAGTTCCAGCTCTGCTCAGAGGCCCGATCTGGCAGAGTGCTGGCGTGAGGCTGCTCTGCCCTGGGCGAGCCTTGCCCAGACTTGCCTCACGGCTAGGCTTCCATTCCAGAAAGGAGCGGGCTGCGCGAGACTGGGAGATGCTACTGGCGCCTTCCTGGCCTCAGCTCCACTCCTGCCTTGCCTTTGCACCTAGTCCCCAGGAGTTCTTGTGGAGGGCTTAGTTGCCGGTGGGTTGCACACTGCCAAGCACTCCAGCTTGATGGCTCTATTAGAGGCCAAGTGAGGGCAACTGGAAGTCTATTCTTACGGTTGCTTGACCGCCCAGACTCAGCACAGCACGGAGAGCACAAGGCTCACAGGGCCCCTGGCTGGGGTCTGCAGCCCCACACACGCGGACGCTGACTCGTTGAGCGCCTAGAAGGTGCCTGACAGACGTCATTTCCCTAGTGCTCTCCTCCCCAGTAGAGACGTGTGCAGGTGGTTGGGGCCTGCCCCTGCGTATCTGGGCTCCCGACAAAGCCCCAGCTCAGGGAAGCAGCTCCTGAGCCAATACCTGTGGGAGGCGCAGGGATTGCCGCCTGGAAGCCTAGTTTACAGCATGCGGGAAGCGAGCCTCCTCGGGAGAAGAGGAGGCAGCCCTGCTGTGTGCGGCTGCATTCACTTCTTTGGCGGAGCCGAGTGCGCCTCCAGTACGGCAGAGCTCCAGCTCTGCTCAGAGGCCCGATCTGGCAGAGTTGCTGGCGTGAGGCTGCTCTGCCCTGGGCGAGCCTTGCCAAGACTTGCCTCGCGCCTAGGCTTCCAGTCCAGGAAGGAGCAGGCTGCGCGAGACTGGGAGATGCTACTGGCGCCTTCCTGGCCTCAGCTCCACTCCTTCCTTGCCTTTGCACCTAGTCCCCAGGCGTACCTGTCGAGGGCTTAGTTGCCGGTGTGTTGAACACTGCCAAGCGCTCCAGCAGTGAGGGCTCTATTAGAGGCCATGGGAGGGCAACTGCAGGGATCCTCCAGCGGTTGCTTGACCGCCCAGATTCAGCAGAGCACGGAGAGCACAAGGCACACAGGGCCCCTGGCTGGGGTCTGCAGCCCCACACACGCGGAGGCTGACTCGTTGAGCGCCCAGAAGGTGCCTGACAGACGTCGTTTCCCGAGTGCTCTCCTCCCCAGCAGAGACGTGTGCAGGTGGTTGGGGCCTAACCCTGCGTGTCTGGGCTCCCGTCCACAGCCCCAGCTCAGGGAAGCAGCTCCTCAGCTAAGACCTGTAGGAGACGCGGGGCGCCCCCTCCTGGAAGCCTAGTGCACAGCATGCGGGAAGCGAGGCTCCTTGGGAGAAGAGGAGGCAGCCCAGATGCGTGGGGCTGCATTCACTGCTTTGGCGGAGCCGAGTGCGCCTCCAGTACCGCAGAGCTCCAGCTCTGCTCAGAGTCCCGATCTGGCAGAGTGCTGGCGTAAGGCTGCTCTGCCCTTGGCGAGCCTTGCCCAGACTTGCCTCACGGCTAGGCTTCCAGTCCAGAAAGGAGCGGGATGCGCGAGACTGGGAGATGCTACTGGCACCTTCCTGGCCTCAGCTCCACTCCTGCCTTGCCTTTGCACCTAGTCCCCAGGCGTTCTTGTGGAGGGCTTAGTTGCCGGTGGGTTGCACACTGCCAAGGGCTCCAGCTTGAGGGCTCTATTAGAGGCAAAGTGAGGGCAACTGGAAGTCTATTCTTACGGTTGCTTGACCGCCCAGACTCAGCACAGCACGGAGAGCACAAGGCTCTCAGGGCCCCTGGCTGGGGTCTACAGCCCCACACACGCGGAGGCTGACTCGGTGAGCGCCCAGAAGGTGCCTGACAGACGTCATTTCCCTAGTGCTCTCCTCCCAGGCAGAGACGTGTGCAGGTGGTTGGGGCCTGCCCCTGCGTGTCTGAGCTCCCGTCCACAGCCCCAGCTCAGGGAAGCAGATCCTGAGCCAAGACCTGTGGGAGGCGCAGGGGGCCCCGCCTGGAAGCCTAGTTTACAGCATGCGGGAAGCGAGCCTCCTCGGGAGAAGAGAAGGCAGCCCTGCTGTGTGCGGCTGCATTCACTGCTTTGGCGGAGCCGAGTGCGCCTCCAGTACGGCAGAGCTCCAGCTCTGCGCAGAGGCCCGATCTGGCAGTGTTGCTGGCGTGAGGCTGCTCTGCCCAGGGCAAGTGTGCCCAGACTTGCCTTGCGGCTAGGCTTCCAGTCCTGGAAGGAGCAGGCTGTGCGAGACTGGGAGATGCTACTGGCGCCTTCCTGGCCTCAGCTCCACTCCTGCCTTGCCTTTGCACCTAGTCCCCAGGCGTTCTTGTGAAAGGCTTAGTTGCCGGTGGGTTGCACACTGCCAAGGGCTCCAGCAGTGAGGGCTCTATTAGAGGCAAAGGGAGGGCAACTTCAAGTTTCCTTGTGTGGTTGCTTGACCGCCCAGACTCAGCACAGCACGGAGAGCACAAGGCTCACAGGGCCCCTGGCTGGGGTCTGCAGCCCCACACACTGGAGGCGAACTCCAGGAGCTCCCAGAAGGTGCCTGACAGACGTCATTTCCCTAGTGCTCTCCTTGCCTGCAGAGACGTGGGCAGGTGGTTGGGGCCTGCCTCTGCGTGTCTGGGCTCCCGTCCACAGCCTCAGCTCAGGAAAGCAGCTCCTGAGTCAAGACCTGTGGGAGGCGCGGGGGGCCCCACCTGGAAGCCTAGTTTACAGCATGTGGGAAGCGAGCCTCCTCGGGAGAAGAGAAGGCAGCCCTGCTGTGTGCGGCTGCATTCACTGCTTTGGCGGAGCCGAGTGCGCCTCCAGTACGGCAGAGCTCCAGCTCTGCTCTGAGTCCCAATCTGGCAGAGTTGCTGGCGTGAGACTGCTCTGCCCTGGGCGAGCCTTGCCCAGACTTGCCTCGTGACTAGGCTTCCAGTCCAGGAAGGAGAAGGCTGCGTGAGACTGCGAGATGCTACTGGCGCCTTCCTGGCCTCAGCTCCACTCCTGCCTTACCTTTGCACTTAGTCTCCAGGTGTTCTTGTGGAGGGCTTAGTTGCCAGTGGATTGCACACTGCTAAGCGTTCCAGCAGTGAGGGCTCTATTCGATGCAATGGGAGGGCAACTACAGGGCTCCTCCAGCGGTTGCTTGACCGACCAGACTCAGCACAGCACGGAGAGCACAAGACTCTCAGGGCCCCTGGCTGGGGTCTACAGCCCCACACATGCGGAGGCTGACTCGGTGAGCGCCCAGAAAGTTCCTGACAGACGTCAATTCCCTAGTGCTCTCCTCCCCAGCAGAGACGTGTGCAGGTGGTTGGGGCCTGCCATTGAGTGTCTGGACTCCCTTCCACAGCCCCAGCTCAGGGAAACAGCTCCTCAGCTAAGACCTGTAGGAGGCGCGGGGCACCCACCCCGGAAAGCCTAGTTTACAGCATGCCGGAAGCAAGCCTCCTCAGTACAAGAGAAGGCAGCCCAGCTGCGTGCGGCTGCAATCAGTACTTTGGCGGAGCCGAGTGCCCCTCCAGTATGGGAGAGCTCCAGCTCTGCTCAAAGGCCCGATCTCTCAGAGTTGCTGGCGTGAGGCTGCTGTGCCCTGGGCCAGCCTTGCCCAGACTTGCCTCGCGTTAGGCTTTCAGTCCAGAAAGGAGCGGGCTGCGCGAGACTGGGAGATGCTACTGGCGCCTTCCTGGCCTCAGCTCCACTCCTGCCTTGCCTTTGCACCTAGTCCCCAGGCGTTCTTGTGGAGGGCTTAGTTGCCGGTGGGTTGCACACTGCCACGCGCTCCAGCAGTGAGGGCTCTATTAGTGGTAATGGGAGGGCAACTGCAGGGCTCCTCCAGCGGTTGCTTGACCGCCCAGACTCAGCACAGCATGGAGAGCACAGCGCTCACAGGCCAGTGGCTGGGGTCTGCAGCCCCACACACGCGGAGGCTGACTCGTTGAGCGCCCAGAAGGTGCCTGACAGACGTCATTTCCCTAGTGCTCTCCTCCCCAGCAGAGACGTGTGCAGGTGGTTAGGGCCTGCCCCTGCGTTTCTGGGCTCCCGTCCACAGCCCCACCTCAGGGAAGCAGCTCCTGAGCCAAGACCTGTGGGAGGCGCAGGGGGCCCCGCCTGGAAGCCTAGTTTAGAGCATACGGGAAGCGAGCCTCCTTGAGAGAAGGGGAGGCAGCCCAGCTGCGTGCAGCTGCAATCACTGCTTTGGCGGAGCCGAGTGCCCCTCCATTTCGGCAGAGCTCCAGCTCTGCTCAGAGGCCCGACCTGGCAGAGTTGCTGGCGTGAGGCTGTTCTGCCCAGGGCAAGATTTGCCCAGACTTGCCTTGCGGTTAGGCTTCCAGTCCAGGAAGGAGCAGGCTGCACGAGACTGGGAGATGCTACTGGCGCCTTCCTGGCCTCAGCTCCACTCCTGCCTTGCCTTTGCACCTAGTCCCCAGGCGTTCTTGTGAAAGGCTTAGTTGCCGGTGGGTTGCACACTGCCAAGCGCTCCAGCAGTGAGGGCTCTATTAGAGGCAATGGGAGGGCAACTGCAGGGCTCCTCCAGCGGTTGCTTGACCGCCCAGACTCAGCACAGCACGGAGAGCACAAGGCTCACAGGGCCCCTGGCTGGGGTCTGCAGCCCCACACACGCGGAGGCTGACTCGTTGAGTGCCCAGAAGGTGCCTGACAGACGTCGTTTCCCGAGTGCTCTCCTCCCCAGCAGAGACGTGTGCAGGTGGTTGGGGCCTAACCCTGCGTGTCTGGGCTCCCGTCCACAGCCCCAGCTCAGGGAAGCAGCTCCTCAGCTAAGACCTGTAGGAGACGCGGGGCGCCCCCTCCTGGAAGCCTAGTGCACAGCATGCGGGAAGCGAGCCTCCTTGGGAGAAGAGGAGGCAGCCCAGATGCGTGGGGCTGCATTCACTGCTTTGGCGGAGCCGAGTGCGCCTCCAGTACCGCAGAGCTCCAGCTCTGCTCAGAGTCCCGATCTGGCAGAGTGCTGGCGTAAGGCTGCTCTGCCCTTGGCGAGCCTTGCCCAGACTTGCCTCGCGGCTAGGCTTCCAGTCCAGAAAGGAGCGGGATGCGCGAGACTGGGAGATGCTACTGGCACCTTCCTGGCCTCAGCTCCACTCCTGCCTTGCCTTTGCACCTAGTCCCCAGGCGTTCTTGTGGAGGGCTTAGTTGCCGGTGGGTTGCACACTGCCAAGGGCTCCAGCTTGAGGGCTCTATTAGAGGCAAAGTGAGGGCAACTGGAAGTCTATTCTTACGGTTGCTTGACCGCCCAGACTCAGCACAGCACGGAGAGCACAAGGCTCTCAGGGCCCCTGGCTGGGGTCTACAGCCCCACACACGCGGAGGCTGACTCGGTGAGCGCCCAGAAGGTGCCTGACAGACGTCATTTCCCTAGTGCTCTCCTCCCAGGCAGAGACGTGTGCAGGTGGTTGGGGCCTGCCCCTGCGTGTCTGAGCTCCCGTCCACAGCCCCAGCTCAGGGAAGCAGATCCTGAGCCAAGACCTGTGGGAGGCGCAGGGGGCCCCGCCTGGAAGCCTAGTTTACAGCATGCGGGAAGCGAGCCTCCTCGGGAGAAGAGAAGGCAGCCCTGCTGTGTGCGGCTGCATTCACTGCTTTGGCGGAGACGAGTGCGCCTCCAGTACGGCAGAGCTCCAGCTCTGCTCAGAGGCCCGATCTGGCAGTGTTGCTGGCGTGAGACTGCTCTGCCCAGGGCAAGTGTGCCCAGACTTGCCTTGCGGCTAGGCTTCCAGTCCTGGAAGGAGCAGGCTGTGCGAGACTGGGAGATGCTACTGGCGCCTTCCTGGCCTCAGCTCCACTCCTGCCTTGCCTTTGCACCTAGTCCCCAGGCGTTCTTGTGAAAGGCTTAGTTGCCGGTGGGTTGCACACTGCCAAGGGCTCCAGCAGTGAGGGCTCTATTAGAGGCAAAGGGAGGGCAACTTCAAGTTTCCTTGTGTGGTTGCTTGACCGCCCAGACTCAGCACAGCCCGGAGAGCACAAGGCTCACAGGGCCCCTGGCTGGGGTCTGCAGCCCCACACACTGGAGGCGAACTCCAGGAGCTCCCAGAAGGTGCCTGACAGACGTCATTTCCCTAGTGCTCTCCTTGCCTGCAGAGACGTGGGCAGGTGGTTGGGGCCTGCCTCTGCGTGTCTGGGCTCCCGTCCACAGCCTCAGCTCAGGAAAGCAGCTCCTGAGTCAAGACCTGTGGGAGGCGCGGGGGGCCCCACCTGGAAGCCTAGTTTACAGCATGTGGGAAGCGAGCCTCCTCGGGAGAAGAGAAGGCAGCCCTGCTGTGTGCGGCTGCATTCACTGCTTTGGCGGAGCCGAGTGCGCCTCCAGTACGGCAGAGCTCCAGCTCTGCTCTGAGTCCCAATCTGGCAGAGTTGCTGGCGTGAGACTGCTCTGCCCTGGGCGAGCCTTGCCCAGACTTGCCTCGTGACTAGGCTTCCAGTCCAGGAAGGAGAAGGCTGCGTGAGACTGCGAGATGCTACTGGCGCCTTCCTGGCCTCAGCTCCACTCCTGCCTTACCTTTGCACTTAGTCTCCAGGTGTTCTTGTGGAGGGCTTAGTTGCCAGTGGATTGCACACTGCTAAGCGTTCCAGCAGTGAGGGCTCTATTCGATGCAATGGGAGGGCAACTACAGGGCTCCTCCAGCGGTTGCTTGACCGACCAGACTCAGCACAGCACGGAGAGCACAAGACTCTCAGGGCCCCTGGCTGGGGTCTACAGCCCCACACATGCGGAGGCTGACTCGGTGAGCGCCCAGAAAGTTCCTGACAGACGTCAATTCCCTAGTGCTCTCCTCCCCAGCAGAGACGTGTGCAGGTGGTTGGGGCCTGCCATTGAGTGTCTGGACTCCCTTCCACAGCCCCAGCTCAGGGAAACAGCTCCTCAGCTAAGACCTGTAGGAGGCGCGGGGCACCCACCCCGGGAAGCCTAGTTTACAGCATGCCGGAAGCAAGCCTCCTCAGTACAAGAGAAGGCAGCCCAGCTGCGTGCGGCTGCAATCAGTACTTTGGCGGAGCCGAGTGCCCCTCCAGTATGGCAGAGCTCCAGCTCTGCTCAAAGGCCCGATCTCTCAGAGTTGCTGGCGTGAGGCTGCTGTGCCCTGGGCCAGCCTTGCCCAGACTTGCCTCGCGTTAGGCTTTCAGTCCAGAAAGGAGCGGGCTGCGCGAGACTGGGAGATGCTACTGGCGCCTTCCTGGCCTCAGCTCCACTCCTGCCTTGCCTTTGCACCTAGTCCCCAGGCGTTCTTGTGGAGGGCTTAGTTGCCGGTGGGTTGCACACTGCCACGCGCTCCAGCAGTGAGGGCTCTATTAGTGGTAATGGGAGGGCAACTGCAGGGCTCCTCCAGCGGTTGCTTGACCGCCCAGACTCAGCACAGCATGGAGAGCACAGCGCTCACAGGCCAGTGGCTGGGGTCTGCAGCCCCACACACGCGGAGGCTGACTCGTTGAGCGCCCAGAAGGTGCCTGACAGACGTCATTTCCCTAGTGCTCTCCTCCCCAGCAGAGACGTGTGCAGGTGGTTAGGGCCTGCCCCTGCGTTTCTGGGCTCCCGTCCACAGCCCCACCTCAGGGAAGCAGCTCCTGAGCCAAGACCTGTGGGAGGCGCAGGGCGCCCCGCCTGGAAGCCTAGTTTAGAGCATACGGGAAGCGAGCCTCCTTGAGAGAAGGGGAGGCAGCCCAGCTGCGTGCAGCTGCAATCACTGCTTTGGCGGAGCCGAGTGCCCCTCCATTTCGGCAGAGCTCCAGCTCTGCTCAGAGGCCCGACCTGGCAGAGTTGCTGGCGTGAGGCTGTTCTGCCCAGGGCAAGATTTGCCCAGACTTGCCTTGCGGTTAGGCTTCCAGTCCAGGAAGGAGCAGGCTGCACGAGACTGGGAGATGCTACTGGCGCCTTCCTGGCCTCAGCTCCACTCCTGCCTTGCCTTTGCACCTAGTCCCCAGGCGTTCTTGTGAAAGGCTTAGTTGCCGGTGGGTTGCACACTGCCAAGCGCTCCAGCAGTGAGGGCTCTATTAGAGGCAATGGGAGGGCAACTGCAGGGCTCCTCCAGCGGTTGCTTGACCGCCCAGACTCAGCACAGCACGGAGAGCAGAAGGCTCACAGGGCACCTGGCTTGGGTCTGCAGCACCACACACCGGAGATGAACTCCGGGAGCGCCCAGAAAGTGCCTGACAGACGTCATTTCCCTAGTGCTCTCCTCGCCAGCAGAGACGTGTGCCGGTGCTCGGGGCCTGCCCCTGCGTGTCTGGGCTCCCGTCCACAGCCACAGCTCAGGGAAGCAGCTCCTGAGCCAAGACCTTTGGGAGGCGCAGGGGGCCCCGCCTGGAAGCCCAGTTTACAGCATGCGGGAAGCGAGCCTCCTCGGGAGAAGAGAAGGCAGCCCTGCTGTGTGCGGCTGCATTCACTGCTTTGGCGGAGCCGAGTGTGCCTCCAGTACAGCAGAGCTCCAGCTCTGCTAAAGGCCAGATCTGGCAGAGCTGCTGGCGTGAGGCTGCTCTGCCCTGGGCGAGCCTTGCCCAGACTTGCCTCGCGGCTAGGCTTCCAGTCCAGGAAGGAGCAGGCTGCACGAAACTGGGAGATGCTACTGGCGCCTTCCTGGCCTCAGCTCCACTCCTGCCTTGCCTTTGCACCTAGTCCCCAGGCGTTCTTGTGAAAGGCTTAGTTGCCGGTGGGTTGCACACTGCCAAGCGCTCCAGCAGTGAGGGCTCTAATAAAGGCAAAGGGAGGGCTACTGCAAGTCGCCTCTTGCGTTTTCTTGACCGCCCAGACTCTGCACTGCACGGAAAGCACAAGACTCACAGGGCCCCTGGCTGGGGTCTCCAGCCCCACACACCGGAGGGGAACTCTGGGAGCGCCCAGAGGGTGCATGACAGACGTGATTTCCCTAGTGCTCTCCTCCCCAGCAGAGACGTGTGCAGGTGGTTGGGGCCTGCCCTTGAGTGTCTGGACTCCCTTCCACAGCCCCAGCTCAGGGAAGCAGCTCCTCAGCTAAGACCTTGAGGAAGCGCGGGGCGCCCCCTCCTGGAAGCCCAGTTTATAGCATGCCGGAAGCGAGCCTCCTCTGTACAAGAGAAGGCAGCCCAGCGGCGTGCGGCTGCAATCAGTACTTTGGCGGAGCCGAGTGCCCCTCCAGTACGTTGAGCTCCAGCTCTGCTCAAAGGCCCGATCTCTCATAGTTGCTGGTGTGAGGCTGCTGTGCCCTGGGCGAGCCTTGCCCAGACTTGCCTCGCGTTAGGCTTCCAGTCCAGAAAGGACCGGGCTGCGCGTGACTTGGAGATGCTACTGGCGCCTTCCTGGCCTCAGCTCCACTCCTGCCTTGCCTTTGCACCTAGTCCCCAGGCGTTCTTGTGGAGGGCTTAGTTGCCGGTGGGTTGCACACTGCCAAGCGCTCCAGCAGTGAGGGCTCTATTAGAGGCAATGGGAGGGCAACTGCAGGGCTCCTCCAGCGGTTGCTTGACCGCCCAGACTCAGCACAGCACGGAGAGCACAAGGCTCACAGGGCCCCTGGCTGGGGTCTGCAGCCCCACACACGCGGAGGCTGACTCAGTGAGCGCCCAGAAGGTGCCTGACAGACGTCATTTCCCTAGTGCTCTTCATCCCAGCAGAGGCATGTGCAGGTGTTTGGGGCCTGCCCCTTCGTGTCTGCGCTCCCGTCCACAGCCCCTGCTCAGGGAAGCAGCTCCTAAGCCAAGACCTTTGGCAGGCGCAGGGGGCCCCGCCTGGAAGCCTAGTTTACAGCTTGCGGGAAGCGAGCCTCCTCGGGAGAAGAGAAGGCAGCCCTGCTGTGTGCGGCTTCATTCACTGCTTTGGCGGAGCCGAGTGCGCCTCCATTTCGGCAGAGCTCCAGCTCTGCTCAGAGGCCCGATCTGGCAGAGTTGCTGGCGTGAGGCTGTTCTGCCCAGGGCAAGCTTTGCCCAGACTTGCCTCGAGGCTCGGCTTCCAATCCAGAAAGGAGCGGGCTGCGCGAGACTGGGAGATGCTACTGGCGCCTTCCTGGCCTCAGCTCCACTCCTGCCTTGCCTTTGCACCTAGTCCCCAGGCGTTCTTGTGGAGGGCTTAGTTGCCGGTGGGTTGCACACTGCCAAGCGCTCCAGCAGTGAGGGCTCTATTAGAGGCAATGGGAGGGCAACTGCAGGGCTCCTCCAGCGGTTGCTTGACCGCCCAGACTCAGCACAGCACGGAGAGCACAACGCTCACAGGGCCCCTGGCTGGGGTCTGTAGCCCCACACACGCGGAGGCTGACTCGTTGAGCGCCCAGAAGGTGCCTGACAGACGTCGTTTCCCGAGTGCTCTCCTCCCCAGCAGAGACGTGTGCAGGTGGTTGGGGCCTTACCCTGCGTGTCTGGGCTCCCGTCCACAGCCCCAGCTCAGGGAAGCAGCTCCTCAGCTAAGACCTGTAGGAGGCGCGGGGAGCCCCCTCCTGAAAGCCTAGTGCACAGCATGCGGGAAGCGAGCCTCCTTGGGAGAAGAGGAGGCAGCCCAGATGCGTGGGGCTGCATTCACTGCTTGGGCGGAGCCGAGTGCGCCTCCAGTACCGCAGAGCTCCAGCTCTGCTCAGAGGCCCGATATGGCAGAGTGCTGGCGTAAGGCTGCTCTGCCCTTGGCCAACCTTGCCCAGACTTGCCTCGCGGCTAGGCTTCCAGTCCAGAAAGGAGCGGGCTGCGCGAGACTGGGAGATGCTACTGGAGCCTTCCTGGCCTCAGCTCCACTCCTGCCTTGCCTTTGCACCTAGTCCCCAGGCGTTCTTGTGGAGGGCTTAGTTGCCGGTGGGTTGCACACTGCCAAGGGCTCCAGCTTGAGGGCTCTATTAGAGGCAAAGTGAGGGCAACTGGAAGTCTATTCTTACGGTTGCTTGACCGCCCAGACTCAGCACTGCACGGAGAGCACAAGGCTCTCAGGGCCCCTGGCTGGGGTCTACAGCCCCACACACGCGGAGGCTGACTCGGTGAGCGCCCAGAAGGTGCCTGACAGACGTCATTTCCCTAGTGCTCTCCTCCCCAGCAGAGACATGTGCAGGTGGTTGGGGCCTGGCCCTGCGTGTCTGGGCTCCCATCCACAGCCCCAGCTCAGGGAAGCAGCTCCTCAGCCAAGACCTGTGGGAGGCACAGGGGGCCCCGCCTGGAAGCCCAGTTTACAGCATGCGGGAAGCGAGCGTCCTTGGGAGAAGGGGTGGCAGCCCAGCTGTGTGCGGCTGCAATCACTTCTTTGGCGGAGCCGAGTTCCCCTCCAGTAAGGCAGAGCTCCAGCTATGCTCAAGGCCCGGTCTGGCAGAGTTGCTGGCGTGAGGCTGCTCTGCCCTGGCGAACCTTGCCCAGACTTGCCTCGCGGCTAGTCTTCCAGTCCAGGAAGGAGCAGGGTGCGCGAGACTGGGAAATGCTACTGGCGCCTTCCTGGCCTCAGCTCCACTCCTGCCTTGCCTTTGCACCTAGTCCCCAGGCGTTCTTGTGGAGGGCTTAGTTGCTGATGGGTTGCACACTGCCAAGCGCTCCAACAGTGAGGGCTCTATTAGAGGCAAAGGGAGGGCAACTTCAAGATTCCATGTGCGGTTGCTTGACCAGCCAGACTCAGCACAGCACGGAGAGCACAAGGCTCACAGGGCCCCTGGCTGAGTTCTGCAACCCCACACACCAGAGGTGAACTCCGGGAGCGCCCAGAAGGTGCCTGAGTGCCGTCATTTCCCTAGTGCTCTCCTCCCAGGCAGAGACGTGTACAGGTGGTTGGGGCCTGCCCCTGCGTGTCTGAGCTCCCGTCCACAGCCCCAGCTCAGGGAAGCAGCTCCTGAGCCAAGACCTGTGGGCGGCGCAGGGGGCCCCGCCTGGAAGCCTAGTTTACAGCATGCGGGAAACGAGCCTCCTCGGGAGAAGAGAAGGCAGCCCTGCTGTGTGCGGCTGCATTCACTGCTTTGGCGGAGCTGAGTGCGCCTCCAGTACGGCAGAGCTCCAGCTCTGCGCAGAGGCCCGATCTGGCAGAGTTGCTGGCGTGAGGCTGCTCTGCCCAGGGCAAGTTTGCCCAGACTTGCCTTGCGGCTAGGCTTCCAGTCCTGGAAGGAGCAGGCTGCGCGAGACTGGGAGATGCTACTGGCGCCTTCCTGGCCTCAGCTCCACTCCTGCCTTGCCTTTGCACCTAGTCCCCAGGCGTTCTTGTGAAAGGCTTAGTTGCCGGTGGGTTGCACACTGCCAGGCGCTCCAGCAGTGAGGGCTCTATTAGAGGCAATGGGAGGGCAACTGCAGGGCTCTTCCAGCGGTTGCTTGACCGCCCAGACTCAGCAGAGCACGGAGAGCACAAGGCTCACAGGGCCCCTGGCTGGGGTCTGCAGCCCCACACACGCGGAGGTTGACTCGTTGAGCGCCCAGAAGGTGCCTGACAGACGTCGTTTCCCGAGTGCTCTCCTCCCCAGCAGAGACGTGTGCAGGTGGTTGGGGCCTAACCCTGCGTGTCTGGGCTCCCGTCCACAGCCCCAGCTCAGGGAAGCAGCTCCTCAGCTAAGACCTGTAGGAGACGCGGGGCGCCCCCTCCTGGAAGCCTAGTGCACAGCATGCGGGAAGCGAGGCTCCTTGGGAGAAGAGGAGGCAGCCCAGATGCGTGGGGCTGCATTCACTGCTTGGGCAGAGCCGAGTGCGCCTCCAGTACCGCAGAGCTCCAGCTCTGCTCAGAGGCCCAATCTGGCAGAGTGCTGGCGTAAGGCTGCTCTGCCCTTGGCGAACCTTGCCCAGACTTGCCTCGCGGCTAGGCTTCCAGTCCAGAAAGGAGCGGGATGCGCGAGAGTGGGAGATGCTACTGGCACCTTCCTGGTTTCAGCTCCACTCCTGCCTTGCCTTTGCACCTAGTCCCCAGGCGTTCTTGTGGAGGGCTTAGTTGCCGGTGGGTTGCACACTGCCAAGGGCTCCAGCTTGAGGGCTCTATTAGAGGCAAAGTGAGGGCAACTGGAATCTATTCTTACGGTTGCTTGACCGCCCAGACTCAGCACAGCACGGAGAGCACAAAGCTCTCAGGGCCCCTGGCTGGGGTCTACAGCCCCACACACGTGGAGGCTGACTCGGTGAGCGCCCAGAAGGTGCGTGACAGACGTCATTTCCCTAGTGCTCTCCTCCCCAGCAGAGACGTGTGCAGGTGGTTGGGGCCTGCCCCTGCGTGTCTGAGCTCCCATCCACAGCCCCAGCTCAGGGAAGCAGATCCTGAGCCAAGACCTGTGGGAGGCGCACGGGGCCCCGCCTGGAAGCCTAGTTTACAGCATGCGGGAAGCGAGCCTCCTCGGGAGAAGAGAAGGCAGCCCTGCTGTGTGCGGCTGCATTCACTGCTTTGGGGGAGCCGAGTGCGCCTCCAGTACGGCAGAGCTCCAGCTCTGCGCAGAGGCCCGATCTGGCAGTGTTGCTGGCGTGAGGCTGCTCTGCCCAGGGCAAGTGTGCCCAGACTTGCCTTACGGCTAGGCTTCCAGTCCTGGAAGGAGCAGGCTGTGCGAGACTGGGAGATGCTACTGGCGCCTTCCTGGCCTCAGCTCCACTCCTGCCTTGCCTTTGCACCTAGTCCCCAGGCGTTCTTGTGAAAGGCTTAGTTGCCGGTGGGTTGCACACTGCCAAGGGCTCCAGCAGTGAGGGCTCTATTAGAGGCAAAGGGAGGGCAACTTTAAGTTTCCTTGTGTGGTTGCTTGACCGCCCAGACTCAGCACAGCACGGAGAGCACAAGGCTCACAGGGCCCCTGGCTGGGGTCTGCAGCCCCACACACTGGAGGCGAACTCCAGGAGCTCCCAGAAGGTGCCTGACAGACGTCATTTCCCTAGTGCTCTCCTTGCCTGCAGAGACGTGGGCAGGTGGTTGGGGCCTGCCTCTGCGTGTCTGGGCTCCCTTCCACAGCCTCAGCTCAGGAAAGCAGCTCCTGAGTGAAGACCTGTGGGAGGCGCGGGGGGCCCCACCTGGAAGCCTAGTTTACAGCATGTGGGAAGCGAGCCTCCTCGGGAGAAGAGAAGGCAGCCCTGCTGTGTGCGGCTGCATTCACTGCTTTGGCGGAGCCGAGTGCGCCTCCAGTACGGCAGAGCTCCAGCTCTGCTCTGAGTCCCAAGCTGGCAGAGTTGCTGGCGTGAGGCTGCTCTGCCCTGGGCGAGCCTTGCCCAGACTTGCCTCGTGACTAGGCTTCCAGTCCAGGAAGGAGAAGGCTGCGTGAGACTGCGAGATGCCTCTGGCGCCTTCCTGGCCTCAGCTCCACTCCTGCCTTACCTTTGCACTTAGTCTCCAGGTGTTCTTGTGGAGGGCTTAGTTGCCAGTGGATTGCACACTGCTAAGCGTTCCAGCAGTGAGGGCTCTATTCGATGCAATGGGAGGGCAACTACAGGGCTCCTCCAGCGGTTGCTTGACTGACCAGACTCAGCACAGCACGGAGAGCACAAGGCTCTCAGGGCCCCTGGCTGGGGTCTACAGCCCCACACATGCGGAGGCTGACTCGGTGAGCGCCCAGAAAGTTCCTGACAGACGTCAATTCCCTAGTGCTCTCCTCCCCAGCAGAGACGTGTGCAGGTGGTTGGGGCCTGCCATTGAGTGTCTGGACTCCCTTCCACAGCCCCAGCTCAGGGAAACAGCTCCTCAGCTAAGACCTGTAGTAGGCGCGGGGCACCCACCCCGGGAAGCCTAGTTTACAGCATGCCGGAAGCGAGCCTCCTCAGTACAAGAGAAGGCAGCCCAGCTGCGTGCGGCTGCAATCAGTACTTTGGCGGAGCCGAGTGCCCCTCCAGTACGGCAGAGCTCCAGCTCTGCTCAAAGGCCCGATCTCTCAGAGTTGCTGGCGTGAGGCTGCTGTGCCCTAGGCCAGCCTTGCCTAGACTTGCCTCGCGTTAGGCTTTCAGTCCAGAAAGGAGCGGGCTGCGCGAGACTGGGAGATGCTACTGGCGCCTTCCTGGCCTCAGCTCCACTCCTGCCTTGCCTTTGCACCTAGTCCCCTGGCGTTCTTGTGGAGGGCTTAGTTGCCGGTGGGTTGCACACTGCCACGCGCTCCAGCAGTGAGGGCTCTATTAGTGGTAATGGGAGGGCAACTGCAGGGCTCCTCCAGCGGTTGCTTGACCGCCCAGACTCAGCACAGCACGGAGAGCAGAAGGCACACAGGGCACCTGGCTTGGGTCTGCAGCCCCACACACCGGAGATGAACTCCGGGAGCGCCCAGAAGGTGCCTGACAGACGTCATTTCCCTAGTGCGCTCCTCGCCAGCAGAGACGTGTGCCGGTGCTTGGGGCCTGCCCCTGCGTGTCTGGGCTCCCGTCCACAGCCCCAGCTCAGGGAAGCAGCTCCTGAGCCAAGACCTTTGGGAGGCGCAGGGGGCCCCACCTGGAAGCCTAGTTTACAGCATGCGGGAAGCGAGCCTCCTCGGGAGAAGAGAAGGCAGCCCTGCTGTGTGCAGCTGCATTCACTGCTTTGGCGGAGCCGAGTGTGCCTCCAGTACAGCAGAGCTCCAGCTCTGCTAAAGGCCAGATCTGGCAGAGCTGCTGGCGTGAGGCTGCTCTGCCCTGGGCGAGCCTTGCCAAGACTTGCCTCGCGGCTAGGCTTCCAGTCCAGGAAGGAGCAGGCTGCACGAGACTGGGAGATGCTATTGGCGCCTTCCTGGCCTCAGCTCCACTCCTGCCTTGCCTCTGCACCTAGTCCCCAGGCGTTTTTGTGAAAGGCTTAGTTGCCGGTGGGTTGCACACTGCCAAGCGCTCCAGCAGTGAGGGCTCTATTAGAGGCAAAGGGAGGGCAACTTAAAGTTTCCTTGTGGGGTTGCTTGACCGCCCAGACTCAGCACAGCACGGACAGCACAAGGCTCACAGGGCCCCTGGCTGGGGTCTGCAGCCCCACACACGCGGAGGATGACTCGGTGAGCGCCCAGAAGGTGCCTGACAGACGTCATTTCCCTAGTGCTCTCCTCCCCAGCAGAGACGTGTGCAGGTGGTTTGGGCCTGCCCCTGCGTGTCTGGGCTCCCGTCCACAGCCCCAGCTCAGGGAAGCAGCTCCTGAGCCAAGACCTGTGGGAGGCTCAGGGGGCCCCGCCTGGAAGCCTAGTTTACAGCATGCGGGAAGCGAGCCTCCTCGGAAAAAGAGAAGGCAGCCCTGCTGTGTGTGGCTGCATTCACTGCTTTGGCGGAGCCGAGTGCGCCTCCAGTACGGCAGAGCTCCAGCTCTGCTCAGAGGCCCGATCTGGCAGAGTTGCTGGCGTGAGGCTGCTCTGCCCTGGGCGAGCCTTGCCCAGACTTGCCTCGTGGCTAGGGTTCCAGTCCAGGAAGGAGCAGGCTGCGCGAGACTGGGAGATTCTCCTGGCGCCTTCCTGGCCTCAGCTCCACTCCTGCCTTGCCTTTGAACCTAGTCCCCAGGCGTTCTTGTGGAGGGCTTAGTTGCCGGTGGGTTGCACACTGCCAAGCGCTCCAGCAGTGAGGGCTCTATTAGAGGCAATGGGAGGGCAAATGCAGGGCTCCTCCAGCGGTTGCTTGACCGCCCAGACTCAGCACAGCACGGAGAGCACAAGGCTCACAGGGCCCCTGGCTGGGGTCTGCAGCCCCACACACCGCAGGGGAACTGCGGGAGCGCCCAGAAGGTGCCTGACAGATGTCATTTCCCTAGTTCTCTCCTCCCCAGCAGAGACGTGTGCAGGTGGTTGGGGCCTGCCCTTGAGTGTCTGGACTCCCTTCCACAGCCCCAGCTCAGGGAAGCAGCTCCTCAGCTAAGACCTGTAGGAGGCGCGGGGCGCCCCCGCCTGGAAGCCCAGTTTATAGCATGCCGGAAGCGAGCCTCCTCAGTACAAGAGAAGGCAGCCCAGCAGCGTGCGGCTGCAATCAGTACTTTGGCGGAGCCGAGTGCCCCTCCAGTACAGCAGAGCTCCAGCTCTGCTCAAAGGCCCGATCTCTCATAGTTGCTTGCGTGAGGCTGCTGTGCCCTGGGCTAGCCTTGCCCAGACTTGCCTCGCGTTAGGCTTCCAGTCCAGAAAGGAGCGGGCTGCGCGAGACTGGGAGATGCTACTGGCGCCTTCCTGGCCTCAGCTCCACTCCTGCCTTGCCTTTGCACCTAGCCCCTGGCGTTCTTGTGGAGGGCTTAGTTGCCGGTGGGTTGCACACTGCCAAGCGCTCCAGCAGTGAGGGCTCTATTAGAGCTAATGGGAGGGCAACTGCAGGGCTCTTCCAGTGGTTGCTTGATTGCCCAGACTCAGCACAGCACGGAGAGCATAAGGCTCACAGGGCCCCTGGCTGGGGTTTGCAGCCCCACACACCAGAGGTGAACACCGGGAGCGCCCAGAAGGTGCCTGGGAGACGTCATTTCCCTAGTGCTCTCCTTCCCAGCAGAGACGTGTGCAGGTGGTTGGGGCCTGATCCTGCGTGTCTGGGTTCCCGTCCACAGCCCCGACTCAGGGAAGCAGCTCCTGAGCCAAGACCTGTGGGAGGCGCAGGTGGCCCCGCCTGGAAGCCTAGTTTACAGCATGCGGGAAGCGAGCCTCCTCGGGAGAAGAGAAGGCAGCCCTGCTGTGTGCGGCTGCATTCACTGCTTTGGCGGAGCCGAGTGGGCCTCCAGTACGGCAGAGCTCCAGCTCTGCTCAAGGCCAGATCTGGCAGAGCTGCTGGCGTGAGGCTACTCTGCCCTGGGCGAACCTTGCCCAGACTTGCCTCGCTGCTAGGCTTCCAGTCCAGGAAGGAGCGGGCTGCGCGAGACTGGAGATGCTACTGGCGCCTTCCTGGCCTCAGCTCCACTCCTGCCTTGCCTTTGCACCTAGTCCCCAGGCGTTCTTGTGGAGGGCTTAGTTGCCGGTGGGTTGCACACTGCCAAGCGCTCTAGCAGTGAGGGCTCTATTAGTGGTAATGGGAGGGCAACTGCAGGGCTCCTCCAGCGGTTGCTTGACCGCCCAGACTCAGAACAGCATGGAGAGCACAAGGATCACAGGGACACTGGCTGGGGTCTGCAGCCCCACACACACGGAGGCTGACTCGGTGAGCGCCCAGAAGGTGCCTGACAGACGTCATTTCCCTAGTGCTCTCCTTCCCAGCAGAGACGTGTGCAGGTGGTTAGGGCCTGCCCCTGCATTTCTGGGCTCCCGTCCACAGCCCCACCTCAGGGAAGCAGCTCCTGAGCCAAGAACTTTGGGAGGCGCAGGGGGTCCCGCCTGGAATCCTAGTTTACAGCATGCGGGAAGCGAGCCTCCTCGGGAGAAGAGAAGGCAGCCCTGGTGTGTGCGGCTGCATTCACTGCTTTGGCGGAGCCGACTGCGCCTCCAGTACGGCAGAGCTCCAGCTCTGCTCAGAGGCCCGATCTGGCAGAGTTGCTGGCGTGAGGCTGCTCTGCCCTGGGCGAGCCTTGCCCAGACTTGCCTCGCAGCTAGGCTTCCAGACCAGAAAGGAGCGGGCTGCGCGAGACTGGGAGATGCTACTGGCGCCTTCCTGGCCTCAGCTCCACTCCTGCCTTGCCTTTGCACCAAGTCCCCAGGCGTTCTTGTGGAGGGCTTAGTTGCCGGTGGGTTGCACACTGCCAAGCGCTCGAGCAGTGAGGGCTCTATAAGTGGTAATGGGAGGGCAACTGAAGGGTTCCTCCAGCGGTTGCTTGACCGCACAGACTCAGCACAGCACGGAGAGCACAAGGCTCACAGGGCCACTGGCTGGGGTCTGCAGCCCCACACACGCGGAGGCTGACTCGGTGAGCGCCCAGAAGGTGCCTGACAGACGTCATTTCCCCAGTGCTCTCCTCCCCAGCAGAGACGTGTGCAGGTGGTTAGGGCCTGCCCCTGCGTTTCTGGGCTCCCGTCCACAGCCCCAGCTCAGGGAAGCAGCTCCTGAGCCAAGACCTGTGGGAGGCGCAGGGGTCCCCGCCTGGAAGCCTAGTTTACAGCATGCGGGAAGCGAGCCTCCTTGGGAGAAGGGGAGGCAGCCCAGCTGCGTGCGGCTGCAATCACTGCTTTGGTGGAGCCTAGTGCCCCTCCAGTACGGCAGAGCTCCAGCTCTGCTCAGAGGCCCAATCTGGCAGAGTTGCTGGCGTGAGGCTGCTCTGCCCTGGGCGAGCCTTGCCCAAACTTGCCTAACGTTAGGCTTCCAGTCCAGAAAGGAGTGGGCTGCGCTAGACTGGGAGATGCTACTGGCGCCTTCCTGGCCTCAGTTCCACTCCTGCCTTACCTTTGCACCTAGTCCCCAGGCGTTCTTTTGGAGGGCTTAGTTGCCGGTGGGTTGCACACTGCGTAGCGCTCCAGCAGTGAGGGCTCTATTAGAGGAAATGGGAAGGCTACTGCAGGGCTCCTCCAGCGGTTGCTTGACCGCCCAGACTCAGCACAACACGGAGAGCACAAGGCTCACAGGGCCCCTGGCTAGGGTCTGCAGCCCAACACACGCGGAGGCTGACTCGGTGAGCGCCCAGAAGTTGCCTGCCAGACGTCATTTCCCTAGTGCTCTCTTGTCCAGCAGAGACGTGTGCAGGTGGTTGGGGCCTACCCCTGCGTGTCTGGGCTTCCGTCCACAGCCCCAGCTCAGGGAAGCAGCTCCTGAGCCAAGACCTGTAGGAGGCGCAGGGGGCCCCACCTGGAAGCCTAGTTTACAGCATTTGGGAAGCGAGCCTCCTTGGGAGAAAAGAAGGCATCCCTGCTGTGTGCGGCTGCATTCACTGCTTTGCCAGAGCCGAGTGCGCCTCCAGTACGGCAGAGCTCCAGCTCTGCTCAGAGGCCCGATCTGACAGAGTTGCTGGAGTAAGGCTGCTCTGTCCTGGGGGAGCCTTTCCCAGACTTGCCTCACACATAGGCTTCCAGTCCAGGAAGGAGCGGGCTGCGCGAGACTGGGAGATGCTACTCGCGCTTTCCTGGCCTCAGCTCCACTCCTGCCTTGCCTTTGCACCTAGTCCCCAGGCGTTCTTGTGAACGGCTTAGTTGCCGGTGGGTTGCACACTGCCAAGCGCTCCAGGCGTGAGGGCTCTATTAGAGGCAAAGGGAGGGCTACTGCAAGTCGCCTCTTGTGTTGGCTTGACCGCCCAGACTCTGCACAGCACGGAAAGCACAAGGCTCACAGGGCCCCTGGCTGGGGTCTGCAGCCCCACACACGCGGAGGCTGACTCGGTGAGCGCCAAGAAGGTGCCTGCAGACGTCATTTCCCTAGTGCTCTCCTCCCCAGCAGAGACATGTGCAGGTGGTTGGGTCCTGCCCCTGCATGTCTGGGCTCCCGTCCACAGCCCCAGCTCAGGGAAGCATCTCCTCAGCCAAGACCTGTGGGAGGCGCAGGGGGCCCCGCCTGGAAGCCTAGTTAAAGCATGCGGGAAGCGAGCCTCCTCGGGAGAAGAGAAGGCAGCCCTACTGTGTGCGGCTGCATTCACTGCTTTGGCGGAGCCGAGTGCGCCTCCATTACGGCAGAGCTCTAGCTCTGCTCAGAGGCCCGATCTGGCAGAGCTGCTGGCGTGAAGGTGCTCTGCACTGGGCGAGCCTTGCCCAGACTTGCCTCGCGGCTAGGCTTCCAGTCCAGGAAGGAGCAGGCTGCGCGAGACTGGGAGATGCTCCTGGCCCCTTCCTGGCCTCAGCTCCACTCCAGCATTGCCTTTGCACCTAGTCCCCAGGCGTTCTTGTGGAGGGCTTAGTTGCCTGTGGGTTGCACACTGCCAAGCGGTCCAGCAGTGAGGGCTCTATTAGAGGCAATGGGAGGGCAACTGCAGGGCTCCTCCAGCGGTTGCTTGACCACCCAGACTCAGCACAGCACGGAGAGCACAAGGCTCACAGGGCCCCTGGCTGGGGTCTGCAGCCCCACACACGCGGAATCTGACTCGGTGAGCGCCCAGAAGGTGCCTTAGAGACGTCATTTCCCTATTGCTCTCCTCCCCAGCATAGACGTGTGCAGGTGGTTTGTGCCGGCCCCTGCGTGTCTGGGCTCTCGTCCACAGCCCCAGCTCAGGGAAGCAGCTCCTGAGCCAAGACCTGTGGGAGGCGCAGGGGGCCCCGCCTGGAAGCCTAGTTTACAGCATGCGGGAAGCGAGCCTCCTTGGGAGAAGGGAAGGCAGCCCTGCTGTGTGCGGCTGCATTCACTGCTTTGGCGGAGCCGAGTGCGCCTCCAGTATGGCAGAGCTCCAGCTCTGCTCAGAGGCCCGATCTGACAGAGTTGCTGGCGTTAGGCTGCTCTCTCCTGGGCGAGCCTTGCCCAGACTTACCTCACACATAGGCTTCGAGTCCCGGAAGGAGCGGGCTGCGCGAGACTGGGAGATGGTACTGGCGCCATCCTGGCCTCAGCTCCACTCCAGCCTTGCCTTTGCACCTAGTCCTCAGGCGTTCTTGTGGAGGGCTTAGTTGCCGGTGGGTTGCACACTGCCAAGCGCTCCAGCAGTGAGGGCTCTATTAGAGGCAATGGGAGGGCAACTGCAGGGCTCCTCCAGCGGTTGCTTGACCGCCCAGACTCAGCACAGCACGGAGAGCCCAAGGCTCACAGGGCCCATGGCTGGGGTCTGCAGCCCCACACACGCGGAAACTGACTCGGTGAGCGCCCAGAAGGTGCCTGACAGACGTCATTTCCCTAGTGCTCTCCTCCCCAGCAGAGACGTGTGCCGGTGCTTGGGGCCTGCCCCTGCGTGTCTGGGCTCCCATCCACAGCCCCAGCTCAGGAAAGCAGCTCCTGAGCCAAGACCTGTGGGAGGCGCAGGGGGCCCCGCCTGGAAGCCTAGTTTACAGCATGCGGGAAGCGAGCCTCCTCCGGAGAAGAGAAGGCAGCCCTGCTGCGTGCGGCTGAATTCACCTCTTTGGCGGAGCCGAGTGCGCCTCCAGTACGGCAGAGCTCCAGCTCTGCTCAGAGGCCCGATCTGGCAGAGCTGCTGGCGTGAGGCTGCTCTGCCCTGGGCTAGCCTTGCCCAGACTTGCCTCGCGGCTAGGCTTCCAGTCCAGGAAGGAGCATGCTGTGCAAGACTGGGAGATGCTACTGGCGCCTTCCTGGCCTCAGCTCCACTCCTGCCTTGCCTTTGCACCTAGTCCCCAGGCGTTCTTGTGGAGGGCTTAGTAGCCGGTGTGTTGCACACTGCCAAGCGCTCCAGCAGTGAGGGCTCTATTAGAGGCAAAGGGAGGGCTACTGCAAGTCGCCTCTTGCGTTTTGCTTGACCGCCCAGACTCAGCACAGCACGGAAAGTACAAGGCTCACAGGGCCCCTGGCTGGGGTCTGCAGCCCCACACACCGGAGGCGAACTCCGGGAGCACCCAGAAGGTGCCTGACAGACGTCATTTCCCTAGTGCTCTCCTCCCCAGCAGAGACGTGTGCAGGTGGCTGGGGCCTGCCCTTGAGTGTCTGGACTCCCTTCCACAGCCCCAGCTCAGGGAAGCAGCTCCTCAGCTAAGACTTGTAGGAGGAGCGGGGCGCCCCCGCCTGGAAGCCTAGTGCACAGCATGCGGGAAGCGAGCCTCCTCGGTAGAAGAGAAGGCAGCCCAGCTGCGTGCGGCTGCAATCACTGCTTTGGCAGAGCCGAGTGCCCTTCCAGTACGGCAGAGCTCCAGCTTTGCTCAAAGGCCCGATCTGGCAGAGTTGCTTCCTTGAGGCTGTTGTGCCCTGGGCGAGCCTTGCACAGACTTTCCTCGCGTAGGCTTCCTGTCCAGAAAGGAGCGGGCTGCGCGAGACTGGGAGATGCTACTGGCGCCTTCCTGGCCTCAGCTCCACTCCTGCCTTGCCTTTGCACCTAGTCCCCAGGCGTTCTTGTGGACGTCTTAGTTGCCGGTGTGTTGCACACTGCCAAGCGCTCCAGCAGTGAGTGCTCTATTAGAGGCAAAGGGAGGGCATCTGCAAGTTTCCTCTTGCGGTTGCTTGACCGCCCAGACTCAGCACAGCTCGGAGAGCACAAGGCTCACAGGGCCCCTGGCTGGGGTCTGCAGCACCACACACGCGGAAGCTGACTCGGTGAGCGCCCAGAAGGTGCCTGACAGACGTCATTTCCCTAGTGCTCTCCTCCCCAGCAGAGACGTGTGCAGGTGGTTAGGGCCTGCCCCTGCATTTCTGGGCTCCCGTCCACAGCCCCAGCTCAGGGAAGCAGCTCCTCAGCCAAGACCTGTGGGAGGCGCAGGGGGCCCCGCCTGGAAGCCTAGTTTACAGCATGTGGAAAGCGAGCCTCATTGGGAGAAGGGGAGCCAGCCCAGCTGCGTGCGGCTGCAATCACTGCTTTGGCGGAGTCGAGTGCCCCTCCATTACGGCAGAGCTCCAGCTCTGCTCAGAGGCCCGATCTGGCAGAGTTGCTGGCGTGAGGCTGCTCTGCCCTGGGCGAGCCTTGCCCAGACTTGCCGCACGTTAGGCTTCCAGTCCAGAAAGGAGCGGGCTGCGTGAGACTGGGAGATGCTACTGGCGCCTTCCTGGCCTCAGCTCCACTCCTGCCTTGCCTTTGCACCTAGTCCCCAGGCGTTCTTGTGGAGGGCTTAGTTGCCGGTGGGTTGCTCACTGCCAAGCGCTCCAGCAGTGAGGGCTCTATTAGAGGCAATGGGAGGGCAACTGCAGGGCTCCTCCAGCGGTTGCTTGACCGCCCAGACTCAGCACAGCACGGAGAGCACAAGGCTCACAGGGCCCCTGGCTGGGGTCTGCAGCCCCACACACGCGGAATCTGACTCGGTGAGCGCCCAGAAGGTGCCTTAGAGACGTCATTTCCCTATTGCTCTCCTCCCCAGCATAGACGTGTGCAGGTGGTTTGTGCCGGCCCCTGCGTGTCTGGGCTCTCGTCCACAGCCCCAGCTCAGGGAAGCAGCTCCTGAGCCAAGACCTGTGGGAGGCGCAGGGGGCCCCGCCTGGAAGCCTAGTTTACAGCATGCGGGAAGCGAGCCTCCTTGGGAGAAGGGAAGGCAGCCCTGCTGTGTGCGGCTGCATTCACTGCTTTGGCGGAGCCGAGGGCGCCTCCAGTACGGCAGAGCTCCAGCTCTGCTCAGAGGCCCGATCTGACAGAGTTGCTGGCGTTAGGCTGCTCTCTCCTGGGCGAGCCTTGCCCAGACTTACCTCACACATAGGCTTCGAGTCCCGGAAGGAGCGGGCTGCGCGAGACTGGGAGATGCTACTGGCGCCATCCTGGCCTCAGCTCCACTCCAGACTTGCCTTTGCACCTAGTCCCCAGGCGTTCTTGTGGAGGGCTTAGTTGCCGGTGGGTTGCACACTGCCAAGCGCTCCAGCAGTGAGGGCTCTATTAGAGGCAATGGGAGGGCAACTGCAGGGCTCCTCCAGCGGTTGCTTGACCGCCCAGACTCAGCACAGCACGGAGAGCCCAAGGCTCACAGGGCCCATGGCTGGGGTCTGCAGCCCCACACACGTGGAAACTGACTCGGTGAGCGCCCAGAAGGTGCCTGACAGACGTCATTTCCCTAGTGCTCTCCTCCCCAGCAGAGACGTGTGCCGGTGCTTGGGGCCTGCCCCTGCGTGTCTGGGCTCCCATCCACAGCCCCAGCTCAGGAAAGCAGCTCCTGAGCCAAGACCTGTGGGAGGCGCAGGGGGCCCCGTCTGGAAGCCTAGTTTACAGCATGCGGGAAGCGAGCCTCCTCCGGAGAAGAGAAGGCAGCCCTGCTGCGTGCGGCTGAATTCACTGCTTTGGCGGAGCCGAGTGCGCCTCCAGTACGGCAGAGCTCCAGCTCTCCTCAGAGGCCCGATCTGGCAGAGCTGCTGGCGTGAGGCTGCTCTGCCCTGGGGTAGCCTTGCCCAGACTTGCCTCGCGGCTAGGCTTCCAGTCCAGGAAGGAGCATGCTGTGCAAGACTGGGAGATGCTACTGGCGCCTTCCTGGCCTCAGCTCCACTCCTGCCTTGCCTTTGCACCTAGTCCCCAGGCGTTCTTGTGGAGGGCTTAGTAGCCGGTGTGTTGCACACTGCCAAGCGCTCCAGCAGTGAGGGCTCTATTAGAGGCAAAGGGAGGGCTACTGCAAGTCGCCTCTTGCGTTTTGCTTGACCGCCCAGACTCAGCACAGCACGGAAAGTACAAGGCTCACAGGGCCCCTGGCTGGGGTCTGCAGCCCCACACACCGGAGGCGAACTCCGGGAGCACCCAGAAGGTGCCTGACAGACGTCATTTCCCTAGTGCTCTCCTCCCCAGCAGAGACGTGTGCAGGTGGCTGGGGCCTGCCCTTGAGTGTCTGGACTCCCTTCCACAGCCCCAGCTCAGGGAAGCAGCTCCTCAGCTAAGACTTGTAGGAGGAGCGGGGCGCCCCCGCCTGGAAGCCTAGTGCACAGCATGCGGGAAGCGAGCCTCCTCGGTAGAAGAGAAGGCAGCCCAGCTGCGTGCGGCTGCAATCACTGCTTTGGCGGAGCCGAGTGCCCTTCCAGTACGGCAGAGCTCCAGCTTTGCTCAAAGGCCCGATCTGGCAGAGTTGCTTCCTTTAGGCTGTTGTGCCCTGGGCGAGCCTTGCACAGACTTTCCTCGCGTAGGCTTCCTGTCCAGAAAGGAGCGGGCTGCGCGAGACTGGGAGATGCTACTGGCGCCTTCCTGGCCTCAGCTCCACTCCTGCCTTGCCTTTGCACCTAGTCCCCAGGCGTTCTTGTGGACGTCTTAGTTGCCGGTGTGTTGCACACTGCCAAGCGCTCCAGCAGTGAGTGCTCTATTAGAGGCAAAGGGAGGGCATCTGCAAGTTTCCTCTTGCGGTTGCTTGACCGCCCAGACTCAGCACAGCTCGGAGAGCACAAGGCTCACAGGGCCCCTGGCTGGGGTCTGCAGCACCACACACGCGGAAGCTGACTCGGTGAGCGCCCAGAAGGTGCCTGACAGACGTCATTTCCCTAGTGCTCTCCTCCCCAGCAGAGACGTGTGCAGGTGGTTAGGGCCTGCCCCTGCATTTCTGGGCTCCCGTCCACAGCCCCAGCTCAGGGAAGCAGCTCCTCAGCCAAGACCTGTGGAGGCGCAGGGGGCCCCGCCTGGAAGCCTAGTTTACAGCATGTGGAAAGCGAGCCTCATTGGGAGAAGGGGAGCCAGCCCAGCTGCGTGCGGCTGCAATCACTGCTTTGGCGGAGTCGAGTGCCCCTCCATTACGGCAGAGCTCCAGCTCTGCTCAGAGGCCCGATCTGGCAGAGTTGCTGGCGTGAGGCTGCTCTGCCCTGGGCGAGCCTTGCCCAGACTTGCCGCACGTTAGGCTTCCAGTCCAGAAAGGAGCGGGCTGCGTGAGACTGGGAGATGCTACTGGCGCCTTCCTGGCCTCAGCTCCACTCCTGCCTTGCCTTTGCACCTAGTCCCCAGGCGTTCTTGTGGAGGGCTTAGTTGCCGGTGGGTTGCTCACTGCCAAGCGCTCCAGCAGTGAGGGCTCTATTAGAGGCAATGGGAGGGCAACTGCAGGGCTCCTCCAGCGGTTGCTTGACCGCTCAGACTCAGCACAGCACGGAGAGCACAAGGCTCACAGGGCCCCTGGCTGGGGTCTGCAGCCACACACACGCGGAGGCTGACTCGGTGAGCGCCCAGAAGGTGCCTGACAGACGTCATTTCCCTAGTGCTCTCCTCCCCAGCAGAGACGTGTGCAGGTGGTTTGGGCCTGCCCCTGCGTGTCTGGACTCCCGTCCACAGCCCCAGCTCAGGGAAGCAGCTCCTGAGCCAAAACATGTGGGAGGTGCAGGTGGCCCCACCTGGAAGCCTAGTTTACAGCTGCGGGAAGCGAGCCTCCTCGGGAGAAGAGAAGGCAGCCCTGCTGTGTGCAGATGCATTCACTGCTTTGGCGGAACTGAGTGCGCCTTCAGTACGGCAGAGCTCCAGCCTGCTCAGAGGCCCGATCTGGCAGAGTTGCTGGCGTTAGGCTGCTCTGCCCTGGGCGAGCATTGCCCAGACTTGCCTCACACATAGGCTTCCAGTCCAGGAAGGAGCGGGCTGCGCGAAACTGGGAGATGCTAATGGCGCCTTCCTGGCCTCAGCTCCACTCCTGCCTTGCCTTTGCACCTAGTCCCCAGGCGTTCTTGTGGAGGGCTTAGTAGCCGGTGTGTTGCACACTGCCAAGCGCTGCAGCAGTGAGGGCTCTATTAGAGGCAAAGGGAGGGCTACTGCAAGTCGCCTCTTGCGTTTTGCTTGACCGCCCAGACTCTGCACAGCACGGAAAGCACAAGGCTCACAGGGCCCCTGGCTGGGGTCTGCAGCCCCACACACCGTAGGGGAACTCTGGGAGTGCCCAGAAGGTGCCTGCCAGACGTCATTTCCCTAGTGCTCTCCTCCCCAGCAGAGACGTGTGCAGGTGGTTGGGGCCTGCCCTTGAGTGTCTGGACTCCCTTCCACAGCCCCAGCTCAGGGAAGCAGCTCCTCATCTAAGACCTGTGGGAGGCGGGGGGCGCCCCCGCCTGGAAGCCCAGTTTATAGCATGCATGAAGCGAGCCTCCTCAGTACAATAGAAGGGAGCCCAGCTGCGTGCGGCTGCAATCAGTACTTTGGCGGAGCCGAGTGCCCCTCCAGTACGGCAGAGCTCCAGCTCTGCTCAAAGGCCCGATCTCTCATAGTTGCTGGCGTGAGGCTGCTGTGCCCTGGGCGAGCCTTGGCAAGACTTGCCTCGCGTTAGGCTTCCAGTCCAGAAAGGAGCGGGCTGCGCGAGACTGGGAGATGCTACTGGCGCCTTCCTGGCCTCAGCTCCACTCCTGCCTTGCCTTTGCACCTAGTCCCCAGGCGTTCTTGTGGAGGGCTTTGTTGCCGGTGAGTTGCACACTGCCAAGCGCTCCAGCAGTGAGGGCTCCATTAGAGGCAATGGGAGGGCAACTGCAGGGCTCCTCCAGCGGTTGCTTGACCGCCCAGACTCAGCACAGCACGGAGAGCAGAAGGCTCACAGGGCCCCTGGCTGGGGTCTGCAGCCCCACAAACCGGAGTTGAACTCCGGGAGCGCCCAGAAGGTGCCTGCCAGACGTCGTTTCCCTAGTGCTCTCCTCCACAGCAGAGACGTGTGCAGGTGCTTGGGGCCTGCCCCTGCGGGTCTGGGCTCCCGTCCACAGCCCCAGCTCAGGGAAGCAGCTCCTCAGCTAAGACCTGTAGGAGGCGCGGGGCGCCCCCGCCTGGAAGCCCAGTTTATAGCATGCCGGAAGCGAGCCTCCTCAGTACAAGAGAAGGCAGCCCAGCTGCGTGCGGCTGGAATCAGTACTTTGGCGGAGCCGAGTGCCCCTCCAGTATGGCAGAGCTCCAGCTCTGCTCAAAGTCCCGATCTCTCATAGTTGCTGGCGTGAGGCTGCTGTGCCCTGGGCGAGCCTTGCCCAGACTTACCTCGCGTTAGGCTTCCAGTCCAGAAAGGAGCGGGCTTCGCGAGACTGGGAGATGCTACTCGCGCCTTCCTGGCCTCAGCTCCACTCCTGCCTTGCCTTTGCACCTAGTCCCCAGGCGTTCTTGTGGAGGGCTTAGTTGCCGGTGGGTTGCACACTGCCAAGCGCTCCAGCAGTGAGGGCTCTATTAGAGGCAAAGTGAGGGCAACTGGAAGTCTATTCTTACGGTTGCTTGACCGCCGAGACTCAGCACAGCACGGATAGCACAAGGATCACAGGGCCACTGGCTGGGGTCTGCAGCCCCACACACGCGGAGGCTGACTCGGTGAGCGCCCAGAAGGTGCCTGACAGACGTCATTTCCCTAGTGCTCTCCTCTCCAGCAGAGACGTGTGCAAGTGGTTAGGGCCTTCCCCTGCATTTCTGGGCTCCCGTCCATAACCCCAGCTCAGGGTAGCAGCTCCTCAGCCAAGACCTGTGGGAGGCGCAGGGGGCCCCGCCTGGAAGCCTAGTTTACAGCATGTGGAAAGCGAGCCTCATTGGGAGAAGGGGAGCCAGCCCAGCTGCGTGCGGCTGCAATCACTGCTTTGGCGGAGTCGAATGCCCCTCCATTACGGCAGAGCTCCAGCTCTGCTCAGAGGCCTGATCTGGCAGAGTTGCTGGCGTGAGGCTGCTCTGCCCTGGGCGAGCCTTGCCCAGACTTGCCGCACGTTAGGCTTCCAGTCCAGAAAGGAGCGGGCTGCGTGAGACTGGGAGATGCTACTGGCGCCTTCCTGGCCTCAGCTCCACTCCTGCCTTGCTTTTGCACCTAGTCCCCAGGCGTTCTTGTAGAGGGCTTACTTGCCGGTGGGTTGCACACTGCTAAGCGCTCCAGCAGTGAGGGCTCTATTAGAGGCAATGGGAGGGCAACTGCAGGGCTCCTCCAGCGGTTGCTTGACCGCCCAGACTCAGCACAGCACGGAGAGCCCAAGGCTCACAGGGCCCCTGGCTGGGGTCTGCAGCCCCACACGCGGAAACTGACTCGGTGAGCGCCCAGAAGTTGCCTGACAGACGTCATTTCCCTAGTGCTCTCCTCCCCAGCAGAGACGTGTGCCGGTGCTTGGGGCCTGCCCCTGCGTGTCTGGGCTCCCATCCACAGCCCCAGCTCAGGGAAGCAGCTCCTGAGCCAAGACCTGTGGGAGGCGCAGGGGGCCCCGCCTGGAAGCCTAGTTTACAGCATGCGGGAAGCGAGCCTCCTCGGGAGAAGAGAAGGCAGCCCTGCTGCGTGCGGCTGAATTCACCTCTTTGGCGGAGCCGAGTGCGCCTCCAGTACGGCAGAGCTCCATCTCTGCTTAGAGGCCCGATCTGGCAGAGCCGCTGGCGTGAGGCTGCTCTGCCCTGGGCTAGCCTTGCCCAGACTTGCCTCGCGGCTAGGCTTCCAGTCCAGGAAGGAGCATGCTGTGCAAGACTGGGAGATGCTACTGGCGCCTTCCTGGCCTCAGCTCCACTCCTGCCTTGCCTTTGCACCTAGTCCCCAGGCGTTCTTGTGGAGGGCTTAGTAGCCGGTGTGTTGCACACTGCCAAGCGCTCCAGCAGTGAGGGCTCTATTAGAGGCAAAGGGAGGGCTACTGCAAGTCGCCTCTTGCGTTTTGCTTGACCGCCCAGACTCAGCACAGCACGGAAAGCACAAGGCTCACAGGGCCCCTGGCTGGGGTCTGCAGCCCCACACACCGGAGGCGAACTCCGGGAGCACCCAGAAGGTGCCTGACAGACGTCATTTCTCTAGTGCTCTCCTCCCCAGCAGAGACGTGTGCAGGTGGCTGGGGACTGCCCTTGAGTGTCTGGACTCCCTTCCACAGCCCCAGCTCAGGGAAGCAGCTCCTCAGCTAAGACTTGTAGGAGGAGCGGGGCGCCCCCGCCTGCAAGCCTAGTGCACAGCATGTGGGAAGCGAGCCTCCTCGGTAGAAGAGAAGGCAGTCCAGCTGCGTGCGGCTGCAATCACTGCTTTGGCGGAGCCGAGTGCCCTTCCAGTACGGCACAGCTCCAGCTCTGCTCAAAGGCCCGATCTGGCAGAGTTGCTTCCTTGAGGCTGTTGTGCCCTGGGCGAGCCTTGCCCAGACTTGCCTCGCATAGGCTTCCTGTCCAGAAAGGAGCGGGCTGCGCAAGACTGGGAGATGCTACTCGCGCCTTCCTGGCCTCAGCTCCACTCCTGCCTTGCCTTTGCACCTAGTCCCCAGGCGTTCTTGTGGACGTCTTAGTTGCCGGTGTGTTGCACACTGCCAAGCGCTCCAGCAGTGAGGGCTCTATTAGAGGCAAAGGGAGGGCATCTGCAAGTTTCCTCTTGCGGTTGCTTGACCGCCCAGACTCAGCACAGCACGGAGAGCACAAGGCTCACAGGGCCCCTGGCTGGGGTCTGCAGCACCACACACGCGGAAACTGACTCGGTGAGCGACCAGAAGGTGCCTGACAGACGTCGTTTCCCTAGTGCTCTCCTCCACAGCAGAGACGTGTGCAGGTGCTTGGGGCCTGCCCCTGCGGGTCTGGGCTCCCGTCCACAGCCCCAGCTCAGGGAAGCAGCTCCTCAGCTAAGACCTGTAGGAGGCGCGGGGCGCCCCCGCCTGGAAGCCCAGTTCATAGCATGCCGGAAGCGAGCCTCCTCAGTACAAGAGAAGGCAGCCCAGCTGCGTGCGGCTGGAATCAGTACTTTGGCGGAGCCGAGTGCCCCTCCAGTACGGCAGAGCTCCAGCTCTGCTCAAAGTCCCGATCTCTCATAGTTGCTGGCGTGAGGCTGCTGTGCCCTGTGCGAGCCTTGCCCAGACTTGCCTCGCGTTAGGCTTCCAGTCCAGAAAGGAGCGGGCTTCGCGAGTCTGGGAGATGCTACTCGCGCCTTCCTGGCCTCAGCTCCACTCCTGCCTTGCCTTTGCACCTAGTCCCCAGGCGTTCTTGTGGAGGGCTTAGTTGCCGGTGGGTTGCACACTGCCAAGCGCTCCAGCAGTGAGGGCTCTATTAGAGGCAAAGTGAGGGCAACTGGAAGTCTATTCTTACGGTTGCTTGACCGCCGAGACTCAGCACAGCATGGAGAGCACAAGGATCACAGGGCCACTGGCTGGGGTCTGCAGCCCCACACACGCGGAGGCTGACTCGGTGAGCGCCCAGAAGGTGCCTGACAGACGTCATTTCCCTAGTGCTCTCCTCCCCAGCAGAGACGTGTGCAGGTGGTTAGGGCCTGCCCCTGCGTTTCTGGGCTCCCGTCCATAGCCCCAGCTCAGGGAAGCAGCTCCTCAGCCAAGACCTGTGGGAGGCGCAGGGGGCCCCGCCTGGAAGCCTAGTTTACAGCATGTGGAAAGCGAGCCTCATTGGGAGAAGGGGAGCCAGCCCAGCTGCGTGCGGCTGCAATCACTGCTTTGGCGGAGTCGAGTGCCCCTCCATTACGGCAGAGCTCCAGCTCTGCTCAGAGGCCCGATCTGGCAGAGTTGCTGGCGTGAGGCTGCTCTGCCCTGGGCGAGCCTTGCCCAGACTTGCCGCACGTTAGGCTTCCAGTCCAGAAAGGAGCGGGCTGCGTGAGACTGGGAGATGCTACTGGCGCCTTCCTGGCCTCAGCTCCACTCCTGCCTTGCCTTTGCACCTAGTCCCCAGGCGTTCTTGTGGAAGGCTTAGTTGCCGGTGGGTTGCACACTGCCAAGCGCTCCAGCAGTGAGGGCTCTATTAGAGGCAATGGGAGGGCAACTGCAGGGCTCCTCCAGCGGTTGCTTGACCTCCCAGACTCTGCACAGCACGGAGAGCAGAAGGCTCACAGGGCCCCTGGCTGGGGTCTGCAGCCCCACACACCGGAGTTGAACTCCGGGAGCGCCCAGAAGGTGCCTGACAGACGTCATTTCCCTAGTGCTCTCCTCTCCAGCAGAGACGTGTGCAGGTGGTTGGGGCCTGCCCCTGCGTGTCTGGGCTCCCGTCCACAGCCCCAGCTCAGGGAAGCAGATCCTGAGCCAAGACCTTTGGGAGGCGCAGGTGGCCCCGCCAGGAAGCCTAGTTTACAGCATGCGGGAAGCGAGCCTCCTCGGGAGAAGAGAAGGCAGCCCTGCTGTGTGCGGCTGCATTCAATGCTTTGGCGGAGCCAAGTGTGCCTCCAGTACAGCAGAGCTCCAGCTCTGCTCAGAGGCCCGATCTGACAGAGCTGCTGGCGTGAGGCTGCTCTGCCCTGGGCGAACCTTGCCCTGACTTGCCTCGCGGATAGGTTTCCAGTCCAGGAAGGAGCAGGCTTCGCGAGACTGGGAGATGCTACTGGCGCCTTCCTGTCCTCAGCTCCACTCCTGCCTTGCCTTTGCACCTAGTCCCCAGGCGTTCTTGTGGAGGGCTTAGTTGCCGGTGGGTTGCACACTGCCAAGCGCTCCAGCAGTGAGGGCTCTATTAGAGGCAATGGGAGGGCAACTGCAGGGCTCCTCCAGCGGTTGCTTGACCGCCCAGACTCAGCACAGCACGGAGAGCCCAAGGCTCACAGGGCCCCTGGCTGGGGTCTGCAGCCCCACACACGCGGAAACTGACTCGGTGAGTGCCCAGAAGGTGCCTGACAGACGTCATTTCCCTAGTGCTCTCCTCCCCAGCAGAGACGTGTGCCGGTGCTTGGGGCCTGCCCCTGCGTGTCTGGGCTCCCGTCCACAGCCCCAGCTCAGGGAAGCAGCTCCTGAGCCAAGACCTGTGGGAGGCGCAGGAGGCCCCGCCTGGAAGCCTAGTTTACAGCATGCGGGAAGCGAGCCTCCTCGGGAGAAGAGAAGGCAGCTCTGCTGCGTGTGGCTGAATTCACTACTTTGGCGGAGCCGAGTGCGCCTCCAGTACGGCAGAGCTCCATCTCTGCTCAGAGGCCCGATCTGGCAGAGCTGCTGGCGTGAGGCTGCTCTGCCCTGGGCGAGCCTTGCCCAGACTTGCCTCGCGGCTAGGCTTCCAGTCCAGGAAGGAGCATGCTGTGCAAGACTGGGAGATGCTACTGGCGCCTTCCTGGCCTCAGCTCAACTCCTGCCTTGCCTTTGCACCTAGTCCCCAGGCGTTCTTGTGGAGGGCTTAGTAGCCGGTGTGTTGCACACTGCCAAGCGCTCCAGCAGTGAGGGCTCTATTAGAGGCAAAGGGAGGGCTACTGCAAGTCGCCTCTTGCGTTTTGCTTGACCGCCCAGACTCAGAACAGCACGGAAAGCACAAGGCTCACAGGGCCCCTGGCTGGGGTCTGCAGCCCCACACACCAGAGGCGAAATCCGGGAGCACCCAGAAGGTGCCTGACAGACGTCATTTCCCTAGTGCTCTCCTCCCCAGCAGAGACGTGTGCAGGTGGCTGGGGCCTGCCCTTGAGTGTCTGGACTCCCTTCCACAGCCCCAGCTCAGGGAAGCAGCTCCTTAGCTAAGACTTGTAGGAAGAGCGGGGCGCCCCCGCCTGGAAGCCTAGTGCACAGCATGCGGGAAGCGAGCCTCCTCGGTAGAAGAGAAGGCAGCCCAGCTGCGTGCGGCTGCAATCACTGCTTTGGCGGAGCCGAGTGCCCTTCCAGTACGGCAGAGCTCCAGCTCTGCTCAAAGGCCCGATCTGGCAGAGTTGCTTCCTTGAGGCTGTTGTGCCCTGGGCGAGCCTTGCCCAGACTTGCCTCGCGTAGGCTTCCTGTCCAGAAAGGAGCGGGCTGCGCGAGACTGGGAGATGCTACTCGCGCCTTCCTGGCCTCAGCTCCACTCCTGCCTTGCCTTTGCACGTAGTCCCCAGGCGTTCTTGTCGAGGGCTTAGTTGCCGGTGGGTTGCACAGTGCCAAGCGCTCCAGCAGTGAGGGCTCTATTAGAGGCAAAGTGAGGGCAACTGGATGTCTATTCTTACGGTTGCTTGACCGCCGAGACTCAGCACAGCACGGAGAGCACAAGGATCACAGGGCCACTGGCTGGGGTCTGCAGCCCCACACACGCGGAGGCTGACTCGGTGAGCGCCCAGAAGGTGCCTGACAGACGTCATTTCCCTAGTGCTCTCCTCCCCAGCAGAGACGTGTGCAGGTGGTTAGGGCCTGCCCCTGCGTATCTGGGCTCCCGTCCACAGCCACAGCTCAGGGAAGCAGCTCCTCAGCCAAGACCTGTGGGAGGCGCAGGGGGCCCCGCCTGGAAGCCTAGTTTACAGAATGCGGAAAGCGAGCCTCATTGGGAGAAGAGGAGCCAGCCCAGCTGCGTGCGGCTGCAATCACTGCTTTGGCGGAGTCGAGTGCCCCTCCATTACGGCAGAGCTCCAGCTCTGCTCAGAGGCCCGATCTGGCAGAGTTGCTGGCGTGAGGCTGCTCTGCCCTGGGCGAGCCTTGCCCAGACTTGCCGCACGTTAGGCTTCCAGTCCTGAAAGGAGCGGGCTGCGTGAGACTGGGAAATGCTACTGGCGCCTTCCTGGCCTCAGCTCCACTCCTGCCTTGCCTTTGCACCTAGTCCCCAGGCGTTCTTGTGGAGGGCTTAGTTGCCGGTGGGTTGCACACTGCCAAGCGCACCAGCAGTGAGGGCTCTATTAGAGGCAATGGGACGGCAACTGCAGGGCTCCTCCAGCGGTTGCTTGACCGCCCAGACTCAGCACAGCACGGAGAGCACAAGGCTCACAGGGCCCCTGGCTGGGGTCTGCAGCCCCACACACCGGAGTTGAACTCTGGGAGCGCCCAGAAGGTACCTGACAGACGTCATTTCCCTAGTGCTCTCCTCTCCAGCCGAGACGTGTGCAGGTGGTTGGGGCCTGCCCCTGCGTGTCTGGGCTCCCGTCCACAGCCCCAGCTCAGGGAAGCAGCTCCTAAGCCAAGACCTTTGGGAGGCGCAGGGGGCCCCGCCTGGAAGCCTAGTTTACAGCATGCGGGAAGCTAGCCTCCTCGGGAGAAGAGAAGGCAGCCCTGCTGTGTGCGGCTGCATTCACTGCTTTGGCAGAGCCGAGTGTGCCTCCAGTAGAGCAGAGCTCCCGCTCTGCTCAAGGCCAGATCTGGCAGAGCTGCAGGCGTGAGGCTGCTCTGCCCAGGGCGAACCTTGCCCAGACTTGCCTCGCGGCTAGGTTTCCAGTCCAGGAAGGAGCAGGCTGCGCGAGACTGGGAGATGCTACTGGCGCCTTCCTGGCCTCAGCTCCACTCCTGCCTTGCCTTTGCACCTAGTCCCCAGGCGTTCTTGTGGAGGGCTTAGTTGCCGGTGGGTTGCACACTGCCAACCGCTCCAGCAGTGAGGGCTCTATTAGAGACAATGGGAGGGCAACTGCAGGGCTCCTCCAGCGGTTGCTTGACCGCCCAGACTGAGCACAGCACGGAGAGCACAAGGCTCACAGGGCCCCTGGCTGGGGTCTGCAGCCCCACACACGCGGAGGCTGACTCGGTGAGCGCCCAGAAGGTGCCTGACAGACGTCATTTCCCTAGAGCTCTCCTCCCCAGCAGAGACATGTGCAGGTGGTTGGGGCCTGCCCCTGCGTGTCTGGGCTACCGTCCACAGCCCCACCTCAGGGAAGCAGCTCCTCAGCCAAGACCTGTGGGAGGAGCAGGGGGCCCCGCCTGCAGCCCAGTTTACAGCATGCGGGAAGCGAGCTTCCTTGTGAGAAGGGGAGGCAGCCCAGCTGCGTGCGGCTGCAATCATTGCTTTGGCGGATCCGAGTGCCCCTCCATTACGGCAGAGCTCCAGCTCTGCTCAGAGGCCCGATCTGGCAGAGTTGCTGGCGTGAGGCTGCTCTGCCCTGGGCGAGCCTTGCCCAGACTTGCCTCACGTTAGGCTTCCAGTCCAGGAAGGAGCAGGCTGCGTGAGACTGCGAGATGCTACTGGCGCCTTCCTGGCCTCATCTCCACTCCTGCCTTACCTTTGCACTTAGTCTCCAGGCGTTCTTGTGGAGGGCTTAGTTGCCAGTGGGTTGCACACTGCTAAGCGTTCCAGCAGTGAGGGCACTATTAGATGCAATGGGAGGGCAACTACAGGGCTCCTCCAGCGGTTGCTTGACCGCCCAGACTCAGCACAGCACGTAGAGCACAAGGCTCACAGGGCCCCTAGTTGGGGTCTGCAGCCCCACACACGAGGAGGCTGAGTCGGTGAGCGCCCAGAATGTGCCTGACAGACGTCATTTCCCTAGTGCTCACCTCCCCAGCAGAGACGTGTGCAGGTTTTTTGGGCCTGCCCCTGCGTGTCTGGGCTCCCGTCCACAGCCCCAGCTCAGGGAAGCAGCTCCTGAGCCAAGACCTGTGGTAGGCGCAGGGGGCCCCGCCTGGAAGCCTAGTTTACAGCATGCGGGAAGCGAGCCTCCTCGGGAGAAGAGAAGGCAGCCCTGCTGTGTGCGGCTGCATTCACTGCTTTGGCGGAACCTAGTGAGCCTCCAGTACGGCAGAGCTCCAGCTCTGCTCAGAGGCCCGATATTACAGAGTTGCTGGCGTGAGGCTGCTCTGCCCTGGGCGGGCCTTGCCCAAACTTGCCTCGCGGCTAGGCTTCCAGTCCAGGAAGGAGCAGGCTGCGCGAGACTGGGAGATGCTACTGGCGCCTTCCTGGCCTCAGCTCCACTCCTGCCTTGCCTTTGCACCTAGTCCCCAGGTGTTCTTGTGGAGGGCTTAGTTGCCGGTGGGTTGCACACTGCCAAGCGCTCCAGCAGTGAGGGCTCTATTAGAGGCAATGGGAGGGCAACTGCAGGGCTCCTCCATCGGTTGCTTGACCGCCCAGACTCAGCACAGCACGGAGAGCACATGGCGCCCAGGGTCCCTGGCTGGGGTCTGCTGCCCCACACACGCGGAGGCTGACTCGGTGAGCGCCCAGAAGGTGCCTGAGAGACGTCATTTCCCTAGTGCTCTCCTCCCCAGCAGAGACGTGTGCAGGTGGTTTGGGCCTGCCCCTGCATGTCTGGGCTCAGGTCCACAGCCCCAGCTCAGGGAAGCAGCTCCTGAGCCAAGACATGTGGAAGGCGCAGGGGGCCCCGACTTTAAGCCTAGTTTACTGCATTTGGGAAGCGAGCCTCCTCGGTAGAAGAGAAGGCAGCCCTGCTCTGTGCGGCTGCATTCACTGCTTTGGCGGAGCCTAGTGCGCCTCCAGTTCGGCAAAGCTCCAGCTCTCCTCAGAGGCCCGATCTGGCAGAGTATCTGCCGTGAGGCTGCTCTGCCCTGGGAGACTTGCCCAGACTTGCCTCGCGGCTAGGCTTCCAGTCCAGGAAGGAGCACGCTGCGCGATACTGGGAGATGCTCCTGGCGCCTTCCTGGCCTCAGCTCCACTCCTGCCTTGCCTTTGCACCTAGTCCCCAGGCGTTCTTGTGGAGGGCTTAGTTGCCAGTGGGTTGCACACTGCTAAGCGTTCCAGCAGTGAGGGCTCTATTAGATGCAGAGGGAGGGCAACTACAGGGCTCCTCCAGCGGTTGCTTGACCGCCCAGACTCAGCACAGCACGGAGAGCACAAGGCTCTCAGGGCCCCTTGGCTGGGGTCTACAGCCCCACACACGCGGAGGCTGACTCGGTGACTGCCCAGAAAGTGCCTGACAGACGTCATTTCCCTAGTGCTCTCCTCCCCAGCAGAGACGTGTGCAGGTGGTTGGGGCCTGCCCCTGTGTGTCTGGGCTCCCGTCCACAGCCCCAGCTCAGGGAAGCAGCTCCTGAGCCAAGACCTGTGGGAGGGGCAGGGGGCCCCGCCTGGAAGCCTAGTTTACAGCATGCGGGAAGCGAGTCTCCTCGGGAGAAGAGGAGCCAGCCCAGCTGCCTGCGGCTGCAATCACTGCTTTGGCGGAACCGAGTGCCCCTCCAGTACGGCAGAGCTCCAGCTCTGCTCAGAGTCCCGATCTGGCAGAGTTGCTGGCGTGAGGCTGCTCTGCCCAGGGCGAGCTTTGCCCAGACTTGCCTCGCGGCTAGGCTTCCAGTCCAGGAAGGAGCAGGCTGGGCGAGACTGGGAGATGCGACTGGCGCCTTCCTGGCCTCAGCTCCACTCCTGCCTTGCCTTTGCACCTAGTCCCAAGGCATTCTTGTGAAAGGCTTAGTTGCCGGTGGGTTGCACACTGCCAAGCGCTCCAGCCGTGAGGGCTCTATTAGAGGCAAAGGGAGGGCTACTGCAAGTCGCCTCTTGCATTTGCTTGACCGCCCAGACTCAGCACAGCACGGAGATCACAAGGCTCACAGGGCCCCTGGCTGGGGTCTGCAGCCCCACACACCGGAGGGGAACTCCGGGAGCGCCCAGAAGGTGCCTGACAGACGTTATTTCTCTAGTGCTCTACTCCCCAGCAGAGACGTGTGCAGGTGGTTGGGGCCTGCCCTTGAGTGTCCGGACTCCCTTCCACAGCCCCAGCTCAGGGAAGCAGCTCCTCAGCCAAGACCTGAAGGAGGCGCGCGGCCCCCGCCTGGAAGCCTAGTGCACAGCATGCGGGAATTGACCCTCCTTGGGAGAAGGATGCAGCCCAGATGCGTGCGGCTGCAATCACTGCTTGAGCGGAGCCGAGAGCCCCTCCAGTACGGCAGAGCTCCAGCTCCGCTCAGAGGCCCGATCTTGCAGAGTTGCTGGCGTGAGGCTGCTGTGCCCTGGGCGAGACTTTCCCAGACTTGCCTCGTGTCTAGGCTTCCAGTCCAGGAAGGAGCAGGCTGCGTGAGACTGCGAGATGCTACTGGCGCCTTCCTGGCCTCAGCTCCACTCCTGCCTTACCTTTGCACTTAGTCTCCAGGCGTTCTTGTGGAGGGCTTAGTTGCCAGTGGGTTGCACACTGCTAAGCGTTCCAGCAGTGAGGGCTCTATTAGATGCAATGGAAGGGCAACTACAGGGCTCCTCCAGCGGTTGCTTGACCGCCCTGACTCAGCACAGCACGGAGAGCACAAGGCTCTCAGGGCCCCTGGCTGGGGTCTACAGCCCCACACACGCGGAGGCTGACTCGGTGAGCGCCCAGAAAGTGCCTGACAGACGTCATTTCCCTAGTGCTCTCCTCACCAGCAGAGACGTGTGCAGGTGGTTGGGGCCTGCCCCTGTGTGTCTGGGCTCCTGTCCACAGCCCCAGCACAGGGAAGCAGCTCCTGAGCCAAGACCTGTGGGAGGTGCAGGGGGCCCCGCCTGGAAGCCTAGTTTACAGCATGCGGGAAGAGAATCTCCTCGGGAGAAGAGGAGCCAGCACAGCTACGTGCGGCTGCAATCACTGCTTTGGCGGAGCCGAGTGCCCCTCCAGTACGGCAGAGCTCCAGCTCTGCTGAGAGGCCCAATCTGGCAGAGTTGCTGGCGTGAGGCTGCTTTGCCCAGGGCGAGCTTTGCCCAGACTTGCCTCGCGGGTAGGATTCCAGTCCAGGAAGGAGCAGGCTGGGCGAGACTGGGAGATGCGAGTGGCGCCTTCCTGGCCTCAGCTCCACTCCTGCCTTGCCTTTGCACCTAGTCCCCAGGCGTTCTTGTGGAGGCTTAGTTGGCGGTGGGTTGCACACTGCCAAGCGCTCCAGCAGTGTGGGCTCTATTAGAGGCAAAGTGAGGGCTACTGCAAGTCGCCTCTTGCGTTTGCTTGACCGCCCAGACTCAGCACAGCATGGAAAGTGCAAGGCTCACAGGGCCGCTGGCTGGGGTCTGCAGCCCCACACACCGGAGGGGAACTCCGGGAGCGCCCAGAAGCTGCCTGACAGACGTCATTTCTCTAGTGCTGAACTCCCCAGCAGAGACGTGTGCAGGTGGTTGGGGCCTGCCCTTGAGTGTCCGGACTCCCTTCCACAACCCCAGCTCAGGGAAGCAGCTCCTCAGCTAAGACCTGTAGGAGGCGCGGGGCGCCCCCGTCGGGAAGCCTAGTTTACAGCATGCCGGAAGCGAGCCTCCTCAGTACAAGAGAAGGCAGCCCAGCTGCGTGCGGCTGCAATCAGTACTTTGGCGGAGCCGAGTGCCCCTCCAGAACGGCAGAGCTCCAGCTCTGCTCAAAGGCCCGATCTCTCATAGTTGCTGGTGTGAGGCTGCTGTGCCATTGGCGAGCCTTGCCCAGACTTGCCTCGCGTTAGGCTTCCAGTCCAGAAAGGAGCGGGCTGCGCGAGACTGGGAGATGCTACTGGCGCCTTCCTGGCCTCAGCTCCCCTCCTGCCTTGCCTTTGCACCTAGTCCCCAGGCGTTCTTGTGGAGGGCTTAGTTTCCGGTGGGTTGCACACTGCCAAGCGCTCCAGCTTGAGGGCTCTATTAGAGGCAAAATGAGGGCCACTGGAAGTCTATTCTAACGGTTGGTTGACCGCCCAGACTCAGCACAGCACGGAGAGCACAAGGCTCACAGGGCCCCTGGCTGGGGTCTGCAGCCCCACACACGCGGAGGCTGACTCGGTGAGCGCCCAGAAGGTGCCTGACAGACGTCATTTCCCTAGGGCTCCCCACCCCAGCAGAGAAATGTGCAGGTGGTTTGGGCCTGCCCCTGCATGTCTGGGCTCCCGTCCACAGCCCCAGCTCAGGGAAGCAGCTCCTCAGCCAAGACCTGAAGGAGGAGCGCGGCGCCCTCGCCTGGAAGCCTAGTGCACAGCATGAGGGAAGCGACCCTCCTTGGGAGAAAAGGAGTCAGCCCAGATGCGTGCGGCTGCAATCACTGCTTGGGCGGAGCCGAGAGCGCCTCCAGTACCGCAGAGCTCCAGTTCCGCTCAGAGGCCCGATCGGGCAGAGTTGCTGGCTTGAGGCTGCTTTGGCCTGGGCGAGCTTTGCCCAGACTTGCCTCGTGACTAGGCTTCCAGTCCAGGAAGGAGCAGGCTGCGTGAGACTGCGAGATGCTACTGGCGCCTTCCTGGCCTCAGCTCCACTCCTGCCTTACCTTTGCACTTAGTCTCCAGGCGTTCTTGTGGAGGGCTTAGTTGCCAGTGGGTTGACACTGCTAAGCGTTCCATCAGTGAGGGCTCTATTAGATGCAATGGGAGGGCAACTACAGGGCTCCTCCAGCGGTTGCTTGACCGCACAGACTCAGCACAGCACGGAGAGCACAAGGCTCTCAGGGCCCCTGGCTGGGGTCTACAGCCCCACACACGGGGAGGCTGACTCGGTGAGCGCCCAGAAAGTGCCTGAAAGACGTCATTTCCCTAGTGCTCTCCTCCCCAGCAGAGACGTTTGCAGGTGGTTGGGGCCTGCCATTGAGTGTCTGGAATCCCTTCCACAGCCCCAGCTCAGGGAAGCAGCTCCTCAGCTAAGACCTGTAGGAGGCGCGGGGCGCCCCCGCCGGGAAGTCTAGTTTACAGCATGCCGGAAGCGAGCCTCCTCAGTACAAGAGAAGGCAGCCCAGCTGCGTGCGGCTGCAATCAGTACTTTGGCGGAGCCGAGTGCCCCTCCAGTACGGCAGAGCTCCAGCTCTGCTCAAAGGCCAGATCTCTCATAGTTGCTGGCGTGAGGCTGCTGTGCCCTGGGCGAGCCTTGCCCAGACTTGCCTCGTGTTAGGCTTCCAGTCCAGAAAGGAGCGGGTTGCGCGAGACTGGGAGATGCTACTGGCGCCTTCCTGGCCTCAGCTCCACTCCTGCCTTGCCTTTGCACCTAGTACCCAAGCGTTCTTGTGGAGGGCTTAGTTGCCGGTGGGTTGCACACTGCCAAGCGCTCCAGCAGTGAGGGCTCTATTAGAGGCAAAGTGACGGCAACTGGAAGTCTATTCTTTCGGTTGCTTGACCGCCGAGACTCAGCACAGCACGGAGAGCACAAGGATCACAGGGCCACTGGCTGGGGTCTGCAGCCCGACACACGCGGAGGCTGACGCGGTGAGCGCCCAGAAGGTGCCTGACAGACGTCATTTCCCTAGTGCTCTCCTCCCCAGCAGAGACGTGTGCCGGTGGTTAGGGCCTGCCCCTGCATTTCTGGGCTCCCGTCCACAGCCCCAGCTCAGGGAAGCAGCTCCTCAGCCAAGACCTGTGGGAGGCGCTAGGTGCCCCGCCTGGAAGCCTAGTTTACAGCATGCGGGAAGCGAGCCTCCTTGGGAGAAGGGGAGGCAGCCCAGCTGCGTGTGGCTGCAATCACTGCTTTGGTGGAACCTAGTGCCACTCCAGTACGGCAGAGCTCCAGCTCTGCTCAGAGGCCCAATCTGGCAGAGTTGCTGGCGTGAGGCTGCTCAGCCCTGGGCGAGCCGTGCCCAAACTTGCCTCACGTTAGGCTTCCAGTCCAGAAAGGAGCCAGCTGCGCTAGAGTGGGAGATGCTACTGGCGCCTTCCTGGCCTCAGCTCCACTCCTGCCTTGCCTTTGCACTTAATCCCCAGGCGTTCTTGTGGAGGACTTAGTTGCCGGTGGGTTGCACACTGCCAAGCGCTCCAGCAGTGAGGGCTCTATTAGAGGCAATGGGAGGGCAACTGCAGGGCTCCTCCAGCGGTTGCTTGACCGCCCAGACTCACCACAGCACGGAGAGCACAAGGCTCACAGGGCCCCTGGCTGGGGTCTGCAGCCCCACACACGCGGAGGCTGACTCGGTGAGCGCCCAGAAGGTGCCTGACAGACGTCATTTCCCTAGTGCTCTCCTCCCCAGCAGAGACATGTGCAGGTGGTTTGGGCCTGCGCCTGCGTGTCTGGGCTCCCGTCCACAGCCCCAGCTCAGGGAAGCAGCTCCTGAGCCAAGACCTGTGGGAGGCGCAGGGGGCCCCGCCTGGAAGCCTAGTTTACAGCATGCGGGAAGAGAGCCTCCTCGGGAGAAGAGAAGGCAGCCCTGCTGTGTGCGGCTGCATTGACTGCTTTTGCGGAGCCGAGTGTGCCTCCAGTACGGCAGAGCTCCAGCTCTGCTCAGAGGCCCGATCTGGCAGAGTGCTGGCGTGAGGCTGCTCTGCCCTGGGCGAGCCTTGCCCAGACTTGCCTCGAGGCTCGGCTTCCAGTCCAGAAAGGAGCGGGCTGCGCGAGCATGGGAGATGCTACTGGCGCCTTCCTGGCCTCAGCTCCACTCCTGCCTTGCCTTTGCACCTAGTCCCCAGGCGTTCTTGTGGAGGGCTTTGTTGCCGGTGGGTTGCACACTTCCAAGCGCTCCAGCTTGAGGGCTCTATTAGAGGCAAAGTGAGGGCAACTGGAAGTCTATTCTTACGGTTGCTTGACCGCCGAGACTCAGCACAGCTCGGAGAGCACAAGGCACACAGGGTCCCTGGCTGGGGTCTGCAGCCCCACACACGTGGAGGCTGACTCGGTGAGCGCCCAGAAGGTGCCTGACAGACGTCATTTCCCTAGTGCTCTCCTCCCCAGCAGAGACGTGTGCAGGTGGTTGGGGCCTGGCCCTGCGTGTCTGGGCTCCTGTCCACAGCCCCAGCTCAGGGAAGCAGCTCATCAACTAAGACCTGTAGGAGGCGCGTGGCGCCCCCGCCGGGAACCTAGTTTACAGCATGCCGGAAGCGAGCCTCCTCAGTACAAGAGAAGGCAACCCAGGTGCGTGCGGCTGCAATCAGTACTTTGGCGGAGCCGAATGCCCCTCCAGTACGGCAGAGCTCCAGCTCTGCTCAAAGGCCCGATCTCTCATAGTTGCTGGCGTGAGGCTGCTGTGCCTTGGGCGAGCCTTGCCCAGACTTGCATCGCGTTAGGTTTCCAGTCCAGAAAGGAGCGGGCTGCGCGAGACTGGGAGATGCTGCTGGCACCTTCCTGGCCTCAGCTCCACTCCTGCCTTGCCTTTGAACCTAGTCCCCAGGCGTTCTTGTGGAGGGCTTAGTTGCCGGTGGGTTGCACACTGCCAAGCGCTCCAGCAGTGAGGGCTCAATAGAGGCAAAGTGAGGGCAACTGGAAGTCTATTCTGACGGTTGCTTGACCGCCGAGACTCAGCACAGCACGGAGAGCACAAGGCTCACAGGGCCCCTGGCTGGGGTCTGCAGCCCCACACACGCGGAGGCTGACTCGGTGAGCGCCCAGAAGGTGCCTGCCAGACGTCATTTCCCTAGTGCTCTCCTCCCCAGCAGAGACGTGTGCTGGTAGTTTGGGCCTGCCCCTGCGTGTCTGGGCTCCCTTCCACAGACCCAGCTCAGGGAAGCAGCTCCTGAGCCAAGACCTGTGGGAGGCGCAGGGGGCCCCGCCTGGAAGCCTAGTTTACAGCATGCGGGAAGCGAGCCTCCTCGGGAGAAGAGAAGGCAGCCCTGCTGTGTGCAGCTGCGTTCACTGCTTTGCCGAGCCGAGTGCGCCTCCAGTACGGCAGAGCTCCAGCTCTGCTCAGAGGCCCGATCTGGCAGAGTTGCTGGCGTGAGTCTGCTCTGCCCTGGGCGAGCCTTTCCCAGACTTGCTGCTGCTAGGCTTCCAGTCCAGGAAGGAGCGGGCTGCGCGAGACTGGGATATGCTACTGGCGCCTTCCTGGCCTCAGCTCCACTCCTGCCTTGCCTTTGCACCTTGTCCGCAGGCGTTCTTGTGGAGAGCTTAGTTGCCGGTGCGTTGCACACTGCCAAGCGCTCCCGCAGTGAGGGCTCTATTAGAGGTAATGGGAGGGCAACTGCAGGGCTCCTCCAGCGGTTGCTTGACCGCCCAGACTCAGCACAGCACGGAGAGCACAAGGCTCACAGGGCCCCTGGCTGGGGTCTGCAGCCCCACACACGCGGAGGCTGACTTGGTGAGCGCCCAGAAGGTGCCTGAGAGATGTCATTTCCCTAGTGCTCTCCTCCCCAGCATAAACGTGTCCAGGTGGTTTGGGCCTGCTCCTGCGTGTCTGGGCTCCCGACCACAGCCCCAGCTCAGGTAAGCAGCTCCTCAGCCAAGACCTGTAGAAGGCGCGGGGCGCCCCCGCCTGGAAGCCTAGTTCACAGCATGCGGGAAGCGAGCATCCTTGAAAGAGGTGGAGGCATCCCAGACCCGTGAGGCTGCCATCACTGCTTGGGCGGAGCCGAGTGCGCTTCCATTACGTCAGAGTTCCAGCTCTGCTCAGAGGCCCGATCTGGCAGAGTGCTGGCGTGAGGCTGCTCTGCTCTCGGCGAGCCTTGCCCAGACTTGCCTCGCGGCTAGGCTTCCAGTCCAGAGCTGAGCGGGCTGCGTGAGACTGGGAGATGCTACTGGCGCCTTCCTGGCCTCAGCTCCACTCCTGCCTTGCCTTTGCACCTAGTCCCCAGGCTTTCTTGTGGAGGGCTTAGTTGCCGGTGTGTTGCACACTGCCAAGCGCTCCAGCAGTGAGGGCTCCATTAGAGGCAATGGGAGGGCAACTTCAGGGCTCCTCCAGCGGTTGCTTGACCGCCCAGACTCAGCACAGCACGGAGAGCACAAGGCTCACAGGGCCCCTGGCTGGGGTCTGCAGCCCCACACACGCGGAGGATGACTCAGTGAGTGCCCAGAAGGTGCCTGACAGACGTCATTTCCCTAGTGCTCTCCTCCCCAGCAGAGACGTGTGCAGGTAGTTGGGGCCTGCCCCTGCGTATCTGGGTTCCCGACCACAGCCCCAGCTCAGGGAAGCAGCTCCTGAGCCAAGACCTGTGGGAGGCGCAGGGAGCGCCGCCTGGAAGCCTAGTTTACAGCATGCGGGAAGCGAGCCTCCTAGGGAGAAGAGGAGGAAGCCCTGCTGTGTGCGGCTGCATTCACTGCTTTGGCGGAGCCGAGTGCGCCTCCAGTACGGCAGAGCTCCAGCTCTGCTCAGAGGCCCGATCTGGCAGAGTTGCTGGCGTGAGGCTGCTCTGCCCTGGGCGAGCCTTGCCAAGACTTGCCTCGCGGCTAGGCTTCCAGTCCAGGAAGGAGCAGGCTGCGCGAGACTGGGAGATGCTACTGGCGCCTCCTGGCCTCAGCTCCACTCCTGCCTTGCCTTTGCACCTAGTCCCCAGGCGTTCCTGTAGATGGCTTAGTTGCCGGTGGGTTGCACACTGCCAAGCGCTCCAGCAGTGAGGGCTCTATTAGAGGCAATGGGAGGGCAACTGCAGGGCTCCTCCAGCGGTTGCTTGACCGCCCAGACTCAGCACAGCTTGGAGAGCACAAGGCTCACAGGGCCCCTGGCTGAGGTCTGCAGCTCCACACACGCGGAGGCTGACTCGGTGAGCGCCCAGAAGTTGCCTGACAGACGTCATTTCCCTAGTGCTCTCCTCTCCAGCAGAGACGTGTTTAGGTGGTTGGGGCCTGCCCCTGCGTGTCTGGGCTTCCGAACACAGCCCCAGCTCACGGAAGCAGCTCCTCAGCCAAGACCTGTAGGAGGCGTGGGGCGCCCCCGCCTGGAAGCCTAGTGCACAGCATGCGGGAAGCGAGCCTCCTTGGGATAAGAGGAGGCAGCCCAGATGCGTGCGGCTGCAATCACTGCTTTGGTGGAGCCGAGGGCACCTCCATTACGGCAGAGCTCCAGCTCTGCTCAGAGGCCCGATCTGGCAGAGTGCTGGCGTGAGGCTGCTCTGCCCTGGGCGAGCCTTGCCCAGACTTGCCTCGCGGCTAGTCTTCTAGTCCAGAAAGGAGCGGGCTGTGCGAGACTGGGAGATTCTCCTGGCGCCTTCCTGGCCTCAGCTCCACTCCTGCCTTGCCTTTGCAACTAGTCCCCAGGAGTTCTTGTGGAGGGCTTAGTTGCCAGTGTGTTGCACACTGCCAAGGGCTCCAGCTTAATGGCTCTATTAGGGGCAAAGTGAGGGCAACTGGAAGTGTATCCTTACGGTTACTTGACCGCCCAGACTCAGCGCAGCACGGAGAGCACAAGGCTCACAGGGCCCCTGGCTGGGGTCTGCAGCCCCACACACGCGGAGGCTGACTCGGTGAGGGCCCAGAAGCTGCCTGACAGACGGCACTTCCCTAGTGCTCTCCTCCCCAGCAGAGACGTGTGCAGGTGGTTGGGGCCTGCCCTGCGTGTCTGGGCTCCCGTCCACAGCCCCAGCTCAGGGAAGCAGCTCCTCAACCAAGATCTGTAGGAGGCGCGGGGCGTCCCCGCCTGGAAGCCTAGTGCACAGCATGCGGGAAGCGAGCCTCTTCAGGAGAAGAGAACACAGCCCTGCTGTGTGCAGCTGCGTTCACTGCTTTGCCGAGCCGAGCGCGCCTCCAGTACGGCAGAGCTCCAGCTCTGCTCAGAGGCCCGATCTGGCAGAGTTGCTGGCGTGAGTCTGCTCTGCCCTGGGCGAGCCTTGCCCCGACTTGCTGCTGCTAGGCTTCCAGTCCAGGAAGGAGTGGGCTGCGCGAGACTGGGATATGCTACTGGCGCCTTCCTGGCCTCAGCTCCACTCCTGCCTTGCCTTTGCACCTAGTCCCCAGGCGTTCTTGTGGAGAGCTTAGTTGCCGGTGCGTTGCACACTGCCAAGCGCTCCAGCAGTGAGGGCTCTATTAGAGGTAATGGGAGGGCAACTGCAGGGCTCCTCCAGCGGTTGCTTGACCGCCCAGACTCAGCACAGCACGGAGAGCACAAGGCTCACAGGGCCCCTGGCTGGGGTCTGCAGCCCCACACACGCGGAGGCTGACTTGGTGAGCGCCCAGAAGGTGCCTGAGAGATGTCATTTCCCTAGTGCTCTCCTCCCCAGCATAAACGTGTCCAGGTGGTTTGGGCCTGCTCCTGCGTGTCTGGGCTCCCGACCACAGCCCCAGCTCAGGAAAGCAGCTCCTCAGCCAAGACCTGTAGGAGGCGCGGGGCGCCCCCGCCTGGAAGCCTAGTGCACAGCATGCGGGAAGCGAGCCTCCTTGGGAGAGGAGGAGGCATCCCAGACTCGTGCGGCTGCAATAACTGCTTGGGCGGAGCCGAGTGCGCCTCCACTACGGCAGAGTTCCAGCTCTGCTCAGAGGCCCGATCTGGCAGAGTGCTGGCGTGAGGCTTTCTGCCCTTGGCGAGCCTTGCCCAGACTTGCCTCGCGGCTAGGCTTCCAGTCCAGAACCGAGCGGGCTGCGTGAGACTGGGAGATGCTACTGGCGCTTTCCTGGCCTCAGCTCCACTCCTGCCTTGCCTTTGCACCTAGTCCCCAGGCGTTCTTGTGGAGGGCTTAGTTGCCGGTGGGTTGCACACTGCCAAGCGCTCCAGCAGTGAGGGCTCTATTAGAGGCAATGGGAGGGCAACTGCAGGGCTCCTCCAGCGGTTGCTTGACCGCCCAGACTCAGCACAGCACGGAGAGCACAAGGCTCACAGGGGCCCTGGATGGGGTCTGCAGCCCCACACACGCGGAGGCTGACTCGGTGGGTGCCCAGAAAGTGCCTGACAGACGTCATTTCCCTAGTGCTCTTCACCCCAGCAGAGACGTGTGCAGGTGTTTGGGGCCTGCCCCTTCGTGTCTGCGCTCCCGTCCACAGCCCCTGCTCAGGGAAGCAGTTCCTAAGCCAAGACCTGTGGCAGGCGCAGGGGGCCCCGCCTGGAAGCCTAGTTTACAGCTTGCGGGAAGCGAGCCTCCTCGGGAGAAGAGAAGGCAGCCCTGCTGTGTGCGGCTGCATTCACTGCTTTGGCGGAGCCGAGTGCGCCTCCAGTACGGCAGAGCTCCAGCTCTGCTCTGAGTCCCAATCTGGCAGAGTTGCTGGCGTGAGACTGCTCTGCCCAGGGCGAGCATTGCCCAGACTTGCCTCGTAACCTGGCTTCCAGTCCAGGAAGGAGAAGGCTGCGTGAGACTGGGAGATGCTCCTGGCGCCTTCCTGGCCTCAGCTCCACTCCTGCCTTACCTTTGCACTTAGTCTCCACGCGTTCTTGTGGAGGGCTTAGTTGCCAGTGGGTTGCACACTGCTAAGCGTTCCAGCAGTGAGGGCTCTATTAGATGCAATGGGAGGGCAACTACAGGGCTCCTCCAGCGGTTGCTTGACCGCCCAGACTCAGCACAGTACGGAGAGCACAAGGCTCTCAGGGCCCCTGGCTGGGGTCTACAGCCCCACACATGCGGAGGCTGACTCGGTGAGCGCCCAGAAAGTTCCTGACAGACGTCAATTCCCTAGTGCTCTCCTCCCCAGCAGAGACGTGTGCAGGTGGTTGGGGCCTGCCATTGAGTGTCTGGACTCCCTTCCACAGCGCCAGCTCAGGGAAGCAGCTCCTCAGCTAAGACCTGTAGGAGGCGCGGGGCGCCCACCCCGGGAAGCCTAGTTTACAGCATGCCGGAAGCGAGCCTCCTCAGTACAAGAGAAGGCAGCCCAGCTGCGTGCGGCTGCAATCAGTACTTTGGCGGAGCCGAGTGCCCCTACAGTATGGCAGAGCTGCAGCTCTGCTCAAAGGCCCGATCTCTCAGAGTTGCTGGCGTGAGGCTGCTGTGCGCTGGGCGAGCCTTGCCCAGACTTGCCTCGCGTTAGGCTTTCAGTCCAGAAAGGAGCGGGCTGCGCGAGACTGGGAGATGCTACTGGCGCCTTCCTGGCCTCAGCTCCACTCCTGCCTTGCCTTTGCACCTAGTCCCCAGGCGTTCTTGTGGAGGGCTTAGTTGCCGGTGGGTTGCACACTGCCACGCGCTCCAGCAGTGAGGGCTCTATTAGTGGTAATGGGAAGGCAACTGCAGGGCTCCTCCAGCGGTTGCTTGACCGCCCAGACTCAGCACAGCACGGAGAGCACAAGGCTCACAGGGCCACTGGCTGGGGTCTGCAGCCCCACACACGCGGAGGCTGACTCGGTGAGCGCCCAGAGGGTGCCTGACAGACGTCATTTCCCTAGTGCTCTCCTCCCCAGCAGAGACGTGTGCAGGTGGTTAGGGCCTGCCCCTGTGTGTCTGGGCTTCCGAACACAGCCCCAGCTCAGGGAAGCAGCTCCTGAGCCAAGACCTGTTTGAGGCGCAGGGGGCCCCGCCTGGAAGCCTAGTTTACAGCATGCGGGAAGCGAGCCTCCTTGAGAGAAGGGGAGGGAGCCCAGCTGCGTGCAGCTGCAATCACTGCTTTGGCGGAGCCAAGTGCCCCTCCATTTCGGCAGAGCTCCAGCTCTGCTCAGAGGCCCGATCTGGCAGAGTTGCTAGCGTGAGGCTGTTCTTCCCAGGGCAAGCTTTGCCCAGACTTGCCTTGCGGTTAGGCTTCCAGTCCAGGAAGGAGCAGGCTGCGCGAGACTGGGAGATGCTACTGGCGCCTTCCTGGCCTCAGCTCCACTCCTGCCTTGCCTTTGCACCTAGTCCCCAGGCGTTCTTGTGAAAGGCTTAGTTGCCGGTGGGATGCACACTGCCAAGCGCTCCAGCAGTGAGGGCTCTATTAGAGGCAAAGGGAGGGCAACTGAAAGTTTCCTTGTGCGGTTGCTTGACCGCCCAGACTCAGCACAGCACGGAAAGCACAAGGCTCACAGGGCCCCTGGCTGGGGTCTGCAGCCCCACACACGCGGAGGCTGACACGGTGAGCGCCCAGAAGGTGCCTGACAGACGTCATTTCCCTAGTGCTCTCCTCCCCAGCAGAGACGTGTGCAGGTGGTTTGGGCCTGCCCCTGCGTGTCTGGGCTCCCGTCCACAGCCCCAGCTCAGCGAAGCAGCTCCTGAGCCAAGACCTGTGGGAGGCGCAGGGGGCCCCGCCTGGAAGCCTAGTTTACAGCATGCGGGAAGCGAGCCTCCTCGGGAGAAGAGAAGGCAGGCCGGCTGCGTGCGGCTGCATTCACTGCTTGGGCGGAGCCGAGTGCGCTTCCAGTACGGCAGAGCTCCAGCACTGCTCAGAGGCCCGATCTGGCAGAGTTGCTGGCGTGAGGCTTCTCTGCCCTGGGCGAGCCTTGCCCAAACTTGCCTCACGTTAGGCTTCCAGTCCATGAAGGAGCAGGCTGCGTGAGACTGGGAGATGCTCCTGGCGCCTTGCTGGCCTCAGCTACACTCCTGCCTTGCCTTTGCACCTAGTACCCATGCGTTCTTGTGGAGGTCTTAGTTGCCGGTGGGTTGCACACTGCCAAGCGCTCCAGCAGTGAGGTCTCTATTAGAGGCAATGGGAGGGCAACTGCAGGGCTCCTCCAGCGGTTGCTTGACCGCCCAGACTCAGCACAGCACGGAAAGTACAAGGCTCACAGGGCCCCTGGCTGGGCTCTGCAGCCCCACACACCGGAGGCGAACTCCGGGAGCACCCAGAACGTGCCTGACAGACGTCATTTCCCTAGTGCTCTCCTCCCCAGCAGAGACGTGTGCAGGTGGCTGGGGCCTGCCCTTGAGTGTCTGGACTCCCTTCCACAGCCCCAGCTCAGGGAAGCAGCTCCTCAGCTAAGACTTGTAGGAGGAGCGGGGCGCCCCCGCCTGGAAGCCTAGTGCACAGCATGCGGGAAGCGAGCCTCCTCGGTAGAAGAGAAGGCAGCCGAGCTGCGTGCGGCTGCAATCACTGCTTTGGCGGAGCCGAGTGCCCTTCCAGTACGGCAGAGCTCCAGCTCTGCTCAAAGGCCCGATCTGGCAGAGTTGCTTCCCTGAGGCTGTTGTGCCCTGGGCGAGCCTTGCCCAGACTTGCCTCGCGTAGGCTTCCTGTCCAGAAAGGAGCGGGCTGCGCGAGACTGGGAGATGCTATTGGCGCCTTCCTGGCCTCAGCTCCACTCCTGCCTTGCCTTTGCACCTAGTCCCCAGGCGTTCTTGTGGACGTCTTAGTTGCCGGTGTGTTGCACACTGCCAAGCGCTCCAGCAGTGAGGGCTCTATTAGAGGCAAAGGGAGGGCATCTGCAAGTTTCCTCTTGCGGTTGCTTGACCGCCCAGACTCAGCACAGCACGGAGAGCCCAAGGCTCACAGGGCCCCTGGCTGGGGTCTGCAGCACCACACACGCGGAAACTGACTCGGTGAGCGCCCAGAAGGTGCCTGACAGACGTCGTTTCCCTAGTGCTCTCCTCCACAGCAGAGACGTGTGCAGGTGCTTGAGGCCTGCCCCTGCGTGTCTGGGCTCCCATCCACAGCCCCAGCTCAGGGAAGCAGCTCCTGAGCCAAGACCTGTGGGAGGCGCAGGTGGCCCCGCCTGGAAGACTAGTTTACAGCATGCGGGAAGCGAGCCTCCTCGGGAGAAGAGAAGGCAGCCCTGCTGCGTGCGGCTGCATTCACTGCTTTGGCGGAGCCGAGTGCGGCTCCAGTACGGCAGAGCTCCAGCTCTGCTCAGAGGCCCGATCTGGCAGAGTTGCGGGCGTGAGGCTGCTCTTCCCTGGGCGAGCCTTGACCAGACTTGCCTCGCGGCTAGGCTTCCAGTCCAGGAAGGAGCAGGCTGCGCGAGACTGGGAGATTCTCCTGGCGCCTTCCTGGCCTCAGCTCCACTCCTGCCTTGCCTTTGCACCTAGTCCCCAGGCGTTCTTGTGGAGGGCTTAGTTGCCGGTGGGTTGCACACTGCCAAGCGCTCCAGCAGTGAGGGCTCTATTAGAGGCAATGGGAGGGCAACTGCAGGGCTCCTCCAGCGGTTGCTTGACCGCCCAGACTCAGCACAGCACGGAGAGTACAAGGCTCACAGGGCCCCTGGCTGGGGTCTGCAGCCCCACACACGCGGAGGCTGACTCGGTGAGCGCCCAGAAGGTGCCTGACAGACGGCATTTCTCTAGTGCTCTCCTCCCCAGGAGAGACGTGTGCAGGTGGTTGGGGCCTGCCCTTGATTGTCTGGACTCCCTTCCACAGCCCCAGCTCAGGGAAGCAGCTCCTCAGCTAAGACCTGTAGGAGGCGCGGGGCGCCCCCGCCTGGAAGCCCAGTTTATAGCATGCCGGAATCGGGCCTCGTCAGTACAAGAGAAGGCAGCCCAGCTGCGTGCGGCTGGAATCAGTACTTTGGCGGAGCCGAGTGCCCCTCCAGTACGGCAGAGCTCCAGCTCTGCTCAAAGTCCCGATCTCTCATAGTTGCTGGCGTGAGGCTGCTGTGCCCTGGGCGAGCCTTGCCCAGACTTGCCTCGCGTTAGGCTTCCAGTCCAGAATGGAGCGGGCTGCGCGAGACTGGGAGATGCTACTGGCGCCTTCCTGGCCTCAGCTCCACTCCTGCTTGCCTTTGCACCTAGTCCCCAGGCGTTCTTGTGGAGGGCTTAGTTGCCGGTGGGTTGCACACTGCCAAGCGCTGCAGGAGTTAGGGCTCTATTAGAGGCAATGGGAGGGCAACTGCAGGGCTCCTCCAGCGGTTGCTTGACCGCCCAGACTCAGCAACAGCACGGAGAGAACAAGGCTCACAGGGCCCCTGCCTGGGGTCTGCAGTCCAACACACGCGGAGGCTGACTCGGTGAGCGCCCAGAAGGTGCCTGACAGACGTCATTTCCCTAGTGCTCTCCTCCCGAGCAGAGACGTGTGCAGGTGGTTAGGGCCTGCCCCTGCGTGTCTGGGCTTCCGTCCACAGCCCCAGCTCAGCGAAGCAGCTCCTGAGCTAAGAACTGTGGGAGGCGCAGGGGGCCCCGGATGGAAGCCTAGTTTACAGCATGCGGGAAGCGAGCCTCCTTGGGAGAAGGTGAGGCAGCCCAGCTGCGTGCGGCTGCAATCACTGCTTTGGCGGATCCGAGTGCCCCTCCATTACGGCAGAGCTCCAGCTCTGCTCAGAGGCCCGATCTGGCAGAGTTGCTGGCGTGAGGCAGCTCTGCCCTGGGCAAGCCTTTCCCAGACTTGCCTCGCGGCTAGGCTTCCAGTCCAGGAAGGAGCAGGCTGCGCGAGACTGGGAGATGCTACTGGCGCCTTCCTGGCCTCAGCTCCACTACTGCCTTGCCTTTGCACCTAGTCCCCAGGCGTTCTTGTGGAGGGCTTAGTTGCCGGTGGGTTGCACACTGCCAAGCGCTCCAGCAGTGAGGGCTCTATTAGAGGCAATGGGAGGGCAACTGCAGGGCTCCTCCAGCGGTTGCTTGACCGCCCAGACTCAGCACAGCACGGAGAGCACAAGGCTCACAGGGCCCCTGACTGGGGTCTTCAGCCCCACACACGCGGATGCTGACTCGTTGAGCGCCCAGAAGGTGCCTGACAGACGTCGTTTCCCGAGTGCTCTCCTCCCCAGCAGAGACGTGTGCAGGTGGTTGGGGCCTAACCCTGCGTGTCTGGGCTCCCGTCCACAGCCCCAGCTCAGGGAAGCAGCTCCTCAGCTAAGACCTGTAGGAGGCGCGGGGCGTCCCCTCCTGGAAGCCTAGTGCACAGCATGTGGGAAGCGAGCCTCCTTGGGAGAAGAGGAGGCAGCCCAGATGCGTGGGGCTGCATTCACTGCTTGGGCGGAGCCGAGTGCGCCTCCAGTACCGCAGAGCTCCAGCTCTGCTCAGAGGCCCGATCTGGCAGAGTGCTGGCGTAAGGCTGCTCTGCCCTTGGCGAGCCTTGACCAGACTTGCCTCGCGGCTAGGCTTCCAGTCCAGAAAGGAGCGGGCTGCGCGAGACTGGGAGATGCTACTGGCGCCTTCCTGGCCTCAGCTCCACTCCTGCCTTGACTTTGCACCTAGTCCCCAGGCGTTCTTCTGGAGGGCTTAGTTGCCGGTGGGTTGCACACTGCCAAGGGCTCCAGTTTGAGGGCTCTATTAGAGGCAAAGTGAGGGCAACTGGAAGTCTATTCTTATGGTTGCTTGACCGCCCAGACTCAGCACAGCACGGAGAGCACAAGGCTCTCAGGGCCCCTGGCTGGGGTCTACAGCCCCACACACGTGGAGGCTGACTCGGTGAGCGCCCAGAAGGTGCCTGACAGACGTCATTTCCCTAGTGCTCTCCTCCCCAGCAGAGACATGTGCAGGTGGTTGGGGCCTGGCCCTGCATGTCTGGGCTCCCGTCCACAGCCCCAGCTCAGGGAAGCAGCTCCTCAGCCAAGACCTGTGGGAGGCACAGGGGGCCTCGCCTGGAAGCCCAGTTTACAGCATGCGGGAAGCGAGCGTCCTTGGGAGAAGGGCAGGCAGCCCCGCTGTGTGCGGCTGCAATCACTGCTTTGGCGGAGCCGAGTGCCCCTCCAGTAAGGCAGAGCTCCAGCTGTGCTCAAGGCCCGGTCTGGCAGAGCTGCTGGCGTGAGGCTGCTCTGACCTGGCGAACCTTGCCCAGACTTGCCTCGCGGCTAGGCTTCCAGTCCAGGAAGGAGCAGGCTGCGCGAGACTGGGAAATGCTACTGGCGCCTTCCTGGCCTCAGCTCCACTCCTGCCTTGCCTTTGCATCTAGTCCCCAGGCGTTCTTGTGGAGGGCTTAGTTGCTGGTGGGTTGCACACTGCCAAGCGCTCCAGCAGTGAGGGCTCTATTAGAGGCAATGGGAGGGCAACTGCAGGGCTCCTCCAGCGGTTGCTTGACCACCCAGACTCAGCACAGCACGGAGAGCACAAGGCTCACAGGGCCCCTGGCTGGGGTCTGCAACCCCACACACCGGAGGTGAACTCCGGGAGCGCCCAGAAGGTGCCTGAATGCCGTCATTTCCCTAGTGCTCTCCTCCCAGGCATAGACGTGTGCAGGTGGTTTGGGCCTGCCCCTGCGTGTCTTGGCTCCCGTCCACAGCCCCAGCTCAGGGAAGCAGCTCCTGAGCCAAGACCTGTGGGAGGCGCAGGGGGCCCCGACTGGAAGGCTAGTTTACAGCATGCGGGAAGCAAGCCTCCTCGGGAGAAGAGAAGGCAGCCCTGCTGTGTGCGGCTGCATTCACTGCTTTGGCGGAGCCGAGTGTGCCTCCAGTACGGCAGAGCTCCAGCTCTGTTCAGAGGCCCGATCTGGCAGAGTGCTGGCGTGAGGCTGCTCTGCCCTGGGCGAGCCTTGCCCAGACTTGCCTCGAGGCTCGGCTTCCAATCCAGAAAGGAGTGGGCTGCGCGAGACTGGGAGATGCTACTGGCGCCTTCCTGGCCTCAGCTCCACTCCTGCCTTGCCTTTGCACCTAGTCCCCAGGCGTTCCTGTGGAGGGCTTAGTTGCCGGTGGGTTGCACACTTCCAAGATCTTCAGATTGAGGGCTCTATTAGAGGCAAAGTGAGGGCAACTGGAAGTCTATTCTTATGGTTGCTTGACCGCCCGGACTCAGCACAGCACGGAGAGCACAAGGCTCACAGGGTCCCTGGCTGGGGTCTGCAGCCCCACACACGCGGAGGCTGACTCGGTGAGCGCCCAGAAGGTGCCTGACAGACGTCATTTCCCTAGTGCTCTCCTCCCCAGCAGAGACGTGTGCAGGTGGTTGGGGCCTTCCCTTGAGTGACTGGACTCCCTTCCACAGCCCCAGCTCAGGGAAGCAGCTCCTCAGCTAAGACCTGTAGGAGGCGCGGGGCGCCCTCGCCGGGAAGCCCAGTTTACAGCATGCCGGAAGCGAGCCTCCTCAGTACAAGAGAAGGCAGCCGAGCTGCGTGCGGCTGCAATCAGTACTTTGGCGGAGCCGAATGCCCCTCCAGTAGTGCAGAGCTCCAGCTCTGCTCAAAGGCCCGATCTCTCAGAGTTGCTGGCGTGAGTCTGCTGTGCCCTGGGCGAGCCTTGCCCAGACTTGCCTCGCGTTAGGCTTCCAGTCCAGAAAGGAGCGGGTTGCGCGAGACTGGGAGATGCTACTGGCGCCTTCCTGGCCTCAGCTCCACTCCTGCCTTGCCTTTGCACCTAGTCCCCAGGCCTTCTTGTGGAGGGCTTTGTTGCCGGTGGGTTGCACACGGCCAAGCGCTCCAGCAGTGAGGGCTATATTAGTGGTAATGGGAGGGCAACTGCAGGGCTCCTCCAGTGGTTGCTTGATGCCCAGACTCAGCACAGCACGGAGAGCACAAGGCTCACAGGGCCACTGGCTGGGGTCTGCAGCCCCACACACCGGAGGTGAACTCAGGGAGCGCCCAGAAGGTGCCTGACAGACGTCATTTCCCTAGTGCTCTCCTCCCCAGCAGAGACGTGTGCAGGTGGTTGGGGCCTGCCCCTGCGTGTCTGGGCTCCCGTCCACAGCCCCAGCTCAGGGAAGCAACTCATGAGCCAAGACCTGTGGGAGGCGCAGGGGGCCCCGCCTGGAAGGCTAATTTACAGCATGCGGGAAGCAAGCCTCCTCGGGAGAAGAGAAGGCAGCCCTGCAGTTTGCGGCTGCATTCACTGCTTTGGCGGAGCCGAGTTTGCCTCCAATACGGCAGAGCTCCAGCTCTGCTCAGAGGCCCGATCTGGCAGAGTGCTGGCGTGAGGCTGCTCTGCCCTGGGCGAGCCTTGCCCAGACTTGCCTCGAGGCTCGGCTTCCAATCCAGAAAGGAGCGGGCTGCGCGAGACTGGGAGATGCTACTGGCGCCTTCCTGGCCTCAGCTCCACTCCTGCCTTACCTTTGCACCTAGTCCCCAGGCGTTCTTGTGGAGGGCTTACTTGCCGGTGGGTTGCATACTTCCAAGAACTTCAGATTGAGGGCTCTATTAGAGGCAAAGTGAGGGCAACTGGAAGTCTATTCTTATGGTTGCTTGACCGCCCAGACTCAGCACAGCACGGAGAGCACAAGGCTCACAGAGTCCCTGGCTGGGGTCTGCAGCCCCACACACGCGGAGGCTGACTCGGTGAGCGCCCAGAAGGTGCCTGACAGACGTCATTTCCCTAGTGCTCTCCTCCCCAGCAGAGACGTGTGCAGGTGGTTGGGGCCTTCCCTTGAGTGTCTGGACTCCCTTCCACAGCCCCAGCTCAGGGAAGCAGCTCCTCAGCTAAGACCTGTAGGAGGCGCGGGGCGCCCTCGCCGGGAAGCCTAGTTTACAGCATGCCGGAAGCGAGCCTCCTCAGTACAAGAGAAGGCAGCCGAGCTGCGTGCGGCTGTAATCAGTACTTTGGCGGAGCCGAGTGCCCCTCCAGTAGGGCAGAGCTCCAGCTCTGCTCAAAGGCCCGATCTCTCAGAGTTGCTGGCGTGAGTCTGCTGTGCCCTGGGCGAGCCTTGCCCAGACTTGCCTCGCGTTAGCCTTCCATTCCAGAAAGGAGCGGGCTGCGCGAGACTGGGAGATGCTACTGGCGCCTTCCTGGCCTCAGCTCCACTCCTGCCTTACCTTTGCACCTAGTCCCCAGGCGTTCTTGTGGAGGGCTTAGTTGCCGGTGGGTTGCACACTGCCAAGCGCTCCAGGAGTGAGGGCTCTATTAGAGGCAATGGGAGGGCAACTGCAGGGCTCCTCCAGCGGTTGCTTGACCGCCCAGACTCAGCAACAGCACGGAGAGAACAAGGCTCACAGGGCCCCTGCCTGGGGTCTGCAGTCCAACACACGCGGAGGCTGACTCGGTGAGCGCCCAGAAGGTGCCTGACAGACGTCATTTCCCTAGTGCTCTCCTCCCGAGCAGAGACGTGTGCAGGTGGTTAGGGCCTGCCCCTGCGTTTCTGGGCTCCCGTCCACAGCCCCAGCTCAGGGAAGCAGCTCCTGAGCCAAGAACTGTGGGAGGCTCAGGGGGCCCCGGATGGAAGCCTAGTTTACAGCATGCGGGAAGCGAGCCTCCTTGGGAGAAGGTGAGGAAGCCCAGCTGCGTGCGGCTGCAATCACTGCTTTGGCGGATTCGAGTGCCCCTCCATTACGGCAGAGCTCCAGCTCTGCTCAGAGACCCGATCTTGCAGAGTTGCTGGCGTGAGGCTGCTCTGCCCTGGGCGAGCCTTTCCCAGACTTGCCTCGCGGCTAGGCTTCCAGTCCAGGAAGGAGCAGGCTGCGCGAGACTGGGAGATGCTACTGAGGCCTTCCTGGCCTCAGCTCCCGTCCTGCCTTGCCTTTGCAGCTACTCCCCAGGCGTTCTTGTGGAGGGCTTAGTTGCCGGTGGGTTGCACACTGCCAAGCGCTCCAGCCGTGAGGGCTCTATAAGAGGCAAAGGGAGGGCTACTGCAAGTCGCCTCTTGCGTTTGCTTGACCGCCCAGACTCAGCACAGCACGGAAAGTACAAGGCTCACAGGGCCCCTGGCTGGGGTCTGCAGCCCCACACACCGGAGGGAAACTCCGGGAGCGCCCAGAAGGTGCCTGACAGACGTCATTTCCCTAGTGCTCTCCTCCCCAGTAGAGACGTGTGCAGGTGGTTGGGGCCTGCCCCTGCGTGTCTGGGCTCCCGTCCACAGCCCCAGCTCAGGGAAGCAGCTCCTGAGCCAAGACCTGTGGGAGGCGCAGGGGGCCCCGCCTGGAAGCCTAGTTGACAGCATGCGGGAAGCGAGCCTCCTCGGGAGAAGAGAAGGCAGCCCAGCTGTGTGCGGCTGCATTCACTGCTTTGGCGGAGCCGAGTTCGCCTCCAGTACGGCAGAGATCCATCTCTGCTCAGAGGCCCGATCTGGCAGAGTGCTGGCGTGAGGCTGCTCTGCCCTGGGCGAGCCTTGCCCAAACTTGCCTCGCGGCTAGGCTTCTAGTCCAGAAAGGAGCGGGCTGCGCGAGACTGGGAGATGCTACTGGCGCCTTCCTGGCCTCAGCTCCACTCCTGCCTTGCCTTTGCACCTAGTCCCGAGGCGTTCTTGTGGAGGGCTTAGTTGCCAGTGGGTTGCACACTGCCAAGCGCTCCAGCTTGAGGGCTCTATTAGAGGCAAAGTGAGGGCAACTGGAAGTCTATTCTTACAGTTACTTGACCGCCCAGACTCAGCACAGCACGGAGAGCACAAGGCTCACAGGGCCCCTGGCTGGGGTCTGCAGACCCACACACCGGAGACGAACTCCGGGAGCGCCCAGAAGGTGCCTGACAGACGTCATTTCCCTAGTGCTCTCCTTCCCTGCAGAGACGTGAGCAGGTGGGTGGGGCCTGACCCTGCGTGTCTGGGCTCCCGTCCACAGCCCCAGCTCAGGGAAGCAGCTGCTGAGCCAAGACCGGTGGGAGGCCCAGGGGGCCCCGCCTGGAAGCCTAGTTTACAGCATGCGGGATTCGAGCCTCCTTGGGAGAAGGTGAGGCAGCCCAGCTGCGTGCGGCTGCAATCACTGCTTTGGCGGATCCGAGTGCCCCTCCATTACGGCAGAGCTCCAGCTCTGCTCAGAGGCCCGATCTGGCAGAGTTGCTGGCGTGAGGCTGCTCTGCCCTGGGCGAGCCTTGCCCAGACTTGCCGCACGTTATGCTTCCAGTCCAGATAGGAGCGAGCTGCGTGAGACTGGGAGATGCTACTGGCGCCTTCCTGGCCTCAGCTCCACTCCTGCCTTGCCTTTGCAGCTAGTCCCCAGGCGTTCTTGAGAAAGGCTTAGTTGCCGGTGGGTTGCACACTGCCAAGCGCTCCAGATTGAGGGCTCTATTAGAGGCAAAGGGAGGGCTACTGCAAGTCGCCTCTTGCGTTTGCTTGACCGCCCAGACTCTGCACAGCACGGAAAGCAGAAGGCTCACAGGGCCCCTGGCAGGTGTCTGTAGCCCCACACACGCGGAGGCTGACTCAGTGAGCGCCCAGAAGGTGCCTGACAGACGTCATTTCCCTAGTGCTCTCCTCCCCAACAGAGACGTGTGCAGGTGGTTGGGGCCTGCCCCTGCGTGTCTGGGCTACCGTCCACAGCGCCAGCTCAGGGAAGCAGCTCCTGAGCCAAGACCTGTGGGAGGCGCAGGGGGCCCCTCCTGGAAGCCTAGTTTACAGCATACGGGAAGCGAGCCTCCTCGGGAGAAGAGAAGGCAGCCCTGCTGTGTGTGGCTGCATTCACTGCTTTGGCGGAGCCGAGTGTGCCTCCAGTACGGCAGAGCTCCAGCTCTGCTCAGAGGCCCGATCTGGCAGAGTTGCTGGCGTGAGGCTGCTCTGGCTTGGGCAAGCCTGGCCCAGACTTGACTCGAGGCTCGGCTTAAAGTCCAGAAAGGAGCGGGCTGCGCGAGACTGGGAGATGCTACTCGCGCCTTCCTGGCCTCAGCTCGACTCCTGCCTTGCCTTTGCACCTAGTCCCCAGGCTTTCTTGTGGAGGGCTTAGTTGCCGGTGTGTTGCACACTGCCAAGCGCTCCAGCAATGAGGGCTCTATTAGAGGCAATGGGAGGGCAACTGCAGGGCTCCTCCAGCTGTTGCTTGACCGCCAAGACTCAGCACAGCACAGAGAGCACAAGGCTCACAGGGCCCCTGGCTGGGGTCTGCAGCCCCACACACCCGGAGGATGACTCAGTGAGCGCCCAGAAGGTGCCTGACAGACGTCATTTCCCTAGTGCTCTCCTCCCCAGCAGAGACGTGTGCATGTAGTTGGGGCCTGCCCCTGCGTATCTGGGTTCCCGACCACAGCCCTAGCTCAGGGAAGCAGCTCCTGAGCCAAAACCTCTGGGAGGCGCAGGGAGCGCCTCCTGGAAGCCTAGTTTACAGCATTTGGGAAGTGATCCTCCTCGGGAGAAGAGGAGGCAGCCCTGCTGTATGCGGCTGCATTCACTGCTTTGGCGGAGCCGAGTGCGCCTCCAGTACGGCAGAGCTCCAGCTCTGCTCAGAGGCCCGATCTGGCAGAGTTGCTGGCGTGAGGCTGCTCTGCCCTGGGAGACTTGCCCAGATTTGCCTGGCGGCTAGGCTTCCAGTCCATAAAGGAGCAGGCTGCGCGAGACTGGGAGATGCTACTGAGGCCTTCCTGGCCTCAGCTCCACTCCTGCCTTGCCTTTGCAGCTACTCCCCAGGCGTTCTTTTGGAGGGCTTAGTTGCCGGTGGGTTGAACACTGCCTAGCGCTCCAGCAGTGAGGGCTCTATTAGAGGCAATGGGAGGGCAACTGCAGGGCTCCTCCAGCGGTTGCTTGACCGCCCAGACTCAGCACAGCATGGAGAGCACAAGGCTCACAGGGCCCCTGGCTGGGGTCTGCAGCCCCACACACGTGGATGCTGACTCGGTGAGCGCCCAGAAGTTGCCTGACAGACGTCATTTCCCTAGTGCTCTCCTCCCCAGCAGAGACGTGTGCAGGTGGTTGGGGCCTGCTCCTGCGTGTCTGGGCTTCCGAACACAGCCCCAGCTCAGGGAAGCAGCTCCTGAGCCAAGACCTGTGGGAGGCGCAGGGAGCGCCGCCTGGAAGCCTAGTATACAGCATGCGGGAAGCGAGCCTCCTCGGGAGACGAGGAGGCAGCCCTGCTGTGTGCGGCTGCATTCACTGCTTTGGAGGAGCCGAGTGCACCTCCAGTACGGCAGAGCTCCAGCTCTGCTCAGAGGCCCGATCTGGCAGAGTTGCTGGCGTGAGGCTGCTCTGCCCTGGGAGACTTGCCCAGATTTGCCTGGCGGCTAGGCTTCCAGTCCATAAAGGAGCAGGCTGCGCGAGACTGGGAGATGCTACTGAGGCCTTCCTGGCCTCAGCTCCACTCCTGCCTTGCCTTTGCACCTAGTCCCCAGGCGTTCTTGTGGAGGGCTTAGTTGCCGGTGGGTTGCACACTGCCAAGCGCTCCAGCAGTTAGGGCTCCTTTAAAGGCAAAGGGAGGGCTACTGCAAGTCGCCTCTTGCGTTTGCTTGACCGCCCAGACTCTGCACAGCACGGAAAGCACAAGGCTCACCGGGCCCCTGGCTGGGGTTTGCAGCCCCACACACCGGAGGGGAACTCTGGGAGCGCCCAGAAGGTGCCTGCCAGACGTCATTTCCCTAGTGCTCTCCTCCCCAGCAGAGACGTGTGCAGGTGGTTGGGGCCTGCCATTGAGTGTCTGGACTCCCTTCCACAGCCCCAGCTCAGGGAAGCAGCTCCACAGCTATGACCTGTAGGAGGCGCGGGGCGCCCCCGCCTGGAAGCCCAGTTTATAGCATGCCTGAAGCGAGCCTCCTCAGTACAAGAGAAGGCAGCCCAGCTGCGTGCGGCTGCAATCAGTACTTTGGCGGAGCCGAGTGCCCCTCCAGTGCGGCAGAGCTCCAGCTCTGCTCAAAGGCCCGATCTCTTATAGTTGCTGGCGTGAGGCTGCTGTGACCTGGGCGAGCCTTGCCCAGACTTGCCACGCGTTAGGCTTCCAGTCCAGAAAGGAGCAGGCTGCGCGAGACTGGAAGATGCTACTGGCGCCTTCCTGGCCTCAGTTCCACTCCTGCCTTGCCTTTGTACCTAGTCCCCAGGCGTTCTTGTGGAGGGCTTAGTTGCCGGTGGGTTGCACACTGCCAAGCGCTCCAGCAGTGAGGGCTCTATTAGAGGCAAAGTGAGGGCAACTGGAAGTCTATTCTTACGGTTGCTTGACCGCCGAGACTCAGCACAGCACGGAGAGCACAAGGATCACAGGGCCACTGGCTGGGGTCTGCAGCCCCACACACGCGGAGGCTGACTCGGTGAGCGCCCAGAAGGTGCCTGACAGACGTCATTTCCCTAGTGCTCTCCTCCCCAGCAGAGACGTGTGCAGGTGGTTGGGGCCTGCCCCTGCGTGTCTGGGCTCCCGTCCACAGCCCCAGCTCAGCGAAGGAGTTCCTGAGCCAAGACCTGTGGGAGGCGCAGGGGGCCCCGCCTGGAAGCCAAGTTTACAGCATGCGGGAAGCGAGCCTCCTCGGGAGACGAGGAGGCAGCCCTGCTGTGTGCGGCTGCATTCACTGCTTGGGCGGAGCCGAGTGCGCTTCCAGTACGGCAGAGCTCCAACACTGCTCAGAAGCCCGATCTGGCAGAGTTGCTGGCGTGAGGCTGCTCTGCCCTGGGCGAGCCTTGCCCAGACTTGCCTCACGTTAGGCTTCCAGTCCAGAAAGGAGCGGGCTGCGTGAGACTGGGAGATGCTTCTGGCGCCTTCCTGGCCTCAGCTCCACTCCTGCCTTGCCTATGCACCTAGTCCCCAGGCGTTCTTGTGGAGGGCTTAGTTGCCGGTGGGTTGCACACTGCCAAGCGCTCCAGCAGTGAGCGCTCTATTAGAGGCAATGGGAGGGCAACTGCAGGGTTCCTCCAGCGATTGCTTGACCGACAAGACTCAGCACAGCACGGAGAGCACAAGGCTCACAGGGCCCCTGGCTGGGGTCTGCAGCCCCACACACCGGAGATGAACTCCGGGAGCGCCCAGAAATTGCCTGAGTGCAGTCATTTCCCTAGTGCTCTCCTCCCAGGCAGAGACGTGTGCAGGTGGTTGGGCCCAGCCCCTGCCTGTCTGAGCTCCCGTCCACAGCCCCAGCTCAGGGAAGCAGCTCCTCAGCCAAGACCTGTGGGAGGCGCAGGTGGCCCCGCCTGGAAGTCGAGTGCACAGCATGCGGGAAGCGAGCCTCTTCAGGAGAAGAGAAGGCAGCCCTGCTGTGTGCGGCTGCGTTCACTGCTTTTCCGGAGACGAGTGCGCCTCCAGTACTGCCGAGCTCCAGCTCTGCTCAGAGGCCCGATCTGGCAAGTTGCTGGCGTGAGTCTGCTTTGCCCTGGGCGAGCCTTGCCCACACTTGCCGCGGCTAGGTACCAGTCCAGGAAGGAGCAGGCTGCGCGAGACTGAGAGATGCTACTGGCGCCTTCCTGGCCTCAGCTCCTCTCCTGCCTTGCCTTTGCACCTAGTCCCCAGGCGTTCTTGTGGAGGGCTTAGTTGCCGGTGGGTTGCACACTTCCAAGAGCCCCAGCTTGAGGGCTCTATTAGAGGCAAAGGGAGGGCAACCTCAAGTTTCCATGTGCGGTTGCTTGACCGCCCAGACTCAGCACAGCACGGAGAGCACAAGGCTCACAGGGCCCCTGGCTAGGGTCTGCAGCCCCACACACCGGAGACGAACTCCGGGAGCGCCCAGAAGGTGCCTGACAGACGTCATTTCCCTGGTGCTCTCCTTAACTGAAGAGACGTAGGCAGGTGGTTGGGGCCTGCCTCTGCGTGTCTGGGCTCCCGTCCACAGCCTCAGCTCAGGGAAGCAGCTCCTGAGCCAAGACCTGTGTGAGGCGCAGGGGGCCCCGCCTGGAAGCCTAGTTGACAGCATGCGGGAAGCGAGCCTCCTTGGGAGAAGGTGAGGCATCCCAGCTGCGTGCGACTGCAATCACTGCTTTGGCGGATCCGAGTGCCCCTCCATTACGGCAGAGCTCCAGCTCTGCTCAGAGGCCCGATCTGGCAGAGTTGCTGGCGTGAGGCTGCTCTGCCCTGGGCAAGCCTTGCCCATACTTGCCGCACGTTAGGCTTCCAGTCCAGATAGGAGCGGGCTGCGTGAGACAGGGAGATGCTACTGGCGCCTTCCTGGCCTCAGCTCCACTCCTGCCTTGCCTTTGCACCTAGTCCCCATGCGTTCTTGTGAAAGGCTTAGTTGCCGGTGGGTTGCACACTGCCAAGCGCTCCAGCCGTGAGGGCTCTATTAGAGGCAAAGGGAGGGCTACTGCAAGTCGCCTCTTGCGTTTACTTGACCGCCCAGACTCTGCACAGCACGGAAAGCACAAGGCTCAAGGGGCGCCTGGGTGGGGTCTGCAGCCCCACACACGCAGAGGCTGACTAGGTGAGCGCCCAGAAGGTGCCTGCCAGACGTCATTTCCCTAGTGCTCTCCTCCCCAGCAGAGACGTGTGCAGGTGGTTGGGGCCTCCCCCTGCGTGTCTGGGCTCCCGTCCACAGCCCCAGCTCAGGGAAGCAGCTCCTCAGCCAAGACCTGTAGGAGGCGCAGGGGGCCCAGCATGGAAGCCTAGTTTACAGCATTTGGGACTCGAGCCTCCTCGGGAGAAGAGAAGGCAGCCCTGCTGTGTGCGGCTGCATTCACTGCTTTGCCAGAGCCGAGTGCGCCTCCATTACGGCAGAGCTCCAGCTCTGCTCAGAGGCCCGATCGGGCAGAGTTGCAGGCGTGAGGCTGCTCTGCCCTGGGGGAGCCTTGCCCAGACTTGCCTCGCGGCTAGGCTTCCAGTCCTGGAAGGAGCAGGCTGCGCGAGACTGGGAGATGCTACTGGCACCTTCCTGGCCTCAGCTCCACTCCTGTCTTGCCTTTGCACCTAGTCCCCAGGCGTTCTTGTGGAGGGCTTAGTTGCCGGTGGGTTGCACACTGCCAAGCGCTCCAGCAGTGAGGGCTCTATTAGAGGCAATGGGAGTGCAACTGCAGGGCGCCTCTAGCGGTTGCTTGACCGCCCAGACTCAGCACAGCACGGAGAGCACAAGGCTCACAGGGCCCCTGGCTGGGGTCTGCAGCCCCACACACGCGGAGGCTGACTCGGTGAGCGCCCAGAAGGTGCCTGACAGACGTCATTTCCCTAGGGCTCCCCAACCCAGCAGAGAAATGTGCAGGTGGTTTGGGCCTGCCCCTGCATGTCTGGGCTCCCGTCCACAGCCCCAGCTCAGGGAAGCAGCTCCTCAGCCAAGACCTGACGGGGGCGCGCGGCGCCCTCGCCTGGAAACCTAGTGCACAGCATGCATGAAGCGACCCTCCTTGGGAGAAGAGGAGGCAGCCCAGATGCGTGCGGCTGCAATCACTGCTTGGGCGGAGCCTAGAGCGCCTCCAGTACGGCAGAGCTCCAGTTCCGCTCAAAGGCCTGATCGGGCAGAGTTGCTGGCGTGAGGCTGCTTTGCCCTGGGCGAGCCTTGCCCAGACTTGCCTCGTTACTAGGCCTCCAGTCCAGGAAGGAGCAGGCTGCGTGAGACTGCGAGATGCTACTGGCACCTTTCTGGCCTCAGCTCCACTCCTGCCTTACCTTTGCACTTAGTCTCCAGGCGTTCTTGTGGAGGGTTTAGTTGCCAGTGGGTTGCACACTGCTAAGCGTTCCAGCAGTGAGGGCACTATTAGATGCAATGGGAGGGCAACTACAGGGCTCCTCCAGCGGTTGCTTGACCGCCCAGACTCAGCACAGCACGGAGAGCACAAGGCTCTCAGGGCTCCTGGCTGGGGTCTACAGCCCCACACACGCGGAGGCTGACTCGGTGAGCGCCCAGAAAGTGCCTGACAGACGTCATTTCTCTAGTGCTCTCCTCCCCAGCAGAGACGTGTGCAGGTGGTTGGGGCCTGCCATTGAGTGTCTGGACTCCCTTCCACAGCCCCAGCTCAGGGAAGCAGCTCCTCAGCTAAGACCTGTAGCAGGCGCGGGGCGCCCCCGCCGGGAAGCCTAGTTTACAGCATGCCGGAAGCGAGCCTCCTCAGTACAAGAGAAGGCAGCCCAGCTGCGTGCGGCTGCAATCAGTACTTTGGCAGAGCCGAGTGCCCCTCCAGTACGGCAGAGCTCCAGCTCTGCTCAAAGACCCGATCTCTCATAGTTGCTGGCGTGAGGCTGCTGTGCCCTGGGCGAGGCTTGCCCAGACTTGCCTCGCGTTAGGCTTCCAGTCCAGAAAGGAGCGGGCTGCGCGAGACTGGGAGATGCTCCTGGCGCCGTCCTGGATTCAGCTCCACTGCTGCCTTGCCTTTCAACTTAGTCCCCAGGCGTTCTTGTGGAGGGCTTAGTTGCCGGTGTGTTGCACACTGCCAAGCGCTCCAGCTTGAGGGCTCTATTAGAGGCAAAGTGAGGGCAAATGGAAGTCAATTCTTACGGTTGCTTGACCGCCCAGACTCAGCACAGCACGGAGAGCACAAGGCTCACAGGGCCCCTGGCTGGGGTCTGCAGCCCCACACACGCGGAGTCTGATTCGGTGAGCGCCCAGAAGGTGCCTTAGAGACGTCATTTCCCTATTGCTCTCCTCCCCAGCAGAGACGTGTGCAGGTGGTTTGGGCCGGCCCCTGCGTGTCTGGGCTCCCGTCCACAGCCCCAGCTCAGGGAAGCAGCTCCTGAGCCAAGACCTGTGGGAGGCGCAGGGGGCCCCGCCTGGAAGCCTAGTTTACAGCATGCGGGAAGAGAGCCTCCTCGGGAGAAGGGAAGGCAGCCCTGCTGTGTGCGGCTGCATTCACTGCTTTGGCGGAGCCGAGTGTGCCTCCAGTACGGCAGAGCTCCAGCTCTGCTCAGAGTCCCGATCTGTCAGAGTGCTGGCGTGAGGCTGCTCTGCCCTGGGCGAGCCTTGCCCAGACTTGACTCGCGGCTAGTCTTCCAGTCCAGGACAGAGCAGGCTGCGCGAGACTGGGAGATGCTACTGGCGCCTTCCTGGCCTCAGTTCCACTCCTGCCTTGCCTTTGCACCTAGTCCCCAGGCGTTCTTGTGGAGGGCTTAGTTGCCGGTGGGTTGCACACTGCCAAGCGCTACAGCTGTGAGGGCTCTATTAGAAGAAATGGGAGGGCTACTGCAGGGCTCCTCCAGCGGTTGCTTGACCGCCCAGACTCAGCACAACACGGAGAGCACAAGGCTCACAGGGCCCCTGGCTGGGGTCTGCAGCCCCACACACGCGGAGGCTGACTCGGTGAGCGCCCAGAAGGTGCCTGACAGACGTCATTTCCCTAGGGCTCCCCACCCCAGCAGAGAAATGTGCAGGTGGTTTGGACCTGCCCCTGCATGTCTGGGCTCCCGTCCACAGCCCCAGCTCAGGGAAGCAGCTCCTCAGCCAAGACCTGAAGGAGGCGCGCGGCGCCCCCGCCTGGAAGCCTAGTGCACAGCATGCGGGAAGCGACCCTCCTTGGGAGAAGAGGAGGCAGCCCAGATGCGTGCGGCTGCAATCACTGCTTGGCCGGAGCCGAGAGCCCCTCCCGTACGGCAGAGCTCCAGCTCCACTCAGAGTCCCGATCTGGCAGAGTTGCTGGTGTGAGGCTGCTTTTCCTTGGGCGAGCCTTTCCCAGAATTGCCTCGTGTCTAGGCTTCCAGTCCAGGAAGGAGCAGGCTGCGTGAGACTGCGAGATGCTACTGGCGCCTTCCTGGCCTCATCTCCACTCCTGCCTTACCTTTGCACTTAGTCTCCAGGCGTTCTTGTGGAGGGCTTAGTTGCCAGTGGGTTGCACACTGCTAAGCGTTCCAGCAGTGAGGGCTCTATTAGATGCAATGGGAGGGCAACTACAGGGCTCCTTCAGCGGTTGCTTGACCGCCCAGACTCAGCACAGCACGGAGAGCACAAGGCTCACAGGGCCCCTGGCTGGGGTCTACAGCCCCACACACGCTGAGGCTGACTCGGTGAGCGCCCAGAATGTGCCGAACAGACGTCATTTCCCTAGTGCTCTCCTCCCCAGCAGAGACGTGTGCAGGTGGTTGGGGCAGGCCCCTGTGTGTTTGGGCTCCCGTCCACAGCCCCAGCTCAGGGAAGCAGCTCCTGAGCCAAGACCTGTGGGAGGGGCAGGGGGCCCCGCCTGCAAGCCTAGTTTACAGCATGCGGGAAGCGAGTCTCCTCGGGAGAAGAGGAGCCAGCCCAGCTGCGTGCGGCTGCAATCACTGCTTTGACGGAGCCGAGTGCCCCTCCAGTACGGCAGAGCTCCAGCTCTGCTCAGAGGCCCGATCTGACAGAGTTGCTGGCGTAAGGCTGCTCTGTCCTGGGGGAGCCTTTCCCAGACTTGCCTCACACATAGGCTTCCAGTCCAGGAAGGAGCGGGCTGCGCGAGACTGGGAGATGCTACTCGCGCCTTCCTGGCCTCAGCTCCACTCCTGCCTTGCCTTTGCACCTAGTCCCCAGGCGTTCTTGTGAACGGCTTAGTTGCCGGTGGGTTGCACACTGCCAAGCGCTCCAGCAGTGAGGGCTCTATTAGAGGCAATGGGAGGGCAACTGCAGGGCTCCTCCAGCGGTTGCTTGACCGCCCAGACTCAGCACAGCACGGAGAGCACAAGGCTCACAAGGCCCCTGGCTGGGGTCTGCAGCACCACACACGCGGAGGCTGACTCGGTGAGCGCCCAGAAGGTGCCTGACAGACGTCATTTCTCTAGTGCTCTCCTCCCCAGCAGAGACGTGTGCAGGTGGTTTGGGCCTGCCCCTGCGTGTCTGGGCTCCCGTCCACAGCCCCAGCTCAGGGAAGCAGCTCCTGAGCCAAGACATGTGGGAGGCGCAGGGGGCCCCGCCTGGAAGCCTAGTTTACAACATGCAGGAAGCGAGCCTCCTCGGGAGAAGAGAAGGCAGCCCTGCTGTGTGCGGCTACATTCACTGCTTTGGCGGAGCCGAGTGCGCCTCCAGTACGGCAGAGCTCCAGCTCTGCTCAGAGGCCTGATCTGGCAGAGTTGCTGGCGTGAGGCTGCTCTGCCCTGGGCGAGCCTTGCCCAGACTTGCCTCGCGGCTAGGCTTCCAGTCCAGGAAGGAGCAGGCTGCGCGAGACTGGGAGATTCTCCTGGCGCCTTCCTGGCCTCAGCTCCACTCCTGCCTTGCCTTTGCACCTAGTCCCCAGGCGTTCTTGTGGAGGGCTTAGTTGCCGGTGGGTTGCACACTGCCAAGCGCTCCAGCAGTGAGGGCTCTATTAGAGGCAATGGGAGGGCAACTGCAGGGCTCCTCCAGCGGTTGCTTGACCGCCCAGACTCAGCACAGCACGGAGAGCACAAGGCTCACAGGGCCCCTGGCTGGGGTCTGCAGCCCCACACACGCGGAGGCGGACTCGGTGAGCGCCCAGAAGATGCCTGACAGACGTCATTTCCCTAGGGCTCCCCACCCCAGCAGAGAAATGTGCAGGTGGTTTGGACCTGCCCCTGCATGTCTGGGCTCCCGTCCACAGCCCCAGCTCAGGGAAGCAGCTCCTCAGCCAAGACCTGAAGGAGGCGCGCGGCGCCCCCGCCTGGAAGCCTAGTGCACAGCATGCGGGAAGCGACCCTCCTTGGGAGAAGAGGAGGCAGCCCAGATGCGTGCGGCTGCAATCACTGCTTGGCTGGAGCCGAGAGCCCCTCCAGTACGGCAGAGCTCCAGCTCCACTCAGAGTCCCGATCTGGCAGAGTTGCTGGCGTGAGGCTGCTTTTCCTTGGGCGAGCCTTTCCCAGAATTGCCTCGTGTCTCGGCTTCCAGTCCAGGAAGGAGCAGGCTGCGTGAGACTGCGAGATGCTCCTGGCGCCTTCCTGGCCTCATCTCCACTCCTGCCTTACCTTTGCACTTAGTCTCCAGGCGTTCTTGTGGAGGGCTTAGTTGCCAGTGGGTTGCACACTGCTAAGCGTTCCAGCAGTGAGGGCTCTATTAGATGCAATGGGAGGGCAACTACAGGGCTCCTTCAGCGGTTGCTTGACCGCCCAGACTCAACACAGCACGGAGAGCACAAGGCTCTCAGGGCCCCTGGCTGGGGTCTACAGCCCCACACACGCTGAGGCTGACTCGGTGAGCGCCCAGAATGTGCCGAACAGACGTCATTTCCCTAGTGCTCTCCTCCCCAGCAGAGACGTGTGCAGGTGGTTGGGGCCTGCCCCTGCGTGTTTGGGCTCCCGTCCACAGCCCCAGCTCAGGGAAGCAGCTCCTGAGCCAAGACCTGTGGGAGGGGCAGGGGGCCCCGCCTGCAAGCCTAGTTTACAGCATGCGGGAAGCGAGTCTCCTCGGGAGAAGAGGAGCCAGCCAGCTGCGTGCGGCTGCAATCACTGCTTTGACGGAGCCGAGTGCCCCTCCAGTACGGCAGAGCTCCAGCTCTGCTCGAAGGCCCGATCTCTCATAGTTGCTGGCGTGAGGCTGCTGTGCCCTGGGCGAGCCTTGCCCAGACTTGCCTCACACATAGGCTTCCAGTCCAGGAAGGAGCGGGCTGCGCGAGACTGGGAGATGCTACTCGCGCCTTCCTGGCCTCAGCTCCACTCCTGCCTTGCCTTTGCACCTAGTCCCCAGGCGTTCTTGTGGAGGGCTTAGTTGCCGGTGGGTTGCACACTGCCAAGGGCTCCAGCTTGAGGGCTCTATTAGAGGCAAAGTGAGGGCAACTGGAAGTCTATTCTTACGGTTGCTTGACCACCGAGACTCAGCACAGCACGGAGAGCACAAGGATCACAGGGCCACTGGCTGGGGTCTGCAGCCCCACACACGCGGAGGCTGACTCGGTGAGCGCCCAGAAGGTGCCTGACAGACGTCATTTCTCTAGTGCTCTCCTCCCCAGCAGAGACGTGTGCAGGTGGTTTGTGCCGGCCCCTGCGTGTCTGGGCTCCCGTCCACAGCCCCAGCTCAGGGAAGCAGCTCCTGAGCCAAGACCTGTGGGAGGCGCAGGGGGCCCCGCCTGGAAGCCTAGTTTACAGCATGCGGGAAGCGAGCCTCCTCGGGAGAAGGGAAGGCAGCCCTGCTGTGTGCGGCTGCATTGACTGCTTTGGCGGAGCCGAGTGTGCCTCCAGTACGGTAGAGCTCCAGCTCTGCTCAGAGGCCCGATCTGGCAGAGCTGCTGGCGTGAGGCTGCTCTGCCCTGGGCGAGCCTTGCCCAGACTTGCCTCGCGGCTAGGCTTCCAGTCCAGGAAGGAGCAGGCTGCGCGAGACTCGGAGATTCTCCTGGCGCCTTCCTGGCCTCAGCTCCACTCCTGCCTTGCCTTTGCACCTAGTCCCCAGGCGTTCTTGTGGAGGGCTTAGTTGCCGGTGGGTTGCACACTGCCAAGCGCTCCAGCAGTGAGGGCTCTATTAGAGGCAAAGTGAGGGCAACTGGAAGTCTATTCTTACGGTTGCTTGACCACCGAGACTCAGCACAGCACGGAGAGCACAAGGATCACAGGGCCACTGGCTGGGGTCTGCAGCCCCACACACGCGGAGGCTGACTCGGTGAGCGCCCAAAAGGTGCCTGACAGACGTCATTTCCCTAGTGCTCTCCTCCCCAGCAGAGACGTGTGCAGGTGGTTAGGGCCTGCCCCTGCGTTTCTGGGCTCCCGTCCACAGCCCCAGCTCAGGGAAGCAGCTCCTCAGCTAAGACCTGTAGGAGGCGCGGGGCGCCCCCGCCTGGAAGCCCAGTTTATAGCATGCCGGAAGCGAGCCTCCTCAGTACAAGAGAAGGCAGCCCAGCTGCGTGCGGCTGCAATCAGTACTTTGGCGGAGCCGAGTGCCCCTCCAGTACGGCAGAGCTCCAGCTCTGCTCAGAGGCCCGATCTGGCAGAGCTGCTGGTGTGAGGCTGCTCTGCCCTCGGCGAGCCTTGCCCAGACTTGCCTCGCGGCTAGGCTTCCAGTCCAGGAAGGAGCATGCTGTGCAAGACTGGGAGATGCTACTGGCGCCTTCCTGGCCTCAGCTCCACTCCTGCCTTGCCTTTGCACCTAGTCCCCAGGCGTTCTTTTGGAGGGCTTAGTAGCCGGTGTGTTGCACACTGCCAAGCGCTCCAGCAGTGAGGGCTCTATTAGAGGCAAAGGGAGTGCTACTGCAAGTCGACTCTTGCGTTTTGCGTGACCGCCCAGACTCAGCACAGCACGGAAAGTACAAGGCTCACAGGGCCCCTGGCTGGGGTCTGCTGCCCCACACACCGGAGGCGAACTGCGGGAGCACCCAGAAGGTGCCTGACAGACGTCATTTCCCTAGTGCTCTCCTCCCGAGCAGAGACGTGTGCAGGTGGCTGGGGCCTGCCCTTGAGTGTCTGGACTCCCTTCCACAGCCCCAGCTCAGGGAAGCAGCTCCTCAGCTAAGACTTGTAGGAGGAGCGGGGCGCCCCCGCCTGGAAGCCTAGTGCACAGCATGCGGGAAGCGAGCCTCCTCGGTAGAAGAGAAGGCAGCCCAGCTGCGTGCGGCTGCAATCACTGCTTTGGCGGAGCCGAGTGCCCTTCCAGTACGGCAGAGCTCCAGCTCTGCTCAAAGGCCCGATCTGGCAGAGTTGCTTCCTTGAGGCTGTTGTGCCCTGGGCGAGCCTTGCCCAGACTTGCCTCGCGTAGGCTTCCTGTCCAGAAAGGAGCGGGCTGCGCGAGAGTGGGAGATGCTACTGGCGCCTTCCTGGCCTCAGCTCCACTCCTGCCTTGCCTTTGCACCTAGTCCCCAGGCGTTCTTGTGGACGTCTTAGTTGCCGGTGTGTTGCACACTGCCAAGCGCTCCAGCAGTGAGGGCTCTATTAGAGGCAAAGAGAGGGCATCTGCAAGTTTCCTCTTGCGGTTGCTTGACCGCCCAGACTCAGCACAGCACGGAGAGCACAAGGCTCACAGGGCCCCTGGCTGGGGTCTGCAGCACCACACACGCGGAAACTGACTCGGTGAGCGCCCAGAAGGTGCCTGACAGACGTCGTTTCCCTAGTGCTCTCCTCCACAGCAGAGACGTGTGCAGGTGCTTGGGGCCTGCCCCTGCGTGTCTGGGCTCCCGTCCACAGCCCCAGCTCGGGGAAGCAGCTCCTCAGCCAAGACCTGTGGGAGGCGCAGGGGGCCCTGCCTGGTAGCCTAGTTTACAGCATGCGGGAAGCGAGCCTGCTCGGGAGAAGAGAAGGCAGCCCTGCTGCGTGTGGATGCATTCACTGCTTTGGCGGAGCCGAGTGCGGCTCCAGTACGGCAGAGCTCCAGCTCTGCTCAGAGGCCCGATCTGGCAGAGCTGCTGGTGTGAGGCTGATCTGCCCTGGGCGAGCCTTGCCCAGACTTGCCTCGCGGCTAGGCCTCCAGTCCAGGAAGGAGCACCCTGCGCGAGACTGGGAGATTCTACTGGCGCCATCCTGGCCTCAGCTCCACTCCTGCCTTGCCTTTGCACCTAGTCCCCAGGCGTTCTTGTGGAGGGCTTAGTTGCCGGTGGGTTGCACACTGCCAAGCGCTCCAGCAGTGAGGGCTCTATTAGAGGCAATGGGAGGGCAACTGCATGGCTCCTCCAGCGGTTGCTTGACCGCCCAGACTCAGCACAGCACGGAGAGCACAAGGCTCACAAGGCCCCTGGCTGGGGTCTGCAGCCCCACACACGCGGAGGCTGACTCGGTGAGCGCACAGAAAGTGCCTGACAGACGTCATTTCCCTAGTGCTCTCCTCCCCAGCAGAGACGTGTGCAGGTGGTTTGGGCGTGCCCCTGCGTGTCTGGGCTCCCGTCCACAGCCCCAGCTCAGGGAAGCAGCTCCTGAGCCAAGACCTGTGGGAGGCGCAGGGGGCCCTGCCTGGAAGCCTAGTTTACAACATGCAGGAAGCGAGCCTCCTCGGGAGAAGAGAAGGCAGCCCTGCTGTGTGCGGCTACATTCACTGCTTTGGCGGAGCCGAGTGCGCCTCCAGTACGGCAGAGCTCCAGCTCTGCTCAGAGGCCTGATCTGGCAGAGTTGCTGGCGTGAGGCTGCTCTGCCCTGGGCGAGCCTTGCCCAGACTTGCCTCGCGGCTAGGCTTCCAGTCCAGGAAGGAGCAGGCTGCGCGAGACTGGGAGATTCTCCTGGCGCCTTCCTGGCCTCAGCTCCACTCCTGCCTTGCCTTTGCACCTAGTCCCCAGGCGTTCTTGTGGTGGGCTTAGTTGCCGGTGGGTTGCACACTGCCAAGCGCTCCAGCAGTGAGGGCTCTATTAGAGGCAAAGTGAGGGCAACTGGAAGTCTATTCTTACGGTTGCTTGACCACCGAGACTCAGCACAGCACGGAGAGCACAAGGATCACAGGGCCACTGGCTGGGGTCTGCAGCCCCACACACGCGGAGGCTGACTCGGTGAGCGCCCAAAAGGTGCCTGACAGACGTCATTTCCCTAGTGCTCTCCTCCCCAGCAGAGACGTGTGCAGGTGGTTAGGGCCTGCCCCTGCGTTTCTGGGCTCCCGTCCACAGCCCCAGCTCAGGGAAGCAGCTCCTCAGCTAAGACCTCTAGGAGGCGCGGGGCGCCCCCGCCTGGAAGCCCAGTTTATAGCATGCCGGAAGCGAGCCTCCTCAGTACAAGAGAAGGCAGCCCAGCTGCGTGCGGCTGCAATCAGTACTTTGGCGGAGCCGAGTGCACCTCCAGTACGGCAGAGCTCTAGCTCTGCTCAGAGGCCCGATCTGGCAGAGCTGCTGGTGTGAGGCTGCTCTGCCCTGGGCGAGCCTTGCCCAGACTTGCCTCGCGGCTAGGCTTCCAGTCCAGGAAGGAGCACCCTGCGCGAGACTGGGAGATTCTACTGGCGCCATCCTGGCCTCAGCTCCACTCCTGCCTTGCCTTTGCACCTAGTCCCCAGGCGTTCTTGTGGAGGGCTTAGTTGCCGGTGGGTTGCACACTGCCAAGCGCTCCAGCAGTGAGAGCTCTATTAGAGGCAATGGGAGGGCAACTGCAGGGCTCCTCCAGCGGTTGCTTGACCGCCCAGACTCAGCACAGCACGGAGAGCACAAGGCTCACAGGGCCCCTGGCTGGGGTCTGCAGCCCCACACACCGGAGTTGAACTTCGGGAACGCCCAGAAGGTGCCTGACAGACGTCATTTCCCTAGTGCTCTCCTCTCCAGCAGAGACGTGTGCAGGTGGTTGGGGCCTGCCCCTGCGTGTCTGGGCTCCCGTCCACAGCCCCAGCTCAGGGAAGCAGCTCCTCAGCTAAGACCTGTAGGAGGCGCGGGGAGCCCCCCCGGGAAGCCTAGTTTACAGCATGCCGGAAGCGAGCCTCCTCAGTACAAGAGAAGGCAGCCCAGCTGCGTGCGGCTGCAATCAGTACTTTGGCGGAGCCGAGTGCCCCTCCAGTACGGCAGAGCTCCAGCTCTGCTCGAAGGCCCGATCTCTCATAGTTGCTGGCGTGAGGCTGCTTTGCCCTGGGCGAGCCTTGCCCAGACTTGCCTCGCGTTAGGCTTCCAGTCCAGAAAGGAGCGGGCTGCGCGGGACTGGGAGATGCTCGTGGCGCCTTCCTGGCCTCAGCTCCACTCCTGCCTTGCCTTTCAACTTAGTCCCCAGGCGTTCTTGTGGAGGGCTTAGTTGCCGGTGGGTTGCACACTGCCAAGCGCTGCAGCTTGAGGGCTCTATTAGAGGCAAAGTGAGGGCAAATGGAAGTCTATTCTTACGGTTGCTTGACCGCCCAGACTCAGCACAGCACGGAGAGCACAAGGCTCACAGGCCCCTGGCTGGGGTCTGCAGCCCCACACACGCGGAATCTGACTCGGTGAGCGCCCAGAAGGTGCCTTAGAGACGTCATTTCCCTATTGCTCTCCTCCCCAGCAGAGACGTGTGCAGGTGGTTTGTGCCGGCCCCTGCGTGTCTGGGCTCCCGTCCACAGCCCCAGCTCAGGGAAGCAGCTCCTGAGCCAAGACCTGTGGGAGGCGCAGGGGGCCCCGCCTGGAAGCCTACTTTACAGCATGCGGGAAGCGAGCCTCCTCGGGAGAAGTGAAGGCAGCCCTGCTGTGTGCGGCTGCATTCACTGCTTTGGCGGAGCCGAGTGTGCCTCCAGTACGGCAGACCTCCAGCTCTGCTCAGAGGCCCGATCTGGCAGAGCTGCTGGCGTGAGGCTGCTCTGCCCTGGGCTAGGCTTGCCCAGACTTGCCTCGCGGCTAGGCTTCAAGTCCAGGAAGGAGCATGCTGTGCAAGACTGGGAGATGCTACTGGCGCCTTCCTGGCCTCAGCTCCACTCCTGCCTTGCCTTTGCACCTAGTCCCCGGGCGTTCTTATGGAGGGCTTAGTAGCCGGTGTGTTGCACACTGCCAAGCGCTCCAGCAGTGAGGGCTCTATTAGAGGCAAAGGGAGGGCTACTGCAAGTCGCCTCTTGCGTTTTGCGTGACCGCCCAGACTCAGCACAGCACGGAAAGTACAAGGCTCACAGGGCCCCTGGCTGGGGTCTGCTGCCCCACACACCGGAGGCGAACTCCGGGAGCACCCAGAAGGTGCCTGACAGACGTCATTTCCCTAGTGCTCTCCTCCAGAGCAGAGACGTGTGCAGGTGGCTGCGGCCTGCCCTTGAGTGTCTGGACTCCCTTCCACCGCCCCAGCTCAGGGAAGCAGCTCCTCAGCTAAGACTTGTAGGAGGAGCGGGGCGCCCCCGCCTGGAAGCCTAGTGCACAGCATGCGGGAAGCGAGCCTCCTCGGTAGAAGAGAAGGCAGCCCAGCTGCGTGCGGCTGCAATCACTGCTTTGGCGGAGCCGAGTGCCCTTCCAGTACGGCTGAGCTCCAGCTCTGCTCAAAGGCCCGATCTGGCAGAGTTGCTTCCTTGAGGCTGTTGTGCCCTGGGCGAGCCTTGCCCAGACTTGCCTCGCGTAGGCTTCCTGTCCAGAAAGGAGCGGGCTGCGCGAGACTGGGAGATTCTCCTGGCGCCTTCCTGGCCTCAGCTCCACTCCTGCCTTGCCTTTGCACCTAGTCCCCAGGCGTTCTTGTGGAGGGCTTAGTTGCCGGTGGGTTGCACACTGCCAAGCGCTCCAGCAGTGAGGGCTCTATTAGAGGCAATGGGAGGGCAACTGCAGGGCTCCTCCAGCGGTTGCTTGACCGCCCAGACTCAGCACAGCACGGAGAGCACAAGGCTCACAGGGCCCCTGGCTGGGGTCTGCAGCCCCACACACGCGGAGGCTGACTCGGTGAGCGCCCAGAAGGTGCCTGACAGACGTCATTTCTCTAGTGCTCTCCTTCCCAGCAGAGACGTGTGCAGGTGGTTGGGGCCTGCCCTTGATTGTCTGGACTCCCTTCCACAGCCCCAGCTCAGGGAAGCAGCTCCTCAGCTAAGACCTGTAGGAGGCGCGGGGCGCCCCCGCCTGGAAGCCCAGTTTATAGCATGCCGGAAGCGAGCCTCCTCAGTACAAGAGAAGGCAGCCCAGCTGCGTGCGGCTGGAATCAGTACTTTGGCGGAGCCGAGTGCCCCTCCAGTACGGCAGAGCTCCAGCTCTGCTCAAAATCCCGATCTCTCATAGTTGCTGGCGTGAGGCTTCTGTGCCCTGGGCGAGCCTTGCCCAGACTTGCCTCGCGTTAAGCTTCCAGTCCAGAAAGGAGCGGGATTCGCGAGACTGGGAAATGCTACTCGCGCCTTCCTGTACTCAGCTCCACTCCTGCCTTGCCTTTGCACCTAGTCCCCAGGCGTTCTTGTGGAGGGCTTAGTTGCCGGTGGGTTGCACACTGCCAAGCGCTCCAGCAGTGAGGGCTCTATTAGAGGCAAAGTGAGGGCAACTGGAAGTCTATTCTTACGGTTGCTTGACCGCCGAGACTCAGCACAGCACGGAGAGCACAAGGATTACAGGGCCACTGGCTGGGGTCTGCAGCCCCACACACGAGGAGGCTGACTCGGTGAGCTCCCAGAAGGTGCCTGACAGACGTCATTTCCCTAGTGCTCTCCTCCCCAGCAGAGACGTGTGCAGGTGGTTAGGGCCTGCCCCTGCGTTTCTGGGCTCCCGTCCACAGCCCCAGTTCAGGGAAGCAGCTCCTCAGCCAAGACCTGTGGGAGGCGCAGGGGGCCCCTCCTGGAAGCCTAGTTTACAGCATGTGGAAAGCGAGCCTCATTGGGAGAAGGGGAGCCAGCCCAGCTGCGTGCGGCTGCAATCACTGCTTTGGCGGAGTCGAGTGCCCCTCCAATACGGCAGAGCTCCAGCTCTGCTCAGAGGCCCGATCTGGCAGAGTTGCTGGCGTGAGGCTGCTCTGCCCTGGGCGAGCCTTGCCCAGACTTGCCGCACGTTAGGCTTCCAGTCCAGAAAGAAGCGGGCTGCGTGAGACTGGGAGATGCTACTGCCGCCTTCCTGGCCTCAGCTCCACTCCTGCCTTGCCTTTGCACCTAGTCCCCAGGCGTTCTTGTGGAAGGCTTAGTTGCCGGTGTGTTGCACACTGCCAAGCGCTCCAGCAGTGAGGGCTCTATTAGAGGCAATGGGAGGGCAAATGCAGGGCTCCTCCAGCGGTTGCTTGACCGCCCAGACTCAGCACAGCACGGAGAGCACAAGGCTCACAGGGCCCCTGGCTGGGGACTGCAGCCCCACACACCGGAGTTGAACTCCGGGAGGGCCCAGAAGGTGCCTGACAGACGTCATTTCCCTAGTGCACTCCTCTCCAGCAGAGACGTGTGCAGGTGGTTGGGGCCTGCCCCTGCGTGTCTGGGATCCCGTCCACAGCCCCAGCTCAGGGAAGCAGCTCCTGAGCCAAGACCTTTGGGAGGCGCAGGTGGCCCCGCCTGGAAGCCTAGTTTACAGCATGCGGGAAGCGAGCCTCCTCGGGAGAAGAGAAGGCAGCCCTGCTGTGTGCGGCTGCATTCACTGCTTTGGCGGAGCCGAGTGTGCCTCCAGTACAGCAGAGCTCCAGCTCTGCTCAAGGCCAGATCTGGCAGAGCTGCTGGCGTGTGGCTGCTCTGCCCTGGCCGAACCTTGCCCAGACTTGCCTCGCGGATAGGATTCCAGTCCAGGAAGGAGCAGGCTGCGCGAGACTGGGAGATGCTACTGGCGCCTTCCTGGCCTCAGCTCCACTCCTGCCTTGCCTTTGCACCTAGTCCCCAGGCGTTCTTGTGGAGGGCTTAGTTGCCGGTGGGTTGCACACTGCCATGCGCTCCAGCAGTGAGGGCTCTATTAGAGGCAATGGGAGGGCAACTGCAGGGCTCCTCCAGCGGTTGCTTGACCGCCCAGACTCAGCACAGCACGGAGAGCACAAGGCTCACAGGGCCCCTGGCTTGGGTCTGCAGCCCCACACACGCGGAGGCTGACTCAGTGAGCGCCCAGAAGGTGCCTGACAGACGTCATTTCCCTAGTGCTCTCCTCCCCAGCAGAGACATGTGCAGGTGGTTTGGGCCTGCCCCTGCGTGTCTGGGCTCCCGTCCACAGCCCCAGCTCAGGGAAGCAGCTCCTGAGCCAAGACCTGTGGGAGGCGCAGGGGGCCCCGCCTGGAAGCCTAGTTTACAGCATGCGGGAAGCGAGCCTCCTCGGGAGAAGAGAAGGGAGCCCTGCTGTGTGCGGCTGCATTCACTGCTTTGGCGGAGCCGAGTGCGCCTCCAGTACGGCAGAGCTCCAGCTCTGCTCAGAGGCCCGATCTGACAGAGTTGCTGGCGTTAGGCTGCTCTCTCCTGGGCGAGCCTTGCCCAGACTTGCCTCACACATAGGCTTCCAGTCCCGGAAGGAGCGGGCTGCGCGAGACTGGGAGATGCTACTGGCGCCTTCCTGGCCTCAGCTCCACTCCAGCCTTGCCTTTGCACCTAGTCCCCAGGCGTTCTTGTGGAGGGCTTAGTTGCCAGAGGGTTGCACACTGCCAAGCGCTCCAGCAGTGAGGGCTCTATTAGAGGCAATGGGAGGGCAACTGCAGGGCTCCTCCAGCGGTTGCTTGACCGCCCAGAGTCAGCACAGCACGGAGAGCCCAAGGCTCACAGGGCCCATGGCTGGGGTCTGCAGCCCCACACACGCGGAAACTGACTCGGTGAGCGTCCAGAAGGTGCCTGACAGACGTCATTTCCCTAGTGCTCTCCTCCCCAGCAGAGACGTGTGCCGGTGCTTGGGGCCTGCCCTTGCGTGTCTGGGCTCCCATCCACAGCCCCAGCTCAGGAAAGCAGCTCCTGAGCCAAGACCTGTGGGAGGCTCAGGGGGCCCCGCCTGGAAGACTAGTTTACAGCATGCGGGAAGCGAGCCTCCTCCGGAGAAGAGAAGGCAGCCCTGCTGCGTGCGGCTGAATTCACTGCTTTGGCGGAGCCGAGTGCGCCTCCAGTACGGCAGAGCTCCAGCTCTGCTCAGAGGCCCGATCTGGCAGAGCTGCTGGCGTGAGGCTGCTCTGCCCTGGGCTAGCCTTGCCCAGACTTGCCTCGCGGCTAGGCTTCCAGTCCAGGAAGGCGCATGCTGTGCAAGACTGGGAGATGCTACTGGCGCCTTTCTGGCCTCAGCTCCACTCCTGCCTTGCCTTTGCACCTAGTCCCCAGGCGTTCTTGTGGAGGGCTTAGTAGCCGGTGTGTTGCACACTGCCAAGCGCTCCAGCAGTGAGGGCTCTATTAGAGGCAAAGGGAGGGCTACTGCACCCGCCTCTTGCGTTTTGCTTGACCGCCCAGACTCAGCACAGCACGGAAAGTACAAGGCTCACAGGGCCCCTGGCTGGGGTCTGCAGCCCCACACACCGGAGGCGAACTCCGGGAGCACCCAGAAGGTGCCTGACAGACGTCATTTCCCTAGTGCTCTCCTCCCCAGCAGAGACGTGTGCAGGTGGCTGGGGCCTGCCCTTGAGTGTCTGGACTCCCTTCCACAGCCCCAGCTCAGGGAAGCAGCTCCTCAGCGAAGACTTGTAGGAGGAGCGGGGCGCCCCCGCCTGGAAGCCTAGTGCACAGCATGCGGGAAGCGAGCCTCCTCGGTAGAAGAGAAGGCAGCCCAGCTGCGTGCGGCTGCAATCACTGCTTTGGCGGAGCCGAGTGCCCTTCCAGTACGGCAGAGCTCCAGCTCTGCTCAAAGGCCCGATCTGGCAGAGTTGCTTCCTTGAGGCTGTTGTGCCCTGGGCGAGCCTTGCCCAGACTTGCCTCGCGTAGGCTTCCTGTCCAGAAAGGAGCGGGCTGCGCGAGACTGGGAGATGCTACTGGCGCCTTCCTGGCCTCAGCTCCACTCCTGCCTTGCCTTTGCACCTAGTCCCCAGGCGTTCTTGTGGACGTCTTAGTTGCCGGTGTGTTGCACACTGCCAAGCGCTCCAGCAGTGAGGGCTCTATTAGAGGCAAAGGGAGGGCATCTGCAAGTTTCCTCTTGCGGTTGCTTGACCGCCCAGACTCAGCACAGCACGGAGAGCCCAAGGCTCACAGGGCCCCTGGCTGGGGTCTGCAGCACCACACACGCAGAGGCTGACTCGGTGAGCGCCCAGAAGGTGCCTGACAGACGTCATTTCCCTAGTGCTCTCCTCCCCAGCAGAGACGTGTGCAGGTGGTTAGGGCCTGCCCCTGCATTTCTGGGCTCCCGTCCACAGCCCCAGCTCAGGGAAGCAGCTCCTCAGCCAAGACCTGTGGGAGGCGCAGGGGGCCCCGCCTGGAAGCCTAGTTTACAGCATGCGGAAAGCGAGCCTCATTGGGAGAAGGGGAGCCAGCCCAGCTGCGTGCGGCTGCAATCACTGCTTTGGCGGAGTCGAGTGCCCCTACATTACGGCAGAGCTCCAGCTCTGCTCAGAGACCCGATCTGGCAGAGTTGCTGGCGTGAGGCTGCTCTCCCCTGGGCGAGCCTTGCCCAGACTTGCCGCACGTTAGGCTTCCAGTCCAGAAAGGAGCGGGCTGCGTCAGACTGGGAGATGCTACTGGCGCCTTCCTGGCCTCAGCTCCACTCCTGCCTTGCCTTTGCACCTAGTCCCCAGGCGTTCTTGTGGTGGGCTTAGTTGCTGGTGGGTTGCACACTGCCAAGCGCTCCAGCAGTGAGGGCTCTATTAGAGGCAATGGGAGGGCAACTGCAGGGCTCCTCCAGCGGTTGCTTGACCGCCCAGACTCAGCACAGCACGGAGAGCACAAGGCTCACAGGGCCCCTGGCTGGGGTCTGCAGCCCCACACACCGGAGGTGAACTCCGGGAGCGCCCAGAAGGTGCCTGACAGACGTCATTTCCCTAGTGCTCTCCTCTCCAGCAGAGACGTGTGCCCGTGCCTGGGGCCTACCCCTGCGTGTCTGGGCTCCCGTCCACAGCCCCAGCTCAGGGAAGCAGCTCCTGAGCCAAGACCTGTGGGAGGCGCAGGTGGCCCCGCCTGGAAGCCTAGTTTACAGCATGCGGGAAGCGAGCCTCCTCCGGAGAAGAGAAGGCAGCCCTGCTGTGTGCGGCTGCATTCACTGCTTTGGCGGAGCCGAGTGCGCCTCCAGTACGGCAGAGCTCCAGCTCTGCTCAGAGTCCCGATCTGACAGAGTTGATTGCGTTAGGCTGCTCTGTCCTGGGCGAGCCTTGCCCAGACTTGCCTCGCGTTAAGCTTCCAGTCCAGAAAGGAGCGGGATTCGCGAGACTGGGAGATGCTACTCGCGCCTTCCTGGCCTCAGCTCCACTCCTGCCTTGCCTTTGCACCTAGTCCCCAGGCGTTCTTGTGGAGGGCTTAGTTGCCGGTGGGTTGCACACTGCCAAGCGCTCCAGCAGTGAGGGCTCTATTAGAGGCAAAGTGAGGGCAACTGGAAGTCTATTTTTATGGTTGCTTGACCGCCGAGACTCAGCACAGCACGGAGAGCACAAGGATTACAGGGCCACTGGCTGGGGTCTGCAGCCCCACACACGAGGAGGCTGACTCGGTGAGCGCCCAGAAGGTGCCTGACAGACGTCATTTCCCTAGTGCTCTCCTCCCCAGCAGAGACGTGTGCAGGTGGTTAGGGCCTGCCCCTGCGTTTCTGGGCTCCCGTCCACAGCCCCAGTTCAGGGAAGCAGCTCCTCAGCCAAGACCTCTGGGAGGCGCAGGGGGCCCCTCCTGGAAGCCTAGTTTACAGCATGTGGAAAGCGAGCCTCATTGGGAGAAGGGGAGCCAGCCCAGCTGCGTGCGGCTGCAATCACTGCTTTGGCGGAGTCGAGTGCCCCTCCAATACGGCAGAGCTCCAGCTCTGCTCAGAGGCCCGATCTGGCAGAGTTGCTGGCGTGAGGCTGCTCTGCACTGGGCGAGCCTTGCCCAGACTTGCCGCACGTTAGGCTTCCAGTCCAGAAAGAAGCGGGCTGCGTGAGACTGGGAGATGCTACTGCCGCCTTCCTGGCCTCAGCTCCACTCCTGCCTTGCCTTTGCACCTAGTCCCCAGGCGTTCTTGTGGAAGGCTTAGTTGCCGGTGTGTTGCACACTGCCAAGCGCTCCAGCAGTGAGGGCTCTATTAGAGGCAATGGGAGGGCAAATGCAGGGCTCCTCCAGCGGTTGCTTGACCGCCCAGACTCAGCACAGCACGGAGAGCACAAGGCTCACAGGGCCCCTGGCTTGGGTCTGCAGCCCCACACACGCGGAGGCTGACTCAGTGAGCGCCCAGAAGGTGCCTGACAGACGTCATTTCCCTAGTGCTCTCCTCCCCAGCAGAGACATGTGCAGGTGGTTTGGGCCTGCCCCTGCGTGTCTGGGCTCCCGTCCACAGCCCCAGCTCAGGGAAGCAGCTCCTGAGCCAAGACCTGTGGGAGGCGCAGGGGGCCCCGCCTGGAAGCCTAGTTTACAGCATGCGGGAAGCGAGCCTCCTCGGGAGAAGAGAAGGGAGCCCTGCTGTGTGCGGCTGCATTCACTGCTTTGGCGGAGCCGAGTGCGCCTCCAGTACGGCAGAGCTCCAGCTCTGCTCAGAGGCCCGATCTGACAGAGTTGCTGGCGTTAGGCTGCTCTCTCCTGGGCGAGCCTTGCCCAGACTTGCCTCACACATAGGCTTCCAGTCCCGGAAGGAGCGGGCTGCGCGAGACTGGGAGATGCTACTGGCGCCTTCCTGGCCTCAGCTCCACTCCAGCCTTGCCTTTGCACCTAGTTCCCAGGCGTTCTTGTGGAGGGCTTAGTTGCCAGAGGGTTGCACACTGCCAAGCGCTCCAGCAGTGAGGGCTCTATTAGAGGCAATGGGAGGGCAACTGCAGGGCTCCTCCAGCGGTTGCTTGACCGCCCAGAGTCAGCACAGCACGGAGAGCCCAAGGCTCACAGGGCCCATGGCTGGGGTCTGCAGCCCCACACACGCGGAATCTGACTCGGTGAGCGTCCAGAAGGTGCCTGACAGACGTCATTTCCCTAGTGCTCTCCTCCCCAGCAGAGACGTGTGCCGGTGCTTTGGGCCTGCCCTTGCGTGTCTGGGCTCCCATCCACAGCCCCAGCTCAGGAAAGCAGCTCCTGAGCCAAGACCTGTGGGAGGCTCAGGGGGCCCCGCCTGGAAGACTAGTTTACAGCATGCGGGAAGCGAGCCTCCTCCGGAGAAGAGAAGGCAGCCCTGCTGCGTGCGGCTGAATTCACTGCTTTGGCGGAGCCGAGTGCGCCTCCAGTACGGCAGAGCTCCAGCTCTGCTCAGAGGCCCGATCTGGCAGAGCTGCTGGCGTGAGGCTGCTCTGCCCTGGGCTAGCCTTGCCCAGACTTGCCTCGCGGCTAGGCTTCCAGTCCAGGAAGGCGCATGCTGTGCAAGACTGGGAGATGCTACTGGCGCCTTTCTGGCCTCAGCTCCACTCCTGCCTTGCCTTTGCACCTAGTCCCCAGGCGTTCTTGTGGAGGGCTTAGTAGCCGGTGTGTTGCACACTGCCAAGCGCTCCAGCAGTGAGGGCTCTATTAGAGGCAAAGGGAGGGCTACTGCACCCGCCTCTTGCGTTTTGCTTGACCGCCCAGACTCAGCACAGCACGGAAAGTACAAGGCTCACAGGGCCCCTGGCTGGGGTCTGCAGCCCCACACACCGGAGGCGAACTCCGGGAGCACCCAGAAGGTGCCTGACAGACGTCATTTCCCTAGTGCTCTCCTCCCCAGCAGAGACGTGTGCAGGTGGCTGGGGCCTGCCCTTGAGTGTCTGGACTCCCTTCCACAGCCCCAGCTCAGGGAAGCAGCTCCTCAGCGAAGACTTGTAGGAGGAGCGGGGCGCCCCCGCCTGGAAGCCTAGTGCACAGCATGCGGGAAGCGAGCCTCCTCGGTAGAAGAGAAGGCAGCCCAGCTGCGTGCGGCTGCAATCACTGCTTTGGCGGAGCCGAGTGCCCTTCCAGTACGGCAGAGCTCCAGCTCTGCTCAAAGGCCCGATCTGGCAGAGTTGCTTCCTTGAGGCTGTTGTGCCCTGGGCGAGCCTTGCCCAGACTTGCCTCGCGTAGGCTTCCTGTCCAGAAAGGAGCGGGCTGCGCGAGACTGGGAGATGCTACTGGCGCCTTCCTGGCCTCAGCTCCACTCCTGCCTTGCCTTTGCACCTAGTCCCCAGGCGTTCTTGTGGACGTCTTAGTTGCCGGTGTGTTGCACACTGCCAAGCGCTCCAGCAGTGAGGGCTCTATTAGAGGCAAAGGGAGGGCATCTGCAAGTTTCCTCTTGCGGTTGCTTGACCGCCCAGACTCAGCACAGCACGGAGAGCCCAAGGCTCACAGGGCCCCTGGCTGGGGTCTGCAGCACCACACACGCAGAGGCTGACTCGGTGAGCGCCCAGAAGGTGCCTGACAGACGTCATTTCCCTAGTGCTCTCCTCCCCAGCAGAGACGTGTGCAGGTGGTTAGGGCCTGCCCCTGCATTTCTGGGCTCCCGTCCACAGCCCCAGCTCAGGGAAGCAGCTCCTCAGCCAAGACCTGTGGGAGGCGCAGGGGGCCCCGCCTGGAAGCCTAGTTTACAGCATGCGGAAAGCGAGCCTCATTGGGAGAAGGGGAGCCAGCCCAGCTGCGTGCGGCTGCAATCACTGCTTTGGCGGAGTCGAGTGCCCCTACATTACGGCAGAGCTCCAGCTCTGCTCAGAGACCCGATCTGGCAGAGTTGCTGGCGTGAGGCTGCTCTCCCCTGGGCGAGCCTTGCCCAGACTTGCCGCACGTTAGGCTTCCAGTCCAGAAAGGAGCGGGCTGCGTGAGACTGGGAGATGCTACTGGCGCCTTCCTGGCCTCAGCTCCACTCCTGCCTTGCCTTTGCACCTAGTCCCCAGGCGTTCTTGTGGTGGGCTTAGTTGCTGGTGGGTTGCACACTGCCAAGCGCTCCAGCAGTGAGGGCTCTATTAGAGGCAATGGGAGGGCAACTGCAGGGCTCCTCCAGCGGTTGCTTGACCGCCCAGACTCAGCACAGCACGGAGAGCACAAGGCTCACAGGGCCCCTGGCTGGGGTCTGCAGCCCCACACACCGGAGGTGAACTCCGGGAGCGCCCAGAAGGTGCCTGACAGACGTCATTTCCCTAGTGCTCTCCTCTCCAGCAGAGACGTGTGCCCGTGCCTGGGGCCTACCCCTGCGTGTCTGGGCTCCCGTCCACAGCCCCAGCTCATGGAAGCAGCTCCTGAGCCAAGACCTGTGGGAGGCGCAGGTGGCCCCGCCTGGAAGCCTAGTTTACAGCATGCGGGAAGCGAGCCTCCTCCGGAGAAGAGAAGGCAGCCCTGCTGTGTGCGGCTGCATTCACTGCTTTGGCGGAGCCGAGTGCGCCTCCAGTACGGCAGAGCTCCAGCTCTGCTCAGAGTCCCGATCTGACAGAGTTGATTGCGTTAGGCTGCTCTGTCCTGGGCGAGCCTTGCCCAGACTTGCCTCGCGTTAAGCTTCCAGTCCAGAAAGGAGCGGGATTCGCGAGACTGGGAGATGCTACTCGCGCCTTCCTGGCCTCAGCTCCACTCCTGCCTTGCCTTTGCACCTAGTCCCCAGGCGTTCTTGTGGAGGGCTTAGTTGCCGGTGGGTTGCACACTGCCAAGCGCTCCAGCAGTGAGGGCTCTATTAGAGGCAAAGTGAGGGCAACTGGAAGTCTATTTTTACGGTTGCTTGACCGCCGAGACTCAGCACAGCACGGAGAGCACAAGGATTACAGGGCCACTGGCTGGGGTCTGCAGCCCCACACACGAGGAGGCTGACTCGGTGAGCGCCCAGAAGGTGCCTGACAGACGTCATTTCCCTAGTGCTCTCCTCCCCAGCAGAGACGTGTGCAGGTGGTTAGGGCCTGCCCCTGCGTTTCTGGGCTCCCGTCCACAGCCCCAGTTCAGGGAAGCAGCTCCTCAGCCAAGACCTCTGGGAGGCGCAGGGGGCCCCTCCTGGAAGCCTAGTTTACAGCATGTGGAAAGCGAGCCTCATTGGGAGAAGGGGAGCCAGCCCAGCTGCGTGCGGCTGCAATCACTGCTTTGGCGGAGTCGAGTGCCCCTCCAATACGGCAGAGCTCCAGCTCTGCTCAGAGGCCCGATCTGGCAGAGTTGCTGGCGTGAGGCTGCTCTGCACTGGGCGAGCCTTGCCCAGACTTGCCGCACGTTAGGCTTCCAGTCCAGAAAGAAGCGGGCTGCGTGAGACTGGGAGATGCTACTGCCGCCTTCCTGGCCTCAGCTCCACTCCTGCCTTGCCTTTGCACCTAGTCCCCAGGCGTTCTTGTGGAAGGCTTAGTTGCCGGTGTGTTGCACACTGCCAAGCGCTCCAGCAGTGAGGGCTCTATTAGAGGCAATGGGAGGGCAAATGCAGGGCTCCTCCAGCGGTTGCTTGACCGCCCAGACTCAGCACAGCACGGAGAGCACAAGGCTCACAGGGCCCCTGGCTTGGGTCTGCAGCCCCACACACGCGGAGGCTGACTCAGTGAGCGCCCAGAAGGTGCCTGACAGACGTCATTTCCCTAGTGCTCTCCTCCCCAGCAGAGACATGTGCAGGTGGTTTGGGCCTGCCCCTGCGTGTCTGGGCTCCCGTCCACAGCCCCAGCTCAGGGAAGCAGCTCCTGAGCCAAGACCTGTGGGAGGCGCAGGGGGCCCCGCCTGGAAGCCTAGTTTACAACATGCGGGAAGCGAGCCTCCTCGGGAGAAGAGAAGGGAGCCCTGCTGTGTGCGGCTGCATTCACTTCTTTGGCGGAGCCGAGTGCGCCTCCAGTACGGCAGAGCTCCAGCTCTGCTCAGAGGCCCGATCTGACAGAGTTGCTGGCGTTAGGCTGCTCTCTCCTGGGCGAGCCTTGCCCAGACTTGCCTCACACATAGGCTTCCAGTCCCGGAAGGAGCGGGCTGCGCGAGACTGGGAGATGCTACTGGCGCCTTCCTGGCCTCAGCTCCACTCCAGCCTTGCCTTTGCACATAGTCCCCAGGCGTTCTTGTGGAGGGCTTAGTTGCCGGAGGGTTGCACACTGCCAAGCGCTCCAGCAGTGAGGGCTCTATTAGAGGCAATGGGAGGGCAACTGCAGGGCTCCTCCAGCGGTTGCTTGACCGCCCAGACTCAGCACAGCACGGAGAGCCCAAGGCTCACAGGGCCCATGGCTGGGGTCTGCAGCCCCACACACGCGGAAACTGACTCGGTGAGCGCCCAGAAGGTGCCTGACAGACGTCATTTCCCTAGTGCTCTCCTTCCCAGCAGAGACGTGTGCCGGTGCTTGGGGCCTGCCCTTGCGTGTCTGGGCTCCCATCCACAGCCCCACCTCAGGAAAGCAGCTCCTGAGCCAAGACCTGTGGGAGGCTCAGGGGGCCCCGCCTGGAAGCCTAGTTTACAGCATGCGGGAAGCGAGCCTCCTCCGGAGAAGAGAAGGCAGCTCTGCTGCGTGCGGCTGAATTCACTGCTTTGGCGGAGCCGAGTGCGCCTCCAGTACGGCAGAGCTCCAGCTCTGCTCAGAGGCCCGATCTGGCAGAGCTGCTGGCGTGAGGCTGCTCTGCCCTGGGCTAGCCTTGCCCAGACTTGCCTCGCGGCTAGGCTTCCAGTCCAGGAAGGAGCATGCTGTGCAAGACTGGGAGATGCTACTGGCGCCTTTCTGGCCTCAGCTCCACTCCTGCCTTGCCTTTGCACCTAGTCCCCAGGCGTTCTTGTGGAGGGCTTAGTAGCCGGTGTGTTGCACACTGCCAAGCGCTCCAGCAGTGAGGGCTCTATTAGAGGCAAAGGGAGGGCTACTGCACCCGCCTCTTGCGTTTTGCTTGACCGCCCAGACTCAGCACAGCACGGAAAGTACAAGGCTCACAGGGCCCCTGGCTGGGGTCTGCAGCCCCACACACCGGAGGCGAACTCCGGGAGCACCCAGAAGGTGCCTGACAGACGTCATTTCCCTAGTGCTCTCCTCCCCAGCAGAGACGTGTGCAGGTGGCTGGGGCCTGCCCTTGAGTGTCTGGACTCCCTTCCACAGCCCCAGCTCAGGGAAGCAGCTCCTCAGCGAAGACTTGTAGGAGGAGCGGGGCGCCCCCGCCTGGAAGCCTAGTGCACAGCATGCGGGAAGCGAGCCTCCTCGGTAGAAGAGAAGGCAGCCCAGCTGCGTGCGGCTGCAATCACTGCTTTGGCGGAGCCGAGTGCCCTTCCAGTACGGCAGAGCTCCAGCTCTGCTCAAAGGCCCGATCTGGCAGAGTTGCTTCCTTGAGGCTGTTGTGCCCTGGGCGAGCCTTGCCCAGACTTGCCTCGCGTAGGCTTCCTGTCCAGAAAGGAGCGGGCTGCGCGAGACTGGGAGATGCTACTGGCGCCTTCCTGGCCTCAGCTCCACTCCTGCCTTGCCTTTGCACCTAGTCCCCAGGCGTTCTTGTGGACGTCTTAGTTGCCGGTGTGTTGCACACTGCCAAGCGCTCCAGCAGTGAGGGCTCTATTAGAGGCAAAGGGAGGGCATCTGCAAGTTTCCTCTTGCGGTTGCTTGACCGCCCAGACTCAGCACAGCACGGAGAGCCCAAGGCTCACAGGGCCCCTGGCTGGGGTCTGCAGCACCACACACGCGGAGGCTGACTCGGTGAGCGCCCAGAAGGTGCCTGACAGACGTCATTTCCCTAGTGCTCTCCTCCCCAGCAGAGACGTGTGCAGGTGGTTAGGGCCTGCCCCTGCATTTCTGGGCTCCCGTCCACAGCCCCAGCTCAGGGAAGCAGCTCCTCAGCCAAGACCTGTGGGAGGCGCAGGGGGCCCCGCCTGGAAGCCTAGTTTACAGCATGCGGAAAGCGAGCCTCATTGGGAGAAGGGGAGCCAGCCCAGCTGCGTGCGGCTGCAATCACTGCTTTGGCGGAGTCGAGTGCCCCTCCATTACGGCAGAGCTCCAGCTCTGCTCATAGACCCGATCTGGCAGAGTTGCTGGCGTGAGGCTGCTCTCCCCTGGGCGAGCCTTGCCCAGACTTGCCGCACGTTAGGCTTCCAGTCCAGAAAGGAGCGGGCTGCGTCAGACTGGGAGATGCTACTGGCGCCTTCCTGGCCTCAGCTCCACTCCTGCCTTGCCTTTCCACCTAGTCCCCAGGCGTTCTTGTGGTGGGCTTAGTTGCCGGTGGGTTGCACACTGCCAAGCGCTCCAGCAGTGAGGGCTCTATTAGAGGCAATGGGAGGGCAACTGCAGGGCTCCTCCAGCGGTTGCTTGACCGCCCAGACTCAGCACAGCACGGAGAGCACAAGGCTCACAGGGCCCCTGGCTGGGGTCTGCAGCCCCACACACCGGAGGGGAACTCCGGGAGGGCCCAGAAGGTGCCTGACAGACGTCATTTCCCCAGTGCTCTCCTCTCCAGCAGAGACGTGTGCCCGTGCCTGGGGCCTACCCCTGCGTGTCTGGGCTCCCGTCCACAGCCCCAGCTCAGGGAAGCAGCTCCTGAGCCAAGACCTGTGGGAGGCGCAGGTGGCCCCGCCTGGAAGCCTAGTTTAGAGCATGCGGGAAGCGAGCCTCCTCCGGAGAAGAGAAGGCAGCCCTGCTGTGTGCGGCTGCATTCACTGCTTTGGCGGAGCCGAGTGCGCCTCCAGTACGGCAGAGCTCCAGCTCTGATCAGAGTCCCGATCTGACAGAGTGGATTGCGTTAGGCTGCTCTGTCCTGGGCGAGCCTTGCCCAGACTTGCCTCACACATAGTCTTCCAGTCCAGGAAGGAGCGGGCTGCGCGAGACTGGGAGATGCTACTGGCGCCTTCCTGGCCTCAGCTCCACTCCTGCCTTGCCTTTGCACCTAGTCACCAGGCGTTCTTGTGGAGGGCTTAGTTGCCGGTGGGTTGCACACTGCCAAACGCTCCAGCCGTCAGGGCTCTATTAGAGGCAAAGGGAGGGCTACTGCAAGTCGCCTCTTGCGTTTGCTTGACCGCCCAGACTCTGCACAGCACGGAAAGCACAAGGCTCACAGGGCCCCTGGCTGGGGTCTGCAGCCCCACACACGCGGAGGCTGACTCGGTGAGCGCCCAGAAGGTGCCTGACAGACGTCATTTCCCTAGTGCTCTCCTCCCCAGCAGAGACGTGTGCAGGTGGTTTGGGCCTGCCCCTGCGTGTCTGGGCTCCCGTCCACAGCCCCAGCTCAGGGAAGCACCTCCTCAGCCAAGACCTGTGGGAGGCGCAGGGGGCCCCGCCTGGAAGCCTAGTTTACAGCATGCGGGAAGCGAGCATCCTCGGGAGAAGAGAAGGCAGCCCTGCTGTGCGGGGCTGCATTCACTGCTTTGGCGGAGCCGAGTGCGGCTCCAGTACGGCAGAGAGCCAGCTCTGCTCAAAGTCCCGATCTCTCATAGTTGCTGGCGTGAGGCTGCTGTGCCCTGGGCGAGCCTTGCCCAGACTTGCCTCGCGTTAGGCTTCCAGTCCAGAAAGGAGCGGGCTTCGCGAGACTGGGAGATGCTACTCGCGCGTTCCTGGCCTCAGCTCCACTCCTGCCTTGCCTTTGCACCTAGTCCCCAGGCGTTCTTGTGGAGGGCTTAGTTGCCGGTGGGTTGCACACTGCCAAGCGCTCCAGCAGTGAGGGCTCTATTAGAGGCAAAGTGAGGGCAACTGGAAGTCTATTCTTACGGTTGCTTGACCGCCGAGACTCAGCACAGCACGGAGAGCACAAGGATCACAGGGCCACTGGCTGGGGTCTGCAGCCCCACACACGCGGAGGCTGACTCGGTGAGCGCCCAGAAGGTGCCTGACAGACGTCATTTCCCTAGTGCTCTCCTCCCCAGCAGAGACGTGTGCAGGTGGTTAGGGCCTGCCCCTGCGTTTCTGGGCTCCCGTCCATAGCCCCAGCTCAGGGAAGCAGCTCCTCAGCCAAGACCTGTGGGAGGCGCAGGGGGCCCCGCCTGGAAGCCTAGTTTACAGCATGTGGAAAGCGAGCCTCATTGGGAGAAGGGGAGCCAGCCCAGCTGCGTGCGGCTGCAATCACTGCTTTGGCGGAGTCGAGTGCCCCTCCATTACGGCAGAGCTCCAGCTCTGCTCACAGGCCCGATCTGGAGGAGTTGCTGGCGTGAGGCTGCTCTGCCCTGGGCGAGCCTTGCCCAGACTTGCCGCACGTTAGGCTTCCAGTCCAGAAAGGAGCGGGCTGCGTGAGACTGCGAGATGCTACTGGCGCCTTCCTGGCCTCAGCTCCACTCCTGCCTTGCCTTTGCACCTAGTCCCCAGGCGTTCTTGTGGAAGGCTTCGTTGCCGGTGGGTTGCACACTGCCAAGCGCTCCAGCAGTGAGGGCTCTATTAGAGGCAATGGGAGGGCAACTGCAGGGCTCTTCCAGCGGTTGCTTGACCGCCCAGACTCAGCATAGCACGGAGAGCAGAAGGCTCACAGGGCCCCTGGCTGGGGTCTGCAGCCCCACACACCGGAGGTGAACTCCGGGAGCGCCCAGAAGGTGCCTGAGTGCCGTCATTTCCCTAGTGCTCTCTTCCCAGGCAGAGACGTGTGCAGGTGGTTGGGCCCTGCCCCTGCGTGTCTGAGCTCCCGTCCACAGCCCCAGCTCAGGGAAGCAGCTCCTGAGCCAAGACCTGTGGGAGGCGCAGTGGGCCCCGCCTGGAAGCCTAGTTTACAGCATGCGGGAAGCGAGCCTCCTCCAGAGAAGAGAAGGCAGCCCTGCTGTGTGCGGCTGCATTCACTGCTTTGGCGGAGCCGAGTGCGCCTCCAGTACGGCAGAGCTCCAGCTCTGCTCAGAGGCCCGATCTGGCAGAGCTGCTGGCGTGAGGCTGCTCTGCCCTGGGCGAGCCTTGCCCAGACTTGCCTCGAGGCTAGGCTTCCAGTCCAGGAAGCAGCATGCTGTGCAAGACTGGGAGATGCTACTGGCGCCTTCCTGGCCTCAGCTCCACTCCTGCCTTGCCTTTGCAACTAGTCCCCAGGCGTTCTTGTGGAGGGCTTAGTAGCCGGTGTGTTGCACACTGCCAAGCGCTCCAGCAGTGAGGGCTCTATTAGAGGCCAAGGGAGGGCTACTGCAAGTCGCCTCTTGCATTTGCTTGACCGCCAAGACTAAGCACAGCACGGAAAGCACAAGGCTCACAGGGCCCCTGGCTGGGGTCTGCAGCCCCACACACCGGAGGCGAACTCCGGGAGCACCCAGAAAGTGCCTGACAGACGTCATTTCCCTAGTGCTCTCCTCCCCAGCAGAGACGTGTGCAGGTGGTTGGGGCCTGCCCTTGAGTGTCTGGTCTCCCTTCCACAACCCCAGCTCAGGGAAGCAGCTCCTCAGCTAAGACTTGTAGGAGGAGTGGGGCGCCCCCGCCAGGAAGCCTAGTGCACAGCATGCGGGAAGCGAGCCTCCTCGGTAGAAGAGAAGGCAGCCCAGCTGCGTGCGGCTGCAATCACTGCTTTGGCGGAGTCGAGTGCCCTTCCAGTACGGCAGAGCTCCAGCTCTGCTCAAAGGCCCGACCTGGCAGAGTTGCTTGCGTGAGGCTGCGGGGCCCTGGGCGAGCCTTGCCCAGACTTGCCTCGCGTAGGCTTCCTGTCCAGAAAGGAGCGGGCTGTGCGAGACTGGGAGATGCTACTGGCGCCTTCCTGGCCTCAGCTCAACTCCTGCCTTGCCTTTGCACCTAGTCCCCAGGCGTTCTTGTGGAGGGCTTAGTTGCCGGTGGGTTTCACACTGCCAAGCGCTCCAACAATAAGGGTTCTATTAGAGGCAATGGGAGGGCTACTGCAAGTAGCCTCTTGCGTTTGCTTGACCGCCCAGACTCAGCACAGCACGGAGAGCACAAGGCTCACAGGGCCCCTGGCTGGGGTCTGCAGCCCCAGACACGAGGAGGCTGACTCGGTGAGCGCCCAGAAGGTGCCTGACAGACGTCATTTCCCTAGTGCTCTCCTCCCAGGCAGAGACGTGTGCAGGTGGTTGGGCCCTGCCCCTGCGTGTCTGAGCTCCCGTCCACAGCCCCAGCTCAGGGAAGCAGCTCCTGAGCCAAGACCTGTGGGAGGCGCAGGGGGCCCCGCCTGGAAGCCTAGTTTACAGCATGCGGGAAGCGAGCCTCCTCCGGAGAAGAGAAGGCAGCCCTGCTGTGTGCGGCTGCATTCACTGCTTTGGCGGAGCCGAGTGCGCCTCCAGTACGGCAGAGCTCCAGCTCTGCTCAGAGGCCCGATCTGGCATAGCTGCTGGCGTGAGGCTGCTCTGCCCTGGGCGAGCCTTGCCCAGACTTGAATCGCGTTAGGCTTCCAGTCCAGAAAGGAGCGGGCTGCGCGAGACTGGGAGATGCTACTGGCGCCTTCCTGGCCTCAGCTCCACTCCTGCCTTGCCTTTGCACCTAGTCCCCAGGCGTTCTTGTGGAGGGCTTAGTTGCCGGTGGGTTGCACACTGCCAAGCGCTCCAGCAGTGAGGGCTCTATTAGTGGTAATGGGAGGGCAACTGCAGGGCTCCTCCAGTGGTTGCTTGACCGCCCAGACTCAGCAGAGCACGGAGAGCACAAGGCTCACAGGGCCACTGGCTGGGGTCTGCAGCCCCACACACGCGGAGGCTGACTCGGTGAGTGCCCAGAAGGTGCCTGACAGACGTCATTTCCCTAGTGCTCTCCTCCCCAGCAGAGACGTGTGCAGGTGGTTGGGGCCTGCCCCTGCGTGTCTGGGCTCCCATCCACAGCCCCACCTCAGGGAAGCAGCTCCTCAGCCAAGACCTGTGGGAGTTGCAGGGGGCCCCGCCTGGAAGACTAGTTTACAGCATGCAGGAAGCGAGTCTCCTCGGGAGAAGAGGAGCCAGCCCAGCTGCGTGCGGCTGCAATCACTGCTTTGGCGGAGCCGAGTGCCCCTCCAGTACGGCAGAGCTCCAGCTCTGCTCAGAGGCCCGATCTCTCACAGTTGCTTTCGTGAGGCTGCTGTGCCCTGGGCGAGTCTTGCCCAGACTTGCCTCGCGTTAGGCTTCCAGTCCAGGAAGGAGCAGGCTGCGCGAGACTGGGAGATGCTCCTGGCGCCTTCCTGGCCTCAGCTCCACTCCTGCCTTGCCTTTGCACCTAGTCCCCAGGCGTTCTTGTGAAAGGCTTAGTTGCCGGTGGGTTGCAAACTGCGAAGCGCTCCAGCCGTGAGGGCTCTATTAGAGGCAAAGGGAGGGCTACTGCAAGTCGCCTCTTGCGTTTGCTTGACCGCCCAGACTCAGCACAGCACGGAAAGTACAAGGCTCACAGGGCCCCTGGCTGGGGTCTGCAGCCCCTCACACCGGAGGGAAACTCCGGGAGCGCCCAGAAGTTGCCTGACAGATGTCATTTCCCTAGTGCTCTCCTCCCCAGTAGAGACGTGTGCAGGTGGTTGGGGCCTGCCCTTGAGTGTCTGGACTCCCTTCCACAGCCCCAGGTCAGGGAAGCAGCTCCTCAGCTAAGACCTGTAGGAGGCGCGGGGCGCCACCGCCCGGAAGCCTAGTTTACAGCATGACGGAAGCGAGCCTCCTCAGTACAAGAGAAGGCAGCCCAGCTGCGTGCGGCTGCAATCAGTACGTTGGCGGAGCCGAGTGCCCCTCCCGTACGGCAGAGCTCCAGCTCTGCTCAAAGGCCCGATCTCTCACAGTTGCTTTCGTGAGGCTGCTGTGCCCTGGGCGAGTCTTGCCCAGACTTGCCTCGCGTTAGGCTTCCAGTGCAGGAAGGAGCGGGCTGCGCGAGACTGGGAGATGCTACTGGCGCCTTCCTGGCCTCAGCTCCACTCCTGCCTTGTCTTTGCACCTAGTCCCCAGGCGTTCTTGTGGAGGGCTTAGTTGCCGGTGGGTTGCACACTGCCAAGCGCTCCAGCAGTGAAGGCTTTATTAGAGGCAAAGGGAGGGCAACTTCAAGATTCCTTGTGCGGTTGCTTGACCGCCCAGACTCAGCACAGCACGGAGAGCACAAGGCTCACAGGGCCCCTGGCTGGGGTCTGCAGCCCCACACACGCGGAGGCGAACTCCGGGAGCTCCCAGAAGGTGCCTGACAGACGTCATTTCCCTAGTGCTCTCCTCCCCAGCAGAGACGTGTGCAGGTGGTTTGGGCCTGCCCCTGCGTGTCTGGGCTCCCGTCCACAGCCCCAGCTCAGGGAAGCAGCTCCTGATCCAAGACCTGTGGGAGGCGCACGGGGCCCCGCCTGGAAGCCTAGTTTACAGCATGCGGGAAGCGAGCCTCCTCAGGAGGAGAGAAGGCAGCCTTGCTGAGTGCGGCTGCATTCACTGCTTTGGCGGAGCCGAGTGAGCCTCCAGTACGGCAGAGCTCCATCTCTGCTCAGAGGCCCAATCTGGCAGAGTTGCTGGCGTGAGGCTGCTCTGCCCTGGGCGAGCCTTGCCCAGACTTGCCTCGCGGCTAAGCTTCCAGTCCAGGAAGGAGCAGGCTGCGCCAGACTGGGAGATGCTACTGGCGCCTTCCTGGCCTCAGCTCCACTCCTGCCTTGCCTTTGCACCTAGTCCCCCGGCGTTCTTGTGGAGGGCTTAGTTCCCGGTGGGATGCACACTGCCAAGCGCTCCAGCAGTGAGGGCTCTATTAGAGGCAATGGGAGGGCAACTGCAGGGTTTCTCCAGCGGTTGCTTGACCGCCCAGACTCAGCACAGCACCGAAAGTACAAGGCTCACAGGGCCCCTGGCTGGGGTCTGCAACCCCACACACCGGAGGGGAACTCCGGGAACGCCCAGAAGGTGCCTGACAGACGTCATTTCCCAAGTGCTCTCCTCCCCAGCAGAGACGTGTGCAGGTGGTTGGGGCCTGCCCTTGAGTGTCTGGACTCCCTTCCACAGCCCCAGCTCAGGGAAGCAGCTCCTCAGCTAAGACCTGTAGGAGGCGCGGGGCGCCCCCGCCGGGAAGCCTAGTTTACAGCATGCCGGAAGCGAGCCTCCTCAGTACAAGAGAAGGCAGCCGAGCTGCGTGCGGCTGCAATCAGTACTTTGGCGGATCCGAGTGCCCCTCCAGTAGGGCAGAGCTCCAGCTCTGCTCAAAGGCCCGATCTCTCAGAGTTGCTGGCGTGAGTCTGCTGTGCCCTGGGCGAGCCTTGCCCAGACTTGCCTCACGTTAGGCTTCCAGTCCAGAAAGTAGCGGTCTGCGCGAGACTGGGAGATGCTACTGGCGCCTTCCTGGCCTCAGCTCCACTCCTGCCTTGCGTTTGCACCTAATCCCCAGGCGTTCTTGTGGAGGGCTTAGTTGCCGGTGGGTTGCACACTGCCAAGCGCTCCAGCAGTGAGGGCTCTATTAGTGGTAATGGGAGGGCAACTGCAGGGCTCCTCCAGTGGTTGCTTGACCGCCCAGACTCAGCACAGCACGGAGAGCACAAGGCTCACAGGGCCACTGGCTGGGGTCTGCAGCCCCACACACGCGGAGGCTGCCTCGGTGAGCGCCCAGAAGGTGCCTGACACACGTCATTTCCCTAGTGCTCTCCTCCCCAGCAGAGACGTGTGCAGGTGGTTAGGGTCTGCCCCTGCGTTTCTGGGCTCCCTACCACAGCCTCAGCTCAGGGAAGCAGCTCCTGAGCCAAGACCTGTGAGAGGCGCAGGGGGCCCTGCCTGGAAGCCTAGTTTACAGCATGCGGGAAGCGAGCCTCCTTGGGAGAAGAGGAGGCAGACCAGCTGCGTGCGGCTGCAATCACTGCTTTGGAGGAGCCGAGTGCCCCTCCATTACAGCAGAGCTCCAGCCCTGCTCAGAGGCCCGATCTGGCAGAGTTGCTGGCGTGAGGCTGCTCTGCCCTGGGCGAGCCTTGTTCAGACTTGCCGCACGTTAGGGTTCCATTCCCGAAAGGAGCGGGCTGCGCGAGACTGGGAGATGCTACTGGCGCCTTCCTGGCCTCAGCTCCACTCCTGCCTTGCCTTTGCACCTAGTCCCCAGGCGTTCTGGGGAAAGGCTTAGTTGCCGGAGGGTTGCACACTGCCAAGCGCTCCAGCAGTGAAGGCTCTATTAGAGGCAAAGGGAGGGCAACTTCAAGATTCCTTGTGCGGTTGCTTGACCGCCCAGACTCAGCACAGCACGGAGAGCACAAGGCTCACAGGGCCCCTGGCTGGGGTCTGCAGCCCCACACACGCGGAGGCGAACTCCGGGAGCGCCCAGAAGGTGCCTGACAGACGTCATTTCCCTAGTGCTCTCCTCCCCAGCAGAGACGTGTGCAGGTGGTTTGGGCCTGCCCCTGCGTGTCTGGGCTCCCGTCCACAGCCCCAGCTCAGGGAAGCAGCTCCTGATCCAAGACCTGTGGGAGGCGCACGGGGCCCCGCCTGGAAGCCTAGTTTACAGCATGCGGGAAGCGAGCCTCCTCAGGAGGAGAGAAGGCAGCCCTACTGTTTGCGGCTGCATTCACTGCTTTGGCGGAGCCGAGTGCGCCTCCAGTACGGCAGAGCTCCATCTCTGCTCAGAGGCCCAATCTGGCAGAGTTCCTGGCGTGAGGCTGCTCTGCCCTGGGCGAGCCTTGCCCAGACTTGCCTCGAGGCTAAGCTTCCAGTCCAGGTAGGAGCAGGCTGCGCGAGACTGGGAGATGCTACCGGCGCCTTCCTGGCCTCAGCTCCACTCCTGCCTTGCCTTTGCACCTAGTCCCCAGGCGTTCTTGTGGAGGGCTTAGTTGCCAGTGGGATGCACACTGCCAAGCGCTCCAGCAGTGAGGGCTCTATTAGAGGCAATGGGAGGGCAACTGCAGGGTTCCTCCAGCGGTTGCTTGACCGCCCAGACTCAGCACAGCACCGAAAGTACAAGGCTCACAGGGCCCCTGGCTGGGGTCTGCAGCCCCACACACCGGAGGGGAACTCCGTGAACGCCCAGAAGGTGCCTGACAGACGTCATTTCCCTAGTGATCTCCTCCCCAGCAGAGACGTGTGCAGGTGGTTGGGGCCTGCCCCTGCGTGTCTGGGCTTCCGAACACAGCCCCAGCTCAGGGAAGCAGCTCCTCCGCCAAGACCTGTAGGAGGTGTGGGGCGCCCCCGCCTGGAAACCTAGTGCACAGCATGCGGGAAGCGAGCCTCCTTGGGAGAAGAGGAGGCAGCCCAGATGCGTGCGGCTGCAATCACTGCTTTGGCGGAGCGGAGTTTGCCTCCAGTACAAGAGAGCTCCAGCTCTGCTCAGAGGCCCGATCTGGCAGAGTGCTGATGTGAGGCTGTCTGCCCTTGGCGAGCCGTGCCCAGACTTGCCTCGCGGCTAAGCTTCCAGTCCAGAAAGGAGGGGGCTGCGCGAGACTGGGAGATGCTACTGGCGCCTTCCTGGCCTCAGCTCCACTCCTGCCTTGCCTTTGCATCTAGTCCCCAGGTGTTCTTGTGGTGGGCTTAATTGCCCGGGGGTTGCACACTGCCAAGCCCTCCAGCAGTGAGGGCTCTATTAGAGGCAATGGGAGGGCAACTGCAGGGCTCCTCCAGCGGTTGCTTGACCGCCCAGACTCAGCACAGCACGGAGAGCACAAGGCTCACAGGGCCCCTGGCTGGGGTCTGCAGCCCCACACACGCGGAGGCTGACTCGGTGAGCGCCCAGAAGATGCCTGACAGACGTCATTACCCTAGTGCTCTCCTCCCCAGCAGAGACGTGTGCAGGTGGTTGGGCCCTGCCCCTGCGTATCTGGGCTCCCGTCCACAGCCCCAGCTCAGGGAAGCAGCTCCTGAGCCAAGACATGTGGGAGGCGCAGGGAGCGCCGCCTGGAAGCCTAGTTTACAGCATGCTGGAAGCGAGCCTCCTCAGTACAAGAGAAGGCAGCCCAGCTGCGTGCGGCTGCAATCAGTACTTTGGCAGAGCCGAGTGCCTCTCCAGTATGGCAGAGCTTCAGCTCTGCTCAAAGGCCCGTTCTCTCAGAGTTGCTGGCGTGAGGCTGCTGTGCCCTGGGCCAGCCTTGCCCAGACTTGCCTCGCGTTAGGATTTCAGTCCAGAAAGGAGCGGGCTGCGCGAGACTGGGAGATGCTACTGGCGCCTTCCTGGCCTCAGCTCCACTCCTGCCTTGCCTTTGCACCTAGTCCCCAGGCGTTCTTGTGGAGGGCTTAGTTGCCGGTGTGTTGCACACTGCCAAGCGCTCCAGCAGTGAGGGCTGTATTAGAGGCCATGGGAGGGCAACTGCAGGGCTCCTCCAGCGGTTGCTTGACCGCCCAGACTCAGCACAGCACGGAGAGCACAAGGCTCACAGGGCTCCTGGCTGGGGTCTGCAGCCCCACACACGCGGAGGCTGACTCGGTGAGCGCCCAGAAGGTGCCTGACAGACGTCATTTCCCTAGTGCTCTCCTCCCCAGCAGAGAATTGTGCAGGTGGTTTGGGCCTGCCCCTGCGTGTCTGGGCTCCTGACCACAGCCCCAGCTCAGGGAAGCAGCTCCTCAGCCAAGACCTGTAGGAGGCGCGGGGCGCCCCCGCCTGGAATCCTAGTGCACAGCATGTCGGAAGCGAGCCTCCTTGGGAGAGGTTGAGGCAGCCCAGATGCTTTGGGCTGCAATCACTGCTTGGGCGGAGCCGAGTGCGCTTCCACTACGTCAGAGTTCCAGCTCTGCTCACAGGCCCGATCTGGCAGAGTGCTGGCGTGAGGCTGCTCTGCCCTGGGCGAGCCTTGCCCAGACTTGCCTCGCGGCCAGGCTTCCAGTCCAGAAAGGAGCGCGCTGCGCGAGACTGCGAGATGCTACTGGCGCCTTCCTGGCCTCAGCTCCACTCCTGCCTTGCCTTTGCACCTAGACCCCAGGAGTTCTTGTGGAGGACTTAGTTGCCGGTGGGTTGCACACTGCCAAGCGCTCCAGCTTGAGGGCTCTATTAGAGGCCAAGTGAGGGCAACTGGAAGTCTATTCTTACGGTTGCTTGACCGCCCAGACTCAGCACAGCACGGAGAGCACAAGGATCACAGGGCCCCTGGCTGGGGTCTGCAGCCCCACACACGCGGAGGCTGACTCGGTGAGCGCCCAGAAGGTGCCTGACAGACGTCATTTCCCTAGTGCTCTCCTCCCCAGCAGAGACGTGTGCAGGTGGTTGGGGCCTGCCCCTGCGTGTCTGGGCTCCCGTCCACAGCCCCAGCTTAGGGAAGCAGCTCCTAAGCCAAGACATGTGGGATGCGCAGGGGGCCCAGCCTGGAAGCCTAGTTTACAGCATGCGGGAAGCAAGCCTCCTCGGGAGAAGAGAAGGCAGCCCTGCTGTGTGCGTCCGCATTCACTGCTTTGGCGGAGCCAAGTGCGCCTCCAGTACTGCAGAGCTCCAGCTCTGCTCAGAGGCCCGATCTGGCAGAGTTGCTGGCGTAAGGTTGCTCTACCCTGGGCGAGCCTTGCCAGTACTTGCCTCGCGGTTAGGCTTCCAGTCCAGGAAGGAGCAGGCTGCGCGAGACTGGGAGATGCTACTGGCGCCTTCCTGGCCTCAGCTCCACTCCTGCCTTGCCTTTGCACCTAGTCCCCAGGCGTTCTTGTGGAGGGCTTAGTTGCCGGTGGGTTGCACACTGCCAAGCGCTCCAGCTTGAGGGCGCTATTAGAGGCAAAGTGAGGGCAACTGGAATTCTATTCTTACGGTTGCTTGACAGCCCAGACTCAGCACAGCACGGAAAGCACAAGGCTCACAGGGCCCCTGGCTGGGGTCTGCAGCCCCACACACGCGGAGGATGACTCGGTGAGCGCCCAGAAGGTGCCTGACAGACGTCATTTCCCTAGTGCTCTCCTCCCCAGCAGAGACATGTGCAGGTGGTTTGGGCCTACCCCTGCGTGTCTGGGCTCCCGTCCACAGCCCCAGCTCAGGGAAGCAGCTCCTGAGCCAAGACCTGTGGGAGGCGCAGGGGGCCCCGCCTGGAAGCCTAGTTTACAGGATGTGGGAAGCGAGCCTCCTCGGAAGAAGAGAAGGCAGCCCTGCTGTGTGTGGCTGCATTCACTGCTTTGGTGGAGCCGAGTGCGCCTCCAGTACGGCAGAGCTCCAGCTCTGCTCAGAGGCCCGATCTGGCAGAGTTGCTGGCGTGAGGCTGCTCTGCCCTGGGCCAGCCTTGCCCAGACTTGCCTCGCGGCTAGGCTTCCAGTCCAGGAAGGAGCAGGCTGCGGGAGACTGGGAGATGCTCCGGGCGCCTTCCTGGCCTCAGCTACACTCCTGCCTTGCCTTTGCACCTAGTCCCCAGGCGTTCTTGTGGAGGGGTTAGTTGCCAGTGGGTTGCACATTGCCAAGCGCTCCAGCAGTGAGGGCTCTATTAGAGGCAATGGGAGGGCAACTGCAGGGCTCCTCCAGCGGTGGCTTGACCGCCCAGACTCAGCACAGCATGGAGACCAGAAGGCTCACAGGGCCCCTGGCTGGGGTCTGCAGTCCAACTCACGCGGAGGCTGACTCGGTGAGCGCCCAGAAGGTGCCTGACAGACGTCATTTCCCTAGTGCTCTCCTCCCCAGCAGAGACATGTGCAGGTGGTTTGGGCCTGCCCCTGCGTGTCTGGGCTCCCGTCCACAGCCCCACCTCATGGAAGCAGCTCCTCAGCCAAGACCTGTGGGAGGCGCAGGGTCCCCGCCTGGAAGCCCAGTTTACAGCATGTGGGAAGCGAGCGTCCTTGGGAGAAGGGGAGGCAGCCCAGCTGTGTGCAGCTGCATCACTGCTTCGGCGGAGCCGAGTACCCCTCCAGTACGGCAGAGCTCCAGCTATGCTCAAGGCCAGATCTGGCAGAGCTGCTGGCGTGAGGCTGCTCTACCCTGGGCGAACCTTGCCCAGACTTGCCTCGCGGCTAGGCTTCCAGTCCAGGAAGGAGCAGGCTGCGCGAGCCTGGAAGATGCTACTGGCGCCTTCCTGGCCTCAGCTCCACTCCTGCCTTGCCTTTGCACCTAGTCCCCAGGCGTTCTTGTGGAGGGCTTAGTTGCCGGTGGGTTGCACACTGCCAAGCGCTCCAGCCGTGAGGGCTCTATTAGAGGCAATGGGAGGGCAACTGCATGGCTCCTCCAGCGGTTGCTTTACCGCCCAGACTCAGCACAGCACAGAGAGCACAAGGCTCACAGGGCCCCTGGCTGGGGTCTGCAGCCCCACACACCGGAGGTGAACTCCGGGAGCGCCCAGAAGGTGCCTGAGTGCCGTCATTTCCCTAGTGCTCTCCTCCCAGGCAGAGACGTGTGCAGGTGGTTAGGGCCTGCCCCTGCGTGTCTGAGCTCCCGTACACAGCCCCAGCTCCGGGAAGCAGCTCCTGAGCCAAGACCTGTGGGAGGCGCAGGGGGCCCCGCCTGGAAGCCTAGTTTACAGCATGCGGGAAGCGAGTCTCCTCGAGAGAAGAGGAGCCAGCCCAGCTGCGTGCGGCTGCAATCACTGCTTTGGCGGAGCCGAGTGCCCCTCCAGTACGGCAGAGCTCCAGCTCTGCTCAGAGGCCCGATCTGGCAGAGTTGCTGGCGTGAGGCTGCTCTGCCCAGGGCGAGCCTTGCCCAGACTTGCCTCGCGGCTAGGCTTCCAGTCCAGGAAGGAGCAGGCTGCGCGAGAGTGGGAGATGCTACTGGCGCTTTCCTGGCCTCAGCTCCACTCCTGCCTTGCCTTTGCACCTAGTCCCCAGGCGTTCTTGTGAAAGGCTTAGTTGCCGGTGGGTTGCACACTGCCAAGCGCTCCAGCCGTGAGGGCTCTATTAGAGGCAAAGGAAGGGCTAATGCAAGTCGCCTCTTGCGTTTGCTTGACCACCCAGACTCAGCACAGCACGTAAAGTACAAGGCTTACAGGGCCCCTGGCTGGGGTCTGCAGCCCCACACAGCGGAGGGGAACTCCGGGAGCGCCCAGAAGGTGCCTGACATACGTCATTTCCCTAGTGCTCTCCTCCCCAGCAGAGACGTGTGCAGGTGGTTGGGGCCAGCCCTTGAGTGTCTGGACTCCCTTCCACAGCCCCAGCTCAGGGAAGCAGCTCCTCAGCTAAGACCGGTAGGAGGCGCGGGGCGCCCCCGTCGGGAAGCCTAGTTTACAGCATGCCGGAAGCGAGCCTCCTCAGTACAAGAGAAGGCAGCCCAGCTGCGTGCGGCTGCAATCAGTATTTTGGCGGAGCCGAGTGCCCCTCCAGTATGGCAGAGCTCCAGCTCTGCTCCAAGGCCCGATCTCTCAGAGTTACTGGCGTGAGGCTGCTGTGCCCTGGGCGAGCCTTGCCCAGACTTGCCGCATGTTAGGGTTCCAGTCCCTAAAGGAGCGGGCTGCGTGAGACTGGGAGATGCTACTGGCGCCTTCCTGGCCTCAGCTCCACTCCTACCTTGCCTTTGCACCTAGTCCCCAGGCGTTCTTTTGGAGGGCTTAGTTGCCATTGGGTTGCACACTGCCAAGCGCTCCAGCAGTGAGGGCTCTATTAGAGGCAATGGGAGGGCAACTGCAGGGCTCCTCCAGCGGTTGCTTGACCGCCCAGACTCAGCACAGCACGGAGAGCACAAGGCTCACAGGGCCCCTGGCTGGGGTCTGCAGCCCCACACACCGAAGTTTAACTCCAGGAGCGCCCAGAAGGTGCCTGACAGACCTCATTTCCCTAGTGCTCTCCTCCCCAGCAGAGACGTGTGCAGGTGGTTGGGGCCTGCCCCTGCGTGTCTGGGCTCCCGACCACAGCCCCAGCTCAGGGAAGCAACTCCTGAGCCAAGACCTGTGGGAGTCGCAGGAGGCCCCGCCTGGAAGCCTAGTTTACAGCATGCGGGAAGCGAGCCTCCTCAGGAGAAGAGAAAGCAGCCCTGCTGTGTGCGGCTGCATTCACTGCTTTGGCGGAGCCGAGTGCGCCTCCAGTACAGCAGAGCTCCAGCTCTGCTCAGAGGCCCGATCTGGCAGAGTGCTGGCGTGAGGCTGCTCTGGCCTGGGCGAGCCTTGCCCAGACTTGCCTCGAGGCTCGGCTTCCAGTCCAGAAAGGAGCGGGCTGCGCGAGACTGGGAGATGCTACTGGCGCCTTCCTGGCCTCAGCTCCTCTCCTTCCTTGCCTTTGCACCTAGTCCCCAGGCGTTCTTGTGGAGGGCTTAGTTGCCGGTGTGTTGCACACTGCCAAGCGCTCCAGCAGTGAGGGCTCTATTAGAGGCCATGGGAGGGCAACTGCAGGGCTCCTCCAGCGGTTGCTTGACCGCCCAGACTCAGCACAGCACGGAGAGCACAAGGCTCACAGGGCCCCTGGCCTGGGTCTGCAGCCCCACACACGGGGAAGTTGACTCAGTGAGTGCCCAGAAGGTGCCTGACAGACGTCATTTCCCTAGTGCTCTCCTCCCCAGCAGAGACGTGTGCAGGTGGTTGGGGCATGCCCCTGCGTGTCTGGGCTCCCGTCCACAGCCCCACCTCAGGGAAGCAGCTCCTCAGCCAAGACCTGTGGGAGTTGCAGGGGGCCCCGTCTGGAAGACTAGTTTACAGCATGCAGGAAGCGAGTCTCCTCGGGAGAGAGGAGCCAGCCCAGATGGGTGCGGCTGCAATCACTGCTTGGGCGGAGCGGAGTGCGCCTCCAGTACGAGAGAGCTCCAGCTCTGCTCAGAGGCCCGATCTGGCAGAGTGCTGATGTGAGGCTGTCTGCCCTTGGTGAGCCTTGCCCAGAATTGCCTCGCGGCTAGGCTTCCAGTCCAGAAAGGAGGGGGCTGCGCGAGACTGGGAGATGCTACTGGCGCCTTCCTGACCTCAGCTCCACTCCTACCTTGCCTTTGCACCTAGTCCCCAGGCGTTCTTCTGGAGGGCTTAATTGCCCGGGGGTTGCACACTGCCAAGCGCTCCAGCAGTGAGGGCTCTATTAGAGGTAATGGGAGGGCAACTGCAGGGCTCCTCCAGCGGTTGCTTGACCGCCCAGACTCAGCACAGCACGGAGAGCACAAGGCTCACAGGGCCCCTGGCTGGGGTCTGCAGCCCCACACACCGGAGGCGAACTCCAGGAGCACCCGGAAGGTGCCTGACAGACGTCATTTCCCTAGTGCTCTCCTCCCCAGCAGAGACGTGTGCAGGTGGCTGGGGCCTGCCCTTGAGTGTCTGGACTCCCTTCCACAGCCCCAGCTCAGGGAAGCAGCTCCTCAGCTAAGACTTGTAGGAGGAGCGGGGCGCCCCCGCCTAGAAGCCTAGTGCACAGCATGCGGGAAGCGAGCCTCCTCGGTAGAAGAGAAGGCAGCCCAGCTGCGTGCGGCTGCAATCACTGCTTTGGCGAAGCCGAGTGCCCTTTCAGTACGGCAGAACTCCAGCTCTGCTCAAAGGCCCGATCTGGCAGAGTTGCTTCCGTGAGGCTGTTGTGCCCTGGGCGAGCCTTGCCCAGACTTGCCTCGCGTAGGCTTCCTGTCCAGAAAGGAGTGGGCTGCGCGAGACTGGGAGATGCTACTGGCGCCTTCTGGCCTCAGCTCCACTCCTTCCTTGCCTTTGCACCTAGTCCCCAGGCGTTCTTGTGGACGTCTTAGTTGCCGGTGTGTTGCACACTGCCAAGCGCTCCAGCAGTGAGGGCTCTATTAGAGGCAAAGGGAGGGCAACTGCGAGTTTCCTCTTACGGTTGCTTGACCGCCCAGACTCAGCACAGCACGGAGAGCCCAAGGCTCACAGGGCCCCTGGCTGGGGTCTGCAGCCCCACACACGCGGAAACTGATTCGGTGAGCCCCCAGAAGGTGCCTGACAGACGTCGTTTCCCTAGTGCTCTCCTCCACAGCAGAGACGTGTGCAGGTGCTTGGGGCCTGCCCCTGCGTGTCTGGGTTCCCGTCCACAGCCCCAGCTCAGGGAAGCAGCTCCTCAGTCAAGACCTGTGGGAGACGCAGGGGGCCCTGCCTGGAAGCCTAGTTTACAGCATGCGGGAAGCGAGTTTGCTCGGGAGAAGAGAAGGCAGCCCTGCTGCGTGTGGCTGCATTCACTGCCTTGGCGGAGCCGAGTGCGGCTCCAGTACGGCAGAGCTCCAGCTCTGCTCAGAGGCCCGATCTGGCAGAGCTGCTGGTGTGAGGCTGCTCTGCCCTGGGCGAGCCTTGCCCAGACTTGCCTCCCGGCTAGTCTTCCAGTCCAGGAAGGAGCACCCTGCGCGAGACTGGGAGATTCTACTGGCGCCATCCTGGCCTCAGCTCCACTTCTGCCTTACCTTTGCACCTAGTCCCCAGGCGTTCTTGTGGAGGGCTTAGTTGCCGGTGGGTTGCACACTGCCAAGCGCTCCAGCAGTGAGGTCTCTATTAGAGGCAATGGGAGGGCAACTGCAGGGCTCCTCCAGCGGTTGCTTGACCGCCCAGACTCAGCACAGCACGGAGAGCACAAGGCTCACAGGGCCCCTGGCTGGGGTCTGCAGCCCCTCACACGCGGAGGCTGACTCGGTGAGTGCCCAGAAGGTGCCTGACAGACGTCATTTCCCTAGTGCTCTCCTACCCATCAGAGACGTGTTCAGGTGGTTTGGGCCTGCCCCTGCGTGTCTGGACTCCAGTCCACAGCCCCAGCTCAGGGAAGCAGCTCCTGAGCCAAGACCTGTGGGAGGCGCAGGTGGCCCCGCCTGGAAGCCTAGTTTACAACATGCGGGAAGCGAGCCTCCTCGGGAGAAGAGAAGGCAGCCCTGCTGTGTGCGGCTGCATTCACTGCTTTGGCGGAGCCGAGTGCGCCTCCAGTACGGCAGAGCTCCAGCTCTGCTCAGAGGCCCGATCTGGCAGAGTTGCCTGCGTGAGGCTGCTCTGCCCTGGGCGAGCCTTGCCCAGACTTGCCGCATGTTAGGCTTCCAGTCCAGATAGGAGCGGGCTGCGTGAGACTGGGAGATGCTACTGGCGCCTTCCTGGCCTCAGCTCCACTCCTGCCTTGCCTTTGCACCTAGTCCCCAGGCGTTCTTGTGAAAGGCTTAGTTGCCGGTGGGTTGCACACTGCCAAGCGCTCCAGCAGTGAGGGCTCTATTAAAGGCAAAGGGAGGGCTACTGCAAGTCGCCTCTTGCGTTTGCTTGACCGACCAGACTCTGCACAGCACGGAAAGCACAAGGCTCACAGGGCCCCTGGCTGGGGTCTGCAGCCCCACACACCGGAGGGGAAATCTGGGAGCGCCCAGAAGGTGCCTGACAGACGTCATTTCCCTAGTGCTCTCCTCCCCAGCAGAGACATGTGCAGGTGGTTGGGGCCTGGCCCTGCGTGTCTGGGCTCCCGTCCACAGCCCGAGCTCAGGGAAGCAGCTCCTCAGCCAAGACCTGTGGGAGGCACAGGGGGCCCCGCCTGGAAGCCCAGTTTACAGCATGCGGGAAGCGAGCGTCCTTGGGAGAAGGGGAGGCAGCCCAGCTGTGTGCGGCTGGAATCACTGCTTTGGCGGAGCCGAGTGCCCCTCCAGTAAGGCAGAGCTCCAGCTATGCTCAAGGCCCAGTCTGGCAGAGCTGCTTGCGTGAGGCTGCTCTGCCCTGGCGAACCTTGCCCAGACTTGCCTCGCGGCTAGTCTTCCAGTCCAGGAAGGAGCAGGCTGCGCGAGACTGGGAAATGCTACTGGCGCCTTCCTGGCCTCAGCTCCACTCCTGCCTTGCCTTTGCACCTAGTCCCCAGGCGTTCTTGTGGAGGGCTTAGTTGCTGGTGGGTTGCACACTGCCAAGCGCTCCAGCAGTGAGGGCTCTATTAGAGGCAATGGGAGGGCAACTGCAGGGCTCCTCCAGCGGTTGCTTGACGGCCCAGACACAGCACAGCACGGAGAGCACAAGGCTCACAGGGCCCCTGGCTGAGGTCTGCAACCCCACACACCGGAGGTGAACTCCGGGAGCGCCCAGAAGGTGCCTGAGTGCCGTCATTTCCCTAGTGCTCTCCTTCCAGGCAGAGACGTGTGCAGGTGGTTGGGGCCTGCCCCTGCGTGTCTAGGCTCCCGTCCACAGCCCCAGCTCAGGGAAGCAGCTCCTGAGCCAAGACCTGTGGGAGGCGCAGGGAGCGGCGCCTGGAAGCCTAGTTTACAGCACGCGGGAAGCCAGCCTCCTCGGGAGAAGAGGAGGCAGCCCTGCTGTGTGCGGCTGCATTCACTGCTTTGGCGGAGCCGAGTGCGCCTCCAGGACGGCAGAGCTCCAGCTCTGCTCAGAGACCCGATCTGGCAGAGTTGCTGGCCTGAGGCTGCTCTGCCCTTGGCAAGCCTTGCCCAGACTTGCCTCGCGGTAGGCTTCCAGTCCAGGAAGGAGCAGGCTGCGCGAGACTGGGAGATGCTACTGGCGCCTTCCTGGCCTCAGCTCCACTCCTGCCTTGCCTTTGAACCTAGTCCCCAGGTGTTCCTGTGGAGGGCTTAGTTGCCGGTGGGTTGCACACTGCCAAGCGCTCCAGCATTGAGGGCTCTATTAGAGGCAAAGTGAGGGCAACTGGAAGTCTATTCTTATGGTTGCTTGACCGCCGAGACTCAGCACAGCACGGAGAGCACAAGGATCACAGGGCCACTGGCTGGGATCTGCAGCCCCACACACGCGGAGGCTGACTCGGTGAGCGCACAGAAGGTGCCTGACAGACGTCATTTCCCTAGTGTTCTCCTCCCCAGCAGAGACGTGTGCAGGTGGTTAGGGCCTGCCCCTGCATTTCTGGGCTCCTGTCCACAGCCCCAGCTCAGGGAAGCAGCTCCTCAGCCAAGACCTGTGGGAGGCGCAGGGGGCCCCGCCTGGAAGCCTAGTTTACAGCATGCGGGAAGCGAGCCTCCTCGGGAGAAGAGATGGCAGCCCTGCTGTGTGCGGCTGCATTCACTGCTTTGGCGGAGCTGAGTGCGCCTCCAGTACGGCAGAGCTCCAGCTCTGCTCAGAGGCCCGATCTGGCAGAGTTGCTGGCGTGAGGCTGCTCTGCCCTGGGCGAGCCTTGCCCAGACTTGCCGCACGTTAGGCTTCCAGTCCTGAAAGGAGCGGGCTGCGTGAGACTGGGAGATGCTACTGGCGCCTTCCTGGCCTCAGCTCCACTCCTGCCTTGCCTTTGCACCTAGTCCCCAGGCGTTCTTGTGGAGGGCTTAGTTGCCGGTGCGTTGCACACTGCCAAGCGCTCCAGCAGTGAGGGCTCTATTAGAGGCAATGGGAGGGCAACTGCAGGGCTCCTCCAGCGGTTGCTTGACCGCCCAGACTCAGCACAGCACGGAGAGCACAAGGCTCACAGGGCCCCGGGCTGGGGTCTGCAGCCCCACACACCGGAGGTGAACTCCGGGAGCGCCCAGAAGGTGCCTGACAGACGTCATTTCCCTAGTGCTCTCCTCCCCAGCAGAGACGTGTGCCGGTGCTTGGGGCCTGCCCCTGCGTGTCTGGGCACCCGTCCACAGCCCCAGCTCAGGGAAGCAGCTCCTGAGCCACGACCTGTGGGAGGCGCAGGGGGCCCCGCCTGGAAGCCTAGTTTACAGCATACGGGAAGCGAGCCTCCTCGGGAGAAGAGAAGGCAGCCCTGCGGCGTGCGGCTGAATTCACTACTTTGGCGGAGCCGAGTGCGCCTCCAGTACGGCAGAGCTCCAGCTCTGCTCAGAGGCCCGATCTGGCAGAGCTGCTAGCGTGAGGCTGCTCTGGCCTGGGCGAGCCTTGCCCAGACTTGCCTCGCGGCTAGTCTTCCAGTCCAGGAAGGAGCATGCTGTGCAAGACTGGGAGATGCTACTGGCGCCTTCCTGGCCTCAGCTCCACTCCTGCCTTGCCTTTGCACCTAGTCCCCAGGCGTTCTTGTGGAGGGCTTAGTTGCCGGTGTGTTGCACACTGCCAAGCGCTCCAGCAGTGAGGGCTCTATTAGAGGCAAAGGGAGGGCTACTGCAAGTCGCCTCTTGCGTTTTGCTTGACCGCCCAGACTCAGCACAGCACGGAGAGCACAAGGATCACAGGGCCACTTGCTGGGGTCTGCAGCCCCACACACCGCAGGCGAACTCCGGGGGCACCCAGAAGGTGCCTGACAGACGTCATTTCCCTAGTGCTGTTCTCCCCAGCAGAGACGTGTGCAGGAGGTTGGGGCCTGCCCTTGAGAGTCTGGACTCCCTTCCACAGCCCCAGCTCAGGGAAGCAGCTCCTCAGCTAAGACTTGTAGCAGGAGCGGGGCGCCACCGCCTAGAAGCCTAGTGCACAGCATGCGGGAAGCGAGCCTCCTTGGGAGAAGGGGAGGCAGCCCAGCTGCGAGCGGCTGCAATCACTGCTTTGGCAGATCCGAGTGCCCCTTCATTACAGCAGAGCTCCAGCTCTGCTCAGAGGCCCAATCTGTCAGAGTGCTGATGTGAGGCTGTCTGCCCTTGGCGAGCCTTGCCCAGACTTGCCTCGCGGCTAGGCTTCCAGTCCAGAAAGGAGGGGGCTGCGCGAGTCTGGGGGATGCTACTGGCGCCTTCCTGGCCTCAGCTCCACTCCTGCCTTGCCTTTGCACCTAGTCCCCAGGCGTTCTTGTGGAGGGCTTAATTGCCCGGGGGTTGCACACTGCCAAGCGCTCCAGCAGTGAGGGCTCTATTAGAGGCAATGGGAGGGCAACTGCAGGGCTCCTCCAGCGGTTGCTTGACCGCCCAAACTCAGCACAGCACGGAGACCACAAGGCTCACAGGGCCCCTGGCTGGGGTCTGCAGTCCCACACACGCGGAAGCTGACTCCGTGAGCGCCCAGAAGGTGCCTGACAGACGTCATTTCCCTAGTGCTCTCCTCCCCAGCAGAGACGTATGCAGGTGGGTTGGGGTCTGCCCCTGCGTGTCTGGGCTCCCGTCCACAGCCCCAGCTCAGGGAAGCAGCTCCTGAGCCAAGACCTGTGGGAGGCGCAGGGAGCGCCGCCTGGAAGCCTAGTTTACAGCATGCGGGAAGCGAGCCTCCTCGGGAGAAGATGAGGCAGCCCTGCTGTGTGCGGCTGCATTCACTGCTTTGGCGGAGCCGAGTGTGCCTCCAGGACGGCCGAGCTCCAGCTCTGCTCAGAGACCCGATCTGGCAGAGTTGCTGGCCTGAGGCTGCTCTGCCCTGGGCGAGCTTTGCCCAGACTTGCCTCGCGGTAGGCTTCCAGTCCAGGAAGGAGCAGGCTGCGCGAGACTGGGAGATGCTACTGGCGCCTTCCTGGCCTCAGCTCCACTCCTGCCTTGTCTTTGCACCTAGTCCCCAAGCGTTCCTGTGGAGGGTTTAGTTGCCGGTGGGTTGCACACTGTCAAGCGCTCCAGCAGTGAGGGCTCTATTAGAGGTAATGGGAGGGCAACTGCAGGGCTCCTCCAGCGGTTGCTTGACCGACCAGACTCAGTACAGCACGGAGAGCACAAGGCTCACAGGGCCCCTGGCTGGGGTCTGCAGCCCCACACACGCGGAGGCTGACTCGGAGAGCGCCCAGAAGATGCCTGACAGACGTCATTTCCCTAGTGCTCTCCTCCCCAGCAGAGACATGTGCAGGTGGTTTGGGCCTGCCCCTGCGTGTCTGGGCTCCCGACCACAGCCCCAGCTCAGGGAAGCAGCTCCTCAGCCAAGACCTGTAGGAGGCGCGGGGCGCCCCCGCCTGGAAGCCTAGTGCACAGCATGAGGGAAGCGAGCCTCCTTGGGAGAGGTTGAGGCAGCCCAGATGCGTTGGGCTGCAATCACTGCTTGGGCGGAGCCGAGTGCGCTTCCACTACGTCAGAGTTCCAGCTCTGCTCAGAGGCCCGATCTGGCAGAGTGCTGGCGTGAGGCTGCTCTGCCCTGGGCGAGCCTTGCCCAGACTTGCCTCACGGCTAGGCTTCCATTCCAGAAAGGAGCGGGCTGCGCGAGACTGGGAGATGCTACTGGCGCCTTCCTGGCCTCAGCTCCACTCCTGCCTTGCCTTTGCACCTAGTCCCCAGGAGTTCTTGTGGAGGGCTTAGTTGCCGGTGGGTTGCACACTGCCAAGCACTCCAGCTTGATGGCTCTATTAGAGGCCAAGTGAGGGCAACTGGAAGTCTATTCTTACGGTTGCTTGACCGCCCAGACTCAGCACAGCACGGAGAGCACAAGGCTCACAGGGCCCCTGGCTGGGGTCTGCAGCCCCACACACGCGGACGCTGACTCGTTGAGCGCCTAGAAGGTGCCTGACAGACGTCATTTCCCTAGTGCTCTCCTCCCCAGTAGAGACGTGTGCAGGTGGTTGGGGCCTGCCCCTGCGTATCTGGGCTCCCGACAAAGCCCCAGCTCAGGGAAGCAGCTCCTGAGCCAATACCTGTGGGAGGCGCAGGGATTGCCGCCTGGAAGCCTAGTTTACAGCATGCGGGAAGCGAGCCTCCTCGGGAGAAGAGGAGGCAGCCCTGCTGTGTGCGGCTGCATTCACTTCTTTGGCGGAGCCGAGTGCGCCTCCAGTACGGCAGAGCTCCAGCTCTGCTCAGAGGCCCGATCTGGCAGAGTTGCTGGCGTGAGGCTGCTCTGCCCTGGGCGAGCCTTGCCAAGACTTGCCTCGCGCCTAGGCTTCCAGTCCAGGAAGGAGCAGGCTGCGCGAGACTGGGAGATGCTACTGGCGCCTTCCTGGCCTCAGCTCCACTCCTTCCTTGCCTTTGCACCTAGTCCCCAGGCGTACCTGTCGAGGGCTTAGTTGCCGGTGGGTTGAACACTGCCAAGCGCTCCAGCAGTGAGGGCTCTATTAGAGGCCATGGGAGGGCAACTGCAGGGATCCTCCAGCGGTTGCTTGACCGCCCAGATTCAGCAGAGCACGGAGAGCACAAGGCACACAGGGCCCCTGGCTGGGGTCTGCAGCCCCACACACGCGGAGGCTGACTCGTTGAGCGCCCAGAAGGTGCCTGACAGACGTCGTTTCCCGAGTGCTCTCCTCCCCAGCAGAGACGTGTGCAGGTGGTTGGGGCCTAACCCTGCGTGTCTGGGCTCCCGTCCACAGCCCCAGCTCAGGGAAGCAGCTCCTCAGCTAAGACCTGTAGGAGACGCGGGGCGCCCCCTCCTGGAAGCCTAGTGCACAGCATGCGGGAAGCGAGGCTCCTTGGGAGAAGAGGAGGCAGCCCAGATGCGTGGGGCTGCATTCACTGCTTTGGCGGAGCCGAGTGCGCCTCCAGTACCGCAGAGCTCCAGCTCTGCTCAGAGTCCCGATCTGGCAGAGTGCTGGCGTAAGGCTGCTCTGCCCTTGGCGAGCCTTGCCCAGACTTGCCTCACGGCTAGGCTTCCAGTCCAGAAAGGAGCGGGATGCGCGAGACTGGGAGATGCTACTGGCACCTTCCTGGCCTCAGCTCCACTCCTGCCTTGCCTTTGCACCTAGTCCCCAGGCGTTCTTGTGGAGGGCTTAGTTGCCGGTGGGTTGCACACTGCCAAGGGCTCCAGCTTGAGGGCTCTATTAGAGGCAAAGTGAGGGCAACTGGAAGTCTATTCTTACGGTTGCTTGACCGCCCAGACTCAGCACAGCACGGAGAGCACAAGGCTCTCAGGGCCCCTGGCTGGGGTCTACAGCCCCACACACGCGGAGGCTGACTCGGTGAGCGCCCAGAAGGTGCCTGACAGACGTCATTTCCCTAGTGCTCTCCTCCCAGGCAGAGACGTGTGCAGGTGGTTGGGGCCTGCCCCTGCGTGTCTGAGCTCCCGTCCACAGCCCCAGCTCAGGGAAGCAGATCCTGAGCCAAGACCTGTGGGAGGCGCAGGGGGCCCCGCCTGGAAGCCTAGTTTACAGCATGCGGGAAGCGAGCCTCCTCGGGAGAAGAGAAGGCAGCCCTGCTGTGTGCGGCTGCATTCACTGCTTTGGCGGAGCCGAGTGCGCCTCCAGTACGGCAGAGCTCCAGCTCTGCGCAGAGGCCCGATCTGGCAGTGTTGCTGGCGTGAGGCTGCTCTGCCCAGGGCAAGTGTGCCCAGACTTGCCTTGCGGCTAGGCTTCCAGTCCTGGAAGGAGCAGGCTGTGCGAGACTGGGAGATGCTACTGGCGCCTTCCTGGCCTCAGCTCCACTCCTGCCTTGCCTTTGCACCTAGTCCCCAGGCGTTCTTGTGAAAGGCTTAGTTGCCGGTGGGTTGCACACTGCCAAGGGCTCCAGCAGTGAGGGCTCTATTAGAGGCAAAGGGAGGGCAACTTCAAGTTTCCTTGTGTGGTTGCTTGACCGCCCAGACTCAGCACAGCACGGAGAGCACAAGGCTCACAGGGCCCCTGGCTGGGGTCTGCAGCCCCACACACTGGAGGCGAACTCCAGGAGCTCCCAAAAGGTGCCTGACAGACGTCATTTCCCTAGTGCTCTCCTTGCCTGCAGAGACGTGGGCAGGTGGTTGGGGCCTGCCTCTGCGTGTATGGGCTCCCGTCCACAGCCTCAGCTCAGGAAAGCAGCTCCTGAGTCAAGACCTGTGGGAGGCGCGGGGGGCCCCACCTGGAAGCCTAGTTTACAGCATGTGGGAAGCGAGCCTCCTCGGGAGAAGAGAAGGCAGCCCTGCTGTGTGCGGCTGCATTCACTGCTTTGGCGGAGCCGAGTGCGCCTCCAGTACGGCAGAGCTCCAGCTCTGCTCTGAGTCCCAATCTGGCAGAGTTGCTGGCGTGAGACTGCTCTGCCCTGGGCGAGCCTTGCCCAGACTTGCCTCGTGACTAGGCTTCCAGTCCAGGAAGGAGAAGGCTGCGTGAGACTGCGAGATGCTACTGGCGCCTTCCTGGCCTCAGCTCCACTCCTGCCTTACCTTTGCACTTAGTCTCCAGGTGTTCTTGTGGAGGGCTTAGTTGCCAGTGGATTGCACACTGCTAAGCGTTCCAGCAGTGAGGGCTCTATTCGATGCAATGGGAGGGCAACTAAGGCTCCTCCAGCGGTTGCTTGACCGACCAGACTCAGCACAGCACGGAGAGCACAAGGCTCTCAGGGTCCCTGGCTGGGGTCTACAGCCCCACACATGCGGAGGCTGACTCGGTGTACGCCCAGAAAGTTCCTGACAGACGTCAATTCCCTAGTGCTCTCCTCCCCAGCAGAGACGTGTGCAGGTGGTTGGGGCCTGCCATTGAGTGTCTGGACTCCCTTCCACAGCCCCAGCTCAGGGAAACAGCTCCTCAGCTAAGACCTGCAGGAGGCGCGGGGCACCCACCCCGGGAAGCCTAGTTTACAGCATGCCGGAAGCGAGCCTCCTCAGTACAAGAGAAGGCAGCCCAGCTGCGTGCGGCTGCAATCAGTACTTTGGCGGAGCCGAGTGCCCCTCCAGTATGGCAGAGCTCCAGCTCTGCTCAAAGGCCCAATCTCTCAGAGTTGCTGGCGTGAGGCTGCTGTGCCCTGGGCCAGCCTTGCCCAGACTTGCCTCGCGTTAGGCTTTCAGTCCAGAAAGGAGCGGGCTGCGTGAGACTGGGAGATGCTACTGGCGCCTTCCTGGCCTCAGCTCCACTCCTGCCTTGCCTTTGCACCTAGTCCCCAGGCGTTCTTGTGGACGGCATAGTGCCGTTGGGTTGCACACTGCCACGCGCTCCAGCAGTGAGGGCTCTATTAGTGGTAATGGGAGGGCAACTGCAGGGCTCCTCCAGCGGTTGCTTGACCGCCCAGACTCAACACAGCACGGAGAGCACAGCGCTCACAGGCCAGTGGCTGGGGTCTGCAGCCCCACACACCGGAGATGAACTCCGGGAGCGCCCAGAAGGTGCCTGACAGACGTCATTTCCCTAGTGCTCTCCTCCCAGGCAGAGACGTGTGCCGGTGCTTGGGGCCTGCCCCTGCGTGTCTGGGCTCCCGTCCACAGCCCCAGCTCAGGGAAGCAGCTCCTGAGCCAAGAACTTTGGGAGGCGCAGCGGGCCCCGCCTGGAAGCCTAGTTTACAGCATGCGGGAAGCGAGCCTCCTCGGGAGAAGAGAAGGCAGCCCTGCTGTGTGCGGCTGCATTCACTGCTTTGGCGGAGCCGAGTGCCCCTCCAGTACGGCAGAGCTCCAGCTCTGCTAAAGGCCAGATCTGGCAGAGCTGCTGGCGTGAGGCTGCTCTGCCCTGGGCGAGCCTTGCCCAGACTTGCCTCGCGGCTAGGCTTCCAGTCCAGGAAGGAGCAGGCTGCACGAGACTGGGAGATGCTACTGGCGCCTTCCTGGCCTCAGCTCCACTCCTGCCTTGCCTTTGCACCTAGTCCCCAGGCGTTCTTGTGAAAGGCTTAGTTGCCGGTGGGTTGCACACTGCCAAGCGCTCCAGCAGTGAGGGCTCTATTAGAGGCAAAGGGAGGGAAACTTAAAGTTTCCTTGTGCTGTTGCTTGACCGCCCAGACTCAGCACAGCACGGACAGCACAAGGCTCACAGGGCCCCTGACTGGGGTCTGCAGCCCCACACACGCGGAGGATGACTCGGTGAGCGCCCAGAAGGTGCCTGACAGACGTCATTTCCCTAGTGCTCTCCTCCCCAGCAGAGACGTGTGCAGGTGGTTTGGGCCTGCCCCTGCGTGTCTGGGCTCCCGTCCACAGCCCCAGCTCAGGGAAGCAGCTCCTGAGCCAAGACCTGTGGGAGGCGCAGGGGGCCCCGCCTGGAAGCCTAGTTTACAGCATGCGGGAAGCGAGCCTCCTCGGAAAAAGAGAAGGCAGCCCTGCTGCGTGTGGCTGCATTCACTGCTTTGGCGGAGCCGAGTGCGCCTCCAGTACAGCAGAGCTCCAGCTCTGCTCAGAGGCCCGATCTGGCAGAGTTGCTGGCGTGAGTCTGCTCTGCCCTGGGCGAGCCTTGCCCAGACTTGCCTCGCGGCTAGGCTTCCAGTCCAGGAAGGAGCAGGCTGCGCGAGACTGCGAGATTCTCCTGGCGCCTTCCTGGCCTCAGCTCCACTCCTGCCTTGCCTTTGAACCTAGTCCCCAGGCGTTCTTGTGGAGGGCTTAGTTGCCGGTGGGTTGCACACTGCCAAGCGCTCCAGCAGTGAGGGCTCTATTAGAGGCAATGGGAGGGCAAATGCAGGGCTTCTCCAGCGGTTGCTTGACCGCCCAGACTCAGCACAGCACGGAGAGCACAAGGCTCACAGGGCCCCTGGCTGGGGTCTGCAGCCCCACACACCGCAGTGGAACTGCGGGAGCGCCCAGAAGGTGCCTGACAGATGTCATTTCCCTAGTGCTCTCCTCCCCAGCAGAGACGTGTGCAGGTGGTTGGGGCCTGCCCTTGAGTGTCTGGACTCCCTTCCACAGCCCCAGCTCAGGGAAGCAGCTCCTCAGCTAAGACCTGTAGGAGGCGCGGGGCGCCCCCGCCTGGAAGCCCAGTTTATAGCATGCTGGAAGCGAGCCTCCTCAGTACAAGAGAAGGCAGCCCAGCAGCGTGCGGCTGCAATCAGTACTTTGGCGGAGCCGAGTGCCCCTCCAGTACAGCAGAGCTCCAGCTCTGCTCAAAGGCCCGATCTCTCATAGTTGCTTGCGTGAGGCTGCTGTGCCCTGGGCTAGCCTTGCCCAGACTTGCCTCGCGTTAGGCTTCCAGTCCAGGAAGGAGCAGGCTGCACGAGACTGGGAGATGCTACTCGCGCCTTCCTGGCCTCAGCTCCACTCCTGCCTTGCCTTTGCACCTAGTCCCCAGGCGTTCTTGCGGAGGGCTTAGTTGCCGGTGGGTTGCACACTGCCAAGCGCTCCAGCCGTGAGGGCTCTATTAGAGGCAAAGGGAGGGCTACTGCAAGTCGCCTCTTGCGTTTGCTTGACCGCCCAGACTCTGCACAGCACGGAAAGCACAAGGCTCACAGGGACCCTGGATGGGGTCTGCAGCCCCACACACGCGGAGGCTGACTCGCTGAGCGCCCAGAAGGTGCCTGACAGACGTCATTTCGCTAGTGCTCTCCTCCCCAGCAGAGACGTGTGCAGGTGGTTGGGGCCTGCCCCTACGTGTCTGGGCTCCCGTCCACAGCCCCAGCTCAGGGAAGCAGCTCCTGAGCCAAGACCTGTGGGAGGCGCAGGGGGCCCCGCCTGGAAGCCTAGTTTACAGCATGCGGGAAGCGAGCCTCCTCGGGAGAAGAGAAGGCAGCCCTGCTGTGTGCGGCTGCATTCACTGCTTTGGCGGAGCCGAGTGCGGCTCCAGTACGGCAGAGCTCCAGCTCTGCTCAGAGCCCCGATCTGGCAGAGTTGCTGGCGTGAGGCTGCTCTTCCCTGGGCGAGCCTTGCCCAGACTTGCCTCGCGGCTAGGCTTCCAGTCCAGGAAGGAGCAGGCTGCGCGAGACTGGGAGATTCTCCTGGCGCCTTCCTGGCCTCAGCTCCACTCCTGCCTTGCCTTTGCACCTAGTCCCCAGGCGTTCTTGTGGAGGGCTTAGTTGCCGGTGGGTTGCACACTGCCAAGCGCTCCAGCAGTGAGGGCTCTATTAGAGGCAATTGGGAGGGCAACTGCAGGGCTCCTCCAGCGGTTGCTTGACCGCCCAGACTCAGCACAGCACGGAGAGTACAAGGCTCACAGGGCCCCTGGCTGGGGTCTGCAGCCCCACACACGCGGAGGCTGACTCGGTGAGCGCCCAGAAGGTGCCTGACAGACGTCATTTCTCTAGTGCTCTCCTCCCCAGAAGAGACTGTGCAGGTGGTTGGGGCCTGCCCTTGATTGTCTGGACTCCCTTCCACAGCCCCAGCTCAGGGAAGCAGCTCCTCAGCTAAGACCTGTAGGAGGATCGGGGCAACCCCGCCTGGAAGCCCAGTTTATAGCATGCCGGAATCGGGCCTCCTCAGTACAGGAGAAGGCAGCCCAGCTGCGTGCGGCTGGAATCAGTACTTTGGCGGTGCCGAGTGCCGCTCCAGAACGGCAGAGCTCCAGCTCTGCTCAAAGTCCCGATCTCTCATAGTTGCTGGCGTGAGGCTGCTGTGCCCTGGGCGAGCCTTGCCCAGATTGCCTCGCGTTAGGCTTCCAGTCCAGAAAGGAGCGGGCTTCGCGAGACTGGGAGATGCTACTCGCGCCTTCCTGGCCTCAGCTCCACTCCTGCCTTGCCTTTGCACCTAGTCCCCAGGCGTTCTTGTGGAGGGCTTAGTTGCCGGTGGGTTGCACACTGCCAAGCGCTCCAGCAGTGAGGGCTCTATTAGAGGCAATGGGAGGGCAACTGCAGGGCTCCTCCAGCGGTTGCTTGACCGCCCAGACTCACCACAGCACGGAGAGCACAAGGCTCACAGGGCCCCTGGCTGGGGTCTGCAGCCCCACACACCGGAGTTGAACTCCTGGAGCGCCCAGAAGGTGCCTGACAGACGTCATTTCCCTAGTGCTCTCCTCCCCAGCAGAGATATGTGCAGGTGGTTGGGGCCTGCCCCTGCGTGTCTGGGCTCCCGTCCACAGCCCCAGCTCAGGGAAGCAGCTCCTCAGCCAAGACCTGTTGGAGGCGTAGGGGGCCCTGCCTGGAAGCCTAGTTTACAGCATGCGGGAAGCGAGCCTGCTCGGGAGAAGAGAAGGCAGCCCTGCTGCGTGTGGCTGCATTCACTGCTTTGGCGGAGCCGAGTGCGGCTCCAGTACGGTAGAGCTCCAGCTCTGCTCAGAGGCCCGATCTGGCAGAGCGGCTGGAGTGAGGCTGCTCTGCCCTGGGCGAGCCTTGCCCAGACTTGCCTCGCGGCTAGGCTTCCAGTCCAGGAAGGAGTAGCCTGCGCGAGACTGGGTGATGCTACTGGCGCCTTCCTGGCCTCAGCTCCACTCCTGCCTTGCCTTTGCACCTAGTCCCCAGGCGTTCTTGTGGAGGCTTATTTGGCGGTGGGTTGCACACTGCCAAGCGCTCCAGCAGTGTGGGCTCTATTAGAGGCAATGGGAGGGCAACTGCAGGGCTCCTCCAGCGGTTGCTTGAACGCCGAGACTCAGCACAGCACGGAGAGCACAAGGATCACAGGGCCACTGGCTGGGGTCTGCAGCCCCACACACGCGGAGGCTGACTCGGTGAGCGCCCAGAAGGTGCCTGACAGACGTCATTTCCCTAGTGCTCTCCTCCCCAGCAGAGACGTGTGCAGGTGGTTAGGGCCTGCCCCTGCATTTCTGGGCTCGGGTCCACAGCCCCAGCTCAGGGAAGCAGCTCCTCAGCCAAGACCTGTGGGAGGCGCAGGGGGCCCCGCCTGGAAGCCTAGTTTACAGCATGCGGAAAGCGAGCCTCATTGGGAGAAGGGGAGCCAGCCCAGCTGCGTGCGGCTGCAATCACTGCTTTGGCGGAGTCGAGTGCCCCTCCATTACGGCAGAGCTCCAGCTCTGCTCAGAGACCCGATCTGGCAGAGTTGCTGGCGTGAGGCTGCTCTCCCCTGGGCGAGCCTTGCCCAGACTTGCCGCACGTTAGGCTTCCAGTCCAGAAAGGAGCGTGCTGCGTGAGACTGGGAGATGCTACTGGCGCCTTCCTGGCCTCAGCTCCACTCCTGCCTTGCCTTTGCACCTAGTCCCCAGGCGTTCTTGTGGAGGGCTTAGTTGCCGGTGGGTTGCACACTGCCAAGCGCTCCAGCAGGGAGGGCTCTATTCGAGGCAATGGGAGGGCAACTGCAGGGCTCCTCCAGCGGTTGCTTGACCGCGCAGACTCAGCACAGCACGGAGAGCACAAGGCTCACAGGGCCCCTGGCTGGGTTCTGCAGCCTCACACACCGGAGGTGAACTCCGGGAGCGCCCAGAAGGTGCCTGACAGACGTCATTTCCCTAGTGCTCTCCTCTCCAGCAGAGACGTGTGCCGGTGCCTGGGGCCTGCCCCTGCGTGTCTGGGCTCCCGTCCACAGCCCCAGCTCAGGGAAGCAGCTCCTGAGCCAAGACCTGTGGGAGGCGCAGGTGGCCCCGCCCTGAAGCCTACTTTACAGCATGCGGGAAGCGAGCCTCCTCCGGAGAAGAGAAGGCAGCCCTGCTGTGTGCGGCTGCATTCACTGCTTTGGCGGAGCCGAGTGCGCCTCCAGTACGGCAGAGCTCCAGCTCTGCTCAGAGGCCCGATCTGGCAGAGTTGCTGGCGTGAGGCTACTCAGCCCTGGGCGAGCCTTGCCCAGACTTGCCTCGCGGCTAGGCTTCCAGTCCAGGAAGGAGCAGGCTGCGCGAGACTGGGAGATTCTCCTGGCGCCTTTCTGGCCTCAGCTCCACTCCTGCCTTGCCTTTGCACCTAGTCCCCAGGCGTTCTTGTGGAGGGCTTAGTTGCCGATGGGTTGCACACTGCCAAGCGCTCCAGCAGTGAGGGCTCTATTAGAGGCAATGGGAGGCAACTGCAGGGCTCCTCCAGCGGTTGCTTGACCGCCCAGACTCAGCACAGCACGGAAAGTACAAGGCTCACAGGGCCCCTGCCTTGGGTCTGCAGCCCCACACACCGGAGGGGAACTCCGGGAGCGCCCAGAAGGTGCCTGACAGACGTCATTTCCCTAGTGCTCTCCTCCCCAGCAGAGACGTGTGCAGGTGGTTTGGGCCTGCCCCTGCGTGTCTGGGCTCCCGTCCACAGCCCCAGCTCAGGGAAGCAGCTCCTGAGCCAAGACATGTGGAAGGCGCAGGGGGCCCCGACTTTAAGCCTAGTTTACAGCATTTGGGAAGCGAGCCTCCTCAGGAGAAGAGAAGGCAGCCCTGCTGTGTGCGGCTGCATTCACTGCTTTGGCGGAGCCTAGTGCGCCTCCAGTTCGGCAGAGCTCCAGCTCTGCTCAGAGGCCCGATCTGGCAGAGTTGCTGGCGTGAGGCTGCTCTGCCCTGGGAGACTTGCCCAGACTTGCCTCGCGGCTAGGCTTCCAGTCCAGGAAGGAGCAGGCTGCGTGATACTGGGAGATGCTCCTGGCGCCTTCCTGGCCTCAGCTCCACTCCTGCCTTGCCTTTGCACCTAGACCCCAGGCTTTCTTCTGGGGGGCTTAATTGCCCGTGGGTTGCACACTGCCAAGCGCTCCAGCAGTGAGGGCTCTATTAGAGGCAAAGTGAGGGCAACTTCAAGTTTCCTTGTGCGGTTGCTTGACTGCCCAGACTCAGCACAGCACGGAAAGCACAAGGCTCACAGGGCCCCTGGCTGGGGTCTGCAGCCCCACACACGCGGAGGCTGACTCGGTGAGCGCCCAGAAGTTGTCTGACAGACGTCATTTCCCTAGGGCTCCCCAACCCAGCAGAGAAATGTGCAGGTGGTTTGGGCCTGCCCCTGCATGTCTGGGCTCCCGTCCACAGCCCCAGCTCAGGGAAGCAGCTCCTCAGCCAAGACCTGAAGGAGGCGCGCGGCGCCCTCGCCTGGAAGCCTAGTGCACAGCATGCGGGAAGCGACCCTCCTTGGGAGAAGAGGAGGCAGCCCAGATGGGTGCGGCTGCAATCACTGCTTGGGCGGAGCCGAGAGCGCCTCCAGTACGGCAGAGCTCCAGTTCCGATCAGAGGCCCGATCGGGCAGAGTTACTGGCGTGAGGCTGCTTTGCCCTGGGCGAGCCTTGCCCAGACTTGCCTCGTGACTAGGCTTCCAGTCCAGGAAGGAGCAGGCTGCGTGAGACTGCGAGATGCTACTGGCGCCTTCCTGGCCTCAGCTCCACTCCTGCCTTACCTTCGCACTTAGTCTCCAGGCGTTCTTGTGGAGGGCTTAGTTGCCAGTGGGTTGCACACTGCTAAGCGTTCCAGCAGTGAGGGCACTATTAGATGCAATGGGAGGGCAAATACAGGGCTCCTCCAGCGGTTGCTTGACCGCCCAGACTCAGCACAGCACGGAGAGCACAAGGCTCTCAGGGCCTCTGGCTGGGGTCTACAGCCCCACACACGCGGAGGCTGACTCGGTGAGCACCCAGAAAGTGCCTGACAGACGTCATTTCCCTAGTGCTCTCCTCCCCAGCAGAGACGTGTGCAGGTGCTTGGGGCCTGCCCCTGCGTGTCTGGGCTCCCGTCCACAGCCCCAGCTCAGGGAAGCAGCTCCTCAGCCAAGACCTGTAGGAGGCGCGGGGCGCCCCTGCCTACAAACCTATTGCACATCATGCGGGAAGCGAGCCTCCTTGGGAGAGGAGGAGGCATCCCAGACCCGTGTGCCTGCAATCACTGCTTGGGGGAGCCGAGTGCGCCTCCACTACGGCAGAGTTCCAGCTCTGCTCAGAGCCCCGATCTGGCAGAGTGCTGGCGTGAGGCTGCTCTGCCCTGGGCGAGCCTTGCCCAGACTTGCCTAGCGGCTAGGCTTCCAGTCCAGAACGGAGCGGGCTGCGTGAGACTGGGAGATGCTACTGGCGCCTTCCTGGCCTCAGCTCCACTCCTGCCTTGCCTTTGCACCTAGTCCCCAGGCGTTCCTGTGGAGGGCTTAGTTGCCGGTGGGTTGCACACTGCCAAGCGCTCCAGCAGTGAGGGCTCTATTAGAGGCAATGGGAGGGCAACTGCAGGGCTCCTCCAGCGGTTGCTAGACCGCCCAGACTCAGCACAGCTTGGAGAGCACAAGGCTCACAGGGCCCCTGGCTGGGGTCTGCAGCCCCACACACGCGGAGGCTGACTCGGTCAGCACCCAGAAGGTACCTGACAGACGTCATTTCCCTAGTGCTCTCCTCCCCAGCAGAGACGTGTGCAGGTGGTTGGGGCCTGCCCCTGAGTTTCTGGGCTCCCGTCCACAGCCCCAGCTCAGGGAAGCAGCTCCTCAGCCATGACCTGTAGGAGGCGCGGGGCGCCCCCTCCTGGAAGCCTAGTGCACAGCATGCGGGAAGCGAGCCTCCTTGGGAGAAGAGGAGGCAGCCCAGATGCGTGGGGCTGCAATAACTGCTTGGGCGGACCCGAGTGCGCCTCCAGTACGGCAGAGCTTCAGCTCTGCTCAGAGGCCCGATCTGGCAGAGTGCTGGCGTGAGGCTGCTCTGCCCTTGGCGAGCCTTGCCCAGACTTGCCTCGTGGCTAGGCTTCCAGTCCTGAAAGGAGCGGGCTGCGCGAGACTGGGAGATGCTACTGGCGCCTTCCTGGCCTCAGCTCCACTCCTGCCTTGCCTTTGCACCTAGTCCCCAGGCGTTCTTTTGGAGGGCTTAGGTGTCGGTGGGTTGCACACTGCCAAGCGCTCCAGCTTGAGGGCTCTATTAGAGGCAAAGTGAGGGCAACTGGAAGTCTGTACTTACGGTTGCTTGACCGCCCAGACTCAGCACAGCAGGGAGAGCACAAGGCTCACAGGGCCCCTGGCTGGGGTCTGCAGCCCCACACACGCGGAGGCTGACTCGGTGAGCGCCCAGAAGGTGCCTGACAGACGTCATTTCCCTAGTGCTCTCCTCCCCAGCAGAGACGTGTGCAGGTGCTTGGGGCCTGCCCCTGCGTGTCTGGGCTCCCGTCCACAGCCTCAGCTCAGGGAAGCAGCTCCTGAGCCAAGACCTGTGGGAGGCGCAGGGGGCCCCGCCTGGAAGCCTAGTTTACAGCATGCGGGAAGCGAGCCTCCTTGGGAGAAGAGAAGGCAGCCCTGCCGTGTGCGGCTACATTCACTGCTTGGCAGAGCCGTGTGCGCCTCCAGTACGGCAGAACTCCAGCTCTGCTCAGAGGCCCGATCTGGCAGAGTTGCTGGCGTGAGGCTGCTCTGCCCTGGCGAGCCTTGCCCCGACTTGCTTCGCGGCTAAGCTTCCAGTACAGGAAGGAGCAGGATGCGCGAGACTGGGAGATGCTCCTGTCGCCTTCCTGACCTCAGCTCCACTCCTGCCTTGCCTTTGCACCTAGTCCCCAGGCGTTCTTGTGAAAGGCTTAGTTGCCGATGGGATGCACACTGCCAAGCGCTCCAGCAGTGAGGGCTCTATTAGAGGCAAAGGGAGGGCAACTTCAAGTTTCCTTGTGCGGTTGCTTGACCGCCCAGACTCAGCACAGCACGGAAAGCACAAGGCTCACAGGGCCCCTGGCTGGGGTCTGTAGCCCCACACACGCGGAGGCTGACTCGGTGAGCGCCCAGAAGTTGTCTGACAGACGTCATTTCCCTAGGGCTCCCCAACCCAGCAGAGAAATGTGCAGGTGGTTTGGGCCTGCCCCTGCATGTCTGGGCTCCCGTCCACAGCCCCAGCTCAGGGAAGCAGCTCCTCAGCCAAGACCTGAAGGAGGCGCGCGGCGCCCTCGCCTGGAAGCCTAGTGCACAGCATGCGGGAAGCGACCCTCCTTGGGAGAAGAGGAGGCAGCCCAGATGGGTGCGGCTGCAATCACTGCTTGGGCGGAGCCGAGAGCGCCTCCAGTACGGCAGAGCTCCAGTTCCGATCAGAGGCCCGATCGGGCAGAGTTACTGGCGTGAGGCTGCTTTGCCCTGGGCGAGCCTTGCCCAGACTTGCCTCGTGACTAGGCTTCCAGTCCAGGAAGGAGCAGGCTGCGTGAGACTGCGAGATGCTACTGGCGCCTTCCTGGCCTCAGCTCCACTCCTGCCTTACCTTCGCACTTAGTCTCCAGGCGTTCTTGTGGAGGGCTTAGTTGCCAGTGGGTTGCACACTGCTAAGCGTTCCAGCAGTGAGGGCACTATTAGATGCAATGGGAGGGCAAATACAGGGCTCCTCCAGCGGTTGCTTGACCGCCCAGACTCAGCACAGCACGGAGAGCACAAGGCTCTCAGGGCCCCTGGCTGGGGTCTACAGCCCCACACACGCGGAGGCTGACTCGGTGAGCACCCAGAAAGTGCCTGACAGACGTCATTTCCCTAGTGCTCTCCTCCCCAGCAGAGACGTGTGCAGGTGCTTGGGGCCTGCCCCTGCGTGTCTGGGCTCCCGACCACAGCCCCAGCTCAGGGAAGCAGCTCCTCAGCCAAGACCTGTAGGAGGCGCGGGGCGCCCCCGCCTGGAAGCCTAGTGCACAGCATGAGGGAAGCGAGCCTCCTTGGGAGAAGAGGAGGCAGCCCAGATGCGTGCGGCTGCAATCACTGCTTGGGCGGAGCCGAGTGGGCCTCCAATACTGCATAGCTCCAGCTCTGCTCAGAGGCCTGATCTGGCAGAGTGCTGGCGTGAGGCTTCTCTGCCCTGGGCGAGCCTTGCCCAGACTTGCCTCGAGGCTAGGCTTCCAGTCCAGAAAGGAGCGGGCTGCGCGAGACTGGGAGATGCTACTGGCGCCTTCCTGGTCTCAGCCCCACTCCTGCCTTGCCTTTGCACCTAGTTCCCAGGCGTTCTTGTGGAGGGCTTAGTTGCCTGTGGGTTGCACACTGCCAAGCGCTCCAGCAGTGAGAGCTCTATTAGAGGCAAAGTGAGGGCAACTGGAAGTCTATTCTTACGGTTGCTTGACCGCCCAGACTCAGCACAGCACGGAGAGCACAAGGCTCACAGGGACCCTGGCTGGGGTCTGCAGCCCCACACACGAGGAGGCTGAGTCGGTGAGCGCCCAGAAGGTGCCTGACAGAAGTCATTTCCCTAGTGCTCTCCTCCCCAGCAGAGACGTGTGCAGGTGGTTTGGGCCTGCCCCTGCGTGTCTGGGCTCCCGTCCACAGCCCCAGCTCAGGGAAGCAGCTCCTGAGCCAAGACCTGTGGGAGGCGCAGGGGGCCCCGCCTGGAAGCCTAGTTTACAGCATGCGGGACGCGAGCCTCCTCGGGAGAAGAGAAGGCAGCCCTGCTGTGTGCGGCTGCATTCACTGCTTTGGCGGAACCTAGTGCGCCTCCATTATGGCAGAGCTCCAGCTCTGCTCAGAGGCCCGATCTTACAGAGTTGCTGGCGTGAGGCTGCTCTGCCCTGGGCGAGCCTTGCCCAAACTTGCCTCGCGGCTAGGCTTCCAGTCCAGGAAGGAGCAGGCTGCGCGAGACTGGGAGATGCTACTGGCGCCTTCCTGGCCTCAGCTCCACTCCTGCCTTGCCTTTGTACCTAGTCCCCAGGCATTCTTGTGGAGACCTTAGTTGCCGGTGGGTTGCACACTGCGAAGCGCTCCAGCAGTGAGGGCTCTATTAGAGGCAATGGGAGGGCAACTGCAGGGCTCCTCCAGCGGTTGCTAGACCGCCCAGACTCAGCACAGCATTTAGAGCACAAGGCTCACAGGGCCCCTGGCTGGGGTCTGCAGCCCCACACACGCGGAGGCTGACTCGGTGAGCACCCTGAAGGTACCTGACAGACGTCATTTCCCTAGTGCTCTCCTCCCCAGCAGAGACGTGTGCAGGTGGTTGGGGCCTGCCCCTGAGTTTCTGGGCTCCCGTCCACAGCCCCAGCTCAGGGAAGCAGCTCCTCAGCCAAGACCTGTAGGAGGCGCGGGGCGCCCCATCCTGGAAGCCTAGTGCACAGCATGCGGGAAGCGAGCCTCCTTGGGAGAAGAGGAGGCAGCCCAGATGCGTGGGGCTGCAATAACTGCTTGGGCGGACCCGAGTGCGCCTCCAGTACGGCAGAGCTTCAGCTCTGCTCAGAGGCCCGATCTGGCAGAGTGCTGGCGTGAGGCTGCTCTGCCCTTGGCGAGCCTTGCCCAGACTTGCCTCGTGGCTAGGCTTCCAGTCCTGAAAGGAGCGGGCTGCGCGAGACTGGGAGATGCTACTGGCGCCTTCCTGGCCTCAGCTCCACTCCTGCCTTGCCTTTGCACCTAGTCCCCAGGCGTTCTTGTGGAGGGCTTAGGTGTCGGTGGGTTGCACACTGCCAAGCGCTCCAGCTTGAGGGCTCTATTAGAGGCAAAGTGAGGGCAACTGGAAGTCTGTACTTACGGTTGCTTGACCGCCCAGACTCAGCACAGCACGGAAAGCACAAGGCTCACAGGGCCCCTGGCTGGGGTCTGCAGCCCCACACACGTGGAGGCTGACTCGGTGAGCGCCCAGAAGGTGCCTGACAGACGTCATTTCCCTAGTGCTCTCCTCCCCAGCAGAAACGTGTGCAGGTGGTTTGGCCTGCCCCTGCGTGTCTGGGCTCCCGTCCACAGCCCCAGCTCAGGGAAGCAGCTCCTGAGCCAAGACCTGTGGGAGGCGCAGCGGCCCCCGCCTGGAAGCCTAGTTTACAGCATGTGGGAAGCGAGCCTCCTCGGGAGAAGAGAAGGCAGCCCTACTGTGTGCGGCTGCATTTACTGCTTTGGCGGAGCCGAGTGCGCCTCCAGTATGGCAGAGCTCCAGCTCTGCTCAGAGGCCCGATCTGGCAGAGTTGCTGGAGTAAGGCTGCTCTGCCCTGGGCGAGCCTTGCCCAGACTTGCTTCGCGGCTAGGCTTCCAGTCCAGGAAGGAGCAGGCTGCGCGAGACTGGGAGATGCTCCTGGCGCCTTCCTGGCCTCAGCTCCACTCCTGCCTTGCCTTTGCACCTAGTCCCCAGGCGTTCTTGTGGAGGGTTTAGTTGCCGGTGGGTTGGACACTGTCAAGCGCTCCAGCAGTGAAGGCTCTATTAGAGGCAATGGGAGTGCAACTGCAGGGCTCCTCCAGCGGTTGCTTGACCGCCCAGACTCAGCACAGCATGGAGAGCACAAGACTCACAGGGCCCCTGGCTGGGGTCTGCAGCCCCACACACGCGGAGGCTGACTCAGTGACCGTCCAGAAGGTGCCTGACAGACGTCATTTCCCTAGGGCTCCCCACCCCAGCAGAGAAATGTGCAGGTGGTTTGGGCCTGCCCCTGCATGTCTGGGCTCCCGTCCACAACCCCAGCTCAGGGAAGCAGCTCGTGAGCCAAAACCTGTAGGAGGCGCGCGGCGCCCCCGCCTGGAAGCTTAGTGCACAACATGGGGGAAGCGAGCCTCCTTGGGAGAAGAGGAGGCAGCCCAGATACCTGCGGCTGCAATTACTGCTTGGGCGGAGCCGAGAGCCCCTCCAGTACGGCAGAGCTCCAGCTCCGCTCAGAGGCCCGATCTGGCAGAGTTGCTGGCGTGAGGCTGCTTTTCCTTGGGCGAGCCTTTCCCAGACTTGCCTCGTGTCTTGGCTTCCAGTCCAGGAAGGAGCAGGCTGCGTGAGACTGCGAGATGCTACTGGCGTCTTCCTGGCCTCACCTCCACTCCTGCCTTACCTTTGCACCTAGTCCCCAGACGTTCTTGTGGAGGGCTTAGTTGCCGGTGGGATGCACACTGCCAAGCTCTCCAGCAGTGAGGGCTCTATTAGAGGCAATGGGAGGGCAACTGCAGGGTTCCTCCAGCGGTTGCTTGACGCCCAGACTCAGCACAGCACGGAAAGTACAAGGCTCACAGGGCCCCTGGCTGGGGTCTGCAGCCCCACACACCGGAGGGGAACTCCGGGAACGCCCAGAGGTGCCTGACAGACGTCATTTCCCAAGTGCTCTCCTCCCCAGCAGAGACGTGTGCAGGTGGTTGGGGTCTGCCCTTGAGTGTCTGGACTCCCTTCCACAGCCCCAGCTCAGGGAAGCAGCTCCTCAGCTAAGACCTGTAGGAGGCGCGGGGCGCCCCCGCCGGGAAGCCTAGTTTACAGCATGCCGGAAGCGAGCCTCCTCAGTACAAGAGAAGGCAGCCGAGCTGCGTGCGGCTGCAATCAGTACTTTGGCGGAGCCGAGTGCCCCTCCAGTAGGGCAGAGCTCCAGCTCTGCTCAAAGGCCCGATCTCTCAGAGTTGCTGGCGTGAGTCTGCTGTGCCCTGGGCGAGCCTTGCCCAGACTTGAATCGCGTTAGGCTTCCAGTCCAGAAAGGAGCGGGCTGCGCGATACTGGGAGATGCTACTGGCGCCTTCCTGGCCTCAGCTCCACTCCTGCCTTGCCTTTGCACCTAGTCCCCAGGCGTTCTTGTGGAGGGCTTAGTTGCCGGTGGGTTGCACACTGCCAAGCGCTCCAGCAGTGAGGGCTCTACTAGTGGTAATGGGAGGGCAACTGCAGGGCTCCTCCAGTGGTTGCTTGACCGCCCAGACTCAGCAGAGCACGGAGAGCACAAGGCTCACAAGGCCACTGGCTGGGGTCTGCAGCCCCACACACGTGGAGGCTGACTCGGTGAGTGCCCAGAAGGTGCCTGACAGACGTCATTTCCCTAGTGCTCTCCTCCCCAGCAGAGACGTGTGCAGGTGGTTGGGGCCTGCCCCTGCGTGTCTGGGCTACCGTCCACAGCCCCACCTCAGGGAAGCAGCTCCTCAGCCAAGACCTGTGGGAGTTGCAGGGGGCCCCGCCTGGAAGACTAGTTTACAGCATGCAGGAAGCGAGTCTCCTCGGGAGAAGAGGAGCCAGCCCAGCTGCGTGCGGCTGCAATCACTGCTTTGGCGGGGCCGAGTGCCCCTCCAGTACGGCAGAGCTCCAGCTCTGCTCAGAGGCCCGATCTGGCAGAGTTGCTGGCGTGAGGCTGCTCTGCCCAGGGCGAGCTTTGCCCAGACTTGCCTCGCGGCTAGGCTTCCAGTCCAGGAAGGAGCAGGCTGCGCGAGACTGGGAGATGCTCCTGGCGCCTTCCTGGCCTCAGCTCCACTCCTGCCTTGCCTTTGCACCTAGTCCCCAGGCGTTCTTGTGAAAGGCTTAGTTGCCGGTGTGTTGCACACTGCCAGGCGCACCAGCAGTGAGGGCTCTATTAAAGGCAAAGGGAGGCCTACTGCAAGTCGCCTCTTGCGTTTGCTTGACCGCCCATACTCTGCACAGCACGGAAAGCACAAGGCTCACAGGGCCCTGGCTGGGGTCTGCAGCCCCACACACCGGAGGGGAACTCTGGGAGCGCCCAGAAGGTGCCTGCCAGACGTCATTTCCCTAGTGCTCTCCTCCCCAGCAGAGACGTGTGCAGGTGGTTGGGGCCTGCCCTTGAGTGTCTGGACTCACTTCCACAGCCCCAGCTCAGGGAAGCAGCTCCTCAGCTAAGACCTGTTGGAGGCGCGGGGCGCCCCCGCCTGGAAGCCCAGTTTATAGCATGCCGGAAGCGAGCCTCCTCAGTACAAGAGAAGGCGGCCCATCTGCGTGTGGTTGCAATCAGTACTTTGGCGGAGCCGAGGGCCCCTCCAGGACGGCAGAGCTCCAGCTCTGCTCAAAGGCCCGATCTCTCATAGTTGCTATCGTGAGGCTGCTGTGCCCTGGGCGAGCCTTGCCCAGACTTGCCTCGCGTTAGGCTTCCAGTCCAGAAAGGAGCGGGTTGCGCGAGACTGGGAGATGCTACTGGCGCCTTCCTGGCCTCAGCTCCACTCCTGCCTTGCCTTTGCACCTAGTCCCCAGGCGTTCTTGTGGAGGGCTTAGTTGCCGGTGGGCTGCACACTGCCAAGCGCTCCAGCAGTGAGGGCTCTATTAGAGGCAAAGTGAGGGCAACTGGAAATCTATTCTTATGGTTGCTTGACCGCCGAGACTCAGCACAGCACGGAGAGCACAAGGATCACAGGGCCACTGGCTGGGGTCTGCAGCCCCACACACGCGGAGGCTGACTCGGTGAGCGCCCAGAAGTTGCCTGACAGACGTCAGTTCCCTATTGCTCTCCTCCCCAGCAGAGACGTGTGCAGGTGGTTAGGGCCTGCCCCTGCATTTCTGGGCTCCCGTCCACAGCCCCAGCTCAGGGAAGCAGCTCCTGAGCCAAGACCTGTGGGAGGCGCAGGGGGCCCCGCCTGGAAGCCTAGTTTACAGCATGCGGAAAGTGAGCCTCATTGGGAGAAGGGGCGCCAGCCCAGCTGCGTGCGGCTGCAATCACTGCTTTGGCGTAGTCGAGTGCCCCTCCATTACGGCAGAGCACCAGCTCTGCTCAGAGGCCCGATCTGGCAGAGTTGCTGGCGTGAGGCTGCTCTGCCCTTGGCGAGCCTTGCCCAGACTTGCCGCACGTTAGGCTTCCAGTCCAGAAAGGAGCGGGCTGCGTGAGACTGGGAGATGCTACTGGCGCCTTCCTGGCCTCAACTCCACTCCTGCCTTGCCTTTGCACCTAGTCCCAAGGCGTTCTTGTGGAGGGCTTAGTTGCCGGTTGGTTGCACACTGCCAAGCGCTCCAGCAGTGAGGGCTCTATTAGAGGCAATGGGAGGGCAACTGCAGGGCTCCTCCAGCGGTTGCTTGACCGCCCAGACTCAGCACAGCACGGAGAGCACAAGGCTCACAGGGCCCCTGGCTGGGGTCTGCAGCCCCACACACCGGAGGTGAACTCCGGGAGCGCCCAGAAGGTGCCTGACAGACGTCATTTCCCTAGTGCTCTCCTCTCCAGCAGAGACGTGTGCTGGTGCTTGGGGCCTGCCCCTGCGTGTCTGGGCTCCCGTCCACAACCCCAGCTCAGGGAAGCAGCTCCTGAGCCAAGACATGTGGGAGGCGCAGGTGGCCCCGCCTGGAAGCCTAATTTACAACATGCGGGAAGCGAGCCTCCTCCGGAGAAGAGAAGGCAGCCCTGCTGTGTGCGGCTGCATTCACTGCTTTGGCGGAGCCGAGTGCGTCTCCAGTACGGCAGAGCTCCAGCTCTGCTCAGAGGCCCGATCTGACAGAGTTGCTGGCGTTAGGCTCCTCTGTCCTGGGCGAGCCTTGCCCAGACTTGCCTCACACATAGGCTTCCAGTCCAGGAAGGAGCGGGCTGCGTGAGACAGGGAGATGCTACTCGCGCCTTCCTGGCCTCAGCTCCACTCCTGCCTTGCTTTTGCACCTAGTCCCCAGGCGTTCTTGTGAACGGCTTAGTTGCCGGTGGGTTGCACACTGCCAGGCGCTCCAGCCGTGAGGGCTCTATTAGAGGCAATGGGAGGGCAACTGCAGGGCTCCTCCAGTGGTTGTTTGACCGCCCAGACTCAGCAGAGCACGGAGAGCACAAGGCTCACAGGGCCACTGGCTGGGGTCTGCAGCCCCACACACGCGGAGGCTGACTCGGTGAGTGCCCAGAAGGTGCCTGACAGACGTCATTTCCCTAGTGCTCTCCTCCCCAGCAGAGACGTGTGCAGGTGGTTGGGGCCTGCCCCTGCGTGTCTGGGCTCCCGTCCACAGCCCCACCTCAGGGAAGCAGCTCCTCTGCCTAGACCTGTGGGAGTTGCAGGGGGCCCCGCCTGGAAGACTAGTTTACAGCATGCAGGAAGCGAGTCTCCTCGGGAGAAGAGGAGCCAGCCCAGCTGCGTGCGGCTGCAATCACTGCTTTGGCGGAGCCGAGTGCCCCTCCAGTACGGCAGAGCTCCAGCTCTGCTCAGAGGCCCGATCTGGCAGAGTTGCTGGCGTGAGGCTGCTCTGCCCAGGGCGAGCTTTGCCCAGACTTGCCTCGCGGCTAGGCTTCCAGTCCAGGAAGGAGCAGGCTGCGCGAGACTGGGAGATGCTACTGGCGCCTTCCTGGCCTCAGCTCCACTCCTGCCTTGCCTTTGAACCTAGTCCCCAGGCGTTCTTGTGAAAGGCTTAGTTGCCGGTGGGTTGCAAACTGCGAAGCGCTCCAGCGGTGAGGGCTCTATTAGAGGCAAAGGGAGGGCTACTGCAAGTCGTCTCTTGCGTTTGCTTGACCGCCCAGACTCAGCACAGCACGGAAAGTACAAGCCTCACAGGGCCTCTGGCTGGGGTCTGCAGCCCCTCACACCGGAGGGAAACTCCGGGAGCGCCCAGAAGGTGCCTGACAGATGTCATTTCCCTAGTGCTCTCCTCCCCAGCAGAGACGTGTGCATGTGGTTGGGGCCTGCCCTTGAGTGTCTGGACTCACTTCCACAGCCCCAGCTCAGGGAAGCAGCTCCTCAGCTAAGACCTGTAGGAGGCGCGGGGCGCCCCCGCCTGGAAGCCCAGTTTATAGCATGCCGGAAGCGAGCCTCCTCAGTACAAGAGAAGGCAGCCCATCTGCGTGCGGCTGCAATCAGTACTTTGGCGGAGCCGAGTGCCCCTCCAGGACGGCAGAGCTCCTGCTCTGCTCAAAGGCCCGATCTCTCATAGTTGCTATCGTGAGGCTGCTGTGCCCTGGGCGAGCCTTGCCCAGACTTGCCTCGCGTTAGGCTTCCAGTCCAGAAAGGAGCGGGTTGCGCGAGACTGGGAGATGCTACTGGCGCCTTCCTGGCCTCAGCTCCACTCCTGCCTTGTCTTTGCACCTAGTCCCCAGGCGTTCTTGTGGAGGGCTTAGTTGCCGGTGGGTTGCACACTGCCAAGCGCTCCAGCAGTGAGGGCTCTATTAGAGGCAAAGTGAGGGCAACTGGAAATCTATTCTTATGGTTGCTTGACCGCCGAGACTCAGCACAGCACGGAGAGCACAAGGATCACAGGGCCACTGGCTGGGGTCTGCAGCCCCACACACGCGGAGGCTGACTCGGTGAGCGCCCAGAAGTTGCCTGACAGACGTCAGTTCCCTATTGCTCTCCTCCCCAGCAGAGACGTGTGCAGGTGGTTAGGGCCTGCCCCTGCATTTCTGGGCTCCCGTCCACAGCCCCAGCTCAGGGAAGCAGCTCCTGAGCCAAGACCTGTGGGAGGCGCAGGGGGCCCCGCCTGGAAGCCTAGTTTACAGCATGCGGAAAGCGAGCCTCAATGGGAGAAGGGGCGCCAGCCCAGCTGCGTGCGGCTGCAATCACTGCTTTGGCGTAGTCGAGTGCCCCTCCATTACGGCAGAGCCCCAGCTCTGCTCAGAGGCCCGATCTGGCAGAGTTGCTGGCGTGAGGCTGCTCTGCCCTGGGCGAGCCTTGCCCAGACTTGCCGCACGTTAGGCTTCCAGTCCAGAAAGGAGCGGGCTGCGTGAGACTGGGAGATGCTACTGGCGCCTTCCTGGCCTCAACTCCACTCCTGCCTTGCCTTTGCACCTAGTCCCAAGGCTTTCTTGTGGAGGGCTTAGTTGCCGGTGGGTTGCACACTGCCAAGCGCTCCAGCAGTGAGGGCTCTATTAGAGGCAATGGGAGGGCAACTGCAGGGCTCCTCCAGCGGTTGCTTGACCGCCCAGACTCAGCACAGCACGGAGAGCACAAGGCTCACAGGGCCCCTGGCTGGGGTCTGCAGCCCCACACACCGGAGGTGAACTCCGGGAGCGCCCAGAAGGTGCCTGACAGACGTCATTTCCCTAGTGCTCTCCTCTCAGCAGAGACGTGTGCCGGTGCTTGGGGCCTGCCCCTGCGTGTCTGGGCTCCCGTCCACAGCCCCAGCTCAGGGAAGCAGCTCCTGAGCCAAGACATGTGGGAGGCGCAGGTGGCCCCGCCTGGAAGCCTAATTTACAACATGCGGGAAGCGAGCCTCCTCCGGAGAAGAGAAGGCAGCCCTGCTGTGTGCGGCTGCATTCACTGCTTTGGCGGAGCCGAGTGCGTCTCCAGTACGGCAGAGCTCCAGCTCTGCTCAGAGGCCCGATCTGACAGAGTTGCTGGCGTTAGGCTGCTCTGTCCTGGGCGAGCCTTGCCCAGACTTGCCTCACACATAGGCTTCCAGTCCAGGAAGGAGCGGGCTGCGTGAGACAGGGAGATGCTACTCGCGCCTTCCTGGCCTCAGCTCCACTCCTGCCTTGCCTTTGCACCTAGTCCCCAGGCGTTCTTGTGAACGGCTTAGTTGCCGGTGGTTTGCACACTGCCAAGCGCTCCAGCCGTGAGGGCTCTATTAGAGGCAATGGGAGGGCAACTGCAGGGCTCCTCCAGCGGTTGCTTGACCGCCCAGACTCAGCACAGCACGGAGAGCACAAGGCTCACAGGGCCCCAGGCTGGGGTCTGCAGCCCCACACACCGGAGGGGAACTCCGGGAACGCCCAGAAGGTGCCTGACAGACGTCATTTCCCTAGTGCTCTCCTCCCCAGCAGAGACGTGTGCAGGTGGTTGGGGCCTGCCCTTGAGTGTCTGGACTCCCTTCCACAGCCCCAGCTCAGGGAAGCAGCTCCTCAGCTAAGACTTGTAGGAGGAGCGGGGCGCCACCGCCTAGAAGCCTAGTGCACAGCATGCGGGAAGCGAGCCTCCTCGGTAGAAGAGAAGGCAGCCCAGTTGCGTGCGGCTGCAATCAGTACGTTGGCGGAGCCGAGTGCCCCTCCAGTACGGCAGAGCTCCAGCTCTGCTCAAAGGCCCGATCTCTCACAGTTGCTTTCGTGAGGCTGCTCTGCCCAGGGCAAGTTTGCCCAGACTTGCCTTGCGGCTAGGCTTCCAGTCCAGGAAGGAGCAGGCTGCGCGAGACTGGGAGATGCTACTGGCGCCTTCCTGGCCTCAGCTCCACTCCTGCCTTGCCTTTGCACCTAGTCCCCAGGCGTTCTTGTGAAAGGCTTAGTTGCCGGAGGGTTGCACACTGCCAAGCGCTCCAGCAGTGAAGGCTCTATTAGAGGCAAAGGGAGGGCAACTTCAAGATTCCTTGTGCGGTTGCTTGACCGCCCAGACTCAGCACAGCACGGAGAGCACAAGGCTCACAGGGCCCCTGGCTGTGGTCTGCAGCCCCACACACGCGGAGGCGAACTCCGGGAGCGCCCAGAAGGTGCCTGACAGACGTCATTTCCCTAGTGCTCTCCTCCCCAGCAGAGACGTGTACAGGTGGTTTGGGCCTGCCCCTGCGTGTCTGGGCTCCCGTCCACAGCCCCAGCTCAGGGAAGCAGCTCCTGAGCCAAGACCTGTGGGAGGCGCACGGGGCCCCGCCTGGAAGCCTAGTTTACAGCATGCGGGAAGCGAGCCTCCTCAGGAGGAGAGAAGGCAGCCCTGCTGTGTGCGGCTGCATTCACTGCTTTGGCGGAGCCGAGTGCGCCTCCAGTACGGCAGAGCTCCATCTCTGCTCAGAGGCCCAATCTGGCAGAGTTGCTGGCGTGAGGCTGCTCTGCCCTGGGCGAGCCTTGCCCAGACTTGCCTCGCGGCTAAGCTTTCAGTCCAGGTAGGAGCAGGCTGCGCGAGACTGGGAGATGCTACTGGCGCCTTCCTGGCCTCAGCTCCACTCCTGCCTTGCCTTTGCACCTAGTCCCCAGGCGTTCTTGTGGAGGGCTTAGTTGCCGGTGGGATGCACACTGCCAAGCGCTCCAGCAGTGAGGGCTCTATTAGAGGCAATGGGAGGGCAACTGCAGGGTTCCTCCAGCGGTTGCTTGACCGCCCAGACTCAGCACAGCACCGAAAGTACAAGGCTCACAGGGCCCCTGGCTGGGGTCTGCAGCCCCACACCCCGGAGGGGAACTCCGGGAACGCCCAGAAGGTGCCTGACAGACGTCATTTCCCAAGTGCTCTCCTCCCCAGCAGAGACGTGTGCAGGTGGTTGGGGCCTGCCCTTTAGTGTCTGGACTCCCTTCCACAGCCACAGCTCAGGGAAGCAGCTGCTCAGCTAAGACCTGTAGGAGGCGCGGGGCGCCCCCGCCGGGAAGCCTAGTTTACAGCATGCCGGAAGCGAGCCTCCTCAGTACAAGAGAAGGCAGCCGAGCTGCGTGCGGCTGCAATCAGTTCTTTGGCGGAGCCGAGTGCCCCTCCAGTAGGGCAGAGCTCCAGCTCTGCTCAAAGGCCCGATCTCTCAGAGTTGCTGGCGTGAGTCTGCTGTGCCCTGGGCGAGCCTTGCCCAGACTTGAATCGCGTTAGGCTTCCAGTCCAGAAAGGAGCGGGCTGCCCGAGACTGGTAGATGCTACTGGCGCCTTCCTTGCCTCAGCTCCACTCCTGCCTTGCCTTTGCACCTAGTCCCCAGGCGTTCTTGTGGAGGGCTTAGTTGCCGGTGTGTTGCACACTGCCTAGCGCTCCAGCAGTGAGGGCTCTATTAGAAGCCATGGGAGGGCAACTGCAGGGCTCCTCCAGCGGTTGCTTGACCGCCCAGACTCAGCACAGCACGGAGAGCACAAGGCTCACAGGGCCCCTGGCTGGGGTCTGCAGCCCCACACACGCGGAGGCTGACTCGGTGAGCGCCCAGAAGGTGCCTGACAGACGTCATTTCCCTAGTGCTCTCCTCCCCAGCAGAGACTTGTGCAGGTGGTTTGGGCCTGCCCCTGCGTGTCTGGGCTCCCGAACACAGCCCCAGCTCAGGGAAGCAGCTCCTCAGCCAAGACCTGTAGGAGGCGCGGGGCGCCCCCGCCTGGAAGCCTAGTGCACAGCATGCGGGTTGCGAGCCTCCTTGGGAGAGGTTGAGGCAGCCCAGATGCGTTTGGCTGCAATCACTGCTTGGGCGGAGCCGAGTGCGCTTCCACTACGTCAGAGTTCCAGCTCTGCTCAGAGGCCCGATCTGGCAGAGGGCTGGCGTGAGGCTGCTCTGCCCTGGGCGAGCCTTGCCCATACTTGCCTCGCGGCTAGGCTTCCAGTCCAGAAAGGAGCGGGCTGCGCGAGACTGGGAGATGATACTGGCGCCTTCCTGGCCTCAGCTCCACGCCTGCCTTGCCTTTGCACCTAGCCCCCAGGAGTTCTTGTGGAGGGCTTAGTTGCCGGTGGGTTGCACACTGCCAAGCGCTCCAGCTTGAGGGCTCTATTAGAGGCCAAGTGAGGGCAACTGGAAGTCTATTCTTACGGTTGCTTGACCGCCCAGACTCAGCACAGCACAGAGAGCACAAGGCTCACAGGGCCCCTGGCTGGGGTCTGCAGCCCCACACACGGGGAGGCTGACTCGGTGAGCGCCCAGAAGGTGTCTGACAGACGTCATTTCCCTAGTGCTCTCCTCCCCAGCAGAGACGTGTGCAGGTGGTTGGGGCCTGCCCCTGCGTGTCTGGGCTCCCGTCCACAGCCCCAGCTTAGGGAAGCAGCTCCTAAGCCAAGACATGTGGGATGCGCAGGGGGCCCCGCCTCGAAGCCTAGTTTACAGCATGCGGGAAGCGACCCTCCTAGGGAGAAGAGAAGGCAGCCCTGCTGTGTGCGGCCGCAAACACTGCTTTGGCGGAGCCGAGTGCGCCTCCAGTACAGCAGAGCTCCAGCTCTGCTCAGAGGCCCGATCTGGCAGAGTTGCTGGCGTAAGGTTGCTCTACCCTGGGTGAGCCTTGCCAAGACTTGCCTTGCGGTTAGGCTTCCAGTCCAGGAAGGAGCAGGCTGCGCGAGACTGGGAGATGATACTGGCGCCTTCCTGGCCTCAGCTCCACTCCTGCCTTGCCTTTGCACCTAGTCCCCAGGCGTTCTCGTGGAGGGCTTCGTTGCCGGTGGGTTGCACACTGCCAAGCGCTCCAGCAGTGAGGGCTCTATTAGAGGCAAAGTGAGGGCAACTGGAATTCTATTCTTACGGTTGCTTGACCGCCCAGACTCAGCACAGCACGGAGAGCACAAGGCTCACAGGGCCCCTGGCTGGGGTCTGCAGCCCCACACACGTGGAGGCTGACTCGGTGAGCGCCCAGAAGGTGCCTGACAGACGTCATTTCCCTAGTGCTCTCCTCCCCAGCAGAGACGTGTGCAGGTGGTTGGGGCCTGCCCTTGAGTGTCTGGAATCCCTTCCACAGCCCCAGCTCAGGGAAGCAGCTCCTCAGCTAAGACCTGTAGGAGGCGCGGGGCGCCCCCGCCTGGAAGCCCAGTTTATAGCATGCCGGAAGCGAGCCTCCTCAGTACAAGAGAAGGCAGCCCAGCTGCGTGCGGCTGCAATCAGTACTTTGGCGGAGTCGAGTGCCCCTCCAGTACAGCAGAGCTCCAGCTCTGCTCAAAGGCCCGATCTCTCATAGTTGCTGGCGTGAGGCTGCTCTGCCCTGGGCGAGCCTTGCCCAGACTTGCCTCGCGTTAGACTTCCAGTCCAGAAATGAGCGGGCTGCGCGAGACTGGGAGATGCTACTGGCGCCTTCCTGGCCTCAGCTCCACTCCTGCCTTGCCTTTGCACCTAGCCCCAGGCGTTCTTGTGGAGGGCTGAGTTGCCGGTGGGTTGCACACTGCCAAGCGCTCCAGCAGTGAGGGCTCTATTAGAGGCAAAGTGAGGGCAACTGGAAGTCTATTCTTACGGTTGCTTGACCGCGGAGACTCAGCACAGCACGGAGAGCACAAGGCTCACAGGGCCCCTGGCTGGGGTCTGCAGCCCCACACACGCGGAGGCTGACTCGGTGAGCGCCCAGAAGGTGCCTGACAGACGTCATTTCCCTATTGCTCTCCTCCCCAGCAGAGACGTGTGCAGGTGGTTGGGGCCTGCCCCTGCGTGTCTGGGCTCCCGTCCACAGCCCCAGCTCAGGGAAGCAGCTCCTCAGCCAAGACCTGTGGGAGGCGCAGGGGTGCCGCCTGGAAGCCTAGTTTACAGCATGCAGGAAGCGAGTCTCCTCGGGAGAAGAGGAGCCAGCCCAGCTGCGTGCGGCTGCAATCACTGCTTTGGCGGAGCCGAGTGCCCCTCCAGTACGGCAGAGCTCCAGCTCTGCTCAGAGGCCCTATCTGGCAGAGTTGCTGGCGTGAGACTGCTCTGCCCAGGGCGAGCTTTGCCCAGACTTGCCTCGCGGCTAGGCCTCCAGTCCAGGAAGTAGCAGGCTACGCGAGACTGTGAGATGCTACTGGCGCCTTCCTGGCCTCAGCTCCACTCCTGCCTTTCCTTTGCACCTAGTCCCCAGGCGTTCTTGTGGAGGGCTTAGTTGCCGGTGGGTTGCACACTGCCAAGCGCTCCAGCTTGAGGGCTCTATTAGAGGCAAAGGGAGGGCTACTGCAAGTCACCTTTTGCGTTTGCTTGACCACCCAGACTCTGCACTGCACGGAAAGCACAAGGCTCACAGGGCCCCTGGCTGGGGTCTGCAGCCCCACACACCGGAGGGGAAATCTGGGAGCGCCCAGACGGTGCCAGACAAACGTCATTTCCCTAGTGCTCTCCTCCCCAGCAGAGACGTTTGCAGGTGGTTGGGGCCTGCCCTTGAGTGTCTGGACTCCCTTCCACAGCCCCAGCTCAGGGAAGCAGCTCCTCAGCTAAGACCTGTAGGAGGCGCGGGGCGCCCCCGCCTGGAAGCCCAGTTTATAGCATGCCGGCAGCGAGCCTCCTCAGTACAAGAGAAGGCAGCCCAGCTGCGTGCGGCTGCAATCAGTACTTTGGCGGAGCCGAGTGCCCCTCCAGTACGGCAGAGCTCTAGCTCTGCTCAAAGGCCCGATCTCTCATAGTTGCTGGTGTGAGGCTGCTGTGCCCTGGGCGAGCCTTGCCCAGACTTGCCTCGCGTTAGGCTTCCAGTCCAGAAAGGAGCGGGTTGCGCGTGACTGGGAGATGCTACTGGCGCCTTCCTGGCCTCAGCTCCACTCCTGCCTTGCCTTTGCACCTAGTCGCCAGGCGTTCTTGTTGAGGGCTTAGTTGCCGGTGGGTTGCACACTGCCAAGCGCTCCAGCAGTGAGGGCTCTATTAGAGGCAAAGTGAGGGCAACTGGAAGTCTATTCTTACGGTTGCTTGACCGCCGAGACTCAGCACAGCACGGAGAGCACAAGGATCACAGGGCCACTGGCTGTGGTCTGCAGCCCCACACACGCGGAGGCTGACTCGGTGAGCACCCAGAAGGTGCCTGACAGACGTCATTTCGCTAGTGCTCTCCTCCCCAGCAGAGACGTGTGCAGGTGCTTGGGGCCTGCCCCTGCGTGTCTGGGCTCCCGTCCACAGCCCCAGCTCAGGGAAGCAGCTCCTGAGCTAAGACCTGTGGGAGGCGCAGGGGGCCCTGCCTGGAAGCCTAGTTTACAGCATGCGGGAAGCGAGCCTCCTCGGGATAAGAGAAGGCAGCCCTGCTGCGTGTGGCTGCATTCACTGCTTTGGCGGAGCCGAGTGCGCCTATAGTACTGCAGAGCCCCAGCTCTGCTCAGAGGCCCGATCTGGCAGAGCTGCTGGCCTGAGGCTGCGCTGCCCTGGGCGAGCCTTGCCCAAACTTGCCTCGTGGCTAGGCTTCCAGTCCAGGAAGGAGCAGGCTGCGCGAGACTGGGAGATTCTACTGGCGCCATCCTGGCCTCAGCTCCACTCCTGCCTTGCCTTTACACCTAGTCCCCAGGCGTTCTTGTGGAGGGCTTAATAGCCGGTGTGTTGCACACTGCCAAGCGCTCCAGCAGTGAGGGCTCTATTAGAGGCAAAGGGAGGGCTACTTCAAGTCGACTCTTGCGTTTGCTTGACCGCCCAGACTCAGCACAGCACGGAAAGCACAAGGCTCACAGGGCCCCTGGCTGGGGTCTGCAGCCCCACACACCGGAGTCGAACTCCTGGAGCACCCAGAAGGTGCCTGACAGACGTCATTTCCCTAGTGCTCTCCTCCCCAGCAGAGACGTGTGCAGGTGGTTGGGGCCTGCCCCTGCGTGTCTGGGCTCCTGTCCACAGCCCCAGCTCAGGGAAGCAGCTCGTCAGCCAAGACCTGTAGGAGGCGCGGGTCGCCCCCGCCTGGAAGCCTAGTGCACAGCATGCGGGAAGCGAGCCTCCTTGGGAGAAGAGGAGGAAGCCAAGATGCGATGGGCTGCAATCACTGCTTGGGCGGAGCCGAGTGCGCCTCCAGTAGGGCAGAGCTCCAGCTCTGCTCAGAGGCCCGATTTAGCAGAGTGCTGGCGTGAATCTGCTCTGCCCTGGGCGAGCCTTGCCCAGACTTGCCTCGCGGCTAGGCTTCCAGTCCAGAAACGAGCGGGCTGCGCGAGACTGGGAGATGCTACTGGCGCCTTCCTGGCCTCAGCTCCACTCCTGCCTTGCCTTTGCTCCTAGTCCCCAGGCGTTCTTGTGGAGGGCTTAGTTGCCGGTGGCTTGCACACTGCAAAGCTCTCCAGCTTGAGGGCTCTATTAGAGGCAAAGTGAGGGCAACTGGAAGTCTATTCTTACAGTTGCTTGACCGCCCAGACTCAGCACAGCACGGAGAGCACAAGGCTCACAGGGCCCCTGGCTGGGGTCTGCAGCCCCACACACGTGGAGGCTGACTCGGTGAGCGCCCAGAAGGTGCCTGACAGACGTCATTTCCTTAGTGCTCTCCGCCCCAGCAGAGACGTGTGCAGGTGGTTGGGGCCTGCCCCTGCGTGTCTGGGCTCCCGTCCACAGCCCCAGCTTAGGGAAGCAGCTCCTAAGCCAAGACATGTGGCATGCGCAGGGGGCCCCGCCTGGAAGCCTAGTTTACAGCATGCGGGAAGCGAGCCTCCTCGGGAGAAGAGAAGGCGGCACTGCTGTGTGCGGCCGCATTCACTGCTTTGGCGGTGCCAAGTGCGCCTCCAGTACTGCAGAGCTCCAGCTCTGCTCAGATGGCCCGATCTGGCAGAGTTGCTGGCGTGAGGTTGCTCTACCTTGGGCGAGCCTTGCCCAGACTTGCCTCGCGGTTAGGCTTCCAGTCCAGGAAGGAGCAGGCTGCGTCAGACTGGGAGATGCTACTGGCGCCTTCCTGGCCTCAGCTCCACTCCTGCCTTGCCTTTGCACCTAGTCCCCAGGCGTTGTTGTGGAGGGCTTAGTTGCCGGTGGGTTGCACACTGCCAAGCGCTCCAGCTTGAGGGCTCTATTAGAAGCAAAGGGAAGGCTACTGCAAGTCACCTCTTGCGTTTGCTTGACCGCCCAGACTCAGCACAGCACGGAAAATACAAGGCTCACAGGGCCCCTGGCTGGGGTCTGCAGCCCCACACACCGGAGGGAAACTCCGGGAGCGCCCAGAAGGTGCCTGACAGATGTCATTTCCCTAGTGCTCTCCTCCCCAGCAGATACGTGTGCAGGTGGTTGGGGCCTGCCCTTGAGTGTCTGGACTTCCTTCCACAGATCCATCTCAGGGAAGCAGCTCCTCAGCTAAGACCTGTAGGAGGCGCGGGGCGCCCCCGCCCAGAAGCCTAGTTTACAGCATGACGGAAGCGAGCCTCCACAGTACAAGAGAATGCAGCCCAGCTACGTGCGGCTGCAATCAGTACTTTGGCGGAGCCGAGTGCCCCTCCAGTACGGCAGAGCTCCAGCTCTGCTCAAAGGCCCGATCTCTCAGAGTTGCTTTCGTGAGGCTGCTGTGCCCTGGGCGAGCCTTGCCCAGACTTGCCTCGCGTTAGGCTTCCAGTCCAGAAAGGAGGGGGCTGCGTGAGACTGGGAGATGCTACTGGCGCCTTCCTGGCCTCAGCTCCACTCCTGCCTTGCCTTTGCACCTAGTCCCCAGGCGTTCTTGTGGAGGGCTTATTTGCCTGTGTGTTGCACACTGCCAAGCGCTCCAGCAGTGAGGGCTCTATTAGTGGTAATGGGAGGGCATCTGCAGGGCTCCTCCAGCGGTTGCTTGACCGCCCAGACTCAGCACAGCACTTAGAGCACAAGGCTCACAGGGTCCCTGGCTGGGGTATGCAGCCCCACACACGCGGAGGCTGACTCGGTGAGCGCCCAGAAGGTGCCTGACAGACGTCATTTCCCTAGTGCTCTCCTCCCCAGCAGAGACTTGTGCAGGTGGATGGGGCCTGCCCCTGCGTGTCTGGGCTCCCGTCCACAGCCCCAGCTCAGGGAAGCAGCTCCTCAGCCAAGACCTGTGGGAGGCGCATGGGCCCCGCCTGGAAGCCCAGTTTACAGCATGCGGTAAGCGAGCGTCCTCGGGAGAAGAGGAGCCAGCCCAGCTGCGTGCGGCTGCAATCACTGCTTTGGCGGAGCCGAGTGCCCCTCCAGTACGGCAGAGCTCCAGCTCTGCTCAGAGGCCCGATCTGGCAGAGTTGCTGGCGTGAGGCTGCTCTGCCCAGGGCGAGCTTTGCCCAGACTTGCCTCGCGGCTAGGCTTCCAGTCCAGGAAGGAGCAGGCTGCGCGAGAGTGGGAGATGCTACTGGCGCCTTCCTGGCCTCAGCTCCACTCCTGCCTTGCCTTTGCACCTAGTCCCCAGCCGTTCTTGTGAAAGGCTTAGTTGCCGGTGGGTTGCACACTGCCAAGCGCTCCAGCTTGAGGGCTCTATTAGAGGCAAAGAGAGGGCTACTGCAAGTCACCTCTTGCGTTTGCTTGACCACCCAGACTCTGCACTGCACGGAAAGCACAAGGCTCACAGGGCCCCTGGCTGGGGTCTGCAGCCCCACACACCGGAGGGGAAATCTGGGAGCGCCCAGACGGTGCCAGACAAACGTCATTTCCCTAGTGCTCTCCTCCCCAGCAGAGACGTTTGCAGGTGGTTGGGGCCTGCCCTTGAGTGTCTGGACTCCCTTCCACAGCCCCAGCTCAGGGAAGCAGCTCCTCAGCTAAGACTTGTAGGAGGCGCGGGGCGCCCCCGCCTGGAAGCCCAGTTTATAGCATGCCGGCAGCGAGCCTCCTCAGTACAAGAGAAGGTAGCCCAGCTGCGTGCGGCTGCAATCAGTACTTTGGCGGAGCCGAGTGCCCCTCCAGTACGGCAGAGCTCTAGCTCTGCTCAAAGGCCCGATCTCTCATAGTTGCTGGTGTGAGGCTGCTGTGCCCTGGGCGAGCCTTGCCCAGACTTGCCTCGCGGCTAGGCTTCCAGTCCAGAAAGGAGCGGGTTGCGCGTGACTGCGAGATGCTACTGGCGCCTTCCTGGCCTCAGCTCCACTCCTGCCTTGCCTTTGCACCTAGTCGCCAGGCGTTCTTGTTGAGGGCTTAGTTGCCGGTGGGTTGCACACTGCCAAGCGCTCCAGCAGTGAGGGCTCTATTAGAGGCAAAGTGAGGGCAACTGGAAGTCTATTCTTACGGTTGCTTGACCGCCAAGACTCAGCACAGCACGGAGAGCACAAGGATCACAGGGCCACTGGCTGTGGTCTGCAGCCCCACACACGCGGAGGCTGACTCGGTGAGCACCCAGAAGGTGCCTGACAGACGTCATTTCGCTAGTGCTCTCCTCCCCAGCGGAGACGTGTGCAGGTGCTTGGGGCCTGCCCCTGCGTGTCTGGGCTCCCGTCCACAGCCCCAGCTCAGGGAAGCAGCTCCTGAGCCAAGACCTGTGGGAGGCGCAGGGGGCCCCGCCTGGAAGCCTAGTTTACAGCATGCGGGAAGCGAGCCTCCTCGGGAGAAGAGAAGGCAGCCCTGCTGCGTGTGGCTGCATTCACTGCTTTGGCAGAGCCGAGTGCACCTCCAGTACGGCAGAGCTCCAGCTCTGCTCAGAGTCCGGATCTGGCAGAGTTGCTTGCGTTAGGCTGCTCTGTCCTGGGCGAGCCTTGCCCAGACTTGCCTAGCACATAGGGTTCCAGTCCAGGAAGCAGCGGGCTGCGCAAGACTGGGAGATGCTACTGGCGTCTTCCTGGCCTCAGCTCCACTCCTGCCTTGCCTTTGCACCTAGTTCCCAGGCGTTTCTGTGGAGGGCTTATTTGCCGTTGTGTTGCACACTGCCAAGCGCTCCAGCAGTGAGGGCTCTATTAGAGGCAATGGGAGGGTAACTGCAGGGCTCCTCCAGCGGCTGCTTGACCGCCCAGACTCAGCACAGCACGGAGAGCACAAGGCTCACAAGGCCCCTGGCTGGGGTCTTCAGCCCCACACACGCGGAGGCCGAGTCGGTGAGCGCGCAGAAGGTGCCTGACAGACGTCATTTCCCTAGTGCTCTCCTCCCCAGCAGTGACGTGTGCAGGTGGTTGGGGCCTGCCCCTGCGTGTCTGGGCTCCTGTCCACAGCCCCAGCTCAGGAAAGCAGCTCCTGAGCCAAGACCTGTGGGAGGCGGAGAGGGCCCCGCCTGGAAGCCTAGTTTACAGCATGCGGGAAGCGAGACTCTTCGGGAGAAGAGGAGCCAGCCCAGCTGCGTGCGGCTGCAATCAATACTGTGGCGGAGCCGAGTGCCCCTCCAGTACGGCAGTGCTCCAGCTCTGCTCAGAGGCCCGATCTGGCAGAGTTGCTGGCGTGAGGCTGCTCTGCCCTGGGCGAGCCTTGCCCAGACTTGCCTCGCGGCTAGGCTTCCAGTCCAGGAAGGAGCAGGCTGCGTGAGACTGGGAGATGCTACTGGCGCCTTTCTGGCCTCAGCTCCACTCCTGTCTTGCCTTTGCACCTAATCCCCAGGCGTTCTTGTGGAGGGCTTAGTTGCCGGTGGGTTGCACACTGCCAAGCGCTCCAGCAGTGAGGGCTCTTTTAGAGGCAATGGGAGGGCAACTGCATGGCTCCTCCAGCGGTTGCTTGACCGCCCAGACAGCACATTACGGAGAGCCCAAGGCTCACAGGGCCCCTGGCTGGGGTCTGCAGTCCCACACACCGGAGGGGAATTCCGGGAGCGCCCAGAAGGTGCCAGACAGACGTCATTTTCCTAGTGCTCTCCTCCCCAGGAGAGACGTGTTCAGGTGGTTGGGGCCTGCCCTTGAGTGTCTGGACTCCCTTCCACAGCCCCAGCTCAGGGAAGCAGCTCCTCAGCTAAGACCTGTAGGAGGCGCGGGGCGCCCCCGCCGGGAAGCCTAGTTTACAGCATGCCAGAAGCGAGCCTCCTCAGTACAAGAGAAGGCAGCCCAGCTGCGTGGGAATGCAATCAGTACTTTGGCGGAGCCGAGTGCCCCTCCAGTACGGCAGAGCTCCAGCTCTGCTCAAAGGCCCGATCTCTCATAGTTGCTGGCGTGAGCCTCCTGTGCCCTAGGCGAGCCTTGCCCAGACTTGCCTCGCGTAGGCTTCCTGTCTAGAATGGAGTGGGCTGCGCGAGACTGGGAGATGCTACTGGCGCCTTCCTGGCCTCAGCTCCACTCTTGCCTTGCCTTTGCAGCTAGTCCCCAGGCGTTCTTGTGGAGGGCTTAGTTGCCGGTGGGTTGCACACTGCCAAGCGCTCCAGCAGTGAGGGCTCTATTAGAGGCAATGGGAGGGCAACTGCAGGGCTCCTCCAGCGGTTGCTTGACCGCCCAGACTCAGCACAGCACGGAGAGCACAAGGCTCACAGGGCCCCTGGCTGGGGTCTGCAGCCCCACACACGCGGAAGCTGACTCGGTGAGCGCCCAGAAGGTGCCTGACAGACGTCATTTCCCTAGTGCTGTCCTCCCCAGCAGAGACGTGTGCAGGTGGTTGGGGCCTGCCCCTGCGTGTCTGGGCTCCCGTCCACAGCCCCAGCTCAGTGTAGCAGCTCCTGAGCCAAGACATGTGTGCGGCGAGGGGGGCCCTGCCTGGAAGGCTAGTTTACGGCATGCGGGAAGCGAGCCTCCTCGGGAGAAGAGAAGGCAGCCCTGCTGTGTGCGGCTGCATTCACTGCTTTGGCGGAGCCGAGTGCCCCTCCATTACGGCAGAGCTCCAGCTCTGCTCAGAGGCCCGATCTGGCAGAGCTGCTGGCGTGAGGCTGTTCTGCCCTGGGCGAGCCTTGCCCAGACTTGCCGCACGTTAGGCTTCCAGTCCAGATAGGAGCGGGCTGCGTGAGACTGGGAGATGCTACTGGCGCCTTCCTGGCCTCAGCTCCACTCCTGCCTTGCCTTTGCACCTAGTCCCCAGGCGTTCTTGTGAAAGGCTTAGTTGCCGGTGGGTTGCACACTGCCAAGCGCTCCAGCAGTGAGGGCTCTATTAAAGGCAAAGGGAGGGCTACTGCAAGTCGCCTCTTGCGTTTGCTTGACCGACCAGACTCTGCACAGCACGGAAAGCACAAGGCTCACAGGGCCCCTGGCTGGGGTCTGCAGCCCCACACACCGGAGGGGAAATCTGGGAGCGCCCAGAAGGTGCCTGACAGACGTCATTTCCCTAGTGCTCTCCTCCCCAGCAGAGACATGTGCAGGTGGTTGGGGCCTGGCCCTGCGTGTCTGGGCTCCCGTCCACAGCCCGAGCTCAGGGAAGCAGCTCCTCAGCCAAGACCTGTGGGAGGCACAGGGGGCCCCGCCTGGAAGCCCAGTTTACAGCATGCGGGAAGCGAGCGTCCTTGGGAGAAGGGGAGGCAGCCCAGCTGTGTGCGGCTGGAATCACTGCTTTGGCGGAGCCGAGTGCCCCTCCAGTAAGGCAGAGCTCCAGCTATGCTCAAGGCCCGGTCTGGCAGAGCTGCTTGCGTGAGGCTGCTCTGCCCTGGCGAACCTTGCCTAGACTTGCCTCGCGGCTAGTCTTCCAGTCCAGGAAGGAGCAGGCTGCGCGAGACTGGGAAATGCTACTGGCGCCTTCCTGGCCTCAGCTCCACTCCTGCCTTGCCTTTGCACCTAGTCCCCAGGCGTTCTTGTGGAGGGCTTAGTTGCTGGTGGGTTGCACACTGCCAAGCGCTCCAGCAGTGAGGGCTCTATTAGAGGCAATGGGAGGGCAACTGCAGGGCTCCTCCAGCGGTTGCTTGACGGCCCAGACACAGCACAGCACGGAGAGCACAAGGCTCACAGGGCCCCTGGCTGAGGTCTGCAACCCCACACACCGGAGGTGAACTCCGGGAGCGCCCAGAAGGTGCCTGAGTGCCGTCATTTCCCTAGTGCTCTCCTTCCAGGCAGAGACGTGTGCAGGTGGTTGGGGCCTGCCCCTGCGTGTCTAGGCTCCCGTCCACAGCCCCAGCTCAGGGAAGCAGCTCCTGAGCCAAGACCTGTGGGAGGCGCAGGGAGCGGCGCCTGGAAGCCTAGTTTACAGCACGCGGGAAGCCAGCCTCCTCGGGAGAAGAGGAGGCAGCCCTGCTGTGTGCGGCTGCATTCACTGCTTTGGCGGAGCCGAGTGCGCCTCCAGGACGGCAGAGCTCCAGCTCTGCTCAGAGACCCGATCTGGCAGAGTTGCTGGCCTGAGGCTGCTCTGCCCTTGGCAAGCCTTGCCCAGACTTGCCTCGCGGTAGGCTTCCAGTCCAGGAAGGAGCAGGCTGCGCGAGACTGGGAGATGCTACTGGCGCCTTCCTGGCCTCAGCTCCACTCCTGCCTTGCCTTTGAACCTAGTCCCCAGGTGTTCCTGTGGAGGGCTTAGTTGCCGGTGGGTTGCACACTGCCAAGCGCTCCAGCATTGAGGGCTCTATTAGAGGCAAAGTGAGGGCAACTGGAAGTCTATTCTTATGGTTGCTTGACCGCCGAGACTCAGCACAGCACGGAGAGCACAAGGATCACAGGGCCACTGGCTGGGATCTGCAGCCCCACACACGCGGAGGCTGACTCGGTGAGCGCACAGAAGGTGCCTGACAGACGTCATTTCCCTAGTGTTCTCCTCCCCAGCAGAGACGTGTGCAGGTGGTTAGGGCCTGCCCCTGCATTTCTGGGCTCCTGTCCACAGCCCCAGCTCAGGGAAGCAGCTCCTCAGCCAAGACCTGTGGGAGGCGCAGGGGGCCCCGCCTGGAAGCCTAGTTTACAGCATGCGGGAAGCGAGCCTCCTCGGGAGAAGAGATGGCAGCCCTGCTGTGTGCGGCTGCATTCACTGCTTTGGCGGAGCTGAGTGCGCCTCCAGTACGGCAGAGCTCCAGCTCTGCTCAGAGGCCCGATCTGGCAGAGTTGCTGGCGTGAGGCTGCTCTGCCCTGGGCGAGCCTTGCCCAGACTTGCCGCACGTTAGGCTTCCAGTCCTGAAAGGAGCGGGCTGCGTGAGACTGGGAGATGCTACTGGCGCCTTCCTGGCCTCAGCTCCACTCCTGCCTTGCCTTTGCACCTAGTCCCCAGGCGTTCTTGTGGAGGGCTTAGTTGCCGGTGCGTTGCACACTGCCAAGCGCTCCAGCAGTGAGGGCTCTATTAGAGGCAATGGGAGGGCAACTGCAGGGCTCCTCCAGCGGTTGCTTGACCGCCCAGACTCAGCACAGCACGGAGAGCACAAGGCTCACAGGGCCCCGGGCTGGGGTCTGCAGCCCCACACTCCGGAGGTGAACTCCGGGAGCGCCCAGAAGGTGCCTGACAGACGTCATTTCCCTAGTGCTCTCCTCCCCAGCAGAGACGTGTGCCGGTGCTTGGGGCCTGCCCCTGCGTGTCTGGGCACCCGTCCACAGCCCCAGCTCAGGGAAGCAGCTCCTGAGCCACGACCTGTGGGAGGCGCAGGGGGCCCCGCCTGGAAGCCTAGTTTACAGCATACGGGAAGCGAGCCTCCTCGGGAGAAGAGAAGGCAGCCCTGCGGCGTGCGGCTGAATTCACTACTTTGGCGGAGCCGAGTGCGCCTCCAGTACGGCAGAGCTCCAGCTCTGCTCAGAGGCCCGATCTGGCAGAGCTGCTAGCGTGAGGCTGCTCTGCCCTGGGCGAGCCTTGCCCAGACTTGCCTCGCGGCTAGTCTTCCAGTCCAGGAAGGAGCATGCTGTGCAAGACTGGGAGATGCTACTGGCGCCTTCCTGGCCTCAGCTCCACTCCTGCCTTGCCTTTGCACCTAGTCCCCAGGCGTTCTTGTGGAGGGCTTAGTTGCCGGTGTGTTGCACACTGCCAAGCGCTCCAGCAGTGAGGGCTCTATTAGAGGCAAAGGGAGGGCTACTGCAAGTCGCCTCTTGCGTTTTGCTTGACCGCCCAGACTCAGCACAGCACGGAGAGCACAAGGATCACAGGGCCACTTGCTGGGGTCTGCAGCCCCACACACCGCAGGCGAACTCCGGGGGCACCCAGAAGGTGCCTGACAGACGTCATTTCCCTAGTGCTGTTCTCCCCAGCAGAGACGTGTGCAGGAGGTTGGGGCCTGCCCTTGAGAGTCTGGACTCCCTTCCACAGCCCCAGCTCAGGGAAGCAGCTCCTCAGCTAAGACTTGTAGCAGGAGCGGGGCGCCACCGCCTAGAAGCCTAGTGCACAGCATGCGGGAAGCGAGCCTCCTTGGGAGAAGGGGAGGCAGCCCAGCTGCGAGCGGCTGCAATCACTGCTTTGGCAGATCCGAGTGCCCCTTCATTACAGCAGAGCTCCAGCTCTGCTCAGAGGCCCAATCTGTCAGAGTGCTGATGTGAGGCTGTCTGCCCTTGGCGAGCCTTGCCCAGACTTGCCTCGCGGCTAGGCTTCCAGTCCAGAAAGGAGGGGGCTGCGCGAGTCTGGGGGATGCTACTGGCGCCTTCCTGGCCTCAGCTCCACTCCTGCCTTGCCTTTGCACCTAGTCCCCAGGCGTTCTTGTGGAGGGCTTAATTGCCCGGGGGTTGCACACTGCCAAGCGCTCCAGCAGTGAGGGCTCTATTAGAGGCAATGGGAGGGCAACTGCAGGGCTCCTCCAGCGGTTGCTTGACCGCCCAAACTCAGCACAGCACGGAGACCACAAGGCTCACAGGGCCCCTGGCTGGGGTCTGCAGTCCCACACACGCGGAAGCTGACTCCGTGAGCGCCCAGAAGGTGCCTGACAGACGTCATTTCCCTAGTGCTCTCCTCCCCAGCAGAGACGTATGCAGGTGGGTTGGGGTCTGCCCCTGCGTGTCTGGGCTCCCGTCCACAGCCCCAGCTCAGGGAAGCAGCTCCTGAGCCAAGACCTGTGGGAGGCGCAGGGAGCGCCGCCTGGAAGCCTAGTTTACAGCATGCGGGAAGCGAGCCTCCTCGGGAGAAGATGAGGCAGCCCTGCTGTGTGCGGCTGCATTCACTGCTTTGGCGGAGCCGAGTGTGCCTCCAGGACGGCCGAGCTCCAGCTCTGCTCAGAGACCCGATCTGGCAGAGTTGCTGGCCTGAGGCTGCTCTGCCCTGGGCGAGCTTTGCCCAGACTTGCCTCGCGGTAGGCTTCCAGTCCAGGAAGGAGCAGGCTGCGCGAGACTGGGAGATGCTACTGGCGCCTTCCTGGCCTCAGCTCCACTCCTGCCTTGTCTTTGCACCTAGTCCCCAAGCGTTCCTGTGGAGGGTTTAGTTGCCGGTGGGTTGCACACTGTCAAGCGCTCCAGCAGTGAGGGCTCTATTAGAGGTAATGGGAGGGCAACTGCAGGGCTCCTCCAGCGGTTGCTTGACCGACCAGACTCAGTACAGCACGGAGAGCACAAGGCTCACAGGGCCCCTGGCTGGGGTCTGCAGCCCCACACACGCGGAGGCTGACTCGGAGAGCGCCCAGAAGATGCCTGACAGACGTCATTTCCCTAGTGCTCTCCTCCCCAGCAGAGACATGTGCAGGTGGTTTGGGCCTGCCCCTGCGTGTCTGGGCTCCCGACCACAGCCCCAGCTCAGGGAAGCAGCTCCTCAGCCAAGACCTGTAGGAGGCGCGGGGCGCCCCCGCCTGGAAGCCTAGTGCACAGCATGAGGGAAGCGAGCCTCCTTGGGAGAGGTTGAGGCAGCCCAGATGCGTTGGGCTGCAATCACTGCTTGGGCGGAGCCGAGTGCGCTTCCACTACGTCAGAGTTCCAGCTCTGCTCAGAGGCCCGATCTGGCAGAGTGCTGGCGTGAGGCTGCTCTGCCCTGGGCGAGCCTTGCCCAGACTTGCCTCACGGCTAGGCTTCCATTCCAGAAAGGAGCGGGCTGCGCGAGACTGGGAGATGCTACTGGCGCCTTCCTGGCCTCAGCTCCACTCCTGCCTTGCCTTTGCACCTAGTCCCCAGGAGTTCTTGTGGAGGGCTTAGTTGCCGGTGGGTTGCACACTGCCAAGCACTCCAGCTTGATGGCTCTATTAGAGGCCAAGTGAGGGCAACTGGAAGTCTATTCTTACGGTTGCTTGACCGCCCAGACTCAGCACAGCACGGAGAGCACAAGGCTCACAGGGCCCCTGGCTGGGGTCTGCAGCCCCACACACGCGGACGCTGACTCGTTGAGCGCCTAGAAGGTGCCTGACAGACGTCATTTCCCTAGTGCTCTCCTCCCCAGTAGAGACGTGTGCAGGTGGTTGGGGCCTGCCCCTGCGTATCTGGGCTCCCGACAAAGCCCCAGCTCAGGGAAGCAGCTCCTGAGCCAATACCTGTGGGAGGCGCAGGGATTGCCGCCTGGAAGCCTAGTTTACAGCATGCGGGAAGCGAGCCTCCTCGGGAGAAGAGGAGGCAGCCCTGCTGTGTGCGGCTGCATTCACTTCTTTGGCGGAGCCGAGTGCGCCTCCAGTACGGCAGAGCTCCAGCTCTGCTCAGAGGCCCGATCTGGCAGAGTTGCTGGCGTGAGGCTGCTCTGCCCTGGGCGAGCCTTGCCAAGACTTGCCTCGCGCCTAGGCTTCCAGTCCAGGAAGGAGCAGGCTGAGCGAGACTGGGAGATGCTACTGGCGCCTTCCTGGCCTCAGCTCCACTCCTTCCTTGCCTTTGCACCTAGTCCCCAGGCGTACCTGTCGAGGGCTTAGTTGCCGGTGGGTTGAACACTGCCAAGCGCTCCAGCAGTGAGGGCTCTATTAGAGGCCATGGGAGGGCAACTGCAGGGATCCTCCAGCGGTTGCTTGACCGCCCAGATTCAGCAGAGCACGGAGAGCACAAGGCACACAGGGCCCCTGGCTGGGGTCTGCAGCCCCACACACGCGGAGGCTGACTCGTTGAGCGCCCAGAAGGTGCCTGACAGACGTCGTTTCCCGAGTGCTCTCCTCCCCAGCAGAGACGTGTGCAGGTGGTTGGGGCCTAACCCTGCGTGTCTGGGCTCCCGTCCACAGCCCCAGCTCAGGGAAGCAGCTCCTCAGCTAAGACCTGTAGGAGACGCGGGGCGCCCCCTCCTGGAAGCCTAGTGCACAGCATGCGGGAAGCGAGGCTCCTTGGGAGAAGAGGAGGCAGCCCAGATGCGTGGGGCTGCATTCACTGCTTTGGCGGAGCCGAGTGCGCCTCCAGTACCGCAGAGCTCCAGCTCTGCTCAGAGTCCCGATCTGGCAGAGTGCTGGCGTAAGGCTGCTCTGCCCTTGGCGAGCCTTGCCCAGACTTGCCTCACGGCTAGGCTTCCAGTCCAGAAAGGAGCGGGATGCGCGAGACTGGGAGATGCTACTGGCACCTTCCTGGCCTCAGCTCCACTCCTGCCTTGCCTTTGCACCTAGTCCCCAGGCGTTCTTGTGGAGGGCTTAGTTGCCGGTGGGTTGCACACTGCCAAGGGCTCCAGCTTGAGGGCTCTATTAGAGGCAAAGTGAGGGCAACTGGAAGTCTATTCTTACGGTTGCTTGACCGCCCAGACTCAGCACAGCACGGAGAGCACAAGGCTCTCAGGGCCCCTGGCTGGGGTCTACAGCCCCACACACGCGGAGGCTGACTCGGTGAGCGCCCAGAAGGTGCCTGACAGACGTCATTTCCCTAGTGCTCTCCTCCCAGGCAGAGACGTGTGCAGGTGGTTGGGGCCTGCCCCTGCGTGTCTGAGCTCCCGTCCACAGCCCCAGCTCAGGGAAGCAGATCCTGAGCCAAGACCTGTGGGAGGCGCAGGGGGCCCCGCCTGGAAGCCTAGTTTACAGCATGCGGGAAGCGAGCCTCCTCGGGAGAAGAGAAGGCAGCCCTGCTGTGTGCGGCTGCATTCACTGCTTTGGCGGAGCCGAGTGCGCCTCCAGTACGGCAGAGCTCCAGCTCTGCGCAGAGGCCCGATCTGGCAGTGTTGCTGGCGTGAGGCTGCTCTGCCCAGGGCAAGTGTGCCCAGACTTGCCTTGCGGCTAGGCTTCCAGTCCTGGAAGGAGCAGGCTGTGCGAGACTGGGAGATGCTACTGGCGCCTTCCTGGCCTCAGCTCCACTCCTGCCTTGCCTTTGCACCTAGTCCCCAGGCGTTCTTGTGAAAGGCTTAGTTGCCGGTGGGTTGCACACTGCCAAGGGCTCCAGCAGTGAGGGCTCTATTAGAGGCAAAGGGAGGGCAACTTCAAGTTTCCTTGTGTGGTTGCTTGACCGCCCAGACTCAGCACAGCACGGAGAGCACAAGGCTCACAGGGCCCCTGGCTGGGGTCTGCAGCCCCACACACTGGAGGCGAACTCCAGGAGCTCCCAGAAGGTGCCTGACAGACGTCATTTCCCTAGTGCTCTCCTTGCCTGCAGAGACGTGGGCAGGTGGTTGGGGCCTGCCTCTGCGTGTATGGGCTCCCGTCCACAGCCTCAGCTCAGGAAAGCAGCTCCTGAGTCAAGACCTGTGGGAGGCGCGGGGGGCCCCACCTGGAAGCCTAGTTTACAGCATGTGGGAAGCGAGCCTCCTCGGGAGAAGAGAAGGCAGCCCTGCTGTGTGCGGCTGCATTCACTGCTTTGGCGGAGCCGAGTGCGCCTCCAGTACGGCAGAGCTCCAGCTCTGCTCTGAGTCCCAATCTGGCAGAGTTGCTGGCGTGAGACTGCTCTGCCCTGGGCGAGCCTTGCCCAGACTTGCCTCGTGACTAGGCTTCCAGTCCAGGAAGGAGAAGGCTGCGTGAGACTGCGAGATGCTACTGGCGCCTTCCTGGCCTCAGCTCCACTCCTGCCTTACCTTTGCACTTAGTCTCCAGGTGTTCTTGTGGAGGGCTTAGTTGCCAGTGGATTGCACACTGCTAAGCGTTCCAGCAGTGAGGGCTCTATTCGATGCAATGGGAGGGCAACTAAGGCTCCTCCAGCGGTTGCTTGACCGACCAGACTCAGCACAGCACGGAGAGCACAAGGCTCTCAGGGCCCCTGGCTGGGGTCTACAGCCCCACACATGCGGAGGCTGACTCGGTGTACGCCCAGAAAGTTCCTGACAGACGTCAATTCCCTAGTGCTCTCCTCCCCAGCAGAGACGTGTGCAGGTGGTTGGGGCCTGCCATTGAGTGTCTGGACTCCCTTCCACAGCCCCAGCTCAGGGAAACAGCTCCTCAGCTAAGACCTGCAGGAGGCGCGGGGCACCCACCCCGGGAAGCCTAGTTTACAGCATGCCGGAAGCGAGCCTCCTCAGTACAAGAGAAGGCAGCCCAGCTGCGTGCGGCTGCAATCAGTACTTTGGCGGAGCCGAGTGCCCCTCCAGTATGGCAGAGCTCCAGCTCTGCTCAAAGGCCCAATCTCTGAGAGTTGCTGGCGTGAGGCTGCTGTGCCCTGGGCCAGCCTTGCCCAGACTTGCCTCGCGTTAGGCTTTCAGTCCAGAAAGGAGCGGGCTGCGTGAGACTGGGAGATGCTACTGGCGCCTTCCTGGCCTCAGCTCCACTCCTGCCTTGCCTTTGCACCTAGTCCCCAGGCGTTCTTGTGGACGGCATAGTGCCGTTGGGTTGCACACTGCCACGCGCTCCAGCAGTGAGGGCTCTATTAGTGCTAATGGGAGGGCAACTGCAGGGCTCCTCCAGCGGTTGCTTGACCGCCCAGACTCAACACAGCACGGAGAGCACAGCGCTCACAGGCCAGTGGCTGGGGTCTGCAGCCCCACACACCGGAGATGAACTCCGGGAGCGCCCAGAAGGTGCCTGACAGACGTCATTTCCCTAGTGCTCTCCTCCCAGGCAGAGACGTGTGCCGGTGCTTGGGGCCTGCCCCTGCGTGTCTGGGCTCCCGTCCACAGCCCCAGCTCAGGGAAGCAGCTCCTGAGCCAAGAACTTTGGGAGGCGCAGCGGGCCCCGCCTGGAAGCCTAGTTTACAGCATGCGGGAAGCGAGCCTCCTCGGGAGAAGAGAAGGCAGCCCTGCTGTGTGCGGCTGCATTCACTGCTTTGGCGGAGCCGAGTGCCCCTCCAGTACGGCAGAGCTCCAGCTCTGCTAAAGGCCAGATCTGGCAGAGCTGCTGGCGTGAGGCTGCTCTGCCCTGGGCGAGCCTTGCCCAGACTTGCCTCGCGGCTAGGCTTCCAGTCCAGGAAGGAGCAGGCTGCACGAGACTGGGAGATGCTACTGGCGCCTTCCTGGCCTCAGCTCCACTCCTGCCTTGCCTTTGCACCTAGTCCCCAGGCGTTCTTGTGAAAGGCTTAGTTGCCGGTGGGTTGCACACTGCCAAGCGCTCCAGCAGTGAGGGCTCTATTAGAGGCAAAGGGAGGGAAACTTAAAGTTTCCTTGTGCTGTTGCTTGACCGCCCAGACTCAGCACAGCACGGACAGCACAAGGCTCACAGGGCCCCTGACTGGGGTCTGCAGCCCCACACACGCGGAGGATGACTCGGTGAGCGCCCAGAAGGTGCCTGACAGACGTCATTTCCCTAGTGCTCTCCTCCCCAGCAGAGACGTGTGCAGGTGGTTTGGGCCTGCCCCTGCGTGTCTGGGCTCCCGTCCACAGCCCCAGCTCAGGGAAGCAGCTCCTGAGCCAAGACCTGTGGGAGGCGCAGGGGGCCCCGCCTGGAAGCCTAGTTTACAGCATGCGGGAAGCGAGCCTCCTCGGAAAAAGAGAAGGCAGCCCTGCTGTGTGTGGCTGCATTCACTGCTTTGGCGGAGCCGAGTGCGCCTCCAGTACAGCAGAGCTCCAGCTCTGCTCAGAGGCCCGATCTGGCAGAGTTGCTGGCGTGAGTCTGCTCTGCCCTGGGCGAGCCTTGCCCAGACTTGCCTCGCGGCTAGGCTTCCAGTCCAGGAAGGAGCAGGCTGCGCGAGACTGCGAGATTCTCCTGGCGCCTTCCTGGCCTCAGCTCCACTCCTGCCTTGCCTTTGAACCTAGTCCCCAGGCGTTCTTGTGGAGGGCTTAGTTGCCGGTGGGTTGCACACTGCCAAGCGCTCCAGCAGTGAGGGCTCTATTAGAGGCAATGGGAGGGCAAATGCAGGGCTTCTCCAGCGGTTGCTTGACCGCCCAGACTCAGCACAGCACGGAGAGCACAAGGCTCACAGGGCCCCTGGCTGGGGTCTGCAGCCCCACACACCGCAGTGGAACTGCGGGAGCGCCCAGAAGGTGCCTGACAGATGTCATTTCCCTAGTGCTCTCCTCCCCAGCAGAGACGTGTGCAGGTGGTTGGGGCCTGCCCTTGAGTGTCTGGACTCCCTTCCACAGCCCCAGCTCAGGGAAGCAGCTCCTCAGCTAAGACCTGTAGGAGGCGCGGGGCGCCCCCGCCTGGAAGCCCAGTTTATAGCATGCTGGAAGCGAGCCTCCTCAGTACAAGAGAAGGCAGCCCAGCAGCGTGCGGCTGCAATCAGTACTTTGGCGGAGCCGAGTGCCCCTCCAGTACAGCAGAGCTCCAGCTCTGCTCAAAGGCCCGATCTCTCATAGTTGCTTGCGTGAGGCTGCTGTGCCCTGGGCTAGCCTTGCCCAGACTTGCCTCGCGTTAGGCTTCCAGTCCAGAAAGGAGTGGGCTGCGCGAGACTGGGAGATGCTACTGGCGCCTTCCTGGCCTCAGCTCCACTCCTGCCTTGCCTTTGCACCTAGCCCCAGGCGTTCTTGTGGAGGGCTTAGTTGCCGGTGGGTTGCACACTGCCAAGCGCTCCAGCAGTGAGGGCTCTATTAGAGGCAAAGTGAGGGCAACTGGAAGTCTATTCTTACGGTTGCTTGACCGCCGAGACTCAGCCCAGCACGGAGAGCACAAGGATCACAGCGCCACTGGCTGGGGTCTGCAGCCCCACACACGCGGAGGCTGACTCGGTGAGCGCCCAGAAGGTGCCTGACAGACGTCATTTCCCTAGTGCTCTCCTCCCCAGCAGAGACGTGTGCAGGTGGTTAGGGCCTGCCCCTGCATTTCTGGGCTCCCGTCCACAGCCCCAGCTCAGGGAAGCAGCTACTCAGCCATGACCTGTGGGAGGCGCAGGGGGCCCCGCCTGGAAGCCTAGTTTACAGCATGCGGAAAGCGAGCCTCCTCGGGAGAAGAGAAGGCAGGCCGGCTGCGTGCGGCTACATTCACTGCTTTGGCGGAGCCGAGCGCGCCTCCAGTACGGCAGAGCTCCAGCTCTGCTCAGAGGCCCGATCTGGCAGAGTTGCTGGCGTGAGGCTTCTCTGCCCTGGGCAAGCCTTGCCCAGACTTGCCTCGCGGCTAGGCTTCCAGTCCAGGAAGGAGCAGGCTGCGCGAGACTGGGAGATGCTACTGCCGCCTTCCTGGCCTCAGCTCCACTCCTGCCTTGCCTTTGCACCTAGTCCCCAGGCGTTCTTGTGGAGGGCTTAGATGCCGGTGGGTTGCACACTGCCAAGCGCTCCAGCAGTGAGGGCTCTATTAGAGGCAATGGGAGGGCAACTGCAGGGCTCCTCCAGCGGTTGCTTGACCGCCCTGACTCAGCACAGCACGGAGAGCACAAGGATCACAGGGCCCCTGGCTGGGGTCTGCAGCCCCACACACGCGGAGGCTGAATCGGTGAGCGCCCAGAAGGTGCCTGACAGACGTCATTTCTCTAGTGCTCTCCTCCCCAGCAGAGACGTGTGCAGGTGGTTGGGGCCTGCCCTTGATTGTCTGGATTCCCTTCCACAGCCCCAGCTCAGGGAAGCAGCTCCTCAGCTAAGACCTGTAGGAGGCGCGGGGCGCCCCCGCCTGGAAGCCCAGTTTATAGCATGCCAGAAGCGAGCCTCCTCAGTACAAGAGAAGGCAGCCCAGCTGCGTGCGGCTGCAATCAGTACTTTGGCGGAGCCGAGTGCCCCTCCAGTACGGCAGAGCTCCAGCTCTGCTCAAAGTCCTGATCTCTCATAGTTGCTCGCGTGAGGCTGCTGTGCCCTGGGCGAACCTGGCCCAGACTTGCCTCGCGTTAGGCTTCCAGTCCAGAAAGGAGCGGGCTTCGCGAGACTGGGAGATGCTACTCGCGCCTTCCTGGCCTCAGTTCCACTCCTGCCTTGCCTTTGCACCTAGTCCCCAGGCGTTCTTGTGGAGGGCTTAGTTGCCGGTGGGTTGCACACTGCCAAGCGATCCAGCAGTGAGGGCTCTATTAGAGACAAAGTGAGGGCAACTGGAAGTCTATTCTTACGGTTGCTTGACTGCCGAGACTCAGCACAGCACGGAGAGCACAAGGCTCACAGGGCCCCTGGCTGGGGTCTGCAGCCCCACACAGGCGGAAGCTGACTCGGTGAGCGCCCAGAAGGTGCCTGACAGACGTCATTTTCCTAGTGCTCTCCTCCCCAGCAGAGACGTGTGCCGGTGCCTGGGGCCTGCCCCTGCGTGTCTGGGCTCCCGTCCACAGCCCCAGCTCAGGGAAGCAGCTCCTGAGCCAAGACCTGTGGGAGGCGCAGGTGGCCCCGCCTGGAAGCCTAGTTTACAGCATGCGGGAAGCGATCCTCCTCCGGAGAAGAGAAGGCAGCCCTGCTGTGTGCGGCTGCATTCACTGCTATGGCGGAGCCGATTGCGCCGCCAGTACGGCAGAGCTCCAGCTCTGCTCAGAGCCCCGATCTGACAGAGTTGCTGGCGTTAGGCTGCTCGGTCCTGGGTGCGCCTTGCCCAGACTTGCCTCACACATAGTCTTCCAGTCCAGGAAGAAGCGGGCTGCGCGAGACTGGGAGATGCTACTCGCGCCTTCCTGGCCTCAGCTCCACTCCTGCCTTGCCTTTGCACCTAGTCCCCAGGCGTTCTTGCGGAGGGCTTAGTTGCCGGTGGGTTGCACACTGCCAAGCGCTCCAGCCGTGAGGGCTCTATTAGAGGCAAAGGGAGGGCTACTGCAAGTCGCCTCTTGCGTTTGCTTGACCGCCCAGACTCTGCACAGCACGGAAAGCACAAGGCTCACAGGGACCCTGGATGGGGTCTGCAGCCCCACACACGCGGAGGCTGACTCGCTGAGCGCCCAGAAGGTGCCTGACAGACGTCATTTCGCTAGTGCTCTCCTCCCCAGCAGAGACATGTGCAGGTGGTTGGGGCCTGCCCCTACGTGTCTGGGCTCCCGTCCACAGCCCCAGCTCAGGGAAGCAGCTCCTGAGCCAAGACCTGTGGGAGGCGCAGGGGGCCCCGCCTGGAAGCCTAGTTTACAGCATGCGGGAAGCGAGCCTCCTCGGGAGAAGAGAAGGCAGCCCTGCTGTGTGCGGCTGCATTCACTGCTTTGGCGGAGCCGAGTGCGGCTCCAGTACGGCAGAGCTCCAGCTCTGCTCAGAGCCCCGATCTGGCAGAGTTGCTGGCGTGAGGCTGCTCTTCCCTGGGCGAGCCTTGCCCAGACTTGCCTCGCGGCTAGGCTTCCAGTCCAGGAAGGAGCAGGCTGCGCGAGACTGGGAGATTCTCCTGGCGCCTTCCTGGCCTCAGCTCCACTCCTGCCTTGCCTTTGCACCTAGTCCCCAGGCGTTCTTGTGGAGGGCTTAGTTGCCGGTGGGTTGCACACTGCCAAGCGCTCCAGCAGTGAGGGCTCTATTAGAGGCAATTGGGAGGGCAACTGCAGGGCTCCTCCAGCGGTTGCTTGACCGCCCAGACTCAGCACAGCACGGAGAGTACAAGGCTCACAGGGCCCCTGGCTGGGGTCTGCAGCCCCACACACGCGGAGGCTGACTCGGTGAGCGCCCAGAAGGTGCCTGACAGACGTCATTTCTCTAGTGCTCTCCTCCCCAGAAGAGACTGTGCAGGTGGTTGGGGCCTGCCCTTGATTGTCTGGACTCCCTTCCACAGCCCCAGCTCAGGGAAGCAGCTCCTCAGCTAAGACCTGTAGGAGGATCGGGGCAACCCCGCCTGGAAGCCCAGTTTATAGCATGCCGGAATCGGGCCTCCTCAGTACAGGAGAAGGCAGCCCAGCTGCGTGCGGCTGGAATCAGTACTTTGGCGGTGCCGAGTGCCGCTCCAGAACGGCAGAGCTCCAGCTCTGCTCAAAGTCCCGATCTCTCATAGTTGCTGGCGTGAGGCTGCTGTGCCCTGGGCGAGCCTTGCCCAGATTGCCTCGCGTTAGGCTTCCAGTCCAGAAAGGAGCGGGCTTCGCGAGACTGGGAGATGCTACTCGCGCCTTCCTGGCCTCAGCTCCACTCCTGCCTTGCCTTTGCACCTAGTCCCCAGGCGTTCTTGTGGAGGGCTTAGTTGCCGGTGGGTTGCACACTGCCAAGCGCTCCAGCAGTGAGGGCTCTATTAGAGGCAATGGGAGGGCAACTGCAGGGCTCCTCCAGCGGTTGCTTGACCGCCCAGACTCACCACAGCACGGAGAGCACAAGGCTCACAGGGCCCCTGGCTGGGGTCTGCAGCCCCACACACCGGAGTTGAACTCCGGGAGCGCCCAGAAGGTGCCTGACAGACGTCATTTCCCTAGTGCTCTCCTCCCCAGCAGAGATATGTGCAGGTGGTTGGGGCCTGCCCCTGCGTGTCTGGGCTCCCGTCCACAGCCCCAGCTCAGGGAAGCAGCTCCTCAGCCAAGACCTGTTGGAGGCGTAGGGGGCCCTGCCTGGAAGCCTAGTTTACAGCATGCGGGAAGCGAGCCTGCTCGGGAGAAGAGAAGGCAGCCCTGCTGCGTGTGGCTGCATTCACTGCTTTGGCGGAGCCGAGTGCGGCTCCAGTACGGTAGAGCTCCAGCTCTGCTCAGAGGCCCGATCTGGCAGAGCGGCTGGAGTGAGGCTGCTCTGCCCTGGGCGAGCCTTGCCCAGACTTGCCTCGCGGCTAGGCTTCCAGTCCAGGAAGGAGTAGCCTGCGCGAGACTGGGTGATGCTACTGGCGCCTTCCTGGCCTCAGCTCCACTCCTGCCTTGCCTTTGCACCTAGTCCCCAGGCGTTCTTGTGGAGGCTTAGTTGGCGGTGGGTTGCACACTGCCAAGCGCTCCAGCAGTGTGGGCTCTATTAGAGGCAATGGGAGGGCAACTGCAGGGCTCCTCCAGCGGTTGCTTGAACGCCGAGACTCAGCACAGCACGGAGAGCACAAGGATCACAGGGCCACTGGCTGGGGTCTGCAGCCCCACACACGCGGAGGCTGACTCGGTGAGCGCCCAGAAGGTGCCTGACAGACGTCATTTCCCTAGTGCTCTCCTCCCCAGCAGAGACGTGTGCAGGTGGTTAGGGCCTGCCCCTGCATTTCTGGGCTCGGGTCCACAGCCCCAGCTCAGGGAAGCAGCTCCTCAGCCAAGACCTGTGGGAGGCGCAGGGGGCCCCGCCTGGAAGCCTAGTTTACAGCATGCGGAAAGCGAGCCTCATTGGGAGAAGGGGAGCCAGCCCAGCTGCGTGCGGCTGCAATCACTGCTTTGGCGGAGTCGAGTGCCCCTCCATTACGGCAGAGCTCCAGCTCTGCTCAGAGACCCGATCTGGCAGAGTTGCTGGCGTGAGGCTGCTCTCCCCTGGGCGAGCCTTGCCCAGACTTGCCGCACGTTAGGCTTCCAGTCCAGAAAGGAGCGTGCTGCGTGAGACTGGGAGATGCTACTGGCGCCTTCCTGGCCTCAGCTCCACTCCTGCCTTGCCTTTGCACCTAGTCCCCAGGCGTTCTTGTGGAGGGCTTAGTTGCCGGTGGGTTGCACACTGCCAAGCGCTCCAGCAGGGAGGGCTCTATTCGAGGCAATGGGAGGGCAACTGCAGGGCTCCTCCAGCGGTTGCTTGACCGCGCAGACTCAGCACAGCACGGAGAGCACAAGGCTCACAGGGCCCCTGGCTGGGTTCTGCAGCCTCACACACCGGAGGTGAACTCCGGGAGCGCCCAGAAGGTGCCTGACAGACGTCATTTCCCTAGTGCTCTCCTCTCCAGCAGAGACGTGTGCCGGTGCCTGGGGCCTGCCCCTGCGTGTCTGGGCTCCCGTCCACAGCCCCAGCTCAGGGAAGCAGCTCCTGAGCCAAGACCTGTGGGAGGCGCAGGTGGCCCCGCCCTGAAGCCTACTTTACAGCATGCGGGAAGCGAGCCTCCTCCGGAGAAGAGAAGGCAGCCCTGCTGTGTGCGGCTGCATTCACTGCTTTGGCGGAGCCGAGTGCGCCTCCAGTACGGCAGAGCTCCAGCTCTGCTCAGAGGCCCGATCTGGCAGAGTTGCTGGCGTGAGGCTACTCAGCCCTGGGCGAGCCTTGCCCAGACTTGCCTCGCGGCTAGGCTTCCAGTCCAGGAAGGAGCAGGCTGCGCGAGACTGGGAGATTCTCCTGGCGCCTTTCTGGCCTCAGCTCCACTCCTGCCTTGCCTTTGCACCTAGTCCCCAGGCGTTCTTGTGGAGGGCTTAGTTGCCGATGGGTTGCACACTGCCAAGCGCTCCAGCAGTGAGGGCTCTATTAGAGGCAATGGGAGGCAACTGCAGGGCTCCTCCAGCGGTTGCTTGACCGCCCAGACTCAGCACAGCACGGAAAGTACAAGGCTCACAGGGCCCCTGCCTTGGGTCTGCAGCCCCACACACCGGAGGGGAACTCCGGGAGCGCCCAGAAGGTGCCTGACAGACGTCATTTCCCTAGTGCTCTCCTCCCCAGCAGAGACGTGTGCAGGTGGTTTGGGCCTGCCCCTGCGTGTCTGGGCTCCCGTCCACAGCCCCAGCTCAGGGAAGCAGCTCCTGAGCCAAGACATGTGGAAGGCGCAGGGGGCCCCGACTTTAAGCCTAGTTTACAGCATTTGGGAAGCGAGCCTCCTCAGGAGAAGAGAAGGCAGCCCTGCTGTGTGCGGCTGCATTCACTGCTTTGGCGGAGCCTAGTGCGCCTCCAGTTCGGCAGAGCTCCAGCTCTGCTCAGAGGCCCGATCTGGCAGAGTTGCTGGCGTGAGGCTGCTCTGCCCTGGGAGACTTGCCCAGACTTGCCTCGCGGCTAGGCTTCCAGTCCAGGAAGGAGCAGGCTGCGTGATACTGGGAGATGCTCCTGGCGCCTTCCTGGCCTCAGCTCCACTCCTGCCTTGCCTTTGCACCTAGACCCCAGGCTTTCTTCTGGGGGGCTTAATTGCCCGTGGGTTGCACACTGCCAAGCGCTCCAGCAGTGAGGGCTCTATTAGAGGCAAAGTGAGGGCAACTTCAAGTTTCCTTGTGCGGTTGCTTGACTGCCCAGACTCAGCACAGCACGGAAAGCACAAGGCTCACAGGGCCCCTGGCTGGGGTCTGCAGCCCCACACACGCGGAGGCTGACTCGGTGAGCGCCCAGAAGTTGTCTGACAGACGTCATTTCCCTAGGGCTCCCCAACCCAGCAGAGAAATGTGCAGGTGGTTTGGGCCTGCCCCTGCATGTCTGGGCTCCCGTCCACAGCCCCAGCTCAGGGAAGCAGCTCCTCAGCCAAGACCTGAAGGAGGCGCGCGGCGCCCTCGCCTGGAAGCCTAGTGCACAGCATGCGGGAAGCGACCCTCCTTGGGAGAAGAGGAGGCAGCCCAGATGGGTGCGGCTGCAATCACTGCTTGGGCGGAGCCGAGAGCGCCTCCAGTACGGCAGAGCTCCAGTTCCGATCAGAGGCCCGATCGGGCAGAGTTACTGGCGTGAGGCTGCTTTGCCCTGGGCGAGCCTTGCCCAGACTTGCCTCGTGACTAGGCTTCCAGTCCAGGAAGGAGCAGGCTGCGTGAGACTGCGAGATGCTACTGGCGCCTTCCTGGCCTCAGCTCCACTCCTGCCTTACCTTCGCACTTAGTCTCCAGGCGTTCTTGTGGAGGGCTTAGTTGCCAGTGGGTTGCACACTGCTAAGCGTTCCAGCAGTGAGGGCACTATTAGATGCAATGGGAGGGCAAATACAGGGCTCCTCCAGCGGTTGCTTGACCGCCCAGACTCAGCACAGCACGGAGAGCACAAGGCTCTCAGGGCCTCTGGCTGGGGTCTACAGCCCCACACACGCGGAGGCTGACTCGGTGAGCACCCAGAAAGTGCCTGACAGACGTCATTTCCCTAGTGCTCTCCTCCCCAGCAGAGACGTGTGCAGGTGCTTGGGGCCTGCCCCTGCGTGTCTGGGCTCCCGTCCACAGCCCCAGCTCAGGGAAGCAGCTCCTCAGCCAAGACCTGTAGGAGGCGCGGGGCGCCCCTGCCTACAAACCTATTGCACATCATGCGGGAAGCGAGCCTCCTTGGGAGAGGAGGAGGCATCCCAGACCCGTGTGCCTGCAATCACTGCTTGGGGGAGCCGAGTGCGCCTCCACTACGGCAGAGTTCCAGCTCTGCTCAGAGCCCCGATCTGGCAGAGTGCTGGCGTGAGGCTGCTCTGCCCTGGGCGAGCCTTGCCCAGACTTGCCTAGCGGCTAGGCTTCCAGTCCAGAACGGAGCGGGCTGCGTGAGACTGGGAGATGCTACTGGCGCCTTCCTGGCCTCAGCTCCACTCCTGCCTTGCCTTTGCACCTAGTCCCCAGGCGTTCCTGTGGAGGGCTTAGTTGCCGGTGGGTTGCACACTGCCAAGCGCTCCAGCAGTGAGGGCTCTATTAGAGGCAATGGGAGGGCAACTGCAGGGCTCCTCCAGCGGTTGCTAGACCGCCCAGACTCAGCACAGCTTGGAGAGCACAAGGCTCACAGGGCCCCTGGCTGGGGTCTGCAGCCCCACACACGCGGAGGCTGACTCGGTCAGCACCCAGAAGGTACCTGACAGACGTCATTTCCCTAGTGCTCTCCTCCCCAGCAGAGACGTGTGCAGGTGGTTGGGGCCTGCCCCTGAGTTTCTGGGCTCCCGTCCACAGCCCCAGCTCAGGGAAGCAGCTCCTCAGCCATGACCTGTAGGAGGCGCGGGGCGCCCCCTCCTGGAAGCCTAGTGCACAGCATGCGGGAAGCGAGCCTCCTTGGGAGAAGAGGAGGCAGCCCAGATGCGTGGGGCTGCAATAACTGCTTGGGCGGACCCGAGTGCGCCTCCAGTACGGCAGAGCTTCAGCTCTGCTCAGAGGCCCGATCTGGCAGAGTGCTGGCGTGAGGCTGCTCTGCCCTTGGCGAGCCTTGCCCAGACTTGCCTCGTGGCTAGGCTTCCAGTCCTGAAAGGAGCGGGCTGCGCGAGACTGGGAGATGCTACTGGCGCCTTCCTGGCCTCAGCTCCACTCCTGCCTTGCCTTTGCACCTAGTCCCCAGGCGTTCTTTTGGAGGGCTTAGGTGTCGGTGGGTTGCACACTGCCAAGCGCTCCAGCTTGAGGGCTCTATTAGAGGCAAAGTGAGGGCAACTGGAAGTCTGTACTTACGGTTGCTTGACCGCCCAGACTCAGCACAGCAGGGAGAGCACAAGGCTCACAGGGCCCCTGGCTGGGGTCTGCAGCCCCACACACGCGGAGGCTGACTCGGTGAGCGCCCAGAAGGTGCCTGACAGACGTCATTTCCCTAGTGCTCTCCTCCCCAGCAGAGACGTGTGCAGGTGCTTGGGGCCTGCCCCTGCGTGTCTGGGCTCCCGTCCACAGCCTCAGCTCAGGGAAGCAGCTCCTGAGCCAAGACCTGTGGGAGGCGCAGGGGGCCCCGCCTGGAAGCCTAGTTTACAGCATGCGGGAAGCGAGCCTCCTTGGGAGAAGAGAAGGCAGCCCTGCCGTGTGCGGCTACATTCACTGCTTGGCAGAGCCGTGTGCGCCTCCAGTACGGCAGAACTCCAGCTCTGCTCAGAGGCCCGATCTGGCAGAGTTGCTGGCGTGAGGCTGCTCTGCCCTGGCGAGCCTTGCCCCGACTTGCTTCGCGGCTAAGCTTCCAGTACAGGAAGGAGCAGGATGCGCGAGACTGGGAGATGCTCCTGTCGCCTTCCTGACCTCAGCTCCACTCCTGCCTTGCCTTTGCACCTAGTCCCCAGGCGTTCTTGTGAAAGGCTTAGTTGCCGATGGGATGCACACTGCCAAGCGCTCCAGCAGTGAGGGCTCTATTAGAGGCAAAGGGAGGGCAACTTCAAGTTTCCTTGTGCGGTTGCTTGACCGCCCAGACTCAGCACAGCACGGAAAGCACAAGGCTCACAGGGCCCCTGGCTGGGGTCTGCAGCCCCACACACGCGGAGGCTGACTCGGTGAGCGCCCAGAAGTTGTCTGACAGACGTCATTTCCCTAGGGCTCCCCAACCCAGCAGAGAAATGTGCAGGTGGTTTGGGCCTGCCCCTGCATGTCTGGGCTCCCGTCCACAGCCCCAGCTCAGGGAAGCAGCTCCTCAGCCAAGACCTGAAGGAGGCGCGCGGCGCCCTCGCCTGGAAGCCTAGTGCACAGCATGCGGGAAGCGACCCTCCTTGGGAGAAGAGGAGGCAGCCCAGATGGGTGCGGCTGCAATCACTGCTTGGGCGGAGCCGAGAGCGCCTCCAGTACGGCAGAGCTCCAGTTCCGATCAGAGGCCCGATCGGGCAGAGTTACTGGCGTGAGGCTGCTTTGCCCTGGGCGAGCCTTGCCCAGACTTGCCTCGTGACTAGGCTTCCAGTCCAGGAAGGAGCAGGCTGCGTGAGACTGCGAGATGCTACTGGCGCCTTCCTGGCCTCAGCTCCACTCCTGCCTTACCTTCGCACTTAGTCTCCAGGCGTTCTTGTGGAGGGCTTAGTTGCCAGTGGGTTGCACACTGCTAAGCGTTCCAGCAGTGAGGGCACTATTAGATGCAATGGGAGGGCAAATACAGGGCTCCTCCAGCGGTTGCTTGACCGCCCAGACTCAGCACAGCACGGAGAGCACAAGGCTCTCAGGGCCCCTGGCTGGGGTCTACAGCCCCACACACGCGGAGGCTGACTCGGTGAGCACCCAGAAAGTGCCTGACAGACGTCATTTCCCTAGTGCTCTCCTCCCCAGCAGAGACGTGTGCAGGTGCTTGGGGCCTGCCCCTGCGTGTCTGGGCTCCCGACCACAGCCCCAGCTCAGGGAAGCAGCTCCTCAGCCAAGACCTGTAGGAGGCGCGGGGCGCCCCCGCCTGGAAGCCTAGTGCACAGCATGAGGGAAGCGAGCCTCCTTGGGAGAAGAGGAGGCAGCCCAGATGCGTGCGGCTGCAATCACTGCTTGGGCGGAGCCGAGTGGGCCTCCAATACTGCATAGCTCCAGCTCTGCTCAGAGGCCTGATCTGGCAGAGTGCTGGCGTGAGGCTTCTCTGCCCTGGGCGAGCCTTGCCCAGACTTGCCTCGAGGCTAGGCTTCCAGTCCAGAAAGGAGCGGGCTGCGCGAGACTGGGAGATGCTACTGGCGCCTTCCTGGTCTCAGCCCCACTCCTGCCTTGCCTTTGCACCTAGTTCCCAGGCGTTCTTGTGGAGGGCTTAGTTGCCTGTGGGTTGCACACTGCCAAGCGCTCCAGCAGTGAGAGCTCTATTAGAGGCAAAGTGAGGGCAACTGGAAGTCTATTCTTACGGTTGCTTGACCGCCCAGACTCAGCACAGCACGGAGAGCACAAGGCTCACAGGGACCCTGGCTGGGGTCTGCAGCCCCACACACGAGGAGGCTGAGTCGGTGAGCGCCCAGAAGGTGCCTGACAGAAGTCATTTCCCTAGTGCTCTCCTCCCCAGCAGAGACGTGTGCAGGTGGTTTGGGCCTGCCCCTGCGTGTCTGGGCTCCCGTCCACAGCCCCAGCTCAGGGAAGCAGCTCCTGAGCCAAGAACTGTGGGAGGCGCAGGGGGCCCCGCCTGGAAGCCTAGTTTACAGCATGCGGGACGCGAGCCTCCTCGGGAGAAGAGAAGGCAGCCCTGCTGTGTGCGGCTGCATTCACTGCTTTGGCGGAACCTAGTGCGCCTCCATTATGGCAGAGCTCCAGCTCTGCTCAGAGGCCCGATCTTACAGAGTTGCTGGCGTGAGGCTGCTCTGCCCTGGGCGAGCCTTGCCCAAACTTGCCTCGCGGCTAGGCTTCCAGCCAGGAAGGAGCAGGCTGCGCGAGACTGGGAGATGCTACTGGCGCCTTCCTGGCCTCAGCTCCACTCCTGCCTTGCCTTTGTACCTAGTCCCCAGGCATTCTTGTGGAGACCTTAGTTGCCGGTGGGTTGCACACTGCGAAGCGCTCCAGCAGTGAGGGCTCTATTAGAGGCAATGGGAGGGCAACTGCAGGGCTCCTCCAGCGGTTGCTAGACCGCCCAGACTCAGCACAGCATTTAGAGCACAAGGCTCACAGGGCCCCTGGCTGGGGTCTGCAGCCCCACACACGCGGAGGCTGACTCGGTGAGCACCCTGAAGGTACCTGACAGACGTCATTTCCCTAGTGCTCTCCTCCCCAGCAGAGACGTGTGCAGGTGGTTGGGGCCTGCCCCTGAGTTTCTGGGCTCCCGTCCACAGCCCCAGCTCAGGGAAGCAGCTCCTCAGCCAAGACCTGTAGGAGGCGCGGGGCGCCCCATCCTGGAAGCCTAGTGCACAGCATGCGGGAAGCGAGCCTCCTTGGGAGAAGAGGAGGCAGCCCAGATGCGTGGGGCTGCAATAACTGCTTGGGCGGACCCGAGTGCGCCTCCAGTACGGCAGAGCTTCAGCTCTGCTCAGAGGCCCGATCTGGCAGAGTGCTGGCGTGAGGCTGCTCTGCCCTTGGCGAGCCTTGCCCAGACTTGCCTCGTGGCTAGGCTTCCAGTCCTGAAAGGAGCGGGCTGCGCGAGACTGGGAGATGCTACTGGCGCCTTCCTGGCCTCAGCTCCACTCCTGCCTTGCCTTTGCACCTAGTCCCCAGGCGTTCTTGTGGAGGGCTTAGGTGTCGGTGGGTTGCACACTGCCAAGCGCTCCAGCTTGAGGGCTCTATTAGAGGCAAAGTGAGGGCAACTGGAAGTCTGTACTTACGGTTGCTTGACCGCCCAGACTCAGCACAGCACGGAAAGCACAAGGCTCACAGGGCCCCTGGCTGGGGTCTGCAGCCCCACACACGTGGAGGCTGACTCGGTGAGCGCCCAGAAGGTGCCTGACAGACGTCATTTCCCTAGTGCTCTCCTCCCCAGCAGAAACGTGTGCAGGTGGTTTGGCCTGCCCCTGCGTGTCTGGGCTCCCGTCCACAGCCCCAGCTCAGGGAAGCAGCTCCTGAGCCAAGACCTGTGGGAGGCGCAGCGGCCCCCGCCTGGAAGCCTAGTTTACAGCATGTGGGAAGCGAGCCTCCTCGGGAGAAGAGAAGGCAGCCCTACTGTGTGCGGCTGCATTTACTGCTTTGGCGGAGCCGAGTGCGCCTCCAGTATGGCAGAGCTCCAGCTCTGCTCAGAGGCCCGATCTGGCAGAGTTGCTGGAGTAAGGCTGCTCTGCCCTGGGCGAGCCTTGCCCAGACTTGCTTCGCGGCTAGGCTTCCAGTCCAGGAAGGAGCAGGCTGCGCGAGACTGGGAGATGCTCCTGGCGCCTTCCTGGCCTCAGCTCCACTCCTGCCTTGCCTTTGCACCTAGTCCCCAGGCGTTCTTGTGGAGGGTTTAGTTGCCGGTGGGTTGGACACTGTCAAGCGCTCCAGCAGTGAAGGCTCTATTAGAGGCAATGGGAGTGCAACTGCAGGGCTCCTCCAGCGGTTGCTTGACCGCCCAGACTCAGCACAGCATGGAGAGCACAAGACTCACAGGGCCCCTGGCTGGGGTCTGCAGCCCCACACACGCGGAGGCTGACTCAGTGACCGTCCAGAAGGTGCCTGACAGACGTCATTTCCCTAGGGCTCCCCACCCCAGCAGAGAAATGTGCAGGTGGTTTGGGCCTGCCCCTGCATGTCTGGGCTCCCGTCCACAACCCCAGCTCAGGGAAGCAGCTCGTGAGCCAAAACCTGTAGGAGGCGCGCGGCGCCCCCGCCTGGAAGCTTAGTGCACAACATGGGGGAAGCGAGCCTCCTTGGGAGAAGAGGAGGCAGCCCAGATACCTGCGGCTGCAATTACTGCTTGGGCGGAGCCGAGAGCCCCTCCAGTACGGCAGAGCTCCAGCTCCGCTCAGAGGCCCGATCTGGCAGAGTTGCTGGCGTGAGGCTGCTTTTCCTTGGGCGAGCCTTTCCCAGACTTGCCTCGTGTCTTGGCTTCCAGTCCAGGAAGGAGCAGGCTGCGTGAGACTGCGAGATGCTACTGGCGCCTTCCTGGCCTCACCTCCACTCCTGCCTTACCTTTGCACTTAGTCTCCAGGCGTTCTTGTGGAGGGCTTAGTTGCCAGTGGGTTGCACACTGCTAAGCGCTCCAGCAGTGAGGGCTCTATTAGATGCAGAGGGAGGGCAACTACAGGGCTCCTCCAGCGGTTGCTTGACCGCCCAGACTCAGCACAGCACGGAGAGCACAAGGCTCTCAGGGCCCCTGGCTGGGGTCTACAGCCCCACACACGCGGAGGCTGACTCGGTGAGCGCCTAGAAAGTGCCTGACAGACGTCATTTCCCTAGTGCTCTCCTCCCCAGCAGAGACGTGTGCAGGTGGTTGGGGCCTGCCCCTGTGTGTCTGGGCTCCCGTCCACAGCCCCAGCTCAGGGAAGCAGCTCCTGAGCTAAGACATGTGGGAGGTGCAGGGGGCCCCGCCTGGAAGCCTAGTTTACAGCATGCGGGAAGCGAGTCTCCTCGGGAGTAGAGGAGCCAGCCAAGCTGCGTGCGGCTGCAATCACTGCTTTGGCGGAACCGAGTGCCCCTCCAGTACGGCAGAGCTCCAGCTCTGCTCAGAGGCCCGATATGGCAGAGTTGCTGGCATGAGGCTGCTCTGCCCAGGGCGAGCTTTGCCCAGACTTGCCTCGCGGCTAGGCTTCCAGTCCAGGAAGGAGCAGGCTGGGCGAGACAGGGAGATGCTACTGGCGCCTTCCTGGCCTCAGCTCCACTCCTGCCTTGCCTTAGCACCTAGTCCCCAGGCTTTCTTGTGAAAGGCTTAGTTGCCGGTGGGTTGCACACTGCCAAGCGCTCCAGCCGTGAGGGCTCTATTCGAGGCAATGGGAGGGCAACTGCTAGTCGCCTCTTGCGTTTGCTTGACCGCCCAGACTCAGCACAGCACGGAAAGTACAAGGCTCACAGGGCCCCTGCCTGGGGTCTGCAGCCCCACACACCGGAGGGGAACTCCGGGAGCGCCCAGAAGGTGCCTTACAGACGTCATTTCTCTAGTGCTCTACTCCCCAGCAGAGACGTGTGCAGGTGGTTGGGGCCTGCCCTTGAGTGTCCGGACTCCTTTCCACAGCCCCAGCTCAGGGAAGCAGCTCCTCAGCCAAGACCTGTAGGAGGTGCGGGGCGCCCACGCCGGGAAGCCTAGTTTACAGCATGCCAGAAGCGAGCCTCCTCAGTACAAGAGAAGGCAGCCCAGCTGCGTGCGGCTGCATTCAGTACTTTGGCGGAGCCGAGTGCCCCTCCAGTACGGCAGAGCTCCAGCTCTGCTCAAAGGCCCGATCTCTCATAGTTGCTGGCGTGAGGCTGCTGTGCCCTGGGCGAGTCTTGCCCAGACTTGCCTCGCGTTAGGCTTCCAGTCCAGAAAGGAGCGGGCTGCGCGAGACTGGGAGATGCTACTGGCGCCTTCCTGGCCTCAGCTCCACTCCTGCCTTGCCTTTGCACCAAGTCCCCAGGCGTTCTTGTGGAGGGCTTAGTTGCCGGTGGGTTGCACACTGCCAAGCCCACCAGCAGTGAGGGCTCTATTAAAGGCAAAGGGAGGCCTACTGCAAGTCGCCTCTTGCGTTTGCTTGACCGCCCATACTCTGCACAGCACGGAAAGCACAAGGCTCACAGGGCCCCTGGCTGGGGTCTGCAGCCCCACACACCGGAGGGGAACTCTGGGAGCGCCCAGAAGGTGCCTGCCAGACGTCATTTCCCTAGTGCTCTCCTCCCCAGCAGAGACGTGTGCAGGTGGTTGGGGCCTGCCCTTGAGTGTCTGGACTCACTTCCACAGCCCCAGCTCAGGGAAGCAGCTCCTCAGCTAAGACCTGTAGGAGGCGCGGGGCGCCCCCGCCAGGAAGCCCAGTTTATAGCATGCCGGAAGCGAGCCTCCTCAGTACAAGAGAAGGCAGCCCATCTGCGTGCGGCTGCAATCAGTACTTTGGCGGAGCCGAGAGCCCCTCCAGGACGGCAGAGCTCCAGCTCTGCTCAAAGGCCCGATCTCTCATAGTTGCTATCGTGAGGCTGCTGTGCCCTGGTCGAGCCTTGCCCAGACTTGCCTCGCGTTAGGCTTGCAGTCCAGAAAGGAGCGGGTTGCGCGAGACTGGGAGATGCTACTGGCGCCTTCCTGGCCTCAGCTCCACTCCTGCCTTGCCTTTGCACCTAGTCCCCAGGCGTTCTTGTGGAGGGCTTAGTTGCCGGTGGGTTGCACACTGCCAAGCGCTCCAGCAGTGAGGGCTCTATTAGAGGCAATGGGAGGGCAACTGCAGGGCTCCTCCAGCGGTTGCTTGACCGCCCAGACTCAGCACAGCACGGAGAGCACAAGGCTCACAGGGCCCCAGGCTGGGGTCTGCAGCCCCACACACGCGGAGGCTGACTCGGTGAGCGCCCAGAAGGTGCCTGACAGACGTCATTTCCCTAGTGCTCTCCTCCCCAGCAGAGACGTGTGCAGGTGGTTGGGGCCTGCCCTTGAGTGTCTGGACTCCCTTCCACAGCCCCAGCTCAGGGAAGCAGCTCCTCCGCTAAGACTTGTAGGAGGAGCGGGGCGCCACCGCCTAGAAGCCTAGTGCACAGCATGCGGGAAGCGAGCCTTCTCGGTAGAAGAGAAGGCAACCCAGCTGCGTGTGGCTGCAATCACTGCTTTGGCAGAGCCGAGTGCCCTTGCAGTACGGCAGAGCTCCAGCTCTGCTCAAAGGCCCGATCTGGCAGAGTTGCTTCCGTGAGGCTGTTGTGCCCTGGGCGAGCCTTGCCCAGACTTGCCTCGCGTAGGCTTCCTGTCCAGAAAGGCGCGGGCTGCGCGAGACTGGGAGATGCTACTGGCGCCTTCCTGGCCTCAGCTCCACTCCTGCCTTGCCTTTGCACCTAGTCCCCAGGCGTTCTTGTGGACGTGTTAGTTGCCGGTGTGTTGCACACTGCCAAGCGCTCCAGCAGTGAGGGCTCTATTAGAGGCAAAGGGAGGGCAACTGCAAGTTTCCTCTTGCGGATGCTTGACCGCCCAGACTCAGCACAGCACGGAGAGCCCAAGGCTCACAGGGACCCTGGCTGGGGTCTGCAGCCCCACACACGCGGAGGCTGACTCGGTGAGCGCCCAGAAGGTGCCTGACAGAAGTCGTTTCCCTAGTGCTCTCCTCCACAGCAGAGACGTGTGCAGGTGCTTGGGGCCTGCCCCTGCGTGTCTGGAATCCCGTCCACAGCCCCAGCTCAGGGAAGCAGCTCCTCAGCCAAGACCTGTGGGAGGACCAGGGGGCCCCGCCTGGAAGCCTAGTTTACAGCATGCGGGAATCGAGCCTCCTCGGGAGAAGAGAAGGCAGCCCTGCTGCGTGTGGCTGTATTCACTGCTTTGGCGGAGCCGAGTGCGGCTCCAGTACGGCAGAGCTCCAGCTCTGCTCAGAGGCCCGATCTGGCAGAGTTGCTGGCGTGAGGCTCTCTGCCCTGGGCGAGCCTTGCCCAGACTTGCCTCGCGGCTAGGCTTCCAGTCCAGGAAGGAGCAGGCTGCGCGAGACTGGGAGATGCTACTGGCGCCTTCCTGGCCTCAGCTCCACTCCTGCCTTGCCTTTGCACCTAGTCCCCAGACGTTCTTGTGGAGGGCTTAGTTGCCGGTGGGATGCACACTGCCAAGCTCTCCAGCAGTGAGGGCTCTATTAGAGGCAATGGGAGGGCAACTGCAGGGTTCCTCCAGCGGTTGCTTGACGCCCAGACTCAGCACAGCACGGAAAGTACAAGGCTCACAGGGCCCCTGGCTGGGGTCTGCAGCCCCACACACCGGAGGGGAACTCCGGGAACGCCCAGAGGTGCCTGACAGACGTCATTTCCCAAGTGCTCTCCTCCCCAGCAGAGACGTGTGCAGGTGGTTGTGGTCTGCCCTTGAGTGTCTGGACTCCCTTCCACAGCCCCAGCTCAGGGAAGCAGCTCCTCAGCTAAGACCTGTAGGAGGCGCGGGGCGCCCCCGCCGGGAAGCCTAGTTTACAGCATGCCGGAAGCGAGCCTCCTCAGTACAAGAGAAGGCAGCCGAGCTGCGTGCGGCTGCAATCAGTACTTTGGCGGAGCCGAGTGCCCCTCCAGTAGGGCAGAGCTCCAGCTCTGCTCAAAGGCCCGATCTCTCAGAGTTGCTGGCGTGAGTCTGCTGTGCCCTGGGCGAGCCATGCCCAGACTTGAATCGCGTTAGGCTTCCAGTCCAGAAAGGAGCGGGCTGCGCGAGACTGGGAGATGATACTGGCGCCTTCCTGGCCTCAGCTACACTCCTGCCTTGCCTTTGCACCTAGTCCCCAGGCGTTCTTGTGGAGGGCTTAGTTGCCGGTGGGTTGCACACTGCCAAGCGCTCCAGCAGTGAGGGCTCTACTAGTGGTAATGGGAGGGCAACTGCAGGGCTCCTCCAGTGGTTGCTTGACCGCCCAGACTCAGCAGAGCACGGAGAGCACAAGGCTCACAAGGCCACTGGCTGGGGTCTGCAGCCCCACACACGTGGAGGCTGACTCGGTGAGTGCCCAGAAGGTGCCTGACAGACGTCATTTCCCTAGTGCTCTCCTCCCCAGCAGAGACGTGTGCAGGTGGTTGGGGCCTGCCCCTGCGTGTCTGGGCTACCGTCCACAGCCCCACCTCAGGGAAGCAGCTCCTCAGCCAAGACCTGTGGGAGTTGCAGGGGGCCCCGCCTGGAAGACTAGTTTACAGCATGCAGGAAGCGAGTCTCCTCGGGAGAAGAGGAGCCAGCCCAGCTGCGTGCGGCTGCAATCACTGCTTTGGCGGGGCCGAGTGCCCCTCCAGTACGGCAGAGCTCCAGCTCTGCTCAGAGGCCCGATCTGGCAGAGTTGCTGGCGTGAGGCTGCTCTGCCCAGGGCGAGCTTTGCCCAGACTTGCCTCGCGGCTAGGCTTCCAGTCCAGGAAGGAGCAGGCTGCGCGAGACTGGGAGATGCTCCTGGCGCCTTCCTGGCCTCAGCTCCACTCCTGCCTTGCCTTTGCACCTAGTCCCCAGGCGTTCTTGTGAAAGGCTTAGTTGCCGGTGTGTTGCACACTGCCAGGCGCACCAGCAGTGAGGGCTCTATTAAAGGCAAAGGGAGGCCTACTGCAAGTCGCCTCTTGCGTTTGCTTGACCGCCCATACTCTGCACAGCACGGAAAGCACAAGGCTCACAGGGCCCTGGCTGGGGTCTGCAGCCCCACACACCGGAGGGGAACTCTGGGAGCGCCCAGAAGGTGCCTGCCAGACGTCATTTCCCTAGTGCTCTCCTCCCCAGCAGAGACGTGTGCAGGTGGTTGGGGCCTGCCCTTGAGTGTCTGGACTCACTTCCACAGCCCCAGCTCAGGGAAGCAGCTCCTCAGCTAAGACCTGTAGGAGGCGCGGGGCGCCCCCGCCTGGAAGCCCAGTTTATAGCATGCCGGAAGCGAGCCTCCTCAGTACAAGAGAAGGCGGCCCATCTGCGTGCGGTTGCAATCAGTACTTTGGCGGAGCCGAGGGCCCCTCCAGGACGGCAGAGCTCCAGCTCTGCTCAAAGGCCCGATCTCTCATAGTTGCTATCGTGAGGCTGCTGTGCCCTGGGCGAGCCTTGCCCAGACTTGCCTCGCGTTAGGCTTCCAGTCCAGAAAGGAGCGGGTTGCGCGAGACTGGGAGATGCTACTGGCGCCTTCCTGGCCTCAGCTCCACTCCTGCCTTGCCTTTGCACCTAGTCCCCAGGCGTTCTTGTGGAGGGCTTAGTTGCCGGTGGGCTGCACACTGCCAAGCGCTCCAGCAGTGAGGGCTCTATTAGAGGCAAAGTGAGGGCAACTGGAAATCTATTCTTATGGTTGCTTGACCGCCGAGACTCAGCACAGCACGGAGAGCACAAGGATCACAGGGCCACTGGCTGGGGTCTGCAGCCCCACACACGCGGAGGCTGACTCGGTGAGCGCCCAGAAGTTGCCTGACAGACGTCAGTTCCCTATTGCTCTCCTCCCCAGCAGAGACGTGTGCAGGTGGTTAGGGCCTGCCCCTGCATTTCTGGGCTCCCGTCCACAGCCCCAGCTCAGGGAAGCAGCTCCTGAGCCAAGACCTGTGGGAGGCGCAGGGGGCCCCGCCTGGAAGCCTAGTTTACAGCATGCGGAAAGTGAGCCTCATTGGGAGAAGGGGCGCCAGCCCAGCTGCGTGCGGCTGCAATCACTGCTTTGGCGTAGTCGAGTGCCCCTCCATTACGGCAGAGCACCAGCTCTGCTCAGAGGCCCGATCTGGCAGAGTTGCTGGCGTGAGGCTGCTCTGCCCTTGGCGAGCCTTGCCCAGACTTGCCGCACGTTAGGCTTCCAGTCCAGAAAGGAGCGGGCTGCGTGAGACTGGGAGATGCTACTGGCGCCTTCCTGGCCTCAACTCCACTCCTGCCTTGCCTTTGCACCTAGTCCCAAGGCGTTCTTGTGGAGGGCTTAGTTGCCGGTTGGTTGCACACTGCCAAGCGCTCCAGCAGTGAGGGCTCTATTAGAGGCAATGGGAGGGCAACTGCAGGGCTCCTCCAGCGGTTGCTTGACCGCCCAGACTCAGCACAGCACGGAGAGCACAAGGCTCACAGGGCCCCTGGCTGGGGTCTGCAGCCCCACACACCGGAGGTGAACTCCGGGAGCGCCCAGAAGGTGCCTGACAGACGTCATTTCCCTAGTGCTCTCCTCTCCAGCAGAGACGTGTGCCGGTGCTTGGGGCCTGCCCCTGCGTGTCTGGGCTCCCGTCCACAACCCCAGCTCAGGGAAGCAGCTCCTGAGCCAAGACATGTGGGAGGCGCAGGTGGCCCCGCCTGGAAGCCTAATTTACAACATGCGGGAAGCGAGCCTCCTCCGGAGAAGAGAAGGCAGCCCTGCTGTGTGCGGCTGCATTCACTGCTTTGGCGGAGCCGAGTGCGTCTCCAGTACGGCAGAGCTCCAGCTCTGCTCAGAGGCCCGATCTGACAGAGTTGCTGGCGTTAGGCTCCTCTGTCCTGGGCGAGCCTTGCCCAGACTTGCCTCACACATAGGCTTCCAGTCCAGGAAGGAGCGGGCTGCGTGAGACAGGGAGATGCTACTCGCGCCTTCCTGGCCTCAGCTCCACTCCTGCCTTGCTTTTGCACCTAGTCCCCAGGCGTTCTTGTGAACGGCTTAGTTGCCGGTGGGTTGCACACTGCCAGGCGCTCCAGCCGTGAGGGCTCTATTAGAGGCAATGGGAGGGCAACTGCAGGGCTCCTCCAGTGGTTGCTTGACCGCCCAGACTCAGCAGAGCACGGAGAGCACAAGGCTCACAGGGCACCTGGCTGGGGTCTGCAGCCCCACACACGCGGAGGCTGACTCGGTGAGTGCCCAGAAGGTGCCTGACAGACGTCATTTCCCTAGTGCTCTCCTCCCCAGCAGAGACGTGTGCAGGTGGTTGGGGCCTGCCCCTGCGTGTCTGGGCTCCCGTCCACAGCCCCACCTCAGGGAAGCAGCTCCTCTGCCTAGACCTGTGGGAGTTGCAGGGGGCCCCGCCTGGAAGACTAGTTTACAGCATGCAGGAAGCGAGTCTCCTCGGGAGAAGAGGAGCCAGCCCAGCTGCGTGCGGCTGCAATCACTGCTTTGGCGGAGCCGAGTGCCCCTCCAGTACGGCAGAGCTCCAGCTCTGCTCAGAGGCCCGATCTGGCAGAGTTGCTGGCGTGAGGCTGCTCTGCCCAGGGCGAGCTTTGCCCAGACTTGCCTCGCGGCTAGGCTTCCAGTCCAGGAAGGAGCAGGCTGCGCGAGACTGGGAGATGCTACTGGCGCCTTCCTGGCCTCAGCTCCACTCCTGCCTTGCCTTTGAACCTAGTCCCCAGGCGTTCTTGTGAAAGGCTTAGTTGCCGGTGGGTTGCAAACTGCGAAGCGCTCCAGCGGTGAGGGCTCTATTAGAGGCAAAGGGAGGGCTACTGCAAGTCGTCTCTTGCGTTTGCTTGACCGCCCAGACACAGCACAGCACGGAAAGTACAAGCCTCACAGGGCCTCTGGCTGGGGTCTGCAGCCCCTCACACCGGAGGGAAACTCCGGGAGCGCCCAGAAGGTGCCTGACAGATGTCATTTCCCTAGTGCTCTCCTCCCCAGCAGAGACGTGTGCATGTGGTTGGGGCCTGCCCTTGAGTGTCTGGACTCACTTCCACAGCCCCAGCTCAGGGAAGCAGCTCCTCAGCTAAGACCTGTAGGAGGCGCGGGGCGCCCCCGCCTGGAAGCCCAGTTTATAGCATGCCGGAAGCGAGCCTCCTCAGTACAAGAGAAGGCAGCCCATCTGCGTGCGGCTGCAATCAGTACTTTGGCGGAGCCGAGTGCCCCTCCAGGACGGCAGAGCTCCTGCTCTGCTCAAAGGCCCGATCTCTCATAGTTGCTATCGTGAGGCTGCTGTGCCCTGGGCGAGCCTTGCCCAGACTTGCCTCGCGTTAGGCTTCCAGTCCAGAAAGGAGCGGGTTGCGCGAGACTGGGAGATGCTACTGGCGCCTTCCTGGCCTCAGCTCCACTCCTGCCTTGTCTTTGCACCTAGTCCCCAGGCGTTCTTGTGGAGGGCTTAGTTGCCGGTGGGTTGCACACTGCCAAGCGCTCCAGCAGTGAGGGCTCTATTAGAGGCAAAGTGAGGGCAACTGGAAATCTATTCTTATGGTTGCTTGACCGCCGAGACTCAGCACAGCACGGAGAGCACAAGGATCACAGGGCCACTGGCTGGGGTCTGCAGCCCCACACACGCGGAGGCTGACTCGGTGAGCGCCCAGAAGTTGCCTGACAGACGTCAGTTCCCTATTGCTCTCCTCCCCAGCAGAGACGTGTGCAGGTGGTTAGGGCCTGCCCCTGCATTTCTGGGCTCCCGTCCACAGCCCCAGCTCAGGGAAGCAGCTCCTGAGCCAAGACCTGTGGGAGGCGCAGGGGGCCCCGCCTGGAAGCCTAGTTTACAGCATGCGGAAAGCGAGCCTCAATGGGAGAAGGGGCGCCAGCCCAGCTGCGTGCGGCTGCAATCACTGCTTTGGCGTAGTCGAGTGCCCCTCCATTACGGCAGAGCCCCAGCTCTGCTCAGAGGCCCGATCTGGCAGAGTTGCTGGCGTGAGGCTGCTCTGCCCTGGGCGAGCCTTGCCCAGACTTGCCGCACGTTAGGCTTCCAGTCCAGAAAGGAGCGGGCTGCGTGAGACTGGGAGATGCTACTGGCGCCTTCCTGGCCTCAACTCCACTCCTGCCTTGCCTTTGCACCTAGTCCCAAGGCTTTCTTGTGGAGGGCTTAGTTGCCGGTGGGTTGCACACTGCCAAGCGCTCCAGCAGTGAGGGCTCTATTAGAGGCAATGGGAGGGCAACTGCAGGGCTCCTCCAGCGGTTGCTTGACCGCCCAGACTCAGCACAGCACGGAGAGCACAAGGCTCACAGGGCCCCTGGCTGGGGTCTGCAGCCCCACACACCGGAGGTGAACTCCGGGAGCGCCCAGAAGGTGCCTGACAGACGTCATTTCCCTAGTGCTCTCCTCTCAGCAGAGACGTGTGCCGGTGCTTGGGGCCTGCCCCTGCGTGTCTGGGCTCCCGTCCACAGCCCCAGCTCAGGGAAGCAGCTCCTGAGCCAAGACATGTGGGAGGCGCAGGTGGCCCCGCCTGGAAGCCTAATTTACAACATGCGGGAAGCGAGCCTCCTCCGGAGAAGAGAAGGCAGCCCTGCTGTGTGCGGCTGCATTCACTGCTTTGGCGGAGCCGAGTGCGTCTCCAGTACGGCAGAGCTCCAGCTCTGCTCAGAGGCCCGATCTGACAGAGTTGCTGGCGTTAGGCTGCTCTGTCCTGGGCGAGCCTTGCCCAGACTTGCCTCACACATAGGCTTCCAGTCCAGGAAGGAGCGGGCTGCGTGAGACAGGGAGATGCTACTCGCGCCTTCCTGGCCTCAGCTCCACTCCTGCCTTGCCTTTGCACCTAGTCCCCAGGCGTTCTTGTGAACGGCTTAGTTGCCGGTGGTTTGCACACTGCCAAGCGCTCCAGCCGTGAGGGCTCTATTAGAGGCAATGGGAGGGCAACTGCAGGGCTCCTCCAGCGGTTGCTTGACCGCCCAGACTCAGCACAGCACGGAGAGCACAAGGCTCACAGGGCCCCAGGCTGGGGTCTGCAGCCCCACACACCGGAGGGGAACTCCGGGAACGCCCAGAAGGTGCCTGACAGACGTCATTTCCCTAGTGCTCTCCTCCCCAGCAGAGACGTGTGCAGGTGGTTGGGGCCTGCCCTTGAGTGTCTGGACTCCCTTCCACAGCCCCAGCTCAGGGAAGCAGCTCCTCAGCTAAGACTTGTAGGAGGAGCGGGGCGCCACCGCCTAGAAGCCTAGTGCACAGCATGCGGGAAGCGAGCCTCCTCGGTAGAAGAGAAGGCAGCCCAGCTGCGTGCGGCTGCAATCAGTACGTTGGCGGAGCCGAGTGCCCCTCCAGTACGGCAGAGCTCCAGCTCTGCTCAAAGGCCCGATCTCTCACAGTTGCTTTCGTGAGGCTGCTCTGCCCAGGGCAAGTTTGCCCAGACTTGCCTTGCGGCTAGGCTTCCAGTCCAGGAAGGAGCAGGCTGCGCGAGACTGGGAGATGCTACTGGCGCCTTCCTGGCCTCAGCTCCACTCCTGCCTTGCCTTTGCACCTAGTCCCCAGGCGTTCTTGTGAAAGGCTTAGTTGCCGGAGGGTTGCACACTGCCAAGCGCTCCAGCAGTGAAGGCTCTATTAGAGGCAAAGGGAGGGCAACTTCAAGATTCCTTGTGCGGTTGCTTGACCGCCCAGACTCAGCACAGCACGGAGAGCACAAGGCTCACAGGGCCCCTGGCTGTGGTCTGCAGCCCCACACACGCGGAGGCGAACTCCGGGAGCGCCCAGAAGGTGCCTGACAGACGTCATTTCCCTAGTGCTCTCCTCCCCAGCAGAGACGTGTACAGGTGGTTTGGGCCTGCCCCTGCGTGTCTGGGCTCCCGTCCACAGCCCCAGCTCAGGGAAGCAGCTCCTGAGCCAAGACCTGTGGGAGGCGCACGGGGCCCCGCCTGGAAGCCTAGTTTACAGCATGCGGGAAGCGAGCCTCCTCAGGAGGAGAGAAGGCAGCCCTGCTGTGTGCGGCTGCATTCACTGCTTTGGCGGAGCCGAGTGCGCCTCCAGTACGGCAGAGCTCCATCTCTGCTCAGAGGCCCAATCTGGCAGAGTTGCTGGCGTGAGGCTGCTCTGCCCTGGGCGAGCCTTGCCCAGACTTGCCTCGCGGCTAAGCTTTCAGTCCAGGTAGGAGCAGGCTGCGCGAGACTGGGAGATGCTACTGGCGCCTTCCTGGCCTCAGCTCCACTCCTGCCTTGCCTTTGCACCTAGTCCCCAGGCGTTCTTGTGGAGGGCTTAGTTGCCGGTGGGATGCACACTGCCAAGCGCTCCAGCAGTGAGGGCTCTATTAGAGGCAATGGGAGGGCAACTGCAGGGTTCCTCCAGCGGTTGCTTGACCGCCCAGACTCAGCACAGCACCGAAAGTACAAGGCTCACAGGGCCCCTGGCTGGGGTCTGCAGCCCCACACCCCGGAGGGGAACTCCGGGAACGCCCAGAAGGTGCCTGACAGACGTCATTTCCCAAGTGCTCTCCTCCCCAGCAGAGACGTGTGCAGGTGGTTGGGGCCTGCCCTTTAGTGTCTGGACTCCCTTCCACAGCCACAGCTCAGGGAAGCAGCTGCTCAGCTAAGACCTGTAGGAGGCGCGGGGCGCCCCCGCCGGGAAGCCTAGTTTACAGCATGCCGGAAGCGAGCCTCCTCAGTACAAGAGAAGGCAGCCGAGCTGCGTGCGGCTGCAATCAGTTCTTTGGCGGAGCCGAGTGCCCCTCCAGTAGGGCAGAGCTCCAGCTCTGCTCAAAGGCCCGATCTCTCAGAGTTGCTGGCGTGAGTCTGCTGTGCCCTGGGCGAGCCTTGCCCAGACTTGAATCGCGTTAGGCTTCCAGTCCAGAAAGGAGCGGGCTGCCCGAGACTGGTAGATGCTACTGGCGCCTTCCTTGCCTCAGCTCCACTCCTGCCTTGCCTTTGCACCTAGTCCCCAGGCGTTCTTGTGGAGGGCTTAGTTGCCGGTGTGTTGCACACTGCCTAGCGCTCCAGCAGTGAGGGCTCTATTAGAAGCCATGGGAGGGCAACTGCAGGGCTCCTCCAGCGGTTGCTTGACCGCCCAGACTCAGCACAGCACGGAGAGCACAAGGCTCACAGGGCCCCTGGCTGGGGTCTGCAGCCCCACACACGCGGAGGCTGACTCGGTGAGCGCCCAGAAGGTGCCTGACAGACGTCATTTCCCTAGTGCTCTCCTCCCCAGCAGAGACTTGTGCAGGTGGTTTGGGCCTGCCCCTGCGTGTCTGGGCTCCCGAACACAGCCCCAGCTCAGGGAAGCAGCTCCTCAGCCAAGACCTGTAGGAGGCGCGGGGCGCCCCCGCCTGGAAGCCTAGTGCACAGCATGCGGGTTGCGAGCCTCCTTGGGAGAGGTTGAGGCAGCCCAGATGCGTTTGGCTGCAATCACTGCTTGGGCGGAGCCGAGTGCGCTTCCACTACGTCAGAGTTCCAGCTCTGCTCAGAGGCCCGATCTGGCAGAGGGCTGGCGTGAGGCTGCTCTGCCCTGGGCGAGCCTTGCCCATACTTGCCTCGCGGCTAGGCTTCCAGTCCAGAAAGGAGCGGGCTGCGCGAGACTGGGAGATGATACTGGCGCCTTCCTGGCCTCAGCTCCACGCCTGCCTTGCCTTTGCACCTAGCCCCCAGGAGTTCTTGTGGAGGGCTTAGTTGCCGGTGGGTTGCACACTGCCAAGCGCTCCAGCTTGAGGGCTCTATTAGAGGCCAAGTGAGGGCAACTGGAAGTCTATTCTTACGGTTGCTTGACCGCCCAGACTCAGCACAGCACAGAGAGCACAAGGCTCACAGGGCCCCTGGCTGGGGTCTGCAGCCCCACACACGGGGAGGCTGACTCGGTGAGCGCCCAGAAGGTGTCTGACAGACGTCATTTCCCTAGTGCTCTCCTCCCCAGCAGAGACGTGTGCAGGTGGTTGGGGCCTGCCCCTGCGTGTCTGGGCTCCCGTCCACAGCCCCAGCTTAGGGAAGCAGCTCCTAAGCCAAGACATGTGGGATGCGCAGGGGGCCCCGCCTCGAAGCCTAGTTTACAGCATGCGGGAAGCGACCCTCCTCGGGAGAAGAGAAGGCAGCCCTGCTGTGTGCGGCCGCATTCACTGCTTTGGCGGAGCCGAGTGCGCCTCCAGTACAGCAGAGCTCCAGCTCTGCTCAGAGGCCCGATCTGGCAGAGTTGCTGGCGTAAGGTTGCTCTACCCTGGGCGAGCCTTGCCAAGACTTGCCTTGCGGTTAGGCTTCCAGTCCAGGAAGGAGCAGGCTGCGCGAGACTGGGAGATGATACTGGCGCCTTCCTGGCCTCAGCTCCACTCCTGCCTTGCCTTTGCACCTAGTCCCCAGGCGTTCTCGTGGAGGGCTTCGTTGCCGGTGGGTTGCACACTGCCAAGCGCTCCAGCAGTGAGGGCTCTATTAGAGGCAAAGTGAGGGCAACTGGAATTCTATTCTTACGGTTGCTTGACCGCCCAGACTCAGCACAGCACGGAGAGCACAAGGCTCACAGGGCCCCTGGCTGGGGTCTGCAGCCCCACACACGTGGAGGCTGACTCGGTGAGCGCCCAGAAGGTGCCTGACAGACGTCATTTCCCTAGTGCTCTCCTCCCCAGCAGAGACGTGTGCAGGTGGTTGGGGCCTGCCCTTGAGTGTCTGGAATCCCTTCCACAGCCCCAGCTCAGGGAAGCAGCTCCTCAGCTAAGACCTGTAGGAGGCGCGGGGCGCCCCCGCCTGGAAGCCCAGTTTATAGCATGCCGGAAGCGAGCCTCCTCAGTACAAGAGAAGGCAGCCCAGCTGCGTGCGGCTGCAATCAGTACTTTGGCGGAGTCGAGTGCCCCTCCAGTACAGCAGAGCTCCAGCTCTGCTCAAAGGCCCGATCTCTCATAGTTGCTGGCGTGAGGCTGCTCTGCCCTGGGCGAGCCTTGCCCAGACTTGCCTCGCGTTAGACTTCCAGTCCAGAAATGAGCGGGCTGCGCGAGACTGGGAGATGCTACTGGCGCCTTCCTGGCCTCAGCTCCACTCCTGCCTTGCCTTTGCACCTAGCCCCAGGCGTTCTTGTGGAGGGCTTAGTTGCCGGTGGGTTGCACACTGCCAAGCGCTCCAGCAGTGAGGGCTCTATTAGAGGCAAAGTGAGGGCAACTGGAAGTCTATTCTTACGGTTGCTTGACCGCGGAGACTCAGCACAGCACGGAGAGCACAAGGCTCACAGGGCCCCTGGCTGGGGTCTGCAGCCCCACACACGCGGAGGCTGACTCGGTGAGCGCCCAGAAGGTGCCTGACAGACGTCATTTCCCTATTGCTCTCCTCCCCAGCAGAGACGTGTGCAGGTGGTTGGGGCCTGCCCCTGCGTGTCTGGGCTCCCGTCCACAGCCCCAGCTCAGGGAAGCAGCTCCTCAGCCAAGACCTGTGGGAGGCGCAGGGGTGCCGCCTGGAAGCCTAGTTTACAGCATGCAGGAAGCGAGTCTCCTCGGGAGAAGAGGAGCCAGCCCAGCTGCGTGCGGCTGCAATCACTGCTTTGGCGGAGCCGAGTGCCCCTCCAGTACGGCAGAGCTCCAGCTCTGCTCAGAGGCCCTATCTGGCAGAGTTGCTGGCGTGAGACTGCTCTGCCCAGGGCGAGCTTTGCCCAGACTTGCCTCGCGGCTAGGCCTCCAGTCCAGGAAGTAGCAGGCTACGCGAGACTGTGAGATGCTACTGGCGCCTTCCTGGCCTCAGCTCCACTCCTGCCTTTCCTTTGCACCTAGTCCCCAGGCGTTCTTGTGGAGGGCTTAGTTGCCGGTGGGTTGCACACTGCCAAGCGCTCCAGCTTGAGGGCTCTATTAGAGGCAAAGGGAGGGCTACTGCAAGTCACCTTTTGCGTTTGCTTGACCACCCAGACTCTGCACTGCACGGAAAGCACAAGGCTCACAGGGCCCCTGGCTGGGGTCTGCAGCCCCACACACCGGAGGGGAAATCTGGGAGCGCCCAGACGGTGCCAGACAAACGTCATTTCCCTAGTGCTCTCCTCCCCAGCAGAGACGTTTGCAGGTGGTTGGGGCCTGCCCTTGAGTGTCTGGACTCCCTTCCACAGCCCCAGCTCAGGGAAGCAGCTCCTCAGCTAAGACCTGTAGGAGGCGCGGGGCGCCCCCGCCTGGAAGCCCAGTTTATAGCATGCCGGCAGCGAGCCTCCTCAGTACAAGAGAAGGCAGCCCAGCTGCGTGCGGCTGCAATCAGTACTTTGGCGGAGCCGAGTGCCCCTCCAGTACGGCAGAGCTCTAGCTCTGCTCAAAGGCCCGATCTCTCATAGTTGCTGGTGTGAGGCTGCTGTGCCCTGGGCGAGCCTTGCCCAGACTTGCCTCGCGTTAGGCTTCCAGTCCAGAAAGGAGCGGGTTGCGCGTGACTGGGAGATGCTACTGGCGCCTTCCTGGCCTCAGCTCCACTCCTGCCTTGCCTTTGCACCTAGTCGCCAGGCGTTCTTGTTGAGGGCTTAGTTGCCGGTGGGTTGCACACTGCCAAGCGCTCCAGCAGTGAGGGCTCTATTAGAGGCAAAGTGAGGGCAACTGGAAGTCTATTCTTACGGTTGCTTGACCGCCGAGACTCAGCACAGCACGGAGAGCACAAGGATCACAGGGCCACTGGCTGTGGTCTGCAGCCCCACACACGCGGAGGCTGACTCGGTGAGCACCCAGAAGGTGCCTGACAGACGTCATTTCGCTAGTGCTCTCCTCCCCAGCAGAGACGTGTGCAGGTGCTTGGGGCCTGCCCCTGCGTGTCTGGGCTCCCGTCCACAGCCCCAGCTCAGGGAAGCAGCTCCTGAGCTAAGACCTGTGGGAGGCGCAGGGGGCCCTGCCTGGAAGCCTAGTTTACAGCATGCGGGAAGCGAGCCTCCTCGGGATAAGAGAAGGCAGCCCTGCTGCGTGTGGCTGCATTCACTGCTTTGGCGGAGCCGAGTGCGCCTATAGTACTGCAGAGCCCCAGCTCTGCTCAGAGGCCCGATCTGGCAGAGCTGCTGGCCTGAGGCTGCGCTGCCCTGGGCGAGCCTTGCCCAAACTTGCCTCGTGGCTAGGCTTCCAGTCCAGGAAGGAGCAGGCTGCGCGAGACTGGGAGATTCTACTGGCGCCATCCTGGCCTCAGCTCCACTCCTGCCTTGCCTTTACACCTAGTCCCCAGGCGTTCTTGTGGAGGGCTTAATAGCCGGTGTGTTGCACACTGCCAAGCGCTCCAGCAGTGAGGGCTCTATTAGAGGCAAAGGGAGGGCTACTTCAAGTCGACTCTTGCGTTTGCTTGACCGCCCAGACTCAGCACAGCACGGAAAGCACAAGGCTCACAGGGCCCCTGGCTGGGGTCTGCAGCCCCACACACCGGAGTCGAACTCCTGGAGCACCCAGAAGGTGCCTGACAGACGTCATTTCCCTAGTGCTCTCCTCCCCAGCAGAGACGTGTGCAGGTGGTTGGGGCCTGCCCCTGCGTGTCTGGGCTCCTGTCCACAGCCCCAGCTCAGGGAAGCAGCTCGTCAGCCAAGACCTGTAGGAGGCGCGGGTCGCCCCCGCCTGGAAGCCTAGTGCACAGCATGCGGGAAGCGAGCCTCCTTGGGAGAAGAGGAGGAAGCCAAGATGCGATGGGCTGCAATCACTGCTTGGGCGGAGCCGAGTGCGCCTCCAGTAGGGCAGAGCTCCAGCTCTGCTCAGAGGCCCGATTTAGCAGAGTGCTGGCGTGAATCTGCTCTGCCCTGGGCGAGCCTTGCCCAGACTTGCCTCGCGGCTAGGCTTCCAGTCCAGAAACGAGCGGGCTGCGCGAGACTGGGAGATGCTACTGGCGCCTTCCTGGCCTCAGCTCCACTCCTGCCTTGCCTTTGCTCCTAGTCCCCAGGCGTTCTTGTGGAGGGCTTAGTTGCCGGTGGCTTGCACACTGCAAAGCTCTCCAGCTTGAGGGCTCTATTAGAGGCAAAGTGAGGGCAACTGGAAGTCTATTCTTACAGTTGCTTGACCGCCCAGACTCAGCACAGCACGGAGAGCACAAGGCTCACAGGGCCCCTGGCTGGGGTCTGCAGCCCCACACACGTGGAGGCTGACTCGGTGAGCGCCCAGAAGGTGCCTGACAGACGTCATTTCCTTAGTGCTCTCCGCCCCAGCAGAGACGTGTGCAGGTGGTTGGGGCCTGCCCCTGCGTGTCTGGGCTCCCGTCCACAGCCCCAGCTTAGGGAAGCAGCTCCTAAGCCAAGACATGTGGCATGCGCAGGGGGCCCCGCCTGGAAGCCTAGTTTACAGCATGCGGGAAGCGAGCCTCCTCGGGAGAAGAGAAGGCAGCACTGCTGTGTGCGGCCGCATTCACTGCTTTGGCGGTGCCAAGTGCGCCTCCAGTACTGCAGAGCTCCAGCTCTGCTCAGATGGCCCGATCTGGCAGAGTTGCTGGCGTGAGGTTGCTCTACCTTGGGCGAGCCTTGCCCAGACTTGCCTCGCGGTTAGGCTTCCAGTCCAGGAAGGAGCAGGCTGCGTCAGACTGGGAGATGCTACTGGCGCCTTCCTGGCCTCAGCTCCACTCCTGCCTTGCCTTTGCACCTAGTCCCCAGGCGTTGTTGTGGAGGGCTTAGTTGCCGGTGGGTTGCACACTGCCAAGCGCTCCAGCTTGAGGGCTCTATTAGAAGCAAAGGGAAGGCTACTGCAAGTCACCTCTTGCGTTTGCTTGACCGCCCAGACTCAGCACAGCACGGAAAATACAAGGCTCACAGGGCCCCTGGCTGGGGTCTGCAGCCCCACACACCGGAGGGAAACTCCGGGAGCGCCCAGAAGGTGCCTGACAGATGTCATTTCCCTAGTGCTCTCCTCCCCAGCAGATACGTGTGCAGGTGGTTGGGGCCTGCCCTTGAGTGTCTGGACTTCCTTCCACAGATCCATCTCAGGGAAGCAGCTCCTCAGCTAAGACCTGTAGGAGGCGCGGGGCGCCCCCGCCCAGAAGCCTAGTTTACAGCATGACGGAAGCGAGCCTCCACAGTACAAGAGAATGCAGCCCAGCTACGTGCGGCTGCAATCAGTACTTTGGCGGAGCCGAGTGCCCCTCCAGTACGGCAGAGCTCCAGCTCTGCTCAAAGGCCCGATCTCTCAGAGTTGCTTTCGTGAGGCTGCTGTGCCCTGGGCGAGCCTTGCCCAGACTTGCCTCGCGTTAGGCTTCCAGTCCAGAAAGGAGGGGGCTGCGTGAGACTGGGAGATGCTACTGGCGCCTTCCTGGCCTCAGCTCCACTCCTGCCTTGCCTTTGCACCTAGTCCCCAGGCGTTCTTGTGGAGGGCTTATTTGCCTTTGTGTTGCACACTGCCAAGCGCTCCAGCAGTGAGGGCTCTATTAGTGGTAATGGGAGGGCATCTGCAGGGCTCCTCCAGCGGTTGCTTGACCGCCCAGACTCAGCACAGCACTTAGAGCACAAGGCTCACAGGGTCCCTGGCTGGGGTATGCAGCCCCACACACGCGGAGGCTGACTCGGTGAGCGCCCAGAAGGTGCCTGACAGACGTCATTTCCCTAGTGCTCTCCTCCCCAGCAGAGACTTGTGCAGGTGGATGGGGCCTGCCCCTGCGTGTCTGGGCTCCCGTCCACAGCCCCAGCTCAGGGAAGCAGCTCCTCAGCCAAGACCTGTGGGAGGCGCATGGGCCCCGCCTGGAAGCCCAGTTTACAGCATGCGGTAAGCGAGCGTCCTCGGGAGAAGAGGAGCCAGCCCAGCTGCGTGCGGCTGCAATCACTGCTTTGGCGGAGCCGAGTGCCCCTCCAGTACGGCAGAGCTCCAGCTCTGCTCAGAGGCCCGATCTGGCAGAGTTGCTGGCGTGAGGCTGCTCTGCCCAGGGCGAGCTTTGCCCAGACTTGCCTCGCGGCTAGGCTTCCAGTCCAGGAAGGAGCAGGCTGCGCGAGAGTGGGAGATGCTACTGGCGCCTTCCTGGCCTCAGCTCCACTCCTGCCTTGCCTTTGCACCTAGTCCCCAGCCGTTCTTGTGAAAGGCTTAGTTGCCGGTGGGTTGCACACTGCCAAGCGCTCCAGCTTGAGGGCTCTATTAGAGGCAAAGGGAGGGCTACTGCAAGTCACCTCTTGCGTTTGCTTGACCACCCAGACTCTGCACTGCACGGAAAGCACAAGGCTCACAGGGCCCCTGGCTGGGGTCTGCAGCCCCACACACCGGAGGGGAAATCTGGGAGCGCCCAGACGGTGCCAGACAAACGTCATTTCCCTAGTGCTCTCCTCCCCAGCAGAGACGTTTGCAGGTGGTTGGGGCCTGCCCTTGAGTGTCTGGACTCCCTTCCACAGCCCCAGCTCAGGGAAGCAGCTCCTCAGCTAAGACTTGTAGGAGGCGCGGGGCGCCCCCGCCTGGAAGCCCAGTTTATAGCATGCCGGCAGCGAGCCTCCTCAGTACAAGAGAAGGTAGCCCAGCTGCGTGCGGCTGCAATCAGTACTTTGGCGGAGCCGAGTGCCCCTCCAGTACGGCAGAGCTCTAGCTCTGCTCAAAGGCCCGATCTCTCATAGTTGCTGGTGTGAGGCTGCTGTGCCCTGGGCGAGCCTTGCCCAGACTTGCCTCGCGGCTAGGCTTCCAGTCCAGAAAGGAGCGGGTTGCGCGTGACTGCGAGATGCTACTGGCGCCTTCCTGGCCTCAGCTCCACTCCTGCCTTGCCTTTGCACCTAGTCGCCAGGCGTTCTTGTTGAGGGCTTAGTTGCCGGTGGGTTGCACACTGCCAAGCGCTCCAGCAGTGAGGGCTCTATTAGAGGCAAAGTGAGGGCAACTGGAAGTCTATTCTTACGGTTGCTTGACCGCCAAGACTCAGCACAGCACGGAGAGCACAAGGATCACAGGGCCACTGGCTGTGGTCTGCAGCCCCACACACGCGGAGGCTGACTCGGTGAGCACCCAGAAGGTGCCTGACAGACGTCATTTCGCTAGTGCTCTCCTCCCCAGCGGAGACGTGTGCAGGTGCTTGGGGCCTGCCCCTGCGTGTCTGGGCTCCCGTCCACAGCCCCAGCTCAGGGAAGCAGCTCCTGAGCCAAGACCTGTGGGAGGCGCAGGGGGCCCCGCCTGGAAGCCTAGTTTACAGCATGCGGGAAGCGAGCCTCCTCGGGAGAAGAGAAGGCAGCCCTGCTGCGTGTGGCTGCATTCACTGCTTTGGCAGAGCCGAGTGCACCTCCAGTACGGCAGAGCTCCAGCTCTGCTCAGAGTCCGGATCTGGCAGAGTTGCTTGCGTTAGGCTGCTCTGTCCTGGGCGAGCCTTGCCCAGACTTGCCTAGCACATAGGGTTCCAGTCCAGGAAGCAGCGGGCTGCGCAAGACTGGGAGATGCTACTGGCGTCTTCCTGGCCTCAGCTCCACTCCTGCCTTGCCTTTGCACCTAGTTCCCAGGCGTTTCTGTGGAGGGCTTATTTGCCGTTGTGTTGCACACTGCCAAGCGCTCCAGCAGTGAGGGCTCTATTAGAGGCAATGGGAGGGTAACTGCAGGGCTCCTCCAGCGGCTGCTTGACCGCCCAGACTCAGCACAGCACGGAGAGCACAAGGCTCACAAGGCCCCTGGCTGGGGTCTTCAGCCCCACACACGCGGAGGCCGAGTCGGTGAGCGCGCAGAAGGTGCCTGACAGACGTCATTTCCCTAGTGCTCTCCTCCCCAGCAGTGACGTGTGCAGGTGGTTGGGGCCTGCCCCTGCGTGTCTGGGCTCCTGTCCACAGCCCCAGCTCAGGAAAGCAGCTCCTGAGCCAAGACCTGTGGGAGGCGGAGAGGGCCCCGCCTGGAAGCCTAGTTTACAGCATGCGGGAAGCGAGACTCTTCGGGAGAAGAGGAGCCAGCCCAGCTGCGTGCGGCTGCAATCAATACTGTGGCGGAGCCGAGTGCCCCTCCAGTACGGCAGTGCTCCAGCTCTGCTCAGAGGCCCGATCTGGCAGAGTTGCTGGCGTGAGGCTGCTCTGCCCTGGGCGAGCCTTGCCCAGACTTGCCTCGCGGCTAGGCTTCCAGTCCAGGAAGGAGCAGGCTGCGTGAGACTGGGAGATGCTACTGGCGCCTTTCTGGCCTCAGCTCCACTCCTGTCTTGCCTTTGCACCTAATCCCCAGGCGTTCTTGTGGAGGGCTTAGTTGCCGGTGGGTTGCACACTGCCAAGCGCTCCAGCAGTGAGGGCTCTTTTAGAGGCAATGGGAGGGCAACTGCATGGCTCCTCCAGCGGTTGCTTGACCGCCCAGACAGCACATTACGGAGAGCCCAAGGCTCACAGGGCCCCTGGCTGGGGTCTGCAGCCCCACACACCGGAGGGGAATTCCGGGAGCGCCCAGAAGGTGCCAGACAGACGTCATTTTCCTAGTGCTCTCCTCCCCAGGAGAGACGTGTTCAGGTGGTTGGGGCCTGCCCTTGAGTGTCTGGACTCCCTTCCACAGCCCCAGCTCAGGGAAGCAGCTCCTCAGCTAAGACCTGTAGGAGGCGCGGGGCGCCCCCGCCGGGAAGCCTAGTTTACAGCATGCCAGAAGCGAGCCTCCTCAGTACAAGAGAAGGCAGCCCAGCTGCGTGGGAATGCAATCAGTACTTTGGCGGAGCCGAGTGCCCCTCCAGTACGGCAGAGCTCCAGCTCTGCTCAAAGGCCCGATCTCTCATAGTTGCTGGCGTGAGCCTCCTGTGCCCTAGGCGAGCCTTGCCCAGAGTTGCCTCGCGTAGGCTTCCTGTCTAGAATGGAGTGGGCTGCGCGAGACTGGGAGATGCTACTGGCGCCTTCCTGGCCTCAGCTCCACTCTTGCCTTGCCTTTGCAGCTAGTCCCCAGGCGTTCTTGTGGAGGGCTTAGTTGCCGGTGGGTTGCACACTGCCAAGCGCTCCAGCAGTGAGGGCTCTATTAGAGGCAATGGGAGGGCAACTGCAGGGCTCCTCCAGCGGTTGCTTGACCGCCCAGACTCAGCACAGCACGGAGAGCACAAGGCTCACAGGGCCCCTGGCTGGGGTCTGCAGCCCCACACACGCGGAAGCTGACTCGGTGAGCGCCCAGAAGGTGCCTGACAGACGTCATTTCCCTAGTGCTGTCCTCCCCAGCAGAGACGTGTGCAGGTGGTTGGGGCCTGCCCCTGCGTGTCTGGGCTCCCGTCCACAGCCCCAGCTCAGTGTAGCAGCTCCTGAGCCAAGACATGTGTGCGGCGAGGGGGGCCCTGCCTGGAAGGCTAGTTTACGGCATGCGGGAAGCGAGCCTCCTCGGGAGAAGAGAAGGCAGCCCTGCTGTGTGCGGCTGCATTCACTGCTTTGGCGGAGCCGAGTGCCCCTCCATTACGGCAGAGCTCCAGCTCTGCTCAGAGGCCCGATCTGGCAGAGCTGCTGGCGTGAGGCTGTTCTGCCCTGGGCGAGCCTTGCCCAGACTTGCCGCACGTTAGGCTTCCAGTCCAGATAGGAGCGGGCTGCGTGAGACTGGGAGATGCTACTGGCGCCTTCCTGGCCTCAGCTCCACTCCTGCCTTGCCTTTGCACCTAGTCCCCAGGCGTTCTTGTGAAAGGCTTAGTTGCCGGTGGGTTGCACACTGCCAAGCGCTCCAACAGTGAGGGCTGTATTTTAGGCAATGGGGGGCAACTGCAGGGCTCCTCCAGCGGCTGCTTGACCGCCCAGACGCAGCACAGCACGGAGAGCACAAGGCTCACAGGGCCCCTGGCTGGGGTCTGCAGCCCCACACACGCGTATGCCGAGTCGGTGAGCGCGCAGAAGGTGCCTGACAGACGTCATTTCCCTAGTGCTCTCCTCCCCAGCAGAGACGTGTGCAGGTGGTTGGGGCCTGCCCCTGCGTGTCTGGGCTCCTGTCCACAGCCCCAGCTCAGGGAAGCAGCTCCTGAGCCAAGACCTGTGGGAGGCGCAGGGGGCCCCGCCTGGAAGCTTAGTTTACAGCATGCGGGAAGCGAGACTCCTCGGGAGAAGAGGAGCCAGCCCAGCTGCGTGCGGCTGCAATCAATACTTTGGCGGAGCCGAGTGCCCCTCCAGTACGGCAGTGCTCCAGCTCTGCTCAGAGGCCCGATCTGGCAGAGTTGCTGGCGTGAGGCTGCTCTGCCTTGGGCGAGCCTTGCCCAGACTTGCCTCGCGGCTTGGCTTCCAGTCCAGGAAGGAGCAGGCTGCGCAAGACTGGGAGATGCTACTGGCGCCTTCCTGGCCTCAGCTCCACTCCTGCCTTGCCTTTGCACCTAGCCCCAGGCGTTCTTGTGGAGGGCTTAGTTGCCGGTGGGTTGCACACTGCCACGCGCTCCAGCAGTGAGGGCTCTATTAGAGGCAATGGGAGGGCAACTGCAGGGATCCTCCAGCGGTTGCCTGACGGCCCAGACAGCACAGGACGGAGAGCCCAAGGCTCACAGGTCCCCTGGCTGGGGTCTGCAGCCCCACACACCGGAGGGGAATTCCGGGAGCACCCAGAAGGTGCCAGACAGACGTCATTTTCCTACTGCTCTCCTCCCCAGCAGAGACGTGTGCAGGTGGTTGGTGCCTGCCCTTGAGTGTCTGGACTCCCTTCCACAGCCCCAGCTAAGGGAAGCAGCTCCTCAGCTAAGACCTGTAGGAGGCGCGGGGCGCCCCCGCCGGGAAGCCTAGTTTACAGCATGCCGGAAGCGAGCCTCCTCAGTACAAGAGAAGGCAGCCGAGCTGCGTGCGGCTGCAATCAGTACTTTGGCGGAGCCGAGTGCCCCTCCAGTACGGCAGAGCTCCAGCTCTGCTCAAAGGCCCGATCTCTCATAGTTGCTGTTGTGAGCCTCCTGTGCCCTGGGCGAGCCTTGCCCAGTCTTGCCTCGCGTTAGGCTTCCAGTCCAGAAAGGAGCGGGCTGCGCGAGACTGGGAGATGCTACTGGCGCCTTCCTGGCCTCAGCTCCACTCCTGCCTTGCCTTTGCACCTAGTCCCCAGGCGTTCTTGTGGAGGGCTTAGTTGCCGGTGGGTTGCACACTGCCAAGCGCTCCAGCAGTGAGGGCTCTATCAGAGGCAAAGGGAGGGCTACTGCAAGTCGTCTCTTGCGTTTGCTTGACCGCCCAGACGCAGCACAGCACGGAAAGCAGAAGGCTCACAGGGCCCCTGGCTGGGGTCTGCAGCCCCACACACCGGAGGCGAACTCCGGGAGCGCACAGAAGGTGCCTGAAAGACGTCATTTCCCTAGTGCTCTCCTCTCCAGCAGAGACGTGTGCAGGTGGTTTGGGCCTGCCCCTGCGTGTCTGGGCTCCCGTCCACAGCCCCAGCTCAGGGAAGGAGTTCCTGAGCCAAGACCTGTAGGAGGCGCAGTGGGCCCCGCCTGGAAGCCTAGTTTACAGAATGCGGGAAGCGAGCCTCCTCAGGAGAAGAGAAGCCAAGCCGGCTGCGTGCGGCTGCATTCACTGCTTGGGCGGAGCCGAGTGCGCTTCCAGTACGGCAGAGCTCCAGCACTGCTCAGAGCCCCGATCTGGCAGAGTTGCTGGCGTGAGGCTGCTCTGCCCTGGGGGAGCCTTGCCCAGACTTGCCTCGCACATAGGCTTCCAGTCCAGAAAGGAGCAGGCTGCGCGAGACTGGGAGATGCTACTGGCGCCTTCCTGACCTCAGGTCCACTCCTGCCTTGCCTTTGCACCTAGTCCCTAGGCGTTCTTCTGGAGGGCTTAGTAGCCGGTGGGTTGCACACTGCCAAGCGCTCCAGCAGTGAGGGCTCTATTAGAGGCAATGGGAGGGCAACTGCATGGCTCCTCCAGCGGTTGCTTGACCGCCCAGACAGGACAGTACGGAGAGCCCAAGGCTCACAGGGCCCCTGGCTGGGGTCTGCAGCCCCACACACCGGAGGGGAATTCCGGGAGCCCCCAGAAGGTGCCAGACAGACGAAATTTTCCTAGTGCTCTCCTCCCCAGCAGAGACGTGTTCAGGTGGTTGGGGCCTGCCCTTGAGTGTCTGGACTCCCTTCCACAGCCCCAGCTCAGGGAAGCAGCTCCTCAGCTAAGACCTGTAGGAGGCGCGGGGCGTCCCCGCCGGGAAGCCTAGTTTACAGCATGCCAGAAGCGAGCCTCCTCAGTACAAGAGAAGGCAGCCCAGCTGCGTGGGAATGCAATCAGTACTTTGGCGGAGCCGAGTGCCCCTCCAGTACGGCAGAGCTCCAGCTCTGCTCAAAGGCCCGATCTCTCATAGTTGCTGGCGTGAGCCTCCTGTGCCCTAGGCGAGCCTTGCCCAGACTTGCTTCGCGTAGGCTTCCTGTCCAGAATGGAGCGGGCTGCGCGAGACTGGGAGATGCTACTGGCGCCTTCCTGGCCTCAGCTCCACTCCTGCCTTGCCTTTGCAGCTAGTCCCCAGGCGTTCTTGTGGAGGGCTTAGTTGCCGGTGGGTTGCACACTGCCAAGCGCTCCAGCAGTGAGGGCTCTATTAGAGGCAATGGGAGGGCAACTGCAGGGCTCCTCCAGCAGTTGCCTGACCGTCCAGACTCAGCACAGCACGGAGAGCACAAGGCTCACGGGGCCCCTGGCTGGGGTCTGCAGCCCCACACACGCGGAGGCTGACTCGGTGAGCGCCAAGAAGGTGCCTGAGAGTTGTCATTTCCCTAGTGCTGTCCTCCCCAGCAGAGACGTGTGCAGGTGGTTGGGGCCTGCCCCTGCGTGTCTGGGCTCCCGTCCACAGCCCCAGCTCAGTGTAGCAGCTCCTGAGCCAAGACATGTGGGCGGCGAGGGGGGCCCTGCCTGGAAGGCTAGTTTACAGCATGCGGGAAGCGAGCCTCCTCGGGAGAAGAGAAGGCAGCCCTGCTGTGTGCGGCTGCATTCACTGCTTTGGCGGAGACGAGTGTGCCTCCAGTACGGCAGAGCTCCAGCTCTGCTCAGAGGCCTGATCTGGCAGAGTTGCTGGCGTGAGGCTGCTCTGCCCTGGGCGAGCCTTGCCCAGACTTGCCTCTCGGCTAGGCTTCCAGTCCAGGAAGGAGCAGGCTGCGCGAGACTGGGAGATTCTACTGGCGCTTTCCTGGCCTAAGCTCCACTCCTGCCTTGCCTTTGCACCTAGTCCCCAGGCGTTCTTTTGGAGGGCTTAGTTGCCGGTGGGTTGCACACTGCCAAGCGCTCCAGCAGTGAGCGCTCTATTAGAGGCAATGGGAGGGCAACTGCAGGGCTCCTCCAGCGGTTGCTTGACCGCCCAAACTCAGCACAGCACGGAGAGCACAAGGCTCACAGGGCCCCTGGCTGGGGTCTGCAGTCCCACACACGCGGAGGCTGACTCGGTGAGCGCCCAGAAGGTGCCTGACAGACATCATTTCCCTAGTGCTCTCCTCCCCAGCAGAGACATGTGCAGGTGGTTGGGGCCTGCCCCTGCGTGTCTGGGCTCCCGTCCACAGCCCCACCTCAGGGAAGCAGCTCCTCAGCCAAGACCTGTGGGAGGCGCAGGGGGCCCCGCCTGGAAGCCCAGTTTACAGCATGCGGGATTCGAGCCTCCCTCGGAGAAGGGGAGGCAGCCCAGCTGCGTGCGGCTGCAATCACTGCTTTGGCGGAGCCGAGTGCCCCTCCAGTACGGCAGAGCTCCAGCTATGCTCAAGGCCAGATCTGGCAGAGCTGCTGGCGTGAGGCTTCTCTGCCCTGGGCGAACCTTGCCCAGAATTGCCTTGCGGCTAGGCTTCCAGTCCAGAAACGAGCGGGCTGCGTGAGACTGGGAGATGCTACTGGCGCCTTCCTGGCCTCAGCTCCACTCCTGCCTTGCCTTTGCACATAGTCCTCAGGCGTTCTTGTGGAGGGCTTAGTTGCCGGTGGGTTGCACACTGCCAAGCGCTCCAGCAGTGAGGGCTCTATTAGAGGCAATGGGAGGGCAACTGGAAGTCTATTCTTACGGTTGCTTGACCACCGAGACTCAGCACAGCACGGAGAGCACAAGGATCACAGGGCCACTGGCTGGGGTCTGCAGCCCCACACACGCGGAGGCTGACTCGGTGTGCGCCCAGAAGGTGCCTGACAGACGTCATTTCCCTAGTGCTCTCCTCTCCAGCAGAAACGTGTGCAGGTGGTTAGGGCCTGCCCCTGCGTTTCTGGGCTCCCGTCCAAAGCCCCAGCTCAGGGAAGCAGCTCCTCAGCCTAGACCTGTGGGAGGCGAAGGGGGCCCTGCCTGGAAGCCTCGTTTACAGCATGCGGGAAGCGAGCTTCCTCGGGAGAAGAGAAGGCAGCCCTGCTGTGTGCGGCTGCAATCACTGCTTTGGCGGAGTCGAGTGCCCCTCCATTACGGCAGACCTCCAGCTCTGCTCAGAGGCCCGATCTGGCAGAGTTGCTTGCGCGAGGCTGCTCTGTCCTGGGTGAGCCTTGCTCAGAATTGCCGCACGTTAGGCTTCCACTCCAGAAAGGAGCGGGCTGCGTGAGCCTGGGAGATGATACTGGCGCCTTCCTGGCCTCAGCTCCACTCCTGCCTTGCCTTTGCACCTAGTCCCCAGGCGTTCTTGTGGAGGGTTTAGTTGCCGGTGGGTTGCACACTGCCAAGCGCTACAGCAGTGAGGGCTCTATTAGAGGCAATGGGAGGGCAACTGCAGGGCTCCTCCAGCGGTTGCTTGACCGCCCAGACAAAGCACCTCACGGAGAGCACAAGGCTCACAGGGACCCTGGCTGGGGTCTGCAGCCCCACACACCGGAGGTGAACTCCGGGAGCGCCCAGAAGGTGCCTGAGAGACGTCATTTCCCTCGTGCTCTCCTTCCCAGCAGAGACGAGTGCAGGTGGTTGGGGCCTGATCCTGCGTGTCTGGGCTCCCGTCCACAGCCCCAGCTCAGGGAAACAGCTCCTGAGCCAAGACCTGTGGGAGGCGCAGGGGGCCCCGCCTGAAAACCTAGTTTACAGCATGCGGGAAGCGAGCTTCCTCGGGAGAAGAGAAGGCAGCCCTGCTGTGTGCGGCTGCATTCACTGCTTTGGCGGAGCCGAGTGCGCCTCCAGTACGGCAGAGCTCCAGCTCTGCTCAAAGGCCCGATCTCTCATAGTTGCTGGCGTGAGCCACCTGTGCCCTGGGCGATTCTTCCCCAGACTTGCCTCGCGTTGGCTTCCTGTCCAGAAAGGAGCGGGCTGCGGGAGACTGGGAGATGCTACTGGCGCATTCCTGGCCTCAGCTCCACTCCTGCCTTGCCTTTGCAGCTCGTCCCCAGGCGTTCTTGTGGAGGGCTTAGTTGCCGGTGGGTTGCACACTGCCAAGCGCTCCAGCAGTGAGGGCTCTATTAGAGGCAATGGGAGGGCAACTGCAGGGCTCCTCCAGCGGTTGCTTGACCGCCCAGACTCAGCACAGCACGGAGAGCACAAGGCTCACAGGGCCCCTGGCTGGGGTCTGCAGCCCCACACACCGGAGGTGAACTCCGGGAGCGCCCAGAAGGTGCCTGAGTGCCGTCATTTCCCTAGTGCTCTCCTCCCAGGCAGAGACGTGTGCAGGTGGTTGGGGCCTACCCCTGCCTTTCTGAGCTCCCGTCCACAGCCCCAGCTCAGGGAAGCAGCTCCTGACCAAAACCTGTGGAAGGCGCAGGGGGCCCCGCCTGGAAGCCTAGTTTACAGCATGCGGGAAGCGATCCTCCTCCGGAGAAGAGAAGGCAGCCCTGCTGTGTGCGGCTGCATTCACAGCTTTGGCGGAGCCGAGTGCGCCTCCAGTACGGCAGAGCTCCAGCTCTGCTCAGAGGCCCGATCTGGCAGTGTTGCTGGCGTGAGGCTGCTCTGCCCAGGGCAATTTTGCCCAGAATTGCCTCTCGGCGAGGCTTCCAGTCCAGGAAAGAGCAGTCTGCGCGAGACTGGGAGATGCTACTGGCGCCTTCCTGGCCTCAGCTCCTCTCCTGCCTTGCCTTTTCACCTAGTCCCCAGGCGTTCTTGTGAAAGGTTTAGTTGCCGGTGGGTTGCACACTGCCAAGCGCTCCATCAGTGAAGGCTGTATTAGAGGCAAAGGGAGGGCAACCTCAAGTTTCCTTGTGCGATTGCTTGACCGCACAGACTCAGCACAGCACGGAGATCACAAGGCTCATAGGGCCCCTGGCTGGGGTTTGCAGCCCCACACACCGGAGGCGAACTCCGGGAGCGCCCAGAAGGTGCCTGACAGACGTCATTTCCCTAGTGCTCTCCTCCCCAGCAGAGACATGTGCAGGTGGTTGGGGCCTGCCCCTGCGTGTCTGGGCTCCCGTCCACAGCCCCACCTCAGGGAAGCAGCTCCTCAGCCAAGACCTGTGGGAGGTGCACGGGGCCCCGCCTGGAAGCCTAGTTTACAGCATGCAGGAAGCGAGTCTCCTCGGGAGAAGAGGAGCCAGCCCAGCTGCGTGCGGCTGCAATCACTGCTTTGGCGGAGCCGAGTGCCCCTCCAGTACGGCAGAGCTCCAGCTCTGCTCAGAGGCCCGATCTGGCAGAGTTGGTGGCGTGAGGCTGCTCTGCCCAGGGCGAGCTTTGCCCAGACTTGCCTCGCGGCTAGGCTTCCAGTCCAGGAAGGAGCAGGCTGCGCGAGACTGGGAGATGCTACTGGCGCCTTCCTGGCCTCAGCTCCACTCCTGCCTTGCCTTTGCACCTAGTCCCCAGGCGTTCTTGTGAAAGACTTAGTTGCCGGTGGGTTGCACACTGCCAAGCGCTCCCTCCGTGAGGGCTCTATTAGAGGCAAAGTGAGGGCTACTGCAAGTCGCCTCTTGCGTTTGCTTGACCGCCCAGACTCAGCACTGCACGGAAAGTACAAGGCTCACAGGGCCCCTGGCTGGGGTCTGCAGCCCTACACACCGGAGGGGATCTCCGTGAGCGCCCAGAAGTTGCCTGACAGATGTTATTTCCCTAGTGATCTCCTCCGCAGCAGAGAGGTGTGCAGGTGGTTGGGGCCTGCCCTTGAGTGTCTGGACTCCCTTCCACAGCCCCAGCTAAGGGAAGCAGCTCCTCAGCTAAGACCTGTAGGAGGCGCGGGGCGCCCACGCCGGGAAGCCTAGTTTACAGCATGCCGGAAGCGAGCCTCCTCAGTACAAGAGAAGGCAGCCGAGCTGCGTGCGGCTGCAATCAGTACTTTGGCGGAGCCGAGTGCCCCTCCAGTACGGCAGAGCTCCAGCTCTGCTCAAAGGCCCGATCTCTCATAGTTGCTCTTGTGAGCCTCCTGTGCCCTGGGCGAGCCTTGCCCAGTCTTGCCTCGCGTTAGGCTTCCAGTCCAGAAAGGAGCGGGCTGCGCGAGACTGGGAGATGCTACTGGCGCCTTCCTGGCCTCAGCTCCACTCCTGCCTTGCCTTTGCACCTAGTCCCCAGGCGTTCTTGTGGAGGGCTTAGTTGCCGGTGGGTTGCACACTGCTAAGCGCTCCAGCAGTGAGGGCTCTATCAGAGGCAAAGGGAGGGCTACTGCAAGTCGCCTCTTGCGTTTGCTTGACCGCCCAGACGCAGCACAGCACGGAAAGCACAAGGCTCACAGGGCCCCTGGCTGGGGTCTGCAGCCCCACACACCGGAGGCGAACTCCGGGAGCGCACAGAAGGTGCCTGAAAGACGTCATTTCCCTAGTGCTCTCCTCTCCAGCAGAAACGTGTGCAGGTGGTTTGGGCCTGCCCCTGCGTGTCTGGGCTCCCGTCCACAGCCCCAGCTCAGGGAAGGAGTTCCTGAGCCAAGACCTGTAGGAGGCGCAGGGGGCCCCGCCTGGAAGCCTAGTTTACAGAATGCGGGAAGCAAGCCTCCTCAGGAGAAGAGAAGCCAAGCCGGCTGCGTGCGGCTGCATTCACTGCTTGGGCGGAGCCGAGTGCGCTTCCAGTACGGCAGAGCTCCAGCACTGCTCAGAGCCCCGATCTGGCAGAGTTGCTGGCGTGAGGCTGCTCTGCCCTGGGGGAGCCTTGCCCAGACTTGCCTCGCACATAGGCTTCCAGTCCAGAAAGGAGCAGGCTGCGCGAGACTGGGAGATGCTACTGGCGCCTTCCTGACCTCAGCTGAACTCCTGCCTTGCCTTTGCACATAGTCCCCAGGCGTTCTTCTGGAGGGCTTAGTAGCCGGTGGGTTGCACACTGCCAAGCGCTCCAGCAGTGAGGGCTCTATTAGAGGCAATGGGAGGGCAACTGCATGGCTCCTCCAGCGGTTGCTTGACCGCCCAGACAGCACAGTACGGAGAGCCCAAGGCTCACAGGGCCCCTGGCTGGGGTCTGCAGCCCCACACACCGGAGGGGAATTCCGGGAGCCCCCAGAAGGTGCCAGACAGACGAAATTTTCCTAGTGCTCTCCTCCCCAGCAGAGACGTGTTCAGGTGGTTGGGGCCTGCCCTTGAGTGTCTGGACTCCCTTCCACAGCCCCAGCTCAGGGAAGCAGCTCCTCAGCTAAGACCTGTAGGAGGCGCGGGGCGTCCCCGCCGGGAAGCCTAGTTTACAGCATGCCAGAAGCGAGCCTCCTCAGTACAAGAGAAGGCAGCCCAGCTGCGTGGGAATGCAATCAGTACTTTGGCGGAGCCGAGTGCCCCTCCAGTACGGCAGAGCTCCAGCTCTGCTCAAAGGCCCGATCTCTCATAGTTGCTGGCGTGAGCCTCCTGTGCCCCAGGCGAGCCTTGCCCAGACTTGCTTCGCGTAGGCTTCCTGTCCAGAATGGAGCGGGCTGCGCGAGACTGGGAGATGCTACTGGCGCCTTCCTGGCCTCAGCTCCACTCCTGCCTTGCCTTTGCAGCTAGTCCCCAGGCGTTCTTGTGGAGGGCTTAGTTGCCGGTGGGTTGCACACTGCCAAGCGCTCCAGCAGTGAGGGCTCTATTAGAGGCAATGGGAGGGCAACTGCAGGGCTCCTCCAGCAGTTGCTTGACCGTCCAGACTCAGCACAGCACGGAGAGCACAAGGCTCACAGGGCCCATGGCTGGGGTCTGCAGCCCCACACACGCGGAGGCTGACTCGGTGAGCGCCCAGAAGGTGCCTGACAGACGTCATTTCCCTAGTGCTCTCCTCCCCAGCAGAGACGTTTGCAGGTGGTTTGGGCCTGCCCCTGCGTGTCTCGGCTCGCGTCCACAGCCCCAGCTCAGGGAAGCAGCTCCTGAGCCAAGACCTGTGGTAGGCGCAGGGGGCCCCGCCTGGAAGCATAGTTTACAGCATGCGGGAAGCGAGCCTCCTCGGGAGACGAGAAGGCAGCCCTGCTGTGTGCGGCTGCATTCACTGCTTTGGCAGAGCCGAGTGCGCCTCCAGTACGGCAGAGCTCCAGCTCTGCTCAGAGGCCCGATCTGGCAGAGCTGCTGGCGTGAGGCTACTCTGCCCTGGGCGACCTTGCCCAGACTTGCCTCGTGGTTAGGCTTCCAGTCCAGGAAGGAGCGGGCTGCGCGAGACTGGGAAATGCTACTGACGCCTTCCTGGCCTCAGCTCCACTCCTGCCTTGCCTTTGCAGCTAGTCCCCAGGCGTTCTTGTGGAGGGCTTAGTTGCCGGTGGGTTGCACACTGCCAAGCGCTCCAGCAGTGAGGGCTCTATTAGAGGCAATGGGAGGGCAACTGCAAGGCTCCTCCAGCGGTTGCTTTACCGCCTAGACTCAGCACGGCACGGAGAGCACAAGGCTCACAGGGCCCCTGGCTGGGGTCTGAAGCCCCACACACACGGAGGCTGACTCGGTGAGCGCCAAGAAGGTGCCTGAGAGATGTCATTTCCCTAGTGCTGTCCTCCCCAGCAGAGACGTGTGCAGGTGGTTGGGGCCTGCCCCTGCGTGTCTGGGCTCCCGTCCACAGCCCCAGCTCAGTGTAGCAGCTCTTGAGCCAAGACATGTGGGCGGCGAGGGGGGCCCTGCCTGGAAGGCTAGTTTACAGCATGCGGGAAGCGAGCCTCCTCGGGAGAAGAGAAGGCAGCCCTGCTGTGTGCGGCTGCATTCACTGCTTTGGCGGAGACGAGTGTGCCTCCAGTGCGGCAGAGCTCCAGCTCTGCTCAGAGGCCTGATCTGGCAGAGTTGCTGGCGTGAGGCTGCTCTGCCCTGGGCGAGCCTTGCCCAGACTTGCCTCTCGGCTAGGCTTCCAGTCCAGGAAGGAGAAGGCTGCGCGATACTGGGAGATGATACTGGCGCTTTCCTGGCCTAAGCTCCACTCCTGCCTTGCCTTTGCACCTAGTCCCCAGGCGTTCTTTTGGAGGGCTTAGTTGCCGGTGGGTTGCACACTGCCAAGCGCTCCAGCAGTGAGCGCTCTATTAGAGGCAATGGGAGGGCAACTGCAGGGCTCCTCCAGCGGTTGCTTGACCGCCCAAACTCAGCACAGCACGGAGAGCACAAGGCTCACAGGGCCCCTGGCTGGGGTCTGCAGTCCCACACACGCGGAGGCTGACTCGGTGAGCGCCCAGAAGGTGCCTGACAGACATCATTTCCCTAGTGCTCTCCTCCCCAGCAGAGACATGTGCAGGTGGTTGGGGCCTGCCCCTGCGTGTCTGGGCTCCCGTCCACAGCCCCACCTCAGGGAAGCAGCTCCTCAGCCAAGACCTGTGGGAGGCGCAAGGGGCCCCGCCTGGAAGCCCAGTTTACAGCATGCGGGATTCGAGCCTCCCTGGGAGAAGGGGAGGCAGCCCAGCTGCGTGCGGCTGCAATCACTGCTTTGGCGGAGCCGAGTGCCCCTCCAGTACGGCAGAGCTCCAGCTATGCTCAAGGCCAGATCTGGCAGAGCTGCTGGCGTGAGGCTTCTCTGCCCTGGGCGAACCTTGCCCAGAATTGCCTTGCGGCTAGGCTTCCAGTCCAGGAAGGAGCAGGCTGCGCGCGACTGGGAGATGCTACTGGCGCCTTCCTGGCCTCAGCTTCACTCCTGCCTTGCCTTTGCACCTAGTCCCCAGGCGTTCTTGTGAAAGGCTTAGTTGCCGGTGGGTTGCACACTGCCAAGCGCTCCAGCCGTGAGGGCTCTATTAGAGGCAAAGGGAGGGCTACTGCAAGTCGCCTCTTGCGTTGCTTGACCGCCCAGAATCTGCACAGCACGGAAAGCACAAGGCTCACAGGGCCCCTGGCTGGGGTCTGCAGCCTCACACACCGGAGGGGAACTCCGGGAGCGCCCAGAAGGTGCCTGACAGACGTCATTTCCCTAGTGCTCTCCTCCCCAGCAGAGACGTGTGCAGGTGGTTGGGGCCTGCCCTTGAGTGTCTGGACTCCCTTCCAAAGCCGCAGCTCAGGGAAGCAGCTCCTCAGCTAAGACCTGTAGGACGCGCGGGGCGCCCCCTCCTGGAAGCCTAGTTTACAGCATACCGGAAGCGAGCCTCCTCAGTACAAGAGAAGGCAGCCCAGCGGTGTGCGGCTGCAATCACTACTTTGGCAAAGGCGAGTGCCCCTCCAGTACGGCAGAGCTCCAGCTCTGCTCAAAGGCCCGATCTCTCAGAGTTGCTGGCGTGAGGCTGCTGTGCCCTGGGCGAGCCTTGCCCAGACTTGCCGCACGTTAGGCTTCCAGTCCAGAAAGGAGCGGGCTGCGTGAGACTGGGAGATGCTACTGGCGCCTTCCTGGCCTCAGCTCCACTCCTGCCTTGCCTTTGCACCTAGTCCCCAGGCGTTCTTGTGGAGGGCTTAGTTGCCGGTGGGTTGCACACTGCCAAGCGCTCCAGCAGTGAGGGCTCTATTAGAGGCAATGGGAGGGCAACTGGAAGTCTATTCTTACGGTTGCTTGACCACCGAGACTCAGCACAGCACGGAGAGCACAAGGATCACAGGGCCACTGGCTGGGGTCTGCAGCCCCACACACGCGGAGGCTGACTCGGTGTGCGCCCAGAAGGTGCCTGACAGACCTCATTTCCCTAGTGCTCTCCTCTCCAGCAGAAACGTGTGCAGGTGGTTAGGGCCTGCCCCTGCGTTTCTGGGCTCCCGTCCAAAGCCCCAGCTCAGGGAAGCAGCTCCTCAGCCAAGACCTGTGGGAGGCGAAGGGGGCCCTGCCTGGAAGCCTCGTTTACAGCATGCGGGAAGCGAGCTTCCTCGGGAGAAGAGAAGGCAGCCCTGCTGTGTGCGGCTGCAATCACTGCTTTGGCGGAGTCGAGTGCCCCTCCATTACGGCAGACCTCCAGCTCTGCTCAGAGGCCCGATCTGGCAGAGTTGCTTGCGCGAGGCTGCTCTGTCCTGGGTGAGCCTTGCTCAGAATTGCCGCACGATAGGCTTCCACTCCAGAAAGGAGCGGGCTGCGTGAGCCTGGGAGATGATACTGGCGCCTTCCTGGCCTCAGCTCCACTCCTGCCTTGCCTTTGCACCTAGTCCCCAGGCGTTCTTGTGGAGGGTTTAGCTGCCGGTGGGTTGCACACTGCCAAGCGCTACAGCAGTGAGGGCTCTATTAGAGGCAATGGGAGGGCAACTGCAGGGCTCCTCCAGCGGTTGCTTGACCGCCCAGACAAAGCACCTCACGGAGAGCACAAGGCTCACAGGGCCCCTGGCTGGGGTCTGCAGCCCCACACACCGGAGGTGAACTCCGGGAGCGCCCAGAAGGTGCCTGAGAGACGTCATTTCCCTCGTGCTCTCCTTCCCAGCAGAGACGAGTGCAGGTGGTTAGGGCCTGATCCTGCGTGTCTGGGCTCCCGTCCACAGCCCCAGCTCAGGGAAACAGCTCCTGAGCCAAGACCTGTGGGAGGCGCAGGGGGCCCCGCCTGAAAACCTAGTTTACAGCATGCGGGAAGCGAGCCTCCTCGGGAGAAGAGAAGGCAGCCCTGCTGTGTGCGGCTGCATTCACTGCTTTGGCGGAGCCGAGTGCGCCTCCAGTACGGCAGAGCTCCAGCTCTGCTCAAAGGCCCGATCTCTCATAGTTGCTGGCGTGAGCCTCCTGTGCCCTGGGCGATTCTTGCCCAGACTTGCCTCGCGTTGGCTTCCTGTCCAGAAAGGAGCGGGCTGCGCGAGACTGGGAGATGCTACTGGCGCATTCCTGGCCTCAGCTCCACTCCTGCCTTGCCTTTGCAGCTCGTCCCCAGGCGTTCTTGTGGAGGGCTTAGTTGCCGGTGGGTTGCACACTGCCAAGCGCTCCAGCAGTGAGGGCTCTATTAGAGGCAATGGGAGGGCAACTGCAGGGCTCCTCCAGCGGTTGCTTGACCGCCCAGACTCAGCACAGCACGGAGAGCACAAGGCTCACAGGGCCCCTGGCTGGGGTCTGCAGCCCCACACACGCGGATGCTGACTCGGTGAGCGCCCAGAAGGTGCCTGACAGACGTCATTTCCCTAGTGCTCTCCTCCCCAGCAGAGACGTGGGCAGGTGGTTTGGGCCTGCCCCTGCGTGTCTGGACTCCCTTCCACAGCCCCAGCTCAGGGAAGCAGCTCCTGAGCCAAGACATGTGGGAGGCGCAGGTGGCCCCGCCTGGAAGCCTCGTTTACAGCATGCGGGAAGCGAGCTTCCTCGGGAGAAGAGAAGGCAGCCCTGCTGTGTGCGGCTGCATTCACTGCTTTGGCGGAGCCGAGTGCGCCTCCAGTACGGCAGATCTCCAGCTCTGCTCAGAGGCCCGATCTGGCAGAGTTGCTGGCGTGAGGCAGCTCTGCCCTCGGCGAGCCTTGCCCAGACTTGCCGCACGTTAGGCTTCCAGTCCAGATAGGAGCAGGCTGCGTGAGACTGGGAGATGCTACGGGCGCCTTCCTGGCCTCAGCTCCACTCCTGCATTGCCTTTGCACCTAGTCCCCAGGCGTTCTTGTGAAAGGCTTAGTTGCCGGTGGGTTGCAAACTGCCAAGCGCTCCAGCAGTGAGGGCTCTATTAAAGGCAAAGGGAGGGCTACTGCAAGTCGCCTCTTGCGTTTGCCTGACCGCCCAGACTCTGCACAGCACGGAAAGCACAAGGCTCACAGGGCCCCTGGCTGGGGTCTGCAGCCCCACACACCAGAGGGGAACTCTGGGAGCGCCCAGAAGGTGCCTGACAGACGTCATTTCCCTAGTGCTCTCCTCCCCAGCAGAGACGTGTGCAGCTGTTTGGGGCCTGCCCTTGAGTGTCTGGACTCCCTTCCACAGCCCCAGCTCAGGGAATCAGCTCCTCAGCTAAGACCTGTAGGAGGCGAGGGGCGCCCCCGCCTGGAAGCCCAGTTTATAGCATGCCGGCAGCGAGCCTCCTCAGTACAAGAGAAGGCAGCCCAGCTGCGTGCGGCTGCAATCAGTACTTTGGCGGAGCCGAGTGCCCCTCCAGTACGGCAGAGCTCCAGCTCTGCTCAAAGGCCCGATCTCTCATAGTTGCTGGCGTGAGGCTGCTGTGCCCTGGGCGAGCCTTGCCCAGACTTGCCTCGCGTTAGGCTTCCAGTCCAGAGAGGATCGGGCTGCGCGTGACTGGGAGATGCTACTGGCGCCTTCCTGGCCTCAGCTCCACTCCTGCCTTGCCTTTGCACCTAGTCCCCAGGCGTTCCTGTGGAGGGCTTAGTTGCCGGTGGGTTGCACACTTCCAAGCGCTCCAGCAGTGAGGGCTCTATTAGAGGCAAAGTGAGGGCAACTGGAAGTCTATTCTTACGGTTGCTTTACCGCCGAGACTCAGCACAGCACGGAGAGCACAAGGATCACAGGGCCACTGGCTGGGGTCTGCAACCCCACACACGCGGAGGCGGACTCGGTGAGCGCCCAGAAGTTGCCTGACAGACGTCATTTCCCTAGTGCTCTCCTCCCCAGCAGAGACGTGTGCAGGTGGTTAGGGCCTGCCCCTGCGTTTCTGGGCTCCCGTCCACAGCCCCAGCTCAGGGAAGCAGCTCCTGAGCCAAGACCTGTGGGAGGCGCAGGGGGCCCCGCCTGGAAGCCTAGTTTACAGGATGCGGAAATCGAGCCTCATTGGGAGAAGGGGAGCGAGCCCAGCTGTGTGCGGCTGCAATCTCTACTTTGGCGGAGTCGAGTGCCCCGCCATTACGGCAGAGCTCCAGCTCTGCTCAGAGTCCCGATCTGGCAGAGCTGCTGGCGTGAGGCTGCTCTGCCCTGGGTGAGCCTTGCCCAGACTTGCCTCGCGGCTAGGATTCCAGTCCAGGAAGGAGCAGGCTGCGCGAGACTGGGAGATTCTACTGGCGCCATCCTGGCCTCAGCTCCACTCCTGCCTTGCCTTTGCACCTAGTCCCCAGGCGTTCTTGTGGAGGGCTTAGTTGCCGGTGGGTTGCACACTGCCAAGCGCTCCAGCAGTGAGGGCTCTATTAGAGGCAATGGGAGGGCAACTGCAGGGCTCCTCCAGCGTTTCCTTGACCGCCCAGACTCAGCACAGCACGGAGAGCACAAGGCTCACAGGGCCCCAGGCTGGGGTCTGTAGCCCCACACACGCGGAAACTGACTCGGTGAGCGCCCAGAAGGTGCCTGACAGACGTCGTTTCCCTAGTGCTCTCCTCCCCAGCAGAGACGTGTGCAGGTGGTTGGGGCCTGCCCCTGCGTGTCTGGGCTCCCGTCCACAGCCCCAGCTCAGGGAAGCAGCTCCTCAGCCAAAACCTGTGGGAGGCGCAGGGTGCCCCGCCTGGAAGCTTAGTTTACAGCATGCGGGAAGCCAGCCTCCTCGGGAGAAGAGAAGGCAGCCTTGCTGCGTGTGGCTGCATTCACTGCTTATGCGGAGCCGAGTGCGGCTCCAGTACGGCAGAGCTCCAGCTCTGCTCAGAGGCCCAATCTGGCAGAGCTGCTGGCGTGAGGCTGCTCTGCCCTGGGCGAGCCTTGCCCAGACTTGCCTCGCGGCTAGGCTTCCAGTCCAGGAAGGAGCAGGCTGCGCGAGACTGGGAGATGTTACTGGCGCCTTCCTGGCCTCGCTCCACTCCTGCCTTGCCTTTGCACCTAGTCCCCAGGCGTTCTTGTGGAGGGCTTAGTTGCCGGTGGGTTGCACACTGCCAAGCGCTCCAGCAGTGAGGGCTCTATTAGAGGCAATGGGAGGGCAACTGCAAGTCGCTTCTTGCGTTTGCTTGACCGCCCAGACTCTGCACAACACGGAAAGCACAAGGCTCACAGGGCCCCTGGCTGGGGTCTGCAGCCCCACACACCGGAGGGGAACTCTGGGAGCGCCCAGAAGGTGCCTGACAGACGTCATTTCCCTAGTGCTCTCCTCCCCAGCAGAGACGTGTGCAGGTGGTTGGGGCCTGCCCTTGAGTGTCTGGTCTCCCTTCCACAGCCCCAGCTCAGGGAAGCAGCTCCTCAGCTAAGACCTGTAGGAGGCGCGGGGCGCCCCCGCCTGAAGCCCAGTTTATAGCATGCTGGAAGCGAGCCTCCTCAGTACAAGAGGAGGCAGCCTAGCTGCGTGCGGCTGCAATCAGTACTTTGGCGGAGCCGAGTGCCCCTCCAGTACGGCAGAGCTCCAGCTCTGCGCAAAGGCCCGATCTCTCATAGTTGCTGGCGTGAGGCTGCTGTGCCCTGGGCGAGCATTGCCCAGACTTGCCTCGTGGCTAGGCTTCCAGTCCAGGAAGGAGCAGGCTGCGCGAGACTGGGAGATTCTACTGGCGCCATCCTGGCCTCAGTTCCACTCCTGCCTTGCCTTTGCACCTAGTCCCCAGGCGTTCTTGTGGAGGGCTTAGTTGCCGGTGGGTTGCACACTGCCAAGCGCTCCAGCAGTGAGGGCTCTATTAGAGGCAATGGGAGGGCAACTGCAGGGCTCCTCCAGCGGTTTCTTGACCGACCAGACTCAGCACAGCACGGAGAGCACAAGGCTCACAGGGCCCCTGGCTGGGGTCTGCAGCCCCACACACGCGGAGGCTGACTCGGTGAGCGCCCAGAAGGTGCCTGACAGACGTCATTTCCCTAGTGCTCTCCTCCCCAGCAGAGACGTGTGCAGGTGGTTGGGGCCTGCCCCTACGTGTCTGGACTCCCGTCCACAGCCTCATCTCAGGGAAGCAGCTCCTGAGCCAAGACATGTGGGAGGCGCAGGTGGCCCCGACTGGAAGCCTAGTTTACAGCATGCGGGAAGCGAGCCTCCTCGGGAGAAGAGAAGGCAGCCCTGCTGTGTGCGGCTGCATTCACTGCTTTGGTGGAGCCGAGTGCGCCTCCAGTACGGCAGAGCTCCACTTCTGCTCTGAGGCCCGATCTGGCAGAATTGCTGGCGTGAGGCTGCTCTGCCCTGGGCGAGCCTTGCCCAGACTTGCCGCACGTTAGGCTTCCAGTCCAGATAGGAGCGGGCTGCGTGAGACTGGGAGATGCTACTGGCGCCTTCCTGGCCTCAGCTCCACTCCTGCCGTGCCTTTGCACCTAGTCCCCAGGCGTTCTTGTGAAAGGCTTAGTTGCCGGTGGGTTGCACACTGCCAAGCGCTCCAGCAGTGAGGGCTCTATTAAAGGCAAAGGGAGGGCTACTGCAAGTCGCCTCTTGCGTTTGCTTGACCGCCCAGACTCTGCACAGCACGGAAAGCACAAGTTTCACAGGGCCCCTGGCTGGGGTCTGCAGCCCCACATACCGGAGGGGAACTCTGGGAGCGCCCAGAAGGTGCCTGACAGACGTCATTTCCCTAGTGCTCTCCTCACCAGCAGAGACGTGTGCAGGTGTTTGGGGCCTGCCCTTGAGTGTCTGCACTCCCTTCCACAGCCCCAGCTAAGGGAAGCAGCTCCTCAGCTAAGACCTGTAGGAGGCGCGGGGCGCCCCCGCCTGGAAGCCCAGTTTATAGCATGCTGGAAGCGGGCCTCCTCAGTACAAGAGAAGGCAGCCCAGCTGCATGCGGCTGCAATCAGTACTTTGGCGGAGCCGAGTGCCCCTCCAGTACGGCAGAGCTCCAGCTCTGCTCAAGGCCCGATCTCTCATAGTTGCTGGCGTGAGGCTGCTGTGCCCTGGGCGAGCCTTGCCCAGACTTGCCTCGCGTTAGGCTTCCAGTCCAGAAAGGAGCGGGCTGCGCGAGACTGGGAGATGCTACTGGCGCCTTCCTGGCCTCAGCTCCACTCCTGCCTTGCCTTTGCACCTAGTCCTCAGGCGTTCTTGTGGAGGGCTTAGTTGCCGGTGGGTTGCACACTGCCAAGCGCTCCAGCAGTGAGGGCTCTATTAGAGGCAAAGTGAGGGCAACTGGAAGTCTATTCTTACGGTTGCTTAACCGCCGAGACTCAGCACAGCACGGAGAGCACAAGGATCACAGGGCCACTGGCTGGGGTCTGCAGCCCCACACACGCGGAGGCTGACTCGGTGAGCGCCCAGAAGGTGCCTGACAGACGTCATTTCCCTAGTGCTCTCCTCCCCAGCAGAGACGTGTGCAGGTGGTTAGGTCCTGCCCCTGCGTGTCTGGGCTCCCGTCCACAGCCCAAGCTCAGGGAAGCAGCTCCTCAGCCAAGACCTGTGGGAGGCGCAGGGGGCCCCGCCTGGAAGCCTAGTTTACAGCATGCGGAAAGCGAGCCTCATTGGGAGAAGGGGAGCCAGCCCAGCTGCGTGCGGCTGCAATCACCGCTTTGTCGGATTCGAGTGCCCCTACATTACGGCAGAGCTCCAGCTCTGCTCAGAGGCCCGATCTGGCAGAGTTGCTGGCGTGAGGCTGCTCTGCCCTGGGCGAGCCTTGCCCAGACTTGCCGCACGTTAGGCTTCCAGTCCAGAAAGGAGTGGGCTGCGTGAGACTGGGAGATGCTACTGGCGCCTTCCTGGCCTCAGCTCCACTCCTGCCTTGCCTTTGCACCTAGTCCCCAGGCGTTCTTGTGGAGGGCTTAGTTGCCGGTGGGTTGCACACTGACAAGCGCTCCAGCAGTGAGGGCTCTATTAGAGGCAATGGGAGGGCAACTGCAGGGCTCCTCCAGCGGTTGCTTGACCGCCCAGACTTAGCACAGCACGGAGAGCACAAGGCTCACAGGGCCCCTGGCTGGGGTCTGCAGCCCCACACACCGGAGGTGAACTCCGGGAGCGCCCAGAAGGTGCCTGACAGACGTCATTTCCCTAGTGCTCTCCTCTCCAGCAGAGAAGTGTGCAGGTGGTTGGGGCCTGCCCCTGCGTGTCTGGGCTCCTGTCCACAGCCCCAGCTCAGGGAAGCAGCTCCTGAGCCAAGACCTTTGGGAGGCGCAGGGGGCTCCGCCTGGAAGCCTAGTTTACAGCATGCGGGAAGCGAGCCTCCTCGGGAGAAGAGAAGGCAGCCCTGCTGTGTGCGGCTGCATTCACGGCTTTGGCGGAGCCGAGTGTGCCTCCAGTATAGCAGAGCTCCAGCTCTGCTCAAGGCCAGATCTGGCCGAGCTGCTGGCGTGAGGCTGCTCTGCCCTGGGCGAACCTTGCCCAGACTTGCCTCGCGGCTAGGTTTCCAGTCCAGGAAGGAGCAGGCTGCGCGAGACTGGGAGATGCTACTGGCGCCTTCCTGGCCTCAGCTCCACTCCTGCCTTGCCTTTGCACCTAGTCCCCAGGCGTTCTTGTGGAGGGCTTAGTTGCCGGTGGGTTGCACACTGCCAAGCGCTCCAGCAGTGAGGGCTCTATTAGAGGCAATGGGAGGGCAACTGCAGGGTTCCTCCAGCGGTTGCTTGACCGCCCAGACTCAGCACAGCACGCAGAGCACAAGGCTCACAGGGCCCCTGGCTGGGGTCTGCAGCCCCACACACGCGGAAGCTGACTCCTTAAGCGCCCAGAAGGTGCCTGACAGACGTCAATTCCCTAGTGCTCTCCTCCCCAGCAGAGATATGTGCAGGTGGTTGGGGCCTGCCCCTGCGTGTCTGGGCTACCGTCCACAGCCCCACCTCAGGGAAGCAGCTCCTCAGCCAAGACCTGTGGGAGGCGCAGGGGGCCCCGCCTGGAAGCCCAGTTTACAGCATGCGGGAAGCGAGCCTCCTTGGCAGAAGGGGAGGCAGCCCAGCTGCGTGCGGCTGCAATCTCTGCTTTGGCGGATCCGAGTGCCCCTCCATTGCGGCAGAGCTCCAGCTCTGCTCAGAGGCCCGATATGGCAGAGTTGCTGGCGTGAGGCTGCTCTGCCCAGGGCGAGCCTTGCCCAGACTTGCCGCACGTTAGGCTTCCAGTCCAGAAAGGAGCGGGCTGCGTGAGACTGGTAGATGCTACTGGCGCCTTCCTGGCCTCAGCTCCACTCCTGCCTTGCCTTTGCACCTAGTCCCCAGGCGTTCTTGTGGAGGGCTTAGTTGCCGGTGGGTTGCACACTGCCAAGCGCTGCAGCAGTGTGGGCTCTATTAGAGGGAATGGGAGGGCAACTGCAGGGCTCCTCCAGCGGTTGCTTGACCGCCCAGACTCAGCATAGCACGGAGAGCACAAGGCTCACAGGGCCCCTGGCTGGGGTCTGAAGCCCCACACACGCGGAGGCTGACTCGGTGAGCACCCAGAAGGTGCCTGACAGACGTCATTTCCCTAGTGCTTTCCTCCCCAGCAGAGCCGTGTGCCGGTGCTTGGGGCCTGCCCCTGCGTGTCTGGGCTCCCGTCCACAGCCCCAGCTCAGGGAAGCAGCTCCTGAGCCAAGACCTGTGGGAGGCGCAGGGGGCCCCGCCTGGAAGCCTAGTTTACAGCATGCGGGAAGCGAGCCTCCTCGGTAGAAGAGAAGGCAGCTCTGCTGCGTGCGGCTGCATTCACTGCTTTGGCGGAGCCGAGTGCGCCTCCAGTACTGCAGAGCTCCAGCTCTGCTCAGAGGCCCGATCTGGCAGAGCTGCTGGCGTGAGGCTGCTCTGCCCTGGGCGAGCTTGCCCAGACTTGCCTCGCGGCTAGGCTTCCAGTCCAGGAAGGAGCATGCTGTGCAAGACTGGGAGATGCTACTGGCGCCTTCCTGGCCTCAGCTCCACTCCTGTCTTGCCTTTGCACCTAGTCCCCAGGCGTTCTTGTGGAGGGCTTAGTAGCCGGTTTGTTGCACACTGCCAAGCGCTCCAGCCGTGAGGGCTCTATTAGAGGCAAAGGGAGGGCTACTGAAAGTCGCCTCTTGCGTTTGCTTGACCGCCCAGACTCAGCACAGCACGGAAAGCACAAGGCTCACAGGGCCCCTGGCTGGGGTCTGCAGCCCCACACACCGGAGGCGAACTCCGGGAGCACCCAGAAGGTGCCTGACAGACGTCATTTCCCTAGTGTTCTCCTCCCCAACAGAGACGTGTACAGGTGGTTGGGGCCTGCCCTTGAGTGTCTGGACTTCCTTCCACAGCCCCAGCTCAGGGAAGCAGCTCCTCTGCTAAGACTTGTAGGAGGAGCGGGGCGCCCCCGCCTGGAAGCCTAGTGCACAGCATGCGGGAAGCGAGCCTCCTCGGTAGAAGAGAAGGCAGCCCAGCTGCGTGCGGCTGCAATCACTGCTTTGGCGGAGCCGAGTGCCCTTCCAGTACGGCAGAGCTCCAGCTCTGCTCAAAGGCCCGATCTGGCAGAGTTGCTTCCGTGAGGCTGCTGTGCCCTGGGCGATCCTTGCCCAGACCTGCCTCGCGTAGGCTTCCTGTCCAGAAATGAGCGGGCTGCACGAGACTGGGAGATGCTACTGGCGCCTTCCTGGCCTCAGCTCCACTCCTGCCTTGCCTTTGCACATAGTCCCCAGGCGTTCTTGTGGACGTCTTAGTTGCCGGTGGGTTGCACACTGCCAAGCGCTCCAGCAGTGAGGGCTCTATTAGAGGCAAAGGGAGGGCAACTGCAAGTTTCCTCTTGAGGTTGCTTGACCGCCCAGACTCAGCACAGCACGGAGATCCCAAGGCTCACAGGGCCCCTGGCTGGGGTCTTCAGCCCCACACACGCGGAAACTGAATCGGTGAGCGCCCAGAAGGTGCCTGACAGACGTCATTTCCCTAGTGCTCTCCTCCCCAGCAGATACGTGTGCAGGTGGTTTGTTCCTGACCCTGCGTGTCTGGGCTCCCGTCCACAGCCCCAGCTCAGGGAAGCAGCTCCTCAGCCAAGACCTGTAGGAGGCGCGGGGCGCCCCCGCCTGGAAGCCTAGTGCACAGCATGCGGGAAGCGTGCCTCCTTGGGATAAGAGGAGGCAGCCCAGATGCGTGCGGCTGCAATCACTGCTTTGGTGGAGCCGAGTGCACCTCCAGTACGGCAGAGCTCCAGCTCTGCTCAGAGGCCCGATCTGGCAGAGTGCTGGCGTGAGGCTGTTCAGCCATGGGCGAGCCTTGCCCAGACTTGCCTCGCGGCTAGGCTTCTAGTCCAGAAAGGAGCGGGCTGTGCGAGACTGGGAGATGCTACTGGCGCCTTCCTGGCCTCAGCTCCACTCCTGCCTTGCCTTTGCACCTAGTCCCCAGGAGTTCTTGTGGAGGGCTTAGTTGCCAGTGGGTTGCACACTGCCAAGCGCTCCAGCTTGAGGGCTCTATGAGAGGCAAAGTAAGGGCAACTGGAAGTGTATTCTTACGGTTACTAGACCGCCCGGACTCAGCACAGCACGGAGAGCACAAGGCTCACAGGGCCCCTGGCTGGGGTCTGCAGCCCCACACACGCGGAGGCTGACTCGGTGAGTGCCCAGACGGTGCCTGACAGACGTCATTTCCCTAGTGCTCTCCTCCCCAGCAGAGACGTGTGCAGGTGGTTGGGGCCTGCCACTGCGTATCTGGGCTCCCGTCCACAGCCCCAGCTCAGGGAAGCAGCTCCTCAGCCAAGACCTGTAGGAGGCTCGGGGCGCCCCCGCCTGGAAGCCTAGTGCACAGCATGCGGGAAGCGAGACTCTTCAGGAGAAGAGAAGGCAGCCCTGCTGTGTGCAGCTGCGTTTACTGCTTTGCCGAGCCGAGTGCGCCTCCAGTACGGCAGAGCTCCAGCTCTGCTCAGAGGCCCGATCTGGCAGAGTTGCTGGCGTGAGGCTGCTCTGCCCTGGGCGAGCTTTGCCCAGACTTGCCTCGCACATAGGCTTCCAGTCCAGGATGGAGCGGGCTGCGCAAGACTGGGAGATGCTGCTGGCGCCTTCGTGGCCTCAGCTCCACTCCTGTCTTGCCTTTGCACCTAGTTCCCAGGCGTTCCTGTGGAGGGCTTAGTTGCCAGTGGGTTGCACACTGCCAAACGCTCCAGCAGTGAGGGCTCTATTAGAGGCAATGGGAGGGCAACTGCAGGGCTCCTCCAGCGGCTGCTTGACCGCCCAGACTCAGCACAGCACGGAGAGCACAAGGCCCACAGGGCCCCTGGCTGGGGTCTGCAGCCCCACACACGCGGATGCCGAGTCGGTGAGCGCGCAGAAGGTGCCTGACAGACGTCATTTCCCTAGTGCTCTCCTCCCCAGCAGAGACGTGTGTAGGTGGTTGGGGCCTGCCCCTGCGTGTCTGGGCTCCTATCCACAGCCCCAGCTCAGGGAAGCAGCTCCTGAGCCAAGACCTGTGGGAGGCGCAGGGGGCCCCGCCTGGAAGCCTAGTTTACAGCATGCGGGAAGCGAGACTCCTCGGGAGAATAGGAGCCAGCCCAGCTGCGTGCGGCTGCAATCAATACTTTGGCGGAGCCGAGTGCCCCTCCAGTACGGCAGTGCTCCAGCTCTGCTCAGAGGCCCGATCTGGCAGAGTTGCTGGCGTGAGGCTGCTCTGCCCTGGGCGAGCCTTGCCCAGACTTGCCTCGCGGCTAGGCTTCCAGTCCAGGAAGGAGCAGGCTGCGCGAGACTGGGAGATGCTACTGGCGCCTTCCTGGCCTCAGCTCCACTCCTGCCTTGCCTTTGCACCTAGACCCCAGGCGTTCTTGTGGAGGGCTTAGTTGCCGGTGGGTTGCACACTGCCAAGCGCTCCAGCAGTGAGGGCTCTATCAGAGACAAAGGGAGGGCTACTGCAAGTCGCCTCTTGCGTTTGCTTGACCTCCCAGACGCAGCACAGCACGGAAAGCACAAGGCTCACAGGGCCCCTGGCTGGGGTCTGCAGCCCCACACACCGGAGGCGAACTCCGGGAGCGCCCAGAAGGTGCCTGAAAGACGTCATTTCCCTAGTGCTCTCCTCCCCAGCAGAGACGTGTGCAGGTGGTTTGGGCCTGCCCCTGCGTGTCTGGGCTCCCGTCCACAGCCCCAGCTCAGGGAAGGAGTTCCTGAGCCAAGACCTGTGGGAGGCGCAGGGGGCCCCACCTGGAAGCCTAGTTTACCGAATGCGGGAAGCGAGCCTCCTCAGGAGAAGAGAAGGCAAGCCGGCTGCGTGCGGCTGCATTCACTGCTTGGGCGGACCCAAGTGCGCTTCCAGTACGGCAGAGATCCAGCATTGCTCAGAGCCCCGATCTGGCAGAGTTGCTGGCGTGAGGCTGCTCTGCCCTGGGGGAGCCTTGCCCAGACTTACCTCGCACATAGGCTTCCAGTCCAGAAAGGAGCAGGCTGCGCGAAACTGGGAGTTGCTACTGGCGCCTTCCTGGCCTCAGGTCCACTCCTGCCTTGCCTTTGCACCTAGTCCCAAGGCGTTCTTGTGGAGCGCTTAGTTGCCGGTGGGTTGCACACTGCCAAGCGCTCCAGCAGTGAGGGCTCTATTAGAGGCAAGGGGAGGGCAACCGCAGGGATCCTCCAGAGGTTGCTTGACCGCCCGGACTCAGCACAGCACGGAGAGCACAAGGCTCACAGGGCCCCTGGCTGGGGTCTGCAGCCCCACACACGCGGAGGCTAACTCAGTTAGCGCCCAGAAGGTGCCTGACAGACGTCATTTCCCTAGTGCTCTCCTCCCCAGCAGAGACGTGTGTAGGTGGTTGGGGCCTGCCCCTGCGTGTCTGGGCTCCAGTCCACAGCCCCAGCTCAGGGAAGCAGCTCCTGAGCCAAGACCTGTGGGAGGCGCAGGGGGTCCCTCCTGGAAGACTAGTTTACAGCATGCGGGAAGCTAGACTCCTCAGGAAAAGAGAAGGCAGCCCTGCTGTGTGCGGCTGCATTCACTGCTTTGGCGGAGCCGAGTGCACCTCCAGTACGGCAGAGCTCCAGCTCTGCTCAGAGTCCGGATCTGGCAGAGTTGCTTGCGTTAGGCTGCTCTGTCCTGGGCGAGCCTTGCCCAGACTTGCCTCGCACATAGGCTTCCAGTGCAGGAAGGAGCGGGCTGCGCAAGACTGGGAGATGCTACTGGCGCCTTCCTGGCCTCAGCTCCACTCCTGCCTTGCCTTTGCACCTAGTTCCCAGGCGTTCCTGTGGAGGGCTTAGTTGCCGGTGGGTTGCACACTGCCAAGCGCTCCAGCAGTGAGGGCTCTATTAGAGGCAATGGGAGGGCAACTGCAGGGCTCCTCCAGCGGCTGCTTGACCGCCCAGACTCAGCACAGCACGGAGAGCACAAGGCTCACAAGGCCCCTGGCTGGGGTCTGCAGCCCCACACACGCGGAGGCCGAGTCGGTGAGCGCGCAGAAGGTGCCTGACAGACGTCATTTTCCTAGTGCTCTCCTCCCCAGCAGAGACGTGTTCAGGTGGTTGGGGCCTGCCCTTGAGTGTCTGGACTCCCTTCCACAGCCCCAGCTCAGGGAAGCAGCTCTTCAGCTAAGACCTGTAGGAGGCGCGGGGCGCCCCCGCCGGGAAGCCAGTTTACAGCATGCCAGAAGCGAGCCTCCTCAGTACAAGAGAAGGCAGCCCAGCTGCGTAGGAATGCAATCAGTACTTTGGCGGAGCCGAGTGCCCCTCCAGTACGGCAGAGCTCCAGCTCTGCTCAAAGGCCCGATCTCTCATAGTTGCTGGCGTGAGCCTCCTGTGCCCTAGGCGAGCCTTGCCCAGACTTGCCTCGCGTAGTCTTCCTGTCCAGAATGGAGCGGGCTGCGCGAGACTGGGAGATGCTACTGGCGCCTTCCTGGCCTCAGCTCCACTTCTGCCTTGCCTTTGCAGCTAGTCCCCAGGCGTTCTTGTGGAGGGCTTAGTTTTCGGTGAGTTGCACACTGCCAAGCGCTCCAGCAGTGAGGGATCTATTAGAGGCAATGCGAGGGAAACTGCAGGGCTCCTCCAGCGGTTGCTTGACCGCCCAGACTCAGCACAGCACGGAGAGCACAAGGCTCACAGGGACCCTGGCTGGGGTCTACAGCCCCACACACCGGAGGTGAACTCCGGGAGCGCCCAGATGGGGCCTGACAGACGTCATTTCGCTAGTGCTCTCCTCCCCAGCATAGACATGTGTAGGTGGTTGCGGACTGCCCCTGCGTGTCTCGGCTCCTGTCCACAGCCACAGCTCAGGGAAGCAGCTCCTGAGCCAAGACCTGTGGGAGGCGCAGGGGGCCCCGCCTGGAAGCCTAGTTTACAGCATGTGGGAAGCGAGACTCCTCGGGAGAAGGGGAGCCAGCCCAGCTGCCTGTGGCTGCAATCAATACTTTGGCGGAGCCGAGGGCCCCTCCAGTACGGCAGTGCTCCAGCTCTGCTCAGAGGCCCGATCTGGCAGAGTTGCTGGCGTGAGGCTGCTCTGCCCTGGGCGAGCCTTGCCCAGACTTGCCTCGCGGCTAGGCTTCCAGTCCAGGAAGGAGCAGGCTGCGTGAGACTGAGAGATGCTACTGGCACCTTCCTGGCCTCAGCTCCACTCCTTCCTTTCCTTTGCACCTAGTCCCCAGGCGTTCTTGTGGAGGGCTTAGTTGCCGGTGGGTTGCACACTGCCAAGCGCTCCAGCAGTGAGGGCTCTATTAGAGGCAATGGGATGGCAACTGCAGGGCTCCTCCAGCGGTTGCTTGACCGCCCAGACAGCACATGACGGAGAGCCCAAGGCTCACAGGGCCCCTGGCTGGGGTCTGCAGCCCCACACACCGGAGGGGAATTCCGGGAGCGCCCAGAATGTGCCAGACAGACGTCATTTTCCTAGTGCTCTCCTCCCCAGCAGAGACGTGTGCAGGTGGTTGGGGCCTGCCCTTGAGTGTCTGGACTCCCTTCCACAGCCCCAGCTCAGGGAAGCAGCTCCTCAGCTAAGACCTGTAGGAGGCGCGGGGCGCCCCCGCCGGAAAGCCTAGTTTACAGCATGCCGGAAGCGAGCCTCCTCAGTACAGGAGAAGGCAGCCCAGCTGCGTGCGGCTGCAATCAGTACTTTGGCAGAGCCGAGTGCCCCTCCAGTACGGCAGAGCTCCAGCTCTGCTCAAAGGCCCGATCTCTCATAGTTGCTGGCGTGAGCCTCCTGTGCCCTAGGCGAGCCTTGCCCAGACTTGCCTCGGGTTAGGCTTCCAGTCCAGAAAGGAGCAGGGTGCCCGAGACTGGGAGATGCTACTGCCGCCTTCCTGGCCTCAGCTCCACTCCTGCCTTGCCTTTGCACCTAGTCCCCAGGCGTTCTTGTGGAGGGCTTAGTTGCCGGTGGGTTGCACACTGACAAGCGCTCCAGCAGTGAGGGCTCTATTAGAGGCAATGGGAGGGCAACTGCAGGGCTCCTCCAGCGGTTGCTTGACCGCCCAGACTTAGCACAGCACGGAGAGCACAAGGCTCACAGGGCCCCTGGCTGGGGTCTGCAGCCCCACACACCGGAGGTGAACTCCGGGAGCGCCCAGAAGGTGCCTGACAGACGTCATTTCCCTAGTGCTCTCCTCTCCAGCAGAGAAGTGTGCAGGTGGTTGGGGCCTGCCCCTGCGTGTCTGGGCTCCTGTCCACAGCCCCAGCTCAGGGAAGCAGCTCCTGAGCCAAGACCTTTGGGAGGCGCAGGGGGCTCCGCCTGGAAGCCTAGTTTACAGCATGCGGGAAGCGAGCCTCCTCGGGAGAAGAGAAGGCAGCCCTGCTGTGTGCGGCTGCATTCACGGCTTTGGCGGAGCCGAGTGTGCCTCCAGTATAGCAGAGCTCCAGCTCTGCTCAAGGCCAGATCTGGCCGAGCTGCTGGCGTGAGGCTGCTCTGCCCTGGGCGAACCTTGCCCAGACTTGCCTCGCGGCTAGGTTTCCAGTCCAGGAAGGAGCAGGCTGCGCGAGACTTGGAGATGCTACTGGCGCCTTCCTGGCCTCAGCTCCACTCCTGCCTTGCGTTTGCACCTAGTCCCCAGGCGTTCTTGTGGAGGGCTTAGTTGCCGGTGGGTTGCACACTGCCAAGCGCTCCAGCAGTGAGGGCTCTATTAGAGGCAATGGGAGGGCAACTGCAGGGTTCCTCCAGCGGTTGCTTGACCGCCCAGACTCAGCACAGCACGGAGAGCACAAGGCTCACAGGGCCCCTGGCTGGCGTCTGCAGCCCCACACACGCGGAAGCTGACTCCTTAATCGCCCAGAAGGTGCCTGACAGACGTCAATTCCCTAGTGCTCTCCTCCCCAGCAGAGATATGTGCAGGTGGTTGGGGCCTGCCCCTGCGTGTCTGGGCTACCGTCCACAGCCCCACCTCAGGGAAGCAGCTCCTCAGCCAAGACCTGTGGGAGGCGCAGGGGGCCCCGCCTGGAAGCCCAGTTTACAGCATGCGGGAAGCGAGCCTCCTTGGCAGAAGGGGAGCAGCCCAGCTGCGTGCGGCTGCAATCTCTGCTTTGGCGGATCCGAGTGCCCCTCCATTACGGCAGAGCTCCAGCTCTGCTCAGAGGCCCGATCTGGCAGAGTTGCTGGCGTGAGGCTGCTCTGCCCTGGGCGAGCCTTGCCCAGACTTGCCTCACGTTAGGCTTCCAGTCCAGAAAGGAGCGGGCTGCGTGAGACTGGTAGATGCTACTGGCGCCTTCCTGGCCTCAGCTCCACTCCTGCCTTGCCTTTGCACCTAGTCCCCAGGCGTTCTTGTGGAGGGCTTAGTTGTCGGTGGGTTGCACACTGCCAAGCGCTGCAGCAGTGTGGGCTCTATTAGAGGGAATGAGAGGGCAACTGCAGGGCTCCTCCAGCGGTTGCTTGACCGCCCAGACTCAGCATAGCACGGAGAGCACAAGGCTCACAGGGCCCCTGGCTGGGGTCTGAAGCCCCACACACGCGGAGGCTGACTCGGTGAGCACCCAGAAGGTGCCTGACAAACGTCATTTCCCTAGTGCTTTCCTCCCAAGCAGAGCCGTGTGCCGGTGCTTGGGGCCTGCCCCTGCGTGTCTGGGCTCCCGTCCACAGCCCCAGCTCAGGGAAGCAGCTCCTGAGCCAAGACCTGTGGGAGGCGCAGGGGGCCCCGCCTGGAAGCCTAGTTTACAGCATGCGGGAAGCGAGCCTCCTCGGGAGAAGAGAAGGCAGCTCTGCTGCGTGCGGCTGCATTCACTGCTTTGGCGGAGCCGAGTGCGCCTCCAGTACTGCAGAGCTCCAGCTCTGCTCAGAGGCCCGATCTGGCAGAGCTGCTGGCGTGAGGCTGCTCTGCCCTGGGCGAGCCTTGCCCAGACTTGCCTCGCGGCTAGGCTTCCAGTCCAGGAAGGAGCATGCTGTGCAAGACTGGGAGATGCTACTGGCGCCTTCCTGGCCTCAGCTCCACTCCTGCCTTGCCTTTGCACCTTGTCCCCAGGCGTTCTTGTGGAGGGCTTAGTAGCCGGTTTGTTGCACACTGCCAAGCGCTCCAACCGTGAGGGCTCTATTAGAGGCAAAGGGAGGGCTACTGAAAGTCGCCTCTTGCGTTTGCTTGACCGCCCAGACTCAGCACAGCACGGAAAGCACAAGGCTCACAGGGCCCCTGGCTGGGGTCTGCAGCCCCACACACCGGAGGCGAACTCCGGGAGCACCCAGAAGGTGCCTGACAGACGTCATTTCCCTAGTGTTCTCCTCCCCAACAGAGACGTGTACAGGTGGTTGGGGCCTGCCCTTGAGTGTCTGGACTTCCTTCCACAGCCCCAGCTCAGGGAAGCAGCTCCTCTGCTAAGACTTGTAGGAGGAGCGGGGCGCCCCCGCCTGGAAGCCTAGTGCACAGCATGCGGGAAGCGAGCCTCCTCGGTAGAAGAGAAGGCAGCCCAGCTGCGTGCGGCTGCAATCACTGCTTTGGCGGAGCCGAGTGCCCTTCCAGTACGGCAGAGCTCCAGCTCTGCTCAAAGGCCCGATCTGGCAGAGTTGCTTCCGTGAGGCTGCTGTGCCCTGGGCGAGCCTTGCCCAGACCTGCCTCGCTTAGGCTTCCTGTCCAGAAATGAGCGGGCTGCACGAGACTGGGAGATGCTACTGGCGCCTTCCTGGCCTCAGCTCCACTCCTGCCTTGCCTTTGCACATAGTCCCCAGGCGTTCTTGTGGACGTCTTAGTTGCCGGTGGGTTGCACACTGCCAAGCGCTCCAGCAGTGAGGGCTCTATTAGAGGCAAAGGGAGGGCAACTGCAAGTTTCCTCTTGAGGTTGCTTGACCGCCCAGACTCAGCACAGCACGGAGAGCCCAAGGCTCACAGGGCCCCTGGCTGGGGTCTTCAGCCCCACACACGTGGAAACTGAATCGGTGAGCGCCCAGAAGGTGCCTGACAGACGTCATTTCCCTAGTGCTCTCCTCCCCAGCAGATACGTGTGCAGGTGGTTTGGGCCTGCCCCTGCGTGTCTGGGCTCCCGTCCACAGCCCCAGCTCAGGGAAGGAGTTCCTGAGCCAAGACCTGTGGGAGGCGCAGGGGGCCCCACCTGGAAGCCTAGTTTACCGAATGCGGGAAGCGAGCCTCCTCAGGAGAAGAGAAGGCAAGCCGGCTGCGTGCGGCTGCATTCACTGCTTGGGCGGAGCCGAGTGCGCTTCCAGTACGGCAGAGATCCAGCATTGCTCAGAGCCCCGATCTGGCAGAGTTGCTGGCGTGAGGCTGCTCTGCCCTGGGGGAGCCTTGCCCAGACTTACCTCGCACATAGGCTTCCAGTCCAGAAAGGAGCAGGCTGCGCGAAACTGGGAGTTGCTACTGGCGCCTTCCTGGCCTCAGGTCCACTCCTGCCTTGCCTTTGCACCTAGTCCCAAGGCGTTCTTGTGGAGCGCATAGTTGCCGGTGGGTTGCACACTGCCAAGCGCTCCAGCAGTGAGGGCTCTATTAGAGGCAATGGGAGGGCAACTGCAGGGATCCTCCAGAGGTTGCTTGACCGCCCGGACTCAGCACAGCACGGAGAGCACAAGGCTCACAGGGCCCCTGGCTGGGGTCTGCAGCCCCACACACGCGGAGGCTAACTCAGTTAGCGCCCAGAAGGTGCCTGACAGACGTCATTTCCCTAGTGCTCTCCTCCCCAGCAGAGACGTGTGTAGGTGGTTGGGGCCTGCCCCTGCGTGTCTGGGCTCCAGTCCACAGCCCCAGCTCAGGGAAGCAGCTCCTGAGCCAAGACCTGTGGGAGGCGCAGGGGGCCCCTCCTGGAAGCCTAGTTTACAGCATGCGGGAAGCCAGACTCCTCGGGAAAAGAGAAGGCAGCCCTGCTGTGTGCGGCTGCATTCACTGCTTTGGCGGAGCCGAGTGCACCTCCAGTACGGCAGAGCTCCAGCTCTGCTCAGAGTCCGGATCTGGCAGAGTTGCTTGCGTTAGGCTGCTCTGTCCTGGGCGAGCCTTGCCCAGACTTGCCTCGCACATAGGCTTCCAGTGCAGGAAGGAGCGGGCTGCGCAAGACTGGGAGATGCTACTGGCGCCTTCCTGGCCTCAGCTCCACTCCTGCCTTGCCTTTGCACCTAGTTCCCAGGCGTTCCTGTGGAGGGCTTAGTTGCCGGTGGGTTGCACACTGCCAAGCGCTCCAGCAGTGAGGGCTCTATTAGAGGCAATGGGAGGGCAACTGCAGGGCTCCTCCAGCGGCTGCTTGACCGCCCAGACTCAGCACAGCACGGAGAGCACAAGGCTCACAAGGCCCCTGGCTGGGGTCTGCAGCCCCACACACGCGGAGGCCGAGTCGGTGAGCGCGCAGAAGGTGCCTGACAGACGTCATTTTCCTAGTGCTCTCCTCCCCAGCAGAGACGTTTTCAGGTGGTTGGGGCCTGCCCTTGAGTGTCTGGACTCCCTTCCACAGCCCCAGCTCAGGGAAGCAGCTCTTCAGCTAAGACCTGTAGGAGGCGCGGGGCGCCCCCGCCGGGAAGCCTAGTTTACAGCATGCCAGAAGCGAGCCTCCTCAGTACAAGAGAAGGCAGCCCAGCTGCGTGGGAATGCAATCAGTACTTTGGCGGAGCCGAGTGCCCCTCCAGTACGGCAGAGCTCCAGCTCTGCTCAAAGGCCCGATCTCTCATAGTTGCTGGCGTGAGCCTCCTGTGCCCTAGGCGAGCCTTGCCCAGACTTGCCTCGCGTAGGCTTCCTGTCCAGAATGGAGCGGGCTGCGCGAGACTGGGAGATGCTACTGGCGCCTTCCTGGCCTCAGCTCCACTCCTGCCTTGCCTTTGCAGCTAGTCCCCAGGCATTCTTGTGGAGGGCTTAGTTGTCGGTGGGTTGCACACTGCCAAGCGCTCCAGCAGTGAGGGCTCTATTAGAGGCAATGCGAGGGCAACTGCAGGGCTCCTCCAGCGGTTGCTTGACCGCCCAGACTCAGCACAGCACGGAGAGCACAAGGCTCACAGGGACCCTGGCTGGGGTCTACAGCCCCACACACCGGAGGTGAACTCCGGGAGCGCCCAGATGGGACCTGACAGACGTCATTTCGCTAGTGCTCTCCTCCCCAGCATAGACATGTGTAGGTGGTTGGGGACTGCCCCTGCGTGTCTCGGCTCCTGTCCACAGCCACAGCTCAGGGAAGCAGCTCCTGAGCCAAGACCTGTGGGAGGCGCAGGGGGCCCCGCCTGTAAGCCTAGTTTACAGCATGTGGGAAGCGAGACTCCTCGGGAGAAGGGGAGCCAGCCCAGCTGCCTGTGGCTGCAATCAATACTTTGGCGGAGCCGAGGGCCCCTCCAGTACGGCAGTGCTCCAGCTCTGCTCAGAGGCCCGATCTGGCAGAGTTGCTGGCGTGAGGCTGCTCTGCCCTGGGCGAGCCTTGCCCAGACTTGCCTCGCGGCTAGGCTTCCAGTCCAGGAAGGAGCAGGCTGCGTGAGACTGAGAGATGCTACTGGCACCTTCCTGGCCTCAGCTCCACTCCTTCCTTTCCTTTGCACCTAGTACCCAGGCGTTCTTGTGGAGGGCTTAGTTGCCGGTGGGTTGCACACTGCCAAGCGCTCCAGCAGTGAGGGCTCTATTAGAGGCAATGGGAGGGCAACTGCAGGGCTCCTCCAGCGGTTGCTTGACCGCCCAGACAGCACATGACGGAGAGCCCAAGGCTCACAGGGCCCCTGGCTGGGGTCTGCAGCCCCACACACCGGAGGGGAATTCCGGGAGCGCCCAGAATGTGCCAGACAGACGTCATTTTCCTAGTGCTCTCCTCCCCAGCAGAGACGTGTGCAGGTGGTTGGGGCCTGCCCTTGAGTGTCTGGACTCCCTTCCACAGCCCCAGCTCAGGGAAGCAGCTCCTCAGCTAAGACCTGTAGGAGGCGAGGGGCGCCCCCGCCGGAAAGCCTAGTTTACAGCATGCCGGAAGCGAGCCTCCTCAGTACAGGAGAAGGCAGCCCAGCTGCGTGCGGCTGCAATCAGTACTTTGGCAGAGCTGAGTGCCCCTCCAGTACGGCAGAGCTCCAGCTCTGCTCAAAGGCCCGATCTCTCATAGTTGCTGGCGTGAGCCTCCTGTGCCCTGGGCGAGCCTTGCCCAGACTTGCCTCGGGTTAGGCTTCCAGTCCAGAAAGGAGCAGGGTGCCCGAGACTGGGAGATGCTACTGCCGCCTTCCTGGCCTCAGCTCCACTCCTGCCTTGCCTTTGCACCTAGTCCCCAGGTTCTTGCGGAGGGCTTAGTTGCCGGTGGGTTGCACACTGCCAAGCACTCCAGCAGTGAGGGCTCTATTAGAGGCAATGGGAGGGCAACTGCAGGGCTCCTCCAGCGGTTGCTTCACCTACCAGACTCAGCACAGCATGGAGAGCCCAAGGCTCACAGGGCCCCTGGCTGGGGTCTGCAACCCCAAACACGTGGAAGCTGACTCGGTGAGCGCCCAGAAAGTGCCTGTCAGATGTCATTTCCCTAGTGCTCTCCTCCCCAGCAGAGATGTGTGCCGGTGCTTAGGGCCTGCCCTGCGTGTCTGGGCTCCCGTCCACAGCCCCAGGTCAGGGAAGCAGCTCCTGAGCCAAGACCTGTGGGAGGCGCAGGGGGCCCCGCCTGGAAGCCTAGTTTACAGCATGCGGGAAGCGAGCCTCCTTGGGAGAAGAGAAGGCAGCCCTGTTGTGTGGGGCTGCATTCACTGCTTTGGCCGAGCCAAGTGCGCCTCCAGTACGGCAGAGCTCCAGCTCTGCTCAGAGGCCCAATCTGGCAGAGCTGCTGGCGTGAGGCTGCTCTGCCCTGGGCGAGCCTTGCCCAGACTTGCCTCGCACATAGGCTTCCAGTCCAGGAAGGAGCAGGCTGCGCGAGACTGGGAGATGCGACTGGCGCCTTCCTGGCCTCAGCTCCACTCCGGCCTTGCCTTTGCACCTAGTCCCCATGCGTTCTTGTGGAGGGCTTAGTAGTCGGTGTGTTGCACACTTCCAAGCGCTCCAGCAGTGAGGGCTCTTTTAGAGGCAAAGGGAGTGCTACTGCAAGTCGCCTCTTGCGTTTGCTTGACCGGCCAGACTCAGCACAGCACGGATAGCACAAGGCTCACAGGGCCCCTGGCTGGGGTCTGCAGCCCCACACACGCGGAAACTGACTCGGTGAGCGCCCAGAAGGTGCCTGACAGACGTCATTTCGCTAGTGCTCTCCTCCCCAGCAGAGACGTGTGCATGTGCTTGGGGCCTGACCCTGCGTGTCTGGGCTCCCGTCCACAGCCCCAGCTCAGGGAAGCAGCTCCTGAGCCAAGACCTGTGGGAGGCGCAGGGGGCCCTGCCTGGAAGCCTAGTTTACAGCATGCGGGAATCGAGCCTCCTCGGGAGAAGAGAAGGTAGCCCTGCTGCGTGTGGCTGCATTCACTGCTTTGGCGGAGCCGAGTGCGCCTCCAGTACGGCAGAGCTCCAGCTCTGCTCAGATGCCCGGTCTGGCAGAGCTGCTGGCGTGAGGCTGCGCTGCCCTGGGCGAGCCTTGCCCAGACTTGCCTCATGGCTAGGCTTCCAGTCCAGGAAGGAGCAGGCTGCGCGAGACTGGGAGATTCTACTGGCGCCATCCTGGCCTCAGCTCCACTCCTGCCTTGCCTTTGCACCTAGTCCCCAGGCGTTCTTGTGGAGGGCTTAGTTGCCGGTGGGTTGCACACTGCCAAGCGCTCCAGAAGTGAGGACTCTATTAGAGGCAATGGGAGGGCAACTGCAGGGCTCCTCCAGCGGTTGCTTGACCGCCCAGACTCAGCACAGCACGGAGAGCACAAGGCTCACAGGGCCCCTGGCTGGGGTCTGCAGCCCCACACACGTGGAGGTTAACTCAGTTAGCGCCCAGAAGGTGCCTGACATACGTCATTTCCCTAGTGCTCTCCTCCCCTGCAGAGACGTTTGTAGGTGGTTGGGGCCTGCCCCTGCGTGTCTGGGCTCAAGTCCACATCCCCAGCTCAGGGAAGCAGCTCCTGAGCCAAGACCTGTGGGATGCGCAGGGGGCCCCTCCTGGAAGCCTAGTTTACAGCATGCGGGAATCCAGCCTCCTCGGGAGAAGAGAAGGCAGCCCTGCTGTGTGCGGCTGCATTCACTGCTTTGGCGGAGCCGAGTGCGCCTCCAGTACGGCTGAGCTCCAGCTTTGCTCAGAGTCCGGATCTGGCAGAGTTCCTTGCGTTAGGCTGCTCTGTCCTGGGCGAGCCTTGTCCAGACTAGCCTCGCACATAGGCTTCCAGTCCAGGAAGGAGCGGGCTGCGCGAGACTGGGAGATGCTGCTGGCGCCTTCCTGGCCTCAGCTCCACTCCTGCCTTGCCTTTGCACCTAGTTCCCAGGCGTTCCTGTGGAGGGCTTAGTTGCCGGTGGGTTGCACACTGCCAAGCGCTCCAGCAGTGAGGGCGCTATTAGAGGCAATGGGAGGGCAACTGCAGGGCTCCTCCAGGGGCTGCTTGACCGCCCAGACTCAGCACAGCACGGAGAGCAAAGGCTCACAGGGCCCCTGGCTGGGGTCTGCAGCCCCACACACGCGGAGGCCGAGTCGGTGAGCGCGCAGAAGGTGCCTGACAGACGTCATTTCCCTAGTGCTCTCCTCCCCAGCAGAGACGTGTGCAGGTGGTTGGGGCCTGCCCCTGCGTGTCTGGGCTCCTGTCCACAGCCCCAGCTCAGGAGAGCAGCTCCTGAGCCAAGACCTGTGGGAGGCGCAGGGGGCCCCGCCTTTAAGCCTAGTTTACAGCATGCGGGAAGCGAGACTCCTCGGGAGAAGAGAAGCCAGCCCAGCTGCGTGTGGCTGCAATCAATACTTTGGCGGAGCCGAGTGCCCCTCCAGTACGGCAGTCCTCCAGCTCTGCTCAGAGGCCCGATCTGGCAAAGTTGCTGGCGTGAGGCTGCTCTGCCCTGGGCGAGCCTTGACCAGACATGCCTCGCGGCTAGGCTTCCAGTCCAGGAAGGAGCAGGCTGCGTGAGACTTGGAGATGCTACTGGCGCCTTCCTGGCCTCAGCTCCACTCCTGCCTTGCCTTTGCACCTAGTCCCCAGGCGTTCTTGTGGAGGGCTTAGTTGCCGGTGGGTTGCACACTGCCAAGCGCTCCAGCAGTGAGGGCTGTATTAGAGGCAATGGGAGGGCAACTGCAGGGCTCCTCCAGCGGTTGCTTGACCGCCATGACAGCACAGCACGGAGAGCCCAAGGCTCACAGGGCCCCTGGCTGGGGTCTGCAGCCCCACACACCGGAGGGGAATTCCGGGAGCGCCCAGAAGGTCCCAGACAGACGTCATCTTCCTAGTGCTCTCCTCCCCAGCAGAGACGTGTGCAGGTGGTTGGCGCCTGCCCTTGAGTGTCTGGACTCCCTTCTACAGCCCCAGCTCAGGGAAGCAGCTCCTCAGCTAAGACCTATAGGAGGCGCGGGGCGCCCCCGCCGGGAAGTCTAGTTTACAGCATGCTGGAAGCGAGCCTCCTCAGTACAAGAGAAGGCAACCCAGCTGCGTGCGAATGCAATCAGTACTTTGGCGGAGCCGAGTGCCCCTCCAGTACGGCAGAGCTCCAGCTCTGCTCAAAGGCCTGATCTCTCATAGTTGCTGGCGTGAGCCTCCTGTGCCCTGGGCGAGCCTTGCCCAGACTTGCCTCGTGTAGGCTTCCTGTCCAGAAAGGAGCGGGCTGCGCGAGACTGGGAGATGCTACTGGCGCCTTCCTGGCCTCATCTCCACTCCTGCCTTGCCTTTGCACCTAATCCCCAGGCGTTCTTGTGGACGGCTTAGTTGCCGGTGTGTTGCACACTGCCAAGCGCTCCAGCAGTGAGGGCTCTATTAGAGGCAAAGTGAGGGCAACTGCAAGTTTCCTCTTGCGGTTGCTTGACCGCCCAGACTCAGCACAGCACGGAGAGCCAAAGGCTCACAGGGCCCCTGGCTGGGGTCTGCAGCCCCACACACGCGGAAACTGACTCGGTGAGCGCCCAGTAGGTGCCTGACAGACGTCATTTCGCAGGTGCTCTCCTCCCCAGCAGAGACGTGTGCAGGTGCTTGAGGCCTGCCCCTGCGTGTCTGGGCTCCCGTCCACAGCCCAAGCTCAGGGAAGAAGCTCCTGAGCCAAGACCTGTGGGAGGCACAGGGGGCCCTGCCTGGAAGCCTAGTTTACAGCATGCAGGAAGCGAGCCTCCTCGGGAGAAGAAAGGTAGCCCTGCTGCGTGTGGCTGCATTCACTGCATTGGCGGAGCAGAGTGCGCCTCCAGTACGGCAGAGCTCCAGCTCTGCTCAGAGGCCCGATCTGGCAGAGTTGCTGGCGTGAGGCTGCTCTGCCCTGGGCGATCCTTGCCCAGACTTGCCTCGCGGCTAGGCTTCCAGTCCAGGAAGGAGCAGGCTGCGTGAGACTGGGAGATGCTACTGGCACCTTCCTGGCCTCAGCTCCACTCCTGCCTTGCCTTTGCACCTAGTTCCCAGGCGTTCTTGTGGAGGGCTTAGTTGCCGGTGGGTTGCACACTGCCAAGCGCTCCAGCAGTGAGGGCTCTATTAGAGGCAATGGGAGGGCAACTGCAGGGCTCCTCCAGCGGCTGCTTGACCGCCCAGACTCAGCACAGCACGGAGAGCACAAGGCTCACAGGGCTCCTGGCTGGGGTCTGCAGCCCCACACACGCGGAGGCCGAGTCGGTGAGCGCGCAGAAGATGCCTGACAGACGTCATTTCCCTAGTGCTCTCCTCCCCAGCAGAGAAGTGTGCAGGTGGTTGGCGCCTGCCCCTGCGTGTCTGGGCTCCCATCCACAGCCCCAGCTCAGGGAAGAAGTTCCTGAGCCAAGACCTGTGGGAGGGGCAGGGGGCCCCGCCTGGAAGCCTAGTTTACAGCATGCGGGAAGCGAGCCTCCTCGGGAGAAGAGAAGGCAGGCCGGCTGCGTGCGGCTGCATTCACTGCTTGGGCGGAGCCGAGTGCGCTTCCAGTACGGCATAGCTCCAGCACTGCTCAGAGGCCCGATCTGGCAGAGTTGCTGGCGTGAGGCTGCTCTGCCCTGGGCGAGCCTTGCCCACACTTGCCTCGCACATAGGCTTCCAGTCAAGAAAGGAGCAGGCTGCGCGAGACTGGGAGATGCTACTGGCGCCTTCCTGGCCTCAGCTCCACTCCTGCCTTGCCTTTGCACCTAGTCCCCAGGCGTTCTTGTGGAGGGCTTAGTTGCCGGTGGGTTGCACACTGCCAAGCGCTCCAGCAGTGAGGGCTCTATTAGAGGCAATGGGAGGGCAACTGCAGGGCTCCTCCAGCGGTTGCTTGACCGCCCAGACTCAGAACAGCACGGAGAGCCCAAGGCTCACAGGGCCCCTGGCTGGGGTCTGCAGCCCCACACACGCGGAAGCTGACTCGGTGAGCACCCAGAAGGTGCCTGACAGATGTCATTTCCCTAGTGCTCTCCTCCCCAGCAGAGACGTATGCCGGTGCTTGGGGCCTGCCCCTGCGTGTCTGGGCTCCCGTCCACAGCCCCAGCTCAGGGAAGCAGCTCCTGAGCCAAGACCTGTGGGAGGCGCAGGGGGCCCCGCCTGGAAGCCTAGTTTACAGCATGCGGGAAGCGAGCCTCCTTGGGAGAAGAGAAGGCAGCCCGGCTGCGTTCGGCTGCATTCACTGCTTTGGCGGAGCCGAGTGCGCCTCCAGTACGGCAGAGCTCCTGCTCTGCTCAGAGGCCCGATCTGGCAGAGCTGTTGGCGTGAGGCTGCCCTGCCCTGGGCGAGCCTTGCCCAGACTTGCCTCGCGGCTAGGCTTCCAGTCCCGGAAGGAGCATGCTGGCAAGACTGGGAGATGCTACTGGCGCCTTCCTGGCCTCAGCTCCACTCCTGCCTTGCCTTTGCACCTAGTCCCCAGGCGTTCTTGTGGAGGGCTTAGTAGCCGGTGTGTTGCACACTGCCAAGCGCTCCAGCAGTGAGGGCTCTATTAGAGGCAAAGGGAGGGCTACTTCAAGTCGCCTCTTGCGTTTGCTTTTCCACCCAGACTCAGCACAGCACGGAAAGCACAAGGCTCACAGGGCCCCTGGCTGGGGTCTGCAGCCTCACACACCGGAGGCGAACTCCGGGAGCACCCAGAAGGTGCCTGACAGACATCATTTCCCTAGTGCTCTCCTTCCCAGCAGAGACGTGTGCAGGTGGTTGGGGCCTGCCCTTGAATGTCTGGACTCCCTTCCACAGCCCCAGCTCAGGGAAGCAGCTCCTCAGCTAAGACTTGTAGGAGGATGGGGCGCCCCCGCCTGGAAGCCTAGTTTACAGCATGCGGGAAGCGAGCCTCCTCGGTAGAAGAGAAGCCAGCCCAGCTGCGTAAGGCTGCAATCACTGCTATGGCGGAGCCGAGTGCCCTTCCAGTACGGCAGAGCTCCAGCTCTGCTCAAAGGCCCGATCTGGCAGAGTTGCTTGCGTGAGGCTGCTGTACCCTGGGCGAGCCTTGCCCAGACTTGCCTCGCGTAGGCTTCCTGTCCAGAAAGGAGCGGGCTGCGTGAGACTGGGAGATGCTACTGGCGCCTTCCTGGCCTCAGCTCCACTCCTGCCTTGCCTTTGCACCTAGTCCCCAGGCGTTCTTGTGGACGGCTTAGTTGCCGGTGAGTTGCACACTGCCAAGCGCTCCAGCTGTGAGGGCTCTATTAGAGGCAAAGGGAGGGCAACTGCAAGTTTCCTCTTGCGGTTGCTTGACCGCCCAGACTCAGCACAGCACGGAGAGCCCAAGGCTTACAGGGCCCCTGGCTGGGGTCTGCAGCCCCACACACGTGGAGGTTAACTCAGTTAGCGCCCAGAAGGTGCCTGACATACGTCATTTCCCTAGTGCTCTCCTCCCCAGCAGAGACGTGTGCAGGTGGTTGGGGCCTGCCCCTGCGTGTCTGGGCTCAAGTCCACAGCCCCAGCTCAGGGAAGCAGCTCCTGAGCCAAGACCTGTGGGAGGCGCAGGGGGCCCCTCCTGGAAGCCTAGTTTACAGCATGCGGGAAGCCAGACTCCTCGGGAGAAGAGAAGGCAGCCCTGCTGTGTGCGGCTGCATTCACTGCTTTGGCGGAGCCGAGTGCGCCTCCAGTACGGCTGAGCTCCAGCTTTGCTCAGAGTCCGGATCTGGCAGAGTTCCTTGCGTTAGGCTGCTCTGTCCTGGGCGAGCCTTGTCCAGACTAGCCTCGCACATAGGCTTCCAGTCCAGGAAGGAGCGGGCTGCGCGAGACTGGGAGATGCTGCTGGCGCCTTCCTGGCCTCAGCTCCACTCCTGCCTTGCCTTTGCACCTAGTTCCCAGGCGTTCCTGTGGAGGGCTTAGTTGCCGGTGGGTTGCACACTGCCAAGCGCTCCAGCAGTGAGGGCGCTATTAGAGGCAATGGGAGGGCAACTGCAGGGCTCCTCCAGCGGCTGCTTGACCGCCCAGACTCAGCACAGCACGGAGAGCCCAAGGCTCACAGGGCCCCTGGCTGGGGTCTGCAGCCCCACACACGCAGAGGCCGAGTCGGTGAGCGCGCAGAAGGTGCCTGACAGACGTCATTTCCCTAGTGCTCTCCTCCCCAGCAGAGACGTGTGCAGGTGGTTGGGGCCTGCCCCTGCGTGTCTGGGCTCAAGTCCACAGCCCCAGCTCAGGGAAGCAGCTCCTGAGCCAAGACCTGTGGGAGGCGCAGGGGGCCCCGCCTTTAAGCCTAGTTTACAGCATGCGGGAAGCGAGACTCCTCGGGAGAAGAGGAGCCAGCCCAGCTGCGTGTGGCTGCAATCAATACTTTGGCGGAGCCGAGTGCCCCTCCAGTACGGCAGTGCTCCAGCTCTGCTCAGAGGCCCGATCTGGCAAAGTTGCTGGCGTGAGGCTGCTCTGCCCTGGGCGAGCCTTGACCAGACTTGCCTCGCGGCTAGGCTTCCAGTCCAGGAAGGAGCAGGCTGCGTGAGACTTGGAGATGCTACTGGCGCCTTCCTGGCCTCAGCTCCACTCCTGCCTTGCCTTTGCACCTAGTCCCCAGGGGTTCTTGTGGAGGGCTTAGTTGCCGGTGGGTTTCACACTGCCAAGCGCTCCAGCAGTGAGGGCTGTATTAGAGGCAATGGGAGGGCAACTGCAGGGCTCCTCCAGCGGTTGCTTGACCGCCATGACAGCACAGCACGGAGAGCCCAAGGCTCACAGGGCCCCTGGCTGGGGTCTGCAGCCCCACACACCGGAGGGGAATTCCGGGAGCGCCCAGAAGGTCCCAGACAGACGTCATCTTCCTAGTGCTCTCCTCCCCAGCAGAGACGTGTGCAGGTGGTTGGGGCCTGCCCTTGAGTATCTGGACTCCCTTCCACAGCCCCAGCTCAGGGAAGCAGCTCCTCAGCTAAGACCTATAGGAGGCGCGGGGCGCCCCCGCCGGGAAGTCTAGTTTACAGCATGCTGGAAGCGAGCCTCCTCAGTACAAGAGAAGGCAACCCAGCTGCGTGCGAATGCAATCAGTACTTTGGCGGAGCCGAGTGCCCCTCCAGTACGGCAGAGCTCCAGCTCTGCTCAAAGGCCTGATCTCTCATAGTTGCTGGCGTGAGCCTCCTGTGCCCTGGGCGAGCCTTGCCCAGACTTGCCTCGTGTAGGCTTCCTGTCCAGAAAGGAGCGGGCTGCGCGAGACTGGGAGATGCTACTGGCGCCTTCCTGGCCTCATCTCCACTCCTGCCTTGCCTTTGCACCTAATCCCCAGGCGTTCTTGTGGACGGCTTAGTTGCCGGTGTGTTGCTCACTACCAAGCGCTCCAGCAGTGAGGGCTCTATTAGAGGCAAAGTGAGGGCAACTGCAAGTTTCCTCTTGCGGTTGCTTGACCGCCCAGACTCAGCACAGCACGGAGAGCCCAAGGCTCACAGGGCCCCTGGCTGGGGTCTGCAGCCCCACACACGCGGAAACTGACTCGGTGAGCGCCCAGAAGGTGCCTGACAGACGTCATTTCGCAGGTGCTCTCCTCCCCAGCAGAGACGTGTGCAGGTGGTTGGGGCCTGCCCCTGCGTGTCTGGGCTCCCGTCCACAGCCCCAGCTCAGGGAAGTAGTTCCTGAGCCAAGACCTGTGGGAGGCGCAGGGGGCCCCGCCTGGAAGCCTAGTTTACAGCATGCGGGAAGCGAGCCTCCTCGGGGGAAGAGAAGGCAGGCCGGCTGCGTGCGGCTTCATTCACTGCTTGGGCGGAGCCGAGTGCCCTTCCAGTACGGCAGAGCTCCAGCACTGCTCAGAGGCCCGATCTGGCAGAGTTGCTGGCGTGAGGCTGCTCTGCCCTGGGCGAGCCTTGCCCAGACTTGCCTCGCACATAGGCTTCCAGTCCAGAAAGGAGCAGGCTGCGCGAGACTGGGAGATGCTACTGGCGCCTTCCTGGCCTCAGCTCCACTCCTGCCTTGCCTTTGCACCTAGTCCCCATGCGTTCTTGTGGAGGGCTTAGTTGCCGGTGGGTTGCACACTGCCAAGCGCTCCAGCTGTGAGGGCTGTATTAGAGGCAATGGGAGGGCAACTGCAGGGCTCCTCCAGCGGTTGCTTGACCGCCCAGACTCAGCACAGCATGGAGAGCCCAAGGCTCACAGGGCCCCTGGCTGGGGTCTGCAGCCCCACACACCAGAGGCGAACTTCGGGAGCGCCCAGAAGGTGCCTGACTGTCGTCATTTCCCTCGTGCTCTCCTCCCCAGAAGAGAGTTGTGCAGGTGGTTGGGGCCTGCACTTGCGTCTCTGAGCTCCTGCCCACAACCCAGCTCAGGGGATGCAGACCCTAAGCCAAACCTGCAGGAGGCGAGGGTCGGCTCGCCTGGAAGCGGAGTGCACAGCATGTGGGGAATCGAGCCTCCTCGGAGGTAGATGAGACAGCATAGCCGCGTGGCGCTACAAGCCCTGGTTGGTCAGAGTCAAGTGCTCCTCCTCTAGGGCATAGCTCCAGGTCTGCTCAGAGGCCCGATCTGGCAGAGTTCCTGGAGCGAGGCTGCTCTGCCCTGGGCGAGCCTTTCCGAGACGTGCCTCGCTGCTAGGCTCTTGCCCATGAAGGAGCAGGCTGTGCGAGGCTGGTATATCCCACGGGCACCTTCCTTGCCTCAGCTCTGATCCTGCCTTGCCTTTGCAGGTAGGCCCCAAGCGTCCTTGGGGAGGAGTTAGGGGCCGGTGGGTTCCACATTGCCACGGGCTAGAGCAGTGAGAGCTCTGTCAGAGGGAATGGAAGGGCAACTGTTTGGCTCCTTCAGTTGTTGCTTGGCTGCCCAGACATGTGCCGCACGGAGAGCACCATACACCCAGGGCCCCTGGCTGGGATCTGCAGTCCCCAGACTCGGAGACTCACTCCGTGGGCGCCCTGCAGGTGCCTGACAGATGTATATTCCCTAGCGCTCTCGTCCCCAGCAGAGACGTGTGCAGGTGGTTGGGGCCAGCCCCTGCGTGTCTGGGCTCCTGCCCACAGCCCCAGCTCAGGGGAAGCAGCCCCTGAGGTAAGACCTGTAGGAGAAGCAGGAGGCCCCTGCCTGGAAGCCAAGTGCGCAGCATGAGGGGAAACGAGCCTCCTCGGGGGAAATGAGGCAGCCCAACCGCGTGCAGCTGCAAGCCCAGTTTGGGCGGAGTCGAGTGTGCCTCCACTACTGCAGAGCTTCAGCTCTGCTCAGAGGCCCGATCTGGCAGAGTTCCTGGCGTGAGGCTGCTCTGCTCTGGGCGAGCGTTGCCCAGACTTGCCTCGCTGCTAATGTTAGTTTCCAGGAAGGAGCAGGCTGCGCGAGGCTCGGAGACACCACTGGCGCCTTCCTGGCCTCAGCTCCGCTCCTGCCTTGCCTTTGCACCTAGGCCGCAGGCGTCCTTGTGGAGGTTTTAGGGGCTGGTGTGTTTCACACTGCCAAGGGCTCCAGCAGTGAGAGCTCTGTTCGAGGGAAGCGAAGGGTATATTTGGAGTACAATCCTTTATCAGATATGAGGCCCACACCCTCAGCCTGAACCCTCACCCCGAACCCTTACCCTCACCCACACCCTCACCCTGAACCCTCACGCCTCACCCCTCACCCTAACATGTTGGGGGGCTCTTCCCCAAACTCTAACCTTAACCCTACTGCCGGGGTCCAGCCCCAGTGGATCCAGGGTGATTTGAAGTTGGGGGCGGAGCCGGCGTCTTTAGAAAAATACATATTTAATCACAGATATAGAGAGATTAGAAATGGTTAGTGCAGTAGGAAGATTAGTGAAGAAAAGGAGGCTGAATAACTTAGATTACGTGGAATAGCATCCATGCTCCAGATGGGAATTCAGCCAGAAAAATGGGAGCAAGAAAGAAGTGACATGGGGGAATCAGTCTTTCCGGAAACTGATCCGATTTCTTTATTTTTGGGTTTGCTTATATACCTTTTGTTACACATAGGGATGAATACAGAGTCACGTGGGGGTCAGCAGTCCTGACCTTTATCAAAATCAGGTGCTTCACATAAATGTATAAAAAAAGGTCTTAGGGATACTACATCATCTTCTGGCCATGAGTGAGACCTGCTGACATTTTATGATCCTTTCTTTCTGATAACCAAAAAACTTCTTTTTTCCAAGTGTGTTTTTTCTCAAACCAGGCACCACCCTCCAAATAAAGCTGCATTCCTATAGGGTGTGGGTGTAGTGAGTTACAATCAAGAAAGGAATTTACTTAACCCAAGGTTAACAGGATTCATCTTAAAGGTTAATACTTATTTCTCCTATATGTTAGTTATATTCATTAGAAGGGTAGGGAACATGGAGATTTAGCAGCAAACATCAGCCCAACAAATGAAAATCCTTTCACCAATGCTCCCCTTAAGATCTATTTAGTCTTAAGATATGATAAAGTTACATTCTTACATAGCAAGGATACAGTGATTTGTAGCAAAGTCCAGTGGTCTATTACAAAAGAGAAAATCCATTAGCTAAAAAGTCTAGTATTGCTAACATCAAAAACGACTGTATTTCCTTTTCTATATTCCAAATACATTGATTAATATATTCCCAAGTGCCTAAGGATATGGAGGCCTGGCGGCAATCATTGACTCAACAAGAAGAAAAAGCCCTATGCTAATTAAGACTCTCCAAAACTCTGTGCTGTTTATGGTTAAGAGGTAGTAAACAATCATGTGGCAGGAGTATGGATAATCCTGTCACACAAGCTAGTCTGTCAGCAGAGAGGTTTGACCTGAGACATCCTTGTCCCACCCAGAGCAGGGAATTAGCAGCAATTATTGACACAACAAATGAAAAAACCCTTTACCAATATAATTCCTAACCAACCCATTATACTAATAATTTCTAACTCCCCAAAATAATTTGCCTTTAGTAAGTCCAAAACATCTCGTGCCTCTCAGATTGGGAGGCTGTAAATCACATGTGGCTGGACTAACCTAAACAGGTGGGCTAGATAACCTTCAGAGCAGTCCGGAAGCTGAAACACTCTTGTCACGCCCAAGAATTTTTATTGCCTTGGAGCTGCAGGTTTACTCCTTCTCCGAGAGAAACGGTTATTGGGGAGAGCCCCCTGTAAAGTCAGAGGTGTAGGTGAGAGCATAAAACAGAGTCTGGTTTTGGGGTAGATGCTCAGGAACAGGGGGTTTCCTGAGGCTTGATCACGCCTTTGCATATGCCAAGCCTTCTTCCTCATGACCTTTGCCATGGGCGGAGTTCCTCACGCTGGCCCCCGACACCCTATCCACATCCTAAACCTAACCCACATCATAGTCACGCCCTCAACCCTATACTTACCCTTGAAGCACGTACCCGCCTCATCTTCATTTTTGACACTTCCCATGGATAACAAAAGACAAGGTCGTAATGTTTCAAACATGGATCCAAGACCCATTATCCACATAAAAAGAATATACATACTCTGATCACATCATTTAAATCTCTTGCATCACCAAAATACCTCTCCACCACGTATCCAATCGCCATTGATGGATCACATCTATCTCATACATTTCATAACTTAGCAATCAAATACGCAGCAGTAATCTGGGTAATTATATACACAAGATATATTTATACCATAAATATTTCAACACATTCCACTTTCTACGATGAATTCAATCTTCACAAAAGTAGGATGAACAGCACCTGTTTCCACTAGGATCCATATCATTGCACAAAGTGACAGTGAGCGTGAAAATCTTAATGATGACCACCAGTAAGAAGGTCAGCACGGTTGATATCACAGATTTTTCAGTGTTCCAATACAAGTTCTACCCAAATCCATAAGGAGAGACGTACGCATAGGAAACTACACATTGAAAGCAAGTCTATTGAGATAAATATTGGACATCAATTGTGTGAATCTTTAAGGCATAACTGCAGACATGCTTCAGACATTCTTCAAATTCATAAAATGACAACAAAGTATGGCTATGTACAATCCATTCGGTTTTATAAACCACTCATGAATAACCTCACAAGCCATTGAAAACCAGATGACAATTTCAAATAGCTTTGATCTACAAACAAGGCTGTAAGACAGAAAGTCAAAATCGAAATACATGAAGTAAATCCTCAATAGACAGGAAAACATCCCATGGTAGTGAAGTCAATTAACATTAGTTATTAGGGCTTTCATGCACAGACTCATTTCCGATCGATGTGATCTCAATTCATATTTGGCAAAATATACGAAAGCTGATCTTAACAGTCATATTATTTTTCTTTGTACCCCTAAAAAGAAAAATGAACATGAAACACTAAATTAAACTTGGAGACTCACATTTCCCAATCGGTATACAAAGCAACGGCATGTCAAACTTTCTAATTCACATATGCATTTAAATGAAATTGGATGAAATACCCCTAAATTAACACATACTTCTATGCCCAATGTTTCACAAGGCAGAAAACACTCAATGAATGAAACTGAGAGGGTAACAGCCAGGAAGGCCAGGGGTCTCCAAAGGGAGGAAACGGGGTGCAAGTGTCAGACAGTTGTAATCTGTGACTTCCCAGGCAGGAGGAAACAAGCTGTTCTCTTTCTTCCCCTTCTCGATACAAATTTAAAAAGAGGTTTTCTCTTACAATTCTGTGTTGCTATAATGACACCTGGTTCCACCTGAACTTCACTTTTCTCATACTTTGAGCTGACCAAGGCATTTTTCTTATGGAAAGGTTTGCCTTAAGCTATGTGAATGTACTATGTATTTACCCTAGACTCTATCTTCAAGGAGGTTCTGCCTAAAGGCTCAGAACTGACTTGACAAACCAATTAGCTTTACTCATACATGGTTCTCCTGATCTATGTGAATGAAGCTATCTATTTGCTCCTATCAATCATTTTATGGCCCAGGATGACTGACCTGGTGCCACGGTCATCTCCATATATCTTGTGGGTGAGGGGTCTGCTGCCATTCCTTTCTCTAATGAGTAGACTGCTAGTAGCTAGATAACATGCAGCTAAAGATGAGTAGGGGGGCACTCTTTCTGCCCCCTTCTGATGTCTATGTCAGAAGCTTTCTCTCTTTTATACTTTCATAAAACGTTGCGACACAAAAGCTCTGAGTGATCAAGCCTCATCACTGGCCCCGGGTTGAATTCTTCCTCTAAGGAGCCCAAGAATTCAAGCATCTTTCCTGGTTAGACAACAACCTTTAAAAACAATGGTCTTTTCAAAAAAAAATGATGATAAGTGATGAGTATGCAGATGTCTACGAATGAAATGGGACCCATATGTCAAACCACATAAAAATATATCTTCCCTCAACATACATATAACACAATCAGGCCTTCATATGCATCGATTCGCCAACTATCAACTCATACAAATATGGATGTAAAATATCACAATACATTCCAAAGTTGAAAAGTGATGGATATTGACTTTCGCCCGCTGGTGATTCTTTTTATGTCATCTCCATTATATTAGCTATGACAATGAAGCATGTGCTGTGCTAAGTCACTTACATTGTGTCCAACTCTTTGGGATCATATGGACTAGGCCCCACCAGGCTCCTCTCTCCATGAGATTCTCTAGGCAAGGATACTGGAGTGGGTTGCCATGCTCTCCCTCAGGAGATCTTCCTGCCCCAGGGATCGAATCCATATCTCCTATGTCTCCTGCATGGGTATGTTCCGCATGTTCTTTACCACTAGAACCACCTGGGAAGCCCCAAGACACATGAACATCAGTGGATTTGGGGATCCACGGGCCATATACAGAACCATTCCTCCAACAAAACTGAAGAATGACTTTAAAATCTCAAACAAAACATGAGTGTATGTGTTCACAAACTTCACGGAGCAAGGGTTTCTTCGATCTGAAAACTGGCATCGATGAAGGATTGTGTGAAGAATGCTTCCAAGTCTATTTGGCAAACACAACCTAAGTTGGCTATATTTAGTCCTCAGATGAATGGAATGTCATGAGTACTGGTCGTTTCAAATAAGTAGCATGTGAAGCTGTTTACACTTATTGGGATGCGTGGTAGGCCACATTCACACATTTCAGTAGCATTGGTGCCAAAACGATACATTTCTCAGGGGAAGCTTCTACATGGACTCTTGGGATCAGAGCTCTAACTCATACACACATGCTTTTCCTTTTAAAATGATCCTGCATGATACGCAAACAAAACACTGGATGAACACCTAGACGGTGAGCTCTGTACTAAATGATTTTAAAGCCAGTAGATGGAATGAGCTCATGAGGAAGACTACAAACGAGTCATCTTCTTCAACTTGGTCAAACTGCTCATAGTCATACAGGTGAATGAAAAGTTGAGCCTGTTGTCATTCAATCTGTTTAAAAGAAATAGAATAATACAACAAATTAGTAAATCTTGTTTTCTTAATAAACATTGTATGATTTCTGCACAGCTTTGTTACTGGCATGAATAGAATATCTACAATAATAATTTGTCACAGTGAAATGGATTCACATTCGCTATCGAGTCACATCTATAATTGATGCCATAGCTGTTTGATACTATTGCTTGAATGAATGCAACTTATGTGACTTCACAAACTACAAACACGACTAACATAATAGCTATTATAAAACCTTGAGTGACATGAGCGTGAAGACGTAGTAGAGTTGCTCTCAAGAATAATGATACTATTATTCACTGCAGCCATAGTACTGGAATCTGTACATTCACACCCCTGCAAAAGAGACGGAAAGGATAGAATAATAATAAAGGAACTTCATAACTATATTCCTACTGTAAACATTCAACACGACGTTTTCTTTTAAACTGACTCTCATATTTGGTCTACTGTAACCTCTTCTGTGTTCATTTTATGCTAAACTTATTGCTAACAGTAAAATTACCATATGAGCACTAATTAATTTTTTTTTACTTGCAAAGCTAGTGATAGAACCAAAGGCCAATATCTACATCAAACAGGAGGAACGGAATGGAAACTGTAAACAATTTTATGGAATAACATTTCCGTGCTCCTACTCAGTCAAACAGACATTCAAAAGGATGTGATTTTTCTGACAGTTTATTTCGGAAACTTGGAAGTGGATGACTGCAAACAATAAAACGAATAATATATTGATACATAATATTAATAATATACACTGGGTCATTCTTTTTTCTGTTCTGCCACAGCTAACTGACTGGAAGTCAGTTGTCGTAACTACTACTAACATAAGACCCTCACCGATAAGTGAAGATATATAGGAAAATCCATAATAGATCCAAAAACCATCAAAGATAGAATGGTAATAAAAAAATACAGTGACAGTTTAGTTGGTATAAGAAACAGGATGATTATGAAAGCAAAGCCAACAATCATGGATAGGCCATGGAAGCCCGTGGCTGTCACGAGTGTTGACTTGGATCCTTCATCTCAGGTTGTTAAAAGTGCATGGTAAAATCCAGAGGTTTGCAGCAGTGGTAACCTCCTGAACAGACTGAAATAAACAGGGTTTCCAGAATATCCTGACGATTTCCATCTACTAGGCTGTGGTGAGCTCAAGCAATACATACTCCAGAGGACAGAAGACAGACAGGTTGGGAACACGTCTACTGCACTTAGGGAGAAAGGGAATGTTGCTACTCAGCCTAGTCCAAGTGTAGAAGCAACACCTCGGTGATTCGACCTTTAAAGACTCGATACATATGAGAACGACTGGTATGAAGAAACCTTCAGAAGTGCCTTCTCAGACCTCCTCCCATCATAAGCACAAGCATAATGAAAACACGGAGTTTTCATGGTCTCACGCAAAATTAGACTCACTTATGACTTTGCTTTGAGAAGAGTTGAACTACTCATTGTTAAAGAGAAATGATCCTTTCTTCTCTGAAGATCTGTGAATCATTCATAGGGTGTGGTGAATAAACTACTTACGGATCTAATACATAAAAATGCAATAGGCTAAGCACAGAGATGTTTTTCTCCCTTTCTCAAAGGACGGAACATTTTGTATTTGCACTGATTTTATGTCTTAACTTCATGTACAATTATACAGTGATTTTTTTAGTTGACATACAATAGGACTAAAAATATTGATATAATACTAATAACTCATGTTGGTATGTGTGGTTGTCACATAGGATTCACAGGAGATTTAAATTCACAGTTGTCAATGTAAAGGATGAATGCTATTTAGCTTCTTCGTGAATCTAGACCACGAATGAAGAGTTTTCCTCAACATATTTCACTGAGGGAAATACAAGGATGATAGGCATAATACTATGCTTCGACTCATGGATATCTAAGCATTGCTCACAATACAGATCTGATTTTCGAAATCAGGGTTCTTTCAGTGTCCTTGAACGGCATTTGTTTTTCTGTATACAGAAGAAAAAAACTCCTGAGTATCAAACTTGTTCACATAAAACATGTGTATGAATTGTTACCTTCCTGAAACAGGGATCAAACCCACATCACTTCCACCTCCTGCACTGGTAGGCAGATTATTTATTTATCAACTGCGCCACCTGGGAATCGACATACATTTCAAGGACCACTGCCATCAGCTTCTACTGTTCATGACCAAAGTAGGAGAAACAACATTGGAAGAAGTACTCAAAAGGGTACTCATAGGAAGTACTCATAAGTCAAGGAACTGTTATACGGGGTACTCTCGTTATTACTCGGACAAGTCAGTTCCTCCGATGATGATGGCTATAACTGAAAAATTACTACAAATGCATGGGATGCGATGTCTACATGATAAATGTGTTCCTCTTACACTATTGCTTCAGGGATGCCTACTCCAGCATGAAGGACTGCACTTCAAGGGACGCCTGCTATTCCAGCTCAAGCAACAGATAGTGAAGTGCAGATCATTGTCCTTTGTTGAAAATAATCAGCAGTTTGTCAACATAGGGAACATGCCGGAGGAACCCTTGGGATGGAACTCTGAAAACAGGTTGGGCCCTCTTTTTGCCAAGCCCTGCGATAAAATACAAATCAGAAAAAGAAAAATAGCATCGGTTTGGTCAGGACTTCGTCATCTTTTCTTTCTCGGTAGCAGGAAGCAGACATTGAGGCCAGAGGATGGCAGGGTTTCATTGTGAACTAACGTTGGGTGGGGTGGAAGCTCATCACTCTAGTAAGAATGTGGCTCAATAAAACGGAATTTCATTCGCTTCATGGACATAGAGTTCTACAATCCTTCATTAAGGAATTCAATGAGTTACATTTCCTTACACCTTCACAATCTCTCGGTTTACAAGAATGTCAATTGCTAGTCCAGCACTTATACGATGAGTGTTACAGGTAGTATTAGTGTATAAAGGAGGAGGAGCAATGGCAGGAAGTTTATTTATTCTCTGTTTGAATTCTTGATTTTTTATATAATTTTTTATAATATCCTTACAGATGTGGATATTTTAGTGACATGTATAAATACACATTGAGCAGTGCTATGATAACTCATACTGTTGGCACACTAAATATCATGCTTACTATGTGCTTTTCATATATTCCTTTTGAGATTCTCTTCCATGATACATTATCATAAGATATTTAATAGTTTCCTAAACTGTACAGTAGGTCCTTGTGGCTTCTTTTATATATAGTAATGTATTTGTTCATAATTCAAACAAAAACTGGTACACAAATATTCACAGTGACATTCACAATAGCTCAAAGGTAGAACTCATTCAAGTGTCTGTTGGTGGGAGACTGAATATGCAACACAAGGTATATTCAGAAGCTTGAACGGTATTCCCCCATACAAAAAAGTACATGAAATGGTGCTGCCACTCTGCAAGACATTACAGAAATGACTCCAAAAGGAACACACAGAATAAATACATAGTTCGAATCCTATTCATGCTATGTACCCAAATGGTTTGGGAAAGGGGGCTGAAAAAATGGATTCTTCTTCAGTCATACCCACAATGGCATGATTCACACTGCCAAACAAACAGAAGTAATCTAAGTGTCCATGGCAGCCAATTCCATAAACAAACTGTGGTATACCCACAATGGAATCTGATTCGGCCCTTCAAAGTCAGTAATTCTGACAATGCGACAATGTGGACAAACCTTATGGTCATTAGATTCAGTGAAATAAACCAGACCAAGAAAAGACAAACGTTCTGTGATTCTACTCATATGAGATATCCAAACGAGTCAAATCTGTCAGAAATAGCAGAAAGTGATTCCGACCGATCGAAAAGAGTTCACCTCAGCTTTTCTATCCATAGGGAAAGCTAAGCCGTAAATCTGCACAACAACCATACCCTTCCTTTCCTTTGGTTGCATTTTTAAAATATTTGTTTCTTTTTTAATTTGGCTGCGTCAAGTCAACCTTCCTTGAGGCAAGCCAGATATTTAGCTACAGCATGCAAATTCTCCGTTGTGGCATGGGAGATCTACTTCTTGGAGCAGGGAATGAACCTGGGCCTCCTTCTTTGGGAGTGTCCAGTCTCAGCCATTGGACCACCAGGAAGTGCCTGTTTTGTTTTTAGATGAAGATGGAATCTAAGGTGATATCTTGGGCCATTTCAGTCACTGACTCAGTTTCCTGAGTTTCTCCAAAGCACGCACAAGGTGCACATTATTAAACTGGTTTGCAAAACAAGAAAAGGTTGTCTGCTACAACACTGTATGCTTACAAATATCTCAATGGTAAATGGCACATTATTTAATTACTATGGGGGGAGAAAGAATCCAGGATTCATACATGTTACAACATGAAGAAATATTAAAGCCATCTTCAGTGAAAAAAAAAATCCACAAAGAAAAGGCCACCCAGAACCCTTGTTCACCATGTCTGCTTTCAATCCATCAAGTTTGTCCAAATAACTGAAAATCTCAGTAACACTCTAAATAAAGGAAAAAGGATGAAGATGGAAACAAAAGATATATTCATACACTTGAACAATTGCTAAAAGTGGAAGCGGGGCTGTGGATTACATTATAATGTAGATACCATATGATTTCCTGATTTTGGAGATTATGTGCTGGTTCTGCAGAAGGTACCCATTTTGGATAAAAGACAGAGAGTATTTTAGATGATGTGGCAAATGCTAGCACTTGTTCCCATTGCTAGGCATTTTCTGTACATTTTAAATGACTGGAAAGTATACTAGGTTTCAAATCAACCATGTCAATACCACAAAAGACTTTTAGAGTAGACAGGCAGGAAACTTTCTTACACAGGCCAAGACTTACCCAGACGAAGTTCAAGGGAAGCTGCGATGCTCACTGCCCTTGAAGGAGTCCATGTGGAATGAAGAAGTACTGTGGGAAGTCTATTAGTAACCACCATGTCTTGGGTCCTCTGGATGACCTACTGCAGGAGAAACAGATTTGACAGATAAAATGCTCCACATAACTTCACAAAAAGTTGTTAGACTACATTCAGTAAAGCTGAATCATTTCGGATCAATTTACAATCCTATAAAATACTACCATTTACAGTCCAAAAATCACTTGCATTTCTATACACTAATAACAATCAGAAAAAAAAAAATTAAGAAAATCCCACTTAAATAAAACATCTAGCAACAAACTCAATCAAGAACATGAAAGACCAGTAGTCAGAAAACTAGAAAGCACTCATAAAGAAACCAAAGAAAACACAAATACACAGAAAACTATTCCATGCTCATGCACTGGAACAGTGAGGAATTAAAAGGTCCATTCCAACCAAAGTCATCAACAAATACACTGACTGCAATCACAAAATAATATTCAATGGCATTTTTCACAGAAATAGAAATAGTCCTAATATTAGCCTGCTAATGTTGAACAGGACCTTAAACGGCCAAAAAGACTCTGAGAAAGAGGAACACAGCTGGAGGCATCTTCCTATCCCTCTTCAAACTACATCACGGACCTGGAGTGACCACCACAGTGAGGAACTGGCAGGAACACAGACACATGGACTCCAGGAGAGAAGAGAGAGCCCAGAAGCGAACCCACGTGTTCATGGTCAATTCCTGAAAATCAAACCAGGAACGAGCGAAGAGGAAAGGACAGTCTTCTCAAGAAACAGTGACAGGAAAACGGCCACCTACACGGAAGAACATCAGTGTTCATCCTCTACATCATCTAACGCAAATCTAACTAAAAACCCACCGTTTTGCACACGGAGCTCTTTCCCCCTGAGTCCTCTGAGATGGACCTCCAGTCAGCCCTCAGCTGGACACAGGAAACGTCTACTCCGTCCTCATTTTTCGCTCTGGCAGCGCCTCCCTGCTGGTGGGCACTGAGGCAACCCTGCTCCTCTCAGCCTGGATGCAGCCCTGTTATCCAGAAGCCTGAGCCCTGATGGTCCTGAGGAGACAAAGCTCCCGCCAGCTGCTCACGGAGCAGAGTCTAAAGGCAAAGCGTCCTGCGCCCGCGGGTCAGAGGGGGGTTTGGCGCCCCCTGCGGGCCACAAGAGAAGAGCGGGCAGCCCGGCACTCACAGACCTCAGAGGGCTCACCCAGAAGCAGCTCTGCTGCGAGCACTCAGACTGGAAGCCCAAACTGAAATGGAGCAGAATAGCCCCATGACCCTCCGCAAAACATGGCTAAGGAACAATCAGAGCCTGTATGGAATGCAGCCATAAAAAGGAACACATTTGAGTCTGTTCTAATAAAGGGGAGGGAAGTCAGTCAAAGAGAGAAAAACATGGAATCTAGAAGGATGGTACTGACGAGTCTGTTCACAGAGCAGCAATGGAGGTGCAGACATAGGGAACAGGCTTAAGACGAGGGTGGGGAACAAGAGGGAGAGGGTGAGCTGAATGGAGAGAGCAGCATGGATGCAGGTACACCAACATTTGTAAATAGACAACCAATGGGAATTTGCTGTATGATTCAGGGAACTCAAAGTGGGGCTCAGGAGTAACCAGGAGACGTGGGAATGGGTGCGAGGTGGGAGGGAGATTCAAGAGCAAGAGGACATAGGTACACCTATGGTTAATTCATGTGGATATATGACACATCCAACCAATATTGTAAAGCAAGGATCAATGAACTAAAAAGAAATAACTGTTTAAAAAAATATGAACATAAACACAAACTTTGCAACAAGGTAATTCCATTTAAAAAACTATAGAAATTTTAGAAAACTACAAAAGTTCTACATGACCTTCGGTCTGGGGATCAGGTCTAACATACACAAAAAAAGCCAACTTACCAAATTATGAATATAAATTATTTAAAACATTGCCTTTTATCATTTCATACATTTACCCTGTGGAGGACCTTACTCGAGAGAACCAAAAACAAACGGTTAAATGAACCACGGACCACCCACTCTGGCCAGGCAACAGAGAAAAGAAAACACTTGCAGGAGTCATCTTACAACAGGAGGTCCTGGGAAGGAATAAGGAACGAACAAGCTACCACCAACCAGAATTCTGGAGAGGTCAGGAGATGGGAGGCTCCAGTTCAGAGGTCCTATCAACCTCCCAGGATCCGCTTCACTGGATTCCATCTCGGCTGAGTGATGCGTGTGCCCCCAAGAAGGATCCCAATTCAGAATGCCCGGCAAGAGACAAACCAGAAATGAACCCGATGAGCATAAAACCTGAGACTGTGAGCCACGTGACGGAGTGGTTCTCTCCGTTTCCCTCACCCTCCTGCCCTCCACCCCGGCAGCCCTTCCCAAGAAAGCCTCTCGCTTGGACAGACAGCACTCCTCTCCTCAGACAACTCATTGCCCAGTGTCAGACAAGAACTCACTCTCAAGCCCTGGAAGGGATCCCCCTTCCTTCATCAAAAGCAATATCCAGGAGAAAATATCTTCAAAACGCTATCTTGCAGAGAAGGAAATCAGAGAAGGCAATGACAGCCCGCTCCAGTACCATTGCCTGGAGAATCCCACGGACAGAGGAGCCTGGTAGGCTGCAACCCCGGGGTCACTAAGAGTCGGACACGACTTCACTGAGTGACTTCACTTTCACTTTTCACTTTCCTGCACTGGAGGAGGACATGGCAACCCACTCCAGGGTTCTTGCCTGGAGAATCCCAGGGACAGAGGAGCCTGGTAGGCTGCTGTCTCTGGGGTCGCGCAGAGTCAGGCACGACTGAAGCGACGCAGCAGCAGCAGCAGAGAAGGAAATGGCACCACCTGCAGTACTCTGGTCTCACAAATCCCAGGGACAGAGGAGCTTGGTGGGCTACAGTCCAAAAGCAGGGCATTTCTGATGGCAGGAAACAGTCCCAGGGAAGCTGAGCTGCTCACCAAAGGCCCCAGAGCTTTGGATAGCACACCAGAGCTGTGGCTGAGGATTCCCAGCTGCCATGCCTCTTGATCCTGGCCTCTTTCACTAGATACATGTGTGGAAAACGAGAATCTAGAATATGCCCTGGTGGTTCCATAGTAAAGAATCCACCTGCCAGTGCTGGAGATGCATGTGCGATCCCTAGGATGGGAAGATCCCACATCCTCTGGAGCCCGTGTGCCACAACTGCCCAGCCTGTGCTCTACATCCTGGAAGCCACGATGCCGAGTTTACATGCTGCAGCCACTGAAGCCCGTGAGCCGGTGCCCCTCAACAAGAGGAGACACTGCAGTGAGAAGCCTGCAAACCACTAGTTATGGCCCATGCTCACCAAAACTAGAGAAAAGCCCACACACAAAGATGCAACACAGCCAACAATAAATAAAACTGTTTTTCTAAAAAAAAATGCATATCTGGCAAAGAAACTGTACTCGAATTGTCCAAGAACACTAGAGCAAACGGGCCCATTCATAATTGGTAGCGACTGAAATAGACACCTGGCCACTGAGGGTATACTGATAGTAAACTATCATACAAAAACATCCTCAAGATACTGGTGCCATGCACGCAGGGCCCCCTTTGAAAGACAATCTGACAGTTTTTTTTCAGTAACCACGTGGGACAAGCACTGAATTGTGTGTATGACAAGCGGTGGAAGCCAGGTATCTTACCATTGGAACGCAAAGTTACAGATAAACAAAAGGACACGTTACACTGTCCAAGTCGTGGTGGATCGGGTTGGAGACATCATCACAAATTACCTTTAACTGAATATGTTCAAAGGCGAGCTGGAATACATGCATATATATATCCATGTATTGTCAGCTGAGCATATTGAGCTCCTACATGTATGTTTTAAATATCATTCTCTAATAAAAGGGAACAGGAAACATCTCCGATGGCCCGGTGGTAAAGAATCTGCCTACCGATGCAGGGAACACGGGTTCAATTCCTGTGTAGAGGATTCCACACGCCCAGGGGCAACGAAGCCCTTGAACAACTCTTGAAGTTTGCATGCTCCAGAGCCCAAGTTCTGCAAACAGAGAAAGCACTGCAATGAGAAGCCATGGCACAGCAACTAACTAGAGGGTAGCCTCTGCTCACTACAACTAGACAAACCAGCAATAAAGACCCAGCACAGTCAAAAATAATGTAATGTTTAAAAAAAAAAAAAAAAAAAAAGGACAGTTCTTTGAAGAAATGACTGAGACTAGGGGTGAGACTAAATATATGAGCCAGGGTCATCTTAAATTATGAGAAATTAAAGAAACTAAAGACAACTAACAAGCTGTCCAAACTGATACAAATGAATGTTGACACAGTGTTATCTGTATACACCAGCAAATAACAATCTGAAAAGGAATTTAAACAAACAGTTCCCTTTCAATCATGTCAACATTAATAAAATACTTTGCTATGGACGGAATGAGGATGACAAGAATGGCTCACTGGAAATGATACATGATTGCTGAAAAATACCCTGAAGACATGGACAGATACTCCATAGCGATGAGAAGACTTCAGTTGGAAATACCGTGGAATGCATCTTCAATCTGAAATGAAGATTCAATATGAATTACAAAAGGCTGAAAGGGGGTTGCTAAACCACAAAAGATGCCAGCATTCTTGGCCTCCAGAGGAGAATTCCATCCAGGGCAAGTGACAAAGCTTGATGGCTCAGAGGTTTTCTGTTAAAAAGTTTTATTAAAGTATAAAAGAGATCGAGAGAGCTGCTGACATAGACATTAAAAGGGGGAAGAAAGAGGACCCCCTGCTAGTCTTTAGCCAGATGTTATACAGCCACTAGCAGTCTGCTAATGAAAGAAAGACAATGTCTCAGAGAATGGCACCAGGCCCCTCACCCACAGCATGCATTGAGATAACACTGGCAGCAGATGAGTCATCCCAGGCCATAAAATGATGGACATGAATCTTGAAGAAAGGCAGATTTCCAAGCACATATATAGTTTCATTCACATAGATTAAGAGAACAAGGTATGAGTAAAACATGCTGGTTTGTCAAGTCGTTTCTGAGGCTTTAGGGGGAACTGACCTGAAGACAGAGCCTTGGGTGAATACCTAGTACATTAACATACCTTAAGACAAACATTTCCATAAGAAAAATGCATTGCTTAGTTCAAGGTTTGAGAAAAGTGACATTCAGGTGGAGCCAGGAGTTGTCATGGCAACACAGAATTTTCAGAGAAACCTCTTTAAATTTGTATCAAGATGGAGAAAAAAAAATGCAACACTCTTTTGTCTCCTCCTGCCTCTTAAGAGAGAGAAAGAAACGTCTGACACTTGCAGTCTATCTTCTCTGTCTGGAGACCCCTGGCCTTCCTGCCTGGTATCCTCTCCAGGCGTGTAGGAAGCAATACATAGGCTGCTTGGGAAAACCGCGCGGGTCTGAGCTTTATGCAAAGGGGTAAAGCGGTAAAACCGTTGGCCCCAAAGGCGAGGCTTTTCTGCGACCGGCATGTTAGTCGGCTCCGAGACTGCAAACAAAGAGGGCAGAATACATGGGTCCCTGCTCCGCCGAGTCCGAGTTCCCTTACCTGTGGTCCACAGCCCTCCGCTCTGCTCGCTGGCTGCGGATCGACGGGGACCCAGGAGCCCACGAAACGAGCATTCCCAGCTGCGATGGCGAGCCCTGAGAGCACAACCGGGAACCCCTGGCCCCGACGCGCCGCCATGGTCATCCCGCCCCAGACCCGCTCACGTGAGCCGCGCTCCTGACCAGCCGCCCAGGTTCGCCCCGCCCCCGACGCGCGCACGGTGCGCCCCGCCCCCACGCCCCCTTCCAGGACGGGCGGGCGGGACCGCGACTGCCTCCAGGTGAAACACAAGGACAAGCAAATCCACCCCACCGAAGCAATCCAAGCTTTTTCTCAGCTGATCTGTCTATGATTTTGGGATAAAACTATGACTACAGAAAGCAAAGATGACCTAGGACAGCCATGATATTCTACAGAACCAGACCCTGGCGGGCAGAGGCTTGAAGAGGGCGCGGGAGCCCTATCAGTAACAGCAAGCCTCTGTAGCCCAGCGGTTAGGCAGGCTGGTGAGCAGGCGGACGGTGGCCTGCGATTTAGGAGTTCAAGTGCCCTATCTAACCCTTTGGCTTTTAGGGGGCGGGGGACCGCAAGAGGAGGGGCTTAGACCAGAAAAGTTTATTTTTATGTGAGGGTTAGGTTTAGGGTTCCGGCATCCCCCCAACTTGTTAGGGTTCAGGATCAGAGTTCGGGTTTGGGGAATCCCCTCTCTTCTTAGGGTTCGGATTCGGGTTCAGGGTTCGTGTTTGGGGTTTGGCGTTCAGGGTTTGGGGCTAGGGGCTCGCGGTTCTAGTTTGGGGTTTGGGGTTCCCCTAAGGTTCAGCTTAGGGGTTTGGCGGTTGGGGTTCGGCTTAGGGGTTAGAGGTTTGTGGTTTGGGATTCGGGTTTGGAGATTGAAGTCTGGGTTTGGGCTTTAAGATTCGGTGTTGGGGTTTGGGGTTGGGTTAGGGTTACGGTATCACGGTTCAGGTTCACGGTTTGGGGACTGGAGCTCGGCGTTTAGTTTAGGGGTTCGGGATATAGGGTTTTGAGGTCAGGGTCGACTTCGGGGTTTGGAGTCGCGGTGAGGGGCTAGTAAGTGCCACACAGCCAAGGGCTCCAGCAGTACCAGCTCTGTCAGAGGAAAGGGAAGGGCAAGTGCAGGGCTCCTCCAGCGGTTGCTTGGGCGCCCAGACTCACCGCAGCACGGAGAGCACCAGGCTCCCAGGGCCCCTGGCTGGGGTCTGCGGCTCCGCACTCCCAGAGGCTGACTCCGTGGGCGCCCAGCAGGGGCCTGACAGACCTAGGTTCCCTAGCGCTCTCCTCCCCAGCAGACATATGTGCAGGTGGTTGGGGCCTGCCCCTGCGTGTCTGGGATCCCGCCCACAGTCCCAGCTCGTGGGAAGTAGCCCCTGAGCCAAGACCTGCAGGAGGCGAGGGGCGGCACCGCCTGGAAGGCGAGTGCACAGCATGCAGGGAAGCGAGCCTCCTTGGGGGAGGTTGAGGCAGCCCAATTGCCTGAGGCTGCCAGCCCTGGTTGGGGGGAGCCTAGTGCGCCTCCAGTAAGGCAGAGCTTCAGCTCTGCTCAGAGGCCTGAGCTGGCATAGTTTCTGGTGCGAGGCTGCTGTGCTCTGGGCGAGCCTTGCCCAGACTTGCCTCGCCGCTAATCGTAGTGCCCAGGAAGGAGCAGGCTGTGCGCGACTGGGAAACACCACTGGCGCCTTCCTGGCCTCAGCTCCGCTCCTGCCTTGCCTTTGCACCTAGGCCCCAGGCGTCCTTGCGGAAGTTTTAGGGGCTGGTGTGTTCCACACTGCCAAGGGCTCCAGCAGTGAGAGCTCAGTTCGAGGGAAAGGAAGGGCATATTTGGAGTACAATCCTTTACCAGCGATGAGGCCCTCACCCTCACCCTGAACCCTGAACCCTCACACCTCACCCCTCACCCTAACATGGTGGGGGGCTATTCCCCAAACTCTAACCTTCACCCTACCCTAACACGACACCCTATCCACATCCTAAACCTAACCCACATCATAGTCACGCCCTCAACCCTATACTTACCCTTGAAGCACGTACCCACCTCATCTTCTTTTTTGACACGTCCCCTGCATAACAAAAGACAAGGTCATAATATTTCAACCATGGATCCAAGACCCATTATCCACAGAAAAGGAGTATACATACTGTGATCACATCATTTAAATCTCTTGCATCACCAAAATACCTCTCCACCACGTATCCAATCGCCATTGATGGATCACATCTATCTCATACATTTCATAACTTAGCAGTCAAATACGCAGCAGTAATCTGGGTAATTTTATACACAAGATATATTTATACCATAAATATTTCAACACATTCCACTTTCTACGATGAGTTCAATCTTCACAAAAGTAGGATGAACAGCACCTGTTTCCACTAGGATCCATCGCATTGCACAAAGTGACAGTGAGCGTGAAAATCTTAATGATGACCACCAGAAAGAAGGTCAGCACGGTTGATATCAGAGATTTTTCAGTGTTCCAATACAAGTTCTACCCAAATCCATAAGGAGAAACGTACGCATAGGAAACTACACATTGAAAGCAAGTCTATTGAGATAAATATTGGACATCAATTGTGTGAATCTTTAAGGCATAACTGCAGACATGCTTCAGACATTCTTCAAATTCATAGAATGACAACAAAGTATGGCTACGTACACTCCATTCGGTTTCATAAACCACTCATGAATAACCTCACAAGCCATTGAAAACCAGATGACAATTTCAAATAGCTTTGATCTACAAACAAGGCTGTAAGATAGAAAGTTAAAATCGAAATACATGAAGTAAATCCTCAATAGATAGGAAAACATCCCATGGTAGTGAAGTCAATTAACTTTAGTTATTAGGGCTTTCATGCACAGACTCATCTCCGATCGATGTGATCTCAATTCATATTTGGCAAAAAATACAAAAGCTGATCTTAGCAGTCATATTATTTTTCTTTGTACCCCTAAAATGAACATGAAATACTAAATTAAACCTGGAGGCTCACATTTCCCAATCGGTATACAAAGCAACAGCATGTCAAACTTTCTAATTCACATATGCATTTAAATGAAATTGGATGAAATACCCCTAAATTAACACATACTTCTATGCCCAATGTTTCACAAGGCAGAAAACACTCAATGAATGAAACTGAGAGGGTAACAGCCAGGAAGGCCAGGGGTCTCCAAAGGGAGGAGACGGGGTGCAAGTGTCAGACAGTTGTTATCTGTCACTTCCGAGGCAGGAGGAAACAAGCTGTTCTCTTCTTTCCCCTTCTCGATACAAATTTAAAAAGAGGTTTTCTCTTACAATTCTGTGTTGCTATAATGACACCTGGTTCCACCTGAACTTCACTTTTCTCATACTTTGAGCTGACCAAGGCATTTTTCTTATGGAAAGGTTTGCCTTAAGCTATGTGAATGTACTATGTATTGACCCTAGACTCTTATCTTCAAGTAGGTTCTGCCCAAAGGCTCAGAACTGACTTGACAAACCAATATGCTTTACTCATACATGGTTCTCCTGATCTACGTGAATGAAGCTATCTATTTGCTCATATCAATCATTTTATGGCCCAGGATGACTCACCTGGTGCCACGGTCATCTCCATATGTCTTGTGGGTGAGGGGTCTGCTGCCATTCCTTTCTCTAATGAGTAGACTGCTAGTAGCTAGATAACATCCAGCTAAAGATGAGTAGGGGGGCACTCTTTCTGCCCCCTTCTGATGTCTATGTCAGAAGCTTTCTCTCTTTTATACTTTCATAAAACGTTGCGACACAAAAGCTCTGAGTGATCAAGCCTCATCACTGGCCCCGGGTTGAATTCTTCCTCTAAGGAGCCCAAGAATTCAAGCATCTTTCATGGTTAGACAACAACCTTTCCAAACAATGGTCTTTTCAAAACAAATGATGATTCAGTGATGAGTATGCAGATGTCTACGAATGAAATGGGACCCATATGTCAAACCACATAAAAATATATCTTCCCTCAACATACATATAACACAATCAGGCCTTCATACACATCGATTCGCCAACTATCAAGTCATACAAATATGGACCTAAAATATCACAATACATTCCAAAGTTGAAAAGTGATGGATATTGACTTTCGCCCGCTGGTGCTTCTTTTTATGTCATCTCCATTATATTAGCTCTGACAATGAATCATGTGCTGTGCTAAGTCACTTACATTGTGTCCAACTCTTTGGGATCGTATAGACTAGGGCCCACCAGGCTCCTCTCTCCATGAGATTCTCTAGGCAAGGATACTGGAGTGGGTTGCCATGCTCTCCCTCAGGAGATCTTCCTGCCCCAGGGATCGAATCCATATCTCCTATGTCTCCTGCATGGGTATGTTCCGCATGTTCTTTACCACTAGAACCACCTGGGAAGCCCCAAGACACATGAACATCAGTGGATTTGGGGATCCACGGGGCATATACAGAACCATTCCTCCAACAAAACTGAAGAATGACTTTAAAATCTCAAACAAAACATGAGTGTATGTGTTCACGAACTTCACGGAGCAAGGGTTTCTTCTATCTGAAAACTGGCATCGATGAAGGATTGTGTGAAGAATGCTTCCAAGTCTGTTTGGCAGACACAGCCTAGGTTGGCCATATTTAGTCCTCAGATGAATGGAATGTCATGAATACTGGTCGTTTCAAATAAGTAGCATGTGAAGCTGTTTACACTTATTGGGATGCGTGGTAGGCCACATTCACACATTTCAGTAGCATTGGTGCCAAAACGATACATTTCTCAGGGGAAGCTTCTACATGGACTCTTGGGATCAGAGCTCTAACTCATACACACATACTTTTCCTTTTAAAATGATCCTGCATGATACGCAAACAAAACACTGGATGAACACCTAGACGGTGAGCTCTGTACTAAATGATTTTAAAGCCAGTAGATGGAATGAGCTGATGGGGAAGACTAAAAACGAGTCATCTTCTTCAACTTGGTCAAACTGCTCATAGTCATACAAGTGAATGAAAAGTTGAGCCTGTTGTCATTCAATCTGTTTAAAAGAAATAGAATAATACAACAAATTAGTAAATCTTATTTTCTTAATAAACATTGTATGATTTCTGCACAGCTTTGTTACTGGCATGAATAGAATATCTACAATAATAACTTGTCACAGTGAAATGGATTCACATTCGCTATTGAGTCACATCTATAATTGATGCCATAGCTGTTTGATACCATTGCGTGAATGAATGCAACTTATGTGACTTCACAAACTACAAACACGACTAACATAATAGGTATTAAAAAACCTTGAGTGACATGAGCGTGAAGACGTAGTACAGTTGCTCTCAAGAATAATGATACTATTATTCACTGCAGCCATAGTACTGGAATCTGTACATTCACACCCCTGCAAAAGAGACGGAAAGGATAGAATAATAATAAAGGAACTTCATAACTATATTCCTACTGTAAACATTCACCACGACGTTTTCTTTTAAACTGACTTTCATATTTGGTCTACTGTAACCTCTTCTGTGTTCATTTTATGCTAAACATTGCTAACAGTAAAATTACCATACGAGCTCTGATTAATTTTTTTTTTTTTACTTGCAAAGCTAGTGATAGAACCAAAGGCCAATATCTACATCAAACAGGAGGAACGGAATGGAGACTGTAAACAATTTTATGGAATAACATTTCCGTGTTCCTATTCAGTCAAACGGACATTCGAAAGGATGTGATTTTTCTGAAAGTTTATTTCGGAAACTTGGAATTGGATGACTGCAAACAATAAAAACGAATAATATATTGATACATACTATTAATAACGTACAGTGGGTCATTCTTTTTTCTGTTCTGCCACAGCTAACTGACTGGAAGTCAGTTGTCGTAACTTCTACTAACATAAGACCCTCACTGATAAGTGAAGATATATAGGAAAATCCATAATAGATCTAAAAACCATCAAAGATAAAATGGCCATAAAAAAATACAGTGACAGTTTAGTTGGTGTAAGAAACAGGATGATTATGAAAGCAAAGCCAACAATCATGTATAGGCCATGGAAGCCCGTGGCTGTCACGAGTCTTGACTTGGATCCTTCCTCTGAGGTTGTGAAAAGTGCGTGGTAAAATCCAGAGGTTTGCAGCAGTGGTAACCTCCTGAACAGACTGAAATAAAAAGGGTTTCCAGAATATCCTGACGATTTCCATCTACTAGGCTGTGGTGAGCTCAAGCAATACATACTCCAGAGGACAGAAGACAGACAGGTTGGGAACACGTCTACTGCACTTAGGGAGAAAGGGAATGTTGCTACTCAGCCTAGTCCAAGTGTAGAAGCAACACCTCGGTGATTCGACCTTTAAAGACTCGATACATATGAGAACGACTGGTATGAAGAAACCTTCAGAAGTGCCTTCTCAGACCTCCTCCCATCATAAGCACAAGCATAATGAAAACACTGAGTTTTCGTGGTCTCACACAAAATTATACTCACTTATGACTTTGCTTTGAGAAGAGTTGAACTACTCATTGTTAAAGAGAAATGATCCTTTCTTCTCTGAAGATTTGCAAATCATTCATAGGGTGTGGTGAATAAAATACTTAAGGATCTAATACATAAAAATGCAATAGGCTAAGCACAGAGATGTTTTTCTCCCTTTCTCAAAGGATGGAACATTTTGTATTTGCACTGATTTTATGTCTGGACTTCATGTACAATTATATACCGATTTTTTTTTTTTTAGTTGACATACAATAGGACTAAAAATATTGAAATAATACTAATAACTCATGTTGGTATGTGTGGTTGTCACATAGGATTCACAGGAGATTTAAATCCACAGTTGTCAACGTAAAGGATGAATGCTATTTAGCTTCTTCGTGAATCTAGACCACGAATGAAGAGTTTTCCTCAACATATTTCACCGAGGGAAATACAAGGATGATAGGCATAATACTATGCTTCGACTCATGGATATCTAAGCATTGCTCACAATACAGATCTGATTTTCGAAATCAGGGTTCTTTCAGTGTCCTTGAACGGCATTTGTTTTTCTGTATACGGAAGAAAAAAACTCATGAGTATCCAACTTGTTCACATAAAACATGTGTATGAATTGTTATCTTCCTGAACCAGGGATCAAACCCACATCACTTCCACCTCCTGCACTGGTAGGCAGATTATTTATTTATCAACTGCGCCACCTGGGAATCGACATACATTTCAAGGACCACTGCCATCAGCTCCTAGTGTTCATGACCAAAGTAGGAGAAACAACATTGGAAGAAGTACTCATAAGGGTACTCATAGGAAGTACTCATAAGTCAAGGAACTGTTATACTGGGTACTCTCGTTGTTACTCGGACAAGTCAGTTCCTCCGATGATGATGGCTATAACTGAAAAATTACTACAAATGCATGGGATGCGATGTCTACATGATAAATGTGTTCCTCTTACACTATTGCTTCAGGGATGCCTACTCCAGCATGAAGGACTGCACTTCAAGGGACGCCTGCTATTCCAGCTCAAGCAACAGATAGTGAAGTGCAGATCATTGTCCTTTGTTGAAAATAATCAGCAGTTTGTCAACACAGGGAACATGCTGGAGGAACCCTCGGGATGGAACTCTGAAAACAGGTTGGGCCCTCTTTTTGCCAAGCCCTGCGATAAAATACAAATCAGAAAAAGAAAAATAGCATCGGTTTGGTCAGGACTTCCTCATCTTTTCTTTCTCGGTAGCAGGAAGCAGACATTGAGGCCAGAGGACGGCAGGGTTTCATTGTGAACTAACGTTGGGTGGGGTGGAAGCTCATCACTCTAGTAAGAATGTGGCTCAATAAAACGGAATTTCATTCGCTTCATGGACATAGAGTTCTACAATCCTTCATTAAGGAATTCAATGAGTTACATTTCCTTACACCTTCACAATCTCTCGGTTTACAAGAATGTCAATTGCTAGTCCAGCACTTATACGATGAGTGTTACAGGTAGTATTAGTGTATAAACGAGGAGGAGCAATGGCAGGAAGTTTATTTATTCTCTGTTTGAATTCTTGATTTTTTATATAATTTTTTATAATATCCTTACAGATGTGGATATTTTAGTGACATGTATAAATACACATTGAGTAGTGCTATGACAACTCATAGTGTTGGCACACTGAATATCATGCTTACTATGTGCTTTTCATATATTCCTTTTGAGATTCTCTTCCATGATACATTATCATAAGATATTTAATAGTTTCCTAAACTGTACAGTAGGTCCTTGTGGCTTCTTTTATATATAATGTATTTGTTAATAATTCAAACAAAAACTGGTACACAAATATTCACAGTGACATTCACAATAGTTCAAAGGTAGAACTCATTCAAGTGTCCATTGGTGGGAGACTGAATATGCAACACAAGGTATATTCAGAAGCTTGAACGGTATTCCCCCATACAAAAAAGTACATGAAATGGTGCTGCCACTCTGCAAGACATTACAGAAATGACTCCAAAAGGAACACACGGAATAAATACATAGTTCGAATCCTATTCATGCTATGTACCCAAATGGTTTGGGAAAGGGGGCTGAAAAAATGGATACTTCTTCAGTCATACTCACAACGGCATGATTCACACTGCCAAACAAACAGAAGTAATCTAAGTGTCCATGGCAGCCAATTCCATAAACAAACTGTGGTATACCCACAATGGAATCTGATTCGGCCCTTCAAAGTCAGTAATTCTGACAATGCGACAATGTGGACAAACCTTATGGTCATTAGATTCAGTGAAATAAACCAGACCAAGAAAAAGACAAACGTTCTGTGATTCTACTCATATGAGATATCCAAACGAGTCAAATCTGTCAGAAATAGCAGAAAGTGATTCCGACCGATCGAAAGGAGTTCATGTTTCATGCACCTCAGTTTCCCTTGGAAAAACTGACTTCCCGTGATATCTCCAAAACCAATTAGACAAATAATTGGAAGCTATATCCAGTCAAATGAACGTAGACGTAATGTTACAGTGTACACCAAACTCACTCAAACTTCTCAACAGACAAAAGGCAAAACTGTATCTATGGTACCTCAGCTTAGCTTGAAACTGTATCTATGGTACCTCACTTCTGCTTATAAAATGTAACAACAACAACAACGACACACTAAAGTCTATCCCAAAAAGGATATAAAACATATATCACCTCAACTTTAAACAATTAGAAATTTAAACTGTGAAAAACCTGATTCACAAAACTTAAACACAAGCCACAGGAAAATATATTGATAAAATACATATCTGATAAAGGATTGTACTCCAAATATACCAAAAAACCTAGAACAATCTCGTAAACAATGTATACACCTAAACACCTGGCCTACAGAAATATCAAGATAGTAAATAAGCCTATCAAAAAGACTCAAAATCACATATCACGAGGAAATGACACACTAAAATAACAGGGAGGTAGCACTGCACACCTATTAGATCCAGTAAACTCAAAAAAGGGGGGGTAGGGCACAGCTTTTCCTGTGGCTGCAAGACACTCTAGTTCGATCCCTTACCCCAGAAGATCCCGCATGCCACAGAGAAACATAGCTGGATTTGTCCACAGCTAAGCAAGGCTCACCTCTGACCTGAATACTACATGTATAGCACTTACTAAACAGCTTTGCAAACGTCCAGACAAAACGTATCGCATGATTATATACAACAGCTCTACTTGTAATAACTAAACACTTTCAAAGATCAGGATGTCTTCAGTAGATGACAGTGTAAACAAATGGGGATACATCCAAAGTGAAGGGGAGCAGATGCTACCACAAAATATACCACCTCAGCTTTTCTATCCATAGGGAAAGCTAAGCTGTAAATCTGCACAACAACCATACCCTTCCTTTCCTTTTGGTTGTATTTTTTAAATATTTGTTTCTTTTTTAATTTGGCTGCGCCAGGTCAACCTTCCTTGAGGCAAGCCAGATATTTAGCTAGAGCATGCAAATTCTCCGTTGTGGCATGGGAGATCTACTTTTCGGATCAGAGAATGAACCTGGGCCTCCTTCTTTGGGAGTGTCCAGTCTCAGCCATTGGACCACCAGGAAGTGCCTGTTCTGTTTTTAGATGAAGATGGAATCTAAGGTGATATCTTGGGCCATTTCAGTCACTGACTCAGTTTCCTGAGTTTCTCCAAAGCACGCACAAGGTGCACATTATTAAACTGGTTTGCAAAACAAGAAAAGGTTGTCTGCTACAACACTGTATGCTTACAAATATCTCAATGGTAAATGGCACATTATTTAATTACTATGGGGGGAGAAAGAATGCAGGATTCATACATGTTACAACATGAAGAAATATTAAAACCATCTTCAGTGAAAAAAAAAAAAAATCCACATAGAAAAGGCCACCCAGAACCCTTGTTCACCATGTCTGCTTTCAATCCATCAAGTTTGTCCAAATAACTGAAAATCTCAGTAACACTCTAAATAAAGGAAAAAGGATGAAGATGGAAACAAAAGATATATTCATACACTTGAACAATTGCTAAAAGTGGAAGCGGGGCTGTGGATTACATTATAATGTAGATACCATATGGTTTCCTGATTTTGAAGATTATGTGCTGGTTCTGCAGAAGGTACCCATTTTGGATAAAATACAGAGAGTATTTTAGATGATGTGGCAAATGCCAGCACTTGTTCCCATTGCTAGGCATTTTCTGTACATTTTAAATGACTGGAAAGTATACTAGGTTTCAAAACAACCATGTCAATACCACAAAAGACATTTAGAGTAGACAGGCAGGAAACTTTCTTACACAGGCCAAGACTTACCCAGACGAAGTTCAAGGGAAGCTGCGATGCTCACTGCCCTTGAAGGAGTCCACGTGGAATGAAGAAGTACTGTGGGAAGTCTATTAGTAACCACCATGTCTTGGGTCCTCTGGATGACCTACTGCAGGAGAAACAGATTTGACAGATAAAATGCTCCACATAACTTCACAAAAAGTTGTTAGACTACATTCAGTAAAGCTGAATCATTTCGGATCAATTTACAATCCTATAAAATACTACCATTTACAGTCCAAAAATCACTTGCATTTCTATACACTAATAACAATCAGAAAAAAAAAAAATTAAGAAAATCCCACTTAAATAAAACATCTAGCAACAAACTTAATCAACATGAAAGACCAGTAGTCAGAAAACTAGAAAGCACTCATAAAGAAACCAAAGAAAACACAAATACACAGAAAACTATTCCATGCTCATGCACTGGAACAGTGAGGAATTAAAAGGTCCATTCCAACCAAAGTCATCAACAAATACACTGACTGCAATCACAAAATAATATTCAATGGCATTTTTCACAGAAATAGAAATAGTCCTAATATTAGCCTGCTAATGTTGAACAGGACCTTAAACGGCCAAAAAGACTCTGAGAAAGAGGAACACAGCTGGAGGCATCTTCCTATCCCTCTTCAAACTACATCACGGACCTGGAGTGACCACCACAGTGAGGAACTGGCAGGAACACAGACACATGGACTCCAGGAGAGAAGAGAGAGCCCAGAAGCGAACCCACGTGTTCATGGTCAATTCCTGAAAATCAAACCAGGAACGAGCGAAGAGGAAAGGACAGTCTTCTCAAGAAACAGTGACAGGAAAACGGCCACCTACACGGAAGAACATCAGTGTTCATCCTCTACATCATCTAACGCAAATCTAACTAAAAACCCACCGTTTTGCACACGGAGCTCTTTCCCCCTGAGTCCTCTGAGATGGACCTCCAGTCAGCCCTCAGCTGGACACAGGAAACGTCTACTCGGTCCTCATTTTTCGCTCTGGCAGCGCCTCCCTGCTGGTGGGCACTGAGGCAACCCTGCTCCTCTCAGCCTGGATGCAGCCCTGTTATCCAGAAGCCTGAGCCCTGATGGTCCTGAGGAGACAAAGCTCCCGCCAGCTGCTCACGGAGCAGAGTCTAAAGGCAAAGCGTCCTGCGCCCGCGGGTCAGAGGGGGGTTTGGCGCCCCCTGCGGGCCACAAGAGAAGAGCGGGCAGCCCGGCGCTCACAGACCTCAGAGGGCTCACCCAGAAGCAGCTCTGCTGCGAGCACTCAGACTGGAAGCCCAAACTGAAATGGAGCAGAATAGCCCCATGACCCTCCGCAAAACATGGCTAAGGAACAATCAGAGCCTGTATGGAATGCAGCCATAAAAAGGAACACATTTGAGTCTGTTCTAATAAAGGGGAGGGAAGTCAGTCAAAGAGAGAAAAACATGGAATCTAGAAGGATGGTACTGACGAGTCTGTTCACAGAGCAGCAATGGAGATCCAGACATGGAGAACAGATTTACAGACAAGGGTGGGGAACAAGACGGAGAGGGTGAGCTACGCCAATATTTGTAAATAGACAACCAATGGGAATTTGCTGTATGATTCCGGGAACTCAAAGTGGGGCTCTGTAGTGACCTAGAGAGGTGGGAATGGGTGCGAGGTGGGAGGGAGATTCAAGAGCAAGAGGACAGTGGTACACCTATGGTTAATTCATGTGGATGTATGACAAATCCAACCAATATTTTAAAGCAAGGAACAATCAACTAAAAAGAAATAACTGTTAAAAAAATATGAACATAAACACAAACCAACAAGGTAATTCCATTTTAAAAACTATAGAAATTTCAGAAAACTACAAAAGTTCTACATGACCTTCGGTCTGGGGATCAGGTCTAACATACACACAAAAAGCCAACTTACTAAATTATGAATATAAATTATGTAAAAGATTGCCTTTTATCATTTCATACATTTACCCTGTGGAGGACCTTACTCGAGAGAACCAAAAACAAACGGTTAAATGAACCACGGACCACCCACTCTGGCCAGGCAACAGAGAAAAGAAAACACTTGCAGGAGTCATCTTACAACAGGAGGTCCTGGGAAGGAATAAGGAACGAACAAGCTACCACCAACCAGAATTCTGGAGAGGTCAGGAGATGGGAGGCTCCAGTTCAGAGGTCCTATCAACCTCCCAGGATCCGCTTCGCTGGATTCCATCTCGGCTGAGTGATGCGTGTGCCCCCAAGAAGGATCCCAATTCAGAATGCCCGGCAAGAGACAAACCAGAAATGAACCCGATGAGCATAAAACCTGAGACTGTGAGCCACGTGACGGAGTGGTTCTCTCCGTTTCCCTCACCCTCCTGCCCTCCACCCCGGCAGCCCTTCCCAAGAAAGCCTCTCGCTTGGACAGACAGCACTCCTCTCCTCAGACAACTCATTGCCCAGTGTCAGACAAGAACTCACTCTCAAGCCCTGGAAGGGATCCCCCTTCCTTCATCAAAAGCAATATCCAGGAGAAAATATCTTCAAAACGCTATCTTGCAGAGAAGGAAATCAGAGAAGGCAATGACAGCCCGCTCCAGTACCATTGCCTGGAGAATCCCACGGACAGAGGAGCCTGGTAGGCTGCAACCCCGGGGTCACTAAGAGTCGGACACGACTTCACTGAGTGACTTCACTTTCACTTTTCACTTTCCTGCACTGGAGGAGGACATGGCAACCCACTCCAGGGTTCTTGCCTGGAGAATCCCAGGGACAGAGGAGCCTGGTAGGCTGCTGTCTCTGGGGTCGCGCAGAGTCAGGCACGACTGAAGCGACGCAGCAGCAGCAGCAGAGAAGGAAATGGCACCACCTGCAGTACTCTGGTCTCACAAATCCCAGGGACAGAGGAGCTTGGTGGGCTACAGTCCAAAAGCAGGGCATTTCTGACGGCAGGAAACAGTTCCAGGGAAGCTGAGCTGCTCACCAAAGGCCCCAGAGCTTTGGATAGCACACCAGAGCTGTGGCTGAGGATTCCCAGCTGCCATGCCTCTTGATCCTGGCCTCTTTCACTAGATACATGTGTGGAAAACGAGAATGTAAAATATGCCCTGGTGGTTCCATAGTAAAGAATCCACCTGCCAGTGCTGGAGATGCATGTGCGATCCCTAGGATGGGAAGATCCCACATCCTCTGGAGCCCGTGTGCCACAACTGCCCAGCCTGTGCTCCACATCCTGGAAGCCACGATGCTGAGTTCACATGCTGCAGCCACTGAAGCCCGTGAGCCTGTGCCCCTCAACAAGAGGAGACACTGCAGTGAGAAGCCTGCAAACCACTAGTTATGGCCCATGCTCACCAAAACTAGAGAAAAGCCCACACACAAAGATGCAACACAGCCAACAATAAATAAAACTCTTTTCCTAAAAAAAGGCATATCTGACAAAGAAACTGTACTCGAATTGCCCAAGAACACTAGAGCAAACAAGCCCATTCATAATTGGTAGCGACTGAAATAGACACCTGGCCACTGAGGGTATACTGATAGTAAACTATCATACAAAAACATCCTCAAGATACTGGTGCCATGCACGCAGAGCCCCCTTTGAAAGACAATCTGACAGTTTGTTTTCAGTAACCACGTGGGACAAGCACTGAATTCTGTGTATGACAAGCGGTGGAAGCCAGGTATCTTACCATTGGAATGCAAAGTTACAGATAAACAAAAGGACACGTTACAATGTCCATGTCGTGGTGGATCGGGCTGGAGACATCATCACAAATTACCTTTAACTGAATATGTTCAAAGGCGAGCTGGAATACATGCATATATATATCCATGTATTGTCAGCTGAGCATATTGAGCTCCTACATGTATGTTTTAAATATCATTCTCTAATAAAAGGGAACAGAAAACATCTCCGATGGCCCGGTGGTAAAGAATCTGCCTACCGATGCAGGGAACACGGGTTCAATTCCTGTGTAGAAGATTCCACACGCCCAGGGGCAACGAAGCCCTTGAACAACTCTTGAAGTTTGCATGCTCCAGAGCCCAAGTTCTGCAAACAGAGAAAGCACTGCAACGAGAAGCCATGGCACAGCAACTAACTAGAGGGTAGCCTCTGCTCACTACAACTAGACAAACCAGCAATAAAGACCCAGCACAGTCAAAAATAATGTAATGTTTAAAAAAAAAAAAAAGGACAGTTCTTTGAAGAAATGACTGAGACTAGGGGTGAGACTGTAAATATATGAGCCAGGGTCATCTTAAATTATGAGAAATTAAAGAAACTAAAGACAACTATCAAGCTGTCCAAACTGATACAAATGAATGTTGACACAGTGTTATCTGTATACACCAGCAAATAACAATCTGAAAAGGAATTTAAACAAACAATTCCCTTTCAATCATGTCAACATTAATAAAAGACTTTGCTATGGACGGAATGAGGATTACAAGAATGGCACACTGGAAATGATACATGATTGCTGAAAAATACCCTAAAGACATGGACAGATACTCCATAGCGATGAGAAGACTTCAGTTGGAAATACCGTGGAATGCATCTTCAATCTGAAATGAAGATTCAATATGAATTACAAAAGGCTGAAAGGGGGTTGCTAAACCACAAAAGATGCCAGCATTCTTGGCCTCCAGAGGAGAATTCCATCCAGGGCAAGTGACGAAGCTTGATGGCTCAGAGGTTTTCTGTTATCAAGTTTTATTAAAGTATAAAAGAGATCGAGAGAGCTGCTGACGTAGACATTAAAAGGGGGAAGAAAGAGGACCCCCTGCTAGTCTTTAGCCAGATGTTATACAGCCACTAGCATGAAAGAAAAGACAATGTCTCAGAGAATGGCACCAGGCCCCTCACCCACAGCATGCATTGAGATAACACTGGCAGCAGATGAGTCGTCCCAGGCCATAAAATGATGGACATGAATCTTGAAGAAAGGCAGATTTCCAAGCACATATATAGTTTCATTCACATAGATTAAGAGAACAAGGTATGAGTAAAACATGCTGGTTTGTCAAGTCGTTTCTGAGGCTTTAGGGGGAACTGACCTGAAGACAGAGCCTTGGGTGAATACCTAGTACATTAACATACCTTAAGACAAACATTTCCATAAGAAAAATGCATTGCTTAGTTCAAGGTTTGAGAAAAGTGACATTCAGGTGGAGCCAGGAGTTGTCATGGCAACACAAAATTTTCAGAGAAACCTCTTTAAATTTGTATCAAGATGGAGAAAAAAAAATGCAACACTCTTTTGTCTCCTCCTGCCTCTTAAGAGAGAGAAAAAAACGTCTGACACTTGCAGTCTATCTTCTCTGTCTGGAGACCCCTGGCCTTCCTGCCTGGTATCCTCTCCAGGCGTGTAGGAAGCAATACATAGGCTGCTTGGGAAAACCGCGCGGGTCTGAGCTTTATGCAAAGGGGTAAAGCGGTAAAACCGTTGGCCCCAAAGGCGAGGCTTTTCTGCGACCGGCATGTTAGTCGGCTCCGAGACTGCAAACAAAGAGGGCAGAATACATGGGTCCCTGCTCCGCCGAGTCCGAGTTCCCTTACCTGTGGTCCACAGGCCTCCGCTCTGCTCGCTGGCTGCCGATCGACAGGGACCCAGGAGCCCACAAAACGAGCATTCCCAGCTGCGATGGCGAGCCCTGAGAGCACAACCGGGAACCCCTGGCCCCGACGCGCCGCCATGGTCATCCCGCCCCAGACCCGCTCACGTGAGCCGCGCTCCTGACCAGCCGCCCAGGTTCGCCCCGCCCCCGACGTGCGCACGGTGCGCCCCACCCCCACGCCCCCTTCCAGGACGGGCCGGCGGGACCGCGACTGCCTCCGTGTGAAACACAAGGACAAGCAAATCCACCCCACCGAGGCAATCCAAGCTTTTTCTCAGCTGATGTGTCTATGATTTTGGGATAAAACTATGACTACAGAAAGCAAAGATGACCTAGGACAGCCATGATATTCTACAGAACCAGACCCTGGTGGGCAGAGGCTTGAAGAGGGCGCGGGAGCCCTATCAGCAACAGTAAGCCTCTGTAGCGTAGCGGTTAGGCAGGCTGGTGAGCAGGGAGACTATGGTGTGCAAGTTAGGAGTTCAAGTCCCCTATCTAACCCTTTTGCTTTTAGGGGGCGGGGGACCGCAAGAGGCAGGGCTTAGACCAGAAAAGTTTATTTTTATTTTAGAGGTTTATTGTTAAGCTTAGGGTTAGGGTTCGGGCAACCCCCCAACTTGTTTGGGTTCGGGTTCAGGGTTAGGGATAGAATTCGAGGAACCCCCCTCCACTAAGAGTTCGTGCCAGAAGGCAGTGTGAGGAATCCCGCCCGTGACAAGGTCATGAGGAAGGAAGCTGACATACGCAAGGCGTGCTCAGACTTCAGGGACCCCTCTGAAAATTCCTAAGCATGTACCCCAAGAAAAATCTGCCGGCTTTTGTGCTCTGCTTTTCCACTCTTCTGACATTTTCTGGAAAAAGTCAATTCAGGGCTTTAGTCTTCTGCATTTGAAAGAGTGTTTCAATCCAAAATACCCTCTGATGGCTTTCTAGCCTGCCTGCAGGACTCGCATAGCTGTGCATGTGATTGTTTGAGGCCTCCTGACCGCAGGAGGCACAGGAAGCTTAAAACATCCTAGAAATGTAGGGGCTTCCGAAGAATCAAAATCTTTAGAATAGAACTGATTAAAAGTTTCATTTGTTGAGTCAATGCTTGCTGCCAAATTTTCATATCCTTTGTTTTTAGATATAGTTGGTATATAGAAAAACAAGTAGTAGACATTGTGTTAGCAACATTAGATCTGTGAGTTAAGTACAATTTTTATTATAACCTACTGTGCCTTTGTTCTATAGAGATGTAACATTAGCGCTTTAAGGAGATGCAGTTTAAAGAAAAACACTTCAGGGGAAACAAAAATAACATCCATTAAGGAAGAGAGCTGAAAAGTGTTAACAAGCCTCTTGGCCAGAAGCTAATGTCAATCACCTGAGACCTCTTGTATACAAAATGATATATGGAAAGAATCTGGGTTGCGAACGCTACATAATTTTATGTTACCCATTGATCTCCATGTTTTATCAAAAGTATAAAAGGCCTTCTGAACAATAAAGGATGGGACCAGCTTCTCGGACCAGTTTCTCAAACTAGTCTCTCGGCCTGGTTTCTTGAGAATCTGGCTCCCCCCGTGTCTTTCTCTCTCTCTTCTTCTCTCCCTTTCCCTCTCTCTGCTCTTTACTTTAATTTCAGGCTGAATCTCCACCTGGGGCGCAGAGGCTCGCCAGGTCTACTTACTTGCCGCGGCTGTAAAGACCCGCGCGAAAGGGAGCTTAAGGCGAGGCACCCTTAGATATTCAAGCAGGCGCCGGTGCCCCAACGTAGATGGTACAAATTCCTTGTCTGGAATTTTATTGGTCTTCCGTGTAAACCAAGCCATTCAGCCCTCTTCCTCCACTTAATCTCCCTGCTACGCTATAGTTTCTTAATCTAATCTTATATTAATAAATAAACAAGTCTATCCACGCCAACGCCGTCCACCCTTCAAATTCCCTGGATCCACCGGGGCTGGACCCTGGCAAGTGGCGCCCAGAACAGGCTATTCGAAGGTAGGTTCCTCGGAGCAAAAGCTCCCCCCGGAGCACTCTCTGCTGCTCCCCCCGGAGTGACTTAATCACTCCCTCCGGAGTACTTTCGGGTACTCCCCCAGTGTTGAGTGTTTGGGACGGCTCGGACCCCACTCAGGGTGCCGCGGACCCGCCTGTAGGATAGACAGGGTGAGGAGGAGTGGGAAGTGTTCAAGGTTTTAAGAGAAACCTGGTGCTCTAGAGGTTGAAAACAAACCTGCTATCCTAGGGTTGAAAACAAAACCCCCCTCGCCAAAGGTAAAACCTTTTTGTTAAGATAGACTTCTCTATAAGACTTAATTTTCTGACATGGGTAACAGTGAATCAAAAGAAAGACAGCTTTTTATAGGAGTCATCTTGCAGTTACTAACTAAACGAGGAATTAAAGTTAAAAAGTCCAATATTCATTCATTTTTTTCCTTTGTACAAGAACAGGGTCCCTGGTTTCCAGAAGAAGGCACTGTTAACTTAGACACCTGGGAGAGAGTAGGAAAACAACTAAAAACTTACCATGCTGAGCATGGCTCACAAAAGGTGCCTACTGACGCCTTTTCCTTATGGAATATAATTAGGGACGCTCTAGACCCTGCCCCTGAATCTGAAAAGGTACATCTTAAAGAGGAAAGTGCAGAGAAAAAGGTATCTATCCAAGAGGAGAGTGATGAAAAGGAGGCTACACCTAACTATCGGCAGTTGAGTCAAATGATAGCTGCAATGACTGCCGAAGAAAAGGTAATAGATAGAGATGACAAAAAAGAGCAGCTTTCAGATGAGGAAGATTTGGAAGAGGAAGTAAGTCAAGATCATTCTGATGAGGACTGGTCTTTATTAAATAAAGATGCTCCAAGGAGTTTAAGAGAAACTTCTCCAATTAGATTATCTGCTCCAAAGAGCTTAATAAAAACTTCCCCAACCAGACCACCTGCTTCCAGGAATTCAAGCGAAATTTCCTTAATTAAGCCTTCTGCTTCCAGAGGCTCAAGACAAATGTCCCCCATCAGGTTATATGCACCTGAGAGCTTAAGGCAGACATCCCTAGATAAAACATCCGTAAGACCTAAACACAAAACGGATAAAAAATTCCCAAAGTAGGAAGAAAGTGACATAGGACACCCCTTGCCCCCCCTCCCTATAAGGGTGAGGGGCCTCCACTAGAAGCTCCCCGAAGAAGGGTTTTCTCTAGCCCAGATGATGAACTTGATCCCCACCTTGAGGCTTGTTTCCCCATAATATTTGGTGGAAGTGGTGGGAGAACAGCCCCCCACTGGGAACCCATTCCAATGAAAATGATTAAAGAACTCAAACAGGCTTGTGCTTTGTATGGGCCTAAAGCCCCGTACACTGTATCATTGGTGGAGGCTTTAGCGGGCAGATGGATGACACCCCATGACTGGAAGACAGTCGCTAAAGCTTGTCTGTCTGGAGGTCAATATGTACTTTGGAGAAGTGAATATGAAGATCTTGCCCCAAAACAGGCTGATGCTAACCAAAAATATGGCCCAAGATATATTATAAAAAGTATGTTGGCAGGGACTAATGATTTCGGAACACTTAGAGATCAAATGGGATTAGACAAAACCACTTTAGATCAAGTAACCGCCTGCGCCCTTGGGGCTTGGCGTTTGTTGCCTGAAGGGAAAGAATCTACCTCTTCCTTCTCAAATGTTAAACAAAAACCAGAAGAGCCATATGAAGACTTTATATCAAGACTTGCAGCGGCAGTCAACAGAGTAATTTCCAATACTGAGGCAGCTAGTATATTGATAAAACAACTGGCATTTGAAAATGCTAATTCTACCTGCCAGGCCATTTTACGTCCTAATTAAAAAAACTGGGGAGATAATAGATTATATCAGGCAATGTGCAGATGTAGGACCAGCAATGATGCAGGGCGTTGCCATAGCTGCAGCCATAAAGGGAAATTCTTACCAGCAGGCAGTACAGTCCTTTTTTACAAATAAAAATAACCCATCAAAGAGTCATTCCAGTAGTCCAGGCCAGAATATTGGTTTATCCAAGGCCTGCTTCTCTTGAGGGGGAAGGGCACTTTATGCGAGCTTGTCCCCAAAAAGCAACCGGTTCTTCTCTGCCGAATTCTCCCTCCCCGGCTGTGCCTACTAATCTCCCTAGATCTCTTCTGCCCTCGTTGTCAAAAAGGATATCATTGGGCAAAAGAATGTAGGTCACAATTCCATAGAAATGGAGCCTTTCTGGGCCCCGACCAGCTGTCGGGAAATGGATTGAGGTGCCAGCCTCAGGCACCGACAACAATTGGGGCAGCCTCACCAAACCCATTCATTCCCTTCGTCCTGTCGCAGAACTCATCAGAGCAACCCCAGGCAGCGCAGGACTGGACCTCAGTTCCACCACCTCAGCAATATTAACACCAGATAGCCCCACTGTAAAAATCCCTACAGGAGTTAAAGGCCCATTACCAACAGGTTTAGTAGGAATTATACTAGGCAGAAGTTCCTTAGCTATGCAAGGTCTCACAATCATCCCTGGAGTAATTGACTCAGATTATACAGGAGAAATCCAGATAATGATTTCACCCCCAATTAAAACTTTCCAAATACATCAGGGACAAAGAATAGCCCAACTTTTGCTTTTGCCTTACCACACTGCAATTGGGCACACAGCTACTCAGAATGAAAGGCAGGATAAAGGATTTGGGTCTAGTGATATGGTTTTTTGGATAACAAAAATTACTCAGAAACGGCCTATGAAAACTATTCTGATTAATGGCAAGTCTATTGTGGGGTTATTAGACACAGGAGCAGACGTTTCTTGCATTTCAGGAAAAGACTGGCCCAGCTCCTGGCCCACACATACTACTGAAAATAACTTGGTGGGGATAGGAAGAGCCCCCACAGTAGCCACAAGTGCAAAAATTTTAGATTGGCAATTTGAGGATACCCGTGGAACTTTCCAACCTTATGTCGTTCCTTCGCTCCCCCTTACCCTGTGGGGGAGGGACGTGCTATCTCAAATGGGAGGGTTACTTTTTAGCCCTGATGATAAAGTGACCTCTCAGATGTTGCAGATGGGCTATGATCCATCAAAAGGATTGGGTAAACAACAGACAGAATAATTTAGCCAATTTGCCCAACTCCTCGCAAGCTACGTGCTGGATTAGGATATCCAAATTTATAATTGAGGCCATTGTTTTTGCTGCCGACCCCATCACATGGAAATCTCAAGATCCGGTGTGGGTAGAACAATGGCCTCTGCATAAGGAAAAATTACTGGCAGCTAAAGCATTAATCTTTGAACAATTAGAATTGGGACATATTGAGCCCTCCAATAGCCCCTGGAACACTCCTATTTTTGTCATTAAGAAAAAATCTGGTAAATGGCGACTTTTACAGGATTTGAGAGCTATTAATGCCACCATGGAGGACATGGGGGCCTTACAGCCTGGGCTCCCTTCCCCAGTAGCCGTTCCAGAGGGATATAATATAACTGTTATTGATTTACAAGACTGTTTTTTCACTATTCCCTTAAATCCTGAGGATAAAAAGCGATTTGCCTTTAGTCTGCCATCAGAAAATCTTAAACAGCCTTACTTACGGTTTCAGTGGAAGGTTTTGCCTCAGGGAATGAAAAATAGCCCTACCTTATGCCAAAAATTTGTTAATGCCGCTCTAGAAGATACTAGGGCTAAATATGAACACGTATATATGATTCACTATATGGATGATATTTTAATAGCTCATCCTGATAGAGTTCACCTGCAAACTGTCCTCCAGGACCTGACCCAGGCATTGACAGACAGAGGCCTAAAAATTGCCCCAGAAAACATTCAAATCAATCCGCCCATAACTTACTTAGGAAGAGTCATAAATTCGGAAACGGTGACTCATACCCCGCTGCAATTGAGAAAAGACTATCTTATTACTTTCAATGATTATCAAAAACTCTTAGGTGATATTAATTGGATTACACCATATTTAAAATTAACCACTGCCGAATTAAAACCTCTTTTTAACATTTTACGCGGGGATCCTGATCCAACCTCTAAAAGACAATTAACAGCTGAGGCTCAAGAAGCCCTAGGCAAAATAGAAGCAGCTTTATCGAATAGCTATGTAAAAAGAATTGATTTGACGATGACTTGGCAGTTCCTTTGCCTAGCTACTCCAACGGCGCCTACGGGAGTTCTGTGGCAAAGCGGCCCTTTAGAATGGATCCATCTTCCTACCCAAGCTAAAAAAGTCGTGGCTTCTTATCCTGGTTTAATTGCCACATTAATGCTAAAAGGAAGGAAGCGGAGCATTGAATTGTTTGGTAAAGAGCCATCAGAGATTGTAATTCCATACAATAAGGAGCAGCTTGATGCTCTTCTAATGTTTGATGAAGACTGGCAGATTGCCATAGGGAATTACTGTGGTCAAATTTTGCATCATTTACCCTCGCATATTTTGCTAAATTTTATGTCTAACCATCCAGTTATTTTTCCTGTCCGGTGTAAACAGTTCCCTATTTCAGATGCTCAGGTAGTCCTTACTGATGGATCGGCTAACGGTAGAGCCTCTATAGTCACAAGAGATCATCAGAAACTTTTGGAAACACAAGAAACTTCAGCTCAAAGAGCTGAAATCACAGCTGTTATTGAGGCCTTTGTTATGTTTGCAGAGAAAGAATTTAACCTTTATTCTGACTCTCAGTATGTGGTCAGGCTGTTTCCACACATTGAGACTGCAGTTTTGCCCAAAAACAAAACCGCTATTTTCCATTTGTTAACTAGACTGCAGCAGCAAATTTGGAAAAGAAATCGAGCGTTCTTTATCGACCACATTCGGGCTCATTCCGGCCTGCCTGGCCCTTTAAATGCTCTCAATGAATTGGCAGATTCGTTAACCAGGATTTCAGTAGCTTCTGTTTTTGAAGAAGCTCGAGCTTCTCACTCACTTCATCATCAGAATGCCACTGCCTTACGATACCAGTTTCAAATTCCTCGAGAATCTGCCCGAGAGATTGCTCGTTCTTCTTCACATTGTCCTACTACCGTGAATGCTTTGCCTCTGGGAGTTAACCCTCGCAGTCTCAAACCTAATGCACTCTGGCAAATGGATGTAACCCATGTCTCTTCATTTGGAAAACTGTCTTTTGTTCATGTAACTGTAGATACCTTCTCTCATGTTATTATTGCCACTGCTCGTACAGGGGAAGCAGTTAAAGATGTAATACAACATCTTTTTACATGCTTTTCCTATCTGGGCTTGCCAAAAGCTTTAAAAACTGATAATGCTCCTGCTTACACTTCTAAATCTTTTCAGCAATTCTGTACAAGATTTCAAATTAAACATAACACCGGCATCCCTTATAACCCGCAAGGACAAGCCATTGTGGAAAGAGCACATCAAACACTGAAAATCCATATTCAAAAACTAAAAGAAGGTGAATTTAAATATAGTTCCCCCCATCAGATTTTGCAACATGCTCTTTTCGTAATAAATAACTTAAATGCTGATTCATCCGGAAACACTGCAATGCTTTGCCATTGGTGCCCAGAGCAATTGAATGCAAAGCCATTAGTAAAATGGAGGGACCTTCTCTCCGGACAATGGAAAGGTCCTGACCCCTTATTAACCAGTGGGCGAGGGTATGCTTGTGTTTTTCCACAGGACGCGGACGCTCCGATTTGGGTTCCAGACAGACTAATTCGCCATGTCTCAGCTCCCCGGATACCAGAATCCCCCGCCACCGCGATCTCTAAAAAGGAAGAAACTCCCTCTTCCCCCGCTCCCTCCGCCAGCACGGGAAACGCCGCTGACCCCAGGACAGCTGACATTGGAGATCCCGGATAGGCGAGGAGCGGAGCCACCCACTGGACAGATGTCATGACTTCAGATACAGGATATTGCGCCCCCTGATTTTTTGCCTCGCAGGAATCCATTAGGACGCCCAGCTCAGTCAACCCAACAAGCCTCCTTACCCACCTGGGGACAGATTAAAGCTCTCTGTCGCCAGGCACAGGGGATAGCTACCCTACAGGGATTGCCAGTCTCTCCTGAAAAGGTGTTTATTGCCATGCTTGCCTTGCTCTCTTGCCAGGTAAGCGCTGCTCCCATTCCAACCAAATATTGGGCGTTTCTCCCGGATCCTCCAACTTTCCAAGTTGTTACTTGGAACAGTGACCCCATACGAGTTAGTACAGACCAGCCTCGCCTTTTGGGAGGATCTTATACTTCCTATACAAAAGACCAATACCCTATTAATTTCAATTATACCTTTAAAGGACTAGCAGATGATTTTCCTGTTTGCTTTAATTTTCCTCCTGGCCTTACAGGAGATTTCTTTACCAAGACAGGATGCATTGGAGCCTCCACAAAAGCAGTTATGACAGATTCCCCAACCTCTAAATTTGCATCTAAAGGGGATCGGTCTGCTTGGATATTACGAGCCTGTATGCCTGGGGTCCTTGGCCCCTATAAGTCCTTGTCTCTCAAAACTCCATCAGAATATCCAAATTGTGACGATGTTGCTCCCTCAGATGTTATTTGGAAAACTATAGACGATCATTCAGGATATCCGATTTGGAAGTCTTGTATTTATAATTCGAGAATAGATTACAATATGCCGGGAGGAAGAAATTGTGCAATTCAGGACTGGAGCAACCCAAATCCAGGTCAAGACCCTGAGTCTGACGATGGCTTTATCAATAGATTGGATAATTGGAAAAAATATTCAGTTTCTTGGCCGTTAGTTGCCACCAGATGGCATCATAACCAATTTGTTCCCCCTATGCTGTCTTATACGACTAGAGGTAAAACCTTTTGGCAGCCAGAAATTTGGAGAGCCCTTGCAGCTACCGCCCCTATTATATTAATCCGACCAAAAAATACCTCTACCTACTCTATTTTAGCTTGTTTACCCTCTCCTTATGTTTTTCTTTTCACTAATGATTCTGAAAGACTTAACATACAATTGAATTATACAGGTGGACCCCATGTAGTGTCTTGTGAACAATGTATGCTTTCATCCTGTTTAACTCCTCAATATAAAGTTTGCTCTTTCATGGTTTTAAAACGTCCGCCCTATCTCATGGTACCTGTAACTGTAGCCACGTATTGGTATGATAACCATGGCCTAGCTGTACTGCAACAGCTACAAGATTTAATGCGGACACAACGGTTTGTGGGCTTACTTGTTTTGGGAATATCAGCTTTGATAACTGCAATTACTTCTGTTACTGTGGCGGCATTATCATTGTCTCAACAAGTGCATACTGCCCAATATGTTGATACCGTATCCAAAAATGTTTCTTTAATGCTGGCAACCCAGGAAATTGTAGATAGGAAGCTAGAAATAAGGGTTGATGCCTTAGAAGAAGCAGTAATGCATATTGGGACTGAATTACAGAGTCTGAAAGTGAAAATGGCTCTTTCATGTCATGCCGATTACCAGTGGATATATGTTACATCCCTGAAAGTAAATGAGACAGATTTTGAATGGGAGAGAGTCAAAAATCATATTTTAGGTGTTTGGAACAGCTCAGATATTAGTTTAGACTTAGGGAAACTTCATAATCAGATTTCAGACCTTGGAACACTCCCGATTAGATTTTACCACCGCAGGAGAAGCCAATGACTTTTCCCACACCTTCCCTGACTTCATTTCTGGAAAAACTCTTCTGACTACTGTTTCTAGCTATGCTGCTGTGGGTGCCATAATCCTGCTCCTTGTAATCGTGCTTCCTTGTGTTGTCAGGACTCTTCGGCAGAGCATTCAGAATCTCGCGACTGAACTGCACCTAATTTTTTTAAAAAATAATAAAGAAAGGGGAGATACCGGAAGCCAGTGTGAGGAATCCTGCCCGTGACAAGGTCATGAGGAAGGAAGCTGACATACGCAAGGCGTGCTCAGACTTCAGGGACCCCTCTGGAAATTCCTAAGCATGTACCCCAACAAAAATCTGCCGGCTTTTGTGCTCTGCTTTTCCACTCTTCTGACATTTTCTGGAAAAAGTCAATTCAGGGCTTTAGTCTTCTGCATTTGAAAGAGTGTTTCAATCCAAAAAACCCCTCTGATGGCTTTCTAGCCTGCCTGCAGGACTTGTACAGCTGCACATGTGATTGTTTGAGACCTCCTGACCGCAGGAGGCACAGGAAGCTTAAAACATCCTAGGAATGTAGGGGCTTCCGAAGAGTCAAAATCTTTAGAATAGGACTGATTAAAAGTTTCATTTGTTGAGTCAATGCTTGCTGCCAAATTTTCATATCCTTTGTTTTTAGATATAGTTGGTATATAGAAAAACAAGTAGTAGACCTTGTATTAGCAACATTAGATCTTTGAGTTAAGTACATTTTTTATTATAACCCACTGCGCCTTTGTTCTATAGAGATGTAACATTAGCGCTTTAAGGAGATGTAGATTAAAGAAAAACACTTCAGGGGAAACAAAAATAACATTCATTAAGGAAGAGAGCCAAAAAGTGTTAACAAGCCTCTTGGCCAGAAGATAATGTAAATCACCTGAGACCTCTTGTATACAAAATGATATATGGAAAGAATCTGGGTTGCGAACGCTACATAATTTTATGTTACCCATTGATCTCCATGTTTTATCAAAAGTATAAAAGGCCTTCTGAACAATAAAGGATGGGACCAGCTTCTCGGACCAGTTTCTCGAACTAGTCTCTCGGCCTGGTTTCTTGGGAACCTGGCTCCCCCCGTGTCTTTCTCTCTCTCTTCTTCTCTCCCTTTCCCTCTCTCTGCTCTTTACTTTAATTTCAGGCTGAATCTCCACCTGGGGCGCAGAGGCTCGCCAGGTCTACTTACTTGCCGCGGCTGTAAAGACCCGCGCGAAAGGGAGCTTAAGGCGAGGCACCCTTAGATATTCAAGTGGGCGCCGGTGGCCCAACGTAGATGGTGTAAATTCCTTGTCTGGAACTTTATTGGTCTTCCTCATAAACCAAGCTATTCAGCCCTCTTCCTCCACTTAATCTCCCTACTACGCTATAGTTTCTTAATCTAATCTTATATTAATAAATAAACAAGTCTTTCCACGCCAACGCCGTCCACCGTTCGAATTCCCTGGATCCACCGGGGCTGGACCCCGGCAAGTTCGGGTTTGGGTTAGGGTTCAGGTCAGGGTCAGGGTTCAGGTTACGGTTAGTGTTGGCATTAGCCTTAGGGTTACAGCTTAAAGTGAGCCCTAATAGGGCCCATAGTTCTTTATTGGCCTGCCCTGGCGGGCCGAGGCTTGAAGAGGGTCCGGGAGCCCTGTCAGAAACAGCAAACCTCTGTAGCATTGCGGTTCGGTGGGCCATTAGGCAGGCAGACTATGGTCTGTAAGATAGGAGTTCAAGCCTCCAGTCTAACCCTTTTGCTTTTAAGGGGCAGGGGACTGCAAGAGGCGGGGCTTAGACCAGAAAAGTTTTTTTTATTTTAGAGGTTTATTGCTACATTTATGGTTAGGGTTCCGGCAACCCCCCCACTTGTTAGGGTTCGGGGTTAGGGTTAGGATTCGGGGACCCCCCTCTTCTTAGAGTTCGGGATCAGGTTAGGGTTCAGGTCAGGGTCAGGGTTCGGGTTATGGTTAGGGTTGGCATTAGCGTTAGGGTTACACCTTAAAGTGAGCGCTAATAGGGCCCATGGTTCTTTATTAGCCTGCCCTGGCGGGCCGAGGCTTGAAGAGTGCCTGGGAGCAACATGAAACCCAGTTAGCCTCTGTAGCATAGTGGTTAGGCCGACAGCTGGGTGAGTGGGCAATCTGGGTCCGTAGGTCAGGCATTCAAGTCCCAGGTTTGCCCCTTTTGCTTTTAGGGGGTGGGGGGGCCACAAGGGGCGGGGCTTAGGCCAGAAAAGTTTATTTTTATTTTAGAGTTTTATTGAGAAGGTTAGGTTTAGGGTTCCGGCATACCCCCAACTTGTTAGGGTTCAGGTTCAGAGTTCAGGTTCGCGGAATCCCCTCTATTCTTAGGGTTCGGATTCGGGTTCAGGTTAGGGTTCAGGGTTCGTGTTTGGGGTTCAGGGTTTGGGGTTAGGGGTTTGCGGTTCTAGTTTGGGGTTTGGGGTTCCGATTAGGGGTTCAAGGTTCAGCTTAGGGGTTGGGGGGTTGGGGTTCGGGTTAGGGGTTCACGGCTCTGGTTTGGGGGTTGAGGATCAGGTTATAGGTTCTCGGTTCGGGTTAGGGGTTCACTGTTCGGGTTAGGGGTTAGTGATTGGGGTTTGTGTTTTAGGGTAGGGGTTCGCAGTTCAGGTTATGGGTTAGGGGTTTGGTGTCTGGATTTCGGGTTCGGGTTAGGGGTTCTGGTAGGGGTTTGGGTTAGGGGATTCTGGTTCAGGTTGGGAGTTCGAGATTTGGATTCGGTATATGAGTTGGGGTTCATGGTATGGTGTTCGAGTTAGGGGTTTGGGGTTCGGGGTTTGGGGTTTCTGGTTCCGATTAGGGGCTTGGGGTTTGGGGTATGGGGTTCGGCTTAGGGGTAGAGGTTTGCGGTTTGGATTTGGGTTTGGAGATTGGAGTTTGGGTTTGGGATTTAGGGGTCGGTGTTCGGGTTTAGGGTTGGGTTAGGGTTACGGTATCACGGTTCAGGCTCACGGTTTGGGGATTGGAGCTCGGCGTTCAGTTTACGGGTTCGGGATATAGGGTTTTGAGGTCAGGGTCGACTTCGGGGTTTGGAGTCGCGGTTAGGGGCTAGTAAGTGCCACACAGCCAAGGGCTCCAGCAGTGAGAGCTCTGTCAGAGGAAAGGGAAGGGCAAGTGCAGGGCTCCTCCAGCCGTTGCTTGGCCGCCCAGACTCAGTGCCGCATGGAGAGCACCAGGCTCCCAGGGCCCCTGGCTGGGGTCTGCGGCTCCGCACTCCCAGAGGCTGACTCCGTGGGCGCCAAGCAGGTGCCTGACAGACGTAGGTTCCCTAGCGCTCTCCTCCCCAGCAGAGATGTGTGCCGGTGGTTGGGGCCTGCCCCTGCGTGTCTGGGCTCCCGCCCACAGCCCCAGCTCAAGGGAAACAGCCCCTGAGCCAAGACCTGCAGGAGGCGCGGGGCGCCCCAGCCAGGAAGCGAGTGCACAGCATGCGGGGAAGCGAGCCTCCTCGGGGGAAGACGAGGCAGCCCAGCCGCGTGTGGCTGCAAACCCTGCCTGGACAGAGCCTAGTTCGCCTCCAGTACGGCAGAGCTCCAGCACTATTCACAGGACCGATCTGGCAGAGGTCCGGGGGTGAGGCTACTCTGCCCTGGGCGAGCATTGCCCAGACTTTCCTTGCTGTTCGTCTTCCTGCCCAGGAAGGAGCAGGCGGCACGAGGCTGGGAGATGCCACTGGCGCATTCCTGGCCTCAGCTCCGCTCCTGCCTTGCCTTTGCACCTAGGCCCCAGGCGTCCTTGCGGAGAGCTTAAGGGCCGGTGGGTTGCACACTGCCAAGGGCTCCAGCAGTGAGAGCTCTGTCAGAGGGAAGGGAAGGGCAAGTGCAGGGCTCCTCCAGCGGTTGCTTGGCCGCCCAGACTCAGCGCCGCACTGAGAGCACCAGGCTCCCTGGGCCCCTGGCTGGGGTCTGCAGTCCCGCACGCCCGGAGGCTGACTCCGTGGGTGCCCAGCAGGTGCCTGAGACATAGGTCCCTTAGCACTCTCCTCCCCAGAAGAGACATGTGCAGGTGGTTGGGGCCTGCCCCTGCGTGTCTGGGCTCCCGCCCACAGCCCTAGCTCAGGGGAAGCAGCCCCTGAGCCAAGACCTGCAAGAGGCGCGGAGCGCCCCCTCCTGGAAGCCCAGTGCACAGCATGTGGGGAAGCGAGCCTCCTCGGGGGAAGACGAGGCAGCCCAGCCACGTGCGGCTGCAAGCCCTGCTTGGGCGGAGACGAGTGTGCCTCTAGAACGGCAGAGCTCTAGCTCTGCTCCGAGGCCCGATCTGGCAGAGTTCCTGGTGCGAGGCTGCTCTGCCCTGTGTGAGCCTTGCTCAGACTTGTCTTGCTGCTAGGCTTCCTGCCCAGGAAGGAGTATGCTGCACGAGGCTTTGAGACACCACTGGCGCCTTCCTGGCCTCAGCTCCCCTCCTGCCTTTCCTTTGCACCTAGGCCTCAGGCGTCCTAGGTGAGGGCTTAGGGGTTGGTGTGTTGCAAACTGCCACGGGCTCCAGCAGTGAGAGCTCTGTCAGAGGGAAGGGAAGGACAACTTCAGGGCTCCTCGATCGGTTGCTTGTCGTCCAGACTCAGCGAAGCACGGAGAACACCAGGCTCACAGGGCACCTAGCTGGAGTCTCCAGCCCCACACACCAGAAAGCTGAGTCTGTAGGCGACCAGCAGGTGCCTGAAAGACGTAGGTTCCCTAGAGCTCTCCTCCCCAGCAGAGACGTGTGCAGGTGGTTGGGGCCTGTCCCTGCGTGTCTGGGCTCCCGCCCACAGCCCCAGCTCACGGGAAGCAGCCCCTGAGCCAAGACCTGCAGGAGGCGCGGGGCGCCCCCGCCTGGAAGCCCAGTGCACAGCATGCGGGGAAGTGAGCCTCCTCGGGGGAAGACGAGGCAGCCCAGTCGCGTGTGGCTGCAAGCCCTACTTGGGCATAGCCGAGTGTGCCTCCAGTACGCAGAGCTCCAGCTCTGCTCAGAGGCCCCATCTGGCAGAGTTCCTGGTGCCAGGCTGCTCTGCCCTGGGCGAGCGTTGCCCAGATTTGCCTCACTGCTAGGCTTCCTGACCAGGAAGGAGCAGGCTGCACAAGGCTGGGAGACGCCGCTGGCGCCCTCCTGGCCTCAGCCCGCTCCTGACTTGCCTTTGCACCTAGGCCCCAGGAGTCCTTGGGGAGGGCGTAGGGGCTGTTGGGTAGCACACTGCCAAGGGCTCCAGCAGTGAGAGCTCTGTCAGAGGGAAGGGATGGGCAAGTGCAGGGATTCTCCATCGGTTGCTTGGCCGCCCAGACTCAGTGCCCCACGGAGAGCTGCAGACTCCCAGGACCCCTGGCTGGGGTCTGCAACACCCGCACACCCGAGGCTGACTCCGTGGGTGCCCAGCAGGGGCCTGAAAGACGTAAGTTCCCTAGCGCTATCCTCCCCAGCAGAATCATATGCCGTTGGTTGGGGCCTGCCCCTGCGTGTCTGGGCGCCCGCCCACAGCCTCAGCTCAAGGGACTCAGCCCATGAGACAAGACCTGCAGGAGGCGCGGGGCGCCCCAGCCAGGAAGCGAGTGCACAGCATGCGGGGAAGTGAGCCTCCTCGGGGGAGGACGAGGCAGCCCAGCAGTGTGCGGCTGCAAGCCCTGCCTGGACAGAGCCTAGTTCACCTCCAGTACGGCAGAGCTCCAGCACTATTCACAGGACCGATCTGGCAGAGGTCCGGGGGTGAGACTACTCTGCCCTGGGCAAGCCTTGCCCAGACTTGCCTCACTGTTCGGCTTCCTGCCCAGGAAGGAGCAGGCTGCACAAGGCTGGGAGACGCCGCTGGCGCCCTCCTGGCCTCAGCCCGCTCCTGCCTTGCCTTTGCACCTAGGCCCCAGGCGTCCTTGGGGAGAGCTTAGGGCCCGGTGGGTTGCACACTGCCAAGGGCTCCAGCAGTGAGAGCTCTGTCAGAGGGAAGGGAAGGGCAAGTGCAGGGCTCCTCCAGGGGTTGCTTTGCCACCCAGACTCAGCGCCGCACGGAGAGCACCAGGCTCCCAGGGCCTCTGGCTAGGGTCTGCATCCCCCCACACTGGAGGCTGACTCCGTGGGCGCCCAGCAGGTGCCTGACAGACATAGGTTCCCTAGAGCTCTCCTCCCCAGCAGAGACGTGTGCAGGTGGTTGGGGCCTGCCCCTGCGTGTCTGGGCTCCCTACCACAGCCCCAGCTCAGGGAAGCAGCCCCTTAGCCAAGACCTGCAGGAGGCGCGTGGTGACCCTGCCTGCAAGCTGAGTGCACAGCATGCGGGAAGCGAGCCTCCACGACGGAAGAGGAGGCAGCCCAGCTGCGTGCGGCTGCAATCCCTGTTTGGGCGGAGCCGAGTGTGCCTCCAGTACGGCAGAGCTCCAGCTCTGCTCAGAGGCCTGATCTAGTAGAGTTCCTGTCGTGATTCTGCTCTGCGCTGGGCGTGCCTCGCCCAGATTTTCCTTGCTGCTAGGCTTCCTGCCCAGGAAGGTGCAGGCTGCGGGAGACTGGGAGACGCCACTGGCGCCTTCCTGGACGCAGCTCCACTCAGGCATTGCGTTTGCACCTAGGCCCCAGGCGTCCTTGTGGAGGGCTTAGGGGTCGGTAGGTTGCACACTGCCAAAGGCTCCAGCAGTGAGAGCTCCGTCAGAGGGAAGGGAAGGGCAAATGCAGGGCTCCTTCAGTGGTTGCTTGGCCGCCCGGACTCAGCGCCGCACTGAGAGCACCAGGCACCCAGGGCCCCTGTCTGGCATCTGCAGCCCCCAGACAGGGAGACTCACTCCGTGGCCACCCAGCAGGTGCCTGACAGACGTAGATTCCCTAGCGCTGTCCTCCCCCCAGAGACGTGTGCATGTGGTTGGGGCCTGAACCTGCGTGTCTGGGCTCCCACCCACAGCCCAAGGTCAGGTGAAACAGCCCCTGAACCAAGACTTGTAGGAGGCGAGGGGCGGCTCCGCCTGGAAGCCAAGTGCACAGTACGCTGGTAAGCGTGCCTCTTCGGAGAGGATGAAGCAGCCCAGCCGCGTGCGGCTGCAAGCCCTGGTTGGGCGGAGCCGAGTGCGCCTCCAGTTCGGAAGAGCTCCACCTCTGCTCAGAGGCCCGATCTGGCAGAGTTCCTGGCGCGAGGCTGCTCTGCCCTGGGCGAGCCTTGCTGAGACGTGTCTCGCTGCTAGGCTTCGTGCCCAGGAAGGAGCAGACTGCGCCAGGCTGGGAGAGGCCACTGGCGCTTTCCTGCCCTAGCTCCGCTCCTGCCTTGCCTTTGCACCTAGGCCCCAGGCGTCCTCAGGGAGGGTTTAGGGGCGAGTGGGTTCCAGACTGACAAGGGCTCCAGCAATAAGATCTCTGTAAGAGGGATGGGAAGGGCAACAGCAGAGCTATTCAGCTGTTGCTTGGTTGCTCAGACTCAGCGCTGCACTGAGAGCACCAGGTACCCAGGGCCCCTGTTTGGGGTCGACAGTCCCCACAACTGAAGACTCACTCTGTGGGCTCCAAGCAGGTCCCTGACAGACGTAGTTTCCCTAGCGCTGTCCTCCCCAGCAGAGACGTGTGCATGTGGTTGGCGCCTGCACCTGCCTGTCTGGGCTCCCGTCCACAGCCCCAGCTCAGGGGAAACAGCCCCTGAGCCAAGACTTACAGGAGGCGAGGTGCGGCTACTCCTGGAAGCTGAGTGCACAGCTTGCGGGGAAGCGAGCCTCCTCGGGGGAGGATGAGGCAGCCCAGCCGCGTTAAGCTGCAAGCCCTGGTTTGGCGGAGCTGAGTGCGCCTCCAGTATGGCAGAGCTCCAGCTCTGCTCAGAGGCCTGATCTGGCAGAGTTCCTGGCGCGAGGCTCCTCCGCCCTGGGAGAGCCTTGCCCAGAATTGCCTCACTTCTTGGCTTACTGCCCAGGAAGAAGCATGGTGCGCGAAGCTGCGAGATGACACTGGCGCCTTCCTGGCCTCAGCTCTGCTCCTGCCTTGCCTTGGCACCCAGGCCCCTGGCGACCTTAGGGAGGCGTTATGGCCGGTGGGTTCCACACTGCCAATCGCTCCTGCAGTGAGAGCTCTGTGAGAGGGAAGGGAAGGGCAACTGCAGGGATCCTTCTGTAGTTGCTTTGCCACCCACACTCAGCGCCACACTGAAAGCACCAGACTCCCAAGGTCCCTGGCTGGGGTCTGCAGTCCCCACACCCGGAAACTCACTCTGTGGGCTCTAAGCAGGTGCCTGACAGACGTAGGTTCCCTAGCGCTCTCCTACCAAGGAGAGATGTGTGAAGGTGTTTGGGTGCTGCCCCAGCATGTCTGGGCTCCCGCCCAAAGCCCCAGCTCAGGGGAATCGGACGTTGAGCCAATACTTGTAGGAGGAGTGGAGTGCCCCCACCTGGAAGCTGAGTGCACATTATGCGGGGAAGCGAACCTCCTCGGGGGAAGACGAGGCAGCCGAGCCGCGTGTGGCTGAAAGCCCTTCTTGGACGTAGCGAGTGTGCCTCCAGTATGGCAGAGCTCCAGCTCTGCTCATAGGCCCGATGTGGCAGAGTTCCTGGCGCGAGGCTCCGCTGCACTGGGCGAGCTTGCCCAGACTTGCCTCGCTGCTAGGCTTCTTTCCCAGGAAGGAGCAGTCTGCACGAGGCTGGCAGATGCCACTGGCGCCTTCCTGGCCTCAGCTCTGCTCCAGTCTTGCCTTTGCACATAGGCCCCTGGCGACTTGGGGAGTGGTTAGGGGCCAATGGGTTCCACACTGCTAAGGGCTCCAGCAGTGAGAGCTCTGTCAGAGGGAAGGGAAGGGCAACTGGAGGGCTCCTCTAGCTGTTGCTTGGCCGCCCAGACTCAGAGTCCCACGGAGAGCACCAGGCTCCCTGGGCCCTGGCTGGGGTCTGCAATTCCCACACCCAGAGACTGACTCCGTGGGCGCCCAGCAGGTGCCTGACAGAGGTAGGTTCCCCAGTGCTCTCCTCCTCAGCAGAGACGCATGCAGGTGGTTGGGTCCTGCCCCTGGGTGTCTGGGCTCCCTCCCACAGCCCCAGCTCAGGGGAAGCACACCCTGAGCCAAGACTTGCAGGAGGCTTTGGGCGCTCCCGCCTGGGAGCCGAGTGCACAGCATGCAGGGAATCGAGACTCCAAGGGGGAACCCAGGGCAGCCCAGCTGCATGCAGCTGCAAGGTCTTGTTGGGAGTAGCCGAGTTCAGCTCCTGTATGGCATAGCTCCAGCTGTGCTCAGAGGCCCGATTTGGCAGAGTTACTGGCGCGACGCTGCTCTGCCCTGGGCGAGCCTTGCCCAGATTTGGCTCACTGCTAGGCTTAGTGCACAGGAAGGAGCAGGCTGCGCGAGGCTGGGAGACGCCACTGGCGCGTTTCTGGCCTCAGCTCCATTCCTGCCTTGCCTTTGCACCTATGCCCCAAGCGTCCTTATGGAGAGGTTAGGGGCCGGTGGGTTCCACACTGCCAAGGGCTCCAGCAGCTAGAGCTCTGTCAGAGGGAAGGGAAGGGAACTACAGGGCTCCTCCAGCTGTTGCTTGGCTGCCCAGACTCAGCGCCACTAGGAGAGCACCAGGCTCCCAGGGCCCCAGGCTGGGGTCTGCATCCCCCAGACACGGAGACTCACACTGTGGGCACCCAGAAGGTGCATGACAGACGTAGGTTCCCTAGCGCTCTCCTCTCCAGCCGAGACATATGCAGGTGATTGGAGCCGTCCCCTGCTTGTTGGGCTCCCGCCCACAGCCCTAGCTCAGGGGAAGCAGCCCCTGAGCCAAGACCTGCGGGAAGCCAGGGGCGGCTCCGACTGGAAGCCGAGTGCATAGCACACGGGGAAGCGACCCTCTTCGGGGGAAGATGAGGTAGCCCAGGCTCCTGCGGCTGTAAGTCCTGGTTGGGCGGAGCTGAATGGGGTTCCAGGATGGCAGCACTCGAGCTTTGCTCAGAGGCCCGATATGGCAGAGTTCCTGGCACGAGGCTGCTGTGTCCTGGCCGAGACTAGCCGAGACTTGCCTTGCTGCTAGGCTTACTGTCCAGGAAGGAGTAGGCTGCGCGAGGCTGGGAGACAGCACTGGCGCCTTCCTGGCCTCAGTTCCGCTCCTGCCTTGCCTTTGAACTTAGGCCCCCGGGTCCTTCGGGAGGGGTTAGGGGCCTTTGCCTTCACACTGCCAAGGGCTCCGGCAGTGAGAGCTCGGTCAGAGGGAAGGGAAGGGCAACTGCAGAGCTCCTTCAGCTCTTGCTTGGCTGCCCAGACTCAGCACCGCACTGAGAGCAGCAGGCACGCAGGGCCCCTGGCTGGCGTCTGCAGCCCCCAGACCCGAGAGTCACTCCTTGGGCGCCCAGCAGGTGCCTGACAGATGTAGGCTCCCTAGCGCTCTCCTCCCCAGCAGAGATGTATGCAGGTGGTTGGGGCCTGCACTTGCGCGTCTGGGCTCCCACCTACAGCCCCAGCTCAGGGGAAGCAGCCCCTGAGCCAAGACCAGCAGGAGGTGACGGTCGGCTCCACCTGGAAGCCGAGTGCACAGCATGCGGGGAAGCGAGCCTCCTTGGGGTAAGATGAGGCAGCCCAGCCGCGTGCGCCGGCAAGCCCTGGCTCGGCGGAGCCGAGCGCACCTCCAGTACGGCAGAGCTCCAGCTTTGCTCAGAGTCCCGATCTGATAGAGTTCCTGGTGCGAGGCTTCTCTGCTCTGGTCGAGCCTTGCTGAGACGTGGCTCGCTGCTCGGCTTCCTACCCAGGAAGGAGCAGACTGTGCGAGGCTACCAGACGACACTGGCGCCTTCCTGGCCTCAGCTCTGCTCCTGCCTTTCCTTTGCACCTAGGCCCCAGGCGTCCTTTGGGAGGGGTTAGGGGCCGGTGGGTTCCAATCTGCAAAGGGCTCCAGCAGTGAGAGCTATGTCAGAGTGAAGGGAAAGGCAAATACAAGGCTCCTCCAGCTATTGCTTGGTGGCCCGACTCAGCGCCGCACGTAGAGCACCATGTACACTGGGCCCCTGGCTGGGATCTGCAGCCCCCACACCCAGAGTCTCACTCCATTGGTGCCCAGCAGCTGCTTGGCAGACGTTGGTTTACTAGCACTCTCCTCCCCAGCAGAGACGTGTGCAGGTGGTTGGGGCCTGCCCCTGCGTGTCTGGGCTCCGGCTCACAGCCCCAGCTTAAGAGAAGTAGCCCCTGAGCTAAGACCTGCAGGAGGAGCGGGGCACCCCAGCATGGAAGCCGAGTGCAGAACATGCGGGGAAGCATTCCTCCTCGGGGTATGACGAGGCAGCCCAGCCGCGTGCGGCTGCAAGCCTTGGTTGGGTGGAGCCAAGTGCGCCTCCTGTATGGCAGAGCCCCAGCTCTGCTCAGAGGCACGATCTGGCAGTGTTCCTGGCGCGACGCTGCTCTGCCCTGGGCGAGCCTTGCCTAGACTTGCCTCCCTGCTATCCTGTAGTGCCCAGGAAGGAGCAGGCTCTTTGAGGCTGGGAGATGCCACTGGCGCCTTCCTGGCCTCAGCTCCGCTCCTGCCTTGCCTGTGCAACTAGGTCCCAGGCGTCCTTTTGGAGGGGTTAGGGGCCGGTGGGTTCCACTCTGCCAAGAGCTCCAGCAGTGAGAGCTCTGTCAGAGGGAAGGGAAGAGCAACTACAGGGCTCCTTCAGCTGTTGCTTGTCTGCCAGACTCAGCGCCGCACTGAATTCCAGGTACACTGGGCCCCTGCCTGGGGTCTGCAGTCCCCACTACCAGAGACTCACTCGGTGTGCTCCAAGCAGGTGCCTGTCAGACGTAGGTTCCCTAGTGCTTTCCTCCCCAGCAGAGACCTGTGCAGGTGGTTGGGGCCTGCAGCTGCGTGTCTGGTCCCCACCCACAGCCACAGATCAGGGGAAGCAGCCCCTGAGCTAAGACCTGCAGGAGGAGCTGGGCGCCCCAGCCTGGAAGCCGAGTGGACAGCATGCGGGGATGGAGCCTCCTCAGGGGAAGATGAGCCAGCCCAGCCGCGTGCGGCTGCAAGCCCTGCTTGGGCAGAGCCGAGTGCGCCTCCAGTATGGCAGAGCTCCAGCTCGGCTCAGAGTCCCGATCTGGCACAACCCAGGGCGCGAGGCAGTTTTGTCCTGGGCGAGCCTTTCCCAGACTTGCCTCGATGCTAGGCTTACTGCCCAGGAAGGAGCAGGCTGTGCGAGGTTGGGAGACGCCGCTGGTGCCTTCCTGGCCTCAGCTACGCTCCTTCTTTGCCTTTGAACCTATTCCCCAGGCGTCCTTGTGGATGGGTTAGGGGCCAGTGGGTTCCAACCTGCCGAGGGCTACAGCAGTTAGAGGTCTGTCAGATGGAAGGGAAGTGAAACTGCAGGGCTTCTACAGCCTTTATTTGGTCGCCCAGACTCACCGCTGCACGGAGAGCACCAGGCTCCCTGGGGCTGTGGATGGGGTCTGCAGCCCCCAACACCCGGAGGCTGACTCTGTGGGCGCCAAGCAGGTGCCTGAGAAACGTGGGTTCCCGAGCGCTCTCTTCCCATCAGAGACGTGTACAGGTGGTTTCGGCCTGGCCCTGCATGTCTGGGTTCCGGCCCACAGCCACAGCTCAGCGGAAGCAGCCCCTGAGACAAACACGCTGGAGGCGTCCAGGAGAGATGAGGCCCTTTAATGCTGAGGCATATCCTGGCAAAACGCACCTTCCCTCTAGGACTTCCAAATGGTCCTTCACATTTTTGCTGCAACTCAGGAAGTTCACCAACAATCCCGTCTCCACTCAAGAGGAAGAAAGAGGGCTCAGGAAACATCAGGAAGAGCCTTGTTTCCACCTCGTAATCGAGATGAGGGATCCTTTCTCTGCTTCGTCAGAAAAGGATTCCTGGCGTTCCCGTCGCATCTCAAGAGTAGGCGGTCTAAATGAGAAAGTCGAGAGGAACTACAGGGTTTGTGCCCCAGTGCAAAAGTCCCCCAAATGTCTCAACCCACTCCGAGGGACCTGATTTCCCTGCACTGCCTCGAATTTCACGCCGAGTATCGATTCACACATGGTGTCACGTGTGACAGACCTGTGCGAAAGACACGTGGGAAAACCTCAAGGGAAAGCCACAGATCCCTTGATCCACATGACGGGAAGCCTGACACAGCAGCTACAGCTCGGGAGGAAAGTGTACCTGCATGCCCCCTTCAGGACCAGGACGGAAACCCCTGGGAAGACTCCAGAAGAACACCAAGATCCATGTCAGCACTGGAGAGGAATCCTCAGGTTCCGGACCAACATCACACAAGGTTTTAGGCCCTGGAATCGATTGGAGAGAAATCACGAGGGGCCCAATAGCAACTCGCATGGGGACTGGCCATTTCTGAGGCCAACAGAGCGGGTCCTTGAGGTCCCCATCGTAACTCGAGTGCACCTGCCGCAACTCGAGAAACTCCAGGAGATTCTCCACTCCAGGCGAGATGAGGCCCATTTCCGCTGAGACGTCTCGAGGCTAATCACACTTTCCCTCTGGAACTTTGAAAGGGTCCTTCACACCCTTGCTGCAACTTAAGAAATTCCCCGACATACCCGTCTCCACTGGAGAGGAAGCACGAGGCTCCCGCCCACATCCAGAGGAGCAACGATTCCGCCTCGGAGCTCGAGATGAGGGATCCTTTCCGTGCTCTGTCGGGAAAGAATTCCCGGCGTTCCCATCGCATCTCAAGAGGAGGCGCTCTCAACAGGAAAGGCGAGAGGAACTCCAGGATTGAGCCACCATTCCAAGACTCCCCCAGATGTCTCAGTCCATTCCAGAGGAACCTGTTTTTCATGAACTGCCTCGACTTTCACGCCGAGAATCTATTCACACCACGGTGGCACGTGGAACAGCCCTGTGGGAAAGCCTCGAGGGAAAGCCAGAGATCCCTTGATCCACGCGACATCAAGCGTGACACAGCTGCTACAGCTGGGGAGGAATGCGGACGTGCATGACCCAACCCGAGACGAGGACTGACTCCCCTGTGGAGACTCCAGAAGTACCCCAAGATCCATGTCAGCACTGGAGAAGAATCCTCAGGTTCCGGTCCGACACCACACAAGTTCTTAGGCCCTGGCATCGACTGGAGAGGAATCCCGAGGGGCCCCCTAGCAACTCGCATGGTGACTGGCCTTTCCTGAGGCCACCAGAGAGGTTCCCTGAGGTCCCCGTCGTAAGTCGAGAGCACCTGCCCCAACACGAGAAAATCCAGGAGGTTCGCCCCTCTGGGGGAGATGAGGCCCATTTCCACTGAGGCGTCTCGAGGCTGATCACACCTTCCCTCTGGAACCTCGAAAGGGTCCTTCACACCCTTACTGCAACTCAAGAAGCACCCTGACATACCCATCTCCGTTCGAGAGAAAGCACGAGGGTCCCTCCCATATCCAGAGGAACCCAGTTTTGGCCTCGTATCTCGAGATGAGCAATCCTGTCTCTGCTTCATCAGGAAAGAATTCCCGGCATTCCAGTCGCATCTCAAGAGGAGCTGCTCTCAACAGGAAAGGCGAGAGGAAGTCCAGAGTCGTGCCAACATTCCAAGAGTACTCCAGATGTCTCAGTCCATTCCAGAAGAACCTGTTTTCCCTGAACTGCCTCGACTTTGACGCTGAGGATCGACTCACACAACGGTGGCACGTGGGACAGCGCTGTGGGAATGCCCCGTGGGAAAGCCTCGAGGGAAAGCCACAGATCCCTTGATCCACGCGACGGGAAGTGTGACACTGTTTCTACAGCTCGGGAGGAAAGCGGACGTGCATGCCCCCACTCGAGACGACGACTGACTCCCCTGTGGAGCCTCCAGAAGTGAGCCAAGATTCATGTCAGCACTGGAGAGGAATCCTCAGGTTCCGGTCCCGAGTCCACACAAGGTCTTAGGGCCCGGCCTCGACTGGAGAGGAATCCCGAAGGGCCCCATAGCGAATCGCATGGGGATTAGTCTTTCCTTAGGCCACCAGAGGGGTTCTCTGATGTCCCCGTTGTAACTCGAGAGCACCTGCCCCAACTCGAGATAATCCAGGAGGTTATCCCCTTAAGGCGCGATGAGGTCCATTTCCGCTGAGGCGACTCGAGGCTAATCACACCTAACCTCTGGAATTTCGAAAGGGTCCTTCACACCTTTCCGGCAACTCAAGAAGTTCCCTGTCATACCCGTCTCCCCTCGAGAGGAAGCCCGAGGGTCCCGCCTACATTCAGAGGAGCCCCGTTTCCACCTCGTAGCTCGAGATGTGGGATCCTTTCCCTGCTTTGTCGGGAAAGAATTCCCGGCGTTCCCGTCACAACTCAAGAGGAGGCGAGCTCAACAGGAATGGGGAGAGGAACTCCAGGGTCGTGTCACCATCCGAGTCCCCCAGATGTCTCAGTCCATTCCAGTGGCACCTTTTTTCCCTGCACAGCCAAGACTTTCTCGCCGAGGATCGAGTCACATCACGGTGGAACGTGGGACATCTCTGTGGGAAATCCTCGTGGGAAAGCCTCGAGGGAAGACCACAGATCCCTTGGTCCACGCGACGGGAAGCGTGTGACTGCTGCTACAGCTCGGGAGGAAAGCGGACGTGCATGTCCCCACTCGAGACGACGAGTGAGTCCCCTGTGTAGACTCCAGAATTACCCAAGATTCATGTCAGCACTGGAGAGGAATCCTCAGGTTCCTGTCCCGAGTCCACACAAGGTCTTAGGCCTCGGCCTCGACTGGAGAGGAATCCTGAGGGGCCCCCTAGCAACTCGCACGGCTACTGGCCTTTCCTGAGGCCACCAGAGTGGGTCCCTGAGGTCCCCGTAGTAACTGGAGAGCACCTGCCGCATCTCGAGAAAATCCAGGAGGTTCTCCCCTCCAGGCGAGATGAGGCCCATTTCTGCTGACGCCGCTCGAGGCTAATCACACCTAAACTCTGGAACTTCAAAAGGGTCCTTCACACCCTTGCTGCACCTCACGAAGTTTCCCGAAATATCCGTCTCCACTCGAGAGGAAGCCCGAGTGTCCCGCCTACATCCAGAGGAGCCCCATTGCCGCCTCATTGCTCGGGATGAGGAATCCTTTCCCTGCTTCGTCGGGAAAGAATTCCCGGCCTTCCCGTCGAATCTGAAGAGGAGGCGCGCTCAACAGGAAAGGTGAGAGGAACTCCAGGCTTGTGCGACCATTCCGAGTCCCCCAGATTTCTCAGTCCATTCCAGAGGAACCTCTTTTCTCTGCACTGCCTCGACTTTCATGCCGAGGATCGACTGACACCACGGTGGCACGTGGGACAGCCCTGTAGGAAATCCTCATGGGAAAGCCTCGCGGGAAAGCCACAGATCCCTTGATCCACCAAAAGGGAAGCATGAAACTGGTGCCACTGCTCGAGAGGAAAGCGGACGGGCAAGCCCCCACTCGAGACGACGACTGACTCCCCTGTGGAGACTCCAGAAGTGCCCCATCATACATGTCAGCACTGGCAAGGAATCCTCAGATTTCGGCCCCGACTCCACACAGGTTTTAGGCCCTGGCATCCACTGGAGAGGAATCCCGCGGGCCTCCTAGCAACTCGTATGGAGACTGGCCTTTCCTGAGGCCACCAGAGCGGGTCGCTGAGGTCCCCGTCGTAACTCGAGAGTACGTGCCACAACTCGAGAAAATCCAGTGCCGGGAGCCAGTGTGAGGAATCCCGCCCGTGACAAGGTCATCAGGAAGGAAGCTACATACGCAAGGCGTGCTCAGACTTCAGGGACCCCTCTGGAAATTCCTAAGCATGTACCCCAACAAAAATCTGCCGACTTTTGTGCTCTGCTTTTCCACTCTTCTGACATTTTCTGGAAAAAGTCAATTTAGGGCTTTAGTCTTCTACATTTGAAAGAGTGTTTCAATCCAAAAAACCCCTCTGATGGCTTTCTAGCCTGCCTGCAGGACTCGTACAGCTGCACATGTGATTGTTTGAGGCCTCCTGACCGCAGGAGGCACAGGAAGCTTAAAACATCCTAGGAATGTCGGGGCTTCTGAAGAGTCAAAATCTTTAGAATAGGACCGATGAAAGGTTTCATTTGTTGAGTCAATGCTTGCTGCCAAATTTTCATATCCTTTGTTTTTAGATATAGTTGGTATATAGAAAAACAAGTAGTAGGCCTTGTATTAGCAACATTAGATCTTTGAGTTAAGTACCTTCTTTGTTATAACCCACTGTGCCTTTGTTCTATAGAGATGCAACTTTAGCGCTTTCGAGGAGATGCAGATTAAAGAAAAACACTTCATGGGGAAAAAAAAAAATAACATTCATTAAGGAAGAGAGCCAAAAAGTGTTAACAAGCCTCTTGGCCAGAAGATAATGTAAATCACCTGAGACCTTTTGTACACAAAATGATGTATAGAAAGAGTCTGGGCTGCGAACGCTACATAATTTTGTGTTACCCATTGATCTCCATGTTTTATCAAAAGTATAAAAGGCCTTCTGAACAATAAAGGAGCGGACCAGCTTCTCGGACCAGATTCTCGAACTGGGCTCTCGGCCTGGTTTCTTGGGAATCTGGCTCCCCCCGTGTCTTTCTTTCTCTCTTCTTCTCTCCCTTTCCCTCTCTGCTCTTTAATTTCAGGCTGAATCTCCACCTAGGGCGCAGAGGCTCGCCAGGTCTACTTACTTGCCCTGGCTGTTAAGACCCGCGTGAAAGGGAGCTTAAGGAGAGGCACCCTTAGATATTCAAGTGGGCGCCGGTGCCCCAACGTAGATGGTGCAAATTCCTTGTCTGGAATTTTATTGGTCTTCCGCATAAACCAAGCTATTCAGCCCTCTTCCTCCACTTAATCTTCTTACTACACGATAGTTTCTTACTATAATCTTATATTGATGAATAAACAAGTCTTTCCACGCCAACGCCATCCACCCTTCAAATTCTCTGGTTCCACCGGGGCTGGACCCTGGCAATCCAGGAGGTTCTCCCCTCCAGGCGAGATGAGACCCATTTCCGCTGAGGCATCTCGAGGCTAATCACACCTAACCTCTGGAACTTCGAAAGGGTCCTTCACACCCTTGCTGCAACTCAAAAAGTTCCATGACATACTGGTCTCCACTGACGAGGAAGTACGAGGGACCCGCCCACATCGAGAGGAGCCCCGTTTCTGCACCTTTGCTCGAGATGAGGGATCCTTTCCCTGCTTCTTCTGGAAAGAATTCCCGGCATTATGGTCGCATCTCAAGAGGAGGCGTGCTCAACAGGAAAGGTGAGAGGAACTCCAGCATCGTGCTTCCATCCGAGTCCCCCGGATGTCTCAGTCAATTCCAGAGGAATCTGTTTCCCTGCACTGCCTCGACTTTCACGACGAGGATCGACCTACACCACGGTGGCATGTGGGACAGCCCTGTGGAAAATCCTCGTGGGAAAGCCTGGAGGGAAGGCCACAGATTCCTTGATCCACGCGACAGGAAGCGTGACACTGCTGCTACATCTCGGGAGGATAGCGGACGTGCATGCCCCCACTCGAGATGACGACTTACTCCCTTGTGGAGACTCCAGAATTACCCAAGATTCATGTCAGCAATGGAGACGTATCCTCAGGTTCTGGCCCTGACTCCTCACGAGGTCTTAGGCCCAGCATCGACTGGAGAGGAATCCCGATGGTCCCCCGAGCAACTCGCATGGGGATTGGCCTTTCCTGAGGCCACCAGAGCGGGTCCCTGAGGTCCCCGTCGTAACTCGTGAGCACCTGCCACAACTCGAGAACATCCAGGAGGTTCTCCCCTCCAGGCGAGATGAGGCCCATTTCCGCTGAGGCGTCTCGAGGCTAATCACACCTAACCTCTGGAACTTCGAAAGGGTCCTTCACACCCTTGCTGCAACTCAAGAAGTTCCCCGACATATCCGTCTCCCCTCGAGAGGAAGCACGAGGATCCCGCTCACATCCAGAGGAGCCTCGATCCACCTCGTAGCTTGAGATGAGGGATCCTTTCCCTGCTTCGTCAGGAAAGAATTCCCGGCATTCTGGTCACATCTCAAGAGGAGGCCCGCTCAACAGGAAAGGCGAGAGTAACTCCAGGGTCGTGTCACCATCCGAATCCCCCAGATGTCTCAGTCCATTCCAGAGGCACCTATTTTCCGGCACTGCCAAGACTTTCTCGCTGAGGATCGAGTCACATCACGGTGGAACGTGGGATAGTCCTGTGGGAAATCCTCATGGGAAAACCTCGAGGGAAGGCCACAGATCCTTTGATCCACGCGACGGGAAGCGTGTGACTGCTGCTACAGCTCAGGAGGAAAGCGGACGTGCATTCCCCCACTCGAGACGATGACTGACTCCCCTGTGTAGTCTCCAGAATTACCCAAGATTCATGTCAGCACTGGAGAGGAATCCTTCGGTTCCGGTCCCGAGTCCACACAGGGTCTTAGGCCCCGGCCCTGACTGGAGAGGAATCCCGAGGGGCCCCCTAGCAACTCGCATGGCTACTGGCCCTTCCTGAGGCCAACAGAGTTGGTCCCTGAGGTCCCCATAGTTACTGGAGAGCACCTGCCGCATCTCGAGAAAATCCAGGAGGTTCTCCCCTCCAGGCGAGATGAGGCCCATTTCCGCTGACGCCGCTTGAGGATAATCACACCTAACTTCTGGAACTTCGAAAGGGTCCTTCACACCTTTCCGGCAACTCAAGAAGTTCCCCGACATACCCGTCTCCACTCGAGAGGAAGCCCGAGTGTCCCGCCCACATCCAGAGGAGCCTCGTTGCCGCCTCGTAGCTCGGGATGAGGAATCCTTTCCCTGCTTCGTCGGGAAAGAATTCCCGGCCTTCCCGTCGAATCTGAAGAGGAGGCGCGCTCAACAGGAAAGATGAGAGGAACTCCAGGCTCGTGCGACCATTCCGAGTCCCCCAGATTTCTCAGTCCATTCCAGAGGAACCTCTTTTCTCTGCACTGCCTCGACTTTCACGCTGATCATCGAGTCACATCATGGTGGCAGGTGGGACAGCCCTGTGGGAAATCCTCGTGGGAAAGCCTCGAGGGACAGCCACAGATCCCTTGATCCACGCAACAGGAAGCGTGAAACTGCTGCTATAGCTCGGGAGGAAAGTGGACGTGCATGCCTCCAGTCGAGACGACGACTGACTCCCCTGTGGAGACTCCAGAAGTGCCCCATCATCCATGTCAGCACTGGCGAGGAATCCTCAGGTTTCGGCCCCGACTCCACACAGGTTTTAGGCCCTGGCATCGACTGGAGAGGAATCCCGCGGGCCTCCTAGCACTTCGTATGGGGACTGGCCTTTCCTGAGGCCACCAGAGCGGTCCTCTGAGGTCCCCTTAGTAACTGGAGAGCACTTGCTGCATCTCGAGAAAATCCAGTAGGTTCACCCCTCCAGGCGAGATGAGGCCCATTTCCACTGACGCCACTCGAGGCTAATCACACCTAAACTCTGGAACTTCGAAAGGGTCCTTCACACCCTTGCTGCACCTCATGCAGTTCCCCGAAATACCCGTCTCCACTCGAGAGGAAGCCCGAGTGTCCCTCCCACATCCAGAGGAGCCCCGTCGCCGCCTTGTAGCTTGAGATGAGGGATCCTTTCCCTGCTTCGTCGGGAAAGAATTCCCGGCCTTCCCGTCGAACCTGAAGAGGAGGCCCGCTCAACAGGAAAGGTGAGAGGAACTCCAGGCTCGTCGACCATTCCGAGTCCCCCAGATTTCTCAGTCCATTCCAGAGGAACCTCTTTTTTCTGCACTGCCTCGACTTTCACGCCGAGGATTACCTGACACCACGGTGGCACGAGGGACAGCCCTGTGGGAAATCCTCTTGGGAAATCCTCGAGGGAAATCCACAGATCCCTTGATCTACGCAACGGGAAGAGTGAAACTGGTGCCACTGCTCGGGAGGAAATCGGACGGGCAAGCCCCCACTCGAGACGATGACTGACTCCCCTGTGGAGACTCCAGAAGTGCCCCATCATTCATGTCAGCACTGGCAAGGAATCCTCAGGTTTTGGCCCCGACTCCACACAGGTTTTAGGCCCCGACATCGACTGGTGAGGAATCCCGCGGGCCTCCTAGCAACTCGTTTGGGGACTGGCCTTTCCTGAGGCCACCAGTTCGGGTCCCTGAGGTCCCCGTCATAACTCAAGAAAATCCACAACTCGAGAAATGCCACAACTTGAGAAAATCCAGTGCCGGGAGCCAGTGTGAGGGATCCCGCCCATGACAAGGTCATCAGGAAGGAAGCTACATACGCAAGGCGTGCTCAGACTTCAGGGACCCCTCTGGAAGTTCCTAAGCATGTACCCCAACAAAAATCTGCCGGCTTTTGTGCTCTGCTTTTCCACTCTTCTGACATTTTCTGGAAAAAGTCAATTTAGGGCTTTAGTCTTCTACATTTGAAAGAGTGTTTCAATCCAAAAAACCCCTCTGATGGCTTTCTAGCCTGCCTGCAGGACTCGTACAGCTGCGCATGGGATTGTTTGAGGCCTCCTGACCGCAGGAGGCACAGGAAGGTTAAAACATCCAAGGAATGTAGGGGCTTCTGAAGAGTCAAAATCTTTAGAATACGACTGATTAAAAGTTTCATTTGTTGAGTCCATGCTTGCTGCCAAATTTTCATATCCTTTGTTTTTAGATATAGTTGGCATATAGAAAAACAAGTAGTAGACCTTGTATTAGCAACATTAGATCTTTGAATTAAGTACTTTCTTTGTTATAACCCACTGCACCTTTGTTCTATAGAGATGCAACTTTAGCACTTTTAAGGAGATGCAGATTAAAGAAAAAACACTTCAGGGGAAACAATATTAACATTCATTAAGGAAGAGAGCCAAAAAGTGTTAACAAGCCTCTTGGCCAGAAGATAATGTAAATCACCTGAGACCTTTTGTACACAAAATGATGTATAGAAAGAGTCTGGGCTGCGAACGCTACATAATTTTGTGTTATCCATTGATCTCCATGTTTTATCAAAAGTATAAAAGGCCTTCTGAACAATAAAGGAGCAGACCAGCTTCTCTGACCAGATTCTCAGACCAGATTCTCGAACTCGGCTCTGGGCCTGGTTTCTTGAGAATCTGGCTCCCCCCGTGTGTTTCTCTCTCTCTTCTTCTCTCCCTTTCCCTCTCTGCTCTTTACTTTAATTTCAGGCTGAATTTCCACATTGGGGCCTGGAGGCTCGCCAGGTCTACTTACTTGCCCTGGCTGTTAAGACCCGCGCGAAACGGAGCTTAAGGCGAGGCACGCTTAGATATTGAAGTGGGTGCCGGTGCCCCAACGTAGATGGTGCAAATTCCTTGCTGGAATTTTATTGGTCTTCCGCATAAACCAAGCTATTCAGCCCTCTTCCTCCACTTAATCTTCTTACTACACTATAGTTTCTAATATAATCTTATATTGATGAACAAACAAGTCTTTCCACGCCAACGCCATCCACCCTTCAAATTCCCTGGGTCCACCGGGGCTGGACCCCGGCAATCCAGAAGGTTCTCCCCTCCAGGCGAGATGAGGCCCATTTCCGATGAGGCATCTCGAGGCTAATCACACCTACCCTCTGGAACTTCGAAAGTGTCCTTCACACCCTTGCTGCAACTCAAGAAGTTCCCCGACATACCCGTCTCCACTCGAGAGGAAGCACGATGGTCCCGCCCACATCCAGAGGAGCACCGTTTCCACATTGTAGCTCGAGATGAGGGATTCTTTCCCTGCTTGAGCGGGAAAGAATTCCCGGCGTTCCCGTCGCATCTCAAGAGGAGGCACTCTCAACAGGAAAGGCGAGAGGAACTCCAGGGTCGTGCCACAATTCCAAGAGTCCCACAGATGTCTCAGTCCATTCCAGAGGAAGCTCTTTTCCCTCCACTGGCTCGTTTTTCACGCCCAGGATCGACTCAAACCAAGGTGGCACGTGGGACAGCCCTGTGGGAAAGCCTCGTGGGAAAGCCTCGAGGGAAAGCCACAGATCCCTTGATCCACGTGACGGGAAGCGTGACACTGCTGCTACAGCTTGGGAGGAAAGCGCACGTGCATGCCCCCACTTGATACGAGGACTGATTCCCCTGGGGAGACTCCACAGGCACCCCAAGATCCATGTCAGCCCCGCACAGGAGTCCTCAGGCTCCGGCCGCGACTCCACACAAGGTGTTAGGCCCCGGCATCGATGGGAGAGGAATCCCGAGAGGGCCCCTAGCAACTCGCATGGGGACTGGCCTTCCCTGAGGCCACCAGTGAGGGTATCTGAGGTCCCCGTCGTAACTCTAGAACACCTGCCACAACTCGAGAAAATCCAGGAAGTTTTCCTCTCCAGGCGAGATGAGGCCCATTTCTGCTGAGGCGTCGCGAGTCTAATAACACCTAACCTATAGAACTTCGAAAGGGTCATTCACACCCTTGCTGAAACTCAAGAAGTTCCCCCACATACCCATCTCCACTCGAGAGGAAGCACGAGAGTCCCGCCCACATCCGGAGGAGTACCGTTTCCTCCTCGTAGATCCAGGTGAGGGATCCTTCCCCTGCTTCGTCGGGATAGAATTCCCGGCGTTCCCGTCGCATATCAAGAGGAGGCGCTCTCAACAGGAAAGGCGAGAGGAACTCCAGGGTTGTGCCCTCATTCGAAGAGTCCCCCAGATATCTCAGTCTATTCCAGAGGAACCTTTTTTTCCCTGCACTGGCTCGTCTTTCAGGGCGAGGATGAACTGACACCATGGTGGCACGTGGAAGAGCCCTATGTGAAAGCTTCATTGGATAGCCTCGAGGGAAAGCCACAGATCCCTTGGTCCACATGACGGGAAGCATGACCCTGTTGCTACATCTCGGGAGGAAAGCGCATGTGCATGCCCCCACTGCAGATGACGCCTGACTCTCCTGGGGAGACTCCAGAAGTAACCCAAGATCCATGTCAGCACCGGAGAGGAGTCCTCAGGTCCCGGCCACGACTCCACACAAGGTCTTAGGCCCCGGCATCGACGGGAGAGGAATCCCGAGAAGCCCCCTATCAACTAGCATGGGGACTGGCCATTCCTGAGGCCACCAGAGCGGGTCCCTGATATCCTCGTCGTAACTCGAGAACACCTGCGGCAACTCGAGAAAATCCAGGAGGTTCTCCACTCCAGGCGAGATGAGGCCCATTTCTGCTGAGGCGTCTCAAGGCTAATCATACATAACCTCTGGATCTTAGAAAGGGTCCTTCACACCCTTGCTGCAACTCAAGAAGTTCCCCGACATATCCGTCTCCACTCGAGAGGATGGACGAGGGTCCCGCCCACAATCAGAGGAGCCCCGTTTCCGCCTCGTAGCTCGAGATGAGGGATCCTTTTCCTGCTTTGTCGGGAAAGAATTCCCGGCGTTCCCGTCACATCTCAAGAGTAGGCGCTCTCAACAGGAAATGCGAGAGGAACTCCAGGGTCGTGCCACCATTCCAAGAGTCCCCCAGATGTCTCAGTCCATTCCAGGGGAACCTGTTTTCCCTGCACAGGCTCATCTTTCACGCCGAGGATCGACTCACACCACGGTGGGACATGGGACAGCCCTGTGGGAAAGCCTTGTGTTAAAGCCTCAAGGGAAAGCCATCGATCCCTTCATCCACGTGACGGGAAGAGTGACACTGCTGATACAGCGCGGGAGGAAAGCGCATGTGCATGCCCCCACTCAAGACAAGGACTCACTCCACTGGGGAAACTCCAGAAGTACCCCAAGAACCATGTCGGCACTGGAGATGAATCCTCAGGTTCAGCCCCTGACTACACACAAGGTCTTAGGCCCCGGCATCGACGGGAGAGGAATCCCGAGAGGACCCCTAGCAACTCGCATGGGGCAGGCTTTTCCTGAGGCCACCAGAGCGGGTCCCTGAGGTTCCCATCTTAACTCAAGAACACCTGCCGCAACTCGAGGAAATCCAGGAGGTTCTCCCCTCGAGCTGAGATGAGGCCCATTTCCGTTGAGGCGTCTCGAGACTAATCACACATAACTTATGGAACTTCGAAAGGGTCCTTCACACCATTCCTGCAACTCAAGAAATTCCCCGACATACCCGTCTCCACTAGAGAGGAAGTGCGAGCGTCCCGCCCACATCCAGAGGAGCCCCATTGCCGCCTCGTAGCTCGAGATGAGGGATCCTTTCCCAGCTTCGTCGGGAAAGAATTACCGGCGTTCCCGTCGCATCTCAAGAGGAGGCGCTCTCAACAGGAAAGGCGAGAGGAACTCCAGGGTCGTGCCACCATTCCAAGAGTCACCCAGATGTATGAGTCCACCTCAGAGGAACCTGTTTTCCCTGCACTGGCTTGTCTTTCACGCCTAGGATCGACTTACACCACAGTGGCACGTGGGACAGCCCAGTGGGAAAGCCTCGTGTGAAAGCCTCGAGGGAAAGCCACAGATCACTTGATCCACGTGACCGGAAGCTTGACACTGCTGCTACAGCTCGGGAGGAAAGCGCATATGCATGCCCCCAGTGGAGACGAGGCCTGACTCCCCTGGGAAGACTCCAGAAGTACCCCAAGATCCATGTCAGCACCTGGAGAGGAATATTCAGCTTCCAGTCACGACTCCACACAAATTCTAAGGCCCCAGGATTGACGGGAGAGGAATCCCGAGAGGCCTCCAAGCAACTCGCATGAGGACTGGCCTTTCCTGAGGCCACCAGAGCGAGTCCCTGAGGTCCCCATCGTAACTCGAGAACACGTGCTGCAACTCGAGAAAATCCAGGAAGTTCTCCCCTCCAAGCGAGATGAGGACCATTTCTGCTGAGGCGTCTCGAGGCTAATCACACCTAACCTCTGGAACTTCTAAAGCGTCATTCAAACTCTTGCTGCAAATCAAGAAGTTCCCTGACATAACCGTCTCCAGTCGAGAGGAAGCACGAGGGTCCCGCCCACATCCAGAAGAGCCCCGTTTCCGCCTCGTTGCTCGAGATGAGGGATCCGTTCCCTGCTTTCAACGGGAAAGAATTCCCGGCGTTCCCGTCCATCTCAGGCGGAGGCACTCTCAACAGGAAAGCCGAGAGGAACTCCAGGGTCGTGCCACCATTCCAAGAGTCCCCAAGATGTCTCAGTCCATTCCAGAGGAACCTCTTTTCCCTGCACTGGGTCGTCTTTCACGCCGAGGATCGACTCACACCACGGTGGCACGTGGGACAGCCCTGTGGGTAAACCTCGTGGGAAAGCCTCCAGGGAAAGGAACAGATCCCTTGGTCCACCTGACGGGAAGCGTGACACTGCTGCTAAAGCTCGGGAGGAAAGCGCACGTGCATGCCCCCACTCGAGACGAGGCCCGACTCCCCTGGGGAGACTACCAAAATAACCCAAGATCCATGTCAGCACCAGAAAGGAATCCTCAGGTTTCGGCCCTGACTCCACACAAGGTCTTAGGCCCCGCCGTCGATGGGAGAGGAATGCCGAGTGGGGCCCTAGCAACTCGCATGGGGACTGGCCTTTCCTGAGGGCACCAGAGCGGGTCCCTGAGGTCCCCGTCGTAACTCGAGAACACCTGCCGCAACTCTAGAAAATCCAGGAAGTTCTCCTTTCCAGGCGAGATGAGGCTCATTTCCGATAAGGCGTCTCGAGGCTATTCACACCTACCCTCTGGAACTTCGAAAGGGTCCTTCACACCCTCGCTGAAACTCAAGAAGTTCCCCGTCATACCCGACTCCACTCCAGAAGAAGCACGATGGTCCCGCCCACATCCAGAGGAGCCCGGTTTCCCTCTCGTAGCTTGAGATGAGGGAACCTTTCCCTGCTACCAACAGGAAAGAATTCCCAGCGTTCCCGTTGCTTCTCAAGAGGAGGCACTCTCAACAGGAAAGGCGAGAGACACTCCAGGGTCGTGCCACCATTCCAAGAGTCCACCATATGTCTCAGTCCATTCCAGAGGAACCTGTTTATCCTGCACTGGCTCGTCTTTCACGCCGAGGATCGAATCACACCACGGTGGCACGTGGGAGAGCCCTGTACGAAAGCCTCATGAGAAAACCTCGAGGGAAAGCCACAGATCCCTTGATCCACGCGACCTGAAGCGTGACACTGCTGCTACAGCTCGGGAGTAAAGCACACTTGCATGCCCCCACTGCAGACGAGGACTGACTCTCCTGGGGAGACTCCAGAAGTACCCCAAGATCGATGTCAGCACCGAAGGGGAATCCTCCGGTTCCGGCCCCGACTCCACACAAGTTCTAAGGCCCCGGCATCGACGGGAGAGGAATCCCGAGAGGCCCCTTAGCAACTCACATGAGGACTGGCCTTTCCTGAGGCCGCCAGAGCGGGTCCCTGAGGTCCCCGTCGTAACGCGAGAACACCTGCCGCAACTCGCGAAAATCCAAGAAGTTCTCCCCTCCAAGCGAAATGAGGAGCATTTCCGCTGAGGTGTCTCGAGGCTAATCACACCTAACCTCTGGAACTTCTAAAGCGTCATTCACACTCTTGCTGCAACTCAAGAAGTTCCCCGACATACCTGTCTCCAGTCGAGAGGAAGCACGAGGGTCCCGCCCACATCCAGAGGAGCCCCGTTTCCGCGTCGCAGCTCGAGATGAGGGATCCTTTCAGGCTTCGTTGGGAAAGAATTCCAGGCGTTCCTGTCGCAACTCAAGCAGAGGCGCTCTCAACAGGAAAGGCGAGAGGCACTCCAGGGTCGTGCCACCATTCCAAGAGTCCCCCAGATGTCTCAGTCCATTCCAGAAGAACCTGTTTTCCCTGCACTGGCTCGTCTTTCACGCCGAGGATCAACTCACACCACGGTGGCACGTGCGACGGCCTGTGGGATAACCTCGTGGGAAAGCCTGGAGTGAAATCTACAGATCCCTTGATCCCTGTGACGTGAAGCATGACACTCTGCTACAGCTCGGGAGGAAAGCGCACGTGCATGCCCCCAGTCGAGACGAGGACTGACTCCCCTGGGGAGACTCCAGAAGTACCCCAAGATCCCTGTCAGCACCAGAGAAGAATCCTCAGATTTCTGCCCCGTCTCCACGCAAGTCTAAGGCCCCGGCATCGACGGGAGAGGAATCCCGAGAAGCCCCCTATCAACTCGCATGGGGACTGGCCATTCCTTAGGCCAACAGGGCGGGTCCCTGTGGTCCCCGTCGTAACTCGAGAACACCTGCCGCAACTCGAGAAAATCCAGGAAGTTCTCCCCTCCAGGCGAGATGAGGCCCATTTCCACTGCGGCGTCTTGAGGCTAATCACATCTAACCTCTGGAACTTCGAAAGGGTCCTTCACACTCTTGCTGCAAATCAAGAAGTTCCCCGACATACCTGTCTCCACTCGAGAGGAAGCACGAGTGCCGGGAGCCAGTGTGAGGAATCCCGCCCGTGACAAGGTCATGAGGAAGGAAGCTGACATACGCAAGGCATGCTCAGACTTCAGGGACCCCTCTGGAAATTCCTAAGCATGTACCCCAACAAAAATCTGCCGGCTTTTGTGCTCTTCTTTTCCACTTTTCTGATATTCTCTGGGAAAAAGTCAATTCAGGGTTTTAGTCTTCTGCATTTGAAAGGGATATTTCAGTTAAACCCCTCTGATACCTCTCTAGCCTGCCTAACAGGTTCCCCAGACCTCTTGCAGCTTGTGAATTGCTTACAGCCCTCCAACCGCGGGAGGCACAAAGCTTAAAAGCATCTTAAAGATACAGAGCCTTTTCTAAAGAGTTAAAAATTATATTGGTAGAGGGTTTTCACTGTTGACTGAATGGTTGCTGCCAGACCTCCTTATTCTTTATCTTTTAGGCACCTGGAAGGATGTTAATGTAAGCAAGATGTAAAAAAAGATACATAGTAGTTTTTGATGTTAGCAACACTAGACTTTTGAGTTAATTGCTTCTCTTTTGCTGTAAATCACTGTACTCCCTCTACTTGTTATAAGTTGCTGTATCCTTGCTGTGTAAGAATGTAACTTTATTTAGTGCTTTCTGAGAGTGGCACCAGACCTTGGGAAGATCAACACAAATAAGTCTTGTGGTTGACAAACCCTTATCAGAAAAAAGGCTGTAAAATGTTAATTGGCCCTTTTGGCTGGAAGATGATGTAAATTACCTAAGACTTGTGTATACAATTAGGTATGTAGAGAAAAAAGCCTAGTTTTGATAAGAGTCTGGACTGCTAAAGCTGCATAACTTTGTGTTACCCATTGATCTCCATGTTTTATCAAAAGTATAAAAGGCCTTCTGAACAATAAAGGACGGGACCAGATTCTCAGACCAGTTTCTCAGACTAGTCTCGGCCTGGTTTCTTGGGAATCTGGCTCCCCTCGTGTCTCTCTCTCTCTCTTTTTCTCTCCCTTTTCTTCCCTGTGCTCTTTACTTTAATTTCAGGCTGAATTTCCATCTGGGGCGCGGAGGCTCGCCAGGTCTACTTATTTGCCCTGGTTATTAAGATCCGCGCAAAAGGGAGCTTAAGGCGAGGCACCCTTAGATATTCAAGTGGGCACGGGTGGCCCAACGTAGATGGTGCAAATTCCTTGTCTGGAATTTTATTGGTCTTCCGCGTAAACCAAGCTATTCAGCCCTCTTTCTCCACTTAATCTTCCTACTGCACTATAGTTTCTTAATCTAATCTTATATTAATAAATAAGTCTTTCCACGCCAACGCCGTCCACCCTTCGAATTCCCTTGATACACCGGGGCTGGACCCCGGCACACGAGGGTCTCACCCATATCCAGAGGAGCCCCGTTTCCACCTCGTAGCTGGAGATGAGGATTCCTTTCCATTCTTCATCGGGACAGAATACCCGGCGTTCCCGTCGCATCTCAAGAGGAGGCACTCTCAACAGGAAAGGCGAGAGGAACTTCAGGGTCGTGCCACCATTCCAAGAGTCCCCCAGATGTCTCAGTCCATTCCAGAGGAACCTCTCCTCCCTGCGCTGGCTTGTCTTTCACGCCGAGGATCGACTCACACCATGGTGGCACGTGGGACAGCCCTTTGGGAAAGCCTCGAGGGAAAGCCACAGATCCCTTGATCCACGTGACGGGAATCGTGACATTGCTGCTACAGCTCGGGAGGAAAGTGCACATGCATGCCCCCACTGGAGACGAGGACTGACTCCCATGGGGAGATTCCAGAAGTACCCCAAGATCCATGTCAGCATCAGAGAGGAATCCTCAGGTTGGATCCGACTCCACACATGTTCTAAGGCCCCGGAATCAACGGGAGAGGATTCCCGAGAGACACCCTAGCAACTCGCGTGGGGACTGGCCTTTTCTGAGGCCACCAGAGCGGGTCCCCGTCGTAACTCGAGAACACCTGCCGCAACTCGAGAAAATCCAAGAAATTCTCCCCTCCAGGCGAGATGAGGGCCATTTCCACTGAGGCGTATGGAGGCTAATCACATCTAAACTCTGGAACTTAGAAAGGGTCCTTCACACCCTTGTTGCAACTCAAGAAGTTCCCCGCCATACCCGTCTCAACTTGACAGGAAGCACAAGGGTCCCGCCCACATCCAGAGGAGCCCGGTTTCTGCCTCGAAGCTCGAGTTGACGGATCCTTTCCCTGCATCAACCGGAAAGAATGCCCTGCATTCTCGTCGGATCTCAAGAGGAGGAGCTCTAAATAGGAGAGGCGATAGGCACTCCAGGGACGTGCCACCATTCCCAGATTCCCCAGATGTCTCAGTCCATTCCAGAGGAACCTCTTTTCCCTGCACTGGCTCGTCCTTTATGCCGAGGATCGACTCACATCAACGTGGCACGTGGGACAGCCCTGTGGGAAAGCCTCGAGGGAAAGCCACAGATCCCTTGATCCACAAGACCGGAAGCATGACACCGCTGCTACAGCTCGGGAAGAAAGCGCATGTGCATGCCCCAAATGGAGACGAGGACTGACTCCCCGGAGGAGACTCCAGAAGTACCAAAGATCCATGTGAGCACCGGAGAGGAATCCTCAGGCTCAGACGCTGACTCCACACAAGGTTTAAGGCCGCGACATCGATGGGAGAGTAATTCCGAGAGGGCCCCTAGCAACTCGCATCGGACTGGCCTTTCCTGAGGCCACCAGAACGGGTCCCTGAGGTCCCCTTCGTAACTCGAGAACACCTGCCACAACTCGAGAAAATCCAGGAAGTTCTCCTCTCCAGGAGAGATGAGGCCCATTTCCACTGAGGCGTCTCGAGGCTAATCACACCTCACCTCTCGAACTTTGAAAGGGTCCTTCACAGTCTTGCTGCAACTCAAGAAGTTCACCACCATAACTGTCTCCACTCGAGAGGAAGCACGAGGGCCCCACCCACATCCAGAGGATCCCCGTATCCGCCTCGTAGCTTGAGATGAGGGATCCTTTCGTTGCTTCTTTGGGAAAGAATTCCCAGCGTTCCCAACGCATCTCAAGAGGTGGCGCTCTCAACAGGAAAGGCGAGGGGAACTCCAGCTTCGTGCCACCATTCCAAGGGTCCTCCAGATGTCTCATTCCATTCCAGAGGAACCTCTTTTCCCTGCACTGGCTCGTCTTTCATGCTGAGGATCGAGTCACACCACGGTGGCACTTGGGACAGCCCTGTGGGAAAGCCTGGTGGAAAAGCCTCGAGGGAAACCACAGATCCCGTGATCCACGCGACGTGAAGGGTGACATTGCGGCTACAGCTCGGGAGGAAAGCGGACGTACATTCCCCCACTCGAAACGAGGCCTGACTCCCCTGGGGAGACTCCAGAAGTACCCAAAGATCCATGTCAGAACCAGAGAGGAATCCTCAGTTTCCGGCCCTGACTCCACACAAGGTTTTTTGTCCCGGTATCGACTGGAGAGGAATCCCGAGAGGCCCCCTAGCAACTCGCATGGGGACTGGCCTTTCCTGAGGCCAGGAGGGCGGGTCCCTGAGGTCCCCGTCGTAACTCGAGAACACCTGCCGCAACTCGAGAAAATCCAGGAAGTTCTCCCTTCCAGGCGAGATGAGGCCTATTTCCAATGAGGCGCCTGGAGACTAATGACACCTAACCTCTGGAACTTCCAAAGGGTCTTTCACACCCTTGCTGCAACTCAAGAAGTTCACCGCCATACCCGTCTCCACTCGAGAGGAAGCACGATGGTCCCGCCCACATCCAGAGGAGCCCCGTTTCCCCCTCGTAGCTCGAGATGAGGGATTCTTTCCCTGCTTTCAACGGGAAAGAATTCCCGGCGTTCCCGGCGCATCTCAAGAGGAGGCACTCTCAATAGGAAAGGCGAGAGGAACTCCATGGTCATACCACCATTCCAAGAGTGCCCCAGATGTCTCAGTCCATTCCAGAGGAACCTCTTTGCCCTGCACTGGCTCATCTTTCACGCCGAGGATCGACTCACACCACGGTGGCACGTGCGACAGCCCTGTGGGAAAGCCTCGAGGGAAAGCCTCGAGGGAAAACCACAGATCCTTTGATCCACGCGACGGGAAGCGTGACATTGCTGCTACTGCCTGGAAGGAAAGCCCACGTGCATGCCCCCACTCGAGACGAGGCCTGACTCCCCTGGGGAGACTCCAGAAATACCCAAAGATCCATGTCAGCCCCTGTGAGGAATCTTCGGTTCCGGCCCTGACTCCACACAAGGTTTTTGGCCCCGGTATCGACGGGAGAGGAATCCCGAGAGGCCCCCTAGCAACTCGCATGGGGACTGGCCTCTCCTGAGGCCACCAGGGCGGGTCCCTGTGGTCCCCGTCGTAACTCGAGAACTCCTGCCGCAACTCGAGAAAATCCAGAAAGTTCTCCCTTCCAGGCGAGATGAGGCCTATTTCCGATGAGGCGTCTGGAGACTAATGACACGTAACCTCTGGAACTTCGAAAGGGTCTTTCACACCCTTGCTGCAACTCAAGAAGTTCACCGCCATACCCGTCTCCACTCGAGAGGAAGCACGATGGTCCCGCCCACATCCAGAGGAGCCCCGTTTCCACCTCGTAGCTCGAAATGAGGGATGCTTTCCCTGCTTTCAACGGGAAAGATTTCCCGGCGTTCCCGGCGCATCTCAAGAGGAGGCACTCTCAACAGGAAAGGCGAGAGGAACTCCATGGTTGTACCACCATTCCAAGAGTCCCCCAGATGTCTCAGTCCATTCCAGAGGAACCTCTTTGCCCTGCACTGGCTCATCTTTCACGCCGAGGATTGACTCACAGCACGGTGGCACGTGGGACAGCCCTGTGGGAAAGCCTCGAGGGAAAGCCTCGAGGGAAAACCACAGATCCTTTGATCCACGCGACGGGAAGCGTGACATTGCTGCTACAGCCTGGAAGGAAAGCGCACCTGCATGCCCCCACTCGAGACGAGACCTGACTCCCCTGGGGAGACTCCAGAAGTACCCAAAGATCCATGTCAGCCCCTGAGAGGAATCCTCGGTTCCGGCCCTGACTCCACACAAGGATTTTGGCCCCGGTATCGACGGGAGAGGAATCCCGAGAGGCCCCCTAGCAACTCGCATGGGGACTGGCCTCTCCTGAGGCCACCAGGGCGGGTCCCTGTGGTCCCCGTCGTAACTCGAGAACACCTGCCGCAACTCGAGAAAATTCAGGAAGTTCTCCCTTCCAGGCGAGATGAGGCCTATTTCCGATGAGGCGTCTGGAGACTAATGACACCTAACCTCTGGAACTTCGAAAGGGTCTTCCACACCCTTGCTGCAACTCAAGAAGTTCACCGCCATACCCGTCTCCACTCGAGAGGAAGCACGATGGTCCCGCCCACATCCAGAGGAGCCCCGTTTCCCCCTCGTAGCTCGAGATGAGGGATCCTTTCCCTGCTTTCAACGGGAAAGAATTCCCGGCGTTCCCGGCGCATCTCAAGAGGAGGCACTCTCAACAGGAAAGGCGAGAGGAACTCCATGGTCGTACCACCATTCCAAGAGTCCCCCAGATGTCTCAGTCCATTCCAGAGGAAGCTCTTTGCCCTGCACTGGCTCATCTTTCACGCCGAGGATCGACTCACACCACGGTGGCACGTCGGACAGCCCTGAGGGAAAGCCTCGAGGGAAAGCCTCGAGGGAAAACCACAGATCCTTTGATCCACGCGACGGGAAGCGTGACATTGCTGCTACAGCCAGGAAGGAAAGCGCACGTGCATGCCCCCACTCGAGACGAGGCCTGACTCCCCTGGGGAGACTCCAGAAGTACCCGAAGATCCATGTCAGCCACTGAGAGGAATTCTCGGTTCCGGCCCTGAATTCACACAAGGTTTTTGGCCCCGGTATCGACGGGAGAGGAATCCCGAGAGTCCCCCTAGCAACTCGCATGGGGACTGGCCTCTCCTGAGGCCACCAGGGCGGGTCCCTGAGGACCCCGTCGTAACTCGAGAACACCCGCCGCAACTCGAGAAAATCCAGGAAGTTCTCCCTTCCAGGCGAGATGAGGCCTATTTCCGATGAGGCGTCTGGAGACTAATGACACCTAACCACTGGAACTTCCAAAGGGTCTTTACACCCTTGCTGCAACTCAAGAAGTTCACCGCCATACCCGTCTCCACTCGAGAGGAAGCACGATGGTCCCGCCCACATCCAGAGGAGCCCCGTTTCCCCCTCGTAGCTCGAGATGAGGGATCCTTTCCCTGCTTTCAACGGGAAAGAATTCCTGGCGTTCCCGGCGCATCTCAAGAGGAGGCACTCTCAACAGGAAAGGCAAGAGGAACTGCATGGTCGTACCACCATTCCAAGAGTCCCCCAGATGTCTCAGTCCATTCCAGAGGAACCTCTTTGCCCTGCACTGGCTCATCTTTCACGCCGAGGATCGACTCACACCACGGTGGCACGTGCGACAGCCCTGTGGGAAAGCCTCGAGGGAAAGCCTCGAGGGAAAACCACAGATCCTTTGATCCACGCGACGGGAAGCGTGACATTGCTGCTACCGCCTGGAAGGAAAGCGCACGTGCATGCCCCCACTCGAGACGATGCCTGCCTCCCCTGGGGAGACTCCAGAAGTACCCAAAGATCCATGTCAGCCCCTGAGAGGAATCCTCGGTACCGGCCCTGACTCCACACAAGGTTTTGGCCCCGGTATCGACGGGAGAGGAATCCCGAGAGGCCCCCTAGCAACTCGCATGGGGACTGGCCTCTCCTGAGGCCACCAGGGTGGGTCCCTGAGGTCCCCGTCGTAACTCGAGAACACCTGCCGCAACTCGAGAAAATACAGGAAGTTCTCCCTTACAGGCGAGATGAGGCCTATTTCCGATGAGGCGTCTGGAGACGAATGACACCTAACCTCTGGAACTTCGAAAGGGTCTTTCACACCCTTGCTGCAACTCAAGAAGTTCACCGCCATACCCGTCTCCACTCGAGAGGAAGCACGATGGTCCCGCCCACATCCAGAGGAGCCCCGTTTCCCCCTCGTAGCTCGAGATGAGGGATCCTTTCCCTGCTTTCAACGGGAAAGAATTCCCGGCGTTCCCGTCGCATCTCAAGAGGAGGCACTCTCAACAGGAAAGGCGAGAGGAACTCCACGGTCGTACCACCATTCCAAGAGTCCCCCAGATGTCTCAGTCCATTCCAGAGGAACCTCTTTGCCCTGCACTGGCTCATCTTTCACGCCGAGGATTGACTCACAGCACGGTGGCACGTGGGACAGCCCTGTGGGAAAGCCTCGAGGGAAAGCCTCGAGGGAAAACCACAGATCCTTTGATCCACGAGACGGGAAGCGTGACATTGCTGCTACTGCCTGGAAGGAAAGCGCACGTGCATGCCCCCACTCTAGACGAGGCCTGACTCCCCTGGGGAGACTCCAGAAGTACCCAAAGATCCATGTCATCCCATGAGAGGAATCCTCGGTTCCGGCCCTGACTCCACACAAGGTTTTTGGCCCCGGTATCGACGGGAGAGGAATCCCGAGAGGCCCCCTAGCAACTCGCATGGGGACTGGCCTCTCCTGAGGCCACCAGGGCGGGTCCCTGAGGTCCCCGTCGTAACTTGAGAACACCCGCCGCATCTCGAGAAAATCCAGGAAGTTCTCCCTTCCAGGCGAGATGAGGCCTATTTCCGATGAGGCGTCTGGAGACTAATGACACCTAACCTCTGGAACTTCGAAAGGGTCTTTCACACCCTTGCTGCAACTCAAGAAGTTCACCGCCATACCCGTCTCCACTCGAGAGGAAGCACGATGGTCCCGCCCACATCCAGAGGAGCCCCGTTTCCCCCTCGTAGCTCGAGATGAGGGATCCTTTCCCTGCTTTCAACGGGAAAGAATTCCCGGCGTTCCCGGCGCATCTCAAGAGGAGGCACTCTCAACAGGAAAGGCGAGAGGAACTCCATGGTCGTACCACCATTCCAAGAGTCCCCCAGATGTCTCAGTCCATTCCAGAGGAACCTCTTTGCCCTGCACTGGCTCATCTTTCACGCCGAGGATCGACTCACACCACGGTGGCACGTGGGACAGCCCTGTGGGAAAGCCTCGAGGGAAAGCCTCGAGGGAAAACCACAGATCCTTTGATCCACGCGACGGGAAGCGTGACATTGCTGCTACCGCCTGGAAGGAAAGCGCACGTGCATGCCCCCACTCGAGACGAGGCCTGACTCCCCTGGGGAGACTCCAGAAGTACCCGAAGATCCATGTCAGCCCCTGAGAGGAATCCTCGGTTCCGGCCCTGACTCCACACAAGGTTTTTGGCCCCGGTATCGACGGGAGAGGAATCCCGAGAGGCCCCCTAGCAACTCGCATGGGGACTGGCCTCTCCTGAGGCCACCAGGGCGGGTCCCTGAGGTCCCCGTCGTAACTCGAGAACACCCGCCGCTTCTCGAGGAAATCCAGGAAGTTCTTCCTTCCAGGAGAGATGCGGCCTATTTCCGATGAGGCGTCTGGAGACTAATGACACGTAACCTCTGGAACTTCGAAAGGGTCTTTCACACCCTTGCTGCAACTAAAGAAGTTCACCGCCATACCCGTCTCCACTCGAGAGGAAGCACGATGGTCCCGCCCACATCCAGAGGAGCCCCGTTTCCCCCTCGTAGCTCGAGATGAGGGATCCTTTCCCTGCTTTCAACGGGAAAGAATTCCCGGCGTTCCCGGCGCATCTCAAGAGGAGGCACTCTCAACAGGAAAGGCGAGAAGAACTCCATGGTCGTACCACCATTCCAAGAGTGCCCCAGATGTCTCAGTCTATTCCAGAGGAACCTCTTTGCCATGCACTGGCTCATCTTTCATGCCGAGGATCGACTCACACCACGGTGGCACGTGCGACAGCCCTGTGGGAAAGCCTCGAGGGAAAGCCTCGAGGGAAAACCACAGATCCTTTGATCCACGCGACGGGAAGCGTGACATTGCTGCTACAGCCTGGAAGGAAAGCCCACGTCCATGCCCCCACTCGAGACGAGGCCTGACTCCCCTGGGGAGACTCCAGAAATACCCAAAGATCCATGTCAGCCCCTGTGAGAAATCTTCGGTTCCGGCCCTGACTCCACACAAGGTTTTTGGCCCCGGTATCGACGGGAGAGGAATCCCGAGAGGCCCCCTAGCAACTCGCATGGGGACTGGCCTCTCCTGAGGCCACCAGGGCCGGTCCCTGTGGTCCCCGTCGTAACTCGAGAACTCCTGCCGCAACTCGAGAAAATCCAGAAAGTTCTCCCTTCCAGGCGAGATGAGGCCTATTTCCGATGAGGCGTCTGGAGACTAATGACACCTAACCTCTGGAACTTCGAAAGGGTCTTTCACACCCTTGCTGCAACTCAAGAAGTTCACCGCCATACCCGTCTCCACTCGAGAGGAAGCACGATGGTCCCGCCCACATCCAGAGGAGCCCCGTTTCCACCTCGTAGCTCGAAATGAGGGATGCTTTCCCTGCTTTCAACGGGAAAGATTTCCCGGCGTTCCCGGCGCATCTCAAGAGGAGGCACTCTCAACAGGAAAGGCGAGAGGAACTCCATGGTCGTACCACCATTCCAAGAGTCCCCCAGATGTCTCAGTCCATTCCAGAGGAACCTCTTTGCCCTGCACTGGCTCATCTTTCACGCCGAGGATCGACTCACACCACGGTGGCACGTGGGACAGCCCTGAGGGAAAGCCTCGAGGGAAAGCCTCGAGGGAAAACCACAGATCCTTTGATCCACGCGACGGGAAGCGTGACATTGCTGCTACAGCCTGGAAGGAAAGCGCACGTGCATGCCCCCACTCGAGACGAGGCCTGACTCCCCTGGGGAGACTCCAGAAGTACCCGAAGATCCATGTCAGCCCCTGTGAGAAATCTTCGGTTCCGGCCCTGAATTCACACAAGGTTTTTGGCCCCGGAATCGACGGGAGAGGAATCCCGAGAGTCCCCCTAGCAACTCGCATGGGGACTGGCCTCTCCTGAGGCCACCAGGGCGGGTCCCTGAGGTCCCCGTCGTAACTCGAGAACACCCGCCGCAACTCGAGAAAATCCAGGAAGTTCTCCCTTCCAGGCGAGATGAGGCCTATTTCCGAAGAGGCCTCTGGAGACTAATGACACCTAACCTCTGGAACTTCGAAAGGGTCTTTCACACCCTTGCTGCAACTCAAGAAGTTCACCGCCATACCCGTCTCCACTCGAGAGGAAGCACGATGGTCCCGCCCACATCCAGAGGAGCCCCGTTTCCCCCTCGTAGCTCGAGATGAGGGATCCTTTCCCTGCTTTCAACGGGAAAGAATTCCCGGCGTTCCCGGCGCATCTCAAGAGGAGGCACTCTCAACAGGAAAGGCAAGAGGAACTCCATGGTCGTACCACCATTCCAAGAGTCCCCCAGATGTCTCAGTCCATTCCAGAGGAAACTCTTTGCCCTGCACTGGCTCATCTTTCACGCCGAGGATCGACTCACACCACGGTGGCACGTGGGACAGCCCTGTGGGAAAGCCTCGAGGGAAAGCCTCGAGGGAAAACCACAGATCCTTTGATCCACGCGACGGGAAGCGTGACATTGCTGCTACCGCCTGGAAGGAAAGCGCACGTGCATGCCCCCACTCGAGACGAGGCCTGACTCCCCTGGGGAGACTCCAGAAGTACCCAAAGATCCATGTCAGCCCCTGAGAGGAATCCTCGGTTCTGGCTCTGACTCCACACAAGGTTTTTGGCCCCGGTATCGACGGGAGAGGAATCCCGAGAGGCCCCCTAGCAACTCGCATGGGGACTGGCCTCTCCTGAGGCCACCAGGGCGGGTCCCTGAGGTCCCCGTCGTAACTCGAGAACACCCGCCGCATCTCGAGAAAATCCAGGAAGTTCTCCCTTCCAGGCGAGATGAGTCCTATTTCCGATGAGGCGTCTGGAGACTAATGACACCTAACCTCTGGAACTTCCAAAGGGTCTTTCACACCCTTGCTGCAACTCAAGAAGTTCACCGCCATACCCGTCTCCACTCGAGAGGAAGCACGATGGTCCCGCCCACATCCAGAGGAGCCCCGTTTCCCCCTCGTAGCTCGAGATGAGGGATCCTTTCCCTGCTTTCAACGGGAAAGAATTCCCGGCGTTCCCGGCGCATCTCAAGAGGAGGCACTCTCAACAGGAAAGGCGAGAGGAACTCCATGGTCGTACCACCATTCCAAGAGTCCCCCAGATGTTTCAGTCTATTCCAGAGGAACCTCTTTGCCATGCACTGGCTCATCTTTCACGCCGAGGATCGACTCACACCACGGTGGCACGTGCGACAGCCCTGTGGGAAAGCCTCGAGGGAAAGCCTCGAGGGAAAACCACAGATCCTTTGATCCACGCGACGGGAAGCGTGACATTGCTGCTACTGCCTGGAAGGAAAGCCCACGTGCATGCCCCCACTCGAGACGAGGCCTGACTCCCCTGGGGAGACTCCAGAAATACCCAAAGATCCATGTCAGCCCCTGTGAGGAATCTTCGGCTCCGGCCCTGACTCCACACAAGGTTTTTGGCCCCGGTATCGACGGGAGAGGAATCCCGAGAGGCCCCCTAGCAACTCGCATGGGGACTGGCCTCTCCTGAGGCCACCAGGGCGGGTCCCTGTGGTCCCCGTCGTAACTCGAGAACTCCTGCCGCAACTCGAGAAAATCCAGAAAGTTCTCCCTTCCAGGCGAGATGAGGCCTATTTCCGATGAGGAGTCTGGAGACTAATGACACCTAACCTCTGGAACTTCGAAAGGGTCTTTCACACCCTTGCTGCAACTCAATAAGTTCACCGCAATACCCGTCTCCACTCGAGAGGAAGCACGATGATCCCGCCCACATCCAGAGGAGCCCCGTTTCCCCCTCGTAGCTCGAAATGAGGGATCCTTTCCCTGTTTTCAACGGGAAAGATTTCCCGGCGTTCCCGGCGCATCTCAAGAGGAGGCACTCTCAACAGGAAAGGCGAGAGGAACTCCATGGTCGTACCACCATTCCAAGAGTCCCCCAGATGTCTCAGTCCATTCCAGAGGAACCTCTTTGCCCTGCACTGGCTCATCTTTCACGTCGAGGATCAACTCACACCACGGTGGCACGTGGGACAGCCCTGTGGGAAAGCCTCGAGGGAAAGCCTCGAGGGAAAACCACAGATCCTTTGATCCACGCGACGGGAAGCGTGACATTGCTGCTACAGCCTGGAAGGAAAGCGCACGTGCATGCCCCCACTCGAGATGATGCCTGCCTCCCCTGGGGAGACTCCAGAAGTACCCAAAGATCCATGTCAGCCCCTGAGAGGAATCCTCGGTTCCGGCCCTGACTCCACACAAGGTTTTTGGCCCCGGTATCGACGGGAGAGGAATCCCGAGAGGCCCCCTAGCAACTCGCATGGGGACTGGCCTCTCCTGAGGCCACCAGGGTGGGTCCCTGAGGTCCCCGTCGTAACTCGAGAACACCTGCCGCAACTCGAGAAAATACAGGAAGTTCTCCCTTACAGGCGAGATGAGGCCTATTTCCGATGAGGCGTCTGGAGACGAATGACACCTAACCTCTGGAACTTCCAAAGGGTCTTTCACACCCTTGCTGCAACTCAAGAAGTTCACCGCCATACCCGTCTCCACTCGAGAGGAAGCACGATGGTCCCGCCCACATCCAGAGGAGCCCCGTTTCCCCCTCGGAGCTCGAGATGAGGGATCCTTTCCCTGCTTTCAACGGGAAAGAATTCCCGGCGTTCCCGTCGCATCTCAAGAGGAGGCACTCTCAACAGGAAAGGCGAGAGGAACTCCACGGTCGTACCACCATTCCAAGAGTCCCCCAGATGTCTCAGTCCATTCCAGAGGAACCTCTTTGCCCTGCACTGGCTCATCTTTCACGCCGAGGATTGACTCACAGCACGGTGGCACGTGGGACAGCCCTGTGGGAAAGCAACCACAGATCCTTTGATCCACGCGACGGGAAGCGTGACATTGCTGCTACTGCCTGGAAGGAAAGCGCACGTGCATGCCCCCACTCTAGACGAGGCCTGATTCCCCTGGGGAGACTCCAGAAGTACCCAAAGATCCATGTCATCCCCTGAGAGGAATCCTCGGTTCCGGCCCTGACTCCACACAAGGTTTTTCGCCCCGGTATCGACGGGAGAGGAATCCCGAGAGGCCCCCTAGCAACTCGCATGGGGACTGGCCTCTCCTGAGGCCACCATGGCGGGTCCCTGAGGTCCCCGTCGTAACTCGAGAACACCCGCCGCATCTCGAGAAAATCCAGGAAGTTCTCCCTTCCAGGCGAGACGAGGCCTATTTCCGATGAGGCGTCTGGAGACTAATGACACCTAACCTCTGGAACTTCGAAAGGGTCTTTCACACCCTTGCTGCAACTCAAGAAGTTCACCGCCATACTCGTCTCCACTCGAGAGGAAGCACGATGGTCCCGCCCACATCCAGAGGAGCCCCGTTTCCCCCTCGTAGCTCGAGATGAGGGATCCTTTCCCTGCTTTCAACGGGAAAGAATTCCCGGCGTTCCCGGCGCATCTCAAGAGGAGGCACTCTCAACAGGAAAGGCGAGAGGAACTCCATGGTCGTACCACCATTCCAAGAGTCCCCCAGATGTCTCAGTCCATTCCAGAGGAACCTCTTTGCCCTGCACTGGCTCATCTTTCACGCCGAGGATCGACTCACACCACGGTGGCACGTGGGACAGCCCTGTGGGAAAGCCTCGAGGGAAAGCCTCGAGGGAAAACCACAGATCCTTTGATCCACGCGACGGGAAGCGTGACATTGCTGCTACAGCCTGGAAGGAAAGCGCACGTGCATGCCCCCACTCGAGACGATGCCTGCCTCCCCTGGGGAGACTCCAGAAGTACCCAAAGATCCATGTCAGCCCCTGAGAAGAATCCTCGGTTCCGGCCCTGACTCCACACAAGGTTTTTGGCCCCGGTATCGACGGGAGAGGAATCCCGAGAGGCCCCCTAGCAACTCGCATGGGGACTGGCCTCTCCTGAGGCCACCAGGGTGGGTCCCTGAGGTCCCCGTCGTAACTCGAGAACACCTGCCGCAACTCGAGAAAATACAGGAAGTTCTCCCTTACAGGCGAGATGAGGCCTATTTCCGATGAGGCGTCTGGAGACGAATGACACCTAACCTCTGGAACTTCCAAAGGGTCTTTCACACCCTTGCTGCAACTCAAGAAGTTCACCGCCATACCCGTCTCCACTCGAGAGGAAGCACGATGGTCCCGCCCACATCCAGAGGAGCCCCGTTTCCCCCTCGGAGCTCGAGATGAGGGATCCTTTCCCTGCTTTCAACGGGAAAGAATTCCCGGCGTTCCCGTCGCATCTCAAGAGGAGGCACTCTCAACAGGAAAGGCGAGAGGAACTCCACGGTCGTACCACCATTCCAAGAGTCCCCCAGATGTCTCAGTCCATTCCAGAGGAACCTCTTTGCCCTGCACTGGCTCATCTTTCACGCCGAGGATTGACTCACAGCACGGTGGCACGTGGGACAGCCCTGTGGGAAAGCAACCACAGATCCTTTGATCCACGCGACGGGAAGCGTGACATTGCTGCTACTGCCTGGAAGGAAAGCGCACGTGCATGCCCCCACTCTAGACGAGGCCTGATTCCCCTGGGGAGACTCCAGAAGTACCCAAAGATCCATGTCATCCCCTGAGAGGAATCCTCGGTTCCGGCCCTGACTCCACACAAGGTTTTTCGCCCCGGTATCGACGGGAGAGGAATCCCGAGAGGCCCCCTAGCAACTCGCATGGGGACTGGCCTCTCCTGAGGCCACCATGGCGGGTCCCTGAGGTCCCCGTCGTAACTCGAGAACACCCGCCGCATCTCGAGAAAATCCAGGAAGTTCTCCCTTCCAGGCGAGACGAGGCCTATTTCCGATGAGGCGTCTGGAGACTAATGACACCTAACCTCTGGAACTTCGAAAGGGTCTTTCACACCCTTGCTGCAACTCAAGAAGTTCACCGCCATACTCGTCTCCACTCGAGAGGAAGCACGATGGTCCCGCCCACATCCAGAGGAGCCCCGTTTCCCCCTCGTAGCTCGAGATGAGGGATCCTTTCCCTGCTTTCAACGGGAAAGAATTCCCGGCGTTCCCGGCGCATCTCAAGAGGAGGCACTCTCAACAGGAAAGGCGAGAGGAACTCCATGGTCGTACCACCATTCCAAGAGTCCCCCAGATGTCTCAGTCCATTCCAGAGGAACCTCTTTGCCCTGCACTGGCTCATCTTTCACGCCGAGGATCGACTCACACCACGGTGGCACGTGGGACAGCCCTGTGGGAAAGCCTCGAGGGAAAGCCTCGAGGGAAAACCACAGATCCTTTGATCCACGCGACGGGAAGCGTGACATTGCTGCTACCGCCTGGAAGGAAAGCGCACGTGCATGCCCCCACTCGAGACGAGGCCTGACTCCCCTGGGGAGACTCCAGAAGTACCCAAAGATCCATGTCAGCCCCTGAGAGGAATCCTCGGTTCCGGCTCTGACTCCACACAAGGTTTTTGGCCCCGGTATCGACGGGAGAGGAATCCCGAGAGGCCCCCTAGCAACTCGCATGGGGACTGGCCTCTCCTGAGGCCACCAGGGCGGGTCCCTGAGGTCCCCGTCGTAACTCGAGAACACCCGCCGCATCTCGAGGAAATCCAGGAAGTTCTTCCTTCCAGGAGAGATGCGGCCTATTTCCGATGAGGCGTCTGGAGACTAATGACACGTAACCTCTGGAACTTCGAAAGGGTCTTTCACACCCTTGCTGCAACTCAAGAAGTTCACCGCCATACCCGTCTCCACTCGAGAGGAAGCACGATGGTCCCGCCCACATCCAGAGGAGCCCCGTTTCCCCCTCGTAGCTCGAGATCAGGGATCCTTGCCCTGCTTTCAACGGGAAAGAATTCCCGGCGTTCCCGGCGCATCTCAAGAGGAGGCACTCTCAACAGGAAAGACGACAGGAATCCATGGTCGTACCACCATTCCAAGAGTCCCCCAGATGTCTCAGTCCATTCCAGAGGACCCTCTTTGCCCTGCACTGGCTCATCTTTCACGCCGAGGATCGACTCACACCACGGTGGCACGTGGGACAGCCCTGTGGGAAAGCCTCGAGGGAAAGCCTCGAGGGAAAACCACAGATCCTTTGATCCACGCGACGGGAAGCGTGACATTGCTGCTACAGCCTGGAAGGAAAGCGCACGTGCATGCCCCCACTCGAGACGAGGCCTGACTCCCCTGGGGAGACTCCAGAAGTACCCAAAGATCCATGTCAGCCCCTGAGAGGAATCCTCGGTTCCGGCCCTGACTCCACAAAAGGTTTTTGGCCCCGGTATCGACGGGAGAGGAATCCCGAGAGGCCCCCTAGCAACTCGCATGGGGACTGGCCTCTCCTGAGGCCACCAGGGCGGGTCCCTGAGGTCCCCGTCGTAACTCGAGAACACCTGCCGCAACTCGAGAAAATACAGGAAGTTCTCCCTTCCAGGCGAGATGAGGCCTATTTCCGATGAGGCGTCTGGAGTCTAATGACACGTAACCTCTGGAACTTCGAAAGGGTCTTTCACACCCTTGCTGCAACTCAAGAAGTTCACCGCCATACCCGACTCCACTCGAGAGGAAGCACGATGGTCCCGCCCACATCCAGAGGAGCCCCGTTTCCCCCTCGTAGCTCGAGATGAGGGATCCTTTCCCTGCTTTCAACGGGAAAGAATTCCCGGCGTTCCCGGCGCATCTCAAGAGGAGGCACTCTCAACAGGAAAGGCGAGAGGAACTCCATGGTCGTACCACCATTCCAAGAGTCCCCCAGATGTCTCAGTCCATTCCAGAGGAACCTCTTTGCCCTGCACTGGCTCATCTTTCACGCCGAGGATCGACTCACACCACGGTGGCACGTGGGACAGCCCTGTGGGAAAGCCTCGAGGGAAAGCCTCGAGGGAAAACCACAGATCCTTTGATCCACGCGACGGGAAGCGTGACATTGCTGCTACAGCCTGGAAGTAAAGCCCACGTCCATGCCCCCACTCGAGACGAGGCCTGACTCCCCTGGGGAGACTCCAGAAATACCCAAAGATCCATGTCAGCCCCTGTGAGAAATCTTCGGTTCCGGCCCTGACTCCACACAAGGTTTTTGGCCCCGGTATCGACGGGAGAGGAATCCCAAGAGGCCCCCTAGCAACTCGCATGGGGACTGGCCTCTCCTGAGGCCACCAGGGCGGGTCCCTGTGGTCCCCGTCGTAACTCGAGAACTCCTGCCGCAACTCGAGAAAATCCAGAAAGTTCTCCCTTCCAGGCGAGATGAGGCCTATTTCCGATGAGGCGTCTGGAGACTAATGACACCTAACCTCTGGAACTTCGAAAGGGTCTTTCACACCCTTGCTGCAACTCAAGAAGTTCACCGCCATACCCGTCTCCACTCGAGAGGAAGCACGATGGTCCCGCCCACATCCAGAGGAGCCCCGTTTCCACCTCGTAGCTCGAAATGAGGGATGCTTTCCCTGCTTTCAACGGGAAAGATTTCCCGGCGTTCCCGGCGCATCTCAAGAGGAGGCACTCTCAACAGGAAAGGCGAGAGGAACTCCATGGTCGTACCACCATTCCAAGAGTCCCCCAGATGTCTCAGTCCATTCCAGAGGAACCTCTTTGCCCTGCACTGGCTCATCTTTCATGCCGAGGATCGACTCACACCACGGTGGCACGTGGGACAGCCCTGAGGGAAAGCCTCGAGGGAAAGCCTCGAGGGAAAACCACAGATCCTTTGATCCACGCGACGGGAAGCGTGACATTGCTGCTACAGCCTGGAAGGAAAGCCCACGTCCATGCCCCCACTCGAGACGAGGCCTGACTCCCCTGGGGAGACTCCAGAAGTACCCGAAGATCCATGTCAGCCCCTGTGAGAAATCTTCGGTTCCGGCCCTGAATTCACACAAGGTTTTTGGCCCCGGAATCGACGGGAGAGGAATCCCGAGAGTCCCCCTAGCAACTCGCATGGGGACTGGCCTCTCCTGAGGCCACCAGGGCGGGTCCCTGAGGTCCCCGTCGTAACTCGAGAACACCCGCCGCAACTCGAGAAAATCCAGGAAGTTCTCCCTTCCAGGCGAGATGAGGCCTATTTCCGAAGAGGCCTCTGGAGACTAATGACACCTAACCTCTGGAACTTCGAAAGGGTCTTTCACACCCTTGCTGCAACTCAAGAAGTTCACCGCCATACCCGTCTCCACTCGAGAGGAAGCACGATGGTCCCGCCCACATCCAGAGGAGCCCCGTTTCCCCCTCGTAGCTCGAGATGAGGGATCCTTTCCATGCTTTCAACGGGAAAGAATTCCCGGCGTTCCCGGCGCCTCTCAAGAGGAGGCACTCTCAACAGGAAAGGCAAGAGGAACTCCATGGTCGTACCACCATTCCAAGAGTCCCCCAGATGTCTCAGTCCATTCCAGAGGAAACTCTTTGCCCTGCACTGGCTCATCTTTCACGCCGAGGATCGACTCACACCACGGTGGCACGTGGGACAGCCCTGTGGGAAAGCCTCGAGGGAAAGCCTCGAGGGAAAACCACAGATCCTTTGATCCACGCGACGGGAAGCGTGACATTGCTGCTACCGCCTGGAAGGAAAGCGCACGTGCATGCCCCCACTCGAGACGAGGCCTGACTCCCCTGGGGAGACTCCAGAAGTACCCAAAGATCCATGTCAGCCCCTGAGAGGAATCCTCGGTTCTGGCTCTGACTCCACACAAGGTTTTTGGCCCCGGTATCGACGGGAGAGGAATCCCGAGAGGCCCCCTAGCAACTCGCATGGGGACTGGCCTCTCCTGAGGCCACCAGGGCGGGTCCCTGAGGTCCCCGTCGTAACTCGAGAACACCCGCCGCATCTCGAGAAAATCCAGGAAGTTCTCCCTTCCAGGCGAGATGAGTCCTATTTCCGATGAGGCGTCTGGAGACTAATGACACCTAACCTCTGGAACTTCCAAAGGGTCTTTCACACCCTTGCTGCAACTCAAGAAGTTCACCGCCATACCCGTCTCCACTCGAGAGGAAGCACGATGGTCCCGCCCACATCCAGAGGAGCCCCGTTTCCCCCTCGTAGCTCGAGATGAGGGATCCTTTCCCTGCTTTCAACGGGAAAGAATTCCCGGCGTTCCCGGCGCATCTCAAGAGGAGGCACTCTCAACAGGAAAGGCGAGAGGAACTCCATGGTCGTACCACCATTCCAAGAGTCCCCCAGATGTTTCAGTCTATTCCAGAGGAACCTCTTTGCCATGCACTGGCTCATCTTTCACGCCGAGGATCGACTCACACCACGGTGGCACGTGCGACAGCCCTGTGGGAAAGCCTCGAGGGAAAGCCTCGAGGGAAAACCACAGATCCTTTGATCCACGCGACGGGAAGCGTGACATTGCTGCTACTGCCTGGAAGGAAAGCCCACGTGCATGCCCCCACTCGAGACGAGGCCTGACTCCCCTGGGGAGACTCCAGAAATACCCAAAGATCCATGTCAGCCCCTGTGAGGAATCTTCGGCTCCGGCCCTGACTCCACACAAGGTTTTTGGCCCCGGTATCGACGGGAGAGGAATCCCGAGAGGCCCCCTAGCAACTCGCATGGGGACTGGCCTCTCCTGAGGCCACCAGGGCGGGTCCCTGTGGTCCCCGTCGTAACTCGAGAACTCCTGCCGCAACTCGAGAAAATCCAGAAAGTTCTCCCTTCCAGGCGAGATGAGGCCTATTTCCGATGAGGCGTCTGGAGACTAATGACACCTAACCTCTGGAACTTCGAAAGGGTCTTTCACACCCTTGCTGCAACTCAATAAGTTCACCGCCATACCCGTCTCCACTCGAGAGGAAGCACGATGATCCCGCCCACATCCAGAGGAGCCCCGTTTCCCCCTCGTAGCTCGAAATGAGGGATCCTTTCCCTGTTTTCAACGGGAAAGATTTCCCGGCGTTCCCGTCGCATCTCAAGAGGAGGCACTCTCAACAGGAAAGGCGAGAGGAACTCCATGGTCGTACCACCATTCCAAGAGTCCCCCAGATGTCTCAGTCCATTCCAGAGGAACCTCTTTGCCCTGCACTGGCTCATCTTTCACGTCGAGGATCAACTCACACCACGGTGGCACGTGGGACAGCCCTGTGGGAAAGCCTCGAGGGAAAGCCTCGAGGGAAAACCACAGATCCTTTGATCCACGCGACGGGAAGCGTGACATTGCTGCTACAGCCTGGAAGGAAAGCGCACGTGCATGCCCCCACTCGAGACGATGCCTGCCTCCCCTGGGGAGACTCCAGAAGTACCCAAAGATCCATGTCAGCCCCTGAGAGGAATCCTCGGTTCCGGCCCTGACTCCACACAAGGTTTTTGGCCCCGGTATCGACGGGAGAGGAATCCCGAGAGGCCCCCTAGCAACTCGCATGGGGACTGGCCTCTCCTGAGGCCACCAGGGTGGGTCCCTGAGGTCCCCGTCGTAACTCGAGAACACCTGCCGCAACTCGAGAAAATACAGGAAGTTCTCCCTTACAGGCGAGATGAGGCCTATTTCCGATGAGGCGTCTGGAGACGAATGACACCTAACCTCTGGAACTTCCAAAGGGTCTTTCACACCCTTGCTGCAACTCAAGAAGTTCACCGCCATACCCGTCTCCACTCGAGAGGAAGCACGATGGTCCCGCCCACATCCAGAGGAGCCCCGTTTCCCCCTCGGAGCTCGAGATGAGGGATCCTTTCCCTGCTTTCAACGGGAAAGAATTCCCGGCGTTCCCGTCGCATCTCAAGAGGAGGCACTCTCAACAGGAAAGGCGAGAGGAACTCCACGGTCGTACCACCATTCCAAGAGTCCCCCAGATGTCTCAGTCCATTCCAGAGGAACCTCTTTGCCCTGCACTGGCTCATCTTTCACGCCGAGGATTGACTCACAGCACGGTGGCACGTGGGACAGCCCTGTGGGAAAGCAACCACAGATCCTTTGATCCACGCGACGGGAAGCGTGACATTGCTGCTACCGCCTGGAAGGAAAGCGCACGTGCATGCCCCCACTCGAGACGAGGCCTGACTCCCCTGGGGAGACTCCAGAAGTACCCAAAGATCCATGTCAGCCCCTGAGAGGAATCCTCGGTTCCGGCCCTGACTCCACACAAGGTTTTTGGCCCCGGTATCGACGGGAGAGGAATCCCGAGAGGCCCCCTAGCAACTCGCATGGGGACTGGCCTCTCCTGAGGCCACCAGGGCGGGTCCCTGAGGTCCCCGTCGTAACTCGAGAACACCCGCCGCAACTCGAGAAAATCCAGGAAGTTCTCCCTTCCAGGCGAGATGAGGCCTATTTCCGATGAGGCGTCTGGAGACTAATGACACCTAACCTCTGGAACTTCGAAAGGGTCTTTCACACCCTTGCTGCAACTCAAGAAGTTCACCGCCATACCCGTCTCCACTCGAGAGGAAGCACGATGGTCCCGCCCACATCCAGAGGAGCCCCGTTTCCCCCTCGTAGCTCGAGATGAGGGATCCTTTCCCTGCTTTCAACGGGAAAGAATTCCCGGCGTTCCCGTCGCATCTCAAGAGGAGGCACTCTCAACAGGAAAGGCAAGAGGAACTCCATGGTCGTACCACCATTCCAAGAGTCCCCCAGATGTCTCAGTCCATTCCAGAGGAACCTCTTTGCCCTGCACTGGCTCATCTTTCACGCCGAGGATCGACTCACACCACGGTGGCACGTGGGACAGCCCTGTGGGAAAGCCTCGAGGGAAAGCCTCGAGGGAAAACCACAGATCCTTTGATCCACGCGACGGGAAGCGTGACATTGCTGCTACCGCATGGAAGGAAAGCGCACGTGCATGCCCCCACTCGAGACGAGGCCTGACTCCCCTGGGGAGACTCCAGAAGTACCCAAAGATCCATGTCAGCCCCTGAGAGGAATCCTCGGTTCTGGCTCTGACTCCACACAAGGTTTTTGGCCCCGGTATCGACGGGAGAGGAATCCCGAGAGGCCCCCTAGCAACTCGCATGGGGACTGGCCTCTCCTGAGGCCACCAGGGCGGGTCCCTGAGGTCCCCGTCGTAACTCGAGAACACCCGCCGCATCTCGAGAAAATCCAGGAAGTTCTCCCTTCCAGGCGAGATGAGTCCTATTTCCGATGAGGCGTCTGGAGACTAATGACACCTAACCTCTGGAACTTCCAAAGGGTCTTTCACACCCTTGCTGCAACTCAAGAAGTTCACCGCCATACCCGTCTCCACTCGAGAGGAAGCACGATGGTCCCGCCCACATCCAGAGGAGCCCCGTTTCCCCCTCGTAGCTCGAGATGAGGGATCCTTTCCCTGCTTTCAACGGGAAAGAATTCCCGGCGTTCCCGGCGCATCTCAAGAGGAGGCACTCTCAACAGGAAAGGCGAGAGGAACTCCATGGTCGTACCACCATTCCAAGAGTCCCCCAGATGTTTCAGTCTATTCCAGAGGAACCTCTTTGCCATGCACTGGCTCATCTTTCACGCCGAGGATCGACTCACACCACGGTGGCACGTGCGACAGCCCTGTGGGAAAGCCTCGAGGGAAAGCCTCGAGGGAAAACCACAGATCCTTTGATCCACGCGACGGGAAGCGTGACATTGCTGCTACTGCCTGGAAGGAAAGCCCACGTGCATGCCCCCACTCGAGACGAGGCCTGACTCCCCTGGGGAGACTCCAGAAATACCCAAAGATCCATGTCAGCCCCTGTGAGAAATCTTCGGTTCCGGCCCTGACTCCACACAAGGTTTTTGGCCCCGGTATCGACGGGAGAGGAATCCCGAGAGGCCCCCTAGCAACTCGCATGGGGACTGGCCTCTCCTGAGGCCACCAGGGCGGGTCCCTGTGGTCCCCGTCGTAACTCGAGAACTCCTGCCGCAACTCGAGAAAATCCAGAAAGTTCTCCCTTCCAGGCGAGATGAGGCCTATTTCCGATGAGGCGTCTGGAGACTAATGACACGTAACCTCTGGAACTTCGAAAGGGTCTTTCACACCCTTGCTGCAACTCAAGAAGTTCACCGCCATACCCGTCTCCACTCGAGAGGAAGCACGATGATCCCGCCCACATCCAGAGGATCCCCGTTTCCCCCTCGTAGGTCGAAATGAGGGATCCTTTCCCTGCTTTCAACGGGAAAGATTTCCCGGCGTTCCCGGCGCATCTCAAGAGGAGGCACTCTCAACAGGAAAGGCGAGAGGAACTCCATGGTCGTACCACCATTCCAAGAGTCCCCCAGATGTCTCAGTCCATTCCAGAGGAACCTCTTTGCCCTGCACTGGCTCATCTTTCACGTCGAGGATCAACTCACACCACGGTGGCACGTGGGACAGCCCTGTGGGAAAGCCTCGAGGGAAAGCCTCGAGGGAAAACCACAGATCCTTTGATCCACGCGACGGGAAGCGTGACATTGCTGCTACAGCCTGGAAGGAAAGCGCACGTGCATGCCCCCACTCGAGACGAGGCCTGACTCCCCTGGGGAGACTCCAGAAGTACCCAAAGATCCATGTCAGCCCCTGAGAGGAATCCTCGGTTCCGGCCCTGACTCCACAAAAGGTTTTTGGCCCCGGTATCGACGGGAGAGGAATCCCGAGAGGCCCCCTAGCAACTCGCATGGGGACTGGCCTCTCCTGAGGCCACCAGGGCGGGTCCCTGAGGTCCCCGTCGTAACTCGAGAACACCTGCCGCAACTCGAGAAAATCCAGGAAGTTCTCCCTTCCAGGCGAGATGAGGCCTATTTCCGATGAGGCGTCTGGAGTCTAATGACACGTAACCTCTGGAACTTCGAAAGGGTCTTTCACACCCTTGCTGCAACTCAAGAAGTTCACCGCCATACCCGACTCCACTCGAGAGGAAGCACGATGGTCCCGCCCACATCCAGAGGAGCCCCGTTTCCCCCTCGTAGCTCGAGATGAGGGATCCTTTCCCTGCTTTCAACGGGAAAGAATTCCCGGCGTTCCCGGCGCATCTCAAGAGGAGGCACTCTCAACAGGAAAGGCGAGAGGAACTCCATGGTCGTACCACCATTCCAAGAGTCCCCCAGATGTCTCAGTCCATTCCAGAGGAACCTCTTTGCCCTGCACTGGCTCATCTTTCACGCCGAGGATCGACTCACACCACGGTGGCACGTGGGACAGCCCTGTGGGAAAGCCTCGAGGGAAAGCCTCGAGGGAAAACCACAGATCCTTTGATCCACGCGACGGGAAGCGTGACATTGCTGCTACAGCCTGGAAGGAAAGCCCACGTCCATGCCCCCACTCGAGACGAGGCCTGACTCCCCTGGGGAGACTCCAGAAATACCCAAAGATCCATGTCAGCCCCTGTGAGAAATCTTCGGTTCCGGCCCTGACTCCACACAAGGTTTTTGGCCCCGGTATCGACGGGAGAGGAATCCCGAGAGGCCCCCTAGCAACTCGCATGGGGACTGGCCTCTCCTGAGGCCACCAGGGCGGGTCCCTGTGGTCCCCGTCGTAACTCGAGAACTCCTGCCGCAACTCGAGAAAATCCAGAAAGTTCTCCCTTCCAGGCGAGATGAGGCCTATTTCCGATGAGGCGTCTGGAGACTAATGACACCTAACCTCTGGAACTTCGAAAGGGTCTTTCACACCCTTGCTGCAACTCAAGAAGTTCACCGCCATACCCGTCTCCACTCGAGAGGAAGCACGATGGTCCCGCCCACATCCAGAGAAGCCCCGTTTCCACCTCGTAGCTCGAAATGAGGGATGCTTTCCCTGCTTTCAACGGGAAAGATTTCCCGGCGTTCCCGGCGCATCTCAAGAGGAGGCACTCTCAACAGGAAAGTCGAGAGGAACTCCATGGTTGTACCACCATTCCAAGAGTCCCCCAGATGTCTCAGTCCATTCCAGAGGAACCTCTTTGCCCTGCACTGGCTCATCTTTCACGCCGAGGATCCACTCACACCACGGTGGCACGTGGGACAGCCCTGTGGGAAAGCCTCGAGAGAAAGCCTCGAGGGAAAACCACAGATCCTTTGATCCACGCGACGGGAAGCGTGACATTGCTGCTACAGCCTGGAAGGAAAGCGCACCTGCATGCCCCCACTCGAGACGAGGCCTGACTCCCCTGGGGAGACTCCAGAAGTACCCAAAGATCCATGTCAGCCCCTGAGAGGAATCCTCGGTTCCGGCCCTGACTCCACACAAGGTTTTTGGCCCCGATATCGACGGGAGAGGAATCCCGAGAGGCCCCCTAGCAACTCGCATGGGGACTGGCCTCTCCTGAGGCCACCAGGGCGGGTCCCTGTGGTCCCCGTCGTAACTCGAGAACACCTGCCGCAACTCGAGAAAATCCAGGAAGTTCTCCCTTCCAGGCGAGATGAGGCCTATTTCCGATGAGGCGTCTGGAGACTAATGACACCTAACCTCTGGAACTTCGAAAGGGTCTTTCACACCCTTGCTGCAACTCAAGAAGTTCACCGCCATACCCGTCTCCACTCGAGAGGAAGCACGATGGTCCCGCCCACATCCAGAGGAGCCCCGTTTCCCCCTCGTAGCTCGAGATGAGGGATCCTTTCCCTGCTTTCAACGGGAAAGAATTCCCGGCGTTCCCGGCGCATCTCAAGAGGAGGCACTCTCAACAGGAAAGGCGAGAGGAACTCCATGGTCGTACCACCATTCCAAGAGTCCCCCAGATGTCTCAGTCCATTCCAGAGGAACCTCTTTGCCCTGCACTGGCTCATCTTTCACGCCGAGGATCGACTCACACCACGGTGGCACGTGGGACAGCCCTGAGGGAAAGCCTCGAGGGAAAGCCTCGAGGGAAAACCACAGATCCTTTGATCCACGCGACGGGAAGCGTGACATTGCTGCTACAGCCAGGAAGGAAAGCGCACGTGCATGCCCCCACTCGAGACGAGGCCTGACTCCCCTGGGGAGACTCCAGAAGTACCTGAAGATCCATGTCAGCCACTGAGAGGAATCCTTGGTTCCGGCCCTGAATTCACACAAGGTTTTTGGCCCCGGTATCGACGGGAGAGGAATCCCGAGAGTCCCCCTAGCAACTCGCATGGGGACTGGACTCTCCTGAGGCCACCAGGGCGGGTCCCTGAGGTCCCCGTCGTAACTCGAGAACACCCGCCGCAACTCGAGAAAATCCAGGAAGTTCTCCCTTCCAGGCGAGATGAGGCCTATTTCCGATGAGGCGTCTGGAGACTAATGACACCTAACCTCTGGAACTTCGAAAGGGTCTTTCACACCCTTGCTGCAACTCAAGAAGTTCACCGCCATACCCGTCTCCACTCGAGAGGAAGCACGATGGTCCCGCCCACATCCAGAGGAGCCCCGTTTCCCCCTCGTAGCTCGAGATGAGGGATCCTTTCCCTGCTTTCAACGGGAAAGAATTCCCGGCGTTCCCGTCGCATCTCAAGAGGAGGCACTCTCAACAGGAAAGGCAAGAGGAACTCCATGGTCGTACCACCATTCCAAGAGTCCCCCAGATGTCTCAGTCCATTCCAGAGGAACCTCTTTGCCCTGCACTGGCTCATCTTTCACGCCGAGGATCGACTCACACCACGGTGGCACGTGGGACAGCCCTGTGGGAAAGCCTCGAGGGAAAGCCTCGAGGGAAAACCACAGATCCTTTGATCCACGCGACGGGAAGCGTGACATTGCTGCTACCGCATGGAAGGAAAGCGCACGTGCATGCCCCCACTCGAGACGAGGCCTGACTCCCCTGGGGAGACTCCAGAAGTACCCAAAGATCCATGTCAGCCCCTGAGAGGAATCCTCGGTTCTGGCTCTGACTCCACACAAGGTTTTTGGCCCCGGTATCGACGGGAGAGGAATCCCGAGAGGCCCCCTAGCAACTCGCATGGGGACTGGCCTCTCCTGAGGCCACCAGGGCGGGTCCCTGAGGTCCCCGTCGTAACTCGAGAACACCCGCCGCATCTCGAGAAAATCCAGGAAGTTCTCCCTTCCAGGCGAGATGAGTCCTATTTCCGATGAGGCGTCTGGAGACTAATGACACCTAACCTCTGGAACTTCCAAAGGGTCTTTCACACCCTTGCTGCAACTCAAGAAGTTCACCGCCATACCCGTCTCCACTCGAGAGGAAGCACGATGGTCCCGCCCACATCCAGAGGAGCCCCGTTTCCCCCTCGTAGCTCGAGATGAGGGATCCTTTCCCTGCTTTCAACGGGAAAGAATTCCCGGCGTTCCCGGCGCATCTCAAGAGGAGGCACTCTCAACAGGAAAGGCGAGAGGAACTCCATGGTCGTACCACCATTCCAAGAGTCCCCCAGATGTTTCAGTCTATTCCAGAGGAACCTCTTTGCCATGCACTGGCTCATCTTTCACGCCGAGGATCGACTCACACCACGGTGGCACGTGCGACAGCCCTGTGGGAAAGCCTCGAGGGAAAGCCTCGAGGGAAAACCACAGATCCTTTGATCCACGCGACGGGAAGCGTGACATTGCTGCTACTGCCTGGAAGGAAAGCCCACGTGCATGCCCCCACTCGAGACGAGGCCTGACTCCCCTGGGGAGACTCCAGAAATACCCAAAGATCCATGTCAGCCCCTGTGAGAAATCTTCGGTTCCGGCCCTGACTCCACACAAGGTTTTTGGCCCCGGTATCGACGGGAGAGGAATCCCGAGAGGCCCCCTAGCAACTCGCATGGGGACTGGCCTCTCCTGAGGCCACCAGGGCGGGTCCCTGTGGTCCCCGTCGTAACTCGAGAACTCCTGCCGCAACTCGAGAAAATCCAGAAAGTTCTCCCTTCCAGGCGAGATGAGGCCTATTTCCGATGAGGCGTCTGGAGACTAATGACACGTAACCTCTGGAACTTCGAAAGGGTCTTTCACACCCTTGCTGCAACTCAAGAAGTTCACCGCCATACCCGTCTCCACTCGAGAGGAAGCACGATGATCCCGCCACATCCAGAGGATCCCCGTTTCCCCCTCGTAGGTCGAAATGAGGGATCCTTTCCCTGCTTTCAACGGGAAAGATTTCCCGGCGTTCCCGGCGCATCTCAAGAGGAGGCACTCTCAACAGGAAAGGCGAGAGGAACTCCATGGTCGTACCACCATTCCAAGAGTCCCCCAGATGTCTCAGTCCATTCCAGAGGAACCTCTTTGCCCTGCACTGGCTCATCTTTCACGTCGAGGATCAACTCACACCACGGTGGCACGTGGGACAGCCCTGTGGGAAAGCCTCGAGGGAAAGCCTCGAGGGAAAACCACAGATCCTTTGATCCACGCGACGGGAAGCGTGACATTGCTGCTACAGCCTGGAAGGATAGCGCACGTGCATGCCCCCACTCGAGACGATGCCTGCCTCCCCTGGGGAGACTCCAGAAGTACCCAAAGATCCATGTCAGCCCCTGAGAGGAATCCTCGGTTCCGGCCCTGACTCCACACAAGGTTTTTGGCCCCGGTATCGACGGGAGAGGAATCCCGAGAGGCCCCCTAGCAACTCGCATGGGGACTGGCCTCTCCTGAGGACACCAGGGTGGGTCCCTGAGGTCCCCGGCGTAACTCGAGAACACCTGCCGCAACTCGAGAAAATACAGGAAGTTCTCCCTTACAGGCGAGATGAGGCCTATTTCCGATGAGGCGTCTGGAGACTAATGACACCTAACCTCTGGAACTTCCAAAGGGTCTTTCACACCCTTGCTGCAACTCAAGAAGTTCACCGCCATACCCGTCTCCACTCGAGAGGAAGCACGATGGTCCCGCCCACATCCAGAGGAGCCCCGTTTCCCCCTCGTAGCTCGAGATGAGGGATCCTTTCCCTGCTTTCAACGGGAAAGAATTCCCGGCGTTCCCGTCGCATCTCAAGAGGAGGCACTCTCAACAGGAAAGGCGAGAGGAACTCTACGGTCGTACCACCATTCCAAGAGTCCCCCAGATGTCTCAGTCCATTCCAGAGGAACCTCTTTGCCCTGCACTGGCTCATCTTTCACGCCGAGGATTGACTCACACCACGGTGGCACGTGGGACAGCCCTGTGGGAAAGCAACCACAGATCCTTTGATCCACCGACGGGAAGCGTGACATTGCTGCTACTGCCTGGAAGGAAAGCGCACGTGCATGCCCCCACTCTAGACGAGGCCTGACTCCCCTGGGGAGACTCCAGAAGTACCCAAAGATCCATGTCATCCCCTGAGAGGAATCCTCGGTTCCGGCCCTGACTCCACACAAGGTTTTTGGCCCCGGTATCGACGGGAGAGGAATCCCGAGAGGCCCCCTAGCAACTCGCATGGGGACTGGCCTCTCCAGAGGCCACCAGGGCGGGTCCCTGAGGTCCCCGTCGTAACTCGAGAACACCCGCCGCATCTCGAGAAAATCCAGGAAGTTCTCCCTTCCAGGCGAGATGAGGCCTATTTCCGATGAGGCGTCTGGAGACTAATGACACCTAACCTCTGGAACTCCGAAAGGGTCTTTCACACCCTTGCTGCAACTCAAGAAGTTCACCGCCATACCCGTCTCCACTCGAGAGGAAGCACGATGGTCCCGCCCACATCCAGAGGAGCCCCGTTTCCCCCTCGTAGCTCGAGATGAGGGATCCTTTCCCTGCTTTCAACGGGAAAGAATTCCCGGCGTTCCCGGCGCATCTCAAGAGGAGGCACTCTCAACAGGAAAGGCGAGAGGAACTCCATGGTCGTACCACCATTCCAAGAGTGCCCCAGATGTCTCAGTCTATTCCAGAGGAACCTCTTTGCCATGCACTGGCTCATCTTTCATGCCGAGGATCGACTCACACCACGGTGGCACGTGCGACAGCCCTGTGGGAAAGCCTCGAGGGAAAGCCTCGAGGGAAAACCACAGATCCTTTGATCCACGCGACGGGAAGCGTGACATTGCTGCTACAGCCTGGAAGGAAAGCCCACGTCCATGCCCCCACTCGAGACGAGGCCTGACTCCCCTGGGGAGACTCCAGAAATACCCAAAGATCCATGTCAGCCCCTGTGAGAAATCTTCGGTTCCGGCCCTGACTCCACACAAGGTTTTTGGCCCCGGTATCGACGGGAGAGGAATCCCGAGAGGCCCCCTAGCAACTCGCATGGGGACTGGCCTCTCCTGAGGCCACCAGGGCGGGTCCCTGTGGTCCCCGTCGTAACTCGAGAACTCCTGCCGCAACTCGAGAAAATCCAGGAAGTTCTCCCTTCCAGGCGAGATGAGGCCTATTTCCGATGAGGCGTCTGGAGACTAATGACACCTAACCTCTGGAACTTCTAAAGGGTCTCTCACAACCTTGCTGCAACTCAAGAAGTTCACTGCCATACCCGTCTCCACTCGAGAGGAAGCACGATGGTCCCGCCCACATCCAGAGGAGCCCCGTTTCCCCCTCGTAGCTCGAAATGAGGGATCCTTTCCCTGCTTTCAACGGGAAAGATTTCCCGGCGTTCCCGGCGCATCTCAAGAGGAGGCACTCTCAACAGGAAAGGCGAGAGGAACTCCATGGTCGTACCACCATTCCAAGAGTCCCCCAGATGTCTCAGTCCATTCCAGAGGAACCTCTTTGCCCTGCATTGGCTCATCTTTCACGCCGAGGATCCACTCACACCACGGTGGCACGTGGGACAGCCCTGTGGGAAAGCCTCGAGGGAAAGCCTCGAGGGAAAACCACAGATCCTTTGATCCACGCGACGGGAAGCGTGACATTGCTGCTACAGCCTGGAAGGAAAGCGCACGTGCATGCCCCCACTCGAGACGATGCCTGCCTCCCCTGGGGAGACTCCAGAAGTACCCAAAGATCCATGTCAGCCCCTGAGAGGAATCCTCGGTTCCGGCCCTGACTCCACACAAGGTTTTTGGCCCCGGTATCGACGGGAGAGGAATCCCGAGAGGCCCCCTAGCAACTCGCATGGGGACTGGCCTCTCCTGAGGCCACCAGGGTGGGTCCCTGAGGTCCCCGTCGTAACTCGAGAACACCTGCCGCAACTCGAGAAAATACAGGAAGTTCTCCCTTACAGGCGAGATGAGGCCTATTTCCGATGAGGCGTCTGGAGACGAATGACACCTAACCTCTGGAACTTCCAAAGGGTCTTTCACACCCTTGCTGCAAATCAAGAAGTTCACCGCCATACCCGTCTCCACTCGAGAGGAAGCACGATGGTCCCGCCCACATCCAGAGGAGCCCCGTTTCCCCCTCGGAGCTCGAGATGAGGGATCCTTTCCCTGCTTTCAACGGGAAAGAATTCCCGGCGTTCCCGTCGCATCTCAAGAGGAGGCACTCTCAACAGGAAAGGCGAGAGGAACTCCACGGTCGTACCACCATTCCAAGAGTCCCCCAGATGTCTCAGTCCATTCCAGAGGAACCTCTTTGCCCTGCACTGGCTCATCTTTCACGCCGAGGATTGACTCACAGCACGGTGGCACGTGGGACAGCCCTGTGGGAAAGCAACCACAGATCCTTTGATCCACGCGACGGGAAGCGTGACATTGCTGCTACTGCCTGGAAGGAAAGCGCACGTGCATGCCCCCACTCTAGACGAGGCCTGATTCCCCTGGGGAGACTCCAGAAGTACCCAAAGATCCATGTCATCCCCTGAGAGGAATCCTCGGTTCCGGCCCTGACTCCACACAAGGTTTTTGGCCCCGGTATCGACGGGAGAGGAATCCCGAGAGGCCCCCTAGCAACTCGCATGGGGACTGGCCTCTCCTGAGGCCACCATGGCGGGTCCCTGAGGTCCCCGTCGTAACTCGAGAACACCCGCCGCATCTCGAGAAAATCCAGGAAGTTCTCCCTTCCAGGCGAGACGAGGCCTATTTCCGATGAGGCGTCTGGAGACTAATGACACCTAACCTCTGGAACTTCGAAAGGGTCTTTCACACCCTTGCTGCAACTCAAGAAGTTCACCGCCATACCCGTCTCCACTCGAGAGGAAGCACGATGGTCCCGCCCACATCCAGAGGAGCCCCGTTTCCCCCTCGTAGCTCGAGATGAGGGATCCTTTCCCTGCTTTCAACGGGAAAGAATTCCCGGCGTTCCCGGCGCATCTCAAGAGGAGGCACTCTCAACAGGAAAGGCGAGAGGAACTCCATGGTCGTACCACCATTCCAAGAGTCCCCCAGATGTCTCAGTCCATTCCAGAGGAACCTCTTTGCCCTGCACTGGCTCATCTTTCACGCCGAGGATCGACTCACACCACGGTGGCACGTGGGACAGCCCTGTGGGAAAGCCTCGAGGGAAAGCCTCGAGGGAAAACCACAGATCCTTTGATCCACGCGACGGGAAGCGTGACATTGCTGCTACCGCCTGGAAGGAAAGCGCACGTGCATGCCCCCACTCGAGACGAGGCCTGACTCCCCTGGGGAGACTCCAGAAGTACCCAAAGATCCATGTCAGCCCCTGAGAGGAATCCTCGGTTCCGGCCCTGACTCCACACAAGGTTTTTGGCCCCGGTATCGACGGGAGAGGAATCCCGAGAGGCCCCCTAGCAACTCGCATGGGGACTGGCCTCTCCTGAGGCCACCAGGGCGGGTCCCTGTGGTCCCCGTCGTAACTCGAGAACTCCTGCCGCAACTCGAGAAAATCCAGGAAGTTCTCCCTTCCAGGCGAGATGAGGCCTATTTCCGATGAGGCGTCTGGAGACTAATGACACCTAACCTCTGGAACTTCGAAAGGGTCTCTCACAACCTTGCTGCAACTCAAGAAGTTCACCGCCATACCCGTCTCCACTCGAGAGGAAGCACGATGGTCCCGCCCACATCCAGAGGAGCCCCGTTTCCCCCTCGTAGCTCGAAATGAGGGATCCTTTCCCTGCTTTCAACGGGAAAGATTTCCCGGCGTTCCCGGCGCATCTCAAGAGGAGGCACTCTCAACAGGAAAGGCGAGAGGAACTCCATGGTTGTACCACCATTCCAAGAGTCCCCCAGATGTCTCAGTCCATTCCAGAGGAACCTCTTTGCCCTGCACTGGCTCATCTTTCACGCCGAGGATCCACTCACACCACGGTGGCACGTGGGACAGCCCTGTGGGAAAGCCTCGAGGGAAAGCCTCGAGGGAAAACCACAGATCCTTTGATCCACGCGACGGGAAGCGTGACATTGCTGCTACAGCCTGGAAGGAAAGCGCACGTGCATGCCCCCACTCGAGACGATGCCTGCCTCCCCTGGGGAGACTCCAGAAGTACCCAAAGATCCATGTCAGCCCCTGAGAGGAATCCTCGGTTCCGGCCCTGACTCCACACAAGGTTTTTGGCCCCGGTATCGACGGGAGAGGAATCCCGAGAGGCCCCCTAGCAACTCGCATGGGGACTGGCCTCTCCTGAGGCCACCAGGGTGGGTCCCTGAGGTCCCCGTCGTAACTCGAGAACACCTGCCGCAACTCGAGAAAATACAGGAAGTTCTCCCTTACAGGCGAGATGAGGCCTATTTCCGATGAGGCGTCTGGAGACGAATGACACCTAACCTCTGGAACTTCCAAAGGGTCTTTCACACCCTTGCTGCAACTCAAGAAGTTCACCGCCATACCCGTCTCCACTCGAGAGGAAGCACGATGGTCCCGCCCACATCCAGAGGAGCCCCGTTTCCCCCTCGGAGCTCGAGATGAGGGATCCTTTCCCTGCTTTCAACGGGAAAGAATTCCCGGCGTTCCCGTCGCATCTCAAGAGGAGGCACTCTCAACAGGAAAGGCGAGAGGAACTCCACGGTCGTACCACCATTCCAAGAGTCCCCCAGATGTCTCAGTCCATTCCAGAGGAACCTCTTTGCCCTGCACTGGCTCATCTTTCACGCCGAGGATTGACTCACAGCACGGTGGCACGTGGGACAGCCCTGTGGGAAAGCAACCACAGATCCTTTGATCCACGCGACGGGAAGCGTGACATTGCTGCTACTGCCTGGAAGGAAAGCGCACGTGCATGCCCCCACTCTAGACGAGGCCTGATTCCCCTGGGGAGACTCCAGAAGTACCCAAAGATCCATGTCATCCCCTGAGAGGAATCCTCGGTTCCGGCCCTGACTCCACACAAGGTTTTTGGCCCCGGTATCGACGGGAGAGGAATCCCGAGAGGCCCCCTAGCAACTCGCATGGGGACTGGCCTCTCCTGAGGCCACCATGGCGGGTCCCTGAGGTCCCCGTCGTAACTCGAGAACACCCGCCGCATCTCGAGAAAATCCAGGAAGTTCTCCCTTCCAGGCGAGACGAGGCCTATTTCCGATGAGGCGTCTGGAGACTAATGACACCTAACCTCTGGAACTTCGAAAGGGTCTTTCACACCCTTGCTGCAACTCAAGAAGTTCACCGCCATACCCGTCTCCACTCGAGAGGAAGCACGATGGTCCCGCCCACATCCAGAGGAGCCCCGTTTCCCCCTCGTAGCTCGAGATGAGGGATCCTTTCCCTGCTTTCAACGGGAAAGAATTCCCGGCGTTCCCGGCGCATCTCAAGAGGAGGCACTCTCAACAGGAAAGGCGAGAGGAACTCCATGGTCGTACCACCATTCCAAGAGTCCCCCAGATGTCTCAGTCCATTCCAGAGGAACCTCTTTGCCCTGCACTGGCTCATCTTTCACGCCGAGGATCGACTCACACCACGGTGGCACGTGGGACAGCCCTGTGGGAAAGCCTCGAGGGAAAGCCTCGAGGGAAAACCACAGATCCTTTGATCCACGCGACGGGAAGCGTGACATTGCTGCTACCGCCTGGAAGGAAAGCGCACGTGCATGCCCCCACTCGAGACGAGGCCTGACTCCCCTGGGGAGACTCCAGAAGTACCCAAAGATCCATGTCAGCCCCTGAGAGGAATCCTCGGTTCCGGCCCTGACTCCACACAAGGTTTTTGGCCCCGGTATCGACGGGAGAGGAATCCCGAGAGGCCCCCTAGCAACTCGCATGGGGACTGGCCTCTCCTGAGGCCACCAGGGCGGGTCCCTGAGGTCCCCGTCGTAACTCGAGAACACCCGCCGCATCTCGAGGAAATCCAGGAAGTTCTTCCTTCCAGGAGAGATGCGGCCTATTTCCGATGAGGCGTCTGGAGACTAATGACACGTAACCTCTGGAACTTCGAAAGGGTCTTTCACACCCTTGCTGCAACTCAAGAAGTTCACCGCCATACCCGTCTCCACTCGAGAGGAAGCACGATGGTCCCGTCCACATCCAGAGGAGCCCCGTTTCCCCCTCGTAGCTCGAGATGAGGGATCCTTGCCCTGCTTTCAACGGGAAAGAATTCCCGGCGTTCCCGGCGCATCTCAAGAGGAGGCACTCTCAACAGGAAAGACGACAGGAATCCATGGTCGTACCACCATTCCAAGAGTCCCCCAGATGTCTCAGTCCATTCCAGAGGAACCTCTTTGCCCTGCACTGGCTCATCTTTCACGCCGAGGATCCACTCACACCACGGTGGCACGTGGGACAGCCCTGTGGGAAAGCCTCGAGGGAAAGCCTCGAGGGAAAACCACAGATCCTTTGATCCACGCGACGGGAAGCGTGACATTGCTGCTACAGCCTGGAAGGAAAGCGCACGTGCATGCCCCCACTCGAGACGAGGCCTGACTCCCCTGGGGAGACTCCAGAAGTACCCAAAGATCCATGTCAGCCCCTGAGAGGAATCCTCGGTTCCGGCCCTGACTCCACAAAAGGTTTTTGGCCCCGGTATCGACGGGAGAGGAATCCCGAGAGGCCCCCTAGCAACTCGCATGGGGACTGGCCTCTCCTGAGGCCACCAGGGCGGGTCCCTGAGGTCCCCGTCGTAACTCGAGAACACCTGCCGCAACTCGAGAAAATCCAGGAAGTTCTCCCTTCCAGGCGAGATGAGGCCTATTTCCGATGAGGCGTCTGGAGTCTAATGACACGTAACCTCTGGAACTTCGAAAGGGTCTTTCACACCCTTGCTGCAACTCAAGAAGTTCACCGCCATACCCGACTCCACTCGAGAGGAAGCACGATGGTCCCGCCCACATCCAGAGGAGCCCCGTTTCCCCCTCGTAGCTCGAGATGAGGGATCCTTTCCCTGCTTTCAACGGGAAAGAATTCCCGGCGTTCCCGGCGCATCTCAAGAGGAGGCACTCTCAACAGGAAAGGCGAGAGGAACTCCATGGTCGTACCACCATTCCAAGAGTCCCCCAGATGTCTCAGTCCATTCCAGAGGAACCTCTTTGCCCTGCACTGGCTCATCTTTCACGCCGAGGATCGACTCACACCACGGTGGCACGTGGGACAGCCCTGTGGGAAAGCCTCGAGGGAAAGCCTCGAGGGAAAACCACAGATCCTTTGATCCACGCGACGGGAAGCGTGACATTGCTGCTACAGCCTGGAAGGAAAGCCCACGTCCATGCCCCCACTCGAGACGAGGCCTGACTCCCCTGGGGAGACTCCAGAAATACCCAAAGATCCATGTCAGCCCCTGTGAGAAATCTTCGGTTCCGGCCCTGACTCCACACAAGGTTTTTGGCCCCGGTATCGACGGGAGAGGAATCCCGAGAGGCCCCCTAGCAACTCGCATGGGGACTGGCCTCTCCTGAGGCCACCAGGGCGGGTCCCTGTGGTCCCCGTCGTAACTCGAGAACTCCTGCCGCAACTCGAGAAAATCCAGAAAGTTCTCCCTTCCAGGCGAGATGAGGCCTATTTCCGATGAGGCGTCTGGAGACTAATGACACCTAACCTCTGGAACTTCGAAAGGGTCTTTCACACCCTTGCTGCAACTCAAGAAGTTCACCGCCATACCCGTCTCCACTCGAGAGGAAGCACGATGGTCCCGCCCACATCCAGAGGAGCCCCGTTTCCACCTCGTAGCTCGAAATGAGGGATGCTTTCCCTGCTTTCAACGGGAAAGATTTCCCGGCGTTCCCGGCGCATCTCAAGAGGAGGCACTCTCAACAGGAAAGTCGAGAGGAACTCCATGGTTGTACCACCATTCCAAGAGTCCCCCAGATGTCTCAGTCCATTCCAGAGGAACCTCTTTGCCCTGCACTGGCTCATCTTTCACGCCGAGGATCCACTCACACCACGGTGGCACGTGGGACAGCCCTGTGGGAAAGCCTCGAGAGAAAGCCTCGAGGGAAAACCACAGATCCTTTGATCCACGCGACGGGAAGCGTGACATTGCTGCTACAGCCTGGAAGGAAAGCGCACCTGCATGCCCCCACTCGAGACGAGGCCTGACTCCCCTGGGGAGACTCCAGAAGTACCCAAAGATCCATGTCAGCCCCTGAGAGGAATCCTCGGTTCCGGCCCTGACTCCACACAAGGTTTTTGGCCCCGATATCGACGGGAGAGGAATCCCGAGAGGCCCCCTAGCAACTCGCATGGGGACTGGCCTCTCCTGAGGCCACCAGGGCGGGTCCCTGAGGTCCCCGTCGTAACTCGAGAACACCTGCCGCAACTCGAGAAAATCCAGGAAGTTCTCCCTTCCAGGCGAGATGAGGCCTATTTCCGATGAGGCGTCTGGAGACTAATGACACCTAACCTCTGGAACTTCGAAAGGGTCTTTCACACCCTTGCTGCAACTCAAGAAGTTCACCGCCATACCCGTCTCCACTCGAGAGGAAGCACGATGGTCCCGCCCACATCCAGAGGAGCCCCGTTTCCCCCTCGTAGCTCGAGATGAGGGATCCTTTCCCTGCTTTCAACGGGAAAGAATTCCCGGCGTTCCCGGCGCATCTCAAGAGGAGGCACTCTCAACAGGAAAGGCGAGAGGAACTCCATGGTCGTACCACCATTCCAAGAGTCCCCCAGATGTCTCAGTCCATTCCAGAGGAACCTCTTTGCCCTGCACTGGCTCATCTTTCACGCCGAGGATCGACTCACACCACGGTGGCACGTGGGACAGCCCTGAGGGAAAGCCTCGAGGGAAAGCCTCGAGGGAAAACCACAGATCCTTTGATCCACGCGACGGGAAGCGTGACATTGCTGCTACAGCCAGGAAGGAAAGCGCACGTGCATGCCCCCACTCGAGACGAGGCCTGACTCCCCTGGGGAGACTCCAGAAGTACCTGAAGATCCATGTCAGCCACTGAGAGGAATCCTTGGTTCCGGCCCTGAATTCACACAAGGTTTTTGGCCCCGGTATCGACGGGAGAGGAATCCCGAGAGTCCCCCTAGCAACTCGCATGGGGACTGGACTCTCCTGAGGCCACCAGGGCGGGTCCCTGAGGTCCCCGTCGTAACTCGAGAACACCCGCCGCAACTCGAGAAAATCCAGGAAGTTCTCCCTTCCAGGCGAGATGAGGCCTATTTCCGATGAGGCGTCTGGAGACTAATGACACCTAACCTCTGGAACTTCGAAAGGGTCTTTCACACCCTTGCTGCAACTCAAGAAGTTCACCGCCATACCTGTCTCCACTCGAGAGGAAGCACGATGGTCCCGCCCACATCCAGAGGAGCCCCGTTTCCCCCTCGTAGCTCGAGATGAGGGATCCTTTCCCTGCTTTCAACGGGAAAGAATTCCCGGCGTTCCCGTCGCATCTCAAGAGGAGGCACTCTCAACAGGAAAGGCAAGAGGAACTCCATGGTCGTACCACCATTCCAAGAGTCCCCCAGATGTCTCAGTCCATTCCAGAGGAACCTCTTTGCCCTGCACTGGCTCATCTTTCACGCCGAGGATCGACTCACACCACGGTGGCACGTGGGACAGCCCTGTGGGAAAGCCTCGAGGGAAAGCCTCGAGGGAAAACCACAGATCCTTTGATCCACGCGACGGGAAGCGTGACATTGCTGCTACCGCATGGAAGGAAAGCGCACGTGCATGCCCCCACTCGAGACGAGGCCTGACTCCCCTGGGGAGACTCCAGAAGTACCCAAAGATCCATGTCAGCCCCTGAGAGGAATCCTCGGTTCTGGCTCTGACTCCACACAAGGTTTTTGGCCCCGGTATCGACGGGAGAGGAATCCCGAGAGGCCCCCTAGCAACTCGCATGGGGACTGGCCTCTCCTGAGGCCACCAGGGCGGGTCCCTGAGGTCCCCGTCGTAACTCGAGAACACCCGCCGCATCTCGAGAAAATCCAGGAAGTTCTCCCTTCCAGGCGAGATGAGTCCTATTTCCGATGAGGCGTCTGGAGACTAATGACACCTAACCTCTGGAACTTCCAAAGGGTCTTTCACACCCTTGCTGCAACTCAAGAAGTTCACCGCCATACCCGTCTCCACTCGAGAGGAAGCACGATGGTCCCGCCCACATCCAGAGGAGCCCCGTTTCCCCCTCGTAGCTCGAGATGAGGGATCCTTTCCCTGCTTTCAACGGGAAAGAATTCCCGGCGTTCCCGGCGCATCTCAAGAGGAGGCACTCTCAACAGGAAAGGCGAGAGGAACTCCATGGTCGTACCACCATTCCAAGAGTCCCCCAGATGTTTCAGTCTATTCCAGAGGAACCTCTTTGCCATGCACTGGCTCATCTTTCACGCCGAGGATCGACTCACACCACGGTGGCACGTGCGACAGCCCTGTGGGAAAGCCTCGAGGGAAAGCCTCGAGGGAAAACCACAGATCCTTTGATCCACGCGACGGGAAGCGTGACATTGCTGCTACTGCCTGGAAGGAAAGCCCACGTGCATGCCCCCACTCGAGACGAGGCCTGACTCCCCTGGGGAGACTCCAGAAGTACCCAAAGATCCATGTCAGCCCCTGAGAGGAATCCTCGGTTCCGGCCCTGACTCCACACAAGGTTTTTGGCCCCGGTATCGACGGGAGAGGAATCCCGAGAGGCCCCCTAGCAACTCGCATGGGGACTGGCCTCTCCTGAGGACACCAGGGTGGGTCCCTGAGGTCCCCGGCGTAACTCGAGAACACCTGCCGCAACTCGAGAAAATACAGGAAGTTCTCCCTTACAGGCGAGATGAGGCCTATTTCCGATGAGGCGTCTGGAGACTAATGACACCTAACCTCTGGAACTTCCAAAGGGTCTTTCACACCCTTGCTGCAACTCAAGAAGTTCACCGCCATACCCGTCTCCACTCGAGAGGAAGCACGATGGTCCCGCCCACATCCAGAGGAGCCCCGTTTCCCCCTCGTAGCTCGAGATGAGGGATCCTTTCCCTGCTTTCAACGGGAAAGAATTCCCGGCGTTCCCGTCGCATCTCAAGAGGAGGCACTCTCAACAGGAAAGGCGAGAGGAACTCTACGGTCGTACCACCATTCCAAGAGTCCCCCAGATGTCTCAGTCCATTCCAGAGGAACCTCTTTGCCCTGCACTGGCTCATCTTTCACGCCGAGGATTGACTCACAGCACGGTGGCACGTGGGACAGCCCTGTGGGAAAGCAACCACAGATCCTTTGATCCACCGACGGGAAGCGTGACATTGCTGCTACTGCCTGGAAGGAAAGCGCACGTGCATGCCCCCACTCTAGACGAGGCCTGACTCCCCTGGGGAGACTCCAGAAGTACCCAAAGATCCATGTCATCCCCTGAGAGGAATCCTCGGTTCCGGCCCTGACTCCACACAAGGTTTTTGGCCCCGGTATCGACGGGAGAGGAATCCCGAGAGGCCCCCTAGCAACTCGCATGGGGACTGGCCTCTCCAGAGGCCACCAGGGCGGGTCCCTGAGGTCCCCGTCGTAACTCGAGAACACCCGCCGCATCTCGAGAAAATCCAGGAAGTTCTCCCTTCCAGGCGAGATGAGGCCTATTTCCGATGAGGCGTCTGGAGACTAATGACACCTAACCTCTGGAACTTCGAAAGGGTCTTTCACACCCTTGCTGCAACTCAAGAAGTTCACCGCCATACCCGTCTCCACTCGAGAGGAAGCACGATGGTCCCGCCCACATCCAGAGGAGCCCCGTTTCCCCCTCGTAGCTCGAGATGAGGGATCCTTTCCCTGCTTTCAACGGGAAAGAATTCCCGGCGTTCCCGGCGCATCTCAAGAGGAGGCACTCTCAACAGGAAAGGCGAGAGGAACTCCATGGTCGTACCACCATTCCAAGAGTGCCCCAGATGTCTCAGTCTATTCCAGAGGAACCTCTTTGCCATGCACTGGCTCATCTTTCATGCCGAGGATCGACTCACACCACGGTGGCACGTGCGACAGCCCTGTGGGAAAGCCTCGAGGGAAAGCCTCGAGGGAAAACCACAGATCCTTTGATCCACGCGACGGGAAGCGTGACATTGCTGCTACAGCCTGGAAGGAAAGCCCACGTCCATGCCCCCACTCGAGACGAGGCCTGACTCCCCTGGGGAGACTCCAGAAATACCCAAAGATCCATGTCAGCCCCTGTGAGAAATCTTCGGTTCCGGCCCTGACTCCACACAAGGTTTTTGGCCCCGGTATCGACGGGAGAGGAATCCCGAGAGGCCCCCTAGCGACTCGCATGGGGACTGGCCTCTCCTGAGGCCACCAGGGCGGGTCCCTGTGGTCCCCGTCGTAACTCGAGAACTCCTGCCGCAACTCGAGAAAATCCAGGAAGTTCTCCCTTCCAGGCGAGATGAGGCCTATTTCCGATGAGGCGTCTGGAGACTAATGACACCTAACCTCTGGAACTTCGAAAGGGTCTCTCACAACCTTGCTGCAACTCAAGAAGTTCACCGCCATACCCGTCTCCACTCGAGAGGAAGCACGATGGTCCCGCCCACATCCAGAGGAGCCCCGTTTCCCCCTCGTAGCTCGAAATGAGGGATCCTTTCCCTGCTTTCAACGGGAAAGATTTCCCGGCGTTCCCGGCGCATCTCAAGAGGAGGCACTCTCAACAGGAAAGGCGAGAGGAACTCCATGGTTGTACCACCATTCCAAGAGTCACCCAGATGTCTCAGTCCATTCCAGAGGAACCTCTTTGCCCTGCACTGGCTCATCTTTCACGCCGAGGATCCACTCACACCACGGTGGCACGTGGGACAGCCCTGTGGGAAAGCCTCGAGGGAAAGCCTCGAGGGAAAACCACAGATCCTTTGATCCACGCGACGGGAAGCGTGACATTGCTGCTACAGCCTGGAAGGAAAGCGCACGTGCATGCCCCCACTCGAGACGAGGCCTGACTCCCCTGGGGAGACTCCAGAAGTACCCAAAGATCCATGTCAGCCCCTGAGAGGAATCCTCGGTTCCGGCCCTGACTCCACAAAAGGTTTTTGGCCCCGGTATCGACGGGAGAGGAATCCCGAGAGGCCCCCTAGCAACTCGCATGGGGACTGGCCTCTCCTGAGGCCACCAGGGCGGGTCCCTGAGTTCCCCATCGTAACACGAGAACACCTGCCGAAACTCGAGAAAATCCAGGAAGTTCTCCCTTCCAGGCGAGATGAGGCCTATTTCCGATGAGGCGTCTCGAGACTAATGACACCTAAGCTCTGGAACTTCCAAAGGGTCTTTCACACCCTTGCTGCAACTCAAGAAGTTCACCGCCATACCCGTCTCCACTCGAGAGGAAGCACGATGGTCCCGCCCACATCCAGAGGAGCCCCGTTTCCCCCTCGTAGCTCGAGATGAGGGATCCTTTCACTGCTTTCAACGGGAAAGAATTTCCGGCGTTCCCGTCGCATCTCAAGAGGAGGCACTCTCAACAGGAAAGGCGAGAGGAACTCCATGGTCGTACCACCATTCCAAGAGTCCACCAGATGTCTCAGTCCATTCCAGAGGAAGCTCTTTGCCCTGCACTGGCTCATCTTTCTCGCCCAGGATCGACTCACACCACGGTGGCACGTGGGACAGCCCTGTGGGAAAGCCTCGAGGGAAAGCCTCGAGGGAAAACCACAGATCCTTTGATCCACGCGACGGGAAGGGTGACATTGCTGCTACAGCCTGGAAGGAAAGCGCACGTGCATGCCCCCACTCGGGACGAGGCCTGACTCCCCTGGGGAGACTCCAGAAGTACCCAAAGATCCATGTCAGCCCCTGAGAGGAATCCTCGGTTCCGGCCCTGACTCCACACAAGGTTTTTGGCCCCGGTATCGACAGGAGAGGAATCCCGAGAGGCCCCCTAGCAACTCGCATGGGGAATGGCCTCTCCTGAGGCCACCAGGGCGGGTCCCTGAGTTCCCCATCGTAACACGAGAACACCTGCCGAAACTCGAGAAAATCCAGGAAGTTCTCCCTTCCAGGCGAGATGAGGCCTATTTCCGATGAGGCGTCTCGAGACTAATGACACCTAACCTCTGGAGCTTCCAAAGGGTCTTTCACACCCTTGCTGTAACTCAAGAAGTTCACCGCCATACCCGTCTCCACTCGAGAGGAAGCACGATAGTCCCGCCCACATCCAGAGGAGCCCCGTTTCCCCCTCGTAGCTCGAGATGAGGGATCCTTTCCCTGCTTTCAACGGGAAAGAATTCCCGGCGTTCCCGGCGCATCTCAAGAGGAGGCACTCTCAACAGGAAAGGCGAGAGGAACTCCATGGTCGTACCACCATTCCAATAGTCCCCCAGATGTCTCAGTCCATTCCAGAGGAACCTCTTTGCCCTGCACTGGCTCATCTTTCACGCCGAGGATCGACTCACACCACGGTGGCACGTGGGACAGCCCTGTGGGAAAGCCTCGAGGGAAAGCCTCGAGAGAAAACCACAGATCCTTTGATCCACGCGACGGGAAGCGTGACATTGCTGCTACAGCCTGGAAGGAAAGCGCACGTGCATGCCCCCACTCGAGACGAGGCCTGACTCCCCTGGGGAGACTCCAGAAGTACCCAAAGATCCATGTCAGCCCCTGAGAGAAATCCTCGGTTCCGGCCCTGACTCCACACAAGATTTTTGGCCCCAGTATCGACGGGAGAGGAATCCCGAGAGGCCCCCTAACAACTCGCATGGGGACTGGCCTCTCCTGAGACCACCAGGGCGGGTCCCTGAGGTCCCCTTCGTAACTCGAGAACACCCGCCGCATCTCGAGAAAATCCAGGAAGTTCTCCCTTCCAGGCGAGATGAGGCCTATTTCCGATGAGGCGTCTGGAGACTAATGATACCTAACCTCTGGAACTTCCAAGGGTCTTTCACACCCTTGCTGCAACTCAAGAAGTTCACCGCCATACCCGTCTCCACTCGAGAGGAAGCACGATGGTCCCGCCCACATCCAGAGGAGCGCCGTTTCCCCCTCGTAGCTCGAGATCAGGGATCCTTTCCCTGCTTTCAACGGGAAAGAATTCCCGGCGTTCCCGGCGCATCTCAAGAGGAGGCACTCTCAACAGGAAAGGCGAGAGGATCTCCATGGTCGTACCACCATTCCAAGAGTCCCCCAGATGTCTCAGTCCATTCCAGAGGAACCTCTTTGCCCTGCACTGGCTCATCTTTCACGCCGAGGATCGACTCACACCACGGTGGCACGTGGGACAGCCCTGTGGGAAAGCCTCGAGGGAAAGCCTCGAGGGAAAACCACAGATCCTTTGATCCACGCCACGGGAAGCGTGACATTGCTGCTACAGCCTGGAAGGAAAGCGCACGTGCATGCCCCCACTCGAGACGAGGCCTGACTCCCCAGGGGAGACTCCAGAAGTACCCATAGATCCATGTCAGCCCCTGAGAGGAATTCTCGGTTCTGGTCCTGTCTCCACACAAGGTTTTTGGCCCCGGTATCGACGGGAGAGGAATCCCGAGAGGCCCCCTAGCAACTCGCATTGGGAATGGCCTCTCCTGAGGCCACCAGGGCGGGTCCCTGAGGTCCCCGTCGTTAACTCGAGAACACCTGCCGAATCTCGAGAAAATCCAGGAAGTTCTCCCTTCCAGGCGACATGAGGCCTGTTTCGGATGAGGCGTCTGGAGACTAATGACACCTAACCTCTGGAACTTCGAAAGGGTCTTTCACACCCTTGCTGCAACTCAAGAAGTTCACCGCCATACCCGTCTCCACTCGAGAGGAAGCACGATGTTCCCGCCCACATCCAGAGGAGCCCCGTTTCCCCCTCGTAGCTCGAGATGAGGGATCCTTTCCCTGCTTTCAACGGGAAAGAATTCCCGGCGTTCCCGGCGCATCTCAAGAGGAGGCACTCTCAACAGGAAAAGCGAGAGGAACTCCATGGTCGTACCACCATTCCAAGAGTCCCCCAGATGTCTCAGTCTATTCCAGAGGAACCTCTTTGCCCTGCACTGGCTCATCTTTCACGCCGAGGATCGACTCACACCACGGTGGCACGTGGGACAGCCCTGTGGGAAAGGCTCGAGGGAAAGCCTCGAGAGAAAACCACAGATCCTTTGATCCACGCGACGGGAAGCGTGACATTGCTGCTACAGCCTGGAAGGAAAGCGCACGTGCATGCCCCCACTCGAGACGAGGCCTGACTCCCCTGGGGAGACTCCAGAAGTACCCAAAGATCCATGTCAGCCCCTGAGAGGAATCCTCGGTTCCGGCCCTGACTCCACACAAGGTTTTTGGCCCCAGTATCGACGGGAGAGGAATCCCGAGAGGCCCCCTAACAACTCGCATGGGGACTGGCCTCTCCTGAGGCCACCAGGGCGGGTCCCTGAGGTCCCCGTCGTAACTCGAGAACACCCGCCGCATCTCGAGAAAATCCAGGAAGTTCTCCCTTCCAGGCGAGATGAGGCCTATTTCCGATGAGGCGTCTGGAGACTAATGACACCTAACCTCTGGAACTTCGAAAGGGTCTTTCACACCCTTGCTGCAACTCAAGAAGTTCACCGCCATACCCGTCTCCACTCGAGAGGAAGCACGATGGTCCCGCCCACATCCAGAGGAGTGCCGTTTCCCCCTCGTAGCTCGAGATCAGGGATCCTTTCCCTGCTTTCAACGGGAAAGAATTCCCGGCGTTCCCGGCGCATCTCAAGAGGAGGCACTCTCAACAGGAAAGGCGAGAGGAACTCCATAGTCGTACCACCATTCCAAGAGTCCCCCAGATGTCTCAGTCCATTCCAGAGGAACCTCTTTGCCCTGCACTGGCTCATCTTTCACGACGAGGATCCACTTACACCACGGTGGCACGTGGGACAGCCCTGTGGGAAAGCCTCGAGGGAAAACAACAGATCCTTTGATCCACGCGACGGGAAGCGTGACATTGCTGCTACAGCCTGGAAGGAAAGCGCACGTGCATGCCCCCACTCGAGACGAGGCCTGACTCCCCAGGGGAGACTCCAGAAGTACCCAAAGTTCCATTTCAGCCCCTGAGAGGAATCCTCGGTTCCGGCCCTGACTCCACACAAGGTTTTTGGCCCCGGTATCGATGGTAGAGGAATCCCGAGAGGCCCGCTAGCAACTCGCATGGGGACTGGCCTCTCCTGAGGCCACCAGGGCGGGTCCCTGAGGTCCCCGTCGTAACTCGAGAACACCTGCCGCAACTCGAGAAAATCCAGGAAGTTCTCCCTTCCAGGCGAGATGAGGCCTATTTCCGATGAGGTGTCTGGAGACTAATGACACCTAACCTCTGGAACTTCGAAAGGGTCTTTCACACCCTTGCTGCAACTCAAGAAGTTCACCGAAATACGCGTCTCCACTCGAGAGGAAGCACGATGGTCCCGCCCACATCCAGAGGAGCCCCGTTTCCTTCTCGTAGCTCGAGATCAGGGATCCTTTCCCTGCTTTCAACGGGAAAGAATTCCCGGCGTTCCCGGCGCATCTCAAGAGGAGGCACTCTCAACAGGAAAGGCGAGAGGAACTCCATGGTCGTACCACCATTCCAAGAGTCCCCCAGATGTCTCAGTCCATTCCAGAGGAACCTCTTTGCCCTGCACTGGCTCATCTTTCACGCCGAGGATCGACTCACACCACGGTGGCACGTGGGACAGCCCTGTGGGAAAGCCTCGAGGGTAAGCCTCGAGGGAAAACCACAGATCCTTTGATCCACGCGACGGGAAGCGTGACATTGCTGCTACAGCCTGGAAGGAAAGCGCACGTGCATGCCCCCACTCGAGACGAGGCCTGACTCCCCTGGGGAGACTCCAGAAGTACCCAAAGTTCCATGTCAGCCCCTGAGAGGAATCCTCGGTTCCGGCCCTGACTCCACACAAGGTTTTTGGCCCCGGTATCGACGGGAGAGGAATCCCGAGAGGCCCCCTAGCAACTCGCATGGGGACTGGCCTCTCCTGAGGCCACCAGGGCGGGTCCCTGAGGTCCCCGTCGTAACTCGAGAACACCTGCCGCAACTCGAGAAAATCCAGGATGTTCTCCCTTCCAGGCAAGATGAGGCCTATTTCCGATGAGGCGTCTGGAGACTAATGACACCTAACCTCTGGAACTTCGAAAGGGTCTTTCACACCCTTGCTGCAACTCAAGAAGTTCACGCCATACCCGTCTCCACTCGAGAGGAAGCACGATGGTCCCGCCCACATCCAGAGGAGCCCCGTTTCCCCCTCGGAGCTCGAGATGAGGGATCCTTTCCCTGCTTTCAACGGGAAAGAATTCCCGGCGTTCCCGGCGCATCTCAAGAGGAGGCACTCTCAACAGGAAAGGCGAGAGGAACTCCATGGTCGTACCACCATTCCAAGAGTCCCCCAGATGTCTCAGTCCATTCCAGAGGAACCTCTTTGCAATGCACTGGCTCATCTTTCACGCCCAGGATCGACTCACACCACGGTGGCACGTGGGACAGCCCTGTATGAAAGCCTTGAGGGAAAACCACAGATCCTTTGATCCACGCGACGGGAAGCGTGACATTGCTGCTACAGCCTGGAAGGAAAGCGCACGTGCATGCCCCCACTCGAGACGAGGCCTGACTCCCCAGGGGAGACTCCAGAAGTACCCAAAGTTCCATGTCAGCCCCTGAGAGGAATCCTCGGTTCCGGCCCTGACTCCACACAAGGTTATTGTGCCCGGTATCGACGGGAGAGGAATCCCGAGAGGCCCGCTAGCAACTCGCATGGGGACTGGCCTCTCCTGAGGCCACCAGGGCGGGTCCCTGAGGTCACCGTCGTAACTCGAGAACACCTGCCGCAACTCGAGAAAATCCAGGAAGTTCTCCCTTCCAGGCGAGATGAGGCCTATTTCCGATGAGGCGTCTGGAGACTAATGATACCTAACCTCTGGAACTTCGAAAGGGTCTTTCACACCCTTGCTGCAACTCAAGAAGTTCACCGCCATACCCGCCTCCACTCGAGAGGAAGCACGATGGTCCCGCCCACATCCAGAGGAGCCCCGTTTCCCCCTCGTAGCTCGAGATGAGGGATCCTTTCCCTGCTTTCAACGGGAAAGAATTCCCGGCGTTCCCGTCGCATCTCAAGAGGAAGCACTCTCAACAGGATAGGCGAGAGGATCTCCATGGTCGTACCACCATTCCAAGAGTCCCCCAGATGTCTCAGTCCATTCCAGAGGAACGTCTTTGCCCTACACTGGCTCATCTTTCACGCCGAGGATCGACTCACACCACGGTGGCACGTGGGACAGCCCTGTGGGAAAGCCTCGAGGGAAAACCACAGATCCTTTGATCCACGCGACGGGAAGCGTGACATTGCTGCTACAGCCTGGAAGGAAAGCGCACGTGCATGCCCCCACTCGAGACGAGGCGTGACTCCCCTGGGGAGACTCCAGAAGTACCCAAAGATCCATGTCAGCCCCTGAGAGGAATCCTCGGTTCCGGTCCTTTCTCCACACAAGGTTTTTGGCCCGGGTATCGACGGGAGAGGAATCCCGAGAGGCCCGCTAGCAACTCGCATGGGGAATGGCCTCTCCTGAGGCCACCAGGGCGGGTCCCTGAGGTTCCCGTCGTTAACTCGAGAACACCTGCCGAAACTCGAGAAAATCCAGGAAGTTCTCCCTTCCAGGCGAGATGAGGCCTGTTTCGGATGAGGCGTCTGGAGACTAATGACACCTAACATCTGGAACTTCGAAAGGGTCTTTCACACCCTTGCTGCAACTCACGAAGTTCACCGCCATAACCGTCTCCACTCGAGAGGAAGCACGATGGTCCCGCCCACATCCAGAGGAGCCCCGTTTCCCCCTCGTAGCTCGAGATGAGGGATCCTTTCCCTGCTTTCAACGGGAAAGAATTCCCGACGTTCCCGGCGCATCTCAAGAGGAGGCACTCTCAACAGGAAAGGCGAGAGGAACTCCATGGTCGTACCACCATTCCAAGAGTCCCCCAGATGTCTCAGTCCATTCCAGAGGAACCTCTTTCCCCTGCACTGGCTCATCTTTCACGCCGAGGATCGACTCACACCACGGTGGCACGTGGGACAGCCCTGTGGGAAAGCCTCGAGGGAAAGCCTCGAGGGAAAACCACAGATCCTTTGATCCACGCCACGGGAAGCGTGACATTGCTGCTACAGCCTGGAAGGAAAGCGCACGTGCATGCCCCCACTCGAGACGAGGCCTGACTCCCCTGGGGAGACTCCAGAAGTACCCAAAGTTCCATGTCAGCCCCTGAGAGGAATCCTCGGTTCCGGCCCTGACTCCACACAAGGTTTTTGGCCCCGGTATCGACGGGAGAGGAATCCCGAGAGGCCCCCTAGCAACTCGCATGGGGACTGGCCTCTCCTGAGGCCACCAGGGCGGGTCCCTGAGGTCCCCGTCGTAACTCGAGAAAACCTGCCGCAACTCGAGAAAATCCAGGATGTTCTCCCTTCCAGGCGAGATGAGGCCTATTTCCGATGAGGCGTCTGGAGACTAATGACACCTAACCTCTGGAACTTCGAAAGGGTCTTTCACACCCTTGCTGCAACTCAAGAAGTTCACGCCATACCCGTCTCCACTCGAGAGGAAGCACGATGGTCCCGCCCACATCCAGAGGAGCCCCGTTTCCCCCTCGGAGCTCGAGATGAGGGATCCTTTCCCTGCTTTCAACGGGAAAGAATTCCCGGCGTTCCCGGCGCATCTCAAGAGGAGGCACTCTCAACAGGAAAGGCGAGAGGAACTCCAAGGTCGTACCACCATTCCAAGAGTCCCCCAGATGTCTCAGTCAATTCCAGAGGAACCTCTTTGCAATGCACTGGCTCATCTTTCACGCCGAGGATCGACTCACACCACGGTGGCACGTGGGACAGCCCTGTATGAAAGACTTGAGGGAAAACCACAGATCCTTTGATCCACGCGACGGGAAGCGTGACATTGCTGCTACAGCCTGGAAGGAAAGCGCACGTGCATGCCCCCACTCGAGACGAGGCCTGACTCCCCAGGGGAGACTCCAGAAGTACCCAAAGTTCCATGTCAGCCCCTGAGAGGAATCCTCGGTTCCGGCCCTGACTCCACACAAGGTTTTTGTGCCCGGTATCGACGGGAGAGGAATCCCGAGAGGCCCGCTAGCAACTCGCATGGGGACTGGCCTCTCCTGAGGCCACCAGGGCGGGTCCCTGAGGTCCCCGTCGTAACTCGAGAACACCTGCCGCAACTCGAGAAAATCCAGGAAGTTCTCCCTTCCAGGCGAGATGAGGCCTATTTCCGATGAGGCGTCTGGAGACTAATGATACCTAACCTCTGGAACTTCGAAAGGGTCTTTCAAACCCTTGCTGCAACTCAAGAAGTTCACCGCCATACCCGCCTCCACTCGAGAGGAAGCACGATGGTCCCGCCCACATCCAGAGGAGCCCCGTTTCCCCCTCGTAGCTCGAGATGAGGGATGCTTTCCCTGCTTTCAACGGGAAAGAATTCCCGGCGTTCCCGTCGCATCTCAAGAGGAGGCACTCTCAACAGGATAGGCGAGAGGATCTCCATGGTCGTACCACCATTCCAAGAGTCCCCCAGATGTCTCAGTCCATTCCAGAGGAACCTCTTTGCCCTACACTGGCTCATCTTTCACGCCGAGGATCGACTCACACCACGGTGGCACGTGGGACAGCCCTGTGGGAAAGCCTCGAGGGAAAGCCTCGAGGGAAAACCACAGATCCTTTGATCCACGCGACGGGAAGCGTGACATTGCTGCTACAGCCTGGAAGGAAAGCGCACGTGCATGCCCCCACTCGAGACGAGGCCTGACTCCCCTGGGGAGACTCCAGAAGTACCCAAAGATCCATGTCAGCCCCTGAGAGGAATCCTCGGTTCCGGTCCTTTCTCCACACAAGGTTTTTGGCCCGGGTATCGACGGGAGAGGAATCCCGAGAGGCCCGCTAGCAACTCGCATGGGGAATGGCCTCTCCTGAGGCCACCAGGGCGGGTCCCTGAGGTTCCCGTCGTTAACTCGAGAACACCTTCCGAAACTCGAGAAAATCCAGGAAGTTCTCCCTTCCAGGCGAGATGAGGCCTGTTTCGGATGAGGCGTCTGGAGACTAATGACACCTAACCTCTGGAACTTCGAAAGGGTCTTTCACACCCTTGCTGCAACTCACGAAGTTCACCGCCATACCCGTCTCCACTCGAGAGGAAGCACGATAGTCCCGCCCACATCCAGAGGAGCCCCGTTTCCCCCTCGTAGCTCGAGATGAGGGATCCTTTCCCTGCTTTCAACGGGAAAGAATTCCCGACGTTCCCGGCGCATCTCAAGAGGAGGCACTCTCAACAGGAAAGGCGAGAGGAACTCCATGGTCGTACCACCATTCCAAGAGTCCCCCAGATGTCTCAGTCTATTCCAGAGGAACCTCTTTGCCCTGCACTGGCTCATCTTTCACGCCGAGGATCGACTCACACCACGGTGGCACGTGGGACAGCCCTGTGGGAAAGCCTCGAGGGAAAGCCTCGAGGGAAAACCACAGATCCTTTGATCCACGCGACGGGAAGCGTGACATTGCTGCTACAGCCTGGAAGGAAAGCGCACGTGCATGCCCCCACTCGAGACGAGGCCTGACTCCCCTGGGGAGACTCCAGAAGTACCCGAAGATCCATGTCAGCCCCTGAGAGGAATCCTCGGTTCCGGCCCTGACTCCACACAAGGTTTTTGGCCCCGGTATCGACGGGAGAGGAATCCCGAGAGGCCCCCTAGCAACTCGCAGGGGGACTGGCCTCTCCTGAGGCGACCAGGGCGGGTCCCTGAGGTCCCCGTCGTAACTCGAGAACACCTGCCGCAACTCGCGAAAATCCAGGAAGTTCTCCCTTCCAGGCGAGATGAGGCCTATTTCCGATGAGGCGTCTGGAGACTAATGACACCTAACCTCTGGAACTTCGAAAGGGTCTTTCACACCCTTGCTGCAACTCAAGAAGTTCACGCCATACCAGTCTCCACTCGAGAGGAAGCACGATGGTCCCGCCCACATCCAGAGGAGCACCGTTTCCCCCTCGGAGCTCGAGATGAGGGATCCTTTCCCTGCTTTCAACGGGAAAGAATTCCCGGCGTTCCCGGCGCATCTCAAGAGGAGGCACTCTCAACAGGAAAGGCGAGAGGAACTCCATGGTCTTACCACCATTCCAAGAGTCCCCCAGATGTCTCAGTCCATTCCAGAGGAACCTCTTTTCAATGCACTGGCTCATCTTTCACGCCGAGGATCGACTCACACCACGGTGGCACGTGGAACAGCCCTGTGGGAAAGCCTCGAGGGAAAACCACAGATCCTTTGATCCACGCGACGGGAAGAGTGACATTGCTGCTACAGCCTGGAAGGAAAGCGCACGTGCATGCCCGCACTCGAGACGAGGCCTGACTCCCCAGGGGAGACTCCAGAAGTACCCAAAGTTCCATGTCAGCCCCTGAGAGGAATCCTCGGTTCCGGCCCTGACTCCACACGAGGTTTTTGTCCCCGGTATCGACGGGAGAGGAATCCCGAGAGGCCCGGTAGCAACTCGCATGGGGACTGGCCTCTCCTGAGGCCACCAGGGCGGGTCCCTGAGGTCCCCGTCGTAACTCGAGAACACCTGCGGCAACTCGAGAAAATTCAGGAAGTTCTCCCTTCCAGGCGAGATGAGGCCTATTTCCGATGAGGCGTCTGGAGACTAATGACACCTAACCTCTGGAACTTCGAAAGGGTCTTTCACACCCTTGCTGCAACTCAAGAAGTTCACCGCCATACCCGTCTCCACTCGAGAGGAAGCACGATGGTCCCGCCCACATCCAGAGGAGCCCCGTTTCCCCCTCGTAGCTCGAGATGAGGGATCCTTTCCCTGCTTTCAACGGGAAAGAATTCCCGGCGTTCCCGTCGCATCTCAAGAGGAGGCACTCTCAACAGGATAGGCGAGAGGATCTCCATGGTCGTACCACCATTCCAAGAGTCCCCCAGATGTCTCAGTCCATTCCAGAGGAACCTCTTTGCCCTACACTGGTTCATCTTTCACGCCGAGGATCGACTCACACCACGGTGGCACGTGGGACAGCCCTGTGGGAAAGCCTCGAGGGAAAGCCTCGAGGGAAAACCACAGATCCTTTGATCCACGCGACGGGAAGCGTGACATTGCTGCTACAGCCTGGAAGGAAAGCGCACGTGCATGCCCCCACTCGAGACGAGGCCTGCCTCCCCTGGGGAGAGTCCAGAAGTACCCAAAGATCCATGTCAGCCCCTGAGAGGAATCCTCGGTTCCGGCCCTGACTCCACACAAGGTTTTTGGCCCCGGTATCGATGGGAGAGGAATCCCGAGAGGCCCCCTAGCAACTCGCATGGGGACTGGCCTCTCCTGAGGCCACCAGGGCGGGTCCCTGAGGTCCCCGTCGTAACTCGAGAACACCTGCCGCAACTCGCGAAAATCCAGGAAGTTCTCCCTTCCAGGCGAGATGAGGCCTATTTCCGATGAGGCGTCTGGAGACTAATGACACCTAACCTCTGGAACTTCCAAAGGGTCTTTCACACCCTTGCTGCAACTCAAGAAGTTCACCGCCATACCCGTCTCCACTCGAGAGGAAGCACGATGGTCCTGCCCACATCCAGAGGAGCCCCGTTTCCCCCTCGTAGCTCGAGATCAGGAATTCTTTCCCTGCTTTCAACGGGAAAGAATTCCCGGCGTTCCCGGCGCATCTCAAGAGGAGGCACACTCAACAGGAAAGGAGAGAGGAACTCCATGGTCGTACCACCATTCCAAGAGTCCCCCAGATGTCTCAGTCCATTCCAGAGGAACCTCTTTGCCCTGCACTGGCTCATCTTTCACGCCGAGGATTGACTCACAGCACGGTGGCACGTGGGACAGCCCTGTGGGAAAGCCTCGAGGGAAAACCACAGATCCTTTGATCCACGCGACGGGAAGCGTGACATTGCTGCTACAGCCTGGAAGGAAAGCGCACGTGCATGCCCGCACTCGAGACGAGGCCTGACTCCCCAGGGGAGACTCCAGAAGTACCCAAAGTTCCATGTCAGCCCCTGAGAGGAATCCTCGGTTCCGGCCCTGACTCCACACAAGGTTTTTGTCCCCGGTATCGACGGGAGAGGAATCCCGAGAGGCCCGCTAGCAACTCGCATGGGGACTGGCCTCTCCTGAGGCCACCAGGGCGGGTCCCTGAGGTCCCCGTCGTAACTCGAGAACACCTGCCGCAACTCGAGAAAATTCAGGAAGTTCTCCCTTCCAGGCGAGATGAGGCCTATTTCCGATGAGGCGTCTGGAGACTAATGACACCTAACCTCTGGAACTTCGAAAGGGTCTTTCACACCCTTGCTGCAACTCAAGAAATTCACCGCCATACCCGTCTCCACTCGAGAGGAAGCACGATGGTCCCGCCCACATCCAGAGGAGCCCCGTTTCCCCCTCGTAGCTCGAGATGAGGGATCCTTTCCCTGCTTTCAACGGGAAAGAATTCCCGGCGTTCCCGTCGCATCTCAAGAGGAGGCACTCTCAACAGGATAGGCGAGAGGATCTCCATGGTCGTACCACCATTCCAAGAGTCCCCCAGATGTCTCAGTCCATTCCAGAGGAACCTCTTTGCCCTACACTGGCTCATCTTTCACGCCGAGGATCGACTCACACCACGGTGGCACGTGGGACAGCCCTGTGGGAAAGCCTCGAGGGAAAGCCTCGAGGGAAAACCACAGATCCTTTGATCCACGCGACGGGAAGCGTGACATTGCTGCTACAGCCTGGAAGGAAAGCGCACGTGCATGCCCCCACTCGAGACGAGGCCTGACTCCCCTGGGGAGACTCCAGAAGTACCCAAAGTTCCATGTCAGCCCCTGAGAGGAATCCTCGGTTCCGGCCCTGACTCCACACAAGGTTTTTGTCCCCGGTATCGATGGGAGAGGAATCCCGAGAGGCCCCCTAGCAACTCGCATGGGGACTGGCCTCTCCTGAGGCCACCAGGGCGGGTCCCTGAGGTTCCCGTCGTTAACTCGAGAACACCTGCCGAATCTCGAGAAAATCCAGGAAGTTCTCCCTTCCAGGCAAGATGAGGCCTGTTTCGGATGAGGCGTCTGGAGACTAATGACACCTAACCTCTGGAACTTCGAAAGGGTCTTTCACACCCTTGCTGCAACTCAAGAAGTTCACCGCCATACCCGTCTCCACTCGAGAGGAAGCACGATGGTCCCGCCCACATCCAGAGGAGCCCCGTTTCCCCCTCGTAGCTCGAGATGAGGGATCCTTTCCCTGCTTTCAACGGGAAAGAATTCCCGGCGTACCCGGCACATCTCAAGTGGAGGCACTCTCAACAGGAAAGGCGAGAGGAACTCCATGGTCGTACCACCATTCCAAGAGTCCCCCAGATGTCTCAGTCCATTCCAGAGGAACCTCTTTGCCCTGCACTGGCTCATCTTTCACGCCGAGGATCGACTCACACCACGGTGGCACATGGGACAGCACTGTGGGAAAGCCTAGAGGGTAAGCCTCGAGGGAAAACCACAGATCCTTTGATCCAGGCGACGGGAAGCGTGACATTGCTGCTACAGCCTGGAAGGAAAGCGCACGTGCATGCCCCCACTCGAGACGAGGCCTGACTCCCCTGGGGAGACTCCAGAAGTACCCAAAGATCCATGTCAGCCCCTGATAGGAATCCTCGGTTCCGGTCCTGACTCCACACAAGGTTTTTGGCCCCGGTATCGACGGGAGAGGAATCCGGAGAGGCCCCCTAGCAACTCGCATGGGGACTGGCCTCTCCTGAGGCCACCAGGGCGGGTCCCTGAGGTCCCCGTCGTAACTCGAGAACACCTGCCGCAACTCGAGAAAATCCAGGAAGTTCTCCCTTCCAGGCGAGATGAGGCCTATTTCCGATGAGGCGTCTGGAGACTAATGACACCTAACCTCTGGAACTTCGAAAGGGTCTTTCACACCCTTGCTGCAACTCAAGAAGTTCACGCCATACCCGTCTCCACTCGAGAGGAAGCACGATGGTCCCGCCCACATCCAGAGGAGCACCGTTTCCCCCTCGGAGCTCGAGATGAGGGATCCTTTCCCTGCTTTCAACGGGAAAGAATTCCCGGCGTTCCCGGCGCATCTCAAGAGGAGGCACTCTCAACAGGAAAGGCGAGAGGAACTCCATGGTCGTACCACCATTCCAACAGTCCCCCAGATGTCTCAGTCCATTCCAGAGGAACCTCTTTGCAATGCACTGGCTCATCTTTCACGCCCAGGATCGACTCACACCACGGTGGCACGTGGGACAGCCCTGTGGGAAAGCCTCGAGGGAAAACAACAGATCCTTTGATCCACGCGACGGGAAGCGTGACATTGCTGCTACAGCCTGGAAGGAAAGCGCACGTGCATGCCCCCACTCGAGACGAGGCCTGACTCCCCAGGGGAGACTCCAGAAGTACCCAAAGTTCCATGTCAGCCCCTGAGAGGAATCCTCGGTTCCGGCCCTGACTCCACACAAGGTTTTTGTCCCCGGTATCAACGGGAGAGGAATCCCGAGAGGCCCGCTAGCAACTCGCATGGGGACTGGCCTCTCCTGAGGCCACCAGGGCGGGTCCCTGAGGTCCCCGTCGTAACTCGAGAACACCTGCCGCAACTCGACAAAATCCAGGAAGTTCTCCCTTCCAGGCGAGATGAGGCCTATTTCCGATGAGGCGTCTGGAGACTAATGACACCTAACCTCTGGAACTTCGAAAGGGTCTTTCACACCCTTGCTGCAACTCAAGAAGTTCACCGCCATACCCGTCTCCACTCGAGAGGAAGCACGATGGTCCCGCCCACATCCAGAGGAGCCCCGTTTCCCCCTCGTAGCTCGAGATGAGGGATCCTTTCCCTGCTTTCAACGGGAAAGAATTCCCGGCGTTCCCGTCGCATCTCAAGAGGAGGCACTCTCAACAGGATAGGCGAGAGGATCTCCATGGTCGTACCACCATTCCAAGAGTCCCCCAGATGTCTCAGTCCATTCCAGAGGAACCTCTTTGCCCTACACTGGCTCATCTTTCACGCCGAGGATCGACTCACACCACGGTGGCACGTGGGACAGCCCTGTGGGAAAGCCTCGAGGGAAAGCCTCGAGGGAAAACCACAGATCCTTTGATCCACGCGACGGGAAGCGTGACATTGCTGCTACAGCCTGGAAGGAAAGCGCACGTGCATGCCCCCACTCGAGACGAGGCCTGACTCCCCTGGGGAGACTCCAGAAGTACCCAAAGATCCATGTCAGCCCCTGAGAGGAATCCTCGGTTCCGGTCCTGTCTCCACACAAGGTTTTTGGCCCCGGTGTCGACGGGAGAGGAATCCCGAGAGGCCCGCTAGCAACTCGCATGGGGACTGGCCTCTCCTGAGGCCACCAGGGCGGGTCCCTGAGGTTCCCGTCGTTAACTCGAGAACACCTGCCGAATCTCGAGAAAATCCAGGAAGTTCTCCCTTCCAGGCAAGATGAGGCCTGTTTCGGATGAGGCGTCTGGAGACTAATGACACCTAACCTCTGGAACTTCGAAAGGGTCTTTCACACCCTTGCTGCAACTCAAGAAGTTCACCGCCATACCCGTCTCCACTCGAGAGGAAGCACGATGGTCCCGCCCACATCCAGAGGAGCCCCGTTTCCCCCTCGTAGCTCGAGATGAGGGATCCTTTCCCTGCTTTCAACGGGAAAGATTTCCCGACGTTCCCGGCGCATCTCAAGAGGAGGCACTCTCAACAGGAAAGGCGAGAGGAACTCCATGGTCGTACCACCATTCCAAGAGTCCCCCAGATGTCTCAGTCTATTCCAGAGGAACCTCTTTGCCCTGCACTGGCTCATCTTTCACGCCGAGGATCGACTCACACCACGGTGGCACGTGGGACAGCCCTGTGGGAAAGCCTCGAGGGAAAGCCTCGAGGGAAAACCACAGATCCTTTGATCCACGCGACGGGATGCGTGACATTGCTGCTACAGCCTGGAAGGAAAGCGCACGTGCATGGCCGCACTCGAGACGAGGCCTGACTCCCCAGGGGAGACTCCAGAAGTACCCAAAGTTCCATGTCAGCCCCTGAGAGGAATCCTCGGTTCCGGCCCTGACTCCACACAAGGTTTTTGTCCCCGGTATCGACGGGAGAGGAATCCCGAGAGGCCCGCTAGCAACTCGCATGGGGACTGGCCTCTCCTGAGGCCACCAGGGCGGGTCCCTGAGGTCCCCGTCGTAACTCGAGAACACCTGCCGCAACTCGAGAAAATTCAGGAAGTTCTCCCTTCCAGGCGAGATGAGGCCTATTTCCGATGAGGCGTCTGGAGACTAATGACACCTAACCTCTGGAACTTCGAAAGGGTCTTTCACACCCTTGCTGCAACTCAAGAAGTTCACCGCCATACCCGTCTCCACTCGAGAGGAAGCACGATGGTCCCGCCCACATCCAGAGGAGCCCCGTTTCCCCCTCGTAGCTCGAGATGAGGGATCCTTTCCCTGCTTTCAACGGGAAAGAATTCCCGGCGTTCCCGTCGCATCTCAAGAGGAGGCACTCTCAACAGGATAGGCGAGAGGATCTCCATGGTCGTACCACCATTCCAAGAGTCCCCCAGATGTCTCAGTCCATTCCAGAGGAACCTCTTTGCCCTACACTGGCTCATCTTTCACGCCGAGGATCGACTCACACCACGGTGGCACGTGGGACAGCCCTGTGGGAAAGCCTCGAGGGAAAGCCTCGAGGGAAAACCACAGATCCTTTGATCCACGCGACGGGAAGCGTGACATTGCTGCTACAGCCTGGAAGGAAAGCGCACGTGCATGCCCCCACTCGAGACGAGGCGTGACTCCCCTGGGGAGACTCCAGAAGTACCCAAAGATCCATGTCAGCCCCTGAGAGGAATCCTCGGTTCCGGTCCTGTCTCCACACAAGGTTTTTGGCCCCGGTATCGACGGGAGAGGAATCCCGAGAGGCCCCCTAGCAACTCGCATGGGGACTGGCCTCTCCTGAGGCCACCAGGGCGGGTCCCTGAGGTTCCCGTCGTTAACTCGAGAACACCTGCCGAATCTCGAGAAAATCCAGGAAGTTCTCCCTTCCAGGCGAGATGAGGCCTGTTTCGGATGAGGCGTCTGGAGACTAATGACACCTAACCTCTGGAACTTCGAAAGGGTCTTTCACACCCTTGCTGCAACTCACGAAGTTCACCGCCATACCCGTCTCCACTCGAGAGGAAGCACGATGGTCCCGCCCACATCCAGAGGAGCCCCGTTTCCCCCTCGTAGCTCTAGATGAGGGATCCTTTCCCTGCTTTCAACGGGAAAGAATTCCCGACGTTCCCGGCGCATCTCAAGAGGAGGCACTCTCAACAAGAAAGGCGAGAGGAACTCCATGGTCGTACCACCATTCCAAGAGTCCCCCAGATGTCTCAGTCCATTCCAGAGGAACCTCTTTGCCCTGCACTGGCTCATCTTTCACGCCGAGGATCGACTCACACCACGGTGGCACGTGGGACAGCCCTGTGGGAAAGCCTAGAGGGTAAGCCTCGAGGGAAAACCACAGATCCTTTGATCCACGCGACGGGAAGCGTGACATTGCTGCTACAGCCTGGAAGGAAAGCGCACGTGCATGCCCCCACTCGAGACGAGGCCTGACTCCCCTGGGGAGACTCCAGAAGTACCCAAAGATCCATGTCAGCCACTGATAGGAATCCTCGGTTCCGGCCCTGACTCCACACAAGGTTTTTGGCCCCGGTATCGACGGGAGAGGAATCCCGAGAGGCCCCCTAACAACTCGCATGGGGACTGGCCTCTCCTGAGGCCACCAGGGCGGGTCCCTGAGGTCCCCGTCGTAACTCGAGAACACCTGCCGCAACTCGAGAAAATCCAGGAAGTTCTCCCTTCCGGGCGAGATGAGGCCTATTTCCGATGAGGCGTCTGGAGACTAATGACACCTAACCTCTGGAACTTCGAAAGGGTCTTTCACACCCTTGCTGCAACTCAAGAAGTTCACGCCATACCCGTCTCCACTCGAGAGGAAGCACGATGGTCCCGCCCACATACAGAGGAGCACCGTTTCCCCCTCGGAGCTCGAGATGAGGGATCCTTTCCCTGCTTTCAACGGGAAAGAATTCCCGGCGTTCCCGGCGCATCTCAAGAGGAGGCACTCTCAACAGGAAAGGCGAGAGGAACTCCATGGTCTTACCACCATTCCAAGAGTCCCCCAGATGTCTCAGTCCATTCCAGAGGAACCTCTTTGCAATGCACTGGCTCATCTTTCACGCCCAGGATCGACTCACACCACGGTGGCACGTGGGACAGCCCTGTGGGAAAGCCTCGAGGGAAAACCACAGATCCTTTGATCCACGCGACGGGAAGCGTGACATTGCTGCTACAGCCTGGAAGGAAAGCGCACGTGCATGCCCCCACTCGAGACGAGGCCTGACTCCCCAGGGGAGACTCCAGAAGTACCCAAAGTTCCATGTCAGCCCCTGAGAGGAATCCTCGGTTCCGGCCCTGACTCCACACAAGGTTTTTGTCCCCGGTATCGACGGGAGAGGAATCCCGAGAGGCCCGCTAGCAACTCGCATGGGGACTGGCCTCTCCTGAGGCCACCAGGGCGGGTCCCTGAGGTCCCCGTCGTAACTCGAGAACACCTGCCGCAACTCGAGAAAATTCAGGAAGTTCTCCCTTCCAGGCGAGATGAGGCCTATTTCCGATGAGGCGTCTGGAGACTAATGACACCTAACCTCTGGAACTTCGAAAGGGTCTTTCACACCCTTGCTGCAACTCAAGAAGTTCACCGCCATACCCGTCTCCACTCGAGAGGAAGCACGATGGTCCCGCCCACATCCAGAGGAGCCCCGTTTCCCCCTCGTAGCTCGAGATGAGGGATCCTTTCCCTGCTTTCAACGGGAAAGAATTCCCGGCGTTCCCGTCGCATCTCAAGAGGAGGCACTCTCAACAGGATAGGCGAGAGGATCTCCATGGTCGTACCACCATTCCAAGAGTCCCCCAGATGTCTCAGTCCATTCCAGAGGAACCTCTTTGCCCTACACTGGCTCATCTTTCACGCCGAGGATCGACTCACACCACGGTGGCACGTGGGACAGCCCTGTGGGAAAGCCTAGAGGGTAAGCCTCGAGGGAAAACCACAGATCCTTTGATCCAGGCGACGGGAAGCGTGACATTGCTGCTACAGCCTGGAAGGAAAGCGCACGTGCATGCCCCCACTCGAGACGAGGCCTGACTCCCCTGGGGAGACTCCAGAAGTACCCAAAGATCCATGTCAGCCCTTGATAGGAATCCTCGGTTCCGGTCCTGACTCCACACAAGGTTTTTGGCCCCGGTATCGACGGGAGAGGAATCCCGAGAGGCCCCCTAGCAACTCGCATGGGGACTGGCCTCTCCTGAGGCCACCAGGGCGGGTCCCTGAGGTCCCCGTCGTAACTCGAGAACACCTGCCGCAACTCGAGAAAATCCAGGAAGTTCTCCATTCCAGGCGAGATGAGGCCTATTTCCGATGAGGCGTCTGGAGACTAATGACACCTAACCTCTGGAACTTCGAAAGGGTCTTTCACACCCTTGCTGCAACTCAAGAAGTTCACGCCATACCCGTCTCCACTCGAGAGGAAGCACGATGGTCCCGCCCACATCCAGTGGAGCACCGTTTCCCCCTCGGAGCTCGAGATGAGGGATCCTTTCCCTGCTTTCAACGGGAAAGAATTCCCGGCGTTCCCGGCGCATCTCAAGAGGAGGCACTCTCAACAGGAAAGGCGAGAGGAACTCCATGGTCGTACCACCATTCCAACAGTCCCCCAGATGTCTCAGTCCATTCCAGAGGAACCTCTTTGCAATGCACTGGCTCAACTTTCACGCCCAGGATCGACTCACACCACGGTGGCACGTGGGACAGCCCTGTGGGAAAGCCTCGAGGGAAAACCACAGATCCTTTGATCCACGCGACGGGAAGCGTGACATTGCTGCTACAGCCTGGAAGGAAAGCGCACGTGCATGCCCGCACTCGAGACGAGGCCTGACTCCCCAGGGGAGACTCCAGAAGTACCCAAAGTTCCATGTCAGCCCCTGAGAGGAATCCTCGGTTCCGGCCCTGACTCCACAGAAGGTTTTTGTCCCCGGTATCGACGGGAGAGGAATCCCGAGAGGCCCGCTAGCAACTCGCATGGGGACTGGCCTCTCCTGAGGCCACCAGGGCGGGTCCCTGAGGTCCCCGTCGTAACTCGAGAACACCTGCCGCAACTCGAGAAAATTCAGGAAGTTCTCCCTTCCAGGCGAGATGAGGCCTATTTCCGATGAGGCGTCTGGAGACTAATGACACCTAACCTCTGGAACTTCGAAAGGGTCTTTCACACCCTTGCTGCAACTCAAGAAGTTCACCGCCATACCCGTCTCCACTCGAGAGGAAGCACGATGGTCCCGCCCACATCCAGAGGAGCCCCGTTTCCCCCTCGTAGCTCGAGATGAGGGATCCTTTCCCTGCTTTCAACGGGAAAGAATTCCCGGCGTTCCCGTCGCATCTCAAGAGGAGGCACTCTCAACAGGATAGGCGAGAGGATCTCCATGGTCGTACCACCATTCCAAGAGTCCCCCAGATGTCTCAGTCCATTCCAGAGGAACCTCTTTGCCCTACACTGGCTCATCTTTCACGCCGAGGATCGACTCACACCACGGAGGCACGTGGGACAGCCCTGTGGGAAAGCCTCGAGGGAAAGCCTCGAGGGAAAACCACAGATCCTTTGATCCACGCGACGGGAAGCGTGACATTGCTGCTACAGCCTGGAAGGAAAGCGCACGTGCATGCCCCCACTCGAGACGAGGCCTGACTCCCCTGGGGAGACTCCAGAAGTACCCAAAGATCCATGTCAGCCCCTGAGAGGAATCCTCGGTTCCGGTCCTGTCTCCACACAAGGTTTTTGGCCCCGGTGTCGACGGGAGAGGAATCCCGAGAGGCCCGCTAGCAACTCGCATGGGGACTGGCCTCTCCTGAGGCCACCAGGGCGGGTCCCTGAGGTTCCCGTCGTTAACTCGAGAACACCTGCCGAATCTCGAGAAAATCCAGGAAGTTCTCCCTTCCAGGCAAGATGAGGCCTGTTTCGGATGAGGCGTCTGGAGACTAATGACACCTAACCTCTGGAACTTCCAAAGGGTCTTTCACACCCTTGCTGCAACTCAAGAAGTTCACCGCCATACCCGTCTCCACTCGAGAGGAAGCACGATGGTCCCGCCCACATCCAGAGGAGCCCCGTTTCCCCCTCGTAGCTCGAGATGAGGGATCCTTTCCCTGCTTTCAACGGGAAAGAATTCCCGACGTTCCCGGCGCATCTCAAGAGGAGGCACTCTCAACAGGAAAGGCGAGAGGAACTCCATGGTCGTACCACCATTCCAAGAGTCCCCCAGATGTCTCAGTCTATTCCAGAGGAAACTCTTTGCCCTGCACTGGCTCATCTTTCACGCCGAGGATCGACTCACACCACGGTGGCACGTGGGACAGCCCTGTGGGAAAGCCTCGAGGGAAAGCCTCGAGGGAAAACCACAGATCCTTTGATCCACGCGACGGGAAGCGTGACATTGCTGCTACAGCCTGGAAGGAAAGCGCACGTGCATGCCCGCACTCGAGACGAGGCCTGACTCCCCAGGGGAGACTCCAGAAGTACCCAAAGTTCCATGTCAGCCCCTGAGAGGAATCCTCGGTTCCGGCCCTGACTCCACACAAGGTTTTTGTCCCCGGTATCGACGGGAGAGGAATCCCGAGAGGCCCGCTAGCAACTCGCATGGGGACTGGCCTCTCCTGAGGCCACCAGGGCGGGTCCCTGAGGTCCCCTTCGTAACTCGAGAACACCTGCCGCAACTCGAGAAAATTCAGGAAGTTCTCCCTTCCAGGCGAGATGAGGCATATTTCCGATGAGGCGTCTGGAGACTAATGACACCTAACCTCTGGAACTTCGAAAGGGTCTTTCACACCCTTGCTGCAACTCAAGAAGTTCACCGCCATACCCGTCTCCACTCGAGAGGAAGCACGATGGTCCCGCCCACATCCAGAGGAGCCCCGTTTCCCCCTCGTAGCTCGAGATGAGGGATCCTTTCCCTGCTTTCAACGGGAAAGAATTCCCGGCGTTCCCGTCGCATCTCAAGAGGAGGCACTCTCAACAGGATAGGCGAGAGGATCTCCATGGTCGTACCACCATTCCAAGAGTCCCCCAGATGTCTCAGTCCATTCCAGAGGAACCTCTTTGCCCTACACTGGCTCATCTTTCACGCCGAGGATCGACTCACACCACGGTGGCACGTGGGACAGCCCTGTGGGAAAGCCTCGAGGGAAAGCCTCGAGGGAAAACCACAGATCCTTTGATCCACGCGACGGGAAGCGTGACATTGCTGCTACAGCCTGGAAGGAAAGCGCACGTGCATGCCCCCACTCGAGACGAGGCCTGACTCCCCTTGGGAGACTCCAGAAGTACCCAAAGTTCCATGTCAGCCCCTGAGAGGAATCCTCGGTTCCGGCCCTGACTCCACACAAGGTTTTTGTCCCCGGTATCGATGGGAGAGGAATCCCGAGAGGCCCCCTAGCAACTCGCATGGGGACTGGCCTCTCCTGAGGCCACCAGGGCGGGTCCCTGAGGTTCCCGTCGTTAACTCGAGAACACCTGCCGAATCTCGAGAAAATCCAGGAAGTTCTCCCTTCCAGGCAAGATGAGGCCTGTTTCGGATGAGGCGTTTGGAGACTAATGACACCTAACCTCTGGAACTTCGAAAGGGTCTTTCACACCCTTGCTGCAACTCAAGAAGTTCACCGCCATACCCGTCTCCACTCGAGAGGAAGCACGATGGTCCCGCCCACATCCAGAGGAGCCCCGTTTCCCCCTCGTAGCTCGAGATGAGGGATCCTTTCCCTGCTTTCAACGGGAAAGAATTCCCGGCGTACCCGGCACATCTCAAGAGGAGGCACTCTCAACAGGAAAGGCGAGAGGAACTCCATGGTCGTACCACCATTCCAAGAGTCCCCCAGATGTCTCAGTCCATTCCAGAGGAACCTCTTTGCCCTGCACTGGCTCATCTTTCACGCCGAGGATCGACTCACACCACGGTGGCACGTGGGACAGCCCTGTGGGAAAGCCTAGAGGGTAAGCCTCGAGGGAAAACCACAGATCCTTTGATCCAGGCGACGGGAAGCGTGACATTGCTGCTACAGCCTGGAAGGAAAGCGCACGTGCATGCCCCCACTCGAGACGAGGCCTGACTCCCCTGGGGAGACTCCAGAAGTACCCAAAGATCCATGTCAGCCCCTGATAGGAATCCTCGGTTCCGGTCCTGACTCCACACAAGGTTTTTGGCCCCGGTATCGACGGGAGAGGAATCCCGAGAGGCCCCCTAGCAACTCGCATGGGGACTGGCCTCTCCTGAGGCCACCAGGGCGGGTCCCTGAGGTCCCCGTCGTAACTCGAGAACACCTGCCGCAACTCGAGAAAATCCAGGAAGTTCTCCCTTCCAGGCGAGATGAGGCCTATTTCCGATGAGGCGTCTGGAGACTAATGACACCTAACCTCTGGAACTTCGAAAGGGTCTTTCACACCCTTGCTGCAACTCAAGAAGTTCACGCCATACCCGTCTCCACTCGAGAGGAAGCACGATGGTCCCGCCCACATCCAGAGGAGCACCGTTTCCCCCTCGGAGCTCGAGATGAGGGATCCTTTCCCTGCTTTCAACGGGAAAGAATTCCCGGCGTTCCCGGCGCATCTCAAGAGGAGGCACTCTCAACAGGAAAGGCGAGAGGAACTCCATGGTCGTACCACCATTCCAACAGTCCCCCAGATGTCTCAGTCCATTCCAGAGGAACCTCTTTGCAATGCACTGGCTCATCTTTCACGCCCAGGATCGACTCACACCACGGTGGCACGTGGGACAGCCCTGTGGGAAAGCCTCGAGGGAAAACCACAGATCCTTTGATCCACGCGACGGGAAGCGTGACATTGCTGCTACAGCCTGGAAGGAAAGCGCACGTGCATGCCCGCACTCGAGACGAGGCCTGACTCCCCAGGGGAGACTCCAGAAGTACCCAAAGTTCCATGTCAGCCCCTGAGAGGAATCCTCGGTTCCGGCCCTGACTCCACACAAGGTTTTTGTCCCCGGTATCGACGGGAGAGGAATCCCGAGAGGCCCGCTAGCAACTCGCATGGGGACTGGCCTCTCCTGAGGCCACCAGGGCGGGTCCCTGAGGTCCCCGTCGTAACTCGAGAACACCTGCCGCAACTCGAGAAAATTCAGGAAGTTCTCCCTTCCAGGCGAGATGAGGCCTATTTCCGATGAGGCGTCTGGAGACTAATGACACCTAACCTCTGGAACTTCGAAAGGGTCTTTCACACCCTTGCTGCAACTCAAGAAGTTCACCGCCATACCCGTCTCCACTCGAGAGGAAGCACGATGGTCCCGCCCACATCCAGAGGAGCCCCGTTTCCCCCTCGTAGCTCGAGATGAGGGATCCTTTCCCTGCTTTCAACGGGAAAGAATTCCCGGCGTTCCCGTCGCATCTCAAGAGGAGGCACTCTCAACAGGATAGGCGAGAGGATCTCCATGGTCGTACCACCATTCCAAGAGTCCCCCAGATGTCTCAGTCCATTCCAGAGGAACCTCTTTGCCCTACACTGGCTCATCTTTCACGCCGAGGATCGACTCACACCACGGTGGCACGTGGGACAGCCCTGTGGGAAAGCCTCGAGGGAAAGCCTCGAGGGAAAACCACAGATCCTTTGATCCACGCGACGGGAAGCGTGACATTGCTGCTACAGCCTGGAAGGAAAGCGCACGTGCATGCCCCCACTCGAGACGAGGCCTGACTCCCCTGGGGAGACTCCAGAAGTACCCAAAGATCCATGTCAGCCCCTGAGAGGAATCCTCGGTTCCGGTCCTGTCTCCACACAAGGTTTTTGGCCCCGGTGTCGACGGGAGAGGAATCCCGAGAGGCCCGCTAGCAACTCGCATGGGGACTGGCCTCTCCTGAGGCCACCAGGGCGGGTCCCTGAGGTTCCCGTCGTTAACTCGAGAACACCTGCCGAATCTCGAGAAAATCCAGGAAGTTCTCCCTTCCAGGCAAGATGAGGCCTGTTTCGGATGAGGCGTCTGGAGACTAATGACACCTAACCTCTGGAACTTCGAAAGGGTCTTTCACACCCTTGCTGCAACTCAAGAAGTTCACCGCCATACCCGTCTCCACTCGAGAGGAAGCACGATGGTCCCGCCCACATCCAGAGGAGCCCCGTTTCCCCCTCGTAGCTCGAGATGAGGGATCCTTTCCCTGCTTTCAACGGGAAAGAATTCCCGGCGTTCCCGTCGCATCTCAAGAGGAGGCACTCTCAACAGGATAGGCGAGAGGATCTCCATGGTCGTACCACCATTCCAAGAGTCCCCCAGATGTCTCAGTCCATTCCAGAGGAACCTCTTTGCCCTACACTGGCTCATCTTTCACGCCGAGGATCGACTCACACCACGGTGGCACGTGGGACAGCCCTGTGGGAAAGCCTCGAGGGAAAGCCTCGAGGGAAAACCACAGATCCTTTGATCCACGCGACGGGAAGCGTGACATTGCTGCTACAGCCTGGAAGGAAAGCGCACGTGCATGCCCCCACTCGAGACGAGGCCTGACTCCCCTGGGGAGACTCCAGAAGTACCGAAAGATCCATGTCAGCCCCTGAGAGGAATCCTCGTTTCCAGTCCTGTCTCCACACAAGGTTTTTGGCCCCGGTATCGACGGGAGAGGAATCCCGAGAGGCCCCCTAGCAACTCGCATGGGGACTGGCCTCTCCTGAGGCCACCAGGGCGGGTCCCGGAGGTTCCCGTCGTTAACTCGAGAACACCTGCCGAATCTCGAGAAAATCCAGGAAGTTCTCCCTTCCAGGCGAGATGAGGCCTTTTTCGGATGAGGCGTCTGGAGACTAATGACACCTAACCTCTGGAACTTCGAAAGGGTCTTTCACACCCTTGCTGCAACTCACGAAGTTCACCGCCATACCCGTCTCCACTCGAGAGGAAGCACGATGGTCCCGCCCACATCCAGAGGAGCCCCGTTTCCCCCTCGTAGCTCGAGATGAGGGATCCTTTCCCTGCTTTCAACGGGAAAGAATTCCCGACGTTCCCGGCGCATCTCAAGAGGAGGCACTTTCAACAAGAAAGGCGAGAGGAACTCCATGGTCGTACCACCATTCCAAGAGTCCCCCAGATGTCTCAGTCTATTCCAGAGGAACCTCTTTGCCCTGCACTGGCTCATCTTTCACGCCGAGGATCGACTCACACCACGGTGGCACGTGGGACAGCCCTGTGTGAAAGCCTCGAGGGAAAGCCTCGAGGGAAAACCACAGATCCTTTGATCCACGAGACGGGAAGCGTGACATTGCTGCTACAGCCTGGAAGGAAAGCGCACGTGCATGCCCCCACTCGAGACAAGGCCTGACTCCCCTGGGGAGACTCCAGAAGTACCCAAAGATCCATGTCAGCCCCTGAGAGGAATCCTCGGTTCCGGCCCTGACTCCACACAAGGTTTTTGGCCCCGGTATCGACGGGAGAGGAATCCCGAAAGGGCCACTAGCAACTCGCATGGGGACTGGCCTCTCCTGAGGCCACCAGGGCGGGTCCCTGAGGTCCCCGTCGTAACTCGAGAACACCTGCCGCAACTCGAGAAAATCCAGGAAGTTCTCCCTTCCAGGCGAGATGAGGCCTATTTCCGATGAGGCGTCTGGAGACTAATGACACCTAACCTCTGGAACTTCGAAAGGGTCTTTCACACCCTTGCTGCAACTCAAGAAGTTCACCGCCATACCTGTCTCCACTCGAGAGGAAGCACGATGGTCCCGCCCACATCCAGAGGAGCCCCGTTTCCCCCTCGGAGCTCGAGATGAGGGATCCTTTCCCTGCTTTCAACGGGAAAGAATTCCCGGCGTACCCGGCGCATCTCAAGAGGAGGCACTCTCAACAGGAAAGGCGAGAGGAACTCCATGGTCGTACCACCATTCCAAGAGTCCCCCAGATGTCTCAATCCATTCCAGAGGAACCTCTTTGCCCTGCACTGGCTCATCTTTCACGCCGAGGATCGACTCACACCACGGTGGCACGTGGGACAGCCCTGTGGGAAATCCTCGAGGGAAAACCACAGATCCTTTGATCCACGCGACGGGAAGCGTGACATTGCTGCTACAGCCTGGAAGGAAAGCGCACGTGCATGCCCGCACTCGAGACGAAGCCTGACTCCCCTGGGGAGACTCCAGAAGTACCCAAAGATCCATGTCAGCCCCTGAGAGGAATCCTCGGTTCCGGCCCTGTCTCCACACAAGGTTTTTGGCCCCGGTATGGAGGGGAGAGGAATCCCGAGAGGCCCCCTAGCAACTCGCATGGGGACTGGCCTCTCCTGAGGCCACCAGGGCGGGTCCCTGAGGTCCCCGTCGTAACTCGAGAACACCTGCCGCAACTCGAGAAAATCCAGGAAGTTCTCCCTTCCAGGCGAGATGAGGCCTATTTCCGATGAGGCGTCTGGAGACTAATGACACCTAACCTCTGGAACTTCGAAAGGGTCTTTCACACCCTTGCTGCAACTCAAGAAGTTCACCGCCATACCCGTCTCCACTCGAGAGGAAGCACGATGGTCCCGCCCACATCCAGAGGAGCCCCGTTTCCCCCTCGTAGCTCGAGATGAGGGATCCTTTCCCTGCTTTCAACGGGAAAGAATTCCCGGCGTTCCCGTCGCATCTCAAGAGGAGGCACTCTCAACAGGAAAGGCGAGAGGAACTCCATGCTCGTACCACCATTCCAAGAGTCCCCCAGATGTCTCAGTCCATTCCAGAGGAACCTCTTTGCCCTGCACTGGCTCATCTTTCACGCCTAGGATCGACTCACACCACGGTGGCGCGTGGGATAGCCCTGTGGGAAAGCCTCGAGGGAAAGCCTCGAGGGAAAACCACAGATCCTTTGATCCACGCGACGGGAAGCGTGACATTGCTGCTACAGCCTGGAAGGAAAGCGCACGTGCATGCCCCGACTCGAGACGAGGTCTGACTCCCCTGAGGAGTCTCCAGAAGTACCCACAGATCCATGTCAGCCCCTGAGAGGAATCCTCGCTTCCGGCCCTGACTCCACACAAGGTTTTTGGCCCCGGTATCGATGGGAGAGGAATCCCGAGAGGCCCCCTAGCAACTCGCATGGGGACTGGCCTCTCCTGAGGCCACCAGGGCGGGTCCCTGAGGTCCCCGTCGTAACTCGGGAACACCTGCTGCAACTCGAGAAAATCCAGGAAGTTCTCCCTTCCAGGCGAGATGAGGCCTATTTCCGATGAGGCATCTGGATACTAATGACACCTAACCTCTGGCACTTCGAAAGGGTCTTTCACACCCTTACTGCAACTCAAGAAGTTCACCTCCATACCCGTCTCCACTCGAGAGGAAGAACGATGGTCCCGCCCACATCCAGAGGAGCCCCGTTTCCCCCTCGGAGCTCGAGATGAGGGATCCTTGACCTGCTTTCAACGGGAAAGAATTCCCGGTGTTCCCGTCGCATCTCAAGAGGAGGCACTCTCAACAGAAAAGGCGAGAGGAACTCCATGGTCGTACCACCATTCCAAGAGTCCCCCAGATGTCTCAGTCCATTCCAGAGGAACCTCTTTGCCCTGCACTGGCTCATCTTTCACGCCGAGGATCGACTCACACCACGGTGGCACGTGGGACAGCCCTGTGGGAAAGCCTCGAGGGAAAGCCTCGAGGGAAAACCACAGATCCTTTGATCCACGCGACGGGAAGCGTGACATTGCTGCTACAGCCTGGAAGGAAAGCGCACGTGCATGCCCCCACTCGAGACGAGGCCTGACTCCCCTGGGGAGACTCCAGAAGTACCCAAAGATCCATGTCAGCCCCTGAGAGGAATCCTCGGTTCCGGCCCTGACTCCAAAAAATTCTTTTGGCCCCGGTATCGACGGGAGAGGAATCCCGAGAGGACCCCTAGCAACTCGCATGGGGACTGGCCTCTCCTGAGGCCACCAGGGCGGGTCCCTGAGGTCCCCGTCGTAACTCGAGAACACCTGCCGCAACTCGAGAAAATCAAGGAAGTTCTCCCTTCCAGGCGAGATGAGGCCTATTTCCGATGAGGCGTCTGGAGACTAATGACACCTAACCTCTGGAACTTCGAAAGGGTCTTTCACACCCTTGCTGCAACTCAAGAAGTTCACCGCCATACCCGTCTCCACTCAAGAAGAAGCACGATCGTCCCACCCACAACCAGAGGAGCCCCGTTTCCCCCTCGTAGCTCGAGATGAGGGATCCTTTCCGTGCTTTCAATGGGAAAGAATTCCCGGTGTTCCCGTCGCATTTCAAGAGGAGGCACTCTCAACAGGAAACGCAAGAGGAACTCCATGGTCGTACCACCATTCCAAGAGTCCCCCAGATGTCTCAGTCCATTCCAGAGCAACCTCTTTGCCCTGCACTGGCTCATCTTTCACGCCGAGGATCCACTCACACCACGGTGGCACGTGGGACAGCCCTGGGGCAAAGCCTCGAGGGAAAGCCTCGAGGGAAAACCACAGATCCTTTGATCCACGCGACGGGAAGCGTGACATTGCTGCTACAGCCTGGAAGGAAAGCGCACGTGCATGCCCCCACTCGAGACGAGGCCTGACTCCCCTGGGGAGACTCCAGAAGTACCCAAAGATCCATGTCAGCCCCTGAGAGGAATCCTCGGTTCCGGCCCTGACTCCACATAAGGTTTTTGGCCCCGGTATCGTCGGGAGAGGAATCCCGAGTGGCCCCCGAGCAACACGCATGGAGACTGGCCTTTCCTGAGGCCACCAGGGCGGGTCCCTGAGCTCCCCGTCGTAACTCGAGAACACCTGCCGCAACTCGAGAAAATCCAGGAAGTTCTCCCTTCCAGGCGAGATGAGGCCTATTTCCGATGAGGCGTCTGGAGAATAATGACACCTAACCTCTGGAACTTCGAAAGGGTCTTTCACACCCTTGCTGCAACTCTCGAAGTTCACCGCCATACCCCTGTCCACTCGAAAGGAAGCACGATGGTCCTGCCCACATCCAGAGGAGCCCCGTTTCCCCCTCGTAGCTCGAGATGAGGGATCCTTTCCCTGCTTTCAACGGGAAAGAATTCCCGGCGTTCCCGTCGCATCTCAAGAGGAGGCACTCTCAACAGGAAAGGCGAGAGGAACTCCATGGTCGTACCACGATTCCAAGAGTCCCCCAGATGTCTCAGTCCATTCCAGAGGAACCTCTTTGCCCTGCACTGGCTCATCTTTCACGCCGAGGATCGACTCACACCACGGTGGCACGTGGGACAGCCCTGTGGGAAAGCCTCAAGAGAAAACCGCAGATCCTTTGATCCACAAGACGGGAAGCGTGACATTGCTGCTACAGCCTGGAAGGAAAGCGCACGTGGATGCCCCCACTCGAGACGTGGCCTGACTCCCCTGGGGAGCCTCCAGAAGTACCCAAAGATCCATGTCAGCCCCTGAGAGGAATCCTCGGTTCCGGCCCTGACTCCACACAAGGTTTTGGCCCCAGTATTGACGGGAGAGTAATCCCCAGAGGCGCCCTGGCAATTCGCATGGAGACTGGCCTTTCCTGAGGCCACCAGGGCGGGTCCCTGAGGTCCCCGTCGTAACTCGAGAACACCTGCCGCAACTCGAGAAAATCCAGGAAGTTCTCCCTTCCAGGCGAGATGAGGACTATTTCCAATGAGGCGTCCGGAGACTAATGACACCTAACCTCTGGAACTTCGAAAGGGTCTTTCACACCCTTGCTGCAACTCAAGAAGTTCACCGCCATACCCGTCTCCACTCGAGAGAAGGCACAATGGTCCCGCCCACATACAGAGGAGACCCGTTTCCCACTCGTAGCTCGAGATGCGGGATCCTTTCCCTGCTTTCAACGGGAAAGAATTCCCGGCGTTCCCGTCGCCTCTCAAGAGGAGGCACTCTCAACAGGAAATGCAAGAGGAACTCCATGGTCGTACTACCATTCCAAGAGTCCCCCAGATGTCTCAGTCCATTCCAGAGGAACCTCTTTTCCCTGCACTGGCTCATCTTTCAGGCCAAGGATCGACTCACACCACGGTGGCACGTGGGACAGTCCTGTGGGAAAGCCTCGAGGGAAAGACTCGAGGGAAAACCACAGATCCTTAGATCCACGCGACGGGAAGAGTGACATTGCTGCTACAGCCTGGAAGGAAAGCGCATGTTCATTCCCCCACTCGAGACGAGGCCTGACTCCCCTGGGGAGACTCCAGAAGTTCCCAAAAATCCACGTCAGCCCCTGAGTGGAATCCTCGGTTCCGGCCCTGACTCCACACAAGGTTTTTGGCCCCGGTATCGACGGGAGAGGAATCCCGAGAAGCACCCTAGCAACTCGCATGGGGACTGGCCTTTCCTGAGGCCACCAGGGCGGGTCCCTGAGGTCCCCTTCGTAACTCGAGAACACCTGCCGAAACTCGATAAAATCCAGGAAGTTCTCCCTTCCAGGCGAGATGAGGCCTATTTCCGATGAGGCGTCTGGAGACTAATGACACCTAACCTCTGGAACGTCGATAGGGTCTTTCACACCCTTGCTGCAACTCAAGAAGTTCACCGCCATACCCGTCTCCACTCGAGAAGAAGCACGATCGTCCCACCCACAACCAGAGGAGCCCCGTTTCCCCCTCGTAGCTCGAGATGAGGGATCCTTTCCGTGCTTTCAATGGGAAAGAATTCCCGGTGTTCCCGTCGCATTTCAAGAGGAGGCACTCTCAACAGGAAACGCAAGAGGAACTCCATGGTCGTACCACCATTCCAAGAGTCCCGCAGATTTCTCAGTCCATTCCAGAGCAACCTCTTTGCCCTGCACTGGCTCATCTTTCACGCCGAGGATCGACTCACACCACGGTGGCACGTGGGACAGCCCTGTGGGAAAGCCTCGAGGGAAAGCCTCGAGGGAAAACCACAGATCCTTTGATCCACGCGACGGGAAGCGTGACATTGCTGCTAGAACCTGGAAGGAAAGCGCACGTGCATGCCCCCACTCGAGACGAGGCCTGACTCCCCTGGGGAGACTCCAGAAGTACCCAAAGATCCATGTCAGCCCCTGAGAGGAATCCTCGGTTCCGGCCCTGACTGCACACAAGGTTTTTGGCCCCGGTATCGACGGGAGAGGAATCCCGTGAGGGCCCCTAGCAACTCACATGGGGACTGGCCTCTCCTGAGGCCACCAGGGCGGGTCCCTGAGGTCCCCGTCGTAACTCGAGAACACCTGCCGCAACTCGAGAAAATCCAGGAAGTTCTCCCTTCCAGGCGAGATGAGGCCTATTTCCGATGAGGCGTCTGGAGACTAATGACACCTAACCTCTGGAACTTCGAAAGGGTCTTTCACACCCTTGCTGCAACTCAAGAAGTTCACCGCCATACCCGTCTCCACTCGAGAGGAAGCACGATGGTCCCGCCCACATTCAGAGGAGCCCCGTTTCCCCCTCGTAGCTCGAGATGAGCGATCCTTTCCCTGCTTTCAACGGGAAAGAATTCCCGGCTTTCCCGTCGCATCTCAAGAGGAGGCACTCTCAACAGGAAAGGCGAGAGGAACTCCATGTTCGTACCACCATGCCAAGAGTCCCCCAAAAGTCTCAGTCCATTCCAGAGGAACCTTTTTGCCCTGCACTGGCTCATCTTTCACGCCGAGGATCGACTCACACCACGGTGGCACGTGGGACAACCCTGGGGGAAAGCCTCGAGGGAAAACCACAGATCCTTTGATCCACGCGACGGGAAGCGTGACATTGCTGCTACAGCCTGGAAGGAAAGTGCACGTGCATGCCCCCACTCGAGACGAGGCCTGACGCCCCTGGGGAGACTTCAGAAGTACCCAAAGATCCTTATCAGCCCCTGAGAGGAATCCTCGGTTCCGGCCCTGACTCCACACAAGGGTTTTGGCCCCGGTATCGTCGGGAGAGGAATACAGAGAGGCCCCCTAGCAACTCGCATGGGGACTGGCCTCTCATGAGGCCACCAGGGCGGGTCCCTGAGGTCCCCGTCATAACTCGAGAACACCTGCCGCAACTCGAGAAAATCCAGGAAGTTCTCCCTTCCAGGCGAGATGAGGCCTATTTCCGATGAGGCGTCTGGAGACTAATGACACCTAACCTCTGGAACTTCGAAAGGTTCTTTCACACCCTTACTGCAACTCAAGAAGTTCACCGCCATAACCGTCTCCACTCGAGAGGAAACAAGATGGTCCCGCCCACATCCAGAGGAGCCCCGTTTCCCCCTCGGAGTTCGAGATGAGGGATCCTTTCCCTGCTTTCAACGGGAAAGAATTCCCGGCGTTCCGGTCGCATCTCAAGAGGAGGCACTCTCAACAGGAAAGGCGAGAGGAACTCCATGGTCTTACCACCATTCCAAGAGTCCCCCAGATGTCTCAGTCCATTCCAGAGGAACCTCTTTGCCCTGCACTGGCTCATCTTTCACTCCGACGATTGACTCACACCACGGTGGCACGTGGGACAGCCCTGTTTGAAAGCCTCGAGGGAAAACCACAGATCCTTTGATCCACGCGACGGGAAGCGTGACATTGCTGCTACAGCCTGGAAGGAAAGCGCACGTGCATGCTCCCACTCGAGACGAGGCCTGACTCCCCTGGGGAGACTCCAGAAGTACCCAAAGATCCATGTCAGCCCCTGAGAAGAATCCTCGGTTCCGGCCCTGACTGCACACAAGGTTTTTGGCCCCGGTATCGACGGGAGAGGAATCCCTAGAGGCCCCCTAGCACCTCGCATGGGGACTGGCCTCTCCTGAGGCCACCTGGGCGGGTCCCTGAGGTCCCCGTCGTAACTCGAGAACACCTGCCGCAACTCGAGAAAATCCAGGAAGTTCTCCCTTCCAGGCGAGATGAGGCCTATTTCCAATGAGGCGTCTGGAGACTAATGACACCTAACCTCTGGATCTTCGAAAGGGTCTTTCACACCCTTGCTGCAACTCAAGAAGTTCACCGCCATACCCGTCTCCACTCGAGAGGAAGCACGATGGTCCCGCCCACATCCAGAGGAGCCCCGTTTCCCCCTCGGAGCTCGAGATGAGGGATCCTTTCCCTGCTTTCAACGGGGAAGAATTCCCGGCGTTCCCGTCGCATCTCAAGAGGAGGCACTCTCAACAGGAAAGGCGAGAGGAACTCCATGGTCGTACCACCATTCCAAGAGTCCCCCAGATGTCTCAGTCGATTCCAGAGGAAGCTCTTTGCCCTGTACTGGCTCATCTTTCACGGCGAAGATCGACTCACACAATGGTGGCACGTGGGACAGCCCTGTGGGAAAGCCTCGAGGGACAGCCGCTAGGGAAAACCACAGATCCTTTGATCCACGCGACGAGAAGCATGACATTGCTGCTATAGCCTGGAAGGAAAGCGCACGTGCATGCCCCCACTTGAGACGAGGCCTGACTCCCCTGGGGAGACTCCAGAAGTACCCCAAGATCCATGTCAGCCCCTGAGAGGAATCCTCGGTTCCGGCCCTGACTGCACACAAGGTTTTTGGCCCGGTATCGACGGGAGAGGAATCCCGAGAGGCCCCCTAGCAACTCGCATGGGAACTGTCATTTCCTGAGGCCACCAGCGCGGGGCCCTGTTGTCCCCGTCGTAACTCGAGAACACCTGTCGCAATTGGAGAAAATCCAGGAAGTTCTCCCTTCCAGGCGAGATGAGGCCTATTTCAGACGAGGCGTCTGGAGACTAATGACACCTTACCTCTGGAACTTCGAAAGGGTCTTTCACACCCTTGCTGCAACTCTCGAAGTTCACCGCCATACCCCTGTCCACTCGAAAGGAAGCACGATGGTCCTGCCCACATCCAGACGAGCCCCGTTTCCCCCTCGTAGCTCGAGATGAGGGATCCTTTCCCTGCTTTCAACGGGAAAGAATTCCCGGCGTTCCCGTCGCATCTCAAGAGGAGGCACTCTCAACAGGAAAGGCGAGAGGAACTCCATGGTCGTACCACGATTCCAAGAGTCCCCCAGATGTCTCAGTCCATTCCAGAGGAACCTCTTTGCCCTGCACTGGCTCATCTTTCACGCCGAGGATCGACTCACACCACGGTGGCACGTGGGACAGCCCTGTGGGAAAGCCTCGAGGGAAAGCCTCGAGGGAACATCACAGATCCTTTGATCCACGCGACGGGAAGCGTGACATTGCTGCTACAGCCTGGAAGGAAAGCGCACGTGCATGCCCCCACTCGAAACGAGGCCTGACTCCACTGGGGAGACTCCACAAGTACCCCAAGATCCATGTCATCCCCTGAGAGGAATCCTCGGTTCCGGCCCTGACTGCACTCAAGGTTTTTGGCCCCGCTATCGACGGGAGAGAAATCCCGAGAGGCCCCCTAGCAACTCGCATGGGGACTGGCCTTTCCTGAGGCCACCAGAGCGGTTCCCTGAGGTCCCCGTCGTAACTCGAGAACACCTGCCGCAACTCGAGAAAATCCAGGAAGTTCTCCCTTTCAGGCGAGATGAGGCCTATTTTCGATGAGGCGTCTGGAGACTAATGACACCTAACCTGTGGAACTTCGAAAGGGTCTTTCACACCCTTGCTGCAACTCAAGAAGTTCACCGCCATACCCGTCTCCACTCGAGAGGAAGCCCGATGGTCCCGCCCACATAGAGAGGAGCCCCGTTTCCCCCTCGTAGCTCGAGATGAGGGATCCTTTCCCTGCTTTCAACGGGAAAGAATTTCCGGCGTTCCCGACGCGTCTCAAGAGGAGGCACTCTCAACAGGAAAGGCGAGAGGAACTCCATGGTCGTACCACCATTCCAAGATTCCCCAGATGCCTCAGTCCATTCCAGAGGAACCTCTTTGCCCTGCACTGGCTCTTCTTTCACGCCGAGGATCGACTCACACCACGGTGGCACGTGGGACAGCCCTGTGGGAAAGCCTCGAGGGAAAGCCTCGAGGGAAAACCACAGATCCTTTGATCCACGGGACGGAAAGCGTGACATTGATGCTACAGCCTGGAGGGAAAGCGCACGTGCATGCCCCCACTCGAGACGAGGCCTGACTCCCCTGGGGAGACTCCAGAAGTACCCAAAGATCCATATCAGCACCTGAGAGGAATCCTCGGTTCCGGCCCTGACTCCACACAAGATTTTTGGCCCCGGTATCGACGGGAGAGGAATCCCGAGAGGCCCCCTAGCAACTCGCATGGGGACTGGCCTTTCCTGAGGCCACCAGGGCGGTTCCCTGAGGTCCCCGTCGTAACTCGAGAACACCTGCCGCAACTCGAGAAAATCCAGGAAGTTCTCCCTTTCAGGCGAGATGAGGCCTATTTTCGATGAGGCGTCTGGAGACTAATGACACCTAACCTCTGGAACTTCGATAGGATTTTTCACACCCTTGCTGCAACTCAAGAAGTTCACCGCCATACCCGTCTCCACTCGAGAGGAAGCACGATGGTCCCGCCCAGATCCAGAGGAGCCCCCTTTCCACCTCGGAGCTCGAGATGAGGGATCCTTGACCTGCTTTCAACGGGAAAGAATTCCCGGCGTTCCCGTCGCATCTCAAGAGGAGGCACTCTCAACAGGAAAGGCGAGAGGAACTCCATAGTCGTACCACCATTCCAAGAGTCCCCCAGATGTCTCAGTCCATTCCAGAGGAACCTCTTTGCCCTGCACTGGCTCATCTTTCACGCCGAGGATCGACTCACACCACGGTGGCACGTGGGACAGCCCTGTGGGAAAGCCTCAAGCGAAAACCGCAGATCCTTTGATCCACAAGTCGGGAAGCGTGACATTGCTGCTACAGCCTGAAAGGAATGCGCACGTGGATGCCCCCACTCGAGACGTGGCCTGACTCCCCTGGGGAGCCTCCAGAAGTACCCAAAGAACCATGTCAGCCCCTGAGAGGAATCCTCGGTTCCGGCCCTGACTCCACACAAGGTTTTGGCCCCAGTATTGACGGGAGAGGAATCCCCAGAGGCGCCCTGGCAATTTGCATGGAGACTGGCCTTTCCTGAGGCCACCAGGGCGGGTCCCTGAGGTCCCCGTCGTAACTCCAGAACACCTGCCGCAACTCGAGAAAATCCAGGAAGTTCTCCCTTCCAGGCGAGATGAGGCCTATTTCCAATGAGGCGTCCGGAAACTAATGACACCTAACCTCTGGAACTTCGAAAGGGTCTTTCACACCCTTGCTGCAACTCAAGAAGTTCACCGCCATACCCGTCTCCACTCGAGAGAAAGCACAATGGTCCCGCCCACATACAGAGGAGACCCGTTTCCCCCTCGTAGCTCGAAATGCGGGATCCTTTCCCTGCTTTCAACGGGAAAGAATTCCCGGCGTTCCCGTCGCATCTCAAGAGGAGGCACTCTCAACAGGAAACGCAAGAGGAACTCCATGGTCGTACTACCATTCCAAGAGTCCCCCAGGTGTCTCAGTCCATTTCAGAGGAACCTCTTTTCCCTGCACTGGCTCATCTTTCAGGCCAAGGATCGACTCACACCACGGTGGCACGTGGGACAGTCCTGTGGGAAAGCCTCGAGGGAAAGCCTCGAGGGAAAACCACAGATCCTTTAATCCACGTGACGGGAAGAGTGACATTGCTGCTACAGCCTGGATTGTAAGCGCATGTGCATTCCCCCACTCGAGACGAGGCCTGACTCCCCTGGGGAGACTCCAGAAGTTCCCAAAAATCCACGTCAGCCCCTGAGTGGAATCCTCGGTTCCGGCCCTGACTCCACACAAGGTTTTTGGCCCCGGTATCGACGGGAGAGGAATCCCGAGAGGCCCCCTAGCAACTCGCATGGGACTGGCCTCTCCTGAGGCCACCAGGGCGGGTCCCTGAGGTCCCCGTCGTAACTCGGGATAACCTGCCGCAACTCGAGAAAATCCAGGAAGTTCTCCCTTCCAGGCGAGATGAGGCCTATTTCCGATGAGGCGTCTGGAGAATAATGACACCTAACCTCTGGAACTTCGAAAGGGTCTTTCACACCCTTGCTGCAACTCAAGAAGTTCACCGCCATACCCGTCTCCACTCGAGAGGAATCACGATAGTCTCGCGCACATCCAGAGGAGCCCCGTTTCCCCCTCGAAGCTCGAGATGAGGGATCCTTTCTGTGCTTTCAATGTGAAAGAATTCCCGGTGTTCCCGTCGCATCTCAAGAGGAGGCACTCTCAACAGGAAACGCAAGAGGAACTCCATGGTCGTACCATTCCAAGAGTCCCCCAGATTTCTCAGTCCATTCCAGAGCAACCTCTTTGCCCTGCACTGGCTAATCTTTCACGCCGAGGATCGACTCACACCACGGTGGCACGTGGGACAGCCCTGTGGGAAAGCCTCGAGGGAAAACCACAGATCCTTTGATCCACGCGACGGGAAGAGTGACATTGCTGCTACAGCCTGTAAGAAAAGCGGACGTGCATGCCCCCGCTCGAGAAGAGGCCTGACTCACCTGGGGAGACTTCAGAAGTACCCAAAGACCCATGTCAGCCCCGGAGAGGAATCCTCGGTTCCGGCCCTGACTCCACACAAGGATTTTGGCCCCGGTATCAATGGGAGAGGAATCCCGAGAGGCCCCCTAGGAACTCGCATGGGGACTGGCCTTTCCTGAGGCCACCAGGGCGGGGCCCTGAGGTCCCCATCGTAATTCGAGAACACCTGCCGCAACTCGAGAAAATCCAGGAAGTTCTCCCTTCCAGGCGAGATGAGGCCTATTTCCGATGAGGCGTCTGGAGACTAATGACACCTAACCTCTGGAACTTCGAAAGGGTCTTTCACACCCTTGCTGCAACTCAAGAAGTTCACCGCCATACCCGTCTCCACTCGAGAGGAAGCACGATGGTCCCGCCCACATCCAGAGGAGCCCCGTTTCCCCCTCGTAGCTCGAGATGAGTGATCCTTTCCCTGCTTTCAATGGGAAAGAATTCCCGGCCTTCCCGTCGAATCTCAAGAGGAGGCACTCTCAACAGGAAAGGCGAGAGGAACTCCATGGTCGTACCACCATTCCAAGAGTCCCCCAGATGTCTCAGTCCATTCCAGAGGAACCTCTTTGCCCTGCACTGGCTCATCTTTCACGCCGAGGATCGACTCACACCACGGTGGCACGTGGGACAGCCCTGTGGGAAAGCCTCGAGGGAAAGCCTCGAGGGAAATCCACAGATCCTTTGATACACGCGACGGGAACCGTGACATTGCTGCTATAGCCTGGAAGGAAAGCGCACGTGCATGCCCCCACGCGAGACTAGGCCTGACTCCCCTGGGGAGACTCCAGAAGTACCCCAAGATCCATGTCATCCCCTGAGAGGAATCCTCGGTTCCGGCCCTGACTGCACACAAGGTTTTTGGCCCCGGTATCGACGGGAGAGAAATCCCGAGAGGCCCCCTAGCAACTCGCATGGGGACTGGCCTTTCCTGAGGCCACCAGAGCGGTTCCCTTAGGTCCCCGTCGTAACTCGAGAACACCTGCCGCAACTCGAGAAAATCCAGGAAGTTCTCCCTTTCAGGCGAGATGAGGCCTATTTTCGATGAGGCGTCTGGAGACTAATGACACCTAACCTGTGGAACTTCGAAAGGGTCTTTCACACCCTTGCTGCAACTCAAGAAGTTCACCGCCATACCCGTCTCCACTCGAGAGGAAGCACGATGGTCCCGCCCACATAGAGAGGAGCCCCGTTTCCCCCTCGTAGCTCGAGATGAGGGATCCTTTCCCTGCTTTCAACGGGAAAGAATTTCCGGCGTTCCCGACGCATCTCAAGAGGAGGCACTCTCAACAGGAAAGGCGAGAGGAACTCCATGGTCGTACCACCATTCCAAGATTCCCCAGATGCCTCAGTCCATTCCAGAGGAAACTCTTTGCCCTGCACTGGCTCTTCTTTCACGCCGAGGATCGACTCACACCACGGTGGCACGTGGGACAGCCCTGTGGGAAAGCCTCGAGGGAAAGCCTCGAGGAAAACCACAGATCCTTTGATCCACGGGACGGAAAGCGTGACATTGATGCTACAGCCTGGAGGGAAAGCGCACGTGCATGCCCCCACTCGAGACGAGGCCTGACTCCCCTGGGGAGACTCCAGAAGTACCCAAAGATCCATATCAGCACCTGAGAGGAATCCTCGGTTCCGGCCCTGACTCCACACAAGATTTTTGGCCCCGGTATCGACGGGAGAGGAATCCCGAGAGGCCCCCTAGCAACTCGCATGGGGACTGGCCTTTCCTGAGGCCACCAGGGCGGTTCCCTGAGGTCCCCGTCGTAACTCGAGAACACCTGCCGCAACTCGAGAAAATCGAGGAAGTTCTCCCTTTCAGGCGAGATGAGGCCTATTTTCGATGAGGCGTCTGGAGACTAATGACACCTAACCTCTGGAACTTCGAAAGGATTTTTCACACCCTTGCTGCAACTCAAGAAGTTCACCGCCATACCCGTCTCCACTCGAGAGGAAGCACGATGGTCCCGCCCACATCCAGAGGAGCCCCGTTTCCCCCTCGGAGCTCGAAATGAGGGATCCTTGACCTGCTTTCAACGGGAAAGAATTCCCGGTGTTCCCGTCGCATCTCAATAGGAGGCACTCTCCACAGGAAAGGCGAGAGGAACTCCATGGTCGTACCACCATTCCAAGAGTCCCCCAGATGTCTCAGTCCATTCCAGAGGAACCTCTTTGCCCTGCACTGGCTCATCTTTCACGCCGAGGATCGACTCACACCACGGTGGCACGTGCGACAGCCCTGTGGGAAAGCCTCAAGCGAAAACAGCAGATGCTTTGATCCACAAGACGGGAAGCGTGACATTGCTGCTACAGCCTGGAAGGAAAGCGCACGTGGATGCCCCCACTCGAGACGTGGCCTGACTCCCCTGGGGAACCTCCAGAAGTACCCAAAGATCCATGTCAGCCCCTGAGAGGAATCCTCGGTTCCGTCCCTGACTCCACACAAGGTTTTTGGCCCCAGTATTGACGGGAGAGGAATCCCCAGAGGCGCCCTGGCAATTTACATGGAGACTGGCCTTTCCTGAGGCCACCAGGGCGGGGCCCTGAGATCCCCGTCGTAACTCGAGAACACCTGCCGCAACTCGAGAAAATCCAGGAAGTTCTCCCTTTCAGGCGAGATGAGGCCTATTTTCGATGAGGCTTCCGGAGACTAATGACACCTAACCTCTGGAACTTCGAAAGGGTCTTTCACACCCTTGCTGCAACTCAAGAAGTTCACCGCCATACCCGTCTCCACTCGAGAGAAAGCACAATGGTCCCGCCCACATACAGAGGAGACCCGTTTCCCCCCGTAGCTCGAGATGCGGGATCCTTTCCCTGCTTTCAACGGGAAAGAATTCCCGGCGTTCCCGTCGCATCTCAAGAGGAGGCACTCTCAACAGGAAACGCAGGAGGAACTCCATGGTCGTACTACCATTCCAAGAGTCCCCCAGATGTCTCAGTCCATTCCAGAGGAACCTCTTTGCCCTGCACTGGCTCATCTTTCAGGCCAAGGATCGACTCACACCACGGTGGCACGTGGGACAGTCCTGTGGGAAAGCCTCGAGGGAAAGCCTCGAGGGAAAACCACAGATCCTTTGATCCACGCGACGGGAAGAGTGACATTGCTGCTACAGCCTGGAAGGAAAGCGCATGTGCATTCCCCCACTCGAGACGAGGCCTGACTCCCCTGGGGAGACTCCAGAAGTTCCCAAAAATCCACGTCAGCCCCTGAGTGGAATCCTCGGTTCCGGCCCTGACTCCACACAAGGTTTTTGGCCCCGGTATCGACGGGAGAGGAATCCCGAGAAGCACCCTAGCAACTCGCATGGGGACTGGCCTCTCCTGAGGCCACCAGGGCGGGTCCCTGAGGTCCCCGTCGTAACTCGGGAACACCTGCCGCAACTCGAGAAAATCCAGGAAGTTCTCCCTTCCAGGCGAGATGAGGCCTATTTCCAATGAGGCGTCTGGAGACTAATGACACCTAACCTCTGGAACTTCGAAAGGGTCTTTCACACCCTTGCTGCAACTCAAGTTCACCGCCATACCTGTCTCCAATCGAGAGGAAGCACGATGGTCCCGCCCAAATCCAGAGGAGCCCCGTTTCCCCCTCGTAGCTCGAGATGAGGAATCCTTTCCCTGCTTTCAACGGGAAAGAATTCCCGGCGTTCCCGTCGCATCTCAAGAGGAGGCACTCTCAACAGGAAAGGCGAGAGGAACTCCATGGTCGTACCACCATTCCAAGAGTCCCCCAGATGTCTCAGTCCATTCCAGAGGAAACTCTTTGCCCTGCACTGGCTCATCTTTCACGCCGAGGATCGACTCACACCACGGTGGCACGTGGGACAGCCCTGTGGGAAAGCCTCGAGGGAAAGCCTCGAGGGAAAAAAACAGACCCTTTGATCCACGCGACGGGAAGCGTGACATTGCTGCTACAGCCTGGAAGGAAAGCGCACGTGCATGCCCCCACACGAGACGAGGCCTGTCTCCCCTGGCGAGACTCCAGAAGTACCCAAAGATCCATATCAGCCCCTGAGAGGAATCCTCGGTTCCGGCCCTGACTCCACACAAGGTTTATGGCCCCGGTATCGACGGGAGAGGAATCCCGAGAGGCCCCCTAGCAACTCGCATGGGGACTGGCCTCTCCTGAGGCCACCAGGGCGGGTCACTGAGGTCCCCGTCGTAACTCGGGATAACCTGCCGCAACTCGAGAAAATCCAGGAAGTTCTCCCTTCCAGGCGAGATGAGGCCTATTTCCAATGAGGCGTCTGGAGGATAATGACACCTAACCTCTGGAACTTCGAAAGGGTCTTTCACACCCTTGCTGCAACTCAAGAAGTTCACCGTCATACCCGTCTCCACTCGAGAGGAAGCACGATAGTCTCGCGCACATCCAGAGGAGCCCCGTTTCCCCCTCGAAGCTCGAGATGAGGGATCCTTTCTGTGCTTTCAATGGGAAAGAATTCCCGGTGTTCCCGTCGCATCTCAAGAGGAGGTACTCTCAACAGGAAACGCAAGAGGAACTCCATGGTCGTTCCATTCCAAGAGTCCCCCAGATTTCTCAGTCCATTCCAGAGCAACCTCTTTGCCCTGCACTGGCTCATCTTTCACGCCGAGGATCGACTCACACCACGGTGGCACGTGGGACATCCCTGTGGGAAAGCCTCGAGGGAAAACCACAGATCCTTTGATCCACGCGACGGGAAGAGTGACATTGCTGCTACAGCCTGTAAGAAAAGCGGACGTGCATTCCCCCACTCGAGAAGAGGCCTGACTCACCTGGGGAGACTCCAGAAGAACCCAAAGATCCATGTCAGCCCCTGAGAGGAATCCTCGTTTCCGGCCCTGACTCCACACAAGGATTTTGGCCCCGGTATCAACGGGAAAGGAATCCCGAGAGGCCCCCTAGGAACTCGCATGGGGACTGGCCTTTCCTGAGGCCACCAGGGCGGGGCCCTGAGGTCCCCATCGTAACTCGAGAACACCTGCCGCAACTCGAGAAAATCCAGGAAGTTCTCCCTTCCAGGCGAGATGAGGCCTATTTCCGATGAGGCGTCTGGAGACTAATGACACCTAACCTCTGGAACTTCGAAAGGGTCTTTCACACCCTTGCTGCAACTCAAGAAGTTCACCGCCATACCCGTCTCCACTCGAGAGGAAGCAGGATGGTCCCGCCCACATCCAGAGGAGCCCCGTTTGCCCCTCGTAGCTCGAGATGAGGAATCCTTTCCCTGCTTTCAATGGGAAAGTATTCCCGGCCTTCCCGTCGCATCTCAAGAGGAGGCACTCTCAACAGGAAAGGCGAGAGGAACTCCATGGTCGTACCACCATTCCAAGAGTCCCCCAGATGTCTCAGTCCATTCCAGAGGAACCTCTTTGCCCTGCACTGGCTCATCTTTCACGCCTAGGATCGAATCACACCACGGTGGCACGTGGGAAAGCCCTGTGGGAAAGCCTCGAGGGAAAGCCTCGAGGGAAAACCACAGATCCTTTGATCCACGGGACGGAAAGCGTGACATTGATGCTACAGCCTGGAGGGAAAGCGCACGTGCATGCCCCCACTTGAGACGAGGCCTGACTCCCCTGGGGAGACTCCAGAAGTACCCAAAGATCCATGTCAGCCCCTGAGAGGAATCCTCGGTTCCGGCCCTGACTGCACACAAGGTTTTTGGCCCCGGTATCGACGGGAGAGAAATCCCGAGAGGCCCACTAGCAACTCGCATGGGGACTGGCCTTTCCTGAGGCCACCAGAGCGGTTCCCTGAGGTCCCCGTCGTAACTCGAGAACACCTGCCGCAACTCGAGAAAATCCAGGAAGTTCTCCCTTTCAGGCGAGATGAGGCCTATTTTCGATGAGGCGTCTGGAGACGAATGACACCTAACCTGTGGAACTTCGAAAGGGTCTTTCACACCCTTGCTGCAACTCAAGAAGTTCACCGCCATACCCGTCTCCACTCGAGAAGAAGCACGATGGTCCCGCCCACATAGAGAGGAGCCCCGTTTCCCCCTCGTAGCTCGAGATGCGGGATCCTTTCCCTGCTTTCAACGGGAAAGAATTCCCGGCGTTCCCGTCGAATCTCAAGAGGAGGCACTCTCAACAGGAAACGCAAGAGGAACTCCATGGTCGTACTACCATTCCAAAAGTCCCCCAGATGTCTCAGTCCATTCCAGAGGAACCTCTTTTCCCTGCACTGGCTCATCTTTCAGGCCAAGGATCGACTCACACCACGGTGGCACGTGGGACAGTCCTGTGGGAAAGCCTCGAGGGAAAGCCTCGAGGGAAAACCACAGATCCTTTGATCCACGGGACGGGAAGTGTGACATTGCTGCTACAGCCTGGAAGGAAAGCGCATGTGCATTCCCCCACTCGAGACGAGGCCTGACTCCCCTGGGGAGACTCCAGAAGTTCCCAAAAATCCACGTCAGCCCCTGAGTGGAATCCTCGGTTCCGGCCCTGACTCCACACAAGGTTTTTGGCCCCGGTATCGACGGGAGAGGAATCCCGAGAAGCACCCTAGCAACTCGCATGGGGACTGGCCTCTCCTGAGGCCACCAGGGCGGGTCCCTGAGGTCCCCGTCGTAACTCGAGAACACCTGCCGCAACTCGAGAAAATCCAGGAAGTTCTCCCTTCCAGGCGAGATGAGGCCTATTTCCGATTAGGCGTCTGGAGACTAATGACACCTAACTTCTGGAACTTCGAAAGGGTCTTTCACACCCTTGCTGCAACTCAAGAAGTTCACCGCCAAACCCGTCTCCACTCGAGAGGAAGCACGATGGTCCCGCCCACATAGAGAGGAGCCCCGTTTCCCCCTCGTAGCTCGAGATGAGGGATCCTTTCCCTGCTTTCAACGGGAAAGAATTCCCGGCGTTCCCGTCGCATCTCAAGAGGAGGCACTCTCAACAGGAAAGGCGAGAGGAACTCCACGGTCGTACCACCATTCCAAGAGTCCCCCAGATGTCTCAGTCCATTCCAGAGGAAACTCTTTGCCCTGCACTGGCTCATCTTTCACGCCGAGGATCGACTCACACCACGGTGGCACGTGGGACAGCCCTGTGGGAAAGCCTCGAGGGAAAGCCTCGAGGGAAAAAAAGAGACCCTTTGATCCACGCGACGGGAAGCGTGACATTCCTGCTACAGCCTGGAAGGAAAGGGCACGTGCATGCCCCCACTCGAGACGAGGCCTGTCTCCCCTGGCGAGACTCCAGAAGTACCCAAAGATCCATATCAGCCCCTGAGAGGAATCCTCGGTTCCGGCCCTGACTCCACACAAGGTTTATGGCCCCGGTATCGACGGGAGAGGAATCCCGAGAGGCCCCCTAGCAACTCGCATGGGGACTGGCCTCTCCTGAGGCCACCAGGGCGGGTCCCTGAGGTCCCCGTCGTAACTCGGGATAACCTGCCGCAACTCGAGAAAATCCAGGAAGTTCTCCCTTCCAGGCGAGATGAGGCCTATTTCCGATGAGGCGTCTGGAGAATAATGACACCTAACCTCTGGAACTTCGAAAGGGTCTTTCACACCCTTGCTGCAACTCAAGAAGTTCACCGTCATACCCGTCTCCACTCGAGAGGAAGCACGATAGTCTCGCGCACATCCAGAGGAGCCCCGTTTCCCCCTCGAAGCTCGAGATGAGGGATCCTTTCTGTGCTTTCAATGGGAAAGAATTCCCGGTGTTCCCGTCGCATCTCAAGAGGAGGCACTCTCAACAGGAAACGCAAGAGGAAATCCATGGTCGTACCATTCCAAGAGTCCCCCAGATTTCTCAGTCCATTCCAGAGCAACCTCTTTGCCCTGCACTGGCTCATCTTTCACGCCGAGGATCAACTCACACCACGGTGGCACGAGGGACAGCCCTGTGGGAAAGCCTCGAGGGAAAACCACAGATCCTTTGATCCACGCGACGGGAAGAGTGACATTGCTGCTACAGCCTGTAAGAAAATCGGACGTGCATGCCCCCACTCGAGAAGAGGCCTGACTCACCTGGGGAGACTCCAGAAGTACCCAAAGACCCATGTCAGCCCCTGAAAGGAATCCTCGGTTCCGGCCCTGACTCCACACAAGGATTTTGGCCCCGGTATCAACGGGAGAGGAATCCCGAGAGGCCCCCTAGGAACTCGCATGGGGACTGGCCTCTCCTGAGGCCACCAGGGCGGGGCCCTGAGGTCCCCATCGTAACTCGAGAACACCTGCCGCAACTCGAGAAAATCCAGGAAGTTCTCCCTTCCAGGCGAGATGAGGCCTATTTCCGATGAGGCGTCTGGAGACTAATGACACCTAACCTCTGGAACTTCGAAAGGGTCTTTCACACCCTTGCTGCAACTCAAGAAGTTCACCGCCATACCCGTCTCCACTCGAGAGGAAGCACGATGGTCCCGCCCACATCCAGAGGAGCCCCGTTTGCCCCTCGTAGCTCGAGATGAGGAATCCTTTCCCTGCTTTCAATGGGAAAGAATTCCCGGCCTTCCCGTCGAATCTCAAGAGGAGTCACTCTCAACAGGAAAGGCGAGAGGAACTCCATGGTCGTACCACCATTCCAAGAGTCCCCCAGATGTCTCAGTCCATTCCAGAGGAACCTCTTTGCCCTGCACTGGCTCATCTTTCACGCCGAGGATCGACTCACACCACGGTGGCACGTGGGACAGCCCTGTGGGAAAGCCTCGAGGGAAAGCCTCGAGGGAAAACCACAGATCCTTTGATCCACGGGACGGAAAGCGTGACATTGATGCTACAGCCTGGAGGGAAAGCGCACGTGCATGCCCCCACTCGAGACGAGGCCTGACTCCCCTGGGGAGACTCCAGAAGTACCCAAAGATCCATGTCAGGACCTGAGAGGAATCCTCGGTTCCGACCCTGACTCCACACAAGATTTTTGGCCCCGGTATCGACGGGAGAGGAATCCCGAGAGGCCCCCTAGCAACTCGCATGGGGACTGGCCTTTCCTGAGGCCACCAGGGCGGTTCCCTGAGGTCCCCGTCGTAACTCGAGAACACCTGCCGCAACTCGAGAAAATCCAGTAAGTTCTCCCTTTCAGGCGAGATGAGGCCTATTTTCGATGAGGCGTCTGGAGACTAATGACACCTAACCTCTGGAACTTCGAAAGGGTCTTTCACACCCTTGCTGCAACTCAAGAAGTTCACCGCCATACCCGTCTCCACTCGAGAGGAAGCACGATGGTCCCGCCCACATCCAGAGGAGCCCCGTTTCCCCCTCGGAGCTCGAGATGAGGGATCCTTTCCCTGCTTTCAACGGGAAAGAATTCCCGGTGTTCCCGTCGCATCTCAAGAGGAGGCACTCTAAACAGGAAAGGCGAGAGGAACTCCATGGTCGTACCACCATTCCAAGAGTCCCCCAGATGTCTCAGTCCATTCCAGAGGAAACTCTTTTCCCTGCACTGGCTCATCTTTCAGGCCAAGGATCGACTCACACCACGGTGGCACGTGGGACAGTCCTGTGGGAAAGCCTCGAGGGAAAGCCTCGAGGGAAAACCACAGATCCTTTGATCCACGGGACGGGAAGTGTGACATTGCTGCTACAGCCTGGAAGGAAAGCGCATGTGCATTCCCCCACTCGAGACGAGGCCTGACTCCCCTGGGGAGACTCCAGAAGTTCCCAAAAATCCACGTCAGCCCCAGAGTGGAATCCTCGGTTCCGGCCCTGACTCCACACAAGGTTTTTGGCCCCGGTATCGACGGGAGAGGAATCCCGAGAAGCACCCTAGCAACTCGCATGGGGACTGGCCTCTCCTGAGGCCACCAGGGCGGGTCCCTGAGGTCCCCGTCGTAACTCGAGAACACCTGCCGCAACTCGAGAAAATCCAGGAAGTTCTCCCTTCCAGGCGAGATGAGGCCTATTTCCGATTAGGCGTCTGGAGACTAATGACACCTAACTTCTGGAACTTCGAAAGGGTCTTTCACACCCTTGCTGCAACTCAAGAAGTTCACCGCCAAACCCGTCTCCACTCGAGAGGAAGCACGATGGTCCCGCCCACATAGAGAGGAGCCCCGTTTCCCCCTCGTAGCTCGAGATGAGGGATCCTTTCCCTGCTTTCAACGGGAAAGAATTCCCGGCGTTCCCGTCGCATCTCAAGAGGAGGCACTCTCAACAGGAAAGGCGAGAGGAACTCCACGGTCGTACCACCATTCCAAGAGTCCCCCAGATGTCTCAGTCCATTCCAGAGGAAACTCTTTGCCCTGCACTGGCTCATCTTTCACGCCGAGGATCGACTCACACCACGGTGGCACGTGGGACAGCCCTGTGGGAAAGCCTCGAGGGAAAGCCTCGAGGGAAAAAAAGAGACCCTTTGATCCACGCGACGGGAAGCGTGACATTCCTGCTACAGCCTGGAAGGAAAGGGCACGTGCATGCCCCCACTCGAGACGAGGCCTGTCTCCCCTGGCGAGACTCCAGAAGTACCCAAAGATCCATATCAGCCCCTGAGAGGAATCCTCGGTTCCGGCCCTGACTCCACACAAGGTTTATGGCCCCGGTATCGACGGGAGAGGAATCCCGAGAGGCCCCCTAGCAACTCGCATGGGGACTGGCCTCTCCTGAGGCCACCAGGGCGGGTCCCTGAGGTCCCCGTCGTAACTCGGGATAACCTGCCGCAACTCGAGAAAATCCAGGAAGTTCTCCCTTCCAGGCGAGATGAGGCCTATTTCCGATGAGGCGTCTGGAGAATAATGACACCTAACCTCTGGAACTTCGAAAGGGTCTTTCACACCCTTGCTGCAACTCAAGAAGTTCACCGTCATACCCGTCTCCACTCGAGAGGAAGCACGATAGTCTCGCGCACATCCAGAGGAGCCCCGTTTCCCCCTCGAAGCTCGAGATGAGGGATCCTTTCTGTGCTTTCAATGGGAAAGAATTCCCGGTGTTCCCGTCGCATCTCAAGAGGAGGCACTCTCAACAGGAAACGCAAGAGGAAATCCATGGTCGTACCATTCCAAGAGTCCCCCAGATTTCTCAGTCCATTCCAGAGCAACCTCTTTGCCCTGCACTGGCTCATCTTTCACGCCGAGGATCAACTCACACCACGGTGGCACGAGGGACAGCCCTGTGGGAAAGCCTCGAGGGAAAACCACAGATCCTTTGATCCACGCGACGGGAAGAGTGACATTGCTGCTACAGCCTGTAAGAAAATCGGACGTGCATGCCCCCACTCGAGAAGAGGCCTGACTCACCTGGGGAGACTCCAGAAGTACCCAAAGACCCATGTCAGCCCCTGAAAGGAATCCTCGGTTCCGGCCCTGACTCCACACAAGGATTTTGGCCCCGGTATCAACGGGAGAGGAATCCCGAGAGGCCCCCTAGGAACTCGCATGGGGACTGGCCTCTCCTGAGGCCACCAGGGCGGGGCCCTGAGGTCCCCATCGTAACTCGAGAACACCTGCCGCAACTCGAGAAAATCCAGGAAGTTCTCCCTTCCAGGCGAGATGAGGCCTATTTCCGATGAGGCGTCTGGAGACTAATGACACCTAACCTCTGGAACTTCGAAAGGGTCTTTCACACCCTTGCTGCAACTCAAGAAGTTCACCGCCATACCCGTCTCCACTCGAGAGGAAGCACGATGGTCCCGCCCACATCCAGAGGAGCCCCGTTTGCCCCTCGTAGCTCGAGATGAGGAATCCTTTCCCTGCTTTCAATGGGAAAGAATTCCCGGCCTTCCCGTCGAATCTCAAGAGGAGTCACTCTCAACAGGAAAGGCGAGAGGAACTCCATGGTCGTACCACCATTCCAAGAGTCCCCCAGATGTCTCAGTCCATTCCAGAGGAACCTCTTTGCCCTGCACTGGCTCATCTTTCACGCCGAGGATCGACTCACACCACGGTGGCACGTGGGACAGCCCTGTGGGAAAGCCTCGAGGGAAAGCCTCGAGGGAAAACCACAGATCCTTTGATCCACGGGACGGAAAGCGTGACATTGATGCTACAGCCTGGAGGGAAAGCGCACGTGCATGCCCCCACTCGAGACGAGGCCTGACTCCCCTGGGGAGACTCCAGAAGTACCCAAAGATCCATGTCAGGACCTGAGAGGAATCCTCGGTTCCGACCCTGAATCCACACAAGATTTTTGGCCCCGGTATCGACGGGAGAGGAATCCCGAGAGGCCCCCTAGCAACTCGCATGGGGACTGGCCTTTCCTGAGGCCACCAGGGCGGTTCCCTGAGGTCCCCGTCGTAACTCGAGAACACCTGCCGCAACTCGAGAAAATCCAGTAAGTTCTCCCTTTCAGGCGAGATGAGGCCTATTTTCGATGAGGCGTCTGGAGACTAATGACACCTAACCTCTGGAACTTCGAAAGGGTCTTTCACACCCTTGCTGCAACTCAAGAAGTTCACCGCCATACCCGTCTCCACTCGAGAGGAAGCACGATGGTCCCGCCCACATCCAGAGGAGCCCCGTTTCCCCCTCGGAGCTCGAGATGAGGGATCCTTTCCCTGCTTTCAACGGGAAAGAATTCCCGGTGTTCCCGTCGCATCTCAAGAGGAGGCACTCTCAACAGGAAAGGCGAGAGGAACTCCATGGTCGTACCACCATTCCAAGAGTCCCCCAGATGTCTCAGTCCATTCCAGAGGAAACTCTTTGCCCTGCACTGGCTCATCTTTCACGCCGAGGATCGACTCACACCACGGTGGCACGTGGGACAGCCCTGTGGGAAAGCCTCAAGAGAAAACCGCAGATCCTTTGATCCACAAGACGGGAAGCGTGACATTGCTGCTACAGCCTGGAAGGAAAGCGCACGTGCATGCCCCCACTCGAGACGTTGCCTGACTCCCCTGGGGAGCCTCCAGAAGTACCCAAAGATCCATGTCAGCCCCTGAGAGGAATCCTCGGTTCCGGCCCTAACTCCACACAAGGTTTTTGGCCCCAGTATTGACGGGAGAGGAATCCCCAGAGGCGCCCTGGCAATTCGCATGGAGACTGGCCTTTCCTGAGGCCACCGGGGCGGGTCCCTGAGGTCCCCGTCGTAACTCGAGAACACCTGCCGCAACTCGAGAAAATCCAGGAAGTTCTCCCTTACAGGCGAGATGAGACCTATTTCCAATGAGGCGTCCGGAGACTAATGACACCTAACCTCTGGAAATTCGAAAGGGTCTTTCTCACCCTTGCTGCAAATCAAGAAGTTCACCGCCATACCCGTCTCCACTCGAGAGAAAGCACAATGGTCCCGCTCACATACAGAGGAGACCCGTTTCCCCCTCGTAGCTCGAGATGCGGGATCCTTTCCCTGCTTTCAACGGGAAAGAATTCCCGGCGTTCCCGTCGCATCTCAAGAGGAGGCACTCTCAACAGGAAACGCAAGAGGAACTCCATGGTCGTACTACCATTCCAAGAGTCCCCCAGATGTCTCAGTCCATTCCAGAGGAACCTCTTTGCCCTGCACTGGCTCATCTTTCAGGCCAAGGATCGACTCACACCACGGTGGCACGTGGGACAGTCCTGTGGGAAAGCCTCGAGGGAAAGCCTCGAGGGAAAACCACAGATCCTTTGATCCACGCGACGGGAAGAGTGACATTGCTGCTACAGCCTGGAAGGAAAGCGCATGTGCATTCCCCCACTCGAGACGAGGCCTGACTCCCCTGGGGAGACTCCAGAAGTTCCCACAAATCCACGTCAGCCCCTGAGTGGAATCCTCGGTTCCGGCCCTGACTCCACACAAGGTTTTTGGCCCCGGTATTGACGGGAGAGGAATCCCGAGAAGCACCCTAGCAACTCGCATGGGGACTGGCCTTTCCTGAGGCCACCAGGGCGGGTCCCTGAGGTCCCCTTCGTAACTCGAGAACACCTGCCGCAACTCGAGAAAATCCAGGAAGTTCTCCCTTCCAGGCGAGATGAGGCCTATTTCCGATGAGGCGTCTGGAGAATAATGACACCTAACCTCTGGAACTTCGAAAGGGTCTTTCACACCCTTGCTGCAACTCAAGAAGTTCACCGTCATACCCGTCTCCACTCGAGAGGAAGCACGATAGTCTCGCCCACATCCAGAGGAGCCCCGTTTCCCCCTCGAAGCTCGAGATGAGGGATCCTTTCTGTGCTTTCAATGGGAAAGAATTCCCGGTGTTCCCGTCGCATCTCAAGAGGAGGCACTCTCAACAGGAAACGCAAGAGGAACTCCATGGTCGTACCGTTCCAAGAGTCCCCCAGATTTCTCAGTCCATTCCAGAGCAACCTCTCTGCCCTGCACTGGCTCATCTTTCACGCCGAGGATCGACTCACACCACGGTGGCACGAGGGACAGCCCTGTGGGAAAGCCTCGAGGGAAAACCACAGATCCTTTGATCCACGCGACGGGAAGAGTGACATTGCTGCTACAGCCTGTAAGAAAAGCGGACGTGCATGCCCCCACTCGAGAAGAGGCCTGACTCACCTGGGGAGACTCCAGAAGTACCCAAAGACCCATGTCAGCCCCTGAAAGGAATCCTCGGTTCCGGCCCTGACTCCACACAAGGATTTTGGCCCCGGTATCAACGGGAGAGGAATCCCGAGAGGCCCCCTAGGAACTCGCATGGGGACTGGCCTTTCCTGAGGCCACCAGGGCGGGGCCCTGAGGTCCCCATCGTAACTCGAGAACACCTGCCGCAACTCGAGAAAATCCAGGAAGTTCTCCCTTCCAGGCGAGATGAGGCCTATTTCCGATGAGGCGTCTGGAGACTAATGACACCTAACCTCTGGAACTTCGAAAGGGTCTTTCACACCCTTGCTGCAACTCAAGAAGTTCACCGCCATACCCGTCTCCACTCGAGAGGAAGCACGATGGTCCCGCCCACATCCAGAGGAGCCCCGTTTGCCCCTCGTAGCTCGAGATGAGGAATCCTTTCCCTGCTTTCAATAGGAAAGAATTCCCGGCCTTCCCGTCGAATCTCAAGAGGAGGCGCTCTCAACAGGAAAGGCGAGAGGAACTCCATGGTTGTACCACCATTCCAAGAGTCCCCCAGATGTCTCAGTCCATTCCAGAGGAACCTCTTTGCCCTGCACTGGCTCATCTTTCACGCCGAGGATCGACTCACACCACGGTGGCACGTGGGACAGCCCTGTGGGAAAGCCTCGAGGGAAAACCACAGATCCTTTGATCCACGGGACGGAAAGAGTGACATTGATGCTACAGCCTGGAGGGAAAGCGCACGTGCATGCCCCCACTCGAGACGAGGCCTGACTCCCCTGGGGAGACTCCAGAAGTACCCAAAGATCTATGTCAGGACCTGAGAGGAATCCTCGGTTCCGGCCCTGACTCCACACAAGATTTTTGGCCCCGGTATCGACGGGAGAGGAATCCCGAGAGGCCCCCTAGCAACTCGCATGGGGACTGGCCTTTCCTGAGGCCACCAGGGCGGTTCCCTGAGGTCCCCGTCGTAACTCGAGAACACCTGCCGCAACTCGAGAAAATCCAGTAAGTTCTCCCTTTCAGGCGAGATGAGGCCTATTTTCGATGAGGCGTCTGGAGACTAATGACACCTAACCTCTGGAACTTCGAAAGGGTCTTTCACACCCTTGCTGCAACTCAAGAAGTTCACCGCCATACCCGTCTCCACTCGAGAGGAAGCACGATGGTCCCGTCCACATCCAGAGGAGCCCCGTTTCCCCCTCGGAGCTCGAGATGAGGGATCCTTTCCCTGCTTTCAACGGGAAAGAATTCCCGGTGTTCCCGTCGCATCTCAAGAGGAGGCACTCTCAACAGGAAAGGCGAGAGGAACTCCATGGTCGTACCACCATTCCAAGAGTCCCCCAGATGTCTCAGTCCATTCCAGAGGAACGTATTTGCCCTGCACTGGCTCATCTTTCAGGCCGAGGATCGACTCACACCACGGTGGCACGTGGGACAGCCCTGTGGGAAAGCCTCAAGCGAAAACCGCAGATCCTTTGATCCACAAGACGGGAAGCGTGACATTGCTGCTACAGCCTGGAAGGAAAGCGCACGTGCATGCCCCCACTCGAGACGTTGCCTGACTCCCCTGGGGAGCCTCCAGAAGTACCCAAAGATCCATGTCAGCCCCTGAGAGGAATCCTCGGTTCCGGCCCTAACTCCACACAAGGTTTTTGGCCCCAGTATTGACGGGAGAGGAATCCCCAGAGGCGCCCTGGCAATTCGCATGGAGACTGGCCTTTCCTGAGGCCACCAGGGCGGGTCCCTGAGGTCCCCGTCGTAACTCGAGAACACCTGCCGCAACTCGAGAAAATCCAGGAAGTTCTCCCTTCCAGGCGAGATGAGACCTATTTCCAATGAGGCGTCCGGAGACTAATGACACCTAACCTCTGGAAATTCGAAAGGGTCTTTCTCACCCTTGCTGCAAATCAAGAAGTTCACCGCCATACCCGTCTCCACTCGAGAGAAAGCACAATGGTCCCGCTCACATACAGAGGAGACCCGTTTCCCCCTCGTAGCTCGAGATGCGGGATCCTTTCCCTGCTTTCAACGGGAAAGAATTCCCGGCGTTCCCGTCGCATCTCAAGAGGAGGCACTCTCAACAGGAAACCCAAGAGGAACTCCATGGTCGTACCACCATTCCAAGAGTCCCCCAGATGTCTCAGTCCATTCCAGAGCAACCTCTTTGCCCTGCACTGGCTCATCTTTCACGCCGAGGATCCACTCACACCACGGTGGCACGAGGGACAGCCCTGGGGGAAATCCTCGAGGGAAAGCCTCGAGGGAAAACCACAGATCCTTTGATCCACGCGACGGGAAGCGTGACATTGCTGCTACAGCCTGGAAGGAATGCGCACGTGCATGCCCCCACTCGAGACGAGGCCTGACCCCCCTGGGGAGACTCCAGAAGTACCCAAAGATCCTTATCAGCCCCTGAGAGGAATCCTCGGTTCCGGCCCTGACTCCACACAAGGGTTTTGGCCCCGGTATCGTCGGGAGAGGAATACAGAGAGGCCCCCTAGCAACTCGCATTGGGACTGACCTTTCCTGAGGCCACCAGGGCGGGTCCCTGAGGTCCCCGTCGTAATTCGGGATCACCTGCCGCAACTCGAGAAAATCCAGGAAGTTCTCCCTTCCAGGCGAGATGAGGCCTATTTCCGATGAGGCGTCTGGAGACTAATGACACCTAACCTGTGGAACTTCGAAAGGGTCTTTCACACCCTTGCTGCAACTCAAGAAGTTCACCGCCATACCCGTCTCCACTCGAGAGGAATCACCATGGTCCCGCCCACATCCAGAGGATCCCCGTTTCCCCCTCGGAGCTCGAGATGAGGGATCCTTGACCTGCTTTCAACGGGAAAGAATTCCCGGCGTTCCCGGCGCATCTCAAGAGGAGGCACTCTCAACAGGAAAGGCGAGAGGAACTCCATGGTCGTACCACCATTCCAAGAGTCCCCCAGATGTCTCAGTCCATTCCAGAGGAACCTCTTTTCCCTGCACTGGCTCATCTTTCAGGCCAAGGATCGACTCACACCACGGTGGCACGTGGGACAGTCCTGTGGGAAAGCCTCGAGGGAAAGCCTCGAGGGAAAACCACAGATCCTTTGATCCACGCCACGGGAAGCGTGACATTGCTGCTACAGCCTGGAAGGAAAGCGCATGTGCATTCCCCCACTCGAGAAGAGGCCTGACTCCCCTGGGGAGACTCCAGAAGTTCCCACAAATCCACGTCAGCCCCTGAGTGGAATCCTCGGTTCCGGCCCTGACTCCACACAAGGTTTTTGGCCCTGGTATCGACGGGAGAGGAATCCCGAGAAGCACCCTAGCAACTCGCATGGGGACTGGCCTTTCCTGAGGCCACCAGGGCGGGTCCCTGAGGTCCCCTTCGTAACTCGAGAACACCTGCCGCAACTCGAGAAAATCCAGGAAGTTCTCCCTTCCAGGCGAGATGAGGCCTATTTCCGATGAGGCGTCTGGAGAATAATGACACCTAACCTCTGGAACTTCGAAAGGGTCTTTCACACCCTTGCTGCAACTCAAGAAGTTCACCGCCATACCCGTCTCCACTCGAGAAGAAGCACGATCGTCCCACCCACAACCAGAGGAGCCCCGTTTCCCCCTCGTAGCTCGAGATGAGGGATCCTTTCCGTGCTTTCAATGGGAAAGAATTCCCGGTGTTCCCGTCGCATTTCAAGAGGAGGCACTCTCAACAGGAAACGCAAGAGGAACTCCATGGTAGTACCACCATTCCAAGAGTCCCCCAGATGTCTCAGTCCATTCCAGAGCAAACTCTTTGCCCTGCACTGGCTCATCTTTCACGCCGAGGATCCACTCACACCACGGTGGCACGTGGGACAGCCCTGGGGGTAATCCTCGAGGGAAAGCATCGAGGGAAAACCACAGATCCTTTGATCCACGCGACGGGAAGCGTGACATTGCTGCTACAGCCTGGAAGGAAAGCGCACGTGCATGCCCCCACTCGAGACGAGGCCTGACGCCCCTGGGGAGACTCCAGAAGTACCCATAGATCCTTATCAGCCCCTGAGAGGAATCCTCGGTTCCGGCCCTGACTCCACACAAGGGTTTTGGCCCCGGTATCGTCGGGAGAGGAATACAGAGAGGCCCCCTAGCAACTCGCATTGGGACTGACCTTTCCTGAGGCCACCAGGGCGGGTCCCTGAGGTCCCCGTCGTAATTCGGGATCACCTGCCGCAACTCGAGAAAATCCAGGAAGTTCTCCCTTCCAGGCGAGATGAGGCCTATTTCCGATGAGGCGTCTGGAGACTAATGACACCTAACCTCTGGAACTTCGAAAGGGTCTTTCACACCCTTGCTGCAACTCAAGAAGTTCACCGCCATACCCGTCTCCACTCGAGAGGAAGCACCATGGTCCCGCCCACATCCAGAGGATCCCCGTTTCCCCCTCGGAGCTCCAGATGAGGGATCCTTGACCTGCTTTCAACGGGAAAGAATTCCCGGCGTTCCCGTCGCATCTCAAGAGGAGGCACTCTCAACAGGAAAGGCGAGAGGAACTCCATGGTCGTACCACCATTCCAAGAGTCCCCCAGATGTCTCAGTCCATTCCAGAGGAACCTCGTTGCCCTGCACTGGCTCATCTTTCACGCCGAGGATCGACTCACACCACGGTGGCACGTGGGACAGCTCTGTGGGAAAGCCTCCAGGGAAAGCCTAGAGGGAAAACCACAGATCCTTTGATCCACGCGACGGGAAGAGTGACATTGCTGCTACAGCATGGAAGGAAAGCGCACGTGCGTGGCCCGACTCGAGACGAGGCCTGACTCCCCTGGGGAGACTCCAGAAGTACCCAAAGATCATGTCAGCCCCTGAGAGGAATCCTCGGTTCCGGCCCTGACTCCAAAAAATTCTTTTGGCCCCGGTATCGACGGGAGAGGAATCCCGAGAGGCCCCCTAGCAACTCGCATGGGGACTGGCCTCTCCTGAGGCCACCAGGGCGGGTCCCTGAGGTCCCCGTCGTAACTCGAGAACACCTGCCGCAACTCGAGAAAATCCAGGAAGTTCTCCCTTCCAGGCGAGATGAGGCCTATTTCCGATGAGGCGTCTGGAGACTAATGACACCTAACCCCTGGAACGTCGAAAGGGTCTTTCACACCCTTGCTACAACTCAAGAAGTTCACCGCCATTCCGGTCTCCACTCGAGAGGAAGCACGATCGTCCCGCCCTCATCCAGAGGAGCCCCGTTTCCCCCTCGTAGCTCGAGATGAGGGATCCTTTCCCTGCTTTCAACGGGAAAGAATTCCCGGAATTCCCGTCGCACCTCAAGGGGAGGCACTCTCAACAGGAAAGGCGAGAGGAACTCCATGGTCGTACCACCATTCCAAGAGTCCCCCAGATGTCTCAGTCCATTCAAGAGGAACCTGTTTGCCCTGCACTGGCTCATCTTTCACGCCGAGGATCGACTCACACCACGGTGGCACTAGGGACAGCCCTGTGGGAAAGCCTCGAGGGAGAACCACAGATCGTTTGATCCACGCGACCGGAAGCGTGACATTGCTGCTACAGCGTTGAAGGAAAGCGCACGTGCATGACCCCACTCGAGACGAGTCCTGACTCCCCTGGGGAGACTCCAGAAGTACCCAAAGATCCATGTCAGCCCCTGAGAGGAATCCTCGGTTCCGGCCCTGACTCCACACAAGGTTTTTGGCCCCAGTATCGACGGGAGAGGAATCCCGAGAGGCCACATAGCAACTCGCATTGGGACTGACCTTTCCTGAGGCCACCAGGGCGGGTCCCTGAGGTCCCCGTTGTAACTCGAGAACACCTGCCGCAACTCGAGAAAATCCAGGAAGTTCTCCCTTCCAGGCGAGATGAGGCCTCTTTCCGATGAGGCGTCTGGAGACTAATGACACCTAACCTCTGGAACGTCGAAAGGGTCTTTCACAGCCTTGCTGCAACTCAAGAAGTTCACCGCCATACCCGTCTCCACTCGAGAGGAAGCACGATGGTCCCGCCCACATCCAGAGGAGCCCCGTTTCCCCCTCGTAGCTCGAGATGAGGGATCCTTTCCCTGCTTTCAACGGGAAAGAATTCCCGCTGTTCCCATCGCATCTCAAAAAGGAGGCACTCTCAACAGGAAAGGCTAGAGGAACTCCAAGCTCGTACCACCATTCCAAGAGTCCCCCAGATGTCTCAGTCCATTCCAGAGGAACCTCCTTGCCCTGCACTGGCTCATCTTTCACGCTGAGAATCGACTCACACCACGGTGGCACGTGGGACAGCCCTGTGGGAAAGCCTCGATGGAAAGCCTAGAGGGAAAACCACAGATCCTTTGATCCACGCGACGGGAGGCGTGACATTGCTGCTACAGCCTGGATGGAAAGCGCACGTGGATGCCCCCACTCGAGACGAGGCCTGACTCCCATGGAGAGACTCCAGAAGTACCCAAAGATCCATGTCAGCCCCTGAGAGGAATCCTCGGTTCCGGCCCTGACTCCACACATGGTTTTTGGCCTCGGTATCGATGGGAGAGGAATCCCGAGAGGTCCCCTAGCAACTTCCATGGGGAATGGCCTTTCCTGAGGCCACCAGGCCGGGTCCCTGAGTTCCCCGTAGTAACTCGAGAACACCTGCCGCAACTCGAGAAAATCCAGGAAGTTCTCCCTTCCAGGCGAGATGAGGCCTATTTCCGATGAGGCGTCTGGAGACTAATGACACCTAACCTGTGGAAATTCGAATGGGTCTTTCACACCCTTGCTGCAACTCAAGAAGTTCACCGCCATACCGGTATCCACTCGAGAGGAAGCACTATGGTCCCGCCCACATCCAGAGGAGCCCCGTTTCCCCCTCGTAGCTCGAGATGAGGGATCCTTTCCCTGCTTTCAACGGGAAAGAGTTCCCAGCGTTCCCGTCGCATCTCAAGAGGAGGCACTCTCAACAGGTAAGGCGAGAGGAACTCCATGGTCGTACCACGATGCCAAGAGTCCCCCAGATGTCTCAGTCCATTCCAGAGGAACCTCTTTGCCCTGCACTGGCTCATCTTTCACGCCGAGGATCGACTCACATCACGGTGGCACTTGGGACAGCCATGTGGGAAAGCCTCGAGGAAAAGCCTCGAGGGAAAACCACAGATCCTTTGATCCACGCGACGGGAAGCGTGACATTGCTGCTACAGCCTGGAAGGAAAGCGCACGTGCATGCCCCCACACGAGACGAAGCCTGACTCCCCTGGGGAGACTCCAGAAGTACCCAAAGATCCATGTCAGCCCCTGAGAGGAATCCTCGGTTCCGGCCCTGACTCCACACAGGGTTTTTGGCCCCAGTATCGACGGGAGAGGAATCCCAAGAGGCCCCCTAGCAACTCGCATGGGGACTGGCCTCTCCTGAGGCCACCAGGGCGGGTCCCTGAGGTCCCCGTCGTAACTCGAGAACACCTGCCGGAACTCGAGTAAATCCAGGAAGTTCTCACTTCCAGGCGAGATGAGGCCTATTTCAGATGAGGCGTCTGGAGTCTAATGACACCTAACCTCTGGAACTTCGAAAGGGTCTTTCACACCCTTGCTGCAACTCAAGAAGTTCACTGCCATACCCGTCTCCACTCCAGTGTAAGCACGATGGTCCCGCCTACAAAGAGAGGAGCCCCGTTTCCCCCTCGTAGCTCCAGATGAGGGATCATTTCCCTGCTTTCCACAGGAAAGAATTCCCGGCGTTCCCGTCGCATCTCAAGAAGAGGCACTCTCAACAGGAACGGCTAGAGGAGCTCCATGGTCGTACCACCATTCCAAGAGTCCCCCAGATGTCTCAGTCCATTCCAGAGGAACCCCTTTGCCCTGCACTGGCTCATCTTTCACGCCGAGAATCGACTCACACCATGGTGGCACGTGGGACAGCCCTGTGGGAAAGCCTCGAGGGAAAGCCTCGAGGGAAAACCACAGATCCTTTGATCCACGTGACGGGAAGCGTGACATTGCTGCTACAGCCTGGAAGGAAAGTGCAGGTGCATGCCCCCACACGAGACGAGGCCTGTCTCCCCTGGCGAGACTCCAGAAGTACCCAAAGATCCATGTCAGCCCCTGAGAGGAATCCTCGGTTCCGGCCCTGACTCCACACAAGGTTTTTGGCCCCGGTATCAACGGGAGAGGAATCCCGAGAGGCCCCCTAGCAACTCTCATGGGGACTGGCCTCTCCTGAAGCCACCAGGGCGGGTCCCTGAGGTCCCAGTCGTAACTCGAGAACACCTGCCGCAACTCGAGAAAATCCAGGAAGTTCTCCCTTCAAGGCGAGATGAGGCCTATTTCCGATGAGGCGTCTGGAGACTAATGACACCTAACCTCTGGAACTTCGAAAGGGTCTTTCACACCCTTGCTGCAACTCAAGAAGTTCATCGCCATACCCGTCTCCACTCGAGAGGAAGCCCGATGGTCCCGCCCACATCCAGAGGAGCCCCGTTTCCCCCTCGTAGCTCGAGATGAGGGATCCTTTCCCTGCTTTCAACGGGAAAGAATTCCCGGCGTTCCCGTCGGATCTCAAGAGGAGGCACTCTCAACAGGAAAGGCGAGCGGAACTCCATGGTCGTACCACCATTCCAAGAGTCCCCCAGATGTCTCAGTCCATTCCAGAGGAACCTCTTTGCCCTGCACTGGCTCATCTTTCACGCCGAGGATCGACTCACACCACGGTGGCACGTGGGACAGCCCTGTGGGAAAGGCTCGAGGGAAAGCTTCGAGGGAAAACCACAGATCCTTTGATCCAAGCGACGGGAAGCGTGACATTGCTGCTACAGCCTGGAAGGAAAGTGCACGTGCATGCCCCCACTCGAGACGAGGCCTGACTCCCCTGGGGAGACTCCAGAAGTACCCAAAGATCCATGTCAGCCCCTGAGAGGAATCCTCGGTTCTGGCCCTGACTCCACACAAGGTTTTTGGCCCCGGTATCGACGGGAGAGGAATCCCGAGTGGCCCCCTAGCAACTCGCATGGGGACTGGCCTCTCCTGAGGCCATCAGAGCGGGTCCCTGAGGTCCCCGTGTAACTCGAGAACACCTGCCGCAACTCGAGAAAATCCAGCAAGTTCTCCCTTCCAGGCGAGATGAGGCCTATTTCCGATGAGGCGTCTGGAGACTAATGACACCTAACCTCTGGAACTTCGAAAGGGTCTTTCACACCCTTGCTGCAACTCAAGAAGTTCACCGCCATACCCGTCTCCACTCGAGAGGAAGCACGATGGTCGCGCCCACATCCAGAGGAGCCCTGTTTCCCCCTCGTAGCTCGAGATGAGGGATCCTTTCCCTGCTTTCAACGGGAAAGAATTCCCGGCGTTCCCGTCGCATCTCAAGAGGAGGCACTCTCAACAGGAAAGGCGAGAGGAACTCCATGGTCATACCACCATTCCAAGAGTCCCCCAGATGTCTCAGTCCATTCCAGAGGAACCTCTTTGCCCTGCACTGGCTCATCTTTCACGCCGAGGATCGACTCACACCACGGTGGCACGTGGGACAGCCCTGTGGGAAAGCCTCGAGGGAAAGCCTCGAGGGAAAACCACAGATCCTTTGATCCACGCGACGGGAAGCGTGACATTGCTGCTACAGCCTGGAAGGAAAGCGCACGTGCATGCCCCCACTCGAGACGAGGCCTGACTCCCCTGGGGAGACTCCAGAAGTACCCAAAGATCATGTCAGCCCCTGAGAGGAATCCTCGGTTCCGGCTCTGACTCCAAAAAATTCTTTTGGCCCCGGTATCGACGGGAGAGGAATCCCGAGAGGACCCCTAGCAACTCGCATGGGGACTGGCCTCTCCTGAGGCCACCAGGGCGGGTCCCTGAGGTCCCCGTCGTAACTCGAGAACACCTGCCGCAACTCGAGAAAATCCAGGAAGTTCTCCCTTCCAGGCGAGATGAGGCCTATTTCCGATGAGGCGTCTGGAGACTAATGACACCTAACCTCTGGAACTTCGAAAGGGTCTTTCACACCCTTGCTGCAACTCAAGAAGTTCACCGCCATACCCGTCTCCACTCGAGAGGAAGCACGAAGGTCCCGCCCACATCCAGAGGAGCCCCGTTTCCCCCTCGTAGCTCGAGATGAGGGATCCTTTCCCTGCTTTCAACGGGAAAGAATTCCCGGCGTTCCCGTCGCATCTCAAGAGGAGGCACTCTCAACAGGAAAGGCGAGAGGAACTCCATGGTCGTACCACCATTCCAAGAGTCCCCCAGATGTCTCAGTCCATTCCAGAGGAACCTCTTTGCCCTGCACTGGCTCATCTTTCACGCCGAGAATCGAATCACACCATGGTGGCACGTGGGACAGCCCTGTGGGAAAGCCTCGAGGGAAAGCCTCGAGGGAAAACCACAGATCCTTTGATCCACGTGACGGGAAGCGTGACATTGCTGCTACAGCCTGGAAGGAAAGTGCAGGTGCATGCCCCCACACGAGACGAGGCCTGACTCCCCTGGAGAGACTCCAGAAGTACCCAAAGATACATGTCAGCCCCTGAGAGGAATCCTCGGTTCCGGCCCTGACTCCACACAAGGTTTTTGGCCCCGGTATCGACGGGAGAGGAATACCGAGAGGCCCCCTAGCAACTCGCATGGGGACTGGCCTCTCCTGAGGCCACCAGGGCGGGTCCCTGAGGTCCCCGTCGTAACTCGAGAACACCTGCCGCAACTCGAGAAAATCCAGGAAGTTCTCCCTTCCAGGCGAGATGAGGCCTATTTCCGATGAGGCTTCTGGAGACTAATGACACCTAACCTCTGGAACTTCGAAAGGGTCTTTCACACCCTTGCTACAACTCAAGAAGTTCACCGCCATACCCGTCTCCACTCGAGAGGAAGCACGATGGTCCCGCCCACATCCAGAGGAGCCCCGTTTCCCCCTCATATCTCGAGATGAGGGATCCTTTCCCTGCTTTCAACGGGAAAGAATTCCCGGCGTTCCCATCGCATCTCAAGAGGAGGCACTCTCAACAGGAAAGGCGAGAGGAACTCCATGGTCGTACCACCATTCCAAGAGTCCCCCAGATGTCTCAGTCCATTCCAGAGGAACCTCTTTGCCCTGCACTGGCTCATCTTTCACGCCGAGGATCGACTCACACCACGGTGGCACGTGGGACAGCCCTGTGGGAAAGCCTCGAGGGAAAGCCTCGAGGGAAAACCACAGATTCTTTGATCCACGCCACGGGAAGCGTGACATTGCTGCTACAGCCTGGAAGGAAAGCGCACGTGCATGCCCCCACTGGAGTCGAGCCTGTCTCCCCTGGGGAGACTCCAGAAGTACCCAAAGATCCATATCAGCCCCTGAGAGGAATCCTCGGTTACGGCCCTGACTCCACACAAGGTTTTTGGCCCCGGTATCGACGGGAGAGGAATCCCGAGAGGCCCCCTAGCAACTCGCATGGGGACTGGCCTCTCCTGAGGCCACCAGGGCGGGTCCCTGAGGTCCACGTCGTAACTCGGGAACACCTGCCGCAACTCGAGAAAATCCAGGAAGTTCTCCCTTCCAGGCGAGATGAGGCCTATTTCCGATGAGGCGTCTGGAGACTAATGACACCTAACTTCTGGAACTTTGAAAGGGTCTTTCACACCCTTGCTGCAACTCAAGAAGTTCACCGCCATACCCGTCTCCACTCGAGAGGAAGCACGATGGTCCCGCCCACATCCAGAGGAGCCCCGTTTCCCCCTCGTAGCTCGAGATGAGGGATCCTTTCCCTGCTTTCATCGGGAAAAAATTCCCGGCGTTCCCGTCGCATCTCAAGAGGAGGCACTCTCAACAGGAAAGGCGAGAGGAACTCCATCGTCGTACCACCATTCCAAGAGTCCCCCAGATGTCTCAGTCCATTCCAGAGGAACCTCTTTGCCCTGCACTGGCTCATCTTTCACGCCGAGGATCGACTCACACCACGGTGGCACGTGGGACAGCCCTGTGGGAAAGCCTCGAGGGAGAACCACAGATCCTTTGATCCACGCGACAGGAAGCGTGACATTGCTTCTACAGTGTGGAAGGAAAGCGCACGTGCAAGACCCCACACGAGACGAGGCCTGACTCCCCTGGGGAGACTCCAGAAGTACCCAAAGATCCATATCAGCCCCTGAGAGGAATCCTCGGTTCCGGCCCTGACTCCACACAAGGTTTTTGGCCCCAGTATCGACGGGAGAGGAATCCCGAGAGGCCCCCTAGCAACTCGCATGGGGACTGGCCTCTCCTGAGGCCACCAGGGCGGGTCCCTGAGGTCCCCGTCGTAACTCGAGAACACCTGCCGCAACTCGAGAAAATCCAGGAAGTTCTCCCTTCCAGGCGAGATGAGGCCTATTTCGGATGAGGCGTCTGGAGATAAATGACACCTAACCTCTGGAACTTCGAAAGGGTCTTTCACACCCTTGCTGCAACTCAAGAAGTTCACCGCCATACCCGTCTCCACTCGGGAGGAAGCACGATGGTCCCGCCCACATCCAGAGGAGTCCCGTTTCCCCCTCGTAGCTCGAGATGAGGGATCCTTTCCCTGCTGTCAACGGGAAAGAATTCCCGGCGTTCCCGTCGCATCTCAAGAGGAGGCACTCTCAACAGGAAAGGCGAGAGGAACTCCATGGTCGTACCACCATTCCAAGAGTCCCCCAGATGTCTCAGTCCATTCCAGAGGAACCTCTTTGCCCTGCACTGGCTCATCTTTCACGCCGAGGATCGACTCACACCACGGTGGCACGTGGGACAGCACTGTGGGAAAGCCTCGAGGGAAAGCCTCGAGGGAAAACCACAGATCCTTTGATCCACGCGACGGGAAGCGTGACATTGCTGCTACAGCCTGGAAGGAAAGCGCACGTGCATGCCCCCACTCGAGACGAGGCTTGACTACCCTGGGGACACTCCAGAAGTACCCAAAGATCCATGTCAACCCTGAGAGGATTCCTCGGTTCCGGCCCTGACTCCACACAAGGTTTTTGGCCCCGGTATGGACGGGAGAGGAATCCCGAGAGGCCCCCTAGCAACTCGCATCGGGACTGGCCTCTCCTGAGGCCACCAGGGCGGGTCCCTGAGGTCCCCGTCGTAACTCGAGAACACCTGCCGCAACTCGAGAAAATCCAGGAAGTTCTCCCTTCCAGGCGAGATGAGGCCTATTTCCGATGAGGCGTCTGGAGACTAATGACACCTAACCTCTGGAACTTCGAAAGGGTCTTTCACACCCTTGCTGCAACTCAAGAAGTTCACCGCCATACCCGTCTCCACTCGAGAGGAAGCACGATGGTCCCGCCCACATCCAAAGGAGCCCCGTTTCCCCCTCGTAGCTCGAGATGAGGGATCCTTTCCCTGCTTTCAACGGGAAAGAATTCCCGGCGTTCCCGTCGCATCTCAAGAGGAGGCACTCTCAACAGGAAAGGCGAGAGGAACTCCATGGTCGTACCACCATTCCAAGAGTCCCCCAGATGTCTCATTCCATTCCAGAGGAACCTGTTTGCCCTGCATTGGCTCATCTTTCACGCCGAGGAACGACTCACACCACGGTGGCACTAGGGACAGCCCTGTGGGAAAGCCTCGAGTGAGAACCACAGATCCTTTGATCCTCGCGACAGGAAGCGTGACATTGCTTCTACAGTGTGGAAGGAAAGCGCACGTGCATGACCCCACACGAGACGAGGCCTGACTCCCCTGGGGAGACTCCAGAAGTACCCAAAGATCCATATCAGCCCCTGAGAGGAATCCTGGGTTCCGGCCCTGACTCCACACAAAGTTTTTGGCCCCAGTATCGACGGGAGAGGAATCCCGAGAGGCCACATAGCAACTCGCATTGGGACTGACCTTTCCTGAGGCCACCAGGGCGGGTCCCTGAGGTCCCCGTTGTAACTCGAGAACACCTGCCGCAACTCGAGAAAATCCAGGAAGTTCTCCCTTCCAGGCGAGATGAGGCCTCTTTCCGATGAGGCGTCTGGAGACTAATGACACCTAACCTCTGGAACGTCGAAAGGGTCTTTCACAGGCTTGCTGCAACTCAAGAAGTTCACCGCCATACGCGTCTCCACTCGAGAGGAAGCACGATGGTCCCGCCCACATCCAGAGGAGCCCCGTTTCCCCCTCGTAGCTCGTGATGAGGGATCCTTTCCCTGCTTTCAACGGGAAAGAATTCCCGGCGTTCCCGTCGCATCTCAAGTGGAGGCACTCTCAACAGGAAAGGGGAGAGGAACTCCATGGTCGTACCACGATGCCAAGAGTCCCCCAGATGTCTCAGTCCATTCCCGAGGAACCTCTTTGCCCTGCACTGGCTCATCTTTCACGCCGAGGATCGACTCACATCACGGTGGCACGTGGGACAGGCATGTGGGATAGCCTCGAGGGAAAGCCTCGAGGGAAAACCACAGATCCTTTGATCCACGCGACGGGAAGCGTGACATTGCTGCTACAGCCTGGAAGGCAAGCACACGTGCATGCCCCCACTCGAGACGAGGCCTGACGCCCCTGGCGAGACTCCAGGAGTACCCAAAGATCCATGTCAGCCCCTGAGAGGAATCCTCGGTTCCGGACCTGACTCCACACAAGGTTTTTGTCCCTGGTATCGACGGGAGAGGAATCCCGAGAGGACCCCTAGCAACTCGCTTGGGGACTGGCCTCTCCTGAGGCCAGCAGGGCGGGTCCCTGAGGTCCCCGTCGTAACTCGAGAACACCTGCCGCAACTCGAGAAAATCCAGGAAGTTCTCCCTTCCAGGCGAGATGAGGCCTATTTCCGATGAGGCGTCTGGAGACTAATGACACCTAACCTCTGGAACTTCGAAAGGGTCTTTCACACCCTTGCTGCAACTCAAGAAGTTCACCGCCATACCCGTCTCCACTCGAGAGGAAGCACGATGGTCCCGCCCACATCCAGAGAAGCCCCGTTTCCCCCTCGTAGCTCGAGATGAGGGATCCTTTCCCTGCTTTCAACGGGAAAGAATTCCCGGCGTTCCCGTCGCATCTCAAGAGGAGGCACTCTCAACAGGAAAGGCGAGAGGAACTCCATGGTCGTACCACCATGCCAAGAGTCCCCAAGATGTCTCAGTCCTATCCAGAGGAACCTCTTTGCCCTGCACTGGCTCATCTTTCACGCCGAGGATCGACTCACACCACGGTGGCACGTGGGACAGCCCTGTGGGAAAGCCTCGAGGGAAAGCCTCGAGGGAAAACCAGAGATCCTTTGATCCACGCGACGGGAAGCGTGACATTGCTGCTACAGCCTGGAAGGAAAGCACACCTGCATGCCCCCACTCGAGACGAGGCCTGACTCCACTAGGGAGACTCCAGAAGTACCCAAAGATCCATGTTAGCCCCTGAGAGGAATCCTCGGTTCCTGCCCTGACTCCACACAAGGTTTTTGGCCCCGGTATCGACGGGAGAGGAATACCGAGAGGCCCCCTAGCAGCTCGCATCGGGACTGGCCTCTCCTGAGGCCACCAGGGCGGGTCCCTGAGGTCCCCGTCGTAACTCGAGAACACCTGCCGCAACTCGAGAAAATCCAGGAAGTTCTCCCTTCCAGGCGAGATGAGGCCTATTTCCGATGAGGCGTCTGGAGACTAATGACACCTAACCTCTGGAACTTCGAAAGGGTCTTTCACACCCTTGCTGCAACTCAAGAAGTTCACCGCCATACCCGTCTCCACTCGAGAGGAAGCACGATGGTCCCGCCCACATCCAAAGGAGCCCCGTTTCCCCCTCGTAGCTCGAGATGAGGGATCCTTTCCCTGCTTTCAACGGGAAAGAATTCCCGGCGTTCCCGTCGCATCTCAAGAGGAGGCACTGTCAACAGGAAAGGCGAGAGGAACTCCATTGTCGTACCACCATTCCAAGAGCCCCCAGATGTCTCATTCCATTCCAGAGGAACCTGTTTGCCCTGCATTGGCTCATCTTTCACGCCGACGAACGACTCACACCACGGTGGCACTAGGGACAGCCCTGTGGGAAAGCCTCGAGGGAGAACCACAGATCCTTTGATCCACGCGACAGGAAGCGTGACATTTCTTCTACAGTGTGGAAGGAAGGCGCACGTGCATGACCCCACACGAGACGAGGCCTGACTCCCCTGGGGAGACTTCAGAAGTACCCAAAGATCCATATCAGCCCCTGAGAGGAATCCTCGGTTCCGGCCCTGACTCCACACAAGGTTTTTGGCCCCAGTATCGACGGGAGAGGAATCCCGAGAGGCCACATAGCAACTCGCATTGGGACTGACCTTTCCTGAGGCCACCAGGGCGGGTCCCTGAGGTCCCCGTTGAAACTCGAGAACACCTGCCACAACTCGAGAAAATCCAGGAAGTTCTCCCTTCCAGGCGAGATGAGGCCTCTTTCCGATGAGGCTTCTGGAGACTAATGACACCTAACCTCTGGAACGTCGAAAGGGTCTTTCACAGCCTTGCTGCAACTCAAGAAGTTCACCGTCATACGCGTCTCCACTCGAGAGGAAGCACGATGGTCCCGCCCACATCCAGAGGAGCCCCGTTTCCCCCTCGTAGCTCGAGATGAGGGATCCTTTCCCTGCTTTCAACGGGAAAGAATTCCCGGCGTTCCCGTCGCATCTCAAGAGGAGGCACTCTCAACAGGAAAGGCGAGAGGAACTCCATGGTCATACCACCATTCCAAGAGTCCCCCAGATGTCTCAGTCCATTCCAGAGGAAACTCTTTGCCCTGCACTGGCTCATCTTTCACGCCGAGGATCGACTCACACCACGGTGGCACGTGGGACAGCCCTGTGGGAAAGCCTCGAGGGAAAGCCTCGAGGGACTACCACAGACCCTTTGATGCACGCGACGGGAAGCGTGACATTGCTGCTACAGCCTGGAAGGAAAGCGCACGTGCATGCTCCCACTCTAGACGAGGCCTGTCTCCCCTGGCGAGACTCCAGAAGTACCCAAAGATCCATATCAGCCCCTGAGAGGAATCCACGGTTCCGGCCCTGACTCCACACAAGGTTTTTGGCCCCGGTATCGACGGGAGAGGAATCCCGAGAGGCCCCCTAGCAACTCGCATGGGGACTGGCCTCTCCTGAGGCCACCAGGGCGGGTCCCTGAGGTCCCCGTCGTAACTCTGGATAACCTGCCGCAACTCGAGAAAATCCAGGAAGTTCTCCCTTCCAGGCGAGATGAGGCCTATTTCCGATGAGGCGTCTGGAGACTAATGAAACCTAACCTCTGGAACTTCGAAAGGGTCTTTCACACCCTTGCTGCAACTCAAGAAGTTCACCGCCATACCCGTCTCCACTCGAGAGGAAGCACGATGGTCCCGCCCACATCCAGAAGAGCCCCGTTTCCCCCTCGGAGCTCGAGATGAGGGATCCTTTCCCTGCTTTCAACGGGAAAGAATTCCCGGCGATCCCGTCGCATCTCAAGAGGAGGCACTCTCCACAGTAAAGCCGAGAGGAACTCCATGGTCGTACCACCATTCCAAGAGTCCCCCAGATGTCTCAGTCCATTCCAGAGGAACCTCTTTGCCCTGCACTGGCTCATCTTTCACGCCGAGGATCGACTCACACCACGGTGGCACGTGGGACAGCCCTGTGGGAAAGCCTCGAGTGAAAGCCTCGAGGGAAAACCACAGATCCTTTGATCCACGCGACGGGAAGCGTGACATTGCTGCTAAAGCCTGGAAGGAAAGCGCACGTGCATGCCCCCACTCGAGACGAGGCCTGACTCCCCTGGGGAGACTCCACAAGTACCCAAAGATACATGTCAGCCCCTGAGAGGAATCCTCGGTTCCGGCCCTGACTCCACACAAGGTTTTTGGCCCCGGTATCGACGGGAGAGGAATCCCGAGAGGCCCCCTAGCAACTCGCATGGGGACTGGCCTCTCCTGAGGCCACCAGGGCGGGTCCCTGAGGTCCCCGTCGTAACTCGACAACACCTGCCGCAACTCGAGAAAATCCAGGAAGTTCTACCTTCCAGGCGAGATGAGGCCTATTTCCGATGAGGCGTCTGGAGACGAATGACACCTAACCTCTGGAACTTCGAAAGGGTCTTTCACACCCTTGCTGCAACTCAAGAAGTTCACCGCCATACCCGTGTCCACTCGAGAGGAAGCATGATGGTCCCGCCCACATCCAGAGGAGCCCCGTTTCCCCCTCGTAGCTCGAGATGAGGGATCCTTTCCCTGCTTTCAACGGGAAAGAATTCCCGGCGTTCCCATCGCATCTCAAGAGGAGGCACTCTCAACAGGAAAGGCGAGAGGAACTCCATGGTCGTACCACCATTCCAAGAGTCCCCCAGATGTCTCAGTCCATTCCAGAGGAACCTCTTTGCCCTGCACTGGCTCATCTTTCACGCCGAGGATCGACTCACACCACGGTGGCACGTGGGACAGCCCTGTGGGAAAGCCTCGAGGGAAAGCCTCGAGGGAAAACCACAGATCCTTTGATCCACGCGACGGGAAGCGTGACATTGCTGCTACAGCCTGGAAGGAAAGCGCACGTGCATGCCCCCACTCGAGACGAGGCCTGACTCCCCTGGGGAGACTCCACAAGTACCCAAAGATCCATGTCAGCCCCTGAGAGGAATCCTCGCTTCCGGCCCTGACTCCACACAAGGTTTTTGGCCCCGGTATCGACGGGAGAGGAATCCCGAGAGGCCCCCTAGCAACTCGCATGGGGACTGGCCTATCCTGAGGCCACCAGGGCGGGTCCCTGAGGTCCCCGTTGTAACTCGAGAACACCTGCCGCAACTCGAGAAAATCCAGGAAGTTCTCCCTTCCAGGCGAGATGAGGCCTATTTCCGATGAGGCGTCTGGAGACTAATGACACCTAACCTCTGGAACTTCGAAAGGGTCTTTCACACCCTTGCTGCAACTCAAGAAGTTCACCGCCATACCCGTCTCCACTCGAGAGGAAGCACGATGGTCCCGCCCACATCCAGAGGAGCCCCGTTTCCCCCTCGGAGCTCGAGATGAGGGATCGTTTCCCTGCTTTCAACGGGAAAGAATTCCCAGCGTCCCCGTCGCATCTCAAGAGGAGGCACTCTCAACAGGAAAGGCGAGAGGAACTCCATGGTCGTACCACCATTCCAAGAGACCCCCAGATGTCTCAGTCCATTCCAGAGGAACCTCTTTGCCCTGCACTGTCTCATCTTTCACGCCGAGGATCAACTCACTCCACGGTGGCACGTGGGACAGCCCTGTGGGAAAGCCTCGAGGGAAAGCCTAGAGGGAAAACCACAGATCCTTTGATCCACGCCACGGGAAGCATGACATTGCTGCTACAGCCTGGAAGGAAAGCGCACGTGCATGCCCCCACTCGAGACGAGGCCTGACTCCCCTGGGGAGACTCCAGAAGTACCCAAAGATCCATGTCAGCCCCTGAGAGGAATCCTCGGTTCCGGCCCTGACTCCACACAAGGTTTTTGGCCCCGGTATCGACGGGAGAGGAATCTCGAGAGGCCCCCTAGCAACTCGCATGGGGACTGGCCTCTCCTGAGGCCACCAGGGCGGGTCCCTGAGGTCCCCGTCGTAACTCGACAACACCTGCCGCAACTCGAGAAAATCCAGGAAGTTCTCCCTTCCAGGCGAGATGAGGCCTATTTCCGATGAGGCGTCTGGAGACTAATGACACCTAACCTCTGGAACTTCGAAAGGGTCTTTCACACCCTTGCTGCAACTCAAGAAGTTCACCGCCATACCCGTCTCCACTCGAGAGGAAGCACGATGGTCCCGCCCACATCCAGAGGAGCCCCGTTTGCCCCTCGTAGCTCGAGATGAGGGATCCTTTCCCTGCTTTCAACGGGAAAGTATTCCCGGCGTTCCCGTCGCATCTCAAGAGGAGGCACTCTCAACAGGAAAGGCGAGAGGAACTCCGTGGTCGTACCACCATTCCAAGAGACCCCAGATGTCTCAGTCCATTCCAGAGGAACCTCTTTGCCCTGCACTGGCTCATCTTTCACGCCGAGGATCGACTCACACCACGGTGGCACGTGGGACAGCCCTGTGGGAAAGCCTCGAGGGAAAGCCTCGAGAGAAAACCACAGATCCTTTGATCCACGCGACGGGAAGCGTGACATTGCTGCTACAGCCTGGAAGGAAAGCGCACGTGCATGCCCCCACTCGAGACGAGGCCTGACTCCACTGGGGAGACTCCAGGAGTACCCAAAGATCCATGTCAGCCCCTGAGAGGAATCCTCGGTTCCGGCCCTGACTCCACACAAGGTTTTTGGCCCCGGTATCGACGGGAGAGGAATCCCGAGAGTCCCCCTAGCAACTCGCATGGGGACTGGCCTCTCCTGAGGCCACCAGGGCGGGTCCCTGAGGTCCCCGTCGTAACTCGAGAACACCTGCCGCAACTCGAGAAAATCCAGGAAGTTCTACCTTCCAGGCGAGATGAGGCCTATTTCCGATGAGGCGTCTGGAGACGAATGACACCTAACCTCTGGAACTTCGAAAGGGTCTTTCACACCCTTGCTGCAACTCACGAAGTTCACCGCCATACCCGTGTCCACTCGAGAGGAAGCATGATGGTCCCGCCCACATCCAGAGGAGCCCCGTTTCCCCCTCGTAGCTCGAGATGAGGGATCCTTTCCCTGCTTTCAACGGGAAAGAATTCCCGGCGTTCCCATCGCATCTCAAGAGGAGGCACTCTCAACTGGAAAGGCGAGAGGAACTCCATGGTCGTACCACCATTCCAAGAGTCCCCCAGATGTCTCAGTCCATTCCAGAGGAACCTCTTTGCCCTGCACTGGCTCATCTTTCACGCCGAGGATCGACTCACACCACGGTGGCACGTGGGACAGCCCTGTGGGAAAGCCTCGAGGGAAAGCCTCGAGGGAAAACCACAGATCCTTTGATCCACGCGACGGGAAGCGTGACATTGCTGCTACAGCCTGGAAGGAAAGCGCACGTGCATGCCCCCACTCGAGACGAGGCCTGACTCCGCTGGGGAGACTCCAGAAGTACCCAAAGATCCATGTCAGCCCCTGAGAGGAATCCTCGGTTCCGGCCCTGACTCCACACAAGGTTTTTGGCCCCGGTATCGACGGGAGAGGAATCCCGAGAGGCCCCCTAGCAACTTGCATGGGGACTGGCCTCTCCTGAGGCCACCAGGGCGGGTCCCTGAGGTCCCCGTCGTAACTCGACAACACCTGCCGCAACTCGAGAAAATCCAGGAAGTTCTACCTTCCAGGCGAGATGAGGCCTATTTCCGATGAGGCGTCTGGAGACGAATGACACCTAACCTCTGGAACTTCGAAAGGGTCTTTCACACCCTTGCTGCAACTCAAGAAGTTCACCGCCATACCCGTGTCCACTCGAGAGGAAGCATGATGGTCCCGCCCACATCCAGAGGAGCCCCGTTTCCCCCTCGTAGCTCGAGATGAGGGATCCTTTCCCTGCTTTCAACGGGAAAGGATTCCCGGCGTTCCCATCGCATCTCAAGAGGAGGCACTCTCAACAGGAAAGGCGAGAGGAACTCCATGGTCGTACCACCATTCCAAGAGTCCCCCAGATGTCTCAGTCCATTCCAGAGGAACCTCTTTGCCCTGCACTGGCTCATCTTTCACGCCGAGGATCGACTCACACCATGGTGGCACGTGGGACAGCCCTGTGGGAAAGCCTCGAGGGAAAGCCTCGAGGGAAAACCACAGATCCTTTGATCCATGCGACGGGAAGCGTGACATTGCTGCTACAGCCTGGAAGGAAAGCGCACGTGCATGCCCCCACTCGAGACGAGGCCTGACACCCCTGGGGAGACTCCACAAGTACCCAAAGATCCATGTCAGCCCCTGAGAGGAATCCTCGGTTCCGGCCCTGACTCCACACAAGGTTTTTGGCCCCGGTATCGACGGGAGAGGAATCCCGAGAGGCCCCCTAGCAACTCGCATGGGGACTGGCCTATCCTGAGGCCACCAGGGCGGGTCCCTGAGGTCCCCGTCGTAACTCGAGAACACCTGCCGCAACTCGAAAAAATCCAGGAAGTTCTCCCTTCCAGGCGAGATGAGGCCTATTTCCGATGAGGCGTCTGGAGACTAATGACACCTAACCTCTGGAACTTCGAAAGGGTCTTTCACACCCTTGCTGCAACTCAAGAAGTTCACCGCCATACCCGTCTCCACTCGAGAGGAAGCACGATGGTCCCGCCCACATCCAGAGGAGCCCCGTTTCCCCCTCGGAGCTCGAGATGAGGGATCGTTTCCCTGCTTTCAACGGGAAAGGATTCCCAGCGACCCCGTCGCATCTCAAGAGGAGGCACTCTCAACAGGAAAGGCGAGAGGAACTCCATGGTCGTACCACCATTCCAAGAGTCCCCCAGATGTCTCAGTCCATTCCAGAGGAACCTCTTTGCCCTGCACTGGCTCATCTTTCACGCCGAGGATCGACTCACACCACGGTGGCACGTGGGATAGCCCTGTGGGAAAGCCTCGAGGGAAAGCCTAGAGGGAAAACCACAGATCCTTTGATCCACGCCACGGGAAGCATGACATTGCTGCTACAGCCTGGAAGGAAAGCGCACGTGCATGCGTCCACTCGAGACGAGGCCTGACTCCCCTGGGGAGACTCCAGAAGTACCCAAAGATCCATGTCAGCCCCTGAGAGGAATCCTCGGTTCCGGCCCTGACTCCACACAAGGTTTTCGGCCCCGGTATCGACGGGAGAGGAATCCCGAGAGGCCCCCTAGCAACTCGCATGGGGACTGGCCTATCCTGAGGCCACCAGGGCGGGTCCCTGAGGTCCCCGTCGTAACTCGAGAACACCTGCCGCAACTCGAAAAAATCCAGGAAGTTCTCCCTTCCAGGCGAGATGAGGCCTATTTCCGATGAGGCGTCTGGAGACTAATGACACCTAACCTCTGGAACTTCGAAAGGGTCTTTCACACCCTTGCTGCAACTCAAGAAGTTCACCGCCATACCCGTCTCCACTCGAGAGGAAGCACGATGGTCCCGCCCACATCCAGAGGAGCCCCGTTTCCCCCTCGGAGCTCGAGATGAGGGATCGTTTCGCTGCTTTCAACGGGAAAGGATTCCCAGCGTCCCCGTCGCATCTCAAGAGGAGGCACTCTCAACAGGAAAGGCGAGAGGAACTCCATGGTCGTACCACCATTCCAAGAGTCCCCCAGATGTCTCAGTCCATTCCAGAGGAACCTCTTTGCCCTGCACTGGCTCATCTTTCACGCCGAGGATCGACTCACACCACGGTGGCACGTGGGATAGCCCTGTGGGAAAGCCTCGAGGGAAAGCCTAGAGGGAAAACCACAGATCCTTTGATCCACGCCACGGGAAGCATGACATTGCTGCTACAGCCTGGAAGGAAAGCGCACGTGCATGCCTCCACTCGAGACGAGGCCTGACTCCCCTGGGGAGACTCCAGAAGTACCCAAAGATCCATGTCAGCCCCTGAGAGGAATCCTCGGTTCCGGCCCTGACTCCACACAAGGTTTTCGGCCCCGGTATCGACGGGAGAGGAATCCCGAGAGGCCCCCTAGCAACTCGCATGGGGACTGGCCTCTCCTGAGGCCACCAGGGCGGGTCCCTGAGGTCCCCGTCGTAACTCGAGAACACCTGCCGCAACTCGAGAAAATCCAGGAAGTTCTCCCTTCCAGGCGAGATGAGGCCTATTTCCGATGAGGCGTCTGGAGACTAATGACACCTAACCTCTGGAACTTCGAAAGGGTCTTTCACATCCTTGCTGCAACTCAAGAAGTTCACCGCCATACCCGTCTCCACTCGAGAGGAAGCACGATGGTCCCGCCCACATCCAGAGGAGCCCCGTTTCCCCCTCGGAGCTCGAGATGAGGGATCCTTTCCCTGCTTTCAACGGGAAAGAATTCCCGGCGTTCCCGTCGCATCTCAAGAGGAGGCACTCTCAACAGGAAAGGCGAGAGGAACTCCATGGTCGTACCACCATTCCAAGAGTCCCCCAGATGTCTCAGTCCATTCCAGAGGAACCTCTTTGCCCTGCACTGGCTCATCTTTCACGCAGAGGATCGACTCACACCACGGTGGCACGTGGGACAGCCCTGTGGGAAAGCCTCGAGGGAAAGCCTCGAGGGAAAGCCTCGAGGGAAAACCACAGATCCTTTGATCCACACGACGGGAAGCGTGACATTGCTGCTACAGCCTGGAAGGAAAGCGCACGTGCATGCCCCCACTCGAGACGAGGCCTGACTCCGCTGGGGAGACTCCACAAGTACCCAAAGATCCATGTCAGCCCCTGAGAGGAATCCTCGGTTCCGGCCCTGACTCCACACAAGGTTTTTGGCCCCGGTATCGACGGGAGAGGAATCCCGAGAGGCCCCCTAGCAACTCGCATGGGGACTGGCCTCTCCTGAGGCCACCAGGGCGGGTCCCTGAGGTCCCCGTCGTAACTCGACAACACCTGCCGCAACTCGAGAAAATCCAGGAAGTTCTACTTTCCAGGCCAGATGAGGCCTATTTCCGATGAGGCGTCTGGAGACGAATGACACCTAACCTCTGGAACTTCGAAAGGGTCTTTCACACCCTTGCTGCAACTCAAGAAGTTCACCGCCATACCCGTGTCCACTCGGGAGGAAGCACGATGGTCCCGCCCACATCCAGAGGAGCCCCGTTTCCCCCTCGTAGCTCGAGATGAGGGATCCTTTCCCTGCTTTCAACGGGAAAGAATTCCCGGCGTTCCCATCGCATCTCAAGAGGAGGCACTCTCAACAGGAAAGGCGAGAGGAACTCCATGGTCGTTCCACCATTCCAAGAGTCCCCCAGATGTCTCAGTCCATTCCAGGGAACCTCTTTGCCCTGCACTGGCTCTTCTTTCACGCCGAGGATCGACTCACACCACGGTGGCACGTGGGATAGCCCTGTGGGAAAGCCTCGAGGGAAAGCCTAGAGGGAAAACCACAGATCCTTTGATCCACGCCACGGGAAGCATGACATTGCTGCTACAGCCTGGAAGGAAAGCGCACGTGCATGCCTCCACTCGAGACGAGGCCTGACTCCCCTGGGGAGACTCCAGAAGTACCCAAAGATCCATGTCAGCCCCTGAGAGGAATCCTCGGTTCCGGCCCTGACTCCACACAAGGTTTTCGGCCCCGGTATCGACGGGAGAGGAATCCCGAGAGGCCCCCTAGCAACTCGCATGGGGACTGGCCTCTCCTGAGGCCACCAGGGCGGGTCCCTGAGGTCCCCGTCGTAAATCGACAACACCTGCCGCAACTCGAGAAAATCCAGGAAGTTCTCCCTTCCAGGCGATATGAGGCCTATTTCCGATGAGGCGTCTGGTGACTAATGACACCTAACCTCTGGAACTTCGAAAGGGTCTTTCACACCCTTGCTGCAACTCAAGAAGTTCACCGCCATACCCGTCTCCACTCGAGAGGAAGCACGATGGTCCCGCCCACATCCAGAGGAGCCCCGTTTCCCCCTCGTAGCTCGAGATGAGGGATCCTTTCCCTGCTATCAACGGGAAAGTATTTTTGGCGTTCCCGTCGCATCTCAAGAGGAGGCACTCTCAACAGGAAAGACGAGAGGAACTCCATGGTCGTACCACCATTCCAAGAGTCCCCGAGATTTCTCAGTCCATTCCAGAGGAACCTCTTTGCCCTGCACTGGCTCATCTTTCACGCCGAGGATCGACTCACACCACGGTGGCACGTGGGACAGCCCTGTGGGAAAGCCTCGAGGGAAAACCACAGATCCTTTGATCCACGCGACGGGAAGCATGACATTGCTGCTACAGCCTGGAAGGAAAGCGCACGTGCATGCCCCCACTCGAGACGAGGCCTGACTTCCCTGGGGAGACTCCAGAAGTACCCAAAGATCCATGTCAGCCCCTGAGAGGAATCCTCGGTTCAGGCCCTGACTCCACACAAGTTTTTTGGCCCCGGTATCGATGGGAGAGGAATCCCGAGAGGCCCCCGAGCAACTCGCATGGGGACTGGCCTTTCCTGAGGCCACCAGGGCGGGTCCCTGAGATCCCCGTCGTAACTCGAGAACACCTGCCGCAACTCGAGAAAATTCAGGAAGTTCTCCCTTCCAGGCGAGATGAGGCCTATTTCCGATGAGGCGTCTGGAGCCTAATGACACGGAACCTCTGGAACTTCGAAAGGGTCTTTCACACCCTTGCTGCAACTCAAGAAGTTCACCGCCATACCCGTGTCGACTCGAGAGGAAGCATGAAGGTCCCGCCCACATCCAGAGGAGCCCCGTTTCCCCCTCGTAGCTCGAGATGAGGGATCCTTTCCCTGCTTTCAACGGGAAAGAATTCCCGGCGTTTCCGTCGCATCTCAAGAGGAGGCACTCTCAACAGGAAAGGCGAGAGGAACTCCATGGTCGTACCACCATTCCAAGAGTCCCCGAGATTTCTCAGTCCATTCCAGAGGAACCTCTTTGACCTGCACTGGCTCATCTTTCACGCCGAGGATCGACTCACACCACGGTTGCAAGTGGGACAGCCCTGTGGGAAAGCCTCGAGGGCAAACCACAGATCCTTTAATCCACGCAACGGGAAGCATGACATTGCTGCTACAGCCTGGAAGGAAAACGCACGTGCATGCCCCCACTCGAGATGAGGCCTGACTCCCCTGGGGAGACTCCAGAAGTACCCAAAGATCCATGTCAGCCCCTGAGAGGAATCCTCGGTTCCGGCCCTGACTCCACACAAGGTTTCTGGCCCCGGTATCGACGGGAGAGGAATACCGAGAGGCCCCCTAGCAACTCGCATGGGGACTGGCCGTTCCTGAGGCCACCAGGGCGGGTCCCTGAGGTCCCCGTCGTAACTCGAGAACACCTGCCGCAACTCGAGAAAATCCAGGAAGTTCTCCTTTCCAGGCGAAATGAGGCCTATTTCCGATGAGGCGTCTGGAGACTAATGAGACCTAACCTCTGGAACTTCGAAAGGGTCTTTCACACCCTTGCTGCAACTCAAGAATTTCACCGCCATACCCGTCTCCACTCGAGAGGAAGCACGATGGTCCCGCCCACATCCAGAGGAGCCCCGTTTCACCCTCGTAGCTCGAGATGAGGGATCCTTTCCCTGCTTTCAACGGGAAAGAATTCCCGGCGTTCCCGTCGCATCTCAAGAGGAGGCACTCTCAACAGGAAAGGCGAGAGGAACTCCATGGTCGTACCATCATTCCAAGAGTCCCCCAGATGTCTCAGTCCAATCCAGAGGAACCTCTTTGCCCTGCACTGGCTCATCTTTCACGCCGAGAATTGACTCACACAACGGTGGCACGTGGGACAGCCCTGTGGGAAAGCCTCGAGGGAAAATCACAGATCCTTTGATCCACGAGACGGGAAGCGTGACATTGCTGCTACAGCCTGGAAGGAAAGCGCACGTGCATGCCCCCACTCGAGACGAGGCCTGACTCCCCTGGGGAGACTCCAGAAGTATCCAAAGATCCATGTCAGCCCCTGAGAGGAATCCTCGGTTTTGGCCCTGACTCCACACAAGGTTTTTGGCCCCGGTATTGACGGGAGAGGAATCCGGTGAGGCCCCCTAGCCACTCGCATGGGGCCTGGCCTCTCCTGTGTCCACCAGGGCGGGTCCCTGAGTTCCCCGTCGTAACTCGAGAACACCTGCCACAACTCGAGAAAATCCAGGAAGTTCTCCCTTCCAGGCGAGTTGAGGCCTATTTCCGATGAGGCATCTGGAGACTAATGACACCTAACCGCTGGAACTTCGAAAGGGTCTTTCACACCCTTGCTGCAACTCAAGAAGTTCACCACCACACCCGTCTCCACTCGAGAGGAAGCACGATGGTCCCGCCCACATCCAGAGGAGCCCCGTTTCCCCCTCGTAGCTCGAGATGAGGGATCCTTTCCCTGCTTTCAATGGGAAAGAATTCCCGGCGTTCCCGTCGCATCTCAAGAGGAGGCACTCTCAACAGGAAAGGCGAGAGGAACTCCATGGTCGTACCACCATTCCAAGAGTCCCCCAGATGTCTCAGTCCATTCCAGAGGAACCTCTTTGCCCTGCACTGGCTCATCTTTCACGCCGAGGATCGACTCACACCACGGTGTCACGTGGGACAGCCCTGTGGGTTAGCCTCAAGGGAAAGCCTCGAGGGAAAACCACAGATCCTTTGATCCACGCCACGGGAAGCGTGACATTGCTGCTACAGCCTGGAAGGAAAGCGCACGTGCATGCCCCCACTCGAGACAAGGCCTGATTCCCCTGGGGAGATTCCAGAAAGACCCAAAGATCCATGTCAGCCCCTTAGAGGAATCCTCCGTTCCGGCCCTGACTCCACACAAGGTTTTTGGCCCCGGTATCGACTGGAGAGGAATCCCGAGAGGCACCCTAGCAACTCGTATGGGGACTGGAGTTTCCTGAGGCCACCAGGGCGGGTCCCTGAGGTCCCCGTCGTAACTCGAGAACACCTGCCGCAACTCGAGAAAATCCAGGAAGTTCTCCGTTCCAGGCGAGATGAGGCCTATTTCCGATGAGGCGTCTGGAGTCTAATGAGAGCTAACCTCTGGGACTTCAAAAGGGTCTTTCACACCCTTGCTGCAACTCAAGAAGTTCACCGCCATACCCGTCTCCACTCGAGAGGAAGCACGATGGTCCCGCCCACATCCAGAGGCGCCCCGTTTCCCCCTCGTAGCTCCAGATGAGGGATCCTTTCCCTGCTTTCAACGGGAAAGAATTCCCGGTGTTCCCGTCGCATCTCAAGAGGAGGCACTCTCAACAGGAAAGTTGAGAGGAACTCCATGGTCGTACCACCATTCCAAGAGTCCCCCAGATGTCTCAGTCCATTCCAGAGGAACCTCTTTGCCCTGCACTGGCTCATCTTTCACCCCGAGGATCAACTCACACCACGGTGGCACGTGGGACAGCCCTGTGGGAAAGCCTCGAGGGAAAGCCTCGAGGGAAAGCCTCGAGGGAAAACCACAGATCCTTTGATCCACACGACGGGAAGCGTGACATTGCTGCTACAGCCTGGAAGGAAAGCGCACGTGCATGCCCCCACTCGAGACGAGGCCTGACTCCGCTGGGGAGACTCCACAAGTACCCAAAGATCCATGTCAGCCCCTGAGAGGAATCCTCGGTTCCGGCCCTGACTCCACACAAGGTTTTTGGCCCCGGTATCGACGGGAGAGGAATCCCGAGAGGCCCCCTAGCAACTCGCATGGGGACTGGCCTCTCCTGAGGCCACCAGGGCGGGTCCCTGAGGTCCCCGTCGTAACTCGACAACACCTGCCGCAACTCGAGAAAATCCAGGAAGTTCTACTTTCCAGGCCAGATGAGGCCTATTTCCGATGAGGCGTCTGGAGACGAATGACACCTAACCTCTGGAACTTCGAAAGGGTCTTTCACACCCTTGCTGCAACTCAAGAAGTTCACCGCCATACCCGTGTCCACTCGGGAGGAAGCACGATGGTCCCGCCCACATCCAGAGGAGCCCCGTTTCCCCCTCGTAGCTCGAGATGAGGGATCCTTTCCCTGCTTTCAACGGGAAAGAATTCCCGGCGTTCCCATCGCATCTCAAGAGGAGGCACTCTCAACAGGAAAGGCGAGAGGAACTCCATGGTCGTTCCACCATTCCAAGAGTCCCCCAGATGTCTCAGTCCATTCCAGGGAACCTCTTTGCCCTGCACTGGCTCTTCTTTCACGCCGAGGATCGACTCACACCACGGTGGCACGTGGGATAGCCCTGTGGGAAAGCCTCGAGGGAAAGCCTAGAGGGAAAACCACAGATCCTTTGATCCACGCCACGGGAAGCATGACATTGCTGCTACAGCCTGGAAGGAAAGCGCACGTGCATGCCTCCACTCGAGACGAGGCCTGACTCCCCTGGGGAGACTCCAGAAGTACCCAAAGATCCATGTCAGCCCCTGAGAGGAATCCTCGGTTCCGGCCCTGACTCCACACAAGGTTTTCGGCCCCGGTATCGACGGGAGAGGAATCCCGAGAGGCCCCCTAGCAACTCGCATGGGGACTGGCCTCTCCTGAGGCCACCAGGGCGGGTCCCTGAGGTCCCCGTCGTAACTCGACAACACCTGCCGCAACTCGAGAAAATCCAGGAAGTTCTCCCTTCCAGGCGATATGAGGCCTATTTCCGATGAGGCGTCTGGTGACTAATGACACCTAACCTCTGGAACTTCGAAAGGGTCTTTCACACCCTTGCTGCAACTCAAGAAGTTCACCGCCATACCCGTCTCCACTCGAGAGGAAGCACGATGGTCCCGCCCACATCCAGAGGAGCCCCGTTTCCCCCTCGTAGCTCGAGATGAGGGATCCTTTCCCTGCTATCAACGGGAAAGTATTTTTGGCGTTCCCGTCGCATCTCAAGAGGAGGCACTCTCAACAGGAAAGACGAGAGGAACTCCATGGTCGTACCACCATTCCAAGAGTCCCCGAGATTTCTCAGTCCATTCCAGAGGAACCTCTTTGCCCTGCACTGGCTCATCTTTCACGCCGAGGATCGACTCACACCACGGTGGCACGTGGGACAGCCCTGTGGGAAAGCCTCGAGGGAAAACCACAGATCCTTTGATCCACGCGACGGGAAGCATGACATTGCTGCTACAGCCTGGAAGGAAAGCGCACGTGCATGCCCCCACTCGAGACGAGGCCTGACTTCCCTGGGGAGACTCCAGAAGTACCCAAAGATCCATGTCAGCCCCTGAGAGGAATCCTCGGTTCAGGCCCTGACTCCACACAAGTTTTTTGGCCCCGGTATCGATGGGAGAGGAATCCCGAGAGGCCCCCGAGCAACTCGCATGGGGACTGGCCTTTCCTGAGGCCACCAGGGCGGGTCCCTGAGATCCCCGTCGTAACTCGAGAACACCTGCCGCAACTCGAGAAAATTCAGGAAGTTCTCCCTTCCAGGCGAGATGAGGCCTATTTCCGATGAGGCGTCTGGAGCCTAATGACACGGAACCTCTGGAACTTCGAAAGGGTCTTTCACACCCTTGCTGCAACTCAAGAAGTTCACCGCCATACCCGTGTCGACTCGAGAGGAAGCATGAAGGTCCCGCCCACATCCAGAGGAGCCCCGTTTCCCCCTCGTAGCTCGAGATGAGGGATCCTTTCCCTGCTTTCAACGGGAAAGAATTCCCGGCGTTTCCGTCGCATCTCAAGAGGAGGCACTCTCAACAGGAAAGGCGAGAGGAACTCCATGGTCGTACCACCATTCCAAGAGTCCCCGAGATTTCTCAGTCCATTCCAGAGGAACCTCTTTGACCTGCACTGGCTCATCTTTCACGCCGAGGATCGACTCACACCACGGTTGCAAGTGGGACAGCCCTGTGGGAAAGCCTCGAGGGCAAACCACAGATCCTTTAATCCACGCAACGGGAAGCATGACATTGCTGCTACAGCCTGGAAGGAAAACGCACGTGCATGCCCCCACTCGAGATGAGGCCTGACTCCCCTGGGGAGACTCCAGAAGTACCCAAAGATCCATGTCAGCCCCTGAGAGGAATCCTCGGTTCCGGCCCTGACTCCACACAAGGTTTCTGGCCCCGGTATCGACGGGAGAGGAATACCGAGAGGCCCCCTAGCAACTCGCATGGGGACTGGCCGTTCCTGAGGCCACCAGGGCGGGTCCCTGAGGTCCCCGTCGTAACTCGAGAACACCTGCCGCAACTCGAGAAAATCCAGGAAGTTCTCCTTTCCAGGCGAAATGAGGCCTATTTCCGATGAGGCGTCTGGAGACTAATGAGACCTAACCTCTGGAACTTCGAAAGGGTCTTTCACACCCTTGCTGCAACTCAAGAATTTCACCGCCATACCCGTCTCCACTCGAGAGGAAGCACGATGGTCCCGCCCACATCCAGAGGAGCCCCGTTTCACCCTCGTAGCTCGAGATGAGGGATCCTTTCCCTGCTTTCAACGGGAAAGAATTCCCGGCGTTCCCGTCGCATCTCAAGAGGAGGCACTCTCAACAGGAAAGGCGAGAGGAACTCCATGGTCGTACCATCATTCCAAGAGTCCCCCAGATGTCTCAGTCCAATCCAGAGGAACCTCTTTGCCCTGCACTGGCTCATCTTTCACGCCGAGAATTGACTCACACAACGGTGGCACGTGGGACAGCCCTGTGGGAAAGCCTCGAGGGAAAATCACAGATCCTTTGATCCACGAGACGGGAAGCGTGACATTGCTGCTACAGCCTGGAAGGAAAGCGCACGTGCATGCCCCCACTCGAGACGAGGCCTGACTCCCCTGGGGAGACTCCAGAAGTATCCAAAGATCCATGTCAGCCCCTGAGAGGAATCCTCGGTTTTGGCCCTGACTCCACACAAGGTTTTTGGCCCCGGTATTGACGGGAGAGGAATCCGGTGAGGCCCCCTAGCCACTCGCATGGGGCCTGGCCTCTCCTGTGTCCACCAGGGCGGGTCCCTGAGTTCCCCGTCGTAACTCGAGAACACCTGCCACAACTCGAGAAAATCCAGGAAGTTCTCCCTTCCAGGCGAGTTGAGGCCTATTTCCGATGAGGCATCTGGAGACTAATGACACCTAACCGCTGGAACTTCGAAAGGGTCTTTCACACCCTTGCTGCAACTCAAGAAGTTCACCACCACACCCGTCTCCACTCGAGAGGAAGCACGATGGTCCCGCCCACATCCAGAGGAGCCCCGTTTCCCCCTCGTAGCTCGAGATGAGGGATCCTTTCCCTGCTTTCAATGGGAAAGAATTCCCGGCGTTCCCGTCGCATCTCAAGAGGAGGCACTCTCAACAGGAAAGGCGAGAGGAACTCCATGGTCGTACCACCATTCCAAGAGTCCCCCAGATGTCTCAGTCCATTCCAGAGGAACCTCTTTGCCCTGCACTGGCTCATCTTTCACGCCGAGGATCGACTCACACCACGGTGTCACGTGGGACAGCCCTGTGGGTTAGCCTCAAGGGAAAGCCTCGAGGGAAAACCACAGATCCTTTGATCCACGCCACGGGAAGCGTGACATTGCTGCTACAGCCTGGAAGGAAAGCGCACGTGCATGCCCCCACTCGAGACAAGGCCTGATTCCCCTGGGGAGATTCCAGAAAGACCCAAAGATCCATGTCAGCCCCTTAGAGGAATCCTCCGTTCCGGCCCTGACTCCACACAAGGTTTTTGGCCCCGGTATCGACTGGAGAGGAATCCCGAGAGGCACCCTAGCAACTCGTATGGGGACTGGAGTTTCCTGAGGCCACCAGGGCGGGTCCCTGAGGTCCCCGTCGTAACTCGAGAACACCTGCCGCAACTCGAGAAAATCCAGGAAGTTCTCCGTTCCAGGCGAGATGAGGCCTATTTCCGATGAGGCGTCTGGAGTCTAATGAGAGCTAACCTCTGGGACTTCAAAAGGGTCTTTCACACCCTTGCTGCAACTCAAGAAGTTCACCGCCATACCCGTCTCCACTCGAGAGGAAGCACGATGGTCCCGCCCACATCCAGAGGCGCCCCGTTTCCCCCTCGGAGCTCGAGATGAGGGATCCTTTCCCTGCTTTCAACGGGAAAGAATTCCCGGTGTTCCCGTCGCATCTCAAGAGGAGGCACTCTCAACAGGAAAGTTGAGAGGAACTCCATGGTCGTACCACCATTCCAAGAGTCCCCCAGATGTCTCAGTCCATTCCAGAGGAACCTCTTTGCCCTGCACTGGCTCATCTTTCACCCCGAGGATCAACTCACACCACGGTGGCACGTGGGACAGCCCTGTGGGAAAGCCTCGAGGAAAATCCTCGAGGGAAAACCACAGATTCTTTGATCCACGCGATGGGAAGCGTGACATTGCTGCTACAGCCTGGAAGGAAAGCGCACGTGCATGCCCCCACTCGAGACGAGGCCTGACTACCCTGGGGAGACTTCAGAAGTACCCAAAGATCCATGTCAGCCCCTGAGAGTAATCCTCGGTTCCGGCCCTGAATCCACACAAGGTTTTTGGCCCCGGTATCGACGGGAGAGGAATCCCGAGAGGCCCCCTAGCAACTCGCTAGGGGTCTGGCCTCTCCTGAGGCCACCAGGGCGGGTCGCTGAGGTCCCCGTGGTAACTCGAGAACACCTGCCACAACTCGAGAAAATCCAGGAAGTTCTCCCTTCCAGGCGAGATGAGGCCTATTTCCGATGAGGCGACTGGACACTAATGACACCTAACCTCTGGAACTTCGAAAGGGTCTTTCACACCCTTGCTGCAACTAAAGAATTTCACCCCCATACCCGTCTCCACTCTAGAGGAAGCACGATGGTCCCGCCCACATCCAGAGGAGCCCCGTTTCCTCCTCGTAGCTCGAGATGAGGGATCCTTTCCCTGCTTTCAACGGGAAAGAATTCCCGGTGATCCCGTCGCATCTCAAGAGGAGGCACTCTCAACAGGAAAGGCGAGAGGAACTCCATGGTCGTACCACCATTCCAAGAGTCCCCCAGATGTCTCAGTCCATTCCAGAGGAACCTCTTTGCCCTGCACTGGCTCATCTTTCACGCCGAGGATCGACTCACACCACGGTGGCACGTGGGACAGCCCTGTGGGAAAGCCTCGAGGGAAAGCCTCGAGGGAAAACCACAGATCCTTTGATCGACGCGACGGGAAGCGTGACATTGCTGCTACAGCCTGGAAGGAAAGCGCACGTGCATGCCCCCACTCGAGACGAGGCCTGACTCCCCTGGGGAGACTCCAGAAGTACCCAAAGATCCATGTCAGCCCCTGAGAGGAATGCTCGGTACCGGCCCTCACTCCACACAAGGTTTTTGGCCCCAGTATCGACGGGAGAGGAATCCCGAGAGGCCCCTAGCAAATCGCATGGGGACTGGCCTCTCCTGAGGCCACCAGGGCGGGTCCCTGAGGTCCCCGTCTTAACTCGAGAACGCCTGCCGCAACTCGAGAAAATCCAGGAAGTTCTCCCTTCCAGGCGAGATGAGGCCTATTTCCGATGAGGCGTCTGGAGACTAATGACACCTAACCTCTGGAACTTCGAAAGGGTCTTTCACACCCTTGCTGCAACTCAAGAAGTTCACCGCCATACCCGTCTCCACTCGAGAGGAAGCACGATGGTCCCGCCCACATCCAGAGGAGCCCCGTTTCCCCCTCGTAGCTCCAGATGAGGGATCCTTTCCCTGCTTTCAACGGGAAAGAATTCCCGGCGTTCCCGTCGCATCTCAAGAGGAGGCACTCTCAACAAGAAAGGCGAGAGGAACTCCATGGTCGTACCACCATTCCAAGAGTCCCCCAGATGTCTCAGTCCATTCCAGAGGAACCTCTTTGCCCTGCACTGGCTCATCTTTCACGCCGAGGATCGACTCACACCACGGTGGCACGTGGGACAGCCCTGTGGGAAAGCCTCGAGGGAAAGCCTCGAGGGAAAACCACAGATCCTTTGATCCACGCGACGGGAAGCGTGACATTGCTGCTACAGCCTGGAAGGAAAGCGCACGTGCATGCCCCCACTCGAGACGAGGCCTGACTACCCTGGGGAGACTTCAGAAGTACCCAAAGATCCATGTCAGCCCCTGAAAGTAATCCTCGGTTCCGGCCCTGAATCCACACAAGGTTTTTGGCCCCGGTATCGACGGGAGAGGAATCCCGAGAGGCCCCCTAGCAACTCGCTAGGGGTCTGGCCTCTCCTGAGGCCACCAGGGCGGGTCGCTGAGGTCCCCGTCGTAACTCGAGAACACCTGCCACAACGCGAGAAAATCCAGGAAGTTCTCCCTTCCAGGCGAGATGAGGCCTATTTCCGATGAGGCGTCTGGAGACTAATGACACCTAACCTCTGGAACGTCGAAAGGGTCTTTCACACCCTTGCTGCAACTAAAGAATTTCACCCCCAAACCCGTCTCCACTCGAGAGGAAGCACGATGGTCCCGCCCACATCCAGAGGAGCCCCGTTTCCACCTCGTAGCTCGAGATGAGGGATCCTTTCCCTGCTTTCAACGGGAAAGAATTCCCGGTGATCCCGTCGCATCTCAAGAGGAGGCACTCTCAACAGGAAAGGCGAGAGGAACTCCATGGTCGTACCACCATTCCAAGAGTCCCCCAGATGTCTCAGTCCATTCCAGAGGAACCTCTTTGCCCTGCACTGGCTCATCTTTCACGCCGAGGATCGACTCACACCACGGTGGCACATGGGACAGCCCTGTGGGAAAGCCTCGAGGGAAAACCACAGATCCTTTGATCCACGTGACGGGAAGCGTGACATTGCTGCTACAGCCTGGAAGGAAAGCGCACGTGCATGCCCCCACTCGAGACGAGGCCTGACTCCCCTGGGGAGACTGCAGAAGTACCCAAAGATCCATGTCAGCCCCTGAGAGGAATGCTCGGTTCCGGCCCTGACTCCACACAAGGTTTTTGGCCCCAGTATCGACGGGAGAGGAATCCCGAGAGGCCCCCTAGCACCTCGCATGTGGTCTGGCCTCTCCTGAGGCCACCAGGGCGGGTCCTTGAGGTCCCCGTCGTAACTCGAGAACACCTGCCGCAACTCGAGAAAATCCAGGAAGTTCTCCCTTCCAGGCGAGATGAGGCCTATTTCCGATGAGGCGTCTGGAGACTAATGACACCTAACCTCTGGAACTTCGAAAGGGTCTTTCACACCCTCGCTGCAACTCAAGAAGTTCACCGCCATACCCGTCTCCACTCGAGAGGAAGCACGATGGTCCGGCCTACATCCAGAGGAGCCCCGTTTCCCCCTCGTAGCTCAAGATGAGGGATCCTTTCCCTGCTTTCAACGGGAAAGAATTCCCGTTGTTCCCGTCGCATCTCAAGAGGAGGCACTCTCAGCAGGAGAGGCGAGAGGAACTCCATGGTCGTACCACCATGCCAAGAGTCCCCCAGATACCTCAGTACATTCCAGAGGAACCTCTTTGCCCTGCAGTGGCTCATCTTTCATGCCGAGGATCGACTCACACCACGGTGGCACGTGGGACAGCCCTGTGGGAAAGCCTTGAGGGAAAGCCTCGAGGGAAAACCACAGATCCTTTGATCCACGCGACGGGAAGCGTGACATCGCTGCTACAGCCTGGAAGGCAAGCACACGTGCATGCCCCCACTCGAGACGAGGCCTGACGCCCCTGGCGAGACTCCTGGAGTACCCAAAGATCCACGTCAGCCCCTGAGAGGAATCCTCGGTTCCGGCCCTTACTCCACACAAGGTTTTTGTCCCTGGTATCGATGGGAGAGGAATCCCGAGAGGACCCCTAGCAACTCGCTTGGGGACTGGCCTCTCCTGAGGCCACCAGGGCGGGTCCCTGAGATCCTCGTCGTAACTCGAGAACACCTGCCGCAACTCGAGAAAATCCAGGAAGTTCTCCCTTCCAGGCGAGATGAAGCCTATTTCCGATGAGGGGTCTGGAGACTAATGACACCTAACCTCTAGAACTTTGAAAGGGTCTTTCACACCCTTGCTGCAACTCAAGATGTTCACCGCCATACCCGTCTCCACTCGAGAGGAAGCACGTTGGTCCCGCCCACATCCAGAGGAGCCCCGTTTACCCCTCGTAGCTCGAGATGAGGGATCCTTTCCCTGCATTCAACAGGAAAGAATTCCCGGCGTTCGCATCGCATCTCAAGAGGAGGCACTCTCGACAGGAAAGTCGAGAGGAACTCCATGGTCGTACCACCATGCCAAGAGTCCCCCACATGTCTCAGTCCATTCCATAGGATCCTCTTTGCCCTGCACTGGCTCATCTTTCACGCCGAGGATCGACTCACACCACGGTGGCACGTGGGACTGCCGTGTGGGAAAGCCTCGAGGTAGGGCCTCGAGGGAAAACCACAGATCCTTTGATCGACGCGACGGGAAGCGTGACATTGCTGCTACAGCCTGGAAGGAAAGCGCACGTGCATGCCCGCACTCAAGACGAGGCCTGACTCCCCTGGGGAGACTCCAGAAGTACCCAAAGATCCATGTCAGCCCCTGAGAAGAATCCTCGGTTCCGGCCCTGATTCCACACAAGGTTTTTGGCCCCGGTATCGACGGGAGAGGAATCCCGAGAGGCCCCCTAGCAACTCGCATGGGGACTGGCCTCTCCTGAGGCCACCAGGGCGGGTCCCTGAGGTCCCCGTCGTAACTCGGGAACACCTGCCGCAACTCGAGAAAATCCAGGAAGTTCTCCCTTCCAGGCGAGATGAGGCCTATTTCCGAAGAGGCGTCTGGAGACTAATGACACCTAACCTCTGGAACTTCGAAAGGGTCTTTCACACCCTTGCTGCAACTCAAGAAGTTCACCGCCATACCCGTCTCCACTCGAGAGGAAGCACGATGGTCCCGCCCACATCCAGAGGAGCCCGGTTTCCCCCTCGGAGCTCGAGATGAGGGATCCTTTACCTGCTTTCAACGGGAAAGAATTCCCGGTGTTCCCGTCGCACCTCAAGAGGAGGCACTCTCAACAGGAAAGGCGAGAGGAACTCCATGGTCGTACCACCATTCCAAGAGTCCCCCAGATGTCTCAGTCCATTCCAGAGGAACCTCTTTGCCCTGCACTGGCTCATCTTTCACGCCGAGGATCGACTCACACCACGGTGGCACGTGGGACAGCCTGTGGGAAAGCCTCGAGGGAAAGCCTCGAGGGAAAACCACAGATCCTTTGATCCACGCGACGGGAAGCGTGACATTGCTGCTACAGCCTGGAAGGAAAGCGCACGTGCATGCCCCCACTCGAGACGAGGCCTGACTCCCCTGGGGAGACTCCAGAAGTACCCAAAGATCCATGTCAGCCCCTGAGTGGAATCCTCGGTTCCGGCCCTGACTCCAAAAAATTCTTTTGGCCCCGGTATCGACGGGAGAGGAATCCCGAGTGGCCCCCTAGCAACTCGCATGGGGACTGGCCTCTCCTGAGGCCACCAGGTCGGGTCCCTGAGGTCCCCGTCGAATCTCGAGAACACCTGCCGCAACTCGAGAAAATCCAGGAAGTTCTCCCTTCCAGGCGAGATGAGGCCTATTTCCGATGAGGCGTCTGGAGACTAATGACACCTAACCTCTGGAACTTCGAAAGGATCTTTCACACCCTTGTTGCAACTCAAGAAGTTCACCGCCATACCCGTCTCCACTCGAGAGGAAGCACGATGGTCCCGCCCACATCCAGAGGAGCCCCGTTTCCCCCTCGGAGCTCGAGATGAGGGATCCTTTCCCTGCTTTCAACGGGAAAGAATTCCCGGCGATCCCGTTGCATCTCAAGAGGAGGCACTCTCCACAGGAAAGCCGAGAGGAACTCCATGGTCGTACCACCATTCCAAGAGTCCCCCAGATGTCTCAGTCCATTCCAGAGGAACCTCTTTGCCCTGCACTGGCTCATCTTTCACGCCGAGGATCGACTCACAACACGGTGGCACGTGGGACAGCCCTGTGGGAAAGCCTCGAGGGAAAGCCTCGAGGGAAAACCACAGACCCTTTGATCCACGCGACGGGAAGCGTGACATTGCTGCTACAGCCTGGAAGGAAAGCGCACGTGCATGCCCCCACTCGAGACGAGGCCTGACTCCCCTGGGGAGACTCCAGAAGTACCCAAAGATACATGTCAGCCCCTGAGAGGAATCCTCGGTTCCGGCCCTGACTTCACACATGGTTTTTGGCCTCGGCATCGACGGGACAGGAATCCCGAGAGGTCCCCTAGCAACTTCCATGTGGAATGGCCTTTCCTGAGGACACCAGGCCGGGTCCCTGAGGTCCCCGTCGTAACTCGAGAACACCTGCCGCAACTCGAGAAAATCCAGGAAGTTCTCCCTTCCAGGAAAGATGAAGCCTATTTCCGATGAGGCGTCTGGAGACTAATGACACCTAACCTCTGGAACTTCGAATGGGTCTTTCACACCCTTGCTGTAACTCAAGAAGTTCACCGCCATACCGGTCTCCACTCGAGAGGAAGCACGATGGTCCCGTCCACATCCAGAGGAGCCCCGTTTCCCCCTCGTAGCTCGAGATGAGGGATCCTTTCCCTGCTTTCAACGGGAAAGAGTTCCCAGCGTTCCCGTCGCATCTCAAGAGGAGGCACTCTCACCTGGATCGGCGAGAGGAACTCCATGGTCGTACCACCATTCCAAGAGTCCCCCAGATGTCTCAGTCCATTCCAGAGGAACCTCTTTGCCCTGCACTGGCTCATCTTTCACGCCGAGGATCGACTCACACCACGGTGGCACGTGGGACAGCCCTGTGGGAAAGCCTCGAGGGAAAGCCTCGAGGGAAAACCACAGATCCTTTGATCCACGCGACGGGAAGCGTGACATTGCTGCTACAGCCTGGAAGGAAAGCGCACGTGCATGCCCCCACTCGAGACGAGGCCTGACTCCGCTGGGGAGACTCCAGAAGTACCCAAAGATCCATGTCAGCCCCTGAGAGGAATCCTCGGTTCCGGCCCTGACTCCACACAAGGTTTTTGGCCCCGGTATCGACGGGAGAGGAATCCCGAAAGGCCCCCTAGCAGCTCGCATGGGGACTGGCCTCTCCTGAGGCCACCAGGGCGGGTCCCTGAGGTCCCCGTCGTAACTCGACAACACCTGCCGCAACTCGAGAAAATCCAGGAAGTTCTACCTTCCAGGCCAGATGAGGCCTATTTCCGATGAGGCGTCTGGAGACGAATGACACCTAACCTCTGGAACTTCGAAAGGGTCTTTCACACCCTTGCTGCAACTCAAGAAGTTCACCGCCATACCCGTGTCCACTCGAGAGGAAGCATGATGGTCCCGCCCACATCCAGAGGAGCCCCGTTTCCCCCTCGTAGCTCGAGATGAGGGATCCTTTCCCTGCTTTCAACGGGAAAGAATTCCCGGCGTTCCCATCGCATCTCAAGAGGAGGCACTCTCAACTGGAAAGGCGAGAGGAACTCCATGGTCGTACCACCATTCCAAGAGTCCCCCAGATGTCTCAGTCCATTCCAGAGGAACCTCTTTGCCCTGCACTGGCTCATCTTTCACGCCGAGGATCGACTCACACCACGGTGGCACGTGGGACAGCCCTGTGGGAAAGCCTCGAGGGAAAGCCTCGAGGGAAAACCACAGATCCTTTGATCCACGGGACGGGAAGCGTGACATTGCTGCTACAGCCTGGAAGGAAAGCGCACGTGCATGCCCCCACTCGAGACGAGGCCTGACTCCGCTGGGGAGACTCCAGAAGTACCCAAAGATCCATGTCAGCCCCTGAGAATAATCCTCGTTTCCGGCCCTGACTCCACACAAGGTTTTTGGCCCCGGTATCGACGGGAGAGGAATCCCGAGAGGCCCCCTAGCAACTCGCATGGGGACTGGCCTCTCCTGAGGCCACCAGGGCGGGTCCCTGAGGTCCCCGTCGTAACTCGACAACACCTGCCGCAACTCGAGAAAATCCAGGAAGTTCTACCTTCCTGGCCAGATGAGGCCTATTTCCGATGAGGCGTCTGGAGACGAATGACACCTAACCTCTGGAACTTCGAAAGGGTCTTTCACACCCTTGCTGCAACTCAAGAAGTTCACCGCCATACCCGTGTCCACTCGAGAGGAAGCATGATGGTCCCGCCCACATCCAGAGGAGCCCCGTTTCCCCCTCGTAGCTCGAGATGAGGGATCCTTTCCCTGCTTTCAACGGGAAAGAATTCCCGGCGTTCCCATCGCATTCAAGAGGAGGCACTCTCAACTGGAAAGGCGAGAGGAACTCCATGGTCGTACCACCATTCCAAGAGTCCCCCAGATGTCTCAGTCCATTCCAGAGGAACCTCTTTGCCCTGCACTGGCTCATCTTTCACGCCGAGGATCGACTCACACCACGGTGGCACGTGGGACAGCCCTGTGGGAAAGCCTCGAGGGAAAGCCTCGAGGGAAAACCACAGATCCTTTGATCCACGCGACGGGAAGCGTGACATTGCTGCTACCGCCTGGAAGGAAAGCGCACGTGCATGCCCCCACTCGAGACGAGGCCTGACTCCGCTGGGGAGACTCCACAAGTACCCAAAGATCCATGTCAGCCCCTGAGAGGAATCCTCGGTTCCGGCCCTGACTCCACACAAGGTTTTTGGCCCCGGTATCGACGGGAGAGGAATCCCGAGAGGCCCCCTAGCAACTCGCATGGGGACTGGCCTCTCCTGAGGCCACCAGGGCGGGTCCCTGAGGTCCCCGTCGTAACTCGACAACACCTGCCGCAACTCGAGAAAATCCAGGAAGTTCTCCTTTTCAGGCGAGACGAGGCCTATTTCCGATGAGGCGTCTGGAGACGAATGACACCTAACCTCTTGAACTTCGAAAGGGTCTTTCACACCCTTGCTGCAACTCAAGAAGTTCACCGCCATACCCGTGTCCACTCGAGAGGAAGCATGATGGTCCCGCCCACATCCAGAGGAGCCCCGTTTCCCCCTCGTAGCTCGAGATGAGGGATCCTTTCCCTGCTTTCAACGGGAAAGAATTCCCGGCGTTCCCATCGCATCTCAAGAGGAGGCACTCTCAACAGGAAAGGCGAGAGGAACTCCATGGTCGTACCACCATTCCAAGAGTCCCCCAGATGTCTCAGTCCATTCCAGAGGAACCTCTTTGCCCTGCACTGGCTCATCATTCACGCCGAGGATCGACTCACACCACGGAGGCACGTGGGACAGCCCTGTGGGAAAGCCTCGAGGGAAAGCCTCGAGGGAAAACCACAGATCCATTGATCCACGCAACGGGAAGCGTGACATTGCTGCTACAGCCTGGAAGGAAAGCGCACGTGCATGCCCCCACTCGAGACGAGGCCTGACTCCCCTGGGGAGACTCCACAAGTACCCAAAGATCCATGTCAGCCCCTGAGAGGAATCCTCGGTTCCGGCCCTGACTCCACACAAGGTTTTTGGCCCCGGTATCGACGGGAGAGGAATCCCGAGAGGCCCCCTAGCAACTCGCATGGGGACTGGCCTCTCCTGAGGCCACCAGGGCGGGTCCCTTAGGTCCCCGTCGTAACTCGAGAACACCTGCCGCAACTCGAGAAAATCCAGGAAGTTCTCCCTTCCAGGCGAGATGAGGCCTATTTCCGATGAGGCGTCTGGAGACTAATGACACCTAACCTCTGGAACTTCGAAAGGGTCTTTCACACCCTTGCTGCAACTCAAGAAGTTCACCGCCATACCCGTCTCCACTCGAGAGGAAGCACGATGGTCCCGCCCACATCCAGAGGAGCCCCGTTTCCCCCTCGGAGCTCGAGATGGGGGATCCTTTCCCTGCTTTCAACGGGAAAGAATTCCCGGCGTTCCCGTCGCATCTCAAGAGGAGGCACTCTCAACAGGAAAGGCGAGAGGAACTCCATGGTCGTACCACCATTCCAAGAGTCCCCCAGATGTCTCAGTCCATTCCAGAGGAACCTCTTTGCCCTGCACTGGCTCATCTTTCACGCCGAGGATCGACTCACACCACGGTGGCACGTGGGACAGCCCTGTGGGAAAGCCTCGAGGGAAAGCCTCGAGGGAAAACCACAGATCCTTTGATCCACCCCACGGGAAGCGTGACATTGCTGCTACAGCCTGGAAGGAAAGCACACGTGCATGCCCCCACTCGAGCCGAAGCCTGACTCCCCTGGGGAGACTCCAGAAGTACCCAAAGATCCATGTCAGCCCCTGAGAGGAATCCTTGGTTCCGGCCCTGACTCCACACAAGGTTTTTGGCCCCGGTATCGACGGGAGAGGAATCCCGAGAGGCCCCCTAGCAACTCGCATGGGGACTGGCCTCTCCTGAGGCCACCAGGGCGGGTCCCTGAGGTCCCCGTCGTAACTCGAGAACACCTGCCGCAACTCGAGAAAATCCAGGAAGTTATCCCTTCCAGGCGAAATGAGGCCTATTTCCGATGAGGCGTCTGGAGACTAATGACACCTAACCTCTGGAACTTTGAAAGGGTCTTTCACACCCTTGCTGCAACTCAAGAAGTTCACCGCCATTCCCGTCTCCACTCGAGAGGAAGCACGATGGTCCCGCCAAATCCAGAGGAGCCCCGTTTCCCCCTCGGAGCTCGAGATGAGGGATCCTTTCCCTGCTTTCAACGGGAAAGAATTCCCAGCGTTCCCGTCGCATCTCAAGAGGAGGCACTCTCAACAGGAAAGGTGAGAGGAAGTCCATGGTCGTACCACCATTCCAAGAGTCCCCCATATGTCTCAGTCCATTCCAGAGGAACCTCTTTGCCCTGCACTGGCTCATCTTTCACGCCGAGGATCGACTCACATCACGGTGTCACGTGGGACAGCCCTGTGGGAAAGCCTCGAGGGAAAGCCTCGAGGGAAAACCACAGATCCTTTGATCCACACGATGGGAAGAGTGACATTGCTGCTACAGCCTGGAAGGAAAGCGCACGTGCATGCCCCCACTCGAGACGAGGCCTGACTCCACTGGGGAGACTCCAGAAGTACCCAAAGATCCATGTCAGCCCCTGAGAGGAATCCTCGGTTCCGGCCCTGACTCCACACAATGTTTTTGGCCCCGGTATCGACGGGAGAGTAATCCCGAGAGGCCCCCTAGCAACTCGCATGGGGACTGGCCTCTCCTGAGGCCACCAGGGCGGGTCACTGAGGTCCCCGTCGTAACTCGAGAACACCTGCCGCAACTCGAGAAAATCCAGGAAGTTCTCCCTTCCTGGCGAGATGAGGCCTATTTCCGATGAGGCGTCTGGAGACTAATGAAACCTAACCTCTGGAACTTCGAAAGGGTCTTTCACACCCTTGCTGCAACTCAAGAAGTTCACCGCCATACCCGTCTCCACTCGAGAGGAAGCACGATGGTCCCGCCCACATCCAGAGGAGCCCCGTTTCCCCCTCGTAGCTCGAGATGAGGGATCCTTTCCCTGCTTTCAACGGGAAAGAATTCCCGGCGTTCCCGTCGCATCTCAAGAGGAGGCACTCTCAACAGGAAAGGCGAGAGGAACTCCATGGTCGTACCACCATTCCAAGAGTCCCCCAGATGTCTCAGTCCATTCCAGAGGAAACTCTTTGCCCTGCACTGGCTCATCTTTCACGCCGAGGATCGACTCACACCACGGTGGCACGTGGGACAGCCCTGTGGGAAAGCCTCGAGGGAAAGCCTCGAGGGAAAACCACAGACCCTTTGATCCACGCGACGGGAAGCGTGACATTGCTGCTACAGCCTGGAAGGAAAGCGCACGTGCATGCCCCCACTCGAGACGAGGCCTGTCTCCCCTGGCGAGACTCCAGAAGTACCCAAAGATGCATATCAGCCCCTGAGAGGAATCCTCGGTTCCGGCCCTGACTCCACACAAGGTTTTTGGCCCGGTATCGACGGGAGAGGAATCCCGAGAGGCCCCCTAGCAACTCGCATGGGGACTGGCCTCTCCTGAGGCCACCAGGGCGGGTCCCTGAGGTCCCCGTCGTAACTCGGGATAACCTGCCGCAACTCGAGAAAATCCAGGAACTTCTCCCTTCCAGGCGAGATGAGGCCTATTTCCGATGAGGCGTCTGGAGACTAATGACACCTAACCTCTGGAACTTCGAAAGGGTCTTTCACACCCTTGCTGCAACTCAAGAAGTTCACCGCCATACCCGTCTCCACTCGAGAGCAAGCACGATGGTCCCGCCCACATCCAGAGGAGCCCCGTTTCCCCCTCGGAGCTCGAGATGAGGGATCCTTTCCCTGCTTTCAACGGGAAAGAATTCCCGGCGATCCCGTCGCATCTCAAGAGGAGGCACTCTCCACAGGAAAGCCGAGAGGAACTCCATGGTCGTACCACCATTCCAAGAGTCCCCCAGATGTCTCAGTCCATTCCAGAGGAACCTCTTTGCCCTGCACTGGCTCATCTTTCACGCCGAGGATCGACTCACACCACGGTGGCACGTGGGACAGCCCTGTGGGAAAGCCTCGAGGGAAAGCCTCGAGGGAAAACCACAGATCCTTTGATCCACGCGACGGGAAGCGTGACATTGCTGCTACAGCCTGGAAGGAAAGCGCACGTGCATGCCCCCACTCGAGACGAGGCCTGAATCCCCTGGGGAGACTCCAGAAGTACCCAAAGATCCATGTCAGCCCCTGAGAGGAATCCTCGGTTCCGGCCCTGACTCCACACAAGGTTTTTGGCCCCGGTATCGACGGGAGAGGAATCCCGAGAGAACCCCCTAGCAACTCGCATGGGGACTGGCCTCTCCTGAGGCCACCAGGGCGGGTCCCTGAGGTCCCCGTCGTAACTCGGGAACACCTGCCGCAACTCGAGAAAATCCAGGAAGTTCTCCCTTCCAGGCGAGATGAGGCCTATTTCCGATGAGGCGTCTGGAGACTAATGACACCTAACCTCTGGAACTTCGAAAGGGTCTTTCACACCCTTGCTGCAACTCAAGAAGTTCACCGCCATATCCGTCTCCACTCGAGAGGAAGCACGATGGTCCCGCCCACATCCAGAGGAGCCCCGTTTCCCCCTCGGAGCTCGAGATGAGGGATCCTTTCCCTGCTTTCAACGGGAAAGAATTCCCGGCGTTCCCGTCGCATCTCAAGAGGAGGCACTCTCAACAGGAAAGGCGAGAGGAACTCCATGGTCGTAGCACCATTCCAAGAGTCCCCCAGATGTCTAAGTCCATTCCAGAGGAAACTCTTTGCCCTGCACTGGCTCATCTTTCACGCCGAGGATCGACTCACACCACGGTGGCACGTGGGACAGCCCTGTGGGAAAGCCTCGAGGGAAAGCCTCGAGGGAAAACCACAGAACCTTTGATCCACGCGACGGGAAGCGTGACATTGCTGCTACAGCCTGGAAGGAAAGCGCACGAGCATGCCCCCACTCGAGACGAGGCCTGTCTCCCCTGGCGAGACTCCAAAAGTACCCAAAGATCCATGTCAGCCCTTGAGAGGAATCCTCGGTTCCGGCCCTGACTCCACACAAGTTTTTTGGCCCCGGTATCGACGGGAGAGGAATCCCGAGAGGCCCCCTAGCAACTCGCATGGGGACTGGCCTCTCCTGAGGCCACCAGGGCGGGTCCCTGAGGTCCCCGTCGTAACTCGGGATAACCTGCCGCAACTCGAGAAAATCCAGGAAGTTCTCCCTTCCAGACGAGATGAGGCCTATTTCCGATGAGACGTCTGGACACTAATGACACCTAACCTCTGGAACTTCGAAAGGGTCTTTCACACCCTTGCTGCAACTCAAGAAGTTCACCGCCATACCCGTCTCCACTCGAGAGGAAGCACGATCGTCCCACCCATAACCAGAGGAGCCCCGTTTCCCCCTCGTAGCTCGAGATGAGGGATCCTTTCCCTGCTTTAAATGGGAAAGAATTCCGGGGTTCCTGTCGCATCTCAAGAGGAGGCACTCTCAACAGGAAAGGCAAGAGGAACTCCATGGTCGTACCACCATTCCAAGAGTCCCCCAGATGTCTCAGTCCATTCCAGAGGAACCTCTTTGCCCTGCACTGGCTCATCTTTTACGCCGAGGATCGACTCACACCACGGTGGCACGTGGGACAGCCCTGTGGGAAAGCCTCGAGGGAAAGCCTCGAGGGAAAACCACAGATCCCTCGATCCACGCGACGGGAAGCGTGACATTGTTGCTACAGCCTGGAAGGAAAGTGCACGTGCATGCCCCCACTCGAGACGAGGCCTGAATCCCCTGGGGAGACTCCAGAAGTACCCAAAGATCCATGTCAGCCCCTGAGAGGAATCCTCGGTTCCGGCCCTGACTCCACACAAGGTTTTTGGCCCCAGTATCGACGGGAGAGGAATCCCGGGAGGCCCCCTAGCAACTCGCATGGTGACTGGCCTCTCCTGAGGCCACCAGGGCGGGTCCCTGAGGTCCCCGTCGTAACTCGGGAACACCTGCCGCAACTCGAGAAAATCCAGGAAGTTCTCCCTTCCAGGCGAGATGAGGCCTATTTCCGATGAGGCGTCTGGAGACTAATGACACCTAACATCTGGAACTTCGAAAGGGTCTTTCACACCCTTGCTGCAACTCAAGAAGTTCACCGCCATACCCGTCTCCACTCGAGAGGAAGCACGATGGTCCCGCCAAATCCAGAGGAGCCCCGTTTCCCCCTCGGAGCTCGAGATGAGGGATCCTTTCCCTGCTTTCAACGGGAAAGAATTCCCAGCGTTCCCGTCGCATCTCAAGTGGAGGCACTCTCAACAGGAAAGGTGAGAGGAACTCCATGGTCGTACCACCATTCCAAGAGTCCCCCAGATGTCTCAGTCCATTCCAGAGGAACCTCTTTGCCCTGCACTGGCTCATCTTTCACGCCGAGGATCGACTCACACCACGGTGGCACGTGGGACAGCCCTGTGGGAAAGCCTCGAGGGAAAGCCTCGAGGGAAAACCACAGATCCTTTGATCCACACGACGGGAAGAGTGACATTGCTGCTACAGCCTGGAAGGAAAGCGCACGTGCATGCCCCCTCTCGAGACGAGGCCTGACTCCCCTGGGGAGACTCCAGAAGTACCCAAAGATCCATGTCAGCCCCTGAGAGGAATCCTCGGTTCCGGCCCTGACTCCACACAAGGTTTTTGGCCCCGGTATCGACGGGAGAGTAATCCCGAGAGGCCCCCTAGCAACTCGCATGGGGACTGGCCTCTCCTGAGGCCACCAGGGCGGGTCCCTGAGGTCCCCGTCGTAACTCGGGATAACCTGCCGCAACTCGAGAAAATCCAGGAACTTCTCCCTTCCAGGCGAGATGAGGCCTATTTCCGATGAGGCGTCTGGAGACTAATGAAACCTAACCTCTGGAACTTCGAAAGGGTCTTTCACACCCTTGCTGCAACTCAAGAAGTTCACCGCCATACCCGTCTCCACTCGAGAGCAAGCACGATGGTCCCGCCCACATCCAGAGGAGCCCCGTTTCCCCCTCGGAGCTCGAGATGAGGGATCCTTTCCCTGCTTTCAACGGGAAAGAATTCCCGGCAATCCCGTTGCATCTCAAGAGGAGGCACTCTCCACAGGAAAGCCGAGAGGAACTCCATGGTCGTACCACCATTCCAAGAGTCCCCCAGATGTCTCAGTCCATTCCAGAGGAACCTCTTTGCCCTGCACTGGCTCATCTTTCACGCCGAAGATCGACTCACACCACGGTGGCACGTGGGACAGCCCTGTGGGAAAGCCTCGAGGGAAAGCCTCGAGGGAAAACCACAGATCCTTTGATCCACGCGACGGGAAGCGTGACATTGCTGCTACAGCCTGGAAGGAAAGCGCAAGTGCATGCCCCCACTCGAGACGAGGCCTGAATCCCCTGGGGAGACTCCAGAAGTACCCAAAGATACATGTCAGCCCCTGAGAGGAATCCTCGGTTCCGGCCCTGACTCCACACAAGGTTTTTGGCCCCGGTATCGACGGGAGAGGAATCCCGAGAGGCCCCCTAGCAACGCGCATGGGGACTGGCCTCTCCTGAGGCCACCAGGGCGGGTCCCTGAGGTCCCCGTCGTAACTCGGGAACACCTGCCGCAACTCGAGAAAATCCAGGAAGTTCTCCCTTCCATGCAAGATGAGGCCTATTTCCGATGAGGCGTCTGGAGACTAATGACACCTAACCTCTGGAACTTCGAAAGGGTCTTTCACACCCTTGCTGCAACTCAAGAAGTTCACCGCCATAACCGTCTCCACTCGAGAGGAAGCACGATGGTCCCGCCCACATCCAGAGGAGCCCCGTTTCCCCCTCGGAGCTCGAGATGAGGGATCCTTTCCCTGCTTTCAACGGGAAAGAATTCCCGGCGTTCCCGTCGCATCTCAAGAGGAGGCACTCTCAACAGGAAAGGCGAGAGGAACTCTATGGTCGTACCACCATTCCAAGAGTCCCCCAGATGTCTAAGTCCATTCCAGAGGAAACTCTTTGCACTGCACTGGCTCATCTTTCACGCCGAGGATCGACTCACACCACGGTGGCACGTGGGACATCCCTGTGGGAAAGCCTCGAGGGAAAGCCTCGAGGGAAAACCACAGATCCTTTGATCCACGCGACGGGAAGCGTGACATTGCTGCTACAGCCTGGAAGGAAAGCGCACGTGCATGCCCCCACTCGAGACGAGGCCTGACTCCCATGGGAAGACTCCAGACGTACCCAAAGATACATGTCAGCCCCTGAGAGGAATCCTCGGTTCCGGCCCTGACTCCACACAAGGTTTTTGGCCCCGGTATCGACGGGAGAGGAATCCCGAGAGGCCCCCTAGCAACTCGCATGGGGACTGGCCTCTCCTAAGGCCACCAGGGCGGGTCCCTGAGGTCCCCGTCGTAACTCGAGAACACCTGCCGCAACTCGAGAAAATCCAGGAAGTTCTCCCTTCCAGGCGAGATGAGGCCTTTTTCCGATGAGGCGTCTGGAGACTAATGACACCTAACCTCTGGAACTTCGAAAGGGTCTTTCACACCCTTGCTGCAACTCAAGAAGTTCACCGCCATACCCGTCTCCACTCGAGAGGAAGCACGATGGTCCCGCCCACATCCAGAGGAGCCCCGTTTCCCCCTCGTAGCTCCAGATGAGGGATCCTTTCCCTGCTTTCAACGGGAAAGAATTCCCGGCGTTCCCGTCGCATCTCAAGAGGAGGCACTCTCAACAGGAAAGGCGAGAGGAACTCCATGGTCGTACCACCATTCCAAGAGTCCCCCAGATGTCTCAGTCCATTCCAGAGGAACCTCTTTGCCCTGCACTGGCTCATCTTTCACGCCGAGGATCGATTCACACCACGGTGGCACGTGGGACAGCCCTGTGGGAAAGCCTCGAGGGAAAGCCTAGAGGGAAAACCACAGATACTTTGATCCACGCGACGGGAAGCGTGACATTGCTGCTACAGCCTGGAAGGAAAGCGCACGTGCATGCCCCCACTCGAGACGAGGCCTGACTCCCCTGGGGAGACTCCAGAAGTACCCAAAGATACATGTCAGCCCCTGAGAGGAATCCTCGGTTCCGGCCCTGACTCCACACAAGGTTTTTGGCCCCGGTATCGACGGGAGAGGAATCCCGAGAGGCCCCCTAGCAACTCGCATGGGGACTGGCCTCTCCTGAGGCCACCAGGGCGGGTCCCTGAGGTCCCCGTCGTAACTCGAGAACACCTGCCGCAACTCGAAAAAATCCAGGAAGTTCTCCCTTCCAGGCGAGATGAGGCCTATTTCCGATGAGGCGTCTGGAGACTAATGACACCTAACCTCTGGAACTTCGAAAGGGTCTTTCACACCCTTGCTGCAACTGAAGAAGTTCACTGCCATACCCGTCTCCACTCGAGAGGAAGCACGATGGTCCCGCCCACATCCAGAGGAGCCCCGTTTCCCCCTCGGAGCTCGAGATGAGGGATCCTTTCCCTGCTTTCAACGGGAAAGAATTCCCGGCGTTCCCATCGCATCTCAAGAGGAGGCACTCTCCACAGGAAAGCCGAGAGGAACTCCATGGTCGTACCACCATTCCAAGAGTCCCTCAGATGTCTCAGTCCATTCCAGAGGAACCTCTTTGCCCTGCACTAGCTCATCTTTCACGCCGAGGATCGACTCACACCACGGTGGCACGTGGGACAGCCCTGTGGGAAAGCCTCGAGGGAAAGCCTCCAGGGAAAACCACAGATCCCTTGATCCACGCGACGGGAATCGTGACATTGCTGCTACAGCCTGGAAGGAAACCGCACGTGCATGCCCCCACTCGAGACGAGGCCTGACTCCCCTGGGGAGACTCCAGAAGTACCCAAAGATCCATGTCAGCTCCTGAGAGGAATCCTCGGTTCCGGCCCTGACTCCACACAAGGTTTTTGGCCCCGGTATCTACGGGAGAGGAATCCCGAGAGGCCCCCTAGCAACTCGCATGGGGACTGGCCTCTCCTGAGGCCACCAGGGCGGGTCCCTGAGGTCCCCGTCGTAACTCGAGAACACCTGCCGCAACTCGAGAAAATCCAGGAAGTTCTCCCTTCCAGGCGAGATGAGGCCTATTTCCGATGAGGCGTCTGGAGACTAATGACACCTAACCTCTGGAACTTCGAAAGGGTCTTTCACACCCTTGCTGCAACTCAAGAAGTTCACCGCCATACCCGTCTCCACTCGAGAGGAAGCACGATGGTCCCGCCCACATCCAGAGGAGCCCCGTTTCCCACTCGGAGCTCGAGATGAGGGATCCTTTCCCTGCTTTCAACGGGAAAGAATTCCCGGCGATCCCGTCGCATCTCAAGAGGAGGCACTCTCCACAGGAAAGGCGAGAGGAACTCCATGGTCGTACCACCATTCCAAGAGTCCCCCAGATGTCTCAGTCCATTCCAGAGGAACCTCTTTGCCCTGCACTGGCTCATCTTTCACGCCGAGGATCGACTCACACCACGGTGGCACGTGGGACAGCCCTGTGGGAAAGCCTCGAGGGAAAGCCTAGAGGGAAAACCACAGATCCTTTGATCCACGCCACGGGAAGCGTGACATTGCTGCTACAGCCTGGAAGGAAAGCGCACGTGCATGCCCCCACTCGAGACGAGGCCTGACTCCCCTGCGGAGACTCCAGAAGTACCCAAAGATCCATGTCAGCCCCTGAGAGGAATCCTCGGTTCCGGCCCTGACTCCACACAAGGTTTTTGGCCCCGGTATCGACGGGAGAGGAATCCCGAGAGGCCCCCTAGCAACTCGCATGGGGACTGGCCTCTCCTGAGGCCACCAGGGCGGGTCCCTGAGGTCCCCGTCGTAACTCGAGAACACCTGCCGCAACTCGAGAAAATCCAGGAAGTTCTCCCTTCCAGGCGAGATGAGGCCTATTTCCGATGAGGCGTCTGGAGACTAATGACACCTAACCTCTGGAACTTCGAAAGGGTCTTTCACACCCTTGCTGCAACTCAAGAAGTTCACCGCCATACCCGTCTCCACTCGAGAGGAAGCACGATGGTCCCGCCCACATCCAGAGGAGCCCCGTTTCCCACTCGGAGCTCGAGATGAGGGATCCTTTCCCTGCTTTCAACGGGAAAGAATTCCCGGCGTTCCCGTCGCATCTCAAGAGGAGGCACTCTCAACAGGAAAGGCGAGAGGAACTCCATGGTCGTACCACCATTCCAAGAGTCCCCCAGATGTCTCAGTCAATTCCAGAGGAACCTCTTTGCCCTGCACTGGCTCATCTTTCACGCCGAGGATCGACTCACACCACGGTGGCACGTGGGACAGCCCTGTGGGAAAGCCTCGAGGGAAAGCCTCGAGGGAAAACCACAGATCCTTTGATCCACGCCACGGGAAGCGTAACATTGCTGCTACAGCCTGGAAGGAAAGCGCACTTGCATGCCCCCACTCGAGACGAGGCCTGACTCCCCTGGGGAGACTCCACAAGTACCCAAAGATCCATGTCAGCCCCTGAGAGGAATCCTCGGTTCCGGCCCTGACTCCACACAAGGTTTTTGGCCCCGGTATCGACGGGAGAGGAATCCCGAGAGGCCCCCTAGCAACTCGCATGGGGACTGGCCTCTCCTGAGGCCACCAGGGCGGGTCCCTGAGGTCCCCGTCGTAACTCGACAACACCTGCCGCAACTCGAGAAAATCCATGAAGTTCTACCTTCCAGGCGAGATGAGGCCTATTTCCGATGAGGCGTCTGGAGACGAATGACACCTAACCTCTGGAACTTCGAAAGGGTCTTTCACACCCTTGCTGCAACTCAAGAAGTTCACCGCCATACCCGTGTCCACTCGAGAGGAAGCATGATGGTCCCGCCCACATCCAGAGGAGCCCCGTTTCCCCCTCGTAGCTCCAGATGAGGGATCCTTTCCCTGCTTTCAACGGGAAAGAATTCCCGGCGTTCCCATCGCATCTCAAGAGGAGGCACTCTCAACAGGAAAGGCGAGAGGAACTCCATGGTCGTACCACCATTCCAAGAGTCCCCCAGATGTCTCAGTCCATTCCAGAGGAACCTCTTTGCCCTGCACTGGCTCATCTTTCACGCCGAGGATCGACTCACACCACGGTGGCACGTGGGACAGCCCTGTGGGAAAGCCTCGAGGGAAAGCCTCGAGGGAAAACCACAGATCCTTTGATCCCCGCGACGGGAAGCGTGACATTGCTGCTACAGCCTGGAAGGAAAGCGCACGTGCATGCCCCCACTCTAGACGAGGCCTGACTCCCCTGGGGAGACTCCACAAGTACCCAAAGATCCATGTCAGCCCCTGAGAGGAATCCTCGGTTCCGGCCCTGACTCCACACAAGGTTTTTGGCCCCGGTATCGACGGGAGAGGAATCCCGAGAGGCCCCCTAGCAACTCGCATGGGGACTGGCCTCTCCTGAGGCCACCAGGGCGGGTCCCTGAGGTCCCCGTCGTAACTCGAGAACACCTGCCGCAACTCGGGAAAATCCAGGAAGTTCTCCATTCCAGGCGAGATGAGGCCTATTTCCGATGAGGCGTCTGGAGACTAATGACACCTAACCTCTGGAACTTCGAAAGGGTCTTTCACACCCTTTCTGCAACTCAAGAAGTTCACCGCCATACCCGTCTCCACTCGAGAGCAAGCACGATGGTCCCGCCCACATCCAGAGGAGCCCCGTTTCCCCCTCGTAGCTCGAGATGAGGGATCCTTTCCCTGCTTTCAAAGGGAAAGAATTCCCGGCGATCCCGTCGCATCTCAAGAGGAGGCACTCTCCACAGGAAAGCCGAGAGGAACTCCATGGTCGTACCACCATTCCAAGAGTCCCCCAGATGTCTCAGTCCATTCCAGAGGAACCTCTTTGCCCTGCACTGGCTCATCTTTCACGCCTAGGATCGACTCACACCACGGTGGCACGTGGGACAGCCCTGTGGGAAAGCCTCGAGGGAAAGCCTCGAGGGAAAACCACAGATCCTTTGATCCACGCGACGGGAAGCGTGACATTGCTGCTACAGCCTGGAAGGAAAGCGCACGTGCATGCCCCCACTCGAGACGAGGCCTGACTCCCCTGGGGAGACTCCAGAAGTACCCAAAGATCCATGTCAGCCCCTGAGAGGAATCCTCGGTTCCGGCCCGGACTCCACACAAGGTTTTTGGCCCCGGTATCGACGGGAGAGGAATCCCGAGAGGCCCCCTAGCAACTCGCATGGGGACTGGCCTCTCCTGAGGCCACCAGGGCGGGTCCCTGAGGTCCCCGTCGTAACTCGAGAACACCTGCCGCAACTCGAGAAAATCCAGGAAGTTCTCCCTTCCAGGCGAGATGAGGCCTATTTCCGATGAGGCGTCTGGAGACTAATGACACCTAACCTCTGGAACTTCGAAAGGGTCTTTCACACCCTTGCTGCAACTCAAGAAGTTCACCGCCATACCCGTCTCCACTCGAGAGGAAGCACGATGGTCCCGCCCACATCCAGAGGAGCCCCGTTTCCCCCTCGGAGCTCGAGATGAGGGATCCTTTCCCTGCTTTCAACGGGAAAGAATTCCCGGCGTTCCCGTCGCATCTCAAGAGGAGGCACTCTCAACAGGAAAGGCGAGAGGAACTCCATGGTCGTACCACCATTCCAAGAGTCCCCCAGATGTCTCAGTCCATTCCAGAGGAACCTCTTTGCCCTGCACTGGCTCATCTTTCACGCCGAGGATCGACTCACACCACGGTGGCACGTGGGACAGCCCTGTGGGAAAGCCTCGAGGGAAAGCCTCGAGGCAAAACCACAGATCCTTTGATCCACGCCACGGGAAGCATAACATTGCTGCTACAGCCTGGAAGGAAAGCGCACTTGTATGCCCCCACTCGAGACGAGGCCTGACTCCCCTGGGGAGACTCCACAAGTACCCAAAGATCCATGTCAGCCCCTGAGAGGAATCCTCGGTTCCGGCCCTGACTCCACACAAGGTTTTTGGCCCCGGTATCGACGGGAGAGGAATCCCGAGAGGCCCCCTAGCAACTCGCATGGGGACTGGCCTCTCCTGAGGCCACCAGGGCGGGTCCCTGAGGTCCCCGTCGTAACTCGACAACACCTGCCGCAACTCGAGAAAATCCATGAAGTTCTACCTTCCAGGCGAGATGAGGTCTATTTCCGATGAGGCGTCTGGAGACGAATGACACCTAACCTCTGGAACTTCGAAAGGGTCTTTCACACCCTTGCTGCAACTCAAGAAGTTCACCGCCATACCCGTGTCCACTCGAGAGGAAGCATGATGGTCCCGCCCACATCCAGAGGAGCCCCGTTTCCCCCTCGTAGCTCGAGATGAGGGATCCTTTCCCTGCTTTCAATGGGAAAGAATTCCCGGCGTTCCCATCGCATCTCAAGAGGAGGCACTCTCAACAGGAAAGGCGAGAGGAACTCCATGGTCGTACCACCATTCCAAGAGTCCCCCAGATGTCTCAGTCCATTCCAGAGGAACCTCTTTGCCCTGCACTGGCTCATCTTTCACGCCGAGGATCGACTCACACCACGGTGGCACGTGGGACAGCCCTGTGGGAAAGCCTCGAGGGAAAGCCTCGAGGGAAAACCACAGATCCTTTGATCCACGCGACGGGAACCGTGACATTGCTGCTACAGCCTGGAAGGAAAGCGCACGTGCATGCCCCCACTCTAGACGAGGCCTGACTCCGCTGGGGAGACTCCACAAGTACCCAAAGATCCATGTCAGCCCCTGAGAGGAATCCTCGGTTCCGGCCCTGACTCCACACAAGGTTTTTGGCCCCGGTATCGACGGGAGAGGAATCCCGAGAGGCCCCCTAGCAACTCGCATGGGGACTGGCCTCTCCTGAGGCCACCAGGGCGGGTCCCTGAGGTCCCCGTCGTAACTCGACAACACCTGCCGCAACTCGAGAAAATCCAGGAAGTTCTACCTTCCAGGCGAGATGAGGCCTATTTCCGATGAGGCGTCTGGAGACTAATGACACCTAACCTCTGGAACTTCGAAAGGGTCTTTCACACCTTTGCTGCAACTCAAGAAGTTCACCGCCATACCCGTGTCCACTCCAGAGGAAGCATGATGGTCCCGCCCACATCCAGAGGAGCCCCGTTTCCCCCTCGTAGCTCGAGATGAGGGAACCTTTCCCTGCTTTCAACGGGAAAGAATTCCCGGCGTTCCCATCGCATCTCAAGAGGAGGCACTCTCAACAGGAAAGGCGAGAGTAACTCCATGGTCGTACCACCATTCCAAGAGTCCCCCAGATGTCTCAGTCCATTCCAGAGGAACCTCTTTGCCCTGCACTGGCTCATCTTTCACGCCGAGGATCGACTCACACCACGGTGGCACGTGGGACAGCCCTGTGGGAAAGCCTCGAGGGAAAGCCTCGAGGGAAAACCACAGATCCTTTGATCCACGCGACGGGAAGCGTGACATTGCTGCTATAGCCTGGAAGGAAAGGGCACGTGCATGCCCCCACTCGAGACGAGGCCTGACTCCCCTGGGGAGACTCCACAAGTACCCAAAGATCCATGTCAGCCCCTGAGAGGAATCCTCGGTTCCGGCCCTGACTCCACACAAGGTTTTTGGCCCCGGTATCGACGGGAGAGGAATCCCGAGAGGCCCCCTAGCAACTCGCATGGGGACTGGCCTCTCCTGAGGCCACCAGGGCGGGTCCCTGAGGTCCCCGTCATAACTCGAGAACACCTGACGCAACTCGGGAAAATCCAGGAAGTTCTCCATTCCAGGCGAGATGAGGCCTATTTCCGATGAGGCGTCTGGAGACTAATGACACCTAACCTCTGGAACTTCGAAAGGGTCTTTCACACCCTTGCTGGAACTCAAGAAGTTCACCGCCATACCCGTCTCCACTCGAGAAGAAGCACGATGGTCCCGCCCACATCCAGAGGAGCCCCGTTTCCCCCTCGGAGCTCGAGATGAGGGATCCTTTCCCTGCTTTCAAAGGGAAAGAATTCCCGGCGATCCCGTCGCATCTCAAGAGGAGGCACTCTCCACAGGAAAGCCGAGAGGAACTCCATGGTCGTACCACCATTCCAAGAGTCCCCCAGATGTCTCAGTCCATTCCAGAGGAACCTCTTTGCCCTGCACTGGCTCATCTTTCACGCCGAGGATCGACTCACACCACGGTGGCACGTGGGACAGCCCTGTGGGAAAGCCTCGAGGGAAAGCCTAGAGGGAAAACCACAGATCCTTTGATCCACGCCACGGGAAGCGTGACATTGCTGCTACAGCCTGGAAGGAAAGCGCACGTGCATGCCCCCACTCGAGACGAGGCCTGACTCCCCTGCGGAGTCTCCAGAAGTACCCAAAGATCCATGTCAGCCCCTGAGAGGAATCCTCGGTTCCGGCCCTGACTCCACACAAGGTTTTTGGCCCCGGTATCGACGGGAGAGGAATCCCGAGAGGCCCCCTAGCAACTCGCATGGGGACTGGCCTCTCCTGAGGCCACCAGGGCGGGTCCCTGAGGTCCCCGTCGTAACTCGAGAACACCTGCCGCAACTCGAGAAAATACAGGAAGTTCTCCCTTCCAGGCGAGATGAGGCCTATTTCCGATGAGGCGTCTGGAGACTAATGACACCTAACCTCTGGAACTTTGAAAGGGTCTTTCACATCCTTGCTGCAACTCAAGAAGTTCACCGCCATACCCGTGTCCACTCGAGAGGAAGCACGATGGTCCCGCCCACATCCAGAGGAGCCCCGTTTCCCCCTCGTAGCTCGAGATGAGGGATCCTTTCCCTGCTTTCAACGGGAAAGAATTCCCGGCGTTCCCGTCGCATCCCAGAGGAGGCACTCTCAACAGGAAAGGCGAGAGGAACTCCATGGTCGTACCACCATTCCAAGAGTCCCCCAGATGTCTCAGTCCATTCCAGAGGAACCTCTTTGCCCTGCACTGGCTCATCTTTCACGCCGAGGATCGACTCACACCACGGTGGCACGTGGGACAGCCCTGTGGGAAAGCCTCGAGGGAAAGCCTCGAGGGAAAACCACAGATCCCTTGATCCACGCGACGGGAAGCGTGACAATGCTGCTACAGCCTGGAAGGAAAGCGCACGTGCATGCCCCCACTCGAGACGAGGCCTGAATCCCCTGGGGAGACTCCAGAAGTACCCAAAGATCCATGTCAGCCCCTGAGAGGAATCCTCGGTTCCGGCCCTGACTCCACACAAGGTTTTTGGCCCCGGTATCGTCGGGAGAGGAATCCCGAGAGGCCCCCTAGCAACTCGCATGGGGACTGGCCTCTCCTGAGGCCACTAGGGCGGGTCCCTGAGGTCCCCGTCGTAACTCGGGAACACCTGCCGCAACTCGAGAAAATCCAGGAAGTTCTCCCTTCCAGGCGAGATGAGGCCTATTTCCGATGAGGCCTCTGGAGACAAATGACACCTAACCTCTGGAACTTCGAAAGGGTCTTTCACACCCTTGCTGCAACTCAAGAAGTTCACCGCCGTACCCGTCTCCACTCGAGAGGAAGCACGATGGTCCCGCCCACATCCAGAGGAGCCCCGTTTCCCCCTCGTAGCTCCAGATGAGGGATCCTTTCCCTGCTTTCAACGGGAAAGAATTCCCGGCGTTCCCATCGCATCTCAAGAGGAGGCACTCTCAACAGGAAAGGCGAGAGGAACTCCATGGTCGTACCACCATTCCAAGAGTCCCCCAGATGTCTCAGTCCATTCCAGAGGAACCTCTTTGCCCTGCACTGGCTCATCTTTCACGCCGAGGATCGACTCACACCACGGTGGCACGTGGGACAGCCCTGTGGGAAAGCCTCGAGGGAAAGCCTCGAGGGAAAACCACAGATCCTTTGATCCCCGCGACGGGAAGCGTGACATTGCTGCTACAGCCTGGAAGGAAAGCGCACGTGCATGCCCCCACTCTAGACGAGGCCTGACTCCCCTGGGGAGACTCCACAAGTACCCAAAGATCCATGTCAGCCCCTGAGAGGAATCCTCGGTTCCGGCCCTGACTCCACACAAGGTTTTTGGCCCCGGTATCGACGGGAGAGGAATCCCGAGAGGCCCCCTAGCAACTCGCATGGGGACTGGCCTCTCCTGAGGCCACCAGGGCGGGTCCCTGAGGTCCCCGTCGTAACTCGAGAATACCTGCCGCAACTCGGGAAAATCCAGGAAGTTCTCCATTCCAGGCGAGATGAGGCCTATTTCCGATGAGGCGTCTGGAGACTAATGACACCTAACCTCTGGAACTTCGAAAGGGTCTTTCACACCCTTTCTGCAACTCAAGAAGTTCACCGCCATACCCGTCTCCACTCGAGAGCAAGCACGATGGTCCCGCCCACATCCAGAGGAGCCCCGTTTCCCCCTCGTAGCTCGAGATGAGGGATCCTTTCCCTGCTTTCAAAGGGAAAGAATTCCCGGCGATCCCGTCGCATCTCAAGAGGAGGCACTCTCCACAGGAAAGCCGAGAGGAACTCCATGGTCGTACCACCATTCCAAGAGTCCCCCAGATGTCTCAGTCCATTCCAGAGGAACCTCTTTGCCCTGCACTGGCTCATCTTTCACGCCTAGGATCGACTCACACCACGGTGGCACGTGGGACAGCCCTGTGGGAAAGCCTCGAGGGAAAGCCTCGAGGGAAAACCACAGATCCTTTGATCCACGCGACGGGAAGCGTGACATTGCTGCTACAGCCTGGAAGGAAAGCGCACGTGCATGCCCCCACTCGAGACGAGGCCTGACTCCCCTGGGGAGACTCCAGAAGTACCCAAAGATCCATGTCAGCCCCTGAGAGGAATCCTCGGTTCCGGCCCGGACTCCACACAAGGTTTTTGGCCCCGGTATCGACGGGAGAGGAATCCCGAGAGGCCCCCTAGCAACTCGCATGGGGACTGGCCTCTCCTGAGGCCACCAGGGCGGGTCCCTGAGGTCCCCGTCGTAACTCGAGAACACCTGCCGCAACTCGAGAAAATCCAGGAAGTTCTCCCTTCCAGGCGAGATGAGGCCTATTTCCGATGAGGCGTCTGGAGACTAATGACACCTAACCTCTGGAACTTCGAAAGGGTCTTTCACACCCTTGCTGCAACTCAAGAAGTTCACCGCCATACCCGTCTCCACTCGAGAGGAAGCACGATGGTCCCGCCCACATCCAGAGGAGCCCCGTTTCCCCCTCGGAGCTCGAGATGAGGGATCCTTTCCCTGCTTTCAACGGGAAAGAATTCCCGGCGTTCCCGTCGCATCTCAAGAGGAGGCACTCTCAACAGGAAAGGCGAGAGGAACTCCATGGTCGTACCACCATTCCAAGAGTCCCCCAGATGTCTCAGTCCATTCCAGAGGAACCTCTTTGCCCTGCACTGGCTCATCTTTCACGCCGAGGATCGACTCACACCACGGTGGCACGTGGGACAGCCCTGTGGGAAAGCCTCGAGGGAAAGCCTCGAGGCAAAACCACAGATCCTTTGATCCACGCCACGGGAAGCATAACATTGCTGCTACAGCCTGGAAGGAAAGCGCACTTGTATGCCCCCACTCGAGACGAGGCCTGACTCCCCTGGGGAGACTCCACAAGTACCCAAAGATCCATGTCAGCCCCTGAGAGGAATCCTCGGTTCCGGCCCTGACTCCACACAAGGTTTTTGGCCCCGGTATCGACGGGAGAGGAATCCCGAGAGGCCCCCTAGCAACTCGCATGGGGACTGGCCTCTCCTGAGGCCACCAGGGCGGGTCCCTGAGGTCCCCGTCGTAACTCGACAACACCTGCCGCAACTCGAGAAAATCCATGAAGTTCTACCTTCCAGGCGAGATGAGGTCTATTTCCGATGAGGCGTCTGGAGACGAATGACACCTAACCTCTGGAACTTCGAAAGGGTCTTTCACACCCTTGCTGCAACTCAAGAAGTTCACCGCCATACCCGTGTCCACTCGAGAGGAAGCATGATGGTCCCGCCCACATCCAGAGGAGCCCCGTTTCCCCCTCGTAGCTCGAGATGAGGGATCCTTTCCCTGCTTTCAATGGGAAAGAATTCCCGGCGTTCCCATCGCATCTCAAGAGGAGGCACTCTCAACAGGAAAGGCGAGAGGAACTCCATGGTCGTACCACCATTCCAAGAGTCCCCCAGATGTCTCAGTCCATTCCAGAGGAACCTCTTTGCCCTGCACTGGCTCATCTTTCACGCCGAGGATCGACTCACACCACGGTGGCACGTGGGACAGCCCTGTGGGAAAGCCTCGAGGGAAAGCCTCGAGGGAAAACCACAGATCCTTTGATCCACGCGACGGGAACCGTGACATTGCTGCTACAGCCTGGAAGGAAAGCGCACGTGCATGCCCCCACTCTAGACGAGGCCTGACTCCGCTGGGGAGACTCCACAAGTACCCAAAGATCCATGTCAGCCCCTGAGAGGAATCCTCGGTTCCGGCCCTGACTCCACACAAGGTTTTTGGCCCCGGTATCGACGGGAGAGGAATCCCGAGAGGCCCCCTAGCAACTCGCATGGGGACTGGCCTCTCCTGAGGCCACCAGGGCGGGTCCCTGAGGTCCCCGTCGTAACTCGACAACACCTGCCGCAACTCGAGAAAATCCAGGAAGTTCTACCTTCCAGGCGAGATGAGGCCTATTTCCGATGAGGCGTCTGGAGACTAATGACACCTAACCTCTGGAACTTCGAAAGGGTCTTTCACACCCTTGCTGCAACTCAAGAAGTTCACCGCCATACCCGTGTCCACTCCAGAGGAAGCATGATGGTCCCGCCCACATCCAGAGGAGCCCCGTTTCCCCCTCGTAGCTCGAGATGAGGGAACCTTTCCCTGCTTTCAACGGGAAAGAATTCCCGGCGTTCCCATCGCATCTCAAGAGGAGGCACTCTCAACAGGAAAGGCGAGAGTAACTCCATGGTCGTACCACCATTCCAAGAGTCCCCCAGATGTCTCAGTCCATTCCAGAGGAACCTCTTTGCCCTGCACTGGCTCATCTTTCACGCCGAGGATCGACTCACACCACGGTGGCACGTGGGACAGCCCTGTGGGAAAGCCTCGAGGGAAAGCCTCGAGGGAAAACCACAGATCCTTTGATCCACGCGACGGGAAGCGTGACATTGCTGCTATAGCCTGGAAGGAAAGGGCACGTGCATGCCCCCACTCGAGACGAGGCCTGACTCCCCTGGGGAGACTCCACAAGTACCCAAAGATCCATGTCAGCCCCTGAGAGGAATCCTCGGTTCCGGCCCTGACTCCACACAAGGTTTTTGGCCCCGGTATCGACGGGAGAGGAATCCCGAGAGGCCCCCTAGCAACTCGCATGGGGACTGGCCTCTCCTGAGGCCACCAGGGCGGGTCCCTGAGGTCCCCGTCGTAACTCGAGAACACCTGACGCAACTCGGGAAAATCCAGGAAGTTCTCCATTCCAGGCGAGATGAGGCCTATTTCCGATGAGGCGTCTGGAGACTAATGACACCTAACCTCTGGAACTTCGAAAGGGTCTTTCACACCCTTGCTGCAACTCAAGAAGTTCACCGCCATACCCGTCTCCACTCGAGAAGAAGCACGATGGTCCCGCCCACATCCAGAGGAGCCCCGTTTCCCCCTCGGAGCTCGAGATGAGGGATCCTTTCCCTGCTTTCAAAGGGAAAGAATTCCCGGCGATCCCGTCGCATCTCAAGAGGAGGCACTCTCCACAGGAAAGCCGAGAGGAACTCCATGGTCGTACCACCATTCCAAGAGTCCCCCAGATGTCTCAGTCCATTCCAGAGGAACCTCTTTGCCCTGCACTGGCTCATCTTTCACGCCGAGGATCGACTCACACCACGGTGGCACGTGGGACAGCCCTGTGGGAAAGCCTCGAGGGAAAGCCTAGAGGGAAAACCACAGATCCTTTGATCCACGCCACGGGAAGCGTGACATTGCTGCTACAGCCTGGAAGGAAAGCGCACGTGCATGCCCCCACTCGAGACGAGGCCTGACTCCCCTGCGGAGTCTCCAGAAGTACCCAAAGATCCATGTCAGCCCCTGAGAGGAATCCTCGGTTCCGGCCCTGACTCCACACAAGGTTTTTGGCCCCGGTATCGACGGGAGAGGAATCCCGAGAGGCCCCCTAGCAACTCGCATGGGGACTGGCCTCTCCTGAGGCCACCAGGGCGGGTCCCTGAGGTCCCCGTCGTAACTCGAGAACACCTGCCGCAACTCGAGAAAATACAGGAAGTTCTCCCTTCCAGGCGAGATGAGGCCTATTTCCGATGAGGCGTCTGGAGACTAATGACACCTAACCTCTGGAACTTTGAAAGGGTCTTTCACATCCTTGCTGCAACTCAAGAAGTTCACCGCCATACCCGTGTCCACTCGAGAGGAAGCACGATGGTCCCGCCCACATCCAGAGGAGCCCCGTTTCCCCCTCGTAGCTCGAGATGAGGGATCCTTTCCCTGCTTTCAACGGGAAAGAATTCCCGGCGTTCCCGTCGCATCCCAGAGGAGGCACTCTCAACAGGAAAGGCGAGAGGAACTCCATGGTCGTACCACCATTCCAAGAGTCCCCCAGATGTCTCAGTCCATTCCAGAGGAACCTCTTTGCCCTGCACTGGCTCATCTTTCACGCCGAGGATCGACTCACACCACGGTGGCACGTGGGACAGCCCTGTGGGAAAGCCTCGAGGGAAAGCCTCGAGGGAAAACCACAGATCCCTTGATCCACGCGACGGGAAGCGTGACAATGCTGCTACAGCCTGGAAGGAAAGCGCACGTGCATGCCCCCACTCGAGACGAGGCCTGAATCCCCTGGGGAGACTCCAGAAGTACCCAAAGATCCATGTCAGCCCCTGAGAGGAATCCTCGGTTCCGGCCCTGACTCCACACAAGGTTTTTGGCCCCGGTATCGTCGGGAGAGGAATCCCGAGAGGCCCCCTAGCAACTCGCATGGGGACTGGCCTCTCCTGAGGCCACTAGGGCGGGTCCCTGAGGTCCCCGTCGTAACTCGGGAACACCTGCCGCAACTCGAGAAAATCCAGGAAGTTCTCCCTTCCAGGCGAGATGAGGCCTATTTCCGATGAGGCCTCTGGAGACAAATGACACCTAACCTCTGGAACTTCGAAAGGGTCTTTCACACCCTTGCTGCAACTCAAGAAGTTCACCGCCGTACCCGTCTCCACTCGAGAGGAAGCACGATGGTCCCGCCCACATCCAGAGGAGCCCCGTTTCCCCCTCGGAGCTCGAGATGAGGGATCCTTTCCCTGCTTTCAACGGGAAAGAATTCCCGGCGTTCCCGTCGCATCTCAAGAGGAGGCACTCTCAACAGGAAAGGCGAGAGGAACTCCATGGTCGTACCACCATTCCAAGAGTCCCCCAGATGTCTCAGTCCATTCCAGAGGAGCCTCTTTGCCCTGCACTGGCTCATCTTTCACGCCGAGGATCGACTCACACCACGGTGGCACGTGGGACAGCCCTGTGGGAAAGCCTCGAGGGAAAGCCTCGAGGGAAAACCACAGATCCTTTGATCCACGCGACGGGAAGCGTGACATTGCTGATACAGCCTGGAAGGAAAGCGCACGTGCATGCCCCCACTCGAGACGAGGCTTGACTCCCCTGGGGAGACTCCAGAAGTACCCAAATATCCATGTCAGCCCCTGAGAGGAATCCTCGGTTCCGCCCCTGACTCCACACAAGGTTTTTGGCCCCGGTATCGACGGGAGAGGAATCCCGAGAGGCCCCCTAGCAACTCGCATGGGGACTGGCCTCTCCTGAGGCCACCAGGGCGGGTCCCTGAGGTCCCCGTCGTAACTAGAGAACACCTGCCGCAACTCGAGAAAATCCAGGAAGTTCTCCCTTCCAGGCGAGATGAGGCCTATTTCCGATGAGGCGTCTGGAGACTAATGACACCTAACCTCTGGAACTTTGAAAGGGTCTTTCACATCCTTGCTGCAACTCAAGAAGTTCACCGCCATACCCGTGTCCACTCGAGAGGAAGCACGATGGTCCCGCCCACATCCAGAGCAGCCCCGTTTCCCCCTCGTAGCTCGAGATGAGGGATCCTTTCCCTGCTTTCAACGGGAAAGAATTCCCGGCGTTCCCGTCGCATCTCAAGAGGAGGCACTCTCAACAGGAAAGGCGAGAGGAACTCCATGGTCGTACCACCATTCCAAGAGTCCCCCAGATGTCTCAGTCCATTCCAGAGGAACCTCTTTGCCCTGCACTGGCTCATCTTTCACGCCGAGGATCGACTCACACCACGGTGGCACGTGGGACAGCCCTGTGGGAAAGCCTCGAGGGAAAGCCTCGAGGGAAAACCACAGATCCTTTGATCCACGCCACGGGAAGCGTGACATTGCTGCTACAGCATGGAAGGAAAGTGCACGTGCATGCACCCACTCGAGACGAGGCCTGACTCCCCTGGGGAGACTCCACAAGTACCCAAAGATCCATGTCAGCCCCTGAGAGGAATCCTCGGTTCCGGCCCTGACACCACACAAGATTTTCGGCCCCGGTATCGACGGGAGAGGAATCCCGAGAGGCCCCCTAGCAACTCGCATGGGGACTGGCCTCTCCTGAGGCCACCAGGGCGGGTCCCTGAGGTCCCCGTCGTAACTCGAGAACACCTGCCGCAACTCGAGAAAATCCAGGAAGTTCTCCCTTCCAGGCGAGATGAGGCCTATTTCCGATGAGGCGTCTGGAGACTAATGACTCCTAACCTCTGGAACTTTGAAAGGGTCTTTCACATCCTTGCTGCAACTCAAGAAGTTCACCGCCATACCCGTGTCCACTCGAGAGGAAGCACGATGGTCCCGCCCACATCCAGAGCAGCCCCGTTTCCCCCTCGTAGCTCGAGATGAGGGATCCTTTCCCTGCTTTCAACGGGAAAGAATTCCCGGCGTTCCCGTCGCATCTCAAGAGGAGGCACTCTCAACAGGAAAGGCGAGAGGAACTCCATGGTCGTACCACCATTCCAAGAGTCCCCCAGATGTCTCAGTCCATTCCAGAGGAACCTCTTTGCCCTGCACTGGCTCATCTTTCACGCCGAGGATCGACTCACACCACGGTGGCACGTGGGACAGCCCTGTGGGAAAGCCTCGAGGGAAAGCCTCGAGGGAAAACCACAGATCCTTTGATCCACGCGACGGGAAGCGTGACATTGCTGCTACAGCCTGGAAGGAAAGGGCACGTGCATGCCCCCACTCGAGACGAGGCCTGACTCCCCTGGGGAGACTCCACAAGTACCCAAAGATCCATGTCAGCCCCTGAGAGGAATCCTCGGTTCCGGCCCTGACTCCACACAAGGTTTTTGGCCCCGGTATCGACGGGAGAGGAATCCCGAGAGGCCCCCTAGCAACTCGCATGGGGACTGGCCTCTCCTGAGGCCACCAGGGCGGGTCCCTGAGGTCCCCGTCGTAACTCGAGAACACCTGACGCAACTCGGGAAAATCCAGGAAGTTCTCCATTCCAGGCGAGATGAGGCCTATTTCCGATGAGGCGTCTGGAGACTAATGACACCTAACCTCTGGAACTTCGAAAGGGTCTTTCACACCCTTGCTGAAACTCAAGAAGTTCACCGCCATACCCGTCTCCACTCGAGAAGAAGCACGATGGTCCCGCCCACATCCAGAGGAGCCCCGTTTCCCCCTCGGAGCTCGAGATGAGGGATCCTTTCCCTGCTTTCAAAGGGAAAGAATTCCCGGCGATCCCGTCGCATCTCAAGAGGAGGCACTCTCCACAGGAAAGCCGAGAGGAACTCCATGGTCGTACCACCATTCCAAGAGTCCCCCAGATGTCTCAGTCCATTCCAGAGGAACCTCTTTGCCCTGCACTGGCTCATCTTTCACGCCGAGGATCGACTCACACCACGGTGGCACGTGGGACAGCCCTGTGGGAAAGCCTCGAGGGAAAGCCTCGAGGGAAAACCACAGATCCCTTGATCCACGCGACGGGAAGCGTGACAGTGCTGCTACAGCCTGGAAGGAAAGCGCACGTGCATGCCCCCACTCGAGACGAGGCCTGAATCCCCTGGGGAGACTCCAGAAGTACCCAAAGATCCATGTCAGACCCTGAGAGGAATCCTCGGTTCCGGCCCTGACTCCACACAAGGTTTTTGGCCCCGGTATCGTCGGGAGAGGAATCCCGAGAGGCCCCCTAGCAACTCGCATGGGGACTGGCCTCTCCTGAGGCCACTAGGGCGGGTCCCTGAGGTCCCCGTCGTAACTCGAGAACACCTGCCGCAACTCGAGAAAATCCAGGAAGTTCTCCCTTCCAGGCGAGATGAGGCCTATTTCCGATGAGGCCTCTGGAGACAAATGACACCTAACCTCTGGAACTTCGAAAGGGTCTTTCACACCCTTGCTGCAACTCAAGAAGTTCACCGCCGTACCCGTCTCCACTCGAGAGGAAGCACGATGGTCCCGCCCACATCCAGAGGAGCCCCGTTTCCCCCTCGTAGCTCGAGATGAGGGATCCTTTCCCTGCTTTCAACGGGAAAGAATTCCCGGCGTTCCCGTCGCATCTCAAGAGGAGGCACTCTCAACAGGAAAGGCGAGAGGAACTCCATGGTCGTACCACCATTCCAAGAGTCCCCCAGATGTCTCAGTCCATTCCAGAGGAGCCTATTTGCCCTGCACTGGCTCATCTTTCACGCCGAGGATCGACTCACACCACGGTGGCACGTGGGACAGCCCTGTGGGAAAGCCTCGAGGGAAAGCCTCGAGGGAAAACCACAGATCCTTTGATCCACGCGACGGGAAGCGTGACATTGCTGATACAGCCTGGAAGGAAAGCGCACGTGCATGCCCCCACTCGAGACGAGGCCTGACTCCCCTGGGGAGACTCCAGAAGTACCCAAATATCCATGTCAGCCCCTGAGAGGAATCCTCGGTTCCGCCCCTGACTCCACACAAGGTTTTTGGCCCCGGTATCGACGGGAGAGGAATCCCGAGAGGCCCCCTAGCAACTCGCATGGGGACTGGCCTCTCCTGAGGCCACCAGGGCGGGTCCCTGAGGTCCCCGTCGTAACTCGAGAACACCTGCCGCAACTCGAGAAAATCCAGGAAGTTCTCCCTTCCAGGCGAGATGAGGCCTATTTCCGATGAGGCGTCTGGAGACTAATGACACCTAACCTCTGGAACTTTGAAAGGGTCTTTCACATCCTTGCTGCAACTCAAGAAGTTCACCGCCATACCCGTGTCCACTCGAGAGGAAGCACGATGGTCCCTCCCACATCCAGAGCAGCCCCGTTTCCCCCTCGTAGCTCGAGATGAGGGATCCTTTCCCTGCTTTCAACGGGAAAGAATTCCCGGCGTTCCCGTCGCATCTCAAGAGGAGGCACTCTCAACAGGAAAGGCGAGAGGAACTCCATGGTCGTACCACCATTCCAAGAGTCCCCCAGATGTCTCAGTCCATTCCAGAGGAACCTCTTTGCCCTGCACTGGCTCATCTTTCACGCCGAGGATCGACTCACACCACGGTGGCACGTGGGACAGCCCTGTGGGAAAGCCTCGAGGGAAAGCCTCGAGGGAAAACCACAGATCCTTTGATCCACGCCACGGGAAGCGTGACATTGCTGCTACAGCCTGGAAGGAAAGCGCACGTGCATGCCCCCACTCGAGAAGAGGCCTGACTCCCCTGGGGAGACTCCAGAAGTACCCAAAGATCCATGTCAGCCCCTGAGAGGAATCCTCGGTTCCGGCCCTGACTCCACACAAGGTTTTTGGCCCCGGTATCGACGGGAGAGGAATCCCGAGAGGCCCCCTAGCAACTCGCATGGGGACTGGCCTCTCCTGAGGCCACCAGGGCGGGTCCCTGAGGTCCCCGTCGTAACTCGAGAACACCTGCCGCAACTCGAGAAAATCGTTGAAGTTCTCCCTTCCAGGCGAGATGAGGCCTATTTCCGATGAGGCGTCTGGAGACTAATGACACCTAACCTCTGGAACTTTGAAAGGGTCTTTCACACCCTTGCTGCAACTCAAGAAGTTCACCGCCATACCCGTCTCCACTCGAGAGGAAGCACGATGGTCCCGCCCACATCCGGAGGAGCCCCGTATCCCCCTCGGAGCTCGAGATGATGGATCCTTTCCCTGCTTTCAACGGGAAAGAATTCCCGGCGTTCCCGTCGCATCTCAAGAGGAGGCACTCTCAACAGGAAAGGCGAGAGGAACTCCATGGTTCTACCACCATTCCAAGAGTCCCCCAGATGTCTCAGTCCATTCCAGAGGAGCCTCTTTGCCCTGCACTGGCTCATCTTTCACGCCGAGGATCGACTCACACCACGGTGGCACGTGGGACAGCCCTATGGGAAAGCCTCGAGGGAAAGCCTCGAGGGAAAACCACAGATCCTTTGATCCACGCCACGGGAAGCGTGACATTGCTGCTACAGCCTGGAAGGAAAGCGCACGTGCATGCCCCCACTCGAGAAGAGGCCTGACTCCCCTGGGGAGACTCCAGAAGTACCCAAAGATCCATGTCAGCCCCTGAGAGGAATCCTCGGTTCCGGCCCTGACTCCACACAAGGTTTTTGGCCCCGGTATCGACGGGAGAGGAATCCCGAGAGGCCCCCTAGCAACTCGCATGGGGACTGGCCTCTCCTGAGGCCACCAGGGCCGTTCCCTCAGGTCCCCGTCGTAACTCGAGAACACCTGCCGCAACTCGAGAAAATCCAGGAAGTTCTCCCTTCCAGGCGAGATGAGGCCTATTTCCGATGAGGCGTCTGGAGACTAATGACACCTAACCTCTGGAACTTCGAAAGGGTCTTTCACACCCTTGCTGCAACTCAAGAAGTTCACCGCCATACCCGTCTCCACTCGAGAGGAAGCACGATGGTCCCGCCCACATTCAGAGGAGCCCCGTATCCCCCTCGGAGCTCGAGATGAGGGATCCTTTCCCTGCTTTCAACGGGAAAGAATTCCCAGCGTTCCCGTCGCATCTCAAGAGGAGGCACTCTCAACAGGAAAGGCGAGAGGAACTCCATGGTTCTACCACCATTCCAAGAGTCCCCCAGATGTCTCAGTCCATTCCAGAGGAACCTCTTTTCCCTGGACTGGCTCATCTTTCACGCCGAGGATCGACTCACACCACGGTGGCACGTGGGACAGCCCTGTGGGAAAGCCTCGAGGGAAAGCCTCGAGGGAAAACCACAGATCCTTTGATCCACGCCACGGGAAGCGTGACATTGCTGCTACAGCCTGGAAGGAAAGTGCACGTGCATGCACCCACTCGAGACGAGGCCTGACTCCCCTGGGGAGACTCCACAAGTACCCAAAGATCCATGTCAGCCCCTGAGAGGAATCCTCGGTTCCGGCCCTGACACCACACAAGATTTTCGGCCCCGGTATCGACGGGAGAGGAATCCCGAGAGGCCCCCTAGCAACTCGCATGGGGACTGGCCTCTCCTGAGGCCACCAGGGCGGGTCCCTGAGGTCCCCGTCGTAACTCGAGAACACCTGCCGCAACTCGAGAATATCCAGGAAGTTCTCCCTTCCAGGCGAGATGAGGCCTATTTCCGATGAGGTGTCTGGAGACTAATGACACCTAACCTCTGGAACTTCGAAAGGGTCTTTCACACCCTTGCTGCAACTCAAGAAGTTCACCGCCATACCCGTGTCCACTCGAGAGGAAGCATGATGGTCCCGCCCACATCCAGAGGAGCCCCGTTTCCCCCTCGTAGCTCGAGATGAGGGATCCTTTCCCTGCTTTCAACGGGAAAGAATTCCCGGCGTTCCCATCGCATCTCAAGAGGAGGCACTCTCAACAGGAAAGGCGAGAGTAACTCCATGGTCGTACCACCATTCCAAGAGTCCCCCAGATGTCTCAGTCCATTCCAGAGGAACCTCTTTGCCCTGCACTGGCTCATCTTTCACGCCGAGGATCGACTCACACCACGGTGGCACGTGGGACAGCCCTGTGGGAAAGCCTCGAGGGAAAGCCTCGAGGGAAAACCACAGATCCTTTGATCCACGCCACGGGAAGCGTGACATTGCTGCTACAGCCTGGAAGGAAAGGGCACGTGCATGCCCCCACTCGAGACGAGGCCTGACTCCCCTGGGGAGACTCCACAAGTACCCAAAGATCCATGTCAGCCCCTGAGAGGAATCCTCGGTTCCGGCCCTGACTCCACACAAGGTTTTTGGCCCCGGTATCGACGGGAGAGGAATCCCGAGAGGCCCCCTAGCAACTCGCATGGGGACTGGCCTCTCCTGAGGCCACCAGGGCGGGTCCCTGAGGTCCCCGTCGTAACTCGAGAACACCTGCCGCAACTCGAGAAAATCCAGGAAGTTCTCCCTTCCAGGCGAGATGAGGCCTATTTCCGATGAGGCGTCTGGAGACTAATGACACCTAACCTCTGGAACTTTGAAAGGGTCTTTCACATCCTTGCTGCAACTCAAGAAGTTCACCGCCATACCCGTGTCCACTCGAGAGGAAGCACGATGGTCCCGCCCACATCCAGAGGAGCCCCGTTTCCCCCTCGTAGCTCGAGATGAGGGATCCTTTCCCTGCTTTCAACGGGAAAGAATTCCCGGCGTTCCCGTCGCATCCCAGAAGAGGCACTCTCAACAGGAAAGGCGAGAGGAACTCCATGGTCATACCACCATTCCAAGAGTCCCCCAGATGTCTCAGTCCATTCCAGAGGAAACTCTTTGCCCTGCACTGGCTCATCTTTCACGCCGAGGATCGACTCACACCACGGTGGCACGTGGGACAGCCCTGTGGGAAAGCCTCGAGGGAAAGCCTCGAGGGAAAACCACAGATCCCTTGATCCACGCGACGGGAAGCGTGACAATGCTGCTACAGCCTGGAAGGAAAGCGCACGTGCATGCCCCCACTCGAGACGAGGCCTGAATCCCCTGGGGAGACTCCAGAAGTACCCAAAGATCCATGTCAGCCCCTGAGAGGAATCCTCGGTTCCGGCCCTGACTCCACACAAGGTTTTTGGCCCCGGTATCGTCGGGAGAGGAATCCCGATAGGCCCCCTAGCAACTCGCATGGGGACTGGCCTCTCCTGAGGCCACCAGGGCGGGTCCCTGAGGTCCCCGTCGTAACTCGAGAACACCTGCCGCAACTCGAGAAAATCCAGGAAGTTCTCCCTTCCAGGCGAGATGAGGCCTATTTCCGATGAGGCCTCTGGAGACAAATGACACCTAACCTCTGGAACTTCGAAAGGGTCTTTCACACCCTTGCTGCAACTCAAGAAGTTCACCGCCGTACCCGTCTCCACTCGAGAGGAAGCACGATGGTCCCGCCCACATCCAGAGGAGCCCCGTTTCCCCCTCGTAGCTCGAGATGAGGGATCCTTTCCCTGCTTTCAACGGGAAAGAATTCCCGGCGTTCCCGTCGCATCTCAAGAGGAGGCACTCTCAACAGGAAAGGCGAGAGGAACTCCATGGTCGTACCACCATTCCAAGAGTCCCCCAGATGTCTCAGTCCATTCCAGAGGAGCCTCTTTGCCCTGCACTGGCTCATCTTTCACGCCGAGGATCGACTCACACCACGGTGGCACGTGGGACAGCCCTGTGGGAAAGCCTCGAGGGAAAGCCTCGAGGGAAAACCACAGATCCTTTGATCCACGCCACGGGAAGCGTGACATTGCTGCTACAGCCTGGAAGGAAAGTGCACGTGCATGCACCCACTCGAGACGAGGCCTGACTCCCCTGGGGAGACTCCACAAGTACCCAAAGATCCATGTCAGCCCCTGAGAGGAATCCTCGGTTCCGGCCCTGACACCACACAAGATTTTCGGCCCCGGTATCGACGGGAGAGGAATCCCGAGAGGCCCCCTAGCAACTCGCATGGGGACTGGCCTCTCCTGAGGCCACCAGGGCGGGTCCCTGAGGTCCCCGTCGTAACTCGAGAACACCTGCCGCAACTCGAGAATATCCAGGAAGTTCTCCCTTCCAGGCGAGATGAGGCCTATTTCCGATGAGGCGTCTGGAGACTAATGACACCTAACCTCTGGAACTTCGAAAGGGTCTTTCACACCCTTGCTGCAACTCAAGAAGTTCACCGCCGTACCCGTCTCCACTCGAGAGGAAGCACGATGGTCCCGCCCACATCCAGAGGAGCCCCGTTTCCCCCTCGTAGCTCGAGATGAGGGATCCTTTCCCTGCTCTCAACGGGAAAGAATTCCCGGCGTTCCCGTCGCATCTCAAGAGGAGGCACTCTCAACAGGAAAGGCGAGAGGAACTCCATGGTCGTACCACCATTCCAAGAGTCCCCCAGATGTCTCAGTCCATTCCAGAGGAGCCTCTTTGCCCTGCACTGGCTCATCTTTCACGCCGAGGATCGACTCACACCACGGTGGCACGTGGGACAGCCCTGTGGGAAAGCCTCGAGGGAAAGCCTCGAGGGAAAACCACAGATCCTTTGATCCACGCGACGGGAAGCGTGACATTGCTGATACAGCCTGGAAGGAAAGCGCACGTGCATGCCCCCACTCGAGACGAGGCCTGACTCCCCTGGGGAGACTCCAGAAGTACCCAAATATCCATGTCAGCCCCTGAGAGGAATCCTCGGTTCCGGCCCTGACTCCACACAAGGTTTTTGGCCCCGGTATCGACGGGAGAGGAATCCCGAGAGGCCCCCTAGCAACTCGCATGGGGACTGGCCTCTCCTGAGGCCACCAGGGCGGGTCCCTGAGGTCCCCGTCGTAACTAGAGAACACCTGCCGCAACTCGAGAAAATCCAGGAAGTTCTCCCTTCCAGGCGAGATGAGGCCTATTTCCGATGAGGCGTCTGGAGACTAATGACACCTAACCTCTGGAACTTCGAAAGGGTCTTTCACATCCTTGCTGCAACTCAAGAAGTTCACCGCCATACCCGTGTCCACTCGAGAGGAAGCACGATGGTCCCGCCCACATCCAGAGCAGCCCCGTTTCCCCCTCGTAGCTCGAGATGAGGGATCCTTTCCCTGCTTTTAACGGGAAAGAATTCCCGGCGTTCCCGTCGCATCTCAAGAGGAGGCACTCTCAACAGGAAAGGCGAGAGGAACTCCATGGTCGTACCACCATTCCAAGAGTCCCCCAGATGTCTCAGTCCATTCCAGAGGAACCTCTTTGCCCTGCACTGGCTCATCTTTCACGCCGAGGATCGACTCACACCACGGTGGCACGTGGGACAGCCCTGTGGGAAAGCCTCGAGGGAAAGCCTCGAGGGAAAACCACAGATCCTTTGATCCACGCCACGGGAAGCGTGACATTGCTGCTACAGCATGGAAGGAAAGTGCACGTGCATGCACCCACTCGAGACGAGGCCTGACTCCCCTGGGGAGACTCCACAAGTACCCAAAGATCCATGTCAGCCCCTGAGAGGAATCCTCGGTTCCGGCCCTGACACCACACAAGATTTTCGGCCCCGGTATCGACGGGAGAGGAATCCCGAGAGGCCCCCTAGCAACTCGCATGGGGACTGGCCTCTCCTGAGGCCACCAGGGCGGGTCCCTGAGGTCCCCGTCGTAACTCGAGAACACCTGCCGCAACTCGAGAAAATCCAGGAAGTTCTCCCTTCCAGGCGAGATGAGGCCTATTTCCGATGAGGCCTCTGGAGACAAATGACACCTAACCTCTGGAACTTCGAAAGGGTCTTTCACACCCTTGCTGCAACTCAAGAAGTTCACCGCCGTACCCGTCTCCACTCGAGAGGAAGCACGATGGTCCCGCCCACATCCAGAGGAGCCCCGTTTCCCCCTCGTAGCTCGAGATGAGGGATCCTTTCCCTGCTTTCAACGGGAAAGAATTCCCGGCGTTCCCGTCGCATCTCAAGAGGAGGCACTCTCAACAGGAAAGGCGAGAGGAACTCCATGGTCGTACCACCATTCCAAGAGTCCCCCAGATGTCTCAGTCCATTCCAGAGGAGCCTATTTGCCCTGCACTGGCTCATCTTTCACGCCGAGGATCGACTCACACCACGGTGGCACGTGGGACAGCCCTGTGGGAAAGCCTCGAGGGAAAGCCTCGAGGGAAAACCACAGATCCTTTGATCCACGCGACGGGAAGCGTGACATTGCTGATACAGCCTGGAAGGAAAGCGCACGTGCATGCCCCCACTCGAGACGAGGCCTGACTCCCCTGGGGAGACTCCAGAAGTACCCAAATATCCATGTCAGCCCCTGAGAGGAATCCTCGATTCCGCCCCTGACTCCACACAAGGTTTTTGGCCCCGGTATCGACGGGAGAGGAATCCCGAGAGGCCCCCTAGCAACTCGCATGGGGACTGGCCTCTCCTGAGGCCACCAGGGCGGGTCCCTGAGGTCCCCGTCGTAACTCGAGAACACCTGCCGCAACTCGAGAAAATCCAGGAAGTTCTCCCTTCCAGGCGAGATGAGGCCTATTTCCGATGAGGCGTCTGGAGACTAATGACACCTAACCTCTGGAACTTTGAAAGGGTCTTTCACATCCTTGCTGCAACTCAAGAAGTTCACCGCCATACCCGTGTCCACTCGAGAGGAAGCACGATGGTCCCTCCCACATCCAGAGCAGCCCCGTTTCCCCCTCGTAGCTCGAGATGAGGGATCCTTTCCCTGCTTTCAACGGGAAAGAATTCCCGGCGTTCCCGTCGCATCTCAAGAGGAGGCACTCTCAACAGGAAAGGCGAGAGGAACTCCATGGTCGTACCACCATTCCAAGAGTCCCCCAGATGTCTCAGTCCATTCCAGAGGAACCTCTTTGCCCTGCACTGGCTCATCTTTCACGCCGAGGATCGACTCACACCACGGTGGCACGTGGGACAGCCCTGTGGGAAAGCCTCGAGGGAAAGCCTCGAGGGAAAACCACAGATCCTTTGATCCACGCCACGGGAAGCGTGACATTGCTGCTACAGCCTGGAAGGAAAGCGCACGTGCATGCCCCCACTCGAGAAGAGGCCTGACTCCCCTGGGGAGACTCCAGAAGTACCCAAAGATCCATGTCAGCCCCTGAGAGGAATCCTCGGTTCCGGCCCTGACTCCACACAAGGTTTTTGGCCCCGGTATCGACGGGAGAGGAATCCCGAGAGGCCCCCTAGCAACTCGCATGGGGACTGGCCTCTCCTGAGGCCACCAGGGCGGGTCCCTGAGGTCCCCGTCGTAACTCGAGAACACCTGCCGCAACTCGAGAAAATCGTTGAAGTTCTCCCTTCTAGGCGAGATGAGGCCTATTTCCGATGAGGCATCTGGAGACTAATGACACCTAACCTCTGGAACTTTGAAAGGGTCTTTCACACCCTTGCTGCAACTCAAGAAGTTCACCGCCATACCCGTCTCCACTCGAGAGGAAGCACGATGGTCCCGCCCACATCCAGAGGAGCCCCGTATCCCCCTCGGAGCTCGAGATGATGGATCCTTTCCCTGCTTTCAACGGGAAAGAATTCCCGGCGTTCCCGTCGCATCTCAAGAGGAGGCACTCTCAACAGGAAAGGCGAGAGGAACTCCATGGTTCTACCACCATTCCAAGAATCCCCCAGATGTCTCAGTCCATTCCAGAGGAGCCTCTTTGCCCTGCACTGGCTCATCTTTCACGCCGAGGATCGACTCACACCACGGTGGCACGTGGGACAGCCCTATGGGAAAGCCTCGAGGGAAAGCCTCGAGGGAAAACCACAGATCCTTTGATCCACGCCACGGGAAGCGTGACATTGCTGCTACAGCCTGGAAGGAAAGCGCACGTGCATGCCCCCACTCGAGAAGAGGCCTGACTCCCCTGGGGAGACTCCAGAAGTACCCAAAGATCCATGTCAGCCCCTGAGAGGAATCCTCGGTTCCGGCCCTGACTCCACACAAGGTTTTTGGCCCCGGTATCGACGGGAGAGGAATCCCGAGAGGCCCCCTAGCAACTCGCATGGGGACTGGCCTCTCCTGAGGCCACCAGGGCCGGTCCCTCAGGTCCCCGTCGTAACTCGAGAACACCTGCCGCAACTCGAGAAAATCCAGGAAGTTCTCCCTTCCAGGCGAGATGAGGCCTATTTCCGATGAGGCCTCTGGAGACAAATGACACCTAACCTCTGGAACTTCGAAAGGGTCTTTCACACCCTTGCTGCAACTCAAGAAGTTCACCGCCGTACCCGTCTCCACTCGAGAGGAAGCACGATGGTCCCGCCCACATCCAGAGGAGCCCCGTTTCCCCCTCGTAGCTCGAGATGAGGGATCCTTTCCCTGCTTTCAACGGGAAAGAATTCCCGGCGTTCCCGTCGCATCTCAAGAGGAGGCACTCTCAACAGGAAAGGCGAGAGGAACTCCATGGTCGTACCACCATTCCAAGAGTCCCCCAGATGTCTCAGTCCATTCCAGAGGAGCCTCTTTGCCCTGCACTGGCTCATCTTTCACGCCGAGGATCGACTCACACCACGGTGGCACGTGGGACAGCCCTGTGGGAAAGCCTCGAGGGAAAGCCTCGAGGGAAAACCACAGATCCTTTGATCCACGCCACGGGAAGCGTGACATTGCTGCTACAGCCTGGAAGGAAAGTGCACGTGCATGCACCCACTCGAGACGAGGCCTGACTCCCCTGGGGAGACTCCACAAGTACCCAAAGATCCATGTCAGCCCCTGAGAGGAATCCTCGGTTCCGGCCCTGACACCACACAAGATTTTCGGCCCCGGTATCGACGGGAGAGGAATCCCGAGAGGCCCCCTAGCAATTCGCATGGGGACTGGCCTCTCCTGAGGCCACCAGGGCGGGTCCCTGAGGTCCCCGTCGTAACTCGAGAACACCTGCCGCAACTCGAGAATATCCAGGAAGTTCTCCCTTCCAGGCGAGATGAGGCCTATTTCCGATGAGGCGTCTGGAGACTAATGACACCTAACCTATGGAACTTCGAAAGGGTCTTTCACAACCTTGCTGCAACTCAAGAAGTTCACCGCCATACCCGTGTCCACTCGAGAGGAAGCATGATGGTCCCGCCCACATCCAGAGGAGCCCCGTTTCCCCCTCGTAGCTCGAGATGAGGGATCCTTTCCCTGCTTTCAACGGGAAAGAATTCCCGGCGTTCCCATCGCATCTCAAGAGGAGGCACTCTCAACAGGAAAGGCGAGAGTAACTCCATGGTCGTACCACCATTCCAAGAGTCCCCCAGATGTCTCAGTCCATTCCAGAGGAACCTCTTTGCCCTGCACTGGCTCATCTTTCACGCCGAGGATCGACTCACACCACGGTGGCACGTGGGACAGCCCTGTGGGAAAGCCTCGAGGGAAAGCCTCGAGGGAAAACCACAGATCCTTTGATCCACGCCACGGGAAGCGTGACATTGCTGCTACAGCCTGGAAGGAAAGGGCACGTGCATGCCCCCACTCGAGACGAGGCCTGACTCCCCTGGGGAGACTCCACAAGTACCCAAAGATCCATGTCAGCCCCTGAGAGGAATCCTCGGTTCCGGCCCTGACTCCACACAAGGTTTTTGGCCCCGGTATCGACGGGAGAGGAATCCCGAGAGGCCCCCTAGCAACTCGCATGGGGACTGGCCTCTCCTGAGGCCACCAGGGCGGGTCCCTGAGGTCCCCGTCGTAACTCGAGAACACCTGCCGCAACTCGAGAAAATCCAGGAAGTTCTCCCTTCCAGGCGAGATGAGGCCTATTTCCGATGAGGCGTCTGGAGACTAATGACACCTAACCTCTGGAACTTTGAAAGGGTCTTTCACATCCTTGCTGCAACTCAAGAAGTTCACCGCCATACCCGTGTCCACTCGAGAGGAAGCACGATGGTCCCGCCCACATCCAGAGGAGCCCCGTTTCCCCCTCGTAGCTCGAGATGAGGGATCCTTTCCCTGCTTTCAACGGGAAAGAATTCCCGGCGTTCCCGTCGCATCCCAGAAGAGGCACTCTCAACAGGAAAGGCGAGAGGAACTCCATGGTCATACCACCATTCCAAGAGTCCCCCAGATGTCTCAGTCCATTCCAGAGGAACCTCTTTGCCCTGCACTGGCTCATCTTTCACGCCGAGGATCGACTCACACCACGGTGGCACGTGGGACAGCCCTGTGGGAAAGCCTCGAGGGAAAGCCTCGAGGGAAAACCACAGATCCCTTGATCCACGCGACGGGAAGCGTGACAATGCTGCTACAGCCTGGAAGGAAAGCGCACGTGCATGCCCCCACTCGAGACGAGGCCTGAATCCCCTGGGGAGACTGCAGAAGTACCCAAAGATCCATGTCAGCCCCTGAGAGGAATCCTCGGTTCCGGCCCTGACTCCACACAAGGTTTTTGGCCCCGGTATCGTCGGGAGAGGAATCCCGATAGGCCCCCTAGCAACTCGCATGGGGACTGGCCTCTCCTGAGGCCACTAGGGCGGGTCCCTGAGGTCCCCGTCGTAACTCGAGAACACCTGCCGCAACTCGAGAAAATCCAGGAAGTTCTCCCTTCCAGGCGAGATGAGGCCTATTTCCGATGAGGCCTCTGGAGACAAATGACACCTAACCTCTGGAACTTCGAAAGGGTCTTTCACACCCTTGCTGCAACTCAAGAAGTTCACCGCCGTACCCGTCTCCACTCGAGAGGAAGCACGATGGTCCCGCCCACATCCAGAGGAGCCCCGTTTCCCCCTCGTAGCTCGAGATGAGGGATCCTTTCCCTGCTTTCAACGGGAAAGAATTCCCGGCGTTCCCGTCGCATCTCAAGAGGAGGCACTCTCAACAGGAAAGGCGAGAGGAACTCCATGGTCGTACCACCATTCCAAGAGTCCCCCAGATGTCTCAGTCCATTCCAGAGGAGCCTCTTTGCCCTGCACTGGCTCATCTTTCACGCCGAGGATCGACTCACACCACGGTGGCACGTGGGACAGCCCTGTGGGAAAGCCTCGAGGGAAAGCCTCGAGGGAAAACCACAGATCCTTTGATCCACGCGACGGGAAGCGTGACATTGCTGATACAGCCTGGAAGGAAAGCGCACGTGCATGCCCCCACTCGAGACGAGGCCTGACTCCCCTGGGGAGACTCCAGAAGTACCCAAATATCCATGTCAGCCCCTGAGAGGAATCCTCGGTTCCGCCCCTGACTCCACACAAGGTTTTTGGCCCCGGTATCGACGGGAGAGGAATCCCGAGAGGCCCCCTAGCAACTCGCATGGGGACTGGCCTCTCCTGAGGCCACCAGGGCGGGTCCCTGAGGTCCCCGTCGTAACTCGAGAACACCTGCCGCAACTCGAGAATATCCAGGAAGTTCTCCCTTCCAGGCGAGATGAGGCCTATTTCCGATGAGGCGTCTGGAGTCTATTGACACCTAATCTCTGGGACTTCAAAAGGGTTTTTCACAACCTTGCTGCAACTCAAGAAGTTCACTGCCCTACCCGTCTCCACTCGAGAGGAAGCACGATGGTCCCGCCCACATCCAGAGGAGCCGCGTTTCCCCCTCGTAGCTCGAGATGAAGGATCCTTTCCCTGCTTTCAACGGGAAAGAATTCCTGGCTTTCCCGTCGCATCTCAAGAGGAGGCACTCTCAACAGGAAAGGCGAGAGGAACTCCATGGTCGTACCACCATTCCAAGAGTCCCCCAGATGTCTCAGTCCATTCCAGAGGAACCTCTTTGCCCTGAACTGGCTCATCTTTCATGCCGAGGATCGAATCACACCACGTTGGCACGTGGGAGAGCCCTGTGGGAAAGCCTCAAGGGAAAGCCTCGAGGGAAAACCACAGATCCTTTGATCCACGTGACGGGAAGCGTGACATTGCTGCTTCAGCCTGGAAGTATAGCGCACGTGCATGCCCCCACTCGAGACGAGGCCTGACTCCCCTGGGGAGACTCCACAAGTACCCAAAGATCCATGTCAGCCCCTGAGAGGAATGCTCGGTTCCGGCCCTGACTCCACACAAGGTTTTTGGCCCCTGTATCGACGGGAGAGGAATCCCGAGAGGCCCCCTAGCAAATCGCATGGGGACTGGCCTCTCCTGAGGCCACCAGGGCGGGTCCCTGAGGTCCCCGTCTTAACTCGAGAACACCTGCCGCAACTCGAGAAAATCCAGGAAGTTCTCCCTTCCAGGCGAGATGAGGCCTATTTCCGATAAGGCGTCTGGAGACTAATGACACCTAACCTCTGGAACTTCGAAAGGGTCTTTCACACCCTTGCTGCAACTCAAGAAGTTCACCGCCATACCCGTCTCCACTCGAGAGGAAGCACGATGGTCCCGCCCACATCCAGAGGAGCCCCGTTTCCCCCTCGGAGCTCGAGATGTGGGATCCTTTCCCTGCTTTCAACGGGAAAGAATTCCCGGCGTTCCCGTCGCATCTCAAGAGGAGGCACTCTCAACAGGAAAGGCGAGAGGAACTCCATGGTCGTACCACCATTCCAAGAGCCCCCAGATGTCTCAGTCCATTCCAGAGGAACCTCTTTGCCCTGCACTGGCTCATCTTTCACGACGAGGATCGACTCAAACCACGGTGGCACGTGGGACAGCCCTGTGGGAAAGCCTCGAGGGAAAGCCTCCAGGGAAAACCACAGATCCTTTGATCCACGCGACGGGAAGCATGACATTGCTGCTACAGCCTGGAAGGAAAGCGCACGTGCATGCCCCCACTAGAGACGAGGCCTGACTCCCCTGGGGAGACTCCAGAAGTACCCAAAGATCCATGTCAGCCCCTGTGAGGAATCCTCGGTTCCGGCCCTGACTCCACACAAGGCTTTTGGCCCCGGTATCGACGGGAGAGGAATCCCGAGAGGCCCCCTAGCAACTCGCATGGGGACTGGCCTCTCCTGAGGCCACCAGGTCGGGACCCTGAGGTCCCCGTCGTAACTCGAGAACACCTGCCGAAACTCGAGAAATTCCAGGAAGTATTCCATTCCAGGCGAGTTGAGGCCTATTTCCGATGAGGCATCTGGAGACTAATGACACCTAACCGCTGGAACTTCGAAAGGGTCTTTCACACCCTTGCTGCAACTCAAGAAGTTCACCACCACACCCGTCTCCACTCGAGAGGAAGCACGATGGTCCCGCCCACATCCAGAGGAGCCCCGTTTCTCCCTCGTAGCTCGAGATGAGGGATCCTTTCCCTGCTTTCAATGGGAAAGAATTCCCGGCGTTCCCGTCGCATCTCAAGAGGAGGGACTCTCAACAGGAAATGCGAGAGGAACTCCATGGTCGTACCACCATTCCAAGAGTCCCCCAGATGTCTCAGTCCATTCCAGAGGAACCTCTTTGCCCTGCACTGGCTCATCTTTCACGCCGAGGATCGACTCACACCACGGTGGCACGTGGGACAGCCCTGTGGGAAAGCCTCGAGGGAAAGCCTCGAGGGAAAACCACAGATCCTTTGATCCACGTGACGGGAAGCGTGACATTGCTGCTACAGCCTGTATGGAAAGCGCACGTGCATGCCCCCACTCGAGACGAGGCCTGACTCCCCTGGGGAGACTCCAGAAGTACCCAAAGACCCATGTCAGCCCCTGAGAGGAATCCTCGGTTCCGGCCCTGACTCCACACAAGTATTTTGGCCCCGGTATCGACGGGAGAGGAATCCCGAGAGGCCCCCTAGGAACTCGCAAGGGGACTGACCTTTCCTGAGGCCACCAGGGCGGGTCCCTGAGGTCCCCGTCGTAACTCGAGAACACCTGCCGCAACTCGAGAAAATCCAGGAAGTTCTCCCTTCCAGGCGAGATGAGGCCTATTTCCGATGAGGCGTCTGGAGACTAATGACACGGAACCTCTGGAAGTTCGAAAGGGTCTTTCACACCCTTGCTGCAACTCAAGAAGTTCACCGCCATAACCGTCTCCACTCGAGAGGAAACATGATGGTCCCGCCCACATCCAGAGGAGCCCCGTTTGCCCCTCGTAGCTCGAGATGAGGGATCCTTTCCCTGCTATCAACGGGAAAGTATTTTCGGCGTTCCCGTCGCATCTCAAGAGGAGGCACTCTCAACAGGAAAGACGAGAGGAACTCCATGGTCGTACCACCATTCTAAGAGTCCCCGAGATTTCTCAGTCCATTCCAGAGGAACCTCTTTGCCCTGCACTGGCTCATCTTTCACGCCGAGGATCGACTCACACCACGGTGGCACGTGGGACAGCCCTGTGGGAAAGCCTCGAGGGCAAACCACAGATCCTTTGATCCACGCAACGGGAAGCATGACATTGCTGCTACAGCCTGGAAGGAAAGCGCACGTGCATGCCCCCACTCGAGATGAGGCCTGACTCCCCTGGGGAGACTCCAGAAGTACCCAAAGATCCATGTCAGCCCCTGAGAGGAATCCTCGGTTCCGGCCCTGACTCCACACAAGGTTTCTGGCCCCGGTATCGACGGGAGAGGAATACCGAGAGGCCCCCTAGCAACTAGCATGGGGACTGGCCGTTCCTGAGGCCACCAGGGCGGGTCCCTGAGGTCCCCGTCGTAACTCGAGAACACCTGCCGCAACTCGAGAAAATCCAGGAAGTTCTCCTTTCCAGGCGAAATGAGGCCTATTTCCGATGAGGCGTCTAGAGTCTAATGACACCTAACCTCTGGAACTTCGAAAGGGTCTTTCACACCCTTGCTGCAACTCAAGAATTTCACTGCCATACCCGTCTCCACTCGAGAGGAAGCACGATGGTCCCGCCCACATCCAGAGGAGCCCCGTTTCCCCCTCGTAGCTCGAGATGATGGATCCTTTCCCTGCTTTCAACGGGAAAGAATTCCCGGCGTTCCCGTCGCATCTCAAGAGGAGGCACTCTCAACAGGAAAGGCGAGAGGAACTCCATGGTCGTACCATCATTCCAAGAGTCCCCCAGATGTCTCAGTCCAATCCAGAGGAACCTCTTTGCCCTGCACTGGCTCATCTTTCACGCCGAGAATTGACTCACACCACGTTGGCACGTGGGAGAGCCCTGTGGGAAAGCCTCAAGGGAAAGCCTCGAGGGAAAACCACAGATCCTTTGATCCACGTGACGGGAAGCGTGACATTGCTGCTTCAGCCTGGAAGGATAGCGCACGTGCATGCCACCACTCGAGACGAAGCCTGACTCCCCTGGGGAGACTCCACAAGTACCCAAAGATCCATGTGAGCCCCTGAGAGGAATGCTCGGTTCCGGCCCTGACTCCACACAAGGTTTTTGGCCCCTGTATCGACGGGAGAGGAATCCCGAGAGGCCCCCTAGCAAATCGCATGGGGACTAGCCTCTCCTGAGGCCACCAGGGCGGGTCCCTGAGGTCCCCGTCTTAACTCGAGAACACCTGCCGCAACTCGAGAAAATCCATGAAGTTCTCCCTTCCAGGCGAGATGAGGCCTATTTCCGATAAGGCGTCTGGAGACTAATGACACCTAATCTCTGGAACTTCGAAAGGGTCTTTCACACCCTTGCTGCAACTCAAGAAGTTCACCGCCATACACGTGTCCACTCGAGAGGAAGCACGATGGTCCCGCCCACATCCAGAGGAGCCCCGTTTCCCCCTCGGAGCTCGAGATGTGGGATCCTTTCCCTGCTTTCAACGGGAAAGAATTCCCGGCGTTCCCGTCGCATCTCAAGAGGAGGCACTCTCAACAGGAAAGGCGAAAGGAACTCCATGGTCGTACCACCATTCCAAGAGTCCCCCAGATGTCTCAGTCCATTCCAGAGGAACCTCTTTGCCCTGCACTGGCTCATCTTTCACGACGAGGATCGACTCAAACCACGGTGGCACGTGGGACAGCCCTGTGGGAAAGCCTCGAGGGAAAGCCTCCAGGGAAAACTACAGATCCTTTGATCCACGCGACGGGAAGAATGACATTGCTGCTACAGCCTGGAAGGAAAGCGCACGTGCATGCCCCCACTAGAGACGAGGCCTGACTCCCCTGGGGAGACTCCAGAAGTACCCAAAGATCCATGTCAGCCCCTGTGAGGAATCCTCGGTTCCGGCCCTGACTCCACACAAGGTTTTTGGCCCCGGTATCGACGGGAGAGGAATCCCGAGAGGCCCCCTAGCAACTCGCATGGGGACTGGCCTCTCCTGAGGCCACCAGGTCGGGACCCTGAGGTCCCCGTCGTAACTCGAGAACACCTGCCGAAACTCGAGAAATTCCAGGAAGTATTCCATTCCAGGCGAGTTGAGGTCTATTTCCGATGAGGCATCTGGAGACTAATGACACCTAACCTCTGGAACTTCGAAAGGGTCTTTCACACCCTTGCTGCAACTCAAGAATTTCACCGCCATACCCGTCTCCACTCGAGAGGAAGCACGATGGTCCCGCCCACATCCAGAGGAGCCCCGTTTACCCCTCGTAGCTCGAGATGAGGGATCCTTTCCCTGCTTTCAACGGGAAAGAATTCCCGGCGTTCCCGTCGCATCTCAAGAGGAGGCACTCTCAACAGGAAAGGCGAGAGGAACTCCATGGTCGTACCATCATTCCAAAAGTCCACCAGATGTCTCAGTCCAATCCAGAGGAACCTCTTTGCCCTGCACTGGCTCATCTTTCACGCCGAGAATTGACTCACACCACGGTGGCACGTGGGACAGCCCTGTGGGAAAGCCTCGAGGGAAAATCACAGATCCTATGATCCACGAGACGGGAAGCGTGACATTGCTGCTACAGCCTGGAAGGAAAGCGCACGTGCATGCCCCCACTCGAGACGAGGCCTGACTCCCCTGGGGAGACTCCAGAAGTACCCAAATATCCATGTCAGCCCCTGAGAGGAATCCTCGGTTCCGCCCCTGACTCCACACAAGGTTTTTGGCCCCGGTATCGACGGGAGAGGAATCCCGAGAGGCCCCCTAGCAACTCGCATGGGGACTGGCCTCTCCTGAGGCCACCAGGGCGGGTCCCTGAGGTCCCCGTCGTAACTCGAGAACACCTGCCGCAACTCGAGAATATCCAGGAAGTTCTCCCTTCCAGGCGAGATGAGGCCTATTTCCGATGAGGCGTCTGGAGTCTATTGACACCTAATCTCTGGGACTTCAAAAGGGTTTTTCACAACCTTGCTGCAACTCAAGAAGTTCACTGCCCTACCCGTCTCCACTCGAGAGGAAGCACGATGGTCCCGCCCACATCCAGAGGAGCCGCGTTTCCCCCTCGTAGCTCGAGATGAAGGATCCTTTCCCTGCTTTCAACGGGAAAGAATTCCTGGCTTTCCCGTCGCATCTCAAGAGGAGGCACTCTCAACAGGAAAGGCGAGAGGAACTCCATGGTCGTACCACCATTCCAAGAGTCCCCCAGATGTCTCAGTCCATTCCAGAGGAACCTCTTTGCCCTGAACTGGCTCATCTTTCATGCCGAGGATCGAATCACACCACGTTGGCACGTGGGAGAGCCCTGTGGGAAAGCCTCAAGGGAAAGCCTCGAGGGAAAACCACAGATCCTTTGATCCACGTGACGGGAAGCGTGACATTGCTGCTTCAGCCTGGAAGTATAGCGCACGTGCATGCCCCCACTCGAGACGAGGCCTGACTCCCCTGGGGAGACTCCACAAGTACCCAAAGATCCATGTCAGCCCCTGAGAGGAATGCTCGGTTCCGGCCCTGACTCCACACAAGGTTTTTGGCCCCTGTATCGACGGGAGAGGAATCCCGAGAGGCCCCCTAGCAAATCGCATGGGGACTGGCCTCTCCTGAGGCCACCAGGGCGGGTCCCTGAGGTCCCCGTCTTAACTCGAGAACACCTGCCGCAACTCGAGAAAATCCAGGAAGTTCTCCCTTCCAGGCGAGATGAGGCCTATTTCCGATAAGGCGTCTGGAGACTAATGACACCTAACCTCTGGAACTTCGAAAGGGTCTTTCACACCCTTGCTGCAACTCAAGAAGTTCACCGCCATACCCGTCTCCACTCGAGAGGAAGCACGATGGTCCCGCCCACATCCAGAGGAGCCCCGTTTCCCCCTCGGAGCTCGAGATGTGGGATCCTTTCCCTGCTTTCAACGGGAAAGAATTCCCGGCGTTCCCGTCGCATCTCAAGAGGAGGCACTCTCAACAGGAAAGGCGAGAGGAACTCCATGGTCGTACCACCATTCCAAGAGCCCCCAGATGTCTCAGTCCATTCCAGAGGAACCTCTTTGCCCTGCACTGGCTCATCTTTCACGACGAGGATCGACTCAAACCACGGTGGCACGTGGGACAGCCCTGTGGGAAAGCCTCGAGGGAAAGCCTCCAGGGAAAACCACAGATCCTTTGATCCACGCGACGGGAAGCATGACATTGCTGCTACAGCCTGGAAGGAAAGCGCACGTGCATGCCCCCACTAGAGACGAGGCCTGACTCCCCTGGGGAGACTCCAGAAGTACCCAAAGATCCATGTCAGCCCCTGTGAGGAATCCTCGGTTCCGGCCCTGACTCCACACAAGGCTTTTGGCCCCGGTATCGACGGGAGAGGAATCCCGAGAGGCCCCCTAGCAACTCGCATGGGGACTGGCCTCTCCTGAGGCCACCAGGTCGGGACCCTGAGGTCCCCGTCGTAACTCGAGAACACCTGCCGAAACTCGAGAAATTCCAGGAAGTATTCCATTCCAGGCGAGTTGAGGCCTATTTCCGATGAGGCATCTGGAGACTAATGACACCTAACCGCTGGAACTTCGAAAGGGTCTTTCACACCCTTGCTGCAACTCAAGAAGTTCACCACCACACCCGTCTCCACTCGAGAGGAAGCACGATGGTCCCGCCCACATCCAGAGGAGCCCCGTTTCTCCCTCGTAGCTCGAGATGAGGGATCCTTTCCCTGCTTTCAATGGGAAAGAATTCCCGGCGTTCCCGTCGCATCTCAAGAGGAGGGACTCTCAACAGGAAATGCGAGAGGAACTCCATGGTCGTACCACCATTCCAAGAGTCCCCCAGATGTCTCAGTCCATTCCAGAGGAACCTCTTTGCCCTGCACTGGCTCATCTTTCACGCCGAGGATCGACTCACACCACGGTGGCACGTGGGACAGCCCTGTGGGAAAGCCTCGAGGGAAAGCCTCGAGGGAAAACCACAGATCCTTTGATCCACGTGACGGGAAGCGTGACATTGCTGCTACAGCCTGTATGGAAAGCGCACGTGCATGCCCCCACTCGAGACGAGGCCTGACTCCCCTGGGGAGACTCCAGAAGTACCCAAAGACCCATGTCAGCCCCTGAGAGGAATCCTCGGTTCCGGCCCTGACTCCACACAAGTATTTTGGCCCCGGTATCGACGGGAGAGGAATCCCGAGAGGCCCCCTAGGAACTCGCAAGGGGACTGACCTTTCCTGAGGCCACCAGGGCGGGTCCCTGAGGTCCCCGTCGTAACTCGAGAACACCTGCCGCAACTCGAGAAAATCCAGGAAGTTCTCCCTTCCAGGCGAGATGAGGCCTATTTCCGATGAGGCGTCTGGAGACTAATGACACGGAACCTCTGGAAGTTCGAAAGGGTCTTTCACACCCTTGCTGCAACTCAAGAAGTTCACCGCCATAACCGTCTCCACTCGAGAGGAAACATGATGGTCCCGCCCACATCCAGAGGAGCCCCGTTTGCCCCTCGTAGCTCGAGATGAGGGATCCTTTCCCTGCTATCAACGGGAAAGTATTTTCGGCGTTCCCGTCGCATCTCAAGAGGAGGCACTCTCAACAGGAAAGACGAGAGGAACTCCATGGTCGTACCACCATTCTAAGAGTCCCCGAGATTTCTCAGTCCATTCCAGAGGAACCTCTTTGCCCTGCACTGGCTCATCTTTCACGCCGAGGATCGACTCACACCACGGTGGCACGTGGGACAGCCCTGTGGGAAAGCCTCGAGGGCAAACCACAGATCCTTTGATCCACGCAACGGGAAGCATGACATTGCTGCTACAGCCTGGAAGGAAAGCGCACGTGCATGCCCCCACTCGAGATGAGGCCTGACTCCCCTGGGGAGACTCCAGAAGTACCCAAAGATCCATGTCAGCCCCTGAGAGGAATCCTCGGTTCCGGCCCTGACTCCACACAAGGTTTCTGGCCCCGGTATCGACGGGAGAGGAATACCGAGAGGCCCCCTAGCAACTAGCATGGGGACTGGCCGTTCCTGAGGCCACCAGGGCGGGTCCCTGAGGTCCCCGTCGTAACTCGAGAACACCTGCCGCAACTCGAGAAAATCCAGGAAGTTCTCCTTTCCAGGCGAAATGAGGCCTATTTCCGATGAGGCGTCTAGAGTCTAATGACACCTAACCTCTGGAACTTCGAAAGGGTCTTTCACACCCTTGCTGCAACTCAAGAATTTCACTGCCATACCCGTCTCCACTCGAGAGGAAGCACGATGGTCCCGCCCACATCCAGAGGAGCCCCGTTTCCCCCTCGTAGCTCGAGATGATGGATCCTTTCCCTGCTTTCAACGGGAAAGAATTCCCGGCGTTCCCGTCGCATCTCAAGAGGAGGCACTCTCAACAGGAAAGGCGAGAGGAACTCCATGGTCGTACCATCATTCCAAGAGTCCCCCAGATGTCTCAGTCCAATCCAGAGGAACCTCTTTGCCCTGCACTGGCTCATCTTTCACGCCGAGAATTGACTCACACCACGTTGGCACGTGGGAGAGCCCTGTGGGAAAGCCTCAAGGGAAAGCCTCGAGGGAAAACCACAGATCCTTTGATCCACGTGACGGGAAGCGTGACATTGCTGCTTCAGCCTGGAAGGATAGCGCACGTGCATGCCACCACTCGAGACGAAGCCTGACTCCCCTGGGGAGACTCCACAAGTACCCAAAGATCCATGTGAGCCCCTGAGAGGAATGCTCGGTTCCGGCCCTGACTCCACACAAGGTTTTTGGCCCCTGTATCGACGGGAGAGGAATCCCGAGAGGCCCCCTAGCAAATCGCATGGGGACTAGCCTCTCCTGAGGCCACCAGGGCGGGTCCCTGAGGTCCCCGTCTTAACTCGAGAACACCTGCCGCAACTCGAGAAAATCCATGAAGTTCTCCCTTCCAGGCGAGATGAGGCCTATTTCCGATAAGGCGTCTGGAGACTAATGACACCTAATCTCTGGAACTTCGAAAGGGTCTTTCACACCCTTGCTGCAACTCAAGAAGTTCACCGCCATACACGTGTCCACTCGAGAGGAAGCACGATGGTCCCGCCCACATCCAGAGGAGCCCCGTTTCCCCCTCGGAGCTCGAGATGTGGGATCCTTTCCCTGCTTTCAACGGGAAAGAATTCCCGGCGTTCCCGTCGCATCTCAAGAGGAGGCACTCTCAACAGGAAAGGCGAAAGGAACTCCATGGTCGTACCACCATTCCAAGAGTCCCCCAGATGTCTCAGTCCATTCCAGAGGAACCTCTTTGCCCTGCACTGGCTCATCTTTCACGACGAGGATCGACTCAAACCACGGTGGCACGTGGGACAGCCCTGTGGGAAAGCCTCGAGGGAAAGCCTCCAGGGAAAACCACAGATCCTTTGATCCACGCGACGGGAAGAATGACATTGCTGCTACAGCCTGGAAGGAAAGCGCACGTGCATGCCCCCACTAGAGACGAGGCCTGACTCCCCTGGGGAGACTCCAGAAGTACCCAAAGATCCATGTCAGCCCCTGTGAGGAATCCTCGGTTCCGGCCCTGACTCCACACAAGGTTTTTGGCCCCGGTATCGACGGGAGAGGAATCCCGAGAGGCCCCCTAGCAACTCGCATGGGGACTGGCCTCTCCTGAGGCCACCAGGTCGGGACCCTGAGGTCCCCGTCGTAACTCGAGAACACCTGCCGAAACTCGAGAAATTCCAGGAAGTATTCCATTCCAGGCGAGTTGAGGTCTATTTCCGATGAGGCATCTGGAGACTAATGACACCTAACCTCTGGAACTTCGAAAGGGTCTTTCACACCCTTGCTGCAACTCAAGAATTTCACCGCCATACCCGTCTCCACTCGAGAGGAAGCACGATGGTCCCGCCCACATCCAGAGGAGCCCCGTTTACCCCTCGTAGCTCGAGATGAGGGATCCTTTCCCTGCTTTCAACGGGAAAGAATTCCCGGCGTTCCCGTCGCATCTCAAGAGGAGGCACTCTCAACAGGAAAGGCGAGAGGAACTCCATGGTCGTACCATCATTCCAAAAGTCCACCAGATGTCTCAGTCCAATCCAGAGGAACCTCTTTGCCCTGCACTGGCTCATCTTTCACGCCGAGAATTGACTCACACCACGGTGGCACGTGGGACAGCCCTGTGGGAAAGCCTCGAGGGAAAATCACAGATCCTATGATCCACGAGACGGGAAGCGTGACATTGCTGCTACAGCCTGGAAGGAAAGCGCACGTGCATGCCCCCACTCGAGACGAGGCCTGACTCCCCTGGGGAGACTCCAGAAGTATCCAAAGATCCATGTCAGCCCCTGAGAGGAATCCTCGGTTTTGGCCCTGACTCCACACAAGGTTTTTGGCCCCGGTATCGACGGGAGAGGAATCCGGTGAGGCCCCCTAGCCACTCACATGGGGCCTGGCCTCTCCTGTCGCCACCAGGTCGGGTCCCTGAGTTCCCCGTCGTAACTCGAGAACACCTGCCACAACTCGAGAAAATCCAGGAAGATCTCCCTTCCAGGCGAGTTGAGGCCTATTTCCGATGAGGCATCTGGAGACTAATGACACCTAACCGCTGGAACTTCGAAAGGGTCTTTCACACCCTTGCTGCAACTCAAGAAGTTCACCACCACACCCGTCTCCACTCGAGAGGAAGCACGATGGTCCCGCCCACATCCAGAGGAGCCCCGTTTCCCCCTCGTAGCTCGAGATGAGGGATCCTTTCCCTGCTTTCAACGGGAAAGAATTCCCGGCGTTCCCGTCGCATCTCAAGAGGAGGCACTCTCAACAGGAAAGGCGAGAGGAACTCCATGGTCGTACCACCATTCCAAGAGTCCCCCAGATGTCTCAGTCCATTCCAGAGGAACCTCTTTGCCCTGCACTGGCTCATCTTTCACGCCGAGGATCGACTCACACCACGGTGGCACGTGGGACAGCCCTGTGGGAAAGCCTCGAGGGAAAGCCTCGAGGGAAAACCACAGATCCTTTGATCCACGCGACGGGAACCGTGACATTGCTGCTACAGCCTGTATGGAAAGCGCACGTGCATGCCCCCACTCGAGACGAGGCCTGACTCCCCTGGGGAGACTCCAGAAGTACCCAAAGACCCATGTCAGCCCCTGAGAGGAATCCTCGGTTCCGGCCCTGACTCCACACAAGTATTTTGGCCCCCGTATCGACGGGAGAGGAATCCCGAGAGGCCACCTAGGAACTCGCAAGGGGACTGACCTTTCCTGAGGCCACCAGGGCGGGTCCCTGAGGTCCCCGTCGTAACTCGAGAACACCTGCCGCAACTCGAGAAAATCCAGGAAGTTCTCCCTTCCAGGCGAGATGAGGCCTATTTCTGATGAGGCGTCTGGAGACTAATGACACGGAACCTCTGGAAGTTCGAAAGGGTCTTTCACACCCTTGCTGCAACTCAAGAAGTTCACCGCCATAACCGTCTCCACTCGAGAGGAAACATGATGGTCCCGCCCACATCCAGAGGAGCCCCGTTTGCCCCTCGTAGCTCGAGATGAGGGATCCTTTCCCTGCTATCAACGGGAAAGTATTTTCGGCGTTCCCATCGCATCTCAAGAGGAGGCACTCTCAACAGGAAAGACGAGAGGAACTCCATGGTCGTACCACCATTCCAAGAGTCCCCGAGATTTCTCAGTCCATTCCAGAGGAACCTCTTTGCCCTGCACTGGCTCATCTTTCACGCCGAGGATCGACTCACACCACGGTGGCACGTGGGACAGCCCTGTGGGAAAGCCTCGAGGGAAAACCACAGATCCTTTGATCCACGCGACGGGAAGCATGACATTGCTGCTACAGCCTGGAAGGAAAGCGCACGTGCATGCCCCTACTCGAGACGAGGCCTGACTCCCCTGGGGAGACTCCAGAAGTACCCAAAGATCCATGTCAGCCCCTGAGAGGAATCCTCGGTTCAGGCCCTGACTCCACACAAGTTTTTTGGCCCCGGTATCGACAGGAGAGGAATCCCGAGAGGCACCCGAGCAACTCGCATGGGGACTGGCCTTTCCTGAGGCCACCAGGGCGTGTCCCTGAGGTCCCCGTCGTAACTCGAGAACACCTGCCGCAACTCGAGAAAATTCAGGAAGTTCTCCCTTCCAGGCGAGATGAAGCCTATTTCCGATGAGGGGTCTGGAGACTAATGACACCTAACCTCTGGAACTTCAAAAGGGTCTTTCACACCCTTGCTGCAACTCAAGATGTTCACCGGCATACCCGTCTCCACTCGAGAGGAAGCACGTTGGTCCCGCCCACATCCAGAGGAGCCCCGTTTACCCCTCGTAGCTCGAGATGAGGGATCCTTTCCCTGCATTCAACAGGAAAGAATTCCCGGCGTTCCCATCGCATCTCAAGAGGAGGCACTCTCGACAGGAAAGTCGAGAGGAACTCCATGGTCGTACCACCATGCCAAGAGTCCCCCACATGTCTCAGTCCATTCCATAGGATCCTCTTTGCCCTGCACTGGCTCATCTTTCACGCCTAGGATCGACTCACACCACGGTGGCACGTGGGACAGACATGTGGGAAAGCCTCGAGGGAAAGCCTCGAGGGAAAACCACAGATCCTTTGATCCACGCCACGGGAAGCGTGACATTGCTGCTACAGCCTGGAAGGAAAGCGCACGTGCATGCCCCCACTCGAGACGAGGCCTGACTCCCCTGGGGAGACTCCAGAAGTACCCAAAGATCCATGTCAGCCCCTGAGAGGAATCCTCGGTTCCGGCCCTGAATCCACACAAAGATTTTGGCCCCGGTATCGACAGGAGAGGAATCCCGAGAGGCCCGATAGCAACTCGCATGGGGACTGGCCTTTCCTGAGGCCACCAGGGCGGGTCCCTGATGTCACCGTCGTAACTCGAGAACACCTGACGCAACTCGAGAAAATCCACGAAGTTCTCCATTCCAGGAGAGATGAAGCCTATTTCCGATGAGGGGTCTGGAGACTAATGACACCTAACCTCTGGAACTTCGAAAGGGTCTTTCACACCCTTGCTGCAACTCAAGAAGTTCACCGCCATACCCGTGTCCACTCGAGAGGAAGCACGATGGTCCCGCCCACATCCAGAGGAGCCCCGTTTCCCCCTCGGAGCTCGAGATGTGGGATCCTTTCCCTGCTTTCAACGGGAAAGAATTCCCGGCGTTCCCGTCGCATCTCAAGAGGAGGCACTCTCAACAGGAAAGGCGAGAGGAACTCCATGGTCGTACCACCATTCCAAGAGTCCCCCAGATGTCTCAGTCCATTCCAGAGGAACCTCTTTGCCCTGCACTGGCTCATCTTTCACGACGAGGATCGACTCAAACCACGGTGGCACGTGGGACAGCCCTGTGGGAAAGCCTCGAGGGAAAGCCTCCAGGGAAAACCACAGATCCTTTGATCCACGCGACGGGAAGAATGACATTGCTGCTACAGCCTGGAAGGAAAGCGCACGTGCATGCCCCCACTAGAGACGAGGCCTGACTCCCCTGGGGAGACTCCAGAAGTACCCAAAGATCCATGTCAGCCCCTGTGAGGAATCCTCGGTTCCGGCCCTGACTCCACACAAGGTTTTTGGCCCCGGTATCGACGGGAGAGGAATCCCGAGAGGCCCCCTAGCAACTCGCATGGGGACTGGCCTCTCCTGAGGCCACCAGGTCGGGACCCTGAGGTCCCCGTCGTAACTCGAGAACACCTGCCGAAACTCGAGAAATTCCAGGAAGTATTCCATTCCAGGCGAGTTGAGGTCTATTTCCGATGAGGCATCTGGAGACTAATGACACCTAACCTCTGGAACTTCGAAAGGGTCTTTCACACCCTTGCTGCAACTCAAGAATTTCACCGCCATACCCGTCTCCACTCGAGAGGAAGCACGATGGTCCCGCCCACATCCAGAGGAGCCCCGTTTACCCCTCGTAGCTCGAGATGAGGGATCCTTTCCCTGCTTTCAACGGGAAAGAATTCCCGGCGTTCCCGTCGCATCTCAAGAGGAGGCACTCTCAACAGGAAAGGCGAGAGGAACTCCATGGTCGTACCATCATTCCAAAAGTCCACCAGATGTCTCAGTCCAATCCAGAGGAACCTCTTTGCCCTGCACTGGCTCATCTTTCACGCCGAGAATTGATTCACACCACGGTGGCACGTGGGACAGCCCTGTGGGAAAGCCTCGAGGGAAAATCACAGATCCTATGATCCACGAGACGGGAAGCGTGACATTGCTGCTACAGCCTGGAAGGAAAGCGCACGTGCATGCCCCCACTCGAGACGAGGCCTGACTCCCCTGGGGAGACTCCAGAAGTATCCAAAGATCCATGTCAGCCCCTGAGAGGAATCCTCGGTTTTGGCCCTGACTCCACACAAGGTTTTTGGCCCCGGTATCGACGGGAGAGGAATCCGGTGAGGCCCCCTAGCCACTCGCATGGGGCCTGGCCTCTCCTGTCGCCACCAGGTCGGGTCCCTGAGTTCCCCGTCGTAACTCGAGAACACCTGCCACAACTCGAGAAAATCCAGGAAGATCTCCCTTCCAGGCGAGTTGAGGCCTATTTCCGATGAGGCATCTGGAGACTAATGACACCTAACCGCTGGAACTTCGAAAGGGTCTTTCACACCCTTGCTGCAACTCAAGAAGTTCACCACCACACCCGTCTCCACTCGAGAGGAAGCACGATGGTCCCGCCCACATCCAGAGGAGCCCCGTTTCCCCCTCGTAGCTCGAGATGAGGGATCCTTTCCCTGCTTTCAACGGGAAAGAATTCCCGGCGTTCCCGTCGCATCTCAAGAGGAGGCACTCTCAACAGGAAAGGCGAGAGGAACTCCATGGTCGTACCACCATTCCAAGAGTCCCCCAGATGTCTCAGTCCATTCCAGAGGAACCTCTTTGCCCTGCACTGGCTCATCTTTCACGCCGAGGATCGACTCACACCACGGTGGCACGTGGGACAGCCCTGTGGGAAAGCCTCGAGGGAAAGCCTCGAGGGAAAACCACAGATCCTTTGATCCACGCGACGGGAACCGTGACATTGCTGCTACAGCCTGTATGGAAAGCGCACGTGCATGCCCCCACTCGAGACGAGGCCTGACTCCCCTGGGGAGACTCCAGAAGTACCCAAAGACCCATGTCAGCCCCTGAGAGGAATCCTCGGTTCCGGCCCTGACTCCACACAAGTATTTTGGCCCCGGTATCGACGGGAGAGGAATCCCGAGAGGCCACCTAGGAACTCGCAAGGGGACTGACCTTTCCTGAGGCCACCAGGGCGGGTCCCTGAGGTCCCCGTCGTAACTCGAGAACACCTGCCGCAACTCGAGAAAATCCAGGAAGTTCTCCCTTCCAGGCGAGATGAGGCCTATTTCCGATGAGGCGTCTGGAGACTAATGACACGGAACCTCTGGAAGTTCGAAAGGGTCTTTCACACCCTTGCTGCAACTCAAGAAGTTCACCGCCATAACCGTCTCCACTCGAGAGGAAACATGATGGTCCCGCCCACATCCAGAGGAGCCCCGTTTGCCCCTCGTAGCTCGAGATGAGGGATCCTTTCCCTGCTATCAACGGGAAAGTATTTTCGGCGTTCCCGTCGCATCTCAAGAGGAGGCACTCTCAACAGGAAAGACGAGAGGAACTCCATGGTCGTACCACCATTCCAAGAGTCCCCGAGATTTCTCAGTCCATTCCAGAGGAACCTCTTTGCCCTGCACTGGCTCATCTTTCACGCCGAGGATCGACTCACACCACGGTGGCACGTGGGACAGCCCTGTGGGAAAGCCTCGAGGGAAAACCACAGATCCTTTGATCCACGCGACGGGAAGCATGACATTGCTGCTACAGCCTGGAAGGAAAGCGCACGTGCATGCCCCCACTCGAGACGAGGCCTGACTCCCCTGGGGAGACTCCAGAAGTACCCAAAGATCCATGTCAGCCCCTGAGAGGAATCCTCGGTTCAGGCCCTGACTCCACACAAGTTTTTTGGCCCCGGTATCGACAGGAGAGGAATCCCGAGAGGCACCCGAGCAACTCGCATGGGGACTGGCCTTTCCTGAGGCCACCAGGGCGGGTCCCTGAGGTCCCCGTCGTAACTCGAGAACACCTGCCGCAACTCGAGAAAATTCAGGAAGTTCTCCCTTCCAGGCGAGATGAAGCCTATTTCCGATGAGGGGTCTGGAGACTAATGACACCTAACCTCTGGAACTTCAAAAGGGTCTTTCACACCCTTGCTGCAACTCAAGATGTTCACCGCCATACCCGTCTCCACTCGAGAGGAAGCACGTTGGTCCCGCCCACATCCAGAGGAGCCCCGTTTACCCCTCGTAGCTCGAGATGAGGGATCCTTTCCCTGCATTCAACAGGAAAGAATTCCCGGCGTTCCCATCGCATCTCAAGAGGAGGCACTCTCGACAGGAAAGTCGAGAGGAACTCCATGGTCGTACCACCATGCCAAGAGTCCCCCACATGTCTCAGTCCATTCCATAGGATCCTCTTTGCCCTGCACTGGCTCATCTTTCACGCCTAGGATCGACTCACACCACGGTGGCACGTGGGACAGACATGTGGGAAAGCCTCGAGGGAAAGCCTCGAGGGAAAACCACAGATCCTTTGATCCACGCCACGGGAAGCGTGACATTGCTGCTACAGCCTGGAAGGAAAGCGCACGTGCATGCCCCCACTCGAGACGAGGCCTGACTCCCCTGGGGAGACTCCAGAAGTACCCAAAGATCCATGTCAGCCCCTGAGAGGAATCCTCGGTTCCGGCCCTGAATCCACACAAAGATTTTGGCCCCGGTATCGACAGGAGAGGAATCCCGAGAGGCCCGATAGCAACTCGCATGGGGACTGGCCTTTCCTGAGGCCACCAGGGCGGGTCCCTGATGTCACCGTCGTAACTCGAGAACACCTGACGCAACTCGAGAAAATCCACGAAGTTCTCCATTCCAGGAGAGATGAAGCCTATTTCCGATGAGGGGTCTGGAGACTAATGACACCTAACCTCTGGAACTTCGAAAGGGTCTTTCACACCCTTGCTGCAACTCAAGAAGTTCACCGCCATACCCGTGTCCACTCGAGAGGAAGCACGATGGTCCCGCCCACATCCAGAGGAGCCCCATTTCCCCCTCGTAGCTCGTGATGAGGGATCCTTTCCCTGCTTTCAACGGGAAAGAATTCCCGGCGTTCCCGTCGCATCTCAAGTGGAGGCACTCTCAACAGGAAAGGGGAGAGGAACTCCATGGTCGTAACACGATGCCAAGAGTCCCCCAGATGTCTCAGTCCATTCCCGAGGAACCTCTTTGCCCTGCACTGGCTCATCTTTCACGCCGAGGATCGACTCACATCACGGTGGCACGTGGGACAGGCATGTGGGATAGCCTCGAGGGAAAGCCTCGAGGGAAAACCACAGATCCTTTGATCCACGCGACGGGAAGCGTGACATTGCTGCTACAGCCTGGAAGGCAAGCACACGTGCATGCCCCCACTCGAGACGAGGCCTGACGCCCCTGGCGAGACTCCAGGAGTACCCAAAGATCCATGTCAGCCCCTGAGAGGAATCCTCGGTTCCGGCCCTTACTCCACTCAAGGGTTTTGCCGCTGGTATCGACGGGAGAGGAATCCCGAGAGGACCCCTAGCAACTCGCTTGGGGACTGGCCTCTCCTGAGGCCACCAGGGCGGGTCCCTGAGGTCCCCGTCGTAACTCGAGAACACCTGCCGCAACTCGAGAAAATCCAGGAAGTTCTCCCTTCCAGGCGAGATGAGGCCTATTTCCGATGAGGCGTCTGGAGACTAATGACACCTAACCTCTGGAACTTCGAAAGGGTCTTTCACACCCTTGCTGCAACTCAAGAAGTTCACCGCCATACCCGTCTCCACTCGAGAGGAAGCACGATGGTCCCGCCCACATCCAGAGGAGCCCCGTTTCCCCCTCGTAGCTCGAGATGAGGGATCCTTTCCCTGCTTTCAACGGGAAAGAATTCCCGGCGTTCCCGTCGCATCTCAAGAGGAGGCACTCTCGACAGGAAAGTCGAGAGGAGCTCCATGGTCGTACCACCATTCCAAGAGTCCCCCACATGTCTCAGTCCATTCCATAGGATCCTCTTTGCCCTGCACTGGCTCATCTTTCACGCCTAGGATCGACTCACACCACGGTGGCACGTGGGACAGCCCTGTGGGAAACCCTCGAGGGATAGCCTCGAGGGAAAACCACAGATCCTTTGATCCACGCGACGGGAAGCGTGACATTGCTGCTACAGCCTGGAAGGAAAGCATACGTGCATGCCCCCACTCGAGACGAGGCCTGACTCCCCTGGGGAGACTCCAGAAGTACCCAAAGATCCATGTCAGCCCCTGAGAGGAATCCTCGGTTCCGGCCCTGAATCCACACAAAGATTTTGGCCCCGGTTTCGACAGGAGAGGAATCCCGAGAGGCCCGATAGCAACTCGCATGTGGACTGGCCTTTCCTGAGGCCACCAGGGCGGGTCCCTGATGTCCCCGTCGTAACTCGAGAACACCTGCCGCAACTCGAGAAAATCCACGAAGTTCTCCCTTCCAGGAGAGATGAAGCCTATTTCCGATGAGGGGTCTGGAGACTAATGACACCTAAACTCTGGAACTTCGAAAGGGTCTTTCACACCCTTGCTGCAACTCAAGAAGTTCACCGCCATATCCGTCTCCACTCGAGAGGAAGCACGATGGTCCCGCCCACATCCAGAGGAGCCCCATTTCCCCCTCGTAGCTCGAGATATGGGATCCTTTCCCTGCTTTCAACGGGAAAGAATTCCCGGCGTTCCCATCGCATCTCAAGAGGAGGCACTCTCAACAGGAAAGGCGAGAGGAACTCCATTGTCGTACCACCATTCCAAGAGTCCCCCATATGTCTCATTCCATTCCAGAGGAACCTGTTTGCCCTGCATTGGCTGATCTTTCACGCCGAGGAACGACTCACACCACGGTGGCACTAGGGACAGCCCTGTGGGAAAGCCTCGAGGGAGAACCACAGATCCTTTGATCCACGCGACGGGAAGCGTGACATTGCTTCTACAGTGTGGAAGGAAAGCGCACGTGCATGACCCCACACGAGACGAGGCCTGACTCCCCTGGGGAGACTCCAGAAGTACCCAAAGATCCATATCAGCCCCTGAGAGGAATCCTCGGTTCCGGCCCTGAATCCACACAAGGGTTTTTCCCCCAGTATCGACGGGAGAGGAATCCCGAGAGGCCACATAGCAACTCGCATTGGGACTGACCTTTCCTGAGGCCAACAGAGCGGGTCCCTGTGGTCTCCGTTGTAACTCGAGAACACCTGCCGCAACTCGAGAAAATCCAGGAAGTTCTCCCTTCCAGGAGAGATGAGGCCTATTTCCGATGAGGCGTCTGGAGACTAATGACACCTAACCTCTGGAACTTCGAAAGGGTCTTTCACACCCTTGCTGCAACTCAAGAAGTTCACCGCCATACCCGTCTCCACTCGAGAGGAAGCACGATGGTCCGGCCCACATCCAGAGGAGCCCCGTTTCCCCCTCGTAGCTCGAGATGAGGGATCCTTTCCCTGCTTTCAACGGGAAAGAATTCCCGTTGTTCCCGTCGCATCTCAAGAGGAGGCACTCTCAGCAGGAGAGGCGAGAGGAACTCCATGGTCGTACCACCATGCCAAGAGTCCCCCATTTATCTCAGTACATACCAGAGGAACCTCTTTGCCCTGCAGTGGCTCATCCTTCACGCCGAGGATCGACTCACACCACGGTGGCACGTGGGACAGCCCTGTGAGAAAGCCTTGAGGGAAAGCCTCGAGGGAAAACCACAGATCCTTTGATCCACGCGACGGGAAGAATGACATTGCTGCTACAGCCTGGAAGGCAAGCACACGTGCATGCCCCCACTCGAGACGAGGCCTGACGCCCCTGGCGAGACTCCAGGAGTACCCAAAGATCCATGTCAGCCCCTGAGAGGAATCCTCGGTTCCGGCCCTTACTCCACACAAGGTTTTTGTCCCTGGTATCGACGGGAGAGGAATCCCGAGAGGACCCCTAGCAACTCGCTTGGGGACTAGCCTCTCCTGAGGCCACCAGGGCGGGTCCCTGAGGTCCTCGTCGTAACTCGAGAACACCTGCCGCAACTCGAGAAAATCCAGGAAGTTCTCCCTTCCAGGCGAGATGAAGCCTATTTCCGATGAGGGGTCTGGAGACTAATGACACCTAACCTCTGGAACTTCGAAAGGGTCTTTCACACCCTTGCTGCAACTCAAGATGTTCACCGCCATACCCGTCTCCACTCGAGAGGAAGCACGTTGGTCCCGCCCACATCCAGAGGAGCCCCGTTTACCCCTCGTAGCTCGAGATGAGGGATCCTTTCCCTGCATTCAACAGGAAAGAATTCCCGGCGTTCCCATCGCATCTCAAGAAGAGGCACTCTCGACAGGAAAGTCGAGAGGAACTCCATGGTCGTACCACCATGCCAAGAGTCCCCCACATGTCTCAGTCCATTCCATAGGATCCTCTTTGCCCTGCACTGGCTCATCTTTCACGCCGACGATCGACTCACACCACGGTGGCACGTTGGACAGCCATGTGGGAAAGCCTCCAGGGAAAGCCTCGAGGGAAAACCACAGATCCTTTGATCCACGCCACGGGAAGCGTGACATTGCTGCTACAGCCTGGAAGGAAAGCGCACGTGCATGCCCCCACTCGAGACGAGGCCTGACTCCCCTGGGGAGACTCCAGAAGTACCCAAAGATCCATGTCAGCCCCTGAGAGGAATCCTCGGTTCCGGCCCTGAATCCACACAAAGATTTTGGCCCCGGTATCGACAGGAGAGGAATCCCGAGAGGCCCGATAGCAACTCGCATGGGGACTGGCCTTTCCTGAGGCCACCAGGGCGGGTCCCTGATGTCCCCGTCGTAACTCGAGAACACCTGCCGCAACTCGAGAAAATCCACGAAGTTCTCCCTTCCAGGAGAGATGAAGCCTATTTCCGATGAGGGGTCTGGAGACTAATGACACCTAACCTCTGGAACTTCGAAAGGGTCTTTCACACCCTTGCTGCAACTCAAGAAGTTCACCGCCGTACCCGTCTCCACTCGAGAGGAAGCACGATGGTCCCGCCCACATCCAGAGGAGCCCCGTTTCCCCCTCGTAGCTCGAGATATGGGATCCTTTCCCTGCTTTCAACGGGAAAGAATTCCCGGCGTTCCCATCGCATCTCAAGAGGAGGCACTCTCAACAGGAAAGGCGAGAGGAACTCCATTGTGGTACCACCATTCCAAGAGTCCCCCAGATGTCTCATTCCATTCCAGAGGAACCTGTTTGCCCTGCATTGGCTCATCTTATACGCCGAGGATCGACTCACACCACCGTGGCACTAGGGACAGCCCTGTGGGAAAGCCTCGAGGGAGAACCACAGATCCTTTGATCCACGCGACGGGAAGCGTGACATTGCTTCTACAGTGTGGAAGGAAAGCGCACGTGCATGACCCCACACGAGAAGAGGCCTGACTCCCCTGGGGAGACTCCAGAAGTACCCAAAGATCCATAACAGCCCCTGAGAGGAATCCTCGGTTCCGGCCCTGACTCCACACAAGGTTTTTGGCCCCAGTATCGATGGGAGAGGAATCCCGAGAGGACCCCTAGCAACTCGCTTGGGGACTGGCCTCTCCTGAGGCCACCAGGGCGGGTCCCTGAGGTCCCCGTCGTAACTCGAGAACACCTGCCGCAACTCGAGAAAATCCAGGAAGTTCTCCCTTCCAGGCGAGATGAGGCCTATTTCCGATGAGGCGTCTGGAGACTAATGACACCTAACCTCTGGAACTTCGAATGGGTCTTTCACACCCTTGCTGCAACTCAAGAAGTTCACCGCCATACCGGTCTCCACTCGAGAGGAAGCACGATGGTCCCGCCCACATCCAGAGGAGCCCCGTTTCCCCCTCGTAGCTCGAGATGAGGGATCCTTTCCCTGCTTTCAACGGGAAAGTATTCCCAGCGTTCCCGTCACATCTCAAGAGGAGGCACTCTCAATTGGAAAGGCGAGAGGAACTCCATTGTCGAACCACCATTCCAAGAGTCAACCAGATGTCTCAGTCCATTCCAGAGGAACCTCTTTGCCCTGCACTGGCTCATCTTTCACGCCGAGGATCGACTCACACCACGGTGGCACGTGGGACTGCCGTGTGGGAAAGCCTCGAGGGAGGGCCTCGAGGGAAAACCACAGATCCTTTGTTCCACACGACGGGAAGCGTGACATTGCTGCTACAGCCTGGAAGGAAAGCGCACGTGCATGCCCGCACTCGAGACGAGGCCTGACTCCCCTGGGGAGACTCCAGAAGTACCCACAGATCCATGTCAGCCCCTGAGAGGAATCCTCGGTTCCGGCACTGACTCCACACAAGGTTTTTGGCCCCGGTATCGACGGGAGAGGAATCCCGAGAGTCCCCCTAGCAACTCGCATGGGGACTGGCCTCTCCTGAGGCCACCAGGGCGGGTCCCTGAGGTCCCCGTCGTAACTCGAGAACACCTGCCGCAACTCGAGAAAATCCAGGAAGTTCTCCCTTCCAGGCGAGATGAGGCCTATTTCCGATGATGCATCTGGAGAGTAATGACACCTAACCTCTGGAACTTCGAAAGGGTCTTTCAAACCCTTGCTGCAACTCAAGAAGTTCACCTCCATTCCCGTCTCCACTCGAGAGGAAGCACGATCGTCCCGCCCTCATCCAGAGGAGCCCCGTTTCCCCCTCGTAGCTCGAGATGAGGGATCCTTTCCCTGCTTTCAACGGGAAAGAATTCCCGGCGTTCCCGTCGCTTCTCAAGTGGAGGCACTCTCAACAGGAAAGGCTAGAGGAACTCCATGGTCGTACCACCATGCCAAGAGTACCCCAGATGTCTCAGTCCATTCCAGAGGAACCTCTTTGCCCTGCACTGGCTCATCTTTCACGCCGAGGATCGACTCACACCACGGTGGCGCGTGACACAGCCCTGTGGCAAAGCCTCGAGGGAAAGCCTCGAGGGAAAACCACAGATCCTTTGATCCACGCGACGGGAAGCGTGACATTGCTGCTACAGCCTGGAAGGAAAGCGCACGTGCATGCCCGCACTCGAGACGAGGCCTGACTCCCCTGGGGAGACTCCAGAAATACCCAAAGATCCATGTCAGCCCCTGAGAAGAATCCTCGGTTCCGGCCCTGACTCCACACAAGGTTTTTGGCCCCGGTATCGACGGGAGAGGAATCCCGAGAGGCCCCCTAGCAACTCGCATGGGGACTGGCCTCTCCTGAGGCCACCAGGGCGGGTCCCTGAGGTCCCCGTCGTAATTCGAGAACGCCTGCCGCAACTCGAGAAAATCCAGGAAGTTCTCCCTTCCAGGCGAGATGAGGCCTATTTCCGATGAGGCGTCTGGAGACTAATGACACCTAACCTCTGGAACTTCGAAAGGGTCTTTCACACCCTTTCTGCAACTCAAGAAGTTCACCGCCATACCCGTCTCCACTCGAGAGGAAGCACGATGGTCCCGCCCACATCCAGAGGAGCCCCGTTTCCCCTCGGAGCTCGAGATGAGGGATCCTTTCCCTGCTTTCAACGGGAAAGAATTCCCGGCGATCCCGTCGCATCTCAAGAGGAGGCACTCTCCACAGAAAAGCCGAGAGGGACTCCATGGTCGTACCACCATTCCAAGAGTCCCCCAGATGTCTCAGTCCATTCCAGATGAACCTCTTTGCCCTGCACTGGCTCATCTTTCACGCCGAGGATCGACTCACACCACGGTGGCACGTGGGACAGCCCTGTCGGAAAGCCTCGAGGGAAAGCCTCGAGGGAAAACCACAGATCCTTTGATCCACGCGACGGGAAGCGTGACATTGCTGCTACAGCCTGGAAGGAAAGCGCACGTGCATGCCCCCACTGGAGACGAGGCCTGTCTCCCCAGGCGAGACTCCAGAAGTACCCAAAGATCCATATCAGCCCCTGAGAGGAATCCTCGGTTCCGGCCCTGACCCAACACAAGGTTTTTGGCCCCGGTATCGACGGGAGAGGAATCCCGAGAGGCCCCCTAGCAACTCGCATGGGGACTGGCCTCTCCTGAGGCCACCAGGGCGGGTCCCTGAGGTCCCCGTCGTAACTCGGGAACACCTGCCGCAACTCGAGAAAATCCAGGAAGTTCTCCCTTCCAGGCGAGATGAGGCCTATTTCTGATGAGGCGTCTGGAGACTAATGACACCTAACCTCTGGAACTTCGAAAGGGTCTTTCACACCCTTGCTGCAACTCAAGAAGTTCACCGCCATACCCGTCTCCACTCGAGAGGAAGCACGATGGTCCCGCCCACATCCAGAGGAGCCCCGTTTCCCCCTCGGAGCTCGAGATGAGGGATCCTTTACCTGCTTTCAACGGGAAAGAATTCCCGGCGATCCCGTCGCATCTCAAGAGGAGGCACTCTCCACAGAAAAGCCGAGAGGAACTCCATGGTCGTACCACCATTCCAAGATTCCCCCAGATGTCTCAGTCCATTCCAGAGGAACCTCTTTGCCCTGCACTGGCTCATCTTTCACGCCGAGGATCGACTCACACCACGGTGGCACGTGGGACAGCCCTGTGGGAAAGCCTCGAGGGAAAGCCTCGAGGGAAAACCACAGATCCTTTGATCCACGCGACGGGAAGCGTGACATTGCTGCTACAGCCTGGAAGGAAAGCGCACGTGCATGCCCCCACTGGAGACGAGGCCTGTCTCCCCAGGCGAGACTCCAGAAGTACCCAAAGATCCATATCAGCCCCTGAGAGGAATCCTCGGTTCCGGCCCTGACCCAACACAAGGTTTTTGGCCCCGGTATCGACGGGAGAGGAATCCCGAGAGGCCCCCTAGCAACTCGCATGGGGACTGGCCTCTCCTGAGGCCACCAGGGCGGGTCCCTGAGGTTCCCGTCGTAACTCGAGAACACCTGCCGCAACTCGAGAAAATCCAGGAAGTTCTCCCTTCCAGGCGAGATGAGGCCTATTTCCGATGAGGCGTCTGGAGACTAATGACACCTAACCTCTGGAACTTCGAAAGGGTCTTTCACACCCTTGCTGCAACTCAAGAAGTTCACCGCCATACCTGTCTCCACTCGAGAGGAAGCACGATGGTCCCGCCCACATCCAGAGGAGCCCCGTTTCCCCCTCGGAGCTCGAGATGAGGGATCCTTTCCCTGCTTTCAACGGGAAAGAATTCCCGGCGTTCCCGTTGCATCTCAAGAGGAGGCACTCTCAACAGGAAAGGCGAGAGGAATCTCCATGGTCGTACCACCATTCCAAGAGTCCCCCAGATGTCTCAGTCCATTCCAGAGGAAACTCTTTGCCCTTCACTGGCTCATCTTTCACGCCGAGGATCGACTGACACCACGGTGGCACGTGGGAGAGCCCTGTGGGAAAGCCTCGAGGGAAAGCCTCGAGGGAAAACCACAGATCCTTTGATCCACGCCACGGGAAGCGTGACATTGCTGCTACAGCCTGGAAGGAAAGCGCACGTGCATGCCCCGACTCGAGACGAGGCCTGACTCCCTTGGGGACACTCCAGAAGTACCCAAAGATCCATGTCAGCCCCTGAGAGGAATCCTCGGTTCCGGCCATGACTCCAAAAAATTCTTTTGGCCCCGGTATCGACGAGAGAGGAATCCCGAGAGGCCCCCTAGCAACTCGCATGGGGACTGGCCTCTCCTGAGGCCACCAGGGCGGGTCCCTGAGGTCCCCGTCGTAACTCGAGAACACCTGCCGCAACTCGAGAAAATGCAGGAAGTTCTCCCTTCCAGGCGAGATGAGGCCTGTTTCCGAGGAGGCGTCTGGAGATAAATGACACCTAAATTCTGGAACTTCGAAAGGGTCTTTCACACCCTTGCTGCAACTCAAGAAGTTCACCGCCATACCCGCCTCCACTCGGGAGGAAGCACGATGGTCCCGCCCACATCCAGAGGAGTCCCGTTTCCCCCTCGTAGCTCGAGATGAGGGATCCTTTCCCTGCTTTCAACGGGAAAGAATTCCCGGCGTTCCCGTCGCATCTCAAGAGGAGGCACTCTCAACAGGAAAGGCGAGAGGAACTCCATTGTCGTACCACCATTCCAAGAGTCCCCCAGATGTCTCAGTCCATTCCAGAGGAACCTCTTTGCCCTGCACTGGCTCATCTTTCACGCCGAGGATCGACTCACACCACGGTGGCACGTGGGACAGCCCTGTGGGAAAGCCTCGAGGGAAAGCCTCGAGGGAAAACCACAGATCCTTTGATCCACGCGACGGGAAGCGTGACATTGCTGCTACAGCCTGGAAGGAAAGCGCACGTGCATGCCCCCACTCGAGACGAGGCCTGACTCCCTTGGGGAGACTGCAGAAGTACCCAAAGATCCATGTCAGCCCCTGAGAGGAATCCTCGGTTCCGGCCCTGACTCCACACAAGGTTTTTGGCCCTGGTATCAACGGGAGAGGAATCTCGAGAGGCCCCATAGCAACTCGCATGGGGACTGGCCTCTCCTGAGGCCACCAGGGCGGGTCCCAGAGGTCCCCGTCCTAACTCGAGAACACCTGCCGCAACTCGAGAAAATCCAGGAAGTTCTCCCTTCCAGGCGAGATGAGGCCTATTTCCGATGAGGCGTCTGGAGACTAATGACACCTAACCTCTGGAACTTCGAAAGGGTCTTTCACACCCTTGCTGCAACTCAAGAAGTTCACCGCCATACCCGTCTCCACTCGAGAGGAAGCACGATGGTCCCGCCCACATACAGAGGAGCCCCGTTTCCCCCTCGGAGCTCGAGATGAGGGATCCTTTCCCTGCTTTCAACGGGAAAGAATTCCCGGCGATCCCGTCGCATCTCAAGAGGAGGCACTGTCCACAGGAAAGCCGAGAGGAACTCCATGGTCGTACCACCATTCCAAGAGTCCCCCAGATGTCTCAGTCCATTTCAGAGGAACCTCTTTGCCCTGCACTGGCTCATCTTTCACGCCGAGGATCAACTCACACCACGGTGGCACGTGGGACAGCCCTGTGGGTAAGCCTCGAGGGAAAGCCTCGAGGGAAAACCACAGATCCTTTGATCCACGCGACGGGAATCGTGACATTGCTGCTACAGCCTGGTAGGAAAGCGCACGTGCATGCCCCCACTCGAGACGAGGCCTGACTCCCCTGGGGAGACTCCAGAAGTACCCAAAGATCCATGTCAGCCCCTGAGAGGAATCCTCGGTTCCGGCCCTGACTCCAAAAAATTCTTTTGGCCCCGGTATCGACGGGAGAGGAATCCCGAGTGGCCCCCTAGCAACTCGCATGGGGACTGGCCTCTCCTGAGGCCACCAGGGCGGGTCCCTGAGGTCCCCGTCGTAACTCGAGAACACCTGCCGCAACTCGAGAAAATCCAGGAAGTTCTCCCTTCCAGGCGAGATGAGGCCTATTTCCGATGAGGCGTCTGGAGACTAATGACACCTAACCTCTGGAACTTCGAAAGGGTCTTTCACACCCTTGCTGCAACTCAAGAAGTTGACCGCCATACCCGTCTCCAATCGAGAGGAAGCACGATGGTCCCGCCCACATCCAGAGGAGCCCCGTTTCCCCCTCGGAGCTCGAGATGAGGGATCCTTTCCCTGCTTTCAACGGGAAAGAATTCCCGGCGTTCCCGTCGCATCTCAAGAGGAGGCACTCTCCACAGGAAAGCCGAGAGGAACTCCATGGTCGTACCACCATTCCAAGAGTCCCCCAGATGTCTCAGTCCATTCCAGAGGAACCTCTTTGCCCTGCACTGGCTCATCTTTCACGCCGAGGATCGACTCACACCACGGTGGCACGTGGGACAGCCCTGTGGGAAAGCCTCGAGGGAAAGCCTCGAGGGAAAACCACAGATCCTTTGATCCACGCGACGGGAAGCGTGACATTGCTGCTACAGCCTGGAAGGAAAGTGCACGTGCATGCCCCCACTCGAGACGAGGCCTGACTCCCCTGGGGAGACTCCACAAGTACCCAAAGATCCATGTCAGCCCCTGAGAGGAATCCTCGGTTCCGGCCCTGACTTCACACAAGGTTTTTGGCGCCGGTATCGACGGGAGAGGAATCCCGAGAGGCCCCCTAGCACCTCGCATGGGGACTGGCCTCTCCTGAGGCCACCAGGGCGGGTCCCTGAGGTCCCCGTCGTAAGTCGAGAACACCTGCCGCAACTCGAGAAAATCCAGGAAGTTCTCCCTTCCAGGCGAGATGAGGCCTATTTCCGATGAGGCGTCTGGAGACTAATGACACCTAACCTCTGGAACTTCGAAAGGGTCTTTCACACCCTTGCTGCAACTCAAGAAGTTGACCGCCATACCCGTCTCCAATCGAGAGGAAGCACGATGGTCCCGCCCACATCCAGAGGAGCCCCGTTTCCCCCTCGGAGCTCGAGATGAGGGATCCTTTCCCTGCTTTCAACGGGAAAGAATTCCCGGCGTTCCCGTCGCATCTCAAGAGGAGGCACTCTCCACAGGAAAGCCGAGAGGAACTCCATGGTCGTACCACCATTCCAAGAGTCCCCCAGATGTCTCAGTCCATTCCAGAGGAACCTCTTTGCCCTGCACTGGCTCATCTTTCACGCCGAGGATCGACTCACACCACGGTGGCACGTGGGACAGCCCTGTGGGAAAGCCTCGAGGGAAAGCCTCGAGGGAAAACCACAGATCCTTTGATCCACGCGACGGGAAGCGTGACATTGCTGCTACAGCCTGGAAGGAAAGTGCACGTGCATGCCCCCACTCGAGACGAGGCCTGACTCCCCTGGGGAGACTCCACAAGTACCCAAAGATCCATGTCAGCCCCTGAGAGGAATCCTCGGTTCCGGCCCTGACTTCACACAAGGTTTTTGGCGCCGGTATCGACGGGAGAGGAATCCCGAGAGGCCCCCTAGCACCTCGCATGGGGACTGGCCTCTCCTGAGGCCACCAGGGCGGGTCCCTGAGGTCCCCGTCGTAAGTCGAGAACACCTGCCGCAACTCGAGAAAATCCAGGAAGTTCTCCCTTCCAGGCGAGATGAGGCCTATTTCCGATACGGCGTCTGGAGACTAATGACACCTAACCTCTGGAACTTCGAAAGGGTCTTTCACACCCTTGCTGCAACTCAAGAAGTTCACCGCCATACCCGTCTCCACTCGAGAGGAAGCACGATGGTCCCGCCCACATCCAGAGGAGCCCCGTTTCCCCCTCGTAGCTCGAGATGAGGGATCCTTTCCCTGCTTTCAACGGGAAAGAATTCCCGGTGTTCCCGTCGCATCTCAAGAGGAGGCACTCTCAACAGGAAAGGCGAGAGGAACTCCATGGTCGTACCACCATTCCAAGAGTCCCCCAGATGTCTCAGTCCATTCCAGAGGAACCTCTTTGCCCTGCACTGGCTCATCTTTCACGCCGAGGATCGACTCACACCACGGTGGCACGTGGGACAGCCCTGTGGGCAAGCCTCGAGGGAAAGCCTCGAGGGAAAACCACAGATCCTTTGATCCACGCGACGGGAAGCGTGACATTGCTGCTACAGCCTGGAAGGAAAGCGCACGTGCATGCCCCCACTCGAGACGAGGCCTGACTCCCTTGGGGAGACTGCAGAAGTACCCAAAGATCCATGTCAGCCCCTGAGAGGAATCCTCGCTTCCGGCCCTGACTCCACACAAGGTTTTTGGCCCTGGTATCAACGGGAGAGGTATCCCGAGAGGCCCCCTAGCAACTCGCATGGGGACTGGCCTCTCCTGAGGCCACCAGGGCGGGTCCCTGAGGTCCCCGTCGTAACTCGAGAACACCTGCCGCAACTCGAGAAAATCCAGGAAGTTCTCCCTTCCAGGAGAAATGAGGCCTATTTCCGATGAGGCGTCTGGAGACTAATGACACCTAACCTCTGGAACTTCAAAAGGGTCTTTCACACCCTTGCTGCAACTCAAGAAGTTCACCGCCATACCCGTCTCCACCCGAGAGGAAGCACGATGGACCCGCCAACATCCAGAGGAGCCCCGTTTCCCCCTCGGAGCTCGAGATGAGGGATCCTTCCCCTGGTTTCGACGGGAAAGAATTCCCGGCGTTCCCGTCGCATCTCAAGAGGAGGCACTCTCAACAGGAAAGGCGAGAGGAACTCCATGGTCGTACCACCATTCCAAGAGTCCCCCAGATGTCTCAGTCCATTCCAGAGGAACCTCTTTGCCCTGCACTGGCTCATCTTTCACGCCGAGGATCGACTCACACCACGGTGGCACGTGGGACAGCCCTGTGGGAAAGCCTCGAGGGAAAGCCTCGAGGGAAAACCACAGACCTTTGATCCACGCGACGAGAAGCGTGACATTGCTGCTACAGCCTGGAAGGAAAGCGCACGTGCATGCCCCCACTCGAGACGAGGCCTGTCTCCCCTGGCGAGACTCCAGAAGTACCCAAAGATCCATATTAGCCCCTGAGAGGAATCCTCGGTTCCGGCCCTGACTCCACACAAGGCTTTTGGCCCCGGTATCGACGGGAGAGGAAGCCCGAGAGGCCCCCTAGCAACTCGCATGGGGACTGGCCTCTCCTGAGGCCACCAGGGCGGGTCCCTGAGGTCCCCGTCGTAACTCGGGATAACCTGCCGCAACTCGAGAAAATCCAGGAAGTTCTCCCTTCCAGGCGAGATGAGGCCTATTTCCGATGAGGCGTCTGGAGACTAATGACACCTAACCTCTGGAACTTCGAAAGGGTCTTTCACACCCTTGCTGCAACTCAAGAAGTTCACCGCCATACCCGTCTCCACTCGAGAGGAAGCACGATGGTCCCGCCCACATCCAGAGGAGCCCCGTTTCCCCCTCGGAGCTCGAGATGAGGGATCCTTTCCCTGCTTTCAACGGGAAAGAATTCCCGGCGTTCCCGTCGCATCTTAAGAGGAGGCACTCTCAACAGGAAAGGCGAGAGGAACTCCATGGTCGGACCACCATTCCAAGAGTCCCCCAGATGTCTCAGTGCATTCCAGAGGAACATCTTTGCCCTGCACTGGCTCATCTTTCACGCCGAGGATCGACTCACACCACGGTGGCACGTGGGACAGCCCTGTGGGAAAGCCTCTAGGGAAAGCTTCGAGGGAAAACCACAGATCCTTTGATCCACGCGACGGGAAGCGTGATATTGCTGCTACAGCCTGGAAGGAAAGCGCACGTGCATGCCCCCACTCGAGACGAGGCCTGACTCCCTTGGGGAGACTCCAGAAGTACCCAAAGATCCATGTAAGCCCCTGAGAGGAATCCTCGGTTCCGGCCCTGACTGCAAAAAATTCTTTTGGCCCCGGTAGCGACGGGAGAGGAATCCCGAGAGGCCCCCCAGCAACTCGCATGGGGACTGGCCTCTCCTGAGGCCACCAGGGCGGGTTCCTGAGGTGCCCGTCGTAAGTCGAGAACCCCTGCCGCAACTCGAGAAAATCCAGGAAGTTCTCCCTTCCAGGCGAGATGAGGCCTATTTCCGATGAGGCGTCTGGAGACTAATGACACCTAACCTCTGGAACTTCGAAAGGGTCTTTCACACCCTTGCTGCAACTCAAGAAGTTCACCGCCATACCTCTCTCCACTCGAGAGGAAGCACGATGGTCCCGCCCACATCCAGAGGAGCCCCGTTTCCCCCTCGTAGCTCGAGATGAGTGATCCTTTCCCTGCTTTCAACGGGAAAGAATTCCCGGCGTTCCCGTCGCATCTCAAGAGGAGGCACTCTCAACAGGAAAGGCGAGAGGAACTCCATGGTCGTACCACCATTCCAAGAGTCCCCCAGATGTCTCAGTCCATTCCAGAGGAAACTCTTTGCCCTGCACTGGCTCATCTTTCACGCCGAGGATCGACTCACACCACGGTGGCACGTGGGACAGCCCTGTGGGAAAGCCTCGAGGGAAAGCCTCGAGGGAAAACCACAGACCCTTTGATCCACGCCACGGGAAGCGTGACATTGCTGCTACAGCCTGGAAGGAAAGCGCACGTGCATGCCCCCACTCGAGACGAGGCCTGTCTCCCCTGGCGAGACTCCAGAAGTACCCAAAGATCCATATCAGCCCCTGAGAGGAATCCTCGGTTCCGGCCCTGACTTCACACAAGTTTTTGGCCCCGGTATCGACGGGAGAGGAATCCCGAGAGGCCCCCTAGCAACTCGCATGGGGACTGGCCTCTCCTGAGGCCACCAGGGCGGGTCCCTGAGGTCCCCGTCGTAACTCGGGATAACCTGCCGCAACTCGAGAAAATCCAGGAAGTTCTCCCTTCCAGGAGAAATGAGGCCTATTTCCGATGAGGTGTCTGGAGACTAATGACACCTAACCTCTGGAACTTCGAAAGGGTCTTTCACACCCTTTCTGCAACTCAAGAAATTCACCGCCATACCCGTCTCCACTCGAGAGGAAGCACGATGGTCCCGCCCACATCCAGAGGAGCCCCGTTTCCCCCTCGGAGCTCGAGATGAGGGATCCTTTCCCTGCTTTCAACGGGAAAGAATTCCCGGCGTTCCCGTCGCATCTCAAGAGGAGGCACTCTCAACAGGAAAGGCGAGAGGAACTCCATGGTCGTACCACCATTCCAAGAGTCCCCCAGATGTCTCAGTCCATTCCAGAGGAACCTCTTTGCCCTGCACTGGCTCATCTTTCACGCCGAGGATCGACTCACACCACGGTGGCACGTGGGACAGCCCTGTGGGAAAGCCTCGAGGGAAAGCCTCGAGGGAAAACCACAGATCGTTTGATCCACGCGACGGGAAGCGTGACATTGCTGCTACAGCCTGGAAGGAAAGTTCACGTGCATGCCCCCACTCGAGACGAGGCCTGACTCCCCTGGGGAGACTCCACAAGTACCCAAAGATCCATGTCAGCCCCTGAGAGGAATCCTCGGTTCCGGCCCTGACTTCACACAAGGTTTTTGGCGCCGGTATCGACGGGAGAGGAATCCCGAGAGGCCCCCTAGCACCTCGCATGGGGACTGGCCTCTCCTGAGGCCACCAGGGCGGGTCCCTGAGGTCCCCGTCGTAAGTCGAGAACACCTGCCGCAACTCGAGAAAATCCAGGAAGTTCTCCCTTCCAGGCGAGATGAGGCCTATTTCCGATGAGGCGTCTGGAGACTAATGACACCTAACCTCTGGAACTTCGAAAGGGTCTTTCACACCCTTGCTGCAACTCAAGAAGTTCACCGCCATACCCGTCTCCACTCGAGAGGAAGCACGATGGTCCCGCCCACATCCAGAGGAGCCCCGTTTCCCCCTCGTAGCTCGAGATGAGGGATCCTTTCCCTGCTTTCAACGGGAAAGAATTCCCGGTGTTCCCGTCGCATCTCAAGAGGAGGCACTCTCAACAGGAAAGGCGAGAGGAACTCCATGGTCGTACCACCATTCCAAGAGTCCCCCAGATGTCTCAGTCCATTCCAGAGGAACCTCTTTGCCCTGCACTGGCTCATCTTTCACGCCGAGGATCGACTCACACCACGGTGGCACGTGGGACAGCCCTGTGGGAAAGCCTCGAGGGAAAGCCTCGAGGGAAAACCACAGATCCTTTGATCCACGCGACGGGAAGCGTGACATTGCTGCTACAGCCTGGAAGGAAAGCGCACGTGCATGCCCCCACTCGAGACGAGGCCTGACTCCCTTGGGGAGACTGCAGAAGTACCCAAAGATCCATGTCAGCCCCTGAGAGGAATCCTCGCTTCCGGCCCTGACTCCACACAAGGTTTTTGGCCCTGGTATCAACGGGAGAGGTATCCCGAGAGGCCCCCTAGCAACTCGCATGGGGACTGGCCTCTCCTGAGGCCACCAGGGCGGGTCCCTGAGGTCCCCGTCGTAACTCGAGAACACCTGCCGCAACTCGAGAAAATCCAGGAAGTTCTCCCTTCCAGGCGAAATGAGGCCTATTTCCGATGAGGCGTCTGGAGACTAATGACACCTAACCTCTGGAACTTCAAAAGGGTCTTTCACAACCTTGCTGCAACTCAAGAAGTTCACCGCCATACCCGTCTCCACTCGAGAGGAAGCACGATGGACCCGCCAACATCCAGAGGAGCCCCGTTTCCCCCTCGGAGCTCGAGATGAGGGATCCTTCCCCTGCTTTCGACGGGAAAGAATTCCCGGCGTTCCCGTCGCATCTCAAGAGGAGGCACTCTCACAGGAAAGGCGAGAGGAACTCCATGGTCGTACCACCATTCCAAGAGTCCCCCAGATGTCTCAGTCCATTCCAGAGGAACCTCTTTGCCCTGCACTGGCTCATCTTTCACGCCGAGGATCGACTCACACCACGGAGGCACGTGGGACAGCCCTGTGGGAAAGCCTCGAGGGAAAGCCTCGAGGGAAAACCACAGACCTTTGATCCACGCGACGAGAAGCGTGACATTGCTGCTACAGCCTGGAAGGAAAGCGCACGTGCATGCCCCCACTCGAGACGAGGCCTGTCTCCCCTGGCGAGACTCCAGAAGTACCCAAAGATCCATATTAGCCCCTGAGAGGAATCCTCGGTTCCGGCCCTGACTCCACACAAGGCTTTTGACCCCGGTATCGACGGGAGAGGAATCCCGAGAAGCCCCCTAGCAACTCGCATGGGGACTGGCCTCTCCTGAGGCCACCAGGGCGGGTCCCTGAGGTCCCCGTCGTAACTCGGGATAACCTGCCGCAACTCGAGAAAATCCAGGAAGTTCTCCCTTCCAGGCGAGATGAGGCCTATTTCCGATGAGGCGTCTGGAGACTAATGACACCTAACCTCTGGAACTTCGAAAGGGTCTTTCACACCCTTGCTGCAACTCAAGAAGTTCACCGCCATGCCCGTCTCCACTCGAGAGGAAGCACGATGGTCCCGCCCACATCCAGAGGAGCCCCGTTTCCCCCTCGGAGCTCGAGATGAGGGATCCTTTCCCTGCTTTCAACGGGAAAGAATTCCCGGCGTTCCCGTCGCATCTTAAGAGGAGGCACTCTCAACAGGAAAGGCGAGAGGAACTCCATGGTCGTACCACCATTCCAAGAGTCCCCCAGATGTCTCAGTGCATTCCAGAGGAACATCTTTGCCTTGCACTGGCTCATCTTTCACGCCGAGGATCGACTCACACCACGGTGGCACGTGGGACAGCCCTGTGGGAAAGCCTCTAGGGAAAGCTTCGAGGGAAAACCACAGATCCTTTGATCCACGCGACGGGAAGCGTGACATTGCTGCTACAGCCTGGAAGGAAAGCGCACGTGCATGCCCCCACTCGAGACGAGGCCTGACTCCCTTGGGGAGACTCCAGAAGTACCCAAAGATCCATGTAAGCCCCTGAGAGGAATCCTCGGTTCCGGCCCTGACTGCAAAAAATTCTTTTGGCCCCGGTATCGACGGGAGAGGAATCCCGAGAGGCCCCCTAGCAACTCGCATGGGGACTGGCCTCTCCTGAGGCCACCAGGGCGGGTCCCTGAGGTCCCCGTCGTAAGTCGAGAACCCCTGCCGCAACTCGAGAAAATCCAGGAAGTTCTCCCTTCCAGGCGAGATGAGGCCTATTTCCGATGAAGCTTCTGGAGACTAATGACACCTAAACTCTGGAACTTCGAAAGGGTCTTTCACACCCTTGCTGCAACTCAAGAAGTTCACCGCCATACCCGTCTCCAATCGAGAGGAAGCACGATGGTCCCGCCGACATCCAGAGGAGCCCCGTTTCCCCCTCGGAGCTCGAGATGAGGGATCCTTTCCCTGCTTTCAAGGGGAAAGAATTCCCGGCGTTCCCGTCGCATCTCAATAGGAGGCACTCTCAACAGGAAAGGCGAGAGGAACTCCATGGTCGTACCACCATTCCAAGAGTCCCCCAGATGTCTCAGTCCATTCCAGAGGAACCTCTTTGCCCTGCACTGGCTCATCTTTCACGCCGAGGATCGACTCACACCACGGTGGCACGTGGGACAGCCCTGTGGGAAAGCCTCGAGGGAAAGCCTCGAGGGAAAACCACAGATCGTTTGATCCACGCGAAGGGAAGCGTGACATTGCTGCTACAGCCTGGAAGGAAAGCGCACGTGCATGCCCCCACTCGAGACGAGGCCTGACTCCCTTGGGGAGACTGCAGAAGTACCCAAAGATCCATGGCAGCCCCTGAGAGGAATCCTCGCTTCCGGCCCTGACTGCACACAAGGTTTTTGGCCCTGGTATCAACGGGAGAGGTATCCCGAGAGGCCCCCTAGCAACTCGCATGGGGACTGGCCTCTCCTGAGGCCACCAGGGCGGGTCCCTGAGGTCCCCGTCGTAACTCGAGAACACCTGCCGCAACTCGAGAAAATCCAGGAAGTTCTCCCTTCCAGGCGAGATGAGGCCTATTTCCGATGAGGCGTCTGGAGACTAATGACACCTAACCTCTGGAACTTCAAAAGGGTCTTTCACACCCTTGCTGCAACTCAAGAAGTTCACCGCCATACCCGTCTCCACTCGAGAGGAAGCACGATGGACCCGCCAACATCCAGAGGAGCCCCGTTTCCCCCTCGGAGCTCGAGATGAGGGATCCTTTCCCTGCTTTCAACGGGAAAGAATTCCCGGCGTTCCCGTTGCATCTCAAGAGGAGGCACTCTCAACAGGAAAGGCGAGAGGAACTCCATGGTCGTACCACCATTCCAAGAGTCCCCCAGATGTCTCAGTCCATTCCAGAGGAACCTCTTTGCCCTGCACTGGCTCATCTTTCACGCCGAGGATCGACTCACACCACGGTGGCACGTGGGACAGCCCTGTGGGAAAGCCTCGAGGGAAAGCCTCGAGGGAAAACCACAGATCCTTTGATCCACGCGACGGGAAGCGTGACATTGCTGCTACAGCCTGGAAGGAAAGCGCACGTGCATGCCCCGACTAGAGACCAGGCCTGACTCCCTTGGGGACACTCAAGAAGTACCCAAAGATCCATGTCAGCCCCTGAGAGGAATCCTCGGTTCCGGCCCTGACTCCAAAAAATGTATTTGGCCCCGGTATCGACGGGAGAGGAATCCCAAGAGGCCCCCTAGCAACTCGCATGGGGACTGGCCTCTCCTGAGGCCACCAGGGCGGGTCCCTGAGGTCCCCGTCGTAACTCGGGAACACCTGCCGCAACTCGAGAAAATCCAGGAAGTTCTCCCTTTCAGGCAAGATGAGGCCTATTTCCGATGAGGCGTCTGGAGACTAATGACACCTAACCTCTGGAACTTCGAAAGGGTCTTTCACACCCTTGCTGCAACTCAAGAAGTTCACCGCCATACCTGTCTCCACTCGAGAGGAAGCACGATGGTCCCGCCCACATCCAGAGGAGCCCCGTTTCCCCCTCGTAGCTCGAGATGAGGGATCCTTTCCCTGCTTTCAACGGGAAAGAATTCCCGGCGTTCCCGTCGCATCTCAAGAGGAGGCATTCTCAACAGGAAAGGCGAGAGGAACTCCATGGTCGTACCACCATTCCAAGAGTCCCCCAGATGTCTCAGTCCATTCCAGAGGAACCTCTTTGCCCTGCACTGGCTCATCTTTCACGCCGAGGATCGACTCACACCACGGTGGCACGTGGGACAGCCCTGTGGGAAAGCCTCGAGGGAAAGCCTCGAGCGAAAACCACAGACCCTTTGATCCACGCGACGAGAAGCGTGACATTGCTGCTACAGCCTGGAAGGAAAGCGCACGTGCATGCCCCCACACGAGACGAGGCCTGAATCCCCTGGGAGACTCCAGAAGTACCCAAAGATCCATTTCAGCCCCTGAGAGGAATCCTCGGTTCAGGCCCTGACTCTACACAAGGTTTTTGGCCCCGGTATCGACGGGAGAGGAATCCCGAGTGGCCCCCTAGCAACTCGCATGGGGACTGGCCTCTCCTGAGGCCACCAGGGCGGGTCCCTGAGGTCCCCGTCGTAACTCGGGATTACCTGCCGCAACTCGAGAAAATCCAGGACGTTCTCCCTTCCAGGCGAGATGAGGCCTATTTCCGATGAGGCGTCTGGAGACTAATGACACCTAACCTCTGGAACTTCAAAAGGGTCTTTCACACCCTTGCTGCAACTCAAGAAGTTCACCGCCATACCCGTCTCCACTCGAGAGGAAGCACGATGGACCCGCCAACATCCAGAGGAGCCCCGTTTCCCCCTCGGAGCTCGAGATGAGGGATCCTTTCCCTGCTTTCAACGGGAAAGAATTCCCGGCGTTCCCGTCGCATCTCAAGAGGAGGCACTCTCAACAGGAAAGGCGAGAGGAACTCCATGGTCGTACCACCATTCCAAGAGTCCCCCAGATGTCTCAGTCCATTCCAGAGGAACCTCTTTGCCCTGCACTGGCTCATCTTTCACGCCGAGGATCGACTCACACCACGGTGGCACGTGGGACAGCCCTGTGGGAAAGCCTCGAGGGAAAGCCTCGAGGGAAAACCACAGATCGTTTGATCCAGGCCACGGGAAGCGTGACATTGCTGCTACAGCCTGGAAGGAAAGTGCACGTGCATGCCCCCACTCGAGACGAGGCCTGACTCCCCTGGGGAGACTCCACAAGTACCCAAAGATCCATGTCAGCCCCTGAGAGGAATCCTCGGTTACGGCCCTGACTTCACACAAGGTTTTTGGCGCCGGTATCGACGGGAGAGGAATCCCGAGAGGCCCCCTAGCACCTCGCATGGGGACTGGCCTCTCCTGAGGCCACCAGGGCGGGTCCCTGAGGTCCCCGTCGTAACTCGAGAACACCTGCCACAACTCAAGAAAATGCAGGAAGTTCTCCCTTCCAGGCGAGATGAGGCCTATTTCCGATAAGGCGTCTGGAGACTAATGACACCTAACCTCTGGAACTTCGAAAGGGTCTTTCACACCCTTGCTGCAACTCAAGAAGTTCACCGGCATACCCGTCTCCACTCGAGAGGAAGCACGATGGTCCCGCCCACATCCAGAGGAGCCCCGTTTCCCCCTCGGAGCTCGAGATGAGGGATCCTTTCCCTGCTTTCAACGGGAAAGAATTCCCGGCGTTCCCGTCGCATCTCAAGAGGAGGCACTCTCAACAGGAAAGGCGAGAGGAACTCCATGGTCGTACCACCATTCCAAGAGTCCCCCAGATGTCTCAGTTCATTCCAGAGGAACCTCTTTGCCCTGCACTGGCTCATCTTTCACGCCGAGGATCGACTCACACCACGGTGGCACGTGGGACAGCCCTGTGGGAAAGCCTCGAGGGAAAGCCTCGAGGGAAAACCACAGATCCTTTGATCCACGAGACGGGAAGCGTGACATTGCTGCTACAGCCTGGAAGGAAAGCGCACGTGCATGCCCCCACTCGAGACGAGGCCTGACTCCCTTGGGGAGACTGCAGAAGTACCCAAATATCCATGTCAGCCCCTGAGAGGAATCCTCGCTTCCGGCCCTGACTCCACACAAGGTTTTTGGCCCTGGTATCAACGGGAGAGGAATCCCGAGAGGCCCCCTAGCAACTCGCATGGGGACTGGCCTCTCCTGAGGCCACCAGGGCGGGTCCCTGAGGTCCCCGTCGTAACTCGAGAACACCTGCCACAACTCGAGAAAATCCAGGAAGTTCTCCCTTCCAGGCGAGATGAGGCCTATTTCCGATGAGGCGTCTGGAGACTAATGACACCTAACCTCTGGAACTTCGAAAGGGTCTTTCACACCCTTGCTGCAACTCAAGAAGTTCACCGCCATACCCGTCTCCACTCGAGAGGAAGCACGATGGACCCGCCAACATTCAGAGGAGCCCCGTTTCCCCCTCGGAGCTCGAGATGAGGGATCCTTTCCCTGCTTTCAACGGGAAAGAATTCCCGGCGTTCCCGTCGCATCTCAAGAGGAGGCACTCTCAACAGGAAAGGCGAGAGGAACTCCATGGTCGTACCACCATTCCAAGAGTCCCCCAGATGTCTCAGTCCATTCCAGAGGAACCTCTTTGCCCTGCACTGGCTCATCTTTCACGCCGAGGATCGACTCACACCACGGTGGCACGTGGGACAGCCCTGTGGGAAAGCCTCGAGGGAAAGCCTCGAGGGAAAACCACAGATCCTTTGACCCACGCGATGGGAAGCGTGACATTGCTGCTACAGCCTGGAAGGAAAGCGCACGTGCATGCCCCGACTCGAGACGAGGCCTGACTCCCTTGGGGACACTCCAGAAGTACCCAAAGTTCCATGTCAGCCCCTGAGAGGAATCCTCGGTTCCGGCCCTGACTCCAAAAAATGTTTTTGGGCCCGGTATCGACGGGAGAGGAATCCCGAGAGGCCCCCTAGCAACTCGCATGGGGACTGGCCTCTCCTGAGGCCACCAGGGCGGGTCCCTGAGGTCCCCGTCGTAACTCGAGAACACCTGCCGCAACTCGAGAAAATCCAGGAAGTTCTCCCTTCCAGGCGAGATGAGGCCTATTTCCGATGAGGCGTCTGGAGATAAATGACACCTAACTTCTGGAACTTCGAAAGGGTCTTTCACACCCTTGCTGCAACTCAAGAAGTTCACCGCCATACCAGTCTCAACTCGGGAGGAAGCACGATGGTCCCGCCCACATCCAGAGGAGTCCCGTTTCCCCCTCGTAGCTCGAGATGAGGGATCCTTTCCCTGCTTTTAACGGGAAAGAATTCCCGGCGTTCCCGTCGCATCTCAAGAGGAGGCACTCTCAACAGGAAAGGCGAGAGGAACTCCATGGTCGTACCACCATTCCAAGAGTCCCCCAGATGTCTCAGTCCATTCCAGAGGAACCTCTTTGCCCTGCACTGGCTCATCTTTCACGCCGAGGATCGACTCACACCACGGTGGCACGTGGGACAGCCCTGTGGGAAAGCCTCGAGGGAAAGCCTCGAGGGAAAACCACAGATCCTTTGATCCACGCCACGGGAAGCGTGACATTGCTGCTACAGCCTGGAAGGAAAGCCCAAGTGCATGCCCCCACACGAGACGAGGCCTGACTCCCCTGGGGAGACTCCAGAAGTATCCAAAGATACATATCAGCCCCTGAGAGGAATCCTCGGTTCCGGCCCTGACTCCACACAAGGTTTTTGGCCCCGCTATCGACGGAAGAGGAATCCCGAGAGGCCCCCTAGCAACTCGCAGGGGGACTGGCCTCTTCTGAGGCCACCAGGGCGGGTCTCTGAGATCCCCGTCGTAACTCGAGAACACCTGCCGCAACTCGAGAAAATCCAGGAAGTTCTCCCTTCCACGCGAGATGAGGCCTATTTCCGATGAAGCGTCTGGAGACTAATGACACCTAACCTCTGGAACTTCGAAAGGGTCTTTCACATCCTTGCTGCAACTCAAGAAGTTCACCACCATACCCGTCTCCACTCGAGAGGAAGCACGATGGTCCCGCCCACATCCAGAGGAGACCCGTTTCCCCCTCGGAGCTCGAGATGAGGGATCCATTCCCTGCTTTCAACGGGAAAGAATTCCCGGCGTTCCCGTCGCATCTCAAGAGGAGGCATTCTCAACAGGAAAGGCGAGAGGAACTCCATGGTCGTACCACCATTCCAAGAGTCCACCAGATGTCTCAGTCCATTCCAGAGGAACCTCTTTGCCCTGCACTGGCTCATCTTTCACGCCGAGGATCGACTCACACCACGGTTGCACGTGGGACAGCCCTGTGGGAAAACCTCGAGGGAAAACCACAGATCCTTTGATCCACGTGACGGGAAGCGTGACATTGCTGATACAGCCTGGGAGGAAAGCGCACGTGCATGCCCCCACTCGAGACGAGGCCTGACTCCCCTGGGGAGACTCCACAAGTACCCAAAGATCCATGTCAGCCCCTGAGAGGAATCCTCGGTTCCGGCCCTGACTTCACACAAGGTTTTTGGCGCCGGTATCGACGGGAGAGGAATCCCGAGAGGCCCCCTAGCACCTCGCATGGGGACTGGCCTCTCCTGAGGCCACCAGGGCGGGTCCCTGAGGTCCCCGTCGTAAGTCAGAACACCTGCCGCAACTCGAGAAAATCCAGGAAGTTCTCCCTTCCAGGCGAGATGAGGCCTATTTCCGATGAGGCGTCTGGAGACTAATGACACCTAACCTCTGGAACTTCGAAAGGGTCTTTCACACCCTTGCTGCAACTCAAGAAGTTCACCGCCATACCCGTCTCCACTCGAGAGGAAGCACGATGGTCCCGCCCACATCCAGAGGAGCCCCGTTTCCCCCTCGTAGCTCGAGATGAGGGATTCTTTCCCTGCTTTCAAGGGGAAAGAATTCCCGGCGTTCCCGTCGCATCTCAATAGGAGGCACTCTCAACAGGAAAGGCGAGAGGAACTCCATGGTCGTACCACCATTCCAAGAGTCCCCCAGATGTCTCAGTCCATTCCAGAGGAACCTCTTGGCCCTGCACTGGCTCATCTTTCACGCCGAGGATCGACTCACACCACGGTGGCACGTGGGACAGCCCTGTGGGAAAGCCTCGAGGGAAAGCCTCGAGGGAAAACCACAGATCCTTTGATCCACGCGACGGGAAGCGTGACATTGCTGCTACAGCCTGGAAGGAAAGCGCTCGTGCATGCCCCCACTCGAGACGAGGCCTGACTCCCTTGGGGAAACTGCAGAAGTACCCAAAGATCCATGTCAGCCCCTGAGAGGAATCCTCGCTTCCGGCCCTGACTCCACACAAGGTTTTTGGCCCTGGTATCAACGGGAGAGGAATCCCGAGAGGCCCCCTAGCAACTCGCATGGGGACTGGCCTCTCCTGAGGCCACCAGGGCGGGTCCCTGAGGTCCCCGTCGTAACTCGAGAACACCTGCCGCAACTCGAGAAAATCCAAGAAGTCCTCCATTCCAGGCGAGATGAGGCCTATTTCCGATGAGGCGTCTGGAGACTAATGACACCTAACCTCTGGAACTTCGAAAGGGTCTTTCACACCCTTGCTGCAACTCAAGAAGTTCACCGCCATACCCGTCTCCACTCGAGAGGAAGCATGATGGACCCGCCATCATCCAGAGGAGCCCCGTTTCCCCCTCGGAGTTCGAGATGAGGGATCCTTTCCCTGCTTTCAACGGGAAAGAATTCCCGGCGTTCCCGTCGCATCTCAAGAGGAGGCACTCTCAACAGGAAAGGCGAGAGGAACTCCATGGTCGTACCACCATTCCAAGAGTCCCCCAGATGTCTCAGTCCATTCCAGAGGAACCTCTTTGCCCTGCACTGGCTCATCTTTCACGCCGAGGATCGACTCACACCACGGTGGCACGTGGGACAGCCCTGTGGTAAAGCCTCGAGGGAAAGCCTCGAGGGAAAACCACAGATCCTTTGATCCACGCGACGGGAAGCGTGACATTGCTGCTACAGCCTGGAAGGAAAGCGCACGTGCATGCCCCGACTCGAGACGAGGCCTGACTCCCTTGGGGACACTCAAGAAGTACCCAAAGATCCATGTCAGCCCCTGAGAGGAATCCTCGGTTCCGGCCCTGACCCCAAAAAATGTATTTGGCCCCGGTATCGACGGGAGAGGAATCCCAAGAGGCCCCCTAGCAACTCGCATGGGGACTGGCCTCTCCTGAGGCCAGCAGGGCGGGTCCCTGAGGTCCCCGTCGTAACTCGGGAACACCTGCCGCAACTCGAGAAAATCCAGGAAGTTCTCCCTTTCAGGCGAGAAAAGGCCTATTTCCGATGAGGCGTCTGGAGACTAATGACACCTAACCTCTGGAACTTCGAAAGGGTCTTTCACACCCTTGCTGCAACTCAAGAAGTTCACCGCCATACCTGTCTCCACTCGAGAGGAAGCACGATGGTCCCGCCCACATCCAGAGGAGCCCCGTTTCCCCCTCGTAGCTCGAGATGAGGGATCCTTTCCCTGCTTTCAACGGGAAAGAATTCCCGGCGTTCCCGTCGCATCTCAAGAGGAGGCACTCTCAACAGGAAAGGCGAGAGGAACTCCATGGTCGTACCACAATTCCAAGAGTCCCCCAGATGTCTCAGTCCATTCCAGAGGAACCTCTTTGCCCTGCACTGGCTCATCTTTCACGCCGAGGATCGACTCACACCACGGTGGCACGTGGGACAGCCCTGTGGGAAAGCCTCGATGGAAAGCCTCGAGCGAAAACCACAGACCCTTTGATCCACGCGACGAGAAGCGTGACATTGCTGCTACAGCCTGGAAGGAAAGCCACGTGCATGCCCCGACTCGAGACGAGGCCTGACTCCCTTGGGGACACTCCAGAAGTACCCAAAGATCCATGTCAGCCCCTGAGAGGAATCCTCGGTTCCGGCCCTGACGCCACACAAGGTTTTTGGCCCCGGTATCGACGGGAGAGGAATCCCGATAGGCCCCCTAGCAACTCGCATGGGGACTGGCCTCTCCTGAGGCCACCAGGGCGGGTCCCTGAGGTCCCCGTCGTAACTCGAGAACACCTGCCGCAACTCGAGAAAATCCAGGAAGTTCTCCCTTCCAGGCGAGATGAGGCCTATTTCCGATGAAGCGTCTGGAGACTAGTGACAGCTAACCTCTGGAACTTCGAAAGGGTCTTTCACATCCTTGCTGCAACTCAAGAAGTTCACCGCCATACCCGTCTCCACTCGAGAGGAAGCACGATGGTCCCGCCCACATCCAGAGGAGCCCCGTTTCCCCCTCGGAGCTCGAGATGAGGGATCCTTTCCCTGCTTACAACGAGAAAGAATTCCCGGCGTTCCAGTCGCATCTCAAGTGGAGGCACTCTCAACAGGAAAGGCGAGAGGAACTCCATGGTCGTACCACCATTCCAAGAGTCCCCCAGATGTCTCAGTCCATTCCAGAGGAACCTCTTTGCCCTGCACTGGCTCATCTTTCACGCCGAGGATCGACTCACACCACGGTGGCACGTGCGACAGCCCTGTGGGAAAGCCTCGAGGGAAAACCACAGATCCTTTGATCCACGCGACGAGAAGCGTTACATTGCTGCTACAGCCTGGAAGGAAAGCGCACGTGCATGCCCCCACTCGAGACGAGGCCTGACTCCCCTGCGGAGACTCCAGAAGTACCCAAAGATCCATGTCAGCCCCTGAGAGGAATCCTCGGTTCCGGCCCTGACTCCACACAAGGTTTTTCGCCCCGGTATCGACGGGAGAGGAATCCCGAGAGGCCCCCTAGCAACTCGCATGGGGACTGGCCTCTCCTGAGGCCACCAGGGCGGGTCCCTGAGGTCCCCGTCGTAACTCGAGAACACCTGCCGCAACTCGAGAAAATCCAGGAAGTTCTCCCTTCCAGGCGAGATGAGGCCTATTTCCGATGAGGCGTCTGGAGACTAATGACAGCTAACCTCTGGAACTTCGAAAGGGTCTTTCACACCCTTGCTGCGACTCAAGAAGTTCACCGCCATACCCGTCTCCACTCGAGAGGAAGTACGATGGTCCCGCCCACATCCAGAGGAGCCCCGTTTCCCCCTCGTAGCTCGAGATGAGGGATCCTTTCCCTGCTTTCAACGGGAAAGAATTCCCGGCGTTCCCGTCGCATCTCAAGAGGAGGCACTCTCAACAGGAAAGGCGAGAGGAACTCCATGGTCGTACCACCATACCAAGAGTCCCCCAGATGTCTCAGTCCATTCCAGAGGAACCTCTTTGCCCTGCACTGGCTCATCTTTCACGCCGAGGATCGACTCACACCACGGTGGCACGTGGGACAGCCCTGTGGGAAAGCCTCGAAGGAAAGCCTTGAGGGAAAACCACAGATCCTTTGATCCACGCGACGGGAAGCGTGACATTGCTGCTACAGCCTGGAAGGAAAGTGCACTTGCATGCCCCGACTCGAGACGAGGCCTGTCTCCCCTGGCGAGACTCCAGATGTACCCAAAGATCCATATCAGCCCCTGAGAGTAATCCTCGGTTCCGGCCCTGACTCCACACAAGGTTTTTGGCCCCGGTATCGACGGGAGAGGAATCCCGAGAGGCCCCCTAGCAACTCGCATGGGGACTGGCCTCTCCTGAGGCCACCAGGGCGGGTCCCTGAGGTCCCCGTCGTAACTCGATAACACCTGCCGCAACTCGAGAAAATCCAGGAAGTTCTCCCTTCCAGGCGAGATGAGGCCTATTTCCGATGAGGCGTCTGGAGACTAATGACACCTAACCTCTGGAACTTCGAAAGGGTCTTTCACACCCTTGCTGCGACTCAAGAAGTTCACCGCCATACCCGTCTCCACTCGAGAGGAAGCACGATGGTCCCGCCCACATCCAGAGGAGCCCCGTTTCCCCCTCGTAGCTCGAGATGAGGGATCCTTTCCCTGCTTTCAACGGGAAAGAATTCCCGGCGTTCCCGTCGCATCTCAAGAGGAGGCACTCTCAACAGGAAAGGCGAGAGGAACTCCATGGTCGTACCACCATTCCAAGAGTCCCCCTGATGTCTCAGTGCATTCCAGAGGAACCTCTTTGCCCTGCACTGGCTCATCTTTCACGCCGAGGATCGAATCACACCACGGTGGCACGTGGGACAGCCCTGTGGGAAAGCCTCGAGGGAAAGCCTCGAGGGAAAACCACAGATCCTTTGATCCACGCGACGGGAAGCGTGACATTGCTGCTACAGCCTGGAAGGAAAGCGCACGTGCATGCCCCCACTCGAGACGAGGCCTGACTCCCCTGGGGAGACTCCAGAAGTACCCAAAGATCCATGTCAGCCCCTGAGAGGAATCCTCGGTTCCGGCCCTGACTCCACCAAAAGTTTTTGGCCCTGGTATCGACGGGAGAGGAATCCCGAGAGGCCCCCTAGCAACTCGCATGGGGACTGGCCTCTCCTGAGGCCACCAGGGCGGGTCCCTGAGGTCCCCGTCGTAACTCGAGAACACCTGCTGCAACTCGAGAAATCCAGGAAGTTCTCCCTTCCAGGCGAGATGAGGCCTATTTCCGATGAGGCGTCTGGAGACTAATGACACCTAAACTCTGGAACTTCGAAAGGGTCTTTCACACCCTTGCTGCAACTCAAGAAGTTCACCGCCATACCCGTGTCCACTCAAGAGGAAGCACGATGGTCCCGCCCACATCCAGAGGAGCACCGTTTCCCCCTCGTAGCTCGAGATGAGGGATCCTTTCCCTGCTTTCAACGGGAAAGAATTCCCGGCGTTCCCGTCGCATCTCAAGAGGAGGCACTCTCAACAGGAAAGGCGAGAGGAACTCCATGGTCGTACCACCATTCCAAGAGTCCCCTAGATGTCTCAGTCCATTCCAGAGGAACCTCTTTGCCCTGCACTGGCTCATCTTTCACGCCGAGGATCGACTCACACCACGGTGGCACGTGGGACAGCCCTGTGGGAAAGCCTCGAGGGAAAGCCTCGAGGGAAAACCACAGATCCTTTGATCCACGCGACGGGAAGCGTGACATTGCTGCTACAGCCTGGAAGGAAAGTGCACGTGCATGCCCCGACTCGAGACGAGGCCGGTCTCCCCTGGCGAGACTCCAGATGTACCCAAAGATCCATATCAGCCCCTGAGAGGAATCCTCGGTTCCGGCCCTGACTCCACACAAGGTTTTTGGCCCCGGTATCGACGGGAGAGGAATCCCGAGAGGCCCCCTAGCAACTCGCATGGGGACTGGCGTCTCCTGAGGCCACCAGGGCGGGTCCCTGAGGTCCCCGTCGTAACTCGAGAACACCTGCCGCAACTCGAGAAAATCCAGGAAGTTCTCCCTTCCAGGCGAGATGAGGCCTATTTCCGATGAGGCGTCTGGAGACTAATGACACCTAACCTCTGGAACTTCGAAAGAGTCTTTCACACCCTTGCTGCAACTCAAGAAGTTCAGCGCCATACCCGTGTCCACTCAAGAGGAAGCACGATGGTCCCGCCCACATCCAGAGGAGCACCGTTTCCCCCTCGTAGCTCGAGATGAGGGATCCTTTCAATGCTTTCAACGGGAAAGAATTCCCTGCGTTCCCTCGCATCTCAAGAGCAGGCACTCTGAACAGGAAAGGCGAGAGGAACTCCATGGTCGTACCACCATTCCAAGAGTCCCCCAGATGTCTCAGTCCATTCCAGAGGAACATCTTTGCCCTGCACTGGCTCATCTTTCACGCCGAGGATCGACTCACACCACGGTGGCACGTGGGACAGCCCTGTGGGAAAGCCTCGAGGGAAAGCCTCGAGGGAAAACCACAGATCCTTTGATCCACGCCACGGGAAGCGTGACATTGCTGCTACAGCCTGGAAGGAAAGTGCACGTGCATGCCCCCACTCGAGACGAGGCCTGACTCCCCTGGGGAGACTCCAGAAGTACCCAAAGATCCATGTCAGCCCCTGAGAGGAATCCTCGGTTCCGGCCCTGACTCCACCAAATGTTTTTGGCCCCGGTATCGACGGGAGAGGAATCCCGAGAGGCCCCCTAGCAACTCGCATGGGGACTGGCCTCTCCTGAGGCCACCAGGGCGGGTCCCTGAGGTCCCCGTCGTAACTCGAGAACACCTGCCGCAACTCGAGAAAATCCAGGAAGTTCTCCCTTCCAGGCGAGATGAGGCCTATTTCCGATGAGGCGTCTGGAGACTAATGACACCTAAACTCTGGAACTTCGAAAGGGTCTTTCACACCCTTGCTGCAACTCAAGAAGTTCACCACCATACCCGTCTCCACTCGAGAGGAAGCACGATGGTCCCGCCCACATCCAGAGGAGCCCCGTTTCCCCCTCGTAGCTCGAGATGAGGGATCCTTTCCCTGCTTTCAACGGGAAAGAATTCCTGGCGTTCCCGTCGCATCTCAAGAGGAGGCACTCTCAACAGGAAAGGCGAGAGGAACTCCATGGTCGTACCACCATTCCAAGAGTCCCCCAGATGTCTCAGTCCATTCAAGAGGAACCTCTTTGCCCTGCACTGGCTCATCTTTCACGCCGAGGATCGACTCACACCACGGTGGCACGTGGGACAGCCCTGTGGGAAAGCCTCGAGGGAAAGCCTCGAGGGAAAACCACAGATCCTTTGATCCACGCGACGGGAAGCGTGACATTGCTGCTACAGCCTGGAAGGAAAGTGCACGTGCATGCCCCGACTCGAGACGAGGCCTGTCTCCCCTGGCGAGACTCCAGATGTACCCAAAGATCCATATCAGCCCCTGAGAGGAATCCTCGGTTCCGGCCCTGACTCCACACAAGGTTTTTGGCCCCGGTATCGACGGGAGAGGAATCCCGAGAGGCCCCCTAGCAACTCGCATGGGGACTGGCGTCTCCTGAGGCCACCAGGGCGGGTCCCTGAGGTCCCCGTCGTAACTCGAGAACACCTGCCGCAACTCGAGAAAATCCAGGAAGTTCTCCCTTCCAGGCGAGATGAGGCCTATTTCCGATGAGGCGTCTGGAGACTAATGACACCTAACCTCTGGAACTTCGAAAGAGTCTTTCACACCCTTGCTGCAACTCAAGAAGTTCACTGCCATACCCGTGTCCACTCAAGAGGAAGCACGATGGTCCCGCCCACATCCAGAGGAGCACCGTTTCCCCCTCGTAGCTCGAGATGAGGGATCCTTTCCCTGCTTTCAACGGGAAAGAATTCCCGGCGTTCCCCTCGCATCTCAAGAGCAGGCACTCTCAACAGGAAAGGCGAGAGGAACTCCATGGTCGTACCACCATTCCAAGAGTCCCCCAGATGTCTCAGTCCATTCCAGAGGAACCTCTTTGCCCTGCACTGGCACATCTTTCACGCCGAGGATCGAATCACACCACGGTGGCACGTGGGACAGCCCTGTGGGAAAGCCTCGAGGGAAAGCCACGAGGGAAAACCACAGATCCTTTGATCCACGCCACGGGAAGCGTGACATTGCTGCTACAGCCTGGAAGGAAAGCACACGTGCATGCCCCCAGTCGAGACGAGGCCTGACTCCTCTGGGGAGACTCCAGAAGTACTCAAAGATCCATGTCAGCCCCTGAGAGGAATCCTCGGTTCCGGCCCTGACTCCACCAAAGGTTTTTGGCCCCGGTATCGACGGGAGAGGAATCCCGAGAGGCCCCCTAGCAACTCGCATGGGGACTGGCCTCTCCTGAGGCCACCAGGGCGGGTCCCTGAGGTCCCCGTCGTAACTCGAGAACACCTGCCGCAACTCGAGAAAATCCAGGAAGTTCTCCCTTCCAGGCGAGATGAGGCCTATTTCCGATGAGGCGTCTGGAGACTAATGACACCTAACCTCTGGAACTTCGAAAGGGTCTTTCACACCCTTGCTGCGACTCAAGAAGTTCACCGCCATACCCGTGTCCACTCGAGAGGAAGCACGATGGTCCCGCCCACATCCAGAGGAGCCCCGTTTCCCCCTCGTAGCTCGAGATGAGGGAACCTTTCCATGCTTTCAACGGGAAAGAATTCCCGGCGTTCCCGTCGCATCTCAAGGGGAGGCACTCTCAACAGGAAAGGCGAGAGGAACTCCATGGTCGTACCACCATTCCAAGAGTCCCCCAGATGTCTCAGTCCATTCCAGAGGAACCTCTTTGCCCTGCACTGGCTCATCTTTCACGCCGAGGATCGACTCACACCATGGTGGCACGTGGGACAGCCCTGGGGGAAAACCTCGAGTGATAGCCTCGAGGGAAAACCACAGATCCTATGATCCACGCGACGGGAAGCGTGACATTGCTGCTACAGCCTGGAAGGAAAGTGCACGTGCATGCCCCGACTCGAGACGAGGCCTGTCTCCCCTGGCGAGACTCCAGATGTACCCAAAGAACCATATCAGGTCCTGAGAGGAATCCTCGGTTCCGGCCCTGACTCCACACAAGGTTTTTGGCCCCGGTATCGACGGGAGAGGAATCCCGAGAGGCCCCCTAGCAACTCGCATGGGGACTGGCGTCTCCTGAGGCCACCAGGGCGGGTCCCTGAGGTCCCCGTCGTAACTCGAGAACACCTGCCACAACTCGAGAAAATCCAGGAAGTTCTCCCTTCCAGGCGAGATGAGGCCTATTTCTGATGAGGCGTCTGGAGACTAATGACACCTAATCTCTGGAACTTCTAAAGGGTCTTTCACACCCTTGCTGCAACTCAAGAAGTTCACCGCCATACCCGTGTCCACTCAAGAGGAAGCACGATGGTCCCGCCCACATCCAGAGGAGCACCGTTTCCCCCTCGTAGCTCGAGATGAGGGATCCTTTCCCTGCTTTCAACGGGAAAGAATTCCCGGCGTTCCCCTCGCATCTCAAGAGCAGGCACTCTCAACAGGAAAGGCGAGAGGAACTCCATGGTCATACCACCATTCCAAGAGTCCCCCAGATGTCTCAGTCCATTCCAGAGGAAACTCTTTGCCCTGCACTGGCACATCTTTCACGCCGAGGATCGAATCACACCACGGTGGCACGTGGGACAGCCCTGTGGGAAAGCCTCGAGGGAAAGCCTCGAGGGAAAACCACAGATCCTTTGATCCACGCCACGGGAAGCGTGACATTGCTGCTACAGCCTGGAAGGAAAGCGCATGAGCATGCACCCACTCGAGACGAGGCCTGACTCCCCTTGGGAGACTCCAGAAGTACTCAAAGATCCATGTCAGCCCCTGAGAGGAATCCTCGGTTCCGGCCCTGACTCCACCAAATGTTTTTGGCCCCGGTATGGACGGGAGAGGAATCCCGAGAGGCCTCCTAGCAACTCGCATGGGGACTGGCCTCTCCTGAGGCCACCAGGGCGGGTCCCTGAGGTCCCCGTCGTAACTCGAGAACACCTGCCGCAACTCGAGAAAATCCAGGAAGTTCTCCCTTCCAGGCGAGATGAGGCCTATTTCCGATGAGGCGGCTGGAGACTAATGACACCTAACCTCTGGAACTTCAAAAGGGTCTTTCACACCCTTGCTGCAACTCAAGAAGTTCACCGCCATACCCGTGTCCACTCAAGAGGAAGCACGATGGTCCCGCCCACATCCAGAGGAGCACCGTTTCCCCCTCGTAGCTCGAGATGAGGGATCCTTTCCCTGCTTTCAACGGGAAAGAATTCCCGGCGTTCCCGTCGCATCTCAAGAGGAGGCACTCTCAACAGGAAAGGCGAGAGGAACTCCATGGTCGTACCACCATTCCAAGAGTCCCCCAGATGTCTCAGTGCATTCCAGAGGAACCTCTTTGCCCTGCACTGGCTCATCTTTCACGCCGAGGATCGACTCACACCACGGTGGCACGTGGGACAGCCCTGTGGGAAAGCCTCGAGGGAAAGCCTCGAGGGAAAACCACAGATCCTTTGATCCACGCGACGGGAAGCGTGACATTGCTGCTACAGCCTGGAAGGAAAGTGCACGTGCATGCCCCGACTCGAGACGAGGCCGGTCTCCCCTGGCGAGACTCCAGATGTACCCAAAGATCCATATCAGCCCCTGAGAGGAATCCTCGGTTCCGGCCCTGACTCCACACAAGGTTTTTGGCCCCGGTATCGACGGGAGAGGAATCCCGAGAGGCCCCCTAGCAACTCGCATGGGGACTGGCGTCTCCTGAGGCCACCAGGGCGGGTCCCTGAGGTCCCCGTCGTAACTCGAGAACACCTGCCGCAACTCGAGAAAATCCAGGAAGTTCTCCCTTCCAGGCGAGATGAGGCCTATTTCCGATGAGGCGTCTGGAGACTAATGACACCTAACCTCTGGAACTTCGAAAGAGTCTTTCACACCCTTGCTGCAACTCAAGAAGTTCACCGCCATACCCGTGTCCACTCAAGAGGAAGCACGATGGTCCCGCCCACATCCAGAGGAGCACCGTTTCCCCCTCGTAGCTCGAGATGAGGGATCCTTTCAATGCTTTCAACGGGAAAGAATTCCCTGCGTTCCCTCGCATGTCAAGAGCAGGCACTCTGAACAGGAAAGGCGAGAGGAACTCCATGGTCGTACCACCATTCCAAGAGTCCCCCAGATGTCTCAGTCCATTCCAGAGGAACATCTTTGCCCTGCACTGGCTCATCTTTCACGCCGAGGATCGACTCACAACACGGTGGCACGTGGGACAGCCCTGTGGGAAAGCCTCGAGGGAAAGCCTCGAGGGAAAACCACAGATCCTTTGATCCACGCCACGGGAAGCGTGACATTGCTGCTACAGCCTGGAAGGAAAGTGCACGTGCATGCCCCCACTCGAGACGAGGCCTGACTCCCCTGGGGAGACTCCAGAAGTACCCAAAGATCCATGTCAGCCCCTGAGAGGAATCCTCGGTTCCGGCCCTGACTCCACCAAATGTTTTTGGCCCCGGTATCGACGGGAGAGGAATCCCGAGAGGCGCCCTAGCAACTCGCATGGGGACTGGCCTCTCCTGAGGCCACCAGGGCGGGTCCCTGAGGTCCCCGTCGTAACTCGAGAACACCTGCCGCAACTCGAGAAAATCCAGGAAGTTCTCCCTTCCAGGCGAGATGAGGCCTATTTCCGATGAGGCGTCTGGAGACTAATGACACCTAAACTCTGGAACTTCGAAAGGGTCTTTCACACCCTTGCTGCAACTCAAGAAGTTCACCACCATACCCGTCTCCACTCGAGAGGAAGCACGATGGTCCCGCCCACATCCAGAGGAGCCCCGTTTCCCCCTCGTAGCTCGAGATGAGGGATCCTTTCCCTGCTTTCAACGGGAAAGAATTCCTGGCGTTCCCGTCGCATCTCAAGAGGAGGCACTCTCAACAGGAAAGGCGAGAGGAACTCCATGGTCGTACCACCATTCCAAGAGTCCCCCAGATGTCTCAGTCCATTCAAGAGGAACCTCTTTGCCCTGCACTGGCTCATCTTTCACGCCGAGGATCGACTCACACCACGGTGGCACGTGGGACAGCCCTGTGGGAAAGCCTCGAGGGAAAGCCTCGAGGGAAAACCACAGATCCTTTGATCCACGCGACGGGAAGCGTGACATTGCTGCTACAGCCTGGAAGGAAAGTGCACGTGCATGCCCCGACTCGAGACGAGGCCTGTCTCCCCTGGCGAGACTCCAGATGTACCCAAAGATCCATATCAGCCCCTGAGAGGAATCCTCGGTTCCGGCCCTGACTCCACACAAGGTTTTTGGCCCCGGTATCGACGGGAGAGGAATCCCGAGAGGCCCCCTAGCAACTCGCATGGGGACTGGCGTCTCCTGAGGCCACCAGGGCGGGTCCCTGAGGTCCCCGTCGTAACTCGAGAACACCTGCCGCAACTCGAGAAAATCCAGGAAGTTCTCCCTTCCAGGCGAGATGAGGCCTATTTCCGATGAGGCGTCTGGAGACTAATGACACCTAACCTCTGGAACTTCGAAAGAGTCTTTCACACCCTTGCTGCAACTCAAGAAGTTCACTGCCATACCCGTGTCCACTCAAGAGGAAGCACGATGGTCCCGCCCACATCCAGAGGAGCACCGTTTCCCCCTCGTAGCTCGAGATGAGGGATCCTTTCCCTGCTTTCAACGGGAAAGAATTTCCGGCGTTCCCCTCGCATCTCAAGAGCAGGCACTCTCAACAGGAAAGGCGAGAGGAACTCCATGGTCGTACCAGCATTCCAAGAGTCCCCCAGATGTCTCAGTCCATTCCAGAGGAACCTCTTTGCCCTGCACTGGCACATCTTTCACGCCGAGGATCGAATCACACCACGGTGGCACGTGGGACAGCCCTGTGGGAAAGCCTCGAGGGAAAGCCACGAGGGAAAACCACAGATCCTTTGATCCACGCCACGGGAAGCGTGACATTGCTGCTACAGCCTGGAAGGAAAGCACACGTGCATGCCCCCAGTCGAGACGAGGCCTGACTCCCCTGGGGAGACTCCAGAAGTACTCAAAGATCCATGTCAGCCCCTGAGAGGAATCCTCGGTTCCGGCCCTGACTCCACCAAAGGTTTTTGGCCCCGGTATCGACGGGAGAGGAATCCCGAGAGGCCCCCTAGCAACTCGCATGGGGACTGGCCTCTCCTGAGGCCACCAGGGCGGGTCCCTGAGGTCCCCGTCGTAACTCAAGAACACCTGCCGCAACTCGAGAAAATCCAGGAAGTTCTCCCTTCCAGGCGAGATGAGGCCTATTTCCGATGAGGCGTCTGGAGACTAATGACACCTAACCTCTGGAACTTCGAAAGGGTCTTTCACACCCTTGCTGCGACTCAAGAAGTTCACCGCCATACCCGTGTCCACTCGAGAGGAAGCACGATGGTCCCGCCCACATCCAGAGGAGCCCCGTTTCCCCCTCGTAGCTCGAGATGAGGGAACCTTTCCATGCTTTCAACGGGAAAGAATTCCCGGCGTTCCCGTCGCATCTCAAGGGGAGGCACTCTCAACAGGAAAGGCGAGAGGAACTCCATGGTCGTACCACCATTCCAAGAGTCCCCCAGATGTCTCAGTCCATTCCAGAGGAACCTCTTTGCCCTGCACTGGCTCATCTTTCACGCCGAGGATCGACTCACACCATGGTGGCACGTGGGACAGCCCTGGGGGAAAACCTCGAGTGATAGCCTCGAGGGAAAACCACAGATCCTATGATCCACGCGACGGGAAGCGTGACATTGCTGCTACAGCCTGGAAGGAAAGTGCACGTGCATGCCCCGACTCGAGACGAGGCCTGTCTCCCCTGGCGAGACTCCAGATGTACCCAAAGAACCATATCAGGTCCTGAGAGGAATCCTCGGTTCCGGCCCTGACTCCACACAAGGTTTTTGGCCCCGGTATCGACGGGAGAGGAATCCCGAGAGGCCCCCTAGCAACTCGCATGGGGACTGGCGTCTCCTGAGGCCACCAGGGCGGGTCCCTGAGGTCCCCGTCGTAACTCGAGAACACCTGCCACAACTCGAGAAAATCCAGGAAGTTCTCCCTTCCAGGCGAGATGAGGCCTATTTCTGATGAGGCGTCTGGAGACTAATGACACCTAACCTCTGGAACTTCTAAAGGGTCTTTCACACCCTTGCTGCAACTCAAGAAGTTCACCGCCATACCCGTGTCCACTCAAGAGGAAGCACGATGGTCCCGCCCACATCCAGAGGAGCACCGTTTCCCCCTCGTAGCTCGAGATGAGGGATCCTTTCCCTGCTTTCAACGGGAAAGAATTCCCGGCGTTCCCCTCGCATCTCAAGAGCAGGCACTCTCAACAGGAAAGGCGAGAGGAACTCCATGGTCATACCACCATTCCAAGAGTCCCCCAGATGTCTCAGTCCATTCCAGAGGAAACTCTTTGCCCTGCACTGGCACATCTTTCACGCCGAGGATCGAATCACACCACGGTGGCACGTGGGACAGCCCTGTGGGAAAGCCTCGAGGGAAAGCCTCGAGGGAAAACCACAGATCCTTTGATCCACGCGACGGGAAGCGTGACATTGCTGCTACAGCCTGGAAGGAAAGCGCATGAGCATGCACCCACTCGAGACGAGGCCTGACTCCCCTTGGGAGACTCCAGAAGTACTCAAAGATCCATGTCAGCCCCTGAGAGGAATCCTCGGTTCCGGCCCTGACTCCACCAAATGTTTTTGGCCCCGGTATGGACGGGAGAGGAATCCCGAGAGGCCTCCTAGCAACTCGCATGGGGACTGGCCTCTCCTGAGGCCACCAGGGCGGGTCCCTGAGGTCCCCGTCGTAACTCGAGAACACCTGCCGCAACTCGAGAAAATCCAGGAAGTTCTCCCTTCCAGGCGAGATGAGGCCTATTTCCGATGAGGCGGCTGGAGACTAATGACACCTAACCTCTGGAACTTCAAAAGGGTCTTTCACACCCTTGCTGCAACTCAAGAAGTTCACCGCCATACCCGTGTCCACTCAAGAGGCAGCACGATGGTCCCGCCCACATCCAGAGGAGCACTGTTTCCCCCTCGTAGCTCGAGATGAGGGATCCTTTCCCTGCTTTCAACGGGAAAGAATTCCCGGCGTTCCCGTCGCATCTCAAGAGGAGGCACTCTCAACAGGAAAGGCGAGAGGAACTCCATGGTCGTACCACCATTCCAAGAGTCCCCCAGATGTCTCAGTGCATTCCAGAGGAACCTCTTTGCCCTGCACTGGCTCATCTTTCACGCCGAGGATCGACTCACACCACGGTGGCACGTGGGACAGCCCTGTGGGAAAGCCTCGAGGGAAAGCCTCGAGGGAAAACCACAGATCCTTTGATCCACGCGACGGGAAGCGTGACATTGCTGCTACAGCCTGGAAGGAAAGCGCACGTGCATGCCCCCACTCGAGACGAGGCCTGACTCCCCTGGGGAGACTCCAGAAGTACCCAAAGATCCATGTCAGCCCCTGAGAGGAATCCTCGGTTCCGGCCCTGACTCCACCAAAGGGTTTTGGCCCCGGTATCGACGGAAGAGTAATCCCGAGAGGCCCCCTAGCAACTCGCATGGGGACTGGCCTCTCCTGAGGCCACCAGGGCGGGTCCCTGAGGTCCCCGTCGTAACTCGAGAACACCTGCCGCAACTCGAGAAATCGAGGAAGTTCTCCCTTCCAGGCGAGATGAGGCCTATTTCCGATGAGGCTTCTGGAGACTAATGACACCTAACCTCTGGAACTTCGAAAGGGTCTTTCACACCCTTGCTGCGACTCAAGAAGTTCACCGCCATACCCGTGTCCACTCGAGAGGAAGCACGATGGTCCCGTCCACATCCAGAGGAGCACCGTTTCCCCATCGTAGCTCGAAATGAGGGAACCTTTCCATGCTTTCAACGGGAAAGAATTCCCGGCGTTCCCGTCGCATCTCAAGAGGAGGCACTCTCAGCAGGAAAGGCGAGAGGAACTCCATGGTCGTACCACCATTCCAAGAGTCCCCCAGATGTCTCAGTCCATTCCAGAGGAACCTCTTTGCCCTGCACTGGCTCATCTATCACGCCGAGGATCGACTCACACCATGGTGGCACGTGGGACAGCCCTGTGGGAAAGCCTCGAGGGAAAGCCTCGAGGGAAAACCACAGATCCTTTGTTCCACGCCACGGGAAGCGTCACATTGCTGCTACAGCCTGGAAGGAAAGCGCACGTGCATGCCCCCACTCGAGACGAGGCCTGACTCCCCTAGGGAGACTCCAGAAGTACTCAAAGATCCATGTCAGCCCCTGAGAGGAATCATCGGTTCCGGCCCTGACTCCACCAAAGGTTTTTGGCCCCAGTATCGACGGGAGAGGAATCCCGAGAGGCCCCCTAGCAACTCGCATGGGGAATGGCCTCTCCTGAGGCCACCAGGGCGGGTCCCTGAGGTCCCCGTCGTAACTCGAGAACACCTGCCGCAACTCGAGAAAATCCAGGAAGTTCTCCCTTCCAGGCGAGATGAGGCCTATTTCCGATGAGGCGTCTGGAGACTAATGACACCTAACCTCTGGAACTTCGAAAGGGTCTTTCACACCCTTGCTGCGACTCAAGAAGTTCACCGCCATACCCGTGTCCACTCGAGAGGAAGCACGATGGTCCCGCCCACATCCAGAGGAGCACTGTTTCCCCCTCGTAGCTCGAGATGAGGGAACCTTTCCATGCTTTCAACGGGAAAGAATTCCCGGCGTTCCCGTCGCATCTCAAGAGGAGGCACTCTCAACAGGAAAGGCGAGAGGAACTCCATGGTCGTACCACCATTCCAAGAGTCCCCCAGATGTCTCAGTCCATTCCAGAGGAACCTCTTTGCCCTGCACTGGCTCATCTTTCACGCCGAGGATCGACTCACACCATGGTGGCACGTGGGACAGCCCTGTGGGAAAGCCTCGAGGGAAAGCCTCGAGGGAAAACCACAGATCCTTTGATCCACGTGACGGGAAGCGTGACATTGCTGCTACAGCCTGGAAGGAAAGTGCACGTGCATGCCCCGACTCGAGACGAGGCCTGTCTCCCCTGGCGAGACTCCAGATGTACCCAAAGATCCATATCAGCCCATGAGAGGTATCCTCGGTTCAGGCCCTGACTCCACACAAGGTTTTTGGCCCCGGTATCGACGGGAGAGGAATCCCGAGAGGTCCCCTAGCAACTCGCATGGGGACTGGCGTCTCCTGAGGCCACCAGGGCGGGTCCCTGAGTTCCCCGTCGTAACTCGAGAACACCTGCCGCAACTCGAGAAAATCCAGGAAGTTCTCCCTTCCAGGCGAGATGAGGCCTATTTCCGATGAGGCGTCTGGAGACTAATGACACCTAAACTCTGGAACTTCGAAAGGGTCTTTCACACCCTTGCTGCAACTCAAGAAGTTCACCGCCATACCCGTCTCCACTCGAGAGGAAGCACGATGGTCCCGCCCACATCCAGAGGAGCCCCGTTTCCCCCTCGTAGCTCGAGATGAGGGATCCTTTCCCTGCTTTCAACGGGAAAGAATTCCCGGCGTTCCCGTCGCATCTCAAGAGGAGGCACTCTCAACAGGAAAGGCGAGAGGAACTCCATGGTCGTACCACCATTCCAAGAGTCCCCCAGATGTATCAGTCCATTCAAGAGGAACCTCTTTGCCCTGCACTGGCTCATCTTTCACGCCGAGGATCGACTCACACCACGGTGGCACGTGGGACAGCCCTGTGGGAAAGCCTCGAGGGAAAGCCTCGAGGGAAAACCACAGATCCTTTGATCCACGCGACGGGAAGCGTGACATTGCTGCTACAGCCTGGAAGGAAAGTGCACGTGCATGCCCCGACTCGAGACGAGGCCTGTCTCCCCTGGCGAGACTCCAGATGTACCCAAAGATCCATATCAGCCCCTGAGAGGAATCCTCGGTTCCGGCCCTGACTCCACACAAGGTTTTTGGCCCCGGTATCGACGGGAGAGGAATCCCGAGAGGCCCCCTAGCAACTCGCATGGGGACTGGCGTCTACTGAGGCCACCAGGGCGGGTCCCTGAGGTCCCCGTCGTAACTCGAGAACACCTGCCGCAACTCGAGAAAATCCAGGAAATTCTCCCTTCCAGGCGAGATGAGGCCTATTTCCAATGAGGCGTCTGGAGACTAATGACACCTAACCTCTGGAACTTCGAAAGGGTCTTTCACACCCTTGCTGCAACTCAAGAAGTTCACCGCCATACCCGTGTCCACTCAAGAGGAAGCACGATGGTCCCGCCCACATCCAGAGGAGCACCGTTTCCCCCTCGTAGCTCGAGATGATGGATCCTTTCCCTGCTTTCAACGGGAAAGAATTCCCGGCGTTCCCGTCGCATCTCAAGAGGAGGCACTCTCAACAGGAAAGGCGAGAGGAACTCCATGGTCGTACCACCATTCCAAGAGTCCCCCAGATGTCTCAGTGCATTCCAGAGGAACCTCTTTGCCCTGCACTGGCTCATCTTTCACGCCGAGGATCGACTCACACCACGGTGGCACTTGGGACAGCCCTGTGGGAAAGCCTCGAGGGAAAGCCTCGAGGGAAAACCACAGATCCTTTGATCCACGCGACGGGAAGCGTGACATTGCTGCTACAGCCTGGAAGGAAAGCGCACGTGCATGCCCCCACTCGAGACGAGGCCTGACTCCCCTGGGGAGACTCCAGAAGTACCCAAAGATCCATGTCAGCCCCTGAGAGGAATCCTCGGTTCCGGCCCTGACTCCACCAAAGGGTTTTGGCCCCGGTATCGACGGAAGAGTAATCCCGAGAGGCCCCCTAGCAACTAGCATGGGGACTGGCCTCTCCTGAGGCCACCAGGGCGGGTCCCTGAGGTCCCCGTCGAAACTCGAGAACACCTGCCGCAACTCGAGAAATCCAGGAAGTTCTCCCTTCCAGGCGAGATGAGGCCTATTTCCGATGAGGCGTCTGGAGACTAATGACACCTAAACTCTGGAACTTCGAAAGGGTCTTTCACACCCTTGCTGCAACTCAAGAAGTTCACCGCCATACCCGTGTCCACTCAAGAGGAAGCACGATGGTCCCGCCCACATCCAGAGGAGCCCCGTTTCCCCCTCGTAGCTCGAGATGAGGGATCCTTTCCCTGCTTTCAACGGGAAAGAATTCCCGGCGTTCCCGTCGCATCTCAAGAGGAGGCACTCTCAGCAGGAAAGGCGAGAGGAACTCCATGGTCGTACCACCATTCCAAGAGTCCCCCAGATGTCTCAGTCCATTCCAGAGGAACCTCTTTGCCCTGCACTGGCTCATCTATCACGCCGAGGATCGACTCACACCATGGTGGCACGTGGGACAGCCCTGTGGGAAAGCCTCGATGGAAAGCCTCGAGGGAAAACCACAGATCCTTTGATCCACGCGACGGGAAGCGTGACATTGCTGCTACAGCCTGGAAGGAAAGCGCACGTGCATGCCCCCAGTCGAGACGAGGCCTGACTCCCCTGGGGAGACTCCAGAAGTACTCAAAGATCCATGTCAGCCCCTGAGAGGAATCCTCGGTTCCGGCCCTGACTCCACCAAAGGGTTTTGGCCCCGGTATCGACAGGAGAGGAATCCCGAGAGGCCCCCTAGCGACTCGCATGGGGACTGGCCTCTCCTGAGGCCACCAGGGCGGGTCCCTGAGGTCCCCGTCGTAACTCGAGAACACCTGCCACAACTCGAGAAAATCCAGGAAGTTCTCCCTTCCAGGCGAGATGAGGCCTATTTCCGATGAGGCGTCTGGAGACTAATGACACCTAACCTCTGGAACTTCGAAAGGGTCTTTCACACCCGTGCTGCGACTCAAGAAGTTCACCGCCATACCCGTCTCCACTCGAGAGGAAGCACGATGGTCCCGCCCACATCCAGAGGAGCCCCGTTTCCCCCTCGTAGCTCAAGATGAGGGATCCTTTCCCTGCTTTCAACGGGAAAGAATTCCCGGCGTTCCCGTCGCATCTCAAGAGGAGGCACTCTCAACAGGAAAGGCGAGAGGAACTCCATGGTCGTACCACCATTCCAAGAGTCCCCCAGATGTATCAGTCCATTCAAGAGGAACCTCTTTGCCCTGCACTGGCTCATCTTTCACGCCGAGGATCGACTCACACCACGGTGGCACGTGGGACAGCCCTGTGGGAAAGCCTCGAGGGAAAACCACAGATCCTTTGATCCACGCGACGGGAAGCGTGACATTGCTGCTACAGCCTGGAAGGAAAGTGCACGTGCATGCCCCGACTCGAGACGAGGCCTGTCTCCCCTGGCGAGACTCCAGATGTACCCAAAGATCCATATCAGCCCCTGAGAGGAATCCTCGGTTCCGGCCCTGACTCCACACAAGGTTTTTGGCCCCGGTATCGACGGGAGAGGAATCCCGAGAGGCCCCCTAGCAACTCGCATGGGGACTGGCATCTCCTGAGGCCACCAGGGCGGGTCCCTGAGGTCCCCGTCGTAACTCGAGAACACCTGCCGCAACTCGAGAAAATCCAGGAAGTTCTCCCTTCCAGGCGAGATGAGGCCTATTTCTGATGAGGCGTCTGGAGACTAATGACACCTAACCTCTGGAACTTCGAAAGAGTCTTTCACACCCTTGCTGCAACTCAACAAGTTCACCGCCATACCCGTGTCCACTCAAGAGGAAGCACGATGGTCCCGCCCACATCCAGAGGAGCACCGTTTCCCCCTCGTAGCTCGAGATGAGGGATCCTTTCCCTGCTTTCAACGGGAAAGAATTCCCGGCGTTCCCGTCGCATCTCAAGAGCAGGCACTCTCAACAGGAAAGGCGAGAGGAACTCCATGGTCGTACCACCATTCCAAGAGTCCCCCAGATGTCTCAGTCCATTCCAAAGGAACCTCTTTGCCCTGCACTGGAACATCTTTCACGCCGAGGATCGAATCACACCACGGTGGCACGTGGGACAGCCCTGTGGGAAAGCCTCGAGGGAAAGCCTCGAGGGAAAAGCACAGATCGTTTGATCCACGCGACGGGAAGCGTGACATTGCTGCTACAGCCTGGAAGGAAAGCGCACGTGCATGCCCCCACTCAAGACAAGGCCTGACTCCCCTGGGGAGACTCCAGAAGTACCCAAAGATCCATGTCAGCCCCTGAGAGGAATCCTCGGTTCCGGCCCTGACTCCACCAAAGGGTTTTGGCCCCGGTATCGACGGAAGAGTGATCCCGAGAGGCCCCCTAGCAACTCGCATGGGGACTGGCCTCTCCTGAGGCCACCAGGGCGGGTCCCTGAGGTCCCCGTCGTAACTCAAGAACACCTGCCGCAACTCGAGAAATCCAGGAAGTTCTCCCTTCCAGGCGAGATGAGGCCTATTTCCGATGAGGCGTCTGGAGACTAATGACACCTAACCTCTGGAACTTCGAAAGGGTCTTTAACACCCTTTCTGCAACTCAATAAGTTCACCGCAATACCCGTGTCCACTCAAGAGGAAGCACGATGGTCCCGCCCACATCCAGAGGAGCCCCGTTTCCCCCTCGTAGCTCGAGATGAGGGATCCTTTCCCTGCTTTCAACGGGAAAGAATTCCCGGCGTTCCCGTCGCATCTCAAGAGGAGGCACTCTCAGCAGGAAAGGCGAGAGGAACTCCATGGTCGTACCACCATTCCAAGAGTCCCCCAGATGTCTCAGTCCATTCCAGAGGAACCTCTTTGCCCTGCACTGGCTCATCTTTCACGCCGAGGATCGACTCACACCATGGTGGCACGTGGGACAGCCCTGTGGGAAAGCCTCGAGGGAAAGCCTCGAGGGAAAACCACAGATCCTTTGATCCACGCGACGGGAAGCGTGACATTGCTGCTACAGCCTGGAAGGAAAGTGCACGTGCATGCCCCGACTCGAGACGAGGCCTGTCTCCCCTGGCGAGACTCCAGATGTACCCAAAGATCCATATCAGCCCATGAGAGTAATCCTCGGTTCCGGCCCTGACTCCACACAAGGTTTTTGGCCCCGGTATCGACGGGAGAGGAATCCCGAGAGGCCCCCTAGCAACTCGCATGGGGACTGGCCTCTCCTGAGGCCACCAGGGCGGGTCCCTGAGGTCCCCGTCGTAACTCGAGAACACCTGCCGCAACTCGAGAAAATCCAGGAAGTTCTCCCTTCCAGGCGAGATGAGGCCTATTTCCGATGAGGCGTCTGGAGACTAATGACACCTAACCTCTGGAACTTCGAAAGGGGCTTTCACACCCTTGCTGCGACTCAAGAAGTTCACCGCCATACCCGTCTCCACTCGAGAGGAAGCACGATGGTCCCGCCCACATCCAGAGGAGCCCCGTTTCCCCCTCGTAGCTCGAGATGAGGGATCCTTTCCATGCTTTCAACGGGAAAGAATTCCCGGCGTTCCCGTCGCATCTCAAGAGGAGGCACTCTCAACAGGAAAGGCGAGAGGAACTCCATGGTCGTACCACTATTCCAAGAGTCCCCCAGATGTCTCAGTCCATTCCAGAGGAACCTCTTTGCCCTGCACTGGCTCATCTTTCACGCCGAGGATCGACTCACACCACGGTGGCACGTGGGACAGCCCTGTGGGAAAGCCTCAAGGGAAAGCCTCGAGGGAAAACCACAGATCCTTTGATCCACGCGACGGGAAGCGTGACATTGCTGCTACAGCCTGGAAGGAAAGTGCACGTGCATGCCCCGACTCGAGACGAGGCCTGTCTCCCCTGGCGAGACTCCAGATGTACCCAAAGATCCATATCAGCCCCTGAGAGGAATCCTCGGTTCCGGCCCTGACTCCACACAAGGTTTTTGGCCCCGGTATCGACGGGAGAGGAATCCCGAGAGGCCCCCTAGCAACTCGCATGGGGACTGGCGTCTCCTGAGGCCACCAGGGCGGGTCCCTGAGGTCCCCGTCGTAACTCGAGAACACCTGCCTCAACTCGAGAAAATCCAGGAAGTTCTCCCTTCCAGGCGAGATGAGGCCTATTTCTGATGAGGCGTCTGGAGACTAATGACACCTAACCTCTGGAACTTCGAAAGAGTCTTTCACACCCTTGCTGCAACTCAAGAAGTTCACCGCCATACCCGTGTCCACTCAAGAGGAAGCACGATGGTCCCGCCCACATCCAGAGGAGCACCGTTTCCCCCTCGTATCTCGAGATGAGGGATCCTTTCCCTGCTTTCAACGGGAAAGAATTCCCGGCGTTCCCGTCGCATCTCAAGAGCAGGCACTCTCAACAGGAAAGGCGAGAGGAACTCCATGGTCGTACCACCATTCCAAGAGTCCCCCAGATGTCTCAGTCCATTCCAAAGGAACCTCTTTGCCCTGCACTGGAACATCTTTCACGCCGAGGATCGAATCACACCACGGTGGCACGTGGGACAGCCCTGTGGGAAAGCCTCGAGGGAAAGCCTCGAGGGAAAAGCACAGATCGTTTGATCCACGCGACGGGAAGCGTGACATTGCTGCTACAGCCTGGAAGGTAAGCGCACGTGCATGCCCCCACTCGAGACGAGGCCTGACTCCCCTGGGGAGACTCCAGAAGTACCCAAAGATCCATGTCAGCCCCTGAGAGGAATCCTCGGTTCCGGCCCTGACTCCACCAAATGTTTTTGGCCCCGGTATCGACGGGAGAGGAATCCCGAGAGGCCCCCTAGCAACTCGCATGGGGACTGGCCTCTCCTGAGGCCACCAGGGCGGGTCCCTGTGGTCCCCTTCGTAACTCGACAACACCTGCCGCAACTCGAGAAAATCCAGGAAGTTCTCCCTTCCAGGCGAGATGAGGGCTATTTCCGATGAGGCGTCTGGAGACTAATGACACCTAACCTCTGGAACTTCGAAAGGGTCTTTCACACCCTTGCTGCGACTCAAGAAGTTCACCGCCATACCCGTCTCCACTCGAGAGGAAGCACGATGGTCCCGCCCACATCCAGAGGAGCCCCGTTTCCCCCTCGTAGCTCGAGATGAGGGATCCTTTCCCTGCTTTCAACGGGAAAGAATTCCCGGCGTTCCCGTCGCATCTCAAGAGGAGGCACTCTCAACAGGAAAGGCGAGAGGAACTCCATGGTCGTACCACCATTCCAAGAGTCCCCGAGATGTCTCAGTCCATTCCAGAGGAACCTCTTTGCCCTGCACTGGCTCATCTTTCACGCCAAGGATCGACTCACACCACGGTGGCACGTGGGACATCCCTGTGGGAAAGCCTCGAGGGAAAGCCTCGAGGGAAAACCACAGATCCTTTGATCCACGCGACGGGAAGCGTGACATTGCTGCTACAGCCTGGAAGGAAAGTGCACGTGCATGCCCCGACTCGAGACGAGGCCTGTCTCCCCTGGCGAGACTCCAGATGTACCCAAAGATCCATATCAGACCCTGAGAGGAATCCTCGGTTCCGGCCCTGACTCCACACAAGGTTTTTGGCCCCGGTATCGACGGGAGAGGAATCCCGAGAGGCCCCCTAGCAACTCACATGGGGACTGGCGTCTACTGAGGCCACCAGGGCGGGTCCCTGAGGTCCCCGTCGTAACTCGAGAACACCTGCGGCAACTCGAGAAAATCCAGGAAATTCTCCCTTCCAGGCGAGATGAGGCCTATTTCCAATGAGGCGTCTGGAGACTAATGACACCTAACCTCTGGAACTTCGAAAGGGTCTTTCACACCCTTGCTGCAACTCAAGAAGTTCACCGCCATACCCGTGTCCACTCAAGAGGAAGCACGATGGTCCCGCCCACATCCAGAGGAGCACCGTTTCCCCCTCGTAGCTCGAGATGAGGGATCCTTTCCCTGCTTTCAACGGGAAAGAATTCCCGGCGTTCCCGTCGCATCTCAAGAGGAGGCACTCTCAGCAGGAAAGGCGAGAGGAACTCCATGGTCGTACCACCATTCCAAGAGTCCCCCAGATGTCTCAGTCCATTCCAGAGGAACCTCTTTGCCCTGCACTGGCTCATCTATCACGCCGAGGATCGACTCACACCATGGTGGCACGTGGGACAGCCCTGTGGGAAAGCCTCGATGGAAAGCCTCGAGGGAAAACCACAGATCCTTTGATCCACGCCACGGGAAGCGTGACATTGCTGCTACAGCCTGGAAGGAAAGCGCACGTGCATGCCCCCAGACGAGACGAGGCCTGACTCCGCTGGGGAGACTCCAGAAGTACTCAAAGATCCATGTCAGCCCCTGAGAGGAATCCTCGGTTCCGGCCCTGACTCCACCAAAGGTTTTTGGCCCCGGTATCGACGGGAGAGGAATCCCGAGAGGCCCCCTAGCAACTCGCATGGGGACTGGCCTCTCCTGAGGCCACCAGGGCGGGTCCCTGAGGTCCCCGTCGTAACTCGAGAACACCTGCCGCAACTCGAGAAAATCCAGGAAGTTCTTCCTTCCAGGCGAGATGAGGCCTATTTCCGATGAGGCGTCTGGAGACTAATGACACCTAACCTCTGGAACTTCGAAAGGGTCTTTCACACCCTTGCTGCGACTCAAGAAGTTCACCGCCATACCCGTGTCCACTCGAGAGGAAGCACGATGGTCCCGCCCACATCCAGAGGAGCACCGTTTCCCCCTCGTAGCTCGAGATGAGGGAACCTTTCCATGCTTTCAACGGGAAAGAATTCCCGGCGTTCCCGTCGCATCTCAAGAGGAGGCACTCTCAACAGGAAAGGCGAGAGGAACTCCATGGTCGTACCACCATTCCAAGAGTCCCCCAGATGTCTCAGTCCATTCCAGAGGAACCTCTTTGCCCTGCACTGGCTCATCTTTCACGCCGAGGATCGACTCACACCATGGTGGCACGTGGGACAGCCCTGTGGGAAAGCGTCGAGGGAAAGCCTCGAGGGAAAACCACAGATCCTTTGATCCACGCGACGGGAAGCGTGACATTGCTGCTACAGCCTGGAAGGAAAGTGCACGTGCATGCCCTGACTCAAGACGAGGCCTGTCTCCCCTGGCGAGACTCCAGATGTACCCAAAGATCCATATCAGCCCCTGAGAGGAATCCTCGGTTCCGGCCCTGACTCCACACAAGGTTTTTGGCCCCGGTATCGACGGGAGAGGAATCCCGAGAGGCCCCCTAGCAACTCGCAAGGGGACTGGCGTCTCCTGAGGCCACCAGGGCGGGTCCCTGAGGTCCCCGTCGTAACTCGAGAACACCTGCCGCAACTCGAGAAAATCCAGGAAGTTCTCCCTTCCAGGCGAGATGAAGCCTATTTCCGATGAGGCGTCTGGATACTAATGACACCAAACCTCTGGAACTTCGAAATGGTCTTTCACACCCTTGCTGCAACTCAAGAAGTTCACCGCCATACCCGTGTCCACTCAAGAGGAAGCACGATGGTCCCGCCCACATCCAGAGGAGCACCGTTTCCCCCTCGTAGCTCGAGATGAGGGATCCTTTCCCTGCTTTCAACGGGAAAGAATTCCCGGCGTTCCCGTCGCATCTCAAGAGCAGGCACTCTCAACAGGAAAGGCGAGAGGAACTCCATGGTCCTACCACCATTCCAAGAGTCCCCCAGATGTCTCAGTCCATTCCAGAGGAACCTCTTTGCCCTGCACTGGCACATCTTTCACGCCGAGGATCGAATCACACCACGGTGGCACGTGGGACAGCCCTGTGGGAAAGCCTCGAGGGAAAGCCTCGAGGGAAAACCACAGATCCTTTGATCCACGCCACGGGAAGCGTGACATTGCTGCTACAGCCTGGAAGGAAAGCGCATGTGCATGCCCCCACTCGAGACGAGGCCTGACTCCCCTGGGGAGACTCCAGAAGTACTCAAAGATCCATGTCAGCCCCTGAGAGGAATCCTCGGTTCCGGCCCTGACTCCACACAAGGTTTTTGGCCCCGGTATCGACGGGAGAGGAATCCCGAGAGGCCCCCTAGCAACTCGCATGGGGACTGGCGTCTCCTGAGGCCACCAGGGCGGGTCCCTGAGGTCCCCGTCGTAACTCGAGAACACCTGCCGCAACTCGAGAAAATCCAGGAAGTTCTCCCTTCCAGGCGAGATGAGGCCTATTTCCGATGAGGCGTCTGGAGACTAATGACACCTAACCTCTGGAACTTCAAAAGGGTCTTTCACACCCTTGCTGCAACTCAAGAAGTTCACCGCCATACCCGTCTCCACTCGAGAGGAAGCACGATGGTCCCGCCCACATCCAGAGGAGCCCCGTTTCTCCCTCGTAGCTCGAGATGAGGGATCCTTTCCCTGCTTTCAACGGGAAAGAATTCCCGGCGTTCCCGTCGCATCTCAAGAGGAGGCACTCTCAACAGGAAAGGCGAGAGGAACTCCATGGTCGTACCACCATTCCAAGAGTCCCCCAGATGTCTCAGTGCATTCCAGAGGAACCTCTTTGCCCTGCACTGGCTCATCTTTCACGCCGAGGATCGACTCACACCACGGTGGCACGTGGGACAGCCCTGTGGGAAAGCCTCGAGGGAAAGCCTCGAGGGAAAACCACAGATCGTTTGATCCACGCGACGGGAAGCGTGACATTGCTGCTACAGCCTGGAAGGAAAGCGCACGTGCATGCCCCCACTCGAGACGAGGCCTGACTCCCCTTGGGAGACTCCAGAAGTACCCAAAGATCCATGTCAGCCCCTGAGAGGAATCCTCGGTTCCGGCCCTGACTCCACCAAAGGGTTTTGGCCCCGGTATCGACGGAAGAGTAATCCCGAGAGGCCCCCTAGCAACTCGCATGGGGACTGGCCTCTCCTGAGGCCACCAGGGCGGGTCCCTGAGGTCCCCGTCGTAACTCGCGAACACCTGCCGCAACTCCAGAAAATCCAGGAAATTCTCCCTTCCAGGCGAGATGAGGCCTATTTCCGATGAAGCGTCTGGAGACTAATGACACCTAACCTCTGGAAATTCGAAAGGGTCTTTCACACCCTTGCTGCAACTCAAGAAGTTCACCGCCATACCCGTGTCCACTCGAGAGGAAGCACGATGGTCCCGCCCACATCCAGAGGAGCCCCGTTTCCCCCTGTAGCTCGAGATGAGGGATCCTTTCCCTGCTTTCAACGGGAAAGAATTCCCGGCGTTCCCATCGCATCTCAAGAGGAGGCACTCTCAACAGGAAAGGCGAGAGGAACTCCATGGTCGTACCACCATTCCAAGAGTCCCCCAGATGTCTCAGTCCATTCCAGAGGAACCTCTTTGCCCTGCACTGGCTCATCTTTCACGCCGAGGATCGACTCACACCACGGTGGCACGTGGGACAGCCCTGTGGGAAAGCCTCGAGGGAAAACCACAGATCCTTTGATCCACGCGACGGGAACCGTGACATTGCTGCTACAGCCTGGAAGGAAAGCGCACGTGCATGCCCCCACTCGAGACGAGGCCTGACTCCCCTGGGGAGACTCCAGAAGTACCCAAAGATCCATGTCAGCCCCTGAGAGGAATCCTCGGTTCCGGCCCTGACTCCACACAAGTATTTTGGCCCCGGTATCGACGGGAAAGGAATCCCGAGAGGCCCCCTAGGAACTCGCAAGGGGACTGACCTTTCCTGAGGCCACCAGGGCGGGTTGCTGAGGTCCCCCTCGTAACTCGAGAACACCTGCCGCAACTCGAGAAAATCCAGGAAGTTCTCCCTTCCAGGCGAGATGAGGCTTATTTCCGATAAGGCGTCTGGAGACTAATGACACGGAACCTCTGGAACTTCGAAAGGGTCTTTCACACCCTTGCTGCAACTCAAGAAGTTCACCGCCATATCCGTCTCCACTCGAAAGGAAACATGATGGTCCCGCCCACATCCAGAGGAGCCCCGTTTGCCCCTCGTAGCTCGAGATGAGGGATCCTTTCCCTGCTATCAACGGGAAAGTATTTTCGGCCTTCCCGTCGCATCTCAAGAGGAGGCACTCTCAACAGGAAAGACGAGAGGAACTCCATGGTCGTACCACCATTCCAAGACTCCCCGAGATTTCTCTGTCCATTCCAGAGGAACCTCTTTGCCCTGCACTGGCTCATCTTTCACGCCGAGGATCGACTCACACCAGGGCGGCACGTGGGACAGCCCTGTGGGAAAGCCTCGAGGGAAAACCACAGATCCTTTGATCCACGTGACGGGAAGCGTGACATTGCTGCTACAGCCTGGAAGGAAAGCGCACGTGCATGCCCCCACTCGAGACGAGGCCTGTCTCCCCTGGCGAGACTCCAGATGTACCCAAAGATCCATATCAGCCCCTGAGAGGAATCCTCGGTTCCGGCCCTGACTCCACACAAGGTTTTTGGCCCCGGAATCGACGGGAGAGGAATCCCGAGAGGCCCCCTAGCAACTCGCATGGGGACTGGCGTCTCCTGAGGCCACCAGGGCGGGTCCCTGAGGTCCCCGTCGTAACTCGAGAACACCTGCCGCAACTCGAGAAAATCCAGGAAGTTCTCCCTTCCAGGCGAGATGAGGCCTATTTCCGATGAGGCGTCTGGAGACTAATGACACCTAACCTCTGGAACTTCAAAAGTGTCTTTCACACCCTTGCTGCAACTCAAGAAGTTCACCGCCATACCCGTCTCCACTCGAGAGGAAGCACGATGGTCCCGCCCACATCCAGAGGAGCCCCGTTTCCCCCTCGTAGCTCGAGATGAGGGATCCTTTCCCTGCTTTCAACGGGAAAGAATTCCCGGCGTTCCCGTCGCATCTCAAGAGGAGGCACTCTCAACAGGAAAGGCGAGAGGAACTCCATGGTCGTACCACCATTCCAAGAGTCCCCCAGATGTCTCAGTCCATTCCAGAGGAACCTCTTTGCCCTGCACTGGCTCATCTTTCACGCCGAGGATCGACTCACACCACGGTGGCACGTGGGACAGCCCTGTGGGAAAGCCTCGAGGGAAAGCCTCGAGGGAAAACCACAGATCGTTTGATCCACGCGACGGGAAGCGTGACATTGCTGCTACAGCCTGGAAGGAAAGCGCACGTGCATGCCCCCACTCGAGACAAGGCCAGACTCCCCTGGGGAGACTCCAGAAGTACCCAAAGATCCATGTCAGCCCCTGAGAGGAATCCTCGGTTCCGGCCCTGACTCCACCAAAGGGTTTTGGCCCCGGTATCGACGGAAGAGTAATCCCGAGAGGCCCCCTAGCAACTCGCATGGGGACTGGCCTCTCCTGAGGCCACCAGGGCGGGTCCCTGAGGTCCCCGTCGTAAGTCGAGAACACCTGCCGCAACTCGAGAAATCCAGGAAGTTCTCCCTTCCAGGCGAGATGAGGCCTATTTCCGATGAGGCGTCTGGAGACTAATGACACCTAAACTCTGGAACTTCGAAAGGGTCTTTCACACCCTTGCTGCAACTCAAGAAGTTCACCGCCATACCCGTGTCCACTCGAGAGGAAGCACGATGGTCCCGCCCACATCCAGAGGAGCACCGTTTCCCCCTCGTAGCTCGAGATGAGGGAACCTTTCCATGCTTTCAACGGGAAAGAATTCCCGGCGTTCCCGTCGCTTCTCAAGAGGAGGCACTCTCAACAGGAAAGGCGAGAGGAACTCCATGGTCGTACCACCATTCCAAGAGTCCCCCAGATGTCTCAGTCCATTCCAGAGGAACCTCTTTGCCCTGCACTGGCTCATCTTTCACGCCGAGGATCGACTCACACCACCGTGGCACGTGGGACAGCCCTGTGGGAAAGCCTCGAGGGAAAGCCTCGAGGGAAAACCACAGATCCTTTGATCCACGCGACGGGAAGCGTGACATTGCTGCTACAGCCTGGAAGGAAAGTGCACGTGCATGCCCCGACTCGAGACGAGGCCTGTCTCCCCTGGCGAGACTCCAGATGTACCCAAAGATCCATATCAGGCCCTGAGAGGAATCCTCGGTTCCGGCCCTGACTCCACACAAGGTTTTTGGCCACGGTATCGACGGGAGAGGAATCCCGAGAGGCCCCCTAGCAACTCGCATGGGGACTGGCGTCTCCTGAGGCCACCAGGGCGGGTCCCTGAGGTCCCCGTCGTAACTCGAGAACACCTGCCGCAACTCCAGAAAATCCAGGAAATTCTCCCTTCCAGGCGAGATGAGGCCTATTTCCGATGAGGCGTCTGGAGACTAATGACACCTAACCTCTGGAACTTCGAAAGGGTCTTTCACACCCTTGCTGCAACTCAAGAAGTTCACCGCCATACCCGTGTCCACTCGAGAGGAAGCACGATGGTCCCGCCCACATCCAGAGGAGCCCCGTTTCCCCCTGTAGCTCGAGATGAGGGATCCTTTCCCTGCTTTCAACGGGAAAGAATTCCCGGCGTTCCCGTCGCATCTCAAGAGGAGGCACTCTCAACAGGAAAGGCGAGAGGAACTCCATGGTCGTACCACCATTCCAAGAGTCCCCCAGATGTCTCAGTCCATTCCAGAGGAACCTCTTTGCCCTGCACTGGCTCATCTTTCACGCCGAGGATCGACTCACACCACGGTGGCACGTGGGACAGCCCTGTGGGAAAGCCTCGAGGGAAAACCACAGATCCTTTGATCCACGCGACGGGAACCGTGACATTGCTGCTACAGCCTGGAAGGAAAGCGCACGTGCATGCCCCCACTCGAGACGAGGCCTGACTCCCCTGGGGAGACTCCAGAAGTACCCAAAGATCCATGTCAGCCCCTGAGAGGAATCCTCGGTTCCGGCCCTGACTCCACACAAGTATTTTAGCCCCGGTATCGACGGGAGAGGAATCCCGAGAGGCCCCCTAGGAACTCGCAAGGGGACTGACCTTTCCTGAGGCCACCAGGGCGGGTTGCTGAGGTCCCCCTCGTAACTCGAGAACACCTGCCGCAACTCGAGAAAATCCAGGAAGTTCTCCCTTCCAGGCGAGATGAGGCCTATTTCCGATGAGGCGTCTGGAGACTAATGACACCTAAACTCTGGAACTTCGAAAGGGTCTTTCACACCCTTGCTGCAACTCAAGAAGTTCACCGCCATACCCGTCTCCACTCGAGAGGAAGCACGATGGTCCCGCCCACATCCAGAGGAGACCCGTTTCCCCCTTGGAGCTCGAGATGAGGGATCCATTCCCTGCTTTCAACGGGAAAGAATTCCCGGCGTTCCCGTCGCATCTCAAGAGGAGGCACTCTCAACAGGAAAGGCGAGAGGAACTCCATGGTCGTACCACCACTCCAAGAGTCCCCCAGATGTCTCAGTCCATTCCAGAGGAGCCTCTTTGCCCTGCACTGGCTCATCTTTCACGCCGATGATCGACTCACACCACGGTGGCACGTGGGACAGCCCTGTGGGAAAGCCTCGAGGGAAAGCCTCGAGGGAAAACCACAGATCCTTTGATCCACGCGACGGGAAGCGTGACATTGCTGCTACAGCCTGGAAGGAAAGCGCACGTGCATGCCCCCACTCGAGACGAGGCCTGACTCCCCTGGGGAGACTCCACAAGTACCCAAAGATCCATGTCAGCCCCTGAGAGGAATCCTCGGTTCCGGCCCGGACTCCACACAAGGTTTTTGGCCCCGGTATCGACAGGAGAGGAATCCTGAGAGGCCCCCTAGCAACTCGCAAGGGGACTGGCCTTTCCTGAGGCCACCAGGGCGAGTCCCTGATGTCCCCGTCGTAACTCGAGAACACCTGCCGCAACTCGAGAAACTTCAGGAAGTTCTCCCTTCCAGGCAAGATGAGGCCTATTTCCGATGAGGCGTCTGGAGACTAATGACACGGAACCTCTGGAACTTCGAAAGGGTCTTTCACACCCTTGCTGCAACTCAAGAAGTTCACCGCCATAACCGTCTCCACTCGAGAGGAAACATGATGGTCCCGCCCACATCCAGAGGAGCCCCGTTTGCCCCTCGTAGCTCGAGATGAGGGATCCTTTCCCTGCTATCAACGGGAAAGTATTTTCGGCGTTCCCGTCGCATCTCAAGAGGAGGCACTCTCAACAGGAAAGACGAGAGGAACTCCATGGTCGTACCACCATTCCAAGAGTCCCCCTGATGTTTCAGTCCATTCCAGAGGAACCTCTTTGCCCTGCGCTGGCTCATCTTTCATGCCGAAGATCGACTCACACCACGGTGGCACGTGGGACAGCCCTGTGGGATTGCCTCGAAGGAAAGCCTAGAGGGAAAACCACAGATCCTTTGATCCACGCGACGGGAAGCGTGATATTGCTGCTACAGCCTGGAAGGAAAGCGCACGTGCATGCCCCCACTCGAGACGAGGCCTGACTCCCCTGGGGAGACTCCAGAAGTACCCAAAGATCCATGTCAGCCCCTTAGAGGAATCCTCCGTTCCGGCCCTGATTCCACACAAGGTTTTTGGCCCCGGTATCGACTGGAGAGGAATCCCGAGAGGAACCCTAGCAACTCGCATGGGGAGTGGAGTTTCCTGAGGCCACCAGGGCTTGTCCCTGACGTCCCCGTCGTAACTCGAGAACACCTGCCGCAACTCGAGAAAATCCAGGAAGTTCTCCGTTCCGGGCGAGATGAGGCCTATTTCCGATGAGGCGTCTGGAGTCTAATGACAGCTAATCTCTGGGACTTCAAAAGGGTCTTTCACACCCATGCTGCAACTCAAGAAGTTCACAGCCATACCCGTCTCCACTCGAGAGGAAGCACGATGGTCCCGCCCACATTCAGAGGAGCCCCGTTTCCCCCTCGTAGCTCGAGATGAGGGATCCTTTCCCTGCTTTCAACAGGAAAGAATTCCCGGCGTTCCCGTCGCATCTCAAGAGGAGGAACTCTCAACAGGAAAGGCGAGAGGAACTCCATGGTCGTACCACCATTCCAAGAGGCCCCCAGAGGTCTCAGTCCATTCCAGAGGAACCTCTTTGCCCTGCACTGGCTCATCTTTCACGCCGAGGATCGACTCACACCACGGTGGCACGTGGGACAGCCCTGTGGGAAAGCCTCGAGGTAAAGCCTCGAGGGAAAACCACAGATCCTTTGATCCACGCTACGGGAAGCGTGACATTGGAGCTACAGCCTGGAAGGAAAGCGCACGTGCATGCCCCCACTCGAGACGAGGCCTGACTCCCCTGGGGAGACTCCAGAAGTACCCAAAGATCCATGTCAGCCCCTGAGAGGAATCCTCGGTTCCGGCCCTGACTCCCCACAAGTATTTTGGCCCCGGTATCGACGGAAGAGGAATCCCGAGAGGCCCCCTAGGAACTCGCAAGGGGACTGACCTTTCCTGAGGCCACCAGGGCGGGTTCCTGAGGTCCCCGTCGTAACTCGAGAACACCTGCCCCAACTCGAGAAAATCCAGGAAGTTCTCCCTTCCAGGCGAGATGAGGCCTATTTCCGATAAGGCGTCTGGAGACTAATGACACGGAACCTCTGGAACTTCGAAAGGGTCTTTCACACCCTTGCTGCAACTCAAGAAGTTCACCGCCATACCCGTCTCCACTCGAGAGGAAACATGATGGTCCCGCCCACATCCAGAGGAGCCCCGTTTGCCCCTCGTAGCTCGAGATGAGGGATCCTTTCCCTGCTATCAACGGGAAAGTATTTTCGGCGTTCCCGTCGCATCTCAAGAGGAGGCACTCTCAACAGGAAAGACGAGAGGAACTCCATGGTCGTACCACCATTCCAAGAGTCCCCGAGATTTCTCAGTCCATTCCAGAGGAACCTCTTTGCCCTGCACTGGCTCATCTTTCACGCCGAGGATCGACTCACACCACGGTGGCACGTGGGACAGCCCTGTGGGAAAGCCTCGAGGGAAAGCCTCGAGGGAAAACCACAGATCCTTTGATCCACGCGACGGGAAGCGTGACATTGCTGCTACAGCCTGGAAGGAAAGCGCACGTGCATGCTCCCACTCGAGACGAGGCCTGACTCCCCTGGGGAGACTCCACAAGTACCCAAAGATCCATGTCAGCCCCTGAGAGGAATCCTCGATTCCGGCCCTGACTCCACACAAGGTTTTTGGCCCCGGTATCGACGGGAGAGGAATCCCGAGAGGCCCCCTAGCAACTCGCATGGGGACTGGCCTCTCCTGAGGCCACCAGGGCGGGTCCCTGAGGTCCCCGTCGTAACTCGAGAACACCTGCCGCAACTCGAGAAAATCCAGGAAGTTCTCCCTTCCAGGCGAGATGAGGCCTATTTCCGATGAGGCGTCTGGAGACTAATGACTCCTAAACTTTGGAACTTCGAAAGGGTCTTTCACACCCTTGCTGCAACTCAAGAAGTTCACCGCCATACCCGTCTCCACTCGAGAGGAAGCACGATGGTCCCGCCCACATCCAGAGGAGACCCGTTTCCCCCTTGGAGCTCGAGATGAGGGATCCATTCCCTGCTTTCAACGGGAAAGAATTCCCGGCGTTCCCGTCGCATCTCAAGAGGAGGCACTCTCAACAGGAAAGGCGAGAGTAACTCCATGGTCGTACCACCATTCCAAGAGTCCCCCAGATGTCTCAGTCCATTCCAGAGGAGCCTCTTTGCCCTGCACTGGCTCATCTTTCACGCCGATGATCGACTCACACCACGGTGGCACGTGGGACAGCCCTGTGGGAAAGCCTCGAGGGAAAGCCTCGAGGGAAAACCACAGATCCTTTGATCCACGCGACAGGAAGCGTGACATTGCTGCTACAGCCTGGAAGGAAAGCGCACGTGCATGCCCCCACTCGAGACGAGGCCTGACTCCCCTGGGGAGACTCCACAAGTACCCAAAGATCCATGTCAGCCCCTGAGAGGAATCCTCGGTTCCGGCCCTGACTCCACACAAGGTTTTTGGCCCCGGTATCGACGGGAGAGGAATCCCGAGAGGCCCCCTAGCAACTCGCATGGGGACTGGCCTCTCCTGAGGCCACCAGGGCGGGTCCCTGAGGTCCCCGTCGTAACTTGAGAACACCTGCCGCAACTCGAGAAAATCCAGGAAGTTCTCCCTTCCAGGCGAGATGAGGCCTATTTCCGATGAGGCGTCTGGAGACTAATGACACCTAAACTCTGGAACTTTGAAAGGGTCTTTCACACCCTTGCTGCAACTCAAGAAGTTCACCGCCATACCCGTCTCCACTCGAGAGGAAGCACGATGGTCCCGCCCACATCCAGAGGAGACCCGTTTCCCCCTCGGAGCTCGAGATGAGGGATCCATTCCCTGCTTTCAACGGGAAAGAATTCCCGGCGTTCCCGTCGCATCTCAAGAGGAGGCACTCTCAACAGGAAAGGCGAGAGGAACTCCATGGTCGTACCACCATTCCAAGAGTCCCCCAGATGTCTCAGTCCATTCCAGAGGAGCCTCTTTGCCCTGCACTGGCTCATCTTTCACGCCGAGGATCGACTCACACCACGGTGGCACGTGGGACAGCCCTGTGGGAAAGCCTCGAGGTAAAGCCTCGAGGGAAAACCACAGATCCTTTGATCCACGCGACGGGAAGCGTGACATTGCTGCTACAGCCTGGAAGGAAAGCGCACGTGCATGCCCCCACTCGAGACGAGGCCTGACTCCCCTGGGGAGACTCCACAAGTACCCAAAGATCCATGTCAGCCCCTGAGAGGAATCCTCGGTTCCGGCCCTGACTCCACACAAGGTTTTTGGCCCCGGTATCAAAGGGAGAGGAATCCCGAGAGGCCCCCTAGCAACTCGCATGGGGACTGGCCTCTCCTGAGGCCAACAGGGCGGGTCCCTGAGGTCCCCGTCGTAAGTCGAGAACACCTGCCGCAACTCGAGAAAATCCAGGAAGTTCTCCCTTCCAGGCGAGATGAGGCCTATTTCCGATGAGGCCTCTGGAGACAAATGACACCTAACCTCTGGAACTTCGAAAGGGTCTTTCACACCCTTGCTGCAACTCAAGAAGTTCACCGCCGTACCCGTCTCCACTCGAGAGGAAGCACGATGGTCCCGCCCACATCCAGAGGAGCCCCGTTTCCCCCTCGTAGCTCGAGATGAGGGATCCTTTCCCTGCTTTCAACGGGAAAGAATTCCCGGCGTTCCCGTCGCATCTCAAGAGGAGGCACTCTCAACAGGAAAGGCGAGAGGAACTCCATGGTCGTACCACCATTCCAAGAGTCCCCCAGATGTCTCAGTCCATTCCAGAGGAGCCTCTTTGCCCTGCACTGGCTAATCTTTCACGCCGAGGATCGACTCACACCATGGTGGCACGTGGGACAGCCCTGTGGGAAAGCCACGAGGGAAAGACTCGAGGGAAAACCACAGATCCTTTGATCCATGCGACGGGAAGCGTGACATTGCTGCTACAGCCTGGAAGGAAAGCGCACGTGCATGCCCCCACTCTAGACGAGGCCTGACTCCCCTGGGGAGACTCCAGAAGTACCCAAAGATCCATGTCAGCCCCTGAGAGGAATCCTCGGTTCCGGCCCTGACTCCACACAAGGTTTTTGGCCCCGGTATCGACGGGAGAGGAATCCCGAGAGGCCCCCTAGCAACTCGCATGGGGACTGGCCTCTCCTGAGGCCACCAGGGCGGGTCCCTGAGGTCCCCGTCGTAACTCGAGAACACCTGCCGCAACTCGAGAAAATCCAGGAAGTTCTCCCTTCCAGGCGAAATGAGGCCTATTTCCGATGAGGCCTCTGGAGACAAATGTCACCTAACCTCTGGAACTTCGAAAGGGTCTTTCACACCCTTGCTGCAACTCAAGAAGTTCACCGCCGTACCCGTCTCCACTCGAGAGGAAGCACGATGGTCCCGCCCACATCCAGAGGAGCCCCGTTTCCCCCTCGTAGCTCGAGATGAGGGATCCTTTCCCTGCTTTCAACGGGAAAGAATTCCCGGCGTTCCCGTCGCATCTCAAGAGGAGGCACTCTCAACAGGAAAGGCGAGAGGAACTCCATGGTCGTACCACCATTCCAAGAGTCCCCCAGATGTCTCAGTCCATTCCAGAGGAGCCTCTTTGCCCTGCACTGGCTCATCTTTCACGCCGAGGATCGACTCACACCACGGTGGCACGTGGGACAGCCCTGTGGGAAAGCCTCGAGGGAAAGCCTCGAGGGAAAACCACAGATCCTTTGATCCACGCGACGGGAAGCGTGACATTGCTGCTACAGCCTGGAAGGAAAGCACACGTGCATGCCCCCACTCGAGACGAGGCCTGACTCCCCTGGGGAGACTCCACAAGTACCCAAAGATCCATGTCAGCCCCTGAGAGGAATCCTCGGTTCCGGCCCTGAGTCCCCACAAGGTTTTTGCGCCGGTATCGACGGGAGAGGAATCCCGAGAGGCCACCTAGCATCTCGCATGGGGTTTGGCCTCTCCTGAGGCCACCAGGGCGGGTCCCTGAGGTCCCCGTCGTAACTCGAGAACACCTGCCGCAACTCGAGAAAATCCAGGAAGTTCTCCTTTCCAGGCGAAATGAGGCCTATTTCCGATGAGGCGTCTGGAGACTAATGACACCTAACCTCTGGAACTTCGAAAGGGTCTTTCACACCCTTGCTGCAACTCAAGAATTTCACCGCCATACCCGTCTCCACTCGAGAGGAAGCACGATGGTCCCGCCCACATCCAGAGGAGCCCCGTTTCCCCCTCGTAGCTCGAGATGAGGGATCCTTTCCCTGCTTTCAACGGGAAAGAATTCCCGGCGTTCCCGTCGCATCTCAAGAGGAGGCACTCTCAACAGGAAAGGCGAGAGGAACTCCATGGTCGTACCACCATTCCAAGAGTCCCCCAGATGTCTCAGTCCAATCCAGAGGAACCTCTTTGCCCTGCACTGTCTCATCTTTCACGCCGAGAATCGACTCACACCACGGTGGCACGTGGGACAGCCCTGTGGGAAACCCTCGAGGGAAAACCACAGATCCTTTGATCCACGCGACGGGAACCGAGACATTGCTGCTACAGCCTGGAAGGAAAGCGCACGTTCATGCCCCCAACGAGACAAGGCCTGACTCCCCTGGGGAGACTCCAGAAGTACCCAAAGATCCATGTCAGCCCCTGAGAGGAATCCTCGGTTCCGGCCCTGACTCCACACAAGTTTTTTGGCCCCGGTATCGACAGGAGAGGAATCCTGAGAGGCCCCCGAGCAACTCGCATGGGGACTGGCCTTTCCTGAGGCCACCAGGGCGGGTCCCTGAGGTCCCCGTCGTAACTCGAGAAAATCCAGGAAGTTCTCCCTTCCAAGCGAGATGAGGCCTATTTCCGATGAGGCGTCTGGAGACTAATGACACGGAACCTCTGGAACTTCGAAAGGGTCTTTCACAACCTTGCTGCAACTCAAGAAGTTCACCGCCATAACCGTCTCCACTCGAGAGGAAACATGATGGTCCCGCCCACATCCAGAGGAGCCCCGTTTGCCCCTCGTAGCTCGAGATGAGGGGTCCTTTCCCTTCTATCATTGCGAAAGTATTTTCGGCGTTCCCGTCGCATCTCAAGAGGAGGCACTCTCAACAGGAAAGACGAGAGGAACTCCATGGTCGTACCACCATTCCAAGAGTCCCCAAGATTTCTCAGTCCATTCCAGAGGAACCTCTTTGTCCTGCACTGGCTCATCTTTCACGCCGAGGATCGACTCACACCACGGTGGCACATGGGACAGCCCTGTGGGAAAGCCTCGATTGAAAACCACAGATCCTTTGATCCACGCGACGGGAAGAGTGACATTGCTGCTACAGCCTGGAAAGAAAGCGCACGTGCATGCCCCCACTCGAGACGAGGTCTGACTCCCCTGGGGAGACTCCAGAAGTACCCCAAGATCCATGTCAGCCCTGAGAGGAATCCTCGGTTCCGGCCCTGACTCCACACAAGGTTTTTGGCCCCGGTATCAACGGGAGAGGAATCCGGAGAGGCCCCCTAGCACCTCGCATGGGGACTGGCCTTTCCTGAGGCCACCAGGCCGGTCCCTGAGGTCCCCGTCGTAACTCGAGAACACCTGCCGCAACTCGAGAAAATCCAGGAAGTTCTCCCTTCCAGGCGAGATGAGGCCTATTTCCGATGAGGCGTCTGGAGACTAATGACACCTAACCTCTGGAACTTCGAAAGGGTCTTTCACACCCTTGCTGCAACTCAAGTAGTTCACCGCCATACCCGTCTCCACTCGAGAGGAAGCACGATCGTCCCACCCACAACCAGAGGAGGCCCGTTTCCCCCTCGAGCTCAAGATGAGGGATCCTTTCCCTGCTTTAAATGGGAAAGAATTCCGGGGTTCCTGTCGCATCTCAAGAGGAGGCACTCTCAACAGGAAAGGCAAGAGGAACTCCATGGTCGTACCACCATTCCAAGAGACACCAGATGTCTCAGTCCATTCCAGAGGAACCTCTTTGCCCTGCACTGGCACATCTTTCACGCCGAGGATCGACTCACACCACGGTGGCACGTGGGACAGCCCTGTGGGAAAGCCTCGAGGGTAAACCACAGATCCCTTGATCCACGCGACGGGAAGCGTGACATTGCTGCTACAGCCTGGAAGGAAAGCGCACGTGCATGCCCCCACTCGAGACGAGGCCTGACTCCCCTGGGGAGACTCCAGAAGTACCCAAAGATCCATGTCAGCCCCTGAGAGGAATCCTCGGTTCCGGCCCTGACTCCACACAAGGTTTTTGGCCCCGGTATCTTCGGGAGAGGAATCCCGAGAGGCCCCCAAGAAACTAGCATGGGGACTGGCCGTTCTTGAGGCCACCAGGGCGGGTCCCTGAGGTCCCCGTCGTAACTCGAGAACACCTGCCGCAACTCGAGAAAATCCAGGAAGTTCTCCCTTCCAGGCGAGATGAGGCCTATTTCCGATGAGGCGTCTGGAGACTAATGACACCTAACCTCTGGAACTTCGAAAGGGTCTTTCACACCCTTGCTGCAACTCAAGAAGTTCACCACCATACCCGTCTCGACTCGAGAGGAAGCACGATGGTCCCGCCCACATCCAGAGGAGCCCCGTTTCCCCCTCGTAGCTCGAGATGAGGGATCCTTTCCCTGCTTTCAATGGGAAAGAATTCCCGGCGTTTCCGTCGTATCTCAAGAGGAGGCACTCTCAACAGGAAAGGCGAGAGGAGCTCCATGGTCGTACCACCATTCCAAGAGTCCCCCAGATGTCTCAGTCCATTCCAGAGGAACCTCTTTGCCCTGTACTGGCTCATCTTTCACGCCGAGGATCGACTCACACCTCGGTGGCACGTGGGACAGTCCTGTGGGAAAACCTCGAGGGAAAGCCTCGAGGGAAAACCACAGATCCTTTGATCCACGCCACGGGAAGCATGACATTGCTGCTACAGCCTGGAAGGAAAGCGCACGTGCATGCCCCCACTCGAGACGAGGCCTGACTCTCCTGGGGAGACTCCAGAAGTACCCAAAGATCCATATCAGCCCCTGAGAGGAATCCTCGGTTCCGGCCCTGACTCCACACAAGGTTTTTGGCCCCGGTATCGACGGGAGAGGAATCCCGAGAGGCCCCCTAGCAACTAGCATGGGGACTGGCCGTTCCTGAGGCCACCAGGGCGGGTCCCTGAGGTCCCCGTCGTAACTCGAGAACACCTGCCGCAATTCGAGAAAATCCAGGAAGTTCTCCCTTCCAGGCGAGATGAGGCCTATTTCCGATGAGGCGTCTGGAGACTAATGACACCTAACCTCTGGAACTTCGAAAGGGTCTTTCACACCCTTGCTGCAACTCAAGAAGTTCACCGCCATACCCGTGTCGACTCGAGAGGAAGCATGATGGTCCCGCCCACATCCAGAGGAGCCCCGTTTCCCCCTCGTAGCTCGAGATGAGGGATCCTTTCCCTGCTTTCAACGGGAAAGAATTCCCGGTGTTCCCATCGCATCTCAAGAGGAGGCACTCTCAACAGGAAAGGCGAGAGGAACTCCATGGTCGTACCACCATTCCAAGAGTCCCCCAGATGTCTCAGTCCATTCCAGAGCAAACTCTTTGCCTTGCACTGGCTCATCTTTCATGCCGAGGATCGAATCACACCACGTTGGCACGTGGGAGAGCCCTGTGGGAAAGCCTCAAGGGAAAGCCTGGAGGGAAATCCACAGATCCTATGATCTACGCGACGGGAAGAGTGTCTTTGCTGCTTCAGCCTGGAAGGAAAGCGCACGTGCATGCCACCACTCGAGTCGAAGCCTGACTCCCCTCGGGAGACTCCAGAAAGACCCAAAGATCCATGTCAGCCCCTGAGAGTAATCCTCGGTTCCGGCCCTCACTCCACACAAGGATTTTGGTCCAGGTATCGACGGGAGAGGAATACCGAGAGGCAACCTAGCAACTCACATGAGGACTGGCCTTTCCTGAGGCCACCATGGCGGGTCCCTGAGGTCCCCGTCGTAACTCGAGAACACCTGCTGCAACTCGAGAAAATCCAGGAAGTTCTCCCTTCCAGGCGAGATGAGGCCTATTTCCGATGAGGCGTCTTGAGACTAATGACACCTAACTTCTGGAACTTCGAAAGGGTCTTTCACACCCTTGCTGCAACTCAAGAAGTTCACCGCCATACCCGTCTCCACTCGAGAGGAAGCACGATCGTCCCACCCACAACCAGAGGAGCCCCGTTTCCCCCTCGTAGCTCGAGATGAGGGATCCTTTCCCTGCTTTCAATGGGAAATAATTCCCGGTGTTCCCGTCGCATCTCAAGAGGAGGCACTCTCAACAGGAAAGACGAGAGGAACTCCATGGTCGTACCACCATTCCAAGAGTCCCCCAGATGTCTCAGTCCATTCCAGAGCAACATCTGTGCCCTGCACAGGCTCATCTTTCACGCCGAGGATCGACTCACACCACGGTGGCACGTGGGACAGCCCTGTGGGAAAGCCTAGAGGGAAAACCACAGATCCTTTGATCCACACGACGGGAAGCGTGACATTGCTGCTACAGCCTGGATGGAAAGCGCACGTGCATGCCCCCACTCGAGACGAGGCCTGACTCCCCTCGGGAGACTCCAGAAAGACCCAAAGATCCATGTCAGCCCCTGAGAGGAATCCTCGGTTCCGGCCCTGACTCCACACAAAGTTTTTGGCCCCGGTATCGACGGGAGACGAATCCCGAGAGGCCCCCTAGCACCTCGCATGGGGACTGGCCTTTCCTGAGGCCACCAGGCCGGTCCCTGAGGTCCCCGTCGTAACTCGAGAACACCTGCCGCAACTCGAGAAAATCCAGGAAGTTCTCCCTTCCAGGCGAGATGAGGCCTATTTCCGATGAGGCGTCTGGACACTAATGACACCTAACCTCTGGAACTTCGAAAGGGTCTTTCACACCCTTGCTGCAACACAAGAAGTTCACCGCCATACCCGTGTCGACTCGAGAGGAAGCATGATGGTCCCGCCCACATCCAGAGGAACCCCGTTTCCCCCTCGTAGCTCGAGATGAGGGATCCTTTCCCTGCTTTCAACGGGAAAGAATTCCCGGCGTTCCCGTCACATCTCAAGAGGAGACACTCTCAACAGGAAAGGCGAGAGGAACTCCATGGTCGTACCACCATTCCAAGAGTCCCCCAGATGTCTCAGTCCATTCCAGAGGAACCTCTTTGCCCTGCACTGGCTCATCTTTCACGCCGAGGATCGACTCACACCACGGTGGCACGTGGGACAGCCCTGTGGGAAAGCCTCGAGGGAAAGCCTCGAGGGAAAACCACAGATCCCTTGATCCATGCGACGGGAAGCGTGACATTGCTGCTACAGCCTGGAAGGAAAGCGCACGTGCATGACCCCACTCGAGACGAGGCCTGACTCCCCTGGGGAGACTCCAGAGGTACCCAAAGATCCATGTCCGCCCCTGAGAGGAATCCTCGGTTCCGGCCCTGACTCCACACAAGGTTTTTGGCCCCGGTATCGACGGGAGAGGAATCCCCAGAGGCCCCCTAGCAACTCGCATGGGGACTGGCCTTTACTGAGGACACCAGGGCGTGTCCCTGAGGTCCCCGTCGTAACTCGAGAACACCTGCCGCAACTCGAGAAAATCCAGGAAGTTCTCCCTTCCAGGCGAGATGAGGCCTATTTCCGATGAGGCGTCTGGAGACTAATGACACCGAAACTCTGGAACTTCGAAAGGGTCTTTCACACCCTTGCTGCAACTCAAGAAGTTCACCGCCATACCCGTCTCCACTCGAGAGGAAACACGATGGTCCCGCCCACATCCAGAGGAGCCCCGTTTCCCCCTCGGTGCTCGAGATGAGGGATCCTTTCCCTGTTATCAACGGGAAAGAAATCCCAGCGTTCCCGTCGCATCTCAAGATTAGGCACTCTCAACAGGAAAGATGAGAGGAACTCCATGGTCGTACCACCATTCCAAGAGTCCCCGAGATTTCTCAGGCCATTCCAGAGGAAACTCTTTGCCCTGCACTGGCTCATCTTTCACGCCGAGGATCGACTCACACCACGGTGGCACGTGGGACAGCCCTGTGGGAAAGCCTCGAGGGTAAACCACAGATCCTTTGATCCACGCGACGGGAAGCGTGACATTGCTGCTAAAGCCTGGAAGGAAAGCGCACGTGCATGCCCCCACTCGAGACGAGGACTGACTCCCCTGGGGAGACTCCAGAAGTACCCCAAGATCCATGTTCGCCCCTGAGAGGAATCCTCGGTTCCGGCCCTGACTCCACACAAGGTTTTTGGCCCCGGTATCGACGGGAGAGGAATCCCGAGAGGCCCCCTAGCACCTCGCATGGGGACTGGCCTTTCCTGAGGCCACCAGGCCGGTCCCTGAGGTCCCCGTCGTAACTGGAGAACACCTGCCGCAACTCGAGAAAATCCAGGAAGTTCTCCCTTCCAGGCGAGATGAGGCCTATTTCCGATGAGGCGTCTGGACACTAATGACACCTAACCTCTGGAACTTCGAAAGGGTCTTTCACACCCTTGCTGCAACACAAGAAGTTCACCGCCATACCCGTGTCGACTCGAGAGGAAGCATGATGGTCCCGCCCACATCCAGAGGAGCCCCGTTTCCCCCTCGTAGGTCGAGATGAGGGATCCTTTCCCTGCTTTCAACGGGAAAGAATTCCCGGCGTTCCCGTCACATCTCAAGAGGAGGCACTCTTAACAGGAAAGGCGAGAGGAACTCCATGGTCGTACCACCATTCCAAGAGTCCCCCAGATGTCTCAGTCCATTCCAGAGGAACCTCTTTGCCCTGCACTGGCTCATCTTTCATGCCGAGGATCGAATCACACCACGGTGGCACGTGGGACAGCCCTGTGGGAAAACCTCAAGGGAAAGCCTCGATTGAAATCCACAGATCCTTTGATCCACGCGACGGGAAGCGTGACATTGCTGCTACAGCCTGGAAGGAAAGCGCACGTGCATGCCCCCACTCGAGACGAGGCCTGACTCCCCTGGGGAGACTCCAGAAGTACCCCAAGATCCATGTCAGCCCTGAGAGGAATCCTCGGTTCCGGCCCTGACTCCACACAAGGTTTTTGGCCCCGGTATCGACGGAAGAGGAATCCCGAGAGGCCCCCTAGCAACTCGCATGGGGACTGGCCTTTCCTGAGGCCACCAGGCCGGTCCCTGAGTTCCCCGTCGTAACTGGAGAACACCTGCCGCAACTCGAGAAAATCCAGGAAGTTCTCCCTTCCAGGCGAGATGAGGCCTATTTCTGATGAGGCGTCTGGAGACTAATGACACCTAACCTCTGGAACTTCGAAAGGGTCTTTCACACCCTTGCTGCAACTCAAGTAGTTCACCGCCATACCCGTCTCCACTCGAGAGTTAACACGATCGTCCCACCCATAACCAGAGGAACCCCGTTTCCCCCTCGTAGCTCAAGATGAGGGATCCTTTCCCTGCTTTAAATGGGAAAGAATTCCGGGGTTCCCGTCGCATCTCAAGAGGAGGCACTCTCAACAGGAAAGGCAAGAGGAACTCCATGGTCGTAACACCATTCCAAGAGTCCCCCAGATGTCTCAGTCCATTCCAGAGGAACCTCTTTGCCCTGTACTGGCTCATCTTTCACGCCGAGGATCAACTCACACCACGGTGGCACGTGGGACAGCCCTGTGGGAAAGCCTCTAGGGAAAGCCTCGAGGGAAAACCACAGAACCCTTGATCCACGCGACGGGAAGCGTGACATTGCTGCTACAGCCTGGAAGGAAAGCGCACGTGCATGCCCCCACTCAAGACGAGGCCTGACTCCCCTGGGGAGACTCCAGAAGTACCCAAAGATCCATGTCAGCCCCTGAGAGGAATCCTCGGTTCCGGCCCTGACTCCACACAAGGTTTTTGGCCCGGGTATCTACGGGAGAGGAATCCCGAGAGGCCCCCTAGCAACTCGCATGGGGACTGGCCTCACCTGAGGCCACCAGGGCGGGTCCCTGAGGTCCCCGTCGTAACTCGAGAACACCTGCCGCAACTCGAGAAAATCCAGGAAGTTCTCCCTTCCAGGCGAGATGAGGCCTATTTCCGATGAAACGTCTGGAGACTAATGACACCGAACCTCTGGAACTTCGAAAGGGTCTTTCACACCCTTGCTGCAACTCAAGAAGTTCACCGCCATACCCGTTTCCACTCGAGAGGAAGCACGATGGTCCCGCCCACATCCAGAGGAGCCCCGTTTCCCCCTCGTAGCTCGAGATGAGGGATCCTTTCCCTGCTATCAACGGAAAAGAAATCCCAGCGTTCCCGTCGCATCTCAAGATGAGGCACTCTCAACAGGAAAGATGAGAGGAATTCCATGGTCGTATCACCATTCCAAGAGTCCCCGAGATTTCTCAGTCCATTCCAGAGGAAACTCTTTGCCCTGCACTGGCTCATCTTTCATGCCGAGGATCGACTCACACCACGGTGGCTCGTGGGACAGCCCTGTGGGAAAGCCTCGAGGGTAAACCACAGATCCTTTGATCCACGCGACGGGAAGCGTGACATTGCTGCTACAGCCTGGAAGGAAAGCGCACGTGCATGCCCCCACTCGAGACGAGGACTGACTCCCCTGGGGAGACTCCAGAAGTACCCCAAGATCCATGTCAGCCCCTGAGAGGAATCCTCGGTTCCGGCCCTGACTCCACACAAGGTTTTTGGCCCCGGTATCGACGGGAGAGGAATCCCGAGAGGCCCCCTATCACCTCGCATGGGGACTGGCCTTTCCTGAGGCCACCAGGCCGGTCCCTGAGGTCCCCGTCGTAACTGGAGAACACCTGCCGCAACTCGAGAAAATCCAGGAAGTTCTCCCTTCCAGGCGAGATGAGGCCTATTTCCGATGAGGCGTCTGGACACTAATGACACCTAACCTCTGGAACTTCGAAAGGGTCTTTCACACCCTTGTTGCAACACAAGAAGTTCACCGCCATACCCGTGTCGACTCGAGAGGAAGCATGATGGTCCCGCCCACATCCAGAGGAGCCCCGTTTCCCCCTCGTAGCTCGAGATGAGGGATCCTTTCCCTGCTTTCAACGGGAAAGAATTCCCGGCGTTCCCGTCACATCTCAAGAGGAGGCACTCTTAACAGGAAAGGCTAGAGGAACTCCATAGTCGTACCACCATTCCAAGAGTCCCCCAGATGTCTCAGTCCATTCCAGAGGAACCTCTTTGCCCTGTACTGGCTCATCTTTCACGCCGAGGATCGACTCACACCACGGTGGCACGTGGGACAGCCCTGTGGGAAAGCCTCGAGGGAAAGCCTCGAGGGAAAACCACAGATCCTTTGATCCACGCGACGGGAAGCATGACATTGCTGCTACAGCCAGGAAGGAAAGCGCACGTGCATGCCCCCACTCGAGACGAGGCCTGACTCCCCTGGGGAGACTCCAGAAGTACCCAAAGATACATGTCAGCCCCTGAGAGGAATCCTCGGTTCCGGCCCTGACTCCACACAAGGTTTTTGGCCCCGGTATCGACGGGAGAGGAATCCCGAGAGGCCCCCTAGCAACTAGCATGTGGACTGGCCGTTCCTGAGGCCACCAGGGCGGGTCCCTGAGGTCCCCGTCGTAACTCGAGAACACCTGCCGCAACTCGAGAAAATCCAGGAAGTTCTCCTTTCCAGGCGAAATGAGGCGTATTTCCGATGAGGCGTCTGGAGACTAATGACACCTAACCTCTGGAACTTCGAAAGGGTCTTTCACACCCTTGCTGCAACTCAAGATATTCACCGCCATACCCGTCTCCACTCGAGAGGAAGCACGATGGTCCCGCCCACATCCAGAGGAGCCCCGTTTCCCCCTCGTAGCTCGAGATGAGGGATCCTTTCCCTGCTTTCAACGGGAAAGAATTCCTGGCGTTCCCGTTGCATCTCAAGAGGAGGCACTCTCAACAGGAAAGGCAAGAGGAACTCCATGGTCGTACCACCATTCCAAGAGTCCCCCAGATGTCTCAGTCCATTCCAGAGGAACCTCTTTGCCCTGCACTGGCTCATCTTTCACGCCGAGGATCGACTCACACCACGGTGGCACGTGGGACAGCCCTGTGGGAAAGCCTCGAGGGAAAGCCTCGAGGGAAAACCACAGATCCTTTGATCCACGCCACGGGAAGCGTGACATTGCTGCTACAGCCTGGAAGGAAAGCGCACGTGCATGCCCCCACTCGAGACGAGGCCTGACTCCCCTGGGGAGACTCCAGAAGTACCCAAAGATACATGTCAGCCCCTGAGAGGAATCCTCGTTTCCGGCCCTGACTCCACACAAGCTTTTTGGCCCCGGTATCGACGGGAGAGGAATCCCGAGAGACCCCCTAGCAACTCGCATGGGGACTGGCCTCTCCTGAGGCCACCAGGGCGGGTCCCTGAGGTCCCCGTCGTAACTCGAGAACACCTGCCGCAACTCGAGAAAATCCAGGAAGTTCTCCCTTCCAGGCGAGATGAGGCCTATTTCCGATGAGGCGTCTGGAGACTAATGACACCTTACCTCTGGAACTTCAAAAGGGTCTTTCACAGCCTTGCTGCAACTCAAGAAGTTCACCACCAGAACCGTCTCCACTAGAGAGGAAGCACGATGGTCCCGCCCACATCCAGAGGAGCCCCGTTTCCCCCTCGTAGCTCGAGATGAGGGATCCTTTCCCTGCTTTCAACGGGAAAGAATTCCCGGCGTTCCCGTCGCATCTCAAGTGGAGGCACTCTCAACAGGAAAGGCGAGAGGAACTCCATGGTCGTACCACCATTCCAAGAGTCCCCCAGATGTCTCAGTCCATTCCAGAGGAAACTCTTTGCCCTGCACTGGCTCATCTTTCACGCCGAGGATCGACTCACACCACGGTGGCACGTGGGACAACCCTGTGGGAAAGCCTCGAGGGAAAGCCTCGAGGGAAAACCACAGATCCTTTGATCCACGCGACGGGAAGCGTGACATTGCTGCTACAACCTGGAAGGAAAGCGCACGTGCATGCCCCCACTCGAGACGAGGCCTGACTCCACTGGGGAGACTCCAGAAGTACCCAAAGATCCATGTCAGCCCCTGAGAGGAATCCTCGGTTCCGGCCCTGACTCCACACAAGGTTTTTGGCCCCGGTATCGACGGGAGAGGAATCCCGAGAGGCCCCCTAGCAACTCGCATGGGGACTGGCCTCTCCGGAGGCCACCAGGGCGGGTCCCTGAGGTCCCCGTCGTAACTCGAGAACACCTGCCGCAACTCGAGAAAATCCAGGAAGTTCTCCCTTCCAGGCGAGATGAGGCCTATTTCCGATGAGGCCTCTGGAGACTAATGACACCAAACCTCTGGAACTTCGAAAGGGTCTTTCACACCCTTGCTGCAACTCAAGAAGTTCACCGCCATACCCGTCTCCACTCGAGAGGAAGCACGATGGTCCCGCCCACATCCAGAGGAGCCCCGTTTCCCCCTCGTAGCTCGAGATGAGGGATCTTTTCCCTGCTTTCAACGGGAAAGAATTCCCGGCGTTCCCGTCGCATCTCAAGAGGAGGCACTCTCAACAGGAAAGGCGAGAGGAACTCCATGGTCGTACCACCATTCCAAGAGTCCCCCAGATGTCTCAGTCCATTCCAGAGGAACCTCTTTGCCCTGCATTGGCTCATCTTTCACGCCGAGGATCGACTCACACCACGGTGGCACGTGGGACAGCCCTGTGGGAAAGCCTCGAGGGAAAGCCTCGAGGGAAAACCACAGATCCTTTGATCCACGCGACGGGAAGCGTGACATTGCTGCTACAGCCTGGAAGGAAAGCGCACGTGCATGCCCCCACTCGAGACGAGGCCTGACTCCCCTGGGGAGACTCCAGAAGTACCCAAAGATCCATGTCAGCCCCTGAGAGGAATCCTCGGTTCCGGCCCTGACTCCACACAAGCTTTTTGGCCCCGGTATCGACGGGAGAGGAATCCCGAGAGGCCCCCTAGCAACTCGCATGGGGACGGGCCTCTCCTGAGGCCACCATGGCGGGTCCCTGAGGTCCCCGTCGTAACTCGAGAACACCTGCCGCAACTCGAGAAAATCCAGGAAGTTCTCCCTTCCAGGCGAGATGAGGCCTATTTCCGATGAGGCGTCTGGAGACTAATGACACCTAACCTCTGGAACTTCGAAAGGGTCTTTCACACCCTTGCTGCAACTCAAGAAGTTCACCGCCATACCCGTCTCCACTAGAGAGGAAGCACGATGGTCCCGCCCACATCCAGAGGAGCCCCGTTTCCTCCTCGTAGCTCGAGATGAGGGATCCTTTCCCTGCTTTCAACGGGAAAGAATTCCCGGCGTTCCCGTCGCATCTCAAGAGGAGGCACTCTCAACAGGAAAGGCGAGAGGAACTCCATGGTCGTACCACCATTCCAAGAGTCCCCCAGATGTCTCAGTCCATTCCAGAGGAACCTCTTTGCCATGCACTGGCTCATCTTTCACGCCGAGGATCGACTCACACCACGGTGGCACGTGGGACAGCCCTGTGGGAAAGCCTCGAGGGAAAGCCTCGAGGGAAAACCACAGATCCTTTGATCCACGCGACGGGAAGCGTGACATTGCTGCTAAAGCCTGGAAGGAAAGCGCACGCGCATGCCCCCATTCGAGACGAGGCCTGACTCCCCTGGGGAGACTCCAGAAGTACCCAAAGATCCATGTCAGCCCCTGAGAGGAATCCTCGGTTCCGGCCCTGACTCCACACAAGGTTTTTGGCCCCGGTATCGACGGGAGAGGAATCCCGAGAGGCCCCCTAACAACTCGCATGGGGACTGGCCTCTCCTGAGGCCACCAGGGCGGGTCCCTGAGGTCCCCGTCGTAACTCGAGAACACCTGCCGCAACTCGAGAAAATCCAGGAAGTTCTCCCTTCCAGGCGAGATGAGGCCTATTTCCGATGAGGCGTCTGGAGACTAATGACACCTAACCTCTGGAACTTCGAAAGGGTCTTTCACACCCTTGCTGCAACTCAAGAAGTTCACCGACATACCCGTCTCCACTCGAGAGGAAGCACGATGGTCCCGCCCACATCCAGAGGAGCCCCGTTTCCCCCTCGTAGCTCGAGATGAGGGATCCTTTCCCTGCTTTCAACGGGAAAGAATTCCCGGCGTTCCCGTCGCATCTCAAGAGGAGGCACTCTCAACAGGAAAGGCGAGAGGAACTCCATGGTCGTACCACCATTCCAAGAGTCCCCCAGATGTCTCAGTCCATTCCAGAGGAACCTCTTTGCCCTGCACTGGCTCATTTTTCACGCCGAGAATCGACTCACACCACGGTGTCACGTGGGACAGCCCTGTGGGAAAGCCTCGAGGGAAAGCCTCGAGGGAAAACCACAGATCCTTTGATCCACGCGACGGGAAGCGTGACATTGCTGCTACAGCCTTTAAGGAAAGGGCACGTGCATGCCCCCACAGGAGACGAGGCCTGTCTCCCCTGGCGAGACTCCAGAAGTACCCAAAGATCCATATCAGTCCCTGAGAGGAATCCTCGGTTCCGGCCCTGACTCCACACAAGGTTTTTGGCCCCGGTATCGACGGGAGAGGAATCCCGAGGGGCCCCCTAGCAACACGCATAGGGACTGGCCTCTCCTGAGGCCAACAGGGCGGGTCCCTGAGGTCCCCGTCGTAACTCGAGAACACCTGCCGCAACTCGAGAAAATCAAGGAAGTTCTCCCTTCCAGGCGAGATGAGGCCTATTTCCGATGAGGCGTCTGGAGACTAATGACACCTAACCTCTGGAACTTCGAAAGGGTCTTTCACACCCTTGCTGCAACTCAAGAAGTTCACCGCCATACCGGTCTCCACTCGAGAGAAAGCACGATGGTCCCGCCCACATCCAGAGGAGCCCCGTTTCCCCCTCGTAGCTCGAGATGAGGGATCCTTTCCCTGCTTTCAACGGGAAAAAATTCCCGGCGTTCCCGTCGCATCTCAAGAGGAGGCACTCTCAACAGGAAAGGCGAGAGGAACTCCATGGTCGTACCACCATTCCATGAGTCCCCCAGATGTCTCAGTCCATTCCAGAGGAACCTCTTTGCCCTGCACTGGCTCATCTTTCACCCCGAGGATCGACTCACACCACGGTGGCACGTGGGACAGCCCTGTGGGAAAGCCTCGAGGGAAAACCACACATCATTTGATCCACGCGACGGGAAGCGTGACATTGCTGCTACAGCCTGGAAGGAAAGTGCACGTGCATGCCCCCACTCGAGACGAGGCCTGACTCCCCTGGGGAGACTCCAGAAGTACCCAAAGATCCATGTCAGCCCCTGAGAGGAATCCTCGGTTCCGGCCCTGACTCCTCACAAGGTTTTTGGCCCCGGTATCGACGGGAGAGGAATCCCGAGAGGCCCCCTAGAAACTCGCATAGGGACTGGCCTCTCCTGAGGCCACCAGGGCGGGTCCCTGAGGTCCCCGTCGTAACTCGAGAACACCTGCCGCAACTCGAGTAAATCCAGGAAGTTCTCCCTTCCAGGCGAGATGAGGCCTATTTCCGATGAGGCGTCTGGAGACTAATGACACCTTACCTCTGGAACTTCGAAAGGGTCTTTCACAGCCTTGCTGAAACTCAAGAAGTTCTCCACCATACCCATCTCCACTAGAGAGGAAGCACGATGGTCCCGCCCACATCCAGAGGAGCCCCGTTTCCCCCTCCTAGCTCGAGATGAGGGATCCTTTCCCTGCTTTCAACGGGAAAGAATTCCCGGCGTTCCCGTCGCATCCCAAGAGGAGGCACTCTCAACAGGAAAGGCGAGAGGAACTCCATGGTCGTACCACCATTCCAAGAGTCCCCCAGATGTCTCAGTCCATTCCAGAGGAACCTCTTTGCCCTGCACTGGCTCATCTTTCACGCCGAGGATCGACTCACACCACGGTGGCACGTGGGACAGCCCTGTGGGAAAGGCTCGAGGGAAAGCCTCGAGGGAAAACCACAGATCCTTTGATCCACGCGACGGGAAGCGTGACATTGCTGCTACAGCCTGGAAGGAAAGCGCACGTGCATGCCCCCACTCGAGACGAGGCCTGACTCCCCTGGGGAGACTCCAGAAGTACCCAAATATCCATGTCAGCCCCTGAGAGGAATCCTCGGTTCCGGCCCTGAATCCACACAAGGTTTTTGGCCCCGGTATCAACGGGAGAGGAATCCCGAGAGGCCCCCTAGCAACTCGCCTAGGGACTGGCCTCTCCTGAGGCCACCAGGGCGGGTCCCTGAGGTCCCCGTCGTAACTCGAGAACACCTGCCGCAACTCGAGAAAATCCAGGAAGTTCTCCCTTCCAGGCGAGATGAGGCCTATTTCCGATGAGGCGTCTGGAGACTAATGACACCTAACCTCTGGAACTTCGAAAGGGTCTTTCACACCCTTGCTGCAACTCAAGAAGTTCACCGCCATACCCGTCTCCACTAGAGAGGAAGCACGATGGTCCCGCCCACATCCAGAGGAGCCCCGTTTCCCCCTCGTAGCTCGAGATGAGGGATCCTTTCCCTGCTTTCAACGGGAAAGAATTCCCGGCATTCCCGTCGCATCTCAAGAGGAGGCACTCTCAACAGGAAAGGCGAGAGGAACTCCATGGTCGTACCACCATTCCAAGAGTCCCCCAGATGTCTCAGTCCATTCCAGAGGAACCTCTTTGCCCTGCACTGGCTCATCTTTCACGCCGAGGATCGACTCACACCACGGTGGCACGTGGGACATCCCTGTGGGAAAGCCTCGAGGGAAAACCACAGATCCTTTGATCCACGCGACGGGAAGCGTGACATTGCTGCTACAGCCTGGAAGGAAAGTGCACGTGCATGTCCCCACTCGAGACGAGGCCTGACTCCCCTGGGGAGACTCCAGAAGTACCCAAAGATCCATGTCAGCCCCTGAGAGGAATCCTCGGTTCCGGCCCTGACTCCACACAAGGTTTTTGGCCCCGGTATCGACGGGAGAGGAATCCCGAGAGGCCCCCTAGCAACTCGCATGGGGACTGGCCTCTCCTGAGGCCACCAGGGCGGGTCCCTGAGGTCCCCGTCGTAACTCGAGAACACCTGCCGCAACTCGAGAAAATCCAGGAAGTTCTCCCTTCCAGGCGAGATGAGGCCTATTTCCGATGAGGCGTCTGGAGACTAATGACACCTAACCTCTGGAACTTCGAAAGGGTCTTTCACACCCTTGCTGCAACTCAAGAAGTTCACCGCCATACCCGTCTCCACTCGAGAGGAAGCACGATGGTCCCGCCCACATCCAGAGGAGCCCCGTTTCCCCCTCGTAGCTCAAGATGAGGGATCCTTTCCCTGCTTTCAACGGGAAAGAATTCCCGGCGTTCCCGTCGCATCTCAAGAGGAGGCACTCTCAACAGGAAAGGCGAGAGGAACTCCATGGTCGTACCACCATTCCAAGAGTCCCCCAGATGTCTCAGTCCATTCCAGAGGAAACTCTTTGCCCTGCACTGGCTCATCTTTCACGCCGAGGATCGACTCACACCACGGTGGCACGTGGGACAGCCCTGTGGGAAAGCCTCGAGGGAAAGCCTCGAGGGAAAACCACAGATCCTTTGATCCACGCGACGGGAAGCGTGACATTGCTGCTAAAGCCTGGAAGGAAAGCGCACGCGCATGCCCCCATTCGAGACGGGGCCTGACTCCCCTGGGGAGACTCCAGAAGTACCCAAAGATCCATGTCAGACCCTGAGAGGAATCCTCGGTTCCAGCCCTGACTCCACACAAGGTTTTTGGCCCCGATATCGACGGGAGAGGAATCCCGAGAGGCCCCCTAACAACTCGAATGGGGACTGGCCTCTCCTGAGGCCACCAGGGCGGGTCCCTGAGGTCCCCGTCGTAACTCGAGAACACCTGCCGCAACTCGAGAAATCCAGGAAGTTCTCCCTTCCAGGCGAGATGAGGCCTATTTCCGATGAGGCGTCTGGAGACTAATGACACCTAACCTCTGGAACTTCGAAAGGGTCTTTCACACCCTTGCTGCAACTCAAGAAGTTCACCGCCATACCCGTCTCCACTCGAGAGGAAGCACGATGGTCCCGCCCACATCCAGAGGAGCCCCGTTTCCCCCTCGTAGCTCGAGATGAGGGATCCTTTCCCTGCTTTCAACGGGAAAGAATTCCCGGCGTTCCCGTCGCATCTCAAGAGGAGGCACTCTCAACAGGAAAGGCGAGAGGAACTCCATGGTCGTACCACCATTCCAAGAGTCCCCCAGATGTCTCAGTCCATTCCAGAGGAACCTCTTTGCCCTGCACTGGCTCATCTTTCACGCCGAGGATCGACTCACACCACGGTGGCACGTGGGACAGCCCTGTGGGAAAGCCTCGAGGGAAAGCCTCGAGGGAAAACCACAGATCCTTTGATCCACGCGACGGGAAGCGTGACATTGCTGCTACAGCCTGGAAGGAAAGCGCACGTGCATGCCCCCACTCGAGACGAGGCCTGACTCCACTGGGGAGACTCCAGAAGTACCCAAAGATCCATGTCAGCCCCTGAGAGGAATCCTCGGTTCCGGCCCTGACTCCACACAAGGTTTGTGGCCCCGGTATCGACGGGAGAGGAATCCCGAGAGGCCCCGTAGCAACTCGCATGGGGACTGGCCTCTCCTGAGGCCACCAGGGCGGGTCCCTGAGGTCCCCGTCGTAACTCGAGAACACCTGCCGCAACTCGAGAAAATCCAGGAAGTTCTCCCTTCCAGGCGAGATGAGGCCTATTTCCGATGAGGCCTCTGGAGACTAATGACACCAAACCTCTGGAACTTCGAAAGGGTCTTTCACACCCTTGCTGCAACTCAAGAAGTTCACCGCCATACCCGTCTCCACTCGAGAGGAAGCACGATGGTCCCGCCCACATCCAGAGGAGCCCCGTTTCCCCCTCGGAGCTCGAGATGAGGGATCCTTTCCCTGCTTTCAACGGGAAAGAATTCCCGGCGTTCCCGTCGCATCTCAAGAGGAGGCACTCTCAACAGGAAAGGCGAGAGGAACTCCATGGTCGTACCACCATTCCAAGAGTCCCCCAGATGTCTCAGTCCATTCCAGAGGAACCTCTTTGCCCTGCACTGGCTCATCTTTCACGCCGAGGATCGACTCACAACACGGTGGCACGTGGAACAGCCCTGTGGGAAAGCCTCGAGGGAAAGCCTCGAGGGAAAACCACAGATCCTTTGATCCACGCGACGGGAAGCGTGACATTGCTGCTACAACCTGGAAGGAAAGCGCACGTGCATGCCCCCACTCGAGACGAGGCCTGACTCCCCTGGGGAGACTCCAGAAGTACCCAAAGATCCATGTCAGCCCCTGAGAGGAATCCTCGGTTCCGGCCCTGACTCCACTCAAGGTTTTTGGCCCCGGTATCGACGGGAGAGGAATCCCGAGAGGCCCCCTAGCAACTCGCATGGGGACTGGCCTCTCCTGAGGCCACCAGGGCGGGTGCCTGAGTTCCCCGTCGTAACTTAAGAACACCTGCCGCAACTCGAGAAAATCCAGGAAGTTCTCCCTTCCAGGCGAGATGAGGCCTATTTCCGATGAGGCGTCTGGAGACTAATGACACCTAACCTCTGGAACTTTGAAAGGGTCTTTCACACCCTTGCTGCAACTCAAGAAGTTCTCCGCCATACCCGTCTCCACTCGAGAGGAAGCACGATGGTCCCGCCCACATCCAGAGGAGCCCCGTTTTCCCCTCGGTGCTCGAGATGAGGGATCCTTTCCCTGCTTTCAACGGGAAAGAATTCCCGTCGTTCCCGTCGCATCTCCAGAGGAGGCACTCTCAACAGGAAAGGCGAGAGGATCTCCATGGTCGTACCACCATTCCAAGAGTCCCCCAGATGTCTCAGTCCATTCCAGAGGAACCTCTTTGCCCTGCACTGGCTCATCTTTCACGCCGAGGATCGACTCACACCACGGTGGCACGTGGGACAGCCCTGTGGGAAAGCCTCGAGGGAAAACCACAGATCCTTTGATCCACGCGACGGGAAGCGTGACATTGCTGCTACAGCCTGGAAGGAAAGTGCACGTGCATGCCCCCACTCGAGACGAGGCCTGACTCCCCTGGGGAGACTCCAGAAGTACCCAAAGATCCATGTCAGCCCCTGAGAGGAATCCTCGGTTCCGGCCCTGACTCCACTCAAGGTTTTTGGCCCCGGTATCGACGGGAGAGGAATCCCGAGAGGCCCCCTAGCAACTCGCATGGGGACTGGCCTCTCCTGAGGCCACCAGGGCGGGTGCCTGAGTTCCCCGTCGTAACTTAAGAACACCTGCCGCAACTCGAGAAAATCCAGGAAGTTCTCCCTTCCAGGCGAGATGAGGCCTATTTCCGATGAGGCGTCTGGAGACTAATGACACCTAACCTCTGGAACTTTGAAAGGGTCTTTCACACCCTTGCTGCAACTCAAGAAGTTCTCCGCCATACCCGTCTCCACTCGAGAGGAAGCACGATGGTCCCGCCCACATCCAGAGGAGCCCCGTTTTCCCCTCGGTGCTCGAGATGAGGGATCCTTTCCCTGCTTTCAACGGGAAAGAATTCCCGTCGTTCCCGTCGCATCTCCAGAGGAGGCACTCTCAACAGGAAAGGCGAGAGGATCTCCATGGTCGTACCACCATTCCAAGAGTCCCCCAGATGTCTCAGTCCATTCCAGAGGAACCTCTTTGCCCTGCACTGGCTCATCTTTCACGCCGAGGATCGACTCACACCACGGTGGCACGTGGGACAGCCCTGTGGGAAAGCCTCGAGGGAAAGCCTCGAGGGAAAACCACAGATCCTTTGATCCACGCGACGGGAAGCGTGACATTGCTGCTACAGCCTGGAAGGAAAGCGCACGTGCATGCCCCCACTCGAGACGAGGCCTGACTCCACTGGGGAGACTCCAGAAGTACCCAAAGATCCATGTCAGCCCCTGAGAGGAATCCTCGGTTCCGGCCCTGACTCCACACAAGGTTTGTGGCCCCGGTATCGACGGGAGAGGAATCCCGAGAGGCCCCGTAGCAACTCGCATGGGGACTGGCCTCTCCTGAGGCCACCAGGGCGGGTCCCTGAGGTCCCCGTCGTAACTCGAGAACACCTGCCGCAACTCGAGAAAATCCAGGAAGTTCTCCCTTCCAGGCGAGATGAGGCCTATTTCCGATGAGGCCTCTGGAGACTAATGACACCAAACCTCTGGAACTTCGAAAGGGTCTTTCACACCCTTGCTGCAACTCAAGAAGTTCACCGCCATACCCGTCTCCACTCGAGAGGAAGCACGATGGTCCCGCCCACATCCAGAGGAGCCCCGTTTCCCCCTCGGAGCTCGAGATGAGGGATCCTTTCCCTGGTTTCAACGGGAAAGAATTCCCGGCGTTCCCGTCGCATCTCAAGAGGAGGCACTCTCAACAGGAAAGGCGAGAGGAACTCCATGGTCGTACCACCATTCCAAGAGTCCCCCAGATGTCTCAGTCCATTCCAGAGGAACCTCTTTGCCCTGCACTGGCTCATCTTTCACGCCGAGGATCGACTCACAACACGGTGGCACGTGGAACAGCCCTGTGGGAAAGCCTCGAGGGAAAGCCTCGAGGGAAAACCACAGATCCTTTGATCCACGCGACGGGAAGCGTGACATTGCTGCTACAACCTGGAAGGAAAGCGCACGTGCATGCCCCCACTCGAGACGAGGCCTGACTCCCCTGGGGAGACTCCAGAAGTACCCAAAGATCCATGTCAGCCCCTGAGAGGAATCCTCGGTTCCGGCCCTGACTCCACACAAGCTTTTTGGCCCCGGTATCGACGGGAGAGGAATCCCGAGAGGCCCCCTAGCAACTCGCATGGGGACTGGCCTCTCCTGAGGCCACCAGGGCGGGTCCCTGAGGTCCCCGTCGTAACTCGAGAACACCTGCCGCAACTCGAGAAAATCCAGGAAGTTCTCCCTTCCAGGCGAGATGAGGCCTATTTCCGATGAGGCCTCTGGAGACTAATGACACCTAACCTCTGGAACTTCGAAAGGGTCTTTCACACCCTTGCTGCAACTCAAGAAGTTCACCGCCATACCCGTCTCCACTCGAGAGGAAGCACGATGGTCCCGCCCACATCCAGAGGAGCCCCGTTTCCCCCTCGGAGCTCGAGATGATGGATCCTTTCCCTGCTTTCAACGGGAAAGTATTCCCGGCGTTCCCGTCGCATCTCAAGAGGAGGCACTCTCAACAGGAAAGGCGAGAGGAACTCCATGGTCGTACCACCATTCCAAGAGTCCCCCAGATGTCTCAGTCAATTCCAGAGGAACCTCTTTGCCCTGCACTGGCTCATCTTTCACGCCGAGGATCGACTCACAACACGGTGGCTCGTGGGACAGCCCTGTGGGAAAGCCTCGAGGGAAAGCCTCGAGGGAAAACCACAGATCCTTTGATCCACGCGACGGGAAGCGTGACATTGCTGCTACAGCCTGGAAGGAAAGCGCACGTGCATGCACCCACTCGAGACGAGGCCTGACTCCCCTGGGGAGACTCCAGAAGTACCCAAAGATCCATGTCAGCCCCTGAGAGGAATCCTCGGTTCCGGCCCTGACTCCACACAAGCTTTTTGGCCCCGGTATCGACGGGAGAGGAATCCCGAGAGGCCCCCTAGCAACTCGCATAGGGACTGGCCTCTCCTGAGGCCACCAGGGCGGGTCCCTGAGGTCCCCGTCGTAACTCGAGAACACCTGCCGCAACTCGAGAAAATCCAGGAAGTTCTCCCTTCCAGGCGAGATGAGGCCTATTTCCGATGAAGCGTCTGGAGACTAATGACACCTTACCTCTGGAACTTCCAAAGGGTCTTTCACAGCCTTGCTGCAACTCAAGAAGTTCACCACCATACCCTGCCGGAAGCCAGTGTGAGGAATCCCGCCCGTGACAAGGTCATGAGGAAGGAAGCTGACATACGCAAGGCGTGCTCAGACTTCAGGGACCCCTCTGGATATTCCTAAGCATGTACCCCAGCAAAAATCTGCTGGCTTTTGTGCTCTGCTTTTCCACTTTTCTGATATTCTCTGGAAAAAAGTCAATTCAGGGTTTTAGTCTTCTGCATTTGAAAGGGATGTTTCAGTTAAACCCCTCTGATAGCTCTCTAGTCTGCCTAACAGGTTCCCCAGACCTCTTACAGCTTGTGAATTGCTTACAGCCCCCCAACCGCGAGAGGCACAAAGCTTACAGCTTGTGAATTGCTTATAGCCCCCCAACCGCGGGAGGCACAAAGCTTAAAAGCATCTTAAAGATACAGAGCCTTTTCTAAAGAGTTAAAAATTATATTGGTAGAGGGTTTTCACTGTTGACTCAAGGATTGCTGCCAGACCTCCTTATTCTTTATCTTTTAGGCACCTGGAAGGATGTTAATGTAAGCAGGATGTAGAAAAAGATACATAGTAGTTTTGATGTTAGCAACACTAGACTTTTGAGTTAATTGCTTCTCTTTTGCTATAAATCACTGCACTCCCTCTACTTGTTATAAGTTGCTGTATCCTTGCTGTCTAAGAATGTAACTTTCTTTAGTGCTTTCCGAGAGTGGCACCAGACCTTGGGAAGATCAACACAAATAAGTCTTGTGGTTGACAAACCCTTATCAGAAAAAAGGCTGTAAAATGTTAATTGGCCCTTTTGGTTGGAAGATGATGTAAATTACCTAAGACTTGTGTATACAATTAGGTATGCAGAGAGAAAAGCCTGGTTTTGATAAGAGTCTGGACTGCTAACGCTGCATAACTTTGTGTTACCCATTGATCTCCATGTTTTATCAAAAGTATAAAAGGCCTTCTGAACAATAAAGGACGGGACCAGATTCTCAGACCAGTTTCTCGGACTAGTCTCGGCCTGGTTTCTTGGGAATCTGGCTCCCCCCGTGTCTCTCTCTCTCTCTCTTTTTCTCTCCCTTTTCTTCCCTCTGCTCTTTACTTTAATTTCAGGCTGAATTTCCATCTGGGGCGCGGAGGCTCGCCAGGTCTACTTATTTGCCCTGGTTATTAAGATCCGCGAGAAAGGGAGCTTAAGGCGAGGCACCCTTAGATATTCAAGCGGGCACCGGTGGCCCAACGTAGATGGTGCAAATTCCTTGTCTGGAATTTTATTGGTCTTCCGCGTAAACCAAGCTATTCAGCCCTCTTTCTCCACTTAATCTTCCTACTGCACTACAGTTTCTTAATCTAATCTTATATTAATAAATAAACAAGTCTTTCCACGCCAACGCCGTCCACCCTTCGAATTCCCTGGATCCACCGGGGCTGGACCCCGGCAAGTGGCGCCCGGAACAGGCTATTCGAAGGTAGGTTCCTCGGAGCAAAAGCTCCCCCCGGAGCACTCTCTGTAGCTCCCCCCGGAGCACTCTCTGTTGCTCCCCCCGGAGCACTCTCTGTTGCTCCCCCCCGGAGTGACTTAATCACTCCCCCCGGAGTACTTTCGGGTACTCCCCCAGTGTTGAGTGTTCGGGACGGCTAGGACCCCACTCAGGGTGCCGCGGACCCCCCTGTAGGATAGACAGGGTGAGGAGGAGTGGGAAGTGTTCAAGGGTTTAAGAGAAACCTGGTGCTCTAGAGGTTGAAAAGAAACCTGCTATCTTAGGGTTGAAAACAAAACCCCCCTCGCCAAAGGTAAAACCTTTTTGTTGAGGTAGACTTTTCTATAAGACTTAATTTTCTGACATGGGTAACAGTGAATCAAAAGAAAGACAGCTTTTTACAGGAGTAATCTTGCAGTTACTAACTAAACGAGGAATTAAAGTTAAAAAATCCAATATTCATTCATTTTTTTCCTTTGTACAAGAACAGTGTCCCTGGTTTCCAGAAGAAGGCACTGTTAACTTAGACACCTGGGAGAGAGTAGGAAAACAACTAAAAACTTACCATGCTGAACATGGCTCACAAAAGGTGCCTACTGACGCCTTTTCCTTCTGGAATATAATTAGGGACGCTCTAGACCCTGCCCCTGAATCTGAAAAGGTACATCTTAAAGAGGAAAGTGCAGAGAAAAAGGTATCTATCGAAGAGGAGAGTGATGAAAAGGAGGCTACACCTAACTATCGGCAGTTGAGTCAAATGATAGCTACAATGACTGCCCAAGAAAAGGTAATAGATAGAGATGACAAAAAAGAGCAGCTTTCAGATGAGGAAGATTTGGAAGAGGAAGTAAGTCAAGATCATTCTGATGAGGACTGGTCTTTATTAAATAAAGATGCTCCAAGGAGTTTAAGAGAAACTTCTCCAATTAGATTATCTGCTCCAAAGAGCTTAATAAAAACTTCCCCAACCAGACCACCTGCTTCCACAAATTCAAGAGAAATTTCCTTAATTAAGCCTTCTGCTTCCAGAGGCTCAAGACAAATGTCCCCCATCAGATTATATGCACCTGAGAGTTTAAGGCCAGATTCCCCAGATAAAACATCCGTAAGACCTAAACACAGAAAGGATAAAAAATTCCCAAAGTACGAAGAAAGTGACATAGGACACCCCTTGCCCCCCCCTCCCTATAAGGGTGAGGGGCCTCCACTAGAAGCTCCCCGAAGAAGAGTTTTCTCTAGCCCAGATGATGAACTTGATCCCCACCTTGAGGCTTGTTTCCCCATAATATTTGGTGGAAGTGGTGGGAGAACAGCCCCCCACTGGGAACCCATTCCAATGAAAATGATTAAAGAACTCAAACAGGCTTGTGCTTTGTATGGGCCTAAAGCCCCGTACACTGTATCATTGGTGGAAGCTTTAGCGGGCAGATGGATGACACCCCATGACTGGAAGACAGTCGCTAAAGCTTGTCTGTCTGGAGGTCAATATGTACTTTGGAGAACTGAATATGAAGATCTAGCCCAAAAACAGGCTGATGCTAACCAAAAATATGGCCCAAGATATATTATAAAAAATATGTTGGCAGGGACTAATGATTTTGGAACACTTAGAGATCAAATGGGATTAGATAAAACCACTTTAGATCAAGTAACCGCCTGCGCCCTTGGGGCTTGGCGTTTGTTGCCTGAAGGGAAAGAATCTACCTCTTCCTTCTCAAATGTTAAACAAAAACCAGAAGAGCCATATGAAGACTTTATATCAAGACTTGCAGAGGCAGTCAACAGAGTAATTTCCAACACTGAGGCAGCTAGTATATTGATAAAACAACTGGCATTTGAAAATGCTAATTCTACCTGCCAGGCCATTTTACGTCCTATTAAAAAAACTGGGGAAATAATAGATTATATCAGGCAATGTGCAGATGTAGGACCAGCGATGATGCAGGGCGTTGCCATAGCTGCAGCCATAAAGGGAAATTCTTACCAGCAGGCAGTACAGTCCTTTTTTACAAATAGAAATAACCCGTCAAAGAGTCATTCCAGTAGTCCAGGCCAGAATATTGGTTTATCCAAGGCCTGCTTCTCTTGCGGACGGGAAGGGCACCTTATGCGAGCTTGTCCCCAAAAAGCAGCCGGTTCTTCTCTGCCGAATTCTCCCTCCCCGGCTGTGCCTACTAATCTCCCTAGATCTCTCTGCCCTCGTTGTCAAAAAGGATATCACTGGGCAAAAGAATGTAGGTCACAATTCCATAGAAATGGAGCCTTTTTGGGCCCCGACCAGCAGTCGGGAAACGGATTGAGGGGCCAGCCTCAGGCCCCGACAACAATTGGGGCAGCCTCACTGAACCCATTCATTCCCTTCGTCCCATCGCAGAACTCATCAGAGCAACCCCAGGCAGCGCAGGACTGGACCTCAGTTCCACCACCTCAGCAATATTAACACCAGATAGCCCCACTGTAAAAATACCTACAGGAGTTAAAGGCCCATTACCAACAGGTTTAGTAGGAATTATACTAGGCAGAAGTTCCTTAGCTATGCAAGGTCTCACAATCATCCCTGGAGTAATTGACTCAGATTATACAGGAGAAATCCAGATAATGATTTCACCCCCAACTAAAACTTTCCAAATACATCAGGGACAAAGAATAGCCCAACTTTTGCTTTTGCCTTACCACACTGCAATTGGGCGCACAGCTACTCAAAATGAAAGGCAGGATAAAGGATTTGGGTCTAGTGATATGGTTTTTTGGATAACAGAAATTACTCAGAAACGTCCTATGAAGACTATCCTGATTAATGGCAAGTCTATTGTGGGGTTATTAGACACAGGAGCAGATGTTTCTTGCATTTCAGGAAAAGACTGGCCCAGCTCCTGGCCCACACATACTACTGAAAATAACTTGGTGGGGATAGGAAGAGCCCCCACAATAGCCAAAAGTGCAAAAATTTTAGATTGGCAATTTGAGGATACCCGTGGAACTTTCCAACCTTATGTCGTTCCTTCGCTCCCCCTTACCCTGTGGGGGAGGGACGTGCTATCTCAAATGGGAGTGTTACTTTTTAGCCCTGATGATAAAGTGACCTCTCAGATGTTGCAGATGGGCTATGATCCATCAAAAGGATTGGGTAAACAACAGACAGGAATAATTGAGCCAATTTGCCCAACTCCTCGCAAGCTACGTGCTGGATTGGGATATCCAAATTTATAATTGAGGCCATTGTTTTTGCTGCCGACCCCATCACATGGAAATCTCAAGATCCGGTGTGGGTAGAACAGTGGCCTCTGCATAAGGAAAAATTATTGGCAGCTAAAGCATTAATCTTTGAACAATTAGAATTGGGACATATTGAGCCCTCCAATAGCCCCTGGAACACTCCTATTTTTGTCATTAAGAAAAAATCTGGTAAATGGCGACTTTTACAGGATTTGAGAGCTATTAATGCCACCATGGAGGACATGGGGGCCTTACAGCCTGGGCTCCCTTCCCCAGTAGCCGTTCCAGAGGGATATAATATAATTGTTATTGATTTACAAGATTGTTTTTTCACTATTCCCTTAAATCCTGAGGATAAAAAGCGATTTGCCTTTAGTCTGCCATCAGAAAATCTTAAACAGCCTTATTTACGGTTTCAGTGGAAGGTTCTGCCTCAGGGAATGAAAAATAGCCCTACTTTATGCCAAAAATTTGTTAATGCCGCTCTAGAAGATACTAGGGCTAAATATGAACACGTGTATATGATTCACTATATGGATGATATTTTAATAGCTCATCCTGATAGAGTTCACCTGCAGACTGTGCTCCAGGACCTGACCCAGGCATTGACAGACAGAGGCCTAAAAATTGCCCCAGAAAAAATTCAAATCAATCCGCCCATAACTTACTTAGGAAGAGTCATAAATTCGGAAACGGTGACTCATACCCCGCTGCAATTGAGAAAAGACCATCTTATTACTTTAAATGATTATCAAAAACTCTTAGGTGATATTAATTGGATTAGACCATATTTAAAATTAACCACTGCCGAATTAAAACCTCTTTTTAACACTTTACGCGGGGATCCTGATCCAACCTCAAAAAGACAATTAACAGCTGAGGCTCAAGAAGCCCTAGGCAAAGTAGAAGCAGCCTTATCAAATAGCTATGTAAAAAGAATTGATTTGACGATGACGTGGCAGTTCCTTTGCCTAGCTACTCCAACGGCGCCTACGGGAGTTCTGTGGCAACGCGGCCCTTTAGAATGGATCCATCTTCCTACCCAAGCTAAAAAAGTCGTGGCTTCTTATCCTGGTTTAATTGCCACATTAATGCTAAAAGGAAGGAAGCGGAGCATTGAATTGTTTGGTAAAGAGCCATCAGAGATTGTAATTCCATATAATAAGGAGCAGCTTGATGCTCTTTTAATGTTTGATGAAGACTGGCAGATTGCCATAGGGAATTACTGTGGTCAAATTTTGCATCATTTACCCTCGCATGTTTTACTAAATTTTATGTCTAACCATCCAGTTATTTTTCCTGTCCGGTGTAAACAGTTCCCTATTTCAGATGCTCAGGTAGTCTTTACTGATGGATCGGCTAACGGTAGAGCCTCTATAGTCACAAGAGATCATCAAAAACTTTTGGAAACACAAGAAACTTCAGCTCAAAGGGCTGAAATCACAGCTGTTATTGAGGCCTTTGTTATGTTTGCGGAGAAAGAATTTAACCTTTATTCTGACTCTCAGTATGTGGTCAGGCTGTTTCCACACATTGAGACTGCAGTTTTGCCTGAAAACAAAACTGCTATCTTCCATTTGTTAACTAAACTGCAGCAGCAAATATGGAAAAGAAATCGGGCGTTCTTTATCGGCCACATTCGGGCTCATTCCGGCCTGCCTGGCCCTTTAAATGCTCTCAATGAATTGGCAGATTCGTTAACCAGGATTTCAGTGGCTTCTGTTTTTGAAGAAGCTCGAGCTTCTCACTCACTTCATCACCAAAATGCCACTGCCTTACGATACCAGTTTCAAATTCCTCGAGAATCTGCCCGAGAGATTGTTCGTTCTTGTTCACATTGTCCTACTACCGTGAATGCTTTGCCTCTGGGAGTTAACCCTCGCGGTCTCAAACCTAATGCACTCTGGCAAATGGATGTAACCCATGTCTCTTCATTTGGAAAACTGTCTTTTGTTCATGTAACTGTAGATACCTTCTCTCATGTTATTATTGCCACTGCTCGTACAGGGGAAGCAGTTAAAGATGTAATACAACATCTTTTTACATGCTTTTCCTATCTGGGCTTGCCAAAAGCTTTAAAAACTGATAATGCTCCTGCTTACACTTCTAAATCTTTTCAGCAATTCTGTACAAGATTTCAAATTAAACATAACACCGGCATCCCTTATAACCCACAAGGACAAGCCATTGTGGAAAGAGCACATCAAACACTGAAAATCCATATTCAAAAACTAAAAGAAGGGGAATTTAAATATAGTTCCCCCCATCAGATTTTGCAACATGCTCTTTTCGTAATAAATAACTTAAATGCTGATTCATCCGGAAACACTGCAATGCTTCGCCATTGGTGCCCAGAGCAATTGAATGCAAAACCATTAGTAAAATGGAGGGACCTTCTTTCCGGACAATGGAAAGGTCCTGACCCCTTATTAACCAATGGGCGAGGGTATGCTTGTGTTTTTCCACAGGACGCGGACGCTCCGATTTGGGTTCCAGACAGACTAATTCGCCATGTCTCAGCTCCCCGGATACCAGAATCCCCCGCCACCGCGATCTCTAAAAAGGAAGAAACTCCCTCTTCCCCCGCTCCCTCCGCCAGCACGGGAAACGCCGCTGACCCCAGGACAGCTGACATTGGAGATCCCGGATAGGCGCGGATCGGAGCCACCCACTGGACAGATGTCACGACTTCAGATACAGGATATTGCACCCCCTGATTTTTTGCCTCGCAGGAATCCATTAGGACGCCCAGCTCAGTCAACCCAACAAGCCTCCTTGCCCACCTGGGGACAGATTAAAGCTCTCTGTCGCCAGGCACAGGGGATAGCTACCCTACAGGGATCGTCAGTCTCTCCTGAAAAGGTGTTTATTGCCATGCTTGCCTTGCTCTCTTGCCAGGTAAGCGCTGCTCCCATTCCAACCAAATATTGGGCGTTTCTCCCGGATCCTCCAACTTTCCAAGTTGTTACTTGGAACAGTGACCCCATACGAGTTAGTACAGACCAGCCTCGCCTTTTGGGAGGATCTTATACTTCCTATACAAAAGACCAATACCCTATTAATTTCAATTATACCTTTAAAGGACTAGCAGATGATTTTCCTGTCTGCTTTAATTTTCCTCCTGGCCTTACAGGAGACTTCTTTACCAAGACAGGATGCGTTGGAGCCTCCACAAAAGCAGTTATGACAGATTCCCCAACCTCTAAATTTGCATCTATAGGGGATCGGTCTGCTTGGATATTACGAGCCCGTATGCCTGGGGTCCTTGGCCCCTATAAGTCTTTGTCTCTCAAAACTCCATCAGAATATCCAAATTGTGATGATGTTGCTCCCTCAGATGTTATTTGGAAAACTATAGATGATCATTCAGGATATCCGATTTGGAAATCTTGTATTTATAATTCGAGAGTAGATTACAATATGCCGGGAGGAAGAAATTGTGCGATTCAGGACTGGAGCAACCCAAATCCAGGTCAAGACCCTGAGTCTGACGATGACTTTATCAATAGATTGGATAATTGGAAAGAATATTCAATTTCTTGGCCGTTAGTTGCCACCAGACGGCATCATAACCAATTTGTTCCCCCTATGCTGTCTTATATAACTAGAGGTAAAACCTTTTGGCAGCCAGAAATTTGGAGAGCCCTTGCGGCTACCGCCCCTATTATTTTAATCCGACCAAAAAATACCTCTATTTACTCTATTTTAGCTTGTCTACTCTCTCCTTATGTTTTTCTTTTCACTAATGATTCTGAAAGACTTAACATACAATTGAATTATACAGGTGGACCCCATGTAGTGTCTTGTGAACAATGTATGCTTTCATCCTGTTTAACTCCTCAATATAAAGTTTGCTCTTTCATGGTTTTAAAACGTCCGCCCTATCTCATGGTACCTGTAACTGTAGCCACGTATTGGTATGATAACCATGGCCTAGCTGTACTGCAACAGCTACAAGATTTAATGCGAACACGACGGTTTGTGGGCTTACTTGTTTTGGGAATATCAGCTTTGATAACCGCAATTACTTCTGTTACTGTGGCGGCATTATCATTGTCTCAACAAGTGTATACTGCCCAATATGTTGACACCGTATCCAAAAATGTTTCTCTAACGCTGGCAACCCAGGAAATTATAGATAGGAAGCTAGAAATAAGGATTGATGCCTTAGAAGAAGCAGTAATGCATATTGGGAATGAATTACAGAGTCTGAAAATGAAATTGGCTCTTTCATGTCATGCCGATTACCGGTGGATATGTGTTACATCCCTGAAAGTAAATGAGACAGATTTTAAATGGGAGAGGGTCAAAAATCATATTTTAGGTGTCTGGAACAGCTCAGATATTAGTTTAGATTTAGGGAAACTTCATAATCAGATTCAGACCTTGGAACACTCCCGATTAGATTTTACCGCCACAGGAGAAGCCAATGACTTTTTCCACACCTTCTCTGACTTCATTTCTGGAAAAACTCTTCTGACTACTGTCTCTAGCTATGCTGCTGTGGGTGCCATAATCCTGCTCCTTGTAATCGTGCTTCCTTGTGTTGTCAGGACTCTTCGGCAGAGCATTCGGAATCTCGCGACTGAACTGCACCTAATTTTTTTAAAAAACTAATAAAGAAGGGGGAGTTGCCGGAAGCCAGTGTGAGGAATCCCGCCCGTGACAAGGTCATGAGGAAGGAAGCTGACATACGCAAGGCGTGCTCAGACTTCAGGGACCCCTCTGGATATTCCTAAGCATGTACCCCAGCAAAAATCTGCCGGCTTTTGTGCTCTGCTTTTCCACTTTTCTGATATTCTCTGGAAAAAAGTCAATTCAGGGTTTTAGTCTTCTGCATTTGAAAGGGATGTTTCAGTTAAACCCCTCTGATAGCTCTCTAGTCTGCCTAACAGGTTCCCCAGACCTCTTACAGCTTGTGAATTGCTTACAGCCCCCCAACCGCGAGAGGCACAAAGCTTACAGCTTGTGAATTGCTTACAGCCCCCCAACCGCGGGAGGCACAAAGCTTAAAAGCATCTTAAAGATACAGAGCCTTTTCTAAAGAGTTAAAAATTATATTGGTAGAGGGTTTTCACTGTTGACTCAAGGATTGCTGCCAGACCTCCTTATTCTTTATCTTTTAGGCACCTGGAAGGATGTTAATGTAAGCAGGATGTAGAAAAAGATACATAGTAGTTTTGATGTTAGCAACACTAGACTTTTGAGTTAATTGCTTCTCTTTTGCTATAAATCACTGCACTCCCTCTACTTGTTATAAGTTGCTGTATCCTTGCTGTCTAAGAATGTAACTTTCTTTAGTGCTTTCCGAGAGTGGCACCAGACCTTGGGAAGATCAACACAAATAAGTCTTGTGGTTGACAAACCCTTATCAGAAAAAAGGCTGTAAAATGTTAATTGGCCCTTTTGGTTGGAAGATGATGTAAATTACCTAAGACTTGTGTATACAATTAGGTATGCAGAGAGAAAAGCCTGGTTTTGATAAGAGTCTGGACTGCTAACGCTGCATAACTTTGTGTTACCCATTGATCTCCATGTTTTATCAAAAGTATAAAAGGCCTTCTGAACAATAAAGGACGGGACCAGATTCTCAGACCAGTTTCTTGGACTAGTCTCGGCCTGGTTTCTTGGGAATCTGGCTCCCCCCGTGTCTCTCTCTCTCTCTCTTTTTCTCTCCCTTTTCTTCCCTCTGCTCTTTACTTTAATTTCAGGCTGAATTTCCATCTGGGGCGCGGAGGCTCGCCAGGTCTACTTATTTGCCCTGGTTATTAAGATCCGCGAGAAAGGGAGCTTAAGGCGAGGCACCCTTAGATATTCAAGCGGGCACCGGTGGCCCAACGTAGATGGTGCAAATTCCTTGTCTGGAATTTTATTGGTCTTCCGCGTAAACCAAGCTATTCAGCCCTCTTTCTCCACTTAATCTTCCTACTGCACTACAGTTTCTTAATCTAATCTTATATTAATAAATAAACAAGTCTTTCCACGCCAACGCCGTCCACCCTTCGAATTCCCTGGATCCACCGGGGCTGGACCCCGGCAATACCCGTCTCCACTAGAGAGGAAGCACGATGGTCCCGCCCACATCCAGAGGAGCCCCGTTTCCCCCTCGTAGCTCGAGATGAGGGATCCTCTCCCTGCTTTCAACGGGAAAGAATTCCCGGCGTTCCCGTCGCATCTCAAGAGGAGGCACTCTCAACAGGAAAGGCGAGAGGAACTCCATGGTCGTACCACCATTCCAAGAGTCCCCCAGATGTCTCAGTCCATTCCAGAGGAACCTCTTTGCCCTGCACTGGCTCATCTTTCATGCCGAGGATCGACTCACACCACGGTGGCACGTGGGACAGCCCTGTTGGAAAGCCTCGAGGGAAAGCCTCGAGGGAAAAACACAGATCCTTTGATCCACGCGACGGGAAGCGTGACATTGCTGCTACAGCCTGGAAGGAAAGCGCACGTGCATGCCCCCACTCGAGACGAGGCCTGACTCCCCTGGGGAGACTCCAGAAGTACCCAAAGATCCATGTCAGCCCCTGAGAGGAATCCTCGGTTCCAGCCCTGACTCCACACAAGGTTTTTGGCCCCGGTATCAACGGGAGAGGAATCCCGAGAGGCCCCCTAGCAACTCGCCTAGGGACTGGCCTCTCCTGAGGCCACCAGGGCGGGTCCCTGAGGTCCCCGTCGTAACTCGAGAACACCTGCCGCAACTCGAGAAAATCCAGGAAGTTCTCCCTTCCAGGCGAGATGAGGCCTATTTCCGATGAGGCGTCTGGAGACTAATGACACCTAACCTCTGGAACTTCGAAAGGGTCTTTCACACCCTTGCTGCAACTCAAGAAGTTCACCGCCATACCCGTCTCCACTCGAGAGGAAGCACGATGGTCCTGCCCACATCCAGAGGAGCCCCGTTTCCCCCTCGTAGCTCGAGATGAGGGATCCTTTCCCTGCTTTCAACGGGAAAGAATTCCCGGCGTTCCCGTCGCATCTCAAGAGGAGGCACTCTCAACAGGAAAGGCGAGAGGAACTCCATGGTCGTACCACCATTCCAAGAGTCCCCCAGATGTCTCAGTCCATTCCAGAGGAACCTCTGTGCCCTGCACTGGCTCATCTTTCACGCCGAGGATCGACTCACACCACGGTGGAACGTGGGACAGCCCTGTGGGAAAGCCTCGAGGGAAAACCACAGATCCTTTGATCCACGCGACGGGAAGCGTGACATTGCTGCTACAGCCTGGAAAGAAAACGCACGTGCATGCCCCCACTCGAGACGAGGCCTGAATCCCCTGCGGAGACTCCAGAAGTACCCAAAGATCCATGTCAGCCCCTGAGAGGAATCCTCGTTTCCGGCCCTGACTCCACACAAGGTTTTTGGCCCCGGTATCGACGGGAGAGGAATCCCGCGAGGCCCCCTAGCAACTCGCATGTGGACTGGCCTCTCCTGAGGCCACCAGGGCGGGTCCCTGAGGTCCCCGTCGTAACTCGAGAACACCTGCCGCATCTCGAGAAAATCCAGGAAGTTCTCCCTTCCAGGCGAGATGAGGCCTATTTCCGATGAGGCGTCTGGAGACTAATGACACCTAACCTCTGGAACTTCGAAAGGGTCTTTCACACCCTTGCTGCAACTCAAGAAGTTCACTTCCATAACCGTCTCCACTCGAGAGGAAGCAGGATGGTCCCGCCCACATCCAGCGGAGCCCCGTTTCCCCCTCGTAGCTCGAGATGAGGGATCCTTTGCCTGCTTTCAACGGGAAAGTATTCCCGGCGTTCCCGTCGCATCTCAAGAGGAGGCACTCTCAACAGGAAAGGCGAGAGGAACTCCATGGTCGTACCACCATTCCAAGAGTCCCCCAGATGTCTCAGTCCATTCCAGAGGAACCTCTGTGCCCTGCACTGGCTCATCTTTCACGCCGAGGATCGACTCACACCACGGTGGCACGTGGGACAGCCCTGTGGGAAAGCCTCGAGGGAAAGCCTCGAGGGAAAACCACAGATCCTTTGATCCATGCGACGGGAAGCGTGACATTGCTGCTACAGCCTAGAAGGAAAGCGCACGCGCATGCCCCAACTCGAGACGAGCCCTGACTCCCTTGGGGAGACTCCAGAAGTACCCAAAGATCCATGTCAGCCCCTGAGAGGAATCCTCGGTTCCGGCCCTGACTCCACACAAGGTTTTTGGCCCCGGTATCGACGGGAGAGGAATCCCGAGAGGCCCCCTAGCAACTCCCATGGGGACTGGCCTCTCCTGAGGCCACCAGGGCGGGTCCCTGAGGTCCCCGTCGTAACTCGAGAACACCTGCCGCAACTCGAGAAAATCCAGGAAGTTCTCCCTTCCAGGCGAGATGAGGCCTATTTCCGATGAGGCGTCTGGAGACTAATGACACCTAAACTCTGGAACTTCGAAAGGGTCTTTCACACCCTTGCTGCAACTCAAGAAGTTCACCGCCATACCCGTGTCCACTCGAGAGGAAGCACGATGATCCCGCCCACATCCAGAGGAGCCCCGTTTCCCCCTCCTAGCTCGAGATGAGGGATCCTTTCCCTGCTTTCAACGGGAAAGAATTCCCGGCGTTCCCGTCGCATCTCAAGAGGAGGCACTCTCAACAGGAAAGGCGAGAGGAACTCCATGGTCGTACCACCATTCCAAGAGTCCCCCAGATGTCTCAGTCCATTCCAGAGGAACCTCTTTGCCCTGCACTGGCTCATCTTTCACGCCGAGGATCGACTCACACCACGGTGGCACGTGGGACAGCCCTGTGGGAAAGCCTCGAGGGAAAACCACAGATCCTTTGATCCACGCCACGGGAAGCGTGACATTGCTGCTACAGCCTGGCAGGAAAGCGCACGTGCATGCCCCCACTGGAGACGAGGCCTGACTCCCCTGGGGAGACTCCAGAAGTACCCAAAGATCCATGTCAGCCCCTGAGAGGAATCCTCGGTTACGGCCCTGACTCCACACAAGGTTTTTGGCCCCGGAATCGACGGGAGAGGAATCCCGAGAGGCCCCGTAGCAAATCGCATGGGGACTGGCCTCTTGAGGCAACCAGGGCGGGTCCCTGAGGTCCCCGTCGTAACTCGAGAACACCTACCGCAACTCGAGAAAATCAAGGAAGTTCTCCCTTGCAGGCGAGATGAGGCCTATTTCCGATGAGGCGTCTGGAGACTAATGACACCTAACCTCTGGAACTTCGAAAGGGTCTTTCACACACTTGCTGCAACTCAAGAAGTTCACCGCCATACCCGTCTCCACTCGAGAGGAAGCACGATGGTCCCGCCCACATCCAGAGGAGCCCCGTTTCCCCCTTGGAGCTCGAGATGAGGGATCCTTTCCCTGCTTTCAAAAGGAAAGAATTCCCGGCGTTCCCGTCGCATCTCAAGAGGAGGCACTCTCAAGAGGAAAGGCGAGAGGAACTCCATGGTCGTACCACCATTCCAAGAGTCCCCCAGATGTCTCAGTCCATTCCAGAGGAACCTCTTTGCCCTGCACTGGCTCATCTTTCGCGCCGAGGATCGACTCACACCACGGTGGCACGTGGGACAGCCCTGTGGGAAAGCCTCGAGGGAAAGCCTCGAGGGAAAACCACAGATCCTTTGATCCATGCGACGGGAAGCGTGACATTGCTGCTACAGCCTAGAAGGAAAGCGCACGCGCATGCCCCAACTCGAGACGAGCCCTGACTCCCTTGGGGAGACTCCAGAAGTACCCAAAGATCCATGTCAGCCCCTGAGAAGAATCCTCGGTTCCGGCCCTGACTCCACACAAGCTTTTTGGCCCCGGTATCGACGGGAGAGGAATCCCGAGAGGCCCCCTAGCAACTCGCATGGGGACTGGCCTCTCCTGAGGCCACCAGGGTGGGTCCCTGAGGTCCCCGTCGTAACTCGAGAACACCTGCCGCAACTCGAGAAAATCCAGGAAGTTCTCCCTTCCAGGCGAGATGAGGCCTATTTCCGATGAGGAGTCTGGAGACTAATGACACCTAACCTCTGGAAATTCGAAAGGGTCTTTCACACCCTTGCTGCAACTCAAGAAGTTCACCGCCATACCCGTCTCCACTCGAGAGGAAGCACGATGGTCCCGCCCACATCCAGAGGAGCCCCGTTTCCCCCTCGTAGCTCAAGATGAGGGATCCTTTCCCTGCTTTCAACGGGAAAGAATTCCCGGCATTCCCGTCGCATCTCAAGAGGAGGCACTCTCAACAGGAAAGGCGAGAGGAACTCCATGGTCGTACCACCATTCCAAGAGTCCCCCAGATGTCTCAGTCCATTCCAGAGGAACCTCTTTGCACTGCACTGGCTCATCTTTCACGCCGAGGATCGACTCACACCACGGTGGCACGTGGGACAGCCCCGTGGGAAAGCCTCGAGGGAAAACCACAGATCCTTTGATCCACGCGACGGGAAGCGTGACATTGCTGCTACAGCCTGGAAGTAAAGCGCACGTGCATGCACCGACTCGAGACGAGGCCTGACTCCCCTGGGGAGACTCCAGAAGTACCCAAAGATCCATGTCAGCCCCTGAGAGGAATCCTCTGTTCCGGCCCTGACTCCACACAAGGTTTTTGACCCCGGTATCGACGGGAGAGGAATCCCGAGAGGCCCCCTAGCAACTCGCATGGGGACTGGCCTCTCCTGAGGCCACCAGGGCGGGTCCCTGAGGTCCCCGTTGTAACTCGAGAACACCTGCCGCAACTCGAGAAAATCCAGGAAGTTCTCCCTTCCAGGCGAGATGAGGCCTATTTCCGATGAGGCGTCTGGAGACTAATGACACCTAACCTCTGGGACTTCGAAAGGGTCTTTCACACCCTTGCTGCAACTCAAGAAGTTCACCGCCATACCCGTCTCCCCTCGAGATGAAGCACGATGGTCCCGCCCACATCCAGAGGAGCCCCGTTTCCCCCTCGTAGCTCGAAATGAGGGATCCTTTCCCTGCTTTCAACGGGAAAGAATTCCCGGCGTTCCCGTCGCTTCTCAAGAGGAGGCACTCTCAACAGGAAAGGCGAGAGGAACTCCATGGTCGTACCACCATTCCAAGAGTCCCCCAGATGTCTCAGTCCATTCCAGAGGAACCTCTTTGCCCTGCACTGGCTCATCTTTCACGCCGAGGATCGACTCACACCACGGTGGCACGTGGGACAGCCCTGTGGGAAAGCCTCGAGGGAAAGCCTCGAGGGAAAACCACAGATCCTTTGATCCATGCGACGGGAAGCGTGACATTGCTGCTACAGCCTAGAAGGAAAGCGCACGCGCATGCCCCAACTCGAGACGAGCCCTGACTCCCTTGGGGAGACTCCAGAAGTACCCAAAGATCCATGTCAGCCCCTGAGAGGAATCCTCGGTTCCGGCCCTGACTCCACACAAGGTTTTTGGCCCCGGTATCGACGGGAGAGGAATCCCGAGAGGCCCCCTAGCAACTCCCATGGGGACTGGCCTCTCCTGAGGCCACCAGGGCGGGTCCCTGAGGTCCCCGTCGTAACTCGAGAACACCTGCCGCAACTCGAGAAAATCCAGGAAGTTCTCCCTTCCAGGCGAGATGAGGCCTATTTCCGATGAGGCGTCTGGAGACTAATGACACCTAAACTCTGGAACTTCGAAAGGGTCTTTCACACCCTTGCTGCAACTCAAGAAGTTCACCGCCATACCCGTGTCCACTCGAGCGGAAGCACGATGGTCCCGCCCACATCCAGAGGAGCCCCGTTTCCCCCTCCTAGCTCGAGATGAGGGATCCTTTCCCTGGTTTCAACGGGAAAGAATTCCCGGCGTTCCCGTCGCATCTCAAGAGGAGGCACTCTCAACAGGAAAGGCGAGAGGAACTCCATGGTCGTACCACCATTCCAAGAGTCCCCCAGATGTCTCAGTCCATTCCAGAGGAACCTCTTTGCCCTGCACTGGCTCATCTTTCACGCCGAGGATCGACTCACACCACGGTGGCACGTGGGACAGCCCTGTGGGAAAGCCTCGAGGGAAAACCACAGATCCTTTGATCCACGCCACGGGAAGCGTGACATTGCTGCTACAGCCTGGAAGGAAAGCGCACGTGCATGCCCCCACTGGAGACGAGGCCTGACTCCCCTGGGGAGACTCCAGAAGTACCCAAAGATCCATGTCAGCCCCTGAGAGGAATCCTCGGTTACGGCCCTGACTCCACACAAGGTTTTTGGCCCCGGAATCGACGGGAGAGGAATCCCGAGAGGCCCCGTAGCAAATCGCATGGGGACTGGCCTCTTGAGGCAACCAGGGCGGGTCCCTGAGGTCCCCGTCGTAACTCGAGAACACCTACCGCAACTCGAGAAAATCAAGGAAGTTCTCCCTTGCAGGCGAGATGAGGCCTATTTCCGATGAGGCGTCTGGAGACTAATGACACCTAACCTCTGGAACTTCGAAAGGGTCTTTCACACACTTGCTGCAACTCAAGAAGTTCACCGCCATACCCGTCTCCACTCGAGAGGAAGCACGATGGTCCCGCCCACATCCAGAGGAGCCCCGTTTCCCCCTCGTAGCTCGAGATGAGGGATCCTTTCCCTGCTTTCAACGGGAAAGAATTCCCGGCGTTCCCGTCGCATCTCAAGAGGAGGCACTCTCAACAGGAAAGGCGAGAGGAACTCCATGGTCGTACCACCATTCCAAGAGTCCCCCAGATGTCTCAGTCCATTCCAGAGGAACCTCTTTGCCATGCACTGGCTCATCTTTCACGCCGAGGATCGACTCACACCACGGTGGCACGTGGGACAGCCCTGCGGGAAAGCCTCGAGGGAAAGCCTCGAGGGAAAACCACAGATCCTTTGATGCACGCGACGGGAAGCGTGACATTGCTGCTACAGCCTGGAAGGAAAGCGCACGTGCATGCCCCCACTCGAGACGAGGCCTGACTCCCCTGGGGAGACTCCAGAAGTACCCAAAGATCCATGTCACCCCTGAGAGGAATGCTCGGTTCCGGCCCTGACTCCACACAAGGCTTTTGGCCCCGGTATCGACGGGAGAGGAATCCCGAGAGGCCCCCTAGCAACTCGCATGGGGACTGGCCTCTCCTGAGGCCACCAGGGCGGGTCCCTGAGGTCCCCGTCGTAACTCGAGAACACCTGCCGCAACTCGAGAAAATCCAGGAAGTTCTCCCTTCCAGGCGAGATGAGGCCTATTTCCGATGAGGCGTCTGCAGACTAATGACACCTAAACTCTGGAACTTCGAAAGGGTCTTTCACACCCTTGCTGCAACTCAAGAAGTTCACCGCCATACCCGTGTCCACTCGGGAGGAAGCACGATGGTCCCGCCCACATCCAGAGGAGCCCCGTTTCCCCCTCGGAGCTCGAGATGAGGGATCCTTTCCCTGCTTTCAACGGGAAAGAATTCCCGGCGTTCCCGTCGCATCTCAAGAGGAGGCACTCTCAACAGGAAAGGCGAGAGGAACTCCATGGTCGTACCACCATTCCAAGAGCCCCCAGATGTCTCAGTCCATTCCAGAGGAACCTCTTTGCCCTGCACTGGCTCATCTTTCACGCCGAGGATCGACTCACACCACGGTGGCATGTGGGACAGCCCTGTGGGAAAGCCTCGAGGGAAAACCACAGATCCTTTGATCCACGCGACGGGAAGCGTGACATTGCTGCTACAGCCTGGAAGGAAAGCACACGTGCATGCCCCCAATCGAGAAGAGGCCTGACTCCCCTGGTGGGACTCCAGAAGTACCCAAAGATCCATGTCAGCTCCTGAGAGGAATCCTCGGTTCCAGCCCTGACTCCACACAAGGTTTTTGGCCCCGGTATCGACGGGAGAGGAATCCCGAGAGGCCCCCTAGCAACTCGCATGGGGACTGGCCTCTCCTGAGGCCACCAGGGCGGGTCCCTGAGGTCCCCGTCGTAACTCGAGAATACCGGGCGCACCTCGATAAAATCCGGGAAGTTCTCCCTTCCAGGCGAGATGAGGCCTATTTCCGATGAGGCGTCTGGAGACTAATGACACCTAACCTCTGGAACTTCGAAAGGGTCGTTCACACCCTTGCTGCAACTCAAGAAGTTTACCGCCATACCCGTCTCCACACGAGAGAAAGCACGATGGTCCCGCCCACATCCATAGGAGCCCCGTTTCCCCCTCGGAGCTCGAGATGAGGGATCCTTTCCCTGCTTTCAACGGGAAAGAATTCCCGGCATTCCCGTCGCATCTCAAGAGGAGGCACTCTCAACAGGAAAGGCGAGAGGAACTCCATGGTCGTACCACCATTCCAAGAGTCCCCCAGATGTCTCAGTCCATTCCAGAGGAACCTCTTTGCCCTGCACTGGCTCATCTTTCACGCCGAGGATCGACTCACACCACGGTGGCACGTGGGACAGCCCTGTGGGAAAGCCTCGAGGGAAAGCCTCGAGGGAAAACCACAGATCCTTTGATCCACGCGACGGGAAGCGTGACATTGCTGCTACAGCCTGGAAGGAAAGCACACGTGCATGCCCCAACTCGAGACGAGGCCTGACTCCCCTGGGGAGACTCCAGAAGTACCCAAAGATCCATGTCAGCCCCTGAGAGGAATCCTCGGTTCCGGCCCTGACTCCACACAAGGTTTTTGGCCCCGGTATCGACGGGAGAGGAATCCCGAGAGGCCCCCTAGCAACTCGCATGGGGACTGGCCTCTCCTGAGGCCACCAGGGCGGGTCCCTGAGGTCCCCGTCGTAACTCGAGAACACCTGCCGCAACTCGAGAAAATCCAGGAAGTTCTCCCTTCCAGGCGAGATGAGGCCTATTTCCGATGAGGCGTCTGGAGACTAATGACACCCAAACTCTGGAACTTCGAAAGGGTCTTTCACACCCTTGCTGCAACTCAAGAAGTTCACCGCCATACCCGTCTCCACTCGAGAGGAAGCACGATGGTCCCGCCCACATCCCGAGGAGCCCCGTTTCCCCCTCGTAGCTCGAGATGAGGGATCCTTTCCCTGCTTTCAACGGGAAAGAATTCCCGGCGTTCCCGTCGCATTTCAAGAGGAGGCACTCTCAACAGGAAAGGCGAGAGGAACTCCATGGTCGTACCACCATTCCAAGAGTCCCCCAGATGTCTCAGTCCATTCCAGAGGAACCTCTTTGCCCTGCACTGGCTCATCTTTCACGCCGAGGATCGACTCACACCACGGTGGCACGTGGGACAGCCCTGTGGGAAAGCCTCGAGGGAAAGCCTCGAAGGAAAACCACAGATCCTTTGATCCACGCGACGGGAAGCATGACATTGCTGCTACAGCCTGGAAGGAAAGCACACGTGCATGCCCCCACTCGAGACGAGGCCTGACTCCCCTGTGGAGACTCCAGAAGTACCCAAAGATCCATGTCAGCCCCTGAGAGGAATCCTCGGTTCTGGCCCTGACTCCACACAAGGTTTTTGGCCCCGGTATCGACGGGAGAGGAATCCCGAGAGGCCCGCTAGCAACTCGCATGGGGACTGGCCTCTCCTGAGGCCACCAGGGCGGGTCCCTGAGGTCCCCGTCGTAACTTGAGAACACCTGCCGCAACTCGAGAAAATCCAGGAAGTTCTCCCTTCCAGGCGAGATGAGGCCTATTTCTGATGAGGCGTCTGGAGACTAATGACACCTAACCTCTGGAACTTCGAAAGGGTCTTTCACACCCTTGCTGCAACTCAAGAAGTTTACCGCCATACCCGTCTCCACACGAGAGAAAGCACGATGGGCCCGCCCACATACAAAGGAGCCACGTTTCCCCCTCGTAGCTTGAGATGAGGGATCCTTTCCCTGCTTTCAACGGGAAAGAATTCCCGGCATTCCCGTCGCATCTCAAGAGGAGGCACTCTCAACAGGAAAGGCGAGAGGAACTCCATGGTCGTACCACCATTCCAAGAGTCCCCCAGATGTCTCAGTCCATTCCAGAGGAACCTCTTTGCCCTGCACTGGCTCATCTTTCACGCCTAGGATCGACTCACACCACGGTGGCACTTGGTACATTCCTGTGGGAAAGCCTCGAGGGAAAGCCTCGAGGGAAAACCACAGATCCTTTAATCCTCGCGATGGGAAGCGTGACATTGCTGCTACAGCCTGGAAGGAAAGCGCACGTGCATGCCCCCACTCGAGACGAGGCCTGACTCCCCTGGGGAGACTCCAGAAGTACCCAAAGATCCATGTCAGCCCCTGAGAGGAATCCTCGCTTCCGGCCCTGACTCCACACAAGGTTTTTGGCCTAGGTTTCGATGGGAGAGGAATCCCGAGAGGCCCCCTAGCAACTCGCATGGGGACTGGCCTTTCCTGAGGCCACCAGGGCGGGTCTCTGAGGTCCCCGTCGTAACTCGATAACTCCTGCCGCAACTCGAGAAATTCCAGGAAGTTCTCCCTTCCAGGCGAGATGAGGCCTATTTCCGATGAGGCGTCTGGAGACTAATGACACCTAACCTCTGGAACTTCGAAAGGGTCATTCACACCCTTGCTGCAACTCAAGAAGTTCACCGCCATACCCGTCTCCACTAGAGAGGAAGCACGATGGTCCCGCCCACATCCAGAGGAGCCCCGTTTCCCCCTCGTAGCTCGAGATGAGGGATCCTTTCCCTGCTTTTAACGGGAAAGAATTCCAGGCTTTCCCGTCGCATCTCAGGAGGAGGCACTCTCAACAGGAAAGGCGATAGGAACTCCATGGTCGTAGCACCATTCCAGGAGTCCCCCAGATGTCTCAGTCCATTAAAGAGGAACCTCTTTGCCCTGCACTGGCTCATCTTTCACGCCGAGGATCGACTCACACCACGGTGGCACGAGGGACAGCCCTGTGGGAAAGCCTCGAGGGAAAGCCTCGAGGGAAAACCACAGATCCTTTAATCCACGCGACGGGAAGCGTGACATTGCTGCTACAGCCTGGAAGGAAAGCGCACGTGCATGCCCCCACTCGAGACGAGGCCTGACTCCCCTGGGGAGACTCCAGAAGTACCCAAAGATCCATGTCAGCCCCTGAGAGGAATCCTCAGTTCCGGCCCTGACTCCACACAAGGTTTTTGGCCCCGGTATCGACGGGAGAGGAATCCCGAGAGGCCCCCTAGCAACTCGCATGGAGACTGGCCTTTCCTGAGGCCACCAGGGCGGGTCCCTGAGGTCTCCGTCGTAACTCGAGAACACCTGCCGCAACTCGAGAAAATCCAGGAAGTTCTCCCTTCCAGGCGAGATGAGGCCTATTTCCGATGAGGCGTCTGGAGACTAATGACACCTAACCTCTGGAAGGTCGAAAGGGTCTTTCACACCCTTGCTGCAACTCAAGAAGTTCACCGCCATACCCGTCTCCACTCGAGAGGAAGCACGATGGTCCCGCCCACATCCAGAGGAGCCCCGTTTCCCCCTCGTAGCTCGAGATGAGGGATCCTTTCCCTGCTTTCAACGGGAAAGAATTCCCGGCGTTCCCGTCGCATCTCAAGAGGAGGCACTCTCAACAGGAAAGGCGAGAGGAACTCCATGGTCGTACCACCATTCCAAGAGTCCCCCAGATGTCTCAGTCCATTCCAGAGGAACCTCTTTGCCCTGCACTGGCTCATCTTTCACGCCGAGGATCGACTCACACCACGGTGGCACGTGGGACAGCCCTGTGGGAAAGCCTCGAGGGAAAGCTTCGAGGGAAAACATCAGATCCTTTGATCCACGCGACGGGAAGCGTGACATTGCTGCTACAGCCTGGAAGGAATGCGCACGTGCATGCCCCCACTCGAGACGAGGCCTGATTCCCCTGGGGAGACTCCAGAAGTACCCAAAGATCCATGTCAGCCCCTGAGAGTAATCCTCGGTTCCGGCCCTGACTCCACACAAGGTTTTTGGCCCCGGTATCGACGGGAGAGGAATCCCGAGAGGCCCCCTAGCAACTCGCATGGGGACTGGCCTCTCCTGAGGGCACCAGGGCGGGTCCCTGAGGTCCCCGTCGTAACTCGAGAACACCTGCCGCAACTCGAGAAAATCCAGGAAGTTCTCCCTTCCAGGCGAGATGAGGCCTATTTCCGATGAGGCGTCTGGAGACGAATGACACCTAACCTCTGGAATTTCTAAAGGGTCTTTCACACCCTTGCTGCAACTCAAGAAGTTCACCGCCATACCCGTCTCCACTCGAGAGGAAGCACGATGGTCCCGCCCACATCCAGAGGAGCCCCGTTTCCCCCTTGTAGCTCGAAATGAGGGATCCTTTCCCTGCTTTCAATGGGAAAGAATTCCCGGCATTCCCGTCGCATCTCAAGAGGAGGCACTCTCAACAGGAAAGTCGAGAGCAACTCCATGGTCGTTCCACCATTCCAGGAGTCCCCCAGATGTCTCAGGCCATTCCAGAGGAACCTCTTTGCCCTGCACTGGCTCATCTTTCACGCCGAGGATCGACTCACACCACGGTGGCACGTGGGACAGCCCTGTGGGAAAGCCTCGAGGGAAAGCCTCGAGGGAAAACCACAGATCCTTTGATCCACGCGACGGGAAGCGTGACATTGCTGCTACAGCCTGGAAGGAAAGCGTACGTGCATGCCCCCACTCGAGACGAGGCCTGACTCCCATGGGGAGACTCCAGAAGTACCCAAAGATCCATGCCAGCCCCTGAGAGGAATCCTCGGTTCTGGCCCTGACTCCACACAAGGATTTTGGCCCCGGAAACGACAGGAGAGGAATCCCGAGAGGCCACCTAGCAACTCGCATGGGGACTGGCCTTTCCTGAGGCCACCAGGGCGGGTCCCTGAGGTCCCCGTCGTAACTCGAGAACACCTGCCGCAACACGAGAAAATCCAGGAAGTTCTCCCTTCCAAGCGAGATGAGGCCTATTTCCGATGAGGCGTCTGGAGACTGATGACACCTAACCTCTGGAACTTCGAAAGGGGCTTTCACACCCTTGCTGCAACTCAAGAAGTTCACCGCCATACCCGTCTCCACTCGAGAGGAAGCAGGATGGTCCCGCCCGCATCCAGAGGAGCCCCGTTTCCCCCTCGTAGCTCGAGATGAGGGATCCTTTCCCTGCTTTCAACGGGAAAGAATTCCCGGCGTTCCCGTCGCATCTCAAGAGGAGGCACTCTCAACAGGAAAGGCGAGAGGAACTCCATGGTCGTACCACCATTCCAAGAGTCCCCCAGATGTCTCAGTCCATTCCAGAGGAACCTCTTTGCCCTGCACTGGCTCATCTTCCACGCCGAGGATCAACTCACACCACGGTGGCTCGTGGGACAGCCCTGTGGGAAAGCCTCGAGGGAAAGCCTCGAGGGAAAACCACAGATCCTTTGATCCACGCGACGGGAAGCGTGACATTGCTGCTACAGCCTGGAAGGAAAGCGCACGTGCATGCCCCCACTCGAGACGAGGCCTGCCTCCCCTGGGGAGACTCCAGAAGTACCCAAAGATTCATGTCAGCCCCTGAGAGTAATCCTCGGTTCCGGCCCTGACTCCACACACGGTTTTTGGCCCCGGTATCGACGGGAGAGGAATCCCGAGAGGCCCCCTAGCAACTCGCATGGGGACTGGCCTCTCCTGAGGCCACCAGGGCGGGTCCCTGAGGTCCCCGTCGTAACTCGAGAACACCTGCCGCAACTCGAGAAAATCCAGGAAGTTCTCCCTTCCAGGCGAGATGAGGCCTATTTCCGATGAGGCGTCTGGAGACTAATGACACCTAACCTCTGGAACTTCGAAAGGGTCTTTCACACCCTTGCTGCAACTCAAGAAGTTCACCGCCATACCCGTCTCCACTCGAGAGGAAGCACGATGGTCCCGCCCGCATCCAGAGGAGCCCCGTTTCCCCCTCGTAGCTCGAGATGAGGGATCCTTTCCCTGCTTTCAACGGGAAAGAATTCCCGGCGTTCCCGTCGCATCTCAAGAGGAGGCACTCTCAACAGGAAAGGCGAGAGGAACTCCATGGTCGTAGCACAATTCCAAGAGTCCCCCAGATGTCTCAGTCCATTCCAGAGGAACCTCTTTGCCCTGCACTGGCTCATCTTTCACGCCGAGGATCGACTCACACCACGGGGGCACGTGGGACAGCCCTGTGGGAAAGCCTCGAGAGAAAACCACATATCCTTTCATCCACAACACGGGAAGCGTGACATTGCTGCTACAGCCAGGAAGGAAAGCGCACGTGCATGCCCCGACTCGTGACTAAGCCTGACGTCCTTGGGGAGACTCCAGAAGTACCAAAAGATCCATGTCAGTCCCTGAGATGAATCCTCGGTTCCGGCCCTGACTCCACACAAGGTTTTTGGCCCCGGTATCGACGGGAGAGGAATCCCGAGAGGCCCCCTAGCAACTCGCATGGGGACTGGCCTCTCCTGAGACCACCAGAGCGGGTCCCTGAGGTCCCCGTCGTAACTTGAAAACACCTGCCGCAACTCGAGAAAATCCAGGAAGTTCTCCCTTCCAGGCGAGATGAGGCCTATTTCCGATGAGGCGTCTGGAGACGAATGACACCTAACCTCTGGAATTTCTAAAGGGTCTTTCACACCCTTGCTGCAACTCAAGAAGTTCACCGCCATACCCGTCTCCACTCGAGAGGAAGCACGATGGTCCCGCCCACATCCAGAGGAGCCCCGTTTCCCCCTCGTAGCTCGAAATGAGGGATCCTTTCCCTGCTTTCAACGGGAAAGAATTCCCGGCATTCCCGTCGCATCTCAAGAGGAGGCACTCTCAACAGGAAAGTCGAGAGCAACTCCATGGTCGTACCACCTTTCCAAGAGTCCCCCAGATGTCTCAGGCCATTCCAGAGGAACCTCTTTGCCCTGCACTGGCTCATCTTTCACGCCGAGGATCGACTCACACCACGGTGGCACGTGGGACAGCCCTGTGGGAAAGCCTCGAGGGAAAGCCTCGAGGGAAAACCACAGATCCTTTGATCCACGCGACGGGAAGCGTGACATTGCTGCTACAGCCTGGAAGGAAAGCGTACGTGCATGCCCCCACTCGAGACGAGGCCTGACTCCCATGGGGAGACTCCAGAAGTACCCAAAGATCCATGCCAGCCCCTGAGAGGAATCCTCGGTTCTGGCCCTGACTCCACACAAGGATTTTGGCCCCGGAAACGACGGGAGAGGAATCCCGAGAGGCCACCTAGCAACTCGCATGGGGACTGGCCTTTCCTGAGTCCACCAGGGCGGGTCCCTGAGGTCCCCGTCGTAACTCGAGAACACCTGCCGCAACACGAGAAAATCCAGGAAGTTCTCCCTTCCAAGCGAGATGAGGCCTATTTCCGATGAGGCGTCTGGAGACTGATGACACCTAACCTCTGGAACTTCGAAAGGGTCTTTCACACCCTTGCTGCAACTCAAGAAGTTCACCGCCATACCCGTCTCCACTCGAGAGGAAGCACGATGGTCCCGCCCGCATCCAGAGGAGCCCCGTTTCCCCCTCGTAGCTCGAGATGAGGGATCCTTTCCCTGCTTTCAACGGGAAAGAATTCCCGGCGTTCCCGTCGCATCTCAAGAGGAGGCACTCTCAACAGGAAAGGCGAGAGGAACTCCATGGTCGTACCACCATTCCAAGAGTCCCCCAGATGTCTCAGTCCATTCCAGAGGAACCTCTTTGCCCTGCACTGGCTCATCTTTCACGCCGAGGATCGACTCACACCACGGTGGCACGTGGGACAGCCCTGTGGGAAAGCCTCGAGGGAAAGCCTCGAGGGAAAACCACAGATCCTTTGATCCACGCGACGGGAAGCGTGACATTGCTGCTACAGCCTGGAAGGAAAGCGCACGTGCATGCCCCCACTCGAGACGAGGCCTGCCTCCCCTGGGGAGACTCCAGAAGTACCCAAAGATTCATGTCAGCCCCTGAGAGGAATCCTCGGTTCCGGCCCTGACTCCACACAAGGTTTTTGGCCCCGGTATCGACGGGAGAGGAATCCCGAGAGGCCCCCTAGCAACTCGCATGGGGACTGGCCTCTCCTGAGGCCACCAGGGCGGGTCCCTGAGGTCCCCGTCGTAACTCGAGAACACCTGCCGCAACTCGAGAAAATCCAGGAAGTTCTCCCTTCCAGGCGAGATGAGGCCTATTTCTGATGAGGCGTCTGGAGACTAATGACACCTAACTCTGGAACTTCGAAAGGGTCTTTCACACCCTTGCTGCAACTCAAGAAGTTCACCGCCATACCCGTCTCCACTCGAGAGGAAGCACGATGGTCCCGCCCACATCCAGAGGAGCCCCGTTTCCCCCTCGTAGCTCGAAATGAGGGATCCTTTCCCTGCTTTCAACGGGAAAGAATTCCCGGCATTCCCGTCACAACTCAAGAGGAGGCACTCTCAACAGGAAAGGCGAGAGGAACTCCATGGTCGTACCACCATTCCAAGAGTCCCCCAGATGTCTCAGTCCATTCCAGAGGAACCTCTTTGCCCTGCACTGGCTCATCTTTCACGCCGAGGATCGACTCACACCACGGTGGCACGTGGGACAGCCCTGTGGGAAAGCCTCGAGGGAAAGCCTCGAGGGAAAACCACAGATCCTTTGATCCACGCGACGGGAAGCGTGACATTGCTGCTACAGCCTGGAAGGAAAGCGCACGTGCATGCCCCCACTCGAGACGAGGCCTGCCTCCCCTGGGGAGACTCCAGAAGTACCCAAAGATTCATGTCAGCCCCTGAGAGGAATCCTCGGTTCCGGCCCTGACTCCACACAAGGTTTTTGGCCCCGGTATCGACGGGAGAGGAATCCCGAGAGGCCCCCTAGCAACTCGCATGGGGACTGGCCTCTCCTGAGGCCACCAGGGCGGGTCCCTGAGGTCCCCGTCGTAACTCGAGAACACCTGCCGCAACTCGAGAAAATCCAGGAAGTTCTCCCTTCCAGGCGAGATGAGGCCTATTTCTGATGAGGCGTCTGGAGACTAATGACACCTAACTCTGGAACTTCGAAAGGGTCTTTCACACCCTTGCTGCAACTCAAGAAGTTCACCGCCATACCCGTCTCCACTCGAGAGGAAGCACGATGGTCCCGCCCGCATCCAGAGGAGCCCCGTTTCCCCCTCGTAGCTCGAGATGAGGGATCCTTTCCCTGCTTTCAACGGGAAAGAATTCCCGGCGTTCCCGTCGCATCTCAAGAGGAGGCACTCTCAACAGGAAAGGCGAGAGGAACTCCATGGTCGTAGCACCATTCCAAGAGTCCCCCAGATGTCTCAGTCCATTCCAGAGGAACCTCTTTGCCCTGCACTGGCTCATCTTTCACGCCGACGATCGACTCACACCACGGGGGCACGTGGGACAGCCCTGTGGGAAAGCCTCGAGGGAAAACCACATATCCTTTGATCCACGACACGGGAAGCGTGACATTGCTGCTACAGCCTGGAAGGAAAGCGCACGTGCATGCCCCGACTCGTGACTAAGCCTGACGTCCTTGGGGAGACTCCAGAAGTACCCAAAGATCCATGTCAGCCCCTGAGAGGAATCCTCGGTTCCGGCCCTGACTCCACACAAGGTTTTTGGCCCCGGTATCGACGGGAGAGGAATCCCGAGAGGCCCCCTAGCAACTCGCATGGGGACTGGCCTCTCCTGAGACCACCAGAGCGGGTCCCTGAGGTCCCCGTCGTAACTTGAAAACACCTGCCGCAACTCGAGAAAATCCAGGAAGTTCTCCCTTCCAGGCGAGATGAGACCTATTTCCGATGAGGCGTCTGGAGACGAATGACACCTAACCTCTGGAATTTCTAAAGGGTCTTTCACACCCTTGCTGCAACTCAAGAAGTTCACCGCCATACCCGTCTCCACTCGAGAGGAAGCACGATGGTCCCGCCCACATCCAGAGGAGCCCCGTTTCCCCCTCGTAGCTCGAAATGAGGGATCCTTTCCCTGCTTTCAACGGGAAAGAATTCCCGGCATTCCCGTCACAACTCAAGAGGAGGCACTCTCAACAGGAAAGGCGAGAGGAACTCCATGGTCGTACCACCATTCCAAGAGTCCCCCAGATGTCTCAGTCCATTCCAGAGGAACCTCTTTGCCCTGCACTGGCTCATCTTTCACGCCGAGGATCGACTCACACCACGGTGGCACGTGGGACAGCCCTGTGGGAAAGCCTCGAGGGAAAGCCTCGAGGGAAAACCACAGATCCTTTGATCCACGCGACGGGAAGCGTGACATTGCTGCTACAGCCTGGAAGGAAAGCGCACGTGCATGCCCCCACTCGAGACGAGGCCTGCCTCCCCTGGGGAGACTCCAGAAGTACCCAAAGATTCATGTCAGCCCCTGAGAGGAATCCTCGGTTCCGGCCCTGACTCCACACAAGGTTTTTGGCCCCGGTATCGACGGGAGAGGAATCCCGAGAGGCCCCCTAGCAACTCGCATGGGGACTGGCCTCTCCTGAGGCCACCAGGGCGGGTCCCTGAGGTCCCCGTCGTAACTCGAGAACACCTGCCGCAACTCGAGAAAATCCAGGAAGTTCTCCCTTCCAGGCGAGATGAGGCCTATTTCTGATGAGGCGTCTGGAGACTAATGACACCTAACTCTGGAACTTCGAAAGGGTCTTTCACACCCTTGCTGCAACTCAAGAAGTTCACCGCCATACCCGTCTCCACTCGAGAGGAAGCACGATGGTCCCGCCCGCATCCAGAGGAGCCCCGTTTCCCCCTCGTAGCTCGAGATGAGGGATCCTTTCCCTGCTTTCAACGGGAAAGAATTCCCGGCGTTCCCGTCGCATCTCAAGAGGAGGCACTCTCAACAGGAAAGGCGAGAGGAACTCCATGGTCGTAGCACCATTCCAAGAGTCCCCCAGATGTCTCAGTCCATTCCAGAGGAACCTCTTTGCCCTGCACTGGCTCATCTTTCACGCCGACGATCGACTCACACCACGGGGGCACGTGGGACAGCCCTGTGGGAAAGCCTCGAGGGAAAACCACATATCCTTTGATCCACGACACGGGAAGCGTGACATTGCTGCTACAGCCTGGAAGGAAAGCGCACGTGCATGCCCCGACTCGTGACTAAGCCTGACGTCCTTGGGGAGACTCCAGAAGTACCCAAAGATCCATGTCAGCCCCTGAGAGGAATCCTCGGTTCCGGCCCTGACTCCACACAAGGTTTTTGGCCCCGGTATCGACGGGAGAGGAATCCCGAGAGGCCCCCTAGCAACTCGCATGGGGACTGGCCTCTCCTGAGACCACCAGAGCGGGTCCCTGAGGTCCCCGTCGTAACTTGAAAACACCTGCCGCAACTCGAGAAAATCCAGGAAGTTCTCCCTTCCAGGCGAGATGAGACCTATTTCCGATGAGGCGTCTGGAGACGAATGACACCTAACCTCTGGAATTTCTAAAGGGTCTTTCACACCCTTGCTGCAACTCAAGAAGTTCACCGCCATACCCGTCTCCACTCGAGAGGAAGCACGATGGTCCCGCCCACATCCAGAGGAGCCCCGTTTCCCCCTCGTAGCTCGAAATGAGGGATCCTTTCCCTGCTTTCAACGGGAAAGAATTCCCGGCATTCCCGTCACAACTCAAGAGGAGGCACTCTCAACAGGAAAGGCGAGAGGAACTCCATGGTCGTACCACCATTCCAAGAGTCCCCCAGATGTCTCAGTCCATTCCAGAGGAACCTCTTTGCCCTGCACTGGCTCATCTTTCACGCCGAGGATCGACTCACACCACGGTGGCACGTGGGACAGCCCTGTGGGAAAGCCTCGAGGGAAAGCCTCGAGGGAAAACCACAGATCCTTTGATCCACGCGACGGGAAGCGTGACATTGCTGCTACAGCCTGGAAGGAAAGCGCACGTGCATGCCCCCACTCGAGACGAGGCCTGACTCCCATGGGGAGACTCCAGAAGTACCCAAAGATCCATGCCAGCCCCTGAGAGGAATCCTCGGTTCTGGCCCTGACTCCACACAAGGATTTTGGCCCCGGAAACGACGGGAGAGGAATCCCGAGAGGCCACCTAGCAACTCGCATGGGGACTGGCCTTTCCTGAGGCCACCAGGGCGGGTCCCTGAGGTCCCCGTGGTAACTCGAGAACACCTGCCGCAACACGAGAAAATCCAGGAAGTTCTCCCTTCCAAGCGAGATGAGGCCTATTTCCGATGAGGCGTCTGGAGACTAATGACACCTAACCTCTGGAACTTCGAAAGGGTCTTTCACACCCTTGCTGCAACTCAAGAAGTTCACCGCCATACCCGTTACCACTCGAGAGGAAGCACGATGGTCCCGCCCGCATCCAGAGGAGCCCCGTTTCCCCCTCGTAGCTCGAGATGAGGGATCCTTTCCCTGCTTTCAACGGGAAAGAATTCCCGGCGTTCCCGTCGCATCTCAAGAGGAGGCACTCTCAACAGGAAAGGCGAGAGGAACTCCATGGTCGTACCACCATTCCAAGAGTCCCCCAGATGTCTCAGTCCATTCCAGAGGAACCTCTTTGCCCTGCACTGGCTCATCTTTCACGCCGAGGATCGACTCACACCACGGGGGCACGTGGGACAGCCCTGTGGGAAAGCCTCGAGAGAAAACCACATATCCTTTGATCCACGACACGGGAAGCGTGACATTGCTGCTACAGCCTTGAAGGAAAGCGCACGTGCATGCCCCCACTCGAGACGAGTCCTGACTCCCCTGTGGAGACTCCAGAAGTACCCAAAGATCCATGTCAGCCCCTGAGAGGAATCCTCGGTTCCGGCCCTGACTCCACACAAGGTTTTTGGCCCCGGTATCGACGGGAGAGGAATCCCGAGAGGCCCCCTAGCAACTCGCATGGGGACTGGCCTCTCCTGAGACCACCAGAGCGGGTCCCTGAGGTCCCCGTCGTAACTTGAAAACACCTGCCGCAACTCGAGAAAATCCAGGAAGTTCTCCCTTCCAGGCGAGATGAGGCCTATTTCCGATGAGGCGTCTGGAGACGAATGACACCTAACCTCTGGAATTTCTAAAGGGTCTTTCACACCCTTGCTGCAACTCAAGAAGTTCACCGCCATACCCGTCTCCACTCGAGAGGAAGCACGATGGTCCCGCCCACATCCAGAGGAGCCCCGTTTCCCCCTCGTAGCTCGAAATGAGGGATCCTTTCCCTGCTTTCAACGGGAAAGAATTCCCGGCATTCCCGTCGCATCTCAAGAGGAGGCACTCTCAACAGGAAAGTCGAGAGCAACTCCATGGTCGTACCACCATTCCAAGAGTCCCCCAGATGTCTCAGTCCATTCCAGAGGAACCTCTTTGCCCTGCACTGGCTCATCTTTCACGCCGACGATCGACTCACACCACGGTGGCACGTGGGACAGCCCTGTGGGAAAGCCTCGAGGGAAAGCCTCGAGGGAAAACCACAGAATCTTTGATCCACGCGACGGGAAGCGTGACATTGCTGCTACAGCCTGGAAGGAAAGTGCACGTGCATGCCCCCACTCGAGACGAGGCCTGACTCCCATGGGGAGACTCCAGAAGTACCCAAAGATCCATGCCAGCCCCTGAGAGGAATCCTCGGTTCCGGCCCTGACTCCACACAAGGTTTTTGGCCCCGGTATCGACGGGAGAGGAATCCCGAGAGGCCCCCTAGCAACTCGCATGGGGACTGGCCTCTCCTGAGGCCACCAGGGCGGGTCCCTGAGGTCCCCGTCGTAACTCGAGAACACCTGCCGCAACTCGAGAAAATCCAGGAAGTTCTCCCTTCCAGGCGAGATGAGGCCTATTTCCGATGAGGCGTCTGGAGACTAATGACGCCTAATCTCTGGAACTTCGAAAGGGTCTTTCACACCCTTGCTGCAACTCAAGAAGTTCACCGCCATACCCGTCTCCACTCGAGAGGAAGCACGATGGTCCCGCCCACATCCAGAGGAGCCCCGTTTCCCCCTCGTAGCTCGAGATGAGGGATCCTTTCCCTGCTTTCAACGGGAAAGAATTCCCGGCGTTCCCGTCGCATCTCAAGAGTAGGCACTCTCAACAGGAAAGGCGAGAGGAACTCCATGGTCGTACCACCATTCCAAGAGTCCCCCAGATGTCTCAGTCCATTCCAGAGGAACCTCTTTGCCCTGCACTGGCTCATCTTTCACGCCGACGATCGACTCACACCACGGGGGCACGTGGGACAGCCCTGTGGGAAAGCCTCGAGGGAAAGCCTCGAGGGAAAACCTCAGATCCTTTGATCCACGCCACGGGAAGCGTGACATTGCTGCTACAGCCTGGAAGGAAAGCGCACGTGAATGCCCCGACTCGAGACGAGGCCTGACTCCCCTGGGGAGACTCCAGAAGTACCCAAAGATCCATGTCAGCCCCTGAGAGGAATCCTCGGTTCCGGCCCTGACTCCACACAAGGTTTTTGGCCCCGGTATCGACGGGGGAGGAATCCCGAGAGGCCCCCTAGCAACTCGAATGGGGACTGGCCTCTCCTGAGGCCACCAGGGCGGGTCCCTGAGGTCCCCGTCGTAACTCGAGAACACCTGCCGCAACTCGAGAAAATCCAGGAAGTTCTCCCTTCCAGGCGAGATGAGGCCTATTTCCGATGAGGCGTCTGGAGACTAATGACACCTAACCTCTGGAACTTCGAAAGGGTCTTTCACACCCTCGCTGCAACTCAAAAAGTTCACCGCCATACCCGTCTCCACTCGAGAGGAAGCACGATGGTCCCGCCCACATCCAGAGGAGCCCCGTTTCCCCCTCGTAGCTCGAGATGAGGGATCCTTTCCCTGCTTTCAACGGGAAAGAATTCCCGGCGTTCCCGTCGCATCTCAAGAGGAGGCACTCTTAATAGGAAAGGCGAGAGGAACTCCATGGTCTTACCACCATTCCAAGAGTCCCCCAGATGTCTCAGTCCATTCCAGAGGAACCTCTTTGCCCTGCACTGGCTCATCTTTCACGCCGAGGATCGACTCACAGCACGGTGGCACGTGGGACAGCCCTGTGGGAAAGCCTCGAGGGAAAGCCTCGAAGGAAAACCACAGATCCTTTGATCCACGCCACGGGAAGCGTGACATTGCTGCTACAGCCTGGAAGGAAAGTGCACGTGCATGCCCCGACTTGAGACGAGGCCTGACTCCCCTGGGGAGACTCCAGAAGTACCCAAAGATCCATGTCAGCCCCTGAGAGGAATCCTCGGTTCCGGCCCTGACTCCACACAAGGTTTTTGGCCCCGGTATCGACGGGAGAGGAATCCCGAGAGGCCCCCAAGCAACTCGCATGAGGACTGGCCTCTCCTGGGGCCACCAGGGCGGGTCCCTGAGGTCCCCGTCGTAACTCGAGAACACCCGCCACAACTCGAGAAAATCCAGGAAGTTCTCCCTTCCAGGCGAGATGAGGCCTATTTACGATGAGGCGTCTGGAGACTAATGACGCCTAACCTCTGGAACTTCGAAAGGGTCTTTCACACCCTTGCTGCAACTCAAGAAGTTCACCGCCATACCCGTCTCCACTCGAGAGGAAGCACGATGGTCCCGCCCACATCCAGAGGAGCCCCGTTTCCCCCTCGTAGCTCGAGATGAGGGATCCTTTCCCTGCTTTCAACGGGAAAGAATTCCCGGCGTTCCCGTCGCATCTCAAGAGGAGGCACTCTCAACAGGAAAGGCGAGAGGAACTCCATGGTCGTACCACCATTCCAAGAGTCCCCCAGATGTCTCAGTCCATTCCAGAGGAACCTCTTTGCCCTGCACTGGCTCATCTTTCACGCCGAGGATCGACTCACACCACGGGGGCACGTGGGACAGCCCTGTGGGAAAGCCTCGAGGGAAAACCACATATCCTTTGATCCACGACACGGGAAGCGTGACATTGCTGCTACAGCCTGGAAGGAAAGCGCACGTGCATGCCCCGACTCGTGACTAAGCCTGACGTCCTTGGGGAGACTCCAGAAGTACCCAAAGATCCATGTCAGCCCCTGAGAGGAATCCTCGGTTCCGGCCCTGACTCCACACAAGGTTTTTGGCCCCGGTATCGACGGGAGAGGAATCCCGAGAGGCCCCCTAGCAACTCGCATGGGGACTGGCCTCTCCTGAGACCACCAGAGCGGGTCCCTGAGGTCCCCGTCGTAACTTGAAAACACCTGCCGCAACTCGAGAAAATCCAGGAAGTTCTCCCTTCCAGGCGAGATGAGGCCTACTTACGATGAGGCGTCTGGAGACGAATGACACCTAACCTCTGGAATTTCTAAAGGGTCTTTCACACCCTTGCTGCAACTCAAGAAGTTCACCGCCATACCCGTCTCCACTCGAGAGGAAGCACGATGGTCCCGCCCACATCCAGAGGAGCCCCGTTTCCCCCTCGTAACTCGAAATGAGGGATCCTTTCCCTGCTTTCAACGGGAAAGAATTCCCGGCATTCCCGTCGCATCTCAAGAGGAGGCACTCTCAACAGGAAAGTCGAGAGCAACTCCATGGTCGTACCACCATTCCAAGAGTCCCCCAGATGTCTCAGGCCATTCCAGAGGAACCTCTTTGCCCTGCACTGGCTCATCTTTCACGCCGAGGATCGACTCACACCACGGTGGCACGTGGGACAGCCCTGTGGGAAAGCCTCGAGGGAAAGCCTCGAGGGAAAACCACAGATCCTTTGATCCACGCGACGGGAAGCGTGACATTGCTGCTACAGCCTGGAAGGAAAGCGTACGTGCATGCCCCCACTCGAGACGAGGCCTGACTCCCATGGGGAGACTCCAGAAGTACCCAAAGATCCATGCCAGCCCGTGAGAGGAATCCTCGGTTCTGGCCCTGACTCCACACAAGGATTTTGGCCCCGGAAACGACGGGAGAGGAATCCCGAGAGGCCACCTAGCAACTCGCATGGGGACTGGCCTTTCCTGAGGCCACCAGGGCGGGTCCCTGAGGTCCCCGTCGTAACTCGAGAACACCTGCCGCAACACGAGAAAATCCAGGAAGTTCTCCCTTCCAAGCGAGATGAGGCCTATTTCCGATGAGGCGTCTGGAGACTAATGACACCTAACCTCTGGAACTTCGAAAGGGTCTTTCACACCCTTGCTGCAACTCAAGAAGTTCACCGCCATACCCGTCTCCACTCGAGAGGAAGCACGATGGTCCCGCCCGCATCCAGAGGAGCCCCGTTTCCCCCTCGTAGCTCGAGATGAGGGATCCTTTCCCTGCTTTCAACGGGAAAGAATTCCCGGCGTTCCCGTCGCATCTCAAGAGGAGGCACTCTCAACAGGAAAGGCGAGAGGAACTCCATGGTCGTAGCACCATTCCAAGAGTCCCCCAGATGTCTCAGTCCATTCCAGAGGAACCTCTTTGCCCTGCACTGGCTCATCTTTCACGCCGAGGATCGACTCACACCACGGGGGCACGTGGGACAGCCCTATGGGAAAGCCTCGAGAGAAAACCACATATCCTTTGATCCACGACACGGGAAGCGTGACATTGCTGCTACAGCCTTGAAGGAAAGCGCACGTGCATGCCCCCACTCGAGACGAGGCCTGACTCCCCTGTGGAGACTCCAGAAGTACCCAAAGATCCATGTCAGCCCCTGAGAGGAATCCTCGGTTCCGGCCCTGACTCCACACAAGGTTTTTGGCCCCGGTATCGACGGGAGAGGAATCCCGAGAGGCCCCCTAGCAACTCGCATGGGGACTGGCCTCTCCTGAGACCACCAGAGCGGGTCCCTGAGGTCCCCGTCGTAACTTGAAAACACCTGCCGCAACTCGAGAAAATCCAGGAAGTTCTCCCTTCCAGGCGAGATGAGGCCTATTTCCGATGAGGCGTCTGGAGACGAATGACACCTAACCTCTGGAATTTCTAAAGGGTCTTTCACACCCTTGCTGCAACTCAAGAAGTTCACCGCCATACCCGTCTCCACTCGAGAGGAAGCACGATGGTCCCGCCCACATCCAGAGGAGCCCCGTTTCCCCCTCGTAGCTCGAAATGAGGGATCCTTTCCCTGCTTTCAACGGGAAAGAATTCCCGGCATTCCCGTCGCATCTCAAGAGGAGGCACTCTCAACAGGAAAGTCGAGAGCAACTCCATGGTCGTACCACCATTCCAAGAGTCCCCCAGATGTCTCAGTCCATTCCAGAGGAACCTCTTTGCCCTGCACTGGCTCATCTTTCACGCCGACGATCGACTCACACCACGGTGGCACGTGGGACAGCCCTGTGGGAAAGCCTCGAGGGAAAGCCTCGAGGGAAAACCACAGAATCTTTGATCCACGCGACGGGAAGCGTGACATTGCTGCTACAGCCTGGAAGGAAAGTGCACGTGCATGCCCCCACTCGAGACGAGGCCTGACTCCCATGGGGAGACTCCAGAAGTACCCAAAGATCCATGCCAGCCCCTGAGAGGAATCCTCGGTTCCGGCCCTGACTCCACACAAGGTTTTTGGCCCCGGTATCGACGGGAGAGGAATCCCGAGAGGCCCCCTAGCAACTCGCATGGGGACTGGCCTCTCCTGAGGCCACCAGGGCGGGTCCCTGAGGTCCCCGTCGTAACTCGAGAACACCTGCCGCAACTCGAGAAAATCCAGGAAGTTCTCACTTCCAGGCGAGATGAGGCCTATTTCCGATGAGGCGTCTGGAGACTAATGACGCCTAATCTCTGGAACTTCGAAAGGGTCTTTCACACCCTTGCTGCAACTCAAGAAGTTCACCGCCATACCCGTCTCCACTCGAGAGGAAGCACGATGGTCCCGCCCACATCCAGAGGAGCCCCGTTTCCCCCTCGTAGCTCGAGATGAGGGATCCTTTCCCTGCTTTCAACGGGAAAGAATTCCCGGCGTTCCCGTCGCATCTCAAGAGGAGGCACTCTCAACAGGAAAGGCGAGAGGAACTCCATGGTCGTACCACCATTCCAAGAGTCCCCCAGATGTCTCAGTCCATTCCAGAGGAACCTCTTTGCCCTGCACTGGCTCATCTTTCACGCCGACGATCGACTCACACCACGGGGGCACGTGGGACAGCCCTGTGGGAAAGCCTCGAGGGAAAGCCTCGAGGGAAAACCTCAGATCCTTTGATCCACGCCACGGGAAGCGTGACATTGCTGCTACAGCCTGGAAGGAAAGCGCACGTGAATTCCCCGACTCGAGACGAGGCCTGACTCCCCTGGGGAGACTCCAGAAGTACCCAAAGATCCATGTCAGCCCCTGAGAGGAATCCTCGGTTCCGGCCCTGACTCCACACAAGGTTTTTGGCCCCGGTATCGACGGGAGAGGAATCCCGAGAGGCCCCCTAGCAACTCGAATGGGGACTGGCCTCTCCTGAGGCCACCAGGGCGGGTCCCTGAGGTCCCCGTCGTAACTCGAGAACACCTGCCGCAACTCGAGAAAATCCAGGAAGTTCTCCCTTCCAGGCGAGATGAGGCCTATTTCCGATGAGGCGTCTGGAGACTAATGACACCTAACCTCTGGAACTTCGAAAGGGTCTTTCACACCCTCGCTGCAACTCAAGAAGTTCACCGCCATACCCGTCTCCACTCGAGAGGAAGCACGATGGTCCCGCCCACATCCAGAGGAGCCCCGTTTCCCCCTCGTAGCTCGAGATGAGGGATCCTTTCCCTGCTTTCAACGGGAAAGAATTCCCGGCGTTCCCGTCGCATCTCAAGAGGAGGCACTCTTAATAGGAAAGGCGAGAGGAACTTCATGGTCTTACCACCATTCCAAGAGTCCCCCAGATGTCTCAGTCCATTCCAGAGGAACCTCTTTGCCCTGCACTGGCTCATCTTTCACGCCGAGGATCGACTCACAGCACGGTGGCACGTGGGACAGCCCTGTGGGAAAGCCTCGAGGGAAAGCCTCGAAGGAAAACCACAGATCCTTTGATCCACGCCACGGGAAGCGTGACATTGCTGCTACAGCCTGGAAGGAAAGTGCACGTGCATGCCCCGACTTGAGACGAGGCCTGACTCCCCTGGGGAGACTCCAGAAGTACCCAAAGATCCATGTCAGCCCCTGACAGGAATCCTCGGTTCCGGCCCTGACTCCACACAAGGTTTTTGGCCCCGGTATCGACGGGAGAGGAATCCCGAGGGGCCCCCAAGCAACTCGCATGAGGACTGGCCTCTCCTGGGGCCACCAGGGCGGGTCCCTGAGGTCCCCGTCGTAACTCGAGAACACCCGCCACAACTCGAGAAAATCCAGGAAGTTCTCCCTTCCAGGCGAGATGAGGCCTATTTACGATGAGGCGTCTGGAGACTAATGACGCCTAACCTCTGGAACTTCGAAAGGGTCTTTCACACCCTTGCTGCAACTCAAGAAGTTCACCGCCATACCCGTCTCCACTCGAGAGGAAGCACGATGGTCCCGCCCACATCCAGAGGAGCCCCGTTTCCCCCTCGTAGCTCGAGATGAGGGATCCTTTCCCTGCTTTCAACGGGAAAGAATTCCCGGCGTTCCCGTCGCATCTCAAGAGGAGGCACTCTCAACAGGAAAGGCGAGAGGAACTCCATGGTCGTACCACCATTCCAAGAGTCCCCCAGATGTCTCAGTCCATTCCAGAGGAACCTCTTTGCCCTGCACTGGCTCATCTTTCCCGCCGAGGATCGACTCACACCACGGTGGCACGTGGGACAGACCTGTGGGAAAGCCTCGAGGGAAAGCCTCGAGGGAAAACCACAGATCCTATGATCCACGCCACGGGAAGCGTGACATTGCTGCTACAGCCTGGAAGGAAAGCGCACGTGCATGCCCCGACTCGAGACGAGGCCTGACTCCCCTGGGGAGACTCCAGAAGTACCCAAAGATCCATGTCAGCCCCTGAGAGGAATCCTCGGTTCCGGCCCTGAATCCACACAAGGTTTTTGGCCCCGGTATCGACGGGAGAGGAATCCCGAGAGGCCCCCTAGCAACTCGAATGGGGACTGGCCTCTCCTGAGGCCACCAGGGCGGGTCCCTGAGGTCCCCGTCGTAACTCGAGAACACCTGCCGCAACTCGAGAAAATCCAGGAAGTTCTCCCTTCCAGGCGATATGAGGCATATTTCCGATGAGGCGTCTGGAGACTAATGACACCTAAACTCTGGAACTTCGAAAGGGTCTTTCACACCCTTGCTGCAAATCAAGAAGTTCACCGCCATACCCGTCTCCACTCGAGAGGAAGCACGATGGTCCCGCCCACATCCAGAGGAGCCCCGTTTCCCCATCGGAGCTCGAGATGAGGGATCCTTTCCTGCTTTCAACGGGAAGGAATTCCCGGCGTTCCCGTCGCATCTCAAGAGGAGGCACTCTCAACAGGAAAGGCGAGAGGAACTCCATGGTCGTACCACCATACAAAGAGTCCCCCAGATGTCTCAGTCCTTTCCAGAGGAACCTCTTTGCCCTGCACTGGCTCATCTTTCACGCCGAGGATCGACTCACACCACGGAGGCACGTGGGACAGCCCTGTGGGAAAGCCTCGAGGGAAAGCCTCGAGGGAAAACCACAGATCCTTTGATGCACGCGACGGGAAGCGTGACATTGCTGCTACAGCCTGGAAGGAAAGCGCACGTGCATGCCCCCACTCGAGACGAGGCCTGTCTCCCCTGGCGAGACTCCAGAAGTACCCTAAGATCCATATAAGCCCCTGAGAGGAATCCTCGGTTCCGGCCCTGACTCCACACAAGGTTTTTGGCCCCGGTATCGACGGGAGAGGAATCCCGAGAGGCCCCCTAGCACCTCGCATGGGGACTGGCCTCTCCTGAGGCCACCAGGGCGGGTCCCTGAGGTCCCCGTCGTAACTCGAGAACACCTGCCGCAACTCGAGAAAATCCAGGAAGTTCTCCCTTCCAGGCGAGATGAGGCCTATTTCTGATGAGGCGTCTGGAGACTAATGACACCTAACCTCTGGAACTTCGAAAGGGTCTTTCACACCCTTGCTGCAACTCAAGAAGTTCACCGCCATACCCGTCTCCACTCGAGAGGAAGCACGATGGTCCCGCCCGCATCCAGAGGAGCCCCGTTTCCCCCTCGTAGCTCGAGATGAGGGATCCTTTCCCTGCTTTCAACGGGAAAGAATTCCCGGCGTTCCCGTCGCATCTCAAGAGGAGGCACTCTCAACAGGAAAGGCGAGAGGAACTCCATGGTCGTAGCACCATTCCTAGAGTCCCCCAGATGTCTCAGTCCATTCCAGAGGAACCTCTTTGCCCTGCACTGGCTCATCTTTCACGCCGAGGATCGACTCACACCACGGGGGCACGTGGGACAGCCCTGTGGGAAAGCCTCGAGAGAAAACCACATATCCTTTGATCCACGACACGGGAAGCGTGACATTGCTGCTACAGCCTTGAAGGAAAGCGCACGTGCATGCCCCCACTCGAGACGAGGCCTGACTCCCCTGTGGAGACTCCAGAAGTACCCAAAGATCCATGTCAGCCCCTGAGAGGAATCCTCGGTTCCGGCCCTGACTCCACACAAGGTTTTTGACCCCGGTATCGACGGGAGAGGAATCCCGAGAGGCCCCCTAGCAACTTGCATGGGGACTGGCCTCTCCTGAGGCCACCAGGGCGGGTCCCTGAGGTCCCCGTCGTAACTCGAGAACACCTGCCGCAACTCGAGAAAATCCAGGAAGTTCTCCCTTCCAGGCGAGATGAGGCCTATTTCCGATGAGGCGTCTGGAGACGAATGACACCTAACCTCTGGAATTTCTAAAGGGTCTTTCACACCCTTGCTGCAACTCAAGAAGTTCACCGCCATACCCGTCTCCACTCGAGAGGAAGCACGATGGTCCCGCCCACATCCAGAGGAGCCCCGTTTCCCCCTCGTAGCTCGAAATGAGGGATCCTTTCCCTGCTTTCAACGGGAAAGAATTCCCGGCATTCCCGTCGCATCTCAAGAGGAGGCACTCTCAACAGGAAAGTCGAGAGCAACTCCATGGTCGTACCACCATTCCAAGAGTCCCCCAGATGTCTCAGGCCATTCCAGAGGAACCTCTTTGCCCTGCACTGGCTCATCTTTCACGCCGACGATCGACTCACACCACGGTGGCACGTGGGACAGCCCTGTGGGAAAGCCTCGAGGGAAAGCCTCGAGGGAAAACCACAGAATCTTTTATCCACGCGACGGGAAGCGTGACATTGCTGCTACAGCCTGTAAGGAAAGCGCACGTGCATGCCCCCACTCGAGACGAGGCCTGACTCCCCTGGGGAGACTCCAGAAGTACCCAAAGATCCATGTCAGCCCCTGAGAGGAATCCTCGGTTCCGGCCCTTACTCCACACAAGGTTTTTGGCCCCGGTATCGACGGGAGAGGAATCCCGAAAGGCCCCCTAGCACCTCGAATGGGGACTGGCCTCTCCTGAGGCCACCAGGGCGGGTCCCTGAGGTCCCCGTCGTAACTCGAGAACACCTGCCGCAACTCGAGAAAATCCAGGAAGTTCTCTCTTCCAGGCGAGATGAGGCCTATTTCCGATGAGGCGTCTGGAGACTAATGACACCTAACCTCTGGAACGTCGAAAGGGTCTTTCACACCCTTGCTGCAACTCAAGAAGTTCACCGCCATACCCTTCTCCACTCGAGAGGAAGCACGATGGTCCCGCCCACATCCAGAGGAGCCCCGTTTACCCCTCGTAGCTCGAGATGAAGGATCCTTTCCCTACTTTCAACGGGAAAGAATTCCCGGCGTTCCCGTCGCATCTCAAGAGGAGGCACTCTCAACAGGAAAGGCGAGAGGAACTCCATGGTCTTACCACCATTCCAAGAGTCCCCCAGATGTCTCAGTCCATTCCAGAGGAAGCTCTTTGCCCTGCACTGCCTCATCTTTCACGCCGAAGATCGACTCACACCACGGTGGGACTTGGGATAGCCCTGTGGGAAAGCCTCGAGGGAAAGCCTCGAGGGAAAACCACAGATCCTTTGATCCACGCGACGGGAAGCGTGACATTGCTGCTACAGCCGGGAAGGAAAGCGCACGTGCATGCCCCCACTCGAGAAGAGGCCTAACTCCCCTGGGGAGACTCCAGAAGTACCCAAAGATCCATGTCAGCCCCTGAGAGGAATCCTCGGTTCCGGCCCTGACTCCACACAAGGTTTTTGGCCCCGGTATCGACGGGAGAGGAATCCCGAGAGGCCCCCTAGCACCTCGCATGGGGACTGGCCTCTCCTGAGGCCACCAGGGCGGGTCCCTGAGGTCCCCGTCGTAACTCGAGAACACCTGCCGCAACTCGAGAAAATCCAGGAAGTTCTCCCTTTCAGGCGAGATGAGGCCTATTTCCGATGAGGCGTCTGGAGACTAATGACACCTAACCTCTGGAACTTCGAAAGGGTCTTTCACACCCTTGCTGCAACTCAAGAAGTTCACCGCCATACCCGTCTCCACTCGAGAGGAAGCACGATGGACCCGCCCACATCCAGAGGAGCCCCGTTTCCCCCTCGTAGCTCGAGATGAGGGAACCTTTCCCTGCTTTAGACGGGAAAGAATTCCCGGCGTTCCCGTCGCATCTAAAGAGGAGGCACTCTCAACAGGAAAGGCGAGAGGAACTCCATGGTCGTACCACCATTCCAGGAGTCCCCCAGATGTCTCAGTCCATTCCAGAGGAACCTCTTTGCCCTACACTGGCTCATCTTTCACGCCGAGGATCGACTCACACCACGGTGGCACGTGGGACAGCCCTGTGGGAAAGCCTCGAGGGAAAGCCTCGAGGGAAAACCACAGATCCTTTGATCCACGCGACGGGAAGCGTGACATTGCTGCTACAGCCTGGAAGGAAAGCGCACGTGCATGCCCCCACTCGAGACGAGGCCTGACTCCCCTGGGGAGACTTCAGAAGTACCCAAAGATCCATGTCAGCCCCTGAGAGGAATCCTCGGTTCCGGCCCTGACTCCACACAAGGTTTTTGGCCCCGGTATCGACGGGAGAGGAATCGCGAGAGGCCCCCTAGCACATCGCATGGGGACTGGCCTCTCCTGAGGCCACCAGGGCGGGTCCCTGAGGTCCCCGTCGTAACTCGAGAACACCTGCCGCAACTCGAGAAAATCCAGGAAGTTCTCCCTTCCAGGCGAGATGAGGCCTATTTCCGATGAGGCGTCTGGAGACTAATGACACCTAACCTCTGGAACTTCGAAAGGGTCTTTCACACCCTTGCTGCAACTCAAGAAGTTCACCGCCATACCCGTGTCCACTCGAGAGGAAGCACGATGGTCCCGCCCACATCCAGAGGAGCCCCGATTCCCCCTCGTAGATCGAGATGAGGGATCCTTTCCCTGCTTTCAACGGGAAAGAATTCCCGGCGTTCCTGTCGCATCTCAAGAGGAGGCACTCTCAACAGGAAAGGCGAGAGGAACTCCATGGTCGTACCACCATTCCAAGAGTCCCCCAGATGTCTCAGTCCATTCCAGAGGAACCTCTTTGCCCTGCACTGGCTCATCTTTCACGCCGAGGATCGACTCACACCACGGTGGCACGTGGGACAGCCCTGTGTGAAAGTCTCGAGGGAAAACCACAGATCCTTTGATACACGCCACGGGAAGCGTGACATTGCTGCTACAGCCTGGAAGGAAAGCGCACGTGCATGCCCCCACTCGATTCGAGGCCTATCTCCTCTGGGGAGACTCCAGAAGTACCCAAAGATCCATGTCAGCCCCTGAGAGGAATCCTCGGTTCCGGCCCTGACTCCACACAAGCTTTTTGGCCCCGGTATCGACGGGAGAGGAATCCCGAGAGGCCCCCTAGCACCTCGCATGGTGACTGGCCTCTCCTGAGGCCACCAGGGCGGGTCCCTGTGGTCCCCGTCTTAACTCGAGAACACCTGCCGCAACTCGAGAAAATCCAGGAAGTTCTCCCTTCCAGGCGAGATGAGGCCTATTTCCGATGAGGCGTCTGGAGACTAATGACACCTAACCTCTGGAATTTCGAAAGGGTGTTTCACACCCTTGCTGCAACTCAAGAAGTTCACCGCCATACCCGTCTCCACTCGAGAGGAAGCACGATGGTCCCGCCCACATCCAGAGGAGCCCCGTTTCCCTCTCGGAGCTCGAGATGAGGGATCCTTTCCTGCTTTCAACGGGAAGGAATTCCCGGCGTTCCCGTCGCATCTCAAGAGGAGGCACTCTCAACAGGAAAGGCGAGAGGAACTCCATGGTCGTACCACCATACAAAGAGTCCCCCAGATGTCTCAGTCCATTCCAGAGGAACCTCTTTGCCCTGCACTGGCTCATCTTTCACGCCGAGGATCGACTCACACCACAGAGGCACGTGGGACAGCCCTGTGGGAAAGCCTCGAGGGAAAGCCTCGAGGGAAAACCACAGATCCTTTGATGCACGCGACGGGAAGCGTGACATTGCTGCTACAGCCTGGAAGGAAAGCGCACGTGCATGCTCCCACTCGAGACGAGGCCTGTCTCCCCTGGCGAGACTCCAGAAGTACCCTAAGATCCATATAAGCCCCTGAGAGGAATCCTCGGTTCCGACCCTGACTCCACACAAGGTTTTTGGCCCCGGTATCGACGGGAGAGGAATCCCGAGAGGCCCCCTAGCACCTCGCATGGGGACTGGCCTCTCCTGAGGCCACCAGGGCGGGTCCCTGAGGTCCCCGTCGTAACTCGAGAACACCTGCCGCAACTCGAGAAAATCCAGGAAGTTCTCCCTTGCAGGCGAGATGAGGCCTATTTCCGATGAGTCTTCTGGAGACTAATGACACCTAACCTCTGGAACTTCGAAAGGGTCTTTCACACGCTTGCTGCAACTCAAGAAGTTCACCGCCATACCCGTCTCCACTCGAGAGGAAGCACGATGGTCCCGCCCACATCCAGAGGAGCCCCGTTTCCCCTTCGTAGCTCGAGATGAGGGATCCTTTCCCTGCTTTCAACGGGAAAGAATTCCCGGCGTTCCCGTCGCATCTCAAGAGGAGGCACTCTCAACAGGAAAGGCGAGAGGAACTCCATGGTCGTACCACCATTCCTAGAGTCCCCCAGATGTCTCAGTCCATTCCAGAGGAACCTCTTTGCCCTGCACTGGCTCATCTTTCACGCCGAGGATCGACTCACACCACGGAGGCACGTGGGACAGCCCTGTGGGAAAGCCTCGAGGGAAAGCCTCGAGGGAAAACCACAGATCCTTTGATCCACGCGACGGGAAGCGTGACATTGCTGCTACAGCCTGGAAGGAAAGCGCACGTGCATGCCCCCACTCGAGACGAGGCCTGTCTCCCCTGGCGAGACTCCAGAAGTACCCAAAGATCCATATAAGCCCCTGAGAGGAATCCTCGGTTCCGACCCTGACTCCACACAAGGTTTTTGGCCTTGGTATCGATGGGAGAGGAATCCCGAGAGGCCCCCTAGCACCTCGCATGGGGACTGGCCTCTCCTGAGGCCACCAGGGCGGGTCCCTGAGGTCCCCGTCGTAACTCGAGAACACCTGCAGCAACTCGAGAAAATCCAGGAAGTTCTCCCTTCCAGGCGAGATGAGGCCTATTTCCGATGAGGCGTCTGGAGACTAATGACACCTAACCTCTCGAACTTCGAAAGGGTCTTTCACACCCTAGCTGCAACTCAAGAAGTTCACCGCCATACCCGTCTCCACTCGAGAGGAAGCAGGATGGTCCCGCCCACATCCAGAGGAGCCCCGTTTCCCCCTCGGAGCTCAAGATGAGGGATCCTTTCCCTGCTTTCAAAGGGAAAGAATTCCCGGCGTTCCCGTCGCATCTCAAGAGGAGGCACTCTCAACAGGAAAGGCGAGAGGAACTCCATGGTCGTACCACCATTCCAAGAGTCCCCCAGATGTCTCAGTCCATTCCAGAGGAACCTCTTTGCCCTGCACTGGCTCATCTTTCACGCCGAGGATCGACTCACACCACGGTGGCACGTGGGACAGCCCTGTGGGAAAGCCTCGAGGGAAAACCACAGATCCTTTGATCCACGCCACGGGAAGCGTGACATTGCTGCTACAGCCTGGAAGGAAAGCGCACGTGCATGCCCCCACTCGAGACGAGGCCTGACTCCCCTGGGGAGACTCCAGAAGTACCCAAAGATCCATGTCAGCCCCTGAGAGGAATCCTCGGTTCCGGCCCTGACTCCACACAAGGTTTTTGGCCCCGGTATCGACGGGAGAGGAATCCCGAGAGGCCCCCTAGCACCTCGCATGGGTACTGGCCTCTCCTGAGGCAACCAGGGCGGGTCCCTGAGGTCCCCGTCGTAACTCGAGAACACCTGCCGCAACTCGAGAAAATCCAGGAAGTTCTCCCTTCCAGGCGAGATGAGGCCTATTTCCGATGAGTCGTCTGGAGACTAATGACACCTAACCTCTGGAAATTCGAAAGGGTCTTTCACACCCTTGCTGCAACTCAAGAAGTTCACCGCCATACCCGTCTCCACTCGAGAGGAAGCACGATGGTCCCGCCCACATCCAGAGGAGCCCCGTTTCCCCCTCGTAGCTTGAGATGAGGGATCCTTTCCCTGCTTTCAACGGGAAAGAATTCCCGGCGTTCCCGTCGCATCTCAAGAGGAGGCACTCTCAACAGGAAAGGCGAGAGGAACTCCATGGTCCTACCACCATACAAAGAGTCCCCCAGATGTCTCAGTCCATTCCAGAGGAACCTCTTTGCCCTGCACTGGCTCATCTTTCACGCCGAGGATCGACTCACACCACGGAGGCACGTGGGACAGCCCTGTGGGAAAGCCTCGAGGGAAAGCCTCGAGGGAAAAACACAGATCCTTTGATCCACGCGACGGGAAGCGTGACATTGCTGCTACAGCCTGGAAGGAAAGCGCACGTGCATGCCCCCACTCGAGACGAGGCCTGACTCCCGTGGGGAGACTCCAGAAGTACCCAACGATCCACATAAGCCCCTGAGAGGAATCCTCGGTTCCGGCCCTGACTGCACACAAGGTTTTTGGCCCCGGTATCGACGGGAGAGGAATCCCGAGAGGCCCCCTAGCACCTCGCAAGGGGACTGGCCTCTCCTGAGGCCACCAGGGCGGGTCCCTGAGGTCCCCGTCGTAACTCGAGAACACCTTCCGCAACTCGAGAAAATCCAGGAAGTTCTCCCTTCCAGGCGAGATGAGGCCTATTTCCGATGAGTCGTCTGGAGACTAATGACACCTAACCTCTGGAAATTCGAAAGGGTCTTTCACACCCTTGCTGCAACTCAAGAAGTTCACCGCCATACCCGTCTCCACTCGAGAGGAAGCACGATGGTCCCGCCCACATCCAGAGGAGCCCCGTTTCCCCCTCGTAGCTCAAGATGAGGGATCCTTTCCCTGCTTTCAACGGGAAAGAATTCCCGGCGTTCCCGTCGCATCTCAAGAGGAGGCACTCTCAACAGGAAAGGCGAGAGGAACTCCATGGTCGTACCACCATTCCAAGAGTCCCCCAGATGTCTCAGTCCATTCCAGAGGAACCTCTTTGCCCTGCACTGGCTCATCTTTCACGCCGAGGATCGACTCACACCACGGTGGCACGTGGGACAGCCCTGTGGGAAAGCCTCGAGGGAAAACCACAGATCCTTTGATCCATGCCACGGGAAGCGTGACATTAATGCTACAGCCTGGAAGGAAAGCTCACGTGCATGCCCCCACTCGAGACGAGGCCTGATTCCCCTGGGGAGACTCCAGAAGTACCCAAAGATCCATGTCAGCCCCTGAGAGGAATCCTCGGTTCCGGCCCTTACTCCACACAAGGTTTTTGGCCCCGGTATCGACGGGAGAGAAATCCCGAGAGGCCCCCTAGCACCTCGCATGGGGACTGGCCTCTCCTGAGGCCACCAGGGCGGGTCCCTGAGGTCCCCGTCATAACTCGAGAACACCTGCCGCAACTCGAGAAAATCCAGGAAGTTCTCTCTTCCAGGCGAGATGAGGCCTATTTCCGATGAGGCGTCTGGAGACTAATGACACCCAACCTCTGGAACTTCGAAAGGGTCTTTCACACCCTTGCTGCAACTCAAGAAGTTCACCGCCATACCCTTCTCCACTCGAGAGGAAGCACGATGGTCCCGCCCACATCCAGAGGAGCCCCGTTTCCCCCTCGTAGCTCGAGATGAACGATCCTTTCCCTGCTTTCAACGGGAAAGAATTCCTGGCATTCCCGTCGCATCTCAAGAGGAGGCACTCTCAACAGGAAAGGCGAGAGGAACTCCATGGTCGTACCACCATTCCAAGAGTCCCCCAGATGTCTGAGTCCATTCCAGAGGAACCTCTTTGCCCTGCACTGGCTCATCTTTCATGCCGAGGATCGACTCACACCACGGTGGCACGTGGGACAGCCCTGTGGGAAAGCCTCGAGGGAAAGCCTCGAGGGAAAACCACAGATCCTTTGATCCACGCGACGGGAAGCGTGACATTGCTGCTACAGCCTGGAAGGAAAGCACACGTGCATGCCCCCACTCGAGACGAGGCCTGACTCCCCTGGGGAGACTCCAGAAGTACCCAAAGATCCATGTCAGCCCCTGAGAGGAATCCTCGGTTCCGGCCCTGACTCCACACAAGGTTTTTGGCCCCGGTATCGACGGGAGAGGAATCCCGAGAGGCCCCCTAGCAACTCGCATGGGGACTGGCCGTTCTTGAGGCCACCAGGGCGGGTCCCTGAGGTCCCCATCGTAACTCGAGAACACCTGCCGCAACTCGAGAAAATCCAGGAAGTTCTCCCTTCCAGGCGAGATGAGGCCTATTTCCGATGAGGCGTCTGGAGACTAATGACACCTAACCTCTGGAACTTCGAAAGGGTCTTTCACACCCTTGCTGCAACTCAAAAAGTTCACCGCCATACCCGTCTCCACTCGAGAGTAAGCACGATGGTCCCGCCCACATCCAGAGGAGCCCCGTTTCCCCCTCGGAGCTCGAGATGAGGGATCCTTTCCCTGCTTTCAACGGGAAAGAATTCCCGGCGTTCCCGTCGCATCTCAAGAGGAGGCACTCTCAACAGGAAAGGCGAGAGGAACTCCATGGTCGTACCACCATTCCAAGAGTCCCCCAGATGTCTCAGTCCATTCCAGAGGAACCTCTTTGCCCTGCACTGGCTCATCTTTCACGCCGAGGATCGACTCACACCACGGTGGCACGTGGGACAGCCCTGCGGGAAAGCCTCGAGGGAAAGCCTCGAGGGAAAACCACAGATACTTTGTTCCACGCCACGGGAAGCGTGACATTGCTGCTACAGCCTGGAAGGAAAGCGCACGTGCATGCCCCCACTCGAGACGAGGCCTGACTCCCCTGGGGAGACTCCAGAAGTACCCAAATATCCATGTCACCCCTGTGAGGAATCCTCGGTTCCGGCCCTGACTCCACACAAGGTTTTTGGCCCTAGTATCGACGGGAGAGGAATCCCGAGAGGCCCCCTAGCAACTCGCATGGGGACTGGCCTCTCCTGAGACCATCAGGGCGGGTCCCTGTGGTACCCGTCGTAACTCGAGAACACCTGCCGCACCTCGAGAAAATCCAGGAAGTTCTCCCTTCCAGGCGAGATGAGGTCTATTTCCGATGTGGCGTCTGGAGACTGACACATAACCTCTGGAACTTCGAAAGGGTCTTTCACACCCTTGCTGCAACTCAAGAAGTTCAGCGCCATACCCGTCTCCACTCGAGAGGAAGCACGATAGTCCCGCCCACATCCAGAGGAGCCCCGTTTGCCCCTCGGAGCTCGAGATGAGGGATCCTTTCCCTGCTTTCAACAGGAAAGTATTCCCGGCGTTCCCGTGGCATCTCAAGAGGAGGCACTCTCAACAGGAAAGGCGAGAGGAACTCCATGGTCGTACCACCATTCCAAGAGTCCCCCCGATGTCTCAGTCCATTCCAGAGGAACCTCTTTGCCCTGCACTGGCTCATCTTTCGCGCCGAGGATCGACTCACACCACGGTGGCACGTGGGACAGCCCTGTGGGAAAGCCTCGAGGGAAAGCCTCGAGGGAAAACCACAGATCCTTTGATCCACGCGACGGGAAGCGTGACATTGCTGCTACAGCCTGGAAGGAAAGCGCACGTGCATGCCCCCACTCGAGACGAGGCCTGACTCCCCTGGGGAGACTCCAGAAGTACCCAAAGATCCATGTCACCCCTGAGAGGAATCCTCGGTTCCGGCCCTGACTCCACACTAGGTTTTTGGCCCCGGTATCGACGGGAGAGGAATCCCGAGAGGCCCCCTAGCAACTCGCATGTGGACTGGCCTCTCCTGAGGCCACCAGGGCGGGTGCCTGTGGTACCCGTCATAACTCGAGAACACCTGCCGCACCTCGAGAAAATCCAGGAAGTTCTCCCTTCCAGGCGAGATGAGGTCTATTTCCGATGAGGCATCTGGAGACTGACACCTAACCTCTGGAACTTCGAAAGGGTCTTTCACACCCTTGCTGCAACTCAAGAAGTTCAGCGCCATACCGGTGTCCACTCGAGAGGAAGCACGATGGTCCCGCCCACATCCAGAGGAGCCCCGTTTCCCCCTCGTAGCTCGAGATGAGGGATCCTTTCCCTGCTTTCAAGGGGAAAGCATTCCCGGCGTTCCCGTCGCATCTCAAGAGGAGGCACTCTCAACAGGAAAGGCGAGAGGAACTCCATGGTCGTACCACCATTCCAAGAGTCGCCCAGATGTCTCAGTCCATTCCAGAGGAACCTCTTTGCCCTGCACTGGCTCATCTTTCACGCCGAGGATCGACTCACACCACGGTGGCACGTGGGACAGCCCTGCTGGAAAGCCTCGAGGGAAAGCCTCGAGGGAAAACCACAGATCTTTTGATGCACGCGACGGGAAGCGTGACATTGCTGCTACAGCCTGGAAGGAAAGCGCACGTGCATGCCCCCACTCGAGACGAGGCCTGACTCCCCTGGGGAGACTCCAGAAGTACCCAAAGATCCATGTCACCCCTGAGAGGAATCCTCGGTTCCGGCCCTGACTCCACACAAGGTTTTTGGCCCCGGTATCGACGGGAGAGGAATCCCGAGAGGCCCCCTAGCAACTCGCATGGGGACTGGCCTCTCCTGAGGCCACCAGGGCGGGTCCCTGAGGTCCCCGTCATAACTCGAGAACACCTGCCGCAACTCGAGAAAATCCAGGAAGTTCTCCCTTCCAGGCGAGATGAGGCCTATTTCCGATGAGGCGTCTGGAGACTAATGACACCTAACCTCTGGAACGTCGAAAGGGTCTTTCACACCCTTGCTGCAACTCAAGAAGTTCACCGCCATACCCGTCTCCACTCGAGAGGAAGCACGATGGTCCCGCCCACATCCACAGGAGCCCCGTTTCCCCCTCGTAGCTCGAGATGAGGGATCCTTTCTCTGCTTTCAACGGGAAAGAATTCCCGGCGTTCCCGTCGCATCCAAAGAGGAGGCACTCTCAACAGGAAAGGCGAGAGGAACTCCATGGTCGTACCACCATTCCAAGAGTCCCCCAGATGTCTCAGTCCATTCCAGAGGAACCTCTTTGCCCTGCACTGGCTCATCTTTCACGCCGAGGATCGACTCACACCACGGTGGCACGTGGGACAGCCCTGTGGGAAAGCCTCGAGGGAAAGCCTCGAGGGAAAACCACAGATCTTTTGATGCACGCGACGGGAAGCGTGACATTGCTGCTACAGCCTGGAAGGAAAGCGCACGTGCATGCCCCCACTCGAGACGAGGCCTGACTCCCCTGGGGAGACTCCAGAAGTACCCAAAGATCCATGTCAGCCCCTGAGAGGAATCCTCGGTTCCGGCCCTGACTCCACACAAGGCTTTTGGCCCCGGTATCGACGGGAGAGGAATCCCGAGAGGCCCCCTAGCAACTCGCATGGGGACTGGCCTCTCCTGAGGCCACCAGGGCGGGTCCCTGAGGTCCCCGTCGTAACTCGAGAACACCTGCCGCAACTCGAGAAAATCCAGGAAGTTCTCCCTTCCAGGCGAGATGAGGCCTATTTCCGATGATGCGTCTGCAGACTAATGACACCTAAACTCTGGAACTTCGAAAGGGTCTTTCACACCCTTGCTGCAACTCAAGAAGTTCACCGTCATACCCGTGTCCACTCGGGAGGAAGCACGACGGTCCCACCCACATCCAGAGGAGCCCCGTTTCCCCCTCGGAGCTCGAGATGAGGGATCCTTTCCCTGCTTTCAACGGGAAAGAATTCCCGGCGTTCCCGTCGCATCTCAAGAGGAGGCACTCTCAACAGGAAAGGCGAGAGGAACTCCATGGTCGTACCACCATTCCAAGAGTCCCCCAGATGTCTCAGTCCATTCCAGAGGAACCTCTTTGCCCTGCACTGGCTCATCTTTCACGCCGAGGATCGACTCACACCACGGTGGCACGTGGGACAGCCCTGTGGGAAAGCCTCGAGGGAAAACCACAGATCCTTTGATCCACGCGACGGGAAGTGTGACATTGCTGCTACAGCCTGGAAGGAAAGCACACGTGCATGCCCCCAATCGAGAAGAGGCCTGACTCCCCTGTTGGGACTCCAGAAGTACCCAAAGATCCATTTCAGCTCCTGAGAGGAATCCTCGGTTCCAGCCCTGACTCCACACAAGGTTTTTGGCCCCGGTATCGACGGGAGAGGAATCCCGAGAGGCCCCCTAGCAACTCGCATGGGGACTGGCCTCTCCTGAGGCCACCAGGGCGGGTCCCTGAGGTCCCCGTCGTAACTGGAGAACACCGGGCGCACCTCGAGAAAATCCGGGAAGTTCTCCCTTCCAGGCGAGATGAGGCCTATTTCCGATGAGGCGTCTGGAGACTAATGACACCTAACCTCTGGAACTTCGAAAGGGTCTTTCACAACCTTGCTGCAACTCAAGAAGTTTACCGCCATACCCGTCTCCACACGAGAGAAAGCACGATGGTCCCGCCCACATTCAGAGGAGCCCCGTTTCCCCCTCGGAGCTCGAGATGAGGGATCCTTTCCCTGCTTTCAACGGGAAAGAATACCCGGCATTCCCGTCGCATCTCAAGAGGAGGCACTCTCAACAGGAAAGGCGAGAGGAACTCCATGGTCGTACCACCATTCCAAGAGTCCCCCAGATGTCTCAGTCCATTCCAGAGGAACCCCTTGCCCTGCACTGGCTCATCTTTCACGCCGAGGATCCACTCACACCACCGTGGCACGTGGGACAGCCCTGTGGGAAAGCCTCGAGGGAAAGCCTCGAGGGAAAACCACAGATCCTTTGATCCACGCGACGGGAAGCGTGACATTGCTGCTACAGCCTGGAAGGAAAGCGTACGTGCATGCCCCCACTCGAGACGAGGCCTGACTCCCCTGGGGAGACTCTAGAAGTACCCAAAGATCCATGTCAGCCCCTGAGAGGAATCCTCGGTTCCGGCCCTGACTCCACACAAGGTTTTTGGCCCCGGTATCGACGGGAGAGGAATCCCGAGAGGCCCCCTAGCAACTCGCATGGGGACTGGCCTCTCCTGAGGCCACCAGGGCGGGTCCCTGAGGTCCCCGTCGTAACTCGAGAACACCTGCCGCAACTCGAGAAAATCCAGGAAGTTCTCCCTTCCAGGCGAGATGAGGCCTATTTCCGATGAGGCGTCTGGAGACTAATGACACCTAACCTCTGGAACTTCGAAAGGGTCTTTCACACCCTTGCTGCAACTCAAGAAGTTTACCGCCATACCCGTCTCCACACGAGAGAAAGCACGATGGTCCCGCCCACATACAGAGGAGCCACGTTTCCCCCTCGGAGCTCGAGATGAGGGATCCTTTCCCTGCTTACAACGGGAAAGAATTCCCGGCATTCCCGTCGCATCTCAAGAGGAGGCACTGTCAACAGGAAAGGCGAGAGGAACTCCATGGTCGTACCACCATTCCAAGAGTCCCCCAGATGTCTCAGTCCATTCCAGAGGAACCTCTTTGCCCGGCACTGGCTCATCTTTCACGCCGAGGATCGACTCACACCACGGTGGCCCGTGGGACAGCCCTGTGGGAAAGCCTCGAGGGAAAGCCTCGAGGGAAAACCACAGATCTTTTAATCCTCGCGATGGGAAGCGTGACATTGCTGCTACAGCCTGGAAGGAAAGCGCACGTGCATGCCCCCACTCGAGACGAGGCCTGACTCCCCTGGGGAGACTCCAGAAGTACCCAAAGATCCATGTAACCCCTGAGAGGAATGCTCGGTTCCAGCCCTGACTCCACACAAGGCTTTTGGCCCCGGTATCGACGGGAGAGGAATCCCGAGAGGCCCCCGAGCAACTCGCATGGGGACTGGCCTTTCCTGAGGACACCAGGGCGGGTCCCTGAGGTCCCCGTCGTAACTCGAGAACACCTGCTGCAACTCGAGAAAATCCAGGAAGTTCTCCCTTCCAGGCGAGATGAGGCCTATTTCCGATGAGGCGTCTGGAGACTAATGACACCTAACCTCTGGAACTTCGAAAGGGTCTTTCACACCCTTGCTGCAACTCAAGAAGTTCACCGCCATACCCGTGTCCACTCGGGAGGAAGAACGATGGTCCCGCCCACATCCAGAGGAGCCCCGTTTCCCCCTCGGAGCTCGAGATGAGGGAACCTTTCCCTGCTTTCAACGGGAAAGAATTCCCGGCGTTCCCGTCGCATCTCAAGAGGAGGCACTCTCAACAGGAAAGGCGAGAGGAACTCCATGGTCGTACCACCATTCCAAGAGTCCCCCAGATGTCTCAGTCCATTCCAGAGGAACCCCTTTGCCCTGCACTGGCTCATCTTTCACGCCAAGGATCGACTCACACCACGGTGGCACGTGGGACAGCCCTGTGGGAAAGCCTCGAGGGAAAGCCTCGAGGGAAAACCACAGATCATTTGATCCACGCGACGGGAAGCGTGACATTGCTGTAACAGCCTGAAAGGAAAGCGCACGTGCATGCCCCCACTCGAGACGAGGCCTGACTCCACTGGGGAGACTCCAGAAGTACCCAAAGATCCATGTCAGCCCCTGAGAGGAATCCTCGGTTCCGGCCCTGACTCCACACAAGGTTTTTGGCCCCGGTATCGACGGGAGAGGAATCCCGAGAGGCCCCCTAGCAACTCGCATGGGGACTGGCCTCTCCTGAGGCCACCAGGGCGGGTCCCTGAGGTCTCCGTCGTAACTCGAGAACACCTGTCGCAACTCGAGAAAATCCAGAAAGTTCTCCATTCCAGGCGAGAAGAATCCTATTTCCGATGAGGCGTTTGGAGACTAATGACACCTAAACTCTGGAACTTCGAAAGGGTCTTTCACACCCTTGCTGCGACTGAAGAAGTTCACCGCCATACCCGTCTCCACTCGTGAGGAAGCACGATGGTCCCGCCCACATCCAGAGGAGCCCCGTTTCCCCCTCGTAGCTCGAGTTGAGGGGTCCTTTCCCTGCGTTCAACGGGAAAGAATTCCCGGCGTTCCCATCGCATCTCAAGAGGAGGCACTCTCAACAGGAAAGGCGAGAGGAACTCCATGGTCGTACCACCATTCCACGAGTCCCCCAGATGTCTCAGTCCATTCCAGAGAAACCTCTTTGCCCTGCACTGGCTCATCTTTCACGCCGACGATTGACTCACACCACGGTGGCACGTGGGACAGCCCTGTGTGAAAGCCTCGAGGGAAAGACTCGAGGGAAAACCACAGATCCTTTGATACAGGCCACGGGAAGCATGACATTGCTGCTACAGCCTGGAAGGAAAGCGCACGTGCATGCCCCCACTCGAGACGAGGCCTGAATCCCCTGGGGAGACTCCAGAATTACCCAAAGATCCATGTCAGCCCCTGAGAGGAATCCTCGGTTCCGGCCCTGACTCCACACAAGGTTTTTGGCCCCGGTATCGACGGGAGAGGAATCCCGAGAGGCCCCCGAGCAACTCGCATGGGGATTGGCCTTTCCTGAGGCCACCAGGGCGGATCCCTGAGGTCCCCGTCGTAACTCGAGAACACCTGCCGCAACTCGAGAAACTTCAGGAAGTTCTCCCTTCCAGGCGAGATGAGGCCTATTTCCGATGAGGCGTCTGGGGACTAATGACACGGAACCTCTGGAACGTCGAAAGGGTCTTTCACACCCTTGCTGCAACTCAAGAAGTTCACCGCCATATCCGTCTCCACTCGAGAGGAAACATGATGGTCCCGCCCACATCCAGAGGAGCCCCGTTTGCCCCTCGTAGCTCGAGATGAGGGATCCTTTCCCTGCTATCAACGGGAAAGTATTTTCGGCGTTCCCGTCGCATCTCAAGAGGAGGCACTCTCAACAGGAAAGACGAGAGGAACTCCATGGTCGTACCACCATTCCAAGAGTCCCCCAGATGTTTCAGTCCATTCCAGAGGAACCTCTTTGCCCTGCACTGACTCATCTTTCATGCCGAAGATCGACTCACACCACGGTGGCACGTGGGACATCCCTGTGGGATAGCCTCCAGGGAAAGCCTAGAGGGAAAACCACAGATCCTTTGATCCACGCGACGGGAAGCGTGACATTGCTGCTACAGCCTGGAAGGAAAGCGCACGTGCATGCCCCCACTCCAGACGAGGACTGACTCCCCTGGGGAGACTCCAGAAAGACCCAAAGATCCATGTCAGCCCCTTAGAGGAATCCTCCGTTCCGGCCCTGACTCCACACAAGGTTTTAGGCCCCGGTATCGACTGGAGAGGAATCCCGAAAGGCACCCTAGCAACTCGTATGGGGACTGGAGTTTCCTGAGGCCACCAGGGCTTGTCCCTCACGTCCCCGTCGTAACTCGAGAACACCTGCCGCAACTCGAGAAAATCCAGGAAGTTCTCGCTTCCAGGCGAGATGAGGCCTATTTCCGATGAGGCGTCTGGAGTCTAATGACAGCTAATCTCTGGGACTTCAAAAGGGTCTTTCACACCCTTGCTGCAACTCAAGAAGTTCACCGCCATACCCGTCTCCACTCGAGAGGAAGCACGATGGTCCCGCCCACATTCAGAGGAGCCCCGTTTCCCCCTCGTAGCTCGAGATGAGGGATCCTTTCCCTGCTTTCAACAGGAAAGTATTCCAGGCGTTCCCGTCGCATCTCAAGAGGAGGAACTCTCAACACGAAAGGCGAGAGGAACTCCATGGTCGTACCACCATTCCAAGAGTCCCCCAGATGTCTCAGTCCATTCCAGAGGAACCTCTTTGCCCTGCACTGGCTCATCTTTCACGCCGAGGATCGACTCACACCACGGTGGCACGTGGGACAGCCCTGTGGGAAAGCCTCGAGGGAAAACCACAGATCCTTTGATCCACGCGACGGGAAGCGTGACATTGCTGCTACAGCCTGGAAGGAAGGCGCACGTGCATGCCCCCACTCGAGACGAGGCCTGACTCCCCTGGGGAGACTCCAGAAGTACCCAAAGATCCATGTCAGCCCCTGAGAGGAATCCTCGGTTCCGGCCCTGACTCCACACAAGTATTTTGGCCCCGGTATCGATGGGAGAGTAATCCCGAGAGGCCCCCTAGGAAATCGCAAGGGGACTGACCTTTCCTGAGGCCACCATGGCGGGTTCCTGAGGTCCCCGTCGTAACTCGAGAACACCTGCCGCAACTCGAGAAAATCCAGGAAGTTCTCCTTTCCAGGCGAAATGAGGCCTATTTCCGATGAGGCGTCTGGAGACTAATGACACCTAACCTCTGGAACTTCGAAAGGGTCTTTCACACCCTTGCTGCAACTCAAGAATTTCACCGCCATACCCGTCTCCACTCGAAAGGAAGCACGATGGTCCCGCCCAAATCCAGAGGAGCCCCGTTTCCCCCTCGTAGCTCGAGATGAGGGATCCTTTCCCTGCTTTCAACGGGAAAGAATTCCCGGCGTTCCCGTCGCATCTCAAGAGGAGGCACTCTCAACAGGAAAGGCGAGAGGAACTCCATGGTCGTACCACCATTCCAAGAGTCCCCCAGATGTCTCAGTCCATTCCAGAGGAACCTGTTTGCCCTGCACTGGCTCATCTTTCACGCCGAGGATCGACTCACACCACGGTGGCACGTGAGACAGCCCTGTGGGAAAGCCTCGAGGGAAAGCCTCGAGGGAAAACCACAGATCCTTTGATCCACGCGACGGGAAGCGTGACATTGCTGCTACAGCCTGGAAGGAAGGCGCACGTGCATGCCCACACTCGAGACGAGGCCTGACCCCCCTGGGGAGACTCCAGAAGTACCCAAAGTCCCATGTAAGCCCCTGAGAGGAATCCTCGGTTCCAGCCCTGACTCCACAGAAGGATTTTGGCCCCGGTATCGACGGGAGAGGAATCCCGAGAGGCCCCCGAGCAACTCGCATGGGGACTGGCCTTTCCTGAGGACACCAGGGCGGGTCCCTGAGGTCCCCGTCGTAACTCGAGAACACCTGCCGCAACTCGAGAAAATCCAGGAAGTTCTCCCTTCCAGGCGAGATGAGGCCTATTTCCGATGAGGCGTCTGGAGACTAATGACACCGAACCTCTGGAACTTCGAAAGGGTCTTTCACACCCTTGCTGCAACTCAAGAAGTTCACCGCCATACCCGTCTCCACTCGAGAGGAAGCACGATGGTCCCGCCCACATCCAGAGGAGCCCCGTTTCCCCCTCGTAGCTCGAGATGAGGGATCCTTTCCCTGCTTTCAACGGGAAAGAATTCCCGGCGTTCCCGTCGCATCTCAAGAGGAGGCACTCTCAACAGGAAAGGCGAGAGGAACTCCATGGTCCTACCACCATTCCAAGAGTCCCCCAGATTTCTCAGTCCAATCCAGAGGAACCTCTTTGCCCTGCACTGTCTCATCTTTCACGCCGAGAATCGACTCACACCACGGTGGCACGTGGGACAGCCCTGTGGGAAAGCCTCGAGGGAAAACCACAGATCCTTTGATCCACGCGACGGGAACCGAGACATTACTGCTACAGCCTGGAAGGAAAGCGCACGTGCATGCCCCCACTCGAGACAAGGCCTGACTCCCCTGGGGAGACTCCAGAAGTACCCAAAGATCCATGTCAGCCCCTGAGAGGAATCCTCGGTTCCGGCCCTGACTCCACACAAGTTTTTTGGCCCCGGTATCGACAGGAGAGGAATCCTGAGAGGCCCCGGAGCACCTCGCATGGGGATTGGCCTTTCCTGAGGCCACCAGGGCGGGTCCCTGAGGTCCCCGTCGTAACTCGAGAACACCTGCCGCAACTCGAGAAACTTCAGGAAGTTCTCCCTTCCAGGCGAGATGAGGCCTATTTCCGATGAGGCGTCTGGAGACTAATGACACGGAACCTCTGGAACTTCGAAAGGGTCTTTCACACCCTTGCTGCAACTCAAGAAGTTCACCGCCATATCCGTCTCCACTCGAGAGGAAACATGATGGTCCCGCCCACATCCAGAGGAGCCCCGTTTGCCCCTCGTAGCTCGAGATGAGGGATCCTTTCCCTGCTATCAACGGGAAAGTATTTTCGGCGTTCCCGTCGCATCTCAAGAGGAGGCACTCTCAACAGGAAAGACGAGAGGAACTCCATGGTCGTACCACCATTCCAAGAGTCCCCCAGATGTTTCAGTCTATTCCAGAGGAACCTCTTTGCCCTGCACTGACTCATCTTTCATGCCGAAGATCGACTCACACCACGGTGGCACGTGGGACAGCCCTGTGGGATAGCCTCGAGGGAAAGCCTAGAGGGAAAACCACAGATCCTTTGATCCACGCGACGGGAAGCGTGACTTTGCTGCTACAGCCTGGAAGGAAAGCGCACGTGCATGCCCCCACTCGAGACGAGGCCTGACTCCCCTGGGGAGACTCCAGAAAGACCCAAAGATCCATGTCAGCCCCTTAGAGGAATCCTCCGTTCAGGCCCTGACTCCACACAAGGTTTTAGGCCCCGGTATCGACTGGAGAGGAATCCCGAGAGGCACCCTAGCAACTCGTATGGGGACTGGAGTTTCCTGAGGCCACCAGGGCTTGTCCCTCACGTCCCCGTCGTAACTCGAGAACACCTGCCGCAACTCGAGAAAATCCAGGAAGTTCTCCGTTCCAGGCGAGATGAGGCCTATTTCCGATGAGGCGTCTGGAGTCTAATGACAGCTAATCTCTGGGACTTCAAAAGGGTCTTTCACACCCTTGCTGCAACTCAAGAAGTTCACCGCCTTACCCGTTTCCACTCGAGAGGAAGCACGATGGTCCCGCCCACATTCAGAGGAGCCCCGTTTCCCCCTCGTAGCTCGAGATGAGGGATCCTTTCCCTGCTATCAACAGGAAAGAATTCCCGGCGTTCCCGTCGCATCTCAAGAGGAGGCACTCTCAACAGGAAAGACGAGAGGAACTCCATGGTCGTACCACCATTCCAAGAGTCCCCCAGATGTCTCAGTCCATTCCAGAGGAACCTCTTTGCCCTGCACTGGCTCATCTTTCACGCTGAGGATCGACTCACAACACGGTGGCACTTGAGACAGCCCTGTGGGAAAGCCTCGAGGGTAAACCACAGATCCTTTGATCCACGCCACGGGAAGCGTGACATTGCTGCTACAGCCTGGAAGGAAAGCGCACGTGCATGCCCCCACTCGAGACGAGGCCTGACTCCCCTGGGGAGACTCCAGAAGCACCCATAGATCCATGTCAGCCCCTGAGAGGAATCCTCGGTTCCGGCCCTGACTCCACACAAAGTTTTTGGCCCCCGTATCGACGGGAGAGGAATCCCGAGAGGCCCCCGAGCAACTCGCATGGGGACTGGCCTTTCCTGAGGCCACCAGGGCGGGTCCCTGAGGTCCCCGTCGTAACTCGAGAACACCTGCCGCAACTCGAGAAAATCCAGGAAGTTCTCCCTTCCAGGCGAGATGAGGCCTATTTCCTATGAGACGTCTGGAGACTAATTACACCGAACCTCTGGAACTTCGAAAGGGTCTTTCACACCCTTGCTGCAACTCAAGAAGTTCACCGCCATACCCGTCTCCATTCGAGAGGAAACACGATGGTCCCGCCCACATCCAGAGGAGCCCCGTTTCCCCCTCGTAGCTCGAGATGAGGGATCCTTTCCCTGCTATCAACGGGAAAGAATTCCCGGCGTTCCCGTCGCATCTCAAGAGGAGGCACTCTCAACAGGAAAGATGAGAGGAACTCCATGGTCGTACCACCATTCCAAGAGTCCCCGAGATTTCTCAGTCCATTCCAGAGGAAACTCTTTGCCCTGCACTGGCTCATCTTTCATGCCGAGGATTGACTCACACCACGGTGTCACGTGGGACAGCCCTGTGGGAAAGCCTCGAGGGAAAGCCTCGAGGGAAAACCACAGATCCTTTGATCCACGAGCCGGGAAGCGTGACATTGCTGCTACAGCATGGAAGGAAAGCGCATGTGCATGCCCCCACTCGAGACGAGGCCTGACTCCCCTGGGGAGACTCCAGAAGTACCCAAAGATCCATGTCAGCCCCTGAGAGGAATCTTCGGTTTCGGCCCTGACTCCACACAAGGTTTTTGGCCCTGGTATCGACGGGAGAGGAATCCGGTGAGGCCCCCTATCCACTCGCATGGGGACTGGCCTCTCCTGTGGCCACCACGGCGGGTCCCTGAGGTCCCCGTCGTAACTCAAGAACACCTGCCGCAACTCGAGAAAATCCAGGAAGTTCTCCCTTCCAGGCGAGATGAGGCCTATTTCCGATGAGGCGTCTGGAGTCTAATGACAGCTAATCTCTTGGACTTCAAAAGGGTCTTTCACACCCTTGCTGCAACTCAAGAAGTTCACCGCCATACCCGTCTCCACTCGAGAGGAAGCACGATGGTCCCGCCCACATCCAGAGGAGCCCCGTTTCCCCCTCGGAGCTCGAGATGAGGGATCCTTTCCCTGCTATCAACCGGAAAGTATTTTCGGCGTTCCCGTCGCATCTCAAGAGGAGGCACTCTCAACAGGAAAGACGAGAGGAACTCCATGGTCGTACCACCATTCCAAGAGTCCCCGAGATTTCTCAGTCCATTCCAGAGGAACCTCTTTGCCCTGCACTGGCTCACCTTTCACGCCGAGGATCGACTCACACCACGGTGGCACGTGGGACAGCCCAGTGGGAAAGCCTCGAGGGAAAACCACAGATCCTGTGATCCACGCGACGGGAATCGTGACATTGCTGCTACAGCCTGGAAGGAAAGCGCACGTGCATGCCCCCACTCGAGACGAGGCCTGACTCCCCTGGGGAGACTCCAGAAGTACCCAAAGATCCATGTCATCCCCTGAGAGGAATCCTCGGTTCCGGCCCTGACTCCACACAAAGTTTTTGGCCCCGGTATCGACGGGAGAGGAATCCCGAGAGGCCCCCGAGCAACTCGCATGGGAACTGGCCTTTCCTGAGGACACCAGGGCGGGTCCCTGAGGTCCCCGTCGTAACTCGAGAACACCTGCCGCAACTCGAGAAAATCCAGGAAGTTCTCCCTTCCAGGCGAGATGAGGCCTATTTCCGATGAGGCGTCTGGAGACTAATGACACCGAACCTCTGGAACTTCGAAATGGTCTTTCACACCCTTGCTGCAACTCAAGAAGTTCACCGCCATACCCGTCTCCACTCGAGAGGAAACACGATGGTCCCGCCCACATCCAGAGGAGCCCCGTTTCCCCCTCGTAGCTCGAGATGAGGGATCCTTTCCCTGCTATCAACGGGATAGAATTCCCGGCGTTCCCGTCGCATCTCAAGAGGAGGCACTCTCAACAGGAAAGATGAGAGGAACTCCATGGTCGTACCACCATTCCAAGAGTCCCCGAGATTTCTCAGTCCATTCCAGAGGAAACTCTTTGCCCTGCACTGGCTCATCTTTCACGCCGAGGATCGACTCACACCACGGTGGCACGTGGGACAGCCCTGTGGGAAAGCCTCGAGGGAAAACCACAGATCCTTTGATCCACGCGACGGGAAGAATGACATTGCTGCTACAGCCTGGAAGGAAAGCGCACGTGCATGCCCCCACTCGAGACGAGGCCTGACTCCCCTGGGGAGACTCCAGAAGTACCCAAAGATCCATGTCAGCCCCTGAGAGGAATCCTCGGTTCCGGCCCTGACTCCACACAAGGTTTTTGACCCCGGTATCGACGGGAGAGGAATCCCGAGAGGCCCGCTAGCAACTAGCATGGGGACTGGCCGTTCCTGAGGCCACCAGGGCGGGTCCCTGAGGTCCCCGTCGTAACTCGAGAACACCTGCCACAACTGGAGAAAATCCAGGAAGTTCTCCCTTCCAGGCGAGATGAGGCCTATTTCTGATGAGGCCTCTGGAGACAAATGACACCTAACCTCTGGAACTTCGAAGGGGTCTTTCACACCCTTGCTGCAACTCAAGAAGTTCACCGCCATACCCGTCTCCACTCGAGAGGAAGCACGATGGTCCCGCCCACATCCAGAGGAGCCCCGTTTCCCCCTCGTAGCTCGAGATGAGGGATCCATTCCCTGCTGTCAACGGGAAAGAATTCCCGGCGTTCCCGTCGCATCTCAAGAGGAGGCACTCTCAACAGGAAAGGCGAGAGGAACTCCATGGTCGTACCACCATTCCAAGAGTCCCCCAGATGTCTCAGTCCATTCCAGAGGAGCCTCTTTGCCCTGCACTGGCTCATCTTTCACGCCGAGGATCGACTCACACCACGGTGGCACGTGGGACAGCCTTGTGGGAAAGCCTCGAGCGAAAGCCTCGAGGGAAAACCACAGATCCTTTGATCCACGCGACGGGAAGCGTGACATTGCTGCTACAGCCTGTAAGGAAAGCGCACGTGCATGCCCCCACTCGAGACGAGGCCTGACTCCCCTGGGGAGACTCCAGAAGTACCCAAAGATCCATGTCAGCCCCTGAGAGGAATCCTCGGTTCCGGCCCTGACTCCACACAAGGTTTTTGGCCCCGGTATCGACGGGAGAGGAATCCCGAGAGGCCCCCTAGCAACTCGCATGGGGACTGGCCTCTACTGAGGCCACCAGGGCGGGTCCCTGAGGTCCCCGTCGTAACTCGAGAACACCTGCCGCAACTCGAGAAAATCCAGGAAGTTCTCCCTTCCAGGCGAGATGAGGCCTATTTCCGATGAGGCGTCTGGAGACTAATGACACCTAAACTCTGGAACTTCGAAAGGGTCTTTCACACCCTTGCTGCAACTCAAGAAGTTCACCGCCATACCCGTCTCCACTCGAGAGGAAGCACGATGGTCCCGCCCACATCCAGAGGAGACCCGTTTCCCCCTCGGAGCTCGAGATGAGGGATCCATTCCCTGCTTTCAACGGGAAAGAATTCCCGGCGTTCCCGTCGCATCTCAAGAGGAGGCACTCTCAACAGGAAAGGCGAGAGGAACTCCATGGTCGTACCACCATTCCAAGAGTCCCCCAGATGTCTCAGTCCATTCCAGAGGAACCTGTTTGCCCTGCACTGGCTCATCTTTCACGCCGAGGATCGACTCACACCACGGTGGCACGTGGGACAGCCCTGTGGGAAAGCCTCGAGGCAAAGCCTCGAGGGAAAACCACAGATCCTTTGATCCAGGCCACGGGAAGCGTGACATTGCTGCTACAGCCTGGAAGGAAAGCGCACGTGCATGCCCCCACTCGAGACGAGGCCTGAATCCCCTGGGGAGACTCCAGAATTACCCAAAGATCCATGTCAGCCCCTGAGAGGAATCCTCGGTTCCGGCCCTGACTCCACACAAGGTTTTTGGCCCCGGTATCGACGGGAGAGGAATCCCGAGAGGCCCCCGAGCAACTCGCATGGGGACTGGCCTTTCCTGAGGACACCAGGGCGGGTCCCTGAGGTCCCCGTCGTAACTCGAGAACACCTGCCGCAACTCGAGAAAATCCAGGAAGTTCTCCCTTCCAGGCGAGTTGAGGCCTATTTCCGATGAGGCGTCTGGAGACTAATGACACCGAACCTCTGGAACTTCGAAAGGGTCTTTCACACCCTTGCTGCAACTGAAGAAGTTCACCGCCATACCCGTCTCCACTCGAGAGGAAGCACGATGGTCCCGCCCACATCCAGAGGAGCCCCGTTTCCCCCTCGTAGCTCGAGATGAGGGATCCTTTCCCTGCTTTCAACGGGAAAGAATTCCCGGCGTTCCCGTCGCATCTCAAGAGGAGGCACTCTCAACAGGAAAGGCGAGAGGAACTCCATGGTCCTACCACCATTCCAAGAGTCCCCCAGATTTCTCAGTCCAATCCAGAGGAACCTCTTTGCCCTGCACTGTCTCATCTTTCACGCCGAGAATCGACTCACACCACGGTGGCACTTGGGACAGCCCTGTGGGAAAGCCTCGAGGGAAAACCACAGATCCTTTGATCCACGCGACGGGAACCGAGACATTACTGCTACAGCCTGGAAGGAAAGCGCATGTGCATGCCCCCACTCGAGACAAGGCCTGACTCCCCTGGGGAGACTCCAGAAGTACCCAAAGATCCATGTCAGCCCCTGAGAGGAATCCTCGGTTCCGGCCCTGACTCCACACAAGTTTTTTGGCCCCGGTATCGACAGGAGAGGAATCCTGAGAGGCCCCGGAGCAACTCGCATGGGGATTGGCCTTTCCTGAGGCCACCAGGGCGGGTCCCTGAGGTCCCCGTCGTAACTCGAGAACACCTGCCGCAACTCGAGAAACTTCAGGAAATTCTCCCTTCCAGGCGAGATGAGGCCTATTTCCGATGAGGCGTCTGGAGACTAATGACACCTAACCTCTGGAACTTCGAAAGGGTCTTTCACACCCTTGCTGCAACTCAAGAATTTCACCGCCATACCCGTCTCCACTCGAAAGGAAGCACGATGGTCCCGCCCACATCCAGAGGAGCCCCGTTTCCCCCTCGTAGCTCGAGATGAGGGATCCTTTCCCTGCTTTCAACGGGAAAGAATTCCCGGCGTTCCCGTCGCATCTCAAGAGAGGGCACTCTCAACAGGAAAGGCGAGAGGAACTCCATGGTCGTACCACCATTCCAAGAGTCCTCCAGATGTCTCAGTCCATTCCAGAGGAACCTGTTTGCCCTGCACTGGCTCATCTTTCACGCCGAGGATCGACTCACACCACGGTGGCACGTGAGACAGCCCTGTGGGAAAGCCTCGAGGGAAAGCCTCGAGGGAAAACCACAGATCCTTTGATCCACGCGACGGGAAGCGTGACATTGCTGCTACAGCCTGGAAGGAAGGCGCACGTGCATGCCCACACTCGAGACGAGGCCTGACCCCCCTGGGGAGACTCCAGAAGTACCCAAAGACCCATGTCAGCCCCTGAGAGGAATCCTCGGTTCCAGCCCTGACTCCACAGAAGGATTTTGGCCCCGGTATCGACGGGAGAGGAATCCCGAGAGGCCCCCGAGCAACTCGCATGGGGACTGGCCTTTCCTGAGGACACCAGGGCGGGTCCCTGAGGTCCCCGTCGTAACTCGAGAACACCTGCCGCAACTCGAGAAAATCCAGGAAGTTCTCCCTTCCAGGCGAGTTGAGGCCTATTTCCGATGAGGCGTCTGGAGACTAATGACACCGAACCTCTGGAACTTCGAAAGGGTCTTTCACACCCTTGCTGCAACTGAAGAAGTTCACCGCCATACCCGTCTCCACTCGAGAGGAAGCACGATGGTCCCGCCCACATCCAGAGGAGCCCCGTTTCCCCCTCGTAGCTCGAGATGAGGGATCCTTTCCCTGCTATCAACGGGAAAGAATTCCCGGCGTTCCCGTCGCATCTCAAGAGGAGGCACTCTCAACAGGAAAGGCGAGAGGAACTCCATGGTCCTACCACCATTCCAAGAGTCCCCCAGATTTCTCAGTCCAATCCAGAGGAACCTCTTTGCCCTGCACTGTCTCATCTTTCACGCCGAGAATCGACTCACACCACGGTGGCACGTGGGACAGCCCTGTGGGAAAGCCTCGAGGGAAAACCACAGATCCTTTGATCCACGCGACGGGAACCGAGACATTACTGCTACAGCCTGGAAGGAAAGCGCACGTGCATGCCCCCACTCGAGACAAGGCCTGACTCCCCTGGGGAGACTCCAGAAGTACCCAAAGATCCATGTCAGCCCCTGAGAGGAATCCTCGGTTCCGGCCCTGACTCCACACAAGTTTTTTGGCCCCGGTATCGACAGGAGAGGAATCCTGAGAGGCCCCGGAGCAACTCGCATGGGGATTGGCCTTTCCTGAGGCCACCAGGGCGGGTCCCTGAGGTCCCCGTCGTAACTCGAGAACACCTGCCGCAACTCGAGAAACTTCAGGAAATTCTCCCTTCCAGGCGAGATGAGGCCTATTTCCGATGAGGCGTCTGGAGACTAATGACACGGAACCTCTGGAACTTCGATAGGGTCTTTCACACCCTTGCTGCAACTCAAGAAGTTCACCGCCATATCCGTCTCCACTCGAGAGGAAACATGATGGTCCCGCCCACATCCAGAGGAGCCCCGTTTGCCCCTCGTAGCTCGAGATGAGGGATCCTTTCCCTGCTATCAACGGGAAAGTATTTTCGGCGTTCCCGTCGCATCTCAAGAGGAGGCACTCTCAACAGGAAAGACGAGAGGAACTCCATGGTCGTACCACCATTCCAAGAGTCCCCCAGATGTTTCAGTCTATTCCAGAGGAACCTCTTTGCCCTGCACTGACTCATCTTTCATGCCGAAGATCGACTCACACCACGGTGGCACGTGGGACAGCCCTGTGGGATAGCCTCGAGGGAAAGCCTAGAGGGAAAACCACAGATCCTTTGATCCACGCGACGGGAAGCGTGACATTGCTGCTACAGCCTGGAAGGAAAGCGCACGTGCATGCCCCCACTCGAGACGAGGCCTGACTCCCCTGGGGAGACTCCAGAAAGACCCAAAGATCCATGTCAGCCCATTAGAGGAATCCTCCGTACAGGCCCTGACTCCACACAATGTTTTAGGCCCCGGTATCGACTGGAGAGGAATCCCGAGAGGCACCCTAGCAACTCGTATGGGGACTGGAGTTTCCTGAGGCCACCAGGGCTTGTCCCTCACGTCCCCGTCGTAACTCGAGAACACCTGCCGCAACTCGAGAAAATCCAGGAAGTTCTCCGTTCCAGGCGAGATGAGGCCTATTTCCGATGAGGCGTCTGGAGTCTAATGACAGCTAATCTCTGGGACTTCAAAAGGGTCTTTCACACCCTTGCTGCAACTCAAGAAGTTCACCGCCATACCCGTCTCCACTCGAGAGGAAGCACGATGGTCCTGCCCACATCCAGAGGAGCCCCGTTTCCCCCTCGTAGCTCGAGATGAGGGATCCTTTCCCTGCTTTCAACGGGAAAGAATTCCCGGCGTTCCCGTCGCATCTCAAGAGGAGGCACTCTCAACAGGAAAGGCGAGAGGAACTCCATGGTCCTACCACCATTCCAAGAGTCCCCCAGATTTCTCAGTCCAATCCAGAGGAACCTCTTTGCCCTGCACTGTCTCATCTTTCACGCCGAGAATCGACTCACACCACGGTGGCACGTGGGACAGCCCTGTGGGAAAGCCTCGAGGGAAAACCACAGATCCTTTGATCCACGCGACGGGAACCGAGACATTACTGCTACAGCCTGGAAGGAAAGCGCACGTGCATGCCCCCACTCGAGACAAGGCCTGACTCCCCTGGGGATACTCCAGAAGTACCCAAAGATCCATGACAGCCCCTGAGAGGAATCCTCGGTTCCGGCCCTGACTCCACACAAGTTTTTTGGCCCCGGTATCGACAGGAGAGGAATCCTGAGAGGCCCGGGAGCAACTCGCATGGGGATTGGCCTTTCCTGAGGCCACCAGGGCGGGTCCCTGAGGTCCCCGTCGTAACTCGAGAACACCTGCCGCAACTCGAGAAACTTCAGGAAGTTCTCCCTTCCAGGCGAGATGAGGCCTATTTCCGATGAGGCGTCTGGAGACTAATGACACGGAACCTCTGGAACTTCGAAAGGGTCTTTCACACCCTTGCTGCAACTCAAGAAGTTCACCGCCATATCCGTCTCCACTCGAGAGGAAACATGATGGTCCCGCCCACATCCAGAGGAGCCCCGTTTGCCCCTCGTAGCTCGAGATGAGGGATCCTTTCCCTGCTATCAACGGGAAAGTATTTTCGGCGTTCCCGTCGCATCTCAAGAGGAGGCACTCTCAACAGGAAAGACGAGAGGAACTCCATGGTCGTACCACCATTCCAAGAGTCCCCCAGATGTTTCAGTCTATTCCAGACGAACCTCTTTGCCCTGCACTGACTCATCTTTCATGCCGAAGATCGACTCACACCACGGTGGCACGTGGGACAGCCCTGTAGGATAGCCTCGAGGGAAAGCCTAGAGGGAAAACCACAGATCCTTTGATCCACGCGACGGGAAGCGTGACATTGCTGCTACAGCCTGGAAGGAAAGCGCACGTGCATGCCCCCACTCGAGACGAGGCCTGACTCCCCTGGGGAGACTCCAGAAAGACCCAAAGATCCATGTCAGCCCCTTAGAGGAATCCTCCGTTCAGGCCCTGACTCCACACAAGGTTTTAGGCCCCGGTATCGACTGGAGAGGAATCCCGAGAGGCACCCTAGCAACTCGTATGGGGACTGGAGTTTCCTGAGGCCACCAGGGCTTGTCCCTCACGTCCCCGTCGTAACTCGAGAACACCTGCCGCAACTCGAGAAAATCCAGGAAGTTCTCCGTTCCAGGCGAGATGAGGCCTATTTCCGAAGAGGCCTCTGGAGTCTAATGACAGCTAATCTCTGGGACTTCAAAAGGGTCTTTCACACCCTTGCTGCAACTCAAGAAGTTCACCGCCATACCCGTCTCCACTCGAGAGGAAGCACGATGGTCCCGCCCACATTCAGAGGAGCCCCGTTTCCCCCTCGTAGCTCGAGATGAGGGATCCTTTCCCTGCTTTCAACAGGAAAGAATTCCCGGCGTTCCCGTCGCATCTCAAGAGGAGGCACTCTCAACAGGAAAGACGAGAGGAACTCCATGGTCGTACCACCATTCCAAGAGTCCCCCAGATGTCTCAGTCCATTCCAGAGGAACCTCTTTGCCCTGCACTGGCTCATCTTTCACGCTGAGGATCGACTCACAACACGGTGGCACTTGGGACAGCCCTGTGGGAAAGCCTCGAGGGTAAACCACAGATCCTTTGATCCACGCCACGGGAAGCGTGACATTGCTGCTACAGCCTGGAAGGAAAGCGCACGTGCATGCCCCCACTCGAGACGAGGCCTGACTCCCCTGGGGAGACTCCAGAAGCACCCATAGATCCATGTCAGCCCCTGAGAGGAATCCTCGGTTCCGGCCCTGACTCCACACAAAGTTTTTGGCCCCCGTATCGACGGGAGAGGAATCCCGAGAGGCCCCCGAGCAACTCGCATGGGGACTGGCCTTTCCTGAGGCCACCAGGGCGGGTCCCTGAGGTCCCCGTCGTAACTCGAGAACACCTGCCGCAACTCGAGAAAATCCAGGAAGTTCTCCCTTCCAGGCGAGATGAGGCCTATTTCCTATGAGACGTCTGGAGACTAATGACACCGAACCTCTGGAACTTCGAAAGGGTCTTTCACACCCTTGCTGCAACTCAAGAAGTTCACCGCCATACCCGTCTCCATTCGAGAGGAAACACGATGGTCCCGCCTACATCCAGAGGAGCCCCGTTTCCCCCTCGTAGCTCGAGATGAGGGATCCTTTCCCTGCTATCAACGGGAAAGAATTCCCGGCGTTCCCGTCGCATCTCAAGAGGAGGCACTCTCAACAGGAAAGATGAGAGGAACTCCATGGTCGTACCACCATTCCAAGAGTCCCCGAGATTTCTCAGTCCATTCCAGAGGAAACTCTTTGCCCTGCACTGTCTCATCTTTCACGCCGAGGATTGACTCACACCACGGTGTCACGTGGGACAGCCCTGTGGGAAAGCCTCGAGGGAAAGCCTCGAGGGAAAACCACAGATCCTTTGATCCACGAGCCGGGAAGCGTGACATTGCTGCTACAGCCTGGAAGGAAAGCGCATGTGCATGCCCCCACTCGAGACGAGGCCTGACTCCCCTGGGGAGACTCCAGAAGTACCCAAAGATCCATGTCAGCCCCTGAGAGGAATCTTCGGTTTCGGCCCTGACTCCACACAAGGTTTTTGGCCCCGGTATCGACGGGAGAGGAATCCGGTGAGGCCCCCTATCCACTCGCATGGGGATTGGCCTCTCCTGTGGCCACCACGGCGGGTCCCTGAGGTCCCCGTCGTAACTCAAGAACACCTGCCGCAACTCGAGAAAATCCAGGAAGTTCTCCCTTCCAGGCGAGATGAGGCCTATTTCCGATGAGGCGTCTGGAGTCTAATGACAGCTAATCTCTTGGACTTCAAAAGGGTCTTTCACACCCTTGCTGCAACTCAAGAAGTTCACCGCCATACCCGTCTCCACTCGAGAGGAAGCACCATGGTCCCGCCCACATCCAGAGGAGACCCGTTTCCCCCTCGGAGCTCGAGATGAGGGATCCTTTCCCTGCTATCAACGGGAAAGTATTTTCGGCGTTCCCGTCGCATCTCAAGAGGAGGCACTCTCAACAGGAAAGACGAGAGGAACTCCATGGTCGTACCACCATTCCAAGAGTCCCCCAGATGTCTCAGTCCATTCCAGAGGAGCCTCTTTGCCCTGCACTGGCTCATCTTTCACGCCGAGGATCGACTCACACCACGGTGGCACGTGGGACAGCCTTGTGGGAAAGCCTCGAGCGAAAGCCTCGAGGGAAAACCACAGATCCTTTGATCCACGCGACGGGAAGCGTGACATTGCTGCTACAGCCTGGAAGGAAAGCGCACGTGCATGCCCCCACTCGAGACGAGGCCTGACTCCCCTGGGGAGACTCCACAAGTACCCAAAGATCCATGTCAGCCCCTGAGAGGAATCCTCGGTTCCGGCCCTGACTCCACACAAGGTTTTTGGCCCCGGTATCGACGGGAGAGGAATCCCGAGAGGCCCCCTAGCAACTCGCATGGGGACTGGAGTTTCCTGAGGCCACCAGGGCTTGTCCCTGACGTCCCCGTCGTAACTCGAGAACACCTGCCGCAACTCGAGAAAATCCAGGAAGTTCTCCGTTCCAGGCAAGATGAGGCCTATTTCCGATGAGGCGTCTGGAGTCTAATGACAGCTAATCTCTGGGACTTCAAAAGGGTCTTTCACACCCATGCTGCAACTCAAGAAGTTCACAGCCATACCCGTCTCCACTCGAGAGGAAGCACGATGGTCCCGCCCACATTCAGAGGAGCCCCGTTTCCCCCTCGTAGCTCGAGATGAGGGATCCTTTGCCTGCTTTCAACAGGAAAGAATTCCCGGCGTTCCCGTCGCATCTCAAGAGGAGGAACTCTCAACAGGAAAGGCGAGAGGAACTCCATGGTCGTACCACCATTCCAAGAGTCCCCCAGAGGTCTCAGTCCATTCCAGAGGAACCTCTTTGCCCTGCACTGGCTCATCTTTCACGCCGAGGATCGACTCACACCACGGTGGCACGTGGGACAGCCCTGTGGGAAAGCCTCGAGGGAAAACCACAGATCCTTTGATCCACGCGACGGGAACCGTGACATTGCTGCTACAGCCTGTAAGGAAAGCGCACGTGCATGCCCCCACTCGAGACGAGGCCTGACTCCCCTGGGGAGACTCCAGAAGTACCCAAAGATCCATGTCAGCCCCTGAGAGGAATCCTCGGTTCCGGCCCTGACTCCACACAAGTATTTTGGCCCCGGTATCGACGGGAGAGGAATCCCGAGAGGCCCCCTAGGAACTCGCAAGGGGACTGACCTTTCCTGAGGCCACCAGGGCGGGTTCCTGAGGTCCCCGTCGTAACTCGAGAACACCTGCCGCAACTCGAGAAAATCCAGGAAGTTCTCCCTTCCAGGCGAGATGAGGCCTATTTCCGATAAGGCGTCTGGAGACTAATGACACGGAACCTCTGGAACTTCGAAAGGGTCTTTCACACCCTTGCTGCAACTCAAGAAGTTCACCGTCATAACCGTCTCCACTCGAGAGGAAACATGATGGTCCCGCCCACATCCAGAGGAGCCCCGATTGCCCCTCGTAGCTCGAGATGAGGGATCCTTTCCCTGCTATCAACGGGAAAGTATTTTCGGCGTTCCCGACGCATCTCAAGAGGAGGCACTCTCAACAGGAAAGACGAGAGGAACTCCATGGTCGTACCACCATTCCAAGAGTCCCCGAGATTTCTCAGTCCATTCCGAGGAACCTCTTTGCCCTGCACTGGCTCATCTTTCACGCCGAGGATCGACTCACACCACGGTGGCACGTGGGACAGCCCTGTGGGAAAGCCTCGAGGGTAAACCACAGATCCTTTGATCCACGCGACGGGAAGCGTGACATTGCTGCTACAGCCTGGAAGGAAAGCGCACGTGCATGCCCCCACTCGAGACGAGGCCTGACTCCCCTGGGGAGACTCCAGAAGTACCCAAAGATCCATGTCATCCCCTGAGAGGAATCCTCGGTTCCGGCCCTGACTCCACACAAAGTTTTTGACCCCGGTATCGACGGGAGAGGAATCCCGAGAGGCCCCCGAGCAACTAGCATGGGGACTGGCCTTTCCTGAGGCCACCAGGGCGGGTCCCTGAGGTCCCCGTCGTAACTCGAGAACACCTGCCGCAACTCGAGAAATTCCAGGAAGGTCTCCCTTCCAGGCGAGATGAGGCCTATTTCCGATGAGACTTCTGGAGACTAATGACACCGAACCTCTGGAACTTCAAAAGGGTCTTTCACACCCTTGCTGCAACTCAAGAAGTTCACCGCCATACCCGTCTCCACTCGAGAGGAAACACGATGGTCCCGCCCACATCCAGAGGAGCCCCGTTTCCCCCTCGTAGCTCGAGATGAGGGATCCTTTCCCTGCTATCAACGGGAAAGAATTCCCGGCGTTCCCGTCGCATCTCAAGAGGAGGCACTCTCAACAGGAAAGATGAGAGGAACTCCATGGTCGTACCACCATTCCAAGAGTCCCCGAGATTTCTCAGTCCATTCCAGAGGAACCTCTGTGCCCTGCACAGGCTCATCTTTCACGCCGAGGATCGACTCACACCACGGTGGCACGTGGGACAGCCCTGTGGGAAAGCCTCGAGGGAAAGCCTCGAGGGAAAACCACAGATCCTTTGATCCACGCGACGGCAAGCGTGACATTGCTGCTACAGCCTGGAAGGAAAGCGCACGTGCATGCCCCCACTCGAGACGAGGCCTGACTCCCCTGGGGAGACTCCAGAAGTACCCAAAGATCCATGTCAGCCCCTGAGAGGAATCCTCGGTTCCGGCCCTGACTCCACACAAGGTTTTTGGCCCCGGTATCGATGGGAGAGGAATCCCGAGAGGCCCCCTAGCAACTCGCATGGGGACTGGCCTCTCCTGAGGCCACCAGGGCCGGTCCCTGAGGTCCCCGTCGTAACTCGAGAACACCTGCCGCAACTCGAGAAAATCCAGGAAGTTCTCCCTTCCAGGCGAGATGAGGCCTATTTCCGATGAGGCGTCGGGAGACTAATGACACCTAACCTCTGGAACTTCGAAAGGGTCTTTCACACCCTTGCTGCAACTCAAGAAGTTCACCGCCATACCCGTGTCCAATCGAGAGGAAGCATGATGGTCCCGCCCACATCCAGAGGAGCCCCGTTTCCCCCTCGTAGCTCGAGATGAGGGATCCTTTCCCTGCTTTCAACGGGAAAGAATTCCCGGCGTTCCCGTCGCATCTCAAGAGGGGGCACTCTCAACAGGAAAGGCGAGAGGAACTCCATGGTCGTACCACCATTCCAAGAGTCCCCCAGATGTCTCAGTCCTTTCCAGAGGAAGCTCTTTGCCCTGCACTGGCTCATCTTTCACGCCGAGGATCGACTCACACCACGGTGGCACGTGGGACAGCCCTGTGGGAAAGCCTCGAGGGAAAACCACAGATCCTTTGATCCACGCGACGGGAAGCGTGACATTGCTGCTACAGCCTGGAAGGAAAGCGCACGTGCATGCCCCCACACGAGACGAGGCCTGACTCCGCTGGGGAGTCTCCACAAGTACCCAAAGATCCATGTCAGCCCCTGAGAGGAATCCTCGGTTCCGGCCCTGACTCCACACAAGGTTTTTGGCCCCGGTATCGACGGGAGAGGAATCCCGAGAGGCCCCCTAGCAACTCGCATGGGGACTGGCCTCTCCTGAGGCCACCAGGGCGGGTCTCTGAGGTCCCCGTCGTAACTCGACAACACCTTCCGCAACTCGAGAAAATCCAGGAAGTTCTACCTTCCAGGCGAGATGAGGCCTATTTCCGATGAGGCGTCTGGAGACGAATGACACCTAACCTCTGGAACTTTGAAAGGGTCTTTCACATCCTTGCTGCAACTCAAGAAGTTCACCGCCATACCCGTGTCCACTCGAGAGGAAGCACGATGGTCCCGCCCACATCCAGAGGAACCACGTTTCCCCCTCGTAGCTCGAGATGTGGGATCCTTTCCCTGCTTTCAACGGGAAAGAATTCCCGGCGTTCCCGTCGCATCTCAAGAGGAGGCACTCTCAACAGGAAAGGCGAGAGGAACTCCATGGTCGTACCACCATTCCAAGAGTCCCCCAGATGTCTCAGTCCATTCCAGAGGAACCTCTTTGCCCTGCACTGGCTGATCTTTCACGCCGAGGATCGACTCACACCACGGTGGCACGTGGGACAGCCCTGTGGGAAAGCCTCGAGGGAAAGCCTCGAGGGAAAACCACAGATCCTTTGATCCACGCCACGGGAAGCGTGGCATTGCTGCTACAGCTTGGAAGGAAAGCGCACGTGCATGCCCCCACTCGAGACGAGGCCTGAGTCCCCTGGGGAGACTCCAGAAGTACCCAAAGATCCATGTCATCCCCTGAGAGGAATCCTCGGTTCCGGCCCTGACTCCACACAAGGATTTTGGCCACGGTATCGACGGGAGAGGAATCCCGAGAGGCCCCCTAGCAACTCGCATGGGGACTGGCCTCTCCTGAGGCCACCAGGGCGGGTCCCTGAGGTCCCCGTCGTAACTCGAGAACACCTGCCGCAACTCGAGAAAATCCAGGAAGTTCTCCCTTCCAGGCGAGATGAGGCCTATTTCCGATGAGACGTCTGGAGACTAATGACACCTAACCTCTGGAACTTCGAAAGGGTCTTTCACACCCTTGCTGCAACTCAAGAAGTTCACCGCCATACCCGTCTCCACTCGAGAGGAAGCACGATGGTCCCGCCCACATCCAGAGGAGCCCCGTTTCCCCCTCGGAGCTCGAGATGAGGGATCCTTTCCCTGCTATCAACGGGAAAGTATTTTCGGCGTTCCCGTCGCATCTCAAGAGGAGGCACTCTCAACAGGAAAGACGAGAGGAACTCCATGGTCGTACCACCATTCCAAGAGTCCCCGAGATTTCTCAGTCCATTCCAGAGGAACCTCTTTGCCCTGCACTGGCTCACCTTTCACGCCGAGGATCGACTCACACCACGGTGGCACGTGGGACAGCCCTGTGGGAAAGCCTCGAGGGAAAGCCTCGAGGGAAAACCACAGATCCTTTGATCCAGGCCACGGGAAGCGTGACATTGCTGCTACAGCTTGGAAGGAAAGCGCACGTGCATGCCCCCACTCGAGACGAGGCCTGACTCCCCTGGGGAGACTCCAGAAGTACCCAAAGATCCATGTCATCCCCTGAGAGGAATCCTCGGTTCCGGCCCTGACTCCACACAAGGTTTTTGGCCCCGGTATCGACGGGAGAGGAATCCCGAGAGGCCCTCTAGCAACTCGCATGGGGACTGGCCTCTCCTGAGGCCACCAGGGCGGGTCCCTGAGGTCCCCGTCGTAACTCAAGAACACCTGCCGCAACTCGAGAAAATCCAGGAAGTTCTTCCTTCCAGGCGAGATGAGGCCTATTTCCGATGAGACGTCTGGAGACTAATGACACCTAACCTCTGGAACTTCGAAAGGGTCTTTCACACCCTTGCTGCAACTCAAGAAGTTCACCGCCATACCCGTCTCCACTCGAGAGGAAGCACGATGGTCCCGCCCACATCCAGAGGAGCCCCATTTCCCCTCGGAGCTCGAGATGGGGGATCCTTTCCCTGCTTTCAACGGGAAAGAATTCCCGGCGTTCCTGTCGCATCTCAAGAGGAGGCACTCTCAACAGGAAAGGCGAGAGGAACTCCATGGTCGTACCACCATTCCAAGAGTCCCCCAGATGTCTCAGTCCATTCCAGAGGAACCTCTTTGCCCTGCACTGGCTCATCTTTCACGCCGAGGATCGACTCACACCACGGTGGCACGTGGGACAGCCCTGTGGGAAAGCCTCGAGGGAAAACCACAGATCCTTTGATCCACGCGACGGGAACCGTGACATTGCTGCTACAGCCTGTAAGGAAAGCCCACGTGCATGCCCCCACACGAGACGAGGCCTGACTCCCCTGGGGAGACTCCAGAAGTACCCCAAGATACATGTCAGCCCCTGAGAGGAATCCTCGGTTCCGGCCCTGACTCCACACAAGGTTTTTGGCCCCGGTATCGACGGGAGAGGAATCCCGATAGCCCCCTAGCAACTCGCATGGGGACTGGCCTCTCCTGAGGCCACCAGTGCGGGTCCCTGAGGTCCCCGTCGTAACTCGACAACACCTGCCGCAACTCGAGAAAATCCAGGAAGTTCTACCTTCCAGGCGAGATGAGGCCTATTTCCGATGAGGCGTCTGGAGACGAATGACACCTAACCTCTGGAACTTTGAAAGGGTCTTTCACATCCTTGCTGCAACTCAAGAAGTTCACCGCCATACCCGTGTCCACTCGAGAGGAAGCACGATGGTCCCGCCCACATCCAGAGGAACCCCGTTTCCCCCTCGTAGCTCGAGATGAGGAATCCTTTCCCTGCTTTCAACGGGAAAGAATTCCCGGCGTTCCCGTCGCATCTCAAGAGGAGGCACTCTCAACAGGAAAGTCGAGAGGAACTCCATGGTCGTACCACCATTCCAAGAGTCCCCCAGATGTCTCAGTCCATTCCAGAGGAACCTCTTTGCCCTGCACTGGCTGATCTTTCACGCCGAGGATCGACTCACACCACGGTGGCACGTGGGACAGCCCTGTGGGAAAGCCTCGAGGGAAAGCCTCGAGGGAAAACCACAGATCCTTTGATCCACGCCACGGGAAGCGTGACATTGCTGCTACAGCATGGAAGGAAAGCGCACGTGCATGCCCCCACTCGAGACGAGGCCTGACTCCCCTGGGGAGACTCCAGAAGTACCCAAAGATCCATGTCAGCCCCTGAGAGGAATCCTCGGTTCCGGCCCTGACTCCACACAAGGTTTTTGACCCCGGTATCGACGGGAGAGGAATCCCGAGAGGCCCCCTAGCAACTCGCATGGGGACTGGCCTCTCCTGAGGCCACCAGGGCGGGTCCCTGAGGTCCCCGTCGTAACTCGAGAACACCTGCCGCAACTCGAGAAAATCCAGGAAGTTCTCCCTTCCAGGCGAGATGAGGCCTATTTCCGATGAGGCGTCTGGAGACTAATGACACCTAAACTCTGGAACTTCGAAAGGGTCTTTCACACCCTTGGTGCAACTCAAGAAGTTCACCGCCATACCCGTCTCCACTCGAGAGGAAGCACGATGGTCCCGCCCACATCCAGAGGAGCCCCGTTTCCCCCTCGGAGCTCGAGATGAGGGATCCTTTCCCTGCTTTCAACGGGAAAGAATTCCCGGCGTTCCCGTCGCATCTCAAGAGGAGGCACTCTCAACAGGAAAGGCGAGAGGAACTCCATGGTCGTACCACCATTCCAAGAGTCCACCAGATGTCTCAGTCCATTCCAGAGGAGCCTCTTTGCCCTGCACTGGCTCATCTTTCACGCCGAGGATCGACTCACACCACGGTGGCACGTGGGACAGCCCTGTGGGAAAGCCTCGAGGGAAAGCCTCGAGGGAAAGCCACAGATCCTTTGATCCATGCGTCGGGAAGCGTGACATTGCTGCTACAGCCTGGAAGGAAAGCGCACGTGCATGCCCCCTCTCGAGACGAGGCCTGACTCCCCTGGGGAGACTCCACAAGTACCCAAAGATACATGTCAGCCCCTGAGAGGAATCCCCGTTCTGGCCCTGACTCCACACAAGGTTTTTGGCCCCGGTATCGACGGGAGAGGAATCCCGAGAGGGCCCCTAGCAACTCGCATGGGGACTGGCCTCTCCTGAGGCCACCAGGGCGGGTCCCTGAGGTCCCCGTCGTTACTCGAGAACACCTGCCGCAACTCGAGAAAATCCAGGAAGTTCTCCCTTCCAGGCGAGATGAGGCCTATTTCCGATGAGGCCTCTGGAGACAAATGACACCTAACCTCTGGACCTTCGAAAGGGTCTTTCACACCCTTGCTGCAACTCAAGAAGTTCACCGCCATACCCGTTTCCACTCGAGAGGAAGCACGATGGTTCCGCCCACATCCAGAGGAGCCCCGTTTCCCCCTCGTAGCTCGAGATGAGGGATCCTTTCCCTGCTTTCAACGGGAAAGAATTCCCGGCGTTCCCGTCGCATCTCAAGAGGAGGCACTCTCAACAGGAAAGGCGAGAGGAACTCCATGGTCGTACCACCATTCCAAGCGTCCCCCAGATGTCTCAGTCCATTCCAGAGGAGCCTCTTTGCCCTGCACTGGCTCATCTTTCACGCCGAGGATCGACTCACACCACGGTGGCACGTGGGACAGCCCTGTGGGAAAGCCTCGAGGGAAAGCCTCGAGGGAAAACCACAGATCCTTTGATCCACACGACGGGAAGAGTGACATTGCTGCTACAGCCTGGAAGGAAAGCGCACGTGCATGCCCCCACTCGAGACGAGGCCTGACTCCCCTGGGGAGACTCCAGAAGTACCCAAAGATCCATGTCAGCCCCTGAGAGGAATCCTCGGTTCCGGCCCTGACTCCACACAAGGTTTTTGCCCCAGTATCGATGGGAGAGGAATCCCGAGAGGCCCCCTAGCAACTCGCATGGGGACTGGCCTCTCCTGAGGCCACCAGGGCGGGTCCCTGAGGTCCCCGTCGTAACTCGAGAACACCTGTCGCAACTCGAGAAAATCCAGGAAGTTCTCCCTTCCAGGCGAGATGAGGCCTATTTCCGATGAGGCGTTTGGAGACGAATGACACCTAACCTCTGGAACTTCGAAAGGGTCTTTCACACCCTTGCTGCAACTCAAGAAGTTCACCGCCATACCCGTCTCCACTCGAGAGGAAGCACGATGGTCCCGCCCACATCCAGAGGAGCCCAGTTTCCCCCTCGTAGCTCGAGATGAGGGACCCTTTCCCTGCTTTCAACGGGAAAGAATTCCCGGCGTTCCCGTCGCATCTCAAGAGGAGGCACTCTCAACAGGAAAGGCGAGAGGAACTCCATGGTCGTACCATCATTCCAAGAGTCCCCCAGATGTCTCAGTCCATTCCAGAGGAACCTCTTTGCCCTGCACTGGCTCATCTTTCACGCCGAGGATCGACTCACACCACGGTGGCACGTGGGACAGCCCTGTGGGAAAGCCTCCAGCGAAAGCCTCGAGGGAAAACCACAGATCCTTTGATCCACGGGACGGGAAGCGTGACATTGCTGCTACAGCCTGGAAGGAAAGCGCACGTGCATGCCCCCACTCGAGACGAGGCCTGACTCCCCTGGGGAGACTCCAGAAGTACCCAAAGATCCATGTCAGCCCCTGAGAGGAATCCTCGGTTCCGGCCCTGACTCCACACAAGGTTTTTTGCCCCGGTATCGACCGGAGAGGAATCCCGAGAGGCCCCCTAGCAACTCGCATGGGGTCTGGCCTCTCCTGAGGCCACCAGGGCGGGTCCCTGAGGTCCCCGTCGTAACTCGAGAACACCTGGCGCAACTCGAGAAAATCCAGGAAGTTCTCCCTTCCAGGCGAGATGAGGCCTATTTCCGATGAGGCGTCTGGAGACTAATGACACCTAACCTCTGGAACTTCTAAAGGGTCTTTCACACCCTTGCTGCAACTCAAGAAGTTCACCGCCATACCGTCTCCACTCGAGAGGAAGCACGATGGTCCCGCCCACATCCAGAGGAGCCCCGTTTCCCCCTCGTAGCTCGAGATGAGGGATCCTTTCCCTGCTTTAAACGGGAAAGAATTCCCGGCGTTCCCGTCGCATCTCAAGAGGAGGCACTCTCAACAGGAAAGGCGAGAGGAACTCCATGGTCGTACCACCATTCCAAGAGTCCCCCAGATGTCTCAGTCCATTCCAGAGGAACCTCTTTGCCCTGCACTGGCTCATCTTTCACGCCGAGGATCGACACACACAACGGTGGCACGTGGGACAGCCCTGTGGGAAAGCCTCGAGGGAAAGCCTCGAGGGAAAACCACAGATCCTTTGATCCACGCCACGGGAAGCGTGACATTGCTGCTACAGCCTGGAAGGAAAGTGCACGTGCATGCCCCCACTCGAGACGAGGCCTGACTCCCCTGGGGAGACTCCACAAGTACCCAAAGATCCATGTCAGCCCCTGAGAGGAATCCTCGGTTCCGGCCCTAACTCCACACAAGGTTTTTGGCCCCGGTATCTACGGGAGAGGAATCCCGAGAGGCCCCCTAGCAACTCGCATGGGGACTGGCCTCTCCTGAGGCCACCAGGGCGGGTCCCTGAGGTCCCCGTCGTAACTCGAGAACACCTGCCGCAACTCGAGAAAATCCAGGAAGTTCTCCCTTCCAGGCGAGATGAGGCCTATTTCCGATGAGGCCTCTGGAGACTAATGACACCTAACCTCTGGAACTTCGAAAGGGTCTTTCACATCCTTGCTGCAACTCAAGAAGTTCACCGCCATACCCGTCTCCACTCGAGAGGAAGCACCATGGTCCCGCCCACATCCAGAGGAGCCCAGTTTCCCCCTCGTAGCTCGAGATGAGGGATCCTTTCCCTGCTTTCAACGGGAAAGAATTCCCGGCGTTCCCGTCGCATCTCAAGAGGAGGCACTCTCAACAGGAAAGGCGAGAGGAACTCCATGGTCGTACCATCATTCCAAGAGTCCCCCAGATGTCTCAGTCCATTCCAGAGGAACCTCTTTGCCCTGCACTGGCTCATCTTTCACGCCGAGGATCGACTCACACCACGGTGGCACGTGGGACAGCCCTGTGGGAAAGCCTCGAGGGAAAGCCTCGAGGGAAAACCACAGATCCTTTGATCCACGCTACGGGCAGCGTGACATTGTTGCTACAGCCTGGAAGGAAAGCGCACGTGCATGCCCCCACTCGAGACGAGGCCTGACTCCCCTGGGGAGACTCCAGAAGTACCCAAAGATCCATGTCAGCCCCTGAGAGGAATCCTCGTTTCCGGCCCTGACTCCACACAAGGTTTTTTGCCCCGGTATCGACCGGAGAGGAATCCCGAGAGGCCCCCTAGTAACTCGCATGGGGACTGGCCTCTCCTGAGGCCACCAGGGCGGGTCCCTGAGGTCCCCGTCGTAACTCGAGAACACCTGCCGCAACTCGAGAAAATCCAGGAAGTTCTCCCTTCCAGGCGAGATGAGGCCTATTTCCGATGAGGCGTTTGGAGACGAATGACACCTAACCTCTGGAACTTCGAAAGGGTCTTTCACACCCTTGCTGCAACTCAAGAAGTTCAGCGCCATACCCGTGTCCACTCGAGAGGAAGCACGATCGTCCCGCCCACATCCAGAGGAGCCCAGTTTCCCCCTCGTAGCTCGAGATGAGGGATCCTTTCCCTGCTTTCAACGGGAAAGAATTCCCGGCGTTCCCGTCGCACCTCAAGAGGAGGCACTCTCAACAGGAAAGGCGAGAGGAACTCCATGGTCGTACCACCATTCCAAGAGTCCCCCAGATGTCTCAGTCCATTCCAGAGGAACCTCTTTGCCCTGCACTGGCTGATCTTTCACGCCGAGGATCGACTCACACCACGGTGGCACGTGGGACAGCCCTGTGGGAAAGCCTCGAGGGAAAGCCTCGAGGGAAAACCACAGATCCTTTGATCCACGCTACGGGAAGCGTGACATTGGTGCTACAGCCTGGAAGAAAAGCGCACGTGCATGCCCCCACTCGAGACGAGGCCTGACTCCCCTGGGGAGACTCCAGAAGTACCCAAAGATCCATGTCAGCCCCTGAGAGGAATCCTTGGTTCCGGCCCTGACTCCACACAAGGTTTTTGGCCCCGGTATCGACGGGAGAGGAATCCCGAGAGGCCCCCTAGCAACTCGCATGGGGACTGGCCTCTCCTGAGGCCACCAGGGCGGGTCCCTGAGGTCCCCGTCGTAACTCGAGAACACCTGCCGCAACTCGAGAAAATCCAGGAAGTTCTCCCTTCCAGGCGAGATGAGGCCTATTTCCGATGAGGCCTCTGGAGACTAATGACACCTAACCTCTGGAACTTCGAAAGGGTCTTTCACACCCTTGCTGCAACTCAAGAAGTTCACCGCCATACCCGTCTCCACTCGAGAGGAAGCACGATGGTCCCGCCCACATCCAGAGGAGCCCCGTTTCCCCCTCGGAGCTCGAGATGAGGGATCCTTTCCCTGCTTTCAACGGGAAAGAATTCCCGGCGTTCCCTTCGCATCTCAAGAGGAGGCACTCTCAACAGGAAAGGCGAGAGGAACTCCATGGTCGTACCACCATTCCAAGAGTCCCCCAGATGTCTCAGTCCATTCCAGAGGAACCTCTTTGACCTGCACTGGCTCATCTTTCACGCCGAGGATCGACACACACAACGGTGGCACGTGGGACAGCCCTGTGGGAAAGCCTCGAGGGAAAGCATCGAGGGAAAACCACAGATCCTTTGATCCACGCCACGGGAAGCGTGACATTGCTGCTACAACCTGGAAGGAAAGCGCACGTGCATGCCCCCACTCGAGACGAGGCCTGACTCCCCTGGGGAGACTCCACAAGTACCCAAAGATCCATGTCAGCCCCTGAGAGGAATCCTCGGTTCCGGCCCTGACTCCACACAAGGTTTTTGGCCCCGGTATCTACGGGAGAGGAATCCCGAGAGGCCCCCTAGCAACTCGCATGGGGACTGGCCTCTCCTGAGGCCACCAGGGCGGGTCCCTGAGGTCCCCGTCGTAACTCGAGAACACCTGCCGCAACTCGAGAAAATCCAGGAAGTTCTCCCTTCCAGACGAGATGAGGCCTATTTCCGATGAGGCCTCTGGAGACTAATGACACCTAACCTCTGGAACTTCGAAAGGGTCTTTCACATCCTTGCTGCAACTCAAGAAGTTCACCGCCATACCCGTCTCCACTCGAGAGGAAGCACCATGGTCCCGCCCACATCCAGAGGAGCCCAGTTTCCCCCTCGTAGCTCGAGATGAGGGATCCTTTCCCTGCTTTCAACGGGAAAGAATTCCCGGCTTTCCCGTCGCATCTCAAGAGGAGGCACTCTCAACAGGAAAGGCGAGAGGAACTCCATGGTCGTACCATCATTCCAAGAGTCCCCCAGATGTCTCAGTCCATTCCAGAGGAACCTCTTTGCCCTGCACTGGCTCATCTTTCACGCCGAGGATCGACTCACACCACCGTGGCACGTGGGACAGCCCTGTGGGAAAGCCTCGAGCGAAAGCCTCGATGGAAAACCACAGATCCTTTGATCCACGGGACGGGAAGCGTGACATTGCTGCTACAGCCTGGAAGGAAAGCGCACGTGCATGCCCCCACTCGAGACGAGGCCTGACTCCCCTGGGGAGACTCCACAAGTACCCAAAGATCCATGTCAGCCCCTGAGAGGAATCCTCGGTTCCGGCCCTGACTCCACACAAGGTTTTTTGCTCCGGTATCGACCGGAGAGGAATCCCGAGAGGCCCCCTAGCAACTCGCATGGGGACTGGCCTCTCCTGAGGCCACCAGGGCGGGTCCCTGAGGTCCCCGTCGTAACTCGAGAACACCTGCCGCAACTCGAGAAAATCCAGGAAGTTCTCCCTTCCAGGCGAGATGAGGCCTATTTCCGATGAGGCGTCTGGAGACTAATGACACCTAAACTCTGGAACTTCGAAAGGGTCTTTCACACCCTTGCTGCAACTCAAGAAGTTCACCGCCATACCCGTCTCCACTCGAGAGGAAGCACGATGGTCCCGCCCACATCCAGAGGAGCCCCGTTTCCCCCTCGGAGCTCGAGATGAGGCATCCATTCCCTGCTTTCAACGGGAAAGAATTCCCGGCGTTCCCGTCGCATCTCAAGAGGAGGCACTCTCAACAGGAAAGGCGAGAGGAACTCCATGGTCGTACCACCATTCCAAGAGTCCCCCAGATGTCTCAGTCCATTCCAGAGGAGCCTCTTTGCCCTGCACTGGCTCATCTTTCACGCCGAGGATCGACTCACACCACGGTGGCACGTGGGACAGCCCTGTGGGAAAGCCTCGAGGGAAAGCCTCGAGGGAAAACCACAGATCCTTTGATCCACGCGACGGGAAGCGTGACATTGCTGCTACAGCCTGGAAGGAAAGCGCACGTGCATGCCCCCACTCGAGACGAGGCCTGACTCCCCTGGGGAGACTCCAGAAGTACCCAAAGATCCATGTCAGCCCCTGAGAGGAATCCTCGGTTCCGGCCCTGACTCCACACAAGGTTTTTGGCCCCGGTATCGACGGGAGAGGAATCCCGAGAGGGCCCCTAGCAACTCGCATGGGGACTGGCCTCTCCGGAGGCCACCAGGGCGGGTCCCTGAGGTTCCCGTCGTAACTCGTGAACACCTGCCGGAACTCGAGAAAATCCAGGAAGTTCTCCCTTCCAGGCGAGATGAGGCCTATTTCCGATGAGGCCTCTGGAGACAAATGACACCTAACCTCTGGAACTTCGAAAGGGTCTTTCACACCCTTGCTGCAACTCAAGAAGTTCACCGCCGTACCCGTCTCCACTCGAGAGGAAGCACGATGGTCCCGCCCACATCCAGAGGAGCCCCGTTTCCCCCTCGTAGCTCGAGATGAGGGATCCTTTCCCTGCTTTCAACGGGAAAGAATTCCCGGCGTTCCCGTCGCATCTCAAGAGGAGGCACTCTCAACAGGAAAGGCGAGAGGAACTCCATGGTCGTACCACCATTCCAAGAGTCCCCCAGATGTCTCAGTCCATTACAGAGGAGCCTCTTGGCCCTGCACTGGCTCATCTTTCACGCCGAGGATCGACTCACACCACGGTGGCACGTGGGACAGCCCTGTGGGAAAGCCTTGAGGGAAAGCCTCGAGGGAAAACCACAGATCCTTTGATCCACGCGACGGGAAGCGTGACATTGCTGCTACAGCCTGGAAGGAAAGCGCACGTGCATGCCCCCACTCGAGACGAGGCCTGACTCCCCTGGGGAGACTCCACAAGTACCCAAAGATCCATGTCAGCCCCTGAGAGGAATCCTCGGTTCCGGCCCTGACTCCACACAAGGTTTCTGGCCCCGGTATCGAAGGGAGAGGAATCCCAAGAGGCCCCCGAGCAACTCGCATGGGGACTGGCCTCTCCTGAGGCCACCAGGGCGGGTCCCTGAGGTCCCCGTCGTAACTCGAGAACACCTGCCGCAACTCGAGAAAATCCAGGAAGTTCTCCCTTCCAGGCGAGATGAGGCCTATTTCCGATGAGGCGTCTGGAGACTAATGACACCTAACCTCTGGAATTTCGAAAGGGTCTTTCACATCCTTGCTGCAACTCAAGAAGTTCACCGCCATACCCGTCTCCACTCGAGAGGAAGCACGATGGTCCCGCCCACATCAAGAGGAGCCCCGTTTCCCCCTCGTAGCTCGAGATGAGGGATCCTTTCCATGCTTTCAACGGGAAAGAATTCCCGGCGTTCCCGTCGCATCTCAAGAGGAGGCACTCTCAACAGGAAAGGCGAGAGGAACTCCATGGTCGTACCACCATTCCAAGAGTCCCCCAGATGTCTCAGTCCATTCCAGAGGAACCTCTTTGCCCTGCACTGGCTCATCTTTCACGCCGAGGATCGACGCACACCACGGTGGCACGTGGGACAGCCCTGTGGGAAAGCCTCGAGGGAAAGCCTCGAGGGAAAACCACAGATCCTTTGATCCACGCGACGGGAAGCATGACATTGCTGCTACAGCATGGAAGGAAAGCGCACGTGCATGCCCCCACTCGAGACGAGTCCTGACTCCCCTGGGGAGACTCCAGAAGTACCCAAAGATCCATGTCATCCCCTGAGAGGAATCCTCGGTTCCGGCCCTGACTCCACACAAGGTTTTTGGCCCCGGTATCGACGGGAGAGGAATCCCGAGAGGCCCCCTAGCAACTAGCATGGGGACTGGCCGTTCCTGAGGCCACCAGGGCGGGTCCGTGAGGTCCCCGTCGTAAATCGAGAACACCTGCCGCAACTCGAGAAAATCCAGGAAGTTCTCCTTTCCAGGCGAAATGAGGCCTATTTCCGATGAGGCGTCTGGAGACTAATGACACCTAACCTCTGGAACTTCGAAAGGGTCTTTCACACCCTTGCTGCAACTCAAGAATTTCACCGCCATACCCGTCTCCACTCGAAAGGAAGCACGATGGTCCCGCCCACATCCAGAGGAGCCCCGATTCCCCCTCGTAGCTCGAGATGAGGGATCCTTTCCCTGCTTTCAACGGGAAAGATTTCCCGGCGTTCCCGTCGCATCTCAAGAGGAGGCACTCTCAACAGGAAAGGCGAGAGGAACTCCATGGTCGTACCACCATTCCAAGAGTCCCCCAGATGTCTCAGTCCATTCCAGAGGAACCTCTTTGCCCTGCACTGGCTCATCTTTCACGCCGAGGATCGACTCACACAACGGTGGCACGTGAGACAGCCCTGTGGGAAAGCCTCGAGGGAAAGCCTCGAGGGAAAACCACAGATCCTTTGATCCACGCGACGGGAAGCGTGACATTGCTGCTACAGCCTGGAAGGAAGGCGCACGTGCATGCCCCCACTCGAGAGGAGGCCTGACCCCCCTGCGGAGACTCCAGAAGTACCCAAAGACCCATGTCAGCCCCTGAGAGGAATCCTCGGTTCCGGCCTTGACTCCACAGAAGGATTTTGGCCCCGGTATCGACGGGAGAGGAATCCCGAGAGGCCCCCGAGCAACTCGCATGTGGACTGGCCTTTCCTGAGGACACCAGGGCGGGTCCCTGAGGTCCCCGTCGTATCTCGAGAACACCTGCCGCAACTCGAGAAAATCCAGGAAATTCTCCCTTCCAGGCGAGATGAGGCCTATTTCCGATGAGGCGTCTGGAGACTAATGACACCGAACCTCTGGAACTTTGAAAGGGTCTTTCTCACCCTTGCTGCAACTCAAGAAGTTCACCGCCATACCCGTCTCCACTCGAGAGGAAACACGATGGTCCCGCCCACATCCAGAGGAGCCCCGTTTCCCACTCGTAGCTCGAGATGAGGGATCCTTTCCCTGCTATCAACGGGAAAGAATTCCCGGCGTTCCCGTCGCATCTCAAGAGGAGGCACTCTCAACAGGAAAGGCGAGAGGAACTCCATGTTCGTACCACCATTCCAAGAGTCCCCCAGATGTCTCAGTCCATTCCAGAGGAACCTCTTTGCCCTGCACTGGCTCATCTTTCACGCCGAGGATCGACTCACACCACGGTGGCACGTGGGACAGCCCTGTGGGAAAGCCTCGAGGGAAAACCACAGATCCTTTGATCCACGCGACGGGAAGCGTGACATTGCTGCTACAGCATGGAAGGAAAGCGCACGTGCATGCCCACACTCGAGACGAGGCCTGACTCCCCTGGGGAGACTCCACAAGTACCCAAAGATCCATGTCAGCCCCTGAGAGGAATCCTCGGTTCCGGCCCTGACTCCACACAAGGTTTTTGGCCCCGGTATCGACGGGAGAGGAATCCCGAGAGGCCCCCTAGCAACTCGCATGGGGACTGGCCTCTCCTGAGGCCACCAGGGCGGGTCCCTGAGGTCCCCGTCGTAACTCGAGAACACCTGCCGCAACTCGAGAAAATCCAGGAAGTTCTCCCTTCCAGGCGAGATGAGGCCTATTTCCGATGAGGCGTCTGGAGACTAATGACACCTAACCTCTGGAACTTCGAAAGGGTCTTTCACATCCTTGCTGCAACTCAAGAAGTTCACCGCCATACCCGTCTCCACTCGAGAGGAAGCACGATGGTCCCGCCCACATCCAGAGGAGCCCCGTTTCCCCCTCGGAGCTCGAGATGAGGGATCCTTTCCCTGCTTTCAACGGGAAAGAATTCCCGGCGTTCCCGTCGCATCTCAAGAGGAGGCACTCTCAACAGGAAAGGCGAGAGGAACTCCATGGTCGTACCACCATTCCAAGAGTCCCCCAGATTTCTCAGGCCATTCCAGAGGAACCTCTTTGCCCTGCACTGGCTGATCTTTCACGCCGAGGATCGACTCACACCACGGTGGCACGTGGGACAGCCCTGTGGGAAAGCCTCGAGGGAAAGCCTCGAGGGAAAACCACAGATCCTTTGATCCACGCCACGGGAAGCGTGACATTGCTGCTACAGCCTGGAAGGAAAGCGCACGTGCATGCCCCCACTCGACACGAGGCCTGACTCCCCTGGGGAGACTCCAGAAGTACCCAAAGATCCATGTCAGCCCCTGAGAGGAATCCTCGGTTCCGGCCCTGACTCCACACAAGGTTTTTGGCCCCGGTATCGACGGGAGAGGAATCCCGAGAGGCCCCCTAGCAACTAGCATGGGGACTGGATTCTCCTGAGGCCACCAGGGCGGGTCCCTGAGGTCCCCGTCGTAACTCGAGAACACCTGCCGCAACTCGAGAAAATCCAGGAAGTTCTCCCTTCCAGGCGAGATGAGGCCTATTTCCGATGAGGCGTCTGGAGACTAATGACACCTAACCTCTGGAACTTCGAAAGGGTCTTTCACACCCTTGCTGCAACTCAAGAAGTTCACCGCCATACCCGTCTCCACTCGAGAGGAAACACGATGGTCCCGCCCACATCCAGAGGAGCCCCGTTTCCCCCTCGGAGCTCGAGATGAGGGATCCTTTCCCTGGTTTCAACGGGAAAGAATTCCCGGCGTTCCCGTCGCATCTCAAGAGGAGGCACTTTCAACAGGAAAGGCGAGAGGAACTCCATGGTCGTACCACCATTCCAAGAGTCCCCCAGATGTCTCAGTCCATTCCAGAGGAACCTCTTTGCCCTGCACTGGCTCATCTTTCACGCCGAGGATCGACTCACACCACGGTGGCACGTGGGACAGCCCTGAGGGAAAGCCTCGAGGGAAAACCACAGATCCTTTGATCCACGCGACGGGAAGCGTGACATTGCTGCTACAGCCTGGAAGGAAAGCGCACGTGCATGCCCCCACTCGAGACGAGGCCTGACTCCCCTGGGGAGACTCCACAAGTACCCAAAGATCCATGTCAGCCCCTGAGAGGAATCCTCGGTTCCGGCCCTGACTCCACACAAGGTTTCTGGCCCCGGTATCGACGGGAGAGGAATCCCAAGAGGCCCCCTAGCAACTCGCATGGGGACTGGCCTCTCCTGAGGCCACCAGGGCGGGTCCCTGAGGTCCCCGTCGTAACTCGAGAACACCTGCCGCAACTCGAGAAAATCCAGGAAGTTCTCCCTTCCAGGCGAGATGAGGCCTATTTCCGATGAGGCGTCTGGAGACTAATGACACCTAACCTCTGGAATTTCGAAAGGGTCTTTCACATCCTTGCTGCAACTCAAGAAGTTCACCGCCATACCCGTCTCCACTCGAGAGGAAGCACGATGGTCCCGCCCACATCAAGAGGAGCCCCGTTTCCCCCTCGTAGCTCGAGATGAGGGATCCTTTCCCTGCTTTCAACGGGAAAGAATTCCCGGCGTTCCCGTCGCATCTCAAGAGGAGGCACTCTCAACAGGAAAGGCGAGAGGAACTCCATGGTCGTACCACCATTCCAAGAGTCCCCCAGATGTCTCAGTCCATTCCAGAGGAACCTCTTTGCCCTGCACTGGCTCATCTTTCACGCCGAGGATCGACTCACACCACGGTGGCACGTGGGACAGCCCTGTGGGAAAGCCTCGAGGGAAAGCCTCGAGGGAAAACCACAGATCCTTTGATCCACGCGACGGGAAGCATGACATTGCTGCTACAGCATGGAAGGAAAGCGCACGTGCATGCCCCCACTCGAGACGAGTCCTGACTCCCCTGGGGAGACTCCAGAAGTACCCAAAGATCCATGTCATCCCCTGAGAGGAATCCTCGGTTCCGGCCCTGACTCCACACAAGGTTTTTGGCCCCGGTATCGACGGGAGAGGAATCCCGAGAGGCCCCCTAGCAACTAGCATGGGGACTGGCCTCTCCTGAGGCCACCAGGGCGGGTCCGTGAGGTCCCCGTCGTAAATCGAGAACACCTGCCGCAACTCGAGAAAATCCAGGAAGTTCTCCTTTCCAGGCGAAATGAGGCCTATTTCCGATGAGGCGTCTGGAGACTAATGACACCTAACCTCTGGAACTTCGAAAGGGTCTTTCACACCCTTGCTGCAACTCAAGAATTTCACCGCCATACCCGTCTCCACTCGAAAGGAAGCACGATGGTCCCGCCCACATCCAGAGGAGCCCCGATTCCCCCTCGTAGCTCGAGATGAGGGATCCTTTCCCTACTTTCAACGGGAAAGATTTCTCGGCGTTCCCGTCGCATCTCAAGAGGAGGCACTCTCAACAGGAAAGGCGAGAGGAACTCCATGGTCGTACCACCATTCCAAGAGTCCCCCAGATGTCTCAGTCCATTCCAGAGGAACCTCTTTGCCCTGCACTGGCTCATCTTTCACGCCGAGGATCGACTCACACCACGGTGGCACGTGGGACAGCCCTGTGGGAAAGCCTCGAGGGAAAGCCTCGAGGGAAAACCACAGATCCTTTGATCCACGCGACGGGAAGCGTGACATTGCTGCTACAGCCTGGAAGGAAGGCGCACGTGCATGCCCCCACTCGAGAGGAGGCCTGACCCCCCTGCGGAGACTCCAGAAGTACCCAAAGACCCATGTCAGCCCCTGAGAGGAATCCTCGGTTCCGGCCCTGACTCCACAGAAGGATTTTGGCCCCGGTATCGACGGGAGAGGAATCCCGAGAGGCCCCCGAGCAACTCGCATGTGGACTGGCCTTTCCTGAGGACACCAGGGCGGGTCCCTGAGGTCCCCGTCGTATCTCGAGAACACCTGACGCAACTCGAGAAAATCCATGAAGTTCTCCCTTCCAGGCGAGATGAGGCCTATTTCCGATGAGGCGTCTGGAGACTAATGACACCGAACCTCTGGAACTTTGAAAGGGTCTTTCTCACCCTTGCTGCAACTCAAGAAGTTCACCGCCATACCCGTCTCCACTCGAGAGGAAACACGATGGTCCCGCCCACATCCAGAGGAGCCCCGTTTCCCACTCGTAGCTCGAGATGAGGGATCCTTTCCCTGCTATCAACGGGAAAGAATTCCCGGCGTTCCCGTCGCATCTCAAGAGGAGGCACTCTCAACAGGAAAGGCGAGAGGAACTCCATGGTCGTACCACCATTCCAAGAGTCCCCCAGATGTCTCAGTCAATTCCAGAGGAACCTCTTTGCCCTGCACTGGCTCATCTTTCACGCCGAGGATCGACTCACACCACGGTGGCACGTGGGACAGCCCTGTGGGAAAGCCTCGAGGGAAAACCACAGATCCTTTGATCCACGCGACGGGAAGCGTGACATTGCTGCTACAGCATGGAAGGAAAGCGCACGTGCATGCCCACACTCGAGACGAGGCCTGACTCCCCTGGGGAGACTCCACAAGTACCCAAAGATCCATGTCAGCCCCTGAGAGGAATCCTCGGTTCCGGCCCTGACTCCACACAAGGTTTTTGGCCCCGGTATCGACGGGAGAGGAATCCTGAGAGGCCCCCTAGCAACTCGCATGGGGACTGGCCTCTCCTGAGGCCACCAGGGCGGGTCCCTGAGGTCCCCGTCGTAACTCGAGAACACCTGCCGCAACTCGAGAAAATCCAGGAAGTTCTCCCTTCCAGGCGAGATGAGGCCTATTTCCGATGAGGCGTCTGGAGACTAATGACACCTAACCTCTGGAACTTCGAAAGGGTCTTTCACATCCTTGCTGCAACTCAAGAAGTTCACCGCCATACCCGTCTCCACTCGAGAGGAAGCACGATGGTCCCGCCCACATCCAGAGGAGCCCCGTTTCCCCCTCGTAGCTCGAGATGAGGGATCCTTTCCCTGCTTTCAACGGGAAAGAATTCCCGGCGTTCCCGTCGCATCTCAAGAGGAGGCACTCTCAACAGGAAAGGCGAGAGGAACTCCATGGTCGTACCACCATTCCAAGAGTCCCCCAGATGTCTCAGTCCATTCCAGAGGAACCTCTTTGCCCTGCACTGGCTCATCTTTCACGCCGAGGATCGACTCACACCACGGTGGCACGTGGGACAGCCCTGTGGGAAAGCCTCGAGGGAAAGCCTCGAGGGAAAACCACAGATCCTTTGATCCACGCGACGGGGAGCATGACATTGCTGCTACAGCCTGGAAGGAAAGCGCACGTGCATGCCCCCACTCGAGACGAGTCCTGACTCCCCTGGGGAGACTCCAGAAGTACCCAAAGATCCATGTCATCCCCTGAGAGGAATCCTCGGTTCCGGCCCTGACTCCACACAAGGTTTTTGGCCCCGGTATCGACGGGAGAGGAATCCCGAGAGGCCCCCTAGCAACTAGCATGGGGACTGGCCGTTCCTGAGGCCACCAGGGCGGGTCCCTGAGGTCCCCGTCGTAAATCGAGAACACCTGCCGCAACTCGAGAAAATCCAGGAAGTTCTCCTTTCCAGGCGAAATGAGGCCTATTTCCGATGAGGCGTCTGGAGACTAATGACACCTAACCTCTGGAACTTCGAAAGGGTCTTTCACACCCTTGCTGCAACTCAAGAATTTCACCGCCATACCCGTCTCCACTCGAAAGGAAGCACGATGGTCCCGCCCACATCCAGAGGAGCCCCGTTTCCAACTCGTAGCTCGAGATGAGGGATCCTTTCCCTGCTTTCAACGGGAAAGATTTCCCGGCGTTCCCGTCGCATCTCAAGAGGAGGCACTCTCAAAAGGAAAGGCGAGAGGAACTCCATGGTCGTACCACCATTCCAAGAGTCCCCCAGATGACTCAGTCCATTCCAGAGGAACCTTTTTGCCCTGCACTGGCTCATCTTTCACGCCGAGGATCGACTCACACAACGGTGGCACGTGAGACAGCCCTGTGGGAAAGCCTCGAGGGAAAGCCTCGAGGGAAAACCACAGATCCTTTGATCCACGCGACGGGAAGCGTGACATTGCTGCTACAGCCTGGAAGGAAGGCGCACGTGCATGCCCCCACTCGAGACGAGGCCTGACCCCCCTGGGGAGACTCCAGAAGTACCCAAAGACCCATGTCAGCCCCTGAGAGGAATCCTCGGTTCCGGCCCTGACTCCACAGAAGGATTTTGGCCCCGGTATCGACGGGAGAGGAATCCCGAGAGGCCCCCGAGCAACTCGCATGGGGACTGGCCTTTCCTGAGGACACCAGGGCGGGTCCCTGAGGTCCCCGTCGTATCTCGAGAACACCTGCCGCAACTCGAGAAAATCCAGGAAGTTCTCCCTTCCAGGCGAGATGAGGCCTATTTCCGATGAGGCGTCTGGAGACTAATGACACCGAACCTCTGGAACTTCGAAAGGGTCTTTCTCACCCTTGCTGCAACTCAAGAAGTTCACCGCCATACCCGTCTCCACTCGAGAGGAAACACGATGGTCCCGCCCACATCCAGAGGAGCCCCGTTTCCCACTCGTAGCTCGAGATGAGGGATCCTTTCCCTGCTATCAACGGGAAAGAATTCCCGGCGTTCCCGTCGCATCTCAAGAGGAGGCACTCTCAACAGGAAAGATGAGAGGAACTCCATGGTCGTACCACCATTCCAAAGTCTCCGAGATTTCTCAGTCCATTCCAGAGGAAACTCTTTGCCCTGCACTGGCTCATCTTTCACGCCGAGGATCGACTCACACCACGGTGACACGTGGGACAGCCCTGTGGGAAAGCCTCGAGGGAAAGCCTCGAGGGAAAACCACAGATTCTTTGATCCACGCGACGGGAAGCATGACATTGCTGCTACAGCCTGGAAGGAAAGCGCACGTGCATGCCCCCACTCGAGACGAGTCCTGACTCCCCTGGGGAGACTCCAGAAGTACCCAAAGATCCATGTCAGCCCCTGAGAGGAATCCTCGGTTCCGGCCCTGACTCCACACAAGGTTTTTGGCCCCGGTATCGACGGGAGAGGAATCCCGAGAGGCCCCCTAGCAACTAGCATGGGGACTGGCCGTACCTGAGGCCACCAGGGCGGGTCCCTGAGGTCCCCGTCGTAAATCGAGAACACCTGCCGCAACTCGAGAAAATCCAGGAAGTTCTCCTTTCCAGGCGAAATGAGGCCTATTTCCGATGAGGCGTCTGGAGACTAATGACACCTAACCTCTGGAACTTCGAAAGGGTCTTTCACACCCTTGCTGCAACTCAAGAATTTCACCGCCATACCCGTCTCCACTCGAGAGGAAGCACGATGGTCCCGCCCACATCCAGAGGAGCCCCGTTTCGCACTCGTAGCTCGACATGAGGGATCCTTTCCCTGCTTTCAACGGGAAAGAATTCCCGGCGTTCCCGTCGCATCTCAAGAGGAGGCACTCTCAACAGGAAAGGCGAGAGGAACTCCATGGTCGTACCACCATTACAAGAGTCCCCCAGATGTCTCAGTCCAATCCAGAGGAACCTCTTTGCCCTGCACTGTCTCATCTTTCACGCCGAGAATCGACTCACACCACGGTGGTACGTGAGACAGCCCTGTGGGAAAGCCTCGAGGGAAAACCACAGATCCTTTGATCCACGCGACGGGAACCGAGACATTGCTGCTACAGCCTGGAAGGAAAGCGCACGTGCATGCCCCCACTAGAGACAAGGCCTGACTCCCCTGGGGAGACACCAGAAGTACCCAAAGATCCATGTCAGCCCCTGAGAGGAATCCTCGGTTCCGGCCCTGACTCCACACAAGTTTTTTGGCCCCGGTATCGACAGGAGAGGAATCCTGAGAGGCCCCCGAGCAACTCGCATGGGGACTGGCCTTTCCTGAGGCCACCAGGGCGGGTCCCTGAGGTCCCCGTCGTAACTCGAGAACACCTGCCGCAACTCGAGAAACTTCAGGAAGTTCTCCCTTCCAGGCGAGATGAGGCCTATTTCCGATGAGGCGTCTGGAGACTAATGACACGGAACCTCTGGAACTTCGAAAGGGTCATTCACACCCTTGCTGCAACTCAAGAAGTTCACCGCCATACCCGTCTCCACTCGAGAGGAAGCACGATGGTCCCGCCCACATCCAGAGGAGCCCCGTTTCCCCCTCGTAGCTCGAGATGAGGGATCCATTCCCTGCTTTCAACGGGAAAGAATTCCCGGCGTTCCCGTCGCATCTCAAGAGGAGGCACTCTCAACAGGAAAGGCGAGAGGAACTCCATGGTCGTACCACCATTCCAAGAGTCCCCCAGATGTCTCAGTCCATTCCAGAGAAGCCTCTTTGCCCTGCACTGGCTCATCTTTCACGCCGAGGATCGACTCACACCACGGTGGCACGTGGGACAGCCCTGTGGGAAAGCCTCGAGCGAAAGCCTCGAGGGAAAACCACAGATCCTTTGATCAACGCGACGGGAAGCGTGAAATTGCTGCTACAGCCTGGAAGGAAAGCGCACGTGCATGCCCCCACTCGAGACGAGTCCTGACTCCCCTGGGGAGACTCCAGAAGTACCCAAAGATCCATGTCATCCCCTGAGAGGAATCCTCGGTTCCGGCCCTGACTCCACACAAGGTTTTTGGCCCCGGTATCGACGGGAGAGGAATCCCGAGAGGCCCCCTAGCAACTAGCATGGGGACTGGCCGTTCCTGAGGCCACCAGGGCGGGTCCCTGAGGTCCCCGTCGTAAATCGAGAACACCTGCCGCAACTCGAGAAAATCCAGGAAGTTCTCCTTTCCAGGCGAAATGAGGCCTATTTCCGATGAGGCGTCTGGAGACTAATGACACCTAACCTCTGGAACTTCGAAAGGGTCTTTCACACCCTTGCTGCAACTCAAGTAGTTCACCGCCATACCCGTCTCCACTCGAGAGGAAGCACGATGGTCCCGCCCACATCCAGAGGAGCCCCGTTTGCCCCTCGTAGCTCAGATGAGGGATCCTTTCCCTGCTTTCAACGGGAAAGAATTCCCGGCGTTTCCGTCGCATCTCAAGAGGAGGCACTCTCAACAGGAAAGGCGAGAGGAGCTCCATGGTCGTACCACCATTCCAAGAGTCCCGCAGATGTCTCAGTCTATTCCAGGGGAACCTCTTTGCCCTGTACTGGCTCATCTTTCACGCCGAGGATCGACTCACACCTCGGTGGCACGTGGGACAGCCCTGTGGGAAAGCCTCGAGGGATAGCCTCGAGGGAAAACCACAGTTGCTTTGATCCACGCGACGGGAAGCATGACATTGCTGCTACAGCCTGGAAGGAAAGCGCACGAGCATGCCCCCACTCGAGACGAGGCCTGACTCTCCTGGGGAGACTCCAGAAGTACCCAAAGATCCATGTCAGCCCCTGAGAGGAATCCTCGGTTCCGGCCCTGACTCCACACAAGGTTTTTGGCCCCGGTATCGACGGGAGAGGAATCCCGAGAGGCCCCCTAGCAACTCGCATGGGGACTGGCCTCTCCTGAGGCCACCAGGGCGGGTCCCTGAGGTCCCCGTCGTAACTCGAGAACACCTGCCGCAACTCGAGAAAATCCAGGAAGTTCTCCCTTCCAGGCGAGATGAGGACTATTTCCGATGAGGCGTCTGGAGACTAATGACACCTAACCTCTGGAACTTCGAAAGGGTCTTTCACACCCTTGCTGCAACTCAAGAAGTTCACCGCCATACCCGTCTATACTCGAGAGGATGCACGATGGGCCCGCCCACATCCAGAGGAGCCCCGTTTCCCCTCATAGCTCGAGATGAGGGATCCTTTCCCTGCTTTCAACGGGAAAGAATTCCCGACGTTCCCGTCGCATCTCAAGAGGAGGCACTCTCAACAGGAAAGGCGAGAGGAACTCCATGGTCGTACCACCATTCCAAGAGTCCCCCAGATGTCTCAGTCCATTCCAGAGGAAGCTCTTTGCCCTGCACTGGCTCATCTTTCACGCCGAGGATCGACTCACACCACGGTGGCACGTGGGACAGCCCTGTGGGAAAGCCTCGAGGGAAAACCACAGATCCTTTGATCCACGCCACGGGAAGCGTGACATTGCTGCTACAGCCTGGAAGGAAAGCGCACGTGCATGCCCCCACTCGAGACGAGGCCTGACTCCCCTGGGGAGACTCCACAAGTACCCAAAGATCCATGTCAGCCCTTGAGAGGAATCCTCGGTTCCGGCCCTGACTCCACACAAGGATTTTGGCCCCGGTATCGACGGGAGAGGAATCCCGAGAGGCCCCCTAGCACCTCGCATGGGGACTGGCCTCTCCTGAGGCCACCAGGGTGGGTCCCTGAGGTCCCCGTCGTAACTCGAGAACACCTGCCGCAACTCGAGAAAATCCAGGAAGTTCTCCCTTCCAGGCGAGATGAGGCCTATTTCCGATGAGGCGTCTGGAGACTAATGACACCTAACTCTGGAACTTCGAAAGGGTCTTTCACACCTTTGCTGCAACTCAAGAAGTTCACTGCCATACCCGTCTCTACTCGAGAGGAAGCACGATGGTCCCGCCCACATCCAGAGGAGCCCCGTTTCCCCCTCGTAGCTCGAGATGAGGGATCCTTTCCCTGCTTTCAACGGGAAAGAATTCCCGGCGTTCCCGTCGCATCTCAAGAGGAGGCACTCTCAACAGGAAAGGCGAGAGGAACTTCTTGGTCGTACCACCATTCCAAGAGTCCCCCAGATGTCTCAGTCCATTCCAGAGGAACCTCTTTGCCCTACACTGGCTCGTCTTTCACGCCGAGAATCGACTCACACCACGGTGGCACGTGGGACAGCCCTGTGGGAAAGCCTCGAGGGAAAGCCTCGAGGGAAAACCACAGATCCTTTGATCCACGCCACGGGAAGCGTGACATTGCTGCTACAGCCTGGATGGAGAGCGCACGTGCATGCCCCCACTCGAAACGAGGCCTGACTCCCCTGGGGAGACTCCACAAGTACCCAAAGATCCATGTCAACCCTTGAGAGGAATCCTCGGTTCCGGCCCTGACTCCACACAAGGTTTTTGGCCCCGGTATCGACGGGAGAGTAATCCCGAGAGGCCCCCTAGCACCTCGCATGGGGACTGGCCACTCCTGAGGCCACCAGGGCGGGTCCCTGAGGTCCCCGTCGGAACTCGAGAACACCTGCCACAACTCGAGAAAATCCAGGAAGTTCTCCCTTCCAGGCGAGATGAGGCCTATTTCCGATGAGGCGTCTGGAGACTAATGACACCTAACCTCTGGAACTTCGAAAGGGTCTTTCACACCCTTGCTGCAACTCAAGAAGTTCACCGCCATACCCGTCTCCACTCGAGAGGAAGCACGATGGTCCCGCCCACATCCAGAGGAGCCCCGTTTCCCCCTCGTAGCTCGAGATGATGGATCCTTTCCCTGCTTTCAACTGGAAAGAATTCCCGGCGTTCCCGACGCATCTCAAGAGGAGGCACTCTCAACAGGAAAGTCGAGAGGAACTCCATGGTCGTAGCACCATTCCAAGAGTCCCCCAGATGTCTCAGTCCATTCCAGAGGAACCTCTTTGCCCTGCACTGGCTCATCTTTCACGCCGAGGATCGACTCACACCACGGTGGCACGTGGGACAGCCCTGTGGGAAAGCCTCGAGGGAAAGCCTCGAGGGAAAACCACAGATCCTTTGATCCACGCGACGGGAAGCGTGAAATTGCTGCTACAGCCTGGAAGGAAAGCGCACGTGCATGCCCCCACTCGAGACGAGGCCTGACTCCCCTGGGGAGACTCCAGAAGTACCCAAAGATACATGTCAGCCCCTGAGAGGAATCCTCGGTTCCGGCCCTGACTCCACACAAGGTTTTTGGCCCCGGTATCGACGGGAGAGGAATCCCGAGAGGCCCCCTAGCACATCGCATGGGGACTGGCCTCTCCTGAGGCCACCAGGGCGGGTCCCTGAGGTCCCCGTCGTAACTCGAGAACACCTGCCGCAACTCGAGAAAATCCAGGAAGTTCTCCCTTCCACGCGAGATGAGGCCTATTTCCGATGAGGCGTCTGGAGACTAATGACACCTAACCTCTGGAACTTCGAAAGGGTCTTTCACACCCTTGCTGCAACTCAAGAAGTTCACTGCCATACCCGTCTCCACTCGAGAGGAAGCACGATGGTCCCGCCCACATCCAGAGGAGCCCCGTTTCCCCCTCGTAGCTCGAGATGAGGGATCCTTTCCCTGCTTTCAACGGGAAAGAATTCCCGGCGTTCACGTCGCATCTCAAGAGGAGGCACTCTCAACAGGAAAGGCGAGAGGAACTCCATGGTCGTACCACCATTCCAAGAGTCCCCCAGATGTCTCAGTCCATTCCAGAGGAACCTCTTTGCCCTGCACTGGCTCATCTTTCACGCCGAGGATCGACTCACACCACGGTGGCACGTGGGACAGCCCTGTGGGAAAGCCTCGAGGGAAAGCCTCGAGGGAAAACCACAGATCCTTTGATCCACGCCACGGGAAGCGTGACATTGCTGCTACAGCCTGGAAGGAAAGCGCACGTGCATGCCCCCACTCGAGACGAGGCCTGACTCCCCTGGGGAGACTCCACAAGTACACAAAGATCCATGTCAGCCCCTGAGAGGAATCCTCGGTTCTGGCCCTGACTCCGCACAAGGTTTTTGGCCCCGGTATCGACGGGAGAGGAATCCCGAGAGGCCCCCTAGCACCTCGAATGGGGACTGGGCTCTCCTGAGTCCACCAGGGCGGGTCCCTGAAGTCCGCGTCGTAGCTCGAGAACACCTGCCGCAACTCGAGAAAATCCAGGAAGTTCTCCCTTCCAGGCGAGATGAGGCCTATTTCCGATGAGGCGTCTGGAGACTAATGACACCTAACCTCTGGAACTTAGAAAGGGTCTTTCACACCCTTGCTGCAACTCAAGAAGTTCACCGCCATACCCGTCTCCACACGAGAGGAAGCACGATGGTCCCGCCCACATCCAGAGGAGCCCCGTTTCCCCCTCGTAGCTCGAGATGAGGGATCCTTTCCCTGCTTTAAACGGGGAAGAATTCCCGGCGTTCCCGTCGCATCTCAAGAGGAGGCACTCTCAACAGGAAAGGCGAGAGGAACTCCATGGTCGTACCACCATTCCAAGAGTCCCCCAGATGTCTCAGTCCATTCCAGAGGAACCTCTTTGCCCTGCACTGGCTCATCTTTCACGCCGAGGATCGACTCACACCACGGTGGCACGTGGGACAGCCCTGTGGGAAAGCCTCGAGGGAAAGCCTCGAGGGAAAACCACAGATCCTTTGATCCACGCGACGGGAAGCGTGACATTGCTGCTACAGCCTGGAAGGAAAGCGCACGTGCATGCCCCCACTCGAGACGAGGCCTGACTCCCCTGGGGAGACTCCAGAAGTACCCAAAGATCCATGTCAGCCGCTGAGAGGAATCCTCGGTTCCGGCCCTGACTGCACACAAGGATTTTGGCCCCGGTATCGATGGGAGAGGAATCCCGAGAGGCCCCCTAGCACCTCGCATGGGGACTGGCCTCTCCTGAGGCCACCAGGGCGGGTCCCTGAGGTCCCCGTCGTAACTCGAGAACACCTGCCACAACTCGAGAAAATCCAGGAAGTTCTCCATTCCAGGCGAGATGAGGCCTATTTCCGATGAGGTGTCTGGAGACTAATGACACCTAACCTCTGGAACTTCGAAAGGGTCTTTCACACCCTTGCTGCAACTCAAGAAGTTCACTGCCATACCCGTCTCCACTCGAGAGGAAGCACGATGGTCCCGCCCACATCCAGAGGAGCCCCGTTTCCCCCTCGGAGCTCGAGATGAGGGATCCTTTCGCTGCTTTCAACGGGAAAGAATTCCTGGCGTTCCCGTCGCATCTCAAGAGGAGGCACTCTCATCAGGAAAGGCGAGAGGAAATCCATGGTCGTACCACCATTCCAAGAGTCCCCCAGATGTCTCAGTCCATTCCAGAGGAACCTCTTTGCCCTGCACTGGCTCATCTTTCACGCCGAGGATCGACTCACACCACGGTGGCACGTGGGACAGCCCTGTGGGAAAGCCTCGAGGGAAAGCCTCGAGGGAAAACCACAGATCCTTTGATCCACGCCACGGGAAGCGTGACATTGCTGCAACAGCCTGGAAGGAAAGCGCACATGCATGCCCCCACTCGAGACGAGGCCTGACTCCCCTGGGGAGACTCCACAAGTACACAAAGATCCATGTCAGACCCTGAGAGGTATCCTCGGTTCTGGCCCTGACTCCGCACAAGGTTTTTGGCCCCGGTATCGACGGGAGAGGAATCCCGAGAGGCCCCCTAGCACCTCGCATGGGCACTGGCCTCTCCTGAGTCCACCAGGGCGGGTCCCTGAGGTCCGCGTCGTAAATCGAGAACACCTGCCGCAACTCGAGAAAATCCAGGAAGTTCTCCCTTCCAGGCGAGATGAGGCCTATTTCCGATGAGGCGTCTGGAGACTAATGACACCTAACCTCTGGAACTTCGAAAGGGTCTTTCACACCCTTGCTCCAACTCAAGAAGTTCACCGCCATGCCCGTCTCCACTCGAGAGGAAGCACGATGGTCCCGCCCACATCAAGAGGAGCCCCGTTTCCCCCTCGTAGCTCGAGATGAGGGATCCTTTCCCTGCTTTCAACGGGAAAGAATTCCCGGCGTTTCCGTCGCATCTCAAGAGGAGGCACTCTCAACAGGAAAGGCGAGAGGAACTCCATGGTCGTACCACCATTCCAAGAGTTCCCCAGATGTCTCATTCCATTCCAGAGGAACCTCTTTGCCCTGCACTGGCTCATCTTTCACGCCGAGAATCGACTCACACCACGGTGGCACGTGGGACAGCCCTGTGGGAAAGCCTCGAGGGAAAGCCTCGAGGGAAAACCACAGATCCTTTGATCCACGCGACGGGAAGCGTGACATTGCTGCTACAGCCTGGAACGAAAGCGCACGTGCATTCCCCCACTCGAGACGAGGCCTGACTCCCCTGGGGAGACTCCACAAGTACCCAAAGATCCATGTCAGTCCCTGAGCGGAATCCTCGGTTCCGGCCTTGACTCCACACAAGGTTTTTGGCCCCGGTATCGACGGGAGAGGAATCCAGAGAGGCCCCCTAGCAACTCGCATGGGGACTGGCCTCTCCTGAGGCCACCAGGGCGGGTCCCTGAGGTACCCGTCGTAACTCGAGAACACCTGCCGCAACTCGAGAAAATCCAGGAAGTTCTCCCTTCCAGGCGAGATGAGGCCTATTTCCGATGAGGCGTCTGGAGACTAATGACACCTAACTCTGGAACTTCGAAAGGGTCTTTCACACCTTTGCTGCAACTCAAGAAGTTCACTGTCATACCCGTCTCCACTCGAGAGGAAGCACGATGGTCCCGCCCACATCCAGAGGAGCCCCGTTTCCCCCTCGTAGCTCGAGATGAGGGATCCTTTCCCTGCTTTCAACGGGAAAGAATTCCCGGCGTTCCCGTCGCATCTCAAGAGGAGGCACTCTCAACAGGAAAGGCGAGAGGAACTTCTTGGTCGTACCACCATTCCAAGAGTCCCCCAGATGTCTCAGTCCATTCCAGAGGAACCTCTTTGCCCTACACTGGCTCGTCTTTCACGCCGAGAATCGACTCACACCACGGTGGCACGTGGGACAGCCCTGTGGGAAAGCCTCGAGGGAAAGCCTCGAGGGAAAACCACAGATCCTTTGATCCACGCCACGGGAAGCGTGACATTGCTACTACAGCCTGAATGGAGAGCGCACGTGCATGCCCCCACTCGAAACGAGGCCTGACTCCCCTGGGGAGACTCCAGAAGTACCCAAAGATACATGTCAGCCCCTGAGAGGAATCCTCGGTTCCGGCCCTGACTCCACACAAGGTTTTTGGCCCCGGTATCGACGGGAGAGGAATCCCGAGAGGCCCCCTAGCAACTCGCATGGGGACTGGCCTCTCCTGAGGCCACCAGGGCGGGTCCCTGAGGTCCCCGTCGTAACTCGAGAACACCTGCCGCAACTCGAGAAAATCCAGGAAGTTCTCCCTTCCAGGCGAGATGAGGCCTATTTCCGATGAGGCGTCTGGAGACTAATGACACCTAAACTCTGGAACTTCGAAAGGGTCTTTCACACCCTTGCTGCAACTCAAGAAGTTCACCGCCATACCCGTCTATACTCGAGAGCATGCACGATGGTCCCGCCCACATCCATAGGAGCCCCGTTTCCCCTCATAGCTCGAGATGAGGGATCCTTTCCCTGCTTTCAACGGGAAAGAATTCCCGACTTTCCCGTCGCATCTCAAGAGGAGGCACTCTCAACAGGAAAGGCGAGAGGAACTCCATGGTCATACCACCATTCCAAGAGTCCCCCAGATGTCTCAGTCCATTCCAGAGGAACCTCTTTGCCCTGCACTGGCTCATCTTTCACGCCGAGGATCGACTCACACCACGGTGGCACGTGGGACAGCCCTGTGGGAAAGCCTCGAGGGAAAGCCTCGAGGGAAAACCACAGATCCTTTGATCCACGCGACGGGAAGCGTGACATTGCTGCTACAGCCTGGAAGGAAAGCGCACGTGCATGCCCCCACTCGAGACGAGGCCTGACTCCCCTGGGGAGACTCCACAAGTACCCAAAGATCCATGTCAACCCTTGAGAGGAATCCTCGGTTCCGGCCCTGACTCCACACAAGGTTTTTGGCCCCGGTATCGACGGGAGAGTAATCCCGAGAGGCCCCCTAGCACCTCGCATGGGGACTGGCCACTCCTGAGGCCACCAGGGCGGGTCCCTGAGGTCCCCGTCGGAACTCGAGAACACCTGCCACAACTCGAGAAAATCCAGGAAGTTCTCCCTTACAGGCGAGATGAGGCCTATTTCCGATGAGGCGTCTGGAGACTAATGACACCTAACCTCTGGAACTTCGAAAGGGTCTTTCACACCCTTGCTGCAACTCAAGAAGTTCACCGCCATACCCGTCTCCACTCGAGAGGAAGCACGATGGTCCCGCCCACATCCAGAGGAGCCCCGTTTCCCCCTCGTAGCTCGAGATGATGGATCCTTTCCCTGCTTTCAACGGGAAAGAATTCCCGGCGTTCCCGTCGCATCTCAAGAGGAGGCACTCTCAACAGGAAAGTCGAGAGGAACTCCATGGTCGTAGCACCATTCCAAGAGTCCCCCAGATGTCTCAGTCCATTCCAGAGGAACCTCTTTGCCCTGCACTGGCTCATCTTTCACGCCGAGGATCGACTCACACCACGGTGGCACGTGGGACAGCCCTGTGGGAAAGCCTCGAGGGAAAGCCTCGAGGGAAAACCACAGATCCTTTGATCCACGCGACGGGAAGCGTGACATTGCTGCTACAGCCTGGAAGGAAAGCGCACGTGCATGCCCCCACTCGAGACGAGGCCTGACTCCCCTGGGGAGACTCCAGAAGTACCCAAAGATACATGTCAGCCCCTGAGAGGAATCCTCGGTTCCGGCCCTGACTCCACACAAGGTTTTTGGCCCCGGTATCGACGGGAGAGGAATCTCGAGAGGCCCCCTAGCACATCGCATGGGGACTGGCCTCTCCTGAGGCCACCAGGGCGGGTCCCTGAGGTCCCCGTCGTAACTCGAGAACACCTGCCGCAACTCGAGAAAATCCAGGAAGTTCTCCCTTCCAGGCGAGATGAGGCCTATTTCCGATGAGGCGTCTGGAGACTAATGACACCTAACCTCTGGAACTTCGAAAGGGTCTTTCACACCCTTGCTGCAACTCAAGAAGTTCACTGCCATACCCGTCTCCACTCGAGAGGAAGCACGATGGTCCCGCCCACATCCAGAGGAGCCCCGTTTCCCCCTCGTAGCTCGAGATGAGGGATCCTTTCCCTGCTTTCAACGGGAAAGAATTCCCGGCGTTCACGTCGCATCTCAAGAGGAGGCACTCTCAACAGGAAAGGCGAGAGGAACTCCATGGTCGTACCACCATTCCAAGAGTCCCCCAGATGTCTCAGTCCATTCCAGAGGAACCTCTTTGCCCTGCACTGGCTCATCTTTCACGCCGAGGATCGACTCACACCACGGTGGCACGTGGGACAGCCCTGTGGGAAAGCCTCGAGGGAAAGCCTCGAGGGAAAACCACAGATCCTTTGATCCACGCCACGGGAAGCGTGACATTGCTGCTACAGCCTGGAAGGAAAGCGCACATGCATGCCCCCACTCGAGACGAGGCCTGACTCCCCTGGGGAGACTCCACAAGTACACAAAGATCCATGTCAGCCCCTGAGAGGAATCCTCGGTTCTGGCCCTGACTCCGCACAAGGTTTTTGGCCCCGGTATCGACGGGAGAGGAATCCCGAGAGGCCCCCTAGCACCTCGAATGGGGACTGGGCTCTCCTGAGTCCACCAGGGCGGGTCCCTGAGGTCCGCGTCGTAGCTCGAGAACACCTGCCGCAACTCGAGAAAATCCAGGAAGTTCTCCCTTCCAGGCGAGATGAGGCCTATTTCCGATGAGGCGTCTGGAGACGAATGACACCTAACCTCTGGAACTTAGAAAGGGTCTTTCACACCCTTGCTGCAACTCAAGAAGTTCACCGCCATACCCGTCTCCACACGAGAGGAAGCACGATGGTCCCGCCCACATCCAGAGGAGCCCCGTTTCCCCCTCGTAGCTCGAGATGAGGGATCCTTTCCCTGCTTTAAACGGGGAAGAATTCCCGGCGTTCCCGTCGCATCTCAAGAGGAGGCACTCTCAACAGGAAAGGCGAGAGGAACTCCATGGTCGTACCACCATTCCAAGAGTCCCCCAGATGTCTCAGTCCATTCCAGAGGAACCTCTTTGCCCTGCACTGGCTCATCTTTCACGCCGAGGATCGACTCACACCACGGTGGCACGTGGGACAGCCCTGTGGGAAAGCCTCGAGGGAAAGCCTCGAGGGAAAACCACAGATCCTTTGATCCACGCGACGGGAAGCGTGACATTGCTGCTACAGCCTGGAAGGAAAGCGCACGTGCATGCCCCCACTCGAGACGAGGCCTGACTCCCCTGGGGAGACTCCAGAAGTACCCAAAGATCCATGTCAGCCGCTGAGAGGAATCCTCGGTTCCGGCCCTGACTGCACACAAGGATTTTGGCCCCGGTATCGATGGGAGAGGAATCCCGAGAGGCCCCCTAGCACCTCGCATGGGGACTGGCCTCTCCTGAGGCCACCAGGGCGGGTCCCTGAGGTCCCCGTCGTAACTCGAGAACACCTGCCACAACTCGAGAAAATCCAGGAAGTTCTCCATTCCAGGCGAGATGAGGCCTATTTCCGATGAGGTGTCTGGAGACTAATGACACCTAACCTCTGGAACTTCGAAAGGGTCTTTCACACCCTTGCTGCAACTCAAGAAGTTCACTGCCATACCCGTCTCCACTCGAGAGGAAGCACGATGGTCCCGCCCACATCCAGAGGAGCCCCGTTTCCCCCTCGGAGCTCGAGATGAGGGATCCTTTCCCTGCTTTCAACGGGAAAGAATTCCTGGCGTTCCCGTCGCATCTCAAGAGGAGGCACTCTCATCAGGAAAGGCGAGAGGAAATCCATGGTCGTACCACCATTCCAAGAGTCCCCCAGATGTCTCAGTCCATTCCAGAGGAACCTCTTTGCCCTGCACTGGCTCATCTTTCACGCCGAGGATCGACTCACACCACGGTGGCACGTGGGACAGCCCTGTGGGAAAGCCTCGAGGGAAAGCCTCGAGGGAAAACCACAGATCCTTTGATCCACGCCACGGGAAGCGTGACATTGCTGCTACAGCCTGGAAGGAAAGCGCACATGCATGCCCCCACTCGAGACGAGGCCTGACTCCCCTGGGGAGACTCCACAAGTACACAAAGATCCATGTCAGACCCTGAGAGGAATCCTCGGTTCTGGCCCTGACTCCGCACAAGGTTTTTGGCCCCGGTATCGACGGGAGAGGAATCCCGAGAGGCCCCCTAGCACCTCGCATGGGCACTGGCCTCTCCTGAGTCCACCAGGGCGGGTCCCTGAGGTCCGCGTCGTAAATCGAGAACACCTGCCGCAACTCGAGAAAATCCAGGAAGTTCTCCCTTCCAGGCGAGATGAGGCCTATTTCCGATGAGGCGTCTGGAGACTAATGACACCTAACCTCTGGAACTTCGAAAGGGTCTTTCACACCCTTGCTCCAACTCAAGAAGTTCACCGCCATGCCCGTCTCCACTCGAGAGGAAGCACGATGGTCCCGCCCACATCCAGAGGAGCCCCGTTTCCCCCTCGAAGCTCGAGATGAGGGATCCTTTCCCTGCTTTCAACGGGAAAGAATTCCCGGCGTTTCCGTCGCATCTCAAGAGGAGGCACTCTCAACAGGAAAGGCGAGAGGAACTCCATGGTCGTACCACCATTCCAAGAGTTCCCCAGATGTCTCATTCCATTCCAGAGGAAACTCTTTGCCCTGCACTGGCTCATCTTTCACGCCGAGAATCGACTCACACCTCGGTGGCACGTGGGACAACCCTGTGGGAAAGCCTCGAGGGAAAGCCTCGAGGGAAAACCACAGATCCTTTGATCCACGCGACGGGAAGCGTGACATTGCTGCTACAGCCTGGAACGAAAGCGCACGTGCATTCCCCCACTCGAGACGAGGCCTGACTCCCCTGGGGAGACTCCACAAGTACCCAAAGATCCATGTCAGTCCCTGAGCGGAATCCTCGGATCCGGCCTTGACTCCACACAAGGTTTTTGGCCCCGGTATCGACGGGAGAGGAATCCAGAGAGGCCCCCTAGCAACTCGCATGGGGACTGGCCTCTCCTGAGGCCACCAGGGCGGGTCCCTGAGGTACCCGTCGTAACTCGAGAACACCTGCCGCAACTCGAGAAAATCCAGGAAGTTCTCCCTTCCAGGCGAGATGAGGCCTATTTCCGATGAGGCGTCTGGAGACTAATGACACCTAACTCTGGAACTTCGAAAGGGTCTTTCACACCTTTGCTGCAACTCAAGAAGTTCACTGCCATACCCGTCTCCACTCGAGAGGAAGCACGATGGTCCCGCCCACATCCAGAGGAGCCCCGTTTCCCCCTCGTAGCTCGAGATGAGGGATCCTTTCCCTGCTTTCAACGGGAAAGAATTCCCGGCGTTCCCGTCGCATCTCAAGAGGAGGCACTCTCAACAGGAAAGGCGAGAGGAACTTCTTGGTCGTACCACCATTCCAAGAGTCCCCCAGATGTCTCAGTCCATTCCAGAGGAACCTCTTTGCCCTACACTGGCTCGTCTTTCACGCCGAGAATCGACTCACACCACGGTGGCACGTGGGACAGCCCTGTGGGAAAGCCTCGAGGGAAAGCCTCGAGGGAAAACCACAGATCCTTTGATCCACGCCACGGGAAGCGTGACATTGCTACTACAGCCTGGATGGAGAGCGCACGTGCATGCCCCCACTCGAAACGAGGCCTGACTCCCCTGGGGAGACTCCAGAAGTACCCAAAGATACATGTCAGCCCCTGAGAGGAATCCTCGGTTCCGGCCCTGACTCCACACAAGGTTTTTGGCCCCGGTATCGACGGGAGAGGAATCCCGAGAGGCCCCCTAGCAACTCGCATGGGGACTGGCCTCTCCTGAGGCCACCAGGGCGGGTCCCTGAGGTCCCCGTCGTAACTCGAGAACACCTGCCGCAACTCGAGAAAATCCAGGAAGTTCTCCCTTCCAGGCGAGATAAGGCCTATTTCCGATGAGGCGTCTGGAGACTAATGACACCTAAACTCTGGAACTTCGAAAGGGTCTTTCACACCCTTGCTGCAACTCAAGAAGTTCACCGCCATACCCGTCTATACTCGAGAGCATGCACGATGGTCCCGCCCACATCCATAGGAGCCCCGTTTCCCCTCATAGCTCGAGATGAGGGATCCTTTCCCTGCTTTCAACGGGAAAGAATTCCCGACGTTCCCGTCGCATCTCAAGAGGAGGCACTCTCAACAGGAAAGGCGAGAGGAACTCCATGGTCATACCACCATTCCAAGAGTCCCCCAGATGTCTCAGTCCATTCCAGAGGAACCTCTTTGCCCTGCACTGGCTCATCTTTCACGCCGAGGATCGACTCACACCACGGTGGCACGTGGGACAGCCCTGTGGGAAACCCTCGAGGGAAAGCCTCGAGGGAAAACCACAGATCCTTTGATCCACGCGACGGGAAGCGTGACATTGCTGCTACAGCCTGGAAGGAAAGCGCACGTGCATGCCCCCACTCGAGACGAGGCCTGACTCCCCTGGGGAGACTCCACAAGTACCCAAAGATCCATGTCAACCCTTGAGAGGAATCCTCGGTTCCGGCCCTGACTCCACACAAGGTTTTTGGCCCCGGTATCGACGGGAGAGTAATCCCGAGAGGCCCCCTAGCACCTCGCATGGGGACTGGCCACTCCTGAGGCCACCAGGGCGGGTCCCTGAGGTCCCCGTCGGAACTCGAGAACACCTGCCACAACTCGAGAAAATCCAGGAAGTTCTCCCTTACAGGCGAGATGAGGCCTATTTCCGATGAGGCGTCTGGAGACTAATGACACCTAACCTCTGGAACTTCAAAAGGGTCTTTCACACCCTTGCTGCAACTCAAGAAGTTCACCGCCATACCCGTCTCCACTCGAGAGGAAGCACGATGGTCCCGCCCACATCCAGAGGAGCCCCGTTTCCCCCTCGTAGCTCGAGATGATGGATCCTTTCCCTGCTTTCAACGGGAAAGAATTCCCGGCGTTCCCGTCGCATCTCAAGAGGAGGCACTCTCAACAGGAAAGTCGAGAGGAACTCCATGGTCGTAGCACCATTCCAAGAGTCCCCCAGATGTCTCAGTCCATTCCAGAGGAACCTCTTTGCCCTGCACTGGCTCATCTTTCACGCCGAGGATCGACTCACACCACGGTGGCACGTGGGACAGCCCTGTGGGAAAGCCTCGAGGGAAAGCCTCGAGGGAAAACCACAGATCCTTTGATCCACGCGACGGGAAGCGTGACATTGCTGCTACAGCCTGGAAGGAAAGCGCACGTGCATGCCCCCACTCGAGACGAGGCCTGACTCCCCTGGGGAGACTCCAGAAGTACCCAAAGATACATGTCAGCCCCTGAGAGGAATCCTCGGTTCCGGCCCTGACTCCACACAAGGTTTTTGGCCCCGGTATCGACGGGAGAGGAATCTCGAGAGGCCCCCTAGCACATCGCATGGGGACTGGCCTCTCCTGAGGCCACCAGGGCGGGTCCCTGAGGTCCCCGTCGTAACTCGAGAACACCTGCCGCAACTCGAGAAAATCCAGGAAGTTCTCCCTTCCAGGCGAGATGAGGCCTATTTCCGATGAGGCGTCTGGAGACTAATGACACCTAACCTCTGGAACTTCGAAAGGGTCTTTCACACCCTTGCTGCAAATCAAGAAGTTCACTGCCATACCCGTCTCCACTCGAGAGGAAGCACGATGGTCCCGCCCACATCCAGAGGAGCCCCGTTTCCCCCTCGTAGCTCGAGATGAGGGATCCTTTCCCTGCTTTCAACGGGAAAGAATTCCCGGCGTTCACGTCGCATCTCAAGAGGAGGCACTCTCAACAGGAAAGGCGAGAGGAACTCCATGGTCGTACCACCATTCCAAGAGTCCCCCAGATGTCTCAGTCCATTCCAGAGGAACCTCTTTGCCCTGCACTGGCTCATCTTTCACGCCGAGGATCGACTCACACCACGGTGGCACGTGGGACAGCCCTGTGGGAAAGCCTCGAGGGAAAGCCTCGAGGGAAAACCACAGATCCTTTGATCCACGCCACGGGAAGCGTGACATTGCTGCTACAGCCTGGAAGGAAAGCGCACATGCATGCCCCCACTCGAGACGAGGCCTGACTCCCCTGGGGAGACTCCACAAGTACACAAAGATCCATGTCAGCCCCTGAGAGGAATCCTCGGTTCTGGCCCTGACTCCGCACAAGGTTTTTGGCCCCGGTATCGACGGGAGAGGAATCCCGAGAGGCCCCCTAGCACCTCGCATGGGGACTGGGCTCTCCTGAGTCCACCAGGGCGGGTCCATGAGGTCCGCGTCGTAGCTCGAGAACACCTGCCGCAACTCGAGAAAATCCAGGAAGTTCTCCCTTCCAGGCGAGATGAGGCCTATTTCCGATGAGGCGTCTGGAGACTAATGACACCTAACCTCTGGAACTTCGAAAGGGTCTTTCACACCCTTGCTGCAACTCAAGAAGTTCACCGCCATACCCGTCTCCACACGAGAGGAAGCACGATGGTCCCGCCCACATCCAGAGGAGCCCCGTTTCCCCCTCGTAGCTCGAGATGAGGGATCCTTTCCCTGCTTTCAACGGGAACGAATTCCCGGCGTTCCCGTCACATCTCAAGAGGAGGCACTCTCAACAGGAAAGGCGAGAGGAACTCCATGGTCGTACCACCATTCCAAGAGTCCCCCAGATGTCTCAGTCCATTCCAGAGGAACCTCTTTGCCCTGCACTGGCTCATCTTTCACGCCGAGGATCGACTCACATCACGGTGGCACGTGGGACAGCCCTGTGGGAAAGCCTCGAGGGAAAGCCTCGAGGGAAAGCCTCGAGGGAAAACCACAGATCCTTTGATCCACGCGACGGGAAGCGTGACATTGCTGCTACAGCCTGGAAGGAAAGCGCACGTGCATGCCCCCACTCGAGACGAGGCCTGACTCCCCTGGGGAGACTCCAGAAGTACCCAAAGATCCATGTCAGCCCCTGAGAGGAATCCTCGGTTCCGGCCCTGACTCCACACAAGGTTTTTGGCCCCGGTATCGACGGGAGAGGAATCCCGAGAGGCCCCCTAGCAACTCGCATGGGGACTGGCCTCTCCTGAGGCCACCAGGGCGGGTCCCTGAGGTCCTCGTCGTAACTCGAGAGCACCTGCCGCAACTCGAGAAAATCCAGGAAGTTCTCCCTTCCAGGCGAGATGAGGCCTATTTCCGATGAGGCGTCTGGAGACTAATGACACCTAACCTCTGGAACTTCGAAAGGGTCTTTCACACCCTTGCTGCGACTCAAGAAGTTCACCGCCATACCCGTCTCCACTCGAGAGGAAGCACGGTGGTCCCGCCCACATCCAGAGGATCCCCGTTTCCCCCTCGTAGCTCGAGATGAGGGATCCTTTCCCTGCTTTAAACGGGGAAGAATTCCCGGCGTTCCCGTCGCATCTCAAGAGGAGGCACTCTCAACAGGAAAGGCGAGAGGAACTCCATGGTCGTACCACCATTCCAAGAGGCCCCAGATGTCTCAGTCCATTCCAGAGGAACCTCTTTGCCCTGCACTGGCTCATCTTTCACGCCGAGGATCGACTCACACCACGGTGGCACGTGGGACAGCCCTGTGGGAAAGCCTCGAGGGAAAGCCTCGAGGGAAAACCACAGATCCTTTGATCCACGCGACGGGAAGCGTGACATTGCTGCTACAGCCTGGAAGGAAAGCGCACGTGCATGCCCCCACTCGAGACGAGGCCTGACTCCCCTGGGGAGACTCCAGAAGTACCCAAAGATCCATGTCAGCCCCTGAGAGGAATCCTCGGTTCCGGCCCTGACTCCACACAAGGTTTTTGGCCCCGCTATCGAAGGAAGAGGAATCCCGAGAGGCCCCCTAGCAACTCGCATGGGGACTGGCCTCTCCTGAGGCCACCAGGGCCGGTCCCTGAGGTCCCCGTCGTAACTCGAGAGCACCTGCCGCAACTCGAGAAAATCCAGGAAGTTCTCCCTTCCAGGCGAGATGAGGCCTATTTCCGATGAGGCGTCTGGAGACTAATGACACCGAACCTCTGGAACTTCGAAAGGGTCTTTCACACCCTTGCTGCAACTCAAGAAGTTCACCACCATACCCGACACCACTCGAGAGGAAGCACGATGGTCCCGACCACATCCAGAGGAGCCCCGTTTCCCCCTCGTAGCTCGAGATGAGGGATCCTTTCCCTGCTTTTAACGGGAAAGAATTCCCTGCGTTCCCGTCGCATCTCAAGAGGAGGCATTCTCAACAGGAAAGGCGAGAGGAACTCCATGGTCGTACCACCATTCCAAGAGTCCCCCAGATGTCTCAGTCCATTCCAGAGGAACCTCTTTGCCCTGCACTGGCTCATCTTTCACGCCGAGGATCGACTCACACCACGGTGGCACGTGGGATAGCCCTGTGGGAAAGCCTCGAGGGAAAGCCTCGAGGGAAAACCACAGATCCTTTGATCCACGCGACGGGAAGCGTGACATTGCTGCTACAGCCTGGAAGGAAAGCGCACGTGCATGCCCCCACTCGAGACGAGACCTGACTCCCCTGGGGAGACTCCAGAAGTACCCAAAGATCCATCTCAGCCCCTGAGAGGAATCCTCGGTTCCGGCCCTGACTCCACACAAGGTTTTTGGCCCCGGTATCGACGGGAGAGGAATCCCGAGAGGCCCCCTAGCAACTCGCATGGGGACTGGCCTCTCCTGAGGCCACCAGGGCTGGTCCCTGAGTTCCCCGTCGTAACTCGAGAACACCTGCCGCAACTCGAGAAAATCCAGGAAGTTCTCCCTTCCAGGCGAGATGAGGCCTATTTCCGATGAGGCGTCTGGAGACTAATGACACCTAACCTCTGGAACTTCGAAAGGGTTTTTCACACCCTTGCTGCAACTCAAGAAGTTCACCACCATACCCGTCTCCACTCGAGAGGAAGCACGATGGTCCCGACCACATCCAAAGGAGCCCCGTTTCCCCCTCGTAGCTCGAGATGAGGGATCCTTTCCCTGCTTTCAACGGGAAAGAATTCCCTGCGTTCCCGTCGCATCTCAAGAGGAGGCACTGTCAACAGGAAAGGAGAGGAACTCCATGGTCGTACCACCATTCCAAGAGTCCCCCAGATGTCTCAGTCCATTCCAGAGGAACCTCTTTGCCCTGCACTGGCTCATCTTTCACGCCGAGGATCGACTCACACCACGGTGGCACGTGGGACAGCCCTGTGGGAAAGCCTCGAGGGAAAGCCTCGAGGGAAAACCACAGATCCTTTGATCCACGCGACGGGAAGCGTGACATTGCTGCTAAAGCCTGGAAGGAAAGTGCACGTGCATGCCCCCACTCGAGACGAGGCCTGACTCCACTGGGGAGACTCCAGAAGTACCCAAAGATCCATGTCAGCCCCTGAGAGGAATCCTCGGTTCCGGCCCTGACTCCACACAAGGTTTTTGGCCCCGGTATCGACGGGAGAGGAATCCCGAGAGGCCCCCTAGCAACTCGCATGGGGACTGGCCTCTCCTGAGGCCACCAGGGCGTGTCCCTAAGGTCCTCGTCGTAACTCGAGAGCACCTGCCGCAACTCGAGAAAATCCAGGAAGTTCTCCCTTCCAGGCGAGATGAGGCCTATTTCCGATGAGGCGTCTGGAGACTAATGACACCTAACCTCTGGAACTTCGAAAGGGTCTTTCACACCCTTGCTGCGACTCAAGAAGTTCACCGCCATACCCGTCTCCACTCGAGAGGAAGCACGATGGTCCCGCCCACATCCAGAGGATCCCCGTTTCCCCCTCATAGCTCGAGATGAGGGATCCTTTCCCTGCTTTCAACGGGAAAGAATTCCCGGCGTTCCCGTCGCATCTCAAGAGGAGGCACTCTCAACAGGAAAGGCGAGAGGAACTTCATGGTCGTACCACCATTCCAAGAGTCCACCAGATGTCTCAGTCCATTCCAGAGGAACCTCTTTGCCCTGCACTGGCTCATCTTTCACGCCGAAGATCGACTCACACCACGGTGGCACGTGGGACAGCCCTGTGGGAAAGCCTCGAGGGAAAGCCTCGAGGGAAAACCACAGATCCTTTGATCCACGCGACGGGAAGCGTGACATTGCTGCTACAGCCTGGAAGGAAAGCGCACGTGCATGCCCCCACTCGAGACGAGGCCTGACTCCCCTGGGGAGACTCCAGAAGTACCCAAAGATCCATGTCAGCCCCTGAGAGGAATCCTCGGTTCCAGCCCTGACTCCACACAAGGTTTTTGGCCCCGGTATCGACGGGAGAGGAATTCCGAGAGGCCCCCTAGCAACTCGCATGGGGACTGGCCTCTCCTGAGGCCACCAGGGCGGGTCCCTGAGGTCCCCGTCGTAACTGGAGAACACCTGCCGCAACTCGAGAAGATCCAGGAAGTTCTCCCTTCCAGGCGAGATGAGGCCTATTTCCGATAAGGCGTCTGGAGACTAATGACACCTAACCTCTGGAACTTCGAAAGGGTCTTTCACACCCTTGCTGCAACTCAAGAAGTTCACCGCCATACCCGTCTCCACTCGAGAGGAAGCACGATGGTCCCGCCCACATCCAGAGGAGCCCCGTTTCCCCCTCGTAGCTCGAGATGAGGGATCCTTTCCCTGCTTTAAACGGGAAAGAATTCCCGGCGTTCCCGTCGCATCTCAAGAGGAGGCACTCTCAACAGGAAAGGCGAGAGGAACTCCATGGTCGTACCACCATTCCAAGAGTCCCCCAGATGTCTCAGTCCATTCCAGAGGAACCTCTTTGCCCTGCACTGGCTCATCTTTCACGCCGAGGATCGACTCACACCACGGTGGCACGTGGGACAGCCCTGTGGGAAAGCCTCGAGGGAAAGCCTCGAGGGAAAACCACCGATCCTTTGATCCACGCGACGGGAAGCGTGACATTGCTGCTACAGCCTGGAAGGAAAGCGCACGTGCATGCCCCCACTCGAGACGAGGCCTTACTCCCCTGGGGAGACTCCAGAAGTACCCAAAGATCCATGTCAGCCCCTGAGAGGAATCCTCGGTTCCAGCCCTGACTCCACACAAGGTTTTTGGCCCCGGTATCGACGGGAGAGGAATTCCGAGAGGCCCCCTAGCAACTCGCATGGGGACTGGCCTCTACTGAGGCCACCAGGGCGGGTCCCTGAGGTCCCCGTCGTAACTCGAGAACACCTGCCGCAACTCGAGAAGATCCAGGAAGTTCTCCCTTCCAGGCGAGATGAGGCCTATTTCCGATAAGGCGTCTGGAGACTAATGACACCTAACCTCTGGAACTTCGAAAGGGTCTTTCACACCCTTGCTGCGACTCAAGAAGTTCACCGCCATACCCGTCTCCACTCGAGAGGAAGCACGATGGTCCCGCCCACATCCAGAGGAGCCCCGTTTCCCCCTCGTAGCTCGAGATGAGGGATCCTTTCCCTGCTTTAAACGGGAAAGAATTCCCGGCGTTCCCGTCGCATCTCAAGAGGAGGCACTCTCAACAGGAAAGGCGAGAGGAACTCCATGGTCGTACCACCATTCCAAGAGTCCCCCAGATGTCTCAGTCCATTCCAGAGGAACCTCTTTGCCCTGCACTGGCTCATCTTTCACGCCGAGGATCGACTCACACCACGGTGGCACGTGGGACAGCCCTGTGGGAAAGCCTCGAGGGAAAGCCTCGAGGGAAAACCACAGATCCTTTGATCCACGCCACGGGAAGCGTGACATTGCTGCTAAAGCCTGGATGGAAAGTGCACGTGCATGCCCCCTCACGAAACGAGGCCTGTCTCCCCTGGCGAGACTCCAGAAGTATCCAAAGATCCATATCAGCCCCTGAGAGGAATCCTCGGTTCCGGCCCTGACTCCACACAAGGTTTTTGGCCCCGGTATCGACGGGAGAGGAATCCCGAGAGGCCCCCTAGCAACTCGCATGGGGACTGGCCTCTCCTGAGGCCACCAGGGCCGGTCCCTGAATTCCCCGTCGTAACTCGAGAACACCTGCCGCAACTCGAGAAAATCCAGGAAGTTCTCCCTTCCAGGCGAGATGAGGCCTATTTCCGATGAGGCGTCTGGAGACTAATGACACCTAACCTCTGGAACTTCGAAAGGGTCTTTCACACCCTTGCTGCAACTCAAGAAGTTCACCACCATACCCGTCTCCACTCGAGAGGAAGCACGATGGTCCCGACCACATCCAAAGGAGCCCCGTTTCCCCCTCGTAGCTCGAGATGAGGGATCCTTTCCCTGCTTTCAACGGGAAAGAATTCCCTGCGTTCCCGTCGCATCGCAAGAGGAGGCACTGTCAACAGGAAAGGAGAGGAACTCCATGGTCGTACCACCATTCCAAGAGTCCCCCAGATGTCTCAGTCCATTCCAGAGGAAGCTCTTTGCCCTGCACTGGATCATCTTTCACGCCGAGGATCGACACGCACCACGGTGGCACGTGGGACAGCCCTGTGGGAAAGCCTCGAGGGAAAGCCTCGAGGGAAAACCACAGATCCTTTGATCCACGCGACGGGAAGCGTGACATTGCTGCTAAAGCCTGGAAGGAAAGCGCACGTGCATGCCCCCACTCGAGACGAGGCCTGACTCCACTGGGGAGACTCCAGAAGTACCCAAAGATCCATGTCAGCCCCTGAGAGGAATCCTCGGTTCCGGCCCTGACTCCACACAAGGTTTTTGGCCCCGGTATCGACGGGAGAGGAATCCCGAGAGGCCCCCTAGGAACTCGCATGGGGACTGGCCTCTCCTGAGGCCACCAGGGCGGGTCCCTGAGGTCCCCGTCGTAACTCGAGAACACCTGCCGCAACTCGAGAAAATCCAGGAAGTTCTCCCTTCCAGGCGAGATGAGGGCTATTTCCGATGAGGCCTCTGAAGACTAATGACACCAAACCTCTGGAACTTCGAAAGGGTCTTTCACACCCTTGCTGCAACTCAAGAAGTTCACCGCCATACCCGTCTCCACTCGAGAGGAAGCACGATGGTCCCGCCCACATCCAGAGGAGCCCCGTTTCCCCCTCGTAGCTCGAGATGAGGGATCCTTTCCCTGCTTTCAACGGGAAAGAATTCCCGGCGTTCCCGTCGCATCTCAAGAGGAGGCACTCTCAACAGGAAAGGCGAGAGGAACTCCATGGTCGTACCACCATTCCAAGAGTCCCCCAGATGTCTCAGTCCATTCCAGAGAAACCTCTTTGCCCTGCACTGGCTCATCTTTCACGCCGAGGATCGACTCACACCACGGTGGCACGTGGGACAGCCCTGTGGGAAAGCATCGAGGGAAAGCCTCGAGGGAAAACCACAGATCCTTTGATCCACGCGACGGGAAGCGTGACATTGCTGCTACAGCCTGGAAGGAAAGTGCACGTGCATGCCCCCTCACGAAACGAGGCCTGTCTCCCCTGGCGAGACTCCAGAAGTATCCAAAGATCCATATCAGCCCCTGAGAGGAATCCTCGGTTCCGGCCCTGACTCCACACAAGGTTTTTGGCCCCGGTATCGACGGGAGAGGAATCCCGAGAGGCCCCCTAGCAACTCGCATGGGGACTGGCCTCTCCTGAGGCCACCAGGGCCGGTCCCTGAGGTCCCCGTCGTAACTCGAGAACACCTGCCGCAACTCGAGAAAATCCAGGAAGTTCTCCATTCCAGGCGAGATGAGGCCTATTTCCGATGAGGCGTCTGGAGACTAATGACACCTAACCTCTGGAACTTCGAAAGGGTCTTTCACACCCTTGCTGCAACTCAAGAAGTTCACCACCATACCCGTCTCCACTCGAGAGGAAGCACGATGGTCCCGACCACATCCAAAGGAGCCCCGTTTCCCCCTCGTAGCTCGAGATGAGGGATCCTTTCCCTGCTTTCAACGGGAAAGAATTCCCTGCGTTCCCGTCGCATCTCAAGAGGAGGCACTCTCAACAGGAAAGGCGAGAGGAACTCCATGGTCGTACCACCATTCCAAGAGTCCCCCAGATGTCTCAGTCCATTCCAGAGGAACCTCTTTGCCCTGCACTGGCTCATCTTTCACGCCGAGGATCGACTCACACCACGGTGGCACGTGGGACAGACCTGTGGGAAAGCCTCGAGGGAAAGCCTCGAGGGAAAACCACAGATCCTTTGATCCACGCGACGGGAAGCGTGACATTGCTGCTACAGCCTGGAAGGAAAGCGCACGTGCATGCCCCCACTCGAGACGAGGCCTGACTCCACTGGGGAGACTCCAGAAGTACCCAAAGATCCATGTCAGCCCCTGAGAGGAATCCTCGGTTCCGGCCCTGACTCCACACAAGGTTTTTGGCCCCGGTATCGACGGGAGAGGAATCCCGAGAGGCCCCCTAGCAACTCGCATGGGGACTGGCCTCTCCTGAGGCCACCAGGGCGGGTCCCTGAGGTCCCCGTCGTAACTCGAGAACACCTGCCGAAACTCGAGAAAATCCAGGAAGTTCTCCCTTCCAGGCGAGATGAGGCCTATTTCCGATGAGGCCTCTGGAGACTAATGACACCTAACCTCTGGAACTTCGAAAGGGTCTTTCACACCCTTGCTGCAACTCAAGAAGTTCACCGCCATACCCGTCTCCACTCGAGAGGAAGCACGATGGTCCCGCCCACATCCATAGGAGCCCCGTTTCCCCCTCGTAGCTCGAGATGAGGGATCCTTTCCCTGGTTTCAACGGGAAAGAATTCCCGGCGTTCCCGTCGCATCTCAAGAGGAGGCACTCTCAACAGGAAAGGCGAGAGGAACTCCATGGTCGTACCACCATTCCAAGAGTCCCCCAGATGTCTCAGTCCATTCCAGAGGAACCTCTTTGCCCTGCACTGGCTCATCTTTCACGCCGAGGATCGACTCACACCACGGTGGCACGTGGGACAGCCCTGTGGGAAAGCCTCGAGGGAAAGCCTCGAGGGAAAACCACAGATCCTTTGATCCACGCGACGGGAAGCGTGACATTGCTGCTACAGCCTGGAAGGAAAGCGCACGTGCATGCCCCCACTCGAGACGAGGACTGACTCCCCTGGGGAGACTCCAGAAGTACCCAAAGATCCATGTCAGCCCCTGAGAGGAATCCTCGGTTCCAGCCCTGTCTCCACAGAAGGTTTTTGGCCCCGGTATCAACGGGAGAGGAATCCCGAGAGGCCCCCTAGCAACTCGCATGGGGACTGGCCTCTCCTGAGGCCACCAGGGCGGGTCCCTGAGGTCCCCGTCGTAACTCGAGAACACCTGCCGCAACTCGAGAAAATCCAGGAAGTTCTCCCTTCCAGGCGAGATGAGGCTTATTTCCGATGAGGCGTCTGGAGACTAATGACACCTAACCTGTGGAACTTCGAAAGGGTCTTTCACACCCTTGCTGCGACTCAAGAAGTTCACCGCCATACCCGTCTCCACTCGAGAGGAAGCACGATGGTCCCGCCCACATCCAGAAGAGCCCCGTTTCCCCCTCGTAGCTCGAGATGAGGGATCCTTTCCCTGCTTTCAACGGGAAAGAATTCCCGGCGTTCCCGTCGCATCTCAAGAGGAGGCACTGTCAACAGGAAAGGAGAGGAACTCCATGGTCGTACCACCATTCCAAGAGTCCCCCAGATGTCTCAGTCCATTCCAGAGGAACCTCTTTGCCCTGCACTGGCTCATCTTTCACGCCGAGGATCGACTCACACCACGGTGGCACGTGGGACAGCCCTGTGGGAAAGCCTCGAGGGAAAGCCTCGAGGGAAAACCACAGATCCTTTGATCCACGCGACGGGAAGCGTGACATTGCTGCTAAAGCCTGGAAGGAAAGCGCACGTGCATGCCCCCACTCGAGACGAGGCCTGACTCCACTGGGGAGACTCCAGAAGTACCCAAAGATCCATGTCAGCCCCTGAGAGGAATCCTCGGTTCCGGCCCTGACTCCACACAAGGTTTTTGGCCCCGGTATCGACGGGAGAGGAATCCCGAGAGGCCCCCTAGCAACTCGCATGGGGACTGGCCTCTCCTGAGGCCACCAGGGCGGGTCCCTGAGGTCCCCGTCGTAACTCGAGAACACCTGCCGCAACTCGAGAAAATCCAGGAAGTTCTCCCTTCCAGGCGAGATGAAGGCTATTTCCGATGAGGCCTCTGAAGACTAATGACACCAAACCTCTGGAACTTCGAAAGGGTCTTTCACACCCTTGCTGCAACTCAAGAAGTTCACCGCCATACCCGTCTCCACTCGAGAGGAAGCACGATGGTCCCGACAACATCCAAAGGAGCCCCGTTTCCCCCTCGTAGCTCGAGATGAGGGATCCTTTCCCTGCTTTCAACGGGAAAGATTTCCCTGCGTTCCCGTCGCATCTCAAGAGGAGGCACTCTCAACAGGAAAGGCGAGAGGAACTCCATGGTCGTACCACCATTTCAAGAGTCCCCCAGATGTCTCAGTCCATTTCAGAGGAACCTCTTTGCCCTGCACTGGCTCATCTTTCACGCCGAGGATCGACTCACACCACGGTGGCACGTGGGACAGCCCTGTGGGAAAGCCTCGAGGGAAAGCCTCGAGGGAAAACCACAGATCCTTTGATCCACGCGACGGGAAGCGTGACATTGCTGCTACAGCCTGGAAGGAAAGCGCACCTGCATGCCCCTACTCGAGACGAGGCCTGACTCCCCTGGGGAGACTCCAGAAGTACCCAAAGATCCATGTCAGCCCCTGAGAGGAATCCTCGGTTCCGGCCCTGACTCCACACAAGGTTTTTGGCCCCGGTATCGACGGGAGAGGAATCCCGAGAGGCCCCCTAGCAACTCGCATGGGGACTGGCCTCTCCTGAGGCCACCAGGGCGGGTCCCTGAGGTCCCCGTCGTAACTCGAGAACAGCTGCCGCAACTCGAGAAAATCCAGGAAGTTCTCCCTTCCAGGCGAGATGAGGCCTATTTCCGATGAGGCCTCTGGAGACTAATGACACCAAACCTCTGGAACTTCGAAAGGGTCTTTCACACCCTTGCTGCAACTCAAGAAGTTCACCGCCATACCCGTCTCCACTCGAGAGGAAGCACGATGGTCCCGCCCACATCCAGAGGAGCCCCGTTTCCCCCTCGGAGCTCGAGATGAGGGATCCTTTCCCTGCTTTCAACGGGAAAGAATTCCCGGCGTTCCCGTCGCATCTCAAGAGGAGGCACTCTCAACAGGAAAGGCGAGAGGAACTCCATGGTCGTACCACCATTCCAAGAGTCCCCCAGATGTCTCAGTCCATTCCAGAGGAACCTCTTTGCCCTGCACTGGCTCATCTTTCACGCCGAGGATCGACTCACACCACGGTGGCACGTGGGACAGCCCTGTGGGAAAGCCTCGAGGGAAAGCCTCGAGGGAAAACCACAGATCCTTTGATCCACGCGACGGGAAGCGTGACATTGCTGCTACAGCCTGGAAGGAAAGCGCACGTGCATGCCCCCACTCGAGACGAGGCCTGACTCCCCTGGGGAGACTCCAGAAGTACCCAAAGATCCATGTCAGCCCCTGAGAGGCATCCTCGGTTCCGGCCCTGACTCCACACAAGGTTTTTGGCCCCGGTATCGACGGGAGAGGAATCCCAAGAGGCCCCCTAGCAACTCGCATGGGGACTGGCCTCTCCTGAGGCCACCAGGGCGGGTCCCTGAGGTCCCTGTCGTAACTCGAGAACACCTGCCGCAACTCGAGAAAATCCAGGAAGTTCTCCCTTCCAGGCGAGATGAGGCCTATTTCCGATGAGGCGTCTGGAGACTAATGACACCTAACCTGTGGAACTTCGAAAGGGTCTTTCACACCCTTGCTGCGACTCAAGAAGTTCACCGCCATACCCGTCTCCACTCGAGAGGAAGCACGATGGTCCCGCCCACATCCAGAGGAGCCCCGTTCCCCCCTCGTAGCTCGAGATGAGGGATCCTTTCCCTGCTTTAAACGGGAAAGAATTCCCGGCGTTCCCGTCGCATCTCAAGAGGAGGCAGTCTCAACAGGAAAGGCGAGAGGAACTCCATGGTCGTACCACCATTCCAAGAGTCCCCCAGATGTCTCAGTCCATTCCAGAGGAACCTCTTTGCCCTGCACTGGCTCATCTTTCACGCCGAGGATCGACTCACACCACGGTGGCACGTGGGACAGCCCTGTGGGAAAGCCTCGAGGGAAAGCCTCGAGGGAAAACCACAGATCCTTTGATCCACGCCACGGGAAGCGTGACATTGCTGCTAAAGCCTGGAAGGAAAGTGCACGTGCATGCCCCCTCACGAAACGAGGCCTGTCTCCCCTGGCGAGACTCCAGAAGTATCCAAAGATCCATATCAGCCCCTGAGAGGAATCCTCGGTTCCGGCCCTGACTCCACAGAAGGTTTTTGGCCCCGGTATCGACGGGAGAGGAATCCCGAGAGGCCCCCTAGCAACTCGCATGGGGACTGGCCTCTCCTGAGGCCACCAGGGCCGGTCCCTGAGGTCCCCGTCGTAACTCGAGAACACCTGCCGCAACTCGAAAAAATCCAGGAAGTTCTCCCTTCCAGGCGAGATGAGGCCTATTTCCGATGAGGCGTCTGGAGACTAATGACACCTAACCTCTGGAACTTCGAAAGGGTCTTTCACACCCTTGCTCCAACTCAAGAAGTTCACCACCATACCCGTCTCCACTCGAGAGGAAGCACGATGGTCCCGACCACATCCAAAGGAGCCCCGTTTCCCCCTCGGAGCTCGAGATGAGGGATCCTTTCCCTGCTTTCAACGGGAAAGAATTCCCGGCGTTCCCGTCGCATCTCAAGAGGAGGCACTCTCAACAGGAAAGGCGAGAGGAACTCCATGGTCGTACCACCATTCCAAGAGTCCCCCAGATGTCTCAGTCCATTCCAGAGGAACCTCTTTGCCCTGCACTGGCTCATCTTTCACGCCGAGGATCGACTCACAACACGGTGGCACGTGGGACAGCCCTGTGGGAAAGCCTCGAGGGAAAGCCTCGAGGGAAAACCACAGATCCTTTGATCCACGCGACGGGAAGTGTGACATTGCTGCTACAGCCTGGAAGGAAAGCGCACGTGCATGCCCCCACTCGAGACGAGGCCTGACTCCCCTAGGGAGACTCCAGAAGTACCCAAAGATCCATGTCAGCCCCTGAGAGGAATCCTCGGTTCCGGCCCTGACTCCACACAAGCTTTTTGGCCCCGGTATCGACGGGAGAGGAATCCCGAGAGGCCCCCTAGCAACTCGCATGGGGACTGGCCTCTCCTGAGGCCACCAGGGCCGGTCCCTGAGGTCCCCGTCGTAACTCGAGAACACCTGCCGCAACTCGAGAAAATCCAGGAAGTTCTCCCTTCCAGGCGAGATGAGGCCTATTTCCGATGAGGCGTCTGGAGACTAATGACACCTAACCTCTGGAACTTCGAAAGGGTCTTTCACACCCTTGCTGCAACTCAAGAAGTTCAACGCCATACCCGTCTCCACTCGAGAGGAAGCACGATGGTCCCGCCCACATCCAGAGGAGCCCCGTTTCCCCCTCGTAGCTCGAGATGAGGGATCCTTTCCCTGCTTTCAACGGGAAAGAATTCCCGGCGTTCCCGTCGCATCTCAAGAGGAGGCACTCTCAACAGGAAAGGCGAGAGGAACTCCATGGTCGTACCACCATTCCAAGAGTCCCCCAGATGTCTCAGTCCATTCCAGAGGAACCTCTTTGCCCTGCACTGGCTCATTTTTCACGCCGAGAATCGACTCACACCACGGTGTCACGTGGGACAGCCCTGTGGGAAAGCCTCGAGGGAAAGCCTCGAGGGAAAACCGCAGATCCTTTGATCCACGCGACGGGAAGCGTGACATTGCTGCTACAGCCTGGAAGGAAAGTGCACGTGCATGCCCCCACACGAGACGAGGCCTGTCTCCCCTGGCGAGACTCCAGAAGTACCCAAAGATCCATATCAGTCCCTGAGAGGAATCCTCGGTTCCGGCCCTGACTCCACACAAGGTTTTTGGCCCCGGTATCGACGGGAGAGGAATCCCGACGGGCCCCCTAGCAACACGCATAGGGACTGGCCTCTCCTGAGGCCAACAGGGCGGGTCCCTGAGGTCCCCGTCGTAACTCGAGAACACCTGCCGCAACTCGAGAAAATCAAGGAAGTTCTCCTTTCCAGGCGAGATGAGGCCTATTTCCGATGAGGCGTCTGGAGACTAATGACACCTAACCTCTGGAACTTCGAAAGGGTCTTTCACACCCTTGCTGCAACTCAAGAAGTTCACCGCCATACCCGTCTCCACTCGAGAGAAAGCACGATGGTCCCGCCCACATCCAGAGGAGCCCCGTTTCCCCCTCGTAGCTCGAGATGAGGGATCCTTTCCCTGCTTTCAACGGGAAAAAATTCCCGGCGTTCCCGTCGCATCTCAAGAGGAGGCACTCTCAACAGGAAAGGCGAGAGGAACTCCATGGTCGTACCACCATTCCAAGAGTCCCCCAGATGTCTCAGTCCATTCCAGAGGAACCTCTTTGCCCTGCACTGGCTCATCTTTCACGCCGAGGATCGACTCACACCACGGTGGCACGTGGGACAGCCCTGTGGGAAAGCCTCGAGGGAAAACCACACATCATTTGATCCACGCGACGGGAAGCGTGACATTGCTGCTACAGCCTGGAAGGAAAGTGCACGTGCATGCCCCCACTCGAGACGAGGCCTGACTCCCCTGGGGAGACTCCAGAAGTACCCAAAGATCCATGTCAGCCCCTGAGAGGAATCCTCGGTTCCGGCCCTGACTCCACACAAGGTTTTTGGCCCCGGTATCGACGGGAGAGGAATCCCGAGAGGCCCCCTAGCAACTCGCATGGGGACTGGCCTCTCCTGAGGCCACCAGGGCGGGTCCCTGAGGTCCCCGTCGAAACTCGAGAACACCTGCCGCAACTCGAGAAAATCCAGGAAGTTCTCCCTTCCAGGCGAGATGAGGCCTATTTCCGATGAGGCGTCTGGAGACTAATGACACCTAACCTCTGGAACTTCGAAAGGGTCTTTCACACCCTTGCTGCAACTCAAGAAGTTCACCGCCATACCCGTCTCCACTCGAGAGGAAGCATGATGGTCCCGCCCACATCCAGAGGAGCCCCGTTTCCCCCTCGTAGCTCGAGATGAGGGATCCTTTCCCTGCTTTCAACGGGAAAGAATTCCCGGCGTTCCCGTCGCATCTCAAGAGGAGGCACTCTCAACAGGAAAGGCGAGAGGAACTCCATGGTCGTACCACCATTCCAAGAGTCCCCCAGATGTCTCAGTCCATTCCAGAGGAACCTCTTTGCCCTGCACTGGCTCATCTTTCACGCCGAGGATCGACTCACACCACGGTGGCACGTGGGACAGCCCTGTGGGAAAGCCTCGAGGGAAAGCCTCGAGGGAAAACCACAGATCCTTTGATCCAAGCGACGGGAAGCGTGACATTGCTGCTAAAGCCTGGAAGGAAAGCGCACGCGCATGCCCCCACTCGAGACGAGTCCTGACTCCCCTGGGGAGACTCCAGAAGTACCCAAAGATCCATGTCAGCCCCTGAGAGGAATCCTCGGTTCCGGCTCTGACTCCACACAAGGTTTTTGGCCCCGGTATCGACGGGAGAGGAATCCCGAGAGCCCCCCTAACAACTCGCATGGGGACTGGCCTCTCCTGAGGCCACCAGGGCGGGTCCCTGAGGTCCCCGTCGTAACTCGAGAACACCTGCCGCAACTCGAGAAAATCCAGGAAGTTCTCCCTTCCAGGCGAGATGAGGCCTATTTCCGATGAGGCGTCTGGAGACTAATGACACCTAACCTCTGGAACTTCGAAAGGGTCTTTCACAACCTTGCTGCAACTCAAGAAGTTCACCGCCATACCCGTGTCCACTCAAGAGGAAGCACGATGGTCCCGTCCACATCCAGAGGAGCCCCGTTTCCCCCTCGTAGCTCGAGATGAGGGATCCTTTCCCTGCTTTCAACGGGAAAGAATTCCCGGCGTTCCCGTCGCATCTCAAGAGGAGGCACTCTCAACAGGAAAGGCGAGAGGAACTCCATGGTCGTACCACCATTCCAAGAGTCCCCCAGATGTCTCAGTCCATTCCAGAGGAACCTCTTTGCCCTGCACTGGCTCATTTTTCACGCCGAGAATCGACTCACACCACGGTGTCACGTGGGACAGCCCTGTGGGAAAGCCTCGAAGGAAAGCCTCGAGGGAAAACCGCAGATCCTTTGATCCACGCGACGGGAAGCGTCTCCCTCGAGAGAAAGCACTATGGTCCCGCCCACATCCAGAGGAGCCCCGTTTCCCCCTCGTAGCTCGAGATGAGGGATCCTTTCCCTGCTTTCAACGGCAAAAAATTCCCGGCGTTCCCGTCGCATCTCAAGAGGAGGCACTCTCAACAGGAAAGGCGAGAGGAACTCCATGGTCGTACCACCATTCCAAGAGTCCCCCAGATGTCTCAGTCCATTCCAGAGGAACCTCTTTGCCCTGCACTGGCTCATCTTTCACGCCGAGGATCGACTCACACCACGGTGTCACGTGGGACAGCCCTGTGGGAAAGCCTCGAGGGAAAACCACACATCATTTGATCCACGCGACGGGAAGCGTGACATTGCTGCTACAGCATGGAAGGAAAGTGCACGTGCATGCCCCCACTCGAGACGAGGCCTGACTCCCCTGGGGAGACTCCAGAAGTACCCAAAGATCCATGTCAGCCCCTGAGAGGAATCCTCGGTTCCGGCCCTGACTCCACACAAGGTTTTTGGCCCCGGTATCGACGGGAGAGGAATCCCGAGAGGCCCCCTAGCAACTCGCATAGGGACTGGCTTCTCCTGAGGCCACCAGGGCGGGTCCCTGAGGTCCCCGTCGTAACTCGAGAACACCTGCCGCAACTCGAGAAAATCCAGGAAGTTCTCCCTTCCAGGCGAGATGAGGCCTATTTCCGATGAGGCGTCTGGAGACTAATGACACCTAACCTCTGGAACTTCGAAAGGGTCTTTCACAGCCTTGCTGCAACTCAAGAAGTTCACCACCATACCCGTCTCCACTAGAGAGGAAGCACGATGGTCCCGCCCACATCCAGAGGAGCCCCGTTTCCCCCTCGTAGCTCGAGATGAGGGATCCTTTCCCTGGTTTCAACGGGAAAGAATTCCCGACGTTCCCGTCGCATCTCAAGAGGAGGCACTCTCAACAGGAAAGGCGAGAGGAACTCCATGGTCGTACCACCATTCCAAGAGTCCCCCAGATGTCTCAGTCCATTCCAGAGGAACCTCTTTGCCCTGCACTGGCTCATCTTTCACGCCGAGGATCGACTCACACCACGGTGGCACGTGGGACAGCCCTGTGGGAAAGCCTCGAGGGAAAGCCTCGAGGGAAAACCGCAGATCCTTTGATCCACGCGACGGGAAGCGTGACATTGCTGCTACAGCCTGGAAGGAAAGTGCACGTGCATGCCCCCACACGAGACGAGGCCTGTCTCCCCTGGCGAGACTCCAGAAGTACCCAAAGATCCATATCAGTCCCTGAGAGGAATCCTCGGTTCCGGCCCTGACTCCACACAAGGTTTTTGGCCCCGGTATCGACGGGAGAGGAATCCCGACGGGCCCCCTAGCAACACGCATAGGGACTGGCCTCTCCTGAGGCCAACAGGGCGGGTCCCTGAGGTCCCCGTCGTAACTCGAGAACACCTGCCGCAACTCGAGAAAATCAAGGAAGTTCTCCCTTCCAGGCGAGATGAGGCCTATTTCCGATGAGGCGTCTGGAGACTAATGACACCTAACCTCTGGAACTTCGAAAGGGTCTTTCACACCCTTGCTGCAACTCAAGAAGTTCACCGCCATACCCGTCTCCACTCGAGAGAAAGCACGATGGTCCCGCCCACATCCAGAGGAGCCCCGTTTCCCCCTCGTAGCTCGAGATGAGGGATCCTTTCCCTGCTTTCAACGGGAAAAAATTCCCGGCGTTCCCGTCGCATCTCAAGAGGAGGCACTCTCAACAGGAAAGGCGAGAGGAACTCCATGGTCGTACCACCATTCCAAGAGTCCCCCAGATGTCTCAGTCCATTCCAGAGGAACCTCTTTGCCCTGCACTGGCTCATCTTTCACGCCGAGGATCGACTCACACCACGGTGGCACGTGGGACAGCCCTGTGGGAAAGCCTCGAGGGAAAACCACACATCATTTGATCCACGCGACGGGAAGCGTGACATTGCTGCTACAGCCTGGAAGGAAAGTGCACGTGCATGCCCCCACTCGAGACGAGGCCTGACTCCCCTGGGGAGACTCCAGAAGTACCCAAAGATCCATGTCAGCCCCTGAGAGGAATCCTCGGTTCCGGCCCTGACTCCACAAAAGGTTTTTGGCCCCGGTATCGACGGGAGAGGAATCCCGAGAGGCACCCTAGCAACTCGCATAGGGACTGGCCTCGCCTGAGGCCACCAGGGCGGGTCCCTGAGGTCCCCGTCGTAACTCGAGAACACCTGCCGCAACTCGAGAAAATCCAGGAAGTTCTACCTTCCAGGCGAGATGAGGCCTATTTCCGATGAGGCGTCTGGAGACTAATGACACCTAACCTCTGGAACTTCGAAAGGGTCTTTCACACCCTTGCTGCAACTCAAGAAGTTCACCACCATACCCGTCTCCACTAGAGAGGAAGCACGATGGTCCCGCCCACATCCAGAGGAGCCCCGTTTCCCCCTCGTAGCTCGAGATGAGGGATCCTTTCCCTGCTTTCAACGGGAAAGAATTCCCGGCGTTCCCGTCGCGTCTCAAGAGGAGGCACTCTCAACAGGAAAGGCGAGAGGAACTCCATGGTCGTACCACCATTCCAAGAGTCCCCCAGATGTCTCAGTCCATTCCAGAGGAACCTCTTTGCCCTGCACTGGCTCATCTCTCACGCCGAGGATCGACTCACACCACGGTGGCTCGTGGGACAGCCCTGTGGGAAAGCCTCGAGGGAAAGCCTCGAGGGAAAACCACAGATCCTTTGATCCACGCGACGGGAAGCGTGACATTGCTGCTACAGCCTGGAAGGAAAGCGCACGTGCATGCCCCCACTCGAGACGAGGCCTGACTCCACTGGGGAGACTCCAGAAGTACCCAAAGATCCATGTCAGCCCCTGAGAGGAATCCTCGGTTCCGGCCCTGACTCCACACAAGCTTTTTGGCCCCGGTATCGACGGGAGAGGAATCCCGAGAGGCCCCCTAGCAACTCGCATGGGGACTGGCCTCTCCTGAGGCCACCAGGGCGGGTCCCTGAGGTCCCCGTCGAAACTCGAGAACACCTGCCGCAACTCGAGAAAATCCAGGAAGTTCTCCCTTCCAGGCGAGATGAGGCCTATTTCCGATGAGGCGTCTGGAGACTAATGACACCTAACCTCTGGAACTTCGAAAGGGTCTTTCACACCCTTGCTGCAACTCAAGAAGTTCACCGCCATACCCGTCTCCACTCGAGAGGAAGCATGATGGTCCCGCCCACATCCAGAGGAGCCCCGTTTCCCCCTCGTAGCTCGAGATGAGGGATCCTTTCCCTGCTTTCAACGGGAAAGAATTCCCGGCGTTCCCGTCGCATCTCAAGAGGAGGCACTCTCAACAGGAAAGGCGAGAGGAACTCCATGGTCGTACCACCATTCCAAGAGTCCCTCAGATGTCTCAGTCCATTCCAGAGGAACCTCTTTGCCCTACACTGGCTCATCTTTCACGCCGAGGATCGACTCACAACACGGTGGCACGTGGGACAGCCCTGTGGGAAAGCCTCGAGGGAAAGCCTCGAGGGAAAACCACAGATCCTTTGATCCAAGCGACGGGAAGCGTGACATTGCTGCTAAAGCCTGGAAGGAAAGCGCACGCGCATGCCCCCACTCGAGACGAGGCCTGACTCCCCTGGGGAGACTCCAGAAGTACCCAAAGATCCATGTCAGCCCCTGAGAGGAATCCTCGGTTCCGGCTCTGACTCCACACAAGGTTTTTGGCCCCGGTATCGACGGGAGAGGAATCCCGAGAGCCCCCCTAACAACTCGCATGGGGACTGGCCTCTCCTGAGGCCACCAGGGCGGGTCCCTGAGGTCCCCGTCGTAACTCGAGAACACCTGCCGCAAATCGAGAAAATCCAGGAAGTTCTCCCTTCCAGGCGAGATGAGGCCTATTTCCGATGAGGCGTCTGGAGACTAATGACACCTAACCTCTGGAACTTCGAAAGGGTCTTTCACAACCTTGCTGCAACTCAAGAAGTTCACCGCCATACCCGTGTCCACTCAAGAGGAAGCACGATGGTCCCGTCCACATCCAGAGGAGCCCCGTTTCCCCCTCGTAGCTCGAGATGAGGGATCCGTTCCCTGCTTTCAACGGGAAAGAATTCCCGGCGTTCCCGTCGCATCTCAAGAGGAGGCACTCTCAACAGGAAAGGCGAGAGGAACTCCATGGTCGTACCACCATTCCAAGAGTCCCCCAGATGTCTCAGTCCATTCCAGAGGAACCTCTTTGCCCTGCACTGGCTCATTTTTCACGCCGAGAATCGACTCACACCACGGTGTCACGTGGGACAGCCCTGTGGGAAAGCCTCGAGGGAAAGCCTCGAGGGAAAACCGCAGATCCTTTGATCCACGCGACGGGAAGCGTCTCCACTCGAGAGAAAGCACTATGGTCCCGCCCACATCCAGAGGAGCCCCGTTTCCCCCTCGTAGCTCGAGATGAGGGATCCTTTCCCTGCTTTCAACGGCAAAAAATTCCCGGCGTTCCCGTCGCATCTCAAGAGGAGGCACTCTCAACAGGAAAGGCGAGAGGAACTCCATGGTCGTACCACCATTCCAAGAGTCCCCCAGATGTCTCAGTCCATTCCAGAGGAACCTCTTTGCCCTGCACTGGCTCATCTTTCACGCCGAGGATCGACTCACACCACGGTGGCACGTGGGACAGCCCTGTGGGAAAGCCTCGAGGGAAAACCACACATCATTTGATCCACGCGACGGGAAGCGTGACATTGCTGCTACAGCATGGAAGGAAAGTGCACGTGCATGCCCCCACTCGAGACGAGGCCTGACTCCCCTGGGGAGACTCCAGAAGTACCCAAAGATCCATGTCAGCCCCTGAGAGGAATCCTCGGTTCCGGCCCTGACTCCACACAAGGTTTTTGGCCCCGGTATCGACGGGAGAGGAATCCCGAGAGGCCCCCTAGCAACTCGCATAGGGACTGGCTTCTCCTGAGGCCACCAGGGCGGGTCCCTGAGGTCCCCGTCGTAACTCGAGAACACCTGCCGCAACTCGAGAAAATCCAGGAAGTTCTCCCTTCCAGGCGAGATGAGGCCTATTTCCGATGAGGCGTCTGGAGACTAATGACACCTAACCTCTGGAACTTCGAAAGGGTCTTTCACAGCCTTGCTGCAACTCAAGAAGTTCACCACCATACCCGTCTCCACTAGAGAGGAAGCACGATGGTCCCGCCCACATCCAGAGGAGCCCCGTTTCCCCCTCGTAGCTCGAGATGAGGGATCCTTTCCCTGGTTTCAACGGGAAAGAATTCCCGGCGTTCCCGTCGCATCTCAAGAGGAGGCACTCTCAACAGGAAAGGCGAGAGGAACTCCATGGTCGTACCACCATTCCAAGAGTCCCCCAGATGTCTCAGTCCATTCCAGAGGAACCTCTTTGCCCTGCACTGGCTCATCTTTCACGCCGAGGATCGACTCACACCACGGTGGCACGTGGGACAGCCCTGTGGGAAAGCCTCGAGGGAAAGCCTCGAGGGAAAACCACAGATCCTTTGATCCACGCGACGGGAAGCGTGACATTGCTGCTACAGCCTGGAAGGAAAGCGCACGTGCATGCCCCCACTCGAGCCGAGGCCTGACTCCCCTGGGGAGACTCCAGAAGTACCCAAAGATCCATGTCAGCCCCTGAGAGGAATCCTCGGTTCCGGCCCTGACTCCACACAAAGTTTTTGGCCCCGGTATCGACGGGAGAGGAATCCCGAGAGGCCCCCTAGCAACTCGCCTAGGGACTGGCCTTTCCTGAGGCCACCAGGGCGGGTCCCTGAGGTCCCCGTCGTAACTCGAGAACACCTGCCGCAACTCGAGAAAATCCAGGAAATTCTCCCTTCCAGGCGAGATGAGGCCTATTTCCGATGAGGCCTCTGGAGACTAATGACACCTAACCTCTGGAACTTCGAAAGGGTCTTTCACACCCTTGCTGCAACTCAAGAAGTTCACCGCCATACCCGTCTCCACTAGAGAGGAAGCACGATGGTCCCGCCCACATTCAGAGGAGCCCCGTTTCCCCCTCGTAGCTCGAGATGAGGGATCCTTTCCCTGCTTTCAACGGGAAAGAATTCCCGGCGTTCCCGTCGCATCTCAAGAGGAGGCACTCTCAACAGGAAAGGCGAGAGGAACTCCATGGTCGTACCACCATTCCAAGAGTCCCCCAGATGTCTCAGTCCATTCCAGAGGAACCTCTTTGCCCTGCACTGGCTCATCTTTCACGCCGAGGATCGACTCACACCACGGTGGCACGTGGGACAGCCCTGTGGGAAAGCCTCGAGGGAAAGCCTCGAGGGAAAACCACAGATCCTTTGATCCACGCGACGGGAAGCGTGACATTGCTGCTACAGCCTGGAAGGAAAGTGCACGTGCATGCCCCCACTCGAGACGAGGCCTGACTCCCCTGGGGAGACTCCAGAAGTACCCAAAGATCCATGTCAGCCCCTGAGAGGAATCCTCGGTTCCGGCCCTGACTCCACACAAGGTTTTTGGCCCCGGTATCGACGGGAGAGGAATCCCGAGAGGCCCCCTAGCAACTCGCATGGGGACTGGCCTCTCCTGAGGCCACCAGGGCGGGTCCCTGAGGTCCCAGTCGAAACTCGAGAACACCTGCCGCAACTCGAGAAAATCCAGGAAGTTCTCCCTTCCAGGCGAGATGAGGCCTATTTCCGATGAGGCGTCTGGAGACTAATGACACCTAACCTCTGGAACTTCGAAAGGGTCTTTCACACCCTTGCTGCAACTCAAGAAGTTCACCGCCATACCCGTGTCCACTCAAGAGGAAGCACGATGGTCCCGCCCACATCCAGAGGAGCCCCGTTTCCCCCTCGTAGCTCGAGATGAGGGATCCTTTCCCTGCTTTCAACGGGAAAGAATTCCCGGCGTTCCCGTCGCATCTCAAGAGGAGGCACTCTCAACAGGAAAGGCGAGAGGAACTCCATGGTCGTACCACCATTCCAAGAGTCCCCCAGATGTCTCAGTCCATTCCAGAGGAACCTCTTTGCCCTGCACTGGCTCATTTTTCACGCCGAGAATCGACTCACACCACGGTGTCACGTGGGACAGCCCTGTGGGAAAGCCTCGAGGGAAAGCCTCGAGCGAAAACCGCAGATCCTTTGATCCACGCGACGGGAAGCGTGACATTGCTGCTACAGCCTGGAAGGAAAGTGCACGTTCATGCCCCCACACGAGACGAGGCCTGTCTCCCCTGGCGAGTCGCCAGAAGTACCCAAAGATCCATATCAGTCCCTGAGAGGAATCCTCGGTTCCGGCCCTGACTCCACACAAGGTTTTTGGCCCCGGTATCGACGGGAGAGGAATCCCGAGGGGCCCCCTAGCAACACGCATAGGGACTGGCCTCTCCTGAGGCCAACAGGGCGGGTCCCTGAGGTCCCCGTCGTAACTCGAGAACACCTGCCGCAACTCGAGAAAATCAAGGAAGTTCTCCCTTCCAGGCGAGATGAGGCCTATTTCCGATGAGGCGTCTGGAGACTAATGACACCTAACCTCTGGAACTTCGAAAGGGTCTTTCACACCCTTGCTGCAACTCAAGAAGTTCACCGCCATACCCGTCTCCACTCGAGAGAAAGCACGATGGTCCCGCCCACATCCAGAGGAGCCCCGTTTCCCCCTCGTAGCTCGAGATGAGGGATCCTTTCCCTGCTTTCAACGGCAAAAAATTCCCGGCGTTCCCGTCGCATCTCAAGAGGAGGCACTCTCAACAGGAAAGGCGAGAGGAACTCCATGGTCGTACCACCATTCCAAGAGTCCCCCAGATGTCTCAGTCCATTCCAGAGGAACCTCTTTGCCCTGCACTGGCTCATCTTTCACGCCGAGGATCGACTCACACCACGGTGGCACGTGGGACAGCCCTGTGGGAAAGCCTCGAGGGAAAGCCTCGAGGGAAAACCACAGATCCTTTGATCCACGCCACGGGAAGCGTGACATTGCTGCTAAAGCCTGGAAGGAAAGTGCACGTGCATGCCCCCTCACGAAACGAGGCCTGTCTCCCCTGGCGAGACTCCAGAAGTATCCAAAGATCCATATCAGCCCCTGAGAGGAATCCTCGGTTCCGGCCCTGACTCCACAGAAGGTTTTTGGCCCCGGTATCGACGGGAGAGGAATCCCGAGAGGCCCCCTAGCAACTCGCATGGGGACTGGCCTCTCCTGAGGCCACCAGGGCCGGTCCCTGAGGTCCCCGTCGTAACTCGAGAACACCTGCCGCAACTCGAGAAAATCCAGGAAGTTCTCCCTTCCAGGCGAGATGAGGCCTATTTCCGATGAGGCGTCTGGAGACTAATGACACCTAACCTCTGGAACTTCGAAAGGGTCTTTCACACCCTTGCTGCAACTCAAGAAGTTCACCACCATACCCGTCTCCACTCGAGAGGAAGCACGATGGTCCCGACCACATCCAAAGGAGCCCCGTTTCCCCCTCGGAGCTCGAGATGAGGGATCCTTTCCCTGCTTTCAACGGGAAAGAATTCCCGGCGTTCCCGTCGCATCTCAAGAGGAGGCACTCTCAACAGGAAAGGCGAGAGGAACTCCATGGTCGTACCACCATTCCAAGAGTCCCCCAGATGTCTCAGTCCATTCCAGAGGAACCTCTTTGCCCTGCACTGGCTCATCTTTCACGCCGAGGATCGACTCACAACACGGTGGCACGTGGGACAGCCCTGTGGGAAAGCCTCGAGGGAAAGCCTCGAGGGAAAACCACAGATCCTTTGATCCACGCGACGGGAAGCGTGACATTGCTGCTACAGCCTGGAAGGAAAGCGCACGTGCATGCCCCCACTCGAGACGAGGCCTGACTCCCCTAGGGAGACTCCAGAAGTACCCAAAGATCCATGTCAGCCCCTGAGAGGAATCCTCGGTTCCGGCCCTGACTCCACACAAGCTTTTTGGCCCCGGTATCGACGGGAGAGGAATCCCGAGAGGCCCCCTAGCAACTCGCATGGGGACTGTCCTCTCCTGAGGCCACCAGGGCCGGTCCCTGAGGTCCCCGTCGTAACTCGAGAACACCTGCCGCAACTCGAGAAAATCCAGGAAGTTCTCCCTTCCAGGCGAGATGAGGCCTATTTCCGATGAGGCGTCTGGAGACTAATGACACCTAACCTCTGGAACTTCGAAAGGGTCTTTCACACCCTTGCTGCAACTCAACAAGTTCACCACCATACCCGTCTCCACTCGAGAGGAAGCACGATGGTCCCGACCACATCCAAAGGAGCCCCGTTTCCCCCTCGTAGCTCGAGATGAGGGATCCTTTCCATGCTTTCAACGGGAAAGATTTCCCTGCGTTCCCGTCGCATCTCAAGAGGAGGCACTCTCAACAGGAAAGGCGAGAGGAACTCCATGTTCGTACCACCATTCCAAGAGTCCCCCAGATGTCTCAGTCCATTCCAGAGGAACCTCTTTGCCCTGCACTGGCTCATCTTTCACGCCGAGGATCGACTCACACCACGGTGGCACGTGGGACAGCCCTGTGGGAAAGCCTCGAGGGAAAACCACAGATCCTTTGATCCACGCCACGGGAAGCGTGACATTGCTGCTACAGCCTGGAAGGAAAGCGCACGTGCATGCCCCCACTCGAGACGAGGCCTGACTCCCCTGGGGAGACTCCAGAAGTACCCAAAGATCCATGTCTGCCCCTGATAGGAATCCTCGGTTCCGGCCCTGACTGCACACAAGGTTTTTGGCCCCGATATCGACGGGAGAGTAATCCCGAGAGGCCCCTTAGCAACTCGCATGGGGATTGGCCTCTCCTGAGGCCACCAGGGCGGGTCCCTGAGGTCCCCGTCGTAACTCGAGAACACCTGCCGCAACTCGAGAAAATCCAGGAAGTTCTCCCTTCCAGGCGAGATGAGGCCTATTTCCGATGAGGCGTCTGGAGACTAATGACACCTAACCTCTGGAACTTCGAAAGGGTCTTTCACACCCTTGCTGCAACTCAAGAAGTTCACCGCCATACCCGTCTCCACTCGAGAGGAAGCACGATGGTCCCGCCCACATACAGAGGAGCCCCGTTTCCCCCTCGTAGCTCGAGATGAGGGATCCTTTCCCTGCTTTCAACGGGAAAGAATTCCCGGCGTTCCCGTCGCATCTCAAGAGGAGGCACTCTCAACAGGAAAGGCGAGAGGAACTCCATGGTCGTACCACCATTCCAAGAGTCCCCCAGATGTCTCAGTCCATTCAAGAGGAACCTCTTTGCCCTGCACTGGCTCATTTTTCACGCCGAGAATCGACTCACACCACGGTGTCACGTGGGACAGCCCTGTGGGAAAGCCTCGAGGGAAAGCCTCGAGGGAAAACCGCAGATCCTTTGATCCACGCTACGGGAAGCGTGACATTGCTGCTACAGCCTGGAAGGAATGTGCACGTGCATGCCCCCACACGAGACGAGGCCTGTCTCCCCTGGCGAGACTCCAGAAGTACCCAAAGATCCATATCAGTCCCTGAGAGGAATCATCGTTTCCGGCCCTGACTCCACACAAGGTTTTTGGCCCCGGTATCGACGGGAGAGGAATCCCGAGGGGCCCCCTAGCAACACGCATAGGGACTGGCCTCTCCTGAGGCCAACAAGGCGGGTCCCTGAGGTCCCCGTCGTAACTCGAGAACACCTGCTGCAACTCGAGAAAATCAAGGAAGTTCTCCCTTCCAGGCGAGATGAGGACTATTTCCGATGAGGCGTCTGGAGACTAATGACACCTAACCTCTGGGACTTCGAAAGGGTCTTTCACACCCTTGTTGCAACTCAAGAAGTTCACCGCCATACCCGTCTCCACTCGAGAGAAAGCACGATGGTCCCGCCCACATCCAGAGGAGCCCCGTTTCCCCCTCGTAGCTCGAGATGAGAGATCCTTTCCCTGCTTTCAACGGGAAAAAATTCCCGGCGTTCCCGTCGCATCTCAAGAGCAGGCACTCTCAACAGGAAAGGCGAGAGGAACTCCATGGTCGTACCACCATTCCAAGAGTCCCCCAGATGTCTCAGTCCATTCCAGAGGAACCTCTTTGCCCTGCACTGGCTCATCTTTCACGCCGAGGATCGACTCACACCACGGTGGCACGTGGGACAGCCCTGTGGGAAAGCCTCGAGGGAAAGCCTCGAGGGAAAACCACAGATCCTTTGATCCACGCGACGGGAAGCGTGACATTGCTGCTACAGCCTGGAAGGAAAGCGCACGTGCATGCCCCCACTCGAGACGAGGCCTGACTCCCCTGGGGAGACTCCAGAAGTACCCAAAGATCCATGTCAGCCCCTGAGAGGAATCCTCGGTTCCGGCCCTGACTCCACACAAGCTTTTTGGCCCCGGTATCGACGGGAGAGGAATCCCGAGAGGCCCCCTCGCAACTCGCATGGGGACTGGCCTCTCCTGAGGTTACCAGGGCGGGTCCCTGAGGTCCCCGTCGAAACTCGAGAACACCTGCCGCAACTCGAGAAAATCCAGGAAGTTCTCCCTTCCAGGCGAGATGAGGCCTATTTCCGAAGAGGCGTCTGGAGACTAATGACACCTAACCTCTGGAACTTCGAAAGGGTCTTTCACACCCTTGCTGCAACTCAAGAAGTTCACCGCCATACCCGTCTCCACTCGAAAGGAAGCACGATGGTCCCGCCCACATCCAGAGGAGCCCCGTTTCCCCCTCGTAGCTCGAGATGAGGGATCCTTTCCCTGCTTTCAACGGGAAAGAATTCCCGGCGTTCCCGTCGCATCTCAAGAGGAGTCACTCTCAACAGGAAAGTCGAGAGGAAATCCATGGTCGTACCACCATTCCAAGAGTCCCCCAGATGTCTCAGTCCATTCCAGAGGAACCTCTTTGCCCTGCACTGGCTCATCTTTCACGCCGAGGATCGACTCACACCACGGTGGCACGTGGGACAGCCCTGTGGGAAAGCCTCGAGGGAAAGCCTCGAGGGAAAACCACAGATCCTTTGATCCAAGCGACGGGAAGCGTGACATTGCTGCTAAAGCCTGGAAGGAAAGCGCACGCGCATGCCCCCACTCGAGACGAGGCCTGACTCCCCTGGGGAGACTCCAGAAGTACCCAAAGATACATGTCAGCCCCTGAGAGGAATCCTCGGTTCCGGCCCTGACTCCACACAAGGTTTTTGGCCCCAGTATCGACGGGAGAGGAATCCCGAGAGGCCCCCTAACAACTCGCATGGGGACTGGCCTCTCCTGAGGCCACCAGGGCGGGTCCCTGAGGTCCCCGTCGTAACTCGAGAACACCTGCCGCAACTCGAGAAAATCCAGGAAGTTCTCCCTTCCAGGCGAGATGAGGCCTATTTCCGATGAGGCGTCTGGAGACTAATGACACCTAACCTCTGGAACTTCGAAAGGGTCTTTCACACCCTTGCTGCAACTCAAGAAGTTCAACGCCATACCCGTCTCCACTCGAGAGGAAGCACGATGGTCCCGCCCACATCCAGAGGAGCCCCGTTTCCCCCTCGTAGCTCGAGATGAGGGATCCTTTCCCTGCTTTCAACGGGAAAGAATTCCCGGCGTTCCCGTCGCATCTCAAGAGGAGGCACTCTCAACAGGAAAGGCGAGAGGAACTCCATGGTCGTACCACCATTCCAAGAGTCCCCCAGATGTCTCAGTCCATTCCAGAGGAACCTCTTTGCCCTGCACTGGCTCATTTTTCACGCCGAGAATCGACTCACACCACGGTGTCACGTGGGACAGCCCTGTGGGAAAGCCTCGAGGGAAAGCCTCGAGGGAAAACCGCAGATCCTTTGATCCACGCGACGGGAAGCGTGACATTGCTGCTACAGCCTGGAAGGAAAGTGCACGTGCATGCCCCCACACGAGACGAGGCCTGTCTCCCCTGGCGAGACTCCAGAAGTACCCAAAGATCCATATCAGTCTCTGAGAGGAATCCTCGGTTCCGGCCCTGACTCCACACAAGGTTTTTGGCCCCGGTATCGACGGGAGAGGAATCCCGACGGGCCCCCTAGCAACACGCATAGGGACTGGCCTCTCCTGAGGCCAACAGGGCGGGTCCCTGAGGTCCCCGTCGTAACTCGAGAACACCTGCCGCAACTCGAGAAAATCAAGGAAGTTCTCCCTTCCAGGCGAGATGAGGCCTATTTCCGATGAGGCGTCTGGAGACTAATGACACCTAACCTCTGGAACTTCGAAAGGGTCTTTCACACCCTTGCTGCAACTCAAGAAGTTCACCGCCATACCCGTCTCCACTCGAGAGAAAGCACGATGGTCCCGCCCACATCCAGAGGAGCCCCGTTTCCCCCTCGTAGCTCGAGATGAGGGATCCTTTCCCTGCTTTCAACGGGAAAAAATTCCCGGCGTTCCCGTCGCATCTCAAGAGGAGGCACTCTCAACAGGAAAGGCGAGAGGAACTCCATGGTCGTACCACCATTCCAAGAGTCCCCCAGATGTCTCAGTCCATTCCAGAGGAACCTCTTTGCCCTGCACTGGCTCATCTTTCACGCCGAGGATCGACTCACACCACGGTGGCACGTGGGACAGCCCTGTGGGAAAGCCTCGAGGGAAAACCACACATCATTTGATCCACGCGACGGGAAGCGTGACATTGCTGCTACAGCATGGAAGGAAAGTGCACGTGCATGCCCCCACTCGAGACGAGGCCTGACTCCCCTGGGGAGACTCCAGAAGTACCCAAAGATCCATGTCAGCCCCTGAGAGGAATCCTCGGTTCCGGCTCTGACTCCACACAAGGTTTTTGGCCCCGGTATCGACGGGAGAGGAATCCCGAGAGCCCCCCTAACAACTCGCATGGGGACTGGCCTCTCCTGAGGCCACCGGGGCGGGTCCCTGAGGTCCCCGTCGTAACTCGAGAACACCTGCCGCAAATCGAGAAAATCCAGGAAGTTCTCCCTTCCAGGCGAGATGAGGCCTATTTCCGATGAGGCGTCTGGAGACTAATGACACCTAACCTCTGGAACTTCGAAAGGGTCTTTCACAACCTTGCTGCAACTCAAGAAGTTCACCGCCATACCCGTGTCCACTCAAGAGGAAGCACGATGGTCCCGTCCACATCCAGAGGAGCCCCGTTTCTCCCTCGTAGCTCGAGATGAGGGATCCTTTCCCTGCTTTCAACGGGAAAGAATTCCCGGCGTTCCCGTCGCATCTCAAGAGGAGGCACTCTCAACAGGAAAGGCGAGAGGAACTCCATGGTCGTACCACCATTCCAAGAGTCCCCCAGATGTCTCAGTCCATTCCAGAGGAACCTCTTTGCCCTGCACTGGCTCATTTTTCACGCCGAGAATCGACTCACACCACGGTGTCACGTGGGACAGCCCTGTGGGAAAGCCTCGAGGGAAAGCCTCGAGGGAAAACCGCAGATCCTTTGATCCACGCGACGGGAAGCGTCTCCACTCGAGAGAAAGCACTATGGTCCCGCCCACATCCAGAGGAGCCCCGTTTCCCCCTCGTAGCTCGAGATGAGGGATCCTTTCCCTGCTTTCAACGGCAAAAAATTCCCGGCGTTCCCGTCGCATCTCAAGAGGAGGCACTCTCAACAGGAAAGGCGAGAGGAACTCCATGGTCGTACCACCATTCCAAGAGTCCCCCAGATGTCTCAGTCCATTCCAGAGGAACCTCTTTGCCCTGCACTGGCTCATCTTTCACGCCGAGGATCGACTCACACCACGGTGTCACGTGGGACAGCCCTGTGGGAAAGCCTCGAGGGAAAACCACAGATCCTTTGATCCACGCGACGGGAAGCGTGACATTGCTGCTACAGCATGGAAGGAAAGTGCACGTGCATGCCCCCACTCGAGACGAGGCCTGACTCCCCTGGGGAGACTCCAGAAGTACCCAAAGATCCATGTCAGCCCCTGAGAGGAATCCTCGGTTCCGGCCCTGACTCCACACAAGGTTTTTGGCCCCGGTATCGACGGGAGAGGAATCCCGAGAGGCCCCCTAGCAACTCGCATAGGGACTGGCTTCTCCTGAGGCCACCAGGGCGGGTCCCTGAGGTCCCCGTCGTAACTCGAGAACACCTGCCGCAACTCGAGAAAATCCAGGAAGTTCTCCCTTCCAGGCGAGATGAGGCCTATTTCCGATGAGGCGTCTGGAGACTAATGACACCTAACCTCTGGAACTTCGAAAGGGTCTTTCACAGCCTTGCTGCAACTCAAGAAGTTCACCACCATACCCGTCTCCACTAGAGAGGAAGCACGATGGTCCCGCCCACATCCAGAGGAGCCCCGTTTCCCCCTCGTAGCTCGAGATGAGGGATCCTTTCCCTGCTTTCAACGGGAAAGAATTCCCGGCGTTCCCGTCGCATCTCAAGAGGAGGCACTCTCAACAGGAAAGGCGAGAGGAACTCCATGGTCGTACCACCATTCCAAGAGTCCCCCAGATGTCTCAGTCCATTCCAGAGGAACCTCTTTGCCCTGCACTGGCTCATCTTTCACGCCGAGGATCGACTCACACCACGGTGGCACGTGGGACAGCCCTGTGGGAAAGCCTCGAGGGAAAGCCTCGAGGGAAAACCGCAGATCCTTTGATCCACGCGACGGGAAGCGTGACATTGCTGCTACAGCCTGGAAGGAAAGTGCACGTGCATGCCCCCACACGAGACGAGGCCTGTCTCCCCTGGCGAGACTCCAGAAGTACCCAAAGATCCATGTCAGCCCCTGAGAGGAATCCTCGGTTCCGGCCCTGACTCCACACAAGGTTTTTGGCCCCGGTATCGACGGGAGAGGAATCCCGAGAGGCCCCCTAGCAACTCGCCTAGGGACTGGCCTTTCCTGAGGCCACCAGGGCGGGTCCCTGAGGTCCCCGTCGTAACTCGAGAACACCTGCCGCAACTCGAGAAAATCCAGGAAATTCTCCCTTCCAGGCGAGATGAGGCCTATTTCCGATGAGGCCTCTGGAGACTAATGACACCTAACCTCTGGAACTTCGAAAGGGTCTTTCACACCCTTGCTGCAACTCAAGAAGTTCACCGCCATACCCGTCTCCACTAGAGAGGAAGCACGATGGTCCCGCCCACATTCAGAAGAGCCCCGTTTCCCCCTCGTAGCTCGAGATGAGGGATCCTTTCCCTGCTTTCAACGGGAAAGAATTCCCGGCGTTCCCGTCGCATCTCAAGAGGAGGCACTCTCAACAGGAAAGGCGAGAGGAACTCCATGGTCGTACCACCATTCCAAGAGTCCCCCAGATGTCTCAGTCCATTCCAGAGGAACCTCTTTGCCCTGCACTGGCTCATCTTTCACGCCGAGGATCGACTCACACCACGGTGGCACGTGGGACAGCCCTGTGGGAAAGCCTCGAGGGAAAGCCTCGAGGGAAAACCACAGATCCTTTGATCCACGCGACGGGAAGCGTGACATTGCTGCTACAGCCTGGAAGGAAAGTGCACGTGCATGCCCCCACTCGAGACGAGGCCTGACTACCCTGGGGAGACTCCACAAGTACCCAAAGATCCATGTCAGCCCCTGAGAGGAATCCTCGGTTCCGGCCCTGACTCCACACAAGGTTTTTGGCCCCGGTATCGACGGGAGAGGAATCCCGAGAGGCCCCCTAGCAACTCGCATGGGGACTGGCCTCTCCTGAGGCCACCAGGGCGGGTCCCTGAGGTCCCAGTCGAAACTCGAGAACACCTGCCGCAACTCGAGAAAATCCAGGAAGTTCTCCCTTCCAGGCGAGATGAGGCCTATTTCCGATGAGGCGTCTGGAGACTAATGACACCTAACCTCTGGAACTTCGAAAGGGTCTTTCACACCCTTGCTGCAACTCAAGAAGTTCACCGCCATACCCGTGTCCACTCAAGAGGAAGCACGATGGTCCCGCCCACATCCAGAGGAGCCCCGTTTCCCCCTCGTAGCTCGAGATGAGGGATCCTTTCCCTGCTTTCAACGGGAAAGAATTCCCGGCGTTCCCGTCGCATCTCAAGAGGAGGCACTCTCAACAGGAAAGGCGAGAGGAACTCCATGGTCGTACCACCATTCCAAGAGTCCCCCAGATGTCTCAGTCCATTCCAGAGGAACCTCTTTGCCCTGCACTGGCTCATTTTTCACGCCGAGAATCGACTCACACCACGGTGTCACGTGGGACAGCCCTGTGGGTAAGCCTCGAGGGAAAGCCTCGAGCGAAAACCGCAGATCCTTTGATCCACGCGACGGGAAGCGTGACATTGCTGCTACAGCCTGGAAGGAAAGTGCACGTTCATGCCCCCACACGAGACGAGGCCTGTCTCCCCTGGCGAGTCTCCAGAAGTACCCAAAGATCCATATCAGTCCCTGAGAGGAATCCTCGGTTCCGGCCCTGACTCCACACAAGGTTTTTGGCCCCGGTATCGACGGGAGAGGAATCCCGAGGGGCCCCCTAGCAACACGCATAGGGACTGGCCTCTCCTGAGGCCAACAGGGCGGGTCCCTGAGGTCCCCGTCGTAACTCGAGAACACCTGCCGCAACTCGAGAAAATCAAGGAAGTTCTCCCTTCCAGGCGAGATGAGGCCTATTTCCGATGAGGCGTCTGGAGACTAATGACACCTAACCTCTGGAACTTCGAAAGGGTCTTTCACACCCTTGCTGCAACTCAAGAAGTTCACCGCCATACCCGTCTCCACTCGAGAGAAAGCACGATGGTCCCGCCCACATCCAGAGGAGCCCCGTTTCCCCCTCGTAGCTCGAGATGAGGGATCCTTTCCCTGCTTTCAACGGCAAAAAATTCCCGGCGTTCCCGTCGCATCTCAAGAGGAGGCACTCTCAACAGGAAAGGCGAGAGGAACTCCATGGTCGTACCACCATTCCAAGAGTCCCCCAGATGTCTCAGTCCATTCCAGAGGAACCTCTTTGCCCTGCACTGGCTCATCTTTCACGCCGAGGATCGACTCACACCACGGTGGCACGTGGGACAGCCCTGTGGGAAAGCCTCGAGGGAAAACCACACATCATTTGATCCACGCGACGGGAAGCGTGACATTGCTGCTACAGCCTGGAAGGAAAGTGCACGTGCATGCCCCCACTCGAGACGAGGCCTGACTCCCCTGGGGAGACTCCAGAAGTACCCAAAGATCCATGTCAGCCCCTGAGAGGAATCCTCGGTTCCGGCCCTGACTCCACACAAGGTTTTTGGCCCCGGTATCGACGGGAGAGGAATCCCGAGAGGCCCCCTAGCAACTCGCATAGGGACTGGCCTCTCCTGAGGCCACCAGGGCGGGTCCCTGAGGTCCCCGTCGTAACTCGAGAACACCTGCCGCAACTCGAGAAAATCCAGGAAGTTCTCCCTTCCAGGCGAAATGAGGCCTATTTCCGATGAGGCGTCTGGAGACTAATGACACCTTACCTCTGGAACTTCGAAAGGGTCTTTCACAGCCTTGCTGCAACTCAAGAAGTTCACCGCCATACCCGTCTCCACTCGAGAGAAAGCACGATGGTCCCGCCCACATCCAGAGGAGCCCCGTTTCCCCCTCGTAGCTCGAGATGAGGGATCCTTTCCCTGCTTTCAACGGCAAAAAATTCCCGGCGTTCCCGTCGCATCTCAAGAGGAGGCACTCTCAACAGGAAAGGCGAGAGGAACTCCATGGTCGTACCACCATTCCAAGAGTCCCCCAGATGTCTCAGTCCATTCCAGAGGAACCTCTTTGCCCTGCACTGGCTCATCTTTCACGCCGAGGATCGACTCACACCACGGTGGCACGTGGGACAGCCCTGTGGGAAAGCCTCGAGGGAAAACCACACATCATTTGATCCACGCGACGGGAAGCGTGACATTGCTGCTACAGCCTGGAAGGAAAGTGCACGTGCATGCCCCCACTCGAGACGAGGCCTGACTCCCCTGGGGAGACTCCAGAAGTACCCAAAGATCCATGTCAGCCCCTGAGAGGAATCCTCGGTTCCGGCCCTGACTCCACACAAGGTTTTTGGCCCCGGTATCGACGGGAGAGGAATCCCGAGAGGCCCCCTAGCAACTCGCATAGGGACTGGCCTCTCCTGAGGCCACCAGGGCGGGTCCCTGAGGTCCCCGTCGTAACTCGAGAACACCTGCCGCAACTCGAGAAAATCCAGGAAGTTCTCCCTTCCAGGCGAAATGAGGCCTATTTCCGATGAGGCGTCTGGAGACTAATGACACCTTACCTCTGGAACTTCGAAAGGGTCTTTCACAGCCTTGCTGCAACTCAAGAAGTTCACCACCATACCCGTCTCCACTAGAGAGGAAGCACGATGGTCCCGCCCACATCCAGAGGAGCCCCGTTTCCCCCTCGTAGCTCGAGATGAGGGATCCTTTCCCTGCTTTAAACGGGAAAGAATTCCCGGCGTTCCCGTCGCATCTCAAGAGGAGGCACTCTCAACAGGAAAGGCGAGAGGAACTCCATGGTCGTACCACCATTCCAAGAGTCCCCCAGATGTCTCAGTCCATTCCAGAGGAACCTCTTTGCCCTGCACTGGCTCATCTTTCACGCCCAGGATTGACTCACACCACGGTGGCACGTGGGACAGCCCTGTGGGAAAGCCTCGAGGGAAAGCCTCGAGGGAAAACCACAGATCCTTTGATCCACGCGACGGGAAGCGTGACATTGCTGCTACAGCCTGGAAGGAAAGCGCACGTGCATGCCCCCACTCGAGACGAGGCCTGACTCCCCTGGGGAGACTCCAGAAGTACCCAAAGATCCATGTCAGCCCCTGAGAGGAATCCTCGGTTCCGGTCCTGACTCCACTCAAGGTTTTTGGCCCCGGTATCGACGGGAGAGGAATCCCAAGAGGCCCCCTAGCAACTCGCATGGGGACTGGCCTCTCCTGAGGCCACCAGGGCGGGTCCCAGAGTTCCCCGTCGTAACTTAAGAACACCTGCCGCAACTCGAGAAAATCCAGGAAGTTCTCCCTTCCAGGCGAGATGAGGCCTATTTCCGATGAGGCCTCTGGAGACTAATGACACCTAACCTCTGGAACTTCGAAAGGGTCTTTCACACCCTTGCTGCAACTCAAGAAGTTCACCGCCATACCCGTCTCCACTAGAGAGGAAGCACGATGGTCCCGCCCACATCCAGAGGAGCCCCGTTTCCCCCTCGTAGCTCGAGATGAGGGATCCTTTCCCTGCTTTCAACGGGAAAGAATTCCCGGCGTTCCCGTCGCATCTGAAGAGGAGGCACTCTCAACAGGAAAGGCGAGAGGAACTCCATGGTCGTACCACCATTCCAAGAGTCCCCCAGATGTCTCAGTCCATTCCAGAGGAACCTCTTTGCCCTGCACTGGCTCATCTTTCACGCCGAGGATCGACTCACACCACGGTGGCACGTGGGACAGCCCTGTGGGAAAGCCTCGAGGGAAAGCCTCGAGGGAAAACCACAGATCCTTTGATCCACGCGACGGGAAGCGTGACATTGCTGCTACAGCCTGGAAGGAAAGTGCACGTGCATGCCCCCACTCGAGACGAGGCCTGACTCCCCTGGGGAGACTCCAGAAGTACCCAAAGATCCATGTCAGCCCCTGAGAGGAATCCTCGGTTCCGGCCCTGACTCCACACAAGGTTTTTGGCCCCGGTATCGACGGGAGAGGAATCCCGAGAGGCCCCCTAACAACTCGCATGGGGACTGGCCTCTCCTGAGGCCACCAGGGCGGGTCCCTGAGGTCCCCGTCGTAACTCGAGAACACCTGCCACAAATCGAGAAAATCCAGGAAGTTCTCCCTTCCAGGCGAGATGAGGCCTATTTCCGATGAGGCGTCTGGAGACTAATGACACCTAACCTCTGGAACTTCGAAAGGGTCTTTCACACCCTTGCTGCAACTCAAGAAGTTCACCGCCATACCCGTGTCCACTCAAGAGGAAGCACGATGGTCCCGCCCACATCCAGAGGAGCCCCGTTTCCCCCTCGTAGCTCGAGATGAGGGATCCTTTCCCTGCTTTCAACGGGAAAGAATTCCCGGCGTTCCCGTCGCATCTCAAGAGGAGGCACTCTCAACAGGAAAGGCGAGAGGAACTCCGTGGTCGTACCACCATTCCAAGAGTCCCCCAGATGTCTCAGTCCATTCCAGAGGAACCTCTTTGCCCTGCACTGGCTCATTTTTCACGCCGAGAATCGACTCACACCACGGTGTCACGTGGGACAGCCCTGTGGGAAAGCCTCGAGGGAAAGCCTCGAGCGAAAACCGCAGATCCTTTGATCCACGCGACGGGAAGCGTGACATTGCTGCTACAGCCTGGAAGGAAAGTGCACGTGCATGCCCCCACACGAGACGAGGCCTGTCTCCCCTGGCGAGTCTCCAGAAGTACCCAAAGATCCATATCAGTCCCTGAGAGGAATCCTCGGTTCCGGCCCTGACTCCACACAAGGTTTTTGGCCCCGGTATCGACGGGAGAGGAATCCCGAGGGGCCCCCTAGCAACACGCATAGGGACTGGCCTCTCCTGAGGCCAACAGGGCGGGTCCCTGAGGTCCCCGTCGTAACTCGAGAACACCTGCCGCAACTCGAGAAAATCAAGGAAGTTCTCCCTTCCAGGCGAGATGAGGCCTATTTCCGATGAGGCGTCTGGAGACTAATGACACCTAACCTCTGGAACTTCGAAAGGGTCTTTCACACCCTTGCTGCAACTCAAGAAGTTCACCGCCATACCCGTCTCCACGCGAGAGAAAGCACGATGGTCCCGCCCACATCCAGAGGAGCCCCGTTTCCCCCTCGTAGCTCGAGATGAGGGATCCTTTCCCTGCTTTCAACGGCAAAAAATTCCCGGCGTTCCCGTCGCATCTCAAGAGGAGGCACTCTCAACAGGAAAGGCGAGAGGAACTCCATGGTCGTACCACCATTCCAAGAGTCCCCCAGATGTCTCAGTCCATTCCAGAGGAACCTCTTTGCCCTGCACTGGCTCATCTTTCACGCCGAGGATCGACTCACACCACGGTGGCACGTGGGACAGCCCTGTGGGAAAGCCTCGAGGGAAAGCCTCGAGGGAAAACCACAGATCCTTTGATCCACGCGACAGGAAGCGTGACATTGCTGCTACAGCCTGGAAGGAAAGCGCACGTGCATGCCCCCACTCGAGACGAGGCCTGACTCCCCTGGGGAGACTCCAGAAGTACCCAAAGATCCATGTCAGCCCCTGAGAGGAATCCTCGGTTCCGGCCCTGACTCCACACAAGGTTTTTGGCCCCGGTATCAACGGGAGAGGAATCCCGAGAGGCCCCCTAGCAACTCGCCTAGGGACTGGCCTCTCCTGAGGCCACCAGGGCGGGTCCCTGAGGTCCCCGTCGTAACTCGAGAACACCTGCCGCAACTCGAGAAAATCCAGGAAGTTCTCCCTTCCAGGCGAGATGAGGCCTATTTCCGATGAGGCGTCTGGAGACTAATGACACCTAACCTCTGGAACTTCGAAAGGGTCTTTCACACCCTTGCTGCAACTCAAGAAGTTCACCGCCATACCCGTCTCCACTCGAGAGGAAGCACGATGGTCCCGCCCACATCCAGAGGAGCCCCGTTTCCCCCTCGTAGCTCGAGATGAGGGATCCTTTCCCTGCTTTCAACGGGAAAGAATTCCCGGCGTTCCCGTCGCATATCAAGAGGAGGCACTCTCAACAGGAAAGGCGAGAGGAACTCCATGGTCGTACCACCATTCCAAGAGTCCCCCAGAGGTCTCAGTCCATTCCAGAGGAAACTCTTTGCCCTGCACTGGCTCATCTTTCACGCCGAGGATCGACTCACACCACGGTGGCACGTGGGACAGCCCTGTGGGAAAGCCTCGAGGGAAAGCCTCGAGGGAAAACCACAGATCCTTTGATCCACGTGACGGGAAGCGTGACATTGCTGCTACAGCCTGGAAGGAAAGCGCACGTGCATGCCCCCACTCGAGACGAGGCCTGACTCCCCTGGGGAGACTCCAGAAGTACCCAAAGATCCATGTCAGCCCCTGAGAGGAATCCTCGGTTCCGGCCCTGACTCCACTCAAGGTTTTTGGCCCCGGTATCGACGGGAGAGGAATCCCAAGAGGCCCCCTAGCAATTCGCATGGGGACTGGCCTCTCCTGAGGCCACCAGGGCGGGTCCCTGAGTTCCCCGTCGTAACTTAAGAACACCTGCCGCAACTCGAGAAAATCCAGGAAGTTCTCCCTTCCAGGCGAGATGAGGCCTATTTCCGATGAGGCGTCTGGAGACTAATGACACCTAACCTCTGGAACTTTGAAAGGGTCTTTCACACCCTTGCTGCAACACAAGAAGTTCTCCGCCATACCCGTCTCCACTCGAGAGGAAGCACGATGGTCTCGCCCACATCCAGAGGAGCCCCGTTTTCCCCTCGGTGCTCGAGATGAGGGATCCTTTCCCTGCTTTCAACGGGAAAGAATTCCCGGCGTTCCCGTCGCATCTCAAGAGGAGGCACTCTCAACAGGAAAGGCGAGAGGAACTCCATGGTCGTACCACCATTCCAAGAGACCCCCAGATGTCTCAGTCCATTCCAGAGGAACCTCTTTGCCCTGCACTGGCTCATCTTTCACGCCGAGGATCGACTCACACCACGGTGGCACGTGGGACAGCCCTGTGGGAAAGCCTCGAGGGAAAACCACAGATCCTTTGATCCACGCGACGGGAAGCGTGACATTGCTGCTACAGCCTGGAAGGAAAGTGCACGTGCATGCCTCCACTCGAGACGAGGCCTGACTCCCCTGGGGAGACTCCAGAAGTACCCAAAGATCCATGTCAGCCCCTGAGAGGAATCCTCGGTTCCGGCCCTGACTCCACACAAGGTTTTTGGCCCCGGTATCGACGGGAGAGGAATCCCGAGAGGCCCCCTAGCAACTCGCATGGGGACTGGCCTCTCCTGAGGCCACCAGGGCGGGTCCCTGAGGTCCCCGTCGTAACTCGAGAACACCGGCCGCAACTCGAGAAAATCCAGGAAGTTCTCCCTTCCAGGCGAGATGAGGCCTATTTCCGATGAGGCGTCTGGAGACTAATGACACCTAACCTCTGGAACTTCGAAAGGGTCTTTCACACCCTTGCTGCAACTCAAGAAGTTCACCGCCATACCCGTCTCCACTCGAGAGGAAGCACGATGGTCCCGCCCACATCCAGAGGAGCCCCGTTTCCCCCTCGTAGCTCGAGATGAGGGATCCTTTCCCTGCTTTCAACGGGAAAGAATTCCCGGCGTTCCCGTCGCATATCAAGAGGAGGCACTCTCAACAGGAAAGGCGAGAGGAACTCCATGGTCGTACCACCATTCCAAGAGTCCCCCAGATGTCTCAGTCCATTCCAGAGGAGACTCTTTGCCCTGCACTGGCTCATCTTTCACGCCGAGGATCGACTCACACCACGGTGGCACGTGGGACAGCCCTGTTGGAAAGCCTCGAGGGAAAGCCTCGAGGGAAAACCACAGATCCTTTGATCCACGTGACGGGAAGCGTGACATTGCTGCTACAGCCTGGAAGGAAAGCGCACGTGCATGCCCCCACTCGAGACGAGGCCTGACTCCCCTGGGGAGACTCCAGAAGTACCCAAAGATCCATGTCAGCCCCTGAGAGGAATCCTCGGTTCCGGCCCTGACTCCACTCAAGGTTTTTGGCCCCGGTATCGACGGGAGAGGAATCCCGAGAGGCCCCCTAGCAACTCGCATGGGGACTGGCCTCTCCTGAGGCCACCAGGGCGGGTCCCTGAGTTCCCCGTCGTAACTTAAGAACACCTGCCGCAACTCGAGAAAATCCAGGAAGTTCTCCCTTCCAGGCGAGATGAGGCCTATTTCCGATGAGGCGTCTGGAGACTAATGACACCTAACCTCTGGAACTTTGAAAGGGTCTTTCACACCCTTGCTGCAACTCAAGAAGTTCTCCGCCATACCCGTCTCCACTAGAGAGGAAGCACGATGGTCCCGCCCACATCCAGAGGAGCCCCGTTTTCCCCTCGGTGCTCGAGATGAGGGATCCTTTCCCTGCTTTCAACGGGAAAGAATTCCCGGCGTTCCCGTCGCATCTCAAGAGGAGGCACTCTCAACAGGAAAGGCGAGAGGATCTCCATGGTCGTACCACCATTCCAAGAGTCCCCCAGATGTCTCAGTCCATTCCAGAGGAACCTCTTTGCCCTGCACTGGCTCATCTTTCACGCTGAGGATCGACTCACACCACGGTGGCACGTGGGACAGCCCTGTGGGAAAGCCTCGAGGGAAAGCCTCGAGGGAAAACCACAGATCCTTTGATCCACGTGACGGGAAGCGTGACATTGCTGCTACAGCCTGGAAGGAAAGCGCACGTGCATGCCCCCACTCGAGACGAGGCCTGACTCCCCTGGGGAGACTCCAGAAGTACCCAAAGATCCATGTCAGCCCCTGAGAGGAATCCTCGGTTCCCGCCCTGACTCCACTCAAGGTTTTTGGCCCCGGTATCGACGGGAGAGGAATCCCGAGAGGCCCCCTAGCAACTCGCATGGGGACTGGCCTCTCCTGAGGCCACCAGGGCGGGTCCCTGAGTTCCCCGTCGTAACTTAAGAACACCTGCCGAAACTCGAGAAAATCCAGGAAGTTCTCCCTTTCAGGCGAGATGAGGCCTATTTCCGATGAGGCGTCTGGAGACTAATGACACCTAACCTCTGGAACTTTGAAAGGGTCTTTCACACCCTTGCTGCAACACAAGAAGTTCTCCGCCATACCCGTCTCCACTCGAGAGGAAGCACGATGGTCCCGCCCACATCCAGAGGAGCCCCGTTTTCCCCTCGGTGCTCGAGATGAGGGATCCTTTCCCTGCTTTCAACGGGAAAGAATTCCCGGCGTTCCCGTCGCATCTCAAGAGGAGGCACTCTCAACAGGAAAGGCGAGAGGAACTCCATGGTCGTACCACCATTCCAAGAGACCCCCAGATGTCTCAGTCCATTCCAGAGGAACCTCTTTGCCCTGCACTGGCTCATCTTTCACGCCGAGGATCGACTCACACCACGGTGGCACGTGGGACAGCCCTGTGGGAAAGCCTCGAGGGAAAACCACAGATCCTTTGATCCACGCGACGGGAAGCGTGACATTGCTGCTACAGCCTGGAAGGAAAGTGCACGTGCATGCCTCCACTCGAGACGAGGCCTGACTCCCCTGGGGAGACTCCAGAAGTACCCAAAGATCCATGTCAGCCCCTGAGAGGAATCCTCGGTTCCGGCCCTGACTCCACACAAGGTTTTTGGCCCCGGTATCGACGGGAGAGGAATCCCGAGAGGCCCCCTAGCAACTCGCATGGGGACTGGCCTCTCCTGAGGCCACCAGGGCGGGTCCCTGAGGTCCCCGTCGTAACTCGAGAACACCTGCCGCAACTCGAGAAAATCCAGGAAGTTCTCCCTTCCAGGCGAGATGAGGCCTATTTCCGATGAGGCGTCTGGAGACTAATGACACCTAACCTCTGGAACTTCGAAAGGGTCTTTCACACCCTTGCTGCAACTCAAGAAGTTCACCGCCATACCCGTCTCCACTCGAGAGGAAGCACGATGGTCCCGCCCACATCCAGAGGAGCCCCGTTTCCCCCTCGTAGCTCGAGATGAGGGATCCTTTCCCTGCTTTCAACGGGAAAGAATTCCCGGCGTTCCCGTCGCATATCAAGAGGAGGCACTCTCAACAGGAAAGGCGAGAGGAACTCCATGGTCGTACCACCATTCCAAGAGTCCCCCAGATGTCTCAGTCCATTCCAGAGGAGACTCTTTGCCCTGCACTGGCTCATCTTTCACGCCGAGGATCGACTCACACCACGGTGGCACGTGGGACAGCCCTGTTGGAAAGCCTCGAGGGAAAGCCTCGAGGGAAAACCACAGATCCTTTGATCCACGTGACGGGAAGCGTGACATTGCTGCTACAGCCTGGAAGGAAAGCGCACGTGCATGCCCCCACTCGAGACGAGGCCTGACTCCCCTGGGGAGACTCCAGAAGTACCCAAAGATCCATGTCAGCCCCTGAGAGGAATCCTCGGTTCCGGCCCTGACTCCACTCAAGGTTTTTGGCCCCGGTATCGACGGGAGAGGAATCCCGAGAGGCCCCCTAGCAACTCGCATGGGGACTGGCCTCTCCTGAGGCCACCAGGGCGGGTCCCTGAGTTCCCCGTCGTAACTTAAGAACACCTGCCGCAACTCGAGAAAATCCAGGAAGTTCTCCCTTCCAGGCGAGATGAGGCCTATTTCCGATGAGGCGTCTGGAGACTAATGACACCAAACCTCTGGAACTTCGAAAGGGTCTTTCACACCCTTGGTGCAACTCAAGAAGTTCACCGCCATACCCGTCTCCACTCGAGAGGAAGCACGATGGTCCCGCCCACATCCAGAGGAGCCCCGTTTCCCCCTCGTAGCTGGAGATGAGGGATCCTTTCCCTGCTTTCAACGGGAAAGAATTCCCGGCGTTCCCGTCGCATCTCAAGAGGAGGCACTCTCAACAGGAAAGGCGAGAGGAACTCCATGGTCGTACCACCATTCCAAGAGTCCCCCAGATGTCTCAGTCCATTCCAGAGGAACCTCTTTGCCCTGCACTGGCTCATCTTTCACGGCGAGGATCGACTCACACCACGGTGGCACGTGGGACAGCCCTGTGGGAAAGCCTCGAGGGAAAACCACAGATCCTTTGATCCACGCGACGGGAAGCGTGACATTGCTGCTACAGCCTGGAAGGAAAGTGCACGTGCATGCCTCCACTCGAGACGAGGCCTGACTCCCCTGGGGAGACTCCAGAAGTACCCAAAGATCCATGTCAGCCCCTGAGAGGAATCCTCGGTTCCGGCCCTGACTCCACACAAGGTTTTTGGCCCCGGTATCGACGGGAGAGGAATCCCGAGAGGCCACCTAGCAACTCGCATGGGGACTGGCCTCTCCTGAGGCCACCAGGGCGGGTCCCTGAGGTCCCCGTCGTAACTCGAGAACACCTGCCGCAACTCGAGAAAATCCAGGAAGTTCTCCCTTCCAGGCGAGATGAGGCCTATTTCCGATGAGGCGTCTGGAGACTAATGACACCTAACCTCTGGAACTTCGAAAGGGTCTTTCACACCCTTGCTGCAACTCAAGAAGTTCACCACCATACCCGTCTCCACTCGAGAGGAAGCACGATGGTCCCGCCCACATCCAGAGGAGCCCCGTTTCCCCCTCGTAGCTCGAGATGAGGGATCCTTTCCCTGCTTTCAACGGGAAAGAATTCCCGGCGTTCGCGTCGCATATCAAGAGGAGGCACTCTCAACAGGAAAGGCGAGAGGAACTCCATGGTCGTACCACCATTCCAAGAGTCCCCCAGATGTCTCAGTCCATTCCAGAGGAAACTCTTTGCCCTGCACTGGCTCATCTTTCACGCCGAGGATCGACTCACACCACGGTGGCACGTGGGACAGCCCTGTGGGAAAGCCTCGAGGGAAAGCCTCGAGGGAAAACCACAGATCCTTTGATGCACGTGACGGGAAGCGTGACATTGCTGCTACAGCCTGGAAGGAAAGCGCACGTGCATGCCCCCACTCGAGACGAGGCCTGACTCCCCTGGGGAGACTCCAGAAGTACCCAAAGATCCATGTCAGCCCCTGAGAGGAATCCTCGGTTCCGGCCCTGACTCCACTCAAGGTTTTTGGCCCCGGTATCGACGGGAGAGGAATCCCGAGAGGCCCCCTAGCAACTCGCATGGGGAATGGCCTCTCCTGAGGCCACCAGGGCGGGTCCCTGAGTTCCCCGTCGTAACTTAAGAACACCTGCCGCAACTCGAGAAAATCCAGGAAGTTCTCCCTTCCAGGCGAGATGAGGCCTATTTCCGATGAGGCGTCTGGAGACTAATGACACCTAACCTCTGGAACTTTGAAAGGGTCTTTCACACCCTTGCTGCAACTCAAGAAGTTCTCCGCCATACCCGTATCCACTCGAGAGGAAGCACGATGGTCCCGCCCACATCCAGAGGAGCCCCGTTTTCCCCTCGGTGCTCGAGATGAGGGATCCTTTCCCTGCTTTCAACGGGAAAGAATTCCCGGTGTTCCCGTCGCATCTCAAGAGGAGGCACTCTCAACAGGAAAGGCGAGAGGATCTCCATGGTCGTACCACCATTCCAAGAGTCCCCCAGATGTCTCAGTCCATTCCTGAGGAACCTCTTTGCCCTGCACTGGCTCATCTTTCACGCCGAGGATCGACTCACACCACGGTGGCACGTGGGACAGCCCTGTGGGAAAGCCTCGAGGGAAAGCCTCGAGGGAAAACCACAGATCCTTTGATCCACGCGACGGGAAGCGTGACATTGCTGCTACAGCCTGGAAGGAAAGCGCACGTGCATGCCCCCACTCGAGACGAGGTCTGACTCCACTGGGGAGACTCCAGAAGTACCCAAAGATCCATGTCAGCCCCTGAGAGGAATCCTCGGTTCCGGCCCTGACTCCACACAAGGTTTTTGGCCCCGGTATCGACGGGAGAGGAATCCCGAGAGGCCCCCTAGCAACTCGCATGGGGACTGGCCTCTCCTGAGGCCACCAGGGCGGGTCCCTGAGGTCCCCGTCGTAACTCGAGAACACCTGCCGCAACTCGAGAAAATCCAGGAAGTTCTCCCTTCCAGGCGAGATGAGGCCTATTTCCGATGAGGCCTCTGGAGACTAATGACACCAAACCTCTGGAACTTCGAAAGGGTCTTTCACACCCTTGGTGCAACTCAAGAAGTTCACCGCCATACCCGTCTCCACTCGAGAGGAAGCACGATGGTCCCGCCCACATCCAGAGGAGCCCCGTTTCCCCCTCGTAGCTCGAGATGAGGGATCCTTTCCCTGCTTTCAACGGGAAAGAATTCCCGGCGTTCCCGTCGCATCTCAAGAGGAGGCACTCTCAACAGGAAAGGCGAGAGGAACTCCATGGTCGTACCACCATTCCAAGAGTCCCCCAGATGTCTCAGTCCATTTCAGAGGAACCTCTTTGCCCTGCACTGGCTCATCTTTCACGCCGAGGATCGACTCACAACACGGTGGCACGTGGGACAGCCCTGTGGGAAAGCCTCGAGGGAAAGCCTCGAGGGAAAACCACAGATCCTTTGATCCACGCGACGGGAAGCATGACATTGCTGCTACAGCCTGGAAGGAAAGCGCACATGCATGCCCCCACTCGAGACGAGGCCTGACTCCCCTGGGGAGACTCCAGAAGTACCCAAAGATCCATGTCAGCCCCTGAGAAGAATCCTCGGTTCCGGCCCTGACTCCACACAAGCTTTTTGGCCCCGGTATCGACGGGAGAGGAATCCCGAGAGACCCCCTAGCAACTCGCATGGGGACTGGCCTCTCCTGAGGCCACCAGGGCGGGTCCCTGAGGTCCCCGTCGTAACTCGAGAACACCTGCCGCAACTCGAGAAAATCCAGGAAGTTCTCCCTTCCAGGCGAGATGAGGCCTATTTCCGATGAGGCCTCTGGAGACTAATGACACCAAACCTCTGGAACTTCGAAAGGGTCTTTCACACCCTTGGTGCAACTCAAGAAGTTCACCGCCATACCCGTCTCCACTCGAGAGGAAGCACGATGGTCCCGCCCACATCCAGAGGAGCCCCGTTTCCCCCTCGTAGCTCGAGATGAGGGATCCTTTCCCTGGTTTCAACGGGAAAGAATTCCCGGCGTTCCCGTCGCATTTCAAGAGGAAGCACTCTAAACAGGAAAGGCGAGAGGAACTCCATGGTCGTACCACCATTCCAAGAGTCCCCCAGATGTCTCAGTCCATTCCAGAGGAACCTCTTTGCCCTGCACTGGCTCATCATTCACGCCGAGGATCGACTCACAACACGGTGGCACGTGGGACAGCCCTGTGGGAAAGCCTCGAGGGAAAGCCTCGAGGGAAAACCACAGATCCTTTGATCCATGCGACGGGAAGCGTGACATTGCTGCTACAGCCTGGAAGGAAAGCGCACGTGCATGCCCCCACTCGAGACGAGGCCTGACTCCCCTGGGGAGACTCCAGAAGTGCCCAATGATCCATGTCAGCCCCTGAGAGGAATCCTCGGTTCCGGCCCTGACTCCACACAAGCTTTTTGGCCCCGGTATCGACGGGAGAGGAATCCCGAGAGGCCCCCTAGCAACTCGCATGGGGACTGGCCTCTCCTGAGGCCACCAGGGCCGGTCCCTGAGGTCCCCGTCGTAACTCGAGAACACCTGCCGCAACTCGAGAAAATCCAGGAAGTTCTCCCTTCCAGGCGAGATGAGGCCTATTTCCGATGAGGCGTCTGGAGACTAATGACACCTAACCTCTGGAACTTCGAAAGGGTCTTTCACACCCTTGCTGCAACTCAAGAAGTTCACCACCATACCCGTTTCCACTCGAGAGGAAGCACGATGGTCCCGACCACATCCAAAGGAGCCCCGTTTCCCCCTCGTAGCTCGAGATGAGGGATCCTTTCCCTGCTTTCAACGGGAAAGAATTCCCGGCGTTCCCGTCACATCTCAAGAGGAGGCACTCTCAACAGGAAAGGCGAGAGGAACTCCATGGTCGTACCACCATTCCAAGAGTCCCCCAGATGTCTCAGTCCAGTCCAGAGGAAGCTCTTTGCCCTGCACTGTCTCATCTTTCACGCCGAGGATCGACTCACACCACGGTGGCACGTGGGACAGCCCTGTGGGAAAGCCTCAAGGGAAAGCCTCGAGGGAAAACCACAGATCCTTTGATCCACGCGACGGGAAGCGTGACATTGCTGCTACAGCCTGGAAGGAAAGCGCACGTGCATGCCCCCACTCGAGACGAGGCCTGACTCCACTGGGGAGACTCCAGAAGTACCCAAAGATCCATGTCAGCCCCTGAGAGGAATCCTCGGTTCCGGCCCTGACTCCACACAAGGTTTTTGGCCCCGGTATCGACGGGAGAGGAATCCCGAGAGGCCCCCTAGCAACTCGCATGGGGACTGGCCTCTCCGGAGGCCACCAGGGCGGGTCCCTGAGGTCCCCGTCATAACTCGAGAACACCTGCCGCAACTCGAGAAAATCCAGGAAGTTCTCCCTTCCAGGCGAGATGAGGCCTATTTCCGATGAGGCCTCTGGAGACTAATGACACCAAACCTCTGGAACTTCGAAAGGGTCTTTCACACCCTTGCTGCAACTCAAGAAGTTCACCGCCATACCCGTTTCCACTCGAGAGGAAGCACGATGGTCCCGCCCACATCCAGAGGAGCCCCGTTTCCCCCTCGTAGCTCGAGATGAGGGATCCTTTCCCTGGTTTCAACGGGAAAGAATTCCCGGCGTTCCCGTCGCATCTCAAGAGGAGGCACTCTCAACAGGAAAGGCGAGAGGAACTCCATGGTCGTACCACCATTCCAAGAGTCCCCCAGATGTCTCAGTCCATTCCAGAGGAACCTCTTTGCCCTGCACTGGCTCATCTTTCACGCCGAGGATCGATTCACAACACGGTGGCACGTGGGACAGCCCTGTGGGAAAGCCTCGAGGGAAAGCCTCGAGGGAAAACCACAGATCCTTTGATCCACGCGACGGGAAGCATGACATTGCTGCTACAGCCTGGAAGGAAAGTGCACGTGCATGCCCCCACACGAGACGAGGCCTGACTCCCCTGGGGAGACTCCAGAAGTACCCAAAGATCCATGTCAGCCCCTGAGAGGAATCCTCGGTTCCGGCCCTGACTCCACACAAGGTTTTTGGTCCCGGTATCGACGGGAGAGGAATCCCGAGAGGCCCCCTAGCAACTCGCATAGGGACTGGCCTCTCCTGAGGACACCAGGGCGGGTCCCTGAGGTCCCCGTCGTAACTCGAGAACACCTGCCGCAACTCGAGAAAATCCAGGAAGTTCTCCCTTCCAGGCGAAATGAGGCCTATTTCCGATGAGGCGTCTGGAGACTAATGACACCTTACCTCTGGAACTTCGAAAGGGTCTTTCACAGCCTTGCTGCAACTCAAGAAGTTCACCACCATACCCGTCTCCACTAGAGAGGAAGCACGATGGTCCCGCCCACATTCAGAGGAGCCCCGTTTCCCCCTCGTAGCTCGAGATGAGGGATCCTTTCCCTGCTTTAAACGGGAAAGAATTCCCGGCGTTCCCGTCGCATCTCAAGAGGAGGCACTCTCAACAGGAAAGGCGAGAGGAACTCCATGGTCGTACCACCATTCCAAGAGTCCCCCAGATGTCTCAGTCCATTCCAGAGGAACCTCTTTGCCCTGCACTGGCTCATCTTTCACGCCGAGGATCGACTCACACCACGGTGGCACGTGGGACAGCCCTGTGGGAAAGCCTCGAGGGAAAACCACAGATCCTTTGATCCACGCGACGGGAAGCATGACATTGCTGCTACAGCCTGGAAGGAAAGTGCACGTGCATGCCCCCACTCGAGACGAGGCCTGACTCCCCTGGGGAGACTCCAGAAGTACCCAAAGATCCATGTCAGCCCCTGAGAGGAATCCTCGGTTCCGGCCCTGACTCCACACAAGGTTTTTGGTCCCGGTATCGACGGGAGAGGAATCCCGAGAGGCCCCCTAGCAACTCGCATAGGGACTGGCCTCTCCTGAGGCCACCAGGGCGGGTCCCTGAGGTCCCCGTCGTAACTCGAGAACACCTGCCGCAACTCGAGAAAATCCAGGAAGTTCTCCCTTCCAGGCGAAATGAGGCCTATTTCCGATGAGGCGTCTGGAGACTAATGACACCTTACCTCTGGAACTTCGAAAGGGTCTTTCACAGCCTTGCTGCAACTCAAGAAGTTCACCACCATACCCGTCTCCACTAGAGAGGAAGCACGATGGTCCCGCCCACATCCAGAGGAGCCCCGTTTCCCCCTCGTAGCTCGAGATGAGGGATCCTTTCCCTGCTTTAAACGGGAAAGAATTCCCGGCGTTCCCGTCGCATCTCAAGAGGAGGCACTCTCAACAGGAAAGGCGAGAGGAACTCCATGGTCGTACCACCATTCCAAGAGTCCCCCAGATGTCTCAGTCCATTCCAGAGGAACCTCTTTGCCCTGCACTGGCTCATCTTTCACGCCCAGGATTGACTCACACCACGGTGGCACGTGGGACAGCCCTGTGGGAAAGCCTCGAGGGAAAGCCTCGAGGGAAAACCACAGATCCTTTGATCCACGCGACGGGAAGCGTGACATTGCTGCTACAGCCTGGAAGGAAAGCGCACGTGCATGCCCCCACTCGAGACGAGGCCTGACTCCCCTGGGGAGACTCCAGAAGTACCCAAAGATCCATGTCAGCCCCTGAGAGGAATCCTCGGTTCCGGCCCTGACTCCACACAAGGTTTTTGGCCCCGGTATCGACGGGAGAGGAATCCCGAGAGGCCCCCTAGCAACTCGCCTAGGGACTGGCCTCTCCTGAGGCCACCAGGGCGGGTCCCTGAGGTCCCCGTCGTAACTCGAGAACACCTGCCGCAACTCGAGAAAATCCAGGAAGTTCTCCCTTCCAGGCGAGATGAGGCCTATTTCCGATGAGGCCTCTGGAGACTAATGACACCTAACCTCTGGAACTTCGAAAGGGTCTTTCACACCCTTGCTGCAACTCAAGAAGTTCACCGCCATACCCGTCTCCACTAGAGAGGAAGCACGATGGTCCCGCCCACATCCAGAGGAGCCCCGTTTCGCCCTCGTAGCTCGAGATGAGGGATCCTTTCCCTGCTTTCAACGGGAAAGAATTCCCGGCGTTCCCGTCGCATCTCAAGAGGAGGCACCCTCAACAGGAAAGGCGAGAGGAACTCCATGGTCGTACCACCATTCCAAGAGTCCCCCAGATGTCTCAGTCCATTCCAGAGGAACCTCTTTGCCCTGCACTGGCTCATCTTTCACGCCGAGGATCGACTCACACCACGGTGGCACGTGGGACAGCCCTGTGGGAAAGCCTCGAGGGAAAACCACAGATCCTTTGATCCACGCGTCGGGAAGCGTGACATTGCTGCTACAGCCTGGAAGGAAAGTGCACGTGCATGTCCCCACTCGAGACGAGGCCTGACTCCCCTGGGGAGACTCCAGAAGTACCCAACGATCCATGTCAGCCCCTGAGAGGAATCCTCGGTTCCGGCCCTGACTGCACACAAGGTTTTTGGCCCCGGTATCGACGGGAGAGGAATCCCGAGAGGCCCCCTAGCAACTCGCATAGGGACTGGCCTCTCCTGAGGCCACCAGGGCGGGTCCCTGAGGTCCCCGTCGTAACTCGAGAACACCTGCCGCAACTGGAGAAAATCCAGGAAGTTCTCCCTTCCAGGCGAAATGAGGCCTATTTCCGATGAGGCGTCTGGAGACTAATGACACCTTACCTCTGGAACTTCGAAAGGGTCTTTCACAGCCTTGCTGCAACTCAAGAAGTTCACCACCATACCCGTCTCCACTCGAGAGGAAGCACGATGGTCCCGCCCACATCCAGAGGAGCCCCGTTTCCCCCTCGTAGCTCGAGATGAGGGATCCTTTCCCTGCTTTAAACGGGAAAGAATTCCCGGCGTTCCCGTCGCATCTCAAGAGGAGGCACTCTCAACAGGAAAGGCGAGAGGAACTCCATCGTCGTACCACCATTCCAAGAGTCCCCCAGATGTCTCAGTCCATTCCAGAGGAACCTCTTTGCCCTGCACTGGCTCATCTTTCACGCCCAGGATTGACTCACACCACGGTGGCACGTGGGACAGCCCTGTGGGAAAGCCTCGAGGGAAAGCCTCGAGGGAAAACCACAGATCCTTTGATCCACGCGACGGGAAGCGTGACATTGCTGCTACAGCCTGGAAGGAAAGCGCACGTGCATGCCCCCACTCGAGACGAGGCCTGACTCCCCTGGGGAGACTCCAGAAGTACCCAAAGGTCCATGTCAGCCCCTTAGAGGAATCCTCGGTTCCGGCCCTGACTCCACACAAGGTTTTTGGCCCCGGTATCAACGGGAGAGGAATCCCGAGAGGCCCCCTAGCAACTCGCCTAGGGACTGGCCTCTCCTGAGGCCACCAGGGCGGGTCCCTGAGGTCCCCGGCGTAACTCGAGAACACCTGCCGCAACTCGAGAAAATCCAGGAAGTTCTCCCTTCCAGGCGAGATGAGGCCTATTTCCGATGAGGCCTCTGGAGACTAATGACACCTAACCTCTGGAACTTCGAAAGGGTCTTTCACACCCTTGCTGCAACTCAAGAAGTTCACCGCCATACCCGTCTCCACTCGAGAGGAAGCACGATGGTCCCGCCCACATCCAGAGGAGCCCCGTTTCCCCCTCGTAGCTCGAGATGAGGGATCCTTTCCCTGCTTTCAACGGGAAAGAATTCCCGGCGTTTCCGTCGCATCTCAAGAGGAGGCACTCTCAACAGGAAAGGCGAGAGGAACTCCATGGTCGTACCACCATTCCAAGAGTCCCCCAGATGTCTCAGTCCATTCCAGAGGAAACTCTTTGCCCTGCACTGGCTCATCTTTCACGCCGAGGATCGACTCACACCACGGTGGCACGTGGGACAGCCCTGTGGGAAAGCCTCGAGGGAAAGCCTCGAGGGAAAACCACAGATCCTTTGATCCACGTGACGGGAAGCGTGACATTGCTGCTACAGCCTGGAAGGAAAGCGCACGTGCATGCCCCCACTCGAGACGAGGCCTGACTCCCCTGGGGAGACTCCAGAAGTACCCAAAGATCCATGTCAGCCCCTGAGAGGAATCCTCGGTTCCGGCCCTGACTCCACTCAAGGTTTTTGGCCCCGGTATCGACGGGAGAGGAATCCCAAGAGGCCCCCTAGCAACTCGCATGGGGACTGGCCTCTCCTGAGGCCACCAGGGCGGGTCCCAGAGTTCCCCGTCGTAACTTAAGAACACCTGCCGCAACTCGAGAAAATCCAGGAAGTTCTCCCTTCCAGGCGAGATGAGGCCTATTTCCGATGAGGCCTCTGGAGACTAATGACACCTAACCTCTGGAACTTCGAAAGGGTCTTTCACACCCTTGCTGCAACTCAAGAAGTTCACCGCCATACCCGTCTCCACTAGAGAGGAAGCACGATGGTCCCGCCCACATCCAGAGGAGCCCCGTTTCCCCCTCGTAGCTCGAGATGAGGGATCCTTTCCCTGCTTTCAACGGGAAAGAATTCCCGGCGTTCCCGTCGCATCTCAAGAGGAGGCACTCTCAACAGGAAAGGCGAGAGGAACTCCATGGTCGTACCACCATTCCAAGAGTCCCCCAGATGTCTCAGTCCATTCCAGAGGAACCTCTTTGCCCTGCACTGACTCATCTTTCACGCCGAGGATCGACTCACACCACGGTGGCACGTGGGACAGCCCTGTGGGAAAGCCTCGAGGGAAAGCCTCGAGGGAAAACCACAGATCCTTTGATCCACGCGACGGGAAGCGTGACATTGCTGCTACAGCCTGGAAGGAAAGCGCACGTGCATGCCCCCACTCGAGACGAGGCCTGACTCCCCTGGGGAGACTCCAGAAGTACCCAAAGATCCATGTCAGCCCCTGAGAGGAATCCTCGGTTCCGGCCCTGACTCCACACAAGGTTTTTGGCCCCGGTATCAACGGGAGAGGAATCCCGAGAGGCCCCCTAGCAACTCGCCTAGGGACTGGCCTCTCCTGAGGCCACCAGGGCGGGTCCCTGAGGTCCCCGTCGTAACTCGAGAACACCTGCCGCAACTCGAGAAAATCCAGGAAGTTCTCCCTTCCAGGCGAGATGAGGCCTATTTCCGATGAGGCGTCTGGAGACTAATGACACCTAACCTCTGGAACTTCGAAAGGGTCTTTCACACCCTTGCTGCAACTCAAGAAGTTCTCCGCCATACCCGTCTCCACTAGAGAGGAAGCACGATGGTCCCGCCCACATCCAGAGGAGCCCCGTTTTCCCCTCGGTGCTCGAGATGAGGGATCCTTTCCCTGCTTTCAACGGGAAAGAATTCCCGGCGTTCCCGTCGCATCTCAAGAGGAGGCACTCTCAACAGGAAAGGCGAGAGGATCTCCATGGTCGTACCACCATTCCAAGAGTCCCCCAGATGTCTCAGTCCATTCCAGAGGAACCTCTTTGCCCTGCACTGGCTCATCTTTCACGCCGAGGATCGACTCACACCACGGTGGCACGTGGGACAGCCCTGTGGGAAAGCCTCGAGGGAAAGCCTCGAGGGAAAACCACAGATCCTTTGATCCACGTGACGGGAAGCGTGACATTGCTGCTACAGCCTGGAAGGAAAGCACACGTGCATGCCCCCACTCGAGACGAGGCCTGACTCCCCTGGGGAGACTCCAGAAGTACCCAAAGATCCATGTCAGCCCCTGAGAGGAATCCTCGGTTCGCGCCCTGACTCCACTCAAGGTTTTTGGCCCCGGTATCGACGGGAGAGGAATCCCGAGAGGCCCCCTAGCAACTCGCATGGGGACTGGCCTCTCCTGAGGCCACCAGGGCGGGTCCCTGAGTTCCCCGTCGTAACTTAAGAACACCTGCCGAAACTCGAGAAAATCCAGGAAGTTCTCCCTTTCAGGCGAGATGAGGCCTATTTCCGATGAGGCGTCTGGAGACTAATGACACCTAACCTCTGGAACTTTGAAAGGGTCTTTCACACCCTTGCTGCAACTCAAGAAGTTCTCCGCCATACCCGTCTCCACTCGAGAGGAAGCACGATGGTCCCGCCCACATCCAGAGGAGCCCCGTTTTCCCCTCGGTGCTCGAGATGAGGGATCCTTTCCCTGCTTTCAACGGGAAAGAATTCCCGGCGTTCCCGTCGCATCTCAAGAGGAGGCACTCTCAACAGGAAAGGCGAGAGGATCTCCATGGTCGTACCACCATTCCAAGAGTCCCCCAGATGTCTCAGTCCATTCCAGAGGAACCTCTTTGCCCTGCACTGGCTCATCTTTCACGCCGAGGATCGACTCACACCACGGTGGCACGTGGGACAGCCCTGTGGGAAAGCCTCGAGGGAAAACCACAGATCCTTTGATCCACGCGACGGGAAGCCTGACATTGCTGCTACAGCCTGGAAGGAAAGCGCACGTGCATGCCCCCAATCGAGACGAGGTCTGACTCCACTGGGGAGACTCCAGAAGTACCCAAAGATCCATGTCAGCCCCTGAGAGGAATCCTCGGTTCCGGCCCTGACTCCACACAAGGTTTTTGGCCCCGGTATCGACGGGAGAGGAATCCCGAGAGGCCCCCTAGCAACTCGCATGGGGACTGGCCTCTCCTGAGGCCACCAGGGCGGGTCCCTGAGGTCCCCGTCGTAACTCGAGAACACCTGCCGCAACTCGAGAAAATCCAGGAAGTTCTCCCTTCCAGGCGAGATGAGGCCTATTTCCGATGAGGCCTCTGGAGACTAATGACACCAAACCTCTGGAACTTCGAAAGGGTCTTTCACACCCTTGGTGCAACTCAAGAAGTTCACCGCCATACCCGTCTCCACTCGAGAGGAAGCACGATGGTCCCGCCCACATCCAGAGGAGCCCCGTTTCCCCCTCGTAGCTGGAGATGAGGGATCCTTTCCCTGGTTTCAACGGGAAAGAATTCCCGGCGTTCCCGTCGCATCTCAAGAGGAGGCACTCTCAACAGGAAAGGCGAGAGGAACTCCATGGTCGTACCACCATTCCAAGAGTCCCCCAGATATCTCAGTCCATTCCAGAGGAACCTCTTTGCCCTGCACTGGCTCATCTTTCACGCCGAGGATCGACTCACACCACGGTGGCACGTGGGACAGCCCTGTGGGAAAGCCTCGAGGGAAAGCCTCGAGGGAAAACCACAGATCCTTTGATCCACGCGACGGGAAGCGTGACATTGCTGCTACAGCCTGGAAGGAAAGCGCACGTGCATGCCCCCACTCGAGACGAGGTCTGACTCCACTGGGGAGACTCCAGAAGTACCCAAAGATCCATGTCAGCCCCTGAGAGGAATCCTCGGTTCCGGCCCTGACTCCACACAAGGTTTTTGGCCCCGGTATCGACGGGAGAGGAATCCCGAGAGGCCCCCTAGCAACTCGCATGGGGACTGGCCTCTCCTGAGGCCACCAGGGCGGGTCCCTGAGGTCCCCGTCGTAACTCGAGAACACCTGCCGCAACTCGAGAAAATCCAGGAAGTTCTCCCTTCCAGGCGAGATGAGGCCTATTTCCGATGAGGCCTCTGGAGACTAATGACACCAAACCTCTGGAACTTCGAAAGGGTCTTTCACACCCTTGGTGCAACTCAAGAAGTTCACCGCCATACCCGTCTCCACTCGAGAGGAAGCACGATGGTCCCGCCCACATCCAGAGGAGCCCCGTTTCCCCCTCGTAGCTCGAGATGAGGGATCCTTTCCCTGCTTTCAACGGGAAAGAATTCCCGGCGTTCCCGTCGCATCTCAAGAGGAGGCACTCTCAACAGGAAAGGCGAGAGGAACTCCATGGTCGTACCACCATTCCAAGAGTCCCCCAGATGTCTCAGTCCATTTCAGAGGAACCTCTTTGCCCTGCACTGGCTCATCTTTCACGCCGAGGATCGACTCACAACACGGTGGCACGTGGGACAGCCCTGTGGGAAAGCCTCGAGGGAAAGCCTCGAGGGAAAACCACAGATCCTTTGATCCACGCGACGGGAAGCATGACATTGCTGCTACAGCCTGGAAGGAAAGCGCACATGCATGCCCCCACTCGAGACGAGGCCTGACTCCCCTGGGGAGACTCCAGAAGTACCCAAAGATCCATGTCAGCCCCTGAGAAGAATCCTCGGTTCCGGCCCTGACTCCACACAAGCTTTTTGGCCCCGGTATCGACGGGAGAGGAATCCCGAGAGACCCCCTAGCAACTCGCATGGGGACTGGCCTCTCCTGAGGCCACCAGGGCGGGTCCCTGAGGTCCCCGTCGTAACTCGAGAACACCTGCCGCAACTCGAGAAAATCCAGGAAGTTCTCCCTTCCAGGCGAGATGAGGCCTATTTCCGATGAGGCCTCTGGAGACTAATGACACCAAACCTCTGGAACTTCGAAAGGGTCTTTCACACCCTTGGTGCAACTCAAGAAGTTCACCGCCATACCCGTCTCCACTCGAGAGGAAGCACGATGGTCCCGCCCACATCCAGAGGAGCCCCGTTTCCCCCTCGTAGCTCGAGATGAGGGATCCTTTCCCTGGTTTCAACGGGAAAGAATTCCCGGCGTTCCCGTCGCATTTCAAGAGGAAGCACTCTAAACAGGAAAGGCGAGAGGAACTCCATGGTCGTACCACCATTCCAAGAGTCCCCCAGATGTCTCAGTCCATTCCAGAGGAACCTCTTTGCCCTGCACTGGCTCATCATTCACGCCGAGGATCGACTCACAACACGGTGGCACGTGGGACAGCCCTGTGGGAAAGCCTCGAGGGAAAGCCTCGAGGGAAAACCACAGATCCTTTGATCCATGCGACGGGAAGCGTGACATTGCTGCTACAGCCTGGAAGGAAAGCGCACGTGCATGCCCCCACTCGAGACGAGGCCTGACTCCCCTGGGGAGACTCCAGAAGTGCCCAATGATCCATGTCAGCCCCTGAGAGGAATCCTCGGTTCCGGCCCTGACTCCACACAAGCTTTTTGGCCCCGGTATCGACGGGAGAGGAATCCCGAGAGGCCCCCTAGCAACTCGCATGGGGACTGGCCTCTCCTGAGGCCACCAGGGCCGGTCCCTGAGGTCCCCGTCGTAACTCGAGAACACCTGCCGCAACTCGAGAAAATCCAGGAAGTTCTCCCTTCCAGGCGAGATGAGGCCTATTTCCGATGAGGCGTCTGGAGACTAATGACACCTAACCTCTGGAACTTCGAAAGGGTCTTTCACACCCTTGCTGCAACTCAAGAAGTTCACCACCATACCCGTTTCCACTCGAGAGGAAGCACGATGGTCCCGACCACATCCAAAGGAGCCCCGTTTCCCCCTCGTAGCTCGAGATGAGGGATCCTTTCCCTGCTTTCAACGGGAAAGAATTCCCGGCGTTCCCGTCACATCTCAAGAGGAGGCACTCTCAACAGGAAAGGCGAGAGGAACTCCATGGTCGTACCACCATTCCAAGAGTCCCCCAGATGTCTCAGTCCAGTCCAGAGGAAGCTCTTTGCCCTGCACTGTCTCATCTTTCACGCCGAGGATCGACTCACACCACGGTGGCACGTGGGACAGCCCTGTGGGAAAGCCTCGAGGGAAAACCACAGATCCTTTGATCCACGCGACGGGAAGCGTGACATTGCTGCTACAGCCTGGAAGGAAAGCGCACGTGCATGCCCCCACTCGAGACGAGGCCTGACTCCACTGGGGAGACTCCAGAAGTACCCAAAGATCCATGTCAGCCCCTGAGAGGAATCCTCGGTTCCGGCCCTGACTCCACACAAGGTTTTTGGCCCCGGTATCGACGGGAGAGGAATCCCGAGAGGCCCCCTAGCAACTCGCATGGGGACTGGCCTCTCCGGAGGCCACCAGGGCGGGTCCCTGAGGTCCCCGTCGTAACTCGAGAACACCTGCCGCAACTCGAGAAAATCCAGGAAGTTCTCCCTTCCAGGCGAGATGAGGCCTATTTCCGATGAGGCCTCTGGAGACTAATGACACCAAACCTCTGGAACTTCGAAAGGGTCTTTCACACCCTTGCTGCAACTCAAGAAGTTCACCGCCATACCCGTCTCCACTCGAGAGGAAGCACGATGGTCCCGCCCACATCCAGAGGAGCCCCGTTTCCCCCTCGTAGCTCGAGATGAGGGATCCTTTCCCTGGTTTCAACGGGAAAGAATTCCCGGCGTTCCCGTCGCATCTCAAGAGGAGGCACTCTCAACAGGAAAGGCGAGAGGAACTCCATGGTCGTACCACCATTCCAAGAGTCCCCCAGATGTCTCAGTCCATTCCAGAGGAACCTCTTTGCCCTGCACTGGCTCATCTTTCACGCCGAGGATCGATTCACAACACGGTGGCACGTGGGACAGCCCTGTGGGAAAGCCTCGAGGGAAAGCCTCGAGGGAAAACCACAGATCCTTTGATCCACGCGACGGGAAGCATGACATTGCTGCTACAGCCTGGAAGGAAAGTGCACGTGCATGCCCCCACTCGAGACGAGGCCTGACTCCCCTGGGGAGACTCCAGAAGTACCCAAAGATCCATGTCAGCCCCTGAGAGGAATCCTCGGTTCCGGCCCTGACTCCACACAAGGTTTTTGGTCCCGGTATCGACGGGAGAGGAATCCCGAGAGGCCCCCTAGCAACTCTCATAGGGACTGGCCTCTCCTGAGGCCACCAGGGCGGGTCCCTGAGGTCCCCGTCGTAACTCGAGAACACCTGCCGCAACTCGAGAAAATCCAGGAAGTTCTCCCTTCCAGGCGAAATGAGGCCTATTTCCGATGAGGCGTCTGGAGACTAATGACACCTTACCTCTGGAACTTCGAAAGGGTCTTTCACAGCCTTGCTGCAACTCAAGAAGTTCACCACCATACCCGTCTCCACTAGAGAGGAAGCACGATGGTCCCGCCCACATCCAGAGGAGCCCCGTTTCCCCCTCGTAGCTCGAGATGAGGGATCCTTTCCCTGCTTTAAACGGGAAAGAATTCCCGGCGTTCCCGTCGCATCTCAAGAGGAGGCACTCTCAACAGGAAAGGCGAGAGGAACTCCATGGTCGTACCACCATTTCAAGAGTCCCCCAGATGTCTCAGTCCATTCCAGAGGAACCTCTTTGCCCTGCACTGGCTCATCTTTCACGCCGAGGATCGACTCACACCACGGTGGCACGTGGGACAGCCCTGTGGGAAAGCCTCGAGGGAAAACCACAGATCCTTTGATCCACGCGACGGGAAGCATGACATTGCTGCTACAGCCTGGAAGGAAAGTGCACGTGCATGCCCCCACTCGAGACGAGGCCTGACTCCCCTGGGGAGACTCCAGAAGTACCCAAAGATCCATGTCAGCCCCTGAGAGGAATCCTCGGTTCCGGCCCTGACTCCACACAAGCTTTTTGGCCCCGGTATCGACGGGAGAGGAATCCCGAGAGGCCCCCTAGCAACTCGCATGGGGACTGGCCTCTCCTGAGGCCACCAGGGCCGGTCCCTGAGGTCCCCGTCGTAACTCGAGAACACCTGCCGCAACTCGAGAAAATCCAGGAAGTTCTCCCTTCCAGGCGAGATGAGGCCTATTTCCGATGAGGCGTCTGGAGACTAATGACACCTAACCTCTGGAACTTCGAAAGGGTCTTTCACACCCTTGCTGCAACTCAAGAAGTTCACCACCATACCCGTTTCCACTCGAGAGGAAGCACGATGGTCCCGACCACATCCAAAGGAGCCCCGTTTCCCCCTCGTAGCTCGAGATGAGGGATCCTTTCCCTGCTTTCAACGGGAAAGAATTCCCGGCGTTCCCGTCACATCTCAAGAGGAGGCACTCTCAACAGGAAAGGCGAGAGGAACTCCATGGTCGTACCACCATTCCAAGAGTCCCCCAGATGTCTCAGTCCAGTCCAGAGGAAGCTCTTTGCCCTGCACTGTCTCATCTTTCACGCCGAGGATCGACTCACACCACGGTGGCACGTGGGACAGCCCTGTGGGAAAGCCTCGAGGGAAAACCACAGATCCTTTGATCCACGCGACGGGAAGCGTGACATTGCTGCTACAGCCTGGAAGGAAAGCGCACGTGCATGCCCCCACTCGAGACGAGGCCTGACTCCACTGGGGAGACTCCAGAAGTACCCAAAGATCCATGTCAGCCCCTGAGAGGAATCCTCGGTTCCGGCCCTGACTCCACACAAGGTTTTTGGCCCCGGTATCGACGGGAGAGGAATCCCGAGAGGCCCCCTAGCAACTCGCATGGGGACTGGCCTCTCCGGAGGCCACCAGGGCGGGTCCCTGAGGTCCCCGTCGTAACTCGAGAACACCTGCCGCAACTCGAGAAAATCCAGGAAGTTCTCCCTTCCAGGCGAGATGAGGCCTATTTCCGATGAGGCCTCTGGAGACTAATGACACCAAACCTCTGGAACTTCGAAAGGGTCTTTCACACCCTTGCTGCAACTCAAGAAGTTCACCGCCATACCCGTCTCCACTCGAGAGGAAGCACGATGGTCCCGCCCACATCCAGAGGAGCCCCGTTTCCCCCTCGTAGCTCGAGATGAGGGATCCTTTCCCTGGTTTCAACGGGAAAGAATTCCCGGCGTTCCCGTCGCATCTCAAGAGGAGGCACTCTCAACAGGAAAGGCGAGAGGAACTCCATGGTCGTACCACCATTCCAAGAGTCCCCCAGATGTCTCAGTCCATTCCAGAGGAACCTCTTTGCCCTGCACTGGCTCATCTTTCACGCCGAGGATCGATTCACAACACGGTGGCACGTGGGACAGCCCTGTGGGAAAGCCTCGAGGGAAAGCCTCGAGGGAAAACCACAGATCCTTTGATCCACGCGACGGGAAGCATGACATTGCTGCTACAGCCTGGAAGGAAAGTGCACGTGCATGCCCCCACTCGAGACGAGGCCTGACTCCCCTGGGGAGACTCCAGAAGTACCCAAAGATCCATGTCAGCCCCTGAGAGGAATCCTCGGTTCCGGCCCTGACTCCACACAAGGTTTTTGGTCCCGGTATCGACGGGAGAGGAATCCCGAGAGGCCCCCTAGCAACTCGCATAGGGACTGGCCTCTCCTGAGGCCACCAGGGCGGGTCCCTGAGGTCCCCGTCGTAACTCGAGAACACCTGCCGCAACTCGAGAAAATCCAGGAAGTTCTCCCTTCCAGGCGAAATGAGGCCTATTTCCGATGAGGCGTCTGGAGACTAATGACACCTTACCTCTGGAACTTCGAAAGGGTCTTTCACAGCCTTGCTGCAACTCAAGAAGTTCACCACCATACCCGTCTCCACTAGAGAGGAAGCACGATGGTCCCGCCCACATCCAGAGGAGCCCCGTTTCCCCCTCGTAGCTCGAGATGAGGGATCCTTTCCCTGCTTTAAACGGGAAAGAATTCCCGGCGTTCCCGTCGCATCTCAAGAGGAGGCACTCTCAACAGGAAAGGCGAGAGGAACTCCATGGTCGTACCACCATTTCAAGAGTCCCCCAGATGTCTCAGTCCATTCCAGAGGGACCTCTTTGCCCTGCACTGGCTCATCTTTCACGCCGAGGATCGACTCACACCACGGTGGCACGTGGGACAGCCCTGTGGGAAAGCCTCGAGGGAAAACCACAGATCCTTTGATCCACGCGACGGGAAGCATGACATTGCTGCTACAGCCTGGAAGGAAAGTGCACGTGCATGCCCCCACTCGAGACGAGGCCTGACTCCCCTGGGGAGACTCCAGAAGTACCCAAAGATCCATGTCAGCCCCTGAGAGGAATCCTCGGTTCCGGCCCTGACTCCACACAAGGTTTTTGGTCCCGGTATCGACGGGAGAGGAATCCCGAGAGGCCCCCTAGCAACTCGCATAGGGACTGGCCTCTCCTGAGGCCACCAGGGCGGGTCCCTGAGGTCCCCGTCGTAACTCGAGAACACCTGCCGCAACTCGAGAAAATCCAGGAAGTTCTCCCTTCCAGGCGAAATGAGGCCTATTTCCGATGAGGCGTCTGGAGACTAATGACACCTTACCTCTGGAACTTCGAAAGGGTCTTTCACAGCCTTGCTGCAACTCAAGAAGTTCACCACCATACCCGTCTCCACTAGAGAGGAAGCACGATGGTCCCGCCCACATCCAGAGGAGCCCCGTTTCCCCCTCGTAGCTCGAGATGAGGGATCCTTTCCCTGCTTTAAACGGGAAAGAATTCCCGGCGTTCCCGTCGCATCTCAAGAGGAGGCACTCTCAACAGGAAAGGCGAGAGGAACTCCATGGTCGTACCACCATTCCAAGAGTCCCCCAGATGTCTCAGTCCATTCCAGAGGACCCTCTTTGCCCTGCACTGGCTCATCTTTCACGCCCAGGATTGACTCACACCACGGTGGCACGTGGGACAGCCCTGTGGGAAAGCCTCGAGGGAAAGCCTCGAGGGAAAACCACAGATCCTTTGATCCACGCGACGGGAAGCGTGACATTGCTGCTACAGCCTGGAAGGAAAGCGCACGTGCATGCCCCCACTCGAGACGAGGCCTGACTCCCCTGGGGAGACTCCAGAAGTACCCAAAGATCCATGTCAGCCCCTGAGAGGAATCCTCGGTTCCGGCCCTGACTCCACACAAGGTTTTTGGCCCCGGTATCAACGGGAGAGGAATCCCGAGAGGCCCCCTAGCAACTCGCCTAGGGACTGGCCTCTCCTGAGGCCACCAGGGCGGGTCCCTGAGGTCCCCGTCGTAACTCGAGAACACCTGCCGCAACTCGAGAAAATCCAGGAAGTTCTCCCTTCCAGGCGAGATGAGGCCTATTTCCGATGAGGCCTCTGGAGACTAATGACACCTAACCTCTGGAACTTCGAAAGGGTCTTTCACACCCTTGCTGCAACTCAAGAAGTTCACCGCCATACCCGTCTCCACTAGAGAGGAAGCACGATGGTCCCGCCCACATCCAGAGGAGCCCCGTTTCCCCCTCGTAGCTCGAGATGAGGGATCCTTTCCCTGCTTTCAACGGGAAAGAATTCCCGGCGTTCCCGTCGCATCTCAAGAGGAGGCACTCTCAACAGGAAAGGCGAGAGGAACTCCATGGTCGTACCACCATTCCAAGAGTCCCCCAGATGTCTCAGTCCATTCCAGAGGAACCTCTTTGCCCTGCACTGGCTCATCTTTCACGCCGAGGATCGACTCACACCACGGTGGCACGTGGGACAGCCCTGTGGGAAAGCCTCGAGGGAAAACCACAGATCCTTTGATCCACGCGTCGGGAAGCGTGACATTGCTGCTACAGCCTGGAAGGAAAGTGCACGTGCATGTCCCCACTCGAGACGAGGCCTGACTCCCCTGGGGAGACTCCAGAAGTACCCAAAGATCCATGTCAGCCCCTGAGAGGAATCCTCGGTTCCGGCCCTGACTCCACACAAGGTTTTTGGCCCCGGTATCGAGTGGGAGAGGAATCCAGAGAGGCCCCCTAGCAACTCGCATAGGGACTGGCCTCTCCTGAGGCCACCAGGGCGGGTCCCTGAGGTCCCCGTCGTAACTCGAGAACACCTGCCGCAACTGGAGAAAATCCAGGAAGTTCTCCCTTCCAGGCGAAATGAGGCCTATTTCCGATGAGGCGTCTGGAGACTAATGACACCTTACCTCTGGAACTTCGAAAGGTTCTTTCACAGCCTTGCTGCAACTCAAGAAGTTCACCACCATACCCGTCTCCACTAGAGAGGAAGCACGATGGTCCCGCCCACATCCAGAGGAGCCCCGTTTCCCCCTCGTAGCTCGAGATGAGGGATCCTTTCCCTGCTTTAAACGGGAAAGAATTCCCGGCGTTCCCGTCGCATCTCAAGAGGAGGCACTCTCAACAGGAAAGGCGAGAGGAACTCCATGGTCGTACCACCATTCCAAGAGTCCCCCAGATGTCTCAGTCCATTCCAGAGGAACCTCTTTGCCCTGCACTGGCTCATCTTTCACGCCCAGGATTGACTCACACCACGGTGGCACGTGGGACAGCCCTGTGGGAAAGCCTCGAGGGAAAGCCTCGAGGGAAAACCACAGATCCTTTGATCCACGCGACGGGAAGCGTGACATTGCTGCTAGAGCCTGGAAGGAAAGCGCACGTGCATGCCCCCACTGGAGACGAGGCCTGACTCCCCTGGGGAGACTCCAGAAGTACCCAAAGATCCATGTCAGCCCCTTAGAGGAATCCTCGGTTCCGGCCCTGACTCCACACAAGGTTTTTGGCCCCGGTATCAACGGGAGAGGAATCCCGAGAGGCCCCCTACCAACTCGCATGGGGACTGGCCTCTCCTGAGGCCACCAGGGCGGGTCCCTGAGGTCCCCGGCGTAACTCGAGAACACCTGCCGCAACTCGAGAAAATCCAGGAAGTTCTCCCTTCCAGGCGAGATGAGGCCTATTTCCGATGAGGCCTCTGGAGACTAATGACACCTAACCTCTGGAACTTCGAAAGGGTCTTTCACACCCTTGCTGCAACTCAAGAAGTTCACCGCCATACCCGTCTCCACTAGAGAGGAAGCACGATGGTCCCGCCCACATCCAGAGGAGCCCCGTTTCCCCCTCGTAGCTCGAGATGAGGGATCCTTTCCCTGCTTTCAACGGGAAAGAATTCCCGGCGTTCCCGTCGCATCTCAAGAGGAGGCACTCTCAACAGGAAAGGCGAGAGGAACTCCACGGTCGTACCACCATTCTAAGAGTCCCCCAGATGTCTCAGTCCATTCCAGAGGAACCTCTTTGCCCTGCACTGGCTCATCTTTCACGCCGAGGATCGACTCACACCACGGTGGCACGTGGGACAGCCCTGTGGGAAAGCCTCGAGGGAAAACCACAGATCCTTTGATCCACGCGACGGGAAGCGTGACATTGCTGCTACAGCCTGGAAGGAAAGTGCACGTGCATGCCCCCACTCGAGACGAGGCCTGACTCCCCTGGGGAGACTCCAGAAGTACCCAAAGATCCATGTCAGCCCCTGAGAGGAATCCTCGGTTCCGGCCCTGACTCCACACAAGGTTTTTGGCCCCGGTATCGACGGGAGAGGAATCCCGAGAGGCCCCCTAGCAACTCGCATGGGGACTGGCCTCTCCTGAGGCCACCAGGGCAGGTCCCTGAGGTCCCCGTCGTAACTTAAGAACACCTTCCGCAGCTCGAGAAAATCCAGGAAGTTCTCCCTTCCAGGCGAGATGAGGCCTATTTCCGATGAGGCGTCTGGAGACGAATGACACCTAACCTCTGGAACTTTGAAAGGGTCTTTCACACCCTTGCTGCAACTCAAGCAGTTCTCAGCCATACCCGTCTCCACTCGAGAGGAAGCACGATGGTCCCGCCCACATCCAGAGGAGCCCCGTTTTCCCCTCGGTGCTCGAGATGAGGGATCCTTTCCCTGCTTTCAACGGGAAAGAATTCCCGGCGTTCCCGTCGCATCTCAAGAGGAGGCACTCTCAACAGGAAAGGCGAGAGGATCTCCATGGTCGTACCACCATTCCAAGAGTCCCCCAGATGTCTCAGTCCATTCCAGAGGAACCTCTTTGCCCTGCACTGGCTCATCTTTCACGCCGAGGATCGACTCACACCACGGTGGCACGTGGGACAGCCCTGTGGGAAAGCCTCGAGGGAAAGCCTCGAGGGAAAACCACAGATCCTTTGATCCACGCGACGGGAAGCGTGACATTGCTGCTACAGCCTGGAAGGAAAGCGCACGTGCATGCCCCCACTCGAGACGAGGTCTGACTCCACTGGGGAGACTCCAGAAGTACCCAAAGATCCATGTCAGCCCCTGAGAGGAATCCTCGGTTCCGGCCCTGACTCCACACAAGGTTTTTGGCCCCGGTATCGACGGGAGAGGAATCCCGAGAGGCCCCCTAGCAACTCGCATGGGGACTGGCCTCTCCGGAGGCCACCAGGAGGGGTCCCTGAGGTCCCCGTCGTAACTCGAGAACACCTGCCGGAACTCGAGAAAATCCAGGAAGTTCTCCCTTCCAGGCGAGATGAGGCCTATTTCCGATGAGGCGTCTGGAGACTAATGACACCTAACCTCTGGAACTTCGAAAGGGTCTTTCACACCCTTGCTGCAACTCAAGAAGTTCACCGCCATACCCGTCTCCACTCGAGAGGAAGCACGATGGTCCCGCCCACATCCAGAGGAGCCCCGTTTCCCCCTCGTAGCTCGAGATGAGGGATCCTTTCCCTGCTTTCAACGGGAAAGAATTCCCGGCGTTCCCGTCGCATCTCAAGAGGAGGCACTCTCAACAGGAAAGGCGAGAGGAACTCCATGGTCGTACCACCATTCCAAGAGTCCCCCAGATGTCTCAGTCCATTTCAGAGGAACCTCTTTGCCCTGCACTGGCTCATCTTTCACGCCGAGGATCGACTCACAACACGGTGGCACGTGGGACAGCCCTGTGGGAAAGCCTCGAGGGAAAGCCTCGAGGAAAAACCACAGATCCTTTGATCCACATGACGGGAAGCATGACATTGCTGGAACAGCCTGGAAGGAAAGCGCACATGCATGCCCCCACTCGAGACGAGGCCTGACTCCCCTGGGGAGAGTCCAGAAGTACCCAAAGATCCATGTCAGCCCCTGAGAAGAATCCTCGGTTACGGCCCTGACTCCACACAAGCTTTTTGGCCCCGGTATCGACGGGAGAGGAATCCCGAGAGACCCCCTAGCAACTCGCATGGGGACTGGCCTCTCCTGAGGCTACCAGGGCGGGTCCCTGAGGTCCACGTCGTAACTCGAGAACACCTGCCGCAACTCGAGAAAATCCAGGAAGTTCTCCCTTCCAGGCGAGATGAGGCCTATTTCCGATGAGGCCTCTGGAGACTAATGACACCAAACCTCTGGAACTTCGAAAGGGTCTTTCACACCCTTGCTGCAACTCAAGAAGTTCACCGCCATACCCGTCTCCACTAGAGAGGAAGCACGATGCTCCCGCCCACATCCAGAGGAGCCCCGTTTCCCCCTCGTAGCTCGAGATGAGGGATCCTTTCCCTGGTTTCAACGGGAAAGAATTCCCGGCGTTCCCGTCGCATCTCAAGAAGAGGCACTCTCAACAGGAAAGGCGAGAGGAACTCCATGGTCGTACCACCATTCCAAGAGTCCCCCAGATGTCTCAGTCCATTCCAGAGGAAACTCTTTGCCCTGCACTGGCTCATCTTTCACGCCGAGGATCGACTCACAACACGGTGGCACGTGGGACAGCCCTGTGGGAAAGCCTCGAGGGAAAGCCTCGAGGGAAAACCACAGATCCTTTGATCCACGCGACGGGAAGCGTGACATTGCTGCTACAGCCTGGAAGGAAAGCGCACGTGCATGCCCCCACTCGAGACGAGGCCTGACTCCCCTGGGGAGACTCCAGAAGTACCCAAAGATCCATGTCAGCCCCTGAGAGGAATCCTCGGTTCCGGCCTTGACTCCACAAAAGCTTTTTGGCCCCGGTATCGACGGGAGAGGAATCCCGAGAGGCCCCCTAGCAACTCGCATGGGGACTGGCCTCTCCTGAGGCCACCAGGGCGGGTCCCTGAGGTCCCCGTCGTAACTCGAGAACACCTGCCGCAACTCGAGAAAATCCAGGAAGTTCTCCCTTCCAGGCGAGATGAGGCCTATTTCCGATGAGGCCTCTGGAGACTAATGACACCTAACCTCTGGAACTTCGAAAGGGTCTTTCACACCCTTGCTGCAACTCAAGAAGTTCACCGCCATATCCGTCTCCACTCGAGAGGAAGCACGATGGTCCCGCCCACATCCAGAGGAGCCCCGTTTCCCCCTCGTAGCTGGAGATGAGGGATCCTTTCCCTGCTTTCAACGGGAAAGAATTCCCTGCGTTCCCGTTGCATCTCAAGAGGAGGCACTCTCAACAGGAAAGGCGAGAGGAACTCCATGGTCGTACCACCATTCCAAGAGTCCCCCAGATGTCTCAGTCCATTCCAGAGGAAGCTCTTTGCCCTGCACTGGCTCATCTTTCACGCCGAGGATCGACTCACACCACGGTGGCACGTGGGACAGCCCTGTGGGAAAGCCTCGAGGGAAAGCCTCGAGGGAAAACCACAGATCCTATGATCCAAGCGACGGGAAGCGTGACATTGCTGCTACAGCCTGGAAGGAAAGCGCACGTGCATGCCCCCACTCGAGACGAGGCCTGACTCCACTGGGGAGACTCCAGAAGTACCCAAAGATCCATGTCAGCCCCTGAGAGGAATCCTCGGTTCCGGCCCTGACTCCACACAAGGTTTTTGGCCCCGGTATCGACGGGAGAGGAATCCCGAGAGGCCCCCTAGCAACTCGCATGGGGACTGGCCTCTCCGGAGGCCACCAGGGCGGGTCCCTGAGGTCCCCGTCGTAACTTAAGAACACCTGCCGCAACTCGAGAAAATCCAGGAAGTTCTCCCTTCCAGGCGAGATGAGGCCTATTTCCGATGAGGCGTCTGGAGACTAATGACACCTAACCTCTGGAACTTCGAAAGGGTCTTTCACACCCTTGGTGCAACTCAAGAAGTTCACCACCATACCCGTCTCCACTCGAGAGGAAGCACGATGGTCCCGACCACATCCAAAGGAGCCCCGTTTCCCCCTCGTAGCTCGAGATGAGGGATCCTTTCCCTGCTTTCAACGGGAAAGAATTCCCTGCGTTCCCGTCGCATCTCAAGAGGAGGCACTCTCAACAGGAAAGGCGAGAGGAACTCCATGGTCGTACCACCATTCCAAGAGTCCCCCAGATGTCTCAGTCCATTCCAGAGGAAGCTCTTTGCCCTGCACTGGCACATCTTTCACGCCGAGGATCGACTCACACCATGGTGGCACGTGGGACAGCCCTGTGGGAAAGCCTCGAGGGAAAGCCTCGAGGGAAAACCACAGATCCTTTGATCCAAGCGACGGGAAGCGTGACATTGCTGCTACAGCCTGGAAGGAAAGCGCACGTGCATGCCCCCACTCGAGACGAGGCCTGACTCCACTGGGGAGACTCCAGAAGTACCCAAAGATCCATGTCAGCCCCTGAGAGGAATCCTCGGTTCCGGCCCTGACTCCACACAAGGTTTTTGGCCCCGTTATCGACGGGAGAGGAATCCCGAGAGGCCCCCTAGCAACTCGCATGGGGACTGGCCTCTCCGGAGGCCACCAGGGCGGGTCCCTGAGGTCCCCGTCGTAATTCGAGAACACCTGCCGCAACTCGAGAAAATCCAGGAAGTTCTCCCTTCCAGGCGAGATGAGGCCTATTTCCGATGAGGCCTCTGGAGACTAATGACACCAAACCTCTGGAACTTCGAAAGGGTCTTTCACACCCTTGTTGCAACTCAAGAAGTTCACCGCCATACCCGTCTCCACTCGAGAGGAAGCACGATGGTCCCGCCCACATCCAGAGGAGCCCCGTTTCCCCCTCGTAGCTCGAGATGAGGGATCCTTTCCCTGGTTTCAACGGGAAAGAATTCCCGGCGTTCCCGTCGCATCTCAAGTGGAGGCACTCTCAACAGGAAAGGCGAGAGGAACTCCATGGTCGTACCACCATTCCAAGAGTCCCCCAGATGTCTCAGTCCATTCCAGAGGAACCTCTTTGCCCTGCACTGGCTCATCTTTCACGCCGAGGATCGACTCACAACACGGTGGCACGTGGGACAGCCCTGTGGGAAAGCCTCGAGGGAAAGCCTCGAGGGAAAACCACAGATCCTTTGATCCACGCGACGGGAAGCGTGACATTGCTGCTACAGCCTGGAAGGAAAGCGCACGTGCATGCCCCCACTCGAGACGAGGCCTGACTCCCCTGGGGAGACTCCAGAAGTACCCAAAGATCCATGTCAGCCCCTGAGAGGAATCCTCGGTTCCGGCCTTGACTCCACAAAAGCTTTTTGGCCCCGGTATCGACGGGAGAGGAATCCCGAGAGGCCCCCTAGCAACTCGCATGGGGACTGGCCTCTTCTGAGGCCACCAGGGCGGGTCCCTGAGGTCCCCGTCGTAACTCGAGAACACCTGCCGCAACTCGAGAAAATCCAGGAAGTTCTCCCTTCCAGGCGAGATGAGGCCTATTTCCGATGAGGCCTCTGGAGACTAATGACACCTAACCTCTGGAACTTCGAAAGGGTCTTTCACACCCTTGCTGCAACTCAAGAAGTTCACCGCCATATCCGTCTCCACTCGAGAGGAAGCACGATGGTCCCACCCACATCCAGAGGAGCCCCGTTTCCCCCTCGTAGCTCGAGATGAGGGATCCTTTCCCTGCTTTCAACGGGAAAGAATTCCCTGCGTTCCCGTCGCATCTCAAGAGGAGGCACTCTCAACAGGAAAGGCGAGAGGAACTCCATGGTCGTACCACCATTCCAAGAGTCCCCCAGATGTCTCAGTCCATTCCAGAGGAAGCTCTTTGCCCTGCACTGGCTCATCTTTCACGCCGAGGATCGACTCACACCACGGTGGCACGTGGGACAGCCCTGTGGGAAAGCCTCGAGGGAAAGCCTCGAGGGAAAACCACAGATCCTATGATCCAAGCGACGGGAAGCGTGACATTGCTGCTACAGCCTGGAAGGAAAGCGCACGTGCATGCCCCCACTCGAGACGAGGCCTGACTCCACTGGGGAGACTCCAGAAGTACCCAAAGATCCATGTCAGCCCCTGAGAGGAATCCTCGGTTCCGGCCCTGACTCCACACAAAGTTTTTGGCCCCGGTATCGACGGGAGAGGAATCCCGAGAGGCCCCCTAGCAACTCGCATGGGGACTGGCCTCTCCGGAGGCCACCAGGGCGGGTCCCTGAGGTCCCCGTCGTAACTTAAGAACACCTGCCGCAACTCGAGAAAATCCAGGAAGTTCTCCCTTCCAGGCGAGATGAGGCCTATTTCCGATGAGGCGTCTGGAGACTAATGACACCTAACCTCTGGAACTTTGAAAGGGTCTTTCACACCCTTGCTGCAACTCAAGAGGTTCTCCGCCATACCCGTCTCCACTCGAGAGGAAGCACGATGGTCCCGTCCACATCCAGAGGAGCCCCGTTTTCCCCTCGGTGCTCGAGATGAGGGATCCTTTCCCTGCTTTCAACGGGAAAGAATTCCCGGCGTTCCCGTCGCATCTCAAGAGGAGGCACTCTCAACAGGAAAGGCGAGAGGAACTCCATGGTCGTACCACCATTCCAAGAGTCCCCCAGATGTCTCAGTCCATTTCAGAGGAACCTCTTTGCCCTGCACTGGTTCATCTTTCACGCCGAGGATCGACTCACACCACGGTGGCACATGGGACAACCCTGTGGGAAAGCCTCGAGGGAAAGCCTCGAGGGAAAACCACAGATCCTTTGATCCACGCGACGGGAAGCATGACATTGCTGGAACAGCCTGGAAGGAAAGCGCACATGCATGCCCCCACTCGAGACGAGGCCTGACTCCCCTGGGGAGACTCCAGAAGTACCCAAAGATCCATGTCAGCCCCTGAGAAGAATCCTCGGTTCCGGCCCTGACTCCACACAAGCTTTTTGGCCCCGGTATCGACGGGAGAGGAATCCCGAGAGACCCCCTAGCAACTCTCATGGGGACTGGCCTCTCCTGAGGCCACCAGGGCGGGTCCCTGAGGTCCCCGTCGTAACTCGAGAACACCTGCCGCAACTCGAGAAAATCCAGGAAGTTCTCCCTTCCAGGCGAGATGAGGCCTATTTCCGATGAGGCCTCTGGAGACTAATGACACCAAACCTCTGGAACTTCGAAAGGGTCTTTCACACCCTTGCTGCAACTCAAGAAGTTCACCGCCATACCCGTCTCCACTCGAGAGGAAGCACGATGCTCCCGCCCACATCCAGAGGAGCCCCGTTTCCCCCTCGTAGCTCGAGATGAGGGATCCTTTCCCTGGTTTCAACGGGAAAGAATTCCCGGCGTTCCCGTCGCATCTCAAGTAGAGGCACTCTCAACAGGAAAGGCGAGAGGAACTCCATGGTCGTACCACCATTCCAAGAGTCCCCCAGATGTCTCAGTCCATTCCAGAGGAACCTCTTTGCCCTGCACTGGCTCATCTTTCACGCCGAGGATCGACTCACACCACGGTGGCACGTGGGACAGCCCTGTGGGAAAGCCTCGAGGGAAAGCCTCGAGGAAAAACCACAGATCCTTTGATCCACGCGACGGGAAGCGTGACATTGCTGCTACAGCCTGGAAGGAAAGCGCACGTGCATGCCCCCACTCGAGACGAGGCCTGACTCCCCTGGGGAGACTCCAGAAGTACCCAAAGATCCATGTCAGCCCCTGAGAGGAATCCTCGGTTCCGGCCCTGACTCCACACAAGCTTTTTGGCCCCGGTATCGACGGGAGAGGAATCCCGAGAGGCCCCCTACCAACTCGCATGGGGACTGGCCTCTCCTGAGGCCACCAGGGCCGGTCCCTGAGGTCCCCGTCGTATCTCGAGAACAGCTGCCGCAACTCGAGAAAATCCAGGAAGTTCTCCCTTCCAGGCGAGATGAGGCCTAATTCCGATGAGGCGTCTGGAGACTAATGACACCTAACCTCTGGAACCTCGAAAGGGTCTTTCACACCCTTGGTGCAACTCAAGAAGTTCACCACCATACCCGTCTCCACTCGAGAGGAAGCACGATGGTCCCGACCACATCCAAAGAGCCCCGTTTCCCCCTCGTAGCTCGAGATGAGGGATCCTTTCCCTGCTTTCAACGGGAAAGAATTCCCTGCGTTCCCGTCGCATCTCAAGAGGAGGCACTCTCAACAGGAAAGGCGAGAGGAACTCCATGGTCGTACCACCATTCCAAGAGTCCCCCAGATGTCTCAGTCCATTCCAGAGGAACCTCTTTGCCCTGCACTGGCTCATCATTCACGCCGAGGATCGACTCACAACACGGTGGCACGTGGGACAGCCCTGTGGGAAAGCCTCGAGGGAAAGCCTCGAGGGAAAACCACAGATCCTTTGATCCACGCGACGGGAAGCGTGACATTGCTGCTACAGCCTGGAAGGAAAGCGCACGTGCATGCCCCCACTCGAGACGAGGCCTGACTCCCCTGGGGAGACTCCAGAAGTACCCAAAGATCCATGTCAGCCCCTGAGAGGAATCCTCGGTTCCGGCCTTGACTCCACAAAAGCTTTTTGGCCCCGGTATCGACGGGAGAGGAATCCCGAGAGGCCCCCTAGCAACTCGCATGGGGACTGGCCTCTCCTGAGGCCACCAGGGCGGGTCCCTGAGGTCCCCGTCGTAACTCGAGAACACCTGCCGCAACTCGAGAAAATCCAGGAAGTTCTCCCTTCCAGGCGAGATGAGGCCTATTTCCGATGAGGCCTCTGGAGACTAATGACACCTAACCTCTGGAACTTCGAAAGGGTCTTTCACACCCTTGCTGCAACTCAAGAAGTTCACCGCCATATCCGTCTCCACTCGAGAGGAAGCACGATGGTCCCGCCCACATCCAGAGGAGCCCCGTGTCCCCCTCGTAGCTCGAGATGAGGGATCCTTTCCCTGCTTTCAACGGCAAAAAATTCCCGGCGTTCCCGTCGCATCTCAAGAGGAGGCACTCTCAACAGGAAAGGCGAGAGGAACTCCATGGTCGTACCACCATTCCAAGAGTCCCCCAGATGTCTCAGTCCATTCCAGAGGAACCTCTTTGCCCTGCACTGGCTCATCTTTCACGCCGAGGATCGACTCACACCACGGTGGCACGTGGGACAGCCCTGTGGGAAAGCCTCGAGGGAAAACCACACATCATTTGATCCACGCGACGGGAAGCGTGACATTGCTGCTACAGCCTGGAAGGAAAGTGCACGTGCATGCCCCCACTCGAGACGAGGCCTGACTCCCCTGGGGAGACTCCAGAAGTACCCAAAGATCCATGTCAGCCCCTGAGAGGAATCCTCGGTTCCGGCCCTGACTCCACACAAGGTTTTTGGCCCCGGTATCGACGGGAGAGGAATCCCGAGAGGCCCCCTAGCAACTCGCATAGGGACTGGCCTCTCCTGAGGCCACCAGGGCGGGTCCCTGAGATCCCCGTCGTAACTCGAGAACACCTGCCGCAACTCGAGAAAATCCAGGAAGTTCTCCCTTCCAGGCGAGATGAGGCCTATTTCCGATGAGGCGTCTGGAGACTAATGACACCTAACCTCTGGAACTTCGAAAGGGTCTTTCACAGCCTTGCTGCAACTGAAGAAGTTCACCACCATACCCGTCTCCACTAGAGAGGAAGCACGATGGTCCCGCCCACATCCAGAGGAGCCCCGTTTCCCCCTCTTAGCTCGAGATGAGGGATCCTTTCCCTGGTTTCAACGGGAAAGAATTCCCGGCGTTCCCGTCGCATCTCAAGAGGAGGCACTCTCAACAGGAAAGGCGAGAGGAACTCCATGGTCGTACCACCATTCCAAGAGTCCCCCAGATGTCTCAGTCCATTCCAGAGGAACCTCTTTGCCCTGCACTGGCTCATCTTTCACGCCGAGGATCGACTCACACCACGGTGGCACGTGGGACAGCCCTGTGGGAAAGGCTCGAGGGAAAGCCTCGAGGGAAAACCACAGATCCTTTGATCCACGCGACGGGAAGCGTGACATTGCTGCTACAGCCTGGAAGGAAAGCGCACGTGCATGCCCCCACTCGAGACGAGGCCTGACTCCCCTGGGGAGACTCCACAAGTACCCAAAGATCCATGTCAGCCCCTGAGAGGAATCCTCGGTTCCGGCCTTGACTCCACACAAGGTTTTTGGCCCCGGTATCAACGGGAGAGGAATCCCGAGAGGCCCCCTAGCAACTCGCCTAGGGACTGGCCTCTCCTGAGGCCACCAGGGCGGGTCCCTGAGGTCCCCGTCGTAACTCGAGAACACCTGCCGCAACTCGAGAAAATCCAGGAAGTTCTCCCTTCCAGGCGATATGAGGCCTATTTCCGATGAGGCGTCTGGAGACTAATGACACCTAACCTCTGGAACTTCGAAAGGGTCTTTCACACCCTTGCTGCAACTCAAGAAGTTCACCGCCATACCCGTCTCCACTAGAGAGGAAGCACGATGGTCCCGCCCACATCCAGAGGAGCCCCGTTTCCCCCTCGTAGCTCGAGATGAGGGATCCTTTCCCTGCTTTCAACGGGAAAGAATTCCCGGCGTTCCCGTCGCATCTCAAGAGGAGGCACTCTCAACAGGAAATGCGAGAGGAACTCCATGGTCGTACCACCATTCCAAGAGTCCCCCAGATGTCTCAGTCCATTCCAGAGGAACCTCTTTGCCCTGCACTGGCTCATCTTTCACGCCGAGGATCGACTCACAACACGGTGGCACGTGGGACAGCCCTGTGGGAAAGCCTCGAGGGAAAGCCTCGAGGGAAAACCACAGATCCTTTGATCCACGCGACGGGAAGCGTGACATTGCTGCTACAGCCTGGAAGGAAAGCGCACGTGCATGCCCCCACTCGAGACGAGGCCTGACTCCACTGGGGAGACTCCAGAAGTACCCAAAGATCCATGTCAGCCCCTGAGAGGAATCCTCGGTTCCGGCCCTGACTCCACACAAGGTTTTTGGCCCCGGTATCGACGGGAGAGGAATCCCGAGAGGCCCCCTAGCAACTCGCATGGGGACTGGCCTCTCCTGAGGCCACCAGGGCGGGTCCCTGAGGTCCCCGTCGTAACTCGAGAACACCTGCCGCAACTCGAGAAAATCCAGGAAGTTCTCCCTTCCAGGCGAGATGAGGCCTATTTCCGATGAGGCCTCTGGAGACTAATGACACCAAACCTCTGGAACTTCGAAAGGGTCTTTCACACCCTTGCTGCAACTCAAGAAGTTCACCGCCATACCCGTCTCCACTCGAGAGGAAGCACGATGGTCCCGCCCACATCCAGAGGAGCCCCGTTTCCCCCTCGTAGCTCGAGACGAGGGATCCTTTCCCTGCTTTCAACGGGTAAGAATTCCCGTCGTTCCCGTCGCATCTCAAGAGGAGGCACTCTCAACAGGAAAGGCGAGAGGAACTCCATGGTCGTACCACCATTCCAAGAGTCCCCCAGATGTCTCAGTCCATTCCAGAGGAACCTCTTTGCCCTGCACTGGCTCATCTTTCACGCCGAGGATCGACTCACAACACGGTGGCACGTGGGACAGCCCTGTGGGAAAGCCTCGAGGGAAAGCCTCGAGGGAAAACCACAGATCCTTTGATCCACGCGACGGGAAGCGTGACATTGCTGCTACAGCCTGGAAGGAAAGCGCACGTGCATGCCCCCACTTGAGACGAGGCCTGACTCCACTGGGGAGACTCCAGAAGTACCCAAAGATCCATGTCAGCCCCTGAGAGGAATCCTCGGTTCCGGCCCTGACTCCACACAAGCTTTTTGGCCCCGGTATCGACGGGAGAGGAATCCCGAGAGGCCCCCTAGCAACTCGCATGGGGACTGACCTCTCCTGAGGCCACCAGGGCGGGTCCCTGAGGTCCCCGTCGTAACTCGAGAACACCTGCCGCATCTCGAGAAAATCCAGGAAGTTCTCCCTTCCAGGCGAGATGAGGCCTATTTCCGATGAGGCGTCTGGAGACTAATGACACCTAACCTCTGGAACTTCGAAAGGGTCTTTCACACCCTTGCTGCAACTCAAGAAGTTCACCGCCATACCCGTCTCCACTCGAGAGGAAGCACGATGGTCCCGCCCACATCCAGAGGAGCCCCGTTTCCCCCTCGTAGCTCGAGATGAGGGATCCTTTCCCTGCTTTCAACGGGAAAGAATTCCCGGCATTCCCGTCGCATCTCAAGAGGAGGCACTCTCAACAGGAAAGGCGAGAGGAACTCCATGGTCGTACCACCATTCCATGAGTCCCCCAGATGTCTCAGTCCATTCCAGAGGAAGCTCTTTGCCCTGCACTGGCTCATCTTTCACGCCGAGGATCGACTCACACCACGGTGGCACGTGGGACAGCCCTGTGGGAAAGCCTCGAGGGAAAGCCTCGAGGGAAAACCTCAGATCCTTTGATCCACGCGACGGGAAGCGTGACATTGCTGCTACAGCCTGGAAGGAAAGCGCACGTGCATGCCCCCACTCGAGACGAGGCCTGACTCCACTGGGGAGACTCCAGAAGTACCCAAAGATCCATGTCAGCCCCTGAGAGGAATCCTCGGTTCCGGCCCTGACTCCACACAAGGTTTTTGGCCCCGGTATCGACGGGAGAGGAATCCCGAGAGGCCCCCTAGCAACTCGCATGGGGACTGGCCTCTCCGGAGGCCACCAGGGCGGGTCCCTGAGGTCCCCGTCGTAATTCGAGAACACCTGCCGCAACTCGAGAAAATCCAGGAAGTTCTCCCTTCCAGGCGAGATGAGGCCTATTTCCGATGAGGCCTCTGGAGACTAATGACACCAAACCTCTGGAACTTCGAAAGGGTCTTTCACACCCTTACTGCAACTCAAGAAGTTCACCGCCATACCCGTCTCCACTCGAGAGGAAGCACGATGGTCCCGCCCACATCCAGAGGAGCCCCGTTTCCCCCTCGTAGCTCGAGATGAGGGATCCTTTCCCTGGTTTCAACGGGAAAGAATTCCCGGCGTTCCCGTCGCATCTCAAGAGGAGGCACTCTCAACAGGAAAGGCGAGAGGAACTCCATGGTCGTACCACCATTCCAAGAGTCCCCCAGATGTCTCAGTCCATTCCAGAGGAACCTCTTTGCCCTGCACTGGCTCATCTTTCACGCCGAGGATCGACTCACAACACGGTGGCACGTGGGACAGCCCTGTGGGAAAGCCTCGAGGGAAAGCCTCGAGGGAAAACCACAGATCCTTTGATCCACGCGACGGGAAGCGTGACATTGCTGCTACAGCCTGGAAGGAAAGCGCACGTGCATGCCCCCACTCGAGACGAGGCCTGACTCCACTGGGGAGACTCCAGAAGTACCCAAAGATCCATGTCAGCCCCTGAGAGGAATCCTCGGTTCCGGCCCTGACTCCACACAAGGTTTTTGGCCCCGGTATCGACGGGAGAGTAATCCCGAGAGGCCCCCTAGCAACTCGCATGGGGACTGGCCTCTCCTGAGGCCACCAGGGCGGGTCCCTGAGGTCCCCGTCGTAACTCGAGAACACCTGCCGCAACTCGAGAAAATCCAGGAAGTTCTCCCTTCCAGGCGAGATGAGGCCTATTTCCGATGAGGCCTCTGGAGACTAATGACACCAAACCTCTGGAACTTCGAAAGGGTCTTTCACACCCTTGCTGCAACTCAAGAAGTTCACCGCCATACCCGTCTCCACTCGAGAGGAAGCACGATGGTCCCGCCCACATCCAGAGGAGCCCCGTTTCCCCCTCGTAGCTCGAGACGAGGGATCCTTTCCCTGCTTTCAACGGGTAAGAATTCCCGTCGTTCCCGTCGCATCTCAAGAGGAGGCACTCTCAACAGGAAAGGCGAGAGGAACTCCATGGTCGTACCACCATTCCAAGAGTCCCCCAGATGTCTCAGTCCATTCCAGAGGAACCTCTTTGCCCTGCACTGGCTCATCTTTCACGCCGAGGATCGACTCAAAACACGGTGGCACGTGGGACAGCCCTGTGGGAAAGCCTCGAGGGAAAGCCTCGAGGGAAAACCACAGATCCTTTGATCCACGCCACGGGAAGCGTGACATTGCTGCTACAGCCTGGAAGGAAAGCGCACGTGCATGCCCCCACTTGAGACGAGGCCTGACTCCCCTGGGGAGACTCCAGAAGTACCCAAAGATCCATGTCAGCCCCTGAGAGGAATCCTCGGTTCCGGCCCTGACTCCACACAAGCTTTTTGGCCCCGGTATCGACGGGAGAGGAATCCCGAGAGGCCCCCTAGCAACTCGCATGGGGACTGACCTCTCCTGAGGCCACCAGGGCGGGTCCCTGAGGTCCCCGTCGTAACTCGAGAACACCTGCCGCATCTCGAGAAAATCCAGGAAGTTCTCCCTTCCAGGCGAGATGAGGCCTATTTCCGATGAGGCGTCTGGAGACTAATGACACCTAACCTCTGGAACTTCGAAAGGGTCTTTCACACCCTTGCTGCAACTCAAGAAGTTCACCGCCATACCCGTCTCCACTCGAGAGGAAGCACGATGGTCCCGCCCACATCCAGAGGAGCCCCGTTTCCCCCTCGTAGCTCGAGATGAGGGATCCTTTCCCTCCTTTCAACGGGAAAGAATTCCCGGCGTTCCCGTCGCATCTCAAGAGGAGGCACTCTCAACAGGAAAGGCGAGAGGAACTCCATGGTCGTACCACCATTCCAAGAGTCCCCCAGATGTCTCAGTCCATTCCAGAGGAAGCTCTTTGCCCTGCACTGGCTCATCTTTCACGCCGAGGATCGACTCACACCACGGTGGCACGTGGGACAGCCCTGTGGGAAAGCCTCGAGGGAAAGCCTCGAGGGAAAACCTCAGATCCTTTGATCCACGCGACGGGAAGCGTGACATTGCTGCTACAGCCTGGAAGGAAAGCGCACGTGCATGCCCCCACTCGAGACGAGGCCTGACTCCACTGGGGAGACTCCAGAAGTACCCAAAGATCCATGTCAGCCCCTGAGAGGAATCATCGGTTCGGCCCTGACTCCACACAAGGTTTTTGGCCCCGGTATCGACGGGAGAGGAATCCCGAGAGGCCCCCTAGCAACTCGCATGGGGACTGGCCACTCCGGAGGCCACCAGGGCGGGTCCCTGAGGTCCCCGTCGTAACTCGAGAACACCTGCCGCAACTCGAGAAAATCCAGGAAGTTCTCCCTTCCAGGCGAGATGAGGCCTATTTCCGATGAGGCCTCTGGAGACTAATGACACCAAACCTCTGGAACTTCGAAAGGGTCTTTCACACCCTTGCTGCAACTCAAGAAGTTCACCGCCATACCCGTCTCCACTCGAGAGGAAGCACGATGGTCCCGCCCACATCCAGAGGAGCCCCGTTTTCCCCTCGTAGCTCGAGATGAGGGATCCTTTCCCTGGTTTCAACGGGAAAGAATTCCCGGCGTTCCCGTCGCATCTCAAGAGGAGGCACTCTTAACAGGAAAGGCGAGAGGAACTCCATGGTCGTACCACCATTCCAAGAGTCCCCCAGATGTCTCAGTCCATTCCAGAGGAACCTCTTTGCCCTGCACTGGCTCATCTTTCACGCCGAGGATCGACTCACACCACGGTGGCACGTGGGACAGCCCTGTGGGAAAGCCTCGAGGGAAAGCCTCGAGGGAAAACCACAGATCCTTTGATCCACGCGACGGGAAGCGTGACATTGCTGCTACAGCCTGGAAGGAAAGCGCACGTGCATGCCCCCACTCGAGACGAGGTCTGACTCCACTGGGGAGACTCCAGAAGTACCCAAAGATCCATGTCAGCCCCTGAGAGGAATCCTCGGTTCCGGCCCTGACTCCACACAAGGTTTTTGGCCCCGGTATCGACGGGAGAGGAATCCCGAGAGGCCCCCTAGCAACTCGCATGGGGACTGGCCTCTCCGGAGGCCACCAGGGCGGGTCCCTGAGGTCCCCGTCGTAACTCGAGAACACCTGCCGCAACTCGAGAAAATCCAGGAAGTTCTCCCTTCCAGGCGAGATGAGGCCTATTTCCGATGAGGCCTCTGGAGACTAATGACACCAAACCTCTTGAACTTCGAAAGGGTCTTTCACACCCTTGGTGCAACTGAAGAAGTTCACCGCCATACCCGTCTCCACTCGAGAGGAAGCACGATGGTCCCGCCCACATCCAGAGGAGCCCCGTTTTCCCCTCGTAGCTCGAGATGAGGGATCCTTTCCCTGCTTTCAACGGGAAAGAATTCCCGGCGTTCCCGTCGCATCTCAAGAGGAGGCACTCTCAACAGGAAAGGCGAGAGGAACTCCATGGTCGTACCACCATTCCAAGAGTCCCCCAGATGTCTCAGTCCATTCCAGAGGAACCTCTTTGCCCTGCACTGGCTCATCTTTCACGCCGAGGATCGACTCACAACACGGTGGCACGTGGGACAGCCCTGTGGGAAAGCCTCCAGGGAAAGCCTCGAGGGAAAACCACAGATCCTTTGATCCACGCGACGGGAAGCCTGACATTGCTGGAACAGCCTGGAAGGAAAGCGCACATGCATGCCCCCACTCGAGACGAGGCCTGACTCCCCTGGGGAGACTCCAGAAGTACCCAAAGATCCATGTCAGCCCCTGAGAAGAATCCTCGGTTCCGGCCCTGACACCACACAAGCTTTTTGGCCCTGGTATCGACGGGAGAGGAATCCCGTGAGACCCCCTAGCAACTCGCATGGGGACTGGCCTCTCCTGAGGCCACCAGGGCGGGTCCCTGAGGTCCCCGTCGTAACTCGAGAACACCTGCCGCAACTCGAGAAAATCCAGGAAGTTCTCCCTTCCAGGCGAGATGAGGCCTATTTCCGATGAGGCCTCTGGAGACTAATGACACCAAACCTCTGGAACTTCGAAAGGGTCTTTCACACCCTTGCTGCAACTCAAGAAGTTCACCGCCATACCCGTCTCCACTCGAGAGGAAGCACGATGGTCCCGCCCACATCCAGAGGAGCCCCGTTTCCCCCTCGTAGCTTGAGATGAGGGATCCTTTCCCTGGTTTCAACGGGAAAGAATTCCCGGCGTTCCCGTCGCATCTCAAGAGGAGGCACTCTCAACAGGAAAGGCGAGAGGAACTCCATGGTCGTACCACCATTCCAAGAGTCCCCCAGATGTCTCAGTCCATTCCAGAGGAACCTCTTTGCCCTGCACTGGCTCATCTTTCACGCCGAGGATCGACTCACACCACGGTGGCACGTGGGACAGCCCTGTGGGAAAGCCTCGAGGGAAAGCCTCGAGGGAAAACCACAGATCCTTTGATCCACGTGACGGGAAGCGTGACATTGCTGCTACAGCCTGAAAGGAAAGCGCACGTGCATGCCCCTACTCGAGACGAGGCCTGACTCCACTGGGGTGACTCCAGAAGTACCCAAAGATCCATGTCAGCCCCTGAGAGGAATCCTCGGTTCCGGCCCTGACTCCACACAAGGTTTTTGGCCCCGGTATCGACGGGAGAGGAATCCCGAGAGGCCCCCTAGCAACTCGCATGGGGACTGGCCTCTCCTGAGGCCACCAGGACGGGTCCCTGAGGTCCCCGTCGTAACTCGAGAACACCTGCCGCAACTCGAGAAAATCCAGGAATTTCTGCCTTCCAGGCGAGATGAGGCCTATTTCCGATGAGGCGTCTGGAGACTAATGACACCAAACCTCTGGAACATCGAAAGGGTCTTTCACACCCTTGCTGCAACTCAAGAAGTTCACCGCCATACCCGTCTCCACTCGGGAGGAAGCACGATGGTCCCGCCCACATCCAGAGGAGCCCCGTTTCCCCCTCGTAGCTCGAGATGAGGGATCCTTTCCCTGCTTTCAACGGGAAAGTATTCCCGGCGTTCCCGTCGCAACTCAAGAGGAGGCACTCTCAACAGGAAAGGCGAGAGGAACTCCATGGTCGTACCACCATTCCAAGAGTCCCCCAGATGTCTCAGTCCATTCCAGAGGAAGCTCTTTGCCCTGCACTGGCTCATCTTTCACGCCGAGGATCGACTCACACCACGGTGGCACGTGGGACAGCCCTGTGGGAAAGCCTCGAGGGAAAGCCTCGAGGGAAAACCACAGATCCTTTGATCCACGCGACGGGAAGCGTGACATTGCTGCTACAGCCTCAAGGAAAGCGCACGTGCATGCCCCCACTCGAGACGAGGCCTGACTCCCCTGGGGAGACTCCAGAAATACCCAAAGATCCATGTCAGCCCCTGAGAGGAATCCTCGGTTCCGGCCCTGACTCCATACAAGGTTTTTGGCCCCGGTATCGACGGGAGAGGAATCCCGAGAGGCCCCCTAACAACTCGCATGGGGACTGGCCTCTCCTGAGGCCACCAGGGCGGGTTCCTGAGGTCCCCGTCGTAACTCGAGAACACCTGCCGCAACTCGAGAAAATCCAGGAAGTTCTCCCTTCCAGGCGAGATGAGGCCTATTTCCGATGAGGCGTCTGGAGACTAATGACACCTAACCTCTGGAACTTCGAAAGGGTTTTTCACACCCTTGCTGCAACTCAAGAAGTTCACCGCTATACCCGTCTCCACTCGAGAAGAAGCACGATGGTCCCGCCCACATTCAGCGGAGCCCCGTTTCCCCCTCGTAGCTCGAGATGAGGGATCCTTTCCCTGCTTTCAACGGGAAAGAATTCCCGGCGTTCCCGTCGCATCTCAAGAGGAAGCACTCTCAACAGGAAAGGCGAGAGGAACTCCATGGTCGTACCACCATTCCAAGAGTCCCCCAGATGTCTCAGTCCATTCCAGAGGAACCTCTTTGCCCTGCACTGGCTCATTTTTCACGCCGAGAATCGACTCACACCACGGTGTCACGTGGGACAGCCCTGTGGGAAAGCCTCGAGGGAAAGCCTCGAGGGAAAACCGCAGATCCTTTGATCCACGCGACGGGAAGCGTGACATTGCTGCTACAGCCTGGAAAGAAAGTGCACGTGCATGCCCCCACTCGAGACGAGGCCTGACTCCCCTGGGGAGACTCCAGAAGTACCCAAAGATCCATGTCAGCCCCTGAGAGGAATCCTCGGTTCCGGCCCTGACTCCACACAAGGTTTTTGGCCCCGGTATCGACGGGAGAGGAATCCCGAGAGGCCCCCTAGCAACTCGCATGGGGACTGGCCTCTCCTGAGGCCACCAGGGCGGGTCCCTTAGGTCCCTGTCGTAACTCGAGAACACCTGCCGCAACTCGAGAAAATCCAGGAAGTTCTCCCTTCCAGGCGAGATGAGGCCTATTTCCGATGAGGCGTCTGGAGACTAATGACACCTAACCTCTGGAACTTGGAAAGGGTCTTTCACACCCTTGCTGCAACTCAAGAAGTTCACCGCCATACCCGTCTCCACTCGAGAGGAAGCACGATGGTCCCGCCCACATCCAGAGGAGCCCCGTTTCCCCCTCGTAGCTCGAGATGAGGGATCCTTTCCCTGCTTTCAACAGGAAAGAATTCCCGGCGTTCCCGTCGCATCTCAAGAGGAGGCACTCTCAACAGGAAAGGCGAGAGGAACTCCATGGTCGTACCACCATTCCAAGAGTCCCCCAGATGTCTCAGTCCATTCCAGAGGAACCTCTTTGCCCTGCACTGGCTCATCTTTCACGCCGAGGATCGACTCACAACACGGTGGCACGTGGGACAGCCCTGTGGGAAAGCCTCGAGGGAAAACCACAGATCCTTTGATCCACGCGACGGGAAGCGTGACATTGCTGCTACAGCCTGGAAGGAAAGCGCACGTGCATGCCCCCACTTGAGACGAGGCCTGACTCCCCTGGGGAGACTCCAGAAGTACCCAAAGATCCATGTCAGCCCCTGAGAGGAATCCTCGGTTCCGGCCCTGACTCCACACAAGCTTTTTGGCCCCGGTATCGACGGGAGAGGAATCCCGAGAGGCCCCCTAGCAACTCGCATGGGGACTGACCTCTCCTGAGGCCACCAGGGCGGGTCCCTGAGGTCCACGTCGTAACTCGAGAACACCTGCCGCAACTCGAGAAAATCCAGGAAGTTCTCCCTTCCAGGCGAGATGAGGCCTATTTCCGATGAGGCGTCTGGAGACTAATGACACCTAACCTCTGGAACTTCGAAAGGGTCTTTCACACGGTTGCTGCAACTCAGGAAGTTCACCGCCATACCCGTCTCCACTCGAGAGGAAGCACGATGGTCCCGCCCACATCCAGAGGAGCCCCGTTTCCCCCTCGTAGCTCGAGATGAGGGATCCTTTCCCTGGTTTCAACGGGAAAGAATTCCCGGCGTTCCCGTCGCATCTCAAGAGGAGGCACTCTCAACAGGAAAGGCGAGAGGAACTCCATGGTCGTACCACCATTCCAAGAGTCCCCCAGATGTCTCAGTCCATTCCCGAGGAACCTCTTTGCCCTGCACTGGCTCATCTTTCACACCGAGGATCGACTCACACCACGGTGGCACGTGGGACAGCCCTGTGGGAAAGCCTCGAGGGAAAACCACAGATCCTTTGATCCACGCGACGGGAAGCGTGACATTGCTGCTACAGCCTGGTAGGAAAGTGCACGTGCATGCCCCCACTCGAGACGAGGCCTGACTCCCCTGGGGAGACTCCAGAAGTACCCAAAGATCCATGTCAGCCCCTGAGAGGAATCCTCGGTTCCGGCCCTGACTCCACACAAGGTTTTTGGCCCCGGTATCGACGGGAGAGGAATCCCGAGAGGCCCCCTAGCAACTCGCATGGGGACTGGCCTCTCCTGAGGCCACCAGGGCGGGTCCCTGAGGTCCCCGTCGTAACTCGAGAACACCTGCCGCAACTCGAGAAAATCCAGGAAGTTCTCCCTTCCAGGCGAGATGAGGCCTATTTCCGATGAGGCGTCTGGAGACTAATGACACCTAACCTCTGGAACTTCGAAAGGGTCTTTCACACCCTTGCTGCAACTCAAGAAGTTCACCGCCATACCCGTCTCCACTCGAGAGGAAGCACGATGGTCCCGCCCACATCCAGAGGAGCCCCGTTTCCCCCTCGTAGCTCGAGATGAGGGATCCTTTTCCTGCTTTCAACGGGAAAGAATTCCCGGCGTTCCCGTCGCATCTCAAGAGGAGGCACTCTCAACAGGAAAGGCGAGAGGAACTCCATGGTCGTACCACCATTCCAAGAGTCCCCCAGATGTCTCAGTCCATTCCAGAGGAAGCTCTTTGCCCTGCACTGGCTCATCTTTCACGCCGAGGATCGACTCACACCACGGTGGCACGTGGGACAGCCCTGTGGGAAAGCCTCGAGGGAAAGCCTCGAGGGAAAACCACAGATCCTTTGATCCACGCGACGGGAAGCGTGACATTGCTGCTACAGCATGGAAGGAAAGCGCACGTGCATGCCCCCACTCGAGACGAGGTCTGACTCCACTGGGGAGACTCCAGAAGTACCCAAAGATCCATGTCAGCCCCTGAGAGGAATCCTCGGTTCCGGCCCTGACTCCACACAAGGTTTTTGGCCCCGGTATCGACGGGAGAGGAATCCCGAGAGGCCCCCTAGCAACTCGCATGGGGACTGGCCTCTCCGGAGGCCACCAGGGCGGGTCCCTGAGGTCCCCGTCGTAACTCGAGAACACCTGCCGCAACTCGAGAAAATCCAGGAAGTTCTCCCTTCCAGGCGAGATGAGGCCTATTTCCGATGAGGCCTCTGGAGACTAATGACACCAAACCTCTTGAACTTCGAAAGGGTCTTTCACACCCTTGGTGCAACTGAAGAATTTCACCGCCATACCCGTCTCCACTCGAGAGGAAGCACGATGGTCCCGCCCACATCCAGAGGAGCCCCGTTTTCCCCTCGTAGCTCGAGATGAGGGATCCTTTCCCTGCTTTCAACGGGAAAGAATTCCCGGCGTTCCCGTCGCATCTCAAGAGGATGCACTCTCAACAGGAAAGGCGAGAGGAACTCCATGGTCGTACCACCATTCCAAGAGTCCCCCAGATGTCTCAGTCCATTCCAGAGGAACCTCTTTGCCCTGCACTGGCTCATCTTTCACGCCGAGGATCGACTCACAACACGGTGGCACGTGGGACAGCCCTGTGGGAAAGCCTCCAGGGAAAGCCTCGAGGGAAAACCACAGATCCTTTGATCCACGCGACGGGAAGCCTGACATTGCTGGAACAGCCTGGAAGGAAAGCGCACATGCATGCCCCCACTCGAGACGAGGCCTGACTCCCCTGGGGAGACTCCAGAAGTACCCAAAGATCCATGTCAGCCCCTGAGAAGAATCCTCGGTTCCGGCCCTGACACCACACAAGCTTTTTGGCCCTGGTATCGACGGGAGAGGAATCCCGAGAGACCCCCTAGCAACTCGCATGGGGACTGGCCTCTCCTGAGGCCACCAGGGCGGGTCCCTGAGGTCCCCGTCGTAACTCGAGAACACCTGCCGCAACTCGAGAAAATCCAGGAAGTTCTCCCTTCCAGGCGAGATGAGGCCTATTTCCGATGAGGCGTCTGGAGACTAATGACACCTAACCTCTGGAACTTCGAAAGGGTCTTTCACACGGTTGCTGCAACTCAGGAAGTTCACCGCCATACCCGTCTCCACTCGAGAGGAAGCACGATGGTCCCGCCCACATCCAGAGGAGCCCCGTTTCCCCCTCGTAGCTCGAGATGAGGGATCCTTTCCCTGGTTTCAACGGGAAAGAATTCCCGGCGTTCCCGTCGCATCTCAAGAGGAGGCACTCTCAACAGGAAAGGCGAGAGGAACTCCATGGTCGTACCACCATTCCAAGAGTCCCCCAGATGTCTCAGTCCATTCCCGAGGAACCTCTTTGCCCTGCACTGGCTCATCTTTCACACCGAGGATCGACTCACACCACGGTGGCACGTGGGACAGCCCTGTGGGAAAGCCTCGAGGGAAAACCACAGATCCTTTGATCCACGCGACGGGAAGCGTGACATTGCTGCTACAGCCTGGAAGGAAAGCGCACGTGCATGCCCCCACTCGAGACGAGGTCTGACTCCACTGGGGAGACTCCAGAAGTACCCAAAGATCCATGTCAGCCCCTGAGAGGAATCCTCGGTTCCGGCCCTGACTCCACACAAGGTTTTTGGCCCCGGTATCGACGGGAGAGGAATCCCGAGAGGCCCCCTAGCAACTCGCATGGGGACTGGCCTCTCCGGAGGCCACCAGGGCGGGTCCCTGAGGTCCCCGTCGTAACTCGAGAACACCTGCCGCAACTCGAGAAAATCCAGGAAGTTCTCCCTTCCAGGCGAGATGAGGCCTATTTCCGATGAGGCCTCTGGAGACTAATGACACCAAACCTCTTGAACTTCGAAAGGGTCTTTCACACCCTTGGTGCAACTGAAGAAGTTCACCGCCATACCCGTCTCCACTCGAGAGGAAGCACGATGGTCCCGCCCACATCCAGAGGAGCCCCGTTTTCCCCTCGTAGCTCGAGATGAGGGATCCTTTCCCTGCTTTCAACGGGAAAGAATTCCCGGCGTTCCCGTCGCATCTCAAGAGGAGGCACTCTCAACAGGAAAGGCGAGAGGAACTCCATGGTCGTACCACCATTCCAAGAGTCCCCCAGATGTCTCAGTCCATTCCAGAGGAACCTCTTTGCCCTGCACTGGCTCATCTTTCACGCCGAGGATCGACTCACAACACGGTGGCACGTGGGACAGCCCTGTGGGAAAGCCTCCAGGGAAAGCCTCGAGGGAAAACCACAGATCCTTTGATCCACGCGACGGGAAGCCTGACATTGCTGGAACAGCCTGGAAGGAAAGCGCACATGCATGCCCCCACTCGAGACGAGGCCTGACTCCCCTGGGGAGACTCCAGAAGTACCCAAAGATCCATGTCAGCCCCTGAGAAGAATCCTCGGTTCCGGCCCTGACACCACACAAGCTTTTTGGCCCTGGTATCGACGGGAGAGGAATCCCGAGAGACCCCCTAGCAACTCGCATGGGGACTGGCCTCTCCTGAGGCCACCAGGGCGGGTCCCTGAGGTCCCCGTCGTAACTCGAGAACACCTGCCGCAACTCGAGAAAATCCAGGAAGTTCTCCCTTCCAGGCGAGATGAGGCCTATTTCCGATGAGGCGTCTGGAGACTAATGACACCTAACCTCTGGAACTTCGAAAGGGTCTTTCACACCCTTGCTGCAACTCAAGAAGTTCACCGCCATACCCGTCTCCACTCGAGAGGAAGCACGATGGTCCCGCCCACATCCAGAGGAGCCCCGTTTCCCCCTCGTAGCTCGAGATGAGGGATCCTTTCCCTGGTTTCAACGGGAAAGAATTCCCGGCGTTCCCGTCGCATCTCAAGAGGAGGCACTCTCAACAGGAAAGGCGAGAGGAACTCCATGGTCGTACCACCATTCCAAGAGTCCCCCAGATGTCTCAGTCCATTCCCGAGGAACCTCTTTGCCCTGCACTGGCTCATCTTTCACACCGAGGATCGACTCACACCACGGTGGCACGTGGGACAGCCCTGTGGGAAAGCCTCGAGGGAAAACCACAGATCCTTTGATCCACGCGACGGGAAGCGTGACATTGCTGCTACAGCCTGGAAGGAAAGCGCACGTGCATGCCCCCACTCGAGACGAGGTCTGACTCCACTGGGGAGACTCCAGAAGTACCCAAAGATCCATGTCAGCCCCTGAGAGGAATCCTCGGTTCCGGCCCTGACTCCACACAAGGTTTTTGGCCCCGGTATCGACGGGAGAGGAATCCCGAGAGGCCCCCTAGCAACTCGCATGGGGACTGGCCTCTCCGGAGGCCACCAGGGCGGGTCCCTGAGGTCCCCGTCGTAACTCGAGAACACCTGCCGCAACTCGAGAAAATCCAGGAAGTTCTCCCTTCCAGGCGAGATGAGGCCTATTTCCGATGAGGCCTCTGGAGACTAATGACACCAAACCTCTTGAACTTCGAAAGGGTCTTTCACACCCTTGGTGCAACTGAAGAAGTTCACCGCCATACCCGTCTCCACTCGAGAGGAAGCACGATGGTCCCGCCCACATCCAGAGGAGCCCCGTTTTCCCCTCGTAGCTCGAGATGAGGGATCCTTTCCCTGCTTTCAACGGGAAAGAATTCCCGGCGTTCCCGTCGCATCTCAAGAGGAGGCACTCTCAACAGGAAAGGCGAGAGGAACTCCATGGTCGTACCACCATTCCAAGAGTCCCCCAGATGTCTCAGTCCATTCCAGAGGAACCTCTTTGCCCTGCACTGGCTCATCTTTCACGCCGAGGATCGACTCACAACACGGTGGCACGTGGGACAGCCCTGTGGGAAAGCCTCCAGGGAAAGCCTCGAGGGAAAACCACAGATCCTTTGATCCACGCGACGGGAAGCCTGACATTGCTGGAACAGCCTGGAAGGAAAGCGCACATGCATGCCCCCACTCGAGACGAGGCCTGACTCCCCTGGGGAGACTCCAGAAGTACCCAAAGATCCATGTCAGCCCCTGAGAAGAATCCTCGGTTCCGGCCCTGACACCACACAAGCTTTTTGGCCCTGGTATCGACGGGAGAGGAATCCCGAGAGATCCCCTAGCAACTCGCATGGGGACTGGCCTCTCCTGAGGCCACCAGGGCGGGTCCCTGAGGTCCCCGTCGTAACTCGAGAACACCTGCCGCAACTCGAGAAAATCCAGGAAGTTCTCCCTTCCAGGCGAGATGAGGCCTATTTCCGATGAGGCCTCTGGAGACTAATGACACCAAACCTCTGGAACTTCGAAAGGGTCTTTCACACCCTTGCTGCAACTCAAGAAGTTCACCGCCATACCCGTCTCCACTCGAGAGGAAGCACGATGGTCCCGCCCACATCCAGAGGAGCCCCGTTTCCCCCTCGTAGCTTGAGATGAGGGATCCTTTCCCTGGTTTCAACGGGAAAGAATTCCCGGCGTTCCCGTCGCATCTCAAGAGGAGGCACTCTCAACAGGAAAGGCGAGAGGAACTCCATGGTCGTACCACCATTCCAAGAGTCCCCCAGATGTCTCAGTCCATTCCAGAGGAACCTCTTTGCCCTGCACTGGCTCATCTTTCACGCCGAGGATCGACTCACACCACGGTGGCACGTGGGACAGCCCTGTGGGAAAGCCTCGAGGGAAAGCCTCGAGGGAAAACCACAGATCCTTTGATCCACGTGACGGGAAGCGTGACATTGCTGCTACAGCCTGAAAGGAAAGCGCACGTGCATGCCCCTACTCGAGACGAGGCCTGACTCCACTGGGGTGACTCCAGAAGTACCCAAAGATCCATGTCAGCCCCTGAGAGGAATCCTCGGTTCCGGCCCTGACTCCACACAAGGTTTTTGGCCCCGGTATCGACGGGAGAGGAATCCCGAGAGGCCCCCTAGCAACTCGCATGGGGACTGGCCTCTCCTGAGGCCACCAGGACGGGTCCCTGAGGTCCCCGTCGTAACTCGAGAACACCTGCCGCAACTCGAGAAAATCCAGGAATTTCTGCCTTCCAGGCGAGATGAGGCCTATTTCCGATGAGGCGTCTGGAGACTAATGACACCAAACCTCTGGAACATCGAAAGGGTCTTTCACACCCTTGCTGCAACTCAAGAAGTTCACCGCCATACCCGTCTCCACTCGAGAGGAAGCACGATGGTCCCGCCCACATCCAGAGGAGCCCCGTTTCCCCCTCGTAGCTCGAGATGAGGGATCCTTTCCCTGCTTTCAACGGGAAAGTATTCCCGGCGTTCCCGTCGCAACTCAAGAGGAGGCACTCTCAACAGGAAAGGCGAGAGGAACTCCATGGTCGTACCACCATTCCAAGAGTCCCCCAGATGTCTCAGTCCATTCCAGAGGAACCTCTTTGCCCTGCACTGGCTCATCTTTCACGCCGAGGATCGACTCACAACACGGTGGCACGTGGGACAGCCCTGTGGGAAAGCCTCGAGGGAAAGCCTCGAGGGAAAACCACAGATCCTTTGATCCACGCGACGGGAAGCGTGACATTGCTGCTACAGCCTCAAGGAAAGCGCACGTGCATGCCCCCACTCGAGACGAGGCCTGACTCCCCTGGGGAGACTCCAGAAGTACCCAAAGATCCATGTCAGCCCCTGAGAGGAATCCTCGGTTCCGGCCCTGACTCCATACAAGGTTTTTGGCCCCGGTATCGACGGGAGAGGAATCCCGAGAGGCCCCCTAACAACTCGCATGGGGACTGGCCTCTCCTGAGGCCACCAGGGCGGGTTCCTGAGGTCCCCGTCGTAACTCGAGAACACCTGCCGCAACTCGAGAAAATCCAGGAAGTTCTCCCTTCCAGGCGAGATGAGGCCTATTTCCGATGAGGCGTCTGGAGACTAATGACACCTAACCTCTGGAACTTCGAAAGGGTTTTTCACACCCTTGCTGCAACTCAAGAAGTTCACCGCTATACCCGTCTCCACTCGAGAAGAAGCACGATGGTCCCGCCCACATCCAGAGGAGCCCCGTTTCCCCCTCGTAGCTCGAGATGAGGGATCCTTTCCCTGCTTTCAACGGGAAAGAATTCCCGGCGTTCCCGTCGCATCTCAAGAGGAAGCACTCTCAACAGGAAAGGCGAGAGGAACTCCATGGTCGTACCACCATTCCAAGAGTCCCCCAGATGTCTCAGTCCATTCCAGAGGAACCTCTTTGCCCTGCACTGGCTCATTTTTCACGCCGAGAATCGACTCACACCACGGTGTCACGTGGGACAGCCCTGTGGGAAAGCCTCGAGGGAAAGCCTCGAGGGAAAACCGCAGATCCTTTGATCCACGCGACGGGAAGCGTGACATTGCTGCTACAGTCTGGAAAGAAAGTGCACGTGCATGCCCCCACTCGAGACGAGGCCTGACTCCCCTGGGGAGACTCCAGAAGTACCCAAAGATCCATGTCAGCCCCTGAGAGGAATCCTCGGTTCCGGCCCTGACTCCACACAAGGTTTTTGGCCCCGGTATCGACGGGAGAGGAATCCCGAGAGGCCCCCTAGCAACTCGCATGGGGACTGGCCTCTCCTGAGGCCACCAGGGCGGGTCCCTTAGGTCCCCGTCGTAACTCGAGAACACCTGCCGCAACTCGAGAAAATCCAGGAAGTTCTCCCTTCCAGGCGAGATGAGGCCTATTTCCGATGAGGCGTCTGGAGACTAATGACACCTAACCTCTGGAACTTGGAAAGGGTCTTTCACACCCTTGCTGCAACTCAAGAAGTTCACCGCCATACCCGTCTCCACTCGAGAGGAAGCACGATGGTCCCGCCCACATCCAGAGGAGCCCCGTTTCCCCCTCGTAGCTCGAGATGAGGGATCCTTTCCCTGCTTTCAACAGGAAAGAATTCCCGGCGTTCCCGTCGCATCTCAAGAGGAGGCACTCTCAACAGGAAAGGCGAGAGGAACTCCATGGTCGTACCACCATTCCAAGAGTCCCCCAGATGTCTCAGTCCATTCCAGAGGAACCTCTTTGCCCTGCACTGGCTCATCTTTCACGCCGAGGATCGACTCACAACACGGTGGCACGTGGGACAGCCCTGTGGGAAAGCCTCGAGGGAAAGCCTCGAGGGAAAACCACAGATCCTTTGATCCACGCGACGGGAAGCGTGACATTGCTGCTACAGCCTGGAAGGAAAGCGCACGTGCATGCCCCCACTTGAGACGAGGCCTGACTCCCCTGGGGAGACTCCAGAAGTACCCAAAGATCCATGTCAGCCCCTGAGAGGAATCCTCGGTTCCGGCCCTGACTCCACACAAGCTTTTTGGCCCCGGTATCGACGGGAGAGGAATCCCGAGAGGCCCCCTAGCAACTCGCATGGGGACTGACCTCTCCTGAGGCCACCAGGGCGGGTCCCTGAGGTCCACGTCGTAACTCGAGAACACCTGCCGCAACTCGAGAAAATCCAGGAAGTTCTCCCTTCCAGGCGAGATGAGGCCTATTTCCGATGAGGCGTCTGGAGACTAATGACACCTAACCTCTGGAACTTCGAAAGGGACTTTCACACGGTTGCTGCAACTCAGGAAGTTCACCGCCATACCCGTCTCCACTCGAGAGGAAGCACGATGGTCCCGCCCACATCCAGAGGAGCCCCGTTTCCCCCTCGTAGCTCGAGATGAGGGATCCTTTCCCTGGTTTCAACGGGAAAGAATTCCCGGCGTTCCCGTCGCATCTCAAGAGGAGGCACTCTCAACAGGAAAGGCGAGAGGAACTCCATGGTCGTACCACCATTCCAAGAGTCCCCCAGATGTCTCAGTCCATTCCCGAGGAACCTCTTTGCCCTGCACTGGCTCATCTTTCACACCGAGGATCGACTCACACCACGGTGGCACGTGGGACAGCCCTGTGGGAAAGCCTCGAGGGAAAACCACAGATCCTTTGATCCACGCGACGGGAAGCGTGACATTGCTGCTACAGCCTGAAAGGAAAGCGCACGTGCATGCCCCCACTCGAGACGAGGCCTGACTCCACTGGGGAGACTCCAGAAGTACCCAAAGATCCATGTCAGCCCCTGAGAGGAATCCTCGGTTCCGGCCCTGACTCCACACAAGGTTTTTGGCCCCGGTATCGACGGGAGAGGAATCCCGAGAGGCCCCCTATCAACTCGCATGGGGACTGGCCTCTCCGGAGGCCACCAGGGCGGGTCCCTGAGGTCCCCGTCGTAACTCGAGAACACCTGCCGCAACTCGAGAAAATCCAGGAAGTTCTCCCTTCCAGGCGAGATGAGGCCTATTTCCGATGAGGCCTCTGGAGACTAATGACACCAAACCTCTGGAACTTCGAAAGGGTCTTTCACACCCTTGCTGCAACTCAAGAAGTTCACCGCCATACCCGTCTCCACTCGAGAGGAAGCACGATGGTCCCGCCCATATCCAGAGGAGCCCCGTTTTCCCCTCGGTGCTCGAGATGAGGGATCCTTTCCCTGTTTTCAACGAGAAAGAATTCCCGGCGTTCCCGTCGCATCTCAAGAGGAGGCACTCTCAACAGGAAAGGCGAGAGGAACTCCATGGTCGTACCACCATTCCAAGAGTCCCCCAGATGTCTCAGTCCAATCCAGAGGAACCTCTTTGCCCTGCACTGGCTCATCTTTCACGCCGAGGATCGACTCACAAAACGGTGGCACGTGGGACAGCCCTGTGGGAAAGCCTCGAGGGAAAGCCTCGAGGGAAAACCACAGATCCTTTGATCCACGCGACGGGAAGCGTGACATTGCTGCTTCAGGCTGGAAGGAAAGCGCACGTGCATGCCCCCACTCGAGACGAGGCCTGACTCCCGTGGGGAGACTCCAGAAGTACCCAAAGGTCCATGTCAGCCCCTGAGAGGAATCCTCGGTTCCGGCCCTGACTGCACACAAGGTTTTTGGCCCCGGTATCGACGGGAGAGGAATCCCGAGAGGCCCCCTAGCAACTCGCATGGGGACTGGCCTCTCCTGAGGCCACCAGGGCGGGTCCCTGAGGTCCCCGTCGTAACTCGAGAACACCTGCCGCAACTCGAGAAAATCCAGGAAGTTCTCCCTTCCAGGCGAGATGAGGCCTATTTCCGATGAGGCCTCTGGAGACTAATGACACCTAACCTCTGGAACTTCGAAAGGGTCTTTCACACCCTTGCTGCAACTCAAGAAGTTCACCGCCATACCCGTCTCCACTCGAGAGGAAGCACGATGGTCCCGCCCACATCCAGAGGAGCCCCGTTTCCCCCTCGTAGCTCGAGATGAGGGATCCTTTCCCTGCTTTCAACGGGAAAGTATTCCCGGCGTTCCCGTCGCATCTCAAGAGGAGGAACTCTCAACAGGAAAGGCGAGAGGAACTCCATGGTCGTACCACCATTCCAAGAGTCCCCCAGATGTCTCAGTCCATTCCAGAGGAACCTCTTTGCCCTGCACTGGCTCATCTTTCAAGCCGAGGATCGACTCACAACACGGTGGCACGTGGGACAGCCCTGTGGGAAAGCCTCGAGGGAAAGCCTCGAGGGAAAACCACAGATCCTTTGATCCACGCGACGGGAAGCGTGACATTGCTGCTACAGCCTGGAAGGAAAGCGCACGTGCATGCCCCCACTCGAGACGAGGCCTGACTCCCCTGGGGAGACTCCAGAAGTACCCAAAGATCCATGTCAGCCCCTGAGAGGAATCCTCGGTTCCGGCCCTGACTCCATACAAGGTTTTTGGCCCCGGTATCGACGGGAGAGGAATCCCGAGAGGCCCCCTAACAACTCGCATGGGGACTGGCCTCTCCTGAGGCCACCAGGGCGGGTCCCTGAGGTCCCCGTCGTAACTCGAGAACACCTGCCGCAACTCGAGAAAATCCAGGAAGTTCTCCCTTCCAGGCGAGATGAGGCCTATTTCCGATGAGGCGTCTGGAGACTAATGACACCTAACCTCTGGAACTTCGAAAGGGTCTTTCACACCCTTGCTGCAACTCAAGAAGTTCACCGCCATACCCGTCTCCACTCGAGAGGAAGCACGATGGTCCCGCCCACATCCAGAGGAGCCCCGTTTCCCCCTCGTAGCTCGAGATGAGGGATCCTTTCCCTGCTTTCAACGGGAAAGAATTCCCGGCGTTCCCGTCGCATCTCAAGAGGAGGCACTCTCAACAGGAAAGGCGAGAGGAACTCCATGGTCGTACCACCATTCCAAGAGTCCCCCAGATGACTCAGTCTATTCCAGAGGAACCTCTTTGCCCTGCACTGGCCCATTTTTCACGCCGAGAATCGACTCACACCACGGTGTCACGTGGGACAGCCCTGTGGGAAAGCCTCGAGGGAAAGCCTCGAGGGAAAACCGCAGATCCTTTGATCCACGCGACGGGAAGCGTGACATTGCTGCTACAGCCTGGAAGGAAAGCGCACGTGCATGCCCCCACTCGAGACGAGGCCTGACTCCCCTGGGGAGACTCCAGAAGTACCCAAAGATCCATGTCAGCCTCTGAGAGGAATCCTAGGTTCCGGCCCTGACTCCACACAAGGTTTTTGGCCCCGGTATCAACGGGAGAGGAATCCCGAGAGGCCCCCTAGCAACTCGCCTAGGGACTGGCCTCTTCTGAGGCCACCAGGGCGGGTCCCTGAGGTCCCCGTCGTAACTCGAGAACACCTGCCGCAACTCGAGAAAATCCAGGAAGTTCTCCCTTCCAGGCGAGATGAGGCCTATTTCCGATGAGGCCTCTGGAGACTAATGACACCTAACCTCTGGAACTTCGAAAGGGTCTTTCACACCCTTGCTGCAACTCAAGAAGTTCACCGCCATACCCGTCTCCACTAGAGAGGAAGCACGATGGTCCCGCCCACATCCAGAGGAGCCCCGTTTCCCCCTCGTAGCTCGAGATGAGGGATCCTTTCCCTGCTTTCAACGGGAAAGAATTCCCGGCGTTCCCGTCGCAACTCAAGAGGAGGCACTCTCCACAGGAAAGGCGAGAGGAACTCCATGGTCGTACCACCATTCCAAGAGTCCCCCAGATGTCTCAGTCCATTCCAGAGGAACCTCTTTGCCCTGCACTGGCTCATCTTTCACGCCGAGGATCGACTCACACCACGGTGGCACGTGGGACACCCCTGTGGGAAAGCCTCGAGGGAAAACCACAGATCCTTTGATCCACGCGACGGGAAGCGTGACATTGCTGCTACAGCCTGGAAGGAAAGCGCACGTTCATGCCCCCACTTGAGACGAGGCCTGACTCCCCTGGGGAGACTCCAGAAGTACCCAAAGATCCATGTCAGCCCCTGAGAGGAATCCTCGGTTCCGGCCCTGACTCCACACAAGCTTTTTGGCCCCGGTATCGACGGGAGAGGAATCCCGAGAGGCCCCCTAGCAACTCGCATGGGGACTGACCTCTCCTGAGGCCACCAGGGCGGGTCCCTGAGGTCCCCGTCGTAACTCGAGAACACCTGCCGCAACTCGAGAAAATCCAGGAAGTTCTCCCTTCCAGGCGAGATGAGGCCTATTTCCGATGAGGCGTCTGGAGACTAATGACACCTAACCTCTGGAACTTCGAAAGGGTCTTTCACACCCTTGCTGCAACTCAAGAAGTTCACCGCCATACCCGTCTCCACTAGAGAGGAAGCACGATGGTCCCGCCCACATCCAGAGGAGCCCCGTTTCCCCCTCGTAGCTCGAGATGAGGGATCCTTTCCCTGCTTTCAACGGGAAAGAATTCCCGGCGTTCCCGTCGCATCTCAAGAGGAGGCACTCTCAACAGGAAAGGTGAGAGGAACTCCATGGTCGTACCACCATTCCAAGAGTCCCCCAGATGTCTCAGTCCATTCCAGAGGAACCTCTTTGCCCTGCACTGGCTCATCTTTCACGCCGAGGATCGACTCACACCACGGTGGCACGTGGGACAGCCCTGGGGGAAAGCCTCGAGGGAAAACCACAGATCCTTTGATCCACGCGACGGGAAGCGTGACATTGCTGCTACAGCCTGGAAGGAAAGTGCACGTGCATGCCCCCACTCGAGACGAGGCCTGACTCCCCTGGGGAGACTCCAGAAGTACCCAAAGATCCATGTCAGCCCCTGAGAGGAATCCTCGGTTCCGGCCCTGACTCCACACAAGGTTTTTGGCCCCGGTATCGACGGGAAAGGAATCCCGAGAGGCCCCCTAGCAACTCGCATGGGGACTGGCCTCTCCTGAGGCCACCAGGGCCGGTCCCTGAGGTCCCCGTCGTAACTCGAGAACACCTGCCGCAACTCGAGAAAATCCAGGAAGTTCTCCCTTCCAGGCGAGATGAGGCCTATTTCCGATGAGGCCTCTGGAGACTAATGACACCTAACCTCTGGAACTTCGAAAGGGTCTTTCACACCCTTGCTGCAACTCAAGAAGTTCACCGCCATACCCGTCTCCACTCGAGAGGAAGCACGATGGTCCCGCCCATATCCAGAGGAGCCCCGTTTTCCCCTCGGTGCTCGAGATGAGGGATCCTTTCCCTGTTTTCAACGAGAAAGAATTCCCGGCGTTCCCGTCGCATCTCAAGAGGAGGCACTCTCAACAGGAAAGGCGAGAGGAACTCCATGGTCGTACCACCATTCCAAGAGTCCCCCAGATGTCTCAGTCCAATCCAGAGGAACCTCTTTGCCCTGCACTGGCTCATCTTTCACGCCGAGGATCGACTCACAAAACGGTGGCACGTGGGACAGCCCTGTGGGAAAGCCTCGAGGGAATGCCTCGAGGGAAAACCACAGATCCTTTGATCCACGCGACGGGAAGCGTGACATTGCTGCTTCAGGCTGGAAGGAAAGCGCACGTGCATGCCCCCACTCGAGACGAGGCCTGACTCCCGTGGGGAGACTCCAGAAGTACCCAAAGGTCCATGTCAGCCCCTGAGAGGAATCCTCGGTTCCGGCCCTGACTGCACACAAGGTTTTTGGCCCCGGTATCGACGGGAGAGGAATCCCGAGAGGCCCCCTAGCAACTCGCATGGGGACTGGCCTCTCCTGAGGCCACCAGGGCGGGTCCCTGAGGTCCCCGTCGTAACTCGAGAACACCTGCCGCAACTCGAGAAAATCCAGGAAGTTCTCCCTTCCAGGCGAGATGAGGCCTATTTCCGATGAGGCCTCTGGAGACTAATGACACCTAACCTCTGGAACTTCGAAAGGGTCTTTCACACCCTTGCTGCAACTCAAGAAGTTCACCGCCATACCCGTCTCCACTCGAGAGGAAGCACGATGGTCCCGCCCACATCCAGAGGAGCCCCGTTTCCCCCTCGTAGCTCGAGATGAGGGATCCTTTCCCTGCTTTCAACGGGAAAGTATTCCCGGCGTTCCCGTCGCATCTCAAGAGGAGGCACTCTCAACAGGAAAGGCGAGAGGAACTCCATGGTCGTACCACCATTCCAAGAGTCCCCCAGATGTCTCAGTCCATTCCAGAGGAACCTCTTTGCCCTGCACTGGCTCATCTTTCAAGCCGAGGATCGACTCACAACACGGTGGCACGTGGGACAGCCCTGTGGGAAAGCCTCGAGGGAAAGCCTCGAGGGAAAACCACAGATCCTTTGATCCACGCGACGGGAAGCGTGACATTGCTGCTACAGCCTGGAAGGAAAGCGCACGTGCATGCCCCCACTCGAGACGAGGCCTGACTCCCCTGGGGAGACTCCAGAAGTACCCAAAGATCCATGTCAGCCCCTGAGAGGAATCCTCGGTTCCGGCCCTGACTCCATACAAGGTTTTTGGCCCCGGTATCGACGGGAGAGGAATCCCGAGAGGCCCCCTAACAACTCGCATGGGGACTGGCCTCTCCTGAGGCCACCAGGGCGGGTCCCTGAGGTCCCCGTCGTAACTCGAGAACACCTGCCGCAACTCGAGAAAATCCAGGAAGTTCTCCCTTCCAGGCGAGATGAGGCCTATTTCCGATGAGGCGTCTGGAGACTAATGACACCTAACCTCTGGAACTTCGAAAGGGTCTTTCACACCCTTGCTGCAACTCAAGAAGTTCACCGCCATACCCGTCTCCACTCGAGAGGAAGCACGATGGTCCCGCCCACATCCAGAGGAGCCCCGTTTCCCCCTCGTAGCTCGAGATGAGGGATCCTTTCCCTGCTTTCAACGGGAAAGAATTCCCGGCGTTCCCGTCGCATCTCAAGAGGAGGCACTCTCAACAGGAAAGGCGAGAGGAACTCCATGGTCATACCACCATTCCAAGAGTCCCCCAGATGACTCAGTCTATTCCAGAGGAACCTCTTTGCCCTGCACTGGCCCATTTTTCACGCCGAGAATCGACTCACACCACGGTGTCACGTGGGACAGCCCTGTGGGAAAGCCTCGAGGGAAAGCCTCGAGGGAAAACCGCAGATCCTTTGATCCACGCGACGGGAAGCGTGACATTGCTGCTACAGCCTGGAAGGAAAGCGCACGTGCATGCCCCCACTCGAGACGAGGCCTGACTCCCCTGGGGAGACTCCAGAAGTACCCAAAGATCCATGTCAGCCCCTGAGAGGAATCCTAGGTTCCGGCCCTGACTCCACACAAGGTTTTTGGCCCCGGTATCAACGGGAGAGGAATCCCGAGAGGCCCCCTAGCAACTCGCCTAGGGACTGGTCTCTTCTGAGGCCACCAGGGCGGGTCCCTGAGGTCCCCGTCGTAACTCGAGAACACCTGCCGCAACTCGAGAAAATCCAGGAAGTTCTCCCTTCCAGGCGAGATGAGGCCTATTTCCGATGAGGCCTCTGGAGACTAATGACACCTAACCTCTGGAACTTCGAAAGGGTCTTTCACACCCTTGCTGCAACTCAAGAAGTTCACCGCCATACCCGTCTCCACTAGAGAGGAAGCACGATGGTCCCGCCCACATCCAGAGGAGCCCCGTTTCCCCCTCGTAGCTCGAGATGAGGGATCCTTTCCCTGCTTTCAACGGGAAAGAATTCCCGGCGTTCCCGTCGCAACTCAAGAGGAGGCACTCTCCACAGGAAAGGCGAGAGGAACTCCATGGTCGTACCACCATTCCAAGAGTCCCCCAGATGTCTCAGTCCATTCCAGAGGAACCTCTTTGCCCTGCACTGGCTCATCTTTCACGCCGAGGATCGACTCACACCACGGTGGCACGTGGGACAGCCCTGTGGGAAAGCCTCGAGGGAAAACCACAGATCCTTTGATCCACGCGACGGGAAGCGTGACATTGCTGCTACAGCCTGGAAGGAAAGCGCACGTTCATGCCCCCACTTGAGACGAGGCCTGACTCCCCTGGGGAGACTCCAGAAGTACCCAAAGATCCATGTCAGCCCCTGAGAGGAATCCTCGGTTCCGGCCCTGACTCCACACAAGCTTTTTGGCCCCGGTATCGACGGGAGAGGAATCCCGAGAGGCCCCCTAGCAACTCGCATGGGGACTGACCTCTCCTGAGGCCACCAGGGCGGGTCCCTGAGGTCCCCGTCGTAACTCGAGAACACCTGCCGCAACTCGAGAAAATCCAGGAAGTTCTCCCTTCCAGGCGAGATGAGGCCTATTTCCGATGAGGCGTCTGGAGACTAATGACACCTAACCTCTGGAACTTCGAAAGGGTCTTTCACACCCTTGCTGCAACTCAAGAAGTTCACCGCCATACCCGTCTCCACTAGAGAGGAAGCACGATGGTCCCGCCCACATCCAGAGGAGCCCCGTTTCCCCCTCGTAGCTCGAGATGAGGGATCCTTTCCCTGCTTTCAACGGGAAAGAATTCCCGGCGTTCCCGTCGCATCTCAAGAGGAGGCACTCTCAACAGGAAAGGTGAGAGGAACTCCATGGTCGTACCACCATTCCAAGAGTCCCCCAGATGTCTCAGTCCATTCCAGAGGAACCTCTTTGCCCTGCACTGGCTCATCTTTCACGCCGAGGATCGACTCACACCACGGTGGCACGTGGGACAGCCCTGTGGGAAAGCCTCGAGGGAAAACCACAGATCCTTTGATCCACGCGACGGGAAGCGTGACATTGCTGCTACAGCCTGGAAGGAAAGTGCACGTGCATGCCCCCACTCGAGACGAGGCCTGACTCCCCTGGGGAGACTCCAGAAGTACCCAAAGATCCATGTCAGCCCCTGAGAGGAATCCTCGGTTCCGGCCCTGACTCCACACAAGGTTTTTGGCCCCGGTATCGACGGGAAAGGAATCCCGAGAGGCCCCCTAGCAACTCGCATGGGGACTGGCCTCTCCTGAGGCCACCAGGGCCGGTCCCTGAGGTCCCCGTCGTAACTCGAGAACACCTGCCGCAACTCGAGAAAATCCAGGAAGTTCTCCCTTCCAGGCGAGATGAGGCCTATTTCCGATGAGGCGTCTAGAGACTAATGACACCTAACCTCTGGAACTTCGAAAGGGTCTTTCACACCCTTGCTGCAACTCAAGAAGTTCACCGCCATACCCGTCTCCACTCGAGAGGAAGCACGATGGTCCCGCCCACATCCAGAGGAGCCCCGTTTCCCCCTCGTAGCTCGAGATGAGGGATCCTTTTCCTGCTTTCAACGGGAAAGAATTCCCGGCGTTCCCGTCCCATCTCAAGAGGAGGCACTCTCAACAGGAAAGGCGAGAGGAACTCCATGGTCGTACCACCATTCCAAGAGTCCCCCAGATGTCTCAGTCCATTCCCGAGGAAGCTCTTTGCCCTGCACTGGCTCATCTTTCACGCCGAGGATCGACTCACACCACGGTGGCACGTGGGACAGCCCTGTGGGAAAGCCTCGAGGGAAAGCCTCGAGGGAAAACCACAGATCCTTTGATCCACGCGACGGGAAGCGTGACATTGCTGCTACAGCCTGGAAGGAAAGCGCACGTGCATGCCCCCACTCGAGACGAGGCCTGACTCCACTGGGGAGACTCCAGAAGTACCCAAAGATCCATGTCAGCCCCTGAGAGGAATCCTCGGTTCCGGCCCTGACTCCACACAAGCTTTTTGGCCCCGGTATCGACGGGAGATGAATCCCGAGAGGCCCCCTAGCAACTCGCATGGGGACTGGCCTCTCCGGAGGCCACCAGGGCGGGTCCCTGAGGTCCCCGTCGTAACTCGAGAACACCTGCCGCAACTCGAGAAAATCCAGGAAGTTCTCCCTTCCAGGCGAGATGAGGCCTATTTCCGATGAGGTCTCTGGAGACTAATGACACCAAACCTCTGGAACTTCGAAAGGGTCTTTCACACCCTTGCTGCAACTCAAGAAGTTCACCGCCATACCCGTCTCCACTCGAGAGGAAGCACGATGGTCCCGCCCACATCCAGAGGAGCCCCGTTTTCACCTCGGTGCTCGAGATGAGGGATCCTTTCCCTGGTTTCAACGAGAAAGAATTCCCGGCGTTCCCGTCGCATCTCAAGAGGAGGCACTCTCAACAGGAAAGGCGAGAGGATCTCCATGGTCGTACCACCATTCCATGAGTCCCCCAGATGTCTCAGTCCATTCCAGAGGAACCTCTTTGCCCTGCACTGGCTCATCTTTCACGCCGAGGATCGACTCACAAAACGGTGGCACGTGGGACAGCCCTGTGGGAAAGCCTCGAGGGAAAGCCTCGAGGGAAAACCACAGATCCTTTGATCCACGCGACGGGAAGCGTGACATTGCTGCTACAGCCTGGAAGGAAAGTGCACGTGCATGCCCCCACACGAGATGAGGCCTGTCTCCCCTGGCGAGACTCCAGAAGTACCCAAAGATCCATATCAGTCCCTGAGAGGAATCCTCGGTTCCAGCCCTGTCTCCACACAAGGTTTTTGGCCCCGGTATCGAAGGGAGAGGAATCCCGAGGGGCCCCCTAGCAACACGCATAGGGACTGGCCTCTCTTGAGGCCAACAGGGCGGGTCCCTGAGGTCCCCGTCGTAACTCGAGAACACCTGCCGCAACTCGAGAAAATCAAGGAAGTTCTCCCTTCCAGGCGAGATGAGGCCTATTTCCGATGAGGCGTCTGGAGACTAATGACACCTAACCTCTGGAACTTCGAAAGGGTCTTTCACACCCTTGCTGCAACTCAAGAAGTTCACCGCCATACCCGTCTCCACTCGAGAGAAAGCACGATGGTCCCGCCCACATCCAGAGGAGCCCCGTTTCCCCCTCGTAGCTCGAGATGAGGGATCCTTTCCCTGCTTTCAACGGGAAAATATTCCCGGCGTTCCCGTCGCATCTCAAGAGGAGGCACTCTCAACAGGAAAGGCGAGAGGAACTCCATGGTCGTACCACCATTCCAAGAGTCCCCCAGATGTCTCAGTCCATTCCAGAGGAACCTCTTTGCCCTGCACTGGCTCATCTTTCACGCCGAGGATCGACTCACACCACGGTGGCACGTGGGACAGCCCTGTGGGAAAGCCTCGAGGGAAAACCACAGATCATTTGATCCACGCGACAGGTAGCGTGACTTTGCTGCTACAGCCTGGAAGGAAAGTGCACGTGCATGCCCCCACTCGAGACGAGGCCTGACTCCCCTGGGGAGACTCCAGAAGTACCCAAAGATCCATGTCAGCCCCTGAGAGGAATCCTCGGTTCCGGCCCTGACTCCACACAAGGTTTTTGGCCCCGGTATCGACGGGAGAGGAATCCCGAGAGGCCCCCTAGCAACTCGCATAGGGACTGGCCTCTCCTGAGGCCACCAGGGCGGGTCCCTGAGGTCCCCGTCGTAACTCGAGAACACCTGCCGCAACTCGAGAAAATCCAGGAAGTTCTCCCTTCCAGGCGAGATGAGGCCTATTTCCGATGAGGCGTCTGGAGACTAATGACACCTTACCTCTGGAACTTCGAAAGGGTCTTTCACAGCCTTGCTGCAACTCAAGAAGTTCACCACCATACCCTGCCAGAAACCAGTGTGAGGAATCCCGCCCGTGACAAGGTCATGAGGAAGGAAGCTGACATACGCAAGGCGTGCTCAGACTTCAGGGACCCCTCTGGATATTCCTAAGCATGTACCCCAGCAAAAATCTGCTGGCTTTTGTGCTCTGCTTTTCCACTTTTCTGATATTCTCTGGAAAAAAGTCAATTCAGGGTTTTAGTCTTCTGCATTTGAAAGGGATGTTTCAGTTAAACCCCTCTGATAGCTCTCTAGTCTGCCTAACAGGTTCCCCAGACCTCTTACAGCTTGTGATTTGCTTACAGCCCCCCAACCGCGAGAGGCACAAAGCTTACAGCTTGTGAATTGCTTACAGCCCCCCAACCGCGGGAGGCACAAAGCTTAAAAGCATCTTAAAGATACAGAGCCTTTTCTAAAGAGTTAAAAATTATATTGGTTGAGGGTTTTCACTGTTGACTCAAGGATTGCTGCCAGACCTCCTTATTCTTTATCTTTTAGGCACCTGGAAGGATGTTAATGTAAGCAGGATGTAGAAAAAGATACATAGTAGTTTTGATGTTAGCAACACTAGACTTTTGAGTTAATTGCTTCTCTTTTGCTATAAATCACTGCACTCCCTCTACTTGTTATAAGTTGCTGTATCCTTGCTGTCTAAGAATGTAACTTTCTTTAGTGCTTTCCGAGAGTGGCACCAGACCTTGGGAAGATCAACACAAATAAGTCTTGTGGTTGACAAACCCTTATCAGAAAAAAGGCTGTAAAATGTTAATTGGCCCTTTTGGTTGGAAGATGATGTAAATTACCTAAGACTTGTGTATACAATTAGGTATGCAGAGAGAAAAGCCTGGTTTTGATAAGAGTCTGGACTGCTAACGCTGCATAACTTTGTGTTACCCATTGATCTCCATGTTTTATCAAAAGTATAAACGGCCTTCTGAACAATAAAGGACGGGACCAGATTCTCAGACCAGTTTCTCGGACTAGTCTCGGCCTGGTTTCTTGGGAATCTGGCTCCCCCCCTGTCTCTCTCTCTCTCTCTTTTTCTCTCCCTTTTCTTCCCTCTGCTCTTTACTTTAATTTCAGGCTGAATTTCCATCTGGGGCGCGGAGGCTCGCCAGGTCTACTTATTTGCCCTGGTTATTAAGATCCGCGAGAAAGGGAGCTTAAGGCGAGGCACCCTTAGATATTCAAGCGGGCACCGGTGGCCCAACGTAGATGGTGCAAATTCCTTGTCTGGAATTTTATTGGTCTTCCACGTAAACCAAGCTATTCAGCCCTCTTTCTCCACTTAATCTTCCTACTGCACTACAGTTTCTTAATCTAATCTTATATTAATAAATAAACAAGTCTTTCCACGCCAACGCCGTCCACCCTTCGAATTCCCTGGATCCACCGGGGCTGGACCCCGGCAATACCCGTCTCCACTAGAGAGGAAGCACGATGGTCCCGCCCACATCCAGAGGAGCCCCGTTTCCCCCTCGTAGCTCGAGATGAGGGATCCTCTCCCTGCTTTCAACGGGAAAGAATTCCCGGCGTTCCCGTCGCATCTCAAGAGGAGGCACTCTCAACAGGAAAGGCGAGAGGAACTCCATGGTCGTACCACCATTCCAAGAGTCCCCCAGATGTCTCAGTCCATTCCAGAGGAACCTCTTTGCCCTGCACTGGCTCATCTTTCATGCCGAGGATCGACTCACACCACGGTGGCACGTGGGACAGCCCTGTGGGAAAGCCTCGAGGGAAAGCCTCGAGGGAAAAACACAGATCCTTTGATCCACGCGACGGGAAGCGTGACATTGCTGCTACAGCCTGGAAGGAAAGCGCACGTGCATGCCCCCACTCGAGACGAGGCCTGACTCCCCTGGGGAGACTCCAGAAGTACCCAAAGATCCATGTCAGCCCCTGAGAGGAATCCTCGGTTCCAGCCCTGACTCCACACAAGGTTTTTGGCCCCGGTATCAACGGGAGAGGAATCCCGAGAGGCCCCCTAGCAACTCGCCTAGGGACTGGCCTCTCCTGAGGCCACCAGGGCGGGTCCCTGAGGTCCCCGTCGTAACTCGAGAACACCTGCCGCAACTCGAGAAAATCCAGGAAGTTCTCCCTTCCAGGCGAGATGAGGCCTATTTCCGATGAGGCGTCTGGAGACTAATGACACCTAACCTCTGGAACTTCGAAAGGGTCTTTCACACCCTTGCTGCAACTCAAGAAGTTCACCGCCATACCCGTCTCCACTCGAGAGGAAGCACGATGGTCCTGCCCACATCCAGAGGAGCCCCGTTTCCCCCTCGTAGCTCGAGATGAGGGATCCTTTCCCTGCTTTCAACGGGAAAGAATTCCCGGCGTTCCCGTCGCATCTCAAGAGGAGGCACTCTCAACAGGAAAGGCGAGAGGAACTCCATGGTCGTACCACCATTCCAAGAGTCCCCCAGATGTCTCAGTCCATTCCAGAGGAACCTCTGTGCCCTGCACTGGCTCATCTTTCACGCCGAGGATCGACTCACACCACGGTGGAACGTGGGACAGCCCTGTGGGAAAGCCTCGAGGGAAAACCACAGATCCTTTGATCCACGCGACGGGAAGCGTGACATTGCTGCTACAGCCTGGAAAGAAAACGCACGTGCATGCCCCCACTCGAGACGAGGCCTGAATCCCCTGCGGAGACTCCAGAAGTACCCAAAGATCCATGTCAGCCCCTGAGAGGAATCCTCGTTTCCGGCCCTGACTCCACACAAGGTTTTTGGCCCCGGTATCGACGGGAGAGGAATCCCGCGAGGCCCCCTAGCAACTCGCATGTGGACTGGCCTCTCCTGAGGCCACCAGGGCGGGTCCCTGAGGTCCCCGTCGTAACTCGAGAACACCTGCCGCAACTCGAGAAAATCCAGGAAGTTCTCCCTTCCAGGCGAGATGAGGCCTATTTCCGATGAGGCGTCTGGAGACTAATGACACCTAACCTCTGGAACTTCGAAAGGGTCTTTCACACCCTTGCTGCAACTCAAGAAGTTCACTTCCATACCCGTCTCCACTCGAGAGGAAGCAGGATGGTCCCGCCCACATCCAGAGGAGCCCCGTTTCCCCCTCGTAGCTCGAGATGAGGGATCCTTTGCCTGCTTTCAACGGGAAAGAATTCCCGGCGTTCCCGTCGCATCTCAAGAGGAGGCACTCTCAACAGGAAAGGCGAGAGGAACTCCATGGTCGTACCACCATTCCAAGAGTCCCCCAGATGTCTCAGTCCATTCCAGAGGAAGCTCTTTGCCCTGCACTGGCTCATCTTTCCCGCCGAGGATCGACTCACACCACGGTGGCACGTGGGACAGCCCTGTGGGAAAGCCTCGAGGGAAAGCCTCGAGGGAAAACCACAGATCCTATGATCCACGCGACGGGAAGCGTGACATTGCTGCTACAGCCTGGAAGGAAAGCGCACGTGCATGCCCCCACTCGAGACGAGGCCTGACTCCCCTGGGGAGACTCCAGAAGTACCCAAAGATCCATGTCAGCCCCTGAGAGGAATCCTCGGTTCCGGCCCTGACTCCACACAAGGTTTTTGGCCCCGGTATCGACGGGAGAGGAATCCCGAGAGGCCCCCTAGCACATCGCATGGGGACTGGCCTCTCCTGAGGCCACCAGGGCCGGTCCCTGAGGTCCCCGTCGTAACTCGAGAACACCTGCCGCAACTCGAGAAAATCCAGGAAGTTCTCCCTTCCAGGCGAGATGAGGCCTATTTCCGATGAGGCGTCTGGAGACTAATGACACCTAACCTCTGGAACTTCGAAAGGGACTTTCACACGGTTGCTGCAACTCAGGAAGTTCACCGCCATACCCGTCTCCACTCGAGAGGAAGCACGATGGTCCCGCCCACATCCAGAGGAGCCCCGTTTCCCCCTCGTAGCTCGAGATGAGGGATCCTTTCCCTGGTTTCAACGGGAAAGAATTCCCGGCGTTCCCGTCGCATCTCAAGAGGAGGAACTCTCAACAGGAAAGGCGAGAGGAACTCCATGGTCGTACCACCATTCCAAGAGTCCCCCAGATGTCTCAGTCCATTCCCGAGGAACCTCTTTGCCCTGCACTGGCTCATCTTTCACACCGAGGATCGACTCACACCACGGTGGCACGTGGGACAGCCCTGTGGGAAAGCCTCGAGGGAAAACCACAGATCCTTTGATCCACGCGACGGGAAGCGTGACATTGCTGCTACAGCCTGGTAGGAAAGTGCACGTGCATGCCCCCACTCGAGACGAGGCCTGACTCCCCTGGGGAGACTCCAGAAGTACCCAAAGATCCATGTCAGCCCCTGAGAGGAATCCTCGGTTCCGGCCCTGACTCCACACAAGGTTTTTGGCCCCGGTATTGACGGGAGAGGAATCCCGAGAGGCCCCCTAGCAACTCGCATGGGGACTGGCCTCTCCTGAGGCCACCAGGGCGGGTCCCTGAGGTCCCCGTCGTAACTCGAGAACACCTGCCGCAACTCGAGAAAATCCAGGAAGTTCTCCCTTCCAGGCGAGATGAGGCCTATTTCCGATGAGGCGTCTGGAGACTAATGACACCTAACCTCTGGAACTTCGAAAGGGTCTTTCACACCCTTGCTGCAACTCAAGAAGTTCACCGCCATACCCGTCTCCACTCGAGAAGAAGCACGATGGTCCCGCCCACATCCAGAGGAGCCCCGTTTCCCCCTCGTAGCTCGAGATGAGGGATCCTTTTCCTGCTTTCAACGGGAAAGAATTCCCGGCGTTCCCGTCGCATCTCAAGAGGAGGCACTCTCAACAGGAAAGGCGAGAGGAACTCCATGGTCGTACCACCATTCCAAGAGTCCCCCAGATGTCTCAGTCCATTCCAGAGGAAGCTCTTTGCCCTGCACTGGCTCATCTTTCACGCCGAGGATCGACTCACACCACGGTGGCACGTGGGACAGCCCTGTGGGAAAGCCTTGAGGGAAAGCCTCGAGGGAAAACCACAGATCCTTTGATCCACGCGACGGGAAGCGTGACATTGCTGCTACAGCCTGAAAGGAAAGCGCACGTGCATGCCCCCACTCGAGACGAGGCCTGACTCCACTGGGGAGACTCCAGAAGTACCCAAAGATCCATGTCAGCCCCTGAGAGGAATCCTCGGTTCCGGCCCTGACTCCACACAAGGTTTTTGGCCCCGGTATCGACGGGAGAGGAATCCCGAGAGGCCCCCTATCAACTCGCATGGGGACTGGCCTCTCCGGAGGCCACCAGGGCGGGTCCCTGAGGTCCCCGTCGTAACTCGAGAACACCTGCCGCAACTCGAGAAAATCCAGGAAGTTCTCCCTTCCAGGCGAGATGAGGCCTATTTCCGATGAGGCCTCTGGAGACTAATGACACCAAACCTCTGGAACTTCGAAAGGGTCTTTCACACCCTTGCTGCAACTCAAGAAGTTCACCGCCATACCCGTCTCCACTCGAGAGGAAGCACGATGGTCCCGCCCATATCCAGAGGAGCCCCGTTTTCCCCTCGGTGCTCGAGATGAGGGATCCTTTCCCTGTTTTCAACGAGAAAGAATTCCCGGCGTTCCCGTCGCATCTCAAGAGGAGGCACTCTCAACAGGAAAGGCGAGAGGAACTCCATGGTCGTACCACCATTCCAAGAGTCCCCCAGATGTCTCAGTCCAATCCAGAGGAACCTCTTTGCCCTGCACTGGCTCATCTTTCACGCCGAGGATCGACTCACAAAACGGTGGCACGTGGGACAGCCCTGTGGGAAAGCCTCGAGGGAAAGCCTCGAGGGAAAACCACAGATCCTTTGATCCACGCGACGGGAAGCGTGACATTGCTGCTTCAGGCTGGAAGGAAAGCGCACGTGCATGCCCCCACTCGAGACGAGGCCTGACTCCCGTGGGGAGACTCCAGAAGTACCCAAAGGTCCATGTCAGCCCCTGAGAGGAATCCTCGGTTCCGGCCCTGACTGCACACAAGGTTTTTGGCCCCGGTATCGACGGGAGAGGAATCCCGAGAGGCCCCCTAGCAACTCGCATGGGGACTGGCCTCTCCTGAGGCCACCAGGGCGGGTCCCTGAGGTCCCCGTCGTAACTCGAGAACACCTGCCGCAACTCGAGAAAATCCAGGAAGTTCTCCCTTCCAGGCGAGATGAGGCCTATTTCCGATGAGGCCTCTGGAGACTAATGACACCTAACCTCTGGAACTTCGAAAGGGTCTTTCACACCCTTGCTGCAACTCAAGAAGTTCACCGCCATACCCGTCTCCACTCGAGAGGAAGCACGATGGTCCCGCCCACATCCAGAGGAGCCCCGTTTCCCCCTCGTAGCTCGAGATGAGGGATCCTTTCCCTGCTTTCAACGGGAAAGTATTCCCGGCGTTCCCGTCGCATCTCAAGAGGAGGCACTCTCAACAGGAAAGGCGAGAGGAACTCCATGGTCGTACCACCATTCCAAGAGTCCCCCAGATGTCTCAGTCCATTCCAGAGGAACCTCTTTGCCCTGCACTGGCTCATCTTTCAAGCCGAGGATCGACTCACAACACGGTGGCACGTGGGACAGCCCTGTGGGAAAGCCTCGAGGGAAAGCCTCGAGGGAAAACCACAGATCCTTTGATCCACGCGACGGGAAGCGTGACATTGCTGCTACAGCCTGGAAGGAAAGCGCACGTGCATGCCCCCACTCGAGACGAGGCCTGACTCCCCTGGGGAGACTCCAGAAGTACCCAAAGATCCATGTCAGCCCCTGAGAGGAATCCTCGGTTCCGGCCCTGACTCCATACAAGGTTTTTGGCCCCGGTATCGACGGGAGAGGAATCCCGAGAGGCCCCCTAGCACCTCGCATGGGGACTGGCCTCTCCTGAGGCCACCAGGGCGGGTCCCTGAGGTCCCCGTCGTAACTCGAGAACACCTGCCGCAACTCGAGAAAATCCAGGAAGTTCTCCCTTCCAGGCGAGATGAGGCCTATTTCCGATGAGGCGTCTGGAGACTAATGACACCTAACCTCTGGAACTTCGAAAGGGTCTTTCACACCCTTGCTGCAACTCAAGAAGTTCACCGCCATACCCGTCTCCACTCGAGAGGAAGCACGATGGTCCCGCCCACATCCAGAGGAGCCCCGTTTCCCCCTCGTAGCTCGAGATGAGGGATCCTTTCCCTGCTTTCAACGGGAAAGAATTCCCGGCGTTCCCGTCGCATCTCAAGAGGAGGCACTCTCAACAGGAAAGGCGAGAGGAACTCCATGGTCGTACCACCATTCCAAGAGTCCCCCAGATGACTCAGTCTATTCCAGAGGAACCTCTTTGCCCTGCACTGGCCCATTTTTCACGCCGAGAATCGACTCACACCACGGTGTCACGTGGGACAGCCCTGTGGGAAAGCCTCGAGGGAAAGCCTCGAGGGAAAACCGCAGATCCTTTGATCCACGCGACGGGAAGCGTGACATTGCTGCTACAGCCTGGAAGGAAAGCGCACGTGCATGCCCCCACTCGAGACGAGGCCTGACTCCCCTGGGGAGACTCCAGAAGTACCCAAAGATCCATGTCAGCCCCTGAGAGGAATCCTAGGTTCCGGCCCTGACTCCACACAAGGTTTTTGGCCCCGGTATCAACGGGAGAGGAATCCCGAGAGGCCCCCTAGCAACTCGCCTAGGGACTGGCCTCTTCTGAGGCCACCAGGGCGGGTCCCTGAGGTCCCCGTCGTAACTCGAGAACACCTGCCGCAACTCGAGAAAATCCAGGAAGTTCTCCCTTCCAGGCGAGATGAGGCCTATTTCCGATGAGGCCTCTGGAGACTAATGACACCTAACCTCTGGAACTTCGAAAGGGTCTTTCACACCCTTGCTGCAACTCAAGAAGTTCACCGCCATACCCGTCTCCACTAGAGAGGAAGCACGATGGTCCCGCCCACATCCAGAGGAGCCCCGTTTCCCCCTCGTAGCTCGAGATGAGGGATCCTTTCCCTGCTTTCAACGGGAAAGAATTCCCGGCGTTCCCGTCGCAACTCAAGAGGAGGCACTCTCCACAGGAAAGGCGAGAGGAACTCCATGGTCGTACCACCATTCCAAGAGTCCCCCAGATGTCTCAGTCCATTCCAGAGGAACCTCTTTGCCCTGCACTGGCTCATCTTTCACGCCGAGGATCGACTCACACCACGGTGGCACGTGGGACAGCCCTGTGGGAAAGCCTCGAGGGAAAACCACAGATCCTTTGATCCACGCGACGGGAAGCGTGACATTGCTGCTACAGCCTGGAAGGAAAGCGCACGTTCATGCCCCCACTTGAGACGAGGCCTGACTCCCCTGGGGAGACTCCAGAAGTACCCAAAGATCCATGTCAGCCCCTGAGAGGAATCCTCGGTTCCGGCCCTGACTCCACACAAGCTTTTTGGCCCCGGTATCGACGGGAGAGGAATCCCGAGAGGCCCCCTAGCAACTCGCATGGGGACTGACCTCTCCTGAGGCCACCAGGGCGGGTCCCTGAGGTCCCCGTCGTAACTCGAGAACACCTGCCGCAACTCGAGAAAATCCAGGAAGTTCTCCCTTCCAGGCGAGATGAGGCCTATTTCCGATGAGGCGTCTGGAGACTAATGACACCTAACCTCTGGAACTTCGAAAGGGTCTTTCACACGGTTGCTGCAACTCAAGAAGTTCACCGCCATACCCGTCTCCACTAGAGAGGAAGCACGATGGTCCCGCCCACATCCAGAGGAGCCCCGTTTCCCCCTCGTAGCTCGAGATGAGGGATCCTTTCCCTGCTTTCAACGGGAAAGAATTCCCGGCGTTCCCGTCGCATCTCAAGAGGAGGCACTCTCAACAGGAAAGGTGAGAGGAACTCCATGGTCGTACCACCATTCCAAGAGTCCCCCAGATGTCTCAGTCCATTCCAGAGGAACCTCTTTGCCCTGCACTGGCTCATCTTTCACGCCGAGGATCGACTCACACCACGGTGGCACGTGGGACAGCCCTGTGGGAAAGCCTCGAGGGAAAACCACAGATCCTTTGATCCACGCGACGGGAAGCGTGACATTGCTGCTACAGCCTGGAAGGAAAGTGCACGTGCATGCCCCCACTCGAGACGAGGCCTGACTCCCCTGGGGAGACTCCAGAAGTACCCAAAGATCCATGTCAGCCCCTGAGAGGAATCCTCGGTTCCGGCCCTGACTCCACACAAGGTTTTTGGCCCCGGTATCGACGGGAAAGGAATCCCGAGAGGCCCCCTAGCAACTCGCATGGGGACTGGCCTCTCCTGAGGCCACCAGGGCCGGTCCCTGAGGTCCCCGTCGTAACTCGAGAACACCTGCCGCAACTCGAGAAAATCCAGGAAGTTCTCCCTTCCAGGCGAGATGAGGCCTATTTCCGATGAGGCGTCTAGAGACTAATGACACCTAACCTCTGGAACTTCGAAAGGGTCTTTCACACCCTTGCTGCAACTCAAGAAGTTCACCGCCATACCCGTCTCCACTCGAGAGGAAGCACGATGGTCCCGCCCACATCCAGAGGAGCCCCGTTTCCCCCTCGTAGCTCGAGATGAGGGATCCTTTTCTTGCTTTCAACGGGAAAGAATTCCCGGCGTTCCCGTCCCATCTCAAGAGGAGGCACTCTCAACAGGAAAGGCGAGAGGAACTCCATGGTCGTACCACCATTCCAAGAGTCCCCCAGATGTCTCAGTCCATTCCCGAGGAAGCTCTTTGCCCTGCACTGGCTCATCTTTCACGCCGAGGATCGACTCACACCACGGTGGCACGTGGGACAGCCCTGTGGGAAAGCCTCGAGGGAAAGCCTCGAGGGAAAACCACAGATCCTTTGATCCACGCGACGGGAAGCGTGACATTGCTGCTACAGCCTGGAAGGAAAGCGCACGTGCATGCCCCCACTCGAGACGAGGCCTGACTCCACTGGGGAGACTCCAGAAGTACCCAAAGATCCATGTCAGCCCCTGAGAGGAATCCTCGGTTCCGGCCCTGACTCCACACAAGCTTTTTGGCCCCGGTATCGACGGGAGATGAATCCCGAGAGGCCCCCTAGCAACTCGCATGGGGACTGGCCTCTCCGGAGGCCACCAGGGCGGGTCCCTGAGGTCCCCGTCGTAACTCGAGAACACCTGCCGCAACTCGAGAAAATCCAGGAAGTTCTCCCTTCCAGGCGAGATGAGGCCTATTTCCGATGAGGCCTCTGGAGACTAATGACACCAAACCTCTGGAACTTCGAAAGGGTCTTTCACACCCTTGCTGCAACTCAAGAAGTTCACCGCCATACCCGTCTCCACTCGAGAGGAAGCACGATGGTCCCGCCCACATCCAGAGGAGCCCCGTTTTCACCTCGGTGCTCGAGATGAGGGATCCTTTCCCTGGTTTCAACGAGAAAGAATTCCCGGCGTTCCCGTCGCATCTCAAGAGGAGGCACTCTCAACAGGAAAGGCGAGAGGAACTCCATGGTCGTACCACCATTCCATGAGTCCCCCAGATGTCTCAGTCCATTCCAGAGGAACCTCTTTGCCCTGCACTGGCTCATCTTTCACGCCGAGGATCGACTCACAAAACGGTGGCACGTGGGACAGCCCTGTGGGAAAGCCTCGAGGGAAAGCCTCGAGGGAAAACCACAGATCCTTTGATCCACGCGACGGGAAGCGTGACATTGCTGCTACAGCCTGGAAGGAAAGTGCACGTGCATGCCCCCACACGAGACGAGGCCTGTCTCCCCTGGCGAGACTCCAGAAGTACCCAAAGATCCATATCAGTCCCTGAGAGGAATCCTCGGTTCCAGCCCTGTCTCCACACAAGGTTTTTGGCCCCGGTATCGAAGGGAGAGGAATCCCGAGGGGCCCCCTAGCAACACGCATAGGGACTGGCCTCTCCTGAGGCCAACAGGGCGGGTCCCTGAGGTCCCCGTCGTAACTCGAGAACACCTGCCGCAACTCGAGAAAATCAAGGAAGTTCTCCCTTCCAGGCGAGATGAGGCCTATTTCCGATGAGGCGTCTGGAGACTAATGACACCTAACCTCTGGAACTTCGAAAGGGTCTTTCACACCCTTGCTGCAACTCAAGAAGTTCACCGCCATACCCGTCTCCACTCGAGAGAAAGCACGATGGTCCCGCCCACATCCAGAGGAGCCCCGTTTCCCCCTCGTAGCTCGAGATGAGGGATCCTTTCCCTGCTTTCAACGGGAAAATATTCCCGGCGTTCCCGTCGCATCTCAAGAGGAGGCACTCTCAACAGGAAAGGCGAGAGGAACTCCATGGTCGTACCACCATTCCAAGAGTCCCCCAGATGTCTCAGTCCATTCCAGAGGAACCTCTTTGCCCTGCACTGGCTCATCTTTCACGCCGAGGATCGACTCACACCACGGTGGCACGTGGGACAGCCCTGTGGGAAAGCCTCGAGGGAAAACCACAGATCATTTGATCCACGCGACAGGTAGCGTGACTTTGCTGCTACAGCCTGGAAGGAAAGTGCACGTGCATGCCCCCACTCGAGACGAGGCCTGACTCCCCTGGGGAGACTCCAGAAGTACCCAAAGATCCATGTCAGCCCCTGAGAGGAATCCTCGGTTCCGGCCCTGACTCCACACAAGGTTTTTGGCCCCGGTATCGACGGGAGAGGAATCCCGAGAGGCCCCCTAGCAACTCGCATAGGGACTGGCCTCTCCTGAGGCCACCAGGGCGGGTCCCTGAGGTCCCCGTCGTAACTCGAGAACACCTGCCGCAACTCGAGAAAATCCAGGAAGTTCTCCCTTCCAGGCGAGATGAGGCCTATTTCCGATGAGGCGTCTGGAGACTAATGACACCTTACCTCTGGAACTTCGAAAGGGTCTTTCACAGCCTTGCTGCAACTCAAGAAGTTCACCACCATACCCTGCCAGAAACCAGTGTGAGGAATCCCGCCCGTGACAAGGTCATGAGGAAGGAAGCTGACATACGCAAGGCGTGCTCAGACTTCAGGGACCCCTCTGGATATTCCTAAGCATGTACCCCAGCAAAAATCTGCTGGCTTTTGTGCTCTGCTTTTCCACTTTTCTGATATTCTCTGGAAAAAAGTCAATTCAGGGTTTTAGTCTTCTGCATTTGAAAGGGATGTTTCAGTTAAACCCCTCTGATAGCTCTCTAGTCTGCCTAACAGGTTCCCCAGACCTCTTACAGCTTGTGATTTGCTTACAGCCCCCCAACCGCGAGAGGCACAAAGCTTACAGCTTGTGAATTGCTTACAGCCCCCCAACCGCGGGAGGCACAAAGCTTAAAAGCATCTTAAAGATACAGAGCCTTTTCTAAAGAGTTAAAAATTATATTGGTTGAGGGTTTTCACTGTTGACTCAAGGATTGCTGCCAGACCTCCTTATTCTTTATCTTTTAGGCACCTGGAAGGATGTTAATGTAAGCAGGATGTAGAAAAAGATACATAGTAGTTTTGATGTTAGCAACACTAGACTTTTGAGTTAATTGCTTCTCTTTTGCTATAAATCACTGCACTCCCTCTACTTGTTATAAGTTGCTGTATCCTTGCTGTCTAAGAATGTAACTTTCTTTAGTGCTTTCCGAGAGTGGCACCAGACCTTGGGAAGATCAACACAAATAAGTCTTGTGGTTGACAAACCCTTATCAGAAAAAAGGCTGTAAAATGTTAATTGGCCCTTTTGGTTGGAAGATGATGTAAATTACCTAAGACTTGTGTATACAATTAGGTATGCAGAGAGAAAAGCCTGGTTTTGATAAGAGTCTGGACTGCTAACGCTGCATAACTTTGTGTTACCCATTGATCTCCATGTTTTATCAAAAGTATAAACGGCCTTCTGAACAATAAAGGACGGGACCAGATTCTCAGACCAGTTTCTCGGACTAGTCTCGGCCTGGTTTCTTTGGAATCTGGCTCCCCCCCTGTCTCTCTCTCTCTCTCTTTTTCTCTCCCTTTTCTTCCCTCTGCTCTTTACTTTAATTTCAGGCTGAATTTCCATCTGGGGCGCGGAGGCTCGCCAGGTCTACTTATTTGCCCTGGTTATTAAGATCCGCGAGAAAGGGAGCTTAAGGCGAGGCACCCTTAGATATTCAAGCGGGCACCGGTGGCCCAACGTAGATGGTGCAAATTCCTTGTCTGGAATTTTATTGGTCTTCCACGTAAACCAAGCTATTCAGCCCTCTTTTTCCACTTAATCTTCCTACTGCACTACAGTTTCTTAATCTAATCTTATATTAATAAATAAACAAGTCTTTCCACGCCAACGCCGTCCACCCTTCGAATTCCCTGGATCCACCGGGGCTGGACCCCGGCAATACCCGTCTCCACTAGAGAGGAAGCACGATGGTCCCGCCCACATCCAGAGGAGCCCCGTTTCCCCCTCGTAGCTCGAGATGAGGGATCCTCTCCCTGCTTTCAACGGGAAAGAATTCCCGGCGTTCCCGTCGCATCTCAAGAGGAGGCACTCTCAACAGGAAAGTCGAGAGGAACTCCATGGTCGTACCACCATTCCAAGAGTCCCCCAGATGTCTCAGTCCATTCCAGAGGAACCTCTTTGCCCTGCACTGGCTCATCTTTCATGCCGAGGATCGACTCACACCACGGTGGCACGTGGGACAGCCCTGTGGGAAAGCCTCGAGGGAAAGCCTCGAGGGAAAAACACAGATCCTTTGATCCACGCGACGGGAAGCATGACATTGCTGCTACAGCCTGGAAGGAAAGCGCACGTGCATGCCCCCACTCGAGACGAGGCCTGACTCCCCTGGGGAGACTCCAGAAGTACCCAAAGATCCATGTCAGCCCCTGAGAGGAATCCTCGGTTCCAGCCCTGACTCCACACAAGGTTTTTGGCCCCGGTATCAACGGGAGAGGAATCCCGAGAAGCCCCCTAGCAACTCGCCTAGGGACTGGCCTCTCCTGAGGCCACCAGGGCGGGTCCCTGAGGTCCCCGTCGTAACTCGAGAACACCTGCCGCAACTCGAGAAAATCCAGGAAGTTCTCCCTTCCAGGCGAGATGAGGCCTATTTCCGATGAGGCGTCTGGAGACTAATGACACCTAACCTCTGGAACTTCGAAAGGGTCTTTCACACCCTTGCTGCAACTCAAGAAGTTCACCGCCATACCCGTCTCCACTCGAGAGGAAGCACGATGGTCCTGCCCACATCCAGAGGAGCCCCGTTTCCCCCTCGTAGCTCGAGATGAGGGATCCTTTCCCTGCTTTCAACGGGAAAGAATTCCCGGCGTTCCCGTCGCATCTCAAGAGGAGGCACTCTCAACAGGAAAGGCGAGAGGAACTCCATGGTCGTACCACCATTCCAAGAGTCCCCCAGATGTCTCAGTCCATTCCAGAGGAACCTCTGTGCCCTGCACTGGCTCATCTTTCACGCCGAGGATCGACTCACACCACGGTGGAACGTGGGACAGCCCTGTGGGAAAGCCTCGAGGGAAAACCACAGATCCTTTGATCCACGCGACGGGAAGCGTGACATTGCTGCTACAGCCTGGAAAGAAAACGCACGTGCATGCCCCCACTCGAGACGAGGCCTGAATCCCCTGCGGAGACTCCAGAAGTACCCAAAGATCCATGTCAGCCCCTGAGAGGAATCCTCGTTTCCGGCCCTGACTCCACACAAGGTTTTTGGCCCCGGTATCGACGGGAGAGGAATCCCGCGAGGCCCCCTAGCAACTCGCATGTGGACTGGCCTCTCCTGAGGCCACCAGGGCGGGTCCCTGAGGTCCCCGTCGTAACTCGAGAACACCTGCCGCATCTCGAGAAAATCCAGGAAGTTCTCCCTTCCAGGCGAGATGAGGCCTATTTCCGATGAGGCGTCTGGAGACTAATGACACCTAACCTCTGGAACTTCGAAAGGGTCTTTCACACCCTTGCTGCAACTCAAGAAGTTCACTTCCATACCCGTCTCCACTCGAGAGGAAGCAGGATGGTCCCGCCCACATCCAGAGGAGCCCCGTTTCCCCCTCGTAGCTCGAGATGAGGGATCCTTTGCCTGCTTTCAACGGGAAAGAATTCCCGGCGTTCCCGTCGCATCTCAAGAGGAGGCACTCTCAACAGGAAAGGCGAGAGGAACTCCATGGTCGTACCACCATTCCAAGAGTCCCCCAGATGTCTCAGTCCATTCCAGAGGAAGCTCTTTGCCCTGCACTGGCTCATCTTTCCCGCCGAGGATCGACTCACACCACGGTGGCACGTGGGACAGCCCTGTGGGAAAGCCTCGAGGGAAAGCCTCGAGGGAAAACCACAGATCCTATGATCCACGCGACGGGAAGCGTGACATTGCTGCTACAGCCTGGAAGGAAAGCGCACGTGCATGCCCCCACTCGAGACGAGGCCTGACTCCCCTGGGGAGACTCCAGAAGTACCCAAAGATCCATGTCAGCCCCTGAGAGGAATCCTCGGTTCCGGCCCTGACTCCACACAAGGTTTTTGGCCCCGGTATCGACGGGAGAGGAATCCCGAGAGGCCCCCTAGCACATCGCATGGGGACTGGCCTCTCCTGAGGCCACCAGGGCCGGTCCCTGAGGTCCCCGTCGTAACTCGAGAACACCTGCCGCAACTCGAGAAAATCCAGGAAGTTCTCCCTTCCAGTCGAGATGAGGCCTATTTCCAATGAGGCGATGGAGACTAATGACACCTAACCTCTGGAACTTCGAAAGGGTCTTTCACACCCTTGCTGCAACTCAAGAAGTTCACCGCCATACCCGTGTCCACTCGAGAGGAAGCACGATGGTCCCGCCCACATCCAGAGGAGCCCCGTTTCCCCCTCGTAGCTCGAGATGAGGGATCCTTTCCCTGCTTTCAACGGGAAAGAATTCCCGGCGTTCCTGTCGCATCTCAAGAGGAGGCACTCTCAACAGGAAAGGCGAGAGGAACTCCATGGTCGTACCACCATTCCAAGAGTCGCCCAGATGTCTCAGTCCATTCCAGAGGAACCTCTTTGCCCTGCACTGGCTCATCTTTCACGCCGAGGATCGACTCACAACACGGTGGCACGTGGGACAGCCCTGTGGGAAAGTCTCGAGGGAAAACCACAGATCCTTTGATACACGCCACGGGAAGCGTGACATTGCTGCTACAGCCTGGAAGGAAAGCGCACGTGCATGCCCCCACTCGATTCGAGGCCTAACTCCTCTGGGGAGACTCCAGAAGTACCCAAAGATCCATGTCAGCCCCTGAGAGGAAACCTCGGTTCCGGCCCTGACTCCACACAAGCTTTTTGGCCCCGGTATCGACGGGAGAGGAATCCCGAGAGGCCCCCTAGCAACTCGCATGGGGACTGGCCTCTCCTGAGGCCACCAGGGTGGGTCCCTGAGGTCCCCGTCGTAACTCGAGAACAACTGCCGCAACTCGAGAAAATCCAGGAAGTTCTCCCTTCCAGGCGAGATGAGGCCTATTTCCGATGAGGAGTCTGGAGACTAATGACACCTAACCTCTGGAAATTCGAAAGGGTCTTTCACACCCTTGCTGCAACTCAAGAAGTTCACTGCCATACCCGTCTCCACTCGAGAGGAAGCACGATGGTCCCGCCCACATCCAGAGGAGCCCCGTTTCCTCTCGTAGCTCAAGATGAGGGATCCTTTCCCTGCTTTCAACGGGAAAGAATTCCCGGCATTCCCGTCGCATCTCAAGAGGAGGCACTCTCAACAGGAAAGGCGAGAGGAACTCCATGGTCGTACCACCATTCCAAGAGTCCCCCAGATGTCTCAGTCCATTCCAGAGGAACCTCTTTGCACTGCACTGGCTCATCTTTCACGCCGAGGATCGACTCACACCACGGTGGCAGGTGGGACAGCCCTGTGGGAAAGCCTCGAGGGAAAACCACAGATCCTTTGATCCACGCGACGGGAAGCGTGACATTGCTGCTACAGCCTGGAAGTAAAGCGCACGTGCATGCCCCGACTCGAGACGAGGCCTGACTCCCCTGGGGAGACTCCAGAAGTACCCAAAGATCCATGTCAGCCCCTGAGAGGAATCCTCTGTTCCGGCCCTGACTCCACACAAGGTTTTTGACCCCGGTATCGACGGGAGAGGAATTCCGAGAGGCCCCCTAGCAACTCGCATGGGGACTGGCCTCTCCTGAGGCCACCAGGGCGGGTCCCTGAGGTCCCCGTTGTAACTCGAGAACACCTGCCGCAACTCGAGAAAATCCAGGAAGTTCTCCCTTCCAGGCGAGATGAGGCCTATTTCCGATGAGGCGTCTGGAGAATAATGACACCTAACCTCTGGGACTTCGAAAGGGTCTTTCACACCCTTGCTGCAACTCAAGAAGTTCACCGCCATACCCGTCTCCCCTCGAGAGGAAGCACGATGGTCCCGCCCACATCCAGAGGAGCCCCGTTTCTCCCTCGTAGCTCGAAATGAGGGATCCTTTCCCTGCTTTCAACGGGAAAGAATTCCCGGCGTTCCCGTCGCTTCTCAAGAGGAGGCACTCTCAACAGGAAAGGCGAGAGGAACTCCATGGTCGTACCACCATTCCAAGAGTCCCCCAGATGTCTCAGTCCATTCCAGAGGAACCTCTTTGCCCTGCACTGGCTCATCTTTCACGCCGAGGATCGACTCACACCACGGTGGCACGTGGGACAGCCCTGTGGGAAAGCCTCGAGGGAAAGCCTCGAGGGAAAACCACAGATCCTTTGATCCATGCGACGGGAAGCGTGACATTGCTGCTACAGCCTAGAAGGAAAGCGCACGCGCATGCCCCAACTCGAGACGAGCCCTGACTCCCTTGGGGAGACTCCAGAAGTACCCAAAGATCCATGTCAGCCCCTGAGAGGAATCCTCGGTTCCGGCCCTGACTCCACACAAGGTTTTTGGCCCCGGTATCGACGGGAGAGGAATCCCGAGAGGCCCCCTAGCAACTCCCATGGGGACTGGCCTCTCCTGAGGCCACCAGGGCGGGTCCCTGAGGTCCCCGACGTAACTCGAGAACACCTGCCGCAACTCGAGAAAATCCAGGAAGTTCTCCCTTCCAGGCGAGATGAGGCCTATTTCCGATGAGGCGTCTGGAGACTAATGACACCTAAACTCTGGAACTTCGAAAGGGTCTTTCACACCCTTTCTGCAACTCAAGAAGTTCACCGCCATACCCGTCTCCACTCGAGAGGAAGCACGATGGTCCCACCCACATCCAGAGGAGCCCCGTTTCCCCCTCCTAGCTCGAGATGAGGGATCCTTTCCCTGCTTTCAACGGGAAAGAATTCCCGGCGTTCCCGTCGCAACTCAAGAGGAGGCACTCTCAACAGGAAAGGCGAGAGGAACTCCATGGTCGTACCACCATTCCAAGAGTCCCCCAGATGTCTCAGTCCATTCCAGAGGAACCTCTTTGCCCTGCACTGGCTCATCTTTCACGCCGAGGATCGACTCACACCACGGTGGCACGTGGGACAGCCCTGCGGGAAAGCCTCGAGGGAAAGCCTCGAGGGAAAACCACAGATCCTTTGATGCACGCGACGGGAAGCGTGACATTGCTGCTACAGCCTGGAAGGAAAGCGCACGTGCATGCCCCCACTCGAGACGAGGCCTGACTCCCCTGGGGAGACTCCAGAAGTACCCAAAGATCCATGTCACCCCTGAGAGGAATGCTCGGTTCCGGCCCTGACTCCACACAAGGCTTTTGGCCCCGGTATCGACGGGAGAGGAATCTCGAGAGGCCCCCTAGCAACTCGCATGGGGACTGGCCTCTCCTGAGGCCACCAGGGCTGGTCCCTGAGGTCCCCGTCGTAACTCGAGAACACCTGCCGCAACTCGAGAAAATCCAGGAAGTTCTCCCTTCCAGGCGAGATGAGGCCTATTTCCGATGAGGCGTCTGCAGACTAATGACACCTAAACTCTGGAACTTCGAAAGGGTCTTTCACACCCTTGCTGCAACTCAAGAAGTTCACCGCCATACCCGTGTCCACTCGGGAGGAAGCACGATGGTCCCGCCCACATCCAGAGGAGCCCCGTTGCCCCCTCGGAGCTCGAGATGAGGGATCCTTTCCCTGCTTTCAACGGGAAAGAATTCCCGGCGTTCCCGTCGCATCTCAAGAGGAGGCACTCTCAACAGGAAAGGCGAGAGGAACTCCATGGTCGTACCACCATTCCAAGAGTCCCCCAGATGTCTCAGTCCATTCCAGAGGAACCTCTTTGCCCTGCACTGGCTCATCTTTCACGCCGAGGATCGACTCACACCACGGTGGCACGTGGGACAGCCCTGTGGGAAAGCCTCGAGGGAAAACCACAGATCCTTTGATCCACGCGACGGGAAGCGTGACATTGCTGCTACAGCCTGGAAGGAAAGCACACGTGCATGCCCCCAATCGAGAAGAGGCCTGACTCCCCTGGTGGGACTCCAGAAGTACCCAAAGATCCATGTCAGCTCCTGAGAGGAATCCTCGGTTCCAGCCCTGACTCCACACAAGGTTTTTGGCCCCGGTATCGACGGGAGAGGAATCCCGAGAGGCCCCCTAGCAACTCGCATGGGGACTGGCCTCTCCTGAGGCCACCAGGGCGGGTCCCTGAGGTCCCCGTCGTAACTCGAGAATACCGGGCGCACCTCGATAAAATCCGGGAAGTTCTCCCTTCCAGGCGAGATGAGGCCTATTTCCGATGAGGCGTCTGGAGACTAATGACACCTAACCTCTGGAACTTCGAAAGGGTCGTTCACACCCTTGCTGCAACTCAAGAAGTTTACCGCCATACCCGTCTCCACACGAGAGAAAGCACGATGGTCCCGCCCACATCCAGAGGAGCCCCGTTTCCCCCTCGGAGCTCGAGATGAGGGATCCTTTCCCTGCTTTCAACGGGAAAGAATTCCCGGCATTCCCGTCGCATCTCAAGAGGAGGCACTCTCAACAGGAAAGGCGAGAGGAACTCCATGGTCGTACCACCATTCCAAGAGTCCCCCAGATGTCTCAGTCCATTCCAGAGGAACCTCTTTGCCCTGCACTGGCTCATCTTTCACGCCGAGGATCGACTCACACCACGGTGGCACGTGGGACAGCCCTGTGGGAAAGCCTCGAGGGAAAGCCTCGAGGGAAAACCACAGATCCTTTGATCCACGCGACGGGAAGCGTGACATTGCTGCTACAGCCTGGAAGGAAAGCACACGTGCATGCCCCAACTCGAGACGAGGCCTGACTCCCCTGGGGAGACTCCAGAAGTACCCAAAGATCCATGTCAGCCCCTGAGAGGAATCCTCGGTTCCGGCCCTGACTGCACACAAGGTTTTTGGCCCCGGTATCGACGGGAGAGGAATCCCGAGAGGCCCCCTAGCAACTCGCATGGGGACTGGCCTCTCCTGAGGCCACCAGGGCGGGTCCCTGAGGTCCCCGTCGTAACTCGAGAACACCTGCCGCAACTCGAGAAAATCCAGGAAGTTCTCCCTTCCAGGCGAGATGAGGCCTATTTCCGATGAGGCGTCTGGAGACTAATGACACCCAAACTCTGGAACTTCGAAAGGGTCTTTCACACCCTTGCTGCAACTCAAGAAGTTTACCGCCATACCCGTCTCCACACGAGAGAAAGCACGATGGTCCCGCCCACATACAGAGGAGCCACGTTTCCCCCTTGGAGCTCGAGATGAGGGATCCTTTCCCTGCTTTCAACGGGAAAGAATTCCCGGCATTCCCGTCGCATCTCAAGAGGAGGCACTCTCAACAGGAAAGGCGAGAGGAACTCCATGGTCGTACCACCATTCCAAGAGTCCCCCAGATGTCTCAGTCCATTCCAGAGGAACCTCTTTGCCCGGCACTGGCTCATCATTCACGCCGAGGATCGACTCACACCACGGTGGCCCGTGGGACAGCCCTGTGGGAAAGCCTCGAGGGAAAGCCTCGAGGGAAAACCACAGATCCTTTAATCCTCGCGATGGGAAGCGTGACATTGCTGCTACAGCCTGGAAGGAAAGCGCACGTGCATGCCCCCACTCGAGACGAGGCCTGACTCCTCGGGAAGCCTCCAGAAGTACCCAAAGATCCATGTAACCCCTGAGAGGAATGCTCGGTTCCAGCCCTGACTCCACACAAGGCTTTTGGCCCCGGTATCGACGGGAGAGGAATCCCGAGAGGCCCCCTAGCAACTCGCATGGGGACTGGCCTCTACTGAGGCCACCAGGGCGGGTCCCTGAGGTCCCCGTCGTAACTCGAGAACACCTGCCGCAACTCGAGAAAATCCAGGAAGTTCTCCCTTCCAGGCGAGATGAGGCCTATTTCCGATGAGGCGTCTGGAGACTAATGACACCTAACCTCTGGAACTTCGAAAGGGTCTTTCACACGGTTGCTGCAACTCAAGAAGTTCACCGCCATACCCGTCTCCACACGAGAGAAAGCACGATGGTCCCACCCACATCCAGAGGAGCCCCGTTTCCCCCTCGTAGCTCGAGATGAGGGATCCTTTCCCTGCTTTCAACGGGAAAGAATTCCCGGCATTCCCGTCGCATCTCAAGAGGAGGCACTCTCAACAGGAAAGGCGAGAGGAACTCCATGGTCGTACCACCATTCCAAGAGTCCCCCAGATGTCTCAGTCCATTCCAGAGGAACCTCTTTGCCCTGCACTGGCTCATCTTTCACGCCGAGAATCGACTCACACCACGGTGGCACGTGGGACAGCCCTGTGGGAAAGCCTCGAGGGAAAGCCTAGAGGGAAAACCACAGATACTTTGATCCACGCGACGGGAAGCGTGACATTGCTGCTACAGCCTGGAAGGAAAGCGCACGTGCATGCCCCCACTCGAGACGAGGCCTGACTCCCCTGGGGAGACTCCAGAAGTACCCAAAGATCCATGTCAGCCCCTGAGAGGAATCCTCGGTTCCGGCCCTGACTCCACACAAGGTATTTGGCCCCAGTATCGACGGGAGAGGAATCCCGAGAGGCCCCCTAGCAACACGCATGGGGACTGGCCTCTCCTGAGGCCATCAGGGCGGGTCCCTGTGGTACCAGTCGTAACTCGAGAACACCTGCCGCACCTCGAGAAAATCCAGGAAGTTCTCCCTTCCAGGCGAGATGAGGTCTATTTCCGATGAGGCGTCTGGAGACTGACACGTAACCTCTGGAACTTCGAAAGGGTCTTTCACACCCTTGCTGCAACTCAAGAAGTTCACCGCCATACCCGTCTCCACTCGAGAGGAAGCACGATGGTCCCGCCCACATCCAGAGGAGCCCCATTTCCCCCTCGTAGCTCGAGATGAGGGATCCTTTCCCTGCTTTCAACGGGAAAAAATTCCCAGCGTTCCCGTGGCATCTCAAGAGGAGGCACTCTCAACAGGAAAGGCGAGAGGAACTCCATGGTCGTACCACCATTCCAAGAGTCCCCCAGATGTCTCAGTCCATTCCAGAGGAACCTCTTTGCCCTGCACTGGCTCATCTTTCACGCCGAGGATCGACTCACACCACGGTGGCACGTGGGACAGCCCTGTGGGAAAGCCTCGAGGGAAAGCCTCGAGGGAAAACCACAGATCCTTTGATCCACGCGATGGGAAGCGTGACATTGCTGCTACAGCCTGGAAGGAAAGCGCACGTGCATGCCCCCACTCGAGACGAGGCCTGACTCCCCTGGGGAGACTCCAGAAGTACCCAAAGATCCATGTCAGCCCCTGAGAGGAATCCTCGGTTCTGGCCCTGACTCCACACAAGGTTTTTGGCGCCGGTATCGAAGGGAGAGGAATCCCGAGAGGCCCCCTAGCAACTCGCATGGGGACTGGCCTCTCCTGAGGCCACCAGGGCGGGTCTCTGAGGTCCCCGTCGTAACTCGATAACTCCTGCCGCAACTCGAGAAATTCCAGGAAGTTCTCCCTTCCAGGCGAGATGAGGCCTATTTCCGATGAGGCGTCTGGAGACTAATGACACCTAACCTCTGGAACTTCGAAAGGGTCATTCACACCCTTGCTGCAACTCAAGAAGTTCACCGCCATACCCGTCTCCACTCGAGAGAAAGCACGATGGTCCCGCCCACATCCAGAGGAGCCCCGTTTCCCCCTCGTAGCTCGAGATGAGGGATCCTTTCCCTGCTTTTAACGGGAAAGAATTCCAGGCTTTCCCGTCGCATCTCAGGAGGAGGCACTCTCAACAGGAAAGGCGATAGGAACTCCATGGTCGTAGCACCATTCCAGGAGTCCCCCAGATGTCTCAGTCCATTAAAGAGGAACCTCTTTGCCCTGCACTGGCTCATCTTTCACGCCGAGGATCGACTCACACCACGGTGGCACGAGGGACAGCCCTGTGGGAAAGCCTCGAGGGAAAGCCTCGAGGGAAAACCACAGATCCTTTAATCCACGCGACGGGAAGCGTGACATTGCTGCTACAGCCTGGAAGGAAAGCGCACGTGCATGCCCCCACTCGAGACGAGGCCTGACTCCCCTGGGGAGACTCCAGAAGTACCCAAAGATCCATGTCAGCCCCTGAGAGGAATCCTCAGTTCCGGCCCTGACTCCACACAAGGTTTTTGGCCCCGGTATCGACGGGAGAGGAATCCCGAGAGTCCCCCTAGCAACTCGCATGGAGACTGGCCTTTCCTGAGGCCACCAGGGCGGGTCCCTGAGGTCTCCGTCGTAACTCGAGAACACCTGCCGCAACTCGAGAAAATCCAGGAAGTTCTCCCTTCCAGGCGAGATGAGGCCTATTTCCGATGAGGCGTCTGGAGACTAATGACACCTAACCTCTGGAAGGTCGAAAGGGTCTTTCACACCCTTGCTGCAACTCAAGAAGTTCACCGCCATACCCGTCTCCACTCGAGAGGAAGCACGATGGTCCCGCCCACATCCAGAGGAGCCCCGTTTCCCCCTCGTAGCTCGAGATGAGGGATCCTTTCCCTGCTTTCAACGGGAAAGAATTCCCGGCGTTCCCGTCGCATCTCAAGAGGAGGCACTCTCAACAGGAAAGGCGAGAGGAACTCCATGGTCGTACCACCATTCCAAGAGTCCCCCAGATGTCTCAGTCCATTCCAGAGGAACCTCTTTGCCCTGCACTGGCTCATCTTTCACGCCGAGGATCGACTCACACCACGGTGGCACGTGGGACAGCCCTGTGGGAAAGCCTCGAGGGAAAGCTTCGAGGGAAAACATCAGATCCTTTGATCCACGCGACGGGAAGCGTGACATTGCTGCTACAGCCTGGAAGGAATGCGCACGTGCATGCCCCCACTCGAGACGAGGCCTGATTCCCCTGGGGAGACTCCAGAAGTACCCAAAGATCCATGTCAGCCCCTGAGAGTAATCCTCGGTTCCGGCCCTGACTCCACACAAGGTTTTTGGCCCCGGTATCGACGGGAGAGGAATCCCGAGAGGCCCCCTAGCAACTCGCATGGGGACTGGCCTCTCCTGAGGGCACCAGGGCGGGTCCCTGAGGTCCCCGTCGTAACTCGAGAACACCTGCCGCAACTCGAGAAAATCCAGGAAGTTCTCCCTTCCAGGCGAGATGAGGCCTATTTCCGATGAGGCGTCTGGAGACGAATGACACCTAACCTCTGGAATTTCTAAAGGGTCTTTCACACCCTTGCTGCAACTCAAGAAGTTCACCGCCATACCCGTCTCCACTCGAGAGGAAGCACGATGGTCCCGCCCACATCCAGAGGAGCCCCGTTTCCCCCTCGTAGCTCGAAATGAGGGATCCTTTCCCTGCTTTCAATGGGAAAGAATTCCCGGCATTCCCGTCGCATCTCAAGAGGAGGCACTCTCAACAGGAAAGTCGAGAGCAACTCCATGGTCGTACCACCATTCCAGGAGTCCCCCAGATGTCTCAGGCCATTCCAGAGGAACCTCTTTGCCCTGCACTGGCTCATCTTTCACGCCGAGGATCGACTCACACCACGGTGGCACGTGGGACAGCCCTGTGGGAAAGCCTCGAGGGAAAGCCTCGAGGGAAAACCACAGATCCTTTGATCCACGCGACGGGAAGCGTGACATTGCTGCTACAGCCTGGAAGGAAAGCGTACGTGCATGCCCCCACTCGAGACGAGGCCTGACTCCCATGGGGAGACTCCAGAAGTACCCAAAGATCCATGCCAGCCCCTGAGAGGAATCCTCGGTTCTGGCCCTGACTCCACACAAGGATTTTGGCCCCGGAAACGACGGGAGAGGAATCCCGAGAGGCCACCTAGCAACTCGCATGGGGACTGGCCTTTCCTGAGGCCACCAGGGCGGGTCCCTGAGGTCCCCGTCGTAACTCGAGAACACCTGCCGCAACACGAGAAAATCCAGGAAGTTCTCCCTTCCAAGCGAGATGAGGCCTATTTCCGATGAGGCGTCTGGAGACTGATGACACCTAACCTCTGGAACTTCGAAAGGGGCTTTCACACCCTTGCTGCAACTCAAGAAGTTCACCGCCATACCCGTCTCCACTCGAGAGGAAGCACGATGGTCCCGCCCGCATCCAGAGGAGCCCCGTTTCCCCCTCGTAGCTCGAGATGAGGGATCCTTTCCCTGCTTTCAACGGGAAAGAATTCCCGGCGTTCCCGTCGCATCTCAAGAGGAGGCACTCTCAACAGGAAAGGCGAGAGGAACTCCATGGTCGTACCACCATTCCAAGAGTCCCCCAGATGTCTCAGTCCATTCCAGAGGAACCTCTTTGCCCTGCACTGGCTCATCTTCCACGCCGAGGATCAACTCACACCACGGTGGCTCGTGGGACAGCCCTGTGGGAAAGCCTCGAGGGAAAGCCTCGAGGGAAAACCACAGATCCTTTGATCCACGCGACGGGAAGCGTGACATTGCTGCTACAGCCTGGAAGGAAAGCGCACGTGCATGCCCCCACTCGAGACGAGGCCTGCCTCCCCTGCGGAGACTCCAGAAGTACCCAAAGATTCATGTCAGCCCCTGAGAGGAATCCTCGGTTCCGGCCCTGACTCCACACACGGTTTTTGGCCCCGGTATCGACGGGAGAGGAATCCCGAGAGGCCCCCTAGCAACTCGCATGGGGACTGGCCTCTCCTGAGGCCACCAGGGCGGGTCCCTGAGGTCCCCGTCGTAACTCGAGAACACCTGCCGCAACTCGAGAAAATCCAGGAAGTTCTCCCTTCCAGGCGAGATGAGGCCTATTTCCGATGAGGCGTCTGGAGACTAATGACACCTAACCTCTGGAACTTCGAAAGGGTCTTTCACACCCTTGCTGCAACTCAAGAAGTTCACCGCCATACCCGTCTCCACTCGAGAGGAAGCACGATGGTCCCGCCCGCATCCAGAGGAGCCCCGTTTCCCCCTCGTAGCTCGAGATGAGGGATCCTTTCCCTGCTTTCAACGGGAAAGAATTCCCGGCGTTCCCGTCGCATCTCAAGAGGAGGCACTCTCAACAGGAAAGGCGAGAGGAACTCCATGGTCGTAGCACAATTCCAAGAGTCCCCCAGATGTCTCAGTCCATTCCAGAGGAACCTCTTTGCCCTGCACTGGCTCATCTTTCACGCCGAGGATCGACTCACACCACGGGGGCACGTGGGACAGCCCTGTGGGAAAGCCTCGAGAGAAAACCACATATCCTTTGATCCACAACACGGGAAGCGTGACATTGCTGCTACAGCCAGGAAGGAAAGCGCACGTGCATGCCCCGACTCGTGACTAAGCCTGACGTCCTTGGGGAGACTCCAGAAGTACCAAAAGATCCATGTCAGTCCCTGAGATGAATCCTCGGTTCCGGCCCTGACTCCACACAAGGTTTTTGGCCCCGGTATCGACGGGAGAGGAATCCCGAGAGGCCCCCTAGCAACTCGCATGGGGACTGGCCTCTCCTGAGACCACCAGAGCGGGTCCCTGAGGTCCCCGTCGTAACTTGAAAACACCTGCCGCAACTCGAGAAAATCCAGGAAGTTCTCCCTTCCAGGCGAGATGAGGCCTATTTCCGATGAGGCGTCTGGAGACGAATGACACCTAACCTCTGGAATTTCTAAAGGGTCTTTCACACCCTTGCTGCAACTCAAGAAGTTCACCGCCATACCCGTCTCCACTCGAGAGGAAGCACGATGGTCCCGCCCACATCCAGAGGAGCCCCGTTTCCCCCTCGTAGCTCGAAATGAGGGATCCTTTCCCTGCTTTCAACGGGAAAGAATTCCCGGCATTCCCGTCGCATCTCAAGAGGAGGCACTCTCAACAGGAAAGTCGAGAGCAACTCCATGGTCGTACCACCATTCCAAGAGTCCCCCAGATGTCTCAGTCCATTCCAGAGGAACCTCTTTGCCCTGCACTGGCTCATCTTTCACGCCGACGATCGACTCACACCACGGTGGCACGTGGGACAGCCCTGTGGGAAAGCCTCGAGGGAAAGCCTCGAGGGAAAACCACAGAATCTTTGATCCACGCGACGGGAAGCGTGACATTGCTGCTACAGCCTGGAAGGAAAGTGCACGTGCATGCCCCCACTCGAGACGAGGCCTGACTCCCATGGGGAGACTCCAGAAGTACCCAAAGATCCATGCCAGCCCCTGAGAGGAATCCTCGGTTCCGGCCCTGACTCCACACAAGGTTTTTGGCCCCGGTATCGACGGGAGAGGAATCCCGAGAGGCCCCCTAGCAACTCGCATGGGGACTGGCCTCTCCTGAGGCCACCAAGGCGGGTCCCTGAGGTCCCCGTCGTAACTCGAGAACACCTGCCGCAACTCGAGAAAATCCAGGAAGTTCTCCCTTCCAGGCGAGATGAGGCCTATTTCCGATGAGGCGTCTGGAGACTAATGACGCCTAATCTCTGGAACTTCGAAAGGGTCTTTCACACCCTTGCTGCAACTCAAGAAGTTCACCGCCATACCCGTCTCCACTCGAGAGGAAGCACGATGGTCCCGCCCACATCCAGAGGAGCCCCGTTTCCCCCTCGTAGCTCGAGATGAGGGATCCTTTCCCTGCTTTCAACGGGAAAGAATTCCCGGCGTTCCCGTCGCATCTCAAGAGTAGGCACTCTCAACAGGAAAGGCGAGAGGAACTCCATGGTCGTACCACCATTCCAAGAGTCCCCCAGATGTCTCAGTCCATTCCAGAGGAACCTCTTTGCCCTGCACTGGCTCATCTTTCACGCCGACGATCGACTCACACCACGGGGGCACGTGGGACAGCCCTGTGGGAAAGCCTCGAGGGAAAGCCTCGAGGGAAAACCTCAGATCCTTTGATCCACGCCACGGGAAGCGTGACATTGCTGCTACAGCCTGGAAGGAAAGCGCACGTGAATGCCCCGACTCGAGACGAGGCCTGACTCCCCTGGGGAGACTCCAGAAGTACCCAAAGATCCATGTCAGCCCCTGAGAGGAATCCTCGGTTCCGGCCCTGACTCCACACAAGGTTTTTGGCCCCGGTATCGACGGGGGAGGAATCCCGAGAGGCCCCCTAGCAACTCGAATGGGGACTGGCCTCTCCTGAGGCCACCAGGGCGGGTCCCTGAGGTCCCCGTCGTAACTCGAGAACACCTGCCGCAACTCGAGAAAATCCAGGAAGTTCTCCCTTCCAGGCGAGATGAGGCCTATTTCCGATGAGGCGTCTGGAGACTAATGACACCTAACCTCTGGAACTTCGAAAGGGTCTTTCACACCCTCGCTGCAACTCAAGAAGTTCACCGCCATACCCGTCTCCACTCGAGAGGAAGCACGATGGTCCCGCCCACATCCAGAGGAGCCCCGTTTCCCCCTCGTAGCTCGAGATGAGGGATCCTTTCCCTGCTTTCAACGGGAAAGAATTCCCGGCGTTCCCGTCGCATCTCAAGAGGAGGCACTCTTAATAGGAAAGGCGAGAGGAACTCCATGGTCTTACCACCATTCCAAGAGTCCCCCAGATGTCTCAGTCCATTCCAGAGGAACCTCTTTGCCCTGCACTGGCTCATCTTTCACGCCGAGGATCGACTCACAGCACGGTGGCACGTGGGACAGCCCTGTGGGAAAGCCTCGAGGGAAAGCCTCGAAGGAAAACCACAGATCCTTTGATCCACGCCACGGGAAGCGTGACATTGCTGCTACAGCCTGGAAGGAAAGTGCACGTGCATGCCCCGACTTGAGACGAGGCCTGACTCCCCTGGGGAGACTCCAGAAGTACCCAAAGATCCATGTCAGCCCCTGAGAGGAATCCTCGGTTCCGGCCCTGACTCCACACAAGGTTTTTAGCCCCGGTATCGACGGGAGAGGAATCCCGAGAGGCCCCCAAGCAACTCGCATGAGGACTGGCCTCTCCTGGGGCCACCAGGGCGGGTCCCTGAGGTCCCCGTCGTAACTCGAGAACACCCGCCACAACTCGAGAAAATCCAGGAAGTTCTCCCTTCCAGGCGAGATGAGGCCTATTTACGATGAGGCGTCTGGAGACTAATGACGCCTAACCTCTGGAACTTCGAAAGGGTCTTTCACACCCTTGCTGCAACTCAAGAAGTTCACCGCCATACCCGTCTCCACTCGAGAGGAAGCACGATGGTCCCGCCCACATCCAGAGGAGCCCCGTTTCCCCCTCGTAGCTCGAAATGAGGGATCCTTTCCCTGCTTTCAACGGGAAAGAATTCCCGGCATTCCCGTCGCATCTCAAGAGGAGGCACTCTCAACAGGAAAGTCGAGAGCAACTCCATGGTCGTACCACCATTCCAAGAGTCCCCCAGATGTCTCAGGCCATTCCAGAGGAACCTCTTTGCCCTGCACTGGCTCATCTTTCACGCCGAGGATCGACTCACACCACGGTGGCACGTGGGACAGCCCTGTGGGAAAGCCTCGAGGGAAAGCCTCGAGGGAAAACCACAGATCCTTTGATCCACGCGACGGGAAGCGTGACATTGCTGCTACAGCCTGGAAGGAAAGCGTACGTGCATGCCCCCACTCGAGACGAGGCCTGACTCCCATGGGGAGACTCCAGAAGTACCCAAAGATCCATGCCAGCCCCTGAGAGGAATCCTCGGTTCTGGCCCTGACTCCACACAAGGAATTTGGCCCCGGAAACGACGGGAGAGGAATCCCGAGAGGCCACCTAGCAACTCGCATGGGGACTGGCCTTTCCTGAGGCCACCAGGGCGGGTCCCTGAGGTCCCCGTCGTAACTCGAGAACACCTGCCGCAACACGAGAAAATCCAGGAAGTTCTCCCTTCCAAGCGAGATGAGGCCTATTTCCGATGAGGCGTCTGGAGACTAATGACACCTAACCTGTGGAACTTCGAAAGGGTCTTTCACACCCTTGCTGCAACTCAAGAAGTTCACCGCCATACCCGTCTCCACTCGAGAGGAAGCACGATGGTCCCGCCCGCATCCAGAGGAGCCCCGTTTCCCCCTCGTAGCTCGAGATGAGGGATCCTTTCCCTGCTTTCAACGGGAAAGAATTCCCGGCGTTCCCGTCGCATCTCAAGAGGAGGCACTCTCAACAGGAAAGGCGAGAGGAACTCCATGGTCGTAGCACCATTCCAAGAGTCCCCCAGATGTCTCAGTCCATTCCAGAGGAACCTCTTTGCCCTGCACTGGCTCATCTTTCACGCCGAGGATCGACTCACACCACGGGGGCACGTGGGACAGCCCTATGGGAAAGCCTCGAGAGAAAACCACATATCCTTTGATCCACGACACGGGAAGCGTGACATTGCTGCTACAGCCTTGAAGGAAAGCGCACGTGCATGCCCCCACTCGAGACGAGGCCTGACTCCCCTGTGGAGACTCCAGAAGTACCCAAAGATCCATGTCAGCCCCTGAGAGGAATCCTCGGTTCCGGCCCTGACTCCACACAAGGTTTTTGGCCCCGGTATCGACGGGAGAGGAATCCCGAGAGGCCCCCTAGCAACTCGCATGGGGACTGGCCTCTCCTGAGACCACCAGAGCGGGTCCCTGAGGTCCCCGTCGTAACTTGAAAACACCTGCCGCAACTCGAGAAAATCCAGGAAGTTCTCCCTTCCAGGCGAGATGAGGCCTATTTCCGATGAGGCGTCTGGAGACGAATGACACCTAACCTCTGGAATTTCTAAAGGGTCTTTCACACCCTTGCTGCAACTCAAGAAGTTCACCGCCATACCCGTCTCCACTCGAGAGGAAGCACGATGGTCCCGCCCACATCCAGAGGAGCCCCGTTTCCCCCTCGTAGCTCGAAATGAGGGATCCTTTCCCTGCTTTCAACGGGAAAGAATTCCCGGCATTCCCGTCGCATCTCAAGAGGAGGCACTCTCAACAGGAAAGTCGAGAGCAACTCCATGGTCGTACCACCATTCCAAGAGTCCCCCAGATGTCTCAGTCCATTCCAGAGGAACCTCTTTGCCCTGCACTGGCTCATCTTTCACGCCGACGATCGACTCACACCACGGTGGCACGTGGGACAGCCCTGTGGGAAAGCCTCGAGGGAAAGCCTCGAGGGAAAACCACAGAATCTTTGATCCACGCGACGGGAAGCGTGACATTGCTGCTACAGCCTGGAAGGAAAGTGCACGTGCATGCCCCCAATGGAGACGAGGCCTGACTCCCCTGGGGAGACTCCAGAAGTACCCAAAGATCCATGCCAGCCCCTGAGAGGAATCCTCGGTTCCGGCCCTGACTCCACACAAGGTTTTTGGCCCCGGTATCGACGGGAGAGGAATCCCGAGAGGCCCCCTAGCAACTCGCATGGGGACTGGCCTCTCCTGAGGCCACCAGGGCGGGTCCCTGAGGTCCCCGTCGTAACTCGAGAACACCTGCCGCAACTCGAGAAAATCCAGGAAGTTCTCCCTTCCAGGCGAGATGAGGCCTATTTCCGATGAGGCGTCTGGAGACTAATGACGCCTAATCTCTGGAACTTCGAAAGGGTCTTTCACACCCTTGCTGCAACTCAAGAAGTTCACCGCCATACCCGTCTCCACTCGAGAGGAAGCACGATGGTCCCGCCCACATCCAGAGGAGCCCCGTTTCCCCCTCGTAGCTCGAGATGAGGGATCCTTTCCCTGCTTTCAACGGGAAAGAATTCCCGGCGTTCCCGTCGCATCTCAAGAGGAGGCACTCTCAACAGGAAAGGCGAGAGGAACTCCATGGTCGTACCACCATTCCAAGAGTCCCCCAGATGTCTCAGTCCATTCCAGAGGAACCTCTTTGCCCTGCACTGGCTCATCTTTCACGCCGAGGATCGACTCACACCACGGGGGCACGTGGGACAGCCCTATGGGAAAGCCTCGAGAGAAAACCACATATCCTTTGATCCACGACACGGGAAGCGTGACATTGCTGCTACAGCCTTGAAGGAAAGCGCACGTGCATGCCCCCACTCGAGACGAGGCCTGACTCCCCTGTGGAGACTCCAGAAGTACCCAAAGATCCATGTCAGCCCCTGAGAGGAATCCTCGGTTCCGGCCCTGACTCCACACAAGGTTTTTGGCCCCGGTATCGACGGGAGAGGAATCCCGAGAGGCCCCCTAGCAACTCGCATGGGGACTGGCCTCTCCTGAGACCACCAGAGCGGGTCCCTGAGGTCCCCGTCGTAACTTGAAAACACCTGCCGCAACTCGAGAAAATCCAGGAAGTTCTCCCTTCCAGGCGAGATGAGGCCTATTTCCGATGAGGCGTCTGGAGACGAATGACACCTAACCTCTGGAATTTCTAAAGGGTCTTTCACACCCTTGCTGCAACTCAAGAAGTTCACCGCCATACCCGTCTCCACTCGAGAGGAAGCACGATGGTCCCGCCCACATCCAGAGGAGCCCCGTTTCCCCCTCGTAGCTCGAAATGAGGGATCCTTTCCCTGCTTTCAACGGGAAAGAATTCCCGGCATTCCCGTCGCATCTCAAGAGGAGGCACTCTCAACAGGAAAGTCGAGAGCAACTCCATGGTCGTACCACCATTCCAAGAGTCCCCCAGATGTCTCAGTCCATTCCAGAGGAACCTCTTTGCCCTGCACTGGCTCATCTTTCACGCCGACGATCGACTCACACCACGGTGGCACGTGGGACAGCCCTGTGGGAAAGCCTCGAGGGAAAGCCTCGAGGGAAAACCACAGAATCTTTGATCCACGCGACGGGAAGCGTGACATTGCTGCTACAGCCTGGAAGGAAAGTGCACGTGCATGCCCCCAATGGAGACGAGGCCTGACTCCCCTGGGGAGACTCCAGAAGTACCCAAAGATCCATGCCAGCCCCTGAGAGGAATCCTCGGTTCCGGCCCTGACTCCACACAAGGTTTTTGGCCCCGGTATCGACGGGAGAGGAATCCCGAGAGGCCCCCTAGCAACTCGCATGGGGACTGGCCTCTCCTGAGGCCACCAGGGCGGGTCCCTGAGGTCCCCGTCGTAACTCGAGAACACCTGCCGCAACTCGAGAAAATCCAGGAAGTTCTCCCTTCCAGGCGAGATGAGGCCTATTTCCGATGAGGCGTCTGGAGACTAATGACGCCTAATCTCTGGAACTTCGAAAGGGTCTTTCACACCCTTGCTGCAACTCAAGAAGTTCACCGCCATACCCGTCTCCACTCGAGAGGAAGCACGATGGTCCCGCCCACATCCAGAGGAGCCCCGTTTCCCCCTCGTAGCTCGAGATGAGGGATCCTTTCCCTGCTTTCAACGGGAAAGAATTCCCGGCGTTCCCGTCGCATCTCAAGAGGAGGCACTCTCAACAGGAAAGGCGAGAGGAACTCCATGGTCGTACCACCATTCCAAGAGTCCCCCAGATGTCTCAGTCCATTCCAGAGGAACCTCTTTGCCCTGCACTGGCTCATCTTTCACGCCGACGATCGACTCACACCACGGGGGCACGTGGGACAGCCCTGTGGGAAAGCCTCGAGGGAAAGCCTCGAGGGAAAACCTCAGATCCTTTGATCCACGCCACGGGAAGCGTGACATTGCTGCTACAGCCTGGAAGGAAAGCGCACGTGAATTCCCCGACTCGAGACGAGGCCTGACTCCCCTGGGGAGACTCCAGAAGTACCCAAAGATCCATGTCAGCCCCTGAGAGGAATCCTCGGTTCCGGCCCTGACTCCACACAAGGTTTTTGGCCCCGGTATCGACGGGAGAGGAATCCCGAGAGGCCCCCTAGCAACTCGAATGGGGACTGGCCTCTCCTGAGGCCACCAGGGCGGGTCCCTGAGGTCCCCGTCGTAACTCGAGAACACCTGCCGCAACTCGAGAAAATCCAGGAAGTTCTCCCTTCCAGGCGAGATGAGGCCTATTTCCGATGAGGCGTCTGGAGACTAATGACACCTAACCTCTGGAACTTCGAAAGGGTCTTTCACACCCTCGCTGCAACTCAAGAAGTTCACCGCCATACCCGTCTCCACTCGAGAGGAAGCACGATGGTCCCGCCCACATCCAGAGGAGCCCCGTTTCCCCCTCGTAGCTCGAGATGAGGGATCCTTTCCCTGCTTTCAACGGGAAAGAATTCCCGGCGTTCCCGTCGCATCTCAAGAGGAGGCACTCTTAATAGGAAAGGCGAGAGGAACTCCATGGTCTTACCACCATTCCAAGAGTCCCCCAGATGTCTCAGTCCATTCCAGAGGAACCTCTTTGCCCTGCACTGGCTCATCTTTCACGCCGAGGATCGACTCACACCACGGTGGCACGTGGGACAGCCCTGTGGGAAAGCCTCGAGGGAAAGCCTCGAAGGAAAACCACAGATCCTTTGATCCACGCCACGGGAAGCGTGACATTGCTGCTACAGCCTGGAAGGAAAGTGCACGTGCATGCCCCGACTTGAGACGAGGCCTGACTCCCCTGGGGAGACTCCAGAAGTACCCAAAGATCCATGTCAGCCCCTGAGAGGAATCCTCGGTTCCGGCCCTGACTCCACACAAGGTTTTTGGCCCCGGTATCGACGGGAGAGGAATCCCGAGAGGCCCCCAAGCAACTCGCATGAGGACTGGCCTCTCCTGGGGCCACCAGGGCGGGTCCCTGAGGTCCCCGTCGTAACTCGAGAACACCCGCCACAACTCGAGAAAATCCAGGAAGTTCTCCCTTCCAGGCGAGATGAGGCCTATTTACGATGAGGCGTCTGGAGACTAATGACGCCTAACCTCTGGAACTTCGAAAGGGTCTTTCACACCCTTGCTGCAACTCAAGAAGTTCACCGCCATACCCGTCTCCACTCGAGAGGAAGCACGATGGTCCCGCCCACATCCAGAGGAGCCCCGTTTCCCCCTCGTAGCTCGAGATGAGGGATCCTTTCCCTGCTTTCAACGGGAAAGAATTCCCGGCGTTCCCGTCGCATCTCAAGAGGAGGCACTCTCAACAGGAAAGGCGAGAGGAACTCCATGGTCGTACCACCATTCCAAGAGTCCCCCAGATGTCTCAGTCCATTCCAGAGGAACCTCTTTGCCCTGCACTGGCTCATCTTTCCCGCCGAGGATCGACTCACACCACGGTGGCACGTGGGACAGACCTGTGGGAAAGCCTCGAGGGAAAGCCTCGAGGGAAAACCACAGATCCTATGATCCACGCCACGGGAAGCGTGACATTGCTGCTACAGCCTGGAAGGAAAGCGCACGTGCATGCCCCGACTCGAGACGAGGCCTGACTCCCCTGGGGAGACTCCAGAAGTACCCAAAGATCCATGTCAGCCCCTGAGAGGAATCCTCGGTTCCGGCCCTGAATCCACACAAGGTTTTTGGCCCCGGTATCGACGGGAGAGGAATCCCGAGAGGCCCCCTAGCAACTCGAATGGGGACTGGCCTCTCCTGAGGCCACCAGGGCGGGTCCCTGAGGTCCCCGTCGTAACTCGAGAACACCTGCCGCAACTCGAGAAAATCCAGGAAGTTCTCCCTTCCAGGCGATATGAGGCATATTTCCGATGAGGCGTCTGGAGACTAATGACACCTAACCTCTGGAACTTCGAAAGGGTCTTTCACACCCTTGCTGCAAATCAAGAAGTTCACCGCCATACCCGTCTCCACTCGAGAGGAAGCACGATGGTCCCGCCCACATCCAGAGGAGCCCCGTTTCCCCATCGGAGCTCGAGATGAGGGATCCTTTCCTGCTTTCAACGGGAAGGAATTCCCGGCGTTCCCGTCGCATCTCAAGAGGAGGCACTCTCAACAGGAAAGGCGAGAGGAACTCCATGGTCGTACCACCATACAAAGAGTCCCCCAGATGTCTCAGTCCTTTCCAGAGGAACCTCTTTGCCCTGCACTGGCTCATCTTTCACGCCGAGGATCGACTCACACCACGGAGGCACGTGGGACAGCCCTGTGGGAAAGCCTCGAGAGAAAACCACATATCCTTTGATCCACGACACGGGAAGCGTGACATTGCTGCTACAGCCTTGAAGGAAAGCGCACGTGCATGCCCCCACTCGAGACGAGGCCTGACTCCCCTGTGGAGACTCCAGAAGTACCCAAAGATCCATGTCAGCCCCTGAGAGGAATCCTCGGTTCCGGCCCTGACTCCACACAAGGTTTTTGACCCCGGTATCGACGGGAGAGGAATCCCGAGAGGCCCCCTAGCAACTTGCATGGGGACTGGCCTCTCCTGAGGCCACCAGGGCGGGTCCCTGAGGTCCCCGTCGTAACTCGAGAACACCTGCCGCAACTCGAGAAAATCCAGGAAGTTCTCCCTTCCAGGCGAGATGAGGCCTATTTCCGATGAGGCGTCTGGAGACGAATGACACCTAACCTCTGGAATTTCTAAAGGGTCTTTCACACCCTTGCTGCAACTCAAGAAGTTCACCGCCATACCCGTCTCCACTCGAGAGGAAGCACGATGGTCCCGCCCACATCCAGAGGAGCCCCGTTTCCCCCTCGTAGCTCGAAATGAGGGATCCTTTCCCTGCTTTCAACGGGAAAGAATTCCCGGCATTCCCGTCGCATCTCAAGAGGAGGCACTCTCAACAGGAAAGTCGAGAGCAACTCCATGGTCGTACCACCATTCCAAGAGTCCCCCAGATGTCTCAGGCCATTCCAGAGGAACCTCTTTGCCCTGCACTGGCTCATCTTTCACGCCGACGATCGACTCACACCACGGTGGCACGTGGGACAGCCCTGTGGGAAAGCCTCGAGGGAAAGCCTCGAGGGAAAACCACAGAATCTTTTATCCACGCGACGGGAAGCGTGACATTGCTGCTACAGCCTGGAAGGAAAGTGCACGTGCATGCCCCCACTCGAGACGAGGCCTGACTCCCATGGGGAGACTCCAGAAGTACCCAAAGATCCATTTCAGCCCCTGAGAGGAATCCTCGGTTCCGGCCCTGACTCCACACAAGGTTTTTGGCCCCGGTATCGACGGGAGAGGAATCCCGAGAGGCCCCCTAGCAACTCGCATGGGGACTGGCCTCTCCTGAGGCCACCAGGGCGGGTCCCTGAGGTCCCCGTCGTAACTCGAGAACACCTGCCGCAACTCGAGAAAATCCAGGAAGTTCTCCCTTCCAGGCGAGATGAGGCCTATTTCCGATGAGGCGTCTGGAGACTAATGACACCTAACCTCTGGAACTTCGAAAGGGTCTTTCACACCCTTGCTGCAACTCAAGAAGTTCACCGCCATACCCGTGTCCACACGAGAGGAAGCACGATAGTCCCGCCCACATCCAGAGGAGCCCCGTTTCCCCCTCGTAGCTCGAGATGAGGGATCCTTTCCCTGCTTTCAACGGGAAAGAATTTCCGGCGTTCCCGTCGCATCTCAAGAGGAGGCACTCTTAATAGGAAAGGCGAGAGGAACTCCATGGTCTTACCACCATTCCAAGAGTCCCCCAGATGTCTCAGTCCATTCCAGAGGAACCTCTTTGCCCTGCACTGGCTCATCTTTCACGCCGAGGATCGACTCACACCACGGTGGCACGTGGGACAGCCCTGTGGGAAAGCCTCGAGGGAAAGCCTCGAAGGAAAACCACAGATCCTTTGATCCATGCCACGGGAAGCGTGACATTGCAGCTACAGCCTGGAAGGAAAGCGCACGTGCATGCCCCGACTTGAGACGAGGCCTGACTCCCCTGGGGAGACTCCAGAAGTACCCAAAGATCCATGTCAGCCCCTGAGAGGAATCCTCGGTTCCGGCCCTGACTCCACACAAGGTTTTTGGCCCCGGTATCGACGGGAGAGGAATCCCGAGAGGCCCCCTAGCAACTCGCATGGGGACTGGCCTCTCCTGAGGCCACCAGGGCGGGTCCCTGAGGTCCCCGTCGTAACTCGAGAACACCTGCCGCACCTCGAGAAAATCCAGGAAGTTCTCCCTTCCAGGCGAGATGAGGCCTATTTCCGATGAGGCGTCTGGAGACTAATGACGCCTAATCTCTGGAACTTCGAAAGGGTCTTTCACACCCTTGCTGCAACTCAAGAAGTTCACCGCCATACCCGTCTCCACTCGAGAGGAAGCACGATGGTCCCGCCCACATCCAGAGGAGCCCCGTTTCCCCCTCGTAGCTCGAGATGAGGGATCCTTTCCCTGCTTTCAACGGGAAAGAATTCCCGGCGTTCCCGTCGCATCTCAAGAGGAGGCACTCTCAACAGGAAAGGCGAGAGGAACTCCATGGTCGTACCACCATTCCAAGAGTCCCCCAGATGTCTCAGTCCATTCCAGAGGAACCTCTTTGCCCTACACTGGCTCATCTTTCACGCCGACGATCGACTCACACCACGGGGGCACGTGGGACAGCCCTGTGGGAAAGCCTCGAGGGAAAGCCTCGAGGGAAAACCTCAGATCCTTTGATCCACGCCACGGGAAGCGTGACATTGCTGCTACAGCCTGGAAGGAAAGCGCACGTGGATGCCCCGACTCGAGACGAGGCCTGACTCCCCTGGGGAGACTCCAGAAGTACCCAAAGATCCATGCCAGCCCCTGAGAGGAATCCTCGGTTCCGGCCCTGACTCCACACAAGGTTTTTGGCCCCGGTATCGACGGGAGAGGAATCCCGAGAGGCCCCCTAGCAACTCGCATGGGGACTGGCCTCTCCTGAGGCCACCAGGGCGGGTCCCTGAGGTCCCCGTCGTAACTCGAGAACACCTGCCGCAACTCGAGAAAATCCAGGAAGTTCTCCCTTCCAGGCGAGATGAGGCCTATTTCCGATGAGGCGTCTGGAGACTAATGACACCTAACCTCTGGAACTTCGAAAGGGTCTTTCACACCCTTGCTGCAACTCAAGAAGTTCACCGCCATACCCGTCTCCACACGAGAGGAAGCACGATAGTCCCGCCCACATCCAGAGGAGCCCCGTTTCCCCCTCGTAGCTCGAGATGAGGGATCCTTTCCCTGCTTTCAACGGGAAAGAATTTCCGGCGTTCCCGTCGCATCTCAAGAGGAGGCACTCTTAATAGGAAAGGCGAGAGGAACTCCATGGTCTTACCACCATTCCAAGAGTCCCCCAGATGTCTCAGTCCATTCCAGAGGAACCTCTTTGCCCTGCACTGGCTCATCTTTCACGCCGAGGATCGACTCACACCACGGTGGCACGTGGGACAGCCCTGTGGGAAAGCCTCGAGGGAAAGCCTCGAAGGAAAACCACAGATCCTTTGATCCATGCCACGGGAAGCGTGACATTGCTGCTACAGCCTGGAAGGAAAGCGCACGTGCATGCCCCTACTTGAGACGAGGCCTGACTCCCCTGGGGAGACTCCAGAAGTACCCAAAGATCCATGTCAGCCCCTGAGAGGAATCCTCGGTTCCGGCCCTGACTCCACACAAGGTTTTTGGCCCCGGTATCGACGGGAGAGGAATCCCGAGAGGCCCCCTAGCAACTCGCATGGGGACTGGCCTCTCCTGAGGCCACCAGGGCGGGTCCCTGAGGTCCCCGTCGTAACTCGAGAACACCTGCCGCACCTCGAGAAAATCCAGGAAGTTCTCCCTTCCAGGCGAGATGAGGCCTATTTCCGATGAGGCGTCTGGAGACTAATGACGCCTAATCTCTGGAACTTCGAAAGGGTCTTTCACACCCTTGCTGCAACTCAAGAAGTTCACCGCCATACCCGTCTCCACTCGAGAGGAAGCACGATGGTCCCGCCCACATCCAGAGGAGCCCCGTTTCCCCCTCGTAGCTCGAGATGAGGGATCCTTTCCCTGCTTTCAACGGGAAAGAATTCCCGGCGTTCCCGTCGCATCTCAAGAGGAGGCACTCTCAACAGGAAAGGCGAGAGGAACTCCATGGTCGTACCACCATTCCAAGAGTCCCCCAGATGTCTCAGTCCATTCCAGAGGAACCTCTTTGCCCTACACTGGCTCATCTTTCACGCCGACGATCGACTCACACCACGGGGGCACGTGGGACAGCCCTGTGGGAAAGCCTCGAGGGAAAGCCTCGAGGGAAAACCTCAGATCCTTTGATCCACGCCACGGGAAGCGTGACATTGCTGCTACAGCCTGGAAGGAAAGCGCACGTGGATGCCCCGACTCGAGACGAGGCCTGACTCCCCTGGGGAGACTCCAGAAGTACCCAAAGATCCATGTCAGCCCCTGAGAGGAATCCTCGGTTCCGGCCCTGACTCCACACAAGGTTTTTGGCCCCGGTATCGACGGGAGAGGAATCCCGAGAGGCCCCCTAGCAACTCGCATGGGGACTGGCCTCTCCTGAGGCCACCAGGGCGGGTCCCTGAGGTCCCCGTCGTAACTCGAGAACACCTGCCGCAACTCGAGAAAATCCAGGAAGTTCTCCCTTCCAGGCGAGATGAGGCCTATTTCCGATGAGGCGTCTGGAGACTAATGACACCTAACCTCTGGAACTTCGAAAGGGTCTTTCACACCCTCGCTGCAACTCAAGAAGTTCACCGCCATACCCGTCTCCACTCGAGAGGAAGCACGATGGTCCCGCCCACATCCAGAGGAGCCCCGTTTCCCCCTCGTAGCTCGAGATGAGGGATCCTTTCCCTGATTTCAACGGGAAAGAATTCCCGGCGTTCCCGTCGCATCTCAAGAGGAGGCACTCTTAATAGGAAAGGCGAGAGGAACTCCATGGTCTTACCACCATTCCAAGAGTCCCCCAGATGTCTCAGTCCATTCCAGAGGAACCTCTTTGCCCTGCACTGGCTCATCTTTCACGCCGAGGATCGACTCACAGCACGGTGGCACGTGGGACAGCCCTGTGGGAAAGCCTCGAGGGAAAGCCTCGAAGGAAAACCACAGATCCTTTGATCCACGCCACGGGAAGCGTGACATTGCTGCTACAGCCTGGAAGGAAAGTGCACGTGCATGCCCCGACTTGAGACGAGGCCTGACTCCCCTGGGGAGACTCCAGAAGTACCCAAAGATCCATGTCAGCCCCTGAGAGGAATCCTCGGTTCCGGCCCTGACTCCACACAAGGTTTTTGGCCCCGGTATCGACGGGAGAGGAATCCCGAGAGGCCCCCAAGCAACTCGCATGAGGACTGGCCTCTCCTGGGGCCACCAGGGCGGGTCCCTGAGGTCCCCGTCGTAACTCGAGAACACCCGCCACAACTCGAGAAAATCCAGGAAGTTCTCCCTTCCAGGCGAGATGAGGCCTATTTCCGATGAGACGTCTGGAATACTAATGACGCCTAACCTCTGGAACTTCGAAAGGGTCTTTCACACCCTTGCTGCAACTCAAGAAGTTCACCGCCATACCCGTCTCCACTCGAGAGGAAGCACGATGGTCCCGCCCACATCCAGAGGAGCCCCGTTTCCCCCTCGTAGCTCGAGATGAGGGATCCTTTCCCTGCTTTCAACGGGAAAGAATTCCCGGCGTTCCCGTCGCATCTCAAGAGGAGGCACTCTCATCAGGAAAGGCGAGAGGAACTCCATGGTCGTACCACCATTCCAAGAGTCCCCCAGATGTCTCAGTCCATTCCAGAGGAACCTCTTTGCCCTGCACTGGCTCATCTTTCCCGCCGAGGATCGACTCACACCACGGTGGCACGTGGGATAGACCTGTGGGAAAGCCTCGAGGGAAAGCCTCGAGGGAAAACCACAGATCCTATGATCCACGCCACGGGAAGCGTGACATTGCTGCTACAGCCTGGAAGGAAAGCGCACGTGCATGCCCCGACTCGAGACGAGGCCTGACTCCCCTGGGGAGACTCCAGAAGTACCCAAAGATCCATGTCAGCCCCTGAGAGGAATCCTCGGTTCCGGCCCTGAATCCACACAAGGTTTTTGGCCCCGGTATCGACGGGAGAGGAATCCCGAGAGGCCCCCTAGCAACTCGAATGGGGACTGGCCTCTCCTGAGGCCACCAGGGCGGGTCCCTGAGGTCCCCGTCGTAACTCGAGAACACCTGCCGCAACTCGAGAAAATCCAGGAAGTTCTCCCTTCCAGGCGATATGAGGCATATTTCCGATGAGGCGTCTGGAGACTAATGACACCTAACCTCTGGAACTTCGAAAGGGTCTTTCACACCCTTGCTGCAAATCAAGAAGTTCACCGCCATACCCGTCTCCACTCGAGAGGAAGCACGATGGTCCCGCCCACATCCAGAGGAGCCCCGTTTCCCCATCGGAGCTCGAGATGAGGGATCCTTTCCCTGCTTTCAACGGGAAAGAATTCCCGGCGTTCCTGTCGCATCTCAAGAGGAGGCACTCTCAACAGGAAAGGCGAGAGGAACTCCATGGTCGTACCACCATTCCAAGAGTCCCCCAGATGTCTCAGTCCATTCCAGAGGAACCTCTTTGCCCTGCACTGGCTCATCTTTCACGCCGAGGATCGACTCACACCACGGTGGCACGTGGGACAGCCCTGTGGGAAAGTCTCGAGGGAAAACCACAGATCCTTTGATCCACGCCACGGGAAGCGTGACATTGCTGCTACAGCCTGGAAGGAAAGCGCACGTGCATGCCCCCACTCGATTCGAGGCCTAACTCCTCTGGGGAGACTCCAGAAGTACCCAAAGATCCATGTCAGCCCCTGAGAGGAATCCTCGGTTCCGGCCCTGACTCCACACAAGCTTTTTGGCCCCGGTATCGACGGGAGAGGAATCCCGAGAGGCCCCCTAGCACCTCGCATGGGGACTGGCCTCTCCTGAGGCCACCAGGGCGGGTCCCTGAGGTCCCCGTCTTAACTCGAGAACACCTGCCGCAACTCGAGAAAATCCAGGAAGTTCTCCCTTCCAGGCGAGATGAGGCCTATTTCCGATGAGGCGTCTGGAGACTAATGACACCTAACCTCTGGAATTTCGAAAGGGTGTTTCACACCCTTGCTGCAACTCAAGAAGTTCACCGCCATACCCGTCTCCACTCGAGAGGAAGCACGATGGTCCCGCCCACATCCAGAGGAGCCCCGTTTCCCTCTCGGAGCTCGAGATGAGGGATCCTTTCCTGCTTTCAACGGGAAGGAATTCCCGGCGTTCCCGTCGCATCTCAAGAGGAGGCACTCTCAACAGGAAAGGCGAGAGGAACTCCATGGTCGTACCACCATACAAAGAGTCCCCCAGATGACTCAGTCCATTCCAGAGGAACCTCTTTGCCCTGCACTGGCTCATCTTTCACGCCGAGGATCGACTCACACCACGGAGGCACGTGGGACAGCCCTGTGGGAAAGCCTCGAGGGAAAGCCTCGAGGGAAAACCACAGATCCTTTGATGCACGCGACGGGAAGCGTGACATTGCTGCTACAGCCTGGAAGGAAAGCGCACGTGCATGCCCCCACTCGAGACGAGGCCAGTCTCCCCTGGCGAGACTCCAGAAGTACCCTAAGATCCATATAAGCCCCTGAGAGGAATCCTCGGTTCCGACCCTGACTCCACACAAGGTTTTTGGCCCCGGTATCGACGGGAGAGGAATCCCGAGAGGCCCCCTAGCACCTCGCATGGGGACTGGCCTCTCCTGAGGCCACCAGGGCGGGTCCCTGAGGTCCCCGTCGTAACTCGAGAACACCTGCCGCAACTCGAGAAAATCCAGGAAGTTCTCCCTTGCAGGCGAGATGAGGCCTATTTCCGATGAGTCGTCTGGAGACTAATGACACCTAACCTCTGGAACTTCGAAAGGGTCTTTCACACCCTTGCTGCAACTCAAGAAGTTCACCGCCATACCCGTCTCCACTCGAGAGGAAGCATGATGGTCCCGCCCACATCAAAAGGAGCCCCGTTTCCCCCTCGGAGCTCGAGATGATGGATCCTTTCCCTGCTTTCAACGGGGAAGAATTCCCGGCGTTCCCGTCGCATCTCAAGAGGAGGCACTCTCAACAGGAAAGGCGAGAGGAACTCCATGGTCGTACCACCATTCCAAGAGTCCCCAGATGTCTCCGTCCATTCCAGAGGAACCTCTTTGCCCTGCACTGGCTCATCTTTCACGCCGAGGATCGACTCACACCACGGTGGCACGTGGGACAGCCCTGTGGGAAAGCCTCGAGGGAAAACCACAGATCCTTTGATCCACGCGACGGGAAGCGTGACATTGCTGCTACAGCCGGGAAGGAAAGCGCACGTGCATGCCCCCACTCGAGAAGAGGCCTAACTCCCCTGGGGAGACTCCAGAAGTACCCAAAGATCCATGTCAGCCCCTGAGAGGAATCCTCGGTTCCGGCCCTGACTCCACACAAGGTTTTTGGCCCCGGTATCGACGGGAGAGGAATCCCGAGAGGCCCCCTAGCACCTCGCATGGGGACTGGCCTCTCCTGAGGCCACCAGGGCGGGTCCCTGAGGTCCCCGTCGTAACTCGAGAACACCTGCCGCAACTCGAGAAAATCCAGGAAGTTCTCCCTTGCAGGCGAGATGAGGCCTATTTCCGATGAGTCGTCTGGAGACTGATGACACCTAACCTCTGGAACTTCGAAAGGGTCTTTCACACCCTTGCTGCAACTCAAGAAGTTCACCGCCATAACCGTCTCCACTCGAGAGGAAGCACGATGGTCCCGCCCACATCCAGAGGAGCCCCGTTTCCCCCTCGTAGCTCGAGATGAGGGATCCTTTCCCTGCTTTCAACGGGAAAGAATTCCCGGCGTTCCCGTCGCATCTCAAGAGGAGGCACTCTCAACAGGAAAGGCGAGAGGAACTCCATGGTCGTACCACCATTCCTAGAGTCCCCCAGATGTCTCAGTCCATTCCAGAGGAAACTCTTTGCCCTGCACTGGCTCATCTTTCACGCCGAGGATCGACTCACACCACGGAGGCACGTGGGACAGCCCTGTGGGAAAGCCTCGAGGGAAAGCCTCGAGGGAAAACCACAGATCCTTTGATCCACGCGACGGGAAGCGTGACATTGCTGCTACAGCCTGGAAGGAAAGCGCACGTGCATGCCCCCACTCGAGACGAGGCCTGACTCCCCTGGGGAGACTCCAGAAGTACCCAAAGATCCATGTCAGCCCCTGAGAGGAATCCTCGGTTCCGGCCCTTACTCCACACAAGGTTTTTGGCCCCGGTATCGACGGGAGAGGAATCCCGAAAGGCCCCCTAGCACCTCGAATGGGGACTGGACTCTCCTGAGGCCACCAGGGCGGGTCCCTGAGGTCCCCGTCGTAACTCGAGAACACCTGCCGCAACTCGAGAAAATCCAGGAAGTTCTCTCTTCCAGGCGAGATGAGGCCTTTTTCCGATGAGGCGTCTGGAGACTAATGACACCTAACCTCTGGAACTTCGAAAGGGTCTTTCACACCCTTGCTGCAACTCAATAAGTTCACCGCCATACCCTTCTCCACTCGAGAGGAAGCACGATGGTCCCGCCCACATCCAGAGGAGCCCCGTTTCCCCCTCGTAGCTCGAGATGAAGGATCCTTTCCCTACTTTCAACGGGAAAGAATTCCCGGCGTTCCCGTCGCATCTCAAGAGGAGGCACTCTCAACAGGAAAGGCGAGAGGAACTCCATGGTCTTACCACCATTCCAAGAGTCCCCCAGATGTCTCAGTCCATTCCAGAGGAAGCTCTTTGCCCTGCACTGCCTCATCTTTCACGCCGAAGATCGACTCACACCACGGTGGGACTTGGGATAGCCCTGTGGGAAAGCCTCGAGGGAAAGCCTCGAGGGAAAACCACAGATCCTTTGATCCACGCGACGGGAAGCGTGACATTGCTGCTACAGCCCGGAAGTAAAGCGCACGTGCATGCCCCGACTCGAGACGAGGCCTGACTCCCCTGGGGAGACTCCAGAAGTACCCAAAGATCCATGTCAGCCCCTGAGAGGAATCCTCGGTTCCGGCCCTGACGCCACACAAGGTTTTTGACCCCGGTATCGACGGGAGAGGAATCCCGAGAGGCCACCTAGCAACTCGCATGGGGAATGGCCTCTCCTGAGGCCACCAGGGCGGGTCCCTGAGGTCCCCGTTGTAACTCGAGAACACCTGCCGCAACTCGAGAAAATCCAGGAAGTTCTCCCTTCCAGGCGAGATGAGGCCTATTTCCGATGAGGCGTCTGGAGACTAATGACACCTAACCTCTGGAACGTCGAAAGGGTCTTTCACACCCTTGCTGCAACTCAAGAAGTTCACCGCCATACCCGTCTCCACTCGAGAGGAAGCACGATGGTCCCGCCCACATCCAGAGGAGCCCCGTTTCCCCCTCGTAGCTCGAAATGAGGGATCCTTTCCCTGCTTTCAACGGGAAAGAATTCCCGGCGTTCCCGTCGCATCTCAAGAGGTGGCACTCTCAACAGGAAAGGCGAGAGGAACTCCATGGTCGTACCACCATTCCACGAGTCCCCCAGATGTCTCAGTCCATTCCAGAGGAACCTCTTTGCCCCGCACTGGCTCATCTTTCACGCCGAGGATCGACTCACAACACGGTGGCACGTGGGACAGCCCTGTGGGAAAGCCTCGAGGGAAAGCCTCGAGGGAAAACCACAGATTCTTTGACCCATGCGACGGGAAGCGTGACATTGCTGCTACAGCCGGGAAGGAAAGCGCACGTGCATGCCCCCACTCGAGAAGAGGCCTAACTCCCCTGGGGAGACTCCAGAAGTACCCAAAGATCCATGTCAGCCCCTGAGAGGAATCCTCGGTTCCGGCCCTGACTCCACACAAGGTTTTTGGCCCCGGTATCGACGGGAGAGGAATCCCGAGAGGCCCCCTAGCACCTCGCATGGGGACTGGCCTCTCCTGAGGCCACCAAGGCGGGTCCCTGAGGTCCCCGTCGTAACTCGAGAACACCTGCCGCAACTCGAGAAAATCCAGGAAGTTCTCCCTTTCAGGCGAGATGAGGCCTATTTCCGATGAGGCGTCTGGAGACTAATGACACCTAACCTCTGGAACTTCGAAAGGGTCTTTCACACCCTTGCTGCAACTCAAGAAGTTCACCGCCATACCCGTCTCCACTCGAGAGGAAGCACGATGGACCCGCCCACATCCAGAGGAGCCCCGTTTCCCCCTCGTAGCTCGAGATGAGAGAACCTTTCCCTGCTTTAGACGGGAAAGAATTCCCGGCGTTCCCGTCGCATCTAAAGAGGAGGCACTCTCAACAGGAAAGGCGAGAGGAACTCCATGGTCGTACCACCATTCCAGGAGTCCCCCAGATGTCTCAGTCCATTCCAGAGGAACCTCTTTGCCCTACACTGGCTCATCTTTCACGCCGAGGATCGACTCACACCACGGTGGCACGTGGGACAGCCCTGTGGGAAAGCCTCGAGGGAAAGCCTCGAGGGAAAACCACAGATCCTTTGATCCACGCGACGGGAAGCGTGACATTGCTGCTACAGCCTGGAAGGAAAGCGCACGTGCATGCCCCCACTCGAGACGAGGCCTGACTCCCCTGGGGAGACTCCAGAAGTACCCAAAGATCCATGTCAGCCCCTGAGAGGAATCCTCGGTTCCGGCCCTGACTCCACACAAGGTTTTTGGCCCCGGTATCGACGGGAGAGGAATCGCGAGAGGCCCCCTAGCACATCGCATGGGGACTGGCCTCTCCTGAGGCCACCAGGGCGGGTCCCTGAGGTCCCCGTCGTAACTCGAGAACACCTGCCGCAACTCGAGAAAATCCAGGAAGTTCTCCCTTCCAGGCGAGATGAGGCCTATTTCCGATGAGGCGTCTGGAGACTAATGACACCTAACCTCTGGAACTTCGAAAGGGTCTTTCACACCCTTGCTGCAACTCAAGAAGTTCACCGCCATACCCGTGTCCACTCGAGAGGAAGCACGATGGTCCCGCCCACATCCAGAGGAGCCCCGATTCCCCCTCGTAGATCGAGATGAGGGATCCTTTCCCTGCTTTCAACGGGAAAGAATTCCCGGCGTTCCTGTCGCATCTCAAGAGGAGGCACTCTCAACAGGAAAGGCGAGAGGAACTCCATGGTCGTACCACCATTCCAAGAGTCCCCCAGATGTCTCAGTCCATTCCAGAGGAACCTCTTTGCCCTGCACTGGCTCATCTTTCACGCCGAGGATCGACTCACACCACGGTGGCACGTGGGACAGCCCTGTGTGAAAGTCTCGAGGGAAAACCACAGATCCTTTGATACACGCCACGGGAAGCGTGACATTGCTGCTACAGCCTGGAAGGAAAGCGCACGTGCATGCCCCCACTCGATTCGAGGCCTAACTCCTCTGGGGAGACTCCAGAAGTACCCAAAGATACATGTCAGCCCCTGAGAGGAATCCTCGGTTCCGGCCCTGACTCCACACAAGCTTTTTGGCCCCGGTATCGACGGGAGAGGAATCCCGAGAGGCCCCCTAGCACCTCGCATGGGGACTGGCCTCTCCTGAGGCCACCAGGGCGGGTCCCTGTGGTCCCCGTCTTAACTCGAGAACACCTGCCGCAACTCGAGAAAATCCAGGAAGTTCTCCCTTCCAGGCGAGATGAGGCCTATTTCCGATGAGGCGTCTGGAGACTAATGACACCTAACCTCTGGAATTTCGAAAGGGTGTTTCACACCCTTGCTGCAACTCAAGAAGTTCACCGCCATACCCGTCTCCACTCGAGAGGAAGCACGATGGTCCCGCCCACATCCAGAGGAGCCCCGTTTCCCTCTCGGAGCTCGAGATGAGGGATCCTTTCCTGCTTTCAACGGGAAGGAATTCCCGGCGTTCCCGTCGCATCTCAAGAGGAGGCACTCTCAACAGGAAAGGCGAGAGGAACTCCATGGTCGTACCACCATACAAAGAGTCCCCCAGATGTCTCAGTCCATTCCAGAGGAACCTCTTTGCCCTGCACTGGCTCATCTTTCACGCCGAGGATCGACTCACACCACAGAGGCACGTGGGACAGCCCTGTGGGAAAGCCTCGAGGGAAAGCCTCGAGGGAAAACCACAGATCCTTTGATGCACGCGACGGGAAGCGTGACATTGCTGCTACAGCCTGGAAGGAAAGCGCACGTGCATGCTCCCACTCGAGACGAGGCCTGTCTCCCCTGGCGAGACTCCAGAAGTACCCTAAGATCCATATAAGCCCCTGAGAGGAATCCTCGGTTCCGACCCTGACTCCACACAAGGTTTTTGGCCCCGGTATCGACGGGAGAGGAATCCCGAGAGGCCCCCTAGCACCTCGCATGGGGACTGGCCTCTCCTGAGGCCACCAGGGCGGGTCCCTGAGGTCCCCGTCGTAACTCGAGAACACCTGCCGCAACTCGAGAAAATCCAGGAAGTTCTCCCTTGCAGGCGAGATGAGGCCTATTTCCGATGAGTCTTCTGGAGACTAATGACACCTAACCTCTGGAACTTCGAAAGGGTCTTTCACACGCTTGCTGCAACTCAAGAAGTTCACCGCCATACCCGTCTCCACTCGAGAGGAAGCACGATGGTCCCGCACACATCCAGAGGAGCCCCGTTTCCCCTTCGTAGCTCGAGATGAGGGATCCTTTCCCTGCTTTCAACGGGAAAGAATTCCCGGCGTTCCCGTCGCATCTCAAGAGGAGGCACTCTCAACAGGAAAGGCGAGAGGAACTCCATGGTCGTACCACCATTCCTAGAGTCCCCCAGATGTCTCAGTCCATTCCAGAGGAACCTCTTTGCCCTGCACTGGCTCATCTTTCACGCCGAGGATCGACTAACACCACGGAGGCACGTGGGACAGCCCTGTGGGAAAGCCTCGAGGGAAAGCCTCGAGGGAAAACCACAGATCCTTTGATCCACGCGACGGGAAGCGTGACATTGCTGCTACAGCCTGGAAGGAAAGCGCACGTGCATGCCCCCACTCGAGACGAGGCCTGACTCCCGTGGGGAGACTCCAGAAGTGCCCAAAGATCCATATAAGCCCCTGAGAGGAATCCTCGGTTCCGACCCTGACTGCACACAAGGTTTTTGGCCCCGGTATCGACGGGAGAGGAATCCCGAGAGGCCCCCTAGCACCTCGCATGGGGACTGGCCTCTCCTGAGGCCACCAGGGCGGGTCCCTGAGGTCCCCGTCGTAACTCGAGAACACCTGGCGCAACTCGAGAAAATCCAGGAAGTTCTCCCTTCCAGGCGAGATGAGGCCTATTTCCGATGAGGCGTCTGGAGACTAATGACACCTAAACTCTCGAACTTCGAAAGGGTCTTTCACACCCTAGCTGCAACTCAAGAAGTTCACCGCCATACCCGTCTCCACTCGAGAGGAAGCAGGATGGTCCCGCCCACATCCAGAGGAGCCCCGTTTCCCCCTCGGAGCTCAAGATGAGGGATCCTTTCCCTGCTTTCAAAGGGAAAGAATTCCCGGCGTTCCCGTCGCATCTCAAGAGGAGGCACTCTCAACAGGAAAGGCGAGAGAAACTCCATGGTCGTACCACCATTCCAAGAGTCCCCCAGATGTCTCAGTCCATTCCAGAGGAACCTCTTTGCCCTGCACTGGCTCATCTTTCACGCCGAGGATCGACTCACACCACGGTGGCACGTGGGACAGCCCTGTGGGAAAGCCTCGAGGGAAAACCACAGATCCTTTGATCCACGCCACGGGAAGCGTGACATTGCTGCTACAGCCTGGAAGGAAAGCGCACGTGCATGCCCCCACTCGAGACGAGGCCTGACTCCCCTGGGGAGACTCCAGAAGTACCCAAAGATCCATGTCAGCCCCTGAGAGGAATCCTCGGTTCCGGCCCTGACTCCACACAAGGTTTTTGGCCCCGGTATCGACGGGAGAGGAATCCCGAGAGGCCCCCTAGCACCTCGCATGGGTACTGGCCTCTCCTGAGGCAACCAGGGCGGGTCCCTGAGGTCCCCGTCGTAACTCGAGAACACCTGCCGCAACTCGAGAAAATCAAGGAAGTTCTCCCTTGCAGGCGAGATGAGGCCTATTTCCGATGAGGCGTCTGGAGACTAATGACACCTAACCTCTGGAACTTCGAAAGGGTCTTTCACACCCTTGCTGCAACTCAAGAAGTTCAGCGCCATACCGGTGTCCACTCGAGAGGAAGCACGATGGTCCCGCCCACATCCAGAGGAGCCCCGTTTCCCCCTCGTAGCTCGAGATGAGGGATCCTTTCCCTGCTTTCAAGGGGAAAGCATTCCCGGCGTTCCCGTCGCATCTCAAGAGGAGGCACTCTCAACAGGAAAGGCGAGAGGAACTCCATGGTCGTACCACCATTCCAAGAGTCGCCCAGATGTCTCAGTCCATTCCAGAGGAACCTCCTTGCCCTGCACTGGCTCATCTTTCACGCCGAGGATCGACTCACACCACGGTGGCACGTGGGACAGCCCTGCTGGAAAGCCTCGAGGGAAAGCCTCGAGGGAAAACCACAGATCTTTTGATGCACGCGACGGGAAGCGTGACATTGCTGCTACAGCCTGGAAGGAAAGCGCACGTGCATGCCCCCACTCGAGACGAGGCCTGACTCCCCTGGGGAGACTCCAGAAGTACCCAAAGATCCATGTCACCCCTGAGAGGAATCCTCGGTTCCGGCCCTGACTCCACACAAGGTTTTTGGCCCCGGTATCGACGGGAGAGGAATCCCGAGAGGCCCCCTAGCAACTCGCATGGGGACTGGCCTCTCCTGAGGCCACCAGGGCGGGTCCCTGAGGTCCCCGTCATAACTCGAGAACACCTGCCGCAACTCGAGAAAATCCAGGAAGTTCTCCCTTCCAGGCGAGATGAGGCCTATTTCCGATGAGGCGTCTGGAGACTAATGACACCTAACCTCTGGAACGTCGAAAGGGTCTTTCACACCCTTGCTGCAACTCAAGAAGTTCACCGCCATACCCGTCTCCACTCGAGAGGAAGCATGATGGTCCCGCCCACATCAAAAGGAGCCCCGTTTCCCCCTCGGAGCTCGAGATGATGGATCCTTTCCCTGCTTTCAACGGGGAAGAATTCCCGGCGTTCCCGTCGCATCTCAAGAGGAGGCACTCTCAACAGGAAAGGCGAGAGGAACTCCATGGTCGTACCACCATTCCAAGAGTCCCCAGATGTCTCCGTCCATTCCAGAGGAACCTCTTTGCCCTGCACTGGCTCATCTTTCACGCCGAGGATCGACTCACACCACGGTGGCACGTGGGACAGCCCTGTGGGAAAGCCTCGAGGGAAAACCACAGATCCTTTGATCCACGCGACGGGAAGCGTGACATTGCTGCTACAGCCGGGAAGGAAAGCGCACGTGCATGCCCCCACTCGAGAAGAGGCCTAACTCCCCTGGGGAGACTCCAGAAGTACCCAAAGATCCATGTCAGCCCCTGAGAGGAATCCTCGGTTCCGGCCCTGACTCCACACAAGGTTTTTGGCCCCGGTATCGACGGGAGAGGAATCCCGAGAGGCCCCCTAGCACCTCGCATGGGGACTGGCCTCTCCTGAGGCCACCAGGGCGGGTCCCTGAGGTCCCAGTCGTAACTCGAGAACACCTGCCGCAACTCGAGAAAATCCAGGAAGTTCTCCCTTGCAGGCGAGATGAGGCCTATTTCCGATGAGTCGTCTGGAGACTGATGACACCTAACCTCTGGAACTTCGAAAGGGTCTTTCACACCCTTGCTGCAACTCAAGAAGTTCACCGCCATAACCGTCTCCACTCGAGAGGAAGCACGATGGTCCCGCCCACATCCAGAGGAGCCCCGTTTCCCCCTCGTAGCTCGAGATGAGGGATCCTTTCCCTGCTTTCAACGGGAAAGAATTCCCGGCGTTCCCGTCGCATCTCAAGAGGAGGCACTCTCAACAGGAAAGGCGAGAGGAACTCCATGGTCGTACCACCATTCCTAGAGTCCCCCAGATGTCTCAGTCCATTCCAGAGGAAACTCTTTGCCCTGCACTGGCTCATCTTTCACGCCGAGGATCGACTCACACCACGGAGGCACGTGGGACAGCCCTGTGGGAAAGCCTCGAGGGAAAGCCTCGAGGGAAAACCACAGATCCTTTGATCCACGCGACGGGAAGCGTGACATTGCTGCTACAGCCTGGAAGGAAAGCGCACGTGCATGCCCCCACTCGAGACGAGGCCTGACTCCCCTGGGGAGACTCCAGAAGTACCCAAAGATCCATGTCAGCCCCTGAGAGGAATCCTCGGTTCCGGCCCTTACTCCACACAAGGTTTTTGGCCCCGGTATCGACGGGAGAGGAATCCCGAAAGGCCCCCTAGCACCTCGAATGGGGACTGGACTCTCCTGAGGCCACCAGGGCGGGTCCCTGAGGTCCCCGTCGTAACTCGAGAACACCTGCCGCAACTCGAGAAAATCCAGGAAGTTCTCTCTTCCAGGCGAGATGAGGCCTTTTTCCGATGAGGCGTCTGGAGACTAATGACACCTAACCTCTGGAACTTCGAAAGGGTCTTTCACACCCTTGCTGCAACTCAATAAGTTCACCGCCATACCCTTCTCCACTCGAGAGGAAGCACGATGGTCCCGCCCACATCCAGAGGAGCCCCGTTTCCCCCTCGTAGCTCGAGATGAAGGATCCTTTCCCTACTTTCAACGGGAAAGAATTCCCGGCGTTCCCGTCGCATCTCAAGAGGAGGCACTCTCAACAGGAAAGGCGAGAGGAACTCCATGGTCTTACCACCATTCCAAGAGTCCCCCAGATGTCTCAGTCCATTCCAGAGGAAGCTCTTTGCCCTGCACTGCCTCATCTTTCACGCCGAAGATCGACTCACACCACGGTGGGACTTGGGATAGCCCTGTGGGAAAGCCTCGAGGGAAAGCCTCGAGGGAAAACCACAGATCCTTTGATCCACGCGACGGGAAGCGTGACATTGCTGCTACAGCCCGGAAGTAAAGCGCACGTGCATGCCCCGACTCGAGACGAGGCCTGACTCCCCTGGGGAGACTCCAGAAGTACCCAAAGATCCATGTCAGCCCCTGAGAGGAATCCTCGGTTCCGGCCCTGACGCCACACAAGGTTTTTGACCCCGGTATCGACGGGAGAGGAATCCCGAGAGGCCACCTAGCAACTCGCATGGGGACTGGCCTCTCCTGAGGCCACCAGGGCGGGTCCCTGAGGTCCCCGTTGTAACTCGAGAACACCTGCCGCAACTCGAGAAAATCCAGGAAGTTCTCCCTTCCAGGCGAGATGAGGCCTATTTCCGATGAGGCGTCTGGAGACTAATGACACCTAACCTCTGGAACGTCGAAAGGGTCTTTCACACCCTTGCTGCAACTCAAGAAGTTCACCGCCATACCCGTCTCCACTCGAGAGGAAGCACGATGGTCCCGCCCACATCCAGAGGAGCCCCGTTTCCCCCTCGTAGCTCGAAATGAGGGATCCTTTCCCTGCTTTCAACGGGAAAGAATTCCCGGCGTTCCCGTCGCATCTCAAGAGGTGGCACTCTCAACAGGAAAGGCGAGAGGAACTCCATGGTCGTACCACCATTCCACGAGTCCCCCAGATGTCTCAGTCCATTCCAGAGGAACCTCTTTGCCCCGCACTGGCTCATCTTTCACGCCGAGGATCGACTCACAACACGGTGGCACGTGGGACAGCCCTGTGGGAAAGCCTCGAGGGAAAGCCTCGAGGGAAAACCACAGATTCTTTGACCCATGCGACGGGAAGCGTGACATTGCTGCTACAGCCGGGAAGGAAAGCGCACGTGCATGCCCCCACTCGAGAAGAGGCCTAACTCCCCTGGGGAGACTCCAGAAGTACCCAAAGATCCATGTCAGCCCCTGAGAGGAATCCTCGGTTCCGGCCCTGACTCCACACAAGGTTTTTGGCCCCGGTATCGACGGGAGAGGAATCCCGAGAGGCCCCCTAGCACCTCGCATGGGGACTGGCCTCTCCTGAGGCCACCAAGGCGGGTCCCTGAGGTCCCCGTCGTAACTCGAGAACACCTGCCGCAACTCGAGAAAATCCAGGAAGTTCTCCCTTTCAGGCGAGATGAGGCCTATTTCCGATGAGGCGTCTGGAGACTAATGACACCTAACCTCTGGAACTTCGAAAGGGTCTTTCACACCCTTGCTGCAACTCAAGAAGTTCACCGCCATACCCGTCTCCACTCGAGAGGAAGCACGATGGACCCGCCCACATCCAGAGGAGCCCCGTTTCCCCCTCGTAGCTCGAGATGAGAGAACCTTTCCCTGCTTTAGACGGGAAAGAATTCCCGGCGTTCCCGTCGCATCTAAAGAGGAGGCACTCTCAACAGGAAAGGCGAGAGGAACTCCATGGTCGTACCACCATTCCAGGAGTCCCCCAGATGTCTCAGTCCATTCCAGAGGAACCTCTTTGCCCTACACTGGCTCATCTTTCACGCCGAGGATCGACTCACACCACGGTGGCACGTGGGACAGCCCTGTGGGAAAGCCTCGAGGGAAAGCCTCGAGGGAAAACCACAGATCCTTTGATCCACGCGACGGGAAGCGTGACATTGCTGCTACAGCCTGGAAGGAAAGCGCACGTGCATGCCCCCACTCGAGACGAGGCCTGACTCCCCTGGGGAGACTCCAGAAGTACCCAAAGATCCATGTCAGCCCCTGAGAGGAATCCTCGGTTCCGGCCCTGACTCCACACAAGGTTTTTGGCCCCGGTATCGACGGGAGAGGAATCGCGAGAGGCCCCCTAGCACATCGCATGGGGACTGGCCTCTCCTGAGGCCACCAGGGCGGGTCCCTGAGGTCCCCGTCGTAACTCGAGAACACCTGCCGCAACTCGAGAAAATCCAGGAAGTTCTCCCTTCCAGGCGAGATGAGGCCTATTTCCGATGAGGCGTCTGGAGACTAATGACACCTAACCTCTGGAACTTCGAAAGGGTCTTTCACACCCTTGCTGCAACTCAAGAAGTTCACCGCCATACCCGTGTCCACTCGAGAGGAAGCACGATGGTCCCGCCCACATCCAGAGGAGCCCCGATTCCCCCTCGTAGATCGAGATGAGGGATCCTTTCCCTGCTTTCAACGGGAAAGAATTCCCGGCGTTCCTGTCGCATCTCAAGAGGAGGCACTCTCAACAGGAAAGGCGAGAGGAACTCCATGGTCGTACCACCATTCCAAGAGTCCCCCAGATGTCTCAGTCCATTCCAGAGGAACCTCTTTGCCCTGCACTGGCTCATCTTTCACGCCGAGGATCGACTCACACCACGGTGGCACGTGGGACAGCCCTGTGTGAAAGTCTCGAGGGAAAACCACAGATCCTTTGATACACGCCACGGGAAGCGTGACATTGCTGCTACAGCCTGGAAGGAAAGCGCACGTGCATGCCCCCACTCGATTCGAGGCCTAACTCCTCTGGGGAGACTCCAGAAGTACCCAAAGATACATGTCAGCCCCTGAGAGGAATCCTCGGTTCCGGCCCTGACTCCACACAAGCTTTTTGGCCCCGGTATCGACGGGAGAGGAATCCCGAGAGGCCCCCTAGCACCTCGCATGGGGACTGGCCTCTCCTGAGGCCACCAGGGCGGGTCCCTGTGGTCCCCGTCTTAACTCGAGAACACCTGCCGCAACTCGAGAAAATCCAGGAAGTTCTCCCTTCCAGGCGAGATGAGGCCTATTTCCGATGAGGCGTCTGGAGACTAATGACACCTAACCTCTGGAATTTCGAAAGGGTGTTTCACACCCTTGCTGCAACTCAAGAAGTTCACCGCCATACCCGTCTCCACTCGAGAGGAAGCACGATGGTCCCGCCCACATCCAGAGGAGCCCCGTTTCCCTCTCGGAGCTCGAGATGAGGGATCCTTTCCTGCTTTCAACGGGAAGGAATTCCCGGCGTTCCCGTCGCATCTCAAGAGGAGGCACTCTCAACAGGAAAGGCGAGAGGAACTCCATGGTCGTACCACCATACAAAGAGTCCCCCAGATGTCTCAGTCCATTCCAGAGGAACCTCTTTGCCCTGCACTGGCTCATCTTTCACGCCGAGGATCGACTCACACCACAGAGGCACGTGGGACAGCCCTGTGGGAAAGCCTCGAGGGAAAGCCTCGAGGGAAAACCACAGATCCTTTGATGCACGCGACGGGAAGCGTGACATTGCTGCTACAGCCTGGAAGGAAAGCGCACGTGCATGCTCCCACTCGAGACGAGGCCTGTCTCCCCTGGCGAGACTCCAGAAGTACCCTAAGATCCATATAAGCCCCTGAGAGGAATCCTCGGTTCCGACCCTGACTCCACACAAGGTTTTTGGCCCCGGTATCGACGGGAGAGGAATCCCGAGAGGCCCCCTAGCACCTCGCATGGGGACTGGCCTCTCCTGAGGCCACCAGGGCGGGTCCCTGAGGTCCCCGTCGTAACTCGAGAACACCTGCCGCAACTCGAGAAAATCCAGGAAGTTCTCCCTTGCAGGCGAGATGAGGCCTATTTCCGATGAGTCTTCTGGAGACTAATGACACCTAACCTCTGGAACTTCGAAAGGGTCTTTCACACGCTTGCTGCAACTCAAGAAGTTCACCGCCATACCCGTCTCCACTCGAGAGGAAGCACGATGGTCCCGCACACATCCAGAGGAGCCCCGTTTCCCCTTCGTAGCTCGAGATGAGGGATCCTTTCCCTGCTTTCAACGGGAAAGAATTCCCGGCGTTCCCGTCGCATCTCAAGAGGAGGCACTCTCAACAGGAAAGGCGAGAGGAACTCCATGGTCGTACCACCATTCCTAGAGTCCCCCAGATGTCTCAGTCCATTCCAGAGGAACCTCTTTGCCCTGCACTGGCTCATCTTTCACGCCGAGGATCGACTAACACCACGGAGGCACGTGGGACAGCCCTGTGGGAAAGCCTCGAGGGAAAGCCTCGAGGGAAAACCACAGATCCTTTGATCCACGCGACGGGAAGCGTGACATTGCTGCTACAGCCTGGAAGGAAAGCGCACGTGCATGCCCCCACTCGAGACGAGGCCTGACTCCCCTGGGGAGACTCCAGAAGTACCCAAAGATCCATGTCACCCCTGAGAGGAATCCTCGGTTCCGGCCCTGACTCCACACAAGGTTTTTGGCCCCGGTATCGACGGGAGAGGAATCCCGAGAGGCCCCCTAGCAACTCGCATGGGGACTGGCCTCTCCTGAGGCCACCAGGGCGGGTCCCTGAGGTCCCCGTCATAACTCGAGAACACCTGCCGCAACTCGAGAAAATCCAGGAAGTTCTCCCTTCCAGGCGAGATGAGGCCTATTTCCGATGAGGCGTCTGGAGACTAATGACACCTAACCTCTGGAACGTCGAAAGGGTCTTTCACACCCTTGCTGCAACTCAAGAAGTTCACCGCCATACCCGTCTCCACTCGAGAGGAAGCACGATGGTCCCGCCCACATCCACAGGAGCCCCGTTTCCCCCTCGTAGCTCGAGATGAGGGATCCTTTCTCTGCTTTCAACGGGAAAGAATTCCCGGCGTTCCCGTCGCATCCAAAGAGGAGGCACTCTCAACAGGAAAGGCGAGAGGAACTCCATGGTCGTACCACCATTCCAAGAGTCCCCCAGATGTCTCAGTCCATTCCAGAGGAACCTCTTTGCCCTGCACTGGCTCATCTTTCACGCCGAGGATCGACTCACACCACGGTGGCACGTGGGACAGCCCTGTGGGAAAGCCTCGAGGGAAAGCCTCGAGGGAAAACCACAGATCCTTTGATTCTCGCGACGGGAAGCGTGACATTGCTGCTACAGCCTGGAAGGAAAGCGCACGTGCATGCCCCCACTCGAGACGAGGCCTGACTCCCCTGGGGAGACTCCAGAAGTACCCAAAGATCCATGTCAGCCCCTGAGAGGAATCCTCGGTTCCGGCCCTGACTCCACACAAGGCTTTTGGCCCCGGTATCGACGGGAGAGGAATCCCGAGAGGCCCCCTAGCAACTCGCATGGGGACTGGCCTCTCCTGAGGCCACCAGGGCGGGTCCCTGAGGTCCCCGTCGTAACTCGAGAACACCTGCCGCAACTCGAGAAAATCCAGGAAGTTCTCCCTTCCAGGCGAGATGAGGCCTATTTCCGATGATGCGTCTGCAGACTAATGACACCTAAACTCTGGAACTTCGAAAGGGTCTTTCACACCCTTGCTGCAACTCAAGAAGTTCACCGCCATACCCGTGTCCACTCGGGAGGAAGCACGACGGTCCCACCCACATCCAGAGGAGCCCCGTTTCCCCCTCGGAGCTCGAGATGAGGGATCCTTTCCCTGCTTTCAACGGGAAAGAATTCCCGGCGTTCCCGTCGCATCTCAAGAGGAGGCACTCTCAACAGGAAAGGCGAGAGGAACTCCATGGTCGTACCACCATTCCAAGAGTCCCCCAGATGTCTCAGTCCATTCCAGAGGAACCTCTTTGCCCTGCACTGGCTCATCTTTCACGCCGAGGATCGACTCACACCACGGTGGCACGTGGGACAGCCCTGTGGGAAAGCCTCGAGGGAAAACCACAGATCCTTTGATCCACGCGACGGGAAGTGTGACATTGCTGCTACAGCCTGGAAGGAAAGCACACGTGCATGCCCCCAATCGAGAAGAGGCCTGACTCCCCTGGTGGGACTCCAGAAGTACCCAAAGATCCATTTCAGCTCCTGAGAGGAATCCTCGGTTCCAGCCCTGACTCCACACAAGGTTTTTGGCCCCGGTATCGACGGGAGAGGAATCCCGAGAGGCCCCCTAGCAACTCGCATGGGGACTGGCCTCTCCTGAGGCCACCAGGGCGGGTCCCTGAGGTCCCCGTCGTAACTCGAGAACACCGGGCGCACCTCGAGAAAATCCGGGAAGTTCTCCCTTCCAGGCGAGATGAGGCCTATTTCCGATGAGGCGTCTGGAGACTAATGACACCTAACCTCTGGAACTTCGAAAGGGTCTTTCACACCCTTGCTGCAACTCAAGAAGTTTACCGCCATACCCGTCTCCACACGAGAGAAAGCACGATGGTCCCGCCCACATCCAGAGGAGCCCCGTTTCCCCCTCGGAGCTCGAGATGAGGGATCCTTTCCCTGCTTTCAACGGGAAAGAATACCCGGCATTCCCGTCGCATCTCAAGAGGAGGCACTCTCAACAGGAAAGGCGAGAGGAACTCCATGGTCGTACCACCATTCCAAGAGTCCCCCAGATGTCTCAGTCCATTCCAGAGGAACCCCTTTGCCCTGCACTGGCTCATCTTTCACGCCGAGGATCGACTCATACCACGGTGGCACGTGGGACAGCCCTGTGGGAAAGCCTCGAGGGAAAGCCTCGAGGGAAAACCACAGATACTTTGATCCACGCGACGGGAAGCGTGACATTGCTGCTACAGTCTGGAAGGAAAGCGCACGTGCATGCCCCCACTCGAGACGAGGCCTGACTCCCCTGGGGAGACTCCAGAAGTACCCAAAGATCCATGTCAGCCCCTGAGAGGAATCCTCGGTTCTGGCCCTGACTCCACACAAGGTTTTTGGCGCCGGTATCGAAGGGAGAGGAATCCCGAGAGGCCCCCTAGCAACTCGCATGGGGACTGGCCTCTCCTGAGGCCACCAGGGCGGGTCCCTGTGGTACCCGTCGTAACTCGAAAACACCTGCCGCACCTCGAGAAAATCCAGGAAGTTCTCCCTTCCAGGCGAGATGAGGCCTATTTCCGATGAGGCGTCTGGAGACTAATGACACCTAACCTCTGGAACTTTGAAAGGGTCTTTCACACCCTTGCTGCAACTCAAGAAGTTCACCGCCATACCCGTCTCCACTCGAGAGGAAGCACGATGGTCCCGTCCACATCCAGAGGAGCCCCGTTTCCCCCTCGTAGCTCGAGATGAGGGATCCTTTCCCTGCTTTCAACGGGAAAAAATTCCCGGCGTTCCCGTCGGATCTCAAGAGGAGGCACTCTTAACAGGAAAGGCGAGAGGAACTCCATGGTCGTACCACCATTCCAAGAGTCCCCCAGATGTCTCAGTCCATTCCAGAGGAACCTCTTTGCCCTGCACTGGCTCATCTTTCACGCCGAGGATCGACTCACACCACGGTGGCACGTGGGACAGCCCTGTGGAAAAGCCTCGAGGGAAAGCCTCGAGGGAAAACCACAGATCCTTTGATCCACGCGACGGGAAGAGTGACATTGCTGCTACAGCCTGGAAGGAAAGCGCACGTGCATGCCCCCACTCGAGACGAGGCCTGACTCCCCTGGGGAGACTCCAGAAGTACCCAAAGATCCATGTCAGCCCATGAGAGGAATCCTCGGTTCTGGCCCTGACTCCACACAAGGTTTTTGGCCCCGGTAACGACGGGAGAGGAATCCCGAGAGGCCCCCTAGCAACTCGCATGGGGACTGGCCTCTCCTGAGGCCACCAGGGCGGGTCCCTGAGGTCCCCGTCGTAACTCGAGAACACCTGCCGCAATTCGAGAAAATCCAGGAAGTTCTCCCTTCCAGGCGAGATGAGGCCTATTTCCGATGAGGCGTCTGGAGACTAATGACACCCAAACTCTGGAACTTCGAAAGGGTCTTTCACACCCTTGCTGCAACTCAAGAAGTTTACCGCCATACCCGTCTCCACACGAGAGAAAGCACGATGGTCCCGCCCAAATCCAGAGGAGCCCCGTTTCCCCCTCGTAGCTCGAGATGAGGGATCCTTTCCCTGCTTTCAACGGGAAAGAATTCCCGGCATTCCCGTCGCATCTCAAGAGGAGGCACTCTCAACAGGAAAGGCGAGAGGAACTCCATGGTCGTACTACCATTCCATGAGTCCCCCAGATGTCTCAGTCCATTCCAGAGGAACCTCTTTGCCCTGCACTGGCTCATCTTTCACGCCGAGAATCGACTCACACCACGGTGGCACGTGGGACAGCCCTGTGGGAAAGCCTCGAGGGAAAGCCTCGAGGGAAAACCACAGATACTTTGATCCACGCGACCGGAAGCGTGACATTGCTGCTACAGCCTGGAAAGAAAGCGCACGTGCATGCCCCCACTCGAGACGAGGCCTGACTCCCCTGGGGAGACTCCAGAAGTACCCAAAGATCCATGTCAGCCCCTGAGAGGAATCCTCGGTTCCGGCCCTGACTCCACACAAGGTATTTGGCCCCAGTATCGACGGGAGAGGAATCCCGAGAGGCCCCCTAGCAACACGCATGGGGACTGGCCTCTCCTGAGGCCATCAGGGCGGGTCCCTGTGGTACCAGTCGTAACTCGAGAACACCTGCCGCACCTCGAGATAATCCAGGAAGTTCTCCCTTCCAGGCGAGATGAGGTCTATTTCCGATGAGGCGTCTGGAGACTGACACGTAACCTCTGGAACTTCGAAAGGGTCTTTCACACCCTTGCTGCAACTCAAGAAGTTCACCGCCATACCCGTCTCCACTCGAGAGGAAGCACGATGGTCCCGCCGACATCCAGAGGAGCCCCGTTTCCCCCTCGTAGCTTGAGATGAGGGATCCTTTCCCTGCTTTCAACGGGAAAGAATTCCCGGCATTCCCGTCGCATCTCAAGAGGAGGCACTCTCAACAGGAAAGGCGAGAGGAACTCCATGGTCGTACCACCATTCCAAGAGTCCCCCAGATGTCTCAGTCCATTCCAGAGGAACCTCTTTGCCCTGCACTGGCTCATCTTTCACGCCGAGGATCGACTCACACCACGGTGGCACGTGGGACAGCCCTGTGGGAAAGCCTCGAGGGAAAGCCTCGAGGGAAAACCACAGATCCTTTGATCCACGCGACGGGAAGCGTGACATTGCTGCTACAGCCTGGAAGGAAAGCGCACGTCCATGCCCCCACTCGAGACGAGGCCTGACTCCCCTAGGGAGACTCCAGAAGTACCCAAAGATCCATGTCAGCCCCTGAGAGGAATCCTCGGTTCTGGCCCTGACTCCACACAAGGTTTTTGGCCCCGGTATCGACGGGAGAGGAATCCCGAGAGGCCCCCTAGCAACTCGCATGGGGACTGGCCTCTCCTGAGGCCATCAGGGCGGGTCCCTGTGGTACCCGTCGTAACGTGAGAACACCTGCCGCACCTCGAGAAAATCCAGGAAGTTCTCCCTTCCAGGCTAGATGAGGCCTATTTCCGATGAGGTGTCTGGAGACTAATGACACCTAACCTCTGGAACTTCGAAAGGGTCTTTCACACCCTTGCTGCAACTCAAGAAGTTCACCGACATACCCGTGTCCACTCGAGAGGAAGCATGATGGTCCCGCCCACATCCCGAGGAGCCCCGTTTCCCCCTCGTAGCTCGAGATGAGGGATCCTTTCCCTGCTTCCAACGGGAAAGAATTCCCGGCGTTCCCGTCGCATCTCAAGGGGAGGCACTCTCAACAGGAAAGGCGAGAGGAACTCCATGGTCGTACCACCATTCCAAGAGTCCCCCAGATGTCTCAGTCCATTCCAGAGGAACCTCTTTGCCCTGCACTGGCTCATCTTTCACGCCGAGGATCGACTCACACCACGGTGGCACGTGGGACAGCCCTGTGGGAAAGCCTCGAGGGAAAGCCTCGAGGGAAAACCACAGATCCTTTGATCCAGGCCACGGGAAGCGTGACATTGCTGCTACAGCCTGGAAGGAAGGCGCACGTGCATGCCCCCACTCGAGACGAGGCCTGACCGCCCTGGGGAGACTCCAGAAGTACCCAAAGATCCATGTCAGCCCCTGAGAGGAATCCTCGATTCCGGCCCTGACTCCACACAAGGTATTTGGCCCCGGTATCGACGGGAGAGGAATCCCGAGAGGCCCCCTAGCAACTCGCATGGGGACTGGCCTCTCCTGAGGCCACCAGGGCGGGTCCCTGAGGTCTCCGTCGTAACTCGAGAACACCTGTCGCAACTCGAGAAAATCCAGAAAGTTCTCCATTCCAGGCGAGAAGAATCCTATTTCCGATGAGGCGTTTGGAGACTAATGACACCTAAACTCTGGAACTTCGAAAGGGTCTTTCACACCCTTGCTTTGACTGAAGAAGTTCACCGCCATACCCGTCTCCACTCGTGAGGAAGCACGATGGTCCCGCCCACATCCAGAGGAGCCCCGTTTCCCCCTCGTAGCTCGAGTTGAGGGGTCCTTTCCCTGCGTTCAACGGGAAAGAATTCCCGGCGTTCCCATCGCATCTCAAGAGGAGGCACTCTCAACAGGAAAGGCGAGAGGAACTCCATGGTCGTACCACCATTCCACGAGTCCCCCAGATGTCTCAGTCCATTCCAGAGAAACCTCTTTGCCCTGCACTGGCTCATCTTTCACGCCGACGATTGACTCACACCACGGTGGCACGTGGGACAGCCCTGTGTGAAAGTCTCGAGGGAAAGCCTCGAGGGAAAACCACAGATCCTTTGATACAGGCCACGGGAAGCATGACATTGCTGCTACAGCCTGGAAGGAAAGCGCACGTGCATGCCCCCACTCGAGACGAGGCCTGAATCCCCTGGGGAGACTCCAGAATTACCCAAAGATCCATGTCAGCCCCTGAGAGGAATCCTCGGTTCCGGCCCTGACTCCACACAAGGTTTTTGGCCCCGGTATCGACGGGAGAGGAATCCCGAGAGGCCCCCGAGCAACTCGCATGGGGATTGGCCTTTCCTGAGGCCACCAGGGCGGATCCCTGAGGTCCCCGTCGTAACTCGAGAACACCTGTCGCAACTCGAGAAACTTCAGGAAGTTCTCCCTTCCAGGCGAGATGAGGCCTATTTCCGATGAGGCGTCTGGGGACTAATGACACGGAACCTCTGGAACGTCGAAAGGGTCTTTCACACCCTTGCTGCAACTCAAGAAGTTCACCGCCATATCCGTCTCCACTCGAGAGGAAACATGATGGTCCCGCCCACATCCAGAGGAGCCCCGTTTGCCCCTCGTAGCTCGAGATGAGGGATCCTTTCCCTGCTATCAACGGGAAAGTATTTTCGGCGTTCCCGTCGCATCTCAAGAGGAGGCACTCTCAACAGGAAAGACGAGAGGAACTCCATGGTCGTACCACCATTCCAAGAGTCCCCCAGATGTTTCAGTCCATTCCAGAGGAACCTCTTTGCCCTGCACTGACTCATCTTTCATGCCGAAGATCGACTCACACCACGGTGGCACGTGGGACATCCCTGTGGGATAGCCTCGAGGGAAAGCCTAGAGGGAAAACCACAGATCCTTTGATCCACGCGACGGGAAGCGTGACATTGCTGCTACAGCCTGGAAGGAAAGCGCACGTGCATGCCCCCACTCGAGACGAGGACTGACTCCCCTGGGGAGACTCCAGAAAGACCCAAAGATCCATGTCAGCCCCTTAGAGGAATCCTCCGTTCCGGCCCTGACTCCACACAAGGTTTTAGGCCCCGGTATCGACTGGAGAGGAATCCCGAAAGGCACCCTAGCAACTCGTATGGGGACTGGAGTTTCCTGAGGCCACCAGGGCTTGTCCCTCACGTCCCCGTCGTAACTCGAGAACACCTGCCGCAACTCGAGAAAATCCAGGAAGTTCTCGCTTCCAGGCGAGATGAGGCCTATTTCCGATGAGGCGTCTGGAGTCTAATGACAGCTAATCTCTGGGACTTCAAAAGGGTCTTTCACACCCTTGCTGCAACTCAAGAAGTTCACCGCCATACCCGTCTCCACTCGAGAGGAAGCACGATGGTCCCGCCCACATTCAGAGGAGCCCCGTTTCCCCCTCGTAGCTCGAGATGAGGGATCCTTTCCCTGCTTTCAACAGGAAAGAATTCCAGGCGTTCCCGTCGCATCTCAAGAGGAGGAACTCTCAACACGAAAGGCGAGAGGAACTCCATGGTCGTACCACCATTCCAAGAGTCCCCCAGATGTCTCAGTCCATTCCAGAGGAACCTCTTTGCCCTGCACTGGCTCATCTTTCACGCCGAGGATCGACTCACACCACGGTGGCACGTGGGACAGCCCTGTGGGAAAGCCTCGAGGGAAAACCACAGATCCTTTGATCCACGCGACGGGAAGCGTGACATTGCTGCTACAGCCTGGAAGGAAGGCGCACGTGCATGCCCCCACTCGAGACGAGGCCTGACTCCCCTGGGGAGACTCCAGAAGTACCCAAAGATCCATGTCAGCCCCTGAGAGGAATCCTCGGTTCCGGCCCTGACTCCACACAAGTATTTTGGCCCCGGTATCGATGGGAGAGTAATCCCGAGAGGCCCCCTAGGAAATCGCAAGGGGACTGACCTTTCCTGAGGCCACCATGGCGGGTTCCTGAGGTCCCCGTCGTAACTCGAGAACACCTGCCGCAACTCGAGAAAATCCAGGAAGTTCTCCTTTCCAGGCGAAATGAGGCCTATTTCCGATGAGGCGTCTGGAGACTAATGACACCTAACCTCTGGAACTTCGAAAGGGTCTTTCACACCCTTGCTGCAACTCAAGAATTTCACCGCCATACCCGTCTCCACTCGAAAGGAAGCACGATGGTCCCGCCCAAATCCAGAGGAGCCCCGTTTCCCCCTCGTAGCTCGAGATGAGGGATCCTTTCCCTGCTTTCAACGGGAAAGAATTCCCGGCGTTCCCGTCGCATCTCAAGAGGAGGCACTCTCAACAGGAAAGGCGAGAGGAACTCCATGGTCGTACCACCATTCCAAGAGTCCCCCAGATGTCTCAGTCCATTCCAGAGGAACCTGTTTGCCCTGCACTGGCTCATCTTCCACGCCGAGGATCGACTCACACCACGGTGGCACGTGAGACAGCCCTGTGGGAAAGCCTCGAGGGAAAGCCTCGAGGGAAAACCACAGATCCTTTGATCCACGCGACGGGAAGCGTGACATTGCTGCTACAGCCTGGAAGGAAGGCGCACGTGCATGCCCACACTCGAGACGAGGCCTGACCCCCCTGGGGAGACTCCAGAAGTACCCAAAGACCCATGTCAGCCCCTGAGAGGAATCCTCGGTTCCAGCCCTGACTCCACAGAAGGATTTCGGCCCCGGTATCGACGGGAGAGGAATCCCGAGAGGCCCCCGAGCAACTCGCATGGGGACTGGCCTTTCCTGAGGACACCAGGGCGGGTCCCTGAGGTCCCCGTCGTAACTCGAGAACACCTGCCGCAACTCGAGAAAATCCAGGAAGTTCTCCCTTCCAGGCGAGATGAGGCCTATTTCCGATGAGGCGTCTGGAGACTAATGACCCCGAACCTCTGGAACTTCGAAAGGGTCTTTCACACCCTTGCTGCAACTCAAGAAGTTCACCGCCATACCCGTCTCCACTCGAGAGGAAGCACGATGGTCCCGCCCACATCCAGAGGAGCCCCGTTTCCCCCTCGTAGCTCGAGATGAGGGATCCTTTCCCTGCTTTCTACGGGAAAGAATTCCCGGCGTTCCCGTCGCATCTCAAGAGGAGGCACTCTCAACAGGAAAGGCGAGAGGAACTCCATGGTCCTACCACCATTCCAAGAGTCCCCCAGATTTCTCAGTCCAATCCAGAGGAACCTCTTTGCCCTGCACTGTCTCATCTTTCACGCCGAGAATCGACTCACACCACGGTGGCACGTGGGACAGCCCTGTGGGAAAGCCTCGAGGGAAAACCACAGATCCTTTGATCCACGCGACGGGAACCGAGACATTACTGCTACAGCCTGGAAGGAAAGCGCACGTGCATGCCCCCACTCGAGACAAGGCCTGACTCCCCTGGGGAGACTCCAGAAGTACCCAAAGATCCATGTCAGCCCCTGAGAGGAATCCTCGGTTCCGGCCCTGACTCCACACAAGTTTTTTGGCCCCGGTATCGACAGGAGAGGAATCCTGAGAGGCCCCGGAGCAACTCGCATGGGGATTGGCCTTTCCTGAGGCCACCAGGGCGGGTCCCTGAGGTCCCCGTCGTAACTCGAGAACACCTGCCGCAACTCGAGAAACTTCAGGAAGTTCTCCCTTCCAGGCGAGATGAGGCCTATTTCCGATGAGGCGTCTGGAGACTAATGACACGGAACCTCTGGAACTTCGAAAGGGTCTTTCACACCCTTGCTGCAACTCAAGAAGTTCACCGCCATATCCGTCTCCACTCGAGAGGAAACATGATGGTCCCGCCCACATCCAGAGGAGCCCCGTTTGCCCCTCGTAGCTCGAGATGAGGGATCCTTTCCCTGCTATCAACGGGAAAGTATTTTCGGCGTTCCCGTCGCATCTCAAGAGGAGGCACTCTCAACAGGAAAGACGAGAGGAACTCCATGGTCGTACCACCATTCCAAGAGTCCCCCAGATGTTTCAGTCTATTCCAGAGGAACCTCTTTGCCCTGCACTGACTCATCTTTCATGCCGAAGATCGACTCACACCACGGTGGCACGTGGGACAGCCCTGTGGGATAGCCTCGAGGGAAAGCCTAGAGGGAAAACCACAGATCCTTTGATCCACGCGACGGGAAGCGTGACTTTGCTGCTACAGCCTGGAAGGAAAGCGCACGTGCATGCCCCCACTCGAGACGAGGCCTGACTCCCCTGGGGAGACTCCAGAAAGACCCAAAGATCCATGTCAGCCCCTTAGAGGAATCCTCCGTTCAGGCCCTGACTCCACACAAGGTTTTAGGCCCCGGTATCGACTGGAGAGGAATCCCGAGAGGCACCCTAGCAACTCGTATGGGGACTGGAGTTTCCTGAGGCCACCAGGGCTTGTCCCTCACGTCCCCGTCGTAACTCGAGAACACCTGCCGCAACTCGAGAAAATCCAGGAAGTTCTCCGTTCCAGGCGAGATGAGGCCTATTTCCGATGAGGCGTCTGGAGTCTAATGACAGCTAATCTCTGGGACTTCAAAAGGGTCTTTCACACCCTTGCTGCAACTCAAGAAGTTCACCGCCATACCCTTCTCCACTCGAGAGGAAGCACGATGGTCCCGCCCACATTCAGAGGAGCCCCGTTTCCCCCTCGTAGCTCGAGATGAGGGATCCTTTCCCTGCTATCAACAGGAAAGAATTCCCGGCGTTCCCGTCGCATCTCAAGAGGAGGCACTCTCAACAGGAAAGACGAGAGGAACTCCATGGTCGTACCACCATTCCATGAGTCCCCCAGATGTCTCAGTCCATTCCAGAGGAACCTCTTTGCCCTGCACTGGCTCATCTTTCACGCTGAGGATCGACTCACAACACGGTGGCACTTGAGACAGCCCTGTGGGAAAGCCTCGAGGGTAAACCACAGATCCTTTGATCCACGCCACGGGAAGCGTGACATTGCTGCTACAGCCTGGAAGGAAAGCGCACGTGCATGCCCCCACTCGAGACGAGGCCTGACTCCCCTGGGGAGACTCCAGAAGCACCCATAGATCCATGTCAGCCCCTGAGAGGAATCCTCGGTTCCGGCCCTGACTCCACACAAAGTTTTTGGCCCCCGTATCGACGGGAGAGGAATCCCGAGAGGCCCCCGAGCAACTCGCATGGGGACTGGCCTTTCCTGAGGCCACCAGGGCGGGTCCCTGAGGTCCCCGTCGTAACTCGAGAACACCTGCCGCAACTCGAGAAAATCCAGGAAGTTCTCCCTTCCAGGCGAGATGAGGCCTATTTCCTATGAGACGTCTGGAGACTAATGACACCGAACCTCTGGAACTTCGAAAGGGTCTTTCACACCCTTGCTGCAACTCAAGAAGTTCACCGCCATACCCGTCTCCATTCGAGAGGAAACACGATGGTCCCGCCCACATCCAGAGGAGCCCCGTTTCCCCCTCGTAGCTCGAGATGAGGGATCCTTTCCCTGCTATCAACGGGAAAGAATTCCCGGCGTTCCCGTCGCATCTCAAGAGGAGGCACTCTCAACAGGAAAGATGAGAGGAACTCCATGGTCGTACCACCATTCCAAGAGTCCCCGAGATTTCTCAGTCCATTCCAGAGGAAACTCTTTGCCCTGCACTGGCTCATCTTTCACGCCGAGGATTGACTCACACCACGGTGTCACGTGGGACAGCCCTGTGGGAAAGCCTCGAGGGAAAGCCTCGAGGGAAAACCACAGATCCTTTGATCCACGAGCCGGGAAGCGTGACATTGCTGCTACAGCCTGGAAGGAAAGCGCATGTGCATGCCCCCACTCGAGACGAGGCCTGACTCCCCTGGGGAGACTCCAGAAGTACCCAAAGATCCATGTCAGCCCCTGAGAGGAATCTTCGGTTTCGGCCCTGACTCCACACAAGGTTTTTGGCCCCGGTATCGACGGGAGAGGAATCCGGTGAGGCCCCCTATCCACTCGCATGGGGACTGGCCTCTCCTGTGGCCACCACGGCGGGTCCCTGAGGTCCCCGTCGTAACTCAAGAACACCTGCCGCAACTCGAGAAAATCCAGGAAGTTCTCCCTTCCAGGCGAGATGAGGCCTATTTCCGATGAGGCGTCTGGAGTCTAATGACAGCTAATCTCTTGGACTTCAAAAGGGTCTTTCACACCCTTGCTGCAACTCAAGAAGTTCACCGCCATACCCGTCTCCACTCGAGAGGAAGCACGATGGTCCCGCCCACATCCAGAGGAGCCCCGTTTCCCCCTCGGAGCTCGAGATGAGGGATCCTTTCCCTGCTATCAACGGGAAAGTATTTTCGGCGTTCCCGTCGCATCTCAAGAGGAGGCACTCTCAACAGGAAAGACGAGAGGAACTCCATGGTCGTACCACCATTCCAAGAGTCCCCGAGATTTCTCAGTCCATTCCAGAGGAACCTCTTTGCCCTGCACTGGCTCACCTTTCACGCCGAGGATCGACTCACACCACGGTGGCACGTGGGACAGCCCAGTGGGAAAGCCTCGAGGGAAAACCACAGATCCTGTGATCCACGCGACGGGAATCGTGACATTGCTGCTACAGCCTGGAAGGAAAGCGCACGTGCATGCCCCCACTCGAGACGAGGCCTGACTCCCCTGGGGAGACTCCAGAAGTACCCAAAGATCCATGTCATCCCCTGAGAGGAATCCTCGGTTCCGGCCCTGACTCCACACAAAGTTTTTGGCCCCGGTATCGACGGGAGAGGAATCCCGAGAGGCCCCCGAGCAACTCGCAGGGGAACTGGCCTTTCCTGAGGACACCAGGGCGGGTCCCTGAGGTCCCCGTCGTAACTCGAGAACACCTGCCGCAACTCGAGAAAATCCAGGAAGTTCTCCCTTCCAGGCGAGATGAGGCCTATTTCCGATGAGGCGTCTGGAGACTAATGACACCGAACCTCTGGAACTTCGAAATGGTCTTTCACACCCTTGCTGCAACTCAAGAAGTTCACCGCCATACCCGTCTCCACTCGAGAGGAAACACGATGGTCCCGCCCACATCCAGAGGAGCCCCGTTTCCCCCTCGTAGCTCGAGATGAGGGATCCTTTCCCTGCTATCAACGGGATAGAATTCCCGGCGTTCCCTTCGCATCTCAAGAGGAGGCACTCTCAACAGGAAAGATGAGAGGAACTCCATGGTCGTACCACCATTCCAAGAGTCCCCGAGATTTCTCAGTCCATTCCAGAGGAAACTCTTTGCCCTGCACTGGCTCATCTTTCATGCCGAGGATCGACTCACACCACGGTGGCACGTGGGACAGCCCTGTGGGAAAGCCTCGAGGGAAAACCACAGATCCTTTGATCCACGCGACGGGAAGAATGACATTGCTGCTACAGCCTGGAAGGAAAGCGCACGTGCATGCCCCCACTCGAGACGAGGCCTGACTCCCCTGGGGAGACTCCAGAAGTACCCAAAGATCCATGTCAGCCCCTGAGAGGAATCCTCGGTTCCGGCCCTGACTCCACACAAGGTTTTTGACCCCGGTATCGACGGGAGAGGAATCCCGAGAGGCCCGCTAGCAACTAGCATGGGGACTGGCCGTTCCTGAGGCCACCAGGGCGGGTCCCTGAGGTCCCCGTCGTAACTCGAGAACACCTGCCGCAACTCGAGAAAATCCAGGAAGTTCTCCTTTCCAGGCGAAATGAGGCCTATTTCTGATGAGGCGTCTGGAGACTAATGACACCTAACCTCTGGAACTTCGAAAGGGTCTTTCACACCCTTGCTGCAACTCAAGAATTTCACCGCAATACCCGTCTCCACTCAAGAGGAAGCACGATGGTCCCGCCCACATCCAGAGGAGCCCCGTTTCCCCCTCGTAGCTCGAGATGAGGGATCCTTTCCCTGCTTTCAACGGGAAAGAATTCCCGGCGTTCCCGTCGCATCTCAAGAGGAGGCACTCTCAACAGGAAAGGCGAGAGGAACTCCATGGTCGTACTACCATTCCAAGAGTCCCCCAGATGTCTCCGTCCAATCCAGAGGAACCTCTTTGCCCTGCACTGGCTCATCTTTCACGCCGAGAATCGACTCACACAACGGTGGCACGTGGGACAGCCCTGTGGGAAACCCTCGAGGGAAAACCACAGATCCTTTGATCCACGAGACGGGAAGCGTGACATTGCTGCTACAGCCTGGAAGGAAGGCGCACGTGCATGCCCCCACTCGATACGAGGCCTGACCACCCTGGGGAGACTCCAGAAGTACCCAAAGACCCATGTCAGCCCCTGAGAGGAATCCTCGGTTCCGGCCCTGACTCCACACAAGGATTTTGGCCCCGGTATCGATGGGAGAGGAATCCCGAGAGGCCCCCTAGCAACTCGCATGGGGACTGGCCTCTCCTGAGGCCACCAGGGCGGGTCCCTGAGGTCCCCGTCGTAACTCGAGAACACCTGCCACAACTGGAGAAAATCCAGGAAGTTCTCCCTTCCAGGCGAGATGAGGCCTATTTCCGATGAGGCCTCTGGAGACAAATGACACCTAACCTCTGGAACTTCGAAGGGGTCTTTCACACCCTTGCTGCAACTCAAGAAGTTCACCGCCATACCCGTCTCCACTCGAGAGGAAGCACGATGGTCCCGCCCACATCCAGAGGAGCCCCGTTTCCCCCTCGTAGCTCGAGATGAGGGATCCATTCCCTGCTGTCAACGGGAAAGAATTCCCGGCGTTCCCGTCGCATCTCAAGAGGAGGCACTCTCAACAGGAAAGGCGAGAGGAACTCCATGGTCGTACCACCATTCCAAGAGTCCCCCAGATGTCTCAGTCCATTCCAGAGGAGCCTCTTTGCCCTGCACTGGCTCATCTTTCACGCCGAGGATCGACTCACACCACGGTGGCACGTGGGACAGCCTTGTGGGAAAGCCTCGAGCGAAAGCCTCGAGGGAAAACCACAGATCCTTTGATCCACGCGACGGGAAGCGTGACATTGCTGCTACAGCCTGGAAGGAAAGCGCACGTGCATGCCCCCACTCGAGACGAGGCCTGACTCCCCTGGGGAGACTCCAGAAGTACCCAAAGATCCATGTCAGCCCCTGAGAGGAATCCTCGGTTCCGGCCCTGACTCCACACAAGGTTTTTGGCCCCGGTATCGACGGGAGAGGAATCCCGAGAGGCCCCCTAGCAACTCGCCTGGGGACTGGCCTCTCCTGAGGCCACCAGGGCGGGTCCCTGAGGTCCCCGTCGTAACTCGAGAACACCTGCCGCAACTCGAGAAAATCCAGGAAGTGCTCCCTTCCAGGCGAGATGAGGCCTATTTCCGATGAGGCGTCTGGAGACTAATGACACCTAAACTCTGGAACTTCGAAAGGGTCTTTCACACCCTTGCTGCAACTCAAGAAGTTCACCGCCATACCCGTCTCCACTCGAGAGGAAGCACGATGGTCCCGCCCACATCCAGAGGAGACCCGTTTCCCCCTCGGAGCTCGAGATGAGGGATCCATTCCCTGCTTTCAACGGGAAAGAATTCCCGGCGTTCCCGTCGCATCTCAAGAGGAGGCACTCTCAACAGGAAAGGCGAGAGGAACTCCATGGTCGTACCACCATTCCAAGAGTCCCCCAGATGTCTCACTCCATTCCAGAGGAACCTGTTTGCCCTGCACTGGCTCATCTTTCACGCCGAGGATCGACTCACACCACGGTGGCACGTGGGACAGCCCTGTGGGAAAGCCTCGAGGCAAAGCCTCGAGGGAAAACCACAGATCCTTTGATCCAGGCCACGGGAAGCGTGACATTGCTGCTACAGCCTGGAAGGAAAGCGCACGTGCATACCCCCACTCGAGACGAGGCCTGAATCCCCTGGGGAGACTCCAGAATTACCCAAAGATCCATGTCAGCCCCTGAGAGGAATCCTCGGTTCCGGCCCTGACTCCACACAAGGTTTTTGGCCCCGGTATCGACGGGAGAGGAATCCCGAGAGGCCCCCGAGCAACTCGCATGGGGATTGGCCTTTCCTGAGGCCACCAGGGCGGGTCCCTGAGGTCCCCGTCGTAACTCGAGAACACCTGCCGCAACTCGAGAAACTTCAGGAAGTTCTCCCTTCCAGGCGAGATGAGGCCTATTTCCGATGAGGCGTCTGGGGACTAATGACACGGAACCTCTGGAACTTCGAAAGGGTCTTTCACACCCTTGCTGCAACTCAAGAAGTTCACCGCCATATCCGTCTCCACTCGAGAGGAAACATGATGGTCCCGCCCACATCCAGAGGAGCCCCGTTTGCCCCTCGTAGCTCGAGATGAGGGATCCTTTCCCTGCTATCAACGGGAAAGTATTTTCGGCGATCCCGTCGCATCTCAAGAGGAGGCACTCTCAACAGGAAAGACGAGAGGAACTCCATGGTCGTACCACCATACAAAGAGTCCCCCAGATGTTTCAGTCCATTCCAGAGGAACCTCTTTGCCCTGCACTGACTCATCTTTCATGCCGAAGATCGACTCACACCACGGTGGCACGTGGGACAGCCCTGTGGGATAGCCTCGAGGGAAAGCCTAGAGGGAAAACCACAGATCCTTTGATCCACGCGACGGGAAGTGTGACATTGCTGCTACAGCCTGGAAGGAAAGCGCACGTGCATGCCCCCACTCGAGACGAGGACTGACTCCCCTGGGGAGACTCCAGAAAGACCCAAAGATCCATGTCAGCCCCTTAGAGGAATCCTCCGTTCCGGCCCTGACTCCACACAAGGTTTTAGGCCCCGGTATCGACTGGAGAGGAATCCCGAAAGGCACCCTAGCAACTCGTATGGGGACTGGAGTTTCCTGAGGCCACCAGGGCTTGTCCCTCACGTCCCCGTCGTAACTCGAGAACACCTGCCGCAACTCGAGAAAATCCAGGAAGTTCTCCGTTCCAGGCGAGATGAGGCCTATTTCCGATGAGGCGTCTGGAGTCTAATGACAGCTAATCTCTGGGACTTCAAAAGGGTCTTTCACACCCTTGCTGCAACTCAAGAAGTTCACCGCCATACCCGTCTCCACTCGAGAGGAAGCACGATGGTCCCGCCCACATTCAGAGGAGCCCCGTTTCCCCCTCGTAGCTCGAGATGAGGGATCCTTTCCCTGCTTTCAACGGGGAAGAATTCCCGGCGTTCCCGTCGCATCTCAAGAGGAGGAACTCTCAACACGAAAGGCCAGAGGAACTCCATGGTCGTACCACCATTCCAAGAGTCCCCCAGATGTCTCAGTCCATTCCAGAGGAACCTCTTTGCCCTGCACTGGCTCATCTTTCACGCCGAGGATCGACTCACACCACGGTGGCACGTGGGACAGCCCTGTGGGAAAGCCTCAAGGGAAAACCACAGATCCTTTGATCCACGCGACGGGAAGCGTGACATTGCTGCTACAGCCTGGAAGGAAGGCGCACGTGCATGCCCCCACTCGAGACGAGGCCTGACTCCCCTGGGGAGACTCCAGAAGTACCCAAAGATCCATGTCAGCCCCTGAGAGGAATCCTCGGTTCCGGCCCTGACTCCACACAAGTATTTTGGCCCCGGTATCGACGGGAGAGGAATCCCGAGAGGCCCCCTAGGAACTCGCAAGGGGACTGACCATTCCTGAGGCCACCATGGCGGGTTCCTGAGGTCCCCGTCGTAACTCGAGAACACCTGCCGCAACTCGAGAAAATCCAGGAAGTTCTCCTTTCCAGGCGAAATGAGGCCTATTTCCGATGAGGCGTCTGGAGACTAATGACACCTAACCTCTGGAACTTCGAAAGGGTCTTTCACACCCTTGCTGCAACTCAAGAATTTCACCGCCATACCCGTCTCCACTCGAAAGGAAGCACGATGGTCCCGCCCACATCCAGAGGAGCCCCGTTTCCCCCTCGTAGCTCGAGATGAGGGATCCTTTCCCTGCTTTCAACGGGAAAGAATTCCCGGCGTTCCCGTCGCATCTCAAGAGAGGGCACTCTCAACAGGAAAGGCGAGAGGAACTCCATGGTCGTACCACCATTCCAAGAGTCCCCCAGATGTCTCAGTCCATTCCAGAGGAACCTGTTTGCCCTGCACTGGCTCATCTTTCACGCCAAGGATCGACTCACACCACGGTGGCACGTGAGACAGCCCTGTGGGAAAGCCTCGAGGGAAAGCCTCGAGGGAAAACCACAGATCCTTTGATCCACGCGACGGGAAGCGTGACATTGCTGCTACAGCCTGGAAGGAAGGCGCACGTGCATGCCCACACTCGAGACGAGGCCTGACCCCCCTGGGGAGACTCCAGAAGTACCCAAAGACCCATGTCAGCCCCTGAGAGGAATCCTCGGTTCCAGCCCTGACTCCACAGAAGGATTTTGGCCCCGGTATCGACGGGAGAGGAATCCCGAGAGGCCCCCGAGCAACTCGCATGGGGACTGGCCTTTCCTGAGGAAACCAGGGCGGGTCCCTGAGGTCCCCGTCGTAACTCGAGAACACCTGCCGCAACTCGAGAAAATCCAGGAAGTTCTCCCTTCCAGGCGAGTTGAGGCCTATTTCCGATGAGGCGTCAGGAGACTAATGACACCGAACCTCTGGAACTTCGAAAGGGTCTTTCACACCCTTGCTGCAACTGAAGAAGTTCACCGCCATACCCGTCTCCACTCGAGAGGAAGCACGATGGTCCCGCCCACATCCAGAGGAGCCCCGTTTCCCCCTCGTAGCTCGAGATGAGGGATCCTTTCCCTGCTTTCAACGGGAAAGAATTCCCGGCGTTCCCGTCGCATCTCAAGAGGAGGCACTCTCAACAGGAAAGGCGAGAGGAACTCCATGGTCCTACCACCATTCCAAGAGTCCCCCAGATTTCTCAGTCCAATCCAGAGGAACCTCTTTGCCCTGCACTGTCTCATCTTTCACGCCGAGAATCGACTCACACCACGGTGGCACGTGGGACAGCCCTGTGGGAAAGCCTCGAGGGAAAACCACAGATCCTTTGATCCACGCGACGGGAACCGAGACATTACTGCTACAGCCTGGAAGGAAAGCGCACGTGCATGCCCCCACTCGAGACAAGGCCTGACTCCCCTGGGGAGACTCCAGAAGTACCCAAAGATCCATGTCAGCCCCTGAGAGGAATCCTCGGTTCCGGCCCTGACTCCACACAAGTTTTTTGGCCCCGGTATCGACAGGAGAGGAATCCTGAGAGGCCCCGGAGCAACTCGCATGGGGATTGGCCTTTCCTGAGGCCACCAGGGCGGGTCCCTGAGGTCCCCGTCGTAACTCGAGAACACCTGCCGCAACTCGAGAAACTTCAGGAAATTCTCCCTTCCAGGCGAGATGAGGCCTATTTCCGATGAGGCGTCTGGAGACTAATGACACGGAACCTCTGGAACTTCGAAAGGGTCTTTCACACCCTTGCTGCAACTCAAGAAGTTCACCGCCATATCCGTCTCCACTCGAGAGGAAACATGATGGTCCCGCCCACATCCAGAGGAGCCCCGTTTGCCCCTCGTAGCTCGAGATGAGGGATCCTTTCCCTGCTATCAACGGGAAAGTATTTTCGGCGTTCCCGTCGCATCTCAAGAGGAGGCACTCTCAACAGGAAAGACGAGAGGAACTCCATGGTCGTACCACCATTCCAAGAGTCCCCCAGATGTTTCAGTCTATTCCAGAGGAACCTCTTTGCCCTGCACTGACTCATCTTTCATGCCGAAGATCGACTCACACCACGGTGGCACGTGGGACAGCCCTGTGGGATAGCCTCGAGGGAAAGCCTAGAGGGAAAACCACAGATCCTTTGATCCACGCGACGGGAAGCGTGACATTGCTGCTACAGCCTGGAAGGAAAGCGCACGTGCATGCCCCCACTCGAGACGAGGCCTGACTCCCCTGGGGAGACTCCAGAAAGACCCAAAGATCCATGTCAGCCCCTTAGAGGAATCCTCCGTTCAGGCCCTGACTCCACACAAGGTTTTAGGCCCCGGTATCGACTGGAGAGGAATCCCGAGAGGCACCCTAGCAACTCGTATGGGGACTGGAGTTTCCTGAGGCCACCAGGGCTTGTCCCTCACGTCCCCGTCGTAACTCGAGAACACCTGCCGCAACTCGAGAAAATCCAGGAAGTTCTCCGTTCCAGGCGAGATGAGGCCTATTTCCGATGAGGCGTCTGGAGTCTAATGACAGCTAATCTCTGGGACTTCAAAAGGGTCTTTCACACCCTTGCTGCAACTCAAGAAGTTCACCGCCATACCCGTCTCCACTCGAGAGGAAGCACGATGGTCCCGCCCACATCCAGAGGAGCCCCGTTTCCCCCTCGTAGCTCGAGATGAGGGATCCTTTCCCTGCTTTCAACGGGAAAGAATTCCCGGCGTTCCCGTCGCATCTCAAGAGGAGGCACTCTCAACAGGAAAGGCGAGAGGAACTCCATGGTCCTATCACCATTCCAAGAGTCCCCCAGATTTCTCAGTCCAATCCAGAGGAACCTCTTTGCCCTGCACTGTCTCATCTTTCACGCCGAGAATCGACTCACACCACGGTGGCACGTGGGACAGCCCTGTGGGAAAGCCTCGAGGGAAAACCACAGATCCTTTGATCCACGCGACGGGAACAGAGACATTACTGCTACAGCCTGGAAGGAAAGCGCACGTGCATGCCCCCACTCGAGACAAGGCCTGACTCCCCTGGGGATACTCCAGAAGTACCCAAAGATCCATGACAGCCCCTGAGAGGAATCCTCGGTTCCGGCCCTGACTCCACACAAGTTTTTTGGCCCCGGTATCGACAGGAGAGGAATCCTGAGAGGCCCGGGAGCAACTCGCATGGGGATTGGCCTTTCCTGAGGCCACCAGGGCGGGTCCCTGAGGTCCCCGTCGTAACTCGAGAACACCTGCCGCAACTCGAGAAACTTCAGGAAGTTCTCCCTTCCAGGCGAGATGAGGCCTATTTCCGATGAGGCGTCTGGAGACTAATGACACGGAACCTCTGGAACTTCGAAAGGGTCTTTCACACCCTTGCTGCAACTCAAGAAGTTCACCGCCATATCCGTCTCCACTCGAGAGGAAACATGATGGTCCCGCCCACATCCAGAGGAGCCCCGTTTGCCCCTCGTAGCTCGAGATGAGGGATCCTTTCCCTGCTATCAACGGGAAAGTATTTTCGGCGTTCCCGTCGCATCTCAAGAGGAGGCACTCTCAACAGGAAAGACGAGAGGAACTCCATGGTCGTACCACCATTCCAAGAGTCCCCCAGATGTTTCAGTCTATTCCAGACGAACCTCTTTGCCCTGCACTGACTCATCTTTCATGCCGAAGATCGACTCACACCACGGTGGCACGTGGGACAGCCCTGTGGGATAGCCTCGAGGGAAAGCCTAGAGGGAAAACCACAGATCCTTTGATCCACGCGACGGGAAGCGTGACATTGCTGCTACAGCCTGGAAGGAAAGCGCACGTGCATGCCCCCACTCGAGACGAGGCCTGACTCCCCTGGGGAGACTCCAGAAAGACCCAAAGATCCATGTCAGCCCCTTAGAGGAATCCTCCGTTCAGGCCCTGACTCCACACAAGGTTTTAGGCCCCGGTATCGACTGGAGAGGAATCCCGAGAGGCACACTAGCAACTCGTATGGGGACTGGAGTTTCCTGAGGCCACCAGGGCTTGTCCCTCACGTCCCCGTCGTAACTCGAGAACACCTGCCGCAACTCGAGAAAATCCAGGAAGTTCTCCGTTCCAGGCGAGATGAGGCCTATTTCCGAAGAGGCGTCTGGAGTCTAATGACAGCTAATCTCTGGGACTTCAAAAGGGTCTTTCACACCCTTGCTGCAACTCAAGAAGTTCACCGCCATACCCGTCTCCACTCGAGAGGAAGCACGATGGTCCCGCCCACATCCAGAGGAGCCCCGTTTCCCCCTCGTAGCTCGAGATGAGGGATCCTTTCCCTGCTTTCAACGGGAAAGAATTCCCGGCGTTCCCGTCGCATCTCAAGAGGAGGCACTCTCAACAGGAAAGGCGAGAGGAACTCCATGGTCCTATCACCATTCCAAGAGTCCCCCAGATTTCTCAGTCCAATCCAGAGGAACCTCTTTGCCCTGCACTGTCTCATCTTTCACGCCGAGAATCGACTCACACCACGGTGGCACGTGGGACAGCCCTGTGGGAAAGCCTCGAGGGAAAACCACAGATCCTTTGATCCACGCGACGGGAACAGAGACATTACTGCTACAGCCTGGAAGGAAAGCGCACGTGCATGCCCCCACTCGAGACAAGGCCTGACTCCCCTGGGGATACTCCAGAAGTACCCAAAGATCCATGACAGCCCCTGAGAGGAATCCTCGGTTCCGGCCCTGACTCCACACAAGTTTTTTGGCCCCGGTATCGACAGGAGAGGAATCCTGAGAGGCCCGGGAGCAACTCGCATGGGGATTGGCCTTTCCTGAGGCCACCAGGGCGGGTCCCTGAGGTCCCCGTCGTAACTCGAGAACACCTGCCGCAACTCGAGAAACTTCAGGAAGTTCTCCCTTCCAGGCGAGATGAGGCCTATTTCCGATGAGGCGTCTGGAGACTAATGACACGGAACCTCTGGAACTTCGAAAGGGTCTTTCACACCCTTGCTGCAACTCAAGAAGTTCACCGCCATATCCGTCTCCACTCGAGAGGAAACATGATGGTCCCGCCCACATCCAGAGGAGCCCCGTTTGCCCCTCGTAGCTCGAGATGAGGGATCCTTTCCCTGCTATCAACGGGAAAGTATTTTCGGCGTTCCCGTCGCATCTCAAGAGGAGGCACTCTCAACAGGAAAGACGAGAGGAACTCCATGGTCGTACCACCATTCCAAGAGTCCCCCAGATGTTTCAGTCTATTCCAGACGAACCTCTTTGCCCTGCACTGACTCATCTTTCATGCCGAAGATCGACTCACACCACGGTGGCACGTGGGACAGCCCTGTGGGATAGCCTCGAGGGAAAGCCTAGAGGGAAAACCACAGATCCTTTGATCCACGCGACGGGAAGCGTGACATTGCTGCTACAGCCTGGAAGGAAAGCGCACGTGCATGCCCCCACTCGAGACGAGGCCTGACTCCCCTGGGGAGACTCCAGAAAGACCCAAAGATCCATGTCAGCCCCTTAGAGGAATCCTCCGTTCAGGCCCTGACTCCACACAAGGTTTTAGGCCCCGGTATCGACTGGAGAGGAATCCCGAGAGGCACACTAGCAACTCGTATGGGGACTGGAGTTTCCTGAGGCCACCAGGGCTTGTCCCTCACGTCCCCGTCGTAACTCGAGAACACCTGCCGCAACTCGAGAAAATCCAGGAAGTTCTCCGTTCCAGGCGAGATGAGGCCTATTTCCGAAGAGGCGTCTGGAGTCTAATGACAGCTAATCTCTGGGACTTCAAAAGGGTCTTTCACACCCTTGCTGCAACTCAAGAAGTTCACCGCCATACCCGTCTCCACTCGAGAGGAAGCACGATGGTCCCGCCCACATCCAGAGGAGCCCCGTTTCCCCCTCGTAGCTCGAGATGAGGGATCCTTTCCCTGCTTTCAACGGGAAAGAATTCCCGGCGTTCCCGTCGCATCTCAAGAGGAGGCACTCTCAACAGGAAAGGCGAGAGGAACTCCATGGTCCTATCACCATTCCAAGAGTCCCCCAGATTTCTCAGTCCAATCCAGAGGAACCTCTTTGCCCTGCACTGTCTCATCTTTCACGCCGAGAATCGAATCACACCACGGTGGCACGTGGGACAGCCCTGTGGGAAAGCCTCGAGGGAAAACCACAGATCCTTTGATCCACGCGACGGGAACCGAGACATTACTGCTACAGCCTGGAAGGAAAGCGCACGTGCATGCCCCCACTCGAGACAAGGCCTGACTCCCCTGGGGATACTCCAGAAGTACCCAAAGATCCATGACAGCCCCTGAGAGGAATCCTCGGTTCCGGCCCTGACTCCACACAAGTTTTTTGGCCCCGGTATCGACAGGAGAGGAATCCTGAGAGGCCCGGGAGCAACTCGCATGGGGATTGGCCTTTCCTGAGGCCACCAGGGCGGGTCCCTGAGGTCCCCGTCGTAACTCGAGAACACCTGCCGCAACTCGAGAAACTTCAGGAAGTTCTCCCTTCCAGGCGAGATGAGGCCTATTTCCGATGAGGCGTCTGGAGACTAATGACACGGAACCTCTGGAACTTCGAAAGGGTCTTTCACACCCTTGCTGCAACTCAAGAAGTTCACCGCCATATCCGTCTCCACTCGAGAGGAAACATGATGGTCCCGCCCACATCCAGAGGAGCCCCGTTTGCCCCTCGTAGCTCGAGATGAGGGATCCTTTCCCTGCTATCAACGGGAAAGTATTTTCGGCGTTCCCGTCGCATCTCAAGAGGAGGCACTCTCAACAGGAAAGACGAGAGGAACTCCATGGTCGTACCACCATTCCAAGAGTCCCCCAGATGTTTCAGTCTATTCCAGACGAACCTCTTTGCCCTGCACTGACTCATCTTTCATGCCGAAGATCGACTCACACCACGGTGGCACGTGGGACAGCCCTGTGGGATAGCCTCGAGGGAAAGCCTAGAGGGAAAACCACAGATCCTTTGATCCACGCGACGGGAAGCGTGACATTGCTGCTACAGCCTGGAAGGAAAGCGCACGTGCATGCCCCCACTCGAGACGAGGCCTGACTCCCCTGGGGAGACTCCAGAAAGACCCAAAGATCCATGTCAGCCCCTTAGAGGAATCCTCCGTTCAGGCCCTGACTCCACACAAGGTTTTAGGCCCCGGTATCGACTGGAGAGGAATCCCGAGAGGCACCCTAGCAACTCGTATGGGGACTGGAGTTTCCTGAGGCCACCAGGGCTTGTCCCTCACGTCCCCGTCGTAACTCGAGAACACCTGCCGCAACTCGAGAAAATCCAGGAAGTTCTCCGTTCCAGGCGAGATGAGGCCTATTTCCGAAGAGGCGTCTGGAGTCTAATGACAGCTAATCTCTGGGACTTCAAAAGGGTCTTTCACACCCTTGCTGCAACTCAAGAAGTTCACCGCCATACCCGTCTCCACTCGAGAGGAAGCACGATGGTCCCGCCCACATTCAGAGGAGCCCCGTTTCCCCCTCGTAGCTCGAGATGAGGGATCCTTTCCCTGCTTTCAACAGGAAAGAATTCCCGGCGTTCCCGTCGCATCTCAAGAGGAGGCACTCTCAACAGGAAAGACGAGAGGAACTCCATGGTCGTACCACCATTCCAAGAGTCCCCCAGATGTCTCAGTCCATTCCAGAGGAACCTCTTTGCCCTGCACTGGCTCATCTTTCACGCTGAGGATCGACTCACAACACGGTGGCACTTGGGACAGCCCTGTGGGAAAGCCTCGAGGGTAAACCACAGATCCTTTGATCCACGCCACGGGAAGCGTGACATTGCTGCTACAGCCTGGAAGGAAAGCGCACGTGCATGCCCCCACTCGAGACGAGGCCTGACTCCCCTGGGGAGACTCCAGAAGCACCCATAGATCCATGTCAGCCCCTGAGAGGAATCCTCGGTTCCGGCCCTGACTCCACACAAAGTTTTTGGCCCCCGTATCGACGGGAGAGGAATCCCGAGAGGCCCCCGAGCAACTCGCATGGGGACTGGCCTTTCCTGAGGCCACCAGGGCGGGTCCCTGAGGTCCCCGTCGTAACTCGAGAACACCTGCCGCAACTCGAGAAAATCCAGGAAGTTCTCCCTTCCAGGCGAGATGAGGCCTATTTCCTATGAGACGTCTGGAGACTAATGACACCGAACCTCTGGAACTTCGAAAGGGTCTTTCACACCCTTGCTGCAACTCAAGAAGTTCACCGCCATACCCGTCTCCATTCGAGAGGAAACACGATGGTCCCGCCTACATCCAGAGGAGCCCCGTTTCCCCCTCGTAGCTCGAGATGAGGGATCCTTTCCCTGCTATCAACGGGAAAGAATTCCCGGCGTTCCCGTCGCATCTCAAGAGGAGGCACTCTCAACAGGAAAGATGAGAGGAACTCCATGGTCGTACCACCATTCCAAGAGTCCCCGAGATTTCTCAGTCCATTCCAGAGGAAACTCTTTGCCCTGCACTGGCTCATCTTTCACGCCGAGGATTGACTCACACCACGGTGTCACGTGGGACAGCCCTGTGGGAAAGCCTCGAGGGAAAGCCTCGAGGGAAAACCACAGATCCTTTGATCCACGAGCCGGGAAGCGTGACATTGCTGCTACAGCCTGGAAGGAAAGCGCATGTGCATGCCCCCACTCGAGACGAGGCCTGACTCCCCTGGGGAGACTCCAGAAGTACCCAAAGATCCATGTCAGCCCCTGAGAGGAATCTTCGGTTTCGGCCCTGACTGCACACAAGGTTTTTGGCCCCGGTATCGACGGGAGAGGAATCCGGTGAGGCCCCCTATCCACTCGCATGGGGATTGGCCTCTCCTGTGGCCACCACGGCGGGTCCCTGAGGTCCCCGTCGTAACTCAAGAACACCTGCCGCAACTCGAGAAAATCCAGGAAGTTCTCCCTTCCAGGCGAGATGAGGCCTATTTCCGATGAGGCGTCTGGAGTCTAATGACAGCTAATCTCTTGGACTTCAAAAGGGTCTTTCACACCCTTGCTGCAACTCAAGAAGTTCACCGCCATACCCGTCTCCACTCGAGAGGAAGCACGATGGTCCCGCCCACATCCAGAGGAGACCCGTTTCCCCCTCGGAGCTCGAGATGAGGGATCCTTTCCCTGCTATCAACGGGAAAGTATTTTCGGCGTTCCCGTCGCATCTCAAGAGGAGGCACTCTCAACAGGAAAGACGAGAGGAACTCCATGGTCGTACCACCATTCCAAGAGTCCCCGAGATTTCTCAGTCCATTCCAGAGGAACCTCTTTGCCCTGCACTGGCTCACCTTTCACGCCGAGGATCGACTCACACCACGGTGGCACGTGGGACAGCCCAGTGGGAAAGCCTCGAGGGAAAACCACAGATCCTGTGATCCACGCGACGGGAATCGTGACATTGCTGCTACAGCCTGGAAGGAAAGCGCACGTGCATGCCCCCACTCGAGACGAGGCCTGACTCCCCTGGGGAGACTCCAGAAGTACCCAAAGATCCATGTCATCCCCTGAGAGGAATCCTCGGTTCCGGCCCTGACTCCACACAAAGTTTTTGGCCCCGGTATTGACGGGAGAGGAATCCCGAGAGGCCCCCGAGCAACTCGCATGGGGACTGGCCTTTCCTGAGGACACCAGGGCGGGTCCCTGAGGTCCCCGTCGTAACTCGAGAACACCTGCCGCAACTCGAGAAAATCCAGGAAGTTCTCCCTTCCAGGCGAGATGAGGCCTATTTCCGATGAGACGTCTGGAGACTAATGACACCGAACCTCTGGAACTTCGAAATGGTCTTTCACACCCTTGCTGCAACTCAAGAAGTTCACCGCCATACCCGTCTCCACTCGAGAGGAAACACGATGGTCCCGCCCACATCCAGAGGAGCCCGTTTCCCCCTCGTAGCTCGAGATGAGGGATCCTTTCCCTGCTATCAACGGGATAGAATTCCCGGCGTTCCCGTCGCATCTCAAGAGGAGGCACTCTCAACAGGAAAGATGAGAGGAACTCCATGGTCGTACCACCATTCCAAGAGTCCCCGAGATTTCTCAGTCCATTCCAGAGGAAACTCTTTGCCCTGCACTGGCTCATCTTTCACGCCGAGGATCGACTCACACCACGGTGGCACGTGGGACAGCCCTGTGGGAAAGCCTCGAGGGAAAACCACAGATCCTTTGATCCACGCGACGGGAAGAATGACATTGCTGCTACAGCCTGGAAGGAAAGCGCACGTGCATGCCCCCACTCGAGACGAGGCCTGACTCCCCTGGGGAGACTCCAGAAGTACCCAAAGATCCATGTCAGCCCCTGAGAGGAATCCTCGGTTCCGGCCCTGACTCCACACAAGGTTTTTGACCCCGGTATCGACGGGAGAGGAATCCCGAGAGGCCCGCTAGCAACTAGCATGGGGACTGGCCGTTCCTGAGGCCACCAGGGCGGGTCCCTGAGGTCCCCGTCGTAACTTGAGAACACCTGCCGCAACTCGAGAAAATCCAGGAAGTTCTCCTTTCCAGGCGAAATGAGGCCTATTTCTGATGAGGCGTCTGGAGACTAATGACACCTAACCTCTGGAACTTCGAAAGGGTCTTTCACACCCTTGCTGCAACTCAAGAATTTCAACGCAATACCCGTCTCCACTCAAGAGGAAGCACGATGGTCCCGCCCACATCCAGAGGAGCCCCGTTTCCCCCTCGTAGCTCGAGATGAGGGATCCTTTCCCTGCTTTCAACGGGAAAGAATTCCCGGCGTTCCCGTCGCATCTCAAGAGGAGGCACTCTCAACAGGAAAGGCGAGAGGAACTCCATGGTCGTACTACCATTCCAAGAGTCCCCCAGATGTCTCAGTCCAATCCAGAGGAACCTCTTTGCCCTGCACTGGCTCATCTTTCACGCCGAGAATCGACTCACACAACGGTGGCACGTGGGACAGCCCTGTGGGAAACCCTCGAGGGAAAACCACAGATCCTTTGATCCACGAGTCGGGAAGCGTGACATTGCTGCTACAGCCTGGAAGGAAGGCGCACGTGCATGTCCCCACTCGAGACGAGGCCTGACTCCCCTGGGGAGACTCCAGAAGTACCCAAAGATCCATGTCAGCCCCTGAGAGGAATCCTCGGTTCCGGCCCTGACTCCACACAAGGTTTTTGACCCCGGTATCGACGGGAGAGGAATCCCGAGAGGCCCCCTAGCAACTCGCATGGGGACTGGCCTCTCCTGAGGCCACCAGGGCGGGTCCCTGAGGTCCCCGTCGTAACTCGAGAACACCCGCCACAACTGGAGAAAATCCAGGAAGTTCTCCCTTCCAGGCGAGATGAGGCCTATTTCCGATGAGGCCTCTGGAGACAAATGACACCTAACCTCTGGAACTTCGAAGGGGTCTTTCACACCCTTGCTGCAACTCAAGAAGTTCACCGCCATACCCGTCTCCACTCGAGAGGAAGCACGATGGTCCCGCCCACATCCAGAGGAGCCCCGTTTCCCCCTCGTAGCTCGAGATGAGGGATCCATTCCCTGCTGTCAACGGGAAAGAATTCCCGGCGTTCCCGTCGCATCTCAAGAGGAGGCACTCTCAACAGGAAAGGCGAGAGGAACTCCATGGTCGTACCACCATTCCAAGAGTCCCCCAGATGTCTCAGTCCATTCCAGAGGAGCCTCTTTGCCCTGCACTGGCTCATCTTTCACGCCGAGGATCGACTCACACCACGGTGGCACGTGGGACAGCCTTGTGGGAAAGCCTCGAGCGAAAGCCTCGAGGGAAAACCACAGATCCTTTGATCCACGCGACGGGAAGCGTGACATTGCTGCTACAGCCTGGAAGGAAAGCGCACGTGCATGCCCCCACTCGAGACGAGGCCTGACTCCCCTGGGGAGACTCCACAAGTACCCAAAGATCCATGTCAGCCCCTGAGAGGAATCCTCGGTTCCGGCCCTGACTCCACACAAGGTTTTTGGCCCCGGTATCGACGGGAGAGGAATCCCGAGAGGCCCCCTAGCAACTCGCATGGGGACTGGCCTCTCCTGAGGCCACCAGGGCGGGTCCCTGAGGTCCCCGTCGTAACTCGAGAACAACTGCCGCAACTCGAGAAAATCCAGGAAGTTCTCCCTTCCAGGCGAGATGAGGCCTATTTCCGATGAGGCGTCTGGAGACTAATGACACCTAAACTCTGGAACTTCGAAAGGGTCTTTCACACCCTTGCTGCAACTCAAGAAGTTCACCGCCATACCCGTCTCCACTCGAGAGGAAGCACGATGGTCCCGCCCACATCCAGAGGAGACCCGTTTCCCCCTCGGAGCTCGAGATGAGGGATCCTTTCCCTGCTTTCAACGGGAAAGAATTCCCGGCGTTCCCGTCGCATCTCAAGAGGAGGCACTCTCAACAGGAAAGGCGAGAGGAACTCCATGGTCGTACCACCATTCCAAGAGTCCCCCAGATGTCTCAGTCCATTCCAGAGGAGCCTCTTTGCCCTGCACTGGCTCATCTTTCACGCCGAGGATCGACTCACACCACGGTGGCACGTGGGACAGCCCTGTGGGAAAGCCTCGAAGGAAAGCCTCGAGGGAAAACCACAGATCCTTTGATCCACGCGATGGGAAGCGTGACATTGCTGCTACAGCCTGGAAGGAAAGCGCACGTGCATGCCCCCAGTCGAGACGAGGCCTGACTCCCCTGGGGAGACTCCACAAGTACCCAAAGATCCATGTCAGCCCCTGAGAGGAATCCTCGGTTCCGGCCCTGACTCCACACAAGGTTTTTGCCCCGGTATCGACGGGAGAGGAATCCCGAGAGGCCCCCTAGCATCTCGCATGGGGACTGGCCTCTCCTGAGGCCACCAGGGCGGGTCCCTTTGGTCCCCGTCGTAACTCGAGAACACCTGCCGCAACTCGAGAAAATCCAGGAAGTTCTCCCTTCCAGGCGATTGAGGCCTATTTCCGATGAGGCGTCTGGAGACAAATGACAACAAAACTCTGGAACTTCGAAAGGGTCTTTCACACCCTTGATGCAACTCAAGAAGTTCACCTCCATACCCGTCTCCACTCGAGAGGAAGCACGATGGTCCCGCCCACATCCAGAGGAGCCCCGTTTCCCCCTCGGAGCTCGAGATGAGGGATCCTTTCCCTGCTTTCAACGGGAAAGAATTCCCGGCGTTCCCGTCGCATCTCAAGAGGAGGCACTCTCAACAGGAAAGGCGAGAGGAACTCCATGGTCGTACCACCATGCCAAGAGTCCCCCAGATGTCTCAGTCCATTCCAGAGGAGCCTCTTTGCCCTGCACTGGCTCATCTTTCACGCCGAGGATCGACTCACACCACGGTGGCATGTGGGACAACCCTGTGGGAAAGCCTCGAGGGAAAGCCTCGAGGGAAAACCACAGATCCTTTGATCCACGCCACGGGAAGCGTGACATTGCTGCTTCAGCCTGGAAGGAAAGCGCACGTGCATGCCCCCACTCGAGACGAGGCCTGACTCCCCTGGGGAGACTCCAGAAGTACCCAAAGATCCATGTCAGCCCCTGAGAGGAATCCTCGGTTCCGGCCCTGACTCCACACAAGGTTTTTGGCCCCGGTATCGACGGGAGAGGAATCCCGAGAGGCCCCCTAGCAACTAGCATGGGGACTGGCCGTACCTGAGGCCACCAGGGCGGGTCCCTGAGGTCCCCGTCGTAAATCGAGAACACCGGCCGCAACTCGAGAAAATCCAGGAAGTTCTCTTTTCCAGGCGAAGTGAGGCCTATTTCCGATGAGGCGTCTGGAGACTAATGACACCTAACCTCTGGAACTTCGAAAGGGTCTTTCACACCCTTGCTGCAACTCAAGAATTTCACCGCCATACCCGTCTCCACTCGAGAGGAATCACGATGGTCCCGCCCACATCCAGAGGAGCCCAGTTTCCCCCTCGTAGCTCGAGATGAGGGATCCTTTCCCTGTTTTCAACGGGAAAGAATTCCCGGCGTTCCCGTCGCATCTCAAGAGGAGGCACTCTCAACAGGAAAGGCGAGAGGAACTCCATGGTCGTACCACCATTCCAAGAGTCCCCCAGATGTCTCAGTCCATTCCAGAGGAACCTCTTTGCCCTGCACTGTCTCATCTTTCACGCCGAGAATCGACTCACACCACGGTGGCACGTGGGACAGCCCTATGGGAAAGCCTCGAGGGAAAACCACAGATCCTTTGATCCACGCGACGGGAACCGAGACATTGCTGCTACAGCCTGGAAGGAAAGCGCACGTGCATGCCCCCACTCGAGACAAGGCCTGACTCCCCTGTGGAGACTCCAGAAGTACCCAAAGATCCATGTCAGCCCCTGAGAGGAATCCTCGGTTCCGGCCCTGACTCCACAGAAGTTTTTTGGCCCCGGTATCGACAGGAGAGGAATCCTGAGAGGCCCCCGAGCAACTCGCATGGGGACTGGCCTTTCCTGAGGCCACCAGGGCGGGTCCCTGAGGTCCCCGTCGTAACTCGAGAACACCTGCCGCAACTCGAGAAACTTCAGGAAGTTCTCCCTTCCAGGCGAGATGAGGCCTATTTCCGATGAGGCGTCTGGAGACTAATGACACGGAACCTCTGGAACTTCGAAAGGGTCTTTCACACCCTTGCTGCAACTCAAGAAGTTCACCGCCATAACCGTCTCCACTCGAGAGGAAACATGATGGTCCCGCCCACATCCAGAGGAGCCCCGTTTGCCCCTCGTAGCTCGAGATGAAGGATCCTTTCCCTGCTATCAACGGGAAAGTATTTTCGGCGTTCCCGTCGCATCTCAAGAGGAGGCACTCTCAACAGGAAAGACGAGAGGAACTCCATGGACGTACCACCATTCCAAGAGTCCCCCAGATGTTTCAGTCCATTCCAGAGGAACCTCTTTGCCCTGAACTGGCTCATTTTTCAAGCCGAAGATCGACTCACACCACGGTGGCACGTGGGACAGCCCTGTGGGATAGCGTCGAGGGAAAGCCTAGAGGGAAAACCACAGATCCTTTGATCCACGCGACGGGAAGCGTGATATTGCTGCTACAGCCTGGAAGGAAAGCGCACGTGCATGCCCCCACTCGAGACGAGGCCTGACTCCCCTGGGGAGACTCCAGAAAGACCCAAAAATCCATGTCAGCCCCTTAGCGGAATCCTCCGTTCCGGCCCTGACTCCACACAAGATTTTTGGCCCCGGTATCGACTGGAGAGGAATCCCAAGAGGCCCCCTAGCAACTCGCATGGGGACTGGCCTCTCCTGAGGCCACCAGGGCCGGTCCCTGAGGTCCCCGTCGTAACTCGAGAACACCTGCCGCAACTCGAGAAAATCCAGGAAGTTCTCCCTTCCAGGCGAGATGAGGCCTATTTCCGATGAGGCGTCGGGAGACTAATGACACCTAACCTCTGGAACTTCGAAAGGGTCTTTCACACCCTTGCTGCAACTCAAGAAGTTCACCGCCATACCCGTGTCCAATCGAGAGGAAGCATGATGGTCCCGCCCACATCCAGAGGAGCCCCGTTTCCCCCTCGTAGCTCGAGATGAGGGATCCTTTCCCTGCTTTCAACGGGAAAGAATTCCCGGCGTTCCCGTCGCATCTCAAGAGGGGGCACTCTCAACAGGAAAGGCGAGAGGAACTCCATGGTCGTACCACCATTCCAAGAGTCCCCCAGATGTCTCAGTCCTTTCCAGAGGAAGCTCTTTGCCCTGCACTGGCTCATCTTTCACGCCGAGGATCGACTCACACCACGGTGGCACGTGGGACAGCCCTGTGGGAAAGCCTCGAGGGAAAACCACAGATCCTTTGATCCACGCGACGGGAAGCGTGACATTGCTGCTACAGCCTGGAAGGAAAGCGCACGTGCATGCCCCCACACGAGACGAGGCCTGACTCCGCTGGGGAGTCTCCACAAGTACCCAAAGATCCATGTCAGCCCCTGAGAGGAATCCTCGGTTCCGGCCCTGACTCCACACAAGGTTTTTGGCCCCGGTATCGACGGGAGAGGAATCCCGAGAGGCCCCCTAGCAACTCGCATGGGGACTGGCCTCTCCTGAGGCCACCAGGGCGGGTCTCTGAGGTCCCCGTCGTAACTCGACAACACCTGCCGCAACTCGAGAAAATCCAGGAAGTTCTACCTTCCAGGCGAGATGAGGCCTATTTCCGATGAGGCGTCTGGAGACGAATGACACCTAACCTCTGGAACTTTGAAAGGGTCTTTCACATCCTTGCTGCAACTCAAGAAGTTCACCGCCATACCCGTGTCCACTCGAGAGGAAGCACGATGGTCCCGCCCACATCCAGAGGAACCACGTTTCCCCCTCGTAGCTCGAGATGTGGGATCCTTTCCCTGCTTTCAACGGGAAAGAATTCCCGGCGTTCCCGTCGCATCTCAAGAGGAGGCACTCTCAACAGGAAAGGCGAGAGGAACTCCATGGTCGTACCACCATTCCAAGAGTCCCCCAGATGTCTCAGTCCATTCCAGAGGAACCTCTTTGCCCTGCACTGGCTGATCTTTCACGCCGAGGATCGACTCACACCACGGTGGCACGTGGGACAGCCCTGTGGGAAAGCCTCGAGGGAAAGCCTCGAGGGAAAACCACAGATCCTTTGATCCACGCCACGGGAAGCGTGACATTGCTGCTACAGCTTGGAAGGAAAGCGCACGTGCATGCCCCCACTCGAGACGAGGCCTGACTCCCCTGGGGAGACTCCAGAAGTACCCAAAGATCCATGTCATCCCCTGAGAGGAATCCTCGGTTCCGGCCCTGACTCCACACAAGGTTTTTGGCCACGGTATCGACGGGAGAGGAATCCCGAGAGGCCCCCTAGCAACTCGCATGGGGACTGGCCTCTCCTGAGGCCACCAGGGCGGGTCCCTGAGGTCCCCGTCGTAACTCGAGAACACCTGCCGCAACTCGAGAAAATCCAGGAAGTTCTCCCTTCCAGGCGAGATGAGGCCTATTTCCGATGAGACGTCTGGAGACTAATGACACCTAACCTCTGGAACTTCGAAAGGGTCTTTCACACCCTTGCTGCAACTCAAGAAGTTCACCGCCATACCCGTCTCCACTCGAGAGGAAGCACGATGGTCCCGCCCACATCCAGAGGAGCCCCGTTTCCCCCTCGGAGCTCGAGATGAGGGATCCTTTCCCTGCTATCAACGGGAAAGTATTTTCGGCGTTCCCGTCGCATCTCAAGAGGAGGCACTCTCAACAGGAAAGACGAGAGGAACTCCATGGTCGTACCACCATTCCAAGAGTCCCCGAGATTTCTCAGTCCATTCCAGAGGAACCTCTTTGCCCTGCACTGGCTCACCTTTCACGCCGAGGATCGACTCACACCACGGTGGCACGTGGGACAGCCCTGTGGGAAAGCCTCGAGGGAAAGCCTCGAGGGAAAACCACAGATCCTTTGATCCAGGCCACGGGAAGCGTGACATTGCTGCTACAGCTTGGAAGGAAAGCGCACGTGCATGCCCCCACTCGAGACGAGGCCTGACTCCCCTGGGGAGACTCCAGAAGTACCCCAAGATACATGTCAGCCCCTGAGAGGAATCCTCGGTTCCGGCCCTGACTCCACACAAGGTTTTTGGCCCCGGTATCGACGGGAGAGGAATCCCGATAGCCCCCTAGCAACTCGCATGGGGACTGGCCTCTCCTGAGGCCACCAGTGCGGGTCCCTGAGGTCCCCGTCGTAACTCGACAACACCTGCCGCAACTCGAGAAAATCCAGGAAGTTCTACCTTCCAGGCGAGATGAGGCCTATTTCCGATGAGGCGTCTGGAGACTAATGACACCTAAACTCTGGAACTTCGAAAGGGTCTTTCACACCCTTGGTGCAACTCAAGAAGTTCACCGCCATACCCGTCTCCACTCGAGAGGAAGCACGATGGTCCCGCCCACATCCAGAGGAGCCCCGTTTCCCCCTCGGAGCTCGAGATGAGGGATCCTTTCCCTGCTTTCAACGGGAAAGAATTCCCGGCGTTCCCGTCGCATCTCAAGAGGAGGCACTCTCAACAGGAAAGGCGAGAGGAACTCCATGGTCGTACCACCATTCCAAGAGTCCCCCAGATGTCTCAGTCCATTCCAGAGGAACCTCTTTGCCCTGCACTGGCTGATCTTTCACGCCGAGGATCGACTCACACCACGGTGGCACGTGGGACAGCCCTGTGGGAAAGCCTCGAGGGAAAGCCTCGAGGGAAAACCACAGATCCTTTGATCCACGCTACGGGAAGCGTGACATTGGTGCTACAGCCTGGAAGAAAAGCGCACGTGCATGCCCCCACTCGAGACGAGGCCTGACTCCCCTGGGGAGACTCCAGAAGTACCCAAAGATCCATGTCAGCCCCTGAGAGGAATCCTTGGTTCCGGCCCTGACTCCACACAAGGTTTTTGGCCCCGGTATCGACGGGAGAGGAATCCCGAGAGGCCCCCTAGCAACTCGCATGGGGACTGGCCTCTCCTGAGGCCACCAGGGCGGGTCCCTGAGGTCCCCGTCGTAACTCGAGAACACCTGCCGCAACTCGAGAAAATCCAGGAAGTTCTCCCTTCCAGGCGAGATGAGGTCTATTTCCGATGAGGCCTCTGGAGACTAATGACACCTAACCTCTGGAACTTCGAAAGGGTCTTTCACACCCTTGCTGCAACTCAAGAAGTTCACCGCCATACCCGTCTCCACTCGAGAGGAAGCACGATGGTCCCGCCCACATCCAGAGGAGCCCCGTTTCCCCCTCGGAGCTCGAGATGAGGGATCCTTTCCCTGCTTTCAACGGGAAAGAATTCCCGGCGTTCCCTTCGCATCTCAAGAGGAGGCACTCTCAACAGGAAAGGCGAGAGGAACTCCATGGTCGTACCACCATTCCAAGAGTCCCCCAGATGTCTCAGTCCATTCCAGAGGAACCTCTTTGACCTGCACTGGCTCATCTTTCACGCCGAGGATCGACACACACAACGGTGGCACGTGGGACAGCCCTGTGGGAAAGCCTCGAGGGAAAGCATCGAGGGAAAACCACAGATCCTTTGATCCACGCCACGGGAAGCGTGACATTGCTGCTACAGCCTGGAAGGAAAGCGCACGTGCATGCCCCCACTCGAGACGAGGCCTGACTCCCCTGGGGAGACTCCACAAGTACCCAAAGATCCATGTCAGCCCCTGAGAGGAATCCTCGGTTCTGGCCCTGACTCCAGACAAGGTTTTTGGCCCCGGTATCTACGGGAGAGGAATCCCGAGAGGCCCCCTAGCAACTCGCATGGGGACTGGCCTCTCCTGAGGCCACCAGGGCGGGTCCCTGAGGTCCCCGTCGTAACTCGAGAACACCTGCCGCAACTCGAGAAAATCCAGGAAGTTCTCCCTTCCAGACGAGATGAGGCCTATTTCCGATGAGGCCTCTGGAGACTAATGACACCTAACCTCTGGAACTTCGAAAGGGTCTTTCACATCCTTGCTGCAACTCAAGAAGTTCACCGCCATACCCGTCTCCACTCGAGAGGAAGCACCATGGTCCCGCCCACATCCAGAGGAGCCCAGTTTCCCCCTCGTAGCTCGAGATGAGGGATCCTTTCCCTGCTTTCAACGGGAAAGAATTCCCGGCTTTCCCGTCGCATCTCAAGAGGAGGCACTCTCAACAGGAAAGGCGAGAGGAACTCCATGGTCGTACCATCATTCCAAGAGTCCCCCAGATGTCTCAGTCCATTCCAGAGGAACCTCTTTGCCCTGCACTGGCTCATCTTTCACGCCGAGGATCGACTCACACCACCGTGGCACGTGGGACATCCCTGTGGGAAAGCCTCGAGCGAAAGCCTCGAGGGAAAACCACAGATCCTTTGATCCACGGGACGGGAAGCGTGACATTGCTGCTACAGCCTGGAAGGAAAGCGCACGTGCATGCCCCCACTCGAGACGAGGCCTGACTCCCCTGGGGAGACTCCACAAGTACCCAAAGATCCATGTCAGCCCCTGAGAGGAATCCTCGGTTCCGGCCCTGACTCCACACAAGGTTTTTTGCTCCGGTATCGACCGGAGAGGAATCCCGAGAGGCCCCCTAGCAACTCGCATGGGGACTGGCCTCTCCTGAGGCCACCAGGGCGGGTCCCTGAGGTCCCCGTCGTAACTCGAGAACACCTGCCGCAACTCGAGAAAATCCAGGAAGTTCTCCCTTCCAGGCGAGATGAGGCCTATTTCCGATGAGGCGTCTGGAGACTAATGACACCTAAACTCTGGAACTTCGAAAGGGTCTTTCACACCCTTGCTGCAACTCAAGAAGTTCACCGCCATACCCGTCTCCACTCGAGAGGAAGCACGATGGTCCCGCCCACATCCAGAGGAGCCCCGTTTCCCCCTCGGAGCTCGAGATGAGGGATCCATTCCCTGCTTTCAACGGGAAAGAATTCCCGGCGTTCCCGTCGCATCTCAAGAGGAGGCACTCTCAACAGGAAAGGCGAGAGGAACTCCATGGTCGTACCACCATTCCAAGAGTCCCCCAGATGTCTCAGTCCATTCCAGAGGAGCCTCTTTGCCCTGCACTGGCTCATCTTTCACGCCGAGGATCGACTCACACCACGGTGGCACGTGGGACAGCCCTGTGGGAAAGCCTCGAGGGAAAGCCTCGAGGGAAAACCACAGATCCTTTGATCCACGCGACGGGAAGCGTGACATTGCTGCTACAGCCTGGAAGGAAAGCGCACGTGCATGCCCCCACTCGAGACGAGGCCTGACTCCCCTGGGGAGACTCCAGAAGTACCCAAAGATCCATGTCAGCCCCTGAGAGGAATCCTCGGTTCCGGCCCTGACTCCACACAAGGTTTTTGGCCCCGGTATCGACGGGAGAGGAATCCCGAGAGGGCCCCTAGCAACTCGCATGGGGACTGGCCTCTCCGGAGGCCACCAGGGCGGGTCCCTGAGGTTCCCGTCGTAACTCGAGAACACCTGCCGGAACTCGAGAAAATCCAGGAAGTTCTCCCTTCCAGGCGAGATGAGGCCTATTTCCGATGAGGCCTCTGGAGACAAATGACACCTAACCTCTGGAACTTCGAAAGGGTCTTTCACACCCTTGCTGCAACTCAAGAAGTTCACCGCCGTACCCGTCTCCACTCGAGAGGAAGCACGATGGTCCCGCCCACATCCAGAGGAGCCCCGTTTCCCCCTCGTAGCTCGAGATGAGGGATCCTTTCCCTGCTTTCAACGGGAAAGAATTCCCGGCGTTCCCGTCGCATCTCAAGAGGAGGCACTCTCAACAGGAAAGGCGAGAGGAACTCCATGGTCGTACCACCATTCCAAGAGTCCCCCAGATGTCTCAGTCCATTACAGAGGAGCCTCTTGGCCCTGCACTGGCTCATCTTTCACGCCGAGGATCGACTCACACCACGGTGGCACGTGGGACAGCCCTGTGGGAAAGCCTTGAGGGAAAGCCTCGAGGGAAAACCACAGATCCTTTGATCCACGCGACGGGAAGCGTGACATTGCTGCTACAGCCTGGAAGGAAAGCGCACGTGCATGCCCCCACTCGAGACGAGGCCTGACTCCCCTGGGGAGACTCCACAAGTACCCAAAGATCCATGTCAGCCCCTGAGAGGAATCCTCGGTTCCGGCCCTGACTCCACACAAGGTTTCTGGCCCCGGTATCGACGGGAGAGGAATCCCAAGAGGCCCCCTAGCAACTCGCATGGGGACTGGCCTCTCCTGAGGCCACCAGGGCGGGTCCCTGAGGTCCCCGTCGTAACTCGAGAACACCTGCCGCAACTCGAGAAAATCCAGGAAGTTCTCCCTTCCAGGCGAGATGAGGCCTATTTCCGATGAGGCGTCTGGAGACTAATGACACCTAACCTCTGGAATTTCGAAAGGGTCTTTCACATCCTTGCTGCAACTCAAGAAGTTCACCGCCATACCCGTCTCCACTCGAGAGGAAGCACGATGGTCCCGCCCACATCAAGAGGAGCCCCGTTTCCCCCTCGGAGCTCGAGATGAGGGATCCTTTCCCTGCTTTCAACGGGAAAGAATTCCCGGCGTTCCCGTCGCATCTCAAGAGGAGGCACTCTCAACAGGAAAGGCGAGAGGAACTCCATGGTCGTACCACCATTCCAAGAGTCCCCCAGATGTCTCAGTCCATTCCAGAGGAACCTCTTTGCCCTGCACTGGCTCATCTTTCACGCCGAGGATCGACTCACACCACGGTGGCACGTGGGACAGCCCTGTGGGAAAGCCTCGAGGGAAAACCACAGATCCTTTGATCCACGCGACGGGAAGCGTGACATTGCTGCTACAGCATGGAAGGAAAGCGCACGTGCATGCCCACACTCGAGACGAGGCCTGACTCCCCTGGGGAGACTCCACAAGTACCCAAAGATCCATGTCAGCCCCTGAGAGGAATCCTCGGTTCCGGCCCTGACTCCACACAAGGTTTTTGGCCCCGGTATCGACGGGAGAGGAATCCCGAGAGGCCCCCTAGCAACTCGCATGGGGACTGGCCTCTCCTGAGGCCACCAGGGCGGGTCCCTGAGGTCCCCGTCGTAACTCGAGAACACCTGCCGCAACTCGAGAAAATCCAGGAAGTTCTCCCTTCCAGGCGAGATGAGGCCTATTTCCGATGAGGCGTCTGGAGACTAATGACACCTAACCTCTGGAACTTCGAAGGGTCTTTCACATCCTTGCTGCAACTCAAGAAGTTCACCGCCATACCCGTCTCCACTCGAGAGGAAGCACGATGGTCCCGCCCACATCCAGAGGAGCCCCGTTTCCCCCTCGGAGCTCGAGATGAGGGATCCTTTCCCTGCTTTCAACGGGAAAGAATTCCCGGCGTTCCCGTCGCATCTCAAGAGGAGGCACTCTCAACAGGAAAGGCGAGAGGAACTCCATGGTCGTACCACCATTCCAAGAGTCCCCCAGATGTCTCAGTCCATTCCAGAGGAACCTCTTTGCCCTGCACTGGCTGATCTTTTACGCCGAGGATCGACTCACACCACGGTGGCACGTGGGACAGCCCTGTGGGAAAGCCTCGAGGGAAAGCCTCGAGGGAAAACCACAGATCCTTTGATCCACGCCACGGGAAGCGTGACATTGCTGCTACAGCCTGGAAGGAAAGCGCACGTGCATGCCCCCCCTCGACACGAGGCCTGACTCCCCTGGGGAGACTCCAGAAGTACCCAAAGATCCATGTCAGCCCCTGAGAGGAATCCTCGGTTCCGGCCCTGACTCCACACAAGGTTTTTGGCCCCGGTATCGACGGGAGAGGAATCCCGAGAGGCCCCCTAGCAACTCGCATGGGGACTGGATTCTCCTGAGGCCACCAGGGCGGGTCCCTGAGGTCCCCGTCGTAACTCGAGAACACCTGCTGCAACTCGAGAAAATCCAAGAAGTTCTCCCTTCCAGGCGAGATGAGGCCTATTTCCGATGAGGCGTCTGGAGACTAATGACACCTAACCTCTGGAACTTCGAAAGGGTCTTTCACACCCTTGCTGCAACTCAAGAAGTTCACCGCCATACCCGTCTCCACTCGAGAGGAAACACGATGGTCCCGCCCACATCCAGAGGAGCCCCGTTTCCCCCTCGGAGCTCGAGATGAGGGATCCTTTCCCTGGTTTCAACGGGAAAGAATTCCCGGCGTTCCCGTCGCATCTCAAGAGGAGGCACTTTCAACAGGAAAGGCGAGAGGAACTCCATGGTCGTACCACCATTCCAAGAGTCCCCCAGATGTCTCAGTCCATTCCAGAGGAACCTCTTTGCCCTGCACTGGCTCATCTTTCACGCCGAGGATCGACTCACACCACGGTGGCACGTGGGACAGCCCTGAGGGAAAGCCTCGAGGGAAAACCACAGATCCTTTGATCCACGCGACGGGAAGCGTGACATTGCTGCTACAGCCTGGAAGGAAAGCGCACGTGCATGCCCCCACTCGAGACGAGGCCTGACTCCCCTGGGGAGACTCCACAAGTACCCAAAGATCCATGTCAGCCCCTGAGAGGAATCCTCGGTTCCGGCCCTGACTCCACACAAGGTTTTTGGCCCCGGTATCGACGGGAGAGGAATCCCGAGAGGCCCCCTAGCAACTCGCATGGGGACTGGCCTCTCCTGAGGCCACCAGGGCGGGTCCCTGAGGTCCCCGTCGTAACTCGAGAACACCTGCCGCAACTCGAGAAAATCCAGGAAGTTCTCCCTTCCAGGCGAGATGAGGCCTATTTCCGATGAGGCGTCTGGAGACTAATGACACCTAACCTCTGGAACTTCGAAAGGGTCTTTCACATCCTTGCTGCAACTCAAGAAGTTCACCGCCATACCCGTCTCCACTCGAGAGGAAGCACGATGGTCCCGCCCACATCCAGAGGAGCCCCGTTTCCCCCTCGTAGCTCGAGATGAGGGATCCTTTCCCTGCTTTCAACGGGAAAGAATTCCCGGCGTTCCCGTCGCATCTCAAGAGGAGGCACTCTCAACAGGAAAGGCGAGAGGAACTCCATGGTCGTACCACCATTCCAAGAGTCCCCCAGATATCTCAGTCCATTCCAGAGGAACCTCTTTGCCCTGCACTGGCTCATCTTTCACGCCGAGGATCGACTCACACCACGGTGGCACGTGGGACAGCCCTGTGGGAAAGCCTCGAGGGAAAGCCTCGAGGGAAAACCACAGATCCTTTGATCCACGCGACGGGAAGCATGACATTGCTGCTACAGCCTGGAAGGAAAGCGCACGTGCATGCCCCCACTCGAGACGAGTCCTGACTCCCCTGGGGAGACTCCAGAAGTACCCAAAGATCCATGTCATCCCCTGAGAGGAATCCTCGGTTCCGGCCCTGACTCCACACAAGGTTTTTGGCCCCGGTATCGACGGGAGAGGAATCCCGAGAGGCCCCCTAGCAACTAGCATGGGGACTGGCCGTTCCTGAGGCCACCAGGGCGGGTCCCTGAGGTCCCCGTCGTAAATCGAGAACACCTGCCGCAACTCGAGAAAATCCAGGAAGTTCTCCTTTCCAGGCGAAATGAGGCCTATTTCCGATGAGGCGTCTGGAGACTAATGACACCTAACCTCTGGAACTTCGAAAGGGTCTTTCACACCCTTGCTGCAACTCAAGAATTTCACCGCCATACCCGTCTCCACTCGAAAGGAAGCACGATGGTCCCGCCCACATCCAGAGGAGCCCCGTTTCCAACTCGTAGCTCGAGATGAGGGATCCTTTCCCTGCTTTCAACGGGAAAGATTTCCCGGCGTTCCCGTCGCATCTCAAGAGGAGGCACTCTCAAAAGGAAAGGCGAGAGGAACTCCATGGTCGTACCACCATTCCAAGAGTCCCCCAGATGACTCAGTCCATTCCAGAGGAACCTTTTTGCCCTGCACTGGCTCATCTTTCACGCCGAGGATCGACTCACACAACGGTGGCACGTGAGACAGCCCTGTGGGAAAGCCTCGAGGGAAAGCCTCGAGGGAAAACCACAGATCCTTTGATCCACGCGACGGGAAGCGTGACATTGCTGCTACAGCCTGGAAGGAAGGCGCACGTGCATGCCCCCACTCGAGACGAGGCCTGACCCCCCTGGGGAGACTCCAGAAGTACCCAAAGACCCATGTCAGCCCCTGAGAGGAATCCTCGGTTCCGGCCCTGACTCCACAGAAGGATTTTGGCCCCGGTATCGACGGAAGAGGAATCCCGAGAGGCCCACGAGCAACTCGCATGGGGACTGGCCTTTCCTGAGGACACCAGGGCGGGTCCCTGAGGTCCCCGTCGTATCTCGAGAACACCTGCCGCAACTCGAGAAAATCCAGGAAGTTCTCCCTTCCAGGCGAGATGAGGCCTATTTCCGATGAGGCGTCTGGAGACTAATGACACCGAACCTCTGGAACTTCGAAAGGGTCTTTCTCACCCTTGCTGCAACTCAAGAAGTTCACCGCCATACCCGTCTCCACTCGAGAGGAAACACGATGGTCCCGCCCACATCCAGAGGAGCCCCGTTTCCCACTCGTAGCTCGAGATGAGGGATCCTTTCCCTGCTATCAACGGGAAAGAATTCCCGGCGTTCCCGTCGCATCTCAAGAGGAGGCACTCTCAACAGGAAAGATGAGAGGAACTCCATGGTCGTACCACCATTCCAAAGTCTCCGAGATTTCTCAGTCCATTCCAGAGGAAACTCTTTGCCCTGCACTGGCTCATCTTTCACGCCGAGGATCGACTCACACCACGGTGACACGTGGGACAGCCCTGTGGGAAAGCCTCGAGGGAAAGCCTCGAGGGAAAACCACAGATTCTTTGATCCACGCGACGGGAAGCATGACATTGCTGCTACAGCCTGGAAGGAAAGCGCACGTGCATGCCCCCACTCGAGACGAGTCCTGACTCCCCTGGGGAGACTCCAGAAGTACCCAAAGATCCATGTCAGCCCCTGAGAGGAATCCTCGGTTCCGGCCCTGACTCCACACAAGGTTTTTGGCCCCGGTATCGACGGGAGAGGAATCCCGAGAGGCCCCCTAGCAACTAGCATGGGGACTGGCCGTACCTGAGGCCACCAGGGCGGGTCCCTGAGGTCCCCGTCGTAAATCGAGAACACCTGCCGCAACTCGAGAAAATCCAGGAAGTTCTCCTTTCCAGGCGAAATGAGGCCTATTTCCGATGAGGCGTCTGGAGACTAATGACACCTAACCTCTGGAACTTCGAAAGGGTCTTTCACACCCTTGGTGCAACTCAAGAATTTCACCGCCATACCCGTCTCCACTCGAGAGGAAGCACGATGGTCCCGCCCACATCCAGAGGAGCCACGTTTCGCACTCGTAGCTCGACATGAGGGATCCTTTCCCTGCTTTCAACGGGAAAGAATTCCCGTTGTTCCCGTCGCATCTCAAGAGGAGGCACTCTCAACAGGAAAGGCGAGAGGAACTCCATGGTCGTACCACCATTCCAAGAGTCCCCCAGATGTCTCAGTCCAATCCAGAGGAACCTCTTTGCCCTGCACTGTCTCATCTTTCACGCCGAGAATCGACTCACACCACGGTGGTACGTGAGACAGCCCTGTGGGAAAGCCTCGAGGGAAAACCACAGATCCTTTGATCCACGCGACGGGAACCGAGACATTGCTGCTACAGCCTGGAAGGAAAGCGCACGTGCATGCCCCCACTAGAGACAAGGCCTGACTCCCCTGGGGAGACACCAGAAGTACCCAAAGATCCATGTCAGCCCCTGAGAGGAATCCTCGGTTCCGGCCCTGACTCCACACAAGTTTTTTGGCCCCGGTATCGACAGGAGAGGAATCCTGAGAGGCCCCCGAGCAACTCGCATGGGGACTGGCCTTTCCTGAGGCCACCAGGGCGGGTCCCTGAGGTCCCCGTCGTAACTCGAGAACACCTGACGCAACTCGAGAAACTTCAGGAAGTTCTCCCTTCCAGGCGAGATGAGGCCTATTTCCGATGAGGCGTCTGGAGACTAATGACACCTAACCTCTGGAACTTCGAAAGGGTCTTTCACACCCTTGCTGCAACTCAAGTAGTTCACCGCCATACCCGTCTCCACTCGAGAGGAAGCACGATGGTCCCGCCCACATCCAGAGGAGCCCCGTTTGCCCCTCGTAGCTCAGATGAGGGATCCTTTCCCTGCTTTCAACGGGAAAGAATTCCCGGCGTTTCCGTCGCATCTCAAAAGGAGGCACTCTCAACAGGAAAGGCGAGAGGAGCTCCATGGTCGTACCACCATTCCAAGAGTCCCGCAGATGTCTCAGTCCATTCCAGGGGAACCTCTTTGCCCTGTACTGGCTCATCTTTCACGCCGAGGATCGACTCACACCTCGGTGGCACGTGGGACAGCCCTGTGGGAAAGCCTCGAGGGAAAGCCTCGAGGGAAAACCACAGTTGCTTTGAACCACGCGACGGGAAGCATGACATTGCTGCTACAGCCTGGAAGGAAAGCGCACGAGCATGCCCCCACTCGAGACGAGGCCTGACTCTCCTGGGGAGACTCCAGAAGTACCCAAAGATCCATGTCAGCCCCTGAGAGGAATCCTCGGTTCCGGCCCTGACTCCACACAAGGTTTTTGGCCCCGGTATCGACGGGAGAGGAATCCCGAGAGGCCCCCTAGCAACTCGCATGGGGACTGGCCTCTCCTGAGGCCACCAGGGCGGGTCCCTGAGGTCCCCGTCGTAACTCGAGAACACCTGCCGCAACTCGAGAAAATCCAGGAAGTTCTCCCTTCCAGGCGAGATGAGGCCTATTTCCGATGAGGCGTCTGGAGACTAATGACACCTAACCTCTGGAACTTCGAAAGGGTCTTTCACACCCTTGCTGCAACTCAAGAAGTTCACCGCCATACCCGTCTATACTCGAGAGGATGCACGATGGGCCCGCCCACATCCAGAGGAGCCCCGTTTCCCCTCATAGCTCGAGATGAGGGATCCTTTCCCTGCTTTCAACGGGAAAGAATTCCCGACGTTCCCGTCGCATCTCAAGAGGAGGCACTCTCAACAGGAAAGGCGAGAGGAACTCCATGGTCGTACCACCATTCCAAGAGTCCCCCAGATGTCTCAGTCCATTCCAGAGGAAGCTCTTTGCCCTGCACTGGCTCATCTTTCACGCCGAGGATCGACTCACACCACGGTGGCACGTGGGACAGCCCTGTGGGAAAGCCTCGAGGGAAAAACACAGATCCTTTGATCCACGCCACGGGAAGCGTGACATTGCTGCTACAGCCTGGAAGGAAAGCGCACGTGCATGCCCCCACTCGAGACGAGGCCTGACTCCCCTGGGGAGACTCCACAAGTACCCAAAGATCCATGTCAGCCCTTGAGAGGAATCCTCGGTTCCGGCCCTGACTCCACACAAGGATTTTGGCCCCGGTATCGACGGGAGAGGAATCCCGAGAGGCCCCCTAGCACCTCGCATGGGGACTGGCCTCTCCTGAGGCCACCAGGGTGGGTCCCTGAGGTCCCCGTCGTAACTCGAGAACACCTGCCGCAACTCGAGAAAATCCAGGAAGTTCTCCCTTCCAGGCGAGATGAGGCCTATTTCCGATGAGGCGTCTGGAGACTAATGACACCTAACTCTGGAACTTCGAAAGGGTCTTTCACACCTTTGCTGCAACTCAAGAAGTTCACTGCCATACCCGTCTCTACTCGAGAGGAAGCACGATGGTCCCGCCCACATCCAGAGGAGCCCCGTTTCCCCCTCGTAGCTCGAGATGAGGGATCCTTTCCCTGCTTTCAACGGGAAAGAATTCCCGGCGTTCCCGTCGCATCTCAAGAGGAGGCACTCTCAACAGGAAAGGCGAGAGGAACTTCTTGGTCGTACCACCATTCCAAGAGTCCCCCAGATGTCTCAGTCCATTCCAGAGGAACCTCTTTGCCCTACACTGGCTCGTCTTTCACGCCGAGAATCGACTCACACCACGGTGGCACGTGGGACAGCCCTGTGGGAAAGCCTCGAGGGAAAGCCTCGAGGGAAAACCACAGATCCTTTGATCCACGCCACGGGAAGCGTGACATTGCTGCTACAGCCTGGATGGAGAGCGCACGTGCATGCCCCCACTCGAAACGAGGCCTGACTCCCCTGGGGAGACTCCACAAGTACCCAAAGATCCATGTCAACCCTTGAGAGGAATCCTCGGTTCCGGCCCTGACTCCACACAAGGTTTTTGGCCCCGGTATCGACGGGAGAGTAATCCCGAGAGGCCCCCTAGCACCTCGCATGGGGACTGGCCACTCCTGAGGCCACCAGGGCGGGTCCCTGAGGTCCCCGTCGGAACTCGAGAACACCTGCCACAACTCGAGAAAATACAGGAAGTTCTCCCTTCCAGGCGAGATGAGGCCTATTTCCGATGAGGCGTCTGGAGACTAATGACACCTAACCTCTGGAACTTCGAAAGGGTCTTTCACACCCTTGCTGCAACTCAAGAAGTTCACCGCCATACCCGTCTCCACTCGAGAGGAAGCACGATGGTCCCGCCCACATCCAGAGGAGCCCCGTTTCCCCCTCGTAGCTCGAGATGATGGATCCTTTCCCTGCTTTCAACGGGAAAGAATTCCCGGCGTTCCCGACGCATCTCAAGAGGAGGCACTCTCAACAGGAAAGTCGAGAGGAACTCCATGGTCGTAGCACCATTCCAAGAGTCCCCCAGATGTCTCAGTCCATTCCAGAGGAACCTCTTTGCCCTGCACTGGCTCATCTTTCACGCCGAGGATCGACTCACACCACGGTGGCACGTGGGACAGCCCTGTGGGAAAGCCTCGAGGGAAAGCCTCGAGGGAAAACCACAGATCCTTTGATCCACGCGACGGGAAGCGTGACATTGCTGCTACAGCCTGGAAGGAAAGCGCACGTGCATGCCCCCACTCGAGACGAGGCCTGACTCCCCTGGGGAGACTCCAGAAGTACCCAAAGATACATGTCAGCCCCTGAGAGGAATCCTCGGTTCCGGCCCTGACTCCACACAAGGTTTTTGGCCCCGGTATCGACGGGAGAGGAATCCCGAGAGGCCCCCTAGCACATCGCATGGGGACTGGCCTCTCCTGAGGCCACCAGGGCGGGTCCCTGAGGTCCCCGTCGTAACTCGAGAACACCTGCCGCAACTCGAGAAAATCCAGGAAGTTCTCCCTTCCAGGCGAGATGAGGCCTATTTCCGATGAGGCGTCTGGAGACTAATGACACCTAAACTCTGGAACTTCGAAAGGGTCTTTCACACCCTTGCTGCAACTCAAGAAGTTCACCGCCATACCCGTCTATACTCGAGAGCATGCACGATGGTCCCGCCCACATCCATAGGAGCCCCGTTTCCCCTCATACTTCGAGATGAGGGATCCTTTCCCTGCTTTCAACGGGAAAGAATTCCCGACGTTCCCGTCGCATCTCAAGAGGAGGCACTCTCAACAGGAAAGGCGAGAGGAACTCCATGGTCATACCACCATTCCAAGAGTCCCCCAGATGTCTCAGTCCATTCCAGAGGAACCTCTTTGCCCTGCACTGGCTCATCTTTCACGCCGAGGATCGACTCACACCACGGTGGCACGTGGGACAGCCCTGTGGGAAAGCCTCGAGGGAAAGCCTCGAGGGAAAACCACAGATCCTTTGATCCACGCGACGGGAAGCGTGACATTGCTGCTACAGCCTGGAAGGAAAGCGCACGTGCATGCCCCCACTCGAGACGAGGCCTGACTCCCCTGGGGAGACTCCACAAGTACCCAAAGATCCATGTCAACCCTTGAGAGGAATCCTCGGTTCCGGCCCTGACTCCACACAAGGTTTTTGGCCCCGGTATCGACGGGAGAGTAATCCCGAGAGGCCCCCTAGCACCTCGCATGGGGACTGGCCACTCCTGAGGCCACCAGGGCGGGTCCCTGAGGTCCCCGTCGGAACTCGAGAACACCTGCCACAACTCGAGAAAATCCAGGAAGTTCTCCCTTACAGGCGAGATGAGGCCTATTTCCGATGAGGCGTCTGGAGACTAATGACACCTAACCTCTGGAACTTCGAAAGGGTCTTTCACACCCTTGCTGCAACTCAAGAAGTTCACCGCCATACCCGTCTCCACTCGAGAGGAAGCACGATGGTCCCGCCCACATCCAGAGGAGCCCCGTTTCCCCCTCGTAGCTCGAGATGATGGATCCTTTCCCTGCTTTCAACGGGAAAGAATTCCCGGCGTTCCCGTCGCATCTCAAGAGGAGGCACTCTCAACAGGAAAGTCGAGAGGAACTCCATGGTCGTAGCACCATTCCAAGAGTCCCCCAGATGTCTCAGTCCATTCCAGAGGAACCTCTTTGCCCTGCACTGGCTCATCTTTCACGCCGAGGATCGACTCACACCACGGTGGCACGTGGGACAGCCCTGTGGGAAAGCCTCGAGGGAAAGCCTCGAGGGAAAACCACAGATCCTTTGATCCACGCGACGGGAAGCGTGACATTGCTGCTACAGCCTGGAAGGAAAGCGCACGTGCATGCCCCCACTCGAGACGAGGCCTGACTCCCCTGGGGAGACTCCAGAAGTACCCAAAGATACATGTCAGCCCCTGAGAGGAATCCTCGGTTCCGGCCCTGACTCCACACAAGGTTTTTGGCCCCGGTATCGACGGGAGAGGAATCTCGAGAGGCCCCCTAGCACATCGCATGGGGACTGGCCTCTCCTGAGGCCACCAGGGCGGGTCCCTGAGGTCCCCGTCGTAACTCGAGAACACCTGCCGCAACTCGAGAAAATCCAGGAAGTTCTCCCTTCCAGGCGAGATGAGGCCTATTTCCGATGAGGCGTCTGGAGACTAATGACACCTAACCTCTGGAACTTCGAAAGGGTCTTTCACACCCTTGCTGCAACTCAAGAAGTTCACTGCCATACCCGTCTCCACTCGAGAGGAAGCACGATGGTCCCGCCCACATCCAGAGGAGCCCCGTTTCCCCCTCGTAGCTCGAGATGAGGGATCCTTTCCCTGCTTTCAACGGGAAAGAATTCCCGGCGTTCACGTCGCATCTCAAGAGGAGGCACTCTCAACAGGAAAGGCGAGAGGAACTCCATGGTCGTACCACCATTCCAAGAGTCCCCCAGATGTCTCAGTCCATTCCAGAGGAACCTCTTTGCCCTGCACTGGCTCATCTTTCACGCCGAGGATCGACTCACACCACGGTGGCACGTGGGACAGCCCTGTGGGAAAGCCTCGAGGGAAAGCCTCGAGGGAAAACCACAGATCCTTTGATCCACGCCACGGGAAGCGTGACATTGCTGCTACAGCCTGGAAGAAAAGCGCACATGCATGCCACCACTCGAGACGAGGCCTGACTCCCCTGGGGAGACTCCACAAGTACACAAAGATCCATGTCAGCCCCTGAGAGGAATCCTCGGTTCTGGCCCTGACTCCGCACAAGGTTTTTGGCCCCGGTATCGACGGGAGAGGAATCCCGAGAGGCCCCCTAGCACCTCGCATGGGGACTGGGCTCTCCTGAGTCCACCAGGGCGGGTCCCTGAGGTCCGCGTCGTAGCTCGAGAACACCTGCCGCAACTCGAGAAAATCCAGGAAGTTCTCCCTTCCAGGCGAGATGAGGCCTATTTCCGATGAGGCGTCTGGAGACTAATGACACCTAACCTCTGGAACTTCGAAAGGGTCTTTCACACCCTTGCTGCAACTCAAGAAGTTCACCGCCATACCCGTCTCCACACGAGAGGAAGCACGATGGTCCCGCCCACATCCAGAGGAGCCCCGTTTCCCCCTCGTAGCTCGAGATGAGGGATCCTTTCCCTGCTTTCAACGGGAACGAATTCCCGGCGTTCCCGTCACATCTCAAGAGGAGGCACTCTCAACAGGAAAGGCGAGAGGAACTCCATGGTCGTACCACCATTCCAAGAGTCCCCCAGATGTCTCAGTCCATTCCAGAGGAACCTCTTTGCCCTGCACTGGCTCATCTTTCACGCCGAGGATCGACTCACATCACGGTGGCACGTGGGACAGCCCTGTGGGAAAGCCTCGAGGGAAAGCCTCGAGGGAAAGCCTCGAGGGAAAACCACAGATCCTTTGATCCACGCGACGGGAAGCGTGACATTGCTGCTACAGCCTGGAAGGAAAGCGCACGTGCATGCCCCCACTCGAGACGAGGCCTGACTCCCCTGGGGAGACTCCAGAAGTACCCAAAGATCCATGTCAGCCCCTGAGAGGAATCCTCGGTTCCGGCCCTGACTCCACACAAGGTTTTTGGCCCCGGTATCGACGGGAGAGGAATCCCGAGAGGCCCCCTAGCAACTCGCATGGGGACTGGCCTCTCCTGAGGCCACCAGGGCGGGTCCCTGAGGTCCTCGTCGTAACTCGAGAGCACCTGCCGCAACTCGAGAAAATCCAGGAAGTTCTCCCTTCCAGGCGAGATGAGGCCTATTTCCGATGAGGCGTCTGGAGACTAATGACACCTAACCTCTGGAACTTCGAAAGGGTCTTTCACACCCTTGCTGCGACTCAAGAAGTTCACCGCCATACCCGTCTCCACTCGAGAGGAAGCACGGTGGTCCCGCCCACATCCAGAGGATCCCCGTTTCCCCCTCGTAGCTCGAGATGAGGGATCCTTTCCCTGCTTTAAACGGGGAAGAATTCCCGGCGTTCCCGTCGCATCTCAAGAGGAGGCACTCTCAACAGGAAAGGCGAGAGGAACTCCATGGTCGTACCACCATTCCAAGAGTCCCCCAGATGTCTCAGTCCATTCCAGAGGAACCTCTTTGGCCTGCACTGGCTCATCTTTCACGCCGAGGATCGACTCACACCACGGTGGCACGTGGGACAGCCCTGTGGGAAAGCCTCGAGGGAAAGCCTCGAGGGAAAACCACAGATCCTTTGATCCACGCGACGGGAAGCGTGACATTGCTGCTACAGCCTGGAAGGAAAGCGCACGTGCATGCCCCCACTCGAGACGAGGCCTGACTCCCCTGGGGAGACTCCAGAAGTACCCAAAGATCCATGTCAGCCCCTGAGAGGAATCCTCGGTTCCGGCCCTGACTCCACACAAGGTTTTTGGCCCCGGTATCGACGGGAGAGGAATCCCGAGAGGCCCCCTAGCAACTCGCATGGGGACTGGCCTCTCCTGAGGCCACCAGGGCGGGTCCCTGAGGTCCCCGTCGAAACTCGAGAACACCTGCCGCAACTCGAGAAAATCCAGGAAGTTCTCCCTTCCAGGCGAGATGAGGCCTATTTCCGATGAGGCGTCTGGAGACTAATGACACCTAACCTCTGGAATTTCGAAAGGGTCTTTCACATCCTTGCTGCAACTCAAGAAGTTCTCCGCCATTCCCGTCTCCACTCGAGAGGAAGCACGATGGTCCCGCCCACATCCAGAGGAGCCCCGTTTCCCCCTCGTAGCTCGAGATGAGGGATCCTTTCCCTGCTTTCAACGGGAAAGAATTCCCGGCGTTCCCGTCGCATCTCAAGAGGAGGCACTCTCAACAGGAAAGGCGAGAGGAACTCCATGGTCGTACCACCATTCCAAGAGTCCCCCAGATGTCTCAGTCCATTCCAGAGGAACCTCTTTGCCCTGCACTGGCTCATCTTTCACGCCGAGGATCGACTCACACCACGGTGGCACGTGGGACAGCCCTGTGGGAAAGCCTCGAGGGAAAGCCTCGAGGGAAAACCACAGATCCTTTGATCCACGCGACGGGAAGCATGACATTGCTGCTACAGCATGGAAGGAAAGCGCACGTGCATGCCCCCACTCGAGACGAGTCCTGACTCCCCTGGGGAGACTCCAGAAGTACCCAAAGATCCATGTCATCCCCTGAGAGGAATCCTCGGTTCCGGCCCTGACTCCACACAAGGTTTTTGGCCCCGGTATCGACGGGAGAGGAATCCCGAGAGGCCCCCTAGCAACTAGCATGGGGACTGGCCGTTCCTGAGGCCACCAGGGCGGGTCCGTGAGGTCCCCGTCGTAAATCGAGAACACCTGCCGCAACTCGAGAAAATCCAGGAAGTTCTCCTTTCCAGGCGAAATGAGGCCTATTTCCGATGAGGCGTCTGGAGACTAATGACACCTAACCTCTGGAACTTCGAAAGGGTCTTTCACACCCTTGCTGCAACTCAAGAATTTCACCGCCATACCCGTCTCCACTCGAAAGGAAGCACGATGGTCCCGCCCACATCCAGAGGAGCCCCGATTCCCCCTCGTAGCTCGAGATGAGGGATCCTTTCCCTGCTTTCAACGGGAAAGATTTCCCGGCGTTCCCGTCGCATCTCAAGAGGAGGCACTCTCAACAGGAAAGGCGAGAGGAACTCCATGGTCGTACCACCATTCCAAGAGTCCCCCAGATGTCTCAGTCCATTCCAGAGGAACCTCTTTGCCCTGCACTGGCTCATCTTTCACGCCGAGGATCGACTCACACAACGGTGGCACGTGAGACAGCCCTGTGGGAAAGCCTCGAGGGAAAGCCTCGAGGGAAAACCACAGATCCTTTGATCCACGCGACGGGAAGCGTGACATTGCTGCTACAGCCTGGAAGGAAGGCGCACGTGCATGCCCCCACTCGAGAGGAGGCCTGACCCCCCTGCGGAGACTCCAGAAGTACCCAAAGACCCATGTCAGCCCCTGAGAGGAATCCTCGGTTCCGGCCCTGACTCCACAGAAGGATTTTGGCCCCGGTATCGACGGGAGAGGAATCCCGAGAGGCCCCCTAGCAACTCGCATGGGGACTGGCCTCTCCTGAGGCCACCAGGGCGGGTCCCTGAGGTCCCCGTCGTAACTCGAGAACACCTGCCGCAACTCGAGAAAATCCAGGAAGTTCTCCCTTCCAGGCGAGATGAGGCCTATTTCCGATGAGGCGTCTGGAGACTAATGACACCTAACCTCTGGAACTTCGAAAGGGTCTTTCACACCCTTGCTGCAACTCAAGAAGTTCACCGCCATACCCGTCTATACTCGAGAGGATGCACGATGGGCCCGCCCACATCCAGAGGAGCCCCGTTTCCCCTCATAGCTCGAGATGAGGGATCCTTTCCCTGCTTTCAACGGGAAAGAATTCCCGACGTTCCCGTCGCATCTCAAGAGGAGGCACTCTCAACAGGAAAGGCGAGAGGAACTCCATGGTCGTACCACCATTCCAAGAGTCCCCCAGATGTCTCAGTCCATTCCAGAGGAAGCTCTTTGCCCTGAACTGGCTCATCTTTCACGCCGAGGATCGACTCACACCACGGTGGCACGTGGGACAGCCCTGTGGGAAAGCCTCGAGGGAAAAACACAGATCCTTTGATCCACGCCACGGGAAGCGTGACATTGCTGCTACAGCCTGGAAGGAAAGCGCACGTGCATGCCCCCACTCGAGACGAGGCCTGACTCCCCTGGGGAGACTCCACAAGTACCCAAAGATCCATGTCAGCCCTTGAGAGGAATCCTCGGTTCCGGCCCTGACTCCACACAAGGATTTTGGCCCCGGTATCGACGGGAGAGGAATCCCGAGAGGCCCCCTAGCACCTCGCATGGGGACTGGCCTCTCCTGAGGCCACCAGGGTGGGTCCCTGAGGTCCCCGTCGTAACTCGAGAACACCTGCCGCAACTCGAGAAAATCCAGGAAGTTCTCCCTTCCAGGCGAGATGAGGCCTATTTCCTATGAGGCGTCTGGAGACTAATGACACCTAACTCTGGAACTTCGAAAGGGTCTTTCACACCTTTGATGCAACTCAAGAAGTTCACTGCCATACCCGTCTCTACTCGAGAGGAAGCACGATGGTCCCGCCCACATCCAGAGGAGCCCCGTTTCCCCCTCGTAGCTCGAGATGAGGGATCCTTTCCCTGCTTTCAACGGGAAAGAATTCCCGGCGTTCCCGTCGCATCTCAAGAGGAGGCACTCTCAACAGGAAAGGCGAGAGGAACTTCTTGGTCGTACCACCATTCCAAGAGTCCCCCAGATGTCTCAGTCCATTCCAGAGGAACCTCTTTGCCCTACACTGGCTCGTCTTTCACGCCGAGAATCGACTCACACCACGGTGGCACGTGGGACAGCCCTGTGGGAAAGCCTCGAGGGAAAGCCTCGAGGGAAAACCACAGATCCTTTGATCCACGCCACGGGAAGCGTGACATTGCTGCTACAGCCTGGATGGAGAGCGCACGTGCATGCCCCCACTCGAAACGAGGCCTGACTCCCCTGGGGAGACTCCACAAGTACCCAAAGATCCATGTCAACCCTTGAGAGGAATCCTCGGTTCCGGCCCTGACTCCACACAAGGTTTTTGGCCCCGGTATCGACGGGAGAGTAATCCCGAGAGGCCCCCTAGCACCTCGCATGGGGACTGGCCACTCCTGAGGCCACCAGGGCGGGTCCCTGAGGTCCCCGTCGGAACTCGAGAACACCTGCCACAACTCGAGAAAATACAGGAAGTTCTCCCTTCCAGGCGAGATGAGGCCTATTTCCGATGAGGCGTCTGGAGACTAATGACACCTAACCTCTGGAACTTCGAAAGGGTCTTTCACACCCTTGCTGCAACTCAAGAAGTTCACCGCCATACCCGTCTCCACTCGAGAGGAAGCACGATGGTCCCGCCCACATCCAGAGGAGCCCCGTTTCCCCCTCGTAGCTCGAGATGATGGATCCTTTCCCTGCTTTCAACGGGAAAGAATTCCCGGCGTTCCCGACGCATCTCAAGAGGAGGCACTCTCAACAGGAAAGTCGAGAGGAACTCCATGGTCGTAGCACCATTCCAAGAGTCCCCCAGATGTCTCAGTCCATTCCAGAGGAACCTCTTTGCCCTGCACTGGCTCATCTTTCACGCCGAGGATCGACTCACACCACGGTGGCACGTGGGACAGCCCTGTGGGAAAGCCTCGAGGGAAAGCCTCGAGGGAAAACCACAGATCCTTTGATCCACGCGACGGGAAGCGTGACATTGCTGCTACAGCCTGGAAGGAAAGCGCACGTGCATGCCCCCACTCGAGACGAGGCCTGACTCCCCTGGGGAGACTCCAGAAGTACCCAAAGATACATGTCAGCCCCTGAGAGGAATCCTCGGTTCCGGCCCTGACTCCACACAAGGTTTTTGGCCCCGGTATCGACGGGAGAGGAATCCCGAGAGGCCCCCTAGCACATCGCATGGGGACTGGCCTCTCCTGAGGCCACCAGGGCGGGTCCCTGAGGTCCCCGTCGTAACTCGAGAACACCTGCCGCAACTCGAGAAAATCCAGGAAGTTCTCCCTTCCAGGCGAGATGAGGCCTATTTCCGATGAGGCGTCTGGAGACTAATGACACCTAAACTCTGGAACTTCGAAAGGGTCTTTCACACCCTTGCTGCAACTCAAGAAGTTCACCGCCATACCCGTCTATACTCGAGAGCATGCACGATGGTCCCGCCCACATCCATAGGAGCCCCGTTTCCCCTCATAGCTCGAGATGAGGGATCCTTTCCCTGCTTTCAACGGGAAAGAATTCCCGACGTTCCCGTCGCATCTCAAGAGGAGGCACTCTCAACAGGAAAGGCGAGAGGAACTCCATGGTCATACCACCATTCCAAGAGTCCCCCAGATGTCTCAGTCCATTCCAGAGGAACCTCTTTGCCCTGCACTGGCTCATCTTTCACGCCGAGGATCGACTCACACCACGGTGGCACGTGGGACAGCCCTGTGGGAAAGCCTCGAGGGAAAGCCTCGAGGGAAAACCACAGATCCTTTGATCCACGCGACGGGAAGCGTGACATTGCTGCTACAGCCTGGAAGGAAAGCGCACGTGCATGCCCCCACTCGAGACGAGGCCTGACTCCCCTGGGGAGACTCCACAAGTACCCAAAGATCCATGTCAACCCTTGAGAGGAATCCTCGGTTCCGGCCCTGACTCCACACAAGGTTTTTGGCCCCGGTATCGACGGGAGAGTAATCCCGAGAGGCCCCCTAGCACCTCGCATGGGGACTGGCCACTCCTGAGGCCACCAGGGCGGGTCCCTGAGGTCCCCGTCGGAACTCGAGAACACCTGCCACAACTCGAGAAAATCCAGGAAGTTCTCCCTTACAGGCGAGATGAGGCCTATTTCCGATGAGGCGTCTGGAGACTAATGACACCTAACCTCTGGAACTTCGAAAGGGTCTTTCACACCCTTGCTGCAACTCAAGAAGTTCACCGCCATACCCGTCTCCACTCGAGAGGAAGCACGATGGTCCCGCCCACATCCAGAGGAGCCCCGTTTCCCCCTCGTAGCTCGAGATGATGGATCCTTTCCCTGCTTTCAACGGGAAAGAATTCCCGGCGTTCCCGTCGCATCTCAAGAGGAGGCACTCTCAACAGGAAAGTCGAGAGGAACTCCATGGTCGTAGCACCATTCCAAGAGTCCCCCAGATGTCTCAGTCCATTCCAGAGGAACCTCTTTGCCCTGCACTGGCTCATCTTTCACGCCGAGGATCGACTCACACCACGGTGGCACGTGGGACAGCCCTGTGGGAAAGCCTCGAGGGAAAGCCTCGAGGGAAAACCACAGATCCTTTGATCCACGCGACGGGAAGCGTGACATTGCTGCTACAGCCTGGAAGGAAAGCTCACGTGCATGCCCCCACTCGAGACGAGGCCTGACTCCCCTGGGGAGACTCCAGAAGTACCCAAAGATACATGTCAGCCCCTGAGAGGAATCCTCGGTTCCGGCCCTGACTCCACACAAGGTTTTTGGCCCCGGTATCGACGGGAGAGGAATCTCGAGAGGCCCCCTAGCACATCGCATGGGGACTGGCCTCTCCTGAGGCCACCAGGGCGGGTCCCTGAGGTCCCCGTGGTAACTCGAGAACACCTGCCGCAACTCGAGAAAATCCAGGAAGTTCTCCCTTCCAGGCGAGATGAGGCCTATTTCCGATGAGGCGTCTGGAGACTAATGACACCTAACCTCTGGAACTTCGAAAGGGTCTTTCACACCCTTGCTGCAACTCAAGAAGTTCACTGCCATACCCGTCTCCACTCGAGAGGAAGCACGATGGTCCCGCCCACATCCAGAGGAGCCCCGTTTCCCCCTCGTAGCTCGAGATGAGGGATCCTTTCCCTGCTTTCAACGGGAAAGAATTCCCGGCGTTCACGTCGCATCTCAAGAGGAGGCACTCTCAACAGGAAAGGCGAGAGGAACTCCATGGTCGTACCACCATTCCAAGAGTCCCCCAGATGTCTCAGTCCATTCCAGAGGAACCTCTTTGCCCTGCACTGGCTCATCTTTCACGCCGAGGATCGACTCACACCACGGTGGCACGTGGGACAGCCCTGTGGGAAAGCCTCGAGGGAAAGCCTCGAGGGAAAACCACAGATCCTTTGATCCACGCCACGGGAAGCGTGACATTGCTGCTACAGCCTGGAAGGAAAGCGCACATGCATGCCACCACTCGAGACGAGGCCTGACTCCCCTGGGGAGACTCCACAAGTACACAAAGATCCATGTCAGCCCATGAGAGGAATCCTCGGTTCTGGCCCTGACTCCGCACAAGGTTTTTGGCCCCGGTATCGACGGGAGAGGAATCCCGAGAGGCCCCCTAGCACCTCGCATGGGGACTGGGCTCTCCTGAGTCCACCAGGGCGGGTCCCTGAGGTCCGCGTCGTAGCTCGAGAACACCTGCCGCAACTCGAGAAAATCCAGGAAGTTCTCCCTTCCAGGCGAGATGAGGCCTATTTCCGATGAGGCGTCTGGAGACTAATGACACCTAACCTCTGGAACTTCGAAAGGGTCTTTCACACCCTTGCTGCAACTCAAGAAGTTCACCGCCATACCCGTCTCCACACGAGAGGAAGCACGATGGTCCCGCCCACATCCAGAGGAGCCCCGTTTCCCCCTCGTAGCTCGAGATGAGGGATCCTTTCCCTGCTTTCAACGGGAACGAATTCCCGGCGTTCCCGTCACATCTCAAGAGGAGGCACTCTCAACAGGAAAGGCGAGAGGAACTCCATGGTCGTACCACCATTCCAAGAGTCCCCCAGATGTCTCAGTCCATTCCAGAGGAACCTCTTTGCCCTGCACTGGCTCATCTTTCACGCCGAGGATCGACTCACATCACGGTGGCACGTGGGACAGCCCTGTGGGAAAGCCTCGAGGGAAAGCCTCGAGGGAAAGCCTCGAGGGAAAACCACAGATCCTTTGATCCACGCGACGGGAAGCGTGACATTGCTGCTACAGCCTGGAAGGAAAGCGCACGTGCATGCCCCCACTCGAGACGAGGCCTGACTCCCCTGGGGAGACTCCAGAAGTACCCAAAGATCCATGTCAGCCCCTGAGAGGAATCCTCGGTTCCGGCCCTGACTCCACACAAGGTTTTTGGCCCCGGTATCGACGGGAGAGGAATCCCGAGAGGCCCCCTAGCAACTCGCATGGGGACTGGCCTCTCCTGAGGCCACCAGGGCGGGTCCCTGAGGTCCTCGTCGTAACTCGAGAGCACCTGCCGCAACTCGAGAAAATCCAGGAAGTTCTCCCTTCCAGGCGAGATGAGGCCTATTTCCGAAGAGGCGTCTGGAGACTAATGACACCTAACCTCTGGAACTTCGAAAGGGTCTTTCACACCCTTGCTGCGACTCAAGAAGTTCACCGCCATACCCGTCTCCACTCGAGAGGAAGCACGGTGGTCCCGCCCACATCCAGAGGATCCCCGTTTCCCCCTCGTAGCTCGAGATGAGGGATCCTTTCCCTGCTTTAAACGGGGAAGAATTCCCGGCGTTCCCGTCGCATCTCAAGAGGAGGCACTCTCAACAGGAAAGGCGAGAGGAACTCCATGGTCGTACCACCATTCCAAGAGTCCCCCAGATGTCTCAGTCCATTCCAGAGGAACCTCTTTGCCCTGCACTGGCTCATCTTTCACGCCGAGGATCGACTCACACCACGGTGGCACGTGGGACAGCCCTGTGGGAAAGCCTCGAGGGAAAGCCTCGAGGGAAAACCACAGATCCTTTGATCCACGCGACGGGAAGCGTGACATTGCTGCTACAGCCTGGAAGGAAAGCGCACGTGCATGCCCCCACTCGAGACGAGGCCTGACTCCCCTGGGGAGACTCCAGAAGTACCCAAAGATCCATGTCAGCCCCTGAGAGGAATCCTCGGTTCCGGCCCTGACTCCACACAAGGTTTTTGGCCCCGGTATCGACGGGAGAGGAATCCCGAGAGGCCCCCTAGCAACTCGCATGGGGACTGGCCTCTCCTGAGGCCACCAGGGCGGGTCGCTGACGTCCTCGTCGTAACTCGAGATCACCTGCCGCAACTCGAGAAAATCCAGGAAGTTCTCCCTTCCAGGCGAGATGAGGCCTATTTCCGATGAGGCGTCTGGAGACTAATGACACCTAACCTCTGGAACTTCGAAAGGGCCTTTCACACCCTTGCTGTGACTCAAGAAGTTCACCGCCATTCCCGTCTCCACTCGAGAGGAAGCACGATGGTCCCGCCCACATCCAGAGGAGCCCCGTTTCCCCCTCGTAGCTCGAGATGAGGGATCCTTTCCCTGCTTTCAACGGGAACGAATTCCCGGCGTTCCCGTCACATCTCAAGAGGAGGCACTCTCAACAGGAAAGGCGAGAGGAACTCCATGGTCGTACCACCATTCCAAGAGTCCCCCAGATGTCTCAGTCCATTCCAGAGGAACCTCTTTGCCCTGCACTGGCTCATCTTTCACGCCGAGGATCGACTCACATCACGGTGGCACGTGGGACAGCCCTGTGGGAAAGCCTCGAGGGAAAGCCTCGAGGGAAAGCCTCGAGGGAAAACCACAGATCCTTTGATCCACGCGACGGGAAGCGTGACATTGCTGCTACAGCCTGGAAGGAAAGCGCACGTGCATGCCCCCACTCGAGACGAGGCCTGACTCCCCTGGGGAGACTCCAGAAGTACCCAAAGATCCATGTCAGCCCCTGAGAGGAATCCTCGGTTCCGGCCCTGACTCCACACAAGGTTATTGGCCCCGCTATCGAAGGAAGAGGAATCCCGAGAGGCCCCCTAGCAACTCGCATGGGGACTGGCCTCTCCTGAGGCCACCAGGGCCGGTCCCTGAGGTCCCCGTCGTAACTCGAGAGCACCTGCCGCAACTCGAGAAAATCCAGGAAGTTCTCCCTTCCAGGCGAGATGAGGCCTATTTCCGATGAGGCGTCTGGAGACTAATGACACCGAACCTCTGGAACTTCGAAAGGGTCTTTCACACCCTTGCTGCAACTCAAGAAGTTCACCACCATACCCGTCACCACTCGAGAGGAAGCACGATGGTCCCGACCACATCCAGAGGAGCCCCGTTTCCCCCTCGTAGCTCGAGATGAGGGATCCTTTCCCTGCTTTTAACGGGAAAGAATTCCCTGCGTTCCCGTCGCATCTCTAGAGGAGGCATTCTCAACAGGAAAGGCGAGAGGAACTCCATGGTCGTACCACCATTCCAAGAGTCCCCCAGATGTCTCAGTCCATTCCAGAGGAACCTCTTTGCCCTGCACTGGCTCATCTTTCACGCTGAGGATCGACTCACACCACGGTGGCACGTGGGATAGCCCTGTGGGAAAGCCTCGAGGGAAAGCCTCGAGGGAAAACCACAGATCCTTTGATCCACGCGACGGGAAGTGTGACATTGCTGCTACAGCCTGGAAGGAAAGCGCACGTGCATGCCCCCACTCGAGACGAGACCTGACTCCCCTGGGGAGACTCCAGAAGTACCCAAAGATCCATGTCAGCCCCTGAGAGGAATCCTCGGTTCCGGCCCTGACTCCACACAAGGTTTTTGGCCCCGGTATCGACGGGAGAGGAATCCCGAGAGGCCCCCTAGCAACTCGCATGGGGACTGGCCTCTCCTGAGGCCACCAGGGCGTGTCCCTGAGGTCCTCGTCGTAACTCAAGAGCACCTGCCGCAACTCGAGAAAATCCAGGAAGTTCTCCCTTCCAGGCGAGATGAGGCCTATTTCCGATGAGGCGTCTGGAGACTAATGACACCTAACCTCTGGAACTTCGAAAGGGTCTTTCACACCCTTGCTGCGACTCAAGAAGTTCACCGCCATACCCGTCTCCACTCGAGAGGAAGCACGATGGTCCCGCCCACATCCAGAGGATCCCCGTTTCCCCCTCGTAGCTCGAGATGAGGGATCCTTTCCCTGCTTTCAACTGGAAAGAATTCCCGGCGTTCCCGTCGCATCTCAAGAGGAGGCACTCTCAACAGGAAAGGCGAGAGGAACTCCATGGTCGTACCACCATTCCAAGAGTCCCCCAGATGTCTCAGTCCATTCCAGATGAACCTCTTTGCCCTGCACTGGCTCATCTTTCACGCCGAGGATCGACTCACACCACGGTGGCACGTGGGACAGCCCTGTGGGAAAGCCTCGAGGGAAAGCCTCGAGGGAAAACCACAGATCCTTTGATCCACGCGACGGGAAGCGTTACATTGCTGCTAAAGCCTGGATGGAAAGTGCACGTGCATGCCCCCTCACGAAACGAGGCCTGTCTCCCCTGGCGAGACTCCAGAAGTACCCAAAGATCCATCTCAGCCCCTGAGAGGAATCCTCTGTTCCGGCCCTGACTCCACACAAGGTTTTTGGCCCCGGTATCGACGGGAGAGGAATCCCGAGAGGCCCCCTAGCAACTCGCATGGGGACTGGCCTCTCCTGAGGCCACCAGGGCTGGTCCCTGAGTTCCCCGTCGTAACTCGAGAACACCTGCCGCAACTCGAGAAAATCCAGGAAGTTCTCCCTTCCAGGCGAGATGAGGCCTATTTCCGATGAGGCGTCTGGAGACTAATGACACCTAACCTCTGGAACTTCGAAAGGGTTTTTCACACCCTTGCTGCAACTCAAGAAGTTCACCACCATACCCGTCTCCACTCGAGAGGAAGCACGATGGTCCCGATCACATCCAAAGGAGCCCCGTTTCCCCCTCGTAGCTCGAGATGAGGGATCCTTTCCCTGCTTTCAACGGGAAAGAATTCCCTGCGTTCCCGTCGCATCTCAAGAGGAGGCACTGTCAACAGGAAAGGAGAGGAACTCCATGGTCGTACCACCATTCCAAGAGTCCCCCAGATGTCTCAGTCCATTCCAGAGGAACCTCTTTGCCCTGCACTGGCTCATCTTTCACGCCGAGGATCGACTCACACCACGGTGGCACGTGGGACAGCCCTGTGGGAAAGCCTCGAGGGAAAGCCTCGAGGGAAAACCACAGATCCTTTGATCCACGCGACGGGAAGCGTGACATTGCTGCTAAAGCCTGGAAGGAAAGTGCACGTGCATGCCCCCACTCGAGACGAGGCCTGACTCCACTGGGGAGACTCCAGAAGTACCCAAAGATCCATGTCAGCCCCTGAGAGGAATCCTCGGTTCCGGCCCTGACTCCACACAAGGTTTTTGGCCCCGGTATCGACGGGAGAGGAATCCCGAGAGGCCCCCTAGCAACTCGCATGGGGACTGGCCTCTCCTGAGGCCACCAGGGCGTGTCCCTAAGGTCCTCGTCGTAACTCGAGAGCACCTGCCGCAACTCGAGAAAATCCAGGAAGTTCTCCCTTCCAGGCGAGATGAGGCCTATTTCCGATGAGGCGTCTGGAGACTAATGACACCTAACCTCTGGAACTTCGAAAGGGTCTTTCACACCCTTGCTGCGACTCAAGAAGTTCACCGCCATACCCGTCTCCACTCGAGAGGAAGCACGATGGTCCCGCCCACATCCAGAGGATCCCCGTTTCCCCCTCATAGCTCGAGATGAGGGATCCTTTCCCTGCTTTCAACGGGAAAGAATTCCCGGCGTTCCCGTCGCATCTCAAGAGGAGGCACTCTCAACAGGAAAGGCGAGAGGAACTTCATGGTCGTACCACCATTCCAAGAGTCCACCAGATGTCTCAGTCCATTCCAGAGGAACCTCTTTGCCCTGCACTGGCTCATCTTTCACGCCGAGGATCGACTCACACCACGGTGGCACGTGGGACAGCCCTGTGGGAAAGCCTCGAGGGAAAGCCTCGAGGGAAAACCACAGATCCTTTGATCCACGCGACGGGAAGCGTGACATTGCTGCTACAGCCTGGAAGGAAAGCGCACGTGCATGCCCCCACTCGAGACGAGGCCTGACTCCCCTGGGGAGACTCCAGAAGTACCCAAAGATCCATGTCAGCCCCTGAGAGGAATCCTCGGTTCCAGCCCTGACTCCACACAAGGTTTTTGGCCCCGGTATCGACGGGAGAGGAATTCCGAGAGGCCCCCTAGCAACTCGCATGGGGACTGGCCTCTCCTGAGGCCACCAGGGCGGGTCCCTGAGGTCCCCGTCGTAACTCGAGAACACCTGCCGCAACTCGAGAAGATCCAGGAAGTTCTCCCTTCCAGGCGAGATGAGGCCTATTTCCGATAAGGCGTCTGGAGACTAATGACACCTAACCTCTGGAACTTCGAAAGGGTCTTTCACACCCTTGCTGCGACTCAAGAAGTTCACCGCCATACCCGTCTCCACTCGAGAGGAAGCACGATGGTCCCGCCCACATCCAGAGGAGCCCCGTTTCCCCCTCGTAGCTCGAGATGAGGGATCCTTTCCCTGCTTTAAACGGGAAAGAATTCCCGGCGTTCCCGTCGCATCTCAAGAGGAGGCACTCTCAACAGGAAAGGCGAGAGGAACTCCATGGTCGTACCACCATTCCAAGAGTCCCCCAGATGTCTCAGTCCATTCCAGAGGAACCTCTTTGCCCTGCACTGGCTCATCTTTCACGCCGAGGATCGACTCACACCACGGTGGCACGTGGGACAGCCCTGTGGGAAAGCCTCGAGGGAAAGCCTCGAGGGAAAACCACAGATCCTTTGATCCACGCCACGGGAAGCGTGACATTGCTGCTAAAGCCTGGATGGAAAGTGCACGTGCATGCCCCCTCACGAAACGAGGCCTGTCTCCCCTGGCGAGACTCCAGAAGTACCCAAAGATCCATCTCAGCGCCTGAGAGGATTCCTCGGTTCCGGCCCTGACTCCACACAAGGTTTTTGGCCCCGGTATCGACGGGAGAGGAATCCCGAGAGGCCCCCTAGCAACTCGCATGGGGACTGGCCTCTCCTGAGGCCACCAGGGCTGGTCCCTGAGTTCCCCGTCGTAACTCGAGAACACCTGCCGCAACTCGAGAAAATCCAGGAAGTTCTCCCTTCCAGGCGAGATGAGGCCTATTTCCGATGAGGCGTCTGGAGACTAATGACACCTAACCTCTGGAACTTCGAAATGGTTTTTCACACCCTTGCTGCAACTCAAGAAGTTCACCACCATACCCGTCTCCACTCGAGAGGAAGCACGATGGTCCCGACCACATCCAAAGGAGCCCCGTTTCCCCCTCGTAGCTCGAGATGAGGGATCCTTTCCCTGCTTTCAACGGGAAAGAATTCCCTGCGTTCCCGTCGCATCTCAAGAGGAGGCACTGTCAACAGGAAAGGAGAGGAACTCCATGGTCGTACCACCATTCCAAGAGTCCCCCAGATGTCTCAGTCCATTCCAGAGGAACCTCTTTGCCCTGCACTGGCTCATCTTTCACGCCGAGGATCGACTCACACCACGGTGGCACGTGGGACAGCCCTGTGGGAAAGCCTCGAGGGAAAGCCTCGAGGGAAAACCACAGATCCTTTGATCCACGCGACGGGAAGCGTGACATTGCTGCTAAAGCCTGGAAGGAAAGTGCACGTGCATGCCCCCACTCGAGACGAGGCCTGACTCCACTGGGGAGACTCCAGAAGTACCCAAAGATCCATGTCAGCCCCTGAGAGGAATCCTCGGTTCCGGCCCTGACTCCACACAAGGTTTTTGGCCCCGGTATCGACGGGAGAGGAATCCCGAGAGGCCCCCTAGCAACTCGCATGGGGACTGGCCTCTCCTGAGGCCACCAGGGCGTGTCCCTAAGGTCCTCGTCGTAACTCGAGAGCACCTGCCGCAACTCGAGAAAATCCAGGAAGTTCTCCCTTCCAGGCGAGATGAGGCCTATTTCCGATGAGGCGTCTGGAGACTAATGACACCTAACCTCTGGAACTTCGAAAGGGTTTTTCACACCCTTGCTGCGACTCAAGAAGTTCACCGCCATACCCGTCTCCACTCGAGAGGAAGCACGATGGTCCCGCCCACATCCAGAGGATCCCCGTTTCCCCCTCATAGGTCGAGATGAGGGATCCTTTCCCTGCTTTCAACGGGAAAGAATTCCCGGCGTTCCCGTCGCATCTCAAGAGGAGGCACTCTCAACAGGAAAGGCGAGAGGAACTTCATGGTCGTACCACCATTCCAAGAGTCCACCAGATGTCTCAGTCCATTCCAGAGGAACCTCTTTGCCCTGCACTGGCTCATCTTTCACGCCGAGGATCGACTCACACCACGGTGGCACGTGGGACAGCCCTGTGGGAAAGCCTCGAGGGAAAGCCTCGAGGGAAAACCACAGATCCTTTGATCCACGCGACGGGAAGCGTGACATTGCTGCTACAGCCTGGAAGGAAAGCGCACGTGCATGCCCCCACTCGAGACGAGGCCTTACTCCCCTGGGGAGACTCCAGAAGTACCCAAAGATCCATGTCAGCCCCTGAGAGGAATCCTCGGTTCCAGCCCTGACTCCACACAAGGTTTTTGGCCCCGGTATCGACGGGAGAGGAATTCCGAGAGGCCCCCTAGCAACTCGCATGGGGACTGGCCTCTCCTGAGGCCACCAGGGCGGGTCCCTGAGGTCCCCGTCGTAACTCGAGAACACCTGCCGCAACTCGAGAAGATCCAGGAAGTTCTCCCTTCCAGGCGAGATGAGGCCTATTTCCGATAAGGCGTCTGGAGACTAATGACACCTAACCTCTGGAACTTCGAAAGGGTCTTTCACACCCTTGCTGCGACTCAAGAAGTTCACCGCCATACCCGTCTCCACTCGAGAGGAAGCACGATGGTCCCGCCCACATCCAGAGGAGCCCCGTTTCCCCCTCGTAGCTCGAGATGAGGGATCCTTTCCCTGCTTTAAACGGGAAAGAATTCCCGGCGTTCCCGTCGCATCTCAAGAGGAGGCACTCTCAACAGGAAAGGCGAGAGGAACTCCATGGTCGTACCACCATTCCAAGAGTCCCCCAGATGTCTCAGTCCATTCCAGAGGAACCTCTTTGCCCTGCACTGGCTCATCTTTCACGCCGAGGATCGACTCACACCACGGTGGCACGTGGGACAGCCCTGTGGGAAAGCCTCGAGGGAAAGCCTCGAGGGAAAACCACAGATCCTTTGATCCACGCCACGGGAAGCGTGACATTGCTGCTAAAGCCTGGATGGAAAGTGCACGTGCATGCCCCCTCACGAAACGAGGCCTGTCTCCCCTGGCGAGACTCCAGAAGTATCCAAAGATCCATATCAGCCCCTGAGAGGAATCCTCGGTTCCGGCCCTGACTCCACACAAGGTTTTTGGCCCCGGTATCGACGGGAGAGGAATCCCGAGAGGCCCCCTAGCAACTCGCATGGGGACTGGCCTCTCCTGAGGCCACCAGGGCCGGTCCCTGAGTTCCCCGTCGTAACTCGAGAACACCTGCCGCAACTCGAGAAGATGCAGGAAGTTCTCCCTTCCAGGCGAGATGAGGCCTATTTCCGATGAGGCGTCTGGAGACTAATGACACCTAACCTCTGGAACTTCGAAAGGGTCTTTCACACCCTTGCTGCAACTCAAGAAGTTCACCAACATACCCGTCTCCACTCGAGAGGAAGCACGATGGTCCCGACCACATCCAAAGGAGCCCCGTTTCCCCCTCGTAGCTCGAGATGAGGGATCCTTTCCCTGCTTTCAACGGGAAAGAATTCCCTGCGTTCCCGTCGCATCGCAAGAGGAGGCACTGTCAACAGGAAAGGAGAGGAACTCCATGGTCGTACCACCATTCCAAGAGTCCCCCAGATGTCTCAGTCCATTCCAGAGGAAGCTCTTTGCCCTGCACTGGATCATCTTTCACGCCGAGGATCGACACGCACCACGGTGGCACGTGGGACAGCCCTGTGGGAAAGCCTCGAGGGAAAGCCTCGAGGGAAAACCACAGATCCTTTGATCCACGCGACGGGAAGCGTGACATTGCTGCTAAAGCCTGGAAGGAAAGCGCACGTGCATGCCCCCACTCGAGACGAGGCCTGACTCCACTGGGGAGACTCCAGAAGTACCCAAAGATCCATGTCAGCCCCTGAGAGGAATCCTCGGTTCCGGCCCTGACTCCACACAAGGTTTTTGGCCCCGGTATCGACGGGAGAGGAATCCCGAGAGGCCCCCTAGGAACTCGCATGGGGACTGGCCTCTCCTGAGGCCACCAGGGCGGGTCCCTGAGGTCCCCGTCGTAACTCGAGAACACCTGCCGCAACTCGAGAAAATCCAGGAAGTTCTCCCTTCCAGGCGAGATGAGGGCTATTTCCGATGAGGCCTCTGAAGACTAATGACACCAAACCTCTGGAACTTCGAAAGGGTCTTTCACACCCTTGCTGCAACTCAAGAAGTTCACCGCCATACCCGTCTCCACTCGAGAGGAAGCACGATGGTCCCGCCCACATCCAGAGGAGCCCCGTTTCCCCCTCGTAGCTCGAGATGAGGGATCCTTTCCCTGCTTTCAACGGGAAAGAATTCCCGGCGTTCCCGTCGCATCTCAAGAGGAGGCACTCTCAACAGGAAAGGCGAGAGGAACTCCATGGTCGTACCACCATTCCAAGAGTCCCCCAGATGTCTCAGTCCATTCCAGAGGAACCTCTTTGCCCTGCACTGGCTCATCTTTCACGCCGAGGATCGACTCACACCACGGTGGCACGTGGGACAGCCCTGTGGGAAAGCCTCGAGGGAAAGCCTCGAGGGAAAACCACAGATCCTTTGATCCACGCGACGGGAAGCGTGACATTGCTGCTACAGCCTGGAAGGAAAGTGCACGTGCATGCCCCCTCACGAAACGAGGCCTGTCTCCCCTGGCGAGACTCCAGAAGTATCCAAAGATCCATATCAGCCCCTGAGAGGAATCCTCGGTTCCGGCCCTGACTCCACACAAGGTTTTTGGCCCCGGTATCGACGGGAGAGGAATCCCGAGAGGCCCCCTAGCAACTCGCATGGGGACTGGCCTCTCCTGAGGCCACCAGGGCCGGTCCCTGAGGTCCCCGTCGTAACTCGAGAACACCTGCCGCAACTCGAGAAAATCCAGGAAGTTCTCCATTCCAGGCGAGATGAGGCCTATTTCCGATGAGGCGTCTGGAGACTAATGACACCTAACCTCTGGAACTTCGAAAGGGTCTTTCACACCCTTGCTGCAACTCAAGAAGTTCACCACCATACCCGTCTCCACTCGAGAGGAAGCACGATGGTCCCGACCACATCCAAAGGAGCCCCGTTTCCCCCTCGTAGCTCGAGATGAGGGATCCTTTCCCTGCTTTCAACGGGAAAGAATTCCCTGCGTTCCCGTCGCATCTCAAGAGGAGGCACTCTCAACAGGAAAGGCGAGAGGAACTCCATGGTCGTACCACCATTCCAAGAGTCCCCCAGATGTCTCAGTCCATTCCAGAGGAACCTCTTTGCCCTGCACTGGCTCATCTTTCACGCCGAGGATCGACTCACACCACGGTGGCACGTGGGACAGACCTGTGGGAAAGCCTCGAGGGAAAGCCTCGAGGGAAAACCACAGATCCTTTGATCCACGCGACGGGAAGCGTGACATTGCTGCTACAGCCTGGAAGGAAAGCGCACGTGCATGCCCCCACTCGAGACGAGGCCTGACTCCACTGGGGAGACTCCAGAAGTACCCAAAGATCCATGTCAGCCCCTGAGAGGAATCCTCGGTTCCGGCCCTGACTCCACACAAGGTTTTTGGCCCCGGTATCGACGGGAGAGGAATCCCGAGAGGCCCCCTAGCAACTCGCATGGGGACTGGCCTCTCCTGAGGCCACCAGGGCGGGTCCCTGAGGTCCCCGTCGTAACTCGAGAACACCTGCCGAAACTCGAGAAAATCCAGGAAGTTCTCCCTTCCAGGCGAGATGAGGCCTATTTCCGATGAGGCCTCTGGAGACTAATGACACCTAACCTCTGGAACTTCGAAAGGGTCTTTCACACCCTTGCTGCAACTCAAGAAGTTCACCGCCATACCCGTCTCCACTCGAGAGGAAGCACGATGGTCCCGCCCACATCCATAGGAGCCCCGTTTCCCCCTCGTAGCTCGAGATGAGGGATCCTTTCCCTGGTTTCAACGGGAAAGAATTCCCGGCGTTCCCGTCGCATCTCAAGAGGAGGCACTCTCAACAGGAAAGGCGAGAGGAACTCCATGGTCGTACCACCATTCCAAGAGTCCCCCAGATGTCTCAGTCCATTCCAGAGGAACCTCTTTGCCCTGCACTGGCTCATCTTTCACGCCGAGGATCGACTCACACCACGGTGGCACGTGGGACAGCCCTGTGGGAAAGCCTCGAGGGAAAGCCTCGAGGGAAAACCACAGATCCTTTGATCCACGCGACGGGAAGCGTGACATTGCTGCTACAGCCTGGAAGGAAAGCGCACGTGCATGCCCCCACTCGAGACGCGGCCTGACTCCCCTGGGGAGACTCCAGAAGTACCCAAAGATCCATGTCAGCCCCTGAGAGGAATCCTCGGTTCCAGCCCTGTCTCCACAGAAGGTTTTTGGCCCCGGTATCAACGGGAGAGGAATCCCGAGAGGCCCCCTAGCAACTCGCATGGGGACTGGCCTCTCCTGAGGCCACCAGGGCGGGTCCCTGAGGTCCCCGTCGTAACTCGAGAACACCTGCCGCAACTCGAGAAAATCCAGGAAGTTCTCCCTTCCAGGCGAGATGAGGCTTATTTCCGATGAGGCGTCTGGAGACTAATGACACCTAACCTGTGGAACTTCGAAAGGGTCTTTCACACCCTTGCTGCGACTCAAGAAGTTCATCGCCATACCCGTCTCCACTCGAGAGGAAGCACGATGGTCCCGCCCACATCCATAGGAGCCCCGTTTCCCCCTCGTAGCTCGAGATGAGGGATCCTTTCCCTGGTTTCAACGGGAAAGAATTCCCGGCGTTCCCGTCGCATCTCAAGAGGAGGCACTCTCAACAGGAAAGGCGAGAGGAACTCCATGGTCGTACCACCATTCCAAGAGTCCCCCAGATGTCTCAGTCCATTCCAGAGGAACCTCTTTGCCCTGCACTGGCTCATCTTTCACGCCGAGGATCGACTCACACCACGGTGGCACGTGGGACAGCCCTGTGGGAAAGCCTCGAGGGAAAGCCTCGAGGGAAAACCACAGATCCTTTGATCCACGCGACGGGAAGCGTGACATTGCTGCTACAGCCTGGAAGGAAAGCGCACGTGCATGCCCCCACTCGAGACGCGGCCTGACTCCCCTGGGGAGACTCCAGAAGTACCCAAAGATCCATGTCAGCCCCTGAGAGGAATCCTCGGTTCCAGCCCTGTCTCCACAGAAGGTTTTTGGCCCCGGTATCAACGGGAGAGGAATCCCGAGAGGCCCCCTAGCAACTCGCATGGGGACTGGCCTCTCCTGAGGCCACCAGGGCGGGTCCCTGAGGTCCCCGTCGTAACTCGAGAACACCTGCCGCAACTCGAGAAAATCCAGGAAGTTCTCCCTTCCAGGCGAGATGAGGCTTATTTCCGATGAGGCGTCTGGAGACTAATGACACCTAACCTGTGGAACTTCGAAAGGGTCTTTCACACCCTTGCTGCGACTCAAGAAGTTCATCGCCATACCGGTCTCCACTCGAGAGGAAGCACGATGGTCCCGCCCACATCCAGAAGAGCCCCGTTTCCCCCTCGTAGCTCGAGATGAGGGATCCTTTCCCTGCTTTCAACGGGAAAGAATTCCCGGCGTTCCCGTCGCATCTCAAGAGGAGGCACTCTCAACAGGAAAGGAGAGGAACTCCATGGTCGTACCACCATTCCAAGAGTCCCCCAGATGTCTCAGTCCATTCCAGAGGAACCTCTTTGCCCTGCACTGGCTCATCTTTCACGCCGAGGATCGACTCACACCACGGTGGCACGTGGGACAGCCCTGTGGGAAAGCCTCGAGGGAAAGCCTCGAGGGAAAACCACAGATCCTTTGATCCACGCGACGGGAAGCGTGACATTGCTGCTAAAGCCTGGAAGGAAAGCGCACGTGCATGCCCCCACTCGAGACGAGGCCTGACTCCACTGGGGAGACTCCAGAAGTACCCAAAGATCCATGTCAGCCCCTGAGAGGAATCCTCGGTTCCGGCCCTGACTCCACACAAGGTTTTTGGCCCCGGTATCGACGGGAGAGGAATCCCGAGAGGCCCCCTAGCAACTCGCATGGGGACTGGCCTCTCCTGAGGCCACCAGGGCGGGTCCCTGAGGTCCCCGTCGTAACTCGAGAACACCTGCCGCAACTCGAGAAAATCCAGGAAGTTCTCCCTTCCAGGCGAGATGAAGGCTATTTCCGATGAGGCCTCTGAAGACTAATGACACCAAACCTCTGGAACTTCGAAAGGGTCTTTCACACCCTTGCTGCAACTCAAGAAGTTCACCGCCATACCCGTCTCCACTCGAGAGGAAGCACGATGGTCCCGACAACATCCAAAGGAGCCCCGTTTCCCCCTCGTAGCTCGAGATGAGGGATCCTTTCCCTGCTTTCAACGGGAAAGAATTCCCTGCGTTCCCGTCGCATCTCAAGAGGAGGCACTCTCAACAGGAAAGGCGAGAGGAACTCCATGGTCGTACCACCATTCCAAGAGTCCCCCAGATGTCTCAGTCCATTTCAGAGGAACCTCTTTGCCCTGCACTGGCTCATCTTTCACGCCGAGGATCGACTCACACCACGGTGGCACGTGGGACAGCCCTGTGGGAAAGCCTCGAGGGAAAGCCTCGAGGGAAAACCACAGATCCTTTGATCCACGCGACGGGAAGCGTGACATTGCTGCTACAGCCTGGAAGGAAAGCGCACCTGCATGCCCCTACTCGAGACGAGGCCTGACTCCCCTGGGGAGACTCCAGAAGTACCCAAAGATCCATGTCAGCCCCTGAGAGGAATCCTCGGTTCCGGCCCTGACTCCACACAAGGTTTTTGGCCCCGGTATCGACGGGAGAGGAATCCCGAGAGGCCCCCTAGCAACTCGCATGGGGACTGGCCTCTCCTGAGGCCACCAGGGCGGGTCCCTGAGGTCCCCGTCGTAACTCGAGAACAGCTGCCGCAACTCGAGAAAATCCAGGAAGTTCTCCCTTCCAGGCGAGATGAGGCCTATTTCCGATGAGGCCTCTGGAGACTAATGACACCAAACCTCTGGAACTTCGAAAGGGTCTTTCACACCCTTGCTGCAACTCAAGAAGTTCACCGCCATACCCGTCTCCACTCGAGAGGAAGCACGATGGTCCCGCCCACATCCAGAGGAGCCCCGTTTCCCCCTCGGAGCTCGAGATGAGGGATCCTTTCCCTGCTTTCAACGGGAAAGAATTCCCGGCGTTCCCGTCGCATCTCAAGAGGAGGCACTCTCAACAGGAAAGGCGAGAGGAACTCCATGGTCGTACCACCATTCCAAGAGTCCCCCAGATGTCTCAGTCCATTCCAGAGGAACCTCTTTGCCCTGCACTGGCTCATCTTTCACGCCGAGGATCGACTCACACCACGGTGGCACGTGGGACAGCCCTGTGGGAAAGCCTCGAGGGAAAGCCTCGAGGGAAAACCACAGATCCTTTGATCCACGCGACGGGAAGCGTGACATTGCTGCTACAGCCTGGAAGGAAAGCGCACGTGCATGCCCCCACTCGAGACGAGGCCTGACTCCCCTGGGGAGACTCCAGAAGTACCCAAAGATCCATGTCAGCCCCTGAGAGGCATCCTCGGTTCCGGCCCTGACTCCACACAAGGTTTTTGGCCCCGGTATCGACGGGAGAGGAATCCCAAGAGGCCCCCTAGCAACTCGCATGGGGACTGGCCTCTCCTGAGGCCACCAGGGCGGGTCCCTGAGGTCCCCGTCGTAACTCGAGAACACCTGCCGCAACTCGAGAAAATCCAGGAAGTTCTCCCTTCCAGGCGAGATGAGGCCTATTTCCGATGAGGCGTCTGGAGACTAATGACACCTAACCTGTGGAACTTCGAAAGGGTCTTTCACACCCTTGCTGCGACTCAAGAAGTTCACCGCCATACCCGTCTCCACTCGAGAGGAAGCACGATGGTCCCGCCCACATCCAGAGGAGCCCCGTTTCCCCCTCGTAGCTCGAGATGAGGGATCCTTTCCCTGCTTTCAACGGGAAAGAATTCCCTGCGTTCCCGTCGCATCTCAAGAGGAGGCAGTCTCAACAGGAAAGGCGAGAGGAACTCCATGGTCGTACCACCATTCCAAGAGTCCCCCAGATGTCTCAGTCCATTCCAGAGGAACCTCTTTGCCCTGCACTGTCTCATCTTTCACGCCGAGGATCGACTCACACCACGGTGGCACGTGGGACAGCCCTGTGGGAAAGCCTCGAGGGAAAGCCTCGAGGGAAAACCACAGATCCTTTGATCCACGCCACGGGAAGCGTGACATTGCTGCTAAAGCCTGGAAGGAAAGTGCACGTGCCTGCCCCCTCACGAAACGAGGCCTGTCTCCCCTGGCGAGACTCCAGAAGTATCCAAAGATCCATATCAGCCCCTGAGAGGAATCCTCGGTTCCGGCCCTGACTCCACAGAAGGTTTTTGGCCCCGGTATCGACGGGAGAGGAATCCCGAGAGGCCCCCTAGCAACTCGCATGGGGACTGGCCTCTCCTGAGGCCACCAGGGCCGGTCCCTGAGGTCCCCGTCGTAACTCGAGAACACCTGCCGCAACTCGAAAAAATCCAGGAAGTTCTCCCTTCCAGGCGAGATGAGGCCTATTTCCGATGAGGCGTCTGGAGACTAATGACACCTAACCTCTGGAACTTCGAAAGGGTCTTTCACACCCTTGCTGCAACTCAAGAAGTTCACCACCATACCCGTCTCCACTCGAGAGGAAGCACGATGGTCCCGACCACATCCAAAGGAGCCCCGTTTCCCCCTCGGAGCTCGAGATGAGGGATCCTTTCCCTGCTTTCAACGGGAAAGAATTCCCGGCGTTCCCGTCGCATCTCAAGAGGAGGCACTCTCAACAGGAAAGGCGAGAGGAACTCCATGGTCGTACCACCATTCCAAGAGTCCCCCAGATGTCTCAGTCCATTCCAGAGGAACCTCTTTGCCCTGCACTGGCTCATCTTTCACGCCGAGGATCGACTCACAACACGGTGGCACGTGGGACAGCCCTGTGGGAAAGCCTCGAGGGAAAGCCTCGAGGGAAAACCACAGATCCTTTGATCCACGCGACGGGAAGCGTGACATTGCTGCTACAGCCTGGAAGGAAAGCGCACGTGCATGCCCCCACTCGAGACGAGGCCTGACTCCCCTAGGGAGACTCCAGAAGTACCCAAAGATCCATGTCAGCCCCTGAGAGGAATCCTCGGTTCCGGCCCTGACTCCACACAAGCTTTTTGGCCCCGGTATCGACGGGAGAGGAATCCCGAGAGGCCCCCTAGCAACTCGCATGGGGACTGGCCTCTCCTGAGGCCACCAGGGCCGGTCCCTGAGGTCCCCGTCGTAACTCGAGAACACCTGCCGCAACTCGAGAAAATCCAGGAAGTTCTCCCTTCCAGGCGAGATGAGGCCTATTTCCGATGAGGCGTCTGGAGACTAATGACACCTAACCTCTGGAACTTCGAAAGGGTCTTTCACACCCTTGCTGCAACTCAAGAAGTTCACCGCCATACCCGTCTCCACTCGAGAGGAAGCATGATGGTCCCGCCCACATCCAGAGGAGCCCCGTTTCCCCCTCGTAGCTCGAGATGAGGGATCCTTTCCCTGCTTTCAACGGGAAAGAATTCCCGGCGTTCACGTCGCATCTCAAGAGGAGGCACTCTCAACAGGAAAGGCGAGAGGAACTCCATGGTCGTACCACCATTCCAAGAGTCCCCCAGATGTCTCAGTCCATTCCAGAGGAACCTCTTTGCCCTGCACTGGCTCATCTTTCACGCCGAGGATCGACTCACACCACGGTGGCACGTGGGACAGCCCTGTGGGAAAGCCTCGAGGGAAAGCCTCGAGGGAAAACCACAGATCCTTTGATCCAAGCGACGGGAAGCGTGACATTGCTGCTAAAGCCTGGAAGGAAAGCGCACGCGCATGCCCCCACTCGAGACGAGTCCTGACTCCCCTGGGGAGACTCCAGAAGTACCCAAAGATCCATGTCAGCCCCTGAGAGGAATCCTCGGTTCCGGCTCTGACTCCACACAAGGTTTTTGGCCCCGGTATCGACGGGAGAGGAATCCCGAGAGCCCCCCTAACAACTCGCATGGGGACTGGCCTCTCCTGAGGCCACCAGGGCGGGTCCCTGAGGTCCCCGTCGTAACTCGAGAACACCTGCCGCAAATCGAGAAAATCCAGGAAGTTCTCCCTTCCAGGCGAGATGAGGCCTATTTCCGATGAGGCGTCTGGAGACTAATGACACCTAACCTCTGGAACTTCGAAAGGGTCTTTCAAAACCTTGCTGCAACTCAAGAAGTTCACCGCCATACCCGTGTCCACTCAAGAGGAAGCACGATGGTCCCGTCCACATCCAGAGGAGCCCCGTTTCCCCCTCGTAGCTCGAGATGAGGGATCCTTTCCCTGCTTTCAACGGGAAAGAATTCCCGGCGTTCCCGTCGCATCTCAAGAGGAGGCACTCTCAACAGGAAAGGCGAGAGGAACTCCATGGTCGTACCACCATTCCAAGAGTCCCCCAGATGTCTCAGTCCATTCCAGAGGAACCTCTTTGCCCTGCACTGGCTCATTTTTCACGCCGAGAATCGACTCACACCACGGTGTCACGTGGGACAGCCCTGTGGGAAAGCCTCGAGGGAAAGCCTCGAGGGAAAACCGCAGATCCTTTGATCCACGCGACGGGAAGCGTCTCCACTCGAGAGAAAGCACTATGGTCCCGCCCACATCCAGAGGAGCCCCGTTTCCCCCTCGTAGCTCGAGATGAGGGATCCTTTCCCTGCTTTCAACGGCAAAAAATTCCCGGCGTTCCCGTCGCATCTCAAGAGGAGGCACTCTCAACAGGAAAGGCGAGAGGAACTCCATGGTCGTACCACCATTCCAAGAGTCCCCCAGATGTCTCAGTCCATTCCAGAGGAACCTCTTTGCCCTGCACTGGCTCATCTTTCACGCCGAGGATCGACTCACACCACGGTGTCACGTGGGACAGCCCTGTGGGAAAGCCTCGAGGGAAAACCACACATCATTTGATCCACGCGACGGGAAGCGTGACATTGCTGCTACAGCATGGAAGGAAAGTGCACGTGCATGCCCCCACTCGAGACGAGGCCTGACTCCCCTGGGGAGACTCCAGAAGTACCCAAAGATCCATGTCAGCCCCTGAGAGGAATCCTCGGTTCCGGCCCTGACTCCACACAAGGTTTTTGGCCCCGGTATCGACGGGAGAGGAATCCCGAGAGGCCCCCTAGCAACTCGCATAGGGACTGGCTTCTCCTGAGGCCACCAGGGCGGGTCCCTGAGGTCCCCGTCGTAACTCGAGAACACCTGCCGCAACTCGAGAAAATCCAGGAAGTTCTCCCTTCCAGGCGAGATGAGGCCTATTTCCGATGAGGCGTCTGGAGACTAATGACACCTAACCTCTGGAACTTCGAAAGGGTCTTTCACACCCTTGCTGCAACTCAAGAAGTTCACCACCATACCCGTCTCCACTAGAGAGGAAGCACGATGGTCCCGCCCACATCCAGAGGAGCCCCGTTTCCCCCTCGTAGCTCGAGATGAGGGATCCTTTCCCTGGTTTCAACGGGAAAGAATTCCCGGCGTTCCCGTCGCATCTCAAGAGGAGGCACTCTCAACAGGAAAGGCGAGAAGAACTCCATGGTCGTACCACCATTCCAAGAGTCCCCCAGATGTCTCAGTCCATTCCAGAGGAACCTCTTTGCCCTGCACTGGCTCATCTTTCACGCCGAGGATCGACTCACACCACGGTGGCACGTGGGACAGCCCTGTGGGAAAGCCTCGAGGGAAAGCCTCGAGGGAAAACCGCAGATCCTTTGATCCACGCGACGGGAAGCGTGACATTGCTGCTACAGCCTGGAAGGAAAGTGCACGTGCATGCCCCCACACGAGACGAGGCCTGTCTCCCCTGGCGAGACTCCAGAAGTACCCAAAGATCCATATCAGTCCCTGAGAGGAATCCTCGGTTCCGGCCCTGACTCCACACAAGGTTTTTGGCCCCGGTATCGACGGGAGAGGAATCCCGACGGGCCCCCTAGCAACACGCATAGGGACTGGCCTCTCCTGAGGCCAACAGGGCGGGTCCCTGAGGTCCCCGTCGTAACTCGAGAACACCTGCCGCAACTCGAGAAAATCAAGGAAGTTCTCCCTTCCAGGCGAGATGAGGCCTATTTCCGATGAGGCGTCTGGAGACTAATGACACCTAACCTCTGGAACTTCGAAAGGGTCTTTCACACCCTTGCTGCAACTCAAGAAGTTCACCGCCATACCCGTCTCCACTCGAGAGAAAGCACGATGGTCCCGCCCACATCCAGAGGAGCCCCGTTTCCCCCTCGTAGCTCGAGATGAGGGATCCTTTCCCTGCTTTCAACGGGAAAAAATTCCCGGCGTTCCCGTCGCATCTCAAGAGGAGGCACTCTCAACAGGAAAGGCGAGAGGAACTCCATGGTCGTACCACCATTCCAAGAGTCCCCCAGATGTCTCAGTCCATTCCAGAGGAACCTCTTTGCCCTGCACTGGCTCATCTTTCACGCCGAGGATCGACTCACACCACGGTGGCACGTGGGACAGCCCTGTGGGAAAGCCTCGAGGGAAAACCACACATCATTTGATCCACGCGACGGGAAGCGTGACATTGCTGCTACAGCCTGGAAGGAAAGTGCACGTGCATGCCCCCACTCGAGACGAGGCCTGACTCCCCTGGGGAGACTCCAGAAGTACCCAAAGATCCATGTCAGCCCCTGAGAGGAATCCTCGGTTCCGGCCCTGACTCCACACAAGGTTTTTGGCCCCGGTATCGACGGGAGAGGAATCCCGAGAGGCACCCTAGCAACTCGCATAGGGACTGGCCTCTCCTGAGGCCACCAGGGCGGGTCCCTGAGGTCCCCGTCGTAACTCGAGAACACCTGCCGCAACTCGAGAAAATCCAGGAAGTTCTACCTTCCAGGCGAGATGAGGCCTATTTCCGATGAGGCGTCTGGAGACTAATGACACCTAACCTCTGGAACTTCGAAAGGGTCTTTCACACCCTTGCTGCAACTCAAGAAGTTCACCACCATACCCGTCTCCACTAGAGAGGAAGCACGATGGTCCCGCCCACATCCAGAGGAGCCCCGTTTCCCCCTCGTAGCTCGAGATGAGGGATCCTTTCCCTGCTTTCAACGGGAAAGAATTCCCGGCGTTCCCGTCGCGTCTCAAGAGGAGGCACTCTCAACAGGAAAGGCGAGAGGAACTCCATGGTCGTACCACCATTCCAAGAGTCCCCCAGATGTCTCAGTCCATTCCAGAGGAACCTCTTTGCCCTGCACTGGCTCATCTTTCACGCCGAGGATCGACTCACACCACGGTGGCTCGTGGAACAGCCCTGTGGGAAAGCCTCGAGGGAAAGCCTCGAGGGAAAACCACAGATCCTTTGATCCACGCGACGGGAAGCGTGACATTGCTGCTACAGCCTGGAAGGAAAGCGCACGTGCATGCCCCCACTCGAGACGAGGCCTGACTCCACTGGGGAGACTCCAGAAGTACCCAAAGATCCATGTCAGCCCCTGAGAGGAATCCTCGGTTCCGGCCCTGACTCCACACAAGCTTTTTGGCCCCGGTATCGACGGGAGAGGAATCCCGAGAGGCCCCCTAGCAACTCGCATGGGGACTGGCCTCTCCTGAGGCCACCAGGGCGGGTCCCTGAGGTCCCCGTCGAAACTCGAGAACACCTGCCGCAACTCGAGAAAATCCAGGAAGTTCTCCCTTCCAGGCGAGATGAGGCCTATTTCCGATGAGGCGTCTGGAGACTAATGACACCTAACCTCTGGAACTTCGAAAGGGTCTTTCACACCCTTGCTGCAACTCAAGAAGTTCACCGCCATACCCGTCTCCACTCGAGAGGAAGCATGATGGTCCCGCCCACATCCAGAGGAGCCCCGTTTCCCCCTCGTAGCTCGAGATGAGGGATCCTTTCCCTGCTTTCAACGGGAAAGAATTCCCGGCGTTCCCGTCGCATCTCAAGAGGAGGCACTCTCAACAGGAAAGGCGAGAGGAACTCCATGGTCGTACCACCATTCCAAGAGTCCCCCAGATGTCTCAGTCCATTCCAGAGGAACCTCTTTGCCCTACACTGGCTCATCTTTCACGCCGAGGATCGACTCACACCACGGTGGCACGTGGGACAGCCCTGTGGGAAAGCCTCGAGGGAAAGCCTCGAGGGAAAACCACAGATCCTTTCATCCAAGCGACGGGAAGCGTGACATTGCTGCTAAAGCCTGGAAGGAAAGCGCACGCGCATGCCCCCACTCGAGACGAGGCCTGACTCCCCTGGGGAGACTCCAGAAGTACCCAAAGATCCATGTCAGCCCCTGAGAGGAATCCTCGGTTCCGGCTCTGACTCCACACAAGGTTTTTGGCAACGGTATCGACGGGAGAGGAATCCCGAGAGCCCCCCTAACAACTCGCATGGGGACTGGCCTCTCCTGAGGCCACCAGGGCGGGTCCCTGAGGTCCCCGTCGTAACTCGAGAACACCTGCCGCAAATCGAGAAAATCCAGGAAGTTCTCCCTTCCAGGCGAGATGAGGCCTATTTCCGATGAGGCGTCTGGAGACTAATGACACCTAACCTCTGGAACTTCGAAAGGGTCTTTCACAACCTTGCTGCAACTCAAGAAGTTCACCGCCATACCCGTGTCCACTCAAGAGGAAGCACGATGGTCCCGTCCACATCCAGAGGAGCCCCGTTTCCCCCTCGTAGCTCGAGATGAGGGATCCTTTCCCTGCTTTCAACGGGAAAGAATTCCCGGCGTTCCCGTCGCATCTCAAGAGGAGGCACTCTCAACAGGAAAGGCGAGAGGAACTCCATGGTCGTACCACCATTCCAAGAGTCCCCCAGATGTCTCAGTCCATTCCAGAGGAACCTCTTTGCCCTGCACTGGCTCATTTTTCACGCCGAGAATCGACTCACACCACGGTGTCACGTGGGACAGCCCTGTGGGAAAGCCTCGAGGGAAAGCCTCGAGGGAAAACCGCAGATCCTTTGATCCACGCGACGGGAAGCGGCTCCACTCGAGAGAAAGCACTATGGTCCCGCCCACATCCAGAGGAGCCCCGTTTCCCCCTCGTAGCTCGAGATGAGGGATCCTTTCCCTGCTTTCAACGGCAAAAAATTCCCGGCGTTCCCGTCGCATCTCAAGAGGAGGCACTCTCAACAGGAAAGGCGAGAGGAACTCCATGGTCGTACCACCATTCCAAGAGTCCCCCAGATGTCTCAGTCCATTCCAGAGGAACCTCTTTGCCCTGCACTGGCTCATCTTTCACGCCGAGGATCGACTCACACCACGGTGTCACGTGGGACAGCCCTGTGGGAAAGCCTCGAGGGAAAACCACACATCATTTGATCCACGCGACGGGAAGCGTGACATTGCTGCTACAGCATGGAAGGAAAGTGCACGTGCATGCCCCCACTCGAGACGAGGCCTGACTCCCCTGGGGAGACTCCAGAAGTACCCAAAGATCCATGTCAGCCCCTGAGAGGAATCCTCGGTTCCGGCCCTGACTCCACACAAGGTTTTTGGCCCCGGTATCGACGGGAGAGGAATCCCGAGAGGCCCCCTAGCAACTCGCATAGGGACTGGCTTCTCCTGAGGCCACCAGGGCGGGTCCCTGAGGTCCCCGTCGTAACTCGAGAACACCTGCCGCAACTCGAGAAAATCCAGGAAGTTCTCCCTTCCAGGCGAGATGAGGCCTATTTCCGATGAGGCGTCTGGAGACTAATGACACCTAACCTCTGGAACTTCGAAAGGGTCTTTCACACCCTTGCTGCAACTCAAGAAGTTCACCACCATACCCGTCTCCACTCGAGAGGAAGCACGATGGTCCCGACCACATCCAAAGGAGCCCCGTTTCCCCCTCGGAGCTCGAGATGAGGTATCCTTTCCCTGCTTTCAACGGGAAAGAATTTCCGGCGTTCCCGTCGCATCTCAAGAGGAGGCACTCTCAACAGGAAAGGCGAGAGGAACTCCATGGTCGTACCACCATTCCAAGAGTCCCCCAGATGTCTCAGTCCATTCCAGAGGAACCTCTTTGCCCTGCACTGGCTCATCTTTCACGCCGAGGATCGACTCACAACACGGTGGCACGTGGGACAGCCCTGTGGGAAAGCCTCGAGGGAAAGCCTCGAGGGAAAACCACAGATCCTTTGATCCACGCGACGGGAAGCGTGACATTGCTGCTACAGCCTGGAAGGAAAGCGCACGTGCATGCCCCCACTCGAGACGAGGCCTGACTCCCCTAGGGAGACTCCAGAAGTACCCAAAGATCCATGTCAGCCCCTGAGAGGAATCCTCGGTTCCGGCCCTGACTCCACACAAGCTTTTTGGCCCCGGTATCGACGGGAGAGGAATCCCGAGAGGCCCCCTAGCAACTCGCATGGGGACTGGCCTCTCCTGAGGCCACCAGGGCCGGTCCCTGAGGTCCCCGTCGTAACTCGAGAACACCTGCCGCAACTCGAGAAAATCCAGGAAGTTCTCCCTTCCAGGCGAGATGAGGCCTATTTCCGATGAGGCGTCTGGAGACTAATGACACCTAACCTCTGGAACTTCGAAAGGGTCTTTCACACCCTTGCTGCAACTCAACAAGTTCACCACCATACCCGTCTCCACTCGAGAGGAAGCACGATGGTCCCGACCACATCCAAAGGAGCCCCGTTTCCCCCTCGTAGCTCGAGATGAGGGATCCTTTCCATGCTTTCAACGGGAAAGATTTCCCTGCGTTCCCGTCGCATCTCAAGAGGAGGCACTCTCAACAGGAAAGGCGAGAGGAACTCCATGTTCGTACCACCATTCCAAGAGTCCCCCAGATGTCTCAGTCCATTCCAGAGGAACCTCTTTGCCCTGCACTGGCTCATCTTTCACGCCGAGGATCGACTCACACCACGGTGGCACGTGGGACAGCCCTGTGGGAAAGCCTCGAGGGAAAACCACAGATCCTTTGATCCACGCCACGGGAAGCGTGACATTGCTGCTACAGCCTGGAAGGAAAGCGCACGTGCATGCCCCCACTCGAAACGAGGCCTGACTCCCCTGGGGAGACTCCAGAAGTACCCAAAGATCCATGTCTGCCCCTGATAGGAATCCTCGGTTCCGGCCCTGACTGCACACAAGGTTTTTGGCCCCGATATCGACGGGAGAGTAATCCCGAGAGGCCCCTTAGCAACTCGCATGGGGATTGGCCTCTCCTGAGGCCACCAGGGCGGGTCCCTGAGGTCCCCGTCGTAACTCGAGAACACCTGCCGCAACTCGAGAAAATCCAGGAAGTTCTCCCTTCCAGGCGAGATGAGGCCTATTTCCGATGAGGCGTCTGGAGACTAATGACACCTAACCTCTGGAACTTCGAAAGGGTCTTTCACACCCTTGCTGCAACTCAAGAAGTTCACCGCCATACCCGTCTCCACTCGAGAGAAAGCACGATGGTCCCGCCCACATCCAGAGGAGCCCCGTTTCCCCCTCGTAGCTCGAGATGAGGGATCCTTTCCCTGCTTTCAACGGGAAAGAATTCCCGGCGTTTCCGTCGCATCTCAAGAGGAGGCACTCTCAGCAGGAAAGGCGAGAGGAACTCCATGGTCGTACCACCATTCCAAGAGTCCCCCAGATGTCTCAGTCCATTCCAGAGGAAACTCTTTGCCCTGCACTGGCTCATCTTTCACGCCGAGGATCGACTCACACCACGGTGTCACGTGGGACAGCCCTGTGGGAAAGCCTCGAGGGAAAGCCTCGAGGGAAAACCGCAGATCCTTTGATCCACGCTACGAGAAGCGTGACATTGCTGCTACAGCCTGGAAGGAAAGTGCACGTGCATGCCCCCACACGAGACGAGGCCTGTCTCCCCTGGCGAGACTCCAGAAGTACCCAAGGATCCATATCAGTCCCTGAGAGGAATCCTCGGTTCCGGCCCTGACTCCACACAAGGTTTTTGGCCCCGGTATCGACGGGAGAGGAATCCCGAGAGGCCCCCTAGCAACACGCATAGGGACTGGCCTCTCCTGAGGCCAACAAGGCGGGTCCCTGAGGTCCCCGTCGTAACTCGAGAACACCTGCTGCAACTCGAGAAAATCAAGGAAGTTCTCCCTTCCAGGCGAGATGAGGACTATTTCCGATGAGGCGTCTGGAGACTAATGACACCTAACCTCTGGGACTTCGAAAGGGTCTTTCACACCCTTGTTGCAACTCAAGAAGTTCACCGCCATACCCGTCTCCACTCGAGAGAAAGCACGATGGTCCCGCCCACATCCAGAGGAGCCCCGTTTCCCCCTCGTAGCTCGAGATGAGGGATCCTTTCCCTGCTTTCAACGGGAAAAAATTCCCGGCGTTCCCGTCGCATCTCAAGAGCAGGCACTCTCAACAGGAAAGGCGAGAGGAACTCCATGGTCGTACCACCATTCCAAGAGTCCCCCAGATGTCTCAGTCCATTCCAGAGGAACCTCTTTGCCCTGCACTGGCTCATCTTTCACGCCGAGGATCGACTCACACCACGGTGGCACGTGGGACAGCCCTGTGGGAAAGCCTCGAGGGAAAGCCTCGAGGGAAAACCACAGATCCTATGATCCACGCGACGGGAAGCGTGACATTGCTGCTACAGCCTGGAAGGAAAGCGCACGTGCATGCCCCCACTCGAGACGAGGCCTGACTCCCCTGGGGAGACTCCAGAAGTACCCAAAGATCCATGTCAGCCCCTGAGAGGAATCCTCGGTTCCGGCCCTGACTCCACACAAGCTTTTTGGCCCCGGTATCGACGGGAGAGGAATCCCGAGAGGCCCCCTCGCAACTCGCATGGGGACTGGCCTCTCCTGAGGTTACCAGGGCGGGTCCCTGAGGTCCCCGTCGAAACTCGAGAACACCTGCCGCAACTCGAGAAAATCCAGGAAGTTCTCCCTTCCAGGCGAGATGAGGCCTATTTCCGAAGAGGCGTCTGGAGACTAATGACACCTAACCTCTGGAACTTCGAAAGGGTCTTTCACACCCTTGCTGCAACTCAAGAAGTTCACCGCCATACCCGTCTCCACTCGAAAGGAAGCACGATGGTCCCGCCCACATCCAGAGGAGCCCCGTTTCCCCCTCGTAGCTCGAGATGAGGGATCCTTTCCCTGCTTTCAACGGGAAAGAATTCCCGGCGTTCCCGTCGCATCTCAAGAGGAGTCACTCTCAACAGGAAAGGCGAGAGGAAATCCATGGTCGTACCACCATTCCAAGAGTCCCCCAGATGTCTCAGTCCATTCCAGAGGAACCTCTTTGCCCTGCACTGGCTCATCTTTCACGCCGAGGATCGACTCACACCACGGTGGCACGTGGGACAGCCCTGTGGGAAAGCCTCGAGGGAAAGCCTCGAGGGAAAACCACAGATCCTTTGATCCAAGCGACGGGAAGCGTGACATTGCTGCTAAAGCCTGGAAGGAAAGCGCACGCGCATGCCCCCACTCGAGACGAGGCCTGACTCCCCTGGGGAGACTCCAGAAGTACCCAAAGATCCATGTCAGCCCCTGAGAGGAATCCTCGGTTCCGGCCCTGACTCCACACAAGGTTTTTGGCCCCAGTATCGACGGGAGAGGAATCCCGAGAGGCCCCCTAACAACTCGCATGGGGACTGGCCTCTCCTGAGGCCACCAGGGCGGGTCCCTGAGGTCCCCGTCGTAACTCGAGAACACCTGCCGCAACTCGAGAAAATCCAGGAAGTTCTCCCTTCCAGGCGAGATGAGGCCTATTTCCGATGAGGCGTCTGGAGACTAATGACACCTAACCTCTGGAACTTCGAAAGGGTCTTTCACACCCTTGCTGCAACTCAAGAAGTTCAACGCCATACCCGTCTCCACTCGAGAGGAAGCACGATGGTCCCGCCCACATCCAGAGGAGCCCCGTTTCCCCCTCGTAGCTCGAGATGAGGGATCCTTTCCCTGCTTTCAACGGGAAAGAATTCCCGGCGTTCCCGTCGCATCTCAAGAGGAGGCACTCTCAACAGGAAAGGCGAGAGGAACTCCATGGTCGTACCACCATTCCAAGAGTCCCCCAGATGTCTCAGTCCATTCCAGAGGAACCTCTTTGCCCTGCACTGGCTCATTTTTCACGCCGAGAATCGACTCACACCACGGTGTCACGTGGGACAGCCCTGTGGGAAAGCCTCGAGGGAAAGCCTCGAGGGAAAACCGCAGATCCTTTGATCCACGCGACGGGAAGCGTGACATTGCTGCTACAGCCTGGAAGGAAAGTGCACGTGCATGCCCCCACACGAGACGAGGCCTGTCTCCCCTGGCGAGACTCCAGAAGTACCCAAAGATCCATATCAGTCCCTGAGAGGAATCCTCGGTTCCGGCCCTGACTCCACACAAGGTTTTTGGCCCCGGTATCGACGGGAGAGGAATCCCGACGGGCCCCCTAGCAACACGCATAGGGACTGGCCTCTCCTGAGGCCAACAGGGCGGGTCCCTGAGGTCCCCGTCGTAACTCGAGAACACCTGCCGCAACTCGAGAAAATCAAGGAAGTTCTCCCTTCCAGGCGAGATGAGGCCTATTTCCGATGAGGCGTCTGGAGACTAATGACACCTAACCTCTGGAACTTCGAAAGGGTCTTTCACACCCTTGCTGCAACTCAAGAAGTTCACCGCCATACCCGTCTCCACTCGAGAGAAAGCACGATGGTCCCGCCCACATCCAGAGGAGCCCCGTTTCCCCCTCGTAGCTCGAGATGAGGGATCCTTTCCCTGCTTTCAACGGCAAAAAATTCCCGGCGTTCCCGTCGCATCTCAAGAGGAGGCACTCTCAACAGGAAAGGCGAGAGGAACTCCATGGTCGTACCACCATTCCAAGAGTCCCCCAGATGTCTCAGTCCATTCCAGAGGAACCTCTTTGCCCTGCACTGGCTCATCTTTCACGCCGAGGATCGACTCACACCACGGTGTCACGTGGGACAGCCCTGTGGGAAAGCCTCGAGGGAAAACCACACATCATTTGATCCACGCGACGGGAAGCGTGACATTGCTGCTACAGCATGGAAGGAAAGTGCACGTGCATGCCCCCACTCGAGACGAGGCCTGACTCCCCTGGGGAGACTCCAGAAGTACCCAAAGATCCATGTCAGCCCCTGAGAGGAATCCTCGGTTCCGGCCCTGACTCCACACAAGGTTTTTGGCCCCGGTATCGACGGGAGAGGAATCCCGAGAGGCCCCCTAGCAACTCGCATAGGGACTGGCTTCTCCTGAGGCCACCAGGGCGGGTCCCTGAGGTCCCCGTCGTAACTCGAGAACACCTGCCGCAACTCGAGAAAATCCAGGAAGTTCTCCCTTCCAGGCGAGATGAGGCCTATTTCCGATGAGGCGTCTGGAGACTAATGACACCTAACCTCTGGAACTTCGAAAGGGTCTTTCACAGCCTTGCTGCAACTCAAGAAGTTCACCACCATACCCGTCTCCACTAGAGAGGAAGCACGATGGTCCCGCCCACATCCAGAGGAGCCCCGTTTCCCCCTCGTAGCTCGAGATGAGGGATCCTTTCCCTGGTTTCAACGGGAAAGAATTCCCGGCGTTCCCGTCGCATCTCAAGAGGAGGCACTCTCAACAGGAAAGGCGAGAGGAACTCCATGGTCGTACCACCATTCCAAGAGTCCCCCAGATGTCTCAGTCCATTCCAGAGGAACCTCTTTGCCCTGCACTGGCTCATCTTTCACGCCGAGGATCGACTCACACCACGGTGGCACGTGGGACAGCCCTGTGGGAAAGCCTCGAGGGAAAGCCTCGAGGGAAAACCGCAGATCCTTTGATCCACGCGACGGGAAGCGTGACATTGCTGCTACAGCCTGGAAGGAAAGTGCACGTGCATGCCCCCACACGAGACGAGGCCTGTCTCCCCTGGCGAGACTCCAGAAGTACCCAAAGATCCATATCAGTCCCTGAGAGGAATCCTCGGTTCCGGCCCTGACTCCACACAGGGTTTTTGGCCCCGGTATCGACGGGAGAGGAATCCCGACGGGCCTCCTAGCAACACGCATAGGGACTGGCCTCTCCTGAGGCCAACAGGGCGGGTCCCTGAGGTCCCCGTCGTAACTCGAGAACACCTGCCGCAACTCGAGAAAATCAAGGAAGTTCTCCCTTCCAGGCGAGATGAGGCCTATTTCCGATGAGGCGTCTGGAGACTAATGACACCTAACCTCTGGAACTTCGAAAGGGTCTTTCACACCCTTGCTGCAACTCAAGAAGTTCACCGCCATACCCGTCTCCACTCGAGAGAAAGCACGATGGTCCCGCCCACATCCAGAGGAGCCCTGTTTCCCCCTCGTAGCTCGAGATGAGGGATCCTTTCCCTGCTTTCAACGGGAAAAAATTCCCGGCGTTCCCGTCGCATCTCAAGAGGAGGCACTCTCAACAGGAAAGGCGAGAGGAACTCCATGGTCGTACCACCATTCCAAGAGTCCCCCAGATGTCTCAGTCCATTCCAGAGGAACCTCTTTGCCCTTCACTGGCTCATCTTTCACGCCGAGGATCGACTAACACCACGGTGGCACGTGGGACAGCCCTGTGGGAAAGCCTCGAGGGAAAGCCTCGAGGGAAAACCACAGATCCTTTGATCCACGCGACGGGAAGCGTGACATTGCTGCTACAGCCTGGAAGGAAAGTGCACGTGCATGCCCCCACTCGAGACGAGGCCTGACTCCCCTGGGGAGACTCCAGAAGTACCCAAAGATCCATGTCAGCCCCTGAGAGGAATCCTCGGTTCCGGCCCTGACTCCACACAAGGTTTTTGGCCCCGGTATCGACGGGAGAGGAATCCCGAGAGGCCCCCTAGCAACTCGCATGGGGACTGGCCTCTCCTGAGGCCACCAGGGCGGGTCCCTGAGGTCCCAGTCGAAACTCGAGAACACCTGCCGCAACTCGAGAAAATCCAGGAAGTTCTCCCTTCCAGGCGAGATGAGGCCTATTTCCGATGAGGCGTCTGGAGACTAATGACACCTAACCTCTGGAACTTCGAAAGGGTCTTTCACACCCTTGCTGCAACTCAAGAAGTTCACCGCCATACCCGTGTCCACTCAAGAGGAAGCACGATGGTCCCGCCCACATCCAGAGGAGCCCCGTTTCCCCCTCGTAGCTCGAGATGAGGGATCCTTTCCCTGCTTTCAACGGGAAAGAATTCCCGGCGTTCCCGTCGCATCTCAAGAGGAGGCACTCTCAACAGGAAAGGCGAGAGGAACTCCATGGTCGTACCACCATTCCAAGAGTCCCCCAGATGTCTCAGTCCATTCCAGAGGAACCTCTTTGCCCTGCACTGGCTCATTTTTCACGCCGAAAATCGACTCACACCACGGTGTCACGTGGGACAGCCCTGTGGGAAAGCCTCGAGGGAAAGCCTCGAGCGAAAACCGCAGATCCTTTGATCCACGCGACGGGAAGCGTGACATTGCTGCTACAGCCTGGAAGGAAAGTGCACGTTCATGCCCCCACACGAGACGAGGCCTGTCTCCCCTGGCGAGTCTCCAGAAGTACCCAAAGATCCATATCAGTCCCTGAGAGGAATCCTCGGTTCCGGCCCTGACTCCACACAAGGTTTTTGGCCCCGGTATCGACGGGAGAGGAATCCCGAGGGGCCCCCTAGCAACACGCATAGGGACTGGCCTCTCCTGAGGCCAACAGGGCGGGTCCCTGAGGTCCCCGTCGTAACTCGAGAACACCTGCCGCAACTCGAGAAAATCAAGGAAGTTCTCCCTTCCAGGCGAGATGAGGCCTATTTCCGATGAGGCGTCTGGAGACTAATGACACCTAACCTCTGGAACTTCGAAAGGGTCTTTCACACCCTTGCTGCAACTCAAGAAGTTCACCGCCATACCCGTCTCCACTCGAGAGAAAGCACGATGGTCCCGCCCACATCCAGAGGAGCCCCGTTTCCCCCTCGTAGCTCGAGATGAGGGATCCTTTCCCTGCTTTCAACGGCAAAAAATTCCCGGCGTTCCCGTCGCATCTCAAGAGGAGGCACTCTCAACAGGAAAGGCGAGAGGAACTCCATGGTCGTACCACCATTCCAAGAGTCCCCCAGATGTCTCAGTCCATTCCAGAGGAACCTCTTTGCCCTGCACTGGCTCATCTTTCACGCCGAGGATCGACTCACACCACGGTGGCACGTGGGACAGCCCTGTGGGAAAGCCTCGAGGGAAAACCACACATCATTTGATCCACGCGACGGGAAGCGTGACATTGCTGCTACAGCCTGGAAGGAAAGTGCACGTGCATGCCCCCACTCGAGACGAGGCCTGACTCCCCTGGGGAGACTCCAGAAGTACCCAAAGATCCATGTCAGCCCCTGAGAGGAATCCTCGGTTCCGGCCCTGAATCCACACAAGGTTTTTGGCCCCGGTATCGACGGGAGAGGAATCCCGAGAGGCCCCCTAGCAACTCGCATAGGGACTGGCCTCTCCTGAGGCCACCAGGGCGGGTCCCTGAGGTCCCCGTCGTAACTCGAGAACACCTGCCGCAACTCGAGAAAATCCAGGAAGTTCTCCCTTCCAGGCGAAATGAGGCCTATTTCCGATGAGGCGTCTGGAGACTAATGACACCTTACCTCTGGAACTTCGAAAGGGTCTTTCACAGCCTTGCTGCAACTCAAGAAGTTCACCGCCATACCCGTCTCCACTCGAGAGAAAGCACGATGGTCCCGCCCACATCCAGAGGAGCCCCGTTTCCCCCTCGTAGCTCGAGATGAGGGATCCTTTCCCTGCTTTCAACGGCAAAAAATTCCCGGCGTTCCCGTCGCATCTCAAGAGGAGGCACTCTCAACAGGAAAGGCGAGAGGAACTCCATGGTCGTACCACCATTCCAAGAGTCCCCCAGATGTCTCAGTCCATTCCAGAGGAACCTCTTTGCCCTACACTGGCTCATCTTTCACGCCGAGGATCGACTCACACCACGGTGGCACGTGGGACAGCCCTGTGGGAAAGCCTCGAGGGAAAACCACACATCATTTGATCCACGCGACGGGAAGCGTGACATTGCTGCTACAGCCTGGAAGGAAAGTGCACGTGCATGCCCCCACTCGAGACGAGGCCTGACTCCCCTGGGGAGACTCCAGAAGTACCCAAAGATCCATGTCAGCCCCTGAGAGGAATCCTCGGTTCCGGCCCTGACTCCACACAAGGTTTTTGGCCCCGGTATCGACGGGAGAGGAATCCCGAGAGGCCCCCTAGCAACTCGCATAGGGACTGGCCTCTCCTGAGGCCACCAGGGCGGGTCCCTGAGGTCCCCGTCGTAACTCGAGAACACCTGCCGCAACTCGAGAAAATCCAGGAAGTTCTCCCTTCCAGGCGAGATGAGGCCTATTTCCGATGAGGCGTCTGGAGACTAATGACACCTTACCTCTGGAACTTCGAAAGGGTCTTTCACAGCCTTGCTGCAACTCAAGAAGTTCACCACCATACCCGTCTCCACTAGAGAGGAAGCACGATGGTCCCGCCCACATCCAGAGGAGCCCCGTTTCCCCCTCGTAGCTCGAGATGAGGGATCCTTTCCCTGCTTTAAACGGGAAAGAATTCCCGGCGTTCCCGTCGCATCTCAAGAGGAGGCACTCTCAACAGGAAAGGCGAGAGGAACTCCATGGTCGTACCACCATTCCAAGAGTCCCCCAGATGTCTCAGTCCATTCCAGAGGAACCTCTTTGCCCTGCACTGGCTCATTTTTCACGCCGAGAATCGACTCACACCACGGTGTCACTTGGGACAGCCCTGTGGGAAAGCCTCGAGGGAAAGCCTCGAGCGAAAACCGCAGATCCTTTGATCCACGCGACGGGAAGCGTGACATTGCTGCTACAGCCTGGAAGGAAAGTGCACGTGCATGCCCCCACACGAGACGAGGCCTGTCTCCCCTGGCGAGTCTCCAGAAGTACCCAAAGATCCATATCAGTCCCTGAGAGGAATCCTCGGTTCCGGCCCTGACTCCACACAAGGTTTTTGGCCCCGGTATCGACGGGAGAGGAATCCCGAGGGGCCCCCTAGCAACACGCATAGGGACTGGCCTCTCCTGAGGCCAACAGGGCGGGTCCCTGAGGTCCCCGTCGTAACTCGAGAACACCTGCCGCAACTCGAGAAAATCAAGGAAGTTCTCCCTTCCAGGCGAGATGAGGCCTATTTCCGATGAGGCGTCTGGAGACTAATGACACCTAAACTCTGGAACTTCGAAAGGGTCTTTCACACCCTTGCTGCAACTCAAGAAGTTCACCGCCATACCCGTCTCCACTCGAGAGAAAGCACGATGGTCCCGCCCACATCCAGAGGAGCCCCGTTTCCCCCTCGTAGCTCGAGATGAGGGATCCTTTCCCTGCTTTCAACGGCAAAAAATTCCCGGCGTTCCCGTCGCATCTCAAGAGGAGGCACTCTCAACAGGAAAGGCGAGAGGAACTCCATGGTCGTACCACCATTCCAAGAGTCCCCCAGATGTCTCAGTCCATTCCAGAGGAACCTCTTTGCCCTGCACTGGCTTATCTTTCACGCCGAGGATCGACTCACACCACGGTGGCACGTGGGACAGCCCTGTGGGAAAGCCTCGAGGGAAAGCCTCGAGGGAAAACCACAGATCCTTTGATCCACGCGACGGGAAGCGTGACATTGCTGCTACAGCCTGGAAGGAAAGCGCACGTGCATGCCCCCACTCGAGACGAGGCCTGACTCCCCTGGGGAGACTCCAGAAGTACCCAAAGATCCATGTCAGCCCCTGAGAGGAATCCTCGGTTCCGGCCCTGACTCCACACAAGGTTTTTGGCCCCGGTATCAACGGGAGAGGAATCCCGAGAGGCCCCCTAGCAACTCGCCTAGGGACTGGCCTCTCCTGAGGCCACCAGGGCGGGTCCCTGAGGTCCCCGTCGTAACTCGAGAACACCTGCCGCAACTCGAGAAAATCCAGGAAGTTCTCCCTTCCAGGCGAGATGAGGCCTATTTCCGATGAGGCGTACGGAGACTAATGACACCTAACCTCTGGAACTTCGAAAGGGTCTTTCACACCCTTGCTGCAACTCAAGAAGTTCACCGCCATACCCGTCTCCACTCGAGAGGAAGCACGATGGTCCCGCCCACATCCAGAGGAGCCCCGTTTCCCCCTCGTAGCTCGAGATGAGGGATCCTTTCCCTGCTTTCAACGGGAAAGAATTCCCGGCGTTTCCGTCGCATATCAAGAGGAGGCACTCTCAACAGGAAAGGCGAGAGGAACTCCATGGTCGTACCACCATTCCAAGAGTCCCCCAGATGTCTCAGTCCATTCCAGAGGAAACTCTTTGCCCTGCACTGGCTCATCTTTCACGCCGAGGATCGACTCACACCACGGTGGCACGTGGGACAGCCCTGTGGGAAAGCCTCGAGGGAAAGCCTCGAGGGAAAACCACAGATCCTTTGATCCACGTGACGGGAAGCGTGACATTGCTGCTACAGCCTGGAAGGAAAGCGCACGTGCATGCCCCCACTCGAGACGAGGCCTGACTCCCCTGGGGAGACTCCAGAAGTACCCAAAGATCCATGTCAGCCCCTGAGAGGAATCCTCGGTTCCGGCCCTGACTCCACTCAAGGTTTTTGGCCCCGGTATCGACGGGAGAGGAATCCCAAGAGGCCCCCTAGCAAATCGCATGGGGACTGGCCTCTCCTGAGGCCACCAGGGCGGGTCCCAGAGTTCCCCGTCGTAACTTAAGAACACCTGCCGCAACTCGAGAAAATCCAGGAAGTTCTCCCTTCCAGGCGAGATGAGGCCTATTTCCGATGAGGCCTCTGGAGACTAATGACACCTAACCTCTGGAACTTCGAAAGGGTCTTTCACACCCTTGCTGCAACTCAAGAAGTTCACCGCCATACCCGTCTCCACTAGAGAGGAAGCACGATGGTCCCGCCCACATCCAGAGGAGCCCCGTTTCCCCCTCGTAGCTCGAGATGAGGGATCCTTTCCCTGCTTTCAACGGGAAAGAATTCCCGGCGTTCCCGTCGCATCTCAAGAGGAGGCACTCTCAACAGGAAAGGCGAGAGGAACTCCATGGTCGTACCACCATTCCAAGAGTCCCCCAGATGTCTCAGTCCATTCCAGAGGAACCTCTTTGCCCTGCACTGGCTCATCTTTCACGCCGAGGATCGACTCACACCACGGTGGCACGTGGGACAGCCCTGTGGGAAAGCCTCGAGGGAAAGCCTCGAGGGAAAACCACAGATCTTTGATCCACGCGACGGGAAGCGTGACATTGCTGCTACAGCCTGGAAGGAAAGTGCACGTGCATGCCCCCACTCGAGACGAGGACTGACTCCCCTGGGGAGACTCCAGAAGTACCCAAAGATCCATGTCAGCCCCTGAGAGGAATCCTCGGTTCCGGCCCTGACTCCACACAAGGTTTTTGGCCCCGGTATCGACGGGAGAGGAATCCCGAGAGGCCCCCTAACAACTCGCATGGGGACTGGCCTCTCCTGAGGCCACCAGGGCGGGTCCCTGAGGTCCCCGTCGTAACTCGAGAACACCTGCCACAAATCGAGAAAATCCAGGAAGTTCTCCCTTCCAGGCGAGATGAGGCCTATTTCCGATGAGGCGTCTGGAGACTAATGACACCTAACCTCTGGAACTTCGAAAGGGTCTTTCACACCCTTGCTGCAACTCAAGAAGTTCACCGCCATACCCGTGTCCACTCAAGAGGAAGCACGATGGTCCCGCCCACATCCAGAGGAGCCCCGTTTCCCCCTCGTAGCTCGAGATGAGGGATCCTTTCCCTGCTTTCAACGGGAAAGAATTCCCGGCGTTCCCGTCGCATCTCAAGAGGAGGCACTCTCAACAGGAAAGGCGAGAGGAACTCCGTGGTCGTACCACCATTCCAAGAGTCCCCCAGATGTCTCAGTCCATTCCAGAGGAACCTCTTTGCCCTGCACTGGCTCATTTTTCACGCCGAGAATCGACTCACACCACGGTGTCACGTGGGACAGCCCTGTGGGAAAGCCTCGAGGGAAAGCCTCGAGCGAAAACCGCAGATCCTTTGATCCACGCGACGGGAAGCGTGACATTGCTGCTACAGCCTGGAAGGAAAGTGCACGTGCATGCCCCCACACGAGACGAGGCCTGTCTCCCCTGGCGAGTCTCCAGAAGTACCCAAAGATCCATATCAGTCCCTGAGAGGAATCCTCGGTTCCGGCCCTGACTCCACACAAGGTTTTTGGCCCCGGTATCGACGGGAGAGGAATCCCGAGGGGCCCCCTAGCAACACGCATAGGGACTGGCCTCTCCTGAGGCCAACAGGGCGGGTCCCTGAGGTCCCCGTCGTAACTCGAGAACACCTGCCGCAACTCGAGAAAATCAAGGAAGTTCTCCCTTCCAGGCGAGATGAGGCCTATTTCCGATGAGGCGTCTGGAGACTAATGACACCTAACCTCTGGAACTTCGAAAGGGTCTTTCACACCCTTGCTGCAACTCAAGAAGTTCACCGCCATACCCGTCTCCACTCGAGAGAAAGCACGATGGTCCCGCCCACATCCAGAGGAGCCCCGTTTCCCCCTCGTAGCTCGAGATGAGGGATCCTTTCCCTGCTTTCAACGGCAAAAAATTCCCGGCGTTCCCGTCGCATCTCAAGAGGAGGCACTCTCAACAGGAAAGGCGAGAGGAACTCCATGGTCGTACCACCATTCCAAGAGTCCCCCAGATGTCTCAGTCCATTCCAGAGGAACCTCTTTGCCCTGCACTGGCTTATCTTTCACGCCGAGGATCGACTCACACCACGGTGGCACGTGGGACAGCCCTGTGGGAAAGCCTCGAGGGAAAGCCTCGAGGGAAAACCACAGATCCTTTGATCCACGCGACGGGAAGCGTGACATTGCTGCTACAGCCTGGAAGGAAAGCGCACGTGCATGCCCCCACTCGAGACGAGGCCTGACTCCCCTGGGGAGACTCCAGAAGTACCCAAAGATCCATGTCAGCCCCTGAGAGGAATCCTCGGTTCCGGCCCTGACTCCACACAAGGTTTTTGGCCCCGGTATCAACGGGAGAGGAATCCCGAGAGGCCCCCTAGCAACTCGCCTAGGGACTGGCCTCTCCTGAGGCCACCAGGGCGGGTCCCTGAGGTCCCCGTCGTAACTCGAGAACACCTGCCGCAACTCGAGAAAATCCAGGAAGTTCTCCCTTCCAGGCGAGATGAGGCCTATTTCCGATGAGGCGTCTGGAGACTAATGACACCTAACCTCTGGAACTTCGAAAGGGTCTTTCACACCCTTGCTGCAACTCAAGAAGTTCACCGCCATACCCGTCTCCACTCGAGAGGAAGCACGATGGTCCCGCCCACATCCAGAGGAGCCCCGTTTCCCCCTCGTAGCTCGAGATGAGGGATCCTTTCCCTGCTTTCAACGGGAAAGAATTCCCGGCGTTCCCGTCGCATATCAAGAGGAGGCACTCTCAACAGGAAAGGCGAGAGGAACTCCATGGTCGTACCACCATTCCAAGAGTCCCCCAGAGGTCTCAGTCCATTCCAGAGGAAACTCTTTGCCCTGCACTGGCTCATCTTTCACGCCGAGGATCGACTCACACCACGGTGGCACGTGGGACAGCCCTGTGGGAAAGCCTCGAGGGAAAGCCTCGAGGGAAAACCACAGATCCTTTGATCCACGTGACGGGAAGCGTGACATTGCTGCTACAGCCTGGAAGGAAAGCGCACGTGCATGCCCCCACTCGAGACGAGGCCTGACTCCCCTGGGGAGACTCCAGAAGTACCCAAAGATCCATGTCAGCCCCTGAGAGGAATCCTCGGTTCCGGCCCTGACTCCACTCAAGGTTTTTGGCCCCGGTATCGACGGGAGAGGAATCCCAAGAGGCCCCCTAGCAATTCGCATGGGGACTGGCCTCTCCTGAGGCCACCAGGGCGGGTCCCTGAGTTCCCCGTCGTAACTTAAGAACACCTGCCGCAACTCGAGAAAATCCAGGAAGTTCTCCCTTCCAGGCGAGATGAGGCCTATTTCCGATGAGGCGTCTGGAGACTAATGACACCTAACCTCTGGAACTTTGAAAGGGTCTTTCACACCCTTGCTGCAACTCAAGAAGTTCACCGCCATACCCGTCTCCACTCGAGAGGAAGCACGATGGTCCCGCCCACATCCAGAGGAGCCCCGTTTCCCCCTCGTAGCTCGAGATGAGGGATCCTTTCCCTGCTTTCAACGGGAAAGAATTCCCGGCGTTCCCGTCGCATATCAAGAGGAGGCACTCTCAACAGGAAAGGCGAGAGGAACTCCATGGTCGTACCACCATTCCAAGAGTCCCCCAGATGTCTCAGTCCATTCCAGAGGAGACTCTTTGCCCTGCACTGGCTCATCTTTCACGCCGAGGATCGACTCACACCACGGTGGCACGTGGGACAGCCCTGTTGGAAAGCCTCGAGGGAAAGCCTCGTGGGAAAACCACACATCATTTGATCCACGCGACGGGAAGCGTGACATTGCTGCTACAGCCTGGAAGGAAAGCGCACGTGCATGCCCCCACTCGAGACGAGGCCTGACTCCCCTGGGGAGACTCCAGAAGTACCCAAAGATCCATGTCAGCCCCTGAGAGGAATCCTCGGTTCCGGCCCTGACTCCACTCAAGGTTTTTGGCCCCGGTATCGACGGGAGAGGAATCCCGAGAGGCCCCCTAGCAACTCGCATGGGGACTGGCCTCTCCTGAGGCCACCAGGGCGGGTCCCTGAGTTCCCCGTCGTAACTTAAGAACACCTGCCGCAACTCGAGAAAATCCAGGAAGTTCTCCCTTCCAGGCGAGATGAGGCCTATTTCCGATGAGGCGTCTGGAGACTAATGACACCTAACCTCTGGAACTTTGAAAGGGTCTTTCACACCCTTGCTGCAACTCAAGAAGTTCTCCGCCATACCCGTCTCCACTCGAGAGGAAGCACGATGGTCCCGCCCACCTCCAGAGGAGCCCCGTTTTCCCCTCGGTGCTCGAGATGAGGGATCCTTTCCCTGCTTTCAACGGGAAAGAATTCCCGGCGTTCCCGTCGCATCTCAAGAGGAGGCACTCTCAACAGGAAAGGCGAGAGGATCTCCATGGTCGTACCACCATTCCAAGAGTCCCCCAGATGTCTCAGTCCATTCCAGAGGAACCTCTTTGCCCTGCACTGGCTCATCTTTCACGCCGAGGATCGACTCACACCACGGTGGCACGTGGGACAGCCCTGTGGGAAAGCCTCGAGGGAAAGCCTCGAGGGAAAACCACAGATCCTTTGATTCACGCGACGGGAAGCGTGACATTGCTGCTACAGCCTGGAAGGAAAGCGCACGTGCATGCCCCCACTCGAGACGAGGTCTGACTCCACTGGGGAGACTCCAGAAGTACCCAAAGATCCATGTCAGCCCCTGAGAGGAATCCTCGGTTCCGGCCCTGACTCCACACAAGGTTTTTGGCCCCGGTATCGACGGGAGAGGAATCCCGAGAGGCCCCCTAGCAACTCGCATGGGGACTGGCCTCTCCTGAGGCCACCAGGGCGGGTCCCTGAGGTCCCCGTCGTAACTCGAGAACACCTGCCGCAACTCGAGAAAATCCAGGAAGTTCTCCCTTCCAGGCGAGATGAGGCCTATTTCCGATGAGGCCTCTGGAGACTAATGACACCAAACCTCTGGAACTTCGAAAGGGTCTTTCACACCCTTGGTGCAACTCAAGAAGTTCACCGCCATACCCGTCTCCACTCGAGAGGAAGCACGATGGTCCCGCCCACATCCAGAGGAGCCCCGTTTCCCCCTCGTAGCTGGAGATGAGGGATCCTTTCCCTGCTTTCAACGGGAAAGAATTCCCGGCGTTCCCGTCGCATCTCAAGAGGAGGCACTCTCAACAGGAAAGGCGAGAGGAACTCCATGGTCGTACCACCATTCCAAGAGTCCCCCAGATGTCTCAGTCCATTCCAGAGGAACCTCTTTGCCCTGCACTGGCTCATCTTTCACGCCGAGGATCGACTCACACCACGGTGGCACGTGGGACAGCCCTGTGGGAAAGCCTCGAGGGAAAACCACAGATCCTTTGATCCACGCGACGGGAAGCGTGACATTGCTGCTACAGCCTGGAAGGAAAGTGCACGTGCATGCCTCCACTCGAGACGAGGCCTGACTCCCCTGGGGAGACTCCAGAAGTACCCAAAGATCCATGTCAGCCCCTGAGAGGAATCCTCGGTTCCGGCCCTGACTCCACACAAGGTTTTTGGCCCCGGTATCGACGGGAGAGGAATCCCGAGAGGCCCCCTAGCAACTCGCATGGGGACTGGCCTCTCCTGAGGCCACCAGGGCGGGTCCCTGAGGTCCCCGTCGTAACTCGAGAACACCTGCCGCAACTCGAGAAAATCCAGGAAGTTCTCCCTTCCAGGCGAGATGAGGCCTATTTCCGATGAGGCGTCTGGAGACTAATGACACCTAACCTCTGGAACTTCGAAAGGGTCTTTCACACCCTTGCTGCAACTCAAGAAGTTCACCACCATACCCGTCTCCACTCGAGAGGAAGCACGATGGTCCCGCCCACATCCAGAGGAGCCCCGTTTCCCCCTCGTAGCTCGAGATGAGGGATCCTTTCCCTGCTTTCAACGGGAAAGAATTCCCGGCGTTCGCGTCGCATATCAAGAGGAGGCACTCTCAACAGGAAAGGCGAGAGGAACTCCATGGTCGTACCACCATTCCAAGAGTCCCCCAGATGTCTCAGTCCATTCCAGAGGAACCTCTTTGCCCTGCACTGGCTCATCTTTCACGCCGAGGATCGACTCACACCACGGTGGCACGTGGGACAGCCCTGTGGGAAAGCCTCGAGGGAAAGCCTCGAGGGAAAACCACAGATCCTTTGATGCACGTGACGGGAAGCGTGACATTGCTGCTACAGCCTGGAAGGAAAGCGCACGTGCATGCCCCCACTCGAGACGAGGCCTGACTCCCCTGGGGAGACTCCAGAAGTACCCAAAGATCCATGTCAGCCCCTGAGAGGAATCCTCGGTTCCGGCCCTGACTCCACTCAAGGTTTTTGGCCCCGGTATCGACGGGAGAGGAATCCCGAGAGGCCCCCTAGCAACTCGCATGGGGAATGGCCTCTCCTGAGGCCACCAGGGCGGGTCCCTGAGTTCCCCGTCGTAACTTAAGAACACCTGCCGCAACTCGAGAAAATCCAGGAAGTTCTCCCTTCCAGGCGAGATGAGGCCTATTTCCGATGAGGCGTCTGGAGACTAATGACACCTAACCTCTGGAACTTTGAAAGGGTCTTTCACACCCTTGCTGCAACTCAACAAGTTCTCCGCCATACCCGTATCCACTCGAGAGGAAGCACGATGGTCCCGCCCACATCCAGAGGAGCCCCGTTTTCCCCTCGGTGCTCGAGATGAGGGATCCTTTCCCTGCTTTCAACGGGAAAGAATTCCCGGCGTTCCCGTCGCATCTCAAGAGGAGGCACTCTCAACAGGAAAGGCGAGAGGATCTCCATGGTCGTACCACCATTCCAAGAGTCCCCCAGATGTCTCAGTCCATTCCTGAGGAACCTCTTTGCCCTGCACTGGCTCATCTTTCACGCCGAGGATCGACTCACACCACGGTGGCACGTGGGACAGCCCTGTGGGAAAGCCTCGAGGGAAAGCCTCGAGGGAAAACCACAGATCCTTTGATCCACGCGACGGGAAGCGTGACATTGCTGCTACAGCCTGGAAGGAAAGCGCACGTGCATGCCCCCACTCGAGACGAGGCCTGACTCCCCTGGGGAGACTCCAGAAGTACCCAAAGATCCATGTCAGCCCCTTAGAGGAATCCTCGGTTCCGGCCCTGACTCCACACAAGGTTTTTGGCCCCGGTATCAACGGGAGAGGAATCCCGAGAGGCCCCCTAGCAACTCGCCTAGGGACTGGCCTCTCCTGAGGCCACCAGGGCGGGTCCCTGAGGTCCCCGTCGTAACTCGAGAACACCTGCCGCAACTCGAGAAAATCCAGAAAGTTCTCCCTTCCAGGCGAGATGAGGCCTATTTCCGATGAGGCCTCTGGAGACTAATGACACCTAACCTCTGGAACTTCGAAAGGGTCTTTCACACCCTTGCTGCAACTCAAGAAGTTCACCGCCATACCCGTCTCCACTAGAGAGGAAGCACGATGGTCCCGCGCACATCCAGAGGAGCCCCGTTTCCCCCTCGTAGCTCGAGATGAGGGATCCTTTCCCTGCTTTCAACGGGAAAGAATTCCCGGCGTTCCCGTCGCATCTCAAGAGGAGGCACTCTCAACAGGAAAGGCGAGAGGAACTCCACGGTCGTACCACCATTCTAAGAGTCCCCCAGATGTCTCAGTCCATTCCAGAGGAACCTCTTTGCCCTGCACTGGCTCATCTTTCACGCCGAGGATCGACTCACACCACGGTGGCACGTGGGACAGCCCTGTGGGAAAGCCTCGAGGGAAAACCACAGATCCTTTGATCCACGCGACGGGAAGCGTGACATTGCTGCTACAGCCTGGAAGGAAAGTGCACGTGCATGCCCCCACTCGAGACGAGGCCTGACTCCCCTGGGGAGACTCCAGAAGTACCCAAAGATCCATGTCAGCCCCTGAGAGGAATCCTCGGTTCCGGCCCTGACTCCACACAAGGTTTTTGGCCCCGGTATCGACGGGAGAGGAATCCCGAGAGGACCCCTAGCAACTCGCATGGGGACTGGCCTCTCCTGAGGCCACCAGGGCGGGTCCCTGAGGTCCCCGTCGTAACTCGAGAACACCTGCCGCAACTCGAGAAAATCCAGGAAGTTCTCCCTTCCAGGCGAGATGAGGCCTATTTCCGATGAGGCGTCTGGAGACTAATGACACCTAACCTCTGGAACTTCGAAAGGGTCTTTCACACCCTTGCTGCAACTCAAGAAGTTCACCGCCATACCCGTCTCCACTCGAGAGGAAGCACGATGGTCCCGCCCACATCCAGAGGAGCCCCGTTTCCCCCTCGTAGCTCGAGATGAGGGATCCTTTCCCTGCTTTCAACGGGAAAGAATTCCCGGCGTTCCCGTCGCATCTCAAGAGGAGGCACTCTCAACAGGAAAGGCGAGAGGAACTCCATGGTCGTACCACCATTCCAAGAGTCCCCCAGATGTCTCAGTCCATTCCAGAGGAAACTCTTTGCCCTGCACTGGCTCATCTTTCACGCCGAGGATCGACTCACACCACGGTGGCACGTGGGACAGCCCTGTGGGAAAGCCTCGAGGGAAAGCCTCGAGGGAAAACCACAGATCCTTTGATCCACGTGACGGGAAGCGTGACATTGCTGCTACAGGCTGGAAGGAAAGCGCACGTGCATGCACCCACTCGAGACGAGGCCTGACTCCCCTGGGGAGACTCCAGAAGTACCCAAAGATCCATGTCAGCCCCTGAGAGGAATCCTCGGTTCCGGCCCTGACTCCACTCAAGGTTTTTGGCCCCGGTATCGACGGGAGAGGAATCCCGAGAGGCCCCCTAGCAACTCGCATGGGGACTGGCCTCTCCTGAGGCCACCAGGGCGGGTCCCTGAGTTCCCCGTCGTAACTTAAGAACACCTGCCGCAGCTCGAGAAAATCCAGGAAGTTCTCCCTTCCAGGCGAGATGAGGCCTATTTCCGATGAGGCGTCTGGAGACTAATGACACCTAACCTCTGGAACTTTGAAAGGGTCTTTCACACCCTTGCTGCAACTCAAGCAGTTCTCAGCCATACCCGTCTCCACGCGAGAGGAAGCACGATGGTCCCGCCCACATCCAGAGGAGCCCCGTTTTCCCCTCGGTGCTCGAGATGAGGGATCCTTTCCCTGCTTTCAACGGGAAAGTATTCCCGGCGTTCCCGTCGCATCTCAAGAGGAGGCACTCTCAACAGGAAAGGCGAGAGGATCTCCATGGTCGTACCACCATTCCAAGAGTCCCCCAGATGTCTCAGTCCATTCCAGAGGAACCTCTTTGCCCTGCACTGGCTCATCTTTCACGCCGAGGATCGACTCACACCACGGTGGCACGTGGGACAGCCCTGTGGGAAAGCCTCGAGGGAAAGCCTCGAGGGAAAACCACAGATCCTTTGATCCACGCGACGGGAAGCGTGACATTGCTGCTACAGCCTGGAAGGAAAGCGCACGTGCATGCCCCCACTCGAGACGAGGTCTGACTCCACTGGGGAGACTCCAGAAGTACCCAAAGATCCATGTCAGCCCCTGAGAGGAATCCTCGGTTCCGGCCCTGACTCCACACAAGGTTTTTGGCCCCGGTATCGACGGGAGAGGAATCCCGAGAGGCCCCCTAGCAACTCGCATGGGGACTGGCCTCTCCGGAGGCCACCAGGGCGGGTCCCTGAGGTCCCCGTCGTAACTCGAGAACACCTGCCGCAACTCGAGAAAATCCAGGAAGTTCTCCCTTCCAGGCGAGATGAGGCCTATTTCCGATGAGGCGTCTGGAGACTAATGACACCTAACCTCTGGAACTTCGAAAGGGTCTTTCACACCCTTGCTGCAACTCAAGAAGTTCACCGCCATACCCGTCTCCACTCGAGAGGAAGCACGATGGTCCCGCCCACATCCAGAGGAGCCCCGTTTCCCCCTCGTAGCTCGAGATGAGGGATCCTTTCCCTGCTTTCAACGGGAAAGAATTCCCGGCGTTCCCGTCGCATCTCAAGAGGAGGCACTCTCAACAGGAAAGGCGAGAGGAACTCCATGGTCGTACCACCATTCCAAGAGTCCCCCAGATGTCTCAGTCCATTTCAGAGGAACCTCTTTGCCCTGCACTGGCTCATCTTTCACGCCGAGGATCGACTCACAACACGGTGGCACGTGGGACAGCCCTGTGGGACAGCCCTGTGGGAAAGCCTCGAGGGAAAACCACACATCATTTGATCCACGCGACGGGAAGCGTGTCATTGCTGCTACAGCCTGGAAGGAAAGTGCACGTGCATGCCCCCACTCGAGACGAGGCCTGACTCCCCTGGGGAGACTCCAGAAGTACCCAAAGATCCATGTCAGCCCCTGAGAGGAATCCTCGGTTCCGGCCCTGACTCCACACAAGGTTTTTGGCCCCGGTATCGACGGGAGAGGAATCCCGAGAGGCCCCCTAGCAACTCGCATAGGGACTGGCCTCTCCTGAGGCCACCAGGGCGGGTCCCTGAGGTCCCCGTCGTAACTCGAGAACACCTGCCGCAACTCGAGAAAATCCAGGAAGTTCTCCCTTCCAGGCGAAATGAGGCCTATTTCCGATGAGGCGTCTGGAGACTAATGACACCTTACCTCTGGAACTTCGAAAGGGTCTTTCACAGCCTTGCTGCAACTCAAGAAGTTCACCGCCATACCCGTCTCCACTCGAGAGAAAGCACGATGGTCCCGCCCACATCCAGAGGAGCCCCGTTTCCCCCTCGTAGCTCGAGATGAGGGATCCTTTCCCTGCTTTCAACGGCAAAAAATTCCCGGCGTTCCCGTCGCATCTCAAGAGGAGGCACTCTCAACAGGAAAGGCGAGAGGAACTCCATGGTCGTACCACCATTCCAAGAGTCCCCCAGATGTCTCAGTCCATTCCAGAGGAACCTCTTTGCCCTGCACTGGCTCATCTTTCACGCCGAGGATCGACTCACACCACGGTGGCACGTGGGACAGCCCTGTGGGAAAGCCTCGAGGGAAAACCACACATCATTTGATCCACGCGACGGGAAGCGTGACATTGCTGCTACAGCCTGGAAGGAAAGTGCACGTGCATGCCCCCACTCGAGACGAGGCCTGACTCCCCTGGGGAGACTCCAGAAGTACCCAAAGATCCATGTCAGCCCCTGAGAGGAATCCTCGGTTCCGGCCCTGACTCCACACAAGGTTTTTGGCCCCGGTATCGACGGGAGAGGAATCCCGAGAGGCCCCCTAGCAACTCGCATAGGGACTGGCCTCTCCTGAGGCCACCAGGGCGGGTCCCTGAGGTCCCCGTCGTAACTCGAGAACACCTGCCGCAACTCGAGAAAATCCAGGAAGTTCTCCCTTCCAGGCGAAATGAGGCCTATTTCCGATGAGGCGTCTGGAGACTAATGACACCTTACCTCTGGAACTTCGAAAGGGTCTTTCACAGCCTTGCTGCAACTCAAGAAGTTCACCACCATACCCGTCTCCACTAGAGAGGAAGCACGATGGTCCCGCCCACATCCAGAGGAGCCCCGTTTCCCCCTCGTAGCTCGAGATGAGGGATCCTTTCCCTGCTTTAAACGGGAAAGAATTCCCGGCGTTCCCGTCGCATCTCAAGAGGAGGCACTCTCAACAGGAAAGGCGAGAGGAACTCCATGGTCGTACCACCATTCCAAGAGTCCCCCAGATGTCTCAGTCCATTCCAGAGGAACCTCTTTGCCCTGCACTGGCTCATCTTTCACGCCCAGGATTGACTCACACCACGGTGGCACGTGGGACAGCCCTGTGGGAAAGCCTCGAGGGAAAGCCTCGAGGGAAAACCACAGATCCTTTGATCCACGCGACGGGAAGCGTGACATTGCTGCTACAGCCTGGAAGGAAAGCGCACGTGCATGCCCCCACTCGAGACGAGGCCTGACTCCCCTGGGGAGACTCCAGAAGTACCCAAAGATCCATGTCAGCCCCTGAGAGGAATCCTCGGTTCCGGCCCTGACTCCACACAAGGTTTTTGGCCCCGGTATCAACGGGAGAGGAATCCCGAGAGGCCCCCTAGCAACTCGCCTAGGGACTGGCCTCTCCTGAGGCCACCAGGGCGGGTCCCTGAGGTCCCCGTCGTAACTCGAGAACACCTGCCGCAACTCGAGAAAATCCAGGAAGTTCTCCCTTCCAGGCGAAATGAGGCCTATTTCCGATGAGGCGTCTGGAGACTAATGACACCTTACCTCTGGAACTTCGAAAGGGTCTTTCACAGCCTTGCTGCAACTCAAGAAGTTCACCGCCATACCCGTCTCCACTCGAGAGGAAGCACGATGGTCCCGCCCACATCCAGAGGAGCCCCGTTTCCCCCTCGTAGCTCGAGATGAGGGATCCTTTCCCTGCTTTCAACGGGAAAGAATTCCCGGCGTTTCCGTCGCATCTCAAGAGGAGGCGCTCTCAACAGGAAAGGCGAGAGGAACTCCATGGTCGTACCACCATTCCAAGAGTCCCCCAGATGTCTCAGTCCATTCCAGAGGAAACTCTTTGCCCTGCACTGGCTCATCTTTCACGCCGAGGATCGACTCACACCACGGTGGCACGTGGGACAGCCCTGTGGGAAAGCCTCGAGGGAAAGCCTCGAGGGAAAACCACAGATCCTTTGATCCACGTGACGGGAAGCGTGACATTGCTGCTACAGCCTGGAAGGAAAGCGCACGTGCATGCCCCCACTCGAGACGAGGCCTGACTCCCCTGGGGAGACTCCAGAAGTACCCAAAGATCCATGTCAGCCCCTGAGAGGAATCCTCGGTTCCGGCCCTGACTCCACTCAAGGTTTTTGGCCCCGGTATCGACGGGAGAGGAATCCCAAGAGGCCCCCTAGCAACTCGCATGGGGACTGGCCTCTCCTGAGGCCACCAGGGCGGGTCCCAGAGTTCCCCGTCGTAACTTAAGAACACCTGCCGCAACTCGAGAAAATCCAGGAAGTTCTCCCTTCCAGGCGAGATGAGGCCTATTTCCGATGAGGCCTCTGGAGACTAATGACACCTAACCTCTGGAACTTCGAAAGGGTCTTTCACACCCTTGCTGCAACTCAAGAAGTTCACCGCCATACCCGTCTCCACTAGAGAGGAAGCACGATGGTCCCGCCCACATCCAGAGGAGCCCCGTTTCCCCCTCGTAGCTCGAGATGAGGGATCCTTTCCCTGCTTTCAACGGGAAAGAATTCCCGGCGTTCCCGTCGCATCTCAAGAGGAGGCACTCTCAACAGGAAAGGCGAGAGGAACTCCATGGTCGTACCACCATTCCAAGAGTCCCCCAGATGTCTCAGTCCATTCCAGAGGAACCTCTTTGCCCTGCACTGGCTCATCTTTCACGCCGAGGATCGACTCACACCACGGTGGCACGTGGGACAGCCCTGTGGGAAAGCCTCGAGGGAAAGCCTCGAGGGAAAACCACAGATCCTTTGATCCACGCGACGGGAAGCGTGACATTGCTGCTACAGCCTGGAAGGAAAGCGCACGTGCATGCCCCCACTCGAGACGAGGCCTGACTCCCCTGGGGAGACTCCAGAAGTACCCAAAGATCCATGTCAGCCCCTGAGAGGAATCCTCGGTTCCGGCCCTGACTCCACACAAGGTTTTTGGCCCCGGTATCAACGGGAGAGGAATCCCGAGAGGCCCCCTAGCAACTCGCCTAGGGACTGGCCTCTCCTGAGGCCACCAGGGCGGGTCCCTGAGGTCCCCGTCGTAACTCGAGAACACCTGCCGCAACTCGAGAAAATCCAGGAAGTTCTCCCTTCCAGGCGAGATGAGGCCTATTTCCGATGAGGCGTCTGGAGACTAATGACACCTAACCTCTGGAACTTCGAAAGGGTCTTTCACACCCTTGCTGCAACTCAAGAAGTTCACCGCCATACCCGTCTCCACTCGAGAGGAAGCACGATGGTCCCGCCCACATCCAGAGGAGCCCCGTTTCCCCCTCGTAGCTCGAGATGAGGGATCCTTTCCCTGGTTTCAACGGGAAAGAATTCCCGGCGTTCCCGTCGCATCTCAAGAGGAGGCACTCTCAACAGGAAAGGCGAGAGGAACTCCATGGTCGTACCACCATTCCAAGAGTCCCCCAGATGTCTCAGTCCATTCCAGAGGAAACTCTTTGCCCTGCACTGGCTCATCTTTCACGCCGAGGATCGACTCACACCACGGTGGCACGTGGGACAGCCCTGTGGGAAAGCCTCGAGGGAAAGCCTCGAGGGAAAACCACAGATCCTTTGATCCACGTGACGGGAAGCGTGACATTGCTGCTACAGCCTGGAAGGAAAGCGCACGTGCATGCCCCCACTCGAGACGAGGCCTGACTCCCCTGGGGAGACTCCAGAAGTACCCAAAGATCCATGTCAGCCCCTGAGAGGAATCCTCGGTTCCGGCCCTGACTCCACTCAAGGTTTTTGGCCCCGGTATCGACGGGAGAGGAATCCCAAGAGGCCCCCTAGCAACTCGCATGGGGACTGGCCTCTCCTGAGGCCACCAGGGCGGGTCCCTGAGGTCCCCGTCGTAACTCGAGAACACCTGCCGCAACTCGAGAAAATCCAGGAAGTTCTCCCTTCCAGGCGAGATGAGGCCTATTTCCGATGAGGCGTCTGGAGACTAATGACACCTAACCTCTGGAACTTCGAAAGGGTCTTTCACACCCTTGCTGCAACTCAAGAAGTTCTCCGCCATACCCGTCTCCACTAGAGAGGAAGCACGATGGTCCCGCCCACATCCAGAGGAGCCCCGTTTTCCCCTCGGTGCTCGAGATGAGGGATCCTTTCCCTGCTTTCAACGGGAAAGAATTCCCGGCGTTCCCGTCGCATCTCAAGAGGAGGCACTCTCAACAGGAAAGGCGAGAGGATCTCCATGGTCGTACCACCATTCCAAGAGTCCCCCAGATGTCTCAGTCCATTCCAGAGGAACCTCTTTGCCCTGCACTGGCTCATCTTTCACGCCGAGGATCGACTCACACCACGGTGGCACGTGGGACAGCCCTGTGGGAAAGCCTCGAGGGAAAGCCTCGAGGGAAAACCACAGATCCTTTGATCCACGTGACGGGAAGCGTGACATTGCTGCTACAGCCTGGAAGGAAAGCGCACGTGCATGCCCCCACTCGAGACGAGGCCTGACTCCCCTGGGGAGACTCCAGAAGTACCCAAAGATCCATGTCAGCCCCTGAGAGGAATCCTCGGTTCCCGCCCTGACTCCACTCAAGGTTTTTGGCCCCGGTATCGACGGGAGAGGAATCCCGAGAGGCCCCCTAGCAACTCGCATGGGGACTGGCCTCTCCTGAGGCCACCAGGGCGGGTCCCTGAGTTCCCCGTCGTAACTTAAGAACACCTGCCGAAACTCGAGAAAATCCAGGAAGTTCTCCCTTTCAGGCGAGATGAGGCCTATTTCCGATGAGGCGTCTGGAGACTAATGACACCTAACCTCTGGAACTTTGAAAGGGTCTTTCACACCCTTGCTGCAACTCAAGAAGTTCTCCGCCATACCCGTCTCCACTCGAGAGGAAGCACGATGGTCCCGCCCACATCCAGAGGAGCCCCGTTTTCCCCTCGGTGCTCGAGATGAGGGATCCTTTCCCTGCTTTCAACGGGAAAGAATTCCCGGCGTTCCCGTCGCATCTCAAGAGGAGGCACTCTCAACAGGAAAGGCGAGAGGATCTCCATGGTCGTACCACCATTCCAAGAGTCCCCCAGATGTCTCAGTCCATTCCAGAGGAACCTCTTTGCCCTGCACTGGCTCATCTTTCACGCCGAGGATCGACTCACACCACGGTGGCACGTGGGACAGCCCTGTGGGAAAGCCTCGAGGGAAAACCACAGATCCTTTGATCCACGCGACGGGAAGCGTGACATTGCTGCTACAGCCTGGAAGGAAAGCGCACGTGCATGCCCCCACTCGAGACGAGGTCTGACTCCACTGGGGAGACTCCAGAAGTACCCAAAGATCCATGTCAGCCCCTGAGAGGAATCCTCGGTTCCGGCCCTGACTCCACACAAGGTTTTTGGCCCCGGTATCGACGGGAGAGGAATCCCGAGAGGCCCCCTAGCAACTCGCATGGGGACTGGCCTCTCCTGAGGCCACCAGGGCGGGTCCCTGAGGTCCCCGTCGTAACTCGAGAACACCTGCCGCAACTCGAGAAAATCCAGGAAGTTCTCCCTTCCAGGCGAGATGAGGCCTATTTCCGATGAGGCCTCTGGAGACTAATGACACCAAACCTCTGGAACTTCGAAAGGGTCTTTCACACCCTTGGTGCAACTCAAGAAGTTCACCGCCATACCCGTCTCCACTCGAGAGGAAGCACGATGGTCCCGCCCACATCCAGAGGAGCCCCGTTTCCCCCTCGTAGCTCGAGATGAGGGATCCTTTCCCTGCTTTCAACGGGAAAGAATTCCCGGCGTTCCCGTCGCATCTCAAGAGGAGGCACTCTCAACAGGAAAGGCGAGAGGAACTCCATGGTCGTACCACCATTCCAAGAGTCCCCCAGATATCTCAGTCCATTCCAGAGGAACCTCTTTGCCCTGCACTGGCTCATCTTTCACGCCGAGGATCGACTCACACCACGGTGGCACGTGGGACAGCCCTGTGGGAAAGCCTCGAGGGAAAGCCTCGAGGGAAAACCACAGATCCTTTGATCCACGCGACGGGAAGCGTGACATTGCTGCTACAGCCTGGAAGGAAAGCGCACGTGCATGCCCCCACTCGAGACGAGGTCTGACTCCACTGGGGAGACTCCAGAAGTACCCAAAGATCCATGTCAGCCCCTGAGAGGAATCCTCGGTTCCGGCCCTGACTCCACACAAGGTTTTTGGCCCCGGTATCGACGGGAGAGGAATCCCGAGAGGCCCCCTAGCAACTCGCATGCGGACTGGCCTCTCCTGAGGCCACCAGGGCGGGTCCCTGAGGTCCCCGTCGTAACTCGAGAACACCTGCCGCAACTCGAGAAAATCCAGGAAGTTCTCCCTTCCAGGCGAGATGAGGCCTATTTCCGATGAGGCCTCTGGAGACTAATGACACCAAACCTCTGGAACTTCGAAAGGGTCTTTCACACCCTTGGTGCAACTCAAGAAGTTCACCGCCATACCCGTCTCCACTCGAGAGGAAGCACGATGGTCCCGCCCACATCCAGAGGAGCCCCGTTTCCCCCTCGTAGCTCGAGATGAGGGATCCTTTCCCTGCTTTCAACGGGAAAGAATTCCCGGCGTTCCCGTCGCATCTCAAGAGGAGGCACTCTCAACAGGAAAGGCGAGAGGAACTCCATGGTCGTACCACCATTCCAAGAGTCCCCCAGATGTCTCAGTCCATTTCAGAGGAACCTCTTTGCCCTGCACTGGCTCATCTTTCACGCCGAGGATCGACTCACAACACGGTGGCACGTGGGACAGCCCTGTGGGAAAGCCTCGAGGGAAAGCCTCGAGGGAAAACCACAGATCCTTTGATCCACGCGACGGGAAGCATGACATTGCTGCTACAGCCTGGAAGGAAAGCGCACATGCATGCCCCCACTCGAGACGAGGCCTGACTCCCCTGTGGAGACTCCAGAAGTACCCAAAGATCCATGTCAGCCCCTGAGAAGAATCCTCGGTTCCGGCCCTGACTCCACACAAGCTTTTTGGCCCCGGTATCGACGGGAGAGGAATCCCGAGAGACCCCCTAGCAACTCGCATGGGGACTGGCCTCTCCTGAGGCCACCAGGGCGGGTCCCTGAGGTCCCCGTCGTAACTCGAGAACACCTGCCGCAACTCGAGAAAATCCAGGAAGTTCTCCCTTCCAGGCGAGATGAGGCCTATTTCCGATGAGGCCTCTGGAGACTAATGACACCAAACCTCTGGAACTTCGAAAGGGTCTTTCACACCCTTGGTGCAACTCAAGAAGTTCACCGCCATACCCGTCTCCACTCGAGAGGAAGCACGATGGTCCCGCCCACATCCAGAGGAGCCCCGTTTCCCCCTCGTAGCTCGAGATGAGGGATCCTTTCCCTGGTTTCAACGGGAAAGAATTCCCGGCGTTCCCGTCGCATTTCAAGAGGAAGCACTCTAAACAGGAAAGGCGAGAGGAACTCCATGGTCGTACCACCATTCCAAGAGTCCCCCAGATGTCTCAGTCCATTCCAGAGGAACCTCTTTGCCCTGCACTGGCTCATCATTCACGCCGAGGATCGACTCACAACACGGTGGCACGTGGGACAGCCCTGTGGGAAAGCCTCGAGGGAAAGCCTCGAGGGAAAACCACAGATCCTTTGATCCATGCGACGGGAAGCATGACATTGCTGCTACAGCCTGGAAGGAAAGCGCACGTGCATGCCCCCACTCGAGACGAGGCCTGACTCCCCTGGGGAGACTCCAGAAGTGCCCAATGATCCATGTCAGCCCCTGAGAGGAATCCTCGGTTCCGGCCCTGACTCCACACAAGCTTTTTGGCCCCGGTATCGACGGGAGAGGAATCCTGAGAGGCCCCCTAGCAACTCGCATGGGGACTGGCCTCTCCTGAGGCCACCAGGGCCGGTCCCTGAGGTCCCCGTCGTAACTCGAGAACACCTGCCGCAACTCGAGAAAATCCAGGAAGTTCTCCCTTCCAGGCGAGATGAGGCCTATTTCCGATGAGGCGTCTGGAGACTAATGACACCTAACCTCTGGAACTTCGAAAGGGTCTTTCACACCCTTGCTGCAACTCAAGAAGTTCACCACCATACCCGTTTCCACTCGAGAGGAAGCACGATGGTCCCGACCACATCCAAAGGAGCCCCGTTTCCCCCTCGTAGCTCGAGATGAGGGATCCTTTCCCTGCTTTCAACGGGAAAGAATTCCCGGCGTTTCCGTCACATCTCAAGAGGAGGCACTCTCAACAGGAAAGGCGAGAGGAACTCCATGGTCGTACCACCATTCCAAGAGTCCCCCAGATGTCTCAGTCCAGTCCAGAGGAAGCTCTTTGCCCTGCACTGTCTCATCTTTCACGCCGAGGATCGACTCACACCACGGTGGCACGTGGGACAGCCCTGTGGGAAAGCCTCGAGGGAAAACCACAGATCCTTTGATCCACGCGACGGGAAGCGTGACATTGCTGCTACAGCCTGGAAGGAAAGCGCACGTGCATGCCCCCACTCGAGACGAGGCCTGACTCCACTGGGGAGACTCCAGAAGTACCCAAAGATCCATGTCAGCCCCTGAGAGGAATTCTCGCTTCCGGCCCTGACTCCACACAAGGTTTTTGGCCCCGGTATCGACGGGAGAGGAATCCCGAGAGGCCCCCTAGCAACTCGCATGGGGACTGGCCTCTCCGGAGGCCACCAGGGCGGGTCCCTGAGGTCCCCGTCGTAACTCGAGAACACCTGCCGCAACTCGAGAAAATCCAGGAAGTTCTCCCTTCCAGGCGAGATGAGGCCTATTTCCGATGAGGCCTCTGGAGACTAATGACACCAAACCTCTGGAACTTCGAAAGGGTCTTTCACACCCTTGCTGCAACTCAAGAAGTTCACCGCCATACCCGTCTCCACTCGAGAGGAAGCACGATGGTCCCGCCCACATCCAGAGGAGCCCCGTTTCCCCCTCGTAGCTCGAGATGAGGGATCCTTTCCCTGGTTTCAACGGGAAAGAATTCCCGGCGTTCCCGTCGCATCTCAAGAGGAGGCACTCTCAACAGGAAAGGCGAGAGGAACTCCATGGTCGTACCACCATTCCAAGAGTCCCCCAGATGTCTCAGTCCATTCCAGAGGAACCTCTTTGCCCTGCACTGGCTCATCTTTCACGCCGAGGATCGATTCACAACACGGTGGCACGTGGGACAGCCCTGTGGGAAAGCCTCGAGGGAAAGCCTCGAGGGAAAACCACAGATCCTTTGATCCACGCGACGGGAAGCATGACATTGCTGCTACAGCCTGGAAGGAAAGTGCACGTGCATGCCCCCACTCGAGACGAGGCCTGACTCCCCTGGGGAGACTCCAGAAGTACCCAAAGATCCATGTCAGCCCCTGAGAGGAATCCTCGGTTCCGGCCCTGACTCCACACAAGGTTTTTGGTCCCGGTATCGACGGGAGAGGAATCCCGAGAGGCCCCCTAGCAACTCGCATAGGGACTGGCCTCTCCTGAGGCCACCAGGGCGGGTCCCTGAGGTCCCCGTCGTAACTCGAGAACACCTGCCGCAACTCGAGAAAATCCAGGAAGTTCTCCCTTCCAGGCGAAATGAGGCCTATTTCCGATGAGGCGTCTGGAGACTAATGACACCTTACCTCTGGAACTTCGAAAGGGTCTTTCACAGCCTTGCTGCAACTCAAGAAGTTCACCACCATACCCGTCTCCACTAGAGAGGAAGCACGATGGTCCCGCCCACATCCAGAGGAGCCCCGTTTCCCCCTCGTAGCTCGAGATGAGGGATCCTTTCCCTGCTTTAAACGGGAAAGAATTCCCGGCGTTCCCGTCGCATCTCAAGAGGAGGCACTCTCAACAGGAAAGGCGAGAGGAACTCCATGGTCGTACCACCATTCCAAGAGTCCCCCAGATGTCTCAGTCCATTCCAGAGGAACCTCTTTGCCCTGCACTGGCTCATCTTTCACGCCGAGGATCGACTCACACCACGGTGGCACGTGGGACAGCCCTGTGGGAAAGCCTCGAGGGAAAACCACAGATCCTTTGATCCACGCGACGGGAAGCATGACATTGCTGCTACAGCCTGGAAGGAAAGTGCACGTGCATGCCCCCACTCGAGACGAGGCCTGACTCCCCTGGGGAGACTCCAGAAGTACCCAAAGATCCATGTCAGCCCCTGAGAGGAATCCTCGGTTACGGCCCTGACTCCACACAAGGTTTTTGGTCCCGGTATCGACGGGAGAGGAATCCCGAGAGGCCCCCTAGCAACTCGCATAGGGACTGGCCTCTCCTGAGGCCACCAGGGCGGGTCCCTGAGGTCCCCGTCGTAACTCGAGAACACCTGCCGCAACTCGAGAAAATCCAGGAAGTTCTCCCTTCCAGGCGAAATTAGGCCTATTTCCGATGAGGCGTCTGGAGACTAATGACACCTTACCTCTGGAACTTCGAAAGGGTCTTTCACAGCCTTGCTGCAACTCAAGAAGTTCACCACCATACCCGTCTCCACTAGAGAGGAAGCACGATGGTCCCGCCCACATCCAGAGGAGCCCCGTTTCCCCCTCGTAGCTCGAGATGAGGGATCCTTTCCCTGCTTTAAACGGGAAAGAATTCCCGGCGTTCCCGTCGCATCTCAAGAGGAGGCACTCTCAACAGGAAAGGCGAGAGGAACTCCATGGTCGTACCACCATTCCAAGAGTCCCCCAGATGTCTCAGTCCATTCCAGAGGAACCTCTTTGCCCTGCACTGGCTCATCTTTCACGCCCAGGATTGACTCACACCACGGTGGCACGTGGGACAGCCCTGTGGGAAAGCCTCGAGGGAAAGCCTCGAGGGAAAACCACAGATCCTTTGATCCACGCGACGGGAAGCGTGACATTGCTGCTACAGCCTGGAAGGAAAGCGCACGTGCATGCCCCCACTCGAGACGAGGCCTGACTCCCCTGGGGAGACTCCAGAAGTACCCAAAGATCCATGTCAGCCCCTGAGAGGAATCCTCGGTTCCGGCCCTGACTCCACACAAGGTTTTTGGCCCCGGTATCAACGGGAGAGGAATCCCGAGAGGCCCCCTAGCAACTCGCCTAGGGACTGGCCTCTCCTGAGGCCACCAGGGCGGGTCCCTGAGGTCCCCGTCGTAACTCGAGAACACCTGCCGCAACTCGAGAAAATCCAGGAAGTTCTCCCTTCCAGGCGAGATGAGGCCTATTTCCGATGAGGCCTCTGGAGACTAATGACACCTAACCTCTGGAACTTCGAAAGGGTCTTTCACACCCTTGCTGCAACTCAAGAAGTTCACCGCCATACCCGTCTCCACTAGAGAGGAAGCACGATGGTCCCGCCCACATCCAGAGGAGCCCCGTATCCCCCTCGTAGCTCGAGATGAGGGATCCTTTCCCTGCTTTCAACGGGAAAGAATTCCCGGCGTTCCCGTCGCATCTCAAGAGGAGGCACTCTCAACAGGAAAGGCGAGAGGAACTCCATGGTCGTACCACCATTCCAAGAGTCCCCCAGATGTCTCAGTCCATTCCAGAGGAACCTCTTTGCCCTGCACTGGCTCATCTTTCACGCCGAGGATCGACTCACACCACGGTGGCACGTGGGACAGCCCTGTGGGAAAGCCTCGAGGGAAAACCACAGATCCTTTGATCCACGCGTCGGGAAGCGTGACATTGCTGCTACAGCCTGGAAGGAAAGTGCACGTGCATGTCCCCACTCGAGACGAGGCCTGACTCCCCTGGGGAGACTCCAGAAGTACCCAAAGATCCATGTCAGCCCCTGAGAGGAATCCTCGCTTCCGGCCCTGACTCCACACAAGGTTTTTGGCCCCGGTATCGACGGGAGAGGAATCCCGAGAGGCCCCCTAGCAACTCGCATAGGGACTGGCCTCTCCTGAGGCCACCAGGGCGGGTCCCTGAGGTCCCCGTCGTAACTCGAGAACACCTGCCGCAACTGGAGAAAATCCAGGAAGTTCTCCCTTCCAGGCGAAATGAGGCCTATTTCCGATGAGGCGTCTGGAGACTAATGACACCTTACCTCTGGAACTTCGAAAGGGTCTTTCACAGCCTTGCTGCAACTCAAGAAGTTCACCACCATACCCGTCTCCACTAGAGAGGAAGCACGATGGTCCCGCCCACATCCAGAGGAGCCCCGTTTCCCCCTCGTAGCTCGAGATGAGGGATCCTTTCCCTGCTTTAAACGGGAAAGAATTCCCGGCGTTCCCGTCGCATCTCAAGAGGAGGCACTCTCAACAGGAAAGGCGAGAGGAACTCCATGGTCGTACCACCATTCCAAGAGTCCCCCAGATGTCTCAGTCCATTCCAGAGGAACCTCTTTGCCCTGCACTGGCTCATCTTTCACGCCCAGGATTGACTCACACCACGGTGGCACGTGGGACAGCCCTGTGGGAAAGCCTCGAGGGAAAGCCTCGAGGGAAAACCACAGATCCTTTGATCCACGCGACGGGAAGCGTGACATTGCTGCTACAGCCTGGAAGGAAAGCGCACGTGCATGCCCCCACTCGAGACGAGGCCTGACTCCCCTGGGGAGACTCCAGAAGTACCCAAAGATCCATGTCAGCCCCTTAGAGGAATCCTCGGTTCCGGCCCTGACTCCACACAAGGTTTTTGGCCCCGGTATCAACGGGAGAGGAATCCCGAGAGGCCCCCTAGCAACTCGCCTAGGGACTGGCCTCTCCTGAGGCCACCAGGGCGGGTCCCTGAGGTCCCCGGCGTAACTCGAGAACACCTGCCGCAACTCGAGAAAATCCAGGAAGTTCTCCCTTCCAGGCGAGATGAGGCCTATTTCCGATGAGGCCTCTGGAGACTAATGACACCTAACCTCTGGAACTTCGAAAGTGTCTTTCACACCCTTGCTGCAACTCAAGAAGTTCACCGCCATACCCGTCTCCACTAGAGAGGAAGCACGATGGTCCCGCCCACATCCAGAGGAGCCCCGTTTCCCCCTCGTAGCTCGAGATGAGGGATCCTTTCCCTGCTTTCAACGGGAAAGAATTCCCGGCGTTCCCGTCGCATCTCAAGAGGAGGCACTCTCAACAGGAAAGGCGAGAGGAACTCCACGGTCGTACCACCATTCTAAGAGTCCCCCAGATGTCTCAGTCCATTCCAGAGGAACCTCTTTGCCCTGCACTGGCTCATCTTTCACGCCGAGGATCGACTCACACCACGGTGGCACGTGGGACAGCCCTGTGGGAAAGCCTCGAGGGAAAACCACAGATCCTTTGATCCACGCGACGGGAAGCGTGACATTGCTGCTACAGCCTGGAAGGAAAGTGCACGTGCATGCCCCCACTCGAGACGAGGCCTGACTCCCCTGGGGAGACTCCAGAAGTACCCAAAGATCCATGTCAGCCCCTGAGAGGAATCCTCGGTTCCGGCCCTGACTCCACACAAGGTTTTTGGCCCCGGTATCGATGGGAGAGGAATCCCGAGAGGCCCCCTAGCAACTCGCATGGGGACTGGCCTCTCCTGAGGCCACCAGGGCGGGTCCCTGAGGTCCCCGTCGTAACTCGAGAACACCTGCCGCAACTCGAGAAAATCCAGGAAGTTCTCCCTTCCAGGCGAGATGAGGCCTATTTCCGATGAGGCGTCTGGAGACTAATGACACCTAACCTCTGGAACTTCGAAAGGGTCTTTCACACCCTTGCTGCAACTCAAGAAGTTCACCGCCATACCCGTCTCCACTCGAGAGGAAGCACGATGGTCCCGCCCACATCCAGAGGAGCCCCGTTTCCCCCTCGTAGCTCGAGATGAGGGATCCTTTCCCTGCTTTCAATGGGAAAGAATTCCCGGCGTTCCCGTCGCATCTCAAGAGGAGGCACTCTCAACAGGAAAGGCGAGAGGAACTCCATGGTCGTACCACCATTCCAAGAGTCCCCCAGATGTCTCAGTCCATTCCAGAGGAAACTCTTTGCCCTGCACTGGCTCATCTTTCACGCCGAGGATCGACTCACACCACGGTGGCACGTGGGACAGCCCTGTGGGAAAGCCTCGAGGGAAAGCCTCGAGGGAAAACCACAGATCCTTGGATCCACGTGACGGGAAGCGTGACATTGCTGCTACAGCCTGGAAGGAAAGCGCACGTGCATGCACCCACTCGAGACGAGGCCTGACTCCCCTGGGGAGACTCCAGAAGTACCCAAAGATCCATGTCAGCCCCTGAGAGGAATCCTCGGTTCCGGCCCTGACTCCACTCAAGGTTTTTGGCCCCGGTATCGACGGGAGAGGAATCCCGAGAGGCCCCCTAGCAACTCGCATGGGGACTGGCCTCTCCTGAGGCCACCAGGGCGGGTCCCTGAGTTCCCCGTCGTAACTTAAGAACACCTGCCGCAGCTCGAGAAAATCCAGGAAGTTCTCCCTTCCAGGCGAGATGAGGCCTATTTCCGATGAGGCGTCTGGAGACTAATGACACCTAACCTCTGGAACTTTGAAAGGGTCTTTCACACCCTTGCTGCAACTCAAGCAGTTCTCAGCCATACCCGTCTCCACTCGAGAGGAAGCACGATGGTCCCGCCCACATCCAGAGGAGCCCCGTTTTCCCCTCGGTGCTCGAGATGAGGGATCCTTTCCCTGCTTTCAACGGGAAAGAATTCCCGGCGTTCCCGTCGCATCTCAAGAGGAGGCACTCTCAACAGGAAAGGCGAGAGGATCTCCATGGTCGTACCACCATTCCAAGAGTCCCCCAGATGTCTCAGTCCATTCCACAGGAACCTCTTTGCCCTGCACTGGCTCATCTTTCACGCCGAGGATCGACTCACACCACGGTGGCACGTGGGACAGCCCTGTGGGAAAGCCTCGAGGGAAAGCCTCGAGGGAAAACCACAGATCCTTTGATCCACGCGACGGGAAGCGTGACATTGCTGCTACAGCCTGGAAGGAAAGCGCACGTGCATGCCCCCACTCGAGACGAGGTCTGACTCCACTGGAGAGACTCCAGAAGTACCCAAAGATCCATGTCAGCCCCTGAGAGGAATCCTCGGTTCCGGCCCTGACTCCACACAAGGTTTTTGGCCCCGGTATCGACGGGAGAGGAATCCCGAGAGGCCCCCTAGCAACTCGCATGGGGACTGGCCTCTCCGGAGGCCACCAGGGCGGGTCCCTGAGGTCCCCGTCGTAACTCGAGAACACCTGCCTCAACTCGAGAAAATCCAGGAAGTTCTCCCTTCCAGGCGAGATGAGGCCTATTTCCGATGAGGCGTCTGGAGACTAATGACACCTAACCTCTGGAACTTCGAAAGGGTCTTTCACACCCTTGCTGCAACTCAAGAAGTTCACCGCCATACCCGTCTCCACTCGAGAGGAAGCACGATGGTCCCGCCCACATCCAGAGGAGCCCCGTTTCCCCCTCGTAGCTCGAGATGAGGGATCCTTTCCCTGCTTTCAACGGGAAAGAATTCCCGGCGTTCCCGTCGCATCTCAAGAGGAGGCACTCTCAACAGGAAAGGCGAGAGGAACTCCATGGTCGTACCACCATTCCAAGAGTCCCCCAGATGTCTCAGTCCATTTCAGAGGAACCTCTTTGCCCTGCACTGGCTCATCTTTCACGCCGAGGATCGACTCACAACACGGTGGCACGTGGGACAGCCCTGTGGGAAAGCCTCGAGGGAAAGCCTCGAGGAAAAACCACAGATCCTTTGATCCACATGACGGGAAGCATGACATTGCTGGAACAGCCTGGAAGGAAAGCGCACATGCATGCCCCCACTCGAGACGAGGCCTGACTCCCCTGGGGAGAGTCCAGAAGTACCCAAAGATCCATGTCAGCCCCTGAGAAGAATCCTCGGTTACGGCCCTGACTCCACACAATCTTTTTGGCCCCGGTATCGACGGGAGAGGAATCCCGAGAGACCCCCTAGCAACTCGCATGGGGACTGGCCTCTCCTGAGGCCACCAGGGCGGGTCCCTGAGGTCCACGTCGTAACTCGAGAACACCTGCCGCAACTCGAGAAAATCCAGGAAGTTCTCCCTTCCAGGCGAGATGAGGCCTATTTCCGATGAGGCCTCTGGAGACTAATGACACCAAACCTCTGGAACTTCGAAAGGGTCTTTCACACCCTTGCTGCAACTCAAGAAGTTCACCGCCATACCCGTCTCCACTCGAGAGGAAGCACGATGCTCCCGCCCACATCCAGAGGAGCCCCGTTTCCCCCTCGTAGCTCGAGATGAGGGATCCTTTCCCTGGTTTCAACGGGAAAGAATTCCCGGCGTTCCCGTCGCATCTCAAGAAGAGGCACTCTCAACAGGAAAGGCGAGAGGAACTCCATGGTCGTACCACCATTCCAAGAGTCCCCCAGATGTCTCAGTCCATTCCAGAGGAACCTCTTTGACCTGCACTGGCTCATCTTTCACGCCGAGGATCGACTCACAACACGGTGGCACGTGGGACAGCCCTGTGGGAAAGCCTCGAGGAAAAACCACAGATCCTTTGATCCACGCGACGGGAAGCGTGACATTGCTGCTACAGCCTGGAAGGAAAGCGCACGTGCATGCCCCCAATCGAGACGAGGCCTGACTCCCCTGGGGAGACTCCAGAAGTACCCAAAGATCCATGTCAGCCCCTGAGAGGAATCCTCGGTTCCGGCCCTGACTCCACACAAGCTTTTTGGCCCCGGTATCGACGGGAGAGGAATCCCGAGAGGCCCCCTAGCAACTCGCATGGGGACTGGCCTCTCCTGAGGCCACCAGGGCCGGTCCCTGAGGTCCCCGTCGTAACTCGAGAACACCTGCCGCAACTCGAGAAAATCCAGGAAGTTCTCCCTTCCAGGCGAGATGAGGCCTATTTCCGATGAGGCATCTGGAGACTAATGACACCTAACCTCTGGAACTTCGAAAGGGTCTTTCACACCCTTGGTGCAACTCAAGAAGTTCACCACCATACCCGTCTCCACTCGAGAGGAAGCACGATGGTCCCGACCACATCCAAAGGAGCCCCGTTTCCCCCTCGTAGCTCGAGATGAGGGATCCTTTCCCTGCTTTCAACGGGAAAGAATTCCTTGCGTTCCCGTCGCATCTCAAGAGGAGGCACTCTCAACAGGAAAGGCGAGAGGAACTCCATGGTCGTACCACCATTCCAAGAGTCCCCCAGATGTCTCAGTCCATTCCAGAGGAAGCTCTTTGCCCTGCACTGGCTCATCTTTCACGCCGAGGATCGACTCACACCACGGTGGCACGTGGGACAGCCCTGTGGGAAAGCCTCGAGGGAAAGCCTCGAGGGAAAACCACAGATCCTTTGATCCACGCGACGGGAAGCGTGACATTGCTGCTACAGCCTGGAAGGAAAGCGCACGTGCATGCCCCCACTCGAGACGAGGCCTGACTCCACTGGGGAGACTCCAGAAGTACCCAAAGATCCATGTCAGCCCCTGAGAGGAATCCTCGGTTCCGGCCCTGACTCCACACAAGGTTTTTGGCCCCGGTATCGACGGGAGAGGAATCCCGAGAGGCCCCCTAGCAACTCGCATGGGGACTGGCCTCTCCGGAGGCCACCAGGGCGGGTCCCTGAGGTCCCCGTCGCAATTCGAGGACACCTGCCGCAACTCGAGAAAATCCAGGAAGTTCTCCCTTCCAGGCGAGATGAGGCCTATTTCCGATGAGGCCTCTGGAGACTAATGACACCAAACCTCTGGAACTTCGAAAGGGTCTTTCACACCCTTGTTGCAACTCAAGAAGTTCACCGCCATACCCGTCTCCACTCGAGAGGAAGCACGATGGTCCCGCCCACATCCAGAGGAGCCCCGTTTCCCCCTCGTAGCTCGAGATGAGGGATCCTTTCCCTGGTTTCAACGGGAAAGAATTCCCGGCGTTCCCGTCGCATCTCAAGAGGAGGCACTCTCAACAGGAAAGGCGAGAGGAACTCCATGGTCGTACCACCATTCCAAGAGTCCCCCAGATGTCTCAGTCCATTCCAGAGGAACCTCTTTGCCCTGCACTGGCTCATCTTTCACGCCGAGGATCGACTCACAACACGGTGGCACGTGGGACAGCCCTGTGGGAAAGCCTCGAGGGAAAGCCTCGAGGGAAAACCACAGATCCTTTGATCCACGCGACGGGAAGCGTGACATTGCTGCTACAGCCTGGAAGGAAAGCGCACGTGCATGCCCCCACTCGAGACGAGGCCTGACTCCCCTGGGGAGACTCCAGAAGTACCCAAAGATCCATGTCAGCCCCTGAGAGGAATCTTCGGTTCCGGCCTTGACTCCACAAAAGCTTTTTGGCCCCGGTATCGACGGGAGAGGAATCCCGAGAGGCCCCCTAGCAACTCGCATGGGGACTGGCCTCTCCTGAGGCCACCAGGGCGGGTCCCTGAGGTCCCCGTCGTAACTCGAGAACACCTGCCGCAACTCGAGAAAATCCAGGAAGTTCTCCCTTCCAGGCGAGATGAGGCCTATTTCCGATGAGGCCTCTGGAGACTAATGACACCTAACCTCTGGAACTTCGAAAGGGTCTTTCACACCCTTGCTGCAACTCAAGAAGTTCACCGCCATATCCGTCTCCACTCGAGAGGAAGCACGATGGTCCCGCCCACATCCAGAGGAGCCCCGTTTCCCCCTCGTAGCTCGAGATGAGGGATCCTTTCCCTGCTTTCAACGGGAAAGAATTCCCTGCGTTCCCGTCGCATCTCAAGAGGAGGCACTCTCAACAGGAAAGGCGAGAGGAACTCCATGGTCGTACCACCATTCCAAGAGTCCCCCAGATGTCTCAGTCCATTCCAGAGGAAGCTCTTTGCCCTGCACTGGCTCATCTTTCACGCCGAGGATCGACTCACACCACGGTGGCACGTGGGACAGCCCTGTGGGAAAGCCTCGAGGGAAAGCCTCGAGGGAAAACCACAGATCCTATGATCCAAGCGACGGGAAGCGTGACATTGCTGCTACAGCCTGGAAGGAAAGCGCACGTGCATGCCCCCACTCGAGACGAGGCCTGACTCCACTGGGGAGACTCCAGAAGTACCCAAAGATCCATGTCAGCCCCTGAGAGGAATCCTCGGTTCCGGCCCTGACTCCACACAAGGTTTTTGGCCCCGGTATCGACGGGAGAGGAATCCCGAGAGGCCCCCTAGCAACTCGCATGGGGACTGGCCTCTCCGGAGGCCACCAGGGCGGGTCCCTGAGGTCCCCGTCGTAACTTAAGAACACCTGCCGCAACTCGAGAAAATCCAGGAAGTTCTCCCTTCCAGGCGAGATGAGGCCTATTTCCGATGAGGCGTCTGGAGACTAATGACACCTAACCTCTGGAACTTCGAAAGGGTCTTTCACACCCTTGCTGCAACTCAAGAGGTTCTCCGCCATACCCGTCTCCACTCGAGAGGAAGCACGATGGTCCCGTCCACATCCAGAGGAGCCCCGTTTTCCCCTCGGTGCTCGAGATGAGGGATCCTTTCCCTGCTTTCAACAGGAAAGAATTCCCGGCGTTCCCGTCGCATCTCAAGAGGAGGCACTCTCAACAGGAAAGGTGAGAGGAACTCCATGGTCGTACCACCATTCCAAGAGTCCCCCAGATGTCTCAGTCCATTTCAGAGGAACCTCTTTGCCCTGCACTGGTTCATCTTTCACGCCGAGGATCGACTCACAACACGGTGGCACGTGGGACAGCCCTGTGGGAAAGCCTCGAGGGAAAGCCTCGAGGGAAAACCACAGATCCTTTGATCCACGCGACGGGAAGCATGACATTGCTGGAACAGCCTGGAAGGAAAGCGCACATGCATGCCCCCACTCGAGACGAGGCCTGACTCCCCTGGGGAGACTCCAGAAGTACCCAAAGATCCATGTCAGCCCCTGAGAAGAATCCTCGGTTCCGGCCCTGACTCCACACAAGCTTTTTGGCCCCGGTATCGACGGGAGAGGAATCCCGAGAGACCCCCTAGCAACTCGCATGGGGACTGGCCTCTCCTGAGGCCACCAGGGCGGGTCCCTGAGGTCCCCGTCGTAACTCGAGAACACCGGCCGCAACTCGAGAAAATCCAGGAAGTTCTCCCTTCCAGGCGAGATGAGGCCTATTTCCGATGAGGCATCTGGAGACTAATGACACCAAACCTCTGGAACTTCGAAAGGGTCTTTCACACCCTTGCTGCAACTCAAGAAGTTCACCGCCATACCCGTCTCCACTCGAGAGGAAGCACGATGCTCCCGCCCACATCCAGAGGAGCCCCGTTTCCCCCTCGTAGCTCGAGATGAGGGATCCTTTCCCTGGTTTCAACGGGAAAGAATTCCCGGCGTTCCCGTCGCATCTCAAGTAGAGGCACTCTCAACAGGAAAGGCGAGAGGAACTCCATGGTCGTACCACCATTCTAAGAGTCCCCCAGATGTCTCAGTCCATTCCAGAGGAACCTCTTTGCCCTGCACTGGCTCATCTTTCACGCCGAGGATCGACTCACACCACGGTGGCACGTGGGACAGCCCTGTGGGAAAGCCTCGAGGGAAAGCCTCGAGGAAAAACCACAGATCCTTTGATCCACGCGACGGGAAGCGTGACATTGCTGCTACAGCCTGGAAGGAAAGCGCACGTGTATGCCCCCACTCGAGACGAGGCCTGACTCCCCTGGGGAGACTCCAGAAGTACCCAAAGATCCATGTCAGCCCCTGAGAGGAATCCTCGGTTCCGGCCCTGACTCCACACAAGCTTTCTGGCCCCGGTATCGACGGGAGAGGAATCCCGAGAGGCCCCCTAGCAACTCGCATGGGGACTGGCCTCTCCTGAGGCCACCAGGGCCGGTCACTGAGGTCCCCGTCGTAACTCGAGAACACCTGCCGCAACTCGAGAAAATCCAGGAAGTTCTCCCTTCCAGGCGAGATGAGGCCTAATTCCGATGAGGCGTCTGGAGACTAATGACACCTAACCTCTGGAACTTCGAAAGGGTCTTTCACACCCTTGGTGCAACTCAAGAAGTTCACCACCATACCCGTCTCCACTCGAGAGGAAGCACGATGGTCCCGACCACATCCAAAGGAGCCCCGTTTCCCCCTCGTAGCTCGAGATGAGGGATCCTTTCCCTGCTTTCAACGGGAAAGAATTCCCTGCGTTCCCGTCGCATCTCAAGAGGAGGCACTCTCAACAGGAAAGGCGAGAGGAACTCCATGGTCGTACCACCATTCCAAGAGTCCCCCAGATGTCTCAGTCCATTCCAGAGGAAGCTCTTTGCCCTGCACTGGCACATCTTTCATGCCGAGGATCGACTCACACCATGGTGGCACGTGGGACAGCCCTGTGGGAAAGCCTCGAGGGAAAGCCTCGAGGGAAAACCACAGATCCTTTGATCCAAGCGACGGGAAGCGTGACATTGCTGCTACAGCCTGGAAGGAAAGCGCACGTGCATGCCCCCACTCGAGACGAGGCCTGACTCCACTGGGGAGACTCCAGAAGTACCCAAAGATCCATGTCAGCCCCTGAGAGGAATCCTCGGTTCCGGCCCTGACTCCACACAAGGTTTTTGGCCCCGTTATCGACGGGAGAGGAATCCCGAGAGGCCCCCTAGCAACTCGCATGGGGACTGGCCTCTCCGGAGGCCACCAGGGCGGGTCCCTGAGGTCCCCGTCGTAATTCGAGAACACCTGCCGCAACTCGAGAAAATCCAGGAAGTTCTCCCTTCCAGGCGAGATGAGGCCTATTTCCGATGAGGCCTCTGGAGACTAATGACACCAAACCTCTGGAACTTCGAAAGGGTCTTTCACACCCTTGTTGCAACTCAAGAAGTTCACCGCCATACCCGTCTCCACTCGAGAGGAAGCACGATGGTCCCGCCCCCATCCAGAGGAGCCCCGTTTCCCCCTCGTAGCTCGAGATGAGGGATCCTTTCCCTGGTTTCAACGGGAAAGAATTCCCGGCGTTCCCGTCGCATCTCAAGAGGAGGCACTCTCAACAGGAAAGGCGAGAGGAACTCCATGGTCGTACCACCATTCCAAGAGTCCCCCAGATGTCTCAGTCCATTCCAGAGGAACCTCTTTGCCCTGCACTGGCTCATCTTTCACGCCGAGGATCGACTCACAACACGGTGGCACGTGGGACAGCCCTGTGGGAAAGCCTCGAGGGAAAGCCTCGAGGGAAAACCACAGATCCTTTGATCCACGCGACGGGAAGCGTGACATTGCTGCTACAGCCTGGAAGGAAAGCGCACGTGCATGCCCCCACTCGAGACGAGGCCTGACTCCCCTGGGGAGACTCCAGAAGTACCCAAAGATCCATGTCAGCCCCTGAGAGGAATCCTCGGTTCCGGCCTTGACTCCACAAAAGCTTTTTGGCCCCGGTATCGACGGGAGAGGAATCCCGAGAGGCCCCCTAGCAACTCGCATGGGGACTGGCCTCTTCTGAGGCCACCAGGGCGGGTCCCTGAGGTCCCCGTCGTAACTCGAGAACACCTGCCGCAACTCGAGAAAATCCAGGAAGTTCTCCCTTCCAGGCGAGATGAGGCCTATTTCCGATGAGGCCTCTGGAGACTAATGACACCTAACCTCTGGAACTTCGAAAGTGTCTTTCACACCCTTGCTGCAACTCAAGAAGTTCACCGCCATACCCGTCTCCACTAGAGAGGAAGCACGATGGTCCCGCCCACATCCAGAGGAGCCCCGTTTCCCCCTCGTAGCTCGAGATGAGGGATCCTTTCCCTGCTTTCAACGGGAAAGAATTCCCGGCGTTCCCGTCGCATCTCAAGAGGAGGCACTCTCAACAGGAAAGGCGAGAGGAACTCCACGGTCGTACCACCATTCTAAGAGTCCCCCAGATGTCTCAGTCCATTCCAGAGGAACCTCTTTGCCCTGCACTGGCTCATCTTTCACGCCGAGGATCGACTCACACCACGGTGGCACGTGGGACAGCCCTGTGGGAAAGCCTCGAGGGAAAACCACAGATCCTTTGATCCACGCGACGGGAAGCGTGACATTGCTGCTACAGCCTGGAAGGAAAGTGCACGTGCATGCCCCCACTCGAGACGAGGCCTGACTCCCCTGGGGAGACTCCAGAAGTACCCAAAGATCCATGTCAGCCCCTGAGAGGAATCCTCGGTTCCGGCCCTGACTCCACACAAGGTTTTTGGCCCCGGTATCGATGGGAGAGGAATCCCGAGAGGCCCCCTAGCAACTCGCATGGGGACTGGCCTCTCCTGAGGCCACCAGGGCGGGTCCCTGAGGTCCCCGTCGTAACTCGAGAACACCTGCCGCAACTCGAGAAAATCCAGGAAGTTCTCCCTTCCAGGCGAGATGAGGCCTATTTCCGATGAGGCGTCTGGAGACTAATGACACCTAACCTCTGGAACTTCGAAAGGGTCTTTCACACCCTTGCTGCAACTCAAGAAGTTCACCGCCATACCCGTCTCCACTCGAGAGGAAGCACGATGGTCCCGCCCACATCCAGAGGAGCCCCGTTTCCCCCTCGTAGCTCGAGATGAGGGATCCTTTCCCTGCTTTCAATGGGAAAGAATTCCCGGCGTTCCCGTCGCATCTCAAGAGGAGGCACTCTCAACAGGAAAGGCGAGAGGAACTCCATGGTCGTACCACCATTCCAAGAGTCCCCCAGATGTCTCAGTCCATTCCAGAGGAAACTCTTTGCCCTGCACTGGCTCATCTTTCACGCCGAGGATCGACTCACACCACGGTGGCACGTGGGACAGCCCTGTGGGAAAGCCTCGAGGGAAAGCCTCGAGGGAAAACCACAGATCCTTGGATCCACGTGACGGGAAGCGTGACATTGCTGCTACAGCCTGGAAGGAAAGCGCACGTGCATGCACCCACTCGAGACGAGGCCTGACTCCCCTGGGGAGACTCCAGAAGTACCCAAAGATCCATGTCAGCCCCTGAGAGGAATCCTCGGTTCCGGCCCTGACTCCACTCAAGGTTTTTGGCCCCGGTATCGACGGGAGAGGAATCCCGAGAGGCCCCCTAGCAACTCGCATGGGGACTGGCCTCTCCTGAGGCCACCAGGGCGGGTCCCTGAGTTCCCCGTCGTAACTTAAGAACACCTGCCGCAGCTCGAGAAAATCCAGGAAGTTCTCCCTTCCAGGCGAGATGAGGCCTATTTCCGATGAGGCGTCTGGAGACTAATGACACCTAACCTCTGGAACTTTGAAAGGGTCTTTCACACCCTTGCTGCAACTCAAGCAGTTCTCAGCCATACCCGTCTCCACTCGAGAGGAAGCACGATGGTCCCGCCCACATCCAGAGGAGCCCCGTTTTCCCCTCGGTGCTCGAGATGAGGGATCCTTTCCCTGCTTTCAACGGGAAAGAATTCCCGGCGTTCCCGTCGCATCTCAAGAGGAGGCACTCTCAACAGGAAAGGCGAGAGGATCTCCATGGTCGTACCACCATTCCAAGAGTCCCCCAGATGTCTCAGTCCATTCCACAGGAACCTCTTTGCCCTGCACTGGCTCATCTTTCACGCCGAGGATCGACTCACACCACGGTGGCACGTGGGACAGCCCTGTGGGAAAGCCTCGAGGGAAAGCCTCGAGGGAAAACCACAGATCCTTTGATCCACGCGACGGGAAGCGTGACATTGCTGCTACAGCCTGGAAGGAAAGCGCACGTGCATGCCCCCACTCGAGACGAGGTCTGACTCCACTGGAGAGACTCCAGAAGTACCCAAAGATCCATGTCAGCCCCTGAGAGGAATCCTCGGTTCCGGCCCTGACTCCACACAAGGTTTTTGGCCCCGGTATCGACGGGAGAGGAATCCCGAGAGGCCCCCTAGCAACTCGCATGGGGACTGGCCTCTCCGGAGGCCACCAGGGCGGGTCCCTGAGGTCCCCGTCGTAACTCGAGAACACCTGCCTCAACTCGAGAAAATCCAGGAAGTTCTCCCTTCCAGGCGAGATGAGGCCTATTTCCGATGAGGCGTCTGGAGACTAATGACACCTAACCTCTGGAACTTCGAAAGGGTCTTTCACACCCTTGCTGCAACTCAAGAAGTTCACCGCCATACCCGTCTCCACTCGAGAGGAAGCACGATGGTCCCGCCCACATCCAGAGGAGCCCCGTTTCCCCCTCGTAGCTCGAGATGAGGGATCCTTTCCCTGCTTTCAACGGGAAAGAATTCCCGGCGTTCCCGTCGCATCTCAAGAGGAGGCACTCTCAACAGGAAAGGCGAGAGGAACTCCATGGTCGTACCACCATTCCAAGAGTCCCCCAGATGTCTCAGTCCATTTCAGAGGAACCTCTTTGCCCTGCACTGGCTCATCTTTCACGCCGAGGATCGACTCACAACACGGTGGCACGTGGGACAGCCCTGTGGGAAAGCCTCGAGGGAAAGCCTCGAGGAAAAACCACAGATCCTTTGATCCACATGACGGGAAGCATGACATTGCTGGAACAGCCTGGAAGGAAAGCGCACATGCATGCCCCCACTCGAGACGAGGCCTGACTCCCCTGGGGAGAGTCCAGAAGTACCCAAAGATCCATGTCAGCCCCTGAGAAGAATCCTCGGTTACGGCCCTGACTCCACACAATCTTTTTGGCCCCGGTATCGACGGGAGAGGAATCCCGAGAGACCCCCTAGCAACTCGCATGGGGACTGGCCTCTCCTGAGGCCACCAGGGCGGGTCCCTGAGGTCCACGTCGTAACTCGAGAACACCTGCCGCAACTCGAGAAAATCCAGGAAGTTCTCCCTTCCAGGCGAGATGAGGCCTATTTCCGATGAGGCCTCTGGAGACTAATGACACCAAACCTCTGGAACTTCGAAAGGGTCTTTCACACCCTTGCTGCAACTCAAGAAGTTCACCGCCATACCCGTCTCCACTCGAGAGGAAGCACGATGCTCCCGCCCACATCCAGAGGAGCCCCGTTTCCCCCTCGTAGCTCGAGATGAGGGATCCTTTCCCTGGTTTCAACGGGAAAGAATTCCCGGCGTTCCCGTCGCATCTCAAGAAGAGGCACTCTCAACAGGAAAGGCGAGAGGAACTCCATGGTCGTACCACCATTCCAAGAGTCCCCCAGATGTCTCAGTCCATTCCAGAGGAACCTCTTTGACCTGCACTGGCTCATCTTTCACGCCGAGGATCGACTCACAACACGGTGGCACGTGGGACAGCCCTGTGGGAAAGCCTCGAGGAAAAACCACAGATCCTTTGATCCACGCGACGGGAAGCGTGACATTGCTGCTACAGCCTGGAAGGAAAGCGCACGTGCATGCCCCCAATCGAGACGAGGCCTGACTCCCCTGGGGAGACTCCAGAAGTACCCAAAGATCCATGTCAGCCCCTGAGAGGAATCCTCGGTTCCGGCCCTGACTCCACACAAGCTTTTTGGCCCCGGTATCGACGGGAGAGGAATCCCGAGAGGCCCCCTAGCAACTCGCATGGGGACTGGCCTCTCCTGAGGCCACCAGGGCCGGTCCCTGAGGTCCCCGTCGTAACTCGAGAACACCTGCCGCAACTCGAGAAAATCCAGGAAGTTCTCCCTTCCAGGCGAGATGAGGCCTATTTCCGATGAGGCATCTGGAGACTAATGACACCTAACCTCTGGAACTTCGAAAGGGTCTTTCACACCCTTGGTGCAACTCAAGAAGTTCACCACCATACCCGTCTCCACTCGAGAGGAAGCACGATGGTCCCGACCACATCCAAAGGAGCCCCGTTTCCCCCTCGTAGCTCGAGATGAGGGATCCTTTCCCTGCTTTCAACGGGAAAGAATTCCTTGCGTTCCCGTCGCATCTCAAGAGGAGGCACTCTCAACAGGAAAGGCGAGAGGAACTCCATGGTCGTACCACCATTCCAAGAGTCCCCCAGATGTCTCAGTCCATTCCAGAGGAAGCTCTTTGCCCTGCACTGGCTCATCTTTCACGCCGAGGATCGACTCACACCACGGTGGCACGTGGGACAGCCCTGTGGGAAAGCCTCGAGGGAAAGCCTCGAGGGAAAACCACAGATCCTTTGATCCACGCGACGGGAAGCGTGACATTGCTGCTACAGCCTGGAAGGAAAGCGCACGTGCATGCCCCCACTCGAGACGAGGCCTGACTCCACTGGGGAGACTCCAGAAGTACCCAAAGATCCATGTCAGCCCCTGAGAGGAATCCTCGGTTCCGGCCCTGACTCCACACAAGGTTTTTGGCCCCGGTATCGACGGGAGAGGAATCCCGAGAGGCCCCCTAGCAACTCGCATGGGGACTGGCCTCTCCGGAGGCCACCAGGGCGGGTCCCTGAGGTCCCCGTCGCAATTCGAGGACACCTGCCGCAACTCGAGAAAATCCAGGAAGTTCTCCCTTCCAGGCGAGATGAGGCCTATTTCCGATGAGGCCTCTGGAGACTAATGACACCAAACCTCTGGAACTTCGAAAGGGTCTTTCACACCCTTGTTGCAACTCAAGAAGTTCACCGCCATACCCGTCTCCACTCGAGAGGAAGCACGATGGTCCCGCCCACATCCAGAGGAGCCCCGTTTCCCCCTCGTAGCTCGAGATGAGGGATCCTTTCCCTGGTTTCAACGGGAAAGAATTCCCGGCGTTCCCGTCGCATCTCAAGAGGAGGCACTCTCAACAGGAAAGGCGAGAGGAACTCCATGGTCGTACCACCATTCCAAGAGTCCCCCAGATGTCTCAGTCCATTCCAGAGGAACCTCTTTGCCCTGCACTGGCTCATCTTTCACGCCGAGGATCGACTCACAACACGGTGGCACGTGGGACAGCCCTGTGGGAAAGCCTCGAGGGAAAGCCTCGAGGGAAAACCACAGATCCTTTGATCCACGCGACGGGAAGCGTGACATTGCTGCTACAGCCTGGAAGGAAAGCGCACGTGCATGCCCCCACTCGAGACGAGGCCTGACTCCCCTGGGGAGACTCCAGAAGTACCCAAAGATCCATGTCAGCCCCTGAGAGGAATCTTCGGTTCCGGCCTTGACTCCACAAAAGCTTTTTGGCCCCGGTATCGACGGGAGAGGAATCCCGAGAGGCCCCCTAGCAACTCGCATGGGGACTGGCCTCTCCTGAGGCCACCAGGGCGGGTCCCTGAGGTCCCTGTCGTAACTCGAGAACACCTGCCGCAACTCGAGAAAATCCAGGAAGTTCTCCCTTCCAGGCGAGATGAGGCCTATTTCCGATGAGGCCTCTGGAGACTAATGACACCTAACCTCTGGAACTTCGAAAGGGTCTTTCACACCCTTGCTGCAACTCAAGAAGTTCACCGCCATATCCGTCTCCACTCGAGAGGAAGCACGATGGTCCCGCCCACATCCAGAGGAGCCCCGTTTCCCCCTCGTAGCTCGAGATGAGGGATCCTTTCCCTGCTTTCAACGGGAAAGAATTCCCTGCGTTCCCGTCGCATCTCAAGAGGAGGCACTCTCAACAGGAAAGGCGAGAGGAACTCCATGGTCGTACCACCATTCCAAGAGTCCCCCAGATGTCTCAGTCCATTCCAGAGGAAGCTCTTTGCCCTGCACTGGCTCATCTTTCACGCCGAGGATCGACTCACACCACGGTGGCACGTGGGACAGCCCTGTGGGAAAGCCTCGAGGGAAAGCCTCGAGGGAAAACCACAGATCCTATGATCCAAGCGACGGGAAGCGTGACATTGCTGCTACAGCCTGGAAGGAAAGCGCACGTGCATGCCCCCACTCGAGACGAGGCCTGACTCCACTGGGGAGACTCCAGAAGTACCCAAAGATCCATGTCAGCCCCTGAGAGGAATCCTCGGTTCCGGCCCTGACTCCACACAAGGTTTTTGGCCCCGGTATCGACGGGAGAGGAATCCCGAGAGGCCCCCTAGCAACTCGCATGGGGACTGGCCTCTCCGGAGGCCACCAGGGCGGGTCCCTGAGGTCCCCGTCGTAACTTAAGAACACCTGCCGCAACTCGAGAAAATCCAGGAAGTTCTCCCTTCCAGGCGAGATGAGGCCTATTTCCGATGAGGCGTCTGGAGACTAATGACACCTAACCTCTGGAACTTCGAAAGGGTCTTTCACACCCTTGCTGCAACTCAAGAGGTTCTCCGCCATACCCGTCTCCACTCGAGAGGAAGCACGATGGTCCCGTCCACATCCAGAGGAGCCCCGTTTTCCCCTCGGTGCTCGAGATGAGGGATCCTTTCCCTGCTTTCAACAGGAAAGAATTCCCGGCGTTCCCGTCGCATCTCAAGAGGAGGCACTCTCAACAGGAAAGGTGAGAGGAACTCCATGGTCGTACCACCATTCCAAGAGTCCCCCAGATGTCTCAGTCCATTTCAGAGGAACCTCTTTGCCCTGCACTGGTTCATCTTTCACGCCGAGGATCGACTCACAACACGGTGGCACGTGGGACAGCCCTGTGGGAAAGCCTCGAGGGAAAGCCTCGAGGGAAAACCACAGATCCTTTGATCCACGCGACGGGAAGCATGACATTGCTGGAACAGCCTGGAAGGAAAGCGCACATGCATGCCCCCACTCGAGACGAGGCCTGACTCCCCTGGGGAGACTCCAGAAGTACCCAAAGATCCATGTCAGCCCCTGAGAAGAATCCTCGGTTCCGGCCCTGACTCCACACAAGCTTTTTGGCCCCGGTATCGACGGGAGAGGAATCCCGAGAGACCCCCTAGCAACTCGCATGGGGACTGGCCTCTCCTGAGGCCACCAGGGCGGGTCCCTGAGGTCCCCGTCGTAACTCGAGAACACCGGCCGCAACTCGAGAAAATCCAGGAAGTTCTCCCTTCCAGGCGAGATGAGGCCTATTTCCGATGAGGCATCTGGAGACTAATGACACCAAACCTCTGGAACTTCGAAAGGGTCTTTCACACCCTTGCTGCAACTCAAGAAGTTCACCGCCATACCCGTCTCCACTCGAGAGGAAGCACGATGCTCCCGCCCACATCCAGAGGAGCCCCGTTTCCCCCTCGTAGCTCGAGATGAGGGATCCTTTCCCTGGTTTCAACGGGAAAGAATTCCCGGCGTTCCCGTCGCATCTCAAGTAGAGGCACTCTCAACAGGAAAGGCGAGAGGAACTCCATGGTCGTACCACCATTCTAAGAGTCCCCCAGATGTCTCAGTCCATTCCAGAGGAACCTCTTTGCCCTGCACTGGCTCATCTTTCACGCCGAGGATCGACTCACACCACGGTGGCACGTGGGACAGCCCTGTGGGAAAGCCTCGAGGGAAAGCCTCGAGGAAAAACCACAGATCCTTTGATCCACGCGACGGGAAGCGTGACATTGCTGCTACAGCCTGGAAGGAAAGCGCACGTGTATGCCCCCACTCGAGACGAGGCCTGACTCCCCTGGGGAGACTCCAGAAGTACCCAAAGATCCATGTCAGCCCCTGAGAGGAATCCTCGGTTCCGGCCCTGACTCCACACAAGCTTTCTGGCCCCGGTATCGACGGGAGAGGAATCCCGAGAGGCCCCCTAGCAACTCGCATGGGGACTGGCCTCTCCTGAGGCCACCAGGGCCGGTCACTGAGGTCCCCGTCGTAACTCGAGAACACCTGCCGCAACTCGAGAAAATCCAGGAAGTTCTCCCTTCCAGGCGAGATGAGGCCTAATTCCGATGAGGCGTCTGGAGACTAATGACACCTAACCTCTGGAACTTCGAAAGGGTCTTTCACACCCTTGGTGCAACTCAAGAAGTTCACCACCATACCCGTCTCCACTCGAGAGGAAGCACGATGGTCCCGACCACATCCAAAGGAGCCCCGTTTCCCCCTCGTAGCTCGAGATGAGGGATCCTTTCCCTGCTTTCAACGGGAAAGAATTCCCTGCGTTCCCGTCGCATCTCAAGAGGAGGCACTCTCAACAGGAAAGGCGAGAGGAACTCCATGGTCGTACCACCATTCCAAGAGTCCCCCAGATGTCTCAGTCCATTCCAGAGGAAGCTCTTTGCCCTGCACTGGCACATCTTTCATGCCGAGGATCGACTCACACCATGGTGGCACGTGGGACAGCCCTGTGGGAAAGCCTCGAGGGAAAGCCTCGAGGGAAAACCACAGATCCTTTGATCCAAGCGACGGGAAGCGTGACATTGCTGCTACAGCCTGGAAGGAAAGCGCACGTGCATGCCCCCACTCGAGACGAGGCCTGACTCCACTGGGGAGACTCCAGAAGTACCCAAAGATCCATGTCAGCCCCTGAGAGGAATCCTCGGTTCCGGCCCTGACTCCACACAAGGTTTTTGGCCCCGTTATCGACGGGAGAGGAATCCCGAGAGGCCCCCTAGCAACTCGCATGGGGACTGGCCTCTCCGGAGGCCACCAGGGCGGGTCCCTGAGGTCCCCGTCGTAATTCGAGAACACCTGCCGCAACTCGAGAAAATCCAGGAAGTTCTCCCTTCCAGGCGAGATGAGGCCTATTTCCGATGAGGCCTCTGGAGACTAATGACACCAAACCTCTGGAACTTCGAAAGGGTCTTTCACACCCTTGTTGCAACTCAAGAAGTTCACCGCCATACCCGTCTCCACTCGAGAGGAAGCACGATGGTCCCGCCCCCATCCAGAGGAGCCCCGTTTCCCCCTCGTAGCTCGAGATGAGGGATCCTTTCCCTGGTTTCAACGGGAAAGAATTCCCGGCGTTCCCGTCGCATCTCAAGAGGAGGCACTCTCAACAGGAAAGGCGAGAGGAACTCCATGGTCGTACCACCATTCCAAGAGTCCCCCAGATGTCTCAGTCCATTCCAGAGGAACCTCTTTGCCCTGCACTGGCTCATCTTTCACGCCGAGGATCGACTCACAACACGGTGGCACGTGGGACAGCCCTGTGGGAAAGCCTCGAGGGAAAGCCTCGAGGGAAAACCACAGATCCTTTGATCCACGCGACGGGAAGCGTGACATTGCTGCTACAGCCTGGAAGGAAAGCGCACGTGCATGCCCCCACTCGAGACGAGGCCTGACTCCCCTGGGGAGACTCCAGAAGTACCCAAAGATCCATGTCAGCCCCTGAGAGGAATCCTCGGTTCCGGCCTTGACTCCACAAAAGCTTTTTGGCCCCGGTATCGACGGGAGAGGAATCCCGAGAGGCCCCCTAGCAACTCGCATGGGGACTGGCCTCTTCTGAGGCCACCAGGGCGGGTCCCTGAGGTCCCCGTCGTAACTCGAGAACACCTGCCGCAACTCGAGAAAATCCAGGAAGTTCTCCCTTCCAGGCGAGATGAGGCCTATTTCCGATGAGGCCTCTGGAGACTAATGACACCTAACCTCTGGAACTTCGAAAGGGTCTTTCACACCCTTGCTGCAACTCAAGAAGTTCACCGCCATATCCGTCTCCACTCGAGAGGAAGCACGATGGTCCCGCCCACATCCAGAGGAGCCCCGTTTCCCCCTCGTAGCTCGAGATGAGGGATCCTTTCCCTGCTTTCAACGGGAAAGAATTCCCTGCGTTCCCGTCGCATCTCAAGAGGAGGCACTCTCAACAGGAAAGGCGAGAGGAACTCCATGGTCGTACCACCATTCCAAGAGTCCCCCAGATGTCTCAGTCCATTCCAGAGGAAGCTCTTTGCCCTGCACTGGCTCATCTTTCACGCCGAGGATCGACTCACACCACGGTGGCACGTGGGACAGCCCTGTGGGAAAGCCTCGAGGGAAAGCCTCGAGGGAAAACCACAGATCCTATGATCCAAGCGACGGGAAGCGTGACATTGCTGCTACAGCCTGGAAGGAAAGCGCACGTGCATGCCCCCACTCGAGACGAGGCCTGACTCCACTGGGGAGACTCCAGAAGTACCCAAAGATCCATGTCAGCCCCTGAGAGGAATCCTCGGTTCCGGCCCTGACTCCACACAAAGTTTTTGGCCCCGGTATCGACGGGAGAGGAATCCCGAGAGGCCCCCTAGCAACTCGCATGGGGACTGGCCTCTCCGGAGGCCACCAGGGCGGGTCCCTGAGGTCCCCGTCGTAACTTAAGAACACCTGCCGCAACTCGAGAAAATCCAGGAAGTTCTCCCTTCCAGGCGAGATGAGGCCTATTTCCGATGAGGCGTCTGGAGACTAATGACACCTAACCTCTGGAACTTTGAAAGGGTCTTTCACACCCTTGCTGCAACTCAAGAGGTTCTCCGCCATACCCGTCTCCACTCGAGAGGAAGCACGATGGTCCCGTCCACATCCAGAGGAGCCCCGTTTTCCCCTCGGTGCTCGAGATGAGGGATCCTTTCCCTGCTTTCAACGGGAAAGAATTCCCGGCGTTCCCGTCGCATCTCAAGAGGAGGCACTCTCAACAGGAAAGGCGAGAGGAACTCCATGGTCGTACCACCATTCCAAGAGTCCCCCAGATGTTTCAGTCCATTTCAGAGGAACCTCTTTGCCCTGCACTGGTTCATCTTTCACGCCGAGGATCGACTCACACCACGGTGGCACATGGGACAACCCTGTGGGAAAGCCTCGAGGGAAAGCCTCGAGGGAAAACCACAGATCCTTTGATCCACGCGACGGGAAGCATGACATTGCTGGAACAGCCTGGAAGGAAAGCGCACATGCATGCCCCCACTCGAGACGAGGCCTGACTCCCCTGGGGAGACTCCAGAAGTACCCAAAGATCCATGTCAGCCCCTGAGAAGAATCCTCGGTTCCGGCCCTGACTCCACACAAGCTTTTTGGCCCCGGTATCGACGGGAGAGGAATCCCGAGAGACCCCCTTGCAACTCTCATGGGGACTGGCCTCTCCTGAGGCCACCAGGGCGGGTCCCTGAGGTCCCCGTCGTAACTCGAGAACACCTGCCGCAACTCGAGAAAATCCAGGAAGTTCTCCCTTCCAGGCGAGATGAGGCCTATTTCCGATGAGGCCTCTGGAGACTAATGACACCAAACCTCTGGAACTTCGAAAGGGTCTTTCACACCCTTGCTGCAACTCAAGAAGTTCACCGCCATACCCGTCTCCACTCGAGAGGAAGCACGATGCTCCCGCCCACATCCAGAGGAGCCCCGTTTCCCCCTCGTAGCTCGAGATGAGGGATCCTTTCCCTGGTTTCAACGGGAAAGAATTCCCGGCGTTCCCGTCGCATCTCAAGAGGAGGCACTCTCAACAGGAAAGGCGAGAGGAACTCCATGGTCGTACCACCATTCCAAGAGTCCCCCAGATGTCTCAGTCCATTCCAGAGGAACCTCTTTGCCCTGCACTGGCTCATCTTTCACGCCGAGGATCGACTCACAACACGGTGGCACGTGGGACAGCCCTGTGGGAAAGCCTCGAGGGAAAGCCTCGAGGGAAAACCACAGATCCTTTGATCCACGCGACGGGAAGCGTGACATTGCTGCTACAGCCTGGAAGGAAAGCGCACGTGCATGCCCCCACTCGAGACGAGGCCTGACTCCCCTGGGGAGACTCCAGAAGTACCCAAAGATCCATGTCAGCCCCTGAGAGGAATCCTCGGTTCCGGCCTTGACTCCACAAAAGCTTTTTGGCCCCGGTATCGACGGGAGAGGAATCCCGAGAGGCCCCCTAGCAACTCGCATGGGGACTGGCCTCTCCTGAGGCCACCAGGGCGGGTCCCTGAGGTCCCCGTCGTAACTCGAGAACACCTGCCGCAACTCGAGAAAATCCAGGAAGTTCTCCCTTCCAGGCGAGATGAGGCCTATTTCCGATGAGGCCTCTGGAGACTAATGACACCTAACCTCTGGAACTTCGAAAGGGTCTTTCACACCCTTGCTGCAACTCAAGAAGTTCACCGCCATATCCGTCTCCACTCGAGAGGAAGCACGATGGTCCCGCCCACATCCAGAGGAGCCCCGTTTCCCCCTCGTAGCTCGAGATGAGGGATCCTTTCCCTGCTTTCAACGGCAAAAAATTCCCAGCGTTCCCGTCGCATCTCAAGAGGAGGCACTCTCAACAGGAAAGGCGAGAGGAACTCCATGGTCGTACCACCATTCCAAGAGTCCCCCAGATGTCTCAGTCCATTCCAGAGGAACCTCTTTGCCCTGCACTGGCTCATCTTTCACGCCGAGGATCGACTCACACCACGGTGGCACGTGGGACAGCCCTGTGGGAAAGCCTCGAGGGAAAACCACACATCATTTGATCCACGCGACGGGAAGCGTGACATTGCTGCTACAGCCTGGAAGGAAAGTGCACGTGCATGCCCCCACTCGAGACGAGGCCTGACTCCCCTGGGGAGACTCCAGAAGTACCCAAAGATCCATGTCAGCCCCTGAGAGGAATCCTCGGTTCCGGCCCTGACTCCACACAAGGTTTTTGGCCCCGGTATCGACGGGAGAGGAATCCCGAGAGGCCCCCTAGCAACTCGCATAGGGACTGGCCTCTCCTGAGGCCACCAGGGCGGGTCCCTGAGATCCCCGGCGTAACTCGAGAACACCTGCCGCAACTCGAGAAAATCCAGGAAGTTCTCCCTTCCAGGCGAGATGAGGCCTATTTCCGATGAGGCGTCAGGAGACTAATGACACCTAACCTCTGGAACTTCGAAAGGGTCTTTCACAGCCTTGCTGCAACTGAAGAAGTTCACCACCATTCCCGTCTCCACTAGAGAGGAAGCACGATGGTCCCGCCCACATCCAGAGGAGCCCCGTTTCCCCCTCTTAGCTCGAGATGAGGGATCCTTTCCCTGCTTTCAACGGGAAAGAATTCCCGGCGTTCCCGTCGCATCTCAAGAGGAGGCACTCTCAACAGGAAAGGCGAGAGGAACTCCATGGTCGTACCACCATTCCAGGAGTCCCCCAGATGTCTCAGTCCATTCCAGAGGAACCTCTTTGCCCTTCACTGGCTCATCTTTCACGCCGAGGATCGACTCACACCACGGTGGCACGTGGGACAGCCCTGTGGGAAAGCCTCGAGGGAAAGCCTCGAGGGAAAACCTCAGATCCTTTGATCCACGCGACGGGAAGCGTGACATTGCTGCTACAGCCTGGAAGGAAAGCGCACGTGCATGCCCCCACTCGAGACGAGGCCTGACTCCACTGGGGAGACTCCAGAAGTACCCAAAGATCCATGTCAGCCCCTGAGAGGAATCCTCGGTTCCGGCCCTGACTCCACACAAGGTTTTTGGCCCCGGTATCGACGGGAGAGGAATCCCGAGAGGCCCCCTAGCAACTCGCATGGGGACTGGCCTCTCCGGAGGCCACCAGGGCGGGTCCCTGAGGTCCCCGTCGTAATTCGAGAACACCTGCCGCAACTCGAGAAAATCCAGGAAGTTCTCCCTTCCAGGCGAGATGAGGCCTATTTCCGATGAGGCCTCTGGAGACTAATGACACCAAACCTCTGGAACTTCGAAAGGGTCTTTCACACCCTTACTGCAACTCAAGAAGTTCACCGCCATACCCGTCTCCACTCGAGAGGAAGCACGATGGTCCCGCCCACATCCAGAGGAGCCCCGTTTCCCCCTCGTAGCTCGAGATGAGGGATCCTTTCCCTGGTTTCAACGGGAAAGAATTCCCGGCGTTCCCGTCGCATCTCAAGAGGAGGCACTCTCAACAGGAAAGGCGAGAGGAACTCCATGGTCGTACCACCATTCCAAGAGTCCCCCAGATGTCTCAGTCCATTCCAGAGGAACCTCTTTGCCCTGCACTGGCTCATCTTTCACGCCGAGGATCGACTCACAACACGGTGGCACGTGGGACAGCCCTGTGGGAAAGCCTCGAGGGAAAGCCTCGAGGGAAAACCACAGATCCTTTGATCCACGCGACGGGAAGCGTGACATTGCTGCTACAGCCTGGAAGGAAAGCGCACGTGCATGCCCCCACTCGAGACGAGGCCTGACTCCACTGGGGAGACTCCAGAAGTACCCAAAGATCCATGTCAGCCCCTGAGAGGAATCCTCGGTTCCGGCCCTGACTCCACACAAGGTTTTTGGCCCCGGTATCGACGGGAGAGGAATCCCGAGAGGCCCCCTAGCAACTCGCATGGGGACTGGCCTCTCCTGAGGCCACCAGGGCGGGTCCCTGAGGTCCCCGTCGTAACTCGAGAACACCTGCCGCAACTCGAGAAAATCCAGGAAGTTCTCCCTTCCAGGCGAGATGAGGCCTATTTCCGATGAGGCCTCTGGAGACTAATGACACCAAACCTCTGGAACTTCGAAAGGGTCTTTCACACCCTTGCTGCAACTCAAGAAGTTCACCGCCATACCCGTCTCCACTCGAGAGGAAGCACGATGGTCCCGCCCACATCCAGAGGAGCCCCGTTTCCCCCTCGTAGCTCGAGACGAGGGATCCTTTCCCTGCTTTCAACGGGTAAGAATTCCCGTCGTTCCCGTCGCATCTCAAGAGGAGGCACTCTCAACAGGAAAGGCGAGAGGAACTCCATGGTCGTACCACCATTCCAAGAGTCCCCCAGATGTCTCAGTCCATTCCAGAGGAACCTCTTTGCCCTGCACTGGCTCATCTTTCACGCCGAGGATCGACTCAAAACACGGTGGCACGTGGGACAGCCCTGTGGGAAAGCCTCGAGGGAAAGCCTCGAGGGAAAACCACAGATCCTTTGATCCACGCCACGGGAAGCGTGACATTGCTGCTACAGCCTGGAAGGAAAGCGCACGTGCATGCCCCCACTTGAGACGAGGCCTGACTCCCCTGGGGAGACTCCAGAAGTACCCAAAGATCCATGTCAGCCCCTGAGAGGAATCCTCGGTTCCGGCCCTGACTCCACACAAGGTTTTTGGCCCCGGTATCGACGGGAGAGGAATCCCGAGAGGCCCCCTAGCAACTCGCATGGGGACTGGCCTCTCCTGAGGCCACCAGGGCGGGTCCCTGAGGTCCCCGTCGTAACTCGAGAACACCTGCCGCAACTCGAGAAAATCCAGGAAGTTCTCCCTTCCAGGCGAGATGAGGCCTATTTCCGATAAGGCCTCTGGAGACTAATGACACCAAACCTCTGGAACTTCGAAAGGGTCTTTCACACCCTTGCTGCAACTCAAGAAGTTCACCGCCATACCCGTCTCCACTCGAGAGGAAGCACGATGGTCCCGCCCACATCCAGAGGAGCCCCGTTTCCCCCTCGTAGCTCGAGACGAGGGATCCTTTCCCTGCTTTCAACGGGTAAGAATTCCCGTCGTTCCCGTCGCATCTCAAGAGGAGGCACTCTCAACAGGAAAGGCGAGAGGAACTCCATGGTCGTACCACCATTCCAAGAGTCCCCCAGATGTCTCAGTCCATTCCAGAGGAACCTCTTTGCCCTGCACTGGCTCATCTTTCACGCCGAGGATCGACTCACAACACGGTGGCACGTGGGACAGCCCTGTGGGAAAGCCTCGAGGGAAAGCCTCGAGGGAAAACCACAGATCCTTTGATCCACGCGACGGGAAGCGTGACATTGCTGCTACAGCCTGGAAGGAAAGCGCACGTGCATGCCCCCACTTGAGACGAGGCCTGACTCCCCTGGGGAGACTCCAGAAGTACCCAAAGATCCATGTCAGCCCCTGAGAGGAATCCTCGGTTCCGGCCCTGACTCCACACAAGCTTTTTGGCCCCGGTATCGACGGGAGAGGAATCCCGAGAGGCCCCCTAGCAACTCGCATGGGGACTGACCTCTCCTGAGGCCACCAGGGCGGGTCCCTGAGGTCCCCGTCGTAACTCGAGAACACCTGCCGCATCTCGAGAAAATCCAGGAAGTTCTCCCTTCCAGGCGAGATGAGGCCTATTTCCGATGAGGCGTCTGGAGACTAATGACACCTAACCTCTGGAACTTCGAAAGGGTCTTTCACACCCTTGCTGCAACTCAAGAAGTTCACCGCCATACCCGTCTCCACTCGAGAGGAAGCACGATGGTCCCGCCCACATCCAGAGGAGCCCCGTTTCCCCCTCGTAGCTCGAGATGAGGGATCCTTTCCCTGCTTTCAACGGGAAAGAATTCCCGGCATTCCCGTCGCATCTCAAGAGGAGGCACTCTCAACAGGAAAGGCGAGAGGAACTCCATGGTCGTACCACCATTCCAAGAGTCCCCCAGATGTCTCAGTCCATTCCAGAGGAAGCTCTTTGCCCTGCACTGGCTCATCTTTCACGCCGAGGATCGACTCACACCACGGTGGCACGTGGGACAGCCCTGTGGGAAAGCCTCGAGGGAAAGCCTCGAGGGAAAACCTCAGATCCTTTGATCCACGCGACGGGAAGCGTGACATTGCTGCTACAGCCTGGAAGGAAAGCGCACGTGCATGCCCCCACTCGAGACGAGGCCTGACTCCACTGGGGAGACTCCAGAAGTACCCAAAGATCCATGTCAGCCCCTGAGAGGAATCCTCGGTTCCGGCCCTGACTCCACACAAGGTTTTTGGCCCCGGTATCGACGGGAGAGGAATCCCGAGAGGCCCCCTAGCAACTCGCATGGGGACTGGCCTCTCCTGAGGCCACCAGGGCGGGTCCCTGAGGTCCCCGTCGTAACTCGAGAACACCTGCCGCAACTCGAGAAAATCCAGGAAGTTCTCCCTTCCAGGCGAGATGAGGCCTATTTCCGATGAGGCCTCTGGAGACTAATGACACCAAACCTCTGGAACTTCGAAAGGGTCTTTCACACCCTTGCTGCAACTCAAGAAGTTCACCGCCATACCCGTCTCCACTCGAGAGGAAGCACGATCGTCCCGCCCACATCCAGAGGAGCCCCGTTTCCCCCTCGTAGCTCGAGACGAGGGATCCTTTCCCTGCTTTCAACGGGTAAGAATTCCCGTCGTTCCCGTCGCATCTCAAGAGGAGGCACTCTCAACAGGAAAGGCGAGAGGAACTCCATGGTCGTACCACCATTCCAAGAGTCCCCCAGATGTCTCAGTCCATTCCAGAGGAACCTCTTTGCCCTGCACTGGCTCATCTTTCACGCCGAGGATCGACTCAAAACACGGTGGCACGTGGGACAGCCCTGTGGGAAAGCCTCGAGCGAAAGCCTCGAGGGAAAACCACAGATCCTTTGATCCACGCCACGGGAAGCGTGACATTGCTGCTACAGCCTGGAAGGAAAGCGCACGTGCATGCCCCCACTTGAGACGAGGCCTGACTCCCCTGGGGAGACTCCAGAAGTACCCAAAGATCCATGTCAGCCCCTGAGAGGAATCCTCGGTTCCGGCCCTGACTCCACACAAGCTTTTTGGCCCCGGTATCGACGGGAGAGGAATCCCGAGAGGCCCCCTAGCAACTCGCATGGGGACTGACCTCTCCTGAGGCCACCAGGGCGGGTCCCTGAGGTCCCCGTCGTAACTCGAGAACACCTGCCGCATCTCGAGAAAATCCAGGAAGTTCTCCCTTCCAGGCGAGATGAGGCCTATTTCCGATGAGGCGTCTGGAGACTAATGACACCTAACCTCTGGAACTTCGAAAGGGTCTTTCACACCCTTGCTGCAACTCAAGAAGTTCACCGCCATACCCGTCTCCACTCGAGAGGAAGCACGATGGTCCCGCCCACATCCAGAGGAGCCCCGTTTCCCCCTCGTAGCTCGAGATGAGGGATCCTTTCCCTGCTTTCAACGGGAAAGAATTCCCGGCGTTCCCGTCGCATCTCAAGAGGAGGCACTCTCAACAGGAAAGGCGAGAGGAACTCCATGGTCGTACCACCATTCCAAGAGTCCCCCAGATGTCTCAGTCCATTCCAGAGGAAGCTCTTTGCCCTGCACTGGCTCATCTTTCACGCCGAGGATCGACTCACACCACGGTGGCACGTGGGACAGCCCTGTGGGAAAGCCTCGAGGGAAAGCCTCGAGGGAAAACCTCAGATCCTTTGATCCACGCGACGGGAAGCGTGACATTGCTGCTACAGCCTGGAAGGAAAGCGCACGTGCATGCCCCCACTCGAGACGAGGCCTGACTCCACTGGGGAGACTCCAGAAGTACCCAAAGATCCATGTCAGCCCCTGAGAGGAATCATCGGTTCGGCCCTGACTCCACACAAGGTTTTTGGCCCCGGTATCGACGGGAGAGGAATCCCGAGAGGCCCCCTAGCAACTCGCATGGGGACTGGCCTCTCCGGAGGCCACCAGGGCGGGTCCCTGAGGTCCCCGTCGTAACTCGAGAACACCTGCCGCAACTCGAGAAAATCCAGGAAGTTCTCCCTTCCAGGCGAGATGAGGCCTATTTCCGATGAGGCCTCTGGAGACTAATGACACCAAACCTCTGGAACTTCGAAAGGGTCTTTCACACCCTTGCTGCAACTCAAGAAGTTCACCGCCATACCCGTCTCCACTCGAGAGGAAGCACGATGGTCCCGCCCACATCCAGAGGAGCCCCGTTTTCCCCTCGTAGCTCGAGATGAGGGATCCTTTCCCTGGTTTCAACGGGAAAGAATTCCCGGCGTTCCCGTTGCATCTCAAGAGGAGGCACTCTTAACAGGAAAGGCGAGAGGAACTCCATGGTCGTACCACCATTCCAAGAGTCCCCCAGATGTCTCAGTCCATTCCAGAGGAACCTCTTTGCCCTGCACTGGCTCATCTTTCACGCCGAGGATCGACTCACACCACGGTGGCACGTGGGACAGCCCTGTGGGAAAGCCTCGAGGGAAAGCCTCGAGGGAAAACCACAGATCCTTTGATCCACGCGACGGGAAGCGTGACATTGCTGCTACAGCCTGGAAGGAAAGCGCACGTGCATGCCCCCACTCGAGACGAGGTCTGACTCCACTGGGGAGACTCCAGAAGTACCCAAAGATCCATGTCAGCCCCTGAGAGGAATCCTCGGTTCCGGCCCTGACTCCACACAAGGTTTTTGGCCCCGGTATCGACGGGAGAGGAATCCCGAGAGGCCCCCTAGCAACTCGCATGGGGACTGGCCTCTCCGGAGGCCACCAGGGCGGGTCCCTGAGGTCCCCGTCGTAACTCGAGAACACCTGCCGCAACTCGAGAAAATCCAGGAAGTTCTCCCTTCCAGGCGAGATGAGGCCTATTTCCGATGAGGCCTCTGGAGACTAATGACACCAAACCTCTTGAACTTCGAAAGGGTCTTTCACACCCTTGGTGCAACTGAAGAAGTTCACCGCCATACCCGTCTCCACTCGAGAGGAAGCACGATGGTCCCGCCCACATCCAGAGGAGCCCCGTTTCCCCCTCGTAGCTCGAGATGAGGGATCCTTTCCCTGGTTTCAACGGGAAAGAATTCCCGGCGTTCCCGTCGCATCTCAAGAGGAGGCACTCTCAACAGGAAAGGCGAGAGGAACTCCATGGTCGTACCACCATTCCAAGAGTCCCCCAGATGTCTCAGTCCATTCCAGAGGAACCTCTTTGCCCTGCACTGGCTCATCTTTCACGCCGAGGATCGACTCACAACACGGTGGCACGTGGGACAGCCCTGTGGGAAAGCCTCCAGGGAAAGCCTCGAGGGAAAACCACAGATCCTTTGATCCACGCGACGGGAAGCCTGACATTGCTGGAACAGCCTGGAAGGAAAGCGCACATGCATGCCCCCACTCGAGACGAGGCCTGACTCCCCTGGGGAGACTCCAGAAGTACCCAAAGATCCATGTCAGCCCCTGAGAAGAATCCTCGGTTCCGGCCTTGACACCACACAAGCTTTTTGGCCCTGGTATCGACGGGAGAGGAATCCCGAGAGACCCCCTAGCAACTCGCATGGGGACTGGCCTCTCCTGAGGCCACCAGGGCGGGTCCCTGAGGTCCCCGTCGTAACTCGAGAACACCTGCCGCAACTCGAGAAAATCCAGGAAGTTCTCCCTTCCAGGCGAGATGAGGCCTATTTCCGATGAGGCCTCTGGAGACTAATGACACCAAACCTCTGGAACTTCGAAAGGGTCTTTCACACCCTTGCTGCAACTCAAGAAGTTCACCGCCATACCCGTCTCCACTCGAGAGGAAGCACGATGGTCCCGCCCACATCCAGAGGAGCCCCGTTTCCCCCTCGTAGCTTGAGATGAGGGATCCTTTCCCTGGTTTCAACGGGAAAGAATTCCCGGCGTTCCCGTCGCATCTCAAGAGGAGGCACTCTCAACAGGAAAGGCGAGAGGAACTCCATGGTCGTACCACCATTCCAAGAGTCCCCCAGATGTCTCAGTCCATTCCAGAGGAACCTCTTTGCCCTGCACTGGCTCATCTTTCACGCCGAGGATCGACTCACAACACGGTGGCACGTGGGACAGCCCTGTGGGAAAGCCTCGAGGGAAAGCCTCGAGGGAAAACCACAGATCCTTTGATCCACGCGACGGGAAGCGTGACATTGCTGCTACAGCCTGGAAGGAAAGCGCACGTGCATGCCCCCACTCGAGACGAGGCCTGACTCCACTGGGGAGACTCCAGAAGTACCCAAAGATCCATGTCAGCCCCTGAGAGGAATCCTCGGTTCCGGCCCTGACTCCACACAAGGTTTTTGGCCCCGGTATCGACGGGAGAGGAATCCCGAGAGGCCCCCTAGCAACTCGCATGGGGACTGGCCTCTCCTGAGGCCACCAGGGCGGGTCCCTGAGGTCCCCGTCGTAACTCGAGAACACCTGCCGCAACTCGAGAAAATCCAGGAAGTTCTCCCTTCCAGGCGAGATGAGGCCTATTTCCGATGAGGCCTCTGGAGACTAATGACACCAAACCTCTGGAACTTCGAAAGGGTCTTTCACACCCTTGCTGCAACTCAAGAAGTTCACCGCCATACCCGTCTCCACTCGAGAGGAAGCACGATGGTCCCGCCCACATCCAGAGGAGCCCCGTTTCCCCCTCGTAGCTCGAGACGAGGGATCCTTTCCCTGCTTTCAACGGGTAAGAATTCCCGTCGTTCCCGTCGCATCTCAAGAGGAGGCACTCTCAACAGGAAAGGCGAGAGGAACTCCATGGTCGTACCACCATTCCAAGAGTCCCCCAGATGTCTCAGTCCATTCCAGAGGAACCTCTTTGCCCTGCACTGGCTCATCTTTCACGCCGAGGATCGACTCAAAACACGGTGGCACGTGGGACAGCCCTGTGGGAAAGCCTCGAGGGAAAGCCTCGAGGGAAAACCACAGATCCTTTGATCCACGCCACGGGAAGCGTGACATTGCTGCTACAGCCTGGAAGGAAAGCGCACGTGCATGCCCCCACTTGAGACGAGGCCTGACTCCCCTGGGGAGACTCCAGAAGTACCCAAAGATCCATGTCAGCCCCTGAGAGGAATCCTCGGTTCCGGCCCTGACTCCACACAAGGTTTTTGGCCCCGGTATCGACGGGAGAGGAATCCCGAGAGGCCCCCTAGCAACTCGCATGGGGACTGGCCTCTCCTGAGGCCACCAGGGCGGGTCCCTGAGGTCCCCGTCGTAACTCGAGAACACCTGCCGCAACTCGAGAAAATCCAGGAAGTTCTCCCTTCCAGGCGAGATGAGGCCTATTTCCGATGAGGCCTCTGGAGACTAATGACACCAAACCTCTTGAACTTCGAAAGGGTCTTTCACACCCTTGCTGCAACTCAAGAAGTTCACCGCCATACCCGTCTCCACTCGAGAGGAAGCACGATGGTCCCGCCCACATCCAGAGGAGCCCCGTTTCCCCCTCGTAGCTCGAGACGAGGGATCCTTTCCCTGCTTTCAACGGGTAAGAATTCCCGTCGTTCCCGTCGCATCTCAAGAGGAGGCACTCTCAACAGGAAAGGCGAGAGGAACTCCATGGTCGTACCACCATTCCAAGAGTCCCCCAGATGTCTCAGTCCATTCCAGAGGAACCTCTTTGCCCTGCACTGGCTCATCTTTCACGCCGAGGATCGACTCACAACACGGTGGCACGTGGGACAGCCCTGTGGGAAAGCCTCGAGGGAAAGCCTCGAGGGAAAACCACAGATCCTTTGATCCACGCGACGGGAAGCGTGACATTGCTGCTACAGCCTGGAAGGAAAGCGCACGTGCATGCCCCCACTTGAGACGAGGCCTGACTCCCCTGGGGAGACTCCAGAAGTACCCAAAGATCCATGTCAGCCCCTGAGAGGAATCCTCGGTTCCGGCCCTGACTCCACACAAGCTTTTTGGCCCCGGTATCGACGGGAGAGGAATCCCGAGAGGCCCCCTAGCAACTCGCATGGGGACTGACCTCTCCTGAGGCCACCAGGGCGGGTCCCTGAGGTCCCCGTCGTAACTCGAGAACACCTGCCGCATCTCGAGAAAATCCAGGAAGTTCTCCCTTCCAGGCGAGATGAGGCCTATTTCCGATGAGGCGTCTGGAGACTAATGACACCTAACCTCTGGAACTTCGAAAGGGTCTTTCACACCCTTGCTGCAACTCAAGAAGTTCACCGCCATACCCGTCTCCACTCGAGAGGAAGCACGATGGTCCCGCCCACATCCAGAGGAGCCCCGTTTCCCCCTCGTAGCTCGAGATGAGGGATCCTTTCCCTGCTTTCAACGGGAAAGAATTCCCGGCATTCCCGTCGCATCTCAAGAGGAGGCACTCTCAACAGGAAAGGCGAGAGGAACTCCATGGTCGTACCACCATTCCAAGAGTCCCCCAGATGTCTCAGTCCATTCCAGAGGAAGCTCTTTGCCCTGCACTGGCTCATCTTTCACGCCGAGGATCGACTCACACCACGGTGGCACGTGGGACAGCCCTGTGGGAAAGCCTCGAGGGAAAGCCTCGAGGGAAAACCTCAGATCCTTTGATCCACGCGACGGGAAGCGTGACATTGCTGCTACAGCCTGGAAGGAAAGCGCACGTGCATGCCCCCACTCGAGACGAGGCCTGACTCCACTGGGGAGACTCCAGAAGTACCCAAAGATCCATGTCAGCCCCTGAGAGGAATCCTCGGTTCCGGCCCTGACTCCACACAAGGTTTTTGGCCCCGGTATCGACGGGAGAGGAATCCCGAGAGGCCCCCTAGCAACTCGCATGGGGACTGGCCTCTCCGGAGGCCACCAGGGCGGGACCCTGAGGTCCCCGTCGTAATTCGAGAACACCTGCCGCAACTCGAGAAAATCCAGGAAGTTCTCCCTTCCAGGCGAGATGAGGCCTATTTCCGATGAGGCCTCTGGAGACTAATGACACCAAACCTCTGGAACTTCGAAAGGGTCTTTCACACCCTTACTGCAACTCAAGAAGTTCACCGCCATACCCGTCTCCACTCGAGAGGAAGCACGATGGTCCCGCCCACATCCAGAGGAGCCCCGTTTCCCCCTCGTAGCTCGAGATGAGGGATCCTTTCCCTGGTTTCAACGGGAAAGAATTCCCGGCGTTCCCGTCGCATCTCAAGAGGAGGCACTCTCAACAGGAAAGGCGAGAGGAACTCCATGGTCGTACCACCATTCCAAGAGTCCCCCAGATGTCTCAGTCCATTCCAGAGGAACCTCTTTGCCCTGCACTGGCTCATCTTTCACGCCGAGGATCGACTCACAACACGGTGGCACGTGGGACAGCCCTGTGGGAAAGCCTCGAGGGAAAGCCTCGAGGGAAAACCACAGATCCTTTGATCCACGCGACGGGAAGCGTGACATTGCTGCTACAGCCTGGAAGGAAAGCGCACGTGCATGCCCCCACTCGAGACGAGGCCTGACTCCACTGGGGAGACTCCAGAAGTACCCAAAGATCCATGTCAGCCCCTGAGAGGAATCCTCGGTTCCGGCCCTGACTCCACACAAGGTTTTTGGCCCCGGTATCGACGGGAGAGGAATCCCGAGAGGCCCCCTAGCAACTCGCATGGGGACTGGCCTCTCCTGAGGCCACCAGGGCGGGTCCCTGAGGTCCCCGTCGTAACTCGAGAACACCTGCCGCAACTCGAGAAAATCCAGGAAGTTCTCCCTTCCAGGCGAGATGAGGCCTATTTCCGATGAGGCCTCTGGAGACTAATGACACCAAACCTCTGGAACTTCGAAAGGGTCTTTCACACCCTTGCTGCAACTCAAGAAGTTCACCGCCATACCCGTCTCCACTCGAGAGGAAGCACGATCGTCCCGCCCACATCCAGAGGAGCCCCGTTTCCCCCTCGTAGCTCGAGACGAGGGATCCTTTCCCTGCTTTCAACGGGTAAGAATTCCCGTCGTTCCCGTCGCATCTCAAGAGGAGGCACTCTCAACAGGAAAGGCGAGAGGAACTCCATGGTCGTACCACCATTCCAAGAGTCCCCCAGATGTCTCAGTCCATTCCAGAGGAACCTCTTTGCCCTGCACTGGCTCATCTTTCACGCCGAGGATCGACTCAAAACACGGTGGCACGTGGGACAGCCCTGTGGGAAAGCCTCGAGCGAAAGCCTCGAGGGAAAACCACAGATCCTTTGATCCACGCCACGGGAAGCGTGACATTGCTGCTACAGCCTGGAAGGAAAGCGCACGTGCATGCCCCCACTTGAGACGAGGCCTGACTCCCCTGGGGAGACTCCAGAAGTACCCAAAGATCCATGTCAGCCCCTGAGAGGAATCCTCGGTTCCGGCCCTGACTCCACACAAGCTTTTTGGCCCCGGTATCGACGGGAGAGGAATCCCGAGAGGCCCCCTAGCAACTCGCATGGGGACTGACCTCTCCTGAGGCCACCAGGGCGGGTCCCTGAGGTCCCCGTCGTAACTCGAGAACACCTGCCGCATCTCGAGAAAATCCAGGAAGTTCTCCCTTCCAGGCGAGATGAGGCCTATTTCCGATGAGGCGTCTGGAGACTAATGACACCTAACCTCTGGAACTTCGAAAGGGTCTTTCACACCCTTGCTGCAACTCAAGAAGTTCACCGCCATACCCGTCTCCACTCGAGAGGAAGCACGATGGTCCCGCCCACATCCAGAGGAGCCCCGTTTCCCCCTCGTAGCTCGAGATGAGGGATCCTTTCCCTGCTTTCAACGGGAAAGAATTCCCGGCGTTCCCGTCGCATCTCAAGAGGAGGCACTCTCAACAGGAAAGGCGAGAGGAACTCCATGGTCGTACCACCATTCCAAGAGTCCCCCAGATGTCTCAGTCCATTCCAGAGGAAGCTCTTTGCCCTGCACTGGCTCATCTTTCACGCCGAGGATCGACTCACACCACGGTGGCACGTGGGACAGCCCTGTGGGAAAGCCTCGAGGGAAAGCCTCGAGGGAAAACCTCAGATCCTTTGATCCACGCGACGGGAAGCGTGACATTGCTGCTACAGCCTGGAAGGAAAGCGCACGTGCATGCCCCCACTCGAGACGAGGCCTGACTCCACTGGGGAGACTCCAGAAGTACCCAAAGATCCATGTCAGCCCCTGAGAGGAATCATCGGTTCGGCCCTGACTCCACACAAGGTTTTTGGCCCCGGTATCGACGGGAGAGGAATCCCGAGAGGCCCCCTAGCAACTCGCATGGGGACTGGCCTCTCCGGAGGCCACCAGGGCGGGTCCCTGAGGTCCCCGTCGTAACTCGAGAACACCTGCCGCAACTCGAGAAAATCCAGGAAGTTCTCCCTTCCAGGCGAGATGAGGCCTATTTCCGATGAGGCCTCTGGAGACTAATGACACCAAACCTCTGGAACTTCGAAAGGGTCTTTCACACCCTTGCTGCAACTCAAGAAGTTCACCGCCATACCCGTCTCCACTCGAGAGGAAGCACGATGGTCCCGCCCACATCCAGAGGAGCCCCGTTTTCCCCTCGTAGCTCGAGATGAGGGATCCTTTCCCTGGTTTCAACGGGAAAGAATTCCCGGCGTTCCCGTTGCATCTCAAGAGGAGGCACTCTTAACAGGAAAGGCGAGAGGAACTCCATGGTCGTACCACCATTCCAAGAGTCCCCCAGATGTCTCAGTCCATTCCAGAGGAACCTCTTTGCCCTGCACTGGCTCATCTTTCACGCCGAGGATCGACTCACACCACGGTGGCACGTGGGACAGCCCTGTGGGAAAGCCTCGAGGGAAAGCCTCGAGGGAAAACCACAGATCCTTTGATCCACGCGACGGGAAGCGTGACATTGCTGCTACAGCCTGGAAGGAAAGCGCACGTGCATGCCCCCACTCGAGACGAGGTCTGACTCCACTGGGGAGACTCCAGAAGTACCCAAAGATCCATGTCAGCCCCTGAGAGGAATCCTCGGTTCCGGCCCTGACTCCACACAAGGTTTTTGGCCCCGGTATCGACGGGAGAGGAATCCCGAGAGGCCCCCTAGCAACTCGCATGGGGACTGGCCTCTCCGGAGGCCACCAGGGCGGGTCCCTGAGGTCCCCGTCGTAACTCGAGAACACCTGCCGCAACTCGAGAAAATCCAGGAAGTTCTCCCTTCCAGGCGAGATGAGGCCTATTTCCGATGAGGCCTCTGGAGACTAATGACACCAAACCTCTTGAACTTCGAAAGGGTCTTTCACACCCTTGGTGCAACTGAAGAAGTTCACCGCCATACCCGTCTCCACTCGAGAGGAAGCACGATGGTCCCGCCCACATCCAGAGGAGCCCCGTTTCCCCCTCGTAGCTCGAGATGAGGGATCCTTTCCCTGCTTTCAACGGGAAAGAATTCCCGGCGTTCCCGTCGCATCTCAAGAGGAGGCACTCTCAACAGGAAAGGCGAGAGGAACTCCATGGTCGTACCACCATTCCAAGAGTCCCCCAGATGTCTCAGTCCATTCCAGAGGAACCTCTTTGCCCTGCACTGGCTCATCTTTCACGCCGAGGATCGACTCACAACACGGTGGCACGTGGGACAGCCCTGTGGGAAAGCCTCCAGGGAAAGCCTCGAGGGAAAACCACAGATCCTTTGATCCACGCGACGGGAAGCCTGACATTGCTGGAACAGCCTGGAAGGAAAGCGCACATGCATGCCCCCACTCGAGACGAGGCCTGACTCCCCTGGGGAGACTCCAGAAGTACCCAAAGATCCATGTCAGCCCCTGAGAAGAATCCTCGGTTCCGGCCTTGACACCACACAAGCTTTTTGGCCCTGGTATCGACGGGAGAGGAATCCCGAGAGACCCCCTAGCAACTCGCATGGGGACTGGCCTCTCCTGAGGCCACCAGGGCGGGTCCCTGAGGTCCCCGTCGTAACTCGAGAACACCTGCCGCAACTCGAGAAAATCCAGGAAGTTCTCCCTTCCAGGCGAGATGAGGCCTATTTCCGATGAGGCCTCTGGAGACTAATGACACCAAACCTCTGGAACTTCGAAAGGGTCTTTCACACCCTTGCTGCAACTCAAGAAGTTCACCGCCATACCCGTCTCCACTCGAGAGGAAGCACGATGGTCCCGCCCACATCCAGAGGAGCCCCGTTTCCCCCTCGTAGCTTGAGATGAGGGATCCTTTCCCTGGTTTCAACGGGAAAGAATTCCCGGCGTTCCCGTCGCATCTCAAGAGGAGGCACTCTCAACAGGAAAGGCGAGAGGAACTCCATGGTCGTACCACCATTCCAAGAGTCCCCCAGATGTCTCAGTCCATTCCAGAGGAACCTCTTTGCCCTGCACTGGCTCATCTTTCACGCCGAGGATCGACTCACACCACGGGGGCACGTGGGACAGCCCTGTGGGAAAGCCTCGAGGGAAAGCCTCGAGGGAAAACCACAGATCCTTTGATCCACGTGACGGGAAGCGTGACATTGCTGCTACAGCCTGAAAGGAAAGCGCACGTGCATGCCCCTACTCGAGACGAGGCCTGACTCCACTGGGGTGACTCCAGAAGTACCCAAAGATCCATGTCAGCCCCTGAGAGGAATCCTCGGTTCCGGCCCTGACTCCACACAAGGTTTTTGGGCCCGGTATCGACGGGAGAGGAATCCCGAGAGGCCCCCTAGCAACTCGCATGGGGACTGGCCTCTCCTGAGGCCACCAGGACGGGTCCCTGAGGTCCCCGTCGTAACTCGAGAACACCTGCCGCAACTCGAGAAAATCCAGGAATTTCTGCCTTCCAGGCGAGATGAGGCCTATTTCCGATGAGGCGTCTGGAGACTAATGACACCAAACCTCTGGAACATCGAAAGGGTCTTTCACACCCTTGCTGCAACTCAAGAAGTTCACCGCCATACCCGTCTCCACTCGAGAGGAAGCACGATGGTCCCGCCCACATCCAGAGGAGCCCCGTTTCCCCCTCGTAGCTCGAGATGAGGGATCCTTTCCCTGCTTTCAACGGGAAAGTATTCCCGGCGTTCCCGTCGCAACTCAAGAGGAGGCACTCTCAACAGGAAAGGCGAGAGGAACTCCATGGTCGTACCACCATTCCAAGAGTCCCCCAGATGTCTCAGTCCATTCCAGAGGAACCTCTTTGCCCTGCACTGGCTCATCTTTCACGCCGAGGATCGACTCACAACACGGTGGCACGTGGGACAGCCCTGTGGGAAAGCCTCGAGGGAAAGCCTCGAGGGAAAACCACAGATCCTTTGATCCACGCGACGGGAAGCGTGACATTGCTGCTACAGCCTCAAGGAAAGCGCACGTGCATGCCCCCACTCGAGACGAGGCCTGACTCCCCTGGGGAGACTCCAGAAGTACCCAAAGATCCATGTCAGCCCCTGAGAGGAAACCTCGGTTCCGGCCCTGACTCCATACAAGGTTTTTGGCCCCGGTATCGACGGGAGAGGAATCCCGAGAGGCCCCCTAACAACTCGCATGGGGACTGGCCTCTCCTGAGGCCACCAGGGCGGGTTCCTGAGGTCCCCGTCGTAACTCGAGAACACCTGCCGCAACTCGAGAAAATCCAGGAAGTTCTCCCTTCCAGGCGAGATGAGGCCTATTTCCGATGAGGCGTCTGGAGACTAATGACACCTAACCTCTGGAACTTCGAAAGGGTTTTTCACACCCTTGCTGCAACTCAAGAAGTTCACCGCTATACCCGTCTCCACTCGAGAAGAAGCACGATGGTCCCGCCCACATCCAGAGGAGCCCCGTTTCCCCCTCGTAGCTCGAGATGAGGGATCCTTTCCCTGCTTTCAACGGGAAAGAATTCCCGGCGTTCCCGTCGCATCTCAAGAGGAAGCACTCTCAACAGGAAAGGCGAGAGGAACTCCATGGTCGTTCCACCATTCCAAGAGTCCCCCAGATGTCTCAGTCCATTCCAGAGGAACCTCTTTGCCCTGCACTGGCTCATTTTGCACGCCGAGAATCGACTCACACCACGGTGTCACGTGGGACAGCCCTGTGGGAAAGCCTCGAGGGAAAGCCTCGAGGGAAAACCGCAGATCCTTTGATCCACGCGACGGGAAGCGTGACATTGCTGCTACAGCCTGGAAAGAAAGTGCACGTGCATGCCCCCACTCGAGACGAGGCCTGACTCCCCTGGGGAGACTCCAGAAGTACCCAAAGATCCATGTCAGCCCCTGAGAGGAATCCTCGGTTCCGGCCCTGACTCCACACAAGGTTTTTGGCCCCGGTATCGACGGGAGAGGAATCCCGAGAGGCCCCCTAGCAACTCGCATGGGGACTGGCCTCTCCTGAGGCCACCAGGGCGGGTCCCTTAGGTCCCCGTCGTAACTCGAGAACACCTGCCGCAACTCGAGAAAATCCAGGAAGTTCTCCCTTCCAGGCGAGATGAGGCCTATTTCCGATGAGGCGTCTGGAGACTAATGACACCTAACCTCTGGAACTTGGAAAGGGTCTTTCACACCCTTGCTGCAACTCAAGAAGTTCACCGCCATACCCGTCTCCACTCGAGAGGAAGCACGATGGTCCCGCCCACATCCAGAGGAGCCCCGTTTCCCCCTCGTAGCTCGAGATGAGGGATCCTTTCCCTGCTTTCAACAGGAAAGAATTCCCGGCGTTCCCGTCGCATCTCAAGAGGAGGCACTCTCAACAGGAAAGGCGAGAGGAACTCCATGGTCGTACCACCATTCCAAGAGTCCCCCAGATGTCTCAGTCCATTCCAGAGGAACCTCTTTGCCCTGCACTGGCTCATCTTTCACGCCGAGGATCGACTCACACCACGGTGGCACGTGGGACAGCCCTGTGGGAAAGCCTCGAGGGAAAGCCTCGAGGGAAAACCACAGATCCTTTGATCCACGCGACGGGAAGCGTGACATTGCTGCTACAGCCTGGAAGGAAAGCGCACGTGCATGCCCCCACTTGAGACGAGGCCTGACTCCCCTGGGGAGACTCCAGAAGTACCCAAAGATCCATGTCAGCCCCTGAGAGGAATCCTCGGTTCCGGCCCTGACTCCACACAAGCTTTTTGGCCCCGGTATCGACGGGAGAGGAATCCCGAGAGGCCCCCTAGCAACTCGCATGGGGACTGACCTCTCCTGAGGCCACCAGGGCGGGTCCCTGAGGTCCACGTCGTAACTCGAGAACACCTGCCGCAACTCGAGAAAATCCAGGAAGTTCTCCCTTCCAGGCGAGATGAGGCCTATTTCCGATGAGGCGTCTGGAGACTAATGACACCTAACCTCTGGAACTTCGAAAGGGTCTTTCACACGGTTGCTGCAACTCAGGAAGTTCACCGCCATACCCGTCTCCACTCGAGAGGAAGCACGATGGTCCCGCCCACATCCAGAGGAGCCCCGTTTCCCCCTCGTAGCTCGAGATGAGGGATCCTTTCCCTGGTTTCAACGGGAAAGAATTCCCGGCGTTCCCGTCGCATCTCAAGAGGAGGCACTCTCAACAGGAAAGGCGAGAGGAACTCCATGGTCGTACCACCATTCCAAGAGTCCCCCAGATGTCTCAGTCCATTCCCGAGGAACCTCTTTGCCCTGCACTGGCTCATCTTTCACACCGAGGATCGACTCACACCACGGTGGCACGTGGGACAGCCCTGTGGGAAAGCCTCGAGGGAAAACCACAGATCCTTTGATCCACGCGACGGGAAGCGTGACATTGCTGCTACAGCCTGGTAGGAAAGTGCACGTGCATGCCCCCACTCGAGACGAGGCCTGACTCCCCTGGGGAGACTCCAGAAGTACCCAAAGATCCATGTCAGCCCCTGAGAGGAATCCTCGGTTCCGGCCCTGACTCCACACAAGGTTTTTGGCCCCGGTATCGACGGGAGAGGAATCCCGAGAGGCCCCCTAGCAACTCGCATGGGGACTGGCCTCTCCTGAGGCCACCAGGGCGGGTCCCTGAGGTCCCCGTCGTAACTCGAGAACACCTGCCGCAACTCGAGAAAATCCAGGAAGTTCTCCCTTCCAGGCGAGATGAGGCCTATTTCCGATGAGGCGTCTGGAGACTAATGATACCTAACCTCTGGAACTTGGAAAGGGTCTTTCACACCCTTGCTGCAACTCAAGAAGTTCACCGCCATACCCGTCTCCACTCGATAGGAAGCACGATGGTCCCGCCCACATCCAGAGGAGCCCCGTTTCCCCCTCGTAGCTCGAGATGAGGGATCCTTTTCCTGCTTTCAACGGGAAAGAATTCCCGGCGTTCCCGTCGCATCTCAAGAGGAGGCACTCTCAACAGGAAAGGCGAGAGGAACTCCATGGTCGTACCACCATTCCAAGAGTCCCCCAGATGTCTCAGTCCATTCCAGAGGAAGCTCTTTGCCCTGCACTGGCTCATCTTTCACGCCGAGGATCGACTCACACCACGGTGGCACGTGGGACAGCCCTGTGGGAAAGCCTTGAGGGAAAGCCTCGAGGGAAAACCACAGATCCTTTGATCCACGCGACGGGAAGCGTGACATTGCTGCTTCAGGCTGGAAGGAAAGCGCACGTGCATGCCCCCACTCGAGACGAGGCCTGACTCCCGTAGGGAGACTCCAGAAGTACCCAAAGGTCCATGTCAGCCCCTGAGAGGAATCCTCGGTTCCGGCCCTGACTGCACACAAGGTTTTTGGCCCCGGTATCGACGGGAGAGGAATCCCGAGAGGCCCCCTAGCAACTCGCATGGGGACTGGCCTCTCCTGAGGCCACCAGGGCGGGTCCCTGAGGTCCCCGTCGTAACTCGAGAACACCTGCTGCAACTCGAGAAAATCCAGGAAGTTCTCCCTTCCAGGCGAGATGAGGCCTATTTCCGATGAGGCCTCTGGAGACTAATGACACCTAACCTCTGGAACTTCGAAAGGGTCTTTCACACCCTTGCTGCAACTCAAGAAGTTCACCGCCATACCCGTCTCCACTCGAGAGGAAGCACGATGGTCCCGCCCACATCCAGAGGAGCCCCGTTTCCCCCTCGTAGCTCGAGATGAGGGATCCTTTCCCTGCTTTCAACGGGAAAGTATTCCCGGCGTTCCCGTCGCATCTCAAGAGGAGGCACTCTCAACAGGAAAGGCGAGAGGAACTCCATGGTCGTACCACCATTCCAAGAGTCCCCCAGATGTCTCAGTCCATTCCAGAGGAACCTCTTTGCCCTGCACTGGCTCATCTTTCAAGCCGAGGATCGACTCACAACACGGTGGCACGTGGGACAGCCCTGTGGGAAAGCCTCGAGGGAAAGCCTCGAGGGAAAACCACAGATCCTTTGATCCACGCGACGGGAAGCGTGACATTGCTGCTACAGCCTGGAAGGAAAGCGCACGTGCATGCCCCCACTCGAGACGAGGCCTGACTCCCCTGGGGAGACTCCAGAAGTACCCAAAGATCCATGTCAGCCCCTGAGAGGAATCCTCGGTTCCGGCCCTGACTCCATACAAGGTTTTTGGCCCCGGTATCGACGGGAGAGGAATCCCGAGAGGCCCCCTAACAACTCGCATGGGGACTGGCCTCTCCTGAGGCCACCAGGGCGGGTCCCTGAGGTCCCCGTCGTAACTCGAGAACACCTGCCGCAACTCGAGAAAATCCAGGAAGTTCTCCCTTCCAGGCGAGATGAGGCCTATTTCCGATGAGGCGTCTGGAGACTAATGACACCTAACCTCTGGAACTTCGAAAGGGTCTTTCACACCCTTGCTGCAACTCAAGAAGTTCACCGCCATACCCGTCTCCACTCGAGAGGAAGCACGATGGTCCCGCCCACATCCAGAGGAGCCCCGTTTCCCCCTCGTAGCTCGAGATGAGGGATCCTTTCCCTGCTTTCAACGGGAAAGAATTCCCGGCGTTCCCGTCGCATCTCAAGAGGAGGCACTCTCAACAGGAAAGGCGAGAGGAACTCCATGGTCGTACCACCATTCCAAGAGTCCCCCAGATGACTCAGTCCATTCCAGAGGAACCTCTTTGCCCTGCACTGGCTCATTTTTCACGCCGAGAATCGACTCACACCACGGTGTCACGTGGGACAGCCCTGTGGGAAAGCCTCGAGGGAAAGCCTCGAGGGAAAACCGCAGATCCTTTGATCCACGCGACGGGAAGCGTGACATTGCTGCTACAGCCTGGAAGGAAAGCGCACGTGCATGCCCCCACTCGAGACGAGGCCTGACTCCCCTGGGGAGACTCCAGAAGTACCCAAAGATCCATGTCAGCCCCTGAGAGGAATCCTCGGTTCCGGCCCTGACTCCACACAAGGTTTTTGGCCCCGGTATCAACGGGAGAGGAATCCCGAGAGGCCCCCTAGCAACTCGCCTAGGGACTGGCCTCTTCTGAGGCCACCAGGGCGGGTCCCTGAGGTCCCCGTCGTAACTCGAGAACACCTGCCGCAACTCGAGAAAATCCAGGAAGTTCTCCCTTCCAGGCGAGATGAGGCCTATTTCCGATGAGGCCTCTGGAGACTAATGACACCTAACCTCTGGAACTTCGAAAGGGTCTTTCACACCCTTGCTGCAACTCAAGAAGTTCACCGCCATACCCGTCTCCACTAGAGAGGAAGCACGATGGTCCCGCCCACATCCAGAGGAGCCCCGTTTCCCCCTCGTAGCTCGAGATGAGGGATCCTTTCCCTGCTTTCAACGGGAAAGAATTCCCGGCGTTCCCGTCGCAACTCAAGAGGAGGCACTCTCCACAGGAAAGGCGAGAGGAACTCGATGGTCGTACCACCATTCCAAGAGTCCCCCAGATGTCTCAGTCCATTCCAGAGGAACCTCTTTGCCCTGCACTGGCTCATCTTTCACGCCGAGGATCGACTCACACCACGGTGGCACGTGGGACAGCCCTGTGGGAAAGCCTCGAGGGAAAACCACAGATCCTTTGATCCACGCGACGGGAAGCGTGACATTGCTGCTACAGCCTGGAAGGAAAGCGCACGTTCATGCCCCCACTTGAGACGAGGCCTGACTCCCCTGGGGAGACTCCAGAAGTACCCAAAGATCCATGTCAGCCCCTGAGAGGAATCCTCGGTTCCGGCCCTGACTCCACACAAGCTTTTTGGCCCCGGTATCGACGGGAGAGGAATCCCGAGAGGCCCCCTAGCAACTCGCATGGGGACTGACCTCTCCTGAGGCCACCAGGGCGGGTCCCTGAGGTCCCCGTCGTAACTCGAGAACACCTGCCGCAACTCGAGAAAATCCAGGAAGTTCTCCCTTCCAGGCGAGATGAGGCCTATTTCCGATGAGGCGTCTGGAGACTAATGACACCTAACCTCTGGAACTTCGAAAGGGTCTTTCACACGGTTGCTGCAACTCAAGAAGTTCACCGCCATACCCGTCTCCACTAGAGAGGAAGCACGATGGTCCCGCCCACATCCAGAGGAGCCCCGTTTCCCCCTCGTAGCTCGAGATGAGGGATCCTTTCCCTGCTTTCAACGGGAAAGAATTCCCGGCGTTCCCGTCGCATCTCAAGAGGAGGCACTCTCAACAGGAAAGGTGAGAGGAACTCCATGGTCGTACCACCATTCCAAGAGTCCCCCAGATGTCTCAGTCCATTCCAGAGGAACCTCTTTGCCCTGCACTGGCTCATCTTTCACGCCGAGGATCGACTCACACCACGGTGGCACGTGGGACAGCCCTGTGGGAAAGCCTCGAGGGAAAACCACAGATCCTTTGATCCACGCGACGGGAAGCGTGACATTGCTGCTACAGCCTGGAAGGAAAGTGCACGTGCATGCCCCCACTCGAGACGAGGCCTGACTCCCCTGGGGAGACTCCAGAAGTACCCAAAGATCCATGTCAGCCCCTGAGAGGAATCCTCGGTTCCGGCCCTGACTCCACACAAGGTTTTTGGCCCCGGTATCGACGGGAAAGGAATCCCGAGAGGCCCCGAAGCAACTCGCATGGGGACTGGCCTCTCATGAGGCCACCAGGGCCGGTCCCTGAGGTCCCCGTCGTAACTCGAGAACACCTGCCGCAACTCGAGAAAATCCAGGAAGTTCTCCCTTCCAGGCGAGATGAGGCCTATTTCCGATGAGGCGTCTAGAGACTAATGACACCTAACCTCTGGAACTTCGAAAGGGTCTTTCACACCCTTGCTGCAACTCAAGAAGTTCACCGCCATACCCGTCTCCACTCGAGAGGAAGCACGATGGTCCCGCCCACATCCAGAGGAGCCCCGTTTCCCCCTCGTAGCTCGAGATGAGGGATCCTTTTCCTGCTTTCAACGGGAAAGAATTCCCGGCGTTCCCGTCCCATCTCAAGAGGAGGCACTCTCAACAGGAAAGGCGAGAGGAACTCCATGGTCGTACCACCATTCCAAGAGTCCCCCAGATGTCTCAGTCCATTCCCGAGGAAGCTCTTTGCCCTGCACTGGCTCATCTTTCACGCCGAGGATCGACTCACACCACGGTGGCACGTGGGACAGCCCTGTGGGAAAGCCTCGAGGGAAAGCCTCGAGGGAAAACCACAGATCCTTTGATCCACGCGACGGGAAGCGTGACATTGCTGCTACAGCCTGGAAGGAAAGCGCACGTGCATGCCCCCACTCGAGACGAGGCCTGACTCCACTGGGGAGACTCCAGAAGTACCCAAAGATCCATGTCAGCCCCTGAGAGGAATCCTCGGTTCCGGCCCTGACTCCACACAAGCTTTTTGGCCCCGGTATCGACGGGAGATGAATCCCGAGAGGCCCCCTAGCAACTCGCATGGGGACTGGCCTCTCCGGAGGCCACCAGGGCGGGTCCCTGAGGTCCCCGTCGTAACTCGAGAACACCTGCCGCAACTCGAGAAAATCCAGGAAGTTCTCCCTTCCAGGCGAGATGAGGCCTATTTCCGATGAGGCCTCTGGAGACTAATGACACCAAACCTCTGGAACTTCGAAAGGGTCTTTCACACCCTTGCTGCAACTCAAGAAGTTCACCGCCATACCCGTCTCCACTCGAGAGGAAGCACGATGGTCCCGCCCACATCCAGAGGAGCCCCGTTTTCCCCTCGGTGCTCGAGATGAGGGATCCTTTCCCTGGTTTCAACGAGAAAGAATTCCCGGCGTTCCCGTCGCATCTCAAGAGGAGGCACTCTCAACAGGAAAGGCGAGAGGAACTCCATGGTCGTACCACCATTCCATGAGTCCCCCAGATGTCTCAGTCCATTCCAGAGGAACCTCTTTGCCCTGCACTGGCTCATCTTTCACGCCGAGGATCGACTCACAAAACGGTGGCACGTGGGACAGCCCTGTGGGAAAGCCTCGAGGGAAAACCACAGATCCTTTGATCCACGCGTCGGGAAGCGTGACATTGCTGCTACAGCCTGGAAGGAAAGTGCACGTGCATGTCCCCACTCGAGACGAGGCCTGACTCCCCTGGGGAGACTCCAGAAGTACCCAAAGATCCATGTCAGCCCCTGAGAGGAATCCTCGGTTCCGGCCCTGACTCCACACAAGGTTTTTGGCCCCGGTATCGACGGGAGAGGAATCCCGAGAGGCCCCCTAGCAACTCGCATAGGGACTGGCCTCTCCTGAGGCCACCAGGGCGGGTCCCTGAGGTCCCCGTCGTAACTCTAGAACACCTGCCGCAACTGGAGAAAATCCAGGAAGTTCTCCCTTCCAGGCGAAATGAGGCCTATTTCCGATGAGGCGTCTGGAGACTAATGACACCTTACCTCTGGAACTTCGAAAGGGTCTTTCACAGCCTTGCTGCAACTCAAGAAGTTCACCACCATACCCGTCTCCACTAGAGAGGAAGCACGATGGTCCCGCCCACATCCAGAGGAGCCCCGTTTCCCCCTCGTAGCTCGAGATGAGGGATCCTTTCCCTGCTTTAAACGGGAAAGAATTCCCGGCGTTCCCGTCGCATCTCAAGAGGAGGCACTCTCAACAGGAAAGGCGAGAGGAACTCCATGGTCGTACCACCATTCCAAGAGTCCCCCAGATGTCTCAGTCCATTCCAGAGGAACCTCTTTGCCCTGCACTGGCTCATCTTTCACGCCCAGGATTGACTCACACCACGGTGGCACGTGGGACAGCCCTGTGGGAAAGCCTCGAGGGAAAGCCTCGAGGGAAAACCACAGATCCTTTGATCCACGCGACGGGAAGCGTGACATTGCTGCTACAGCCTGGAAGGAAAGCGCACGTGCATGCCCCCACTCGAGACGAGGCCTGACTCCCCTGGGGAGACTCCAGAAGTACCCAAAGATCCATGTCAGCCCCTTAGAGGAATCCTCGGATCCGGCCCTGACTCCACACAAGGTTTTTGGCCCCGGTATCAACGGGAGAGGAATCCCGAGAGGCCCCCTAGCAACTCGCCTAGGGACTGGCCTCTCCTGAGGCCACCAGGGCGGGTCCCTGAGGTCCCCGGCGTAACTCGAGAACACCTGCCGCAACTCGAGAAAATCCAGGAAGTTCTCCCTTCCAGGCGAGATGAGGCCTATTTCCGATGAGGCCTCTGGAGACTAATGACACCTAACCTCTGGAACTTCGAAAGGGTCTTTCACACCCTTGCTGCAACTCAAGAAGTTCACCGCCATACCCGTCTCCACTCGAGAGGAAGCACGATGGTCCCGCCCACATCCAGAGGAGCCCCGTTTTCCCCTCGGTGCTCGAGATGAGGGATCCTTTCCCTGGTTTCAACGAGAAAGAATTCCCGGCGTTCCCGTCGCATCTCAAGAGGAGGCACTCTCAACAGGAAAGGCGAGAGGAACTCCATGGTCGTACCACCATTCCATGAGTCCCCCAGATGTCTCAGTCCATTCCAGAGGAACCTCTTTGCCCTGCACTGGCTCATCTTTCACGCCGAGGATCGACTCACACCACGGTGGCACGTGGGACAGCCCTGTGGGAAAGCCTCGAGGGAAAGCCTCGAGGGAAAACCACAGATCCTTTGATCCACGCGACGGGAAGCGTGACATTGCTGCTACAGCCTGGAAGGAAAGCACACGTGCATGCCCCCACTCGAGACGAGGCCTGACTCCCCTGGGGAGACTCCAGAAGTACCCAAAGATCCATGTAACCCCTGAGAGGAATGCTCGGTTCCGGCCCTGACTCCACACAAGGCTTTTGGCCCCGGTATCGACGGGAGAGGAATCCCGAGAGGCCCCCTAGCAACTCGCATGGGGACTGGCCTCTCCTGAGGCCACCAGGGCGGGTCCCTGAGGTCCCCGTCGTAACTCGAGAACACCTGCCGCAACTCGAGAAAATCCAGGAAGTTCTCCCTTCCAGGCGAGATGAGGCCTATTTCCGATGAGGCGTCTGGAGACTAATGACACCTAACCTCTGGAACTTCGAAAGGGTCTTTCACACCCTTGCTGCAACTCAAGAAGTTCACCGCCATACCCGTGTCCACTCGGGAGGAAGCACGATGGTCCCGCCCACATCCAGAGGAGCCCCGTTTACCCCTCGGAGCTCGAGATGAGGGATCCTTTCCCTGCTTTCAACGGGAAAGAATTCCCGGCGTTCCCGTCGCATCTCAAGAGGAGGCACTCTCAACAGGAAAGACGAGAGGAACTCCATGGTCGTACCACCATTCCAAGAGTCCCCCAGATGTCTCAGTCCATTCCAGAGGAACCCCTTTGCCCTGCACTGGCTCATCTTTCAGCCGAGGATCGACTCACACCACGGTGGCACGTGGGACAGCCCTGTGGGAAAGCCTCGAGGGAAAGCCTCGAGGGAAAACCACAGATCATTTGATCCACGGGACGGGAAGCGTGACATTGCTACTACAGCCTGAAAGGAAAGCGAACGTGCATGCCCCCTCTCGAGACGAGGCCTGACTCTCCTGGGGAGACTCTAGAAGTACCCAAAGATCCATGTCAGCCCCTGAGAGGAATCCTCGGTTCCGGCCCTGACTCCACACAAGGATTTTGGCCCCGGTATCGACGGGAGAGGAATCCCGAGAGGCCCCCTAGCAACTCGCATGGGGACTGGCCGTTCCTGAGGCCATCAGGGCGGGTCCATGTGATACCCGTCGTAACTCGAGAACACCTGCCGCACCTCGAGAAAATCCAGGAAGTTCTCCCTTCCAGGCTAGATGAGGCCTATTTCCGATGAGGCGTCTGGAGACTAATGACACCTAACCTCTGGAACTTTGAAAGGGTCTTTCACACCCTTGCTGCAACTCAAGAAGTTCACCGCCATACCCGTCTCCACTCGAGAGGAAGCACGATGGTCCCGTCCACATCCAGAGGAGCCCCGATTCCCCCTCGTAGCTCGAGATGAGGGATCCTTTCCCTGCTTTCAACGGGAAAGAATTCCCGGCGTTCCCGTCGGATCTCAAGAGGAGGCACTCTTAACAGGAAAGGCGAGAGGAACTCCATGGTCGTACCACCATTCCAAGAGTCCCCCAGATGTCTCAGTCCATTCCAGAGGAACCTCTTTGCCCTGCACTGGCTCATCTTTCACGCCGAGGATCGACTCACACCACGGTGGCACGTGGGACAGCCCTGTGGAAAAGCCTCGAGGGAAAGCCTCGAGGGAAAACCACAGATCCTTTGATCCACGCGACGGGAAGAGTGACATTGCTGCTACAGCCTGGAAGGAAAGTGCACGTGCATGCCCCCACTCGAGACGAGGCCTGACTCCCCTGGGGAGACTCCAGAAGTACCCAAAGATCCATGTCAGCCCCTGAGAGGAATCCTCGGTTCTGGCCCTGACTCCACACAAGGTTTTTGGCCCCGGTAACGACGGGAGAGGAATCCCGAGAGGCCCCCTAGCAACTCGCATGGGGACTGGCCTCTCCTGAGGCCACCAGGGCGGGTCCCTGAGGTCCCCGTCGTAACTCGAGAACACCTGCCGCAACTCGAGAAAATCCAGGAAGTTCTCCCTTCCAGGCGAGATGAGGCCTATTTCCGATGAGGCGTCTGGAGACTAATGACACCCAAACTCTGGAACTTCGAAAGGGTCTTTCACATCCTTGCTGCAACTCAAGAAGTTTACTGCCATACCCGTCTCCACACGAGAGAAAGCACGATGGTCCCGCCCACATCCAGAGGAGCCCCGTTTCCCCCTCGGAGCTCGAGATGAGGGATCCTTTCCCTGCTTTCAACGGGAAAGAATTCCCGGCATTCCCGTCGCATCTCAAGAGGAGGCACTCTCAACAGGAAAGGCGAGAGGAACTCCATGGTCGTACTACCATTCCAAGAGTCCCCCAGATGTCTCAGTCCATTACAGAGGAACCTCTTTGCCCTGCACTGGCTCATCTTTCACGCCGAGAATCGACTCACACCACGGTGGCTCGTGGGACAGCCCTGTGGGAAAGCCTCGAGGGAAAGCCTAGAGGGAAAACCACAGATACTTTGATCCACGCGACCGGAAGCGTGACATTGCTGCTACAGCCTGGAAAGAAAGCGCACGTGCATGCCCCCACTCGAGACGAGGCCTGACTCCCCTGGGGAGACTCCAGAAGTACCCAAAGATCAATGTCAGCCCCTGAGAGGAATCCTCGGTTCCGGCCCTGACTCCACACAAGGTATTTGGCCCCAGTATCGACGGGAGAGGAATCCCGAGAGGCCCCCTAGCAACACGCATGGGGACTGGCCTCTCCTGAGGCCATCAGGGCGGGTCCCTGTGGTACCAGTCGTAACTCGAGAACACCTGCCGCACCTCGAGATAATCCAGGAAGTTCTCCCTTCCAGGCGAGATGAGGTCTATTTCCGATGAGGCGTCTGGAGACTGACACGTAACCTCTGGAACTTCGAAAGGGTCTTTCACACCCTTGCTGCAACTCAAGAAGTTCACCGCCATACCCGTCTCCACTCGAGAGGAAGCACGATGGTCCCGCCCACATCCAGAGGAGCCCCGTTTCCCCCTCGTAGCTCGAGATGAGGGATCCTTTCCCTGCTTTCAACGGGAAAGAATTCCCAGCGTTCCCGTCGCATCTCAAGAGGAGGCACTCTCAACAGGAAAGGCAAGAGGAACTCCATGGTCGTACCACCATTCCAAGAGTCCCCCAGATGTCTCAGTCCATTCCAGAGGAACCTTTTGCCCTGCACTGGCTCATCTTTCACGCCGAGGATCGACTCACACCACGGTGGCACATGGGACAGCCCTGTGGGAAAGCCTCGAGGGAAAGCCTCGAGGGAAAACCACAGATCCTTTGATCCACGCGACGGGAAGCGTGACATTGCTGCTACAGCCTGGAAGGAAAGCGCACGTGCATGCCCCCACTCGAGACGAGGCCTGACTCCCCTGGGGAGACTCTAGAAGTACCCAAAGATCCATGTCAGCCCGTGAGAGGAATCTTCGGTTCTGGCCCTGACTCCACACAAGGTTTTTGGCCCCGGTATCGACTGGAGAGGAATCCCGAGAGGCCCCCTAGCAACTCGCATGGGGACTGGCCTCTCCTGAGGCCATCAGGGCGGGTCCCTGTGGTACCCGTCGTAACTCGAGAACACCTGCCGCACCTCGAGAAAATACAGGAAGTTCTCCCTTCCAGGCTAGATGAGGCCTATTTCCGATGAGGCGTCTGGAGACTAATGACACCTAACCTCTGGAACTTCGAAAGGGTCTTTCACACCCTTGCTGCAACTCAAGAAGTTCACCGACATACCCGTGTCCACTCGAGAGGAAGCACGATGTTCCCTCCCACATCCCGAGGAGCCCCGTTTCCCCCTCGTAGCTCGAGATGAGGGATCCTTTCCCTGCTTCCAACGGGAAAGAATTCCCGGCGTTCCCGTCGCATCTCAAGGGGAGGCACTCTCAACAGGAAAGGCGAGAGGAACTCCATTGTCGTGCCACCATTCCAAGAGTCCCCCAGATGTCTCAGTCCATTCCAGAGGAAACTCTTTGCCCTGCACTGGCTCATCTTTCACGCCGAGGATCGACTCACACCACGGTGGCACGTGGGACAGCCCTGTGGGAAAGCCTCGAGGGAAAGCCTCGAGGGAAAACCACAGATCCTTTGATGCACGCGACGGGAAGCGTGACATTGCTGCTACAGCCTGGAAGGAAAGCGCACGTGCATGCCCCCACTCGAGACGAGGCCTGACTCCCCTGGGGAGACTCCAGAAGTACCCAAAGATCCATGTCAGCCCCTGAGAGGAATCCTCAGTTCCGGCCCTGACTCCACACAAGGTTTTTGGCACCAGTATCGACGGGAGAGGAATCCCGAGAGGCCCCCTAGCAACTCGCATGGGGACTGGCCTCTCCTGAGGCCACCAGCGCGGGTCCCTGAGGTCCCCGTCGTAACTCGAGAACACCTGCCGCAACTCGAGAAAATCCAGGAAGTTCTCCCTTCCAGGCGAGATGAGGCCTATTTCCGATGAGGTGTCTGGAGACTAATGACACCTAACCTCTGGAACTTCGAAAGGGTCTTTCACACCCTTGCAGCAACTCAAGAAGTTTACCGCCATACCCGTCTCCACTCGAGAGGAAGCACGATGGTCCCGCCCACATCCAGAGGAGCCCCGTTTCCCCCTCGTAGCTTGAGATGAGGGATCCTTTCCCTGCTTTCAACGGGAAAGAATTCCCGGCATTCCCGTCGCATCTCAAGAGGAGGCACTCTCTACAGGAAAGGCGAGAGGAACTCCATGGTCGTACCACCATTCCAAGAGTCCCCCAGATGTCTCAGTCCATTCCAGAGGAACCTCTTTGCCCTGCACTGGCTCATCTTTCACGCCGAGGATCGACTCACACCACGGTGGCACGTGGGACAGCCCTGTGGGAAAGCCTCGAGGGAAAGCCTCGAGGGAAAACCACAGATCCTTTGATCCACGCGACGGGAAGCGTGACATTGCTGCTACAGCCTGGAAGGAAAGCGCACGTGCATGCCCCCACTCGAGACGAGGCCTGACTCCCCTGGGGAGACTCCAGAAGTACCCAAAGATCCATGTCAGCCCCTGAGAGGAATCCTCGGTTCTGGCCCTGACTCCACACAAGGTTTTTGGCGCCGGTATCGACGGGAGAGGAATCCCGAGAGGCCCCCTAGCAACTCGCATGGGGACTGGCCTCTCCTGAGGCCATCAGGGCGGGTCCCTGTGGTACCCGTCGTAACGTGAGAACACCTGCCGCACCTCGAGAAAATCCAGGAAGTTCTCCCTTCCAGGCTAGATGAGGCCTATTTCCGATGAGGCGTCTGGAGACTAATGACACCTAACCTCTGGAACTTCGAAAGGGTCTTTCACACCCTTGCTGCAACTCAAGAAGTTCACCGACATACCCGTGTCCACTCGAGAGGAAGCACGATGGTCCCGCCCACATCCCGAGGAGCCCCGTTTCCCCCTCGTAGCTCGAGATGAGGGATCCTTTCCCTGCTTCCAACGGGAAAGAATTCCCGGCGATCCCGTCGCATCTCAAGGGGAGGCACTCTCAACAGGAAAGGCGAGAGGAACTCCATTGTCGTACCACCATTCCAAGAGTCCCCCAGATGTCTCAGTCCATTCCAGAGGAACCTCTTTGCCCTGCACTGGCTCATCTTTCACGCCGAGGATCGACTCACACCACGGTGGCACGTGGGACATCCCTGTGGGAAAGCCTCGAGGGAAAGCCTCGAGGGAAAACCACAGATCCTTTGATCCACGCGACGGGAAGCGTGACATTGCTGCTACAGCCTGGAAGGAAAGCGCACGTGCATGCCCCCACTCGAGACGAGGCCTGACTCCCCTGGGGAGACTCCAGAAGTACCCAAAGATCCATGGCAGCCCCTGAGAGGAATCCTCGGTTCTGGCCCTGACTCCACACAAGGTTTTTGGCGCCGGTATTGACGGGAGAGGAATCCCGAGAGGCCCCCTAGCAACTCGCATGGGGACTGGCCTCTCCTGAGGCCATCAGGGCGGGTCCCTGTGGTACCCGTCGTAACTCGAGAACACCTGCCGCACCTCGAGAAAATCCAGGAAGTTCTCCCTTCCAGGCTAGATGAGGCCTATTTCCGATGAGGCGTCTGGAGACTAATGACACCTAACCTCTGGAACTTCGAAAGGGTCTTTCACACCCTTGCTGCAACTCAAGAAGTTCACCAACATACCCGTCTCCACTCGAGAGGAAGCACGATGGTCCCGTCCACATCCAGAGGAGCCCCGATTCCCCCTCGTAGCTCGAGATGAGGGATCCTTTCCCTGCTTTCAACGGGAAAGAATTCCCGGCGTTCCCGTCGGATCTCAAGAGGAGGCACTCTTAACAGGAAAGGCGAGAGGAACTCCATGGTCGTACCACCATTCCAAGAGTCCCCCAGATGTCTCAGTCCATTCCAGAGGAACCTCTTTGCCCTGCACTGGCTCATCTTTCACGCCGAGGATCGACTCACACCACGGTGGCACGTGGGACAGCCCTGTGGAAAAGCCTCGAGGGAAAGCCTCGAGGGAAAACCACAGATCCTTTGATCCACGCGACGGGAAGAGTGACATTGCTGCTACAGCCTGGAAGGAAAGCGCACGTGCATGCCCCCACTCGAGACGAGGCCTGACTCCCCTGGGGAGACTCCAGAAGTACCCAAAGATCCATGTCAGCCCCTGAGAGGAATCCTCGGTTCTGGCCCTGACTCCACACAAGGTTTTTGGCCCCGGTAACGACGGGAGAGGAATCCCGAGAGGCCCCCTAGCAACTCGCATGGGGACTGGCCTCTCCTGAGGCCACCAGGGCGGGTCCCTGAGGTCCCCGTCGTAACTCGAGAACACCTGCCGCAACTCGAGAAAATCCAGGAAGTTCTCCCTTCCAGGCGAGATGAGGCCTATTTCCGATGAGGCGTCTGGAGACTAATGACACCCAAACTCTGGAACTTCGAAAGGGTCTTTCACATCCTTGCTGCAACTCAAGAAGTTTACTGCCATACCCGTCTCCACACGAGAGAAAGCACGATGGTCCCGCCCACATCCAGAGGAGCCCCGTTTCCCCCTCGGAGCTCGAGATGAGGGATCCTTTCCCTGCTTTCAACGGGAAAGAATTCCCGGCATTCCCGTCGCATCTCAAGAGGAGGCACTCTCAACAGGAAAGGCGAGAGGAACTCCATGGTCGTACTACCATTCCAAGAGTCCCCCAGATGTCTCAGTCCATTCCAGAGGAACCTCTTTGCCCTGCACTGGCTCATCTTTCACGCCGAGAATCGACTCACACCACGGTGGCACGTGGGACAGCCCTGTGGGAAAGCCTCGAGGGAAAGCCTAGAGGGAAAACCACAGATACTTTGATCCACGCGACCGGAAGCGTGACATTGCTGCTACAGCCTGGAAAGAAAGCGCACGTGCATGCCCCCACTCGAGACGAGGCCTGACTCCCCTGGGGAGACTCCAGAAGTACCCAAAGATCAATGTCAGCCCCTGAGAGGAATCCTCGGATCCGGCCCTGACTCCACACAAGGTATTTGGCCCCAGTATCGACGGGAGAGGAATCCCGAGAGGCCCCCTAGCAACACGCATGGGGACTGGCCTCTCCTGAGGCCATCAGGGCGGGTCCCTGTGGTACCAGTCGTAACTCGAGAACACCTGCCGCACCTCGAGATAATCCAGGAAGTTCTCCCTTCCAGGCGAGATGAGGTCTATTTCCGATGAGGCGTCTGGAGACTGACACGTAACCTCTGGAACTTCGAAAGGGTCTTTCACACCCTTGCTGCAACTCAAGAAGTTCACCGCCATACCCGTCTCCACTCGAGAGGAAGCACGATGGTCCCGCCCACATCCAGAGGAGCCCCGTTTCCCCCTCGTAGCTCGAGATGAGGGATCCTTTCCCTGCTTTCAACGGGAAAGAATTCCCAGCGTTCCCGTCGCATCTCAAGAGGAGGCACTCTCAACAGGAAAGGCAAGAGGAACTCCATGGTCGTACCACCATTCCAAGAGTCCCCCAGATGTCTCAGTCCATTCCAGAGGAACCTTTTGCCCTGCACTGGCTCATCTTTCACGCCGAGGATCGACTCACACCACGGTGGCACATGGGACAGCCCTGTGGGAAAGCCTCGAGGGAAAGCCTCGAGGGAAAACCACAGATCATTTGATCCACGCGACGGGAAGCGTGACATTGCTGCTACAGCCTGGAAGGAAAGCGCACGTGCATGCCCCCACTCGAGACGAGGCCTGACTCCCCTGGGGAGACTCTAGAAGTACCCAAAGATCCATGTCAGCCCGTGAGAGGAATCCTCGGTTCTGGCCCTGACTCCACACAAGGTTTTTGGCCCCGGTATCGACTGGAGAGGAATCCCGAGAGGCCCCCTAGCAACTCGCATGGGGACTGGCCTCTCCTGAGGCCATCAGGGCGGGTCCCTGTGGTACCCGTCGTAACTCGAGAACACCTGCCGCACCTCGAGAAAATACAGGAAGTTCTCCCTTCCAGGCTAGATGAGGCCTATTTCCGATGAGGCGTCTGGAGACTAATGACACCTAACCTCTGGAACTTCGAAAGGGTCTTTCACACCCTTGCTGCAACTCAAGAAGTTCACCGACATACCCGTGTCCACTCGAGAGGAAGCACGATGTTCCCTCCCACATCCCGAGGAGCCCCGTTTCCCCCTCGTAGCTCGAGATGAGGGATCCTTTCCCTGCTTTCAACGGGAAAGAATTCCCGGCGTTCCAGTCACAACTCAAGAGGAGGCACTCTCAACAGGAAAGGCGAGAGGAACTCCATGGTCGTACCACCATTCCAAGAGTCCCCCAGATGTCTCAGTCCATTCCAGAGGAACCTCTTTGCCCTGCACTGGCTCATCTTTCACGCCGAGGATCGACTCACACCACGGTGGCACGTGGGACAGCCCTGTGGGAAAGCCTCGAGGGAAAGCCTCGAGGGAAAACCACAGATCCTTTGATCCACGCGACGGGAAGCGTGACATTGCTGCTACAGCCTGGAAGGAAAGCGCACGTGCATGCCCCCACTCGAGACGAGGCCTGACTCCCCTGGGGAGACTCCAGAAGTACCCAAAGATCCATGTCAGCCCCTGAGAGGAATCCTCGGTTCCGGCCCTGACTCCACACAAGGTTTTTGGCCCCGGTATCGACGGGAGAGGAATCCCGAGAGGCCCCCTAGCAACTCGCATGAGGACTGGCCTCTCCTGAGGCCACCAGGGCGGGTCCCTGAGGTCCCCGTCGTAACTCGAGAACACCTGCCGCAACTCGAGAAAATCCAGGAAGTTCTCCCTTCCAGGCGAGATGAGGCCTATTTCCGATGAGGCGTCTGGAGACTAATGACACCTAACCTCTGGAACTTCGAAAGGGTCTTTCACACCCTTGCTGCAACTCAAGAAGTTCACCGCCATACCCGTCTCCACTAGAGAGGAAGCACGATGGTCCCGCCCACATCCAGAGGAGCCCCGTTTCCCCCTCGTAGCTCAAGATGAGGGATCCTTTCCCTGCTTTCAACGGGAAAGAATTCCCGGCGTTCCGGTCGCATCTCAAGAGGAGGCACTCTCAACAGGAAAGGCGAGAGTAACTCCATGGTCGTACCACCATTCCAAGAGTCCCCCAGATGTCTCAGTCCATTCCAGAGGAAACTCTTTGCCCTGCACTGGCTCATCTTTCACGCCGAGGATCGACTCACACCACGGTGGCACGTGGGACAGCCCTGTGGGAAAGGCTCGAGGGAAAGCCTCGAGGGAAAACCACAGATCCTTTGAACCACGCGACGGGAAGCGTGACAATGCTGCTACAGCCTGGAAGGAAAGCGCACGTGCATGCCCCCACTCGAGACGAGGCCTGACTCCCCTGGGGAGACTCCAGAAGTACCCAAAGTTCCATGTCAGCCCCTGAGAGGAATCCTCGGTTCCGGCCCTGACTCCACACAAGCTTTTTGGCCCCGGTATCGACGGGAGAGGAATCCCGAGAGGCCCCCTAGCAACTCGCATGGGGACGGGCCTCTCCTGAGGCCACCATGGCGGGTCCCTGAGGTCCCCGTCGTAACTCGAGAACACCTGCCGCAACTCGAGAAAATCCAGGAAGTTCTCCCTTCCAGGCGAGATGAGGCCTATTTCCGATGAGGTGTCTGGAGACTAATGACACCTAACCTCTGGAACTTCGAAAGGGTCTTTCACACCCTTGCTGCGACTCAAGAAGTTCACCGCCATACCCGTCTCCACTCGAGAGGAAGCACGATGGTCCCGCCCACATCCAGAGGAGCCCCGTTTCCGCCTCCTAGCTCGAGATGAGGGATCCTTTCCCTGCTTTCAACGGGAAAGAATTCCCGGCGTTCCCGTCGCATCTCAAGAGGAGGCACTCTCAACAGGAAAGGCGAGAGGAACTCCATGGTCGTACCACCATTCCAAGAGTCCCCCAGATGTCTCAGTCCATTCCAGAGGAACTTCTTTGCCCTGCACGGGCTCATCTTTCACGCCGAGGATCGACTCACAACACGGTGGCACGTGGGACAGCCCTGTGGGAAAGCCTCGAGGGAAAGCCTCGAGGGAAAACCACAGATCCTTTGATCCACGCGACGGGAAGCGTGACATTGCTGCTATAGCCTGGAAGGAAAGCGCACGTGCATGCCCCCACTCGAGACGAGGCCTGACTCCCCTGGGGAGACTCCAGAAGTACCCAAAGATCCATGTCAGCCCCTGAGAGGAATCCTCGGTTCCAGCCCTGAATCCACACAAGGTTTTTGGCCCCGGTATCGACGGGAGAGGAATCCCGAGAGGCCCCCTAGCAACTCGCATGGGGACTGGCCTCTCCGGAGGCCACCAGGGCGGGTCCCTGAGGTCCCCGTCGTAACTCGAGAACTCCTGCCGCAACTCGAGAAAATCCAGGAAGTTCTCCCTTCCAGGCGAGATGAGGCCTATTTCCGATGAAGCCTCTGGAGACTAATGACACCAAACCTCTGGAACTTCGAAAGGGTCTTTCACACCCTTGCTGCAACTCAAGAAGTTCACCGCCATACCCGTCTCCACTCGAGAGGAAGCACGATGGTCCCGCCCACATCCAGAGGAGCCCCGTTTCCCCCTCCTAGCTCGAGATGAGGGATCCTTTCCCTGGTTTCAAAGGGAAAGAATTCCCGGCGTTCCCGTCGCATCTCAAGAGGAGGCACTCTCAACAGGAAAGGCGAGAGGAACTCCATGGTCGTACCACCATTCCAAGAGTCCCCCAGATGTCTCCGTCCATTCCAGAGGAACCTCTTTGCCCTGCACTGGCTCATCTTTCACGCCGAGGATCGACTCACAACACGGTGGCACGTGGGACAGCCCTGTGGGAAAGCCTCGAGGGAAAGCCACAGATCCTTTGATCCACGCGACGGGAAGCGTGACATTGCTGCTACAGCCTGGAAGGAAAGCGCACGTGCATGCCCTCACTCGAGACGAGGCCTGACTCCCCTGGGGAGACTCCAGAAGTACCCAAAGATCCATGTCAGACCCTGAGAGGAATCCTCGGTTCCGGCCCTGACTCCACACAAGCTTTTTGGCCCCGGTATCGACGGGAGAGGAATCCCGAGAGACCCCCTAGCAACTCGCATGGGGACTGGCCTCTCCTGAGGCCACCAGGGCGGGTCCCTGAGGTCCCCGTCGTAACTCGAGAACACCTGCCGCAACTCGAGAAAATCCAGGAAGTTCTCCCTTCCAGGCGAGATGAGGCCTATTTCCGATGAGGCGTCTGGAGACTTATGACACCTTACCTCTGGAACTTCAAAAGGGTCTTTCACAGCCTTGCTGCAACTCAAGAAGTTCACCACCAGAACCGTCTCCACTAGAGAGGAAGCACGATGGTCCCGCCCACATCCAGAGGAGCCCCGTTTCCCCCTCGTAGCTCGAGATGAGGGATCCTTTCCCTGCTTTCAACGGGAAAGAATTCCCGGCGTTCCCGTCGCATCTCAAGTGGAGGCACTCTCAACAGGAAAGGCGAGAGGAACTCCATGGTCGTACCACCATTCCAAGAGTCCCCCAGATGTCTCAGTCCATTCCAGAGGAACCTCTTTGCCCTGCACTGGCTCATCTTTCACGCCGAGGATCGACTCACACCACGGTGGCACGTGGGACAACCCTGTGGGAAAGCCTCGAGGGAAAACCACACATCATTTGATCCACGCGACGGGAAGCGTGACATTGCTGCTACAGCCTGGAAGGAAAGTGCACGTGCATGCCCCCACTCGAGACGAGGCCTGACTCCCCTGGGGAGACTCCAGAAGTACCCAAAGATCCATGTCAGCCCCTGAGAGGAATCCTCGGTTCCGGCCCTGACTCCTCACAAGGTTTTTGGCCCCGGTATCGACGGGAGAGGAATCCCGAGAGGCCCCCTAGAAACTCGCATAGGGACTGGCCTCTCCTGAGGCCACCAGGGCGGGTCCCTGAGGTCCCCGTCGTAACTCGAGAACACCTGCCGCAACTCGAGTAAATCCAGGAAGTTCTCCCTTCCAGGCGAGATGAGGCCTATTTCCGATGAGGCGTCTGGAGACTAATGACACCTTACCTCTGGAACTTCGAAAGGGTCTTTCACAGCCTTGCTGCAACTCAAGAAGTTCACCACCATACCCATCTCCACTAGAGAGGAAGCACGATGGTCCCGCCCACATCCAGAGGAGCCCCGTTTCCCCCTCCTAGCTCGAGATGAGGGATCCTTTCCCTGCTTTCAACGGGAAAGAATTCCCGGCGTTCCCGTCGCATCTCAAGAGGAGGCACTCTCAACAGGAAAGGCGAGAGGAACTCCATGGTCGTACCACCATTCCAAGAGTCCCCCAGATGTCTCAGTCCATTCCAGAGGAACCTCTTTGCCCTGCACTGGCTCATCTTTCACGCCGAGGATCGACTCACAACACGGTGGCACGTGGGACAGCCCTGTGGGAAAGGCTCGAGGGAAAGCCTCGAGGGAAAACCACAGATCCTTTGATCCACGCGACGGGAAGCGTGACATTGCTGCTACAGCCTGGAAGGAAAGCGCACGTGCATGCCCCCACTCGAGACGAGGCCTGACTCCCCTGGGGAGACTCCAGAAGTACCCAAAGATCCATGTAAGCCCCTGAGAGGAATCCTCGGTTCCGGCCCTGACTCCACACAAGGTTTTTGGCCCCGGTATCGACGGGAGAGGAATCCCGAGAGGCCCCCTAGCAACTCGCCTGGGGACTGGCCTCTCCTGAGGCCACCAAGGCGGGTCCCTGAGGTCCCCGTCGTAACTCGAGAACACCTGCCGCAACTCGAGAAAATCCAGGAAGTTCTCCCTTCCAGGCGAGATGAGGCCTATTTCCGATGAGGCCTCTGGAGACTAATGACACCTAACCTCTGGAACTTCGAAAGGGTCTTTCACACCCTTGCTGCAACTCAAGAAGTTCACCGCCATACCCGTCTCCACTAGAGAGGAAGCACGATGGTCCCGCCCACATCCAGAGGAGCCCCGTTTCCCCCTCGTAGCTCGAGATGAGGGATCCTTTCCCTGCTTTCAACGGGAAAGAATTCCCGGCATTCCCGTCGCATCTCAAGAGGAGGCACTCTCAACAGGAAAGGCGAGAGGAACTCCATGGTCGTACCACCATTCCAAGAGTCCCCCAGATGTCTCAGTCCATTCCAGAGGAACCTCTTTGCCCTGCACTGGCTCATCTTTCACGCCGAGGATCGACTCACACCACGGTGGCACGTGGGACATCCCTGTGGGAAAGCCTCGAGGGAAAACCACAGATCCTTTGATCCACGCGACGGGAAGCGTGACATTGCTGCTACAGCCTGGAAGGAAAGTGCACGTGCATGTCCCCACTCGAGACGAGGCCTGACTCCCCTGGGGAGACTCCAGAAGTACCCAAAGATCCATGTCAGCCCCTGAGAGGAATCCTCGGTTCCGGCCCTGACTCCACACAAGGTTTTTGGCCCCGGTATCGACGGGAGAGGAATCCCGAGAGGCCCCCTAGCAACTCGCATGGGGACTGGCCTCTCCTGAGGCCACCAGGGCGGGTCCCTGAGGTCCCCGTCGTAACTCCAGAACACCTGCCGCAACTCGAGAAAATCCAGGAAGTTCTCCCTTCCAGGCGAGATGAGGCCTATTTCCGATGAGGCGTCTGGAGACTAATGACACCTAACCTCTGGAACTTCGAAAGGGTCTTTCACACCCTTGCTGCAACTCAAGAAGTTCACCGCCATACCCGTCTCCACTCGAGAGGAAGCACGATGGTCCCGCCCACATCCAGAGGAGCCCCGTTTCCCCCTCGTAGCTCAAGATGAGGGATCCTTTCCCTGCTTTCAACGGGAAAGAATTCCCGGCGTTCCCGTCGCATCTCAAGAGGAGGCACTCTCAACAGGAAAGTCGAGAGGAACTCCATGGTCGTACCACCATTCCAAGAGTCCCCCAGATGTCTCAGTCCATTCCAGAGGAAACTCTTTGCCCTGCACTGGCTCATCTTTCACGCCGAGGATCGACTCACACCACGGTGGCACGTGGGACAGCCCTGTGGGAAAGCCTCGAGGGAAAGCCTCGAGGGAAAACCACAGATCCTTTGATCCACGCGACGGGAAGCGTGACATTGCTGCTACAGCCTTTAAGGAAAGGGCACGTGCATGCCCCCACACGAGACGAGGCCTGTCTCCCCTGGCGAGACTCCAGAAGTACCCAAAGATCCATATCAGTCCCTGAGAGGAATCCTCGGTTCCGGCCCTGACTCCACACAAGGTTTTTGGCCCCGGTATTGACGGGAGAGGAATCCCGAGGGGCCCCCTAGCAACACGCATAGGGACTGGCCTCTCCTGAGGCCAACAGGGCGGGTCCCTGAGGTCCCCGTCGTAACTCGAGAACACCTGCCGCAACTCGAGAAAATCAAGGAAGTTCTCCCTTCCAGGCGAGATGAGGCCTATTTCCGATGAGGCGTCTGGAGACTAATGACACCTAACCTCTGGAACTTCGAAAGGGTCTTTCACACCCTTGCTGCAACTCAAGAAGTTCACCGCCATACCCGTCTCCACTCGAGAGAAAGCACGATGGTCCCGCCCACATCCAGAGGAGCCCCGTTTCCCCCTCGTAGCTCGAGATGAGGGATCCTTTCCCTGCTTTCAACGGGAAAAAATTCCCGGCGTTCCCGTCGCATCTCAAGAGGAGGCACTCTCAACAGGAAAGGCGAGAGGAACTCCATGGTCGTACCAACATTCCATGAGTCCCCCAGATGTCTCAGTCCATTTCAGAGGAACCTCTTTGCCCTGCACTGGCTCATCTTTCACGCCGAGGATCGACTCACACCACGGTGGCACGTGGGACAGCCCTGTGGGAAAGCCTCGAGGGAAAACCACACATCATTTGATCCACGCGACGGGAAGCGTGACATTGCTGCTACAGCCTGGAAGGAAAGTGCACGTGCATGCCCCCACTCGAGACGAGGCCTGACTCCCCTGGGGAGACTCCAGAAGTACCCAAAGATACATGTCAGCCCCTGAGAGGAATCCTCGGTTCCGGCCCTGACTCCTCACAAGGTTTTTGGCCCCGGAATCGACGGGAGAGGAATCCCGAGAGGCCCCCTAGCAACTCGCATGGGGACTGGCCTCTCCTGAGGCCACCAGGGCGGGTCCCTGAGGTCCCCGTCGTAACTCGAGAACACCTGCCGCAACTCGAGTAAATCCAGGAAGTTCTCCCTTCCAGGCGAGATGAGGCCTATTTCCGATGAGGCGTCTGGAGACTAATGACACCTTACCTCTGGAACTTCGAAAGGGTCTTTCACAGCCTTGCTGCAACTCAAGAAGTTCACCACCATACCCATCTCCACTAGAAAGGAAGCACGATGGTCCCGCCCACATCCAGAGGAGCCCCGTTTCCCCCTCCTAGCTCGACATGAGGGATCCTTTCCCTGCTTTCAACGGGAAAGAATTCCCGGCGTTCCCGTCGCATCTCAAGAGGAGGCACTCTCAACAGGAAAGGCGAGAGGAACTCCATGGTCGTACCACCATTCCAAGAGTCCCCCAGATGTCTCAGTCCATTCCAGAGGAACCTCTTTGCCCTGCACTGGCTCATATTTCACGCCGAGGATCGACTCACACCACGGTGGCACGCGGGACAGCCCTGTGGGAAAGCCTCGAGGGAAAGCCTCGAGGGAAAACCACAGATCCTTTGATCCACGCGACGGGAAGCGTGACATTGCTGCTACAGCCTGGAAGGAAAGCGCACGTGCATGCCCCCACTCGAGACGAGGCCTGACTCCCCTGGGGAGACTCCAGAAGTACCCAAATATCCATGTCAGCCCCTGAGAGGAATCCTCGGTTCCGGCCCTGACTCCACACAAGGTTTTTGGCCCCGGTATCAACGGGAGAGGAATCCCGAGAGGCCCCCTAGCAACTCGCCTAGGGAGTGGCCTCTCCTGAGGCCACCAGGGCGGGTCCCTGAGGTCCCCGTCGTAACTCGAGAACACCTGCCGCAACTCGAGAAAATCCAGGAAGTTCTCCCTTCCAGGCGAGATGAGGCCTATTTCCGATGAGGCGTCTGGAGACTAATGACACCTAACCTCTGGAACTTCGAAAGGGTCTTTCACACCCTTGCTGCAACTCAAGAAGTTCACCGCCATACCCGTCTCCACTCGAGAGGAAGCACGATGGTCCCGCCCACATCCAGAGGAGCCCCGTTTCCCCCTCGTAGCTCGAGATGAGGGATCCTTTCCCTGCTTTCAACGGGAAAGAATTCCCGGCGTTCCCGTCGCATCTCAAGAGGAGGCACTCTCAACAGGAAAGTCGAGAGGAACTCCATGGTCGTACCACCATTCCAAGAGTCCCCCAGATGTCTCAGTCCATTCCAGAGGAAACTCTTTGCCCTGCACTGGCTCATCTTTCACGCCGAGGATCGACTCACACCACGGTGGCACGTGGGACAGCCCTGTGGGAAAGCCTCGAGGGAAAGCCTCGAGGGAAAACCACAGATCCTTTGATCCACGCGACGGGAAGCGTGACATTGCTGCTACAGCCTTTAAGGAAAGGGCACGTGCATGCCCCCACACGAGACGAGGCCTGTCTCCCCTGGCGAGACTCCAGAAGTACCCAAAGATCCATATCAGTCCCTGAGAGGAATCCTCGGTTCCGGCCCTGACGCCACACAAGGTTTTTGGCCCCGGTATTGACGGGAGAGGAATCCCGAGGGGCCCCCTAGCAACACGCATAGGGACTGGCCTCTCCTGAGGCCAACAGGGCGGGTCCCTGAGGTCCCCGTCGTAACTCGAGAACACCTGCCGCAACTCGAGAAAATCAAGGAAGTTCTCCCTTCCAGGCGAGATGAGGCCTATTTCCGATGAGGCGTCTGGAGACTAATGACACCTAACCTCTGGAACTTCGAAAGGGTCTTTCACACCCTTGCTGCAACTCAAGAAGTTCACCGCCATACCCGTCTCCACTCGAGAGAAAGCACGATGGTCCCGCCCACATCCAGAGGAGCCCCGTTTCCCCCTCGTAGCTCGAGATGAGGGATCCTTTCCCTGCTTTCAACGGGAAAAAATTCCCGGCGTTCCCGTCGCATCTCAAGAGGAGGCACTCTCAACAGGAAAGGCGAGAGGAACTCCATGGTCGTACCACCATTCCATGAGTCCCCCAGATGTCTCAGTCCATTCCAGAGGAACCTCTTTGCCCTGCACTGGCTCATCTTTCACGCCGAGGATCGACTCACACCACGGTGGCACGTGGGACAGCCCTGTGGGAAAGCCTCGAGGGAAAGCATCGAGGGAAAACCACAGATCCTTTGATCCACGTGACGGGAAGCGTGACATTGCTGCTACAGCCTGGAAGTAAAGCGCACGTGCATGCCCCCACTCGAGACGAGGCCTGACTCCCCTGGGGAGACTCCAGAAGTACCCAAAGATCCATGTCAGCCCCTGAGAGGAATCCTCGGTTCCGGCCCTGACTCCACTCAAGGTTTTTGGCCCCGGTATCGACGGGAGAGGAATCCCGAGAGGCCCCCTAGCAACTCGCATGGGGACTGGCCTCTCCTGAGGCCACTAGGGCGGGTGCCTGAGTTCCCCGTCGTAACTTAAGAACACCTGCCGCAACTCGAGAAAATCCAGGAAGTTCTCCCTTCCAGGCGAGATGAGGCCTATTTCCGATGAGGCGTCTGGAGACTAATGACACCTAACCTCTGGAACTTTGAAAGGGTCTTTCACACCCTTGCTGCAACTCAAGAAGTTCTCCGCCATACCCGTCTCCACTCGAGAGGAAGCACGATGGTCCCGCCCACATCCAGAGGAGCCCCGTTTTCCCCTCGCTGCTCGAGATGAGGGATCCTTTCCCTGCTTTCACCGGGAAAGAATTCCCGGCGTTCCCGTCGCATCTCAAGAGGAGGCACTCTCAACAGGAAAGGCGAGAGGATCTCCATGGTCGTACCACCATTCCAAGAGTCCCCCAGATGTCTCAGTCCATTCCAGAGGAACCTCTTTGCCCTGCACTGGCTCATCTTTCACGCCGAGGATCGACTCACACCACGGTGGCACGTGGGACAGCCCTGTGGGAAAGCCTTGAGGGAAAGCCTCGAGGGAAAACCACAGATCCTTTGATCCACGCGACGGGAAGCGTGACATTGCTGCTACAGCCTGGAAGGAAAGCGCACGTGCATGCCCCCACTCGAGACGAGGCCTGACTCCACTGGGGAGACTCCAGAAGTACCCAAAGATCCATGTCAGCCCCTGAGAGGAATCCTCGGTTCCGGCCCTGACTCCACACAAGGTTTGTGGCCCCGGTATCGACGGGAGAGGAATCCCGAGAGGCCCCGTAGCAACTCGCATGGGGACTGGCCTCTCCTGAGGCCACCAGGGCGGGTCCCTGAGGTCCCCGTCGTAACTCGAGAACACCTGCCGCAACTCGAGAAAATCCAGGAAGTTCTCCCTTCCAGGCGAGATGAGGCCTATTTCCGATGAGGCCTCTGGAGACTAATGACACCAAACCTCTGGAACTTCGAAAGGGTCTTTCACACCCTTGCTGCAACTCAAGAAGTTCACCGCCATACCCGTCTCCACTCGAGAGGAAGCACGATGGTCCCGCCCACATCCAGAGGAGCCCCGTTTCCCCCTCGGAGCTCGAGATGAGGGATCCTTTCCCTGCTTTCAACGGGAAAATATTCCCGGCGTTCCCGTCGCATCTCAAGAGGAGGCACTCTCAACAGGAAAGGCGAGAGGAACTCCATGGTCGTACCACCATTCCAAGAGTCCCCCAGATGTCTCAGTCCATTCCAGAGGAACCTCTTTGCCCTGCACTGGCTCATCTTTCACGCCGAGGATCGACTCACAACACGGTGGCACGTGGGACAGCCCTGTGGGAAAGCCTCGAGGGAAAGCCTCGAGGGAAAACCACAGATCCTTTGATCCACGCGACGGGAAGCGTGACATTGCTGCTACAACCTGGAAGGAAAGCGCACGTGCATGCCCCCACTCGAGACGAGGCCTGACTCCCCTGGGGAGACTCCAGAAGTACCCAAAGATCCATGTCAGCCCCTGAGAGGAATCCTCGGTTCCGGCCCTGACTCCACACAAGCTTTTTGGCCCCGGTATCGACGGGAGAGGAATCCCGAGAGGCCCCCTAGCAACTCGCATGGGGACTGGCCTCTCCTGAGGCCACCAGGGCGGGTCCCTGAGGTCCCCGTCGTAACTCGAGAACACCTGCCGCAACTCGAGAAAATCCAGGAAGTTCTCCCTTCCAGGCGAGATGAGGCCTATTTCCGATGAGGCCTCTGGAGACTAATGACACCTAACCTCTGGAACTTCGAAAGGGTCTTTCACACCCTTGCTGCAACTCAAGAAGTTCACCGCCATACCCGTCTCCACTCGAGAGGAAGCACGATGGTCCCGCCCACATCCAGAGGAGCCCCGTTTCCCCCTCGGAGCTCGAGATGAGGGATCCTTTCCCTGCTTTCAACGGGAATGTATTCCCGGCGTTCCCGTCGCATCTCAAGAGGAGGCACTCTCAACAGGAAAGGCGAGAGGAACTCCATGGTCGTAACACCATTCCAAGAGTCCCCCAGATGTCTCAGTCAATTCCAGAGGAACCTCTTTGCCCTGCACTGGCTCATCTTTCACGCCGAGGATCGACTCACAACACGGTGGCACGTGGGACAGCCCTGTGGGAAAGCCTCGAGGGAAAGCCTCGAGGGAAAACCACAGATCCTTTGATCCACGCGACGGGAAGCGTGACATTGCTGCTACAGCCTGGAAGGAAAGCGCACGTGCATGCACCCACTCGAGACGAGGCCTGACTCCCCTGGGGAGACTCCAGAAGTACCCAAAGATCCATGTCAGCCCCTGAGAGGAATCCTCGGTTCCGGCCCTGACTCCACACAAGCTTTTTGGCCCCGGTATCGACGGGAGAGGAATCCCGAGAGGCCCCCTAGCAACTCGCATAGGGACTGGCCTCTCCTGAGGCCACCAGGGCGGGTCCCTGAGGTCCCCGTCGTAACTCGAGAACACCTGCCGCAACTCGAGAAAATCCAGGAAGTTCTCCCTTCCAGGCGAGATGAGGCCTATTTCCGATGAAGCGTCTGGAGACTAATGACACCTTACCTCTGGAACTTCCAAAGGGTCTTTCACAGCCTTGCTGCAACTCAAGAAGTTCACCACCATACCCTGCCAGAAACCAGTGTGAGGAATCCCGCCCGTGACAAGGTCATGAGGAAGGAAGCTGACATACGCAAGGCGTGCTCAGACTTCAGGGACCCCTCTGGATATTCCTAAGCATGTACCCCAGCAAAAATCTGCTGGCTTTTGTGCTCTGCTTTTCCACTTTTCTGATATTCTCTGGAAAAAAGTCAATTCAGGGTTTTAGTCTTCTGCATTTGAAAGGGATGTTTCAGTTAAACCCCTCTGATAGCTCTCTAGTCTGCCTAACAGGTTCCCCAGACCTCTTACAGCTTGTGAATTGCTTACAGCCCCCCAACCGCGAGAGGCACAAAGCTTACAGCTTGTGAATTGCTTATAGCCCCCCAACCGCGGGAGGCACAAAGCTTAAAAGCATCTTAAAGATACAGAGCCTTTTCTAAAGAGTTAAAAATTATATTGGTAGAGGGTTTTCACTGTTGACTCAAGGATTGCTGCCAGACCTCCTTATTCTTTATCTTTTAGGCACCTGGAAGGATGTTAATGTAAGCAGGATGTAGAAAAAGATACATAGTAGTTTTGATGTTAGCAACACTAGACTTTTGAGTTAATTGCTTCTCTTTTGCTATAAATCACTGCACTCCCTCTACTTGTTATAAGTTGCTGTATCCTTGCTGTCTAAGAATGTAACTTTCTTTAGTGCTTTCCGAGAGTGGCACCAGACCTTGGGAAGATCAACACAAATAAGTCTTGTGGTTGACAAACCCTTATCAGAAAAAAGGCTGTAAAATGTTAATTGGCCCTTTTGGTTGGAAGATGATGTAAATTACCTAAGACTTGTGTATACAATTAGGTATGCAGAGAGAAAAGCCTGGTTTTGATAAGAGTCTGGACTGCTAACGCTGCATAACTTTGTGTTACCCATTGATCTCCATGTTTTATCAAAAGTATAAAAGGCCTTCTGAACAATAAAGGACGGGACCAGATTCTCAGACCAGTTTCTCGGACTAGTCTCGGCCTGGTTTCTTGGGAATCTGGCTCCCCCCCTGTCTCTCTCTCTCTCTCTTTTTCTCTCCCTTTTCTTCCCTCTGCTCTTTACTTTAATTTCAGGCTGAATTTCCATCTGGGGCGCGGAGGCTCGCCAGGTCTACTTATTTGCCCTGGTTATTAAGATCCGCGAGAAAGGGAGCTTAAGGCGAGGCACCCTTAGATATTCAAGCGGGCACCGGTGGCCCAACGTAGATGGTGCAAATTCCTTGTCTGGAATTTTATTGGTCTTCCGCGTAAACCAAGCTATTCAGCCCTCTTTCTCCACTTAATCTTCCTACTGCACTACAGTTTCTTAATCTAATCTTATATTAATAAATAAACAAGTCTTTCCACGCCAACGCCGTCCACCCTTCGAATTCCCTGGATCCACCGGGGCTGGACCCCGGCAAGTGGCGCCCGGAACAGGCTATTCGAAGGTAGGTTCCTCGGAGCAAAAGCTCCCCCCGGAGCACTCTCTGTAGCTCCCCCCGGAGCACTCTCTGTTGCTCCCCCCGGAGCACTCTCTGTTGCTCCCCCCCGGAGTGACTTAATCACTCCCCCCGGAGTACTTTCGGGTACTCCCCCAGTGTTGAGTGTTCGGGACGGCTAGGACCCCACTCAGGGTGCCGCGGACCCCCCTGTAGGATAGACAGGGTGAGGAGGAGTGGGAAGTGTTCAAGGGTTTAAGAGAAACCTGGTGCTCTAGAGGTTGAAAAGAAACCTGCTATCTTAGGGTTGAAAACAAAACCCCCCTCGCCAAAGGTAAAACCTTTTTGTTGAGGTAGACTTTTCTATAAGACTTAATTTTCTGACATGGGTAACAGTGAATCAAAAGAAAGACAGCTTTTTACAGGAGTAATCTTGCAGTTACTAACTAAACGAGGAATTAAAGTTAAAAAATCCAATATTCATTCATTTTTTTCCTTTGTACAAGAACAGTGTCCCTGGTTTCCAGAAGAAGGCACTGTTAACTTAGACACCTGGGAGAGAGTAGGAAAACAACTAAAAACTTACCATGCTGAACATGGCTCACAAAAGGTGCCTACTGACGCCTTTTCCTTCTGGAATATAATTAGGGACGCTCTAGACCCTGCCCCTGAATCTGAAAAGGTACATCTTAAAGAGGAAAGTGCAGAGAAAAAGGTATCTATCGAAGAGGAGAGTGATGAAAAGGAGGCTACACCTAACTATCGGCAGTTGAGTCAAATGATAGCTGCAATGACTGCCCAAGAAAAGGTAATAGATAGAGATGACAAAAAAGAGCAGCTTTCAGATGAGGAAGATTTGGAAGAGGAAGTAAGTCAAGATCATTCTGATGAGGACTGGTCTTTATTAAATAAAGATGCTCCAAGGAGTTTAAGAGAAACTTCTCCAATTAGATTATCTGCTCCAAAGAGCTTAATAAAAAACTTCCCCAACCAGACCACCTGCTTCCACAAATTCAAGAGAAATTTCCTTAATTAAGCCTTCTGCTTCCAGAGGCTCAAGACAAATGTCCCCCATCAGATTATATGCACCTGAGAGTTTAAGGCCAGATTCCCCAGATAAAACATCCGTAAGACCTAAACACAGAAAGGATAAAAAATTCCCAAAGTACGAAGAAAGTGACATAGGACACCCCTTGCCCCCCCCTCCCTATAAGGGTGAGGGGCCTCCACTAGAAGCTCCCCGAAGAAGAGTTTTCTCTAGCCCAGATGATGAACTTGATCCCCACCTTGAGGCTTGTTTCCCCATAATATTTGGTGGAAGTGGTGGGAGAACAGCCCCCCACTGGGAACCCATTCCAATGAAAATGATTAAAGAACTCAAACAGGCTTGTGCTTTGTATGGGCCTAAAGCCCCGTACACTGTATCATTGGTGGAAGCTTTAGCGGGCAGATGGATGACACCCCATGACTGGAAGACAGTCGCTAAAGCTTGTCTGTCTGGAGGTCAATATGTACTTTGGAGAACTGAATATGAAGATCTAGCCCAAAAACAGGCTGATGCTAACCAAAAATATGGCCCAAGATATATTATAAAAAATATGTTGGCAGGGACTAATGATTTTGGAACACTTAGAGATCAAATGGGATTAGATAAAACCACTTTAGATCAAGTAACCGCCTGCGCCCTTGGGGCTTGGCGTTTGTTGCCTGAAGGGAAAGAATCTACCTCTTCCTTCTCAAATGTTAAACAAAAACCAGAAGAGCCATATGAAGACTTTATATCAAGACTTGCAGAGGCAGTCAACAGAGTAATTTCCAACACTGAGGCAGCTAGTATATTGATAAAACAACTGGCATTTGAAAATGCTAATTCTACCTGCCAGGCCATTTTACGTCCTATTAAAAAAACTGGGGAAATAATAGATTATATCAGGCAATGTGCAGATGTAGGACCAGCGATGATGCAGGGCGTTGCCATAGCTGCAGCCATAAAGGGAAATTCTTACCAGCAGGCAGTACAGTCCTTTTTTACAAATAGAAATAACCCGTCAAAGAGTCATTCCAGTAGTCCAGGCCAGAATATTGGTTTATCCAAGGCCTGCTTCTCTTGCGGACGGGAAGGGCACCTTATGCGAGCTTGTCCCCAAAAAGCAGCCGGTTCTTCTCTGCCGAATTCTCCCTCCCCGGCTGTGCCTACTAATCTCCCTAGATCTCTCTGCCCTCGTTGTCAAAAAGGATATCACTGGGCAAAAGAATGTAGGTCACAATTCCATAGAAATGGAGCCTTTTTGGGCCCCGACCAGCAGTCGGGAAACGGATTGAGGGGCCAGCCTCAGGCCCCGACAACAATTGGGGCAGCCTCACTGAACCCATTCATTCCCTTCGTCCCATCGCAGAACTCATCAGAGCAACCCCAGGCAGCGCAGGACTGGACCTCAGTTCCACCACCTCAGCAATATTAACACCAGATAGCCCCACTGTAAAAATACCTACAGGAGTTAAAGGCCCATTACCAACAGGTTTAGTAGGAATTATACTAGGCAGAAGTTCCTTAGCTATGCAAGGTCTCACAATCATCCCTGGAGTAATTGACTCAGATTATACAGGAGAAATCCAGATAATGATTTCACCCCCAACTAAAACTTTCCAAATACATCAGGGACAAAGAATAGCCCAACTTTTGCTTTTGCCTTACCACACTGCAATTGGGCGCACAGCTACTCAAAATGAAAGGCAGGATAAAGGATTTGGGTCTAGTGATATGGTTTTTTGGATAACAGAAATTACTCAGAAACGTCCTATGAAGACTATCCTGATTAATGGCAAGTCTATTGTGGGGTTATTAGACACAGGAGCAGATGTTTCTTGCATTTCAGGAAAAGACTGGCCCAGCTCCTGGCCCACACATACTACTGAAAATAACTTGGTGGGGATAGGAAGAGCCCCCACAATAGCCAAAAGTGCAAAAATTTTAGATTGGCAATTTGAGGATACCCGTGGAACTTTCCAACCTTATGTCGTTCCTTCGCTCCCCCTTACCCTGTGGGGGAGGGACGTGCTATCTCAAATGGGAGTGTTACTTTTTAGCCCTGATGATAAAGTGACCTCTCAGATGTTGCAGATGGGCTATGATCCATCAAAAGGATTGGGTAAACAACAGACAGGAATAATTGAGCCAATTTGCCCAACTCCTCGCAAGCTACGTGCTGGATTGGGATATCCAAATTTATAATTGAGGCCATTGTTTTTGCTGCCGACCCCATCACATGGAAATCTCAAGATCCGGTGTGGGTAGAACAGTGGCCTCTGCATAAGGAAAAATTATTGGCAGCTAAAGCATTAATCTTTGAACAATTAGAATTGGGACATATTGAGCCCTCCAATAGCCCCTGGAACACTCCTATTTTTGTCATTAAGAAAAAATCTGGTAAATGGCGACTTTTACAGGATTTGAGAGCTATTAATGCCACCATGGAGGACATGGGGGCCTTACAGCCTGGGCTCCCTTCCCCAGTAGCCGTTCCAGAGGGATATAATATAATTGTTATTGATTTACAAGATTGTTTTTTCACTATTCCCTTAAATCCTGAGGATAAAAAGCGATTTGCCTTTAGTCTGCCATCAGAAAATCTTAAACAGCCTTATTTACGGTTTCAGTGGAAGGTTCTGCCTCAGGGAATGAAAAATAGCCCTACTTTATGCCAAAAATTTGTTAATGCCGCTCTAGAAGATACTAGGGCTAAATATGAACACGTGTATATGATTCACTATATGGATGATATTTTAATAGCTCATCCTGATAGAGTTCACCTGCAGACTGTGCTCCAGGACCTGACCCAGGCATTGACAGACAGAGGCCTAAAAATTGCCCCAGAAAAAATTCAAATCAATCCGCCCATAACTTACTTAGGAAGAGTCATAAATTCGGAAACGGTGACTCATACCCCGCTGCAATTGAGAAAAGACCATCTTATTACTTTAAATGATTATCAAAAACTCTTAGGTGATATTAATTGGATTAGACCATATTTAAAATTAACCACTGCCGAATTAAAACCTCTTTTTAACACTTTACGCGGGGATCCTGATCCAACCTCAAAAAGACAATTAACAGCTGAGGCTCAAGAAGCCCTAGGCAAAGTAGAAGCAGCCTTATCAAATAGCTATGTAAAAAGAATTGATTTGACGATGACGTGGCAGTTCCTTTGCCTAGCTACTCCAACGGCGCCTACGGGAGTTCTGTGGCAACGCGGCCCTTTAGAATGGATCCATCTTCCTACCCAAGCTAAAAAAGTCGTGGCTTCTTATCCTGGTTTAATTGCCACATTAATGCTAAAAGGAAGGAAGCGGAGCATTGAATTGTTTGGTAAAGAGCCATCAGAGATTGTAATTCCATATAATAAGGAGCAGCTTGATGCTCTTTTAATGTTTGATGAAGACTGGCAGATTGCCATAGGGAATTACTGTGGTCAAATTTTGCATCATTTACCCTCGCATGTTTTACTAAATTTTATGTCTAACCATCCAGTTATTTTTCCTGTCCGGTGTAAACAGTTCCCTATTTCAGATGCTCAGGTAGTCTTTACTGATGGATCGGCTAACGGTAGAGCCTCTATAGTCACAAGAGATCATCAAAAACTTTTGGAAACACAAGAAACTTCAGCTCAAAGGGCTGAAATCACAGCTGTTATTGAGGCCTTTGTTATGTTTGCGGAGAAAGAATTTAACCTTTATTCTGACTCTCAGTATGTGGTCAGGCTGTTTCCACACATTGAGACTGCAGTTTTGCCTGAAAACAAAACTGCTATCTTCCATTTGTTAACTAAACTGCAGCAGCAAATATGGAAAAGAAATCGGGCGTTCTTTATCGGCCACATTCGGGCTCATTCCGGCCTGCCTGGCCCTTTAAATGCTCTCAATGAATTGGCAGATTCGTTAACCAGGATTTCAGTGGCTTCTGTTTTTGAAGAAGCTCGAGCTTCTCACTCACTTCATCACCAAAATGCCACTGCCTTACGATACCAGTTTCAAATTCCTCGAGAATCTGCCCGAGAGATTGTTCGTTCTTGTTCACATTGTCCTACTACCGTGAATGCTTTGCCTCTGGGAGTTAACCCTCGCGGTCTCAAACCTAATGCACTCTGGCAAATGGATGTAACCCATGTCTCTTCATTTGGAAAACTGTCTTTTGTTCATGTAACTGTAGATACCTTCTCTCATGTTATTATTGCCACTGCTCGTACAGGGGAAGCAGTTAAAGATGTGCTTTTCCTATCTGGGCTTGCCAAAAGCTTTAAAAACTGATAATGCTCCTGCTTACACTTCTAAATCTTTTCAGCAATTCTGTACAAGATTTCAAATTAAACATAACACCGGCATCCCTTATAACCCACAAGGACAAGCCATTGTGGAAAGAGCACATCAAACACTGAAAATCCATATTCAAAAACTAAAAGAAGGGGAATTTAAATATAGTTCCCCCCATCAGATTTTGCAACATGCTCTTTTCGTAATAAATAACTTAAATGCTGATTCATCCGGAAACACTGCAATGCTTCGCCATTGGTGCCCAGAGCAATTGAATGCAAAACCATTAGTAAAATGGAGGGACCTTCTTTCCGAACAATGGAAAGGTCCTGACCCCTTATTAACCAATGGGCGAGGGTATGCTTGTGTTTTTCCACAGGACGCGGACGCTCCGATTTGGGTTCCAGACAGACTAATTCGCCATGTCTCAGCTCCCCGGATACCAGAATCCCCCGCCACCGCGATCTCTAAAAAGGAAGAAACTCCCTCTTCCCCCGCTCCCTCCGCCAGCACGGGAAACGCCGCTGACCCCAGGACAGCTGACATTGGAGATCCCGGATAGGCGCGGATCGGAGCCACCCACTGGACAGATGTCACGACTTCAGATACAGGATATTGCACCCCCTGATTTTTTGCCTCGCAGGAATCCATTAGGACGCCCAGCTCAGTCAACCCAACAAGCCTCCTTGCCCACCTGGGGACAGATTAAAGCTCTCTGTCGCCAGGCACAGGGGATAGCTACCCTACAGGGATCGTCAGTCTCTCCTGAAAAGGTGTTTATTGCCATGCTTGCCTTGCTCTCTTGCCAGGTAAGCGCTGCTCCCATTCCAACCAAATATTGGGCGTTTCTCCCGGATCCTCCAACTTTCCAAGTTGTTACTTGGAACAGTGACCCCATACGAGTTAGTACAGACCAGCCTCGCCTTTTGGGAGGATCTTATACTTCCTATACAAAAGACCAATACCCTATTAATTTCAATTATACCTTTAAAGGACTAGCAGATGATTTTCCTGTCTGCTTTAATTTTCCTCCTGGCCTTACAGGAGACTTCTTTACCAAGACAGGATGCATTGGAGCCTCCACAAAAGCAGTTATGACAGATTCCCCAACCTCTAAATTTGCATCTATAGGGGATCGGTCTGCTTGGATATTACGAGCCCGTATGCCTGGGGTCCTTGGCCCCTATAAGTCTTTGTCTCTCAAAACTCCATCAGAATATCCAAATTGTGATGATGTTGCTCCCTCAGATGTTATTTGGAAAACTATAGATGATCATTCAGGATATCCGATTTGGAAATCTTGTATTTATAATTCGAGAGTAGATTACAATATGCCGGGAGGAAGAAATTGTGCGATTCAGGACTGGAGCAACCCAAATCCAGGTCAAGACCCTGAGTCTGACGATGACTTTATCAATAGATTGGATAATTGGAAAGAATATTCAATTTCTTGGCCGTTAGTTGCCACCAGACGGCATCATAACCAATTTGTTCCCCCTATGCTGTCTTATATAACTAGAGGTAAAACCTTTTGGCAGCCAGAAATTTGGAGAGCCCTTGTGGCTACCGCCCCTATTATTTTAATCCGACCAAAAAATACCTCTATTTACTCTATTTTAGCTTGTCTACCCTCTCCTTATGTTTTTCTTTTCACTAATGATTCTGAAAGACTTAACATACAATTGAATTATACAGGTGGACCCCATGTAGTGTCTTGTGAACAATGTATGCTTTCATCCTGTTTAACTCCTCAATATAAAGTTTGCTCTTTCATGGTTTTAAAACGTCCGCCCTATCTCATGGTACCTGTAACTGTAGCCACGTATTGGTATGATAACCATGGCCTAGCTGTACTGCAACAGCTACAAGATTTAATGCGAACACGACGGTTTGTGGGCTTACTTGTTTTGGGAATATCAGCTTTGATAACCGCAATTACTTCTGTTACTGTGGCGGCATTATCATTGTCTCAACAAGTGTATACTGCCCAATATGTTGACACCGTATCCAAAAATGTTTCTCTAACGCTGGCAACCCAGGAAATTATAGATAGGAAGCTAGAAATAAGGATTGATGCCTTAGAAGAAGCAGTAATGCATATTGGGAATGAATTACAGAGTCTGAAAATGAAATTGGCTCTTTCATGTCATGCTGATTACCGGTGGATATGTGTTACATCCCTGAAAGTAAATGAGACAGATTTTAAATGGGAGAGGGTCAAAAATCATATTTTAGGTGTCTGGAACAGCTCAGATATTAGTTTAGATTTAGGGAAACTTCATAATCAGATTCAGACCTTGGAACACTCCCGATTAGATTTTACCGCCGCAGGAGAAGCCAATGACTTTTTCCACACCTTCTCTGACTTCATTTCTGGAAAAACTCTTCTGACTACTGTCTCTAGCTATGCTGCTGTGGGTGCCATAATCCTGCTCCTTGTAATCGTGCTTCCTTGTGTTGTCAGGACTCTTCGGCAGAGCATTCGGAATCTCGCGACTGAACTGCACCTAATTTTTTTAAAAAACTAATAAAGAAGGGGGAGTTGCCGGAAGCCAGTGTGAGGAATCCCGCCCGTGACAAGGTCATGAGGAAGGAAGCTGACATACGCAAGGCGTGCTCAGACTTCAGGGACCCCTCTGGATATTCCTAAGCATGTACCCCAGCAAAAATCTGCCGGCTTTTGTGCTCTGCTTTTCCACTTTTCTGATATTCTCTGGAAAAAAGTCAATTCAGGGTTTTAGTCTTCTGCATTTGAAAGGGATGTTTCAGTTAAACCCCTCTGATAGCTCTCTAGTCTGCCTAACAGGTTCCCCAGACCTCTTACAGCTTGTGAATTGCTTACAGCCCCCCAACCGCGAGAGGCACAAAGCTTACAGCTTGTGAATTGCTTACAGCCCCCCAACCGCGGGAGGCACAAAGCTTAAAAGCATCTTAAAGATACAGAGCCTTTTCTAAAGAGTTAAAAATTATATTGGTAGAGGGTTTTCACTGTTGACTCAAGGATTGCTGCCAGACCTCCTTATTCTTTATCTTTTAGGCACCTGGAAGGATGTTAATGTAAGCAGGATGTAGAAAAAGATACATAGTAGTTTTGATGTTAGCAACACTAGACTTTTGAGTTAATTGCTTCTCTTTTGCTATAAATCACTGCACTCCCTCTACTTGTTATAAGTTGCTGTATCCTTGCTGTCTAAGAATGTAACTTTCTTTAGTGCTTTCCGAGAGTGGCACCAGACCTTGGGAAGATCAACACAAATAAGTCTTGTGGTTGACAAACCCTTATCAGAAAAAAGGCTGTAAAATGTTAATTGGCCCTTTTGGTTGGAAGATGATGTAAATTACCTAAGACTTGTGTATACAATTAGGTATGCAGAGAGAAAAGCCTGGTTTTGATAAGAGTCTGGACTGCTAACGCTGCATAACTTTGTGTTACCCATTGATCTCCATGTTTTATCAAAAGTATAAAAGGCCTTCTGAACAATAAAGGACGGGACCAGATTCTCAGACCAGTTTCTCGGACTAGTCTCGGCCTGGTGTCTTGGGAATCTGGCTCCCCCCGTGTCTCTCTCTCTCTCTCTTTTTCTCTCCCTTTTCTTCCCTCTGCTCTTTACTTTAATTTCAGGCTGAATTTCCATCTGGGGCGCGGAGGCTCGCCAGGTCTACTTATTTGCCCTGGTTATTAAGATCCGCGAGAAAGGGAGCTTAAGGCGAGGCACCCTTAGATATTCAAGCGGGCACCGGTGGCCCAACGTAGATGGTGCAAATTCCTTGTCTGGAATTTTATTGGTCTTCCGCGTAAACCAAGCTATTCAGCCCTCTTTCTCCACTTAATCTTCCTACTGCACTACAGTTTCTTAATCTAATCTTATATTAATAAATAAACAAGTCTTTCCACGCCAACGCCGTCCACCCTTCGAATTCCCTGGATCCACCGGGGCTGGACCCCGGCAATACCCGTCTCCACTAGAGAGGAAGCACGATGGTCCCGCCCACATCCAGAGGAGCCCCGTTTCCCCCTCGTAGCTCGAGATGAGGGATCCTTTCCCTGCTTTCAACGGGAAAGAATTCCCGGCGTTCCCGTCGCATCTCAAGAGGAGGCACTCTCAACAGGAAAGGCGAGAGGAACTCCATGGTCGTACCACCATTCCAAGAGTCCCCCAGATGTCTCAGTCCATTCCAGAGGAACCTCTGTGCCCTGCACTGGCTCATCTTTCACGCCGAGGATCGACTCACACCACGGTGGAACGTGGGACAGCCCTGTGGGAAAGCCTCGAGGGAAAACCACAGATCCTTTGATCCAAGCGATGGGAAGCGTGACATTGCTGCTACAGCCTGGAAAGAAAACGCACGTGCATGCCCCCACTCGAGACGAGGCCTGACTCCCCTGCGGAGACTCCAGAAGTACCCAAAGATCCATGTCAGCCCCTGAGAGGAATCCTCGTTTCCGGCCCTGACTCCACACAAGGTTTTTGGCCCCGGTATCGACGGGAGAGGAATCCCGCGAGGCCCCCTAGCAACTCGCATGTGGACTGGCCTCTCCTGAGGCCACCAGGGCGGGTCCCTGAGGTCCCCGTCGTAACTCGAGAACACCTGCCGCATCTCGAGAAAATCCAGGAAGTTCTCCCTTCCAGGCGAGATGAGGCCTAGTTCCGATGAGGCGTCTGGAGACTAATGACACCTAACCTCTGGAACTTCGAAAGGGTCTTTCACACCCTTGCTGCAACTCAAGAAGTTCACTTCCATACCCGTCTCCACTCGAGAGGAAGCAGGATGGTCCCGCCCACATCCAGAGGAGCCCCGTTTCCCCCTCGTAGCTCGAGATGAGGGATCCTTTGCCTGCTTTCAACGGGAAAGAATTCCCGGCGTTCCCGTCGCATCTCAAGAGGAGGCACTCTCAACAGGAAAGGCGAGAGGAACTCCATGGTCGTACCACCATTCCAAGAGTCCCCCAGATGTCTCAGTCCATTCCAGAGGAAGCTCTTTGCCCTGCACTGGCTCATCTTTCACGCCGAGGATCGACTCACACCACGGTGGCACGTGGGACAGCCCTGTGGGAAAGCCTCGAGGGAAAGCCTCGAGGGAAAACCACAGATCCTATGATCCACGCGACGGGAAGCGTGACATTGCTGCTACAGCCTGGAAGGAAAGCGCACGTGCATGCCCCCACTCGAGACGAGGCCTGACTCCCCTGGGGAGACTCCAGAAGTACCCAAAGATCCATGTCAGCCCCTGAGAGGAATCCTCGGTTCCGGCCCTGACTCCACACAAGGTTTTTGGCCCCGGTATCGACGGGAGAGGAATCCCGAGAGGCCCCCTAGCAACTCGCATAGGGACTGGCCTCTCCTGAGGCCACCAGGGCGGGTCCCTGAGGTCCCCGTCGTAACTCGAGAACACCTGCCGCAACTCGAGAAAATCCAGGAAGTTCTCCCTTCCAGGCGAGATGAGGCCTATTTCTGATGAGGCGTCTGGAGACTAATGACACCTAACCTCTGGAACTTCGAAAGGGTCTTTCACACCCTTGCTGCAACTCAAGAAGTTCACCGCCATACCCGTCTCCACTCGAGAGGAAGCACGATGGTCCCGCCCACATCCAGAGGAGCCCCGTTTCCCCCTCGTAGCTCGAGATGAGGGATCCTTTTCCTGCTTTCAACGGGAAAAAATTCCCGGCGTTCCCGTCGCATCTCAAGAGGAGGCACTCTCAACAGGAAAGGCGAGAGGAACTCCATGGTCGTACCACCATTCCAAGAGTCCCCCAGATGTCTCAGTCCATTCCAGAGGAACCTCTGTGCCCTGCACTGGCTCATCTTTCACGCCGAGGATCGACTCACACCACGGTGGAACGTGGGACAGCCCTGTGGGAAAGCCTCGAGGGAAAACCACAGATCCTTTGATCCAAGCGATGGGAAGCATGACATTGCTGCTACAGCCTGGAAAGAAAACGCACGTGCATGCCCCCACTCGAGACGAGGCCTGACTCCCCTGCGGAGACTCCAGAAGTACCCAAAGATCCATGTCAGCCCCTGAGAGGAATCCTCGTTTCCGGCCCTGACTCCACACAAGGTTTTTGGCCCCGGTATCGACGGGAGAGGAATCCCGCGAGGCCCCCTAGCAACTCGCATGTGGACTGGCCTCTCCTGAGGCCACCAGGGCGGGTCCCTGAGGTCCCCGTCGTAACTCGAGAACACCTGCCGCATCTCGAGAAAATCCAGGAAGTTCTCCCTTCCAGGCGAGATGAGGCCTAGTTCCGATGAGGCGTCTGGAGACTAATGACACCTAACCTCTGGAACTTCGAAAGGGTCTTTCACACCCTTGCTGCAACTCAAGAAGTTCACTTCCATACCCGTCTCCACTCGAGAGGAAGCAGGATGGTCCCGCCCACATCCAGAGGAGCCCGTTTCCCCCTCGTAGCTCGAGATGAGGGATCCTTTGCCTGCTTTCAACGGGAAAGAATTCCCGGCGTTCCCGTCGCATCTCAAGAGGAGGCACTCTCAACAGGAAAGGCGAGAGGAACTCCATGGTCGTACCACCATTCCAAGAGTCCCCCAGATGTCTCAGTCCATTCCAGAGGAAGCTCTTTGCCCTGCACTGGCTCATCTTTCACGCCGAGGATCGACTCACACCACGGTGGCACGTGGGACAGCCCTGTGGGAAAGCCTCGAGGGAAAGCCTCGAGGGAAAACCACAGATCCTATGATCCACGCGACGGGAAGCGTGACATTGCTGCTACAGCCTGGAAGGAAAGCGCACGTGCATGCCCCCACTCGAGACGAGGCCTGACTCCCCTGGGGAGACTCCAGAAGTACCCAAAGATCCATGTCAGCCCCTGAGAGGAATCCTCGGTTCCGGCCCTGACTCCACACAAGGTTTTTGGCCCCGGTATCGACGGGAGAGGAATCCCGAGAGGCCCCCTAGCAACTCGCATAGGGACTGGCCTCTCCTGAGGCCACCAGGGCGGGTCCCTGAGGTCCCCGTCGTAACTCGAGAACACCTGCCGCAACTCGAGAAAATCCAGGAAGTTCTCCCTTCCAGGCGAGATGAGGCCTATTTCTGATGAGGCGTCTGGAGACTAATGACACCTAACCTCTGGAACTTCGAAAGGGTCTTTCACACCCTTGCTGCAACTCAAGAAGTTCACCGCCATACCCGTCTCCACTCGAGAGGAAGCACGATGGTCCCGCCCACATCCAGAGGAGCCCCGTTTCCCCCTCGTAGCTCGAGATGAGGGATCCTTTTCCTGCTTTAAACGGGAAAAAATTCCCGGCGTTCCCGTCGCATCTCAAGAGGAGGCACTCTCAACAGGAAAGGCGAGAGGAACTCCATGGTCGTACCACCATTCCAAGAGTCCCCCAGATGTCTCAGTCCATTGCAGAGGAACCTCTGTGCCCTGCACTGGCTCATCTTTCACGCCGAGGATCGACTCACACCACGGTGGAACGTGGGACAGCCCTGTGGGAAAGCCTCGAGGGAAAACCACAGATCCTTTGATCCACGCGACGGGAAGCGTGACATTGCTGCTACAGCCTGGAAAGAAAACGCACGTGCATGTCCCCACTCGAGACGAGGCCTGACTCCCGTGCGGAGACTCCAGAAGTACCCAAAGATCCATGTCAGCCCCTGAGAGGAATCCTCGGTTCTGGCCCTGACTCCACACAAGGTTTTTGGCCCCGGTATCGACGGGAGAGGAATCCCGAGAGGCCCCCTAGCAACTCGCATGGTGACTGGCCACTCCTGAGGCCACCAGGGCGGGTCCCTGAGGTCCCCGTCGTAACTCGAGAACACCTGCCGCAACTCGAGAAAATCCAGGAAGTTCTCCCTTCCAGGCGAGATGAGGCCTATTTCCGATGAGGCGTCTGGAGACTAATGACACCTAACCTCTGGAACTTCGAAAGGGTCTTTCACACCCTTGCTGCAACTCAAGAAGTTCACTTCCATACCCGTCTCCACTCGAGAGGAAGCAGGATGGTCCCGCCCACATCCAGAGGAGCCCCGTTTCCCCCTCGTAGCTCGAGATGAGGGATCCTTTGCCTGCTTTCAACGGGAAAGAATTCCCGGCGTTCCCGTCGCATCTCAAGAGGAGGCACTCTCAACAGGAAAGGCGAGAGGAACTCCATGGTCGTACCACCATTCCAAGAGTCCCCCAGATGTCTCAGTCCATTCCAGAGGAAGCTCTTTGCCCTGCACTGGCTCATCCTTCACGCAGAGGATCGACTCACACCACGGAGGCACGTGGGACAGCCCTGTGGGAAAGCCTCGAGGGAAAGCCTCGAGGGAAAACCACAGATCCTTTGATCCACGCGACGGGAAGCGTGACATTGCTGCTACAGCCTGGAAGGAAAGCACACGTGCATGCCCCCACTCGAGACGAGTCCTGACTCCCCTGGGGAGACTCCAGAAGTACCCAAAGATCCATGTCAGCCCCTGAGAGGAATCCTCGGTTCCGGCCCTGACTCCACACAAGGTATTTGGCACCAGTATGGACGGGAGAGGAATCCCGAGAGGCCCCCTAGCAACTCGCATGGGGACTGGCCTTTCCTGAGGCCACCAGGGAGGGTCCCTGAGGTCCACGTCATAACTCGAGAACACCTGCTGCAACTCGAGAAAATCCAGGAAGTTCTCCTTTCCAGGCGAGATGAGGCCTATTTCCGATGAGGCTTCTGGAGACTAATGACACCTAACCTCTGGAACTTCGAAAGGGTCTTTCACACCCTTGCTGCAACTCAAGAAGTTCACCGCCATACCCGTCTCCACTCGAGAGGAAGCACGATGGTCCCGCCCACATCCAAAGGAGCCCCGTTTCCCCCTCGTAGCTCGAGATGAGGGATCCTTTGCCTGCTTTCAACGGGAAAGAATTCCAGGCGTTCCCGTCGCATCTCAAGAGGAGGCACTCTCAACAGGAAAGGCGAGATGAACTCCATGATCGTACCACCATTCCAAGAGTCCCCCAGATGTCTCAGTCCATTCCAGAGGAACCTCTTTGCCCTGCACTGGCTCATCTTTCACGCCGAAGATCGACTCACACCACGGTGGCACGTGGGACAGCCCTGTGGGAAAGCCTCGAGGGAAAGCCTCGAGGGAAAACCACAGATCCTATGATCCACGCGACGGGAAGCGTGACATTGCTGCTACAGCCTGGAAGGAAAGTGCACGTGCATGCCCCCTCACGAGACGAGGCCTGTCTCCCCTGGCGAGACTCCAGAAGTACCCAAAGATCCATATCAGCCCCTGAGAGGAATCCTCGGTTCTGGCCCTGACTCCACACAAGGTTTTTGGCCCCGGTATCGACGGGAGAGGAATCCCGAGAGGCCCCCTAGCAACTCGCATGGTGACTGGCCACTCCTGAGGCCACCAGGGCGGGTCCCTGAGGTCCCCGTCGTAACTCGAGAACACCTGCCGCAACTCGAGAAAATCCAGGAATTTCTCCCTTCCAGGCGAGATGAGGCCTATTTCCGATGAGGCGTCTGGAGACTAATGACACCTAACCTCTGGAATTTCGAAAGGGTCTTTCACACCCTTGCTGCAACTCAAGAAGTTCACCGCCATACCCGTCTCCACTCGAGAGGAAGCACGATGGTCCCGCCCACATCCAGAGGAGCCCCGATTCCCCCTCGTAGCTCGAGATGAGGGATCCTTTCCCTGCTTTCAACGGGAAAGTATTCCCGTCATTCCCGTCGCATCTCAAGAGGAGGCACTCTCAACAGGAAAGGCGAGAGGAACTCCATGGTGGTACCACCATTTCAAGAGTCCCCCAGATGTCTCAGTCCATTCCAGAGGAAACTCTTTGCCCTGCACTGGATCATCTTTCATGCCGAGGATCGACTCACACCACGGTGGCACGTGGGACAGCCCTGAGGGAAAGCCTCGAGGGAAAGCCTCGAGGGAAAACCACAGATCCTTTGATCCACGCGAAGGGAAGCGTGACATTGCTGCTACAGCCTGGAAGGAAAGCGCACGTGCATGCCCCCACTCGAGACGAGGCCTGACTCCCCTGGGGAGACTCCAGAAGTACCCAAAGATCCATGTCAGCCCCTGAGAGGAATCCTCGGTTCCGGCCCTGACTCCACACAAGGTTTTTGGCCCCGGTATCGACGGGAGAGGAATCCCGAGAGGCCCCCTAGCAACTCGCATGGGGACTGGCCTCTCCTGAGGCCACCAGGGCGGGTCCCTGAGGTCCCCGTCGTAACTCGAGAACACCTGCCCCAACTCGAGAAAATCCAGGAAGTTCTCCCTTCCAGGCGAGATGAGGCCTATTTCCGATGAGGCGTCTGGAGACTAATGACACCTAACCTCTGGAACTTCGAAAGAGTCTTTCACACCCTTGCTGCAACTCAAGAAGTTCACCGCCATACCCGTCTCCACTCGAGAGGAAGCACGATGGTCCCGCCCACATCCAGAGGAGCCCCGTTTCCCCCTCGTAGCTCGAGATGAGGGATCCTTTGCCTGCTTTCAACGGGAAAGAATTCCCGGCGTTCCCGTCGCATCTCAAGAGGAGGCACTCTCAACAGGAAAGGCGAGAGGAACTCCATGGTCGTACCACCATTCCAAGAGTCCCCCAGATGTCTCAGTCCATTCCAGAGGAACCTCTTTGCCCTGCACTGGCTCATCTTTCACGCCGAGGATCGACTCACACCACGGTGGCACGTGGGACAGCCCTGTGGGAAAGCCTCGAGGGAAAACCACAGATCCTTTGATCCACGTGACGGGAAGCGTGACATTGCTGCTACAGCCGGGAAGGAAAGCGCACGTGCATGCCCCCACTCGAGAAGAGTCCTAACTCCCCTGGGGAGACTCCAGAAGTACCCAAAGATCCATGTCAGCCCCTGAGAGGAATCCTCGGTTCCGGCCCTGACTCCACACAAGGTTTTTGGCCCCGGTATCGACGGGAGAGGAATCCCGAGAGGCCCCCTAGCACCTCGCATGGGGACTGGCCTCTCCTGAGGCCACCAGGGCGGGTCCCTGAGGTCCCCGTCGTAATTCGAGAACACCTGCCGCAACTCGAGAAAATCCAGGAAGTTCTCCCTTCCAGGCGAGATGAGGCCTATTTCCGATGAGGCATCTGGAGACTAATGACACCTAACCTCTGGAACTTCGAAAGGGTCTTTCACACCCTTGCTGCAACTCAAGAAGTTCACCGCCATACCCGTGTCCACTCGAGAGGAAGCACGATGGTCCCGCCCACATCCAGAGGAGCCCCGTTTCCCCCTCGTAGCTCGAGATGAGGGATCCTTTCCCTGCTTTCAACGGGAAAGAATTCCCGGCGTTCCCGTCGCATCTCAAGAGGAGGCACTCTCAACAGGAAAGGCGGGAGGAACTCCATGGTCGTACCACCATTCCAGGAGTCCCCCCAGATGTCTCAGTCCATTCCAGAGGAACCTCTTTGCCCTGCACTGGCTCATCTTTCACGCCGAGGATCGACTCACACCACGGAGGCACGTGGGACAGCCCTGGGGGAAAGCCTCGAGGGAAAGCCTCGAGGGAAAACCACAGATCCTTTGATGCACGCGACGGGAAGCGTGACATTGTTGCTACAGCCTGGAAGGAAAGCGCACGTGCATGCCCCCACTCGAGACGAGGCCTGTCTCCCCTGGCGAGACTCCAGAAGTACCCAAAGATCCATATAAGCCCCTGAGAGGAATCCTCGGTTCCGACCCTGACTCCACACAAGGTTTTTGGCCCCGGTATCGAAGGGAGAGGAATCCCGAGAGGCCCCCTAGCACCTCGCATGGGGACTGGCCTCTCCTGAGGCCACCAGGGCGGGTCCCTGAGGTCCCCGTCGTAACTCGAGAACACCTGCCGCAACTCGAGAAAATCCAGGAAGTTCTCCCTTGCAGGCGAGATGAGGCCTATTTCCGATGAGTCGTCTGGAGACTAATGACACCTAACCTCTGGAACTTCGAAAGGGTCTTTCACACCCTTGCTGCAACTCAAGAAGTTCACCGCCATACCCGTCTCCACTCGAGAGGAAGCACGATGGTCCCGCCCACATCCAGAGGAGCCCCGTTTCCCCCTCGTAGCTCGAGATGAGGGATCCTTTCCCTGCTTTCAACGGGAAAGAATTCCCGGCGTTCCCGTCGCATCTCAAGAGGAGGCACTCTCAACAGGAAAGGCGAGAGGAACTCCATGGTCGTACCACCATTCCTAGAGTCCCCCAGATGTCTCAGTCCATTCCAGAGGAACCTCTTTGCCCTGCACTGGCTCATCTTTCACGCCGAGGATCGACTCACACCACGGAGGCACGTGGGACAGCCCTGTGGGAAAGCCTCGAGGGAAAGCCTCGAGGGAAAACCACAGATCCTTTGATCCACGCGACGGGAAGCGTGACATTGCTGCTACAGCCTGGAAGGAAAGCGCACGTGCATGCCCCCACTCGAGACGAGGCCTGTCTCCCCTGGCGAGACTCCAGAAGTACCCAAAGATCCATGTCAGCCCCTGAGAGGAATCCTCGGTTCCGGCCCTGACTCCACACAAGGTTTTTGGCCCCGGTATCGACGGGAGAGGAATCCCGAGAGGCCCCCTAGCAACTCGCATGGGGACTGGCCTCTCCTGAGGCCACCAGGGCGGGTCCCTGAGGTCCCCGTCGTAACTCGAGAACACCTGCCGCAACTCGAGAAAATCCAGGAAGTTCTCCCTTCCAGGCGAGATGAGGCCTATTTCCAATGAGGCGTCTGGAGACTAATGACACCTAACCTCTGGAACTTCGAAAGAGTCTTTCACACCCTTGCTGCAACTCAAGAAGTTCACCGCCATACCCGTCTCCACTCGAGAGGAAGCACGATGGTCCCGCCCACATCCAGAGGAGCCCCGTTTCCCCCTCGTAGCTCGAGATGAGGGATCCTTTCCCTACTTTCAACGGGAAAGAATTCCCGGCATTCCCGTCGCATCTCAAGAGGAGGCACTCTCAACAGGAAAGGCGAGAGGAACTCCATGGTCGTACCACCATTCCAAGAGTCCCCCAGATGTCTCAGTCCATTCCAGAGGAACCTCTTTGCCCTGCACTGGCTCATCTTTCACGCCGAGGATCGACTCACACCACGGTGGCACGTGGGACAGCCCTGTGGGAAAGCCTCGAGGGAAAGCCTCGAGGGAAAACCACAGATCCTTTGATCCACGCGACGGGAAGCGTGACATTGCTGCTACAGCCTGGAAGGAAAGCGCACGTGCATGCCCCCACTCGAGACGAGGCCTGACTACCCTCGGGAGACTCTAGAAGTACCCAAAGATCCACGTCAGCCCCTGAGAGGAATCCTCGGTTCTGGCCCTTACTCCACACAAGGTTTTTGGCCCCGGTATCGACGGGAGAGGAATCCCGAGAGGCCCCCTAGCAACTCGCATGGGGACTGGCCTCTCCTGAGGCCACCAGGGCGGGTCCCTGAGGTCCCCGTCGTAACTCGAGAACACCTGCCGCAACTCGAGAAAATCCAGGAAGTTCTCCCTTCCAGGCGAGATGAGGCCTATTTCTGATGAGGCGTCTGGAGACTAATGACACCTAACCTCTGGAACTTCGAAAGGGTCTTTCACACCCTTGCTGCAACTCAAGAAGTTCACCGCCATACCCGTCTCCACTCGAGATGAAGCACGATGGACCCGCCCACATCCAGAGGAGCCCCGTTTTCCCCTCGTAGCTCGAGATGAGGGATCCTTTCCCTGGTTTCAAAGGGAAAGAGTTCCCGGCGTTCCCGTCGCATCTCAAGAGGAGGCACTCTCAACAGGAAAGGCGAGAGGAACTCCATGGTCGTACCACCATTCAAGGAGTCCCCAAGATGTCACAGTCCATTCCAGAGGAACCTCTTTGCCCTGCACTGGCTCATCTTTCACGCCGAGGATCGACTCACACCACGGTGGCACGTGGGACAGCCCTGTGGGAAAGCCTCGAGGGAAAGCCTCGAGGGAAAAACACAGATCCTTTGATCCACGCGACGGGAAGCGTGACATTGCTGCTACAGCCTGGAAGGAAAGCGCACGTGCATGCCCCCACTCGAGACGAGGCCTGACTCCCCTGGGGAGACTCCAGAAGTACCCAAAGATCCATGTCAGCCCCTGAGAGGAATCCTCGGTTCCGGCCCTGACTCCATACAAGGTTTTTGGCCCCGGTATCGACGGGAGAGGAATCCCGAGAGGCCCCCTAACAACTCGCATGGGGACTGGCCTCTCCTGAGGCCACCAGGGCGGGTCCCTGAGGTCCCCGTCGTAACTCGAGAACACCTGCCGCAACTCGAGAAAATCCAGGAAGTTCTCCCTTCCAGGCGAGATGAGGCCTATTTCCGATGAGGCGTCTGGAGACTAATGACACCTAACCTCTGGAACTTCGAAAGGGTCTTTCACACCCTTGCTGCAACTCAAGAAGTTCACCGCCATACCCGTCTCCACTCGAGAGGAAGCACGATGGTCCCGCCCACATCCAGAGGAGCCCCGTTTCCCCCTCGTAGCTCGAGATGAGGGATCCTTTCCCTGCTTTCAACGGGAAAGAATTCCCGGCGTTCCCGTCGCATCTCAAGAGGAGGCACTCTCAACAGGAAAGGCGAGAGGAACTCCATGGTCGTACCACCATTCCAAGAGTCCCCCAGATGACTCAGTCCATTCCAGAGGAACCTCTTTGCCCTGCACTGGCTCATTTTTCACGCCGAGAATCGACTCACACCACGGTGTCACGTGGGACAGCCCTGTGGGAAAGCCTCGAGGGAAAGCCTCGAGGGAAAACCGCAGATCCTTTGATCCACGCGACGGGAAGCGTGACATTGCTGCTACAGCCTGGAAGGAAAGCGCACGTGCATGCCCCCACTCGAGACGAGGCCTGACTCCCCTGGGGAGACTCCAGAAGTACCCAAAGATCCATGTCAGCCCCTGAGAGGAATCCTCGGTTCCGGCCCTGACTCCACACAAGGTTTTTGGCCCCGGTATCAATGGGAGAGGAATCCGAGAGGCCCCCTAGCAACTCGCCTAGGGACTGGCCTCTTCTGAGGCCACCAGGGCGGGTCCCTGAGGTCCCCGTCGTAACTCGAGAACACCTGCCGCAACTCGAGAAAATCCAGGAAGTTCTCCCTTCCAGGCGAGATGAGGCCTATTTCCGATGAGGCCTCTGGAGACTAATGACACCTAACCTCTGGAACTTCGAAAGGGTCTTTCACACCCTTGCTGCAACTCAAGAAGTTCACCGCCATACCCGTCTCCACTAGAGAGGAAGCACGATGGTCCCGCCCACATCCAGAGGAGCCCCGTTTCCCCCTCGTAGCTCGAGATGAGGGATCCTTTCCCTGCTTTCAACGGGAAAGAATTCCCGGCGTTCCCGTCGCAACTCAAGAGGAGGCACTCTCCACAGGAAAGGCGAGAGGAACTCCATGGTCGTACCACCATTCCAAGAGTCCCCCAGATGTCTCAGTCCATTCCAGAGGAACCTCTTTGCCCTGCACTGGCTCATCTTTCACGCCGAGGATCGACTCACACCACGGTGGCACGTGGGACAGCCCTGTGGGAAAGCCTCGAGGGAAAACCACAGATCCTTTGATCCACGCGACGGGAAGCGTGACATTGCTGCTACAGCCTGGAAGGAAAGCGCACGTTCATGCCCCCACTTGAGACGAGGCCTGACTCCCCTGGGGAGACTCCAGAAGTACCCAAAGATCCATGTCAGCCCCTGAGAGGAATCCTCGGTTCCGGCCCTGACTCCACACAAGCTTTTTGGCCCCGGTATCGATGGGAGAGGAATCCCGAGAGGCCCCCTAGCAACTCGCATGGGGACTGACCTCTCCTGAGGCCACCAGGGCGGGTCCCTGAGGTCCCCGTCGTAACTCGAGAACACCTGCCGCAACTCGAGAAAATCCAGGAAGTTCTCCCTTCCAGGCGAGATGAGGCCTATTTCCGATGAGGCGTCTGGAGACTAATGACACCTAACCTCTGGAACTTCGAAAGGGTCTTTCACACGGTTGCTGCAACTCAAGAAGTTCACCGCCATACCCGTCTCCACTAGAGAGGAAGCACGATGGTCCCGCCCACATCCAGAGGAGCCCCGTTTCCCCCTCGTAGCTCGAGATGAGGGATCCTTTCCCTGCTTTCAACGGGAAAGAATTCCCGGCGTTCCCGTCGCATCTCAAGAGGAGGCACTCTCAACAGGAAAGGCGAGAGGAACTCCATGGTCGTACCACCATTCCAAGAGTCCCCCAGATGTCTCAGTCCATTCCAGAGGAACCTCTTTGCCCTGCACTGGCTCATCTTTCACGCCGAGGATCGACTCACACCACGGTGGCACGTGGGACAGCCCTGTGGGAAAGCCTCGAGGGAAAACCACAGATCCTTTGATCCACGCGACGGGAAGCGTGACATTGCTGCTACAGCCTGGAAGGAAAGTGCACGTGCATGCCCCCACTCGAGACGAGGCCTGACTCCCCTGGGGAGACTCCAGAAGTACCCAAAGATCCATGTCAGCCCCTGAGAGGAATCCTCGGTTCCGGCCCTGACTCCACACAAGGTTTTTGGCCCCGGTATCGACGGGAAAGGAATCCCGAGAGGCCCCCTAGCAACTCGCATGGGGACTGGCCTCTCCTGAGGCCACCAGGGCCGGTCCCTGAGGTCCCCGTCGTAACTCGAGAACACCTGCCGCAACTCGAGAAAATCCAGGAAGTTCTCCCTTCCAGGCGAGATGAGGCCTATTTCCGATGAGGCGTCTAGAGACTAATGACACCTAACCTCTGGAACTTCGAAAGGGTCTTTCACACCCTTGCTGCAACTCAAGAAGTTCACCGCCATACCCGTCTCCACTCGAGAGGAAGCACGATGGTCCCGCCCACATCCAGAGGAGCCCCGTTTCCCCCTCGTAGCTCGAGATGAGGGATCCTTTCCCTGGTTTCAACGAGAAAGAATTCCCGGCGTTCCCGTCGCATCTCAAGAGGAGGCACTCTCAACAGGAAAGGCGAGAGGAACTCCATGGTCGTACCACCATTCCAAGAGTCCCCCAGATGTCTCAGTCCATTCCCGAGGAAGCTCTTTGCCCTGCACTGGCTCATCTTTCACGCCGAGGATCGACTCACACCACGGTGGCACGTGGGACAGCCCTGTGGGAAAGCCTCGAGGGAAAGCCTCGAGGGAAAACCACAGATCCTTTGATCCACGCGACGGGAAGCGTGACATTGCTGCTACAGCCTGGAAGGAAAGCGCACGTGCATGCCCCCACTCGAGACGAGGCCTGACTCCACTGGGGAGACTCCAGAAGTACCCAAAGATCCATGTCAGCCCCTGAGAGGAATCCTCGGTTCCGGCCCTGACTCCACACAAGCTTTTTGGCCCCGGTATCGATGGGAGATGAATCCCGAGAGGCCCCCTAGCAACTCGCATGGGGACTGGCCTCTCCGGAGGCCACCAGGGCGGGTCCCTGAGGTCCCCGTCGTAACTCGAGAACACCTGCCGCAACTCGAGAAAATCCAGGAATTTCTCCCTTCCAGGCGAGATGAGGCCTATTTCCGATGAGGCCTCTGGAGACTAATGACACCAAACCTCTGGAACTTCGAAAGGGTCTTTCACACCCTTGCTGTAACTCAAGAAGTTCACCGCCATACCCGTCTCCACTCGAGAGGAAGCACGATGGTCCCGCCCACATCCAGAGGAGCCCCGTTTTCCCCTCGGTGCTCGAGATGAGGGATCCTTTCCCTGGTTTCAACGAGAAAGAATTCCCGGCGTTCCCGTCGCATCTCAAGAGGAGGCACTCTCAACAGGAAAGGCGAGAGGAACTCCATGGTCGTACCACCATTCCATGAGTCCCCCAGATGTCTCAGTCCATTCCAGAGGAACCTCTTTGCCCTGCACTGGCTCATCTTTCACGCCGAGGATCGACTCACAACACGGTGGCACTTGGGACAGCCCTGTGGGAAAGCCTCGAGGGAAAGCCTCGAGGGAAAACCACAGATCCTTTGATCCACGCGACGGGAAGCGTGACATTGCTGCTACAGCCTGGAAGGAAAGTGCACGTGCATGCCCCCACACGAGACGAGGCCTGTCTCCCCTGGCGAGACTCCAGAAGTACCCAAAGATCCATATCAGTCCCTGAGAGGAATCCTCGGTTCCAGCCCTGTCTCCACACAAGGTTTTTGGCCCCGGTATCGAAGGGAGAGGAATCCCGAGGGGCCCCCTAGCAACACGCATAGGGACTGGCCTCTCCTGAGGCCAACAGGGCGGGTCCCTGAGGTCCCCGTCGTAACTCGAGAACACCTGCCGCAACTCGAGAAAATCAAGGAAGTTCTCCCTTCCAGGCGAGATGAGGCCTATTTCCGATGAGGCGTCTGGAGACTAATGACACCTAACCTCTGGAACTTCGAAAGGGTCTTTCACACCCTTGCTGCAACTCAAGAAGTTCACCGCCATACCCGTCTCCACTCGAGAGAAAGCACGATGGTCCCGCCCACATCCAGAGGAGCCCCGTTTCCCCCTCGTAGCTCGAGATGAGGGATCCTTTCCCTGCTTTCAACGGGAAAATATTCCCGGCGTTCCCGTCGCATCTCAAGAGGAGGCACTCTCAACAGGAAAGGCGAGAGGAACTCCATGGTCGCACCACCATTCCAAGAGTCCCCCAGATGTCTCAGTCCATTCCAGAGGAACCTCTTTGCCCTGCACTGGCTCATCTTTCACGCCGAGGATCGACTCACACCACGGTGGCACGTGGGACAGCCCTGTGGGAAAGCCTCGAGGGAAAACCACAGATCATTTGATCCACGCGACAGGTAGCGTGACTTTGCTGCTACAGCCTGGAAGGAAAGTGCACGTGCATGCCCCCACTCGAGACGAGGCCTGACTCCCCTGGGGAGACTCCAGAAGTACCCAAAGATCCATGTCAGCCCCTGAGAGGAATCCTCGGTTCCGGCCCTGACTCCACACAAGGTTTTTGGCCCCGGTATCGACGGGAGAGGAATCCCGAGAGGCCCCCTAGCAACTCGCATAGGGACTGGCCTCTCCTGAGGCCACCAGGGCGGGTCCCTGAGGTCCCCGTCGTAACTCGAGAACACCTGCCGCAACTCGAGAAAATCCAGGAAGTTCTCCCTTCCAGGCGAGATGAGGCCTATTTCCGATGAGGCGTCTGGAGACTAATGACACCTTACCTCTGGAACTTCGAAAGGGTCTTTCACAGCCTTGCTGCAACTCAAGAAGTTCACCACCATACCCTGCCAGAAACCAGTGTGAGGAATCCCGCCCGTGACAAGGTCATGAGGAAGGAAGCTGACATACGCAAGGCGTGCTCAGACTTCAGGGACCCCTCTGGATATTCCTAAGCATGTACCCCAGCAAAAATCTGCTGGCTTTTGTGCTCTGCTTTTCCACTTTTCTGATATTCTCTGGAAAAAAGTCAATTCAGGGTTTTAGTCTTCTGCATTTGAAAGGGATGTTTCAGTTAAACCCCTCTGATAGCTCTCTAGTCTGCCTAACAGGTTCCCCAGACCTCTTACAGCTTGTGATTTGCTTACAGCCCCCCAACCGCGAGAGGCACAAAGCTTACAGCTTGTGAATTGCTTACAGCCCCCCAACCGCGGGAGGCACAAAGCTTAAAAGCATCTTAAAGATACAGAGCCTTTTCTAAAGAGTTAAAAATTATATTGGTAGAGGGTTTTCACTGTTGACTCAAGGATTGCTGCCAGACCTCCTTATTCTTTATCTTTTAGGCACCTGGAAGGATGTTAATGTAAGCAGGATGTAGAAAAAGATACATAGTAGTTTTGATGTTAGCAACACTAGACTTTTGAGTTAATTGCTTCTCTTTTGCTATAAATCACTGCACTCCCTCTACTTGTTATAAGTTGCTGTATCCTTGCTGTCTAAGAATGTAACTTTCTTTAGTGCTTTCCGAGAGTGGCACCAGACCTTGGGAAGATCAACACAAATAAGTCTTGTGGTTGACAAACCCTTATCAGAAAAAAGGCTGTAAAATGTTAATTGGCCCTTTTGGTTGGAAGATGATGTAAATTACCTAAGACTTGTGTATACAATTAGGTATGCAGAGAGAAAAGCCTGGTTTTGATAAGAGTCTGGACTGCTAACGCTGCATAACTTTGTGTTACCCATTGATCTCCATGTTTTATCAAAAGTATAAACGGCCTTCTGAACAATAAAGGACGGGACCAGATTCTCAGACCAGTTTCTCGGACTAGTCTCGGCCTGGTTTCTTGGGAATCTGGCTCCCCCGCTGTCTCTCTCTCTCTCTCTCTTTTTCTCTCCCTTTTCTTCCCTCTGCTCTTTACTTTAATTTCAGGCTGAATTTCCATCTGGGGCGCGGAGGCTCGCCAGGTCTACTTATTTGCCCTGGTTATTAAGATCCGCGAGAAAGGGAGCTTAAGGCGAGGCACCCTTAGATATTCAAGCGGGCACCGGTGGCCCAACGTAGATGGTGCAAATTCCTTGTCTGGAATTTTATTGGTCTTCCGCGTAAACCAAGCTATTCAGCCCTCTTTCTCCACTTAATCTTCCTACTGCACTACAGTTTCTTAATCTAATCTTATATTAATAAATAAACAAGTCTTTCCACGCCAACGCCGTCCACCCTTCGAATTCCCTGGATCCACCGGGGCTGGACCCCGGCAATACCCGTCTCCACTAGAGAGGAAGCACGATGGTCCCGCCCACATCCAGAGGAGCCCCGTTTCCCCCTCGTAGCTCGAGATGAGGGATCCTCTCCCTGCTTTCAACGGGAAAGAATTCCCGGCGTTCCCGTCGCATCTCAAGAGGAGGCACTCTCAACAGGAAAGGCGAGAGGAACTCCATGGTCGTACCACCATTCCAAGAGTCCCCCAGATGTCTCAGTCCATTCCAGAGGAACCTCTTTGCCCTGCACTGGCTCATCTTTCATGCCGAGGATCGACTCACACCACGGTGGCACGTGGGACAGCCCTGTGGGAAAGCCTCGAGGGAAAGCCTCGAGGGAAAAACACAGATCCTTTGATCCACGCGACGGGAAGCGTGACATTGCTGCTACAGCCTGGAAGGAAAGCGCACGTGCATGCCCCCACTCGAGACGAGGCCTGACTCCCCTGGGGAGACTCCAGAAGTACCCAAAGATCCATGTCAGCCCCTGAGAGGAATCCTCGGTTCCAGCCCTGACTCCACACAAGGTTTTTGGCCCCGGTATCAACGGGAGAGGAATCCCGAGAGGCCCCCTAGCAACTCGCCTAGGGACTGGCCTCTCCTGAGGCCACCAGGGCGGGTCCCTGAGGTCCCCGTCGTAACTCGAGAACACCTGCCGCAACTCGAGAAAATCCAGGAAGTTCTCCCTTCCAGGCGAGATGAGGCCTATTTCCGATGAGGCGTCTGGAGACTAATGACACCTAACCTCTGGAACTTCGAAAGGGTCTTTCACACCCTTGCTGCAACTCAAGAAGTTCACCGCCATACCCGTCTCCACTCGAGAGAAAGCACGATGGTCCCGCCCACATCCAGAGGAGCCCCGTTTCCCCCTCGTAGCTCGAGATGAGGGATCCTTTCCCTGCTTTCAACGGGAAAATATTCCCGGCGTTCCCGTCGCATCTCAAGAGGAGGCACTCTCAACAGGAAAGGCGAGAGGAACTCCATGGTCGCACCACCATTCCAAGAGTCCCCCAGATGTCTCAGTCCATTCCAGAGGAACCTCTTTGCCCTGCACTGGCTCATCTTTCACGCCGAGGATCGACTCACACCACGGTGGCACGTGGGACAGCCCTGTGGGAAAGCCTCGAGGGAAAACCACAGATCATTTGATCCACGCGACAGGTAGCGTGACTTTGCTGCTACAGCCTGGAAGGAAAGTGCACGTGCATGCCCCCACTCGAGACGAGGCCTGACTCCCCTGGGGAGACTCCAGAAGTACCCAAAGATCCATGTCAGCCCCTGAGAGGAATCCTCGGTTCCGGCCCTGACTCCACACAAGGTTTTTGGCCCCGGTATCGACGGGAGAGGAATCCCGAGAGGCCCCCTAGCAACTCGCATAGGGACTGGCCTCTCCTGAGGCCACCAGGGCGGGTCCCTGAGGTCCCCGTCGTAACTCGAGAACACCTGCCGCAACTCGAGAAAATCCAGGAAGTTCTCCCTTCCAGGCGAGATGAGGCCTATTTCCGATGAGGCGTCTGGAGACTAATGACACCTTACCTCTGGAACTTCGAAAGGGTCTTTCACAGCCTTGCTGCAACTCAAGAAGTTCACCACCATACCCTGCCAGAAACCAGTGTGAGGAATCCCGCCCGTGACAAGGTCATGAGGAAGGAAGCTGACATACGCAAGGCGTGCTCAGACTTCAGGGACCCCTCTGGATATTCCTAAGCATGTACCCCAGCAAAAATCTGCTGGCTTTTGTGCTCTGCTTTTCCACTTTTCTGATATTCTCTGGAAAAAAGTCAATTCAGGGTTTTAGTCTTCTGCATTTGAAAGGGATGTTTCAGTTAAACCCCTCTGATAGCTCTCTAGTCTGCCTAACAGGTTCCCCAGACCTCTTACAGCTTGTGATTTGCTTACAGCCCCCCAACCGCGAGAGGCACAAAGCTTACAGCTTGTGAATTGCTTACAGCCCCCCAACCGCGGGAGGCACAAAGCTTAAAAGCATCTTAAAGATACAGAGCCTTTTCTAAAGAGTTAAAAATTATATTGGTAGAGGGTTTTCACTGTTGACTCAAGGATTGCTGCCAGACCTCCTTATTCTTTATCTTTTAGGCACCTGGAAGGATGTTAATGTAAGCAGGATGTAGAAAAAGATACATAGTAGTTTTGATGTTAGCAACACTAGACTTTTGAGTTAATTGCTTCTCTTTTGCTATAAATCACTGCACTCCCTCTACTTGTTATAAGTTGCTGTATCCTTGCTGTCTAAGAATGTAACTTTCTTTAGTGCTTTCCGAGAGTGGCACCAGACCTTGGGAAGATCAACACAAATAAGTCTTGTGGTTGACAAACCCTTATCAGAAAAAAGGCTGTAAAATGTTAATTGGCCCTTTTGGTTGGAAGATGATGTAAATTACCTAAGACTTGTGTATACAATTAGGTATGCAGAGAGAAAAGCCTGGTTTTGATAAGAGTCTGGACTGCTAACGCTGCATAACTTTGTGTTACCCATTGATCTCCATGTTTTATCAAAAGTATAAACGGCCTTCTGAACAATAAAGGACGGGACCAGATTCTCAGACCAGTTTCTCGGACTAGTCTCGGCCTGGTTTCTTGGGAATCTGGCTCCCCCGCTGTCTCTCTCTCTCTCTCTCTTTTTCTCTCCCTTTTCTTCCCTCTGCTCTTTACTTTAATTTCAGGCTGAATTTCCATCTGGGGCGCGGAGGCTCGCCAGGTCTACTTATTTGCCCTGGTTATTAAGATCCGCGAGAAAGGGAGCTTAAGGCGAGGCACCCTTAGATATTCAAGCGGGCACCGGTGGCCCAACGTAGATGGTGCAAATTCCTTGTCTGGAATTTTATTGGTCTTCCGCGTAAACCAAGCTATTCAGCCCTCTTTCTCCACTTAATCTTCCTACTGCACTACAGTTTCTTAATCTAATCTTATATTAATAAATAAACAAGTCTTTCCACGCCAACGCCGTCCACCCTTCGAATTCCCTGGATCCACCGGGGCTGGACCCCGGCAATACCCGTCTCCACTAGAGAGGAAGCACGATGGTCCCGCCCACATCCAGAGGAGCCCCGTTTCCCCCTCGTAGCTCGAGATGAGGGATCCTCTCCCTGCTTTCAACGGGAAAGAATTCCCGGCGTTCCCGTCGCATCTCAAGAGGAGGCACTCTCAACAGGAAAGGCGAGAGGAACTCCATGGTCGTACCACCATTCCAAGAGTCCCCCAGATGTCTCAGTCCATTCCAGAGGAACCTCTTTGCCCTGCACTGGCTCATCTTTCATGCCGAGGATCGACTCACACCACGGTGGCACGTGGGACAGCCCTGTGGGAAAGCCTCGAGGGAAAGCCTCGAGGGAAAAACACAGATCCTTTGATCCACGCGACGGGAAGCGTGACATTGCTGCTACAGCCTGGAAGGAAAGCGCACGTGCATGCCCCCACTCGAGACGAGGCCTGACTCCCCTGGGGAGACTCCAGAAGTACCCAAAGATCCATGTCAGCCCCTGAGAGGAATCCTCGGTTCCAGCCCTGACTCCACACAAGGTTTTTGGCCCCGGTATCAACGGGAGAGGAATCCCGAGAGGCCCCCTAGCAACTCGCCTAGGGACTGGCCTCTCCTGAGGCCACCAGGGCGGGTCCCTGAGGTCCCCGTCGTAACTCGAGAACACCTGCCGCAACTCGAGAAAATCCAGGAAGTTCTCCCTTCCAGGCGAGATGAGGCCTATTTCCGATGAGGCGTCTGGAGACTAATGACACCTAACCTCTGGAACTTCGAAAGGGTCTTTCACACCCTTGCTGCAACTCAAGAAGTTCACCGCCATACCCGTCTCCACTCGAGAGGAAGCACGATGGTCCTGCCCACATCCAGAGGAGCCCCGTTTCCCCCTCGTAGCTCGAGATGAGGGATCCTTTCCCTGCTTTCAACGGGAAAGAATTCCCGGCGTTCCCGTCGCATCTCAAGAGGAGGCACTCTCAACAGGAAAGGCGAGAGGAACTCCATGGTCGTACCACCATTCCAAGAGTCCCCCAGATGTCTCAGTCCATTCCAGAGGAACCTCTGTGCCCTGCACTGGCTCATCTTTCACGCCGAGGATCGACTCACACCACGGTGGAACGTGGGACAGCCCTGTGGGAAAGCCTCGAGGGAAAACCACAGATCCTTTGATCCACGCGACGGGAAGCGTGAAATTGCTGCTACAGCCTGGAAAGAAAACGCACGTGCATGCCCCCACTCGAGACGAGGCCTGAATCCCCTGCGGAGACTCCAGAAGTACCCAAAGATCCATGTCAGCCCCTGAGAGGAATCCTCGTTTCCGGCCCTGACTCCACACAAGGTTTTTGGCCCCGGTATCGACGGGAGAGGAATCCCGCGAGGCCCCCTAGCAACTCGCATGTGGACTGGCCTCTCCTGAGGCCACCAGGGCGGGTCCCTGAGGTCCCCGTCGTAACTCGAGAACACCTGCCGCATCTCGAGAAAATCCAGGAAGTTCTCCCTTCCAGGCGAGATGAGGCCTATTTCCGATGAGGCGTCTGGAGACTAATGACACCTAACCTCTGGAACTTCGAAAGGGTCTTTCACACCCTTGCTGCAACTCAAGAAGTTCACTTCCATACCCGTCTCCACTCGAGAGGAAGCAGGATGGTCCCGCCCACATCCAGAGGAGCCCCGTTTCCCCCTCGTAGCTCGAGATGAGGGATCCTTTGCCTGCTTTCAACGGGAAAGAATTCCCGGCGTTCCCGTCGCATCTCAAGAGGAGGCACTCTCAACAGGAAAGGCGAGAGGAACTCCATGGTCGTACCACCATTCCAAGAGTCCCCCAGATGTCTCAGTCCATTCCAGAGGAAGCTCTTTGCCCTGCACTGGCTCATCTTTCACGCCGAGGATCGACTCACACCACGGTGGCACGTGGGACAGCCCTGTGGGAAAGCCTCGAGGGAAAGCCTCGAGGGAAAACCACAGATCCTATGATCCACGCGACGGGAAGCGTGACATTGCTGCTACAGCCTGGAAGGAAAGCGCACGTGCATGCCCCCACTCGAGACGAGGCCTGACTCCCCTGGGGAGACTCCAGAAGTACCCAAAGATCCATGTCAGCCCCTGAGAGGAATCCTCGGTTCCGGCCCTGACTCCACACAAGGTTTTTGGCCCCGGTATCGACGGGAGAGGAATCCCGAGAGGCCCCCTAGCACATCGCATGGGGACTGGCCTCTCCTGAGGCCACCAGGGCCGGTCCCTGAGGTCCCCGTCGTAACTCGAGAACACCTGCCGCAACTCGAGAAAATCCAGGAAGTTCTCCCTTCCAGGCGAGATGAGGCCTATTTCCAATGAGGCGTCTGGAGACTAATGACACCTAACCTCTGGAACTTCGAAAGGGTCTTTCACACCCTTGCTGCAACTCAAGAAGTTCACCGCCATACCCGTGTCCACTCGAGAGGAAGCACGATGGTCCCGCCCACATCCAGAGGAGCCCCGTTTCCCCCTCGTAGCTCGAGATGAGGGATCCTTTCCCTGCTTTCAACGGGAAAGAATTCCCGGCGTTCCTGTCGCATCTCAAGAGGAGGCACTCTCAACAGGAAAGGCGAGAGGAACTCCATGGTCGTACCACCATTCCAAGAGTCGCCCAGATGTCTCAGTCCATTCCAGAGGAACCTCTTTGCCCTGCACTGGCTCATCTTTCACGCCGAGGATCGACACACAACACGGTGGCACGTGGGACAGCCCTGTGGGAAAGCCTCGAGGGAAAACCACAGATCCTTTGATCCACGCGACGGGAAGCGTGACATTGCTGCTACAGCCTGGAAGTAAAGCGCACGTGCATGCCCCGACTCGAGACGAGGCCTGACTCCCCTGGGGAGACTCCAGAAGTACCCAAAGATCCATATCAGCCCCTGAGAGGAATCCTCTGTTCCGGCCCTGACTCCACACAAGGTTTTTGACCCCGGTATCGACGGGAGAGGAATCCCGAGAGGCCCCCTAGCAACTCGCATGGGGACTGGCCTCTCCTGAGGCCACCAGGGCGGGTCCCTGAGGTCCCCGTTGTAACTCGAGAACACCTGCCGCAACTCGAGAAAATCCAGGAAGTTCTCCCTTCCAGGCGAGATGAGGCCTATTTCCGATGAGGCGTCTGGAGACTAATGACACCTAACCTCTGGGAATTCGAAAGGGTCTTTCACACCCTTGCTGCAACTCAAGAAGTTCACCGCCATACCCGTCTCCCCTCGAGAGGAAGCACGATGGTCCCGCCCACATCCAGAGGAGCCCCGTTTCCCCCTTGGAGCTCGAGATGAGGGATCCTTTCCCTGCTTTCAAAAGGAAAGAATTCCCGGCGTTCCCGTCGCATCTCAAGAGGAGGCACTCTCAAGAGGAAAGGCGAGAGGAACTCCATGGTCGTACCACCATTCCAAGAGTCCCCCAGATGTCTCAGTCCATTCCAGAGGAACCTCTTTGCCCTGCACTGGCTCATCTTTCGCGCCGAGGATCGACTCACACCACGGTGGCACGTGGGACAGCCCTGTGGGAAAGCCTCGAGGGAAAGCCTCGAGGGAAAACCACAGATCCTTTGATCCACGCGACGGGAAGCGTGACATTGCTGCTACAGCCTGGAAGGAAAGCGCCCGTGCATGCCCGCACTCGAGACGAGGCCTGACTCCCCTGGGGAGACTCCAGAAGTACCCAAAGATCCATGTCACACCTGAGAGGAATCCTCGGTTCCGGCCCTGACTCCACACTAGGTTTTTGGCCCCGGTATCGACGGGAGAGGAATCCCGAGAGGCCCCCTAGCAACGCGCATGTGGACTGGCCTCTCCTGAGGCCACCAGGGCGGGTCCCTGTGGTACCCGTCATAACTCGAGAACACCTGCCGCACCTCGAGAAAATCCAGGAAGTTCTCCCTTCCAGGCGAGATGAGGTCTATTTCCGATGAGGCATCTGGAGACTGACACGTAACCTCTGGAACTTCGAAAGGGTCTTTCACACCCTTGCTGCAACTCAAGAAGTTCACCGCCATACCCGTCTCCACTCGAGAGGAAGCACGATGGTCCCACCCACATCCAGAGGAGCCCCGTTTCCCCCTCGTAGCTCGAGATGAGGGATCCTTTCCCTGCTTTCAACGGGAAAGAATTCCCGGCGTTCCCGTCGCATCTCAAGAGGAGGCACTCTCAACAGGAAAGGCGAGAGGAACTCCATGGTCGTACCACCATTCCAAGAGTCCCCCAGATGTCTCAGTCCATTCCAGAGGAACCTCTTTGCCCTGCACTGGCTCATCTTTCACGCCGAGGATCGACTCACACCACGGTGGCACGTGGGACAGCCCTGCGGGAAAGCCTCGAGGGAAAGCCTCGAGGGAAAACCACAGATCCTTTGATGCACGCGACGGGAAGCGTGACATTGCTGCTACAGCCTGGAAGGAAAGCGCACGTGCATGCCCCCACTCGAGACGAGGCCTGACTCCCCTGGGGAGACTCCAGAAGTACCCAAAGATCCATGTCACCCCTGAGAGGAATGCTCGCTTCCGGCCCTGACTCCACACAAGTCTTTTGGCCCCGGTATCGACGGGAGAGGAATCCCGAGAGGCCCCCTAGCAACTCGCATGGGGACTGGCCTCTCCTGAGGCCACCAGGGCTGGTCCCTGAGGTCCCCGTCGTAACTCGAGAACACCTGCCGCAACTCGAGAAAATCCAGGAAGTTCTCCCTTCCAGGCGAGATGAGGCCTATTTCCGATGAGGCGTCTGCAGACTAATGACACCTAAACTCTGGAACTTCGAAAGGGTCTTTCACACCCTTGCTGCAACTCAAGAAGTTCACCGCCATACCCGTGTCCACTCGGGAGGAAGCACGATGGTCCCGCCCACATCCAGAGGAGCCCCGTTTCCCCCTCGGAGCTCGAGATGAGGGATCCTTTCCCTGCTTTCAACGGGAAAGAATTCCCGGCGTTCCCGTCGCATCTCAAGAGGAGGCACTCTCAACAGGAAAGGCGAGAGGAACTCCATGGTCGTACCACCATTCCAAGAGTCCCCCAGATGTCTCAGTCCATTCCAGAGGAACCTCTTTGCCCTGCACTGGCTCATCTTTCACGCCGAGGATCGACTCACACCACGGTGGCACGTGGGACAGCCCTGTGGGAAAGCCTCGAGGGAAAACCACAGATCCTTTGATCCACGCGACGGGAAGCGTGACATTGCTGCTACAGCCTGGAAGGAAAGCACACGTGCATGCCCCCAATCGAGAAGAGGCCTGACTCCCCTGGTGGGACTCCAGATGTACCCAAAGATCCATGTCAGCTCCTGAGAGGAATCCTCGGTTCCAGCCCTGACTCCACACAAGGTTTTTGGCCCCGGTATCGACGGGAGAGGAATCCCGAGAGGCCCCCTAGCAACTCGCATGGGGACTGGCCTCTCCTGAGGCCACCAGGGCGGGTCCCTGAGGTCCCCGTCGTAACTCGAGAATACCGGGCGCACCTCGATAAAATCCGGGAAGTTCTCCCTTCCAGGCGAGATGAGGCCTATTTCCGATGAGGCGTCTGGAGACTAATGACACCTAACCTCTGGAACTTCGAAAGGGTCGTTCACACCCTTGCTGCAACTCAAGAAGTTTACCGCCATACCCGTCTCCACACGAGAGAAAGCACGATGGTCCCGCCCACATCCAGAGGAGCCCCGTTTCCCCCTCGGAGCTCGAGATGAGGGATCCTTTCCCTGCTTTCAACGCGAAAGAATTCCCGGCATTCCCGTCGCATCTCAAGAGGAGGCACTCTCAACAGGAAAGGCGAGAGGAACTCCATGGTCGTACCACCATTCCAAGAGTCCCCCAGATGTCTCAGTCCATTCCAGAGGAACCTCTTTGCCCTGCACTGGCTCATCTTTCGCGCCGAGGATCGACTCACACCACGGTGGCACGTGGGACAGCCCTGTGGGAAAGCCTCGAGGGAAAGCCTCGAGGGAAAACCACAGATCCTTTGATCCACGCGACGGGAAGCGTGACATTGCTGCTACAGCCTGGAAGGAAAGCGCACGTGCATGCCCGCACTCGAGACGAGGCCTGACTCCCCTGGGGAGACTCCAGAAGTACCCAAAGATCCATGTCACACCTGAGAGGAATCCTCGGTTCCGGCCCTGACTCCACACTAGGTTTTTGGCCCCGGTATCGACGGGAGAGGAATCCCGAGAGGCCCCCTAGCAACTCGCATGTGGACTGGCCTCTCCTGAGGCCACCAGGGCGGGTCCCTGTGGTACCCGTCATAACTCGAGAACACCTGCCGCACCTCGAGAAAATCCAGGAAGTTCTCCCTTCCAGGCGAGATGAGGTCTATTTCCGATGAGGCATCTGGAGACTGACACGTAACCTCTGGAACTTCGAAAGGGTCTTTCACACCCTTGCTGCAACTCAAGAAGTTCACCGCCATACCCGTCTCCACTCGAGAGGAAGCACGATGGTCCCACCCACATCCAGAGGAGCCCCGTTTCCCCCTCGTAGCTCGAGATGAGGGATCCTTTCCCTGCTTTCAACGGGAAAGAATTCCCGGCGTTCCCGTCGCATCTCAAGAGGAGGCACTCTCAACAGGAAAGGCGAGAGGAACTCCATGGTCGTACCACCATTCCAAGAGTCCCCCAGATGTCTCAGTCCATTCCAGAGGAACCTCTTTGCCCTGCACTGGCTCATCTTTCACGCCGAGGATCGACTCACACCACGGTGGCACGTGGGACAGCCCTGCGGGAAAGCCTCGAGGGTAAGCCTCGAGGGAAAAACACAGATCCTTTGATGCACGCGACGGGAAGCGTGACATTGCTGCTACAGCCTGGAAGGAAAGCGCACGTGCATGCCCCCACTCGAGACGAGGCCTGACTCCCCTGGGGAGACTCCAGAAGTACCCAAAGATCCATGTCACCCCTGAGAGGAATGCTCGGTTCCGGCCCTGACTCCACACAAGGCTTTTGGCCCTGGTATCGACGGGAGAGGAATCCCGAGAGGCCCCCTAGCAACTCGCATGGGGACTGGCCTCTCCTGAGGCCACCAGGGCTGGTCCCTGAGGTCCCCGTCGTAACTCGAGAACACCTGCCGCAACTCGAGAAAATCCAGGAAGTTCTCCCTTCCAGGCGAGATGAGGCCTATTTCCGATGAGGCGTCTGCAGACTAATGACACCTAAACTCTGGAACTTCGAAAGGGTCTTTCACACCCTTGCTGCAACTCAAGAAGTTCACCGCCATACCTGTGTCCACTCGGGAGGAAGCACGATGGTCCCGCCCACATCCAGAGGAGCCCCGTTTCCCCCTCGGAGCTCGAGATGAGGGATCCTTTCCCTGCTTTCAACGGGAAAGAATTCCCGGCGTTCCCGTCGCATCTCAAGAGGAGGCACTCTCAACAGGAAAGGCGAGAGGAACTCCATGGTCGTACCACCATTCCAAGAGTCCCCCAGATGTCTCAGTCCATTCCAGAGGAACCTCTTTGCCCTGCACTGGCTCATCTTTCACGCCGAGGATCGACTCACACCACGGTGGCACGTGGGACAGCCCTGTGGGAAAGCCTCGAGGGAAAACCACAGATCCTTTGATCCACGCGACGGGAAGCGTGACATTGCTGCTACAGCCTGGAAGGAAAGCACACGTGCATGCCCCCAATCGAGAAGAGGCCTGACTCCCCTGGTGGGACTCCAGATGTACCCAAAGATCCATGTCAGCTCCTGAGAGGAATCCTCGGTTCCAGCCCTGACTCCACACAAGGTTTTTGGCCCCGGTATCGACGGGAGAGGAATCCCGAGAGGCCCCCTAGCAACTCGCATGGGGACTGGCCTCTCCTGAGGCCACCAGGGCGGGTCCCTGAGGTCCCCGTCGTAACTCGAGAATACCGGGCGCACCTCGATAAAATCCGGGAAGTTCTCCCTTCCAGGCGAGATGAGGCCTATTTCCGATGAGGCGTCTGGAGACTAATGACACCTAACCTCTGGAACTTCGAAAGGGTCGTTCACACCCTTGCTGCAACTCAAGAAGTTTACCGCCATACCCGTCTCCACACGAGAGAAAGCACGATGGTCCCGCCCACATCCAGAGGAGCCCCGTTTCCCCCTCGGAGCTTGAGATGAGGGATCCTTTCCCTGCTTTCAACGCGAAAGAATTCCCGGCATTCCCGTCGCATCTCAAGAGGAGGCACTCTCAACAGGAAAGGCGAGAGGAACTCCATGGTCGTACCACCATTCCAAGAGTCCCCCAGATGTCTCAGTCCATTCCAGAGGAACCTCTTTGCCCTGCACTGGCTCATCTTTCACGCCGAGGATCGACTCACACCACGGTGGCACGTGGGACAGCCCTGTGGGAAAGCCTCGAGGGAAAACCACAGATCCTTTGATCCACGCGACGGGAAGCGTGACATTGCTGCTACAGCCTGGAAGGAAAACACACGTGCATGCCCCAACTCGAGACGAGGCCTGACTCCCCTGGGGAGACTCCAGAAGTACCCAAAGATCCATGTCAGCCCCTGAGAGGAATCCTCGGTTCCGGCCCTGACTCCACACAAGGTTTTTGGCCCCGGTATCGACGGGAGAGGAATCCCGAGAGGCCCCCTAGCAACTCGCATGGGGACTGGCCTCTCCTGAGGCCACCAGGGCGGGTCCCTGAGGTCCCCGTCGTAACTCGAGAACACCTGCCGCAACTCGAGAAAATCCAGGAAATTCTCCCTTCCAGGCGAGATGAGGCCTAATTCCGATGAGGCGTCTGGAGACTAATGACACCCAAACTCTGGAACTTCGAAAGGGTCTTTCACACCCTTGCTGCAACTAAAGAAGTTTACCGCCATACCCGTCTCCACACGAGAGAAAGCACGATGGGCCCGCCCACATACAGAGGAGCCACGTTTCCCCCTCGTAGCTTGAGATGAGGGATCCTTTCCCTGCTTTCAACGGGAAAGAATTCCCGGCATTCCCGTCGCATCTCAAGAGGAGGCACTCAACAGGAAAGGCGAGAGGAACTCCATGGTCGTACCACCATTCCAAGAGTCCCCCAGATGTCTCAGTCCATTCCAGAGGAACCTCTTTGCCCTGCACTGGCTCATCTTTCACGCCGACGATCGACTCACACCACGGGGGCACGTGGGACAGCCCTGTGGGAAAGCCTCGAGGGAAAGCCTCGAGGGAAAACCACAGATCCTTTAATCCTCGCGATGGGAAGCGTGACATTGCTGCTACAGCCTGGAAGGAAAGCGCACGTGCATGCCCCCACTCGAGACGAGGCCTGACTCCCCTGGGGAGACTCCAGAAGTACCCAAAGATCCATGTAACCCCTGAGAGGAATGCTCGGTTCCGGCCCTGACTCCACACAAGGCTTTTGGCCCCGGTATCGACAGGAGAGGAATCCCGAGAGGCCCCCTAGCAACTCGCATGGGGACTGGCCTCTCCTGAGGCCACCAGGGCGGGTCCCTGAGGTCCCCGTCGTAACTCGAGAACACCTGCCGCAACTCGAGAAAATCCAGGAAGTTCTCCCTTCCAGGCGAGATGAGGCCTATTTCCGATGAGGCGTCTGGAGACTAATGACACCTAACCTCTGGAACTTCGAAAGGGTCTTTCACACCCTTGCTGCAACTCAAGAAGTTCACCGCCATACCCGTGTCCACTCGGGAGGAAGCACGATGGTCCCGCCCACATCCAGAGGAGCCCCGTTTCCCCCTCGGAGCTCGAGATGAGGGATCCTTTCCCTGCTTTCAACGGGAAAGAATTCCCGGCGTTCCCGTCGCATCTCAAGAGGAGGCACTCTCAACAGGAAAGGCGAGAGGAACTCCATGGTCGTACCACCATTCCAAGAGTCCCCCAGATGTCTCAGTCCATTCCAGAGGAACCTCTTTGCCCTGCACTGGCTCATCTTTCACGCCGAGGATCGACTCACACCACGGTGGCACGTGGGACAGCCCTGTGGGAAAGCCTCGAGGGAAAGTCTCGAGGGAAAACCACAGATCCTTTGATCCACGCGACGGGAAGCGTGACATTGCTGCTACAGCCTGGAAGGAAAGCACACGTGCATGCCCCCACTCGAGACGAGGCCTGACTCCCCTGGGGAGACTCCAGAAGTACCCAAAGATCCATGTCAGCCCCTGAGAGGAATCCTCGGTTCCGGCCCTGACTCCACACAAGGTTTTTGGCCCCGGTATCGACGGGAGAGGAATCCCGAGAGGCCCGCTAGCAACTCGCATGGGGACTGGCCTCTCCTGAGGCCACCAGGGCGGGTCCCTGAGGTCCCCGTCGTAACTTGAGAACACCTGCCGCAACTCGAGAAAATCCAGGAAGTTCTCCCTTCCAGGCGAGATGAGGCCTATTTCTGATGAGGCGTCTGGAGACTAATGACACCTAACCTCTGGAACTTCGAAAGGGTCTTTCACTCCCTTGCTGCAACTCAAGAAGTTTACCGCCATACCCGTCTCCACACGAGAGAAAGCACGATGGGCCCGCCCACATACAGAGGAGCCACGTTTCCCCCTCGTAGCTTGAGATGAGGGATCCTTTCCCTGCTTTCAACGGGAAAGAATTCCCGGCATTCCCGTCGCATCTCAAGAGGAGGCACTCTCAACAGGAAAGGCGAGAGGAACTCCATGGTCGTACCACCATTCCAAGAGTCCCCCAGATGTCTCAGTCCATTCCAGAGGAACCTCTTTGCCCTGCACTGGCTCATCTTTCACGCCGAGGATCGACTCACACCACGGTGGCACGTGGGACAGCCCTGTGGGAAAGCCTCGAGGGAAAGCCTCGAGGGAAAAACACAGATCCTTTAATCCTCGCGATGGGAAGCGTGACATTGCTGCTACAGCCTGGAAGGAAAGCGCACGTGCATGCCCCCACTCGAGACGAGGCCTGACTCCCCTGGGGAGACTCCAGAAGTACCCAAAGATCCATGTAACACCTGAGAGGAATGCTCGGTTCCGGCCCTGACTCCACACAAGGCTTTTGGCCCCGGTATCGACGGGAGAGGAATCCCGAGAGGCCCCCTAGCAACTCACATGGGGACTGGCCTCTCCTGAGGCCACCAGGGCGGGTCCCTGAGGTCCCCGTCGTAACTCGAGAACACCTGCCGCAACTCGAGAAAATCCAGGAAGTTCTCCCTTCCAGGCGAGATGAGGCCTATTTCCGATGAGGCGTCTGGAGACTAATGACACCTAACCTCTGGAACTTCGAAAGGGTCTTTCACACCCTTGCTGCAACTCAAGAAGTTCACCGCCATACCCGTGTCCACTCGGGAGGAAGCACGATGGTCCCGCCCACTTCCAGAGGAGCCCCGTTTCCCCCTCGGAGCTCGAGATGAGGGATCCTTTCCCTGCTTTCAACGGGAAAGAATTCCCGGCGTTCCCGTCGCATCTCAAGAGGAGGCACTCTCGACAGGAAAGGCGAGAGGAACTCCATGGTCGTACCACCATTCCAAGAGTCCCCCAGATGTCTCAGTCCATTCCAGAGGAACCCCTTTGCCCTGCACTGGCTCATCTTTCACGCCGAGGATCGACTCACACCACGGTGGCACGTGGGACAGCCCTGTGGGAAAGCCTCGAGAGAAAACCACATATCCTTTGATCCACAACACGGGAAGCGTGACATTGCTGCTACAGCCAGGAAGGAAAGCGCACGTGCATGCCCCGACTCGTGACTAAGCCTGACGTCCTTGGGGAGACTCCAGAAGTACCCAAAAATCCATGTCAGTCCCTGAGATGAATCCTCGGTTCCGGCCCTGACTCCACACAAGGTTTTTGGCCCCGGTATCGACGGGAGAGGAATCCCGAGAGGCCCCCTAGCAACTCGCATGGGGACTGGCCTCTCCTGAGACCACCAGAGCGGGTCCCTGTGGTCCCCGTCGTAACTTGAAAACACCTGCCGCAACTCGAGAAAATCCAGGAAGTTCTCCCTTCCAGGCGAGATGAGGCCTATTTCCGATGAGGCGTCTGGAGACGAATGACACCTAACCTCTGGAATTTCTAAAGGGTCTTTCACACCCTTGCTGCAACTCAAGAAGTTCACCGCCATACCCGTCTCCACTCGAGAGGAAGCACGATGGTCCCGCCCACATCCAGAGGAGCCCCGTTTCCCCCTCGTAGCTCGAAATGAGGGATCCTTTCCCTGCTTTCAACGGGAAAGAATTCCCGGCATTCCCGTCGCATCTCAAGAGGAGGCACTCTCAACAGGAAAGTCGAGAGCAACTCCATGGTCGTACCACCATTCCAAGAGTCCCCCAGATGTCTCAGGCCATTCCAGAGGAACCTCTTTGCCCTGCACTGGCTCATCTTTCACGCCGAGGATCGACTCACACCACGGTGGCACGTGGGACAGCCCTGTGGGAAAGCCTCGAGTGAAAGCCTCGAGGGAAAACCACAGATCCTTTGATCCACGCGACGGGAAGCGTGACATTGCTGCTACAGCCTGGAAGGAAAGCGTACGTGCATGCCCCCACTCGAGACGAGGCCTGACTCCCATGGGGAGACTCCAGAAGTACCCAAAGATCCATGCCAGCCCCTGAGAGGAATCCTCGGTTCTGGCCCTGACTCCACACAAGGATTTTGGCCCCGGAAACGACGGGAGAGGAATCCCGAGAGGCCACCTAGCAACTCGCATGGGGACTGGCCTTTCCTGAGTCCACCAGGGCGGGTCCCTGAGGTCCCCGTCGTAACTCGAGAACACCTGCCGCAACACGAGAAAATCCAGGAAGTTCTCCCTTCCAAGCGAGATGAGGCCTATTTCCGATGAGGCGTCTGGAGACTGATGACACCTAACCTCTGGAACTTCGAAAGGGTCTTTCACACCCTTGCTGCAACTCAAGAAGTTCACCGCCATACCCGTCTCCACTCGAGAGGAAGCACGATGGTCCCGCCCGCATCCAGAGGAGCCCCGTTTCCCCCTCGTAGCTCGAGATGAGGGATCCTTTCCCTGCTTTCAACGGGAAAGAATTCCCGGCGTTCCCGTCGCATCTCAAGAGGAGGCACTCTCAACAGGAAAGGCGAGAGGAACTCCATGGTCGTACCACCATTCCAAGAGTCCCCCAGATGTCTCAGTCCATTCCAGAGGAACCTCTTTGCCCTGAACTGGCTCATCTTTCACGCCGAGGATCGACTCACACCACGGTGGCACGTGGGACAGCCCTGTGGGAAAGCCTCGAGGGAAAGCCTCGAGGGAAAACCACAGATCCTTTGATTCATGCGACGGGAAGCGTGACATTGCTGCTACAGCCCTGAGGGAAAGCGCACGTGCATGCCACCACTCGAGACGAGGCTTGATTCCCCTGGGGAGACTTCAGAAGCACCCCAAGATCCATGTGAGCCCCTGAGAGGAATCCTCGGTTCCGGCCCTGAATCCACACAAGGTTTTTGGCCCCAGTATCGACGGGAGAGGAATCCCGAGAGGCCCCCTAGCAACTCGCATGGGGACTGGCCTCTCCTGAGGCCACCAGGGCGGGTCCCTGAGCTCCCCGTCGAAACTCGAGAACACCTGCCGCAACTCGAGAAAGTACAGGAAGTTCTCCCTTCCAGGTGAGATGAGGCCTATTTCCGATGAGGCGTCTGGAGACTAATGATACCTAACCTCTGGAACTTCGAAAGGGTCTTTCACACCCTTGCTGCAACTCAAGAAGTTCACCGCCATACCCGTTTCCACTCGAGAGGAAGCACGATGGTCCCGCCCACATCCAGAGGAGCCCCGTTTCCCCCTCGTAGCTCGATATGTGGGATCCTTTCCCTGCTTTCAACGGGAAAGAATTCCCGGCGTTCCCGTCGCATCTCAAGAGGAGGCACTCTCAACAGGAAAGGCGAGAGGAAATCCATGGTCGTACCACCATTCCAAGAGTCCCCCAGATGTCTCAGTCCATTCCAGAGGAACCTCTTTGCCCTGCACTGGCTCATCTTTCACGCCGAGGATCGACTCACACCACGGTGGCACGTCGGACAGCCCTGTGGGAAAGCCTCGAGGGAAAGCCTCGAGGGAAAACCACAGATCCTTTGATCCAGGGACGGGAAGCGTGAAATTGCTGCTACAGCCTGGAAGGAAAGCGCACGTGCATGCCCCCACTCGAGACGAGGCCTGACTCCCCTGGGGAGACTCCAGAAGTACCCAACGATCCATGTCAGCCCCTGAGAGGAATCCTCGGTTCCGGCCCTGACTCCACACAAGGATTTTGGCCCCGGTATCGACGGGAGAGGACACCGAGAGGCCCCCTAGCAACTCGCATGGGGACTGGCCTCTCCTGAGGCCACCAGGGCGGGTCCCTGAGGTCCCCGTCGTAACTCGAGAACACCTGCCGCAACTCGAGAAAATCCAGGAAGTTCTCCCTTCCAGGCGAGATGAGGCCTATTTCCGATGAGGCGTCTGGAGACTAATGACACCTAACCTCTTGAACTTCGAAAGGTTCTCTCACACCCTTGCTGCAACTCAAGAAGTTCTCCGCCATACCCATCTTCACTCGAGAGGAAGCACGATGGTACCGCCCACATCCAGAGGAGCCCCGTTTCCCCCTCGTAGCTCGAGATGAGGGATCCTTTCCCTGCTTTCAACGGGAAAGAATTCCCGGCGTTCACGTCGCATCTCAAGTGGAGGCACTCTCAACAGGAAAGGCGAGAGGAACTCCATGGTCGTACCACCATTCCAAGAGTCCCCCAGATGTCTCAGTCCATTCCATAGGAACCTCTTTGCCCTGCAGTGGCTCATCTTCCACGCCGAGGATCAACTCACACCACGGTGGCACGTGGGACAGCCCTGTGGGAAAGCGTCGAGGGAAAGCCTCGAGGGAAAACCACAGATCCTTTGATCCACGCGACGGGAAGCGTGACATTGCTGCTACAGCCTGGAAGGAAAGCGCACGTGCATGCCCCCACTCGAGACGAGGCCTGACTCCCCTGGGGAGACTCCAGAAGTACCCAAAGATTCATGTCAGCCCCTGAGAGGAATCCTCGGTTCCGGCCCTGACTCCACACAAGGTTTTTGGCCCCGGTATCGACGGGAGAGGAATCCCGAGAGGCCCCCTAGCACCTCGCATGGGGACTGGCCTCTCCTGAGGCCACCAGGGCGGGTCCCTGAGGTCCCCGTCGTAACTCGAGAACACCTGCCGCAACTCGAGAAAATCCAGGAAGTTCTCCCTTCCAGGCGAGATGAGGCCTATTTCTGATGAGGCGTCTGGAGACAAATGACACCTAACTCTGGAACTTCGAAAGGGTCTTTCACACCCTTGCTGCAACTCAAGAAGTTCACCGCCATACCCGTCTCCACTCGAGAGGAAGCACGATGGTCCCGCCCGCATCCAGAGGAGCCCCGTTTCCCCCTCGTAGCTCGAGATGAGGGATCCTTTCCCTGCTTTCAACGGGAAAGAATTCCCGGCGTTCCCGTCGCATCTCAAGAGGAGGCACTCTCAACAGGAAAGTCGAGAGGAACTCCATGGTCGTAGCACCATTCCAAGAGTCCCCCAGATGTCTCAGTCCATTCCAGAGGAACCTCTTTGCCCTGCACTGGCTCATCTTTCACGCCGAGGATCGACTCACACCACGGGGGCACGTGGGACAGCCCTGTGGGAAAGCCTCGAGAGAAAACCACATATCCTTTGATCCACGACACGGGAAGCGTGACATTGCTGCTACAGCCTGGAAGGAAAGCGCACGTGCATGCCCCGACTCGTGACTAAGCCTGACGTCCTTGGGGAGACTCCAGAAGTACCCAAAGATCCATGTCAGCCCCTGAGAGGAATCCTCGGTTCCGGCCCTGACTCCACACAAGGTTTTTGGCCCCGGTATCTACGGGAGAGGAATCCCGAGAGGCCCCCTAGCAACTCGCATGGGGACTGGCCTCTCCTGAGACCACCAGAGCGGGTCCCTGAGGTCCCCGTCGTAACTTGAAAACACCTGCCGCAACTCGAGAAAATCCAGGAAGTTCTCCCTTCCAGGCGAGATGAGGCCTATTTCCGATGAGGCGTCTGGAGACGAATGACACCTAACCTCTGGAATTTCTAAAGGGTCTTTCACACCCTTGCTGCAACTCAAGAAGTTCACCGCCATACCCGTCTCCACTCGAGAGGAAGCACGATGGTCCCGCCCACATCCAGAGGAGCCCCGTTTCCCCCTCGTAGCTCGAAATGAGGGATCCTTTCCCTGCTTTCAACGGGAAAGAATTCCCGGCATTCCCGTCGCATCTCAAGAGGAGGCACTCTCAACAGGAAAGTCGAGAGCAACTCCATGGTCGTACCACCATTCCAAGAGTCCCCCAGATGTCTCAGGCCATTCCAGAGGAACCTCTTTGCCCTGCACTGGCTCATCTTTCACGCCGAGGATCGACTCACACCACGGTGGCACGTGGGACAGCCCTGTGGGAAAGCCTCGAGGGAAAGCCTCGAGGGAAAACCACAGATCCTTTGATCCACGCGACGGGAAGCGTGACATTGCTGCTACAGCCTGGAAGGAAAGCGTACATGCATGCCCCCACTCGAGACGAGGCCTGACTCCCATGGGGAGACTCCAGAAGTACCCAAAGATCCATGCCAGCCCCTGAGAGGAATCCTCGGTTCTGGCCCTGACTCCACACAAGGATTTTGGCCCCGGAAACGACGGGAGAGGAATCCCGAGAGGCCACCTAGCAACTCGCATGGGGACTGGCCTTTCCTGAGGCCACCAGGGCGGGTCCCTGAGGTCCCCGTCGTAACTCGAGAACACCTGCCGCAACACGAGAAAATCCAGGAAGTTCTCCCTTCCAAGCGAGATGAGGCCTATTTCCGATGAGGCGTCTGGAGACTGATGACACCTAACCTCTGGAACTTCGAAAGGGTCTTTCACACCCTTGCTGCAACTCAAGAAGTTCACCGCCATACCCGTCTCCACTCGAGAGGAAGCACGATGGTCCCGCCCGCATCCAGAGGAGCCCCGTTTCCCCCTCGTAGCTCGAGATGAGGGATCCTTTCCCTGCTTTCAACGGGAAAGAATTCCCGGCGTTCCCGTCGCATCTCAAGAGGAGGCACTCTCAACAGGAAAGGCGAGAGGAACTCCATGGTCGTACCACCATTCCAAGAGTCCCCCAGATGTCTCAGTCCATTCCAGAGGAACCTCTTTGCCCTGCACTGGCTCATCTTTCACGCCGAGGATCGACTCACACCACGGGGGCACGTGGGACAGCCCTGTGGGAAAGCCTCGAGAGAAAACCACATATCCTTTGATCCACGACACGGGAAGCGTGACATTGCTGCTACAGCCTTGAAGGAAAGCGCACGTGCATGCCCCCACTCGAGACGAGGCCTGACTCCCCTGTGGAGACTCCAGAAGTACCCAAAGATCCATGTCAGCCCCTGAGAGGAATCCTCGGTTCCGGCCCTGACTCCACACAAGGTTTTTGGCCCCGGTATCGACGGGAGAGGAATCCCGAGAGGCCCACTAGCAACTCGCATGGGGACTGGCCTCTCCTGAGACCACCAGAGCGGGTCCCTGAGGTCCCCGTCGTAACTTGAAAACACCTGCCGCAACTCGAGAAAATCCAGGAAGTTCTCCCTTCCAGGCGAGATGAGGCCTATTTCCGATGAGGCGTCTGGAGACGAATGACACCTAACCTCTGGAATTTCTAAAGGGTCTTTCACACCCTTGCTGCAACTCAAGAAGTTCACCGCCATACCCATCTCCACTCGAGAGGAAGCACGATGGTCCCGCCCACATGCAGAGGAGCCCCGTTTCCCCCTCGTAGCTCGAAATGAGGGATCCTTTCCCTGCTTTCAACGGGAAAGAATTCCCGGCATTCCCGTCGCATCTCAAGAGGAGGCACTCTCAACAGGAAAGTCGAGAGCAACTCCATGGTCGTACCACCATTCCAAGAGTCCCCCAGATGTCTCAGTCCATTCCAGAGGAACCTCTTTGCCCTGCACTGGCTCATCTTTCATGCCGACGATCGACTCACACCACGGTGGCACGTGGGACAGCCCTGTGGGAAAGCCTCGAGGGAAAGCCTCGAGGGAAAACCACAGAATCTTTGATCCACGCGACGGGAAGCGTGACATTGCTGCTACAGCCTGGAAGGAAAGTGCACGTGCATGCCCCCACTCGAGACGAGGCCTGACTCCCATGGGGAGACTCCAGAAGTACCCAAAGATCCATGCCAGCCCCTGAGAGGAATCCTCGGTTCCGGCCCTGACTCCACACAAGGTTTTTGGCCCCGGTATCGACGGGAGAGGAATCCCGAGAGGCCCCCTAGCAACTCGCATGGGGACTGGCCTCTCCTGAGGCCACCAGGGCGGGTCCCTGAGGTCCCCGTCGTAACTCGAGAACACCTGCCGCAACTCGAGAAAATCCAGGAAGTTCTCCCTTCCAGGCGAGATGAGGCCTATTTCCGATGAGGCGTCTGGAGACTAATGACACCTAACCTCTGGAACTTCGAAAGGGTCTTTCACACCCTTGCTGCAACTCAAGAAGTTCACCGCCATACCCGTCTCCACACGAGAGGAAGCACGATAGTCCCGCCCACATCCAGAGGAGCCCCGTTTCCCCCTCGTAGCTCGAGATGAGGGATCCTTTCCCTGATTTCAACGGGAAAGAAATTCCGGCGTTCTCGTCGCAACTCAAGAGGAGGCACTCTTAATAGGAAAGGCGAGAGGAACTCCATGGTCTTACCACCATTCCAAGAGTCCCCCAGATGTCTCAGTCCATTCCAGAGGAACCTCTTTGCCCTGCACTGGCTCATCTTTCACGCCGAGGATCGACTCACAGCACGGTGGCACGTGGGACAGCCCTGTGGGAAAGCCTCGAGGGAAAGCCTCGAAGGAAAACCACAGATCCTTTGATCCACGCCACGGGAAGCGTGACATTGCTGCTACAGCCTGGAAGGAAAGCGCACGTGCATGCCCCGACTTGAGACGAGGCCTGACTCCCCTGGGGAGACTCCAGAAGTACCCAAAGATCCATGTCAGCCCCTGAGAGGAATCCTCGGTTCCGGCCCTGACTCCACACAAGGTTTTTGGCCCCGGTATCGACGGGAGAGGAATCCCGAGAGGCCCCCTAGCAACTCGCATGGGGACTGGCCTCTCCTGAGGCCACCAGGGCGGGTCCCTGAGGTCCCCGTCGTAACTCGAGAACACCTGCCGCAACTCGAGAAAATCCAGGAAGTTCTCCCTTCCAGGCGAGATGAGGCCTATTTCCGATGAGGCGTCTGGAGACTAATGACGCCTAATCTCTGGAACTTCGAAAGGGTCTTTCACACCCTTGCTGCAACTCAAGAAGTTCACCGCCATACCCGTCTCCACTCGAGAGGAAGCACGATGGTCCCGCCCGCATCCAGAGGAGCCCCGTTTCCCCCTCGTAGCTCGAGATGAGGGATCCTTTCCCTGCTTTCAACGGGAAAGAATTCCCGGCATTCCCGTCGCATCTCAAGAGGAGGCACTCTCAACAGGAAAGGCGAGAGGAACTCCATGGTCGTAGCACCATTCCAAGAGTCCCCCAGATGTCTCAGTCCATTCCAGAGGAACCTCTTTGCCCTGCACTGGCTCATCTTTCACGCCGAGGATCGACTCACACCACGGGGGCACGTGGGACAGCCCTGTGGGAAAGCCTCGAGAGAAAACCACATATCCTTTGATCCACGACACGGGAAGCGTGACATTGCTGCTACAGCCTTGAAGGAAAGCCCACGTGCATGCCCCCACTCGAGACGAGGCCTGACTCCCCTGTGGAGACTCCAGAAGTACCCAAAGATCCATGTCAGCCCCTGAGAGGAATCCTCGGTTCCGGCCCTGACTCCACACAAGGTTTTTGGCCCCGGTATCGACGGGAGAGGAATCCCGAGAGGCCCCCTAGCAACTCGCATGGGGACTGGCCTCTCCTGAGACCACCAGAGCGGGTCCCTGAGGTCCCCGTCGTAACTTGAAAACACCTGCCGCAACTCGAGAAAATCCAGGAAGTTCTCCCTTCCAGGCGAGATGAGGCCTATTTCCGATGAGGCGTCTGGAGACGAATGACACCTAACCTCTGGAATTTCTAAAGGGTCTTTCACACCCTTGCTGCAACTCAAGAAGTTCACCGCCATACCCGTCTCCACTCGAGAGGAAGCACGATGGTCCCGCCCACATCCAGAGGAGCCCCGTTTCCCCCTCGTAGCTCGAAATGAGGGATCCTTTCCCTGCTTTCAACGGGAAAGAATTCCCGGCATTCCCGTCGCATCTCAAGAGGAGGCACTCTCAACAGGAAAGTCGAGAGCAACTCCATGGTCGTACCACCATTCCAAGAGTCCCCCAGATGTCTCAGTCCATTCCAGAGGAACCTCTTTGCCCTGCACTGGCTCATCTTTCACGCCGACGATCGACTCACACCACGGTGGCACGTGGGACAGCCCTGTGGGAAAGCCTCGAGGGAAAGCCTCGAGGGAAAACCACAGAATCTTTGATCCACGCGACGGGAAGCGTGACATTGCTGCTACAGCCTGGAAGGAAAGTGCACGTGCATGCCCCCACTCGAGACGAGGCCTGACTCCCATGGGGAGACTCCAGAAGTACCCAAAGATCCATGCCAGCCCCTGAGAGGAATCCTCGGTTCCGGCCCTGACTCCACACAAGGTTTTTGGCCCCGGTATCGACGGGAGAGGAATCCCGAGAGGCCCCCTAGCAACTCGCATGGGGACTGGCCTCTCCTGAGGCCACCAGGGCGGGTCCCTGAGGTCCCCGTCGTAACTCGAGAACACCTGCCGCAACTCGAGAAAATCCAGGAAGTTCTCCCTTCCAGGCGAGATGAGGCCTATTTCCGATGAGGCGTCTGGAGACTAATGACGCCTAATCTCTGGAACTTCGAAAGGGTCTTTCACACCCTTGCTGCAACTCAAGAAGTTCACCGCCATACCCGTGTCCACTCGAGAGGAAGCACGATGGTCCCGCCCACATCCAGAGGAGCCCCGTTTCCCCCTCGTAGCTCGAGATGAGGGATCCTTTCCCTGCTTTCAACGGGAAAGAATTCCCGGCGTTCCTGTCGCATCTCAAGAGGAGGCACTCTCAACAGGAAAGGCGAGAGGAACTCCATGGTCGTACCACCATTCCAAGAGTCCCCCAGATGTCTCAGTCCATTCCAGAGGAACCTCTTTGCCCTGCACTGGCTCATCTTTCACGCCGAGGATCGACTCACACCACGGTGGCACGTGGGACAGCCCTGTGGGAAAGTCTCGAGGGAAAACCACAGATCCTTTGATACACGGCACGGGAAGCGTGACATTGCTGCTACAGCCTGGAAGGAAAGCGCACGTGCATGCCCCCACTCGATTCGAGGCCTAACTCCTCTGGGGAGACTCCAGAAGTACCCAAAGATCCATGTCAGCCCCTGAGAGGAATCCTCGGTTCCGGCCCTGACTCCACACAAGGTTTTTGGCCCCGGTATCGACGGGAGAGGAATCCCGAGAGGCCCCCTAGCACCTCGCATGGGGACTGGCCTCTCCTGAGGCCACCAGGGCGGGTCCCTGAGGTCCCCGTCTTAACTCGAGAACACCTGCCGCAACTCGAGAAAATCCAGGAAGTTCTCCCTTCCAGGCGAGATGAGGCCTATTTCCGATGAGGCGTCTGGAGACTAATGACACCTAACCTCTGGAATTTCGAAAGGGTGTTTCACACCCTCGCTGCAACTCAAGAAGTTCACCGCCATACCCGTCTCCACTCGAGAGGAAGCACGATGGTCCCGCCCACATGCAGAGGAGCCCCGTTTCCCTCTCGGAGCTCGAGATGAGGGATCCTTTCCTGCTTTCAACGGGAAGGAATTCCCGGCGTTCCCGTCGCATCTCAAGAGGAGGCACTCTCAACAGGAAAGGCGAGAGGAACTCCATGGTCGTACCACCATACAAAGAGTCCCCCAGATGTCTCAGTCCATTCCAGAGGAACCTCTTTGCCCTGCACTGGCTCATCTTTCACGCCGAGGATCGACTCACACCACGGAGGCACGTGGGACAGCCCTGTGGGAAAGCCTCGAGGGAAAGCCTCGAGGGAAAACCACAGATCCTTTGATGCACGCGACGGGAAGCGTGACATTGCTGCTACAGCCTGGAAGGAAAGCGCACGTGCATGCCCCCACTCGAGACGAGGCCTGTCTCCCCTGGCGAGACTCCAGAAGTACCCTAAGATCCATATAAGCCCCTGAGAGGAATCCTCGGTTCCGACCCTGACTCCACACAAGGTTTTTGGCCCCGGTATCGACGGGAGAGGAATCCCGAGAGGCCCCCTAGCACCTCGCATGGGGACTGGCCTCTCCTGAGGCCACCAGGGCGGGTCCCTGAGGTCCCCGTCGTAACTCGAGAACACCTGCCGCAACTCGAGAAAATCCAGGAAGTTCTCCCTTGCAGGCGAGATGAGGCCTATTTCCGATGAGTCTTCTGGAGACTAATGACACCTAACCTCTGGAACTTCGAAAGGGTCTTTCACACGCTTGCTGCAACTCAAGAAGTTCACCGCCATACCCGTCTCCACTCGAGAGGAAGCACGATGGTCCCGCCCACATCCAGAGGAGCCCCGTTTCCCCTTCGTAGCTCGAGATGAGGGATCCTTTCCCTGCTTTCAACGGGAAAGAATTCCCGGCGTTCCCGTCGCATCTCAAGAGGAGGCACTCTCAACAGGTGAGGCGAGAGGAACTCCATGGTCGTACCACCATTCCTAGAGTCCCCCAGATGTCTCAGTCCATTCCAGAGGAACCTCTTTGCCCTGCACTGGCTCATCTTTCACGCCGAGGATCGACTCACACCACGGAGGCACGTGGGACAGCCCTGTGGGAAAGCCTCGAGGGAAAGCCTCGAGGGAAAACCACAGATCCTTTGATCCACGCGACGGGAAGCGTGACATTGCTGCTACAGCCTGGAAGGAAAGCGCACGTGCATGCCCCCACTCGAGACGAGGCCTGTCTCCCCTGGCGAGACTCCAGAAGTACCCAAAGATCCATATAAGCCCCTGAGAGGAATCCTCGGTTCCGACCCTGACTCCACACAAGGTTTTTGGCCTTGGTATCGATGGGAGAGGAATCCCGAGAGGCCCCCTAGCACCTCGCATGGGGACTGGCCTCTCCTGAGGCCACCAGGGCGGGTCCCTGAGGTCCCCGTCGTAACTCGAGAACACCTGCAGCAACTCGAGAAAATCCAGGAAGTTCTCCCTTCCAGGCGAGATGAGGCCTATTTCCGATGAGGCGTCTGGAGACTAATGACACCTAACCTCTCGAACTTCGAAAGGGTCTTTCACACCCTTGCTGCAACTCAAGAATTTCACCGCCATACCCGTCTCCACTCGAGAGGAAGCACGATGGTCCCGCCCACATCCAGAGGAGCCCCGTTTCCCCCTCGGAGCTCGAGATGAGGGATCCTTTCCCTGCTTTCAACGGGAAAGAATTCCCTGTGTTCCCGTCGTATCTCAAGAGGAGGCACTCTCAACAGGAAAGGCGAGAGGAACTCCATGGTCATACCACCATTCCAAGAGTCCCCCAGATGTCTCAGTCCATTCCAGAGGAACCTCTTTGCCCTGCACTGGCTCATCTTTCACGCCGAGGATCGACTCACACCACGGTGGCACGTGGGACAGCCCTGTGGGAAAGCCTCGAGGGAAAGCCTCGAGGGAATACCACAGATCCTTTGATCCACGCGACGGGAAGCGTGACATTGCTGCTACAGCCTGGAAGGAAAGCGCACGTGCATGCCCCCACTCGAGACGAGGCCTGACTCCCGTGGGGAGACTCCAGAAGTACCCAAAGATCCATGTCAGCCCCTGAGAGGAATCCTCGGTTCCGGCCCTGACTGCACACAAGGTTTTTGGCCCCGGTATCGACGGGAGAGGAATCCCGAGAGGCCCCCTAGCACCTCGCATGGGGACTGGCCTCTCCTGAGGCCACCAGGGCGGGTCCCTGAGGTCCCCGTCGTAACTCGAGAACACCTGGCGCAACTCGAGAAAATCCAGGAAGTTCTCCCTTCCAGGCGAGATGAGGCCTATTTCCGATGAGGCGTCTGGAGACTAATGACACCTAACCTCTCGAACTTCGAAAGGGTCTTTCACACCCTAGCTGCAACTCAAGAAGTTCACCGCCATACCCGTCTCCACTCGAGAGGAAGCACGATGGTCCCGCCCACATCCAGAGGAGCCCCGTTTCCCCCTCGGAGCTCAAGATGAGGGATCCTTTCCCTGCTTTCAACGGGAAAGAATTCCCGGCGTTCCCGTCGCATCTCAAGAGGAGGCACTCTCAACAGGAAAGGCGAGAGGAACTCCATGGTCATACCACCATTCCAAGAGTCCCCCAGATGTCTCAGTCCATTCCAGAGGAACCTCTTTGCCCTGCACTGGCTCATCTTTCACGCCGAGGATCGACTCACACCACGGTGGCACGTGGGACAGCCCTGTGGGAAAGCCTCGAGGGAAAACCACAGATCCTTTGATCCACGCCACGGGAAGCGTGACATTGCTGCTACAGCCTGGAAAGAAAGCGCACGTGCATGCCCCCACTCGAGACGAGGCCTGACTCCCCTGGGGAGACTCCAGAAGTACCCAAAGATCCATGTCAGCCCCTGAGAGGAATCCTCGGTTCCGGCCCTGACTCCACACAAGGTTTTTGGCCCCGGTATCGACGGGAGAGGAATCCCGAGAGGCCCCCTAGCACCTCGCATGGGTACTGGCCTCTCCTGAGGCAACCAGGGCGGGTCCCTGAGGTCCCCGTCGTAACTCGAGAACACCTGCCGCAACTCGAGAAAATCCAGGAAGTTCTACCTTCCAGGCGAGATGAGGCCTATTTCCGATGAGTCGTCTGGAGACTAATGACACCTAACCTCTGGAAATTCGAAAGGGTCTTTCACACCCTTGCTGCAACTCAAGAAGTTCACCGCCATACCCGTCTCCACTCGAGAGGAAGCACGATGGTCCCGCCCACATCCAGAGGAGCCCCGTTTCCCCCTCGTAGCTCGAGATGAGGGATCCTTTCCCTGCTTTCAACGGGAAAGAATTCCCGGCGTTCCCGTCGCATCTCAAGAGGAGGCACTCTCAACAGGAAAGGCGAGAGGAACTCCATGGTCCTACCACCATACAAAGAGTCCCCCAGATGTCTCAGTCCATTCCAGAGGAACCTCTTTGCCCTGCACTGGCTCATCTTTCACGCCGAGGATCGACTCACACCACGGAGGCACGTGGGACAGCCCTGTGGGAAAGCCTCGAGGGAAAGCCTCGAGGGAAAACCACAGATCCTTTGATCCACGCGACGGGAAGCGTGACATTGCTGCTACAGCCTGGAAGGAAAGCGCACGTGCATGCCCCCACTCGAGACGAGGCCTGACTCCCCTGGGGAGACTCCAGAAGTATCCAAAGATCCATGTCAGCCCCTGAGAGGAATCCTCGGTTACGGCTCTGACTCCATACAAGGTTTTTGGCCCCGGAATCGACGAGAGAGGAATCCCGAGAGGCCCCGTAGCAAATCGCATGGGGACTGGCCTCTTGAGGCAACCAGGGCGGGTCCCTGAGGTCCCCGTCGTAACTCGAGAACACCCACCGCAACTCGAGAAAATCAAGGAAGTTCTCCCTTGCAGGCGAGATGAGGCCTATTTCCGATGAGGCGTCTGGAGACTAATGACACCTAACCTCTGGAACTTCGAAAGGGTCTTTCACACACTTGCTGCAACTCAAGAAGTTCACCGCTATACCTGTCTCCACTCGAGAGGAAGCACGATGGTCCCGCCCACATCCAGAGGAGCCCCGTTTCCCCCTCGTAGCTCGAGATGAGGGATCCTTTCCCTGCTTTCAACGGGAAAGTATTCCCGTCATTCCCGTCGCATCTCAAGAGGAGGCACTCTCAACAGGAAAGGCGAGAGGAACTCCATGGTCGTACCACCATTCCAAGAGTCCCCCAGATGTCTCAGTCCATTCCAGAGGAACCTCTTTGCCCTGCACTGGCTCATCTTTCACGCCGAGGATCGACTCACACCACGGTGGCACGTGGCACAGCCATGTGGGAAAGCCTCGAGGGAAAGCCTCGAGGGAAAACCACAGATCCTTTGATCCACGCGACGGGAAGCGTGACATTGCTGCTACAGCCTGGAAGGAAAGCGCACGTGCATGCCCCCACTCGAGACGAGGCCTGACTCCCCTGGGGAGACTCCAGAAGTACCCAAAGATCCATGTCAGCCCCACAGAGGAATCCTCGTTTCCGGCCCTGACTGCACACAAGGTTTTTGGCCCCGGTATCGACGGGAGAGGAATCCCGAGAGGCCCCCTAGCACCTCGCATGGGGACTGGCCTCTCCTGAGGCCACCAGGGCTGGTCCCTGAGTTCCCCGTCGTAACTCGAGAACACCTGCCGTAACTCGAGAAAATCCAGGAAGTTTTCCCTTCCAGGCGAGATGAGGCCTATTTCCGATGAGGCGTCTGGAGACTAATGACACCCAACCTCTGGAACTTCGAAAGGGTCTTTCACACCCTTGCTGCTACTCAAGAAGTTCACCTCCTTGCCCGTCTCCACTCGATAGGAAGCACGATGGTCCCGCCCACATCCAGAGGACCCCCGTTTCCCCCTCGTAGCTAGAGATGAGGGATCCTTTCCCTGCTTTCAACGGGAAAGAATTCCTGGCATTCCCATCGCATCTCAAGAGGAGGCACTCTCAACAGGAAAGGCGAGAGGAACTCCATGGTCGTACCACCATTCCAAGAGTCCCCCAGATGTCTGAGTCCATTCCAGAGGAACCTCTTTGCCCTGCACTGGCTCATCTTTCATGCCGAGGATCGACTCACACCACGGTGGCACGTGGGACAGCCCTGTGGGAAAGCCTCGAGGGAAAGCCTCGAGGGAAAACCACAGATCCTTTGATCCACGCGACGGGAAGCGTGACATTGCTGCTACAGCCTGGAAGGAAAGCACACGTGCATGCCCCCACTCGAGACGAGGCCTGACTCCCCTGGGGAGACTCCAGAAGTACCCAAAGATCCATGTCAGCCCCTGAGAGGAATCCTCGGTTCCGGCCCTGACTCCACACAAGGTTTTTGGCCCCGGTATCGACGGGAGAGGAATCCCGAGAGGCCCCCTAGCAACTCGCATGGGGACTGGCCGTTCTTGAGGCCACCAGGGCGGGTCCCTGAGGTCCCCATCGTAACTCGAGAACACCTGCCGCAACTCGAGAAAATCCAGGAAGTTCTCCCTTCCAGGCGAGATGAGGCCTATTTCCGATGAGGCGTCTGGAGACTAATGACACCTAACCTCTGGAACTTCGAAAGGGTCTTTCACACCCTTGCTGCAACTCAAAAATTTCACCGCCATACCCGTCTCCACTCGAGAGTAAGCACGATGGTCCCGCCCACATCCAGAGGAGCCCCGTTTCCCCCTCGGAGCTCGAGATGAGGGATCCTTTCCCTGCTTTCAACGGGAAAGAATTCCCGGCGTTCCCGTCGCATCTCAAGAGGAGGCACTCTCAACAGGAAAGGCGAGAGGAACTCCATGGTCGTACCACCATTCCAAGAGTCCCCCAGATGTCTCAGTCCATTCCAGAGGAACCTCTTTGCCCTGCACTGGCTCATCTTTCACGCCGAGGATCGACTCACACCACGGTGGCACGTGGGACAGCCCAGCGGGAAAGCCTCGAGGGAAAGCCTCGAGGGAAAACCACAGATACTTTGTTCCACGCCACGGGAAGCGTGACATTGCTGCTACAGCCTGGAATGAAAGCGCACGTGCATGCCCCCAATCGAGACGAGGCCTGACTCCCCTGGGGAGACTCCAGAAGTACCCAAATATCCATGTCACCCCTGTGAGGAATCCTCGGTTCCGGCCCTGACTCCACACAAGGTTTTTGGCCCTAGTATCGACGGGAGAGGAATCCCGAGAGGCCCCCTAGCAACTCGCATGGGGACTGGCCTCTCCTGAGACCATCAGGGCGGGTCCCTGTGGTACCCGTCGTAACTCGAGAACACCTGCCGCACCTCGAGAAAATCCAGGAAGTTCTCCCTTCCAGGCGAGATGAGGTCTATTTCCGATGTGGCGTCTGGAGACTGACACGTAACCTCTGGAACTTCGAAAGGGTCTTTCACACCCTTGCTGCAACTCAAGAAGTTCAGCGCCATACCCGTCTCCACTCGAGAGGAAGCACGATGGTCCCGCCCACATCCAGAGGAGCCCCGTTTCACCCTCGGAGCTCGAGATGAGGGATCCTTTCCCTGCTTTCAACAGGAAAGTATTCCCGGCGTTCCCGTGGCATCTCAAGAGGAGGCACTCTCAACAGGAAAGGCGAGAGGAACTCCATGGTCGTACCACCATTCCAAGAGTCCCCCCGATGTCTCAGTCCATTCCAGAGGAACCTCTTTGCCCTGCACTGGCTCATCTTTCGCGCCGAGGATCGACTCACACCACGGTGGCACGTGGAACAGCCCTGTGGGAAAGCCTCGAGGGAAAGCCTCGAGGGAAAACCACAGATCCTTTGATCCACGCGACGGGAAGCGTGACATTGCTGCTACAGCCTGGAAGGAAAGCGCACGTGCATGCCCCCACTCGAGACGAGGCCTGACTCCCCTGGGGAGACTCCAGAAGTACCCAAAGATCCATGTCACCCCTGAGAGGAATCCTCGGTTCCGGCCCTGACTCCACACTAGGTTTTTGGCCCCGGTATCGACGGGAGAGGAATCCCGAGAGGCCCCCTAGCAACTCGCATGTGGACTGGCCTCTCCTGAGGCCACCAGGGCGGGTGCCTGTGGTACCCGTCATAACTCGAGAACACCTGCCGCACCTCGAGAAAATCCAGGAAGTTCTCCCTTCAAGGCGAGATGAGGTCTATTTCCGATGAGGCATCTGGAGACTGACACCTAACCTCTGGAACTTCGAAAGGGTCTTTCACACCCTTGCTGCAACTCAAGAAGTTCAGCGCCATACCGGTGTCCACTCGAGAGGAAGCACGATGGTCCCGCCCACATCCAGAGGAGCCCCGTTTCCCCCTCGTAGCTCGAGATGAGGGATCCTTTCCCTGCTTTCAAGGGGAAAGCATTCCCGGCGTTCCCGTCGCATCTCAAGAGGAGGCACTCTCAACAGGAAAGGCGAGAGGAACTCCATGGTCGTACCACCATTCCAAGAGTCGCCCAGATGTCTCAGTCCATTCCAGAGGAAACTCTTTGCCCTGCACTGGCTCATCTTTCACGCCGAGGATCGACTCACACCACGGTGGCACGTGGGACAGCCCTGCTGGAAAGCCTCGAGGGAAAGCCTCGAGGGAAAACCACAGATCTTTTGATGCACGCGACGGGAAGCGTGACATTGCTGCTACAGCCTGGAAGGAAAGCGCACGTGCATGCCCCCACTCGAGACGAGGCCTGACTCCCCTGGGGAGACTCCAGAAGTACCCAAAGATCCATGTCACCCCTGAGAGGAATCCTCGGTTCCGGCCCTGACTCCACACAAGGTTTTTGGCCCCGGTATCGACGGGAGAGGAATCCCGAGAGGCCCCCTAGCAACTCGCATGGGGACTGGCCTCTCCTGAGGCCACCAGGGCGGGTCCCTGAGGTCCCCGTCATAACTCGAGAACACCTGCCGCAACTCGAGAAAATCCAGGAAGTTCTCCCTTCCAGGCGAGATGAGGCCTATTTCCGATGAGGCGTCTGGAGACTAATGACACCTAACCTCTGGAACGTCGAAAGGGTCTTTCACACCCTTGCTGCAACTCAAGAAGTTCACCGCCATACCCGTCTCCACTCGAGAGGAAGCACGATAGTCCCGCCCACATCCACAGGAGCCCCGTTTCCCCCTCGCAGCTCGAGATGAGGGATCCTTTCTCTGCTTTCAACGGGAAAGAATTCCCGGCGTTCCCGTCGCATCCAAAGAGGAGGCACTCTCAACAGGAAAGGCGAGAGGAATTCCATGGTCGTACCACCATTCCAAGAGTCCCCCAGATGTCTCAGTCCATTCCAGAGGAACCTCTTTGCCCTGCACTGGCTCATCTTTCACGCCGAGGATCGACTCACACCACGGTGGCACGTGGGACAGCCCTGTGGGAAAGCCTCGAGGGAAAGCCTCGAGGGAAAACCACAGATTCTTTGATTCTCGCGACGGGAAGCGTGACATTGCTGCTACAGCCTGAAAGGAAAGCGCACGTGCATGCCCCCACTCGAGACGAGGCCTGACTCCCCTGGGGAGACTCCAGAAGTACCCAAAGATCCATGTCAGCCCCTGAGAGGAATCCTCGGTTCCGGCCCTGACTCCACACAAGGCTTTTGGCCCCGGTATCGACGGGAGAGGAATCCCGAGAGGCCCCCTAGCAACTCGCATGGGGACTGGCCTCTCCTGAGGCCACCAGGGCGGGTCCCTGAGGTCCCCGTCGTAACTCGAGAACACCTGCCGCAACTCGAGAAAATCCAGGAAGTTCTCCCTTCCAGGCGAGATGAGGCCTATTTCCGATGATGCGTCTGCAGACTAATGACACCTAACCTCTGGAAATTCGAAAGGGTCTTTCACACCCTTGCTGCAACTCAAGAAGTTCACCGCCATACCCGTCTCCACTCGAGAGGAAGCACGATGGTCCCGCCCACATCCAGAGGAGCCCCGTTTCCCCCTCGTAGCTCAAGATGAGGGATCCTTTCCCTGCTTTCAACGGGAAAGAATTCCCGGCGTTCCCGTCGCATCTCAAGAGGAGGCACTCTCAACAGGAAAGGCGAGAGGAACTCCATGGTCGTACCACCATTCCAAGAGTCCCCCAGATGTCTCAGTCCATTCCAGAGGAACCTCTTTGCACTGCACTGGCTCATCTTTCACGCCGAGGATCGACTCACACCACGGTGGCACGTGGGACAGCCCTGTGGGAAAGCCTCGAGGGAAAACCACAGATCCTTTGATCCATGCCACGGGAAGCGTGACATTGCTGCTACAGCCTGGAAGGAAAGCTCACGTGCATGCCCCCACTCGAGACGAGGCCTGATTCCCCTGGGGAGACTCCAGAAGTACCCAAAGATCCATGTCAGCCCCTGAGAGGAATCCTCGGTTCCGGCCCTGACTCCACACAAGGTTTTTGGCCCCGGTATCGACGGGAGAGAAATCCCGAAAGGCCCCCTAGCACCTCGCATGGGGACTGGCCTCTCCTGAGGCCACCAGGGCGGGTCCCTGAGGTCCCCGTCGTAACTCGAGAACACCTGCCGCAACTCGAGAAAATCCAGGAAGTTCTCTCTTCCAGGCGAGATGAGGCCTATTTCCGATGAGGCGTCTGGAGACTAATGACACCTAACCTCTGGAACTTCGAAAGGGTCTTTCACACCCTTGCTGCAACTCAAGAAGTTCACCGCCATACCCTTCTCCACTCGAGAGGAAGCACGATGGTCCCGCCCACATCCAGAGGAGCCCCGTTTCCCCCTCGTAGCTCGAGATGAAGGATCCTTTCCCTACTTTCAACGGGAAAGAATTCCCGGCGTTCCCGTCGCATCTCAAGAGGAGGCACTCTCAACAGGAAAGGCGAGAGGAACTCCATGGTCTTACCACCATTCCAAGAGTCCCCCAGATGTCTCAGTCCATTCCAGAGGAACCTCTTTGCCCTGCACTGGCTCATCTTTCACGCCGAGGATCGACTCACACCACGGTGGCACGTGGGACAGCCCTGTGGGAAAGCCTCGAGGGAAAACCACAGATCCTTTGATCCACGCGACGGGAAGCGTGACATTGCTGCTACAGCCTGGAAGGAAAGCGCACGTGCATGCCCCCACTGGAGACGAGGCCTGACTCCCCTGGGGAGACTCCAGAAGTATCCAAAGATCCATGTCAGCCCCTGAGAGGAATCCTCGGTTACGGCTCTGACTCCATACAAGGTTTTTGGCCCCGGAATCGACGAGAGAGGAATCCCGAGAGGCCCCGTAGCAAATCGCATGGGGACTGGCCTCTTGAGGCAACCAGGGCGGGTCCCTGAGGTCCCCGTCGTAACTCGAGAACACCTACCGCAACTCGAGAAAATCAAGGAAGTTCTCCCTTGCAGGCGAGATGAGGCCTATTTCCGATGAGGCGTCTGGAGACTAATGACACCTAACCTCTGGAACTTCGAAAGGGTCTTTCACACACTTGCTGCAACTCAAGAAGTTCACCGCTATACCTGTCTCCACTCGAGAGGAAGCACGATGGTCCCGCCCACATCCAGAGGAGCCCCGTTTCCCCCTCGTAGCTCGAGATGAGGGATCCTTTCCCTGCTTTCAACGGGAAAGTATTCCCGTCATTCCCGTCGCATCTCAAGAGGAGGCACTCTCAACAGGAAAGGCGAGAGGAACTCCATGGTCGTACCACCATTCCAAGAGTCCCCCAGATGTCTCAGTCCATTCCAGAGGAACCTCTTTGCCCTGCACTGGCTCATCTTTCACGCCGAGGATCGACTCACACCACGGTGGCACGTGGCACAGCCATGTGGGAAAGCCTCGAGGGAAAGCCTCGAGGGAAAACCACAGATCCTTTGATCCACGCGACGGGAAGCGTGACATTGCTGCTACAGCCTGGAAGGAAAGCGCACGTGCATGCCCCCACTCGAGACGAGGCCTGACTCCCCTGGGGAGACTCCAGAAGTACCCAAAGATCCATGTCAGCCCCTCAGAGGAATCCTCGTTTCCGGCCCTGACTGCACACAAGGTTTTTGGCCCCGGTATCGACGGGAGAGGAATCCCGAGAGGCCCCCTAGCACCTCGCATGGGGACTGGCCTCTCCTGAGGCCACCAGGGCTGGTCCCTGAGTTCCCCGTCGTAACTCGAGAACACCTGCCGCAACTCGAGAAAATCCAGGAAGTTTTCCCTTCCAGGCGAGATGAGGCCTATTTCCGATGAGGCGTCTGGAGACTAATGACACCCAACCTCTGGAACTTCGAAAGGGTCTTTCACACCCTTGCTGCTACTCAAGAAGTTCACCTCCTTGCCCGTCTCCACTCGATAGGAAGCACGATGGTCCCGCCCACATCCAGAGGAGCCCCGTTTCCCCCTCGTAGCTAGAGATGAGGGATCCTTTCCCTGCTTTCAACGGGAAAGAATTCCTGGCATTCCCATCGCATCTCAAGAGGAGGCACTCTCAACAGGAAAGGCGAGAGGAACTCCATGGTCGTACCACCATTCCAAGAGTCCCCCAGATGTCTGAGTCCATTCCAGAGGAACCTCTTTGCCCTGCACTGGCTCATCTTTCATGCCGAGGATCGACTCACACCACGGTGGCACGTGGGACAGCCCTGTGGGAAAGCCTCGAGGGAAAGCCTCGAGGGAAAACCACAGATCCTTTGATCCACGCGACGGGAAGCGTGACATTGCTGCTACAGCCTGGAAGGAAAGCACACGTGCATGCCCCCACTCGAGACGAGGCCTGACTCCCCTGGGGAGACTCCAGAAGTACCCAAAGATCCATGTCAGCCCCTGAGAGGAATCCTCGGTTCCGGCCCTGACTCCACACAAGGTTTTTGGCCCCGGTATCGACGGGAGAGGAATCCCGAGAGGCCCCCTAGCAACTCGCATGGGGACTGGCCGTTCTTGAGGCCACCAGGGCGGGTCCCTGAGGTCCCCATCGTAACTCGAGAACACCTGCCGCAACTCGAGAAAATCCAGGAAGTTCTCCCTTCCAGGCGAGATGAGGCCTATTTCCGATGAGGCGTCTGGAGACTAATGACACCTAACCTCTGGAACTTCGAAAGGGTCTTTCACACCCTTGCTGCAACTCAAAAAGTTCACCGCCATACCCGTCTCCACTCGAGAGTAAGCACGATGGTCCCGCCCACATCCAGAGGAGCCCCGTTTCCCCCTCGTAGCTCGAGATGAGGGATCCTTTCCCTGCTTTCAACGGGAAAGAATTCCCGGCGTTCCCGTCGCATCTCAAGAGGAGGCACTCTCAACAGGAAAGGCGAGAGGAACTCCATGGTCGTACCACCATTCCAAGAGTCCCCCAGATGTCTCAGTCCATTCCAGAGGAACCTCTTTGCCCTGCACTGGCTCATCTTTCACGCCGAGGATCGACTCACACCACGGTGGCACGTGGGACAGCCCAGCGGGAAAGCCTCGAGGGAAAGCCTCGAGGGAAAACCACAGATACTTTGTTCCACGCCACGGGAAGCGTGACATTGCTGCTACAGCCTGGAAGGAAAGCGCACGTGCATGCCCCCACTCGAGACGAGGCCTGACTCCCCTGGGGAAACTCCAGAAGTACCCAAAGATCCATGTAACCCCTGAGAGGAATGCTCGGTTCCGGCCCTGACTCCACACAAGGCTTTTGGCCCCGGTATCGACGGGAGAGGAATCCCGAGAGGCCCCCTAGCAACTCGCACGGGGACTGGCCTCTACTGAGGCCACCAGGGCGGGTCCCTGAGGTCCCCGTCGTAACTCGAGAACACCTGCCGCAACTCGAGAAAATCCAGAAAGTTCTCCCTTCCAGGCGAGATGAGGCCTATTTCCGATGAGGCGTCTGGAGACTAATGACACCTAACCTCTTGAACTTCGAAAGGGTCTTTCACACCCTTGCTGCAATTCAAGAAGTTCACCGCCATACCCGTGTCCACTCGGGAGGGAGCACGATGGTCCCGCCCACATCCAGAGGAGCCCCGTTTCCCCCTCGGAGCTCGAGATGAGGGATCCTTTCCCTGCTTTCAACGGGAAAGAATTCCCGGCGTTCCCGTCGCATCTCAAGAGGAGGCACTCTCAACAGGAAAGTCGAGAGGAACTCCATGGTCGTACCACCATTCCAAGAGTCCCCCAGATGTCTCAGTCCATTCCAGAGGAACCCCTTTGCCCTGCACTGGCTCATCTTTCACGCCGAGGATCGACTCACACCACGGTGGCACGTGGGACAGCCCTGTGGGAAAGCCTCGAGGGAAAGCCTCGAGGGAAAACCACAGATCATTTGATCCACGCGACGGGAAGCGTGACATTGCTGCTACAGCCTGAAAGGAAAGCGTACGTGCATGCCCCCACTCGAGACGAGGCCTGACTCCCCTGGGGAGACTCTAGAAGTACCCAAAGATCCATGTCAGCCCCTGAGAGGAATCCTCGGTTCCGGCCCTGACTCCACACAAGGTTTTTGGCCCCGGTATCGACGGGAGAGGAATCCCGAGAGGCCCCCTAGCAACTCGCATGGGGACTGGCCTCTCCTGAGGCCACCAGGGCGGGTCCCTGAGGTCCCCGTCGTAACTCGAGAACACCTGCCGCAACTCGAGAAAATCCAGGAAGTTCTCCCTTCCAGGCGAGATGAGGCCTATTTCCGATGAGGCCTCTGGAGACTAATGACACCTAACCTCTGGAACTTCGAAAGGGTCTTTCACACCCTTGCTGCAACTCAAGAAGTTCACCGCCATACCCGTCTCCACTCGAGAGGAAGCACGATGGTCCCGCCCACATCCAGAGGAGCCCCGTTTCCCCCTCGGAGCTCGAGATGAGGGATCCTTTCCCTGCTTTCAACGGGAAAGAATTCCCGGCGTTCCCTTCGCATCTCAAGAGGAGGCACTCTCAACAGGAAAGGCGAGAGGAACTCCATGGTCGTACCACCATTCCAAGAGTCCCCCAGATGTCTCAGTCCATTCCAGAGGAACCTCTTTGACCTGCACTGGCTCATCTTTCACGCCGAGGATCGACACACACAACGGTGGCACGTGGGACAGCCCTGTGGGAAAGCCTCGAGGGAAAGCATCGAGGGAAAACCACAGATCCTTTGATCCACGCCACGGGAAGCGTGACATTGCTGCTACAGCCTGGAAGGAAAGCGCACGTGCATGCCCCCACTCGAGACGAGGCCTGACTCCCCTGGGGAGACTCCACAAGTACCCAAAGATCCATGTCAGCCCCTGAGAGGAATCCTCGGTTCCGGCCCTGACTCCACACAAGGTTTTTGGCCCCGGTATCTACGGGAGAGGAATCCCGAGAGGCCCCCTAGCAACTCGCATGGGGACTGGCCTCTCCTGAGGCCACCAGGGCGGGTCCCTGAGGTCCCCGTCTTAACTCGAGAACACCTGCCGCAACTCGAGAAAATCCAGGAAGTTCTCCCTTCCAGGCGAGATGAGGCCTATTTCCGATGAGGCCTCTGGAGACTAATGACACCTAACCTCTGGAACTTCGAAAGGGTCTTTCACATCCTTGCTGCAACTCAAGAAGTTCACCGCCATACCCGTCTCCACTCGAGAGGAAGCACCATGGTCCCGCCCACATCCAGAGGAGCCCAGTTTCCCCCTCGTAGCTCGAGATGAGGGATCCTTTCCCTGCTTTCAACGGGAAAGAATTCCCGGCTTTCCCGTCGCATCTCAAGAGGAGGCACTCTCAACAGGAAAGGCGAGAGGAACTCCATGGTCGTACCATCATTCCAAGAGTCCCCCAGATGTCTCAGTCCATTCCAGAGGAACCTCTTTGCCCTGCACTGGCTCATCTTTCACGCCGAGGATCGACTCACACCACCGTGGCACGTGGGACAGCCCTGTGGGAAAGCCTCGAGCGAAAGCCTCGAGGGAAAACCACAGATCCTTTGATCCACGGGACGGGAAGCGTGACATTGCTGCTACAGCCTGGAAGGAAAGCGCACGTGCATGCCCCCACTCGAGACGAGGCCTGACTCCCCTGGGGAGACTCCACAAGTACCCAAAGATCCATGTCAGCCCCTGAGAGGAATCCTCGGTTCCGGCCCTGACTCCACACAAGGTTTTTTGCTCCGGTATCGACCGGAGAGGAATCCCGAGTGGCCCCCTAGCAACTCGCATGGGGACTGGCCTCTCCTGAGGCCACCAGGGCGGGTCCCTGAGGTCCCCGTCGTAACTCGAGAACACCTGCCGCAACTCGAGAAAATCCAGGAAGTTCTCCCTTCCAGGCGAGATGAGGCCTATTTCCGATGAGGCGTCTGGAGACTAATGACACCTAAACTCTGGAACTTCGAAAGGGTCTTTCACACCCTTGCTGCAACTCAAGAAGTTCACCGCCATACCCGTCTCCACTCGAGAGGAAGCACGATGGTCCCGCCCACATCCAGAGGAGCCCCGTTTCCCCCTCGGAGCTCGAGATGAGGGATCCATTCCCTGCTTTCAACGGGAAAGAATTCCCGGCGTTCCCGTCGCATCTCAAGAGGAGGCACTCTCAACAGGAAAGGCGAGAGGAACTCCATGGTCGTACCACCATTCCAAGAGTCCCCCAGATGTCTCAGTCCATTCCAGAGGAGCCTCTTTGCCCTGCACTGGCTCATCTTTCACGCCGAGGATCGACTCACACCACGGTGGCACGTGGGACAGCCCTGTGGGAAAGCCTCGAGGGAAAGCCTCGAGGGAAAACCACAGATCCTTTGATCCACGCGACGGGAAGCGTGACATTGCTGCTACAGCCTGGAAGGAAAGCGCACGTGCATGCCCCCACTCGAGACGAGGCCTGACTCCCCTGGGGAGACTCCAGAAGTACCCAAAGATCCATGTCAGCCCCTGAGAGGAATCCTCGGTTCCGGCCCTGACTCCACACAAGGTTTTTGGCCCCGGTATCGACGGGAGAGGAATCCCGAGAGGGCCCCTAGCAACTCGCATGGGGACTGGCCTCTCCGGAGGCCACCAGGGCGGGTCCCTGAGGTTCCCGTCGTAACTCGAGAACACCTGCCGGAACTCGAGAAAATCCAGGAAGTTCTCCCTTCCAGGCGAGATGAGGCCTATTTCTGATGAGGCCTCTGGAGACAAATGACACCTAACCTCTGGAACTTCGAAAGGGTCTTTCACACCCTTGCTGCAACTCAAGAAGTTCACCGCCGTACCCGTCTCCACTCGAGAGGAAGCACGATGGTCCCGCCCACATCCAGAGGAGCCCCGTTTCCCCCTCGTAGCTCGAGATGAGGGATCCTTTCCCTGCTTTCAACGGGAAAGAATTCCCGGCGTTCCCGTCGCATCTCAAGAGGAGGCACTCTCAACAGGAAAGGCGAGAGGAACTCCATGGTCGTACCACCATTCCAAGAGTCCCCCAGATGTCTCAGTCCATTACAGAGGAGCCTCTTGGCCCTGCACTGGCTCATCTTTCACGCCGAGGATCGACTCACACCACGGTGGCACGTGGGACAGCCCTGTGGGAAAGCCTTGAGGGAAAGCCTCGAGGGAAAACCACAGATCCTGTGATCCACGCGACGGGAAGCGTGACATTGCTGCTACAGCCTGGAAGGAAAGCGCACGTGCATGCCCCCACTCGAGACGAGGCCTGACTCCCCTGGGGAGACTCCAGAAGTACCCAAAGATCCATGTCAGCCCCTGAGAGGAATCCTCGGTTCCGGCCCTGACTCCACACAAGGTTTTTGCCCCAGTATCGATGGGAGAGGAATCCCGAGAGGCCCCCTAGCAACTCGCATGGGGACTGGCCTCTCCTGAGGCCACCAGGGCGGGTTCCTGAGGTCCCCGGCGTAACTCGAGAACACCTGCCGCAACTCGAGAATATCCAGGAAGTTCTCCCTTCCAGGCGAGATGAGGCCTATTTCCGATGAGGCGTTTGGAGACGAATGACACCTAACCTCTGGAACTTCGAAAGGGTCTTTCACACCCTTGCTGCAACTCAAGAAGTTCAGCGCCATACCCGTTTCCACTCGAGAGGAAGCACGATCGTCCCGCCCACATCCAGAGGAGCCCCGTTTCCCCCTCGTAGCTCGAGATGAGGGATCCTTTCCCTGGTTTCAACAGGAAAGAATTCCCGGCGTTCCCGTCGCATCTCAAGAGGAGGCACTCTCAACAGGAAAGGCGAGAGGAACTCCATGGTCGTACCACCATTCCAAGAGTCCCCCAGATGTCTCAGTCCATTCCAGAGGAACCTCTTTGCCCTGCACTGGCTGATCTTTCACGCCGAGGATCGACTCACACCACGGTGGCACGTGGGACAGCCCTGTGGGAAAGCCTCGAGGGAAAGCCTCGAGGGAAAACCACAGATCCTTTGATCCACGCGACGGGAAGGGTGACATTGCTGCTACAGCCTGGAAGGAAAGCGCACGTGCATGCCCCCACTCGACACGAGGCCTGACTCCCCTGGGGAGACTCCAGAAGTACCCAAAAATCCATGTCAGCCCCTGAGAGGAATCCTCGGTTCCGGCCCTGACTCCACACAAGGTTTTTGGCCCCGGTATCGACGGGAGAGGAATCCCGAGAGGCCCCCTAGCAACTCGCATGGGGACTGGATTCTCCTGAGGCCACCAGGGCGGGTCCCTGAGGTCCCCGTCGTAACTCGAGAACACCTGCCGCAACTCGAGAAAATCCAGGAAGTTCTCCCTTCCAGGCGAGATGAGGCCTATTTCCGATGAGGCGTCTGGAGACTAATGACACCTAACCTCTGGAACTTCGAAAGGGTCTTTCACACCCTTGCTGCAACTCAAGAAGTTCACCGCCATACCCGTCTCCACTCGAGAGGAAACACGATGGTCCCGCCCACATCCAGAGGAGCCCCGTTTCCCCCTCGGAGCTCGAGATGAGGGATCCTTTCCCTGGTTTCAACGAGAAAGAATTCCCGGCGTTCCCGTCGCATCTCAAGAGGAGGCACTCTCAACAGGAAAGGCGAGAGGAACTCCATGGTCGTACCACCATTCCAAGAGTCCCCCAGATGTCTCAGTCCATTCCAGAGGAACCTCTTTGCCCTGCACTGGCTCATCTTTCACGCCGAGGATCGACTCACACCACGGTGGCACGTGGGACAGCCCTGTGGGAAAGCCTCGAGGGAAAACCACAGATCCTTTGATCCACGCGACGGGAAGCGTGACATTGCTGCTACAGCCTGGAAGGAAAGCGCACGTGCATGCCCCCACTCGAGACGAGGCCTGACTCCCCTGGGGAGACTCCACAAGTACCCAAAGATCCATGTCAGCCCCTGAGAGGAATCCTCGGTTCCGGCCCTGACTCCACACAAGGTTTCTGGCCCCGGTATCGACGGGAGAGGAATCCCAAGAGGCCCCCTAGCAACTCGCATGGGGACTGGCCTCTCCTGAGGCCACCAGGGCGGGTCCCTGAGGTCCCCGTCGTAACTCGAGAACACCTGCCGCAACTCGAGAAAATCCAGGAAGTTCTCCCTTCCAGGCGAGATGAGGCCTATTTCCGATGAGGCGTCTGGAGACTAATGACACCTAACCTCTGGAATTTCGAAAGGGTCTTTCACATCCTTGCTGCAACTCAAGAAGTTCACCGCCATACCCGTCTCCACTCGAGAGGAAGCACGATGGTCCCGCCCACATCAAGAGGAGCCCCGTTTCCCCCTCGTAGCTCGAGATGAGGGATCCTTTCCCTGCTTTCAACGGGAAAGAATTCCCGGCGTTCCCGTCGCATCTCAAGAGGAGGCACTCTCAACAGGGAAGGCGAGAGGAACTCCATGGTCGTACCACCATTCCAAGAGTCCCCCAGATGTCTCAGTCCATTCCAGAGGAACCTCTTTGCCCTGCACTGGCTCATGTTTCACGCCGAGGATCGACTCACACCACGGTGGCACGTGGGACAGCCCTGTGGGAAAGCCTCGAGGGAAAGCCTCGAGGGAAAACCACAGATCCTTTGATCCACGCGACGGGAAGCATGACATTGCTGCTACAGCATGGAAGGAAAGCGCACGTGCATGCCCCCACTCGAGACGAGTCCTGACTCCCCTGGGGAGACTCCAGAAGTACCCAAAGATCCATGTCATCCCCTGAGAGGAATCCTCGGTTCCGGCCCTGACTCCACACAAGGTTTTTGGCCCCGGTATCGACGGGAGAGGAATCCCGAGAGGCCCCCTAGCAACTAGCATGGGGACTGGCCGTTCCTGAGGCCACCAGGGCGGGTCCGTGAGGTCCCCGTCGTAAATCGAGAACACCTGCCGCAACTCGAGAAAATCCAGGAAGTTCTCCTTTCCAGGCGAAATGAGGCCTATTTCCGATGAGGCGTCTGGAGACTAATGACACCTAACCTCTGGAACTTCGAAAGGGTCTTTCACACCCTTGCTGCAACTCAAGAATTTCACCGCCATACCCGTCTCCACTCGAAAGGAAGCACGATGGTCCCGCCCACATCCAGAGGAGCCCCGATTCCCCCTCGTAGCTCGAGATGAGGGATCCTTTCCCTGCTTTCAACGGGAAAGATTTCCCGGCGTTCCCGTCGCATCTCAAGAGGAGGCACTCTCAACAGGAAAGGCGAGAGGAACTCCATGGTCGTACCACCATTCCAAGAGTCCCCCAGATGTCTCAGTCCATTCCAGAGGAACCTCTTTGCCCTGCACTGGCTCATCTTTCACGCCGAGGATCGACTCACACCACGGTGGCACGTGGGACAGCCCTGTGGGAAAGCCTCGAGGGAAAACCACAGATCCTTTGATCCACGCGACGGGAAGCGTGACATTGCTGCAACAGCATGGAAGGAAAGCGCACGTGCATGCCCACACTCGAGACGAGGCCTGACTCCCCTGGGGAGACTCCACAAGTACCCAAAGATCCATGTCAGCCCCTGAGAGGAATCCTCGGTTCCGGCCCTGACTCCACACAAGGTTTTTGGCCCCGGTATCGACGGGAGAGGAATCCCGAGAGGCCCCCTAGCAACTCGCATGGGGACTGGCCTCTCCTGAGGCCACCAGGGCGGGTCCCTGAGGTCCCCGTCGTAACTCGAGAACACCTGCCGCAACTCGAGAAAATCCAGGAAGTTCTCCCTTCCAGGCGAGATGAGGCCTATTTCCGATGAGGCGTCTGGAGACTAATGACACCTAACCTCTGGAACTTCGAAAGGGTCTTTCACATCCTTGCTGCAACTCAAGAAGTTCACCGCCATACCCGTCTCCACTCGAGAGGAAGCACGATGGTCCCGCCCACATCCAGAGGAGCCCCGTTTCCCCCTCGTAGCTCGAGATGAGGGATCCTTTCCCTGCTTTCAACGGGAAAGAATTCCCGGCGTTCCCGTCGCATCTCAAGAGGAGGCACTCTCAACAGGAAAGGCGAGAGGAACTCCATGGTCGTACCACCATTCCAAGAGTCCCCCAGATGTCTCAGTCCATTCCAGAGGAACCTCTTTGCCCTGCACTGGCTGATCTTTCACGCCGAGGATCGACTCACACCACGGTGGCACGTGGGACAGCCCTGTGGGAAAGCCTCGAGGGAAAGCCTCGAGGGAAAACCACAGATCCTTTGATCCACGCCACGGGAAGCGTGACATTGCTGCTACAGCCTGGAAGGAAAGCGCACGTGCATGCCCCCACTTGACACGAGGCCTGACTCCCCTGGGGAGACTCCAGAAGTACCCAAAGATCCATGTCAGCCCCTGAGAGGAATCCTCGGTTCCGGCCCTGACTCCACACAAGGTTTTTGGCCCCGGTATCGACGGGAGAGGAATCCCGAGAGGCCCCCTAGCAACTCGCATGGGGACTGGCCGTTCCTGAGGCCACCAGGGCGGGTCCGTGAGGTCCCCGTCGTAAATCGAGAACACCTGCCGCAACTCGAGAAAATCCAGGAAGTTCTCCTTTCCAGGCGAAATGAGGCCTATTTCCGATGAGGCGTCTGGAGACTAATGACACCTAACCTCTGGAACTTCGAAAGGGTCTTTCACACCCTTGCTGCAACTCAAGAATTTCACCGCCATACCCGTCTCCACTCGAAAGGAAGCACGATGGTCCCGCCCACATCCAGAGGAGCCCCGATTCCCCCTCGTAGCTCGAGATGAGGGATCCTTTCCCTGCTTTCAACGGGAAAGATTTCCCGGCGTTCCCGTCGCATCTCAAGAGGAGGCACTCTCAACAGGAAAGGCGAGAGGAACTCCATGGTCGTACCACCATTCCAAGAGTCCCCCAGATGTCTCAGTCCATTCCAGAGGAACCTCTTTGCCCTGCACTGGCTCATCTTTCACGCCGAGGATCGACTCACACAACGGTGGCACGTGAGACAGCCCTGTGGGAAAGCCTCGAGGGAAAGCCTCGAGGGAAAACCACAGATCCTTTGATCCACGCGACGGGAAGCGTGACATTGCTGCTACAGCCTGGAAGGAAGGCGCACGTGCATGCCCCCACTCGAGAGGAGGCTTGACCCCCCTGCGGAGACTCCAGAAGTACCCAAAGACCCATGTCAGCCCTGAGAGGAATCCTCGGTTCCGGCCCTGACTCCACAGAAGGATTTTGGCCCCGGTATCGACGGGAGAGGAATCCCGAGAGGCCCCCGAGCAACTCGCATGTGGACTGGCCTTTCCTGAGGACACCAGGGCGGGTCCCTGAGGTCCCCGTCGTATCTCGAGAACACCTGCCGCAACTCGAGAAAATCCAGGAAATTCTCCCTTCCAGGCGAGATGAGGCCTATTTCCGATGAGGCGTCTGGAGACTAATGACACCGAACCTCTGGAACTTTGAAAGGGTCTTTCTCACCCTTGCTGCAACTCAAGAAGTTCACCGCCATACCCGTCTCCACTCGAGAGGAAACACGATGGTCCCGCCCACATCCAGAGGAGCCCCGTTTCCCACTCGTAGCTCGAGATGAGGGATCCTTTCCCTGCTATCAACGGGAAAGAATTCCCGGCGTTCCCGTCGCATCTCAAGAGGAGGCACTCTCAACAGGAAAGGCGAGAGGAACTCCATGGTCGTACCACCATTCCAAGAGTCCCCCAGATGTCTCAGTCCATTCCAGAGGAACCTCTTTGCCCTGCACTGGCTCATCTTTCACGCCGAGGATCGACTCACACCACGGTGGCACGTGGGACAGCCCTGTGGGAAAGCCTCGAGGGAAAACCACAGATCCTTTGATCCACGCGACGGGAAGCGTGACATTGCTGCTACAGCATGGAAGGAAAGCGCACGTGCATGCCCACACTCGAGACGAGGCCTGACTCCCCTGGGGAGACTCCACAAGTACCCAAAGATCCATGTCAGCCCCTGAGAGGAATCCTCGGTTCCGGCCCTGACTCCACACAAGGTTTTTGGCCCCGGTATCGACGGGAGAGGAATCCCGAGAGGCCCCCTAGCAACTCGCATGGGGACTGGCCTCTCCTGAGGCCACCAGGGCGGGTCCCTGAGGTCCCCGTCGTAACTCGAGAACACCTGCCGCAACTCGAGAAAATCCAGGAAGTTCTCCCTTCCAGGCGAGATGAGGCCTATTTCCGATGAGGCGTCTGGAGACTAATGACACCTAACCTCTGGAACTTCGAAAGGGTCTTTCACATCCTTGCTGCAACTCAAGAAGTTCACCGCCATACCCGTCTCCACTCGAGAGGAAGCACGATGGTCCCGCCCACATCCAGAGGAGCCCCGTTTCCCCCTCGTAGCTCGAGATGAGGGATCCTTTCCCTGCTTTCAACGGGAAAGAATTCCCGGCGTTCCCGTCGCATCTCAAGAGGAGGCACTCTCAACAGGAAAGGCGAGAGGAACTCCATGGTCGTACCACCATTCCAAGAGTCCCCCAGATGTCTCAGTCCATTCCAGAGGAACCTCTTTGCCCTGCACTGGCTGATCTTTCACGCCGAGGATCGACTCACACCACGGTGGCACGTGGGACAGCCCTGTGGGAAAGCCTCGAGGGAAAGCCTCGAGGGAAAACCACAGATCCTTTGATCCACGCCACGGGAAGCGTGACATTGCTGCTACAGCCTGGAAGGAAAGCGCCCGTGCATGCCCCCACTTGACACGAGGCCTGACTCCCCTGGGGAGACTCCAGAAGTACCCAAAGATCCATGTCAGCCCCTGAGAGGAATCCTCGGTTCCGGCCCTGACTCCACACAAGGTTTTTGGCCCCGGTATCGACGGGAGAGGAATCCCGAGAGGCCCCCTAGCAACTCGCATGGGGACTGGATTCTCCTGAGGCCACCAGGGCGGGTCCCTGAGGTCCCCGTCGTAACTCGAGAACACCTGCCGCAACTCGAGAAAATCCAGGAAGTTCTCCCTTCCAGGCGAGATGAGGCCTATTTCCGATGAGGCGTCTGGAGACTAATGACACCTAACCTCTGGAACTTCGAAAGGGTCTTTCACACCCTTGCTGCAACTCAAGAAGTTCACCGCCATACCCGTCTCCACTCGAGAGGAAACACGATGGTCCCGCCCACATCCAGAGGAACCCCGTTTCCCCCTCGGAGCTCGAGATGAGGGATCCTTTCCCTGGTTTCAACGGGAAAGAATTCCCGGCGTTCCCGTCGCATCTCAAGAGGAGGCACTCTCAACAGGAAAGGCGAGAGGAACTCCATGGTCGTACCACCATTCCAAGAGTCCCCCAGATGTCTCAGTCCATTCCAGAGGAACCTCTTTGCCCTGCACTGGCTCATCTTTCACGCCGAGGATCGACTCACACCACGGTGGCACGTGGGACAGCCCTGAGGGAAAGCCTCGAGGGAAAACCACAGATCCTTTGATCCACGCGACGGGAAGCGTGACATTGCTGCTACAGCCTGGAAGGAAAGCGCACGTGCATGCCCCCACTCGAGACGAGGCCTGACTCCCCTGGGGAGACTCCACAAGTACCCAAAGATCCATGTCAGCCCCTGAGAGGAATCCTCGGTTCCGGCCCTGACTCCACACAAGGTTTCTGGCCCCGGTATCGACGGAAGAGGAATCCCAAGAGGCCCCCTAGCAACTCGCATGGGGACTGGCCTCTCCTGAGGCCACCAGGGCGGGTCCCTGAGGTCCCCGTCGTAACTCGAGAACACCTGCCGCAACTCGAGAAAATCCAGGAAGTTCTCCCTTCCAGGCGAGATGAGGCCTATTTCCGATGAGGCGTCTGGAGACTAATGACACCTAACCTCTGGAATTTCGAAAGGGTCTTTCACATCCTTGCTGCAACTCAAGAAGTTCACCGCCATACCCGTCTCCACTCGAGAGGAAGCACGATGGTCCCGCCCACATCAAGAGGAGCCCCGTTTCCCCCTCGTAGCTCGAGATGAGGGATCCTTTCCCTGCTTTCAACGGGAAAGAATTCCCGGCGTTCCCGTCGCATCTCAAGAGGAGGCACTCTCAACAGGAAAGGCGAGAGGAACTCCATGGTCGTACCACCATTCCAAGAGTCCCCCAGATGTCTCAGTCCATTCCAGAGGAACCTCTTTGCCCTGCACTGGCTCATCTTTCACGCCGAGGATCGACTCACACCACGGTGGCACGTGGGACAGCCCTGTGGGAAAGCCTCGAGGGAAAGCCTCGAGGGAAAACCACAGATCCTTTGATCCACGCGACGGGAAGCATGACATTGCTGCTACAGCATGGAAGGAAAGCGCACGTGCATGCCCCCACTCGAGACGAGTCCTGACTCCCCTGGGGAGACTCCAGAAGTACCCAAAGATCCATGTCATCCCCTGAGAGGAATCCTCGGTTCCGGCCCTGACTCCACACAAGGTTTTTGGCCCCGGTATCGACGGGAGAGGAATCCCGAGAGGCCCCCTAGCAACTAGCATGGGGACTGGCCGTTCCTGAGGCCACCAGGGCGGGTCCGTGAGGTCCCCGTCGTAAATCGAGAACACCTGCCGCAACTCGAGAAAATCCAGGAAGTTCTCCTTTCCAGGCGAAATGAGGCCTATTTCCGATGAGGCGTCTGGAGACTAATGACACCTAACCTCTGGAACTTCGAAAGGGTCTTTCACACCCTTGCTGCAACTCAAGAATTTCACCGCCATACCCGTCTCCACTCGAAAGGAAGCACGATGGTCCCGCCCACATCCAGAGGAGCCCCGATTCCCCCTCGTAGCTCGAGATGAGGGATCCTTTCCCTGCTTTCAACGGGAAAGATTTCCCGGCGTTCCCGTCGCATCTCAAGAGGAGGCACTCTCAACAGGAAAGGCGAGAGGAACTCCATGGTCGTACCACCATTCCAAGAGTCCCCCAAATGTCTCAGTCCATTCCAGAGGAACCTCTTTGCCCTGCACTGGCTCATCTTTCACGCCGAGGATCGACTCACACAACGGTGGCACGTGAGACAGCCCTGTGGGAAAGCCTCGAGGGAAAGCCTCGAGGGAAAACCACAGATCCTTTGATCCACGCGACGGGAAGCGTGACATTGCTGCTACAGCCTGGAAGGAAGGCGCACGTGCATGCCCCCACTCGAGAGGAGGCCTGACCCCCCTGCGGAGACTCCAGAAGTACCCAAAGACCCATGTCAGCCCCTGAGAGGAATCCTCGGTTCCGGCCCTGACTACACAGAAGGATTTTGGCCCCGGTATCGACGGGAGAGGAATCCCGAGAGGCCCCCGAGCAACTCGCATGTGGACTGGCCTTTCCTGAGGACACCAGGGCGGGTCCCTGAGGTCCCCGTCGTATCTCGAGAACACCTGACGCAACTCGAGAAAATCCATGAAGTTCTCCCTTCCAGGCGAGATGAGGCCTATTTCCGATGAGGCGTCTGGAGACTAATGACACCGAACCTCTGGAACTTTGAAAGGGTCTTTCTCACCCTTGCTGCAACTCAAGAAGTTCACCGCCATACCCGTCTCCACTCGAGAGGAAACACGATGGTCCCGCCCACATCCAGAGGAGCCCCGTTTCCCACTCGTAGCTCGAGATGAGGGATCCTTTCCCTGCTATCAACGGGAAAGAATTCCCGGCGTTCCCGTCGCATCTCAAGAGGAGGCACTCTCAACAGGAAAGGCGAGAGGAACTCCATGGTCGTACCACCATTCCAAGAGTCCCCCAGATGTCTCAGTCCATTCCAGAGGAACCTCTTTGCCCTGCACTGGCTCATCTTTCACGCCGAGGATCGACTCACACCACGGTGGCACGTGGGACAGCCCTGTGGGAAAGCCTCGAGGGAAAACCACAGATCCTTTGATCCACGCGACGGGAAGCGTGACATTGCTGCTACAGCATGGAAGGAAAGCGCACGTGCATGCCCACACTCGAGACGAGGCCTGACTCCCCTGGGGAGACTCCACAAGTACCCAAAGATCCATGTCAGCCCCTGAGAGGAATCCTCGGTTTCGGCCCTGACTCCACACAAGGTGTTTGGCCCCGGTATCGACGGGAGAGGAATCCCGAGAGGCCCCCTAGCAACTCGCATGGGGACTGGCCTCTCCTGAGGCCACCAGGGCGGGTCCCTGAGGTCCCCGTCGTAACTCGAGAACACCTGCCGCAACTCGAGAAAATCCAGGAAGTTCTCCCTTCCAGGCGAGATGAGGCCTATTTCCGATGAGGCGTCTGGAGACTAATGACACCAAACCTCTGGAACTTCGAAAGGGTCTTTCACATCCTTGCTGCAACTCAAGAAGTTCACCGCCATACCCGTCTCCACTCGAGAGGAAGCACGATGGTCCCGCCCACATCCAGAGGAGCCCCGTTTCCCCCTCGTAGCTCGAGATGAGGGATCCTTTCCCTGCTTTCAACGGGAAAGAATTCCCGGCGTTCCCGTCGCATCTCAAGAGGAGGCACTCTCAACAGGAAAGGCGAGAGGAACTTCATGGTCGTACCACCATTCCAAGAGTCCCCCAGATGTCTCAGTCCATTCCAGAGGAACCTCTTTGCCCTGCACTGGCTCATCTTTCACGCCGAGGATCGACTCACACCACGGTGGCACGTGGGACAGCCCTGTGGGAAAGCCTCGAGGGAAAGCCTCGAGGGAAAACCACAGATACTTTGATCCACGCGACGGGAAGCATGACATTGCTGCTACAGCCTGGAAGGAAAGCGCACGTGCATGCCCCCACTCGAGACGAGTCCTGACTCCCCTGGGGAGACTCCAGAAGTACCCAAAGATCCATGTCATCCCCTGAGAGGAATCCTCGGTTCCGGCCCTGACTCCACACAAGGTTTTTGGCCCCGGTATCGACGGGAGAGGAATCCCGAGAGGCCCCCTAGCAACTAGCATGGGGACTGGCCGTTCCAGAGGCCACCAGGGCGGGTCCCTGAGGTCCCCGTCGTAAATCGAGAACACCTGCCGCAACTCGAGAAAATCCAGGAAGTTCTCCTTTCCAGGCGAAATGAGGCCTATTTCCGATGAGGCGTCTGGAGACTAATGACACCTAAACTCTGGAACTTCGAAAGGGTCTTTCACACCCTTGCTGCAACTCAAGTAGTTCACCGCCATACCCGTCTCCACTCGAGAGGAAGCACGATCGTCCCACCCACAACCAGAGGAGCCCCGTTTCCCCCTCGAGCTCAAGATGAGGGATCCTTTCCCTGCTTTAAATGGGAAAGAATTCCGGGGTTCCTGTCGCATCTCAAGAGGAGGCACTCTCAACAGGAAAGGCAAGAGGAACTCCATGGTCGTACCACCATTCCAAGAGACCCCAGATGTCTCAGTCCATTCCAGAGGAACCTCTTTGCCCTGTACTGGCTCATCTTTCACGCCGAGGATCGACTCACACCTCGGTGGCACGTGGGACAGCCCTGTGGGAAAGCCTCGAGGGAAAGCCTCGAGGGAAAACCACAGATCCTTTGATCCACGCGACGGGAAGCGTGACATTGCTGCTACAGCCTGGAAGGAAAGCGCACGTGCATGCCCCCACTCGAGACGAGGCCTGACTCCCCTGGGGAGACTCCAGAAGTACCCCAAGATCCATGTCAGCCCGGAGAGGAATCCTCGGTTCCGGCCCTTACTCCACACAAGGTTTTTGGCCCCGGTATCGACGGAAGAGGAATCCCGAGAGGCCCCCTAGCACCTCGCATGGGGACTGGCCTTTCCTGAGGCCACCAGGCCGGTCCCTGAGGTCCCCGTCGTAACTGGAGAACACCTGCCGCAACTCGAGAAAATCCAGGAAGTTCTCCCTTCCAGGCGAGATGAGGCCTATTTCTGATGAGGCGTCTGGAGACTAATGACACCTAACCTCTGGAACTTCGAAAGGGTCTTTCACACCCTTGCTGCAACTCAAGTAGTTCACCGCCATACCCGTCTCCACTCGAGAGGAAGCACGATCGTCCCACCCATAACCAGAGGAACCCCGTTTCACCCTCGTAGCTCAAGATGAGGGATCCTTTCCCTGCTTTAAATGGGAAAGAATTCCGGGGTTCCCTTCGCATCTCAAGAGGAGGCACTCTCAACAGGAAAGGCGAGAGGAACTCCATGGTCGTACCACCATTCCAAGAGTCCCCCAGATGTCTCAGTCCATTCCAGAGGAACCTCTTTGCCCTGCACTGGCTCATCTTTCACGCCGAGGATCGACTCACACCACGGTGGCACGTGGGACAGCCCTGTGGGAAAGCCTCTAGGGAAAGCCTCGAGGGAAAACCACAGATCCCTTGATCCACGCGACGGGAAGCGTGACATTGCTGCTACAGCCTGGAAGGAAAGCGCACGTGCATGCCCCCACTCGAGACGAGCCCTGACTCCCCTGGGGAGAATCCAGAAGTACCCAAAGATCCATGTCAGCCCCTGAGAGGAATCCTCGGTTCCGGCCCTGACTCCACACAAGGTTTTTGGCCCCGGTATCTACGGGAGAGGAATCCCGAGAGGCCCCCTAGCAACTCGCATGGGGACTGGCCTCTCCTGAGGCCACCAGGGCGGGTCCCTGAGGTCCCCGTCGTAACTCGAGAACACCTGCCGCAACTCGAGAAAATCCAGGAAGTTCTCCCTTCCAGGCGAGATGAGGCCTATTTCCGATGAGGCGTCTGGAGACTAATGACACCTAACCTCTGGAACTTCGAAAGGGTCTTTCACACCCTTGCTGCAACTCAAGAAGTTCACCGCCATACCCGTTTCAACTCGAGAGGAAGCACGATGGTCCCGCCCACATCCAGAGGAGCCCCGTTTGCCCCTCGTAGCTCAGATGAGGGATCCTTTCCCTGCTTTCAACGGGAAAGAATTCCCGGCGTTTCCGTCGCATCTCAAGAGGAGGCACTCTCAACAGGAAAGGCGAGAGGAGCTCCATGGTCGTACCACCATTCCAAGAGTCCCGCAGATGTCTCAGTCCATTCCAGGGGAACCTCTTTGCCCTGTACTGGCTCATCTTTCACGCCGAGGATCGACTCACACCTCGGTGGCACGTGGGACAGCCCTGTGGGAAAGCCTCGAGGGAAAGCCTCGAGGGAAAACCACAGTTGCTTTGATCCACGCGACGGGAAGCATGACATTGCTGCTACAGCCTGGAAGGAAAGCGCACGAGCATGCCCCCACTCGACACGAGGCCTGACTCTCCTGGGGAGACTCCAGAAGTACCCAAAGATCCATGTCAGCCCCTGAGAGGAATCCTCGGTTCCGGCCCTGACTCCACACAAGGTTTTTGGCCCCTTTATCGACGGGAGAGGAATCCCGAGAGGCCCCCTAGCAACTAGCATGGGGACTGGCCGTTCCTGAGGCCACCAGGGCGGGTCCCTGAGGTCCCAGTCGTAACTCGAGAACACCTGCGGCAACTCGAGAAAATCCAGGAAGTTCTCCTTTCCAGGCGAAATGAGGCCTATTTCCTATGAGGCGTCTGGAGACTAATGACACCTAACCTCTGGAACTTCGAAAGGGTCTTTCACACCCTTGCTGCAACTCAAGAATTTCACCGCCATACCCGTCTCCACTCGAGAAGAAGCACGATGGTCCCGCCCACATCCAGAGGAGCCCCGTTTCCCCCTCGTAGCTCGAGATGAGGGATCCTTTCCCTGGTTTCAACGGGAAAGAATTCCTGGCGTTCCCGTTGCATCTCAAGAGGAGGCACTCTCAACAGGAAAGGCAAGAGGAACTCCATGGTCGTACCACCATTCCAAGAGTCCCGCAGATGTCTCAGTCCATTCCAGAGGAACCTCTTTACCCTGCACTGGCTCATCTTTCACGCCGAGAATCGACTCACACCACGGTGGCACGTGGGACAGCCCTGTGGGAAAGCCTCGAGGGAAAACCACAGATCCTTTGATCCACGAGACGGGAAGCGTGACATTGCCGTTACAGCCTGGAAGGAAAGCAAAGTGCATGCCCCCACTCGAGACGAGGCCTGACTCCCCTGGGGAGACTCCACAAGTACCCAAAGATCCATGTCAGCCCCTGAGAGGAATCCTCGGTTCCGGCCCTGACTCCACACAAGGTTTTTGGCCCCGGTATCGACGGGAGAGGAATCCCGAGAGGCCCCCTAGCAACTCGCATGGGGACTGGCCTCTCCTGAGGCCACCAGGGCGGGTCCCTGAGGTCCCCGTCGTAACTCGAGAACACCTGCCGCAACTCGAGAAAATCCAGGAAGTTCTCCCTTCCAGGCGAGATGAGGCCTATTTCCGATGAGGCGTCTGGAGACTAATGACACCTAACCTCTGGAACTTCGAAAGGGTCTTTCACACCCTTGCTGCAACTCAAGAAGTTCACCGCCATACCCGTCTATACTCGAGAGGATGCACGATGGGCCCGCCCACATCCAGAGGAGCCCCGTTTCCCCTCATAGCTCGAGATGAGGGATCCTTTCCCTGCTTTCAACGGGAAAGAATTCCCGACGTTCCCGTCGCATCTCAAGAGGAGGCACTCTCAACAGGAAAGGCGAGAGGAACTCCATGGTCGTACCACCATTCCAAGAGTCCCCCAGATGTCTCAGTCCATTCCAGAGGAAGCTCTTTGCCCTGCACTGGCTCATCTTTCACGCCGAGGATCGACTCACACCACGGTGGCACGTGGGACAGCCCTGTGGGAAAGCCTCGAGGGAAAACCACAGATCCTTTGATCCACGCCACGGGAAGCGTGACATTGCTGCTACAGCCTGGAAGGAAAGCGCACGTGCATGCCCCCACTCGAGACGAGGCCTGACTCCCCTGGGGAGACTCCACAAGTACCCAAAGATCCATGTCAGCCCTTGAGAGGAATCCTCGGTTCCGGCCCTGACTCCACACAAGGATTTTGGCCCCGGTATCGACGGGAGAGGAATCCCGAGAGGCCCCCTAGCACCTCGCATGGGGACTGGCCTCTCCTGAGGCCACCAGGGTGGGTCCCTGAGGTCCCCGTCGTAACTCGAGAACACCTGCCGCAACTCGAGAAAATCCAGGAAGTTCTCCCTTCCAGGCGAGATGAGGCCTATTTCCGATGAGGCGTCTGGAGACTAATGACACCTAACTCTGGAACTTCGAAAGGGTCTTTCACACCTTTGCTGCAACTCAAGAAGTTCACTGCCATACCCGTCTCTACTCGAGAGGAAGCACGATGGTCCCGCCCACATCCAGAGGAGCCCCGTTTCCCCCTCGTAGCTCGAGATGAGGGATCCTTTCCCTGCTTTCAACGGGAAAGAATTCCCGGCGTTCCCGTCGCATCTCAAGAGGAGGCACTCTCAACAGGAAAGGCGAGAGGAACTTCTTGGTCGTACCACCATTCCAAGAGTCCCCCAGATGTCTCAGTCCATTCCAGAGGAACCTCTTTGCCCTACACTGGCTCGTCTTTCACGCCGAGAATCGACTCACACCACGGTGGCACGTGGGACAGCCCTGTGGGAAAGCCTCGAGGGAAAGCCTCGAGGGAAAACCACAGATCCTTTGATCCACGCCACGGGAAGCGTGACATTGCTGCTACAGCCTGGATGGAGAGCGCACGTGCATGCCCCCACTCGAAACGAGGCCTGACTCCCCTGGGGAGACTCCACAAGTACCCAAAGATCCATGTCAACCCTTGAGAGGAATCCTCGGTTCCGGCCCTGACTCCACACAAGGATTTTGGCCCCGGTATCGACGGGAGAGTAATCCCGAGAGGCCCCCTAGCACCTCGCATGGGGACTGGCCACTCCTGAGGCCACCAGGGCGGGTCCCTGAGGTCCCCGTCGGAACTCGAGAACACCTGCCACAACTCGAGAAAATCCAGGAAGTTCTCCCTTCCAGGCGAGATGAGGCCTATTTCCGATGAGGCGTCTGGAGACTAATGACACCTAACCTCTGGAACTTCGAAAGGGTCTTTCACACCCTTGCTGCAACTCAAGAAGTTCACCGCCATACCCGTCTCCACTCGAGAGGAAGCACGATGGTCCCGCCCACATCCAGAGGAGCCCCGTTTCCCCCTCGTAGCTCGAGATGATGGATCCTTTCCCTGCTTTCAACGGGAAAGAATTCCCGGCGTTCCCGACGCATCTCAAGAGGAGGCACTCTCAACAGGAAAGTCGAGAGGAACTCCATGGTCGTAGCACCATTCCAAGAGTCCCCCAGATGTCTCAGTCCATTCCAGAGGAACCTCTTTGCCCTGCACTGGCTCATCTTTCACGCCGAGGATCGACTCACACCACGGTGGCACGTGGGACAGCCCTGTGGGAAAGCCTCGAGGGAAAGCCTCGAGGGAAAACCACAGATCCTTTGATCCACGCGACGGGAAGCGTGACATTGCTGCTACAGCCTGGAAGGAAAGCGCACGTGCATGCCCCCACTCGAGACGAGGCCTGACTCCCCTGGGGAGACTCCAGAAGTACCCAAAGATACATGTCAGCCCCTGAGAGGAATCCTCGGTTCCGGCCCTGACTCCACACAAGGTTTTTGGCCCCGGTATCGACGGGAGAGGAATCCCGAGAGGCCCCCTAGCACATCGCATGGGGACTGGCCTCTCCTGAGGCCACCAGGGCGGGTCCCTGAGGTCCCCGTCGTAACTCGAGAACACCTGCCGCAACTCGAGAAAATCCAGGAAGTTCTCCCTTCCAGGCGAGATGAGGCCTATTTCCGATGAGGCGTCTGGAGACTAATGACACCTAACCTCTGGAACTTCGAAAGGGTCTTTCACACCCTTGCTGCAACTCAAGTAGTTCACCGCCATACCCGTCTCCACTCGAGAGGAAGCACGATCGTCCCACCCATAACCAGAGGAACCCCGTTTCACCCTCGTAGCTCAAGATGAGGGATCCTTTCCCTGCTTTAAATGGGAAAGAATTCCGGGGTTCCCTTCGCATCTCAAGAGGAGGCACTCTCAACAGGAAAGGCGAGAGGAACTCCATGGTCGTACCACCATTCCAAGAGTCCCCCAGATGTCTCAGTCCATTCCAGAGGAACCTCTTTGCCCTGCACTGGCTCATCATTCACGCCGAGGATCGACTCACACCACGGTGGCACGTGGGACAGCCCTGTGGGAAAGCCTCTAGGGAAAGCCTCGAGGGAAAACCACAGATCCCTTGATCCACGCGACGGGAAGCGTGACATTGCTGCTACAGCCTGGAAGGAAAGCGCACGTGCATGCCCCCACTCGAGACGAGCCCTGACTCCCCTGGGGAGAATCCAGAAGTACCCAAAGATCCATGTCAGCCCCTGAGAGGAATCCTCGGTTCCGGCCCTGACTCCACACAAGGTTTTTGGCCCCGGTATCTACGGGAGAGGAATCCCGAGAGGCCCCCTAGCAACTCGCATGGGGACTGGCCTCTCCTGAGGCCACCAGGGCGGGTCCCTGAGGTCCCCGTCGTAACTCGAGAACACCTGCCGCAACTCGAGAAAATCCAGGAAGTTCTCCCTTCCAGGCGAGATGAGGCCTATTTCCGATGAGGCGTCTGGAGACTAATGACACCTAACCTCTGGAACTTCGAAAGGGTCTTTCACACCCTTGCTGCAACTCAAGAAGTTCACCGCCATACCCGTTTCAACTCGAGAGGAAGCACGATGGTCCCGCCCACATCCAGAGGAGCCCCGTTTGCCCCTCGTAGCTCAGATGAGGGATCCTTTCCCTGCTTTCAACGGGAAAGAATTCCCGGCGTTTCCGTCGCATCTCAAGAGGAGGCACTCTCAACAGGAAAGGCGAGAGGAGCTCCATGGTCGTACCACCATTCCAAGAGTCCCGCAGATGTCTCAGTCCATTCCAGGGGAACCTCTTTGCCCTGTACTGGCTCATCTTTCACGCCGAGGATCGACTCACACCTCGGTGGCACGTGGGACAGCCCTGTGGGAAAGCCTCGAGGGAAAGCCTCGAGGGAAAACCACAGTTGCTTTGATCCACGCGACGGGAAGCATGACATTGCTGCTACAGCCTGGAAGGAAAGCGCACGAGCATGCCCCCACTCGAGACGAGGCCTGACTCTCCTGGGGAGACTCCAGAAGTACCCAAAGATCCATGTCAGCCCCTGAGAGGAATCCTCGGTTCCGGCCCTGACTCCACACAAGGTTTTTGGCCCCTTTATCGACGGGAGAGGAATCCCGAGAGGCCCCCTAGCAACTAGCATGGGGACTGGCCGTTCCTGAGGCCACCAGGGCGGGTCCCTGAGGTCCCAGTCGTAACTCGAGAACACCTGCGGCAACTCGAGAAAATCCAGGAAGTTCTCCTTTCCAGGCGAAATGAGGCCTATTTCCTATGAGGCGTCTGGAGACTAATGACACCTAACCTCTGGAACTTCGAAAGGGTCTTTCACACTCTTGCTGCAACTCAAGAATTTCACCGCCATACCCGTCTCCACTCGAGAAGAAGCACGATGGTCCCGCCCACATCCAGAGGAGCCCCGTTTCCCCCTCGTAGCTCGAGATGAGGGATCCTTTCCCTGGTTTCAACGGGAAAGAATTCCTGGCGTTCCCGTTGCATCTCAAGAGGAGGCACTCTCAACAGGAAAGGCAAGAGGAACTCCATGGTCGTACCACCATTCCAAGAGTCCCGCAGATGTCTCAGTCCATTCCAGAGGAACCTCTTTACCCTGCACTGGCTCATCTTTCACGCCGAGAATCGACTCACACCACGGTGGCACGTGGGACAGCCCTGTGGGAAAGCCTCGAGGGAAAACCACAGATCCTTTGATCCACGAGACGGGAAGCGTGACATTGCTGCCACAGCCTGGAAGGAAAGCGCACGTGCATGCCCCCACTCGAGACGAGGCCTGACTCCCCTGGGGAGACTCCAGACGTACCCAAAGATCCATGTCAGCCGCTGAGAGGAATCCTCGGTTCCGGCCCTGACTGCACACAAGGATTTTGGCCCCGGTATCGATGGGAGAGGAATCCCGAGAGGCCCCCTACCACCTCGCATGGGGACTGGCCTCTCCTGAGGCCACCAGGGCGGGTCCCTGAGGTCCCCGTCGTAACTCGAGAACACCTGCCACAACTCGAGAAAATCCAGGAAGTTCTCCATTCCAGGCGAGATGAGGCCTATTTCCGATGAGGTGTCTGGAGACTAATGACACCTAACCTCTGGAACTTCGAAAGGGTCTTTCACACCCTTGCTGCAACTCAAGAAGTTCACTGCCATACCCGTCTCCACTCGAGAGGAAGCACGATGGTCCCGCCCACATCCAGAGGAGCCCCGTTTCCCCCTCGGAGCTCGAGATGAGGGATCCTTTCGCTGCTTTCAACGGGAAAGAATTCCTGGCGTTCCCGTCGCATCTCAAGAGGAGGCACTCTCAACAGGAAAGGCGAGAGGAAATCCATGGTCGTACCACCATTCCAAGAGTCCCCCAGATGTCTCAGTCCATTCCAGAGGAACCTCTTTGCCCTGCACTGGCTCATCTTTCACGCCGAGGATCGACTCACACCCGGTGGCACGTGGGACAGCCCTGTGGGAAAGCCTCGAGGGAAAGCCTCGAGGGAAAACCACAGATCCTTTGATCCACGCCACGGGAAGCGTGACATTGCTGCTACAGCCTGGAAGGAAAGCGCACATGCATGCCCCCACTCGAGACGAGGCCTGACTCCCCTGGGGAGACTCCACAAGTACACAAAGATCCATGTCAGACCCTGAGAGGAATCCTCGGTTCTGGCCCTGACTCCGCACAAGGTTTTTGGCCCCGGTATCGACGGGAGAGGAATCCCGAGAGGCCCCCTAGCACCTTGCATGGGCACTGGCCTCTCCTGAGTCCACCAGGGCGGGTCCCTGAGGTCCGCGTCGTAAATCGAGAACACCTGCCGCAACTCGAGAAAATCCAGGAAGTTCTCCCTTCCAGGCGAGATGAGGCCTATTTCCGATGAGGCGTCTGGAGACTAATGACACCTAACCTCTGGAACTTCGAAAGGGTCTTTCACACCCTTGCTCCAACTCAAGAAGTTCACCGCCATGCCCGTCTCCACTCGAGAGGAAGCACGATGGTCCCGCCCACATCAAGAGGAGCCCCGTTTCCCCCTCGTAGCTCGAGATGAGGGATCCTTTCCCTGCTTTCAACGGGAAAGAATTCCCGGCGTTTCCGTCGCATCTCAAGAGGAGGCACTCTCAACAGGAAAGGCGAGAGGAACTCCATGGTCGTACCACCATTCCAAGAGTTCCCCAGATGTCTCATTCCATTCCAGAGGAACCTCTTTGCCCTGCACTGGCTCATCTTTCACGCCGAGAATCGACTCACACCACGGTGGCACGTGGGACAGCCCTGTGGGAAAGCCTCGAGGGAAAGCCTCGAGGGAAAACCACAGATCCTTTGATCCACGCGACGGGAAGCGTGACATTGCTGCTACAGACTGGAACGAAAGCGCACGTGCATTCCCCCACTCGAGACGAGGCCTGACTCCCCTGGGGAGACTCCACAAGTACCCAAAGATCCATGTCAGTCCCTGAGCGGAATCCTCGGATCCGGCCCTGACTCCACACAAGGTTTTTGGCCCCGGTATCGACGGGAGAGGAATCCAGAGAGGCCCCCTAGCACCTCGCATGGGGACTGGCCTCTCCTGAGGCCACCAGGGCGGGTCCCTGAGGTACCCGTCGTAACTCGAGAACACCTGCCGCAACTCGAGAAAATCCAGGAAGTTCTCCCTTCCAGGCGAGATGAGGCCTATTTCCGATGAGGCGTCTGGAGACTAATGACACCTAACCTCTGGAACTTCGAAAGGGTCTTTCACACCCTTGCTGCAACTCAAGAAGTTCACCGCCATACCCGTCTCCACTCGAGAGGAAGCACGATGGTCCCGCCCACATCCAGAGGAGCCCCGTTTCCCCCTCGTAGCTCGAGATGAGGGATCCTTTCCCTGCTTTCAACGGGAAAGAATTCCCGGCGTTCCCGTCGCAACTCAAGAGGAGGCACTCTCAACAGGAAAGGCGAGAGGAACTCCATGGTCGTACCACCATTCCAAGAGTCCCCCAGATGTCTCAGTCCATTCCAGAGGAACCTCTTTGCCCTGCACTGGCTCATCTTTCACGCTGAGGATCGACTCACACCACGGTGGCACGTGGGACAGCCCTGTGGGAAAGCCTCGAGGGAAAGCCTCGAGGGAAAACCACAGATCCTGTGATCCACTCGACGGGAAGCGTGACATTGCCGTTACAGCCTGGAAGGAAAGCAAAGTGCATGCCCCCACTCGAGACGAGGCCTGACTCCCCTGGGGAGACTCCACAAGTACCCAAAGATCCATGTCAGCCCCTGAGAGGAATCCTCGGTTCCGGCCCTGACTCCACACAAGGTTTTTGGCCCCGGTATCGACGGGAGAGGAATCCCGAGAGGCCCCCTAGCAACTCGCATGGGGACTGGCCTCTCCTGAGGCCACCAGGGCGGGTCCCTGAGGTCCCCGTCGTAACTCGAGAACACCTGCCGCAACTCGAGAAAATCCAGGAAGTTCTCCCTTCCAGGCGAGATGAGGCCTATTTCCGATGAGGCGTCTGGAGACTAATGACACCTAACCTCTGGAACTTCGAAAGGGTCTTTCACACCCTTGCTGCAACTCAAGAAGTTCACCGCCATACCCGTCTATACTCGAGAGGATGCACGATGGGCCCGCCCACATCCAGAGGAGCCCCGTTTCCCCTCATAGCTCGAGATGAGGGATCCTTTCCCTGCTTTCAACGGGAAAGAATTCCCGACGTTCCCGTCGCATCTCAAGAGGAGGCACTCTCAACAGGAAAGGCGAGAGGAACTCCATGGTCGTACCACCATTCCAAGAGTCCCCCAGATGTCTCAGTCCATTCCAGAGGAAGCTCTTTGCCCTGCACTGGCTCATCTTTCACGCCGAGGATCGACTCACACCACGGTGGCACGTGGGACAGCCCTGTGGGAAAGCCTCGAGGGAAAACCACAGATCCTTTGATCCACGCCACGGGAAGCGTGACATTGCTGCTACAGCCTGGAAGGAAAGCGCACGTGCATGCCCCCACTCGAGACGAGGCCTGACTCCCCTGGGGAGACTCCACAAGTACCCAAAGATCCATGTCAGCCCTTGAGAGGAATCCTCGGTTCCGGCCCTGACTCCACACAAGGATTTTGGCCCCGGTATCGACGGGAGAGGAATCCCGAGAGGCCCCCTAGCACCTCGCATGGGGACTGGCCTCTCCTGAGGCCACCAGGGTGGGTCCCTGAGGTCCCCGTCGTAACTCGAGAACACCTGCCGCAACTCGAGAAAATCCAGGAAGTTCTCCCTTCCAGGCGAGATGAGGCCTATTTCCGATGAGGCGTCTGGAGACTAATGACACCTAACTCTGGAACTTCGAAAGGGTCTTTCACACCTTTGCTGCAACTCAAGAAGTTCACTGCCATACCCGTCTCTACTCGAGAGGAAGCACGATGGTCCCGCCCACATCCAGAGGAGCCCCGTTTCCCCCTCGTAGCTCGAGATGAGGGATCCTTTCCCTGCTTTCAACGGGAAAGAATTCCCGGCGTTCCCGTCGCATCTCAAGAGGAGGCACTCTCAACAGGAAAGGCGAGAGGAACTTCTTGGTCGTACCACCATTCCAAGAGTCCCCCAGATGTCTCAGTCCATTCCAGAGGAACCTCTTTGCCCTACACTGGCTCGTCTTTCACGCCGAGAATCGACTCACACCACGGTGGCACGTGGGACAGCCCTGTGGGAAAGCCTCGAGGGAAAGCCTCGAGGGAAAACCACAGATCCTTTGATCCACGCCACGGGAAGCGTGACATTGCTGCTACAGCCTGGATGGAGAGCGCACGTGCATGCCCCCACTCGAAACGAGGCCTGACTCCCCTGGGGAGACTCCACAAGTACCCAAAGATCCATGTCAACCCTTGAGAGGAATCCTCGGTTCCGGCCCTGACTCCACACAAGGATTTTGGCCCCGGTATCGACGGGAGAGTAATCCCGAGAGGCCCCCTAGCACCTCGCATGGGGACTGGCCACTCCTGAGGCCACCAGGGCGGGTCCCTGAGGTCCCCGTCGGAACTCGAGAACACCTGCCACAACTCGAGAAAATCCAGGAAGTTCTCCCTTCCAGGCGAGATGAGGCCTATTTCCGATGAGGCGTCTGGAGACTAATGACACCTAACCTCTGGAACTTCGAAAGGGTCTTTCACACCCTTGCTGCAACTCAAGAAGTTCACCGCCATACCCGTCTCCACTCGAGAGGAAGCACGATGGTCCCGCCCACATCCAGAGGAGCCCCGTTTCCCCCTCGTAGCTCGAGATGATGGATCCTTTCCCTGCTTTCAACGGGAAAGAATTCCCGGCGTTCCCGACGCATCTCAAGAGGAGACACTCTCAACAGGAAAGTCGAGAGGAACTCCATGGTCGTAGCACCATTCCAAGAGTCCCCCAGATGTCTCAGTCCATTCCAGAGGAACCTCTTTGCCCTGCACTGGCTCATCTTTCACGCCGAGGATCGACTCACACCACGGTGGCACGTGGGACAGCCCTGTGGGAAAGCCTCGAGGGAAAGCCTCGAGGGAAAACCACAGATCCTTTGATCCACGCGACGGGAAGCGTGACATTGCTGCTACAGCCTGGAAGGAAAGCGCACGTGCATGCCCCCACTCGAGACGAGGCCTGACTCCCCTGGGGAGACTCCAGAAGTACCCAAAGATACATGTCAGCCCCTGAGAGGAATCCTCGGTTCCGGCCCTGACTCCACACAAGGTTTTTGGCCCCGGTATCGACGGGAGAGGAATCCCGAGAGGCCCCCTAGCACATCGCATGGGGACTGGCCTCTCCTGAGGCCACCAGGGCGGGTCCCTGAGGTCCCCGTCGTAACTCGAGAACACCTGCCGCAACTCGAGAAAATCCAGGAAGTTCTCCCTTCCAGGCGAGATGAGGCCTATTTCCGATGAGGCGTCTGGAGACTAATGACACCTAACCTCTGGAATTTCGAAAGGGTCTTTCACACCCTTGCTGCAACTCAAGAAGTTCACCGCCATACCCGTCTATACTCGAGAGGATGCACGATGGGCCCGCCCACATCCAGAGGAGCCCCGTTTCCCCTCATAGCTCGAGATGAGGGATCCTTTCCCTGCTTTCAACGGGAAAGAATTCCCGACGTTCCCGTCGCATCTCAAGAGGAGGCACTCTCAACAGGAAAGGCGAGAGGAACTCCATGGTCGTACCACCATTCCAAGAGTCCCCCAGATGTCTCAGTCCATTCCAGAGGAAGCTCTTTGCCCTGCACTGGCTCATCTTTCACGCCGAGGATCGACTCACACCACGGTGGCACGTGGGACAGCCCTGTGGGAAAGCCTCGAGGGAAAGCCTCGAGGGAAAACCACAGATCCTTTGATCCACGCCACGGGAAGCGTGACATTGCTGCTACAGCCTGGAAGGAAAGCGCAAGTGCATGCCCCCACTCGAGACGAGGCCTGACTCCCCTGGGGAGACTCCACAAGTACCCAAAGATCCATGTCAGCCCTTGAGAGGAATCCTCGGTTCCGGCCCTGACTCCACACAAGGATTTTGGCCCCGGTATCGACGGGAGAGGAATCCCGAGAGGCCCCCTAGCACCTCGCATGGGGACTGGCCACTCCTGAGGCCACCAGGGCGGGTCCCTGAGGTCCCCGTCGTAACTCGAGAACACCTGACACAACTCGAGAAAATCCAGGAAGTTCTCCCTTCCAGGCGAGATGAGGCCTATTTCCGATGAGGCGTCTGGAGACTAATGACACCTAACCTCTGGAACTTCGAAAGGGTCTTTCACACCCTTGCTGCAACTCAAGAAGTTCACCGCCATACCCGTCTCCACTCGAGAGGAAGCACGATGGTCCCGCCCACATCCAGAGGAGCCCCGTTTCCCCCTCGTAGCTCGAGATGATGGATCCTTTCCCTTCTTTCAACGGGAAAGAATTCCCGGCGTTCCCGTCGCATCTCAAGAGGAGGCACTCTCAACAGGAAAGTCGAGAGGAACTCCATGGTCGTAGCACGATTCCAAGAGTCCCCCAGATGTCTCAGTCCATTCCAGAGGAACCTCTTTGCCCTGCACTGGCTCATCTTTCACGCCGAGGATCGACTCACACCACGGTGGCATGTGGGACAGCCCTGTGGGAAAGCCTCGAGGGAAAGCCTCGAGGGAAAACCACAGATTGTTTGATCCATGCGACGGGAAGCGTGACATTGCTGCTACAGCCTGAAAGGAAAGCGCACGTGCATGCCCCCACTCGAGACGAGGCCTGACTCCCCTGGGGAGACTCCAGAAGTACCCAAAGATCCATGTCAGCCCCTGAGAGGAATCCTCGGTTCCGGCCCTGACTGCACACAAGGCTTTTGGCCACGGTATCGACGGGAGAGGAATCCCGAGAGGCCCCCTAGCACCTCGCATGGGGACTGGCCTCTCCTGAGGCCACCAGGGTGGGTCCCTGAGGTCCCCGTCGTAACTCGAGAACACCTGCTGCAACTCGAGAAAATCCAGGAAGTTCTCCCTTCCAGGCGAGATGAGGCCTATTTCCGATGAGGCGTCTGGAGACTAATGACACCTAACTCTGGAACTTCGAAAGGGTCTTTCACACCTTTGCTGCAACTCAAGAAGTTCACTGCCATACCCGTCTCCACTCGAGAGGAAGCACGATGGTCCCGCCCACATCCAGAGGAGCCCCGTTTCCCCCTCGTAGCTCGAGATGAGGGATCCTTTCCCTGCTTTCAACGGGAAAGAATTCCCGGCGTTCCCGTCGCAACTCAAGAGGAGGCACTCTCAACAGGAAAGGCGAGAGGAACTCCATGGTCGTACCACCATTCCAAGAGTCCCCCAGATGTCTCAGTCCATTCCAGAGGAACCTCTTTGCCCTGCACTGGCTCAACTTTCACGCTGAGGATCGACTCACACCACGTTGGCACGTGGGACAGCCCTGTGGGAAAGCCTCGAGGGAAAGCCTCGAGGGAAAACCACAGATCCTTTGATCCACTCGACGGGAAGCGTGACATTGCCGTTACAGCCTGGAAGGAAAGCGCACGTGCATGCCCCCACTCGAGACGAGGCCTGACTCCCCTGGGGAGACTCCACAAGTACCCAAAGATCCATGTCAGCCCCTGAGAGGAATCCTCGGTTCCGGCCCTGACTCCACACAAGGTTTTTGGCCCCGGTATCGACGGGAGAGGAATCCCGAGAGGCCCCCTAGCAACTCGCATGGGGACTGGCCTCTCCTGAGGCCACCAGGGCGGGTCCCTGATGTCCCCGTCGTAACTCGAGAACACCTGCCGCAACTCGAAAAAATCCAGGAAGTTCTCCCTTCCAGGCGAGATGAGGCCTATTTCCGATGAGGCGTCTGGAGACTAATGACACCTAACCTCTGGAACTTCGAAAGGGTCTTTCACACCCTTGCTGCAACTCAAGAAGTTCACCGCCATACCCGTCTATACTCGAGAGGATGCACGATGGGCCCGCCCACATCCAGAGGAGCCCCGTTTCCCCTCATAGCTCGAGATGAGGGATCCTTTCCCTGCTTTCAACGGGAAAGAATTCCCGACGTTCCCGTCGCATCTCAAGAGGAGGCACTCTCAATAGGAAAGGCGAGAGGAACTCCATGGTCGTACCACCATTCCAAGAGTCCCCCAGATGTCTCAGTCCATTCCAGAGGAAGCTCTTTGCCCTGCACTGGCTCATCTTTCACGCCGAGGATCGACTCACACCATGGTGGCACGTGGGACAGCCCTGTGGGAAAGCCTCGAGGGAAAACCACAGATCCTTTGATCCACGCCACGGGAAGCGTGACATTGCTGCTACAGCCTGGAAGGAAAGCGCACGTGCATGCCCCCACTCGAGACGAGGCCTGACTCCCCTGGGGAGACTCCACAAGTACCCAAAGATCCATGTCAGCCCTTGAGAGGAATCCTCGGTTCCGGCCCTGACTCCACACAAGGATTTTGGCCCCGGTATCGACGGGAGAGGAATCCCGAGAGGCCCCCTAGCACCTCGCATGGGGACTGGCCTCTCCTGAGGCCACCAGGATGGGTCCCTGAGGTCCCCGTCGTAACTCGAGAACACCTGCCGCAACTCGAGAAAATCCAGGAAGTTCTCCCTTCCAGGCGAGATGAGGCCTATTTCCGATGAGGCGTCTGGAGACTAATGACACCTAACTCTGGAACTTCGAAAGGGTCTTTCACACCTTTGCTGCAACTCAAGAAGTTCACTGCCATACCCGTCTCCACTCGAGAGGAAGCACGATGGTCCCGCCCACATCCAGAGGAGCCCCGTTTCCCCCTCGTAGCTCGAGATGAGGGATCCTTTCCCTGCTTTCAACGGGAAAGAATTCCCGGCGTTCCCGTCGCATCTCAAGAGGAGGCACTCTCAACAGGAAAGGCGAGAGGAACTTCTTGGTCGTACCACCATTCCAAGAGTCCCCCAGATGTCTCAGTCCATTCCAGAGGAACCTCTTTGCCCTACACTGGCTCGTCTTTCACGCCGAGAATCGACTCACACCACGGTGGCACGTGGGACAGCCCTGTGGGAAAGCCTCGAGGGAAAGCCTCGAGGGAAAACCACAGATCCTTTGATCCACGCCACGGGAAGCGTGACATTGCTACTACAGCCTGGATGGAGAGCGCACGTGCATGCCCCCACTCGAAACGAGGCCTGACTCCCCTGGGGAGACTCCAGAAGTACCCAAAGATACATGTCAGCCCCTGAGAGGAATCCTCGGTTCCGGCCCTGACTCCACACAAGGTTTTTGGCCCCGGTATCGACGGGAGAGGAATCCCGAGAGGCCCCCTAGCAACTCGCATGGGGACTGGCCTCTCCTGAGGCCACCAGGGCGGGTCCCTGAGGTCCCCGTCGTAACTCGAGAACACCTGCCGCAACTCGAGAAAATCCAGGAAGTTCTCCCTTCCATGCGAGATGAGGCCTATTTCCGATGAGGCGTCTGGAGAATAATGACACGTAAACTCTGGAACTTCGAAAGGGTCTTTCACACCCTTGCTGCAACTCAAGAAGTTCACCGCCATACCCGTCTATACTCGAGAGCATGCACGATGGTCCCGCCCACATCCATAGGAGCCCCGTTTCCCCTCATAGCTCGAGATGAGGGATCCTTTCCCTGCTTTCAACGGGAAAGAATTCCCGACGTTCCCGTCGCATCTCAAGAGGAGGCACTCTCAACAGGAAAGGCGAGAGGAACTCCATGGTCATACCACCATTCCAAGAGTCCCCCAGATGTCTCAGTCCATTCCAGAGGAACCTCTTTGCCCTGCACTGGCTCATCTTTCACGCCGAGGATCGACTCACACCACGGTGGCACGTGGGACAGCCCTGTGGGAAAGCCTCGAGGGAAAGCCTCGAGGGAAAACCACAGATCCTTTGATCCACGTGACGGGAAGCGTGACATTGCTGCTACAGCCTGGAAGGAAAGCGCACGTGCATGCCCCCACTCGAGACGAGGCCTGACTCCCCTGGGGAGACTCCAGAAGTACCCAAAGATCCATGTCAGCCCCTGAGAGGAATCCTCGGTTCCGGCCCTGACTCCACACAAGGTTTTTGGCCCCGGTATCGACGGGAGAGGAATCCCGAGAGGCCCCCTAGCAACTCGCATGGGGACCGGCCTCTCCTGAGGCCACCAGGGCGGGTCCCTGAGGTCCTTGTCGTAACTCGAGAGCACCTGCCGCAACTCGAGAAAATCCAGGAAGTTCTCCCTTCCAGGCGAGATGAGGCCTATTTCCGATGAGGCGTCTGGAGACTAATGACACCTAACCTCTGGAACTTCGAAAGGGTCTTTCACACCCTTGCTGCGACTCAAGAAGTTCACCGCCATACCCGTCTCCACTCGAGAGGAAGCACGGTGGTCCCGCCCACATCCAGAGGATCCCCGTTTCCCCCTCGTAGCTCGAGATGAGGGATCCTTTCCCTGCTTTAAACGGGGAAGAATTCCCGGCGTTCCCGTCGCATCTCAAGAGGAGGCACTCTCAACAGGAAAGACGAGAGGAACTCCATGGTCGTACCACCATTCCAAGAGTCCCCCAGATGTCTCAGTCCATTCCAGAGGAACCTCTTTGCCCTGCACTGGCTCATCTTTCACGCCGAGGATCGACTCACACCACGGTGGCACTTGGGACAGCCCTGTGGGAAAGCCTCGAGGGAAAGCCTCGAGGGAAAACCACAGATCCTTTGATCCACGCGACGGGAAGCGTGACATTGCTGCTACAGCCTGGAAGGAAAGCGCACGTGCATGCCCCCACTCGAGACGAGGCCTGACTCCCCTGGGGAGACTCCAGAAGTACCCAAAGATCCATGTCAGCCCCTGAGAGGAATCCTCGGTTCCGGCCCTGACTCCACACAAGGTTTTTGGCCCCGGTATCGACGGGAGAGGAATCCCGAGAGGCCCCCTAGCAACTCGCATGGGGACTGGCCTCTCCTGAGGCCACCAGGGCGGGTCGCTGAGGTCCTCGTCGTAACTCGAGATCACCTGCCGCAACTCGAGAAAATCCAGGAAGTTCTCCCTTCCAGGCGAGATGAGGCCTATTTCCGATGAGGCGTCTGGAGACTAATGACACCTAACCTCTGGAACTTCGAAAGGGTCTTTCACACCCTTGCTGCGACTCAAGAAGTTCACCGCCATACCCGTCTCCACTCGAGAGGAAGCACGATGGTCCCGCCCACATCCAGAGGAGCCCCGTTTCCCCCTCGTAGCTCGAGATGAGGGATCCTTTCCCTGCTTTCAACGGGAACGAATTCCCGGCGTTCCCGTCACATCTCAAGAGGAGGCACTCTCAACAGGAAAGGCGAGAGGAACTCCATGGTCGTACCACCATTCCAAGAGTCCCCCAGATGTCTCAGTCCATTCCAGAGGAACCTCTTTGCCCTGCACTGGCTCATCTTTCACGCCGAGGATCGACTCACATCACGGTGGCACGTGGGACAGCCCTGTGGGAAAGCCTCGAGGGAAAGCCTCGAGGGAAAGCCTCGAGGGAAAACCACAGATCCTTTGATCCACGCGACGGGAAGCGTGACATTGCTGCTACAGCCTGAAAGGAAAGCGCACGTGCATGCCCCCACTCGAGACGAGGCCTGATTCCCCTGGGGAGACTCCAGAAGTACCCAAAGATCCATGTCAGCCCCTGAGAGGAATCCTCGGTTCCGGCCCTGACTCCACACAAGGTTTTTGGCCCCGGTATCGACGGGAGAGGAATCCCGAGAGGCCCCCTAGCAACTCGCATGGGGACTGGCCTCTCCTGAGGCCACCAGGGCGGGTCGCTGAGGTCCTCGTCGTAACTCGAAAGCACCTGCCGCAACTCGAGAAAATCCAGGAAGTTCTCCCTTCCAGGCGAGATGAGGCCTATTTCCGATGAGGCGTCTGGAGACTAATGACACCTAACCTCTGGAACTTCGAAAGGGTCTTTCACACCCTTGCTGCGACTCAAGAAGTTCACCGCCATACCCGTCTCCACTCGAGAGGAAGCACGATGGTCCCGCCCACATCCAGAGGAACCCCGTTTCCCCCTCGTAGCTCGAGATGAGGGATCCTTTCCCTGCTTTCAACGGGAACGAATTCCCGGCGTTCCCGTCACATCTCAAGAGGAGGCACTCTCAACAGGAAAGGCGAGAGGAACTCCATGGTCGTACCACCATTCCAAGAGTCCCCCAGATGTCTCAGTCCATTCCAGAGGAACCTCTTTGCCCTGCACTGGCTCATCTTTCACGCCGAGGATCGACTCACATCACGGTGGCACGTGGGACAGCCCTGTGGGAAAGCCTCGAGGGAAAGCCTCGAGGGAAAGCCTCGAGGGAAAACCACAGATCCTTTGATCCACGCGACGGGAAGCGTGACATTGCTGCTACAGCCTGGAAGGAAAGCGCACGTGCATGCCCCCACTCGAGACGAGGCCTGACTCCCCTGGGGAGACTCCAGAAGTACCCAAAGATCCATGTCAGCCCCTGAGAGGAATCCTCGGTTCCGGCCCTGACTCCACACAAGGTTTTTGGCCCCGGTATCGACGGGAGAGGAATCCCGAGAGGCCCCCTAGCAACTCGCATGGGGACTGGCCTCTCCTGAGGCCACCAGGGCGGGTCCCTGAGGTCCTCGTCGTAACTCGAGAGCACCTGCCGCAACTCGAGAAAATCCAGGAAGTTCTCCCTTCCAGGCGAGATGAGGCCTATTTCCGATGAGGCGTCTGGAGACTAATGACACCTAACCTCTGGAACTTCGAAAGGGTCTTTCACACCCTTGCTGCGACTCAAGAAGTTCACCGCCATACCCGTCTCCACTCGAGAGGAAGCACGGTGGTCCCGCCCACATCCAGAGGATCCCCGTTTCCCCCTCGTAGCTCGAGATGAGGGATCCTTTCCCTGCTTTAAACGGGGAAGAATTCCCGGCGTTCCCGTCGCATCTCAAGAGGAGGCACTCTCAACAGGAAAGGCGAGAGGAACTCCATGGTCGTACCACCATTCCAAGAGTCCCCCAGATGTCTCAGTCCATTCCAGAGGAACCTCTTTGCCCTGCACTGGCTCATCTTTCACGCCGAGGATCGACTCACACCACGGTGGCACGTGGGACAGCCCTGTGGGAAAGCCTCGAGGCAAAGCCTCGAGGGAAAACCACAGATCCTTTGATCCACGCGACGGGAAGCGTGACATTGCTGCTACAGCCTGGAAGGAAAGCGCACGTGCATGCCCCCACTCGAGACGATGCCTGACTCCCCTGGGGAGACTCCAGAAGTACCCAAAGATCCATGTCAGCCCCTGAGAGGAATCCTCGGTTCCGGCCCTGACTCCACACAAGGTTTTTGGCCCCGGTATCGACGGGAGAGGAATCCCGAGAGGCCCCCTAGCAACTCGCATGGGGACTGGCCTCTCCTGAGGCCACCAGGGCGGGTCACTGAGGTCCTCGTCGTAACTCGAGAGCACCTGCCGCAACTCGAGAAAATCCAGGAAGTTCTCCCTTCCAGGCGAGATGAGGCCTATTTCCGATGAGGTATCTGGAGACTAATGACACCTAACCTCTGGAACTTCGAAAGGGTCTTTCACACCCTTGCTGCGACTCAAGAAGTTCACCGCCATACCCGTCTCCACTCGAGAGGAAGCACGATGGTCCCGCCCACATCCATAGGATCCCCGTTTCCCCCTCGTAGCTCGAGATGAGGGAACCTTTCCCTGCTTTCAACGGGAAAGAATTCCCGGCGTTCCCGTCGCATCTCAAGAGGAGGCACTCTCAACCGGAAAGGCGAGAGGAACTCCATGGTCGTACCACCATTCCAAGAGTCCCCCAGATGTCTCAGTCCATTCCAGAGGAACCTCTTTGCCCTGCACTGGCTCATCTTTCACGCCGAGGATCGACTCACACCACGGTGGCACGTGGGACAGCCCTGTGGGAAAGCCTCGAGGGAAAGCCTCGAGGGAAAACCACAGATCCTTTGATCCACGCCACGGGAAGCGTGACAGTGCTGCTAAAGCCTGGATGGAAAGTGCACGTGCATGCCCCCTCACGAAACGAGGCCTGTCTCCCCTGGCGAGACTCCAGAAGTATCCAAAGATCCATATCAGCCCCTGAGAGGAATCCTCGGTTCCGGCCCTGACTCCACACAAGGTTTTTGGCCCCGGTATCGACGGGAGAGGAATCCCGAGAGGCCCCCTAGCAACTCGCATGGGGACTGGCCTCTCCTGAGGCCACCAGGGCCGGTCCCTGAGTTCCCCGTCGTAACTCGAGAACACCTGCCGCAACTCGAGAAAATCCAGGAAGTTCTCCCTTCCAGGCGAGATGAGGCCTATTTCCGATGAGGCGTCTGGAGACTAATGACACCTAACCTCTGGAACTTCGAAAGGGTCTTTCACACCCTTGCTGCAACTCAAGAAGTTCACCACCATACCCGTCTCCACTCGAGAGGAAGCACGATGGTCCCGACCACATCCAAAGGAGCCCCGTTTCCCCCTCGTAGCTCGAGATGAGGGATCCTTTCCCTGCTTTCAACGGGAAAGAATTCCCTGCGTTCCCGTCGCATCTCAAGAGGAGGCACTGTCAACAGGAAAGGAGAGGAACTCCATGGTCGTACCACCATTCCAAGAGTCCCCCAGATGTCTCAGTCCATTCCAGAGGAACCTCTTTGCCCTGCACTGGATCATCTTTCACGCCGAGGATCGACACGCACCACGGTGGCACGTGGGACAGCCCTGTGGGAAAGCCTCGAGGGAAAGCCTCGAGGGAAAACCACAGATCCTTTGATCCACGCGACGGGAAGCGTGACATTGCTGCTAAAGCCTGGAAGGAAAGCGCACGTGCATGCCCCCACTCGAGACGAGGCCTGACTCCACTGGGGAGACTCCAGAAGTACCCAAAGATCCATGTCAGCCCCTGAGAGGAATCCTCGGTTCCGGCCCTGACTCCACACAAGGTTTTTGGCCCCGGTATCGACGGGAGAGGTATCCCGAGAGGCCCCCTAGGAACTCGCATGGGGACTGGCCTCTCCTGAGGCCACCAGGGCGGGTCCCTGAGGTCCCCGTCGTAACTCGAGAACACCTGCCGCAACTCGAGAAAATCCAGGAAGTTCTCCCTTCCAGGTGAGATGAGGGCTATTTCCGATGAGGCCTCTGAAGAGTAATGACACCAAACCTCTGGAACTTCGAAAGGGTCTTTCACACCCTTGCTGCAACTCAAGAAGTTCACCGCCATACCCGTCTCCACTCGAGAGGAAGCACGATGGTCCCGCCCACATCCAGAGGAGCCCCGTTTCCCACTCGTAGCTCGAGATGAGGGATCCTTTCCCTGCTTTCAACGGGAAAGAATTCCCGGCGTTCCCGTCGCATCTCAAGAGGAGGCACTCTCAACAGGAAAGGCGAGAGGAACTCCATGGTCGTACCACCATTCCAAGAGTCCCCCAGATGTCTCAGTCCATTCCAGAGGAACCTCTTTGCCCTGCACTGGCTCATCTTTCACGCCGAGGATCGACTCACACCACGGTGGCACGTGGGACAGCCCTGTGGGAAAGCCTCGAGGGAAAGCCTCGAGGGAAAACCACAGATCCTTTGATCCACGCGACGGGAAGCGTGACATTGCTGCTACAGCCTGGAAGGAAAGTGCACGTGCATGCCCCCTCACGAAACGAGGCCTGTCTCCCCTGGCGAGACTCCAGAAGTATCCAAAGATCCATATCAGCCCCTGAGAGGAATCCTCGGTTCCGGCCCTGACTCCACACAAGGTTTTTGGCCCCGGTATCGACGGGAGAGGAATCCCGAGAGGCCCCCTAGCAACTCGCATGGGGACTGGCCTCTCCTGAGGCCACCAGGGCCGGTCCCTGAGGTCCCCGTCGTAACTCGAGAACACCTGCCGCAACTCGAGAAAATCCAGGAAGTTCTCCATTCCAGGCGAGATGAGGCCTATTTCCGATGAGGCGTCTGGAGACTAATGACACCTAACCTCTGGAACTTCGAAAGGGTCTTTCACACCCTTGCTGCAACTCAAGAAGTTCACCACCATACCCGTCTCCACTCGAGAGGAAGCACGATGGTCCCGACCACATCCAAAGGAGCCCCGTTTCCCCCTCGTAGCTCGAGATGAGGGATCCTTTCCCTGCTTTCAACGGGAAAGAATTCCCTGCGTTCCCGTCGCATCTCAAGAGGAGGCACTCTCAACAGGAAAGGCGAGAGGAACTCCATGGTCGTACCACCATTCCAAGAGTCCCCCAGATGTCTCAGTCCATTCCAGAGGAACCTCTTTGCCCTGCACTGGCTCATCTTTCACGCCGAGGATCGACTCACACCACGGTGGCACGTGGGACAGCCCTGTGGGAAAGCCTCGAGGGAAAGCCTCGAGGGAAAACCACAGATCCTTTGATCCACGCGACGGGAAGCGTGACATTGCTGCTACAGCCTGGAAGGAAAGCGCACGTGCATGCCCCCACTCGAGACGAGGCCTGACTCCACTGGGGAGACTCCAGAAGTACCCAAAGATCCATGTCAGCCCCTGAGAGGAATCCTCGGTTCCGGCCCTGACTCCACACAAGGTTTTTGGCCCCGGTATCGACGGGAGAGGAATCCCGAGAGGCCCCCTAGCAACTCGCATGGGGACTGGCCTCTCCTGAGGCCACCAGGGCGGGTCCCTGAGGTCCCCGTCGTAACTCGAGAACACCTGCCGAAACTCGAGAAAATCCAGGAAGTTCTCCCTTCCAGGCGAGATGAGGCCTATTTCCGATGAGGCCTCTGGAGACTAATGACACCTAACCTCTGGAACTTCGAAAGGGTCTTTCACACCCTTGCTGCAACTCAAGAAGTTCACCGCCATACCCGTCTCCACTTGAGAGGAAGCACGATGGTCCCGCCAACATCCATAGGAGCCCCGTTTCCCCCTCGTAGCTCGAGATGAGGGATCCTTTCCCTGGTTTCAACGGGAAAGAATTCCCGGCGTTCCCGTCGCATCTCAAGAGGAGGCACTCTCAACAGGAAAGGCGAGAGGAACTCCATGGTCGTACCACCATTCCAAGAGTCCCCCAGATGTCTCAGTCCATTCCAGAGGAACCTCTTTGCCCTGCACTGGCTCATCTTTCACGCCGAGGATCGACTCACACCACGGTGGCACGTGGGACAGCCCTGTGGGAAAGCCTCGAGGGAAAGCCTCGAGGGAAAACCACAGATCCTTTGATCCACGCGACGGGAAGCGTGACATTGCTGCTACAGCCTGGAAGGAAAGCGCACGTGCATGCCCCCACTCGAGACGAGGCCTGACTCCCCTGGGGAGACTCCAGAAGTACCCAAAGATCCATGTCAGCCCTTGAGAGGAATCCTCGGTTCCAGCCCTGTCTCCACAGAAGGTTTTTGGCCCCGGTATCAACGGGAGAGGAATCCCGAGAGGCCCCCTAGCAACTCGCATGGGGACTGGCCTCTCCTGAGGCCACCAGGGCGGGTCCCTGAGGTCCCCGTCGTAACTCGAGAACACCTGCCGCAACTCGAGAAAATCCAGGATGTTCTCCCTTCCAGGCGAGATGAGGCCTATTTCCGATCAGGCGTCTGGAGACTAATGACACCTAACCTGTGGAACTTCGAAAGGGTCTTTAACACCCTTGCTGCGACTCAAGAAGTTCACCGCCATACCCGTCTCCACTCGAGAGGAAGCACGATGGTCCCGCCCACATCCAGAAGAGCCCCGTTTCCCCCTCGTAGCTCGAGATGAGGGATCCTTTCCCTGCTTTCAACGGGAAAGAATTCCCGGCGTTCCCGTCTCATCTCAAGAGGAGGCACTGTCAACAGGAAAGGAGAGGAACTCCATGGTCGTACCACCATTCCAAGAGTCCCCCAGATGTCTCAGTCCATTCCAGAGGAACCTCTTTGCCCTGCACTGGCTCATCTTTCACGCCGAGGATCGACTCACACCACGGTGGCACGTGGGACAGCCCTGTGGGAAAGCCTCGAGGGAAAGCCTCGAGGGAAAACCACAGATCCTTTGATCCACGCGACGGGAAGCGTGACATTGCTGCTAAAGCCTGGAAGGAAAGCGCACGTGCATGCCCCCACTCGAGACGAGGCCTGACTCCACTGGGGAGACTCCAGAAGTACCCAAAGATCCATGTCAGCCCCTGAGAGGAATCCTCGGTTCCGGCCCTGACTCCACACAAGGTTTTTGGCCCCGGTATCGACGGGAGAGGAATCCCGAGAGGCCCCCTAGCAACTCGCATGGGGACTGGCCTCTCCTGAGGCCACCAGGGCGGGTCCCTGAGGTCCCCGTCGTAAATCGAGAACACCTGCCGCAACTCGAGAAAATCCAGGAAGTTCTCCCTTCCAGGCGAGATGAAGGCTATTTCCGATGAGGCCTCTGAAGACTAATGACACCAAACCTCTGGAACTTCGAAAGGGTCTTTCACACCCTTGCTGCAACTCAAGAAGTTCACCGCCTTACCCGTCTCCACTCGAGAGGAAGCACGATGGTCCCGACAACATCCAAAGGAGCCCCGTTTCCCCCTCGTAGCTCGAGATGAGGGATCCTTTCCCTGCTTTCAACGGGAAAGAATTCCCTGCGTTCCCGTCGCATCTCAAGAGGAGGCACTCTCAACAGGAAAGGCGAGAGGAACTCCATGGTCGTACCACCATTCCAAGAGTCCCCCAGATGTCTCAGTCCATTCCAGAGGAACCTCTTTGCCCTGCACTGGCTCATCTTTCACGCCGAGGATCGACTCACACCACGGTGGCACGTGGGACAGCCCTGTGGGAAAGCCTCGAGGGAAAGCCTCGAGGGAAAACCACAGATCCTTTGATCCACGCGACGGGAAGCGTGACATTGCTGCTACAGCCTGGAAGGAAAGCGCACGTGCATGCCCCCACTCGAGCCGAGGCCTGACTCCCCTGGGGAGACTCCAGAAGTACCCAAAGATCCATGTCAGCCCCTGAGAGGAATCCTCGGTTCCGGCCCTGACTCCACACAAGGTTTTTGGCCCCGGTATCGACGGGAGAGGAATCCCGAGAGGCCCCTTAGCAACTCGCCTAGGGACTGGCCTTTCCTGAGGCCACCAGGGCGGGTCCCTGAGGTCCCCGTCGTAACTCGAGAACACCTGCCGCAACTCGAGAAAATCCAGGAAATTCTCCCTTCCAGGCGAGATGAGGCCTATTTCCGATGAGGCCTCTGGAGACTAATGACACCTAACCTCTGGAACTTCGAAAGGGTCTTTCACACCCTTGCTGCAACTCAAGAAGTTCACCGCCATACCCGTCTCCACTAGAGAGGAAGCACGATGGTCCCGCCCACATTCAGAGGAGCCCCGTTTCCCCCTCGTAGCTCGAGATGAGGGATCCTTTCCCTGCTTTCAACGGGAAAGAATTCCCGGCGTTCCCGTCGCATCTCAAGAGGAGGCACTCTCAACAGGAAAGGCGAGAGGAACTCCATGGTCGTACCACCATTCCAAGAGTCCCCCAGATGTCTCATTCCATTCCAGAGGAACCTCTTTGCCCTGCACTGGCTCATCTTTCACGCCGAGGATCGACTCACACCACGGTGGCACGTGGGACAGCCCTGTGGGAAAGCCTCGAGGGAAAGCCTCGAGGGAAAACCACAGATCCTTTGATCCACGCGACGGGAAGCGTGACATTGCTGCTACAGCCTGGAAGGAAAGCGCACGTGCATGCCCCCACTCGAGACGAGGCCTGACTCCCCTGGGGAGACTCCAGAAGTACCCAAAGATCCATGTCAGCCCCTGAGAGGCATCCTCGGTTCCGGCCCTGACTCCACACAAGGTTTTTGGCCCCGGTATCGACGGGAGAGGAATCCCAAGAGGCCCCCTAGCAACTCGCATGGGGACTGGCCTCTCCTGAGGCCACCAGGGCGGGTCCCTGAGGTCCCTGTCGTAACTCGAGAACACCTGCCGCAACTCGAGAAAATCCAGGAAGTTCTCCCTTCCAGGCGAGATGAGGCCTATTTCCGATGAGGCGTCTGGAGACTAATGACACCTAACCTGTGGAACTTCGAAAGGGTCTTTCACACCCTTGCTGCGACTCAAGAAGTTCACCGCCATACCCGTCTCCACTCGAGAGGAAGCACGATGGTCCCGCCCACATCCAGAGGAGCCCCGTTTCCCCCTCGTAGCTCGAGATGAGGGATCCTTTCCCTGCTTTCAACGGGAAAGAATTCCCGGCGTTCCCGTCGCATCTCAAGAGGAGGCAGTCTCAACAGGAAAGGCGAGAGGAACTCCATGGTCGTACCACCATTCCAAGAGTCCCCCAGATGTCTCAGTCCATTCCAGAGGAACCTCTTTGCCCTGCACTGGCTCATCTTTCACGCCGAGGATCGACTCACACCACGGTGGCACGTGGGACAGCCCTGTGGGAAAGCCTCGAGGGAAAGCCTCGAGGGAAAACCACAGATCCTTTGATCCACGCCACGGGAAGCGTGACATTGCTGCTAAAGCCTGGAAGGAAAGTGCACGTGCATGCCCCCTCACGAAACGAGGCCTGTCTCCCCTGGCGAGACTCCAGAAGTATCCAAAGATCCATATCAGCCCCTGAGAGGAATCCTCGGTTCCGGCCCTGACTCCACAGAAGGTTTTTGGCCCCGGTATCGACGGGAGAGGAATCCCGAGAGGCCCCCTAGCAACTCGCATGGGGACTGGCCTCTCCTGAGGCCACCAGGGCCGGTCCCTGAGGTCCCCGTCGTAACTCGAGAACACCTGCCGCAACTCGAGAAAATCCAGGAAGTTCTCCCTTCCAGGCGAGATGAGGCCTATTTCCGATGAGGCGTCTGGAGACTAATGACACCTAACCTCTGGAACTTCGAAAGGGTCTTTCACACCCTTGTTGCAACTTAAGAAGTTCACCACCATACCCGTCTCCACTCGAGAGGAAGCACGATGGTCCCGACCACATCCAAAGGAGCCCCGTTTCCCCCTCGGAGCTCGAGATGAGGGATCCTTTCCCTGCTTTCAACGGGAAAGAATTCCCGGCGTTCCCGTCGCATCTCAAGAGGAGGCACTCTCAACAGGAAAGGCGAGAGGAACTCCATGGTCGTACCACCATTCCAAGAGTCCCCCAGATGTCTCAGTCCATTCCAGAGGAACCTCTTTGCCCTGCACTGGCTCATCTTTCACGCCGAGGATCGACTCACAACACGGTGGCACGTGGGACAGCCCTGTGGGAAAGCCTCGAGGGAAAGCCTCGAGGGAAAACCACAGATCCTTTGATCCACGCGACGGGAAGCGTGACATTGCTGCTACAGCCTGGAAGGAAAGCGCACGTGCATGCCCCCACTCGAGACGAGGCCTGACTCCCCTAGGGAGACTCCAGAAGTACCCAAAGATCCATGTCAGCCCCTGAGAGGAATCCTCGGTTCCGGCCCTGACTCCACACAAGCTTTTTGGCCCCGGTATCGACGGGAGAGGAATCCCGAGAGGCCCCCTAGCAACTCGCATGGGGACTGGCCTCTCCTGAGGCCACCAGGGCCGGTCCCTGAGGTCCCCGTCGTAACTCGAGAACACCTGCCGCAACTCGAGAAAATCCAGGAAGTTCTCCCTTCCAGGCGAGATGAGGCCTATTTCCGATGAGGCGTCTGGAGACTAATGACACCTAACCTCTGGAACTTCGAAAGGGTCTTTCACACCCTTGCTGCAACTCAACAAGTTCACCACCATACCCGTCTCCACTCGAGAGGAAGCACGATGGTCCCGACCACATCCAAAGGAGCCCCGTTTCCCCCTCGTAGCTCGAGATGAGGGATCCTTTCCATGCTTTCAACGGGAAAGAATTCCCTGCGTTCCCGTCGCATCTCAAGAGGAGGCACTCTCAACAGGAAAGGCGAGAGGAACTCCATGTTCGTACCACCATTCCAAGAGTCCCCCAGATGTCTCAGTCCATTCCAGAGGAACCTCTTTGCCCTGCACTGGCTCATCTTTCACGCCGAGGATCGACTCACACCACGGTGGCACGTGGGACAGCCCTGTGGGAAAGCCTCGAGGGAAAACCACAGATCCTTTGATCCACGCCACGGGAAGCGTGACGTTGCTGCTACAGCCTGGAAGGAAAGCGCACGTGCATGCCCCCACTCGAGACGAGGCCTGACTCCCCTGGGGAGACTCCAGAAGTACCCAAAGATCCATGTCTGCCCCTGATAGGAATCCTCGGTTCCGGCCCTGACTGCACACAAGGTTTTTGGCCCCGATATCGACGGGAGAGTAATCCCGAGAGGCCCCTTAGCAACTCGCATGGGGATTGGCCTCTCCTGAGGCCACCAGGGCGGGTCCCTGAGGTCCCCGTCGTAACTCGAGAACACCTGCCGCAACTCGAGAAAATCCAGGAAGTTCTCCCTTCCAGGCGAGATGAGGCCTATTTCCGATGAGGCGTCTGGAGACTAATGACACCTAACCTCTGGAACTTCGAAAGGGTCTTTCACACCCTTGCTGCAACTCAAGAAGTTCACCGCCATACCCGTCTCCACTCGAGAGGAAGCACGATGGTCCCGCCCACATCCAGAGGAGCCCCGTTTCCCCCTCGTAGCTCGAGATGAGGGATCCTTTCCCTGCTTTCAACGGGAAAGAATTCCCGGCGTTCCCGTCGCATCTCAAGAGGAGGCACTCTCAACAGGAAAGGCGAGAGGAACTCCATGGTCGTACCACCATTCCAAGAGTCCCCCAGATGTCTCAGTCCATTCAAGAGGAACCTCTTTGCCCTGCACTGGCTCATTTTTCACGCCGAGAATCGACTCACACCACGGTGTCACGTGGGACAGCCCTGTGGGAAAGCCTCGAGGGAAAGCCTCGAGGGAAAACCGCAGATCCTTTGATCCACGCTACGGGAAGCGTGACATTGCTGCTACAGCCTGGAAGGAAAGTGCACGTGCATGCCCCCACACGAGACGAGGCCTGTCTCCCCTGGCGAGACTCCAGAAGTACCCAAAGATCCATATCAGTCCCTGAGAGGAATCCTCGGTTCCGGCCCTGACTCCACACAAGGTTTTTGGCCCCGGTATCGACGGGAGAGGAATCCCGAGGGGCCCCCTAGCAACACGCATAGGGACTGGCCTCTCCTGAGGCCAACAAGGCGGGTCCCTGAGGTCCCCGTCGTAACTCGAGAACACCTGCTGCAACTCGAGAAAATCAAGGAAGTTCTCCCTTCCAGGCGAGATGAGGCCTATTTCCGATGAGGCGTCTGGAGACTAATGACACCTAACCTCTGGAACTTCGAAAGGGTCTTTCACACCCTTGTTGCAACTCAAGAAGTTCACCGCCATACCCGTCTCCACTCGAGAGAAAGCACGATGGTCCCGCCCACATCCAGAGGAGCCCCGTTTCCCCCTCGTAGCTCGAGATGAGGGATCCTTTCCCTGCTTTCAACGGGAAAAAATTCCCGGCGTTCCCGTCGCATCTCAAGAGGAGGCACTCTCAACAGGAAAGGCGAGAGGAACTCCATGGTCGTACCACCATTCCAAGAGTCCCCCAGATGTCTCAGTCCATTCCAGAGGAACCTCTTTGCCCTGCACTGGCTCATCTTTCACGCCGAGGATCGACTCACACCACGGTGGCACGTGGGACAGCCCTGTGGGAAAGCCTCGAGGGAAAGCCTCGAGGGAAAACCACAGATCCTTTGATCCACGCGACGGGAAGCGTGACATTGCTGCTACAGCCTGGAAGGAAAGCGCACGTGCATGCCCCCACTCGAGACGAGGCCTGACTCCCCTGGGGAGACTCCAGAAGTACCCAAAGATCCATGTCAGCCCCTGAGAGGAATCCTCGGTTCCGGCCCTGACTCCACACAAGGTTTTTGGCCCCGGTATCGACGGGAGAGGAATCCCGAGAGGCACCCTAGCAACTCGCATAGGGACTGGCCTCTCCTGAGGCCACCAGGGCGGGTCCCTGAGGTCCCCGTCGTAACTCGAGAACACCTGCCGCAACTCGAGAAAATCCAGGAAGTTCTACCTTCCAGGCGAGATGAGGCCTATTTCCGATGAGGCGTCTGGAGACTAATGACACCTAACCTCTGGAACTTCGAAAGGGTCTTTCACAGCCTTGCTGCAACTCAAGAAGTTCACCACCATACCCGTCTCCACTAGAGAGGAAGCACGATGGTCCCGCCCACATCCAGAGGAGCCCCGTTTCCCCCTCGTAGCTCGAGATGAGGGATCCTTTCCCTGCTTTCAACGGGAAAGAATTCCCGGCGTTCCCGTCGCGTCTCAAGAGGAGGCACTCTCAACAGGAAAGTCGAGAGGAACTCCATGGTCGTACCACCATTCCAAGAGTCCCCCAGATGTCTCAGTCCATTCCAGAGGAACCTCTTTGCCCTGCACTGGCTCATCTTTCACGCCGAGAATCGACTCACACCACGGTGGCACGTGGGACAGCCCTGTGGGAAAGCCTCGAGGGAAAGCCTCGAGGGAAAACCACAGATCCTTTGATCCACGCGACGGGAAGCGTGACATTGCTGCTACAGCCTGGAAGGAAAGCGCACGTGCATGCCCCCACTCGAGACGAGGCCTGACTCCACTGGGGAGACTCCAGAAGTACCCAAAGATCCATGTCAGCCCCTGAGAGGAATCCTCGGTTCCGGCCCTGACTCCACACAAGCTTTTTGGCCCCGGTATCGACGGGAGAGGAATCCCGAGAGGCCCCCTAGCAACTCGCATGGGGACTGGCCTCTCCTGAGGCCACCACGGCGGGTCCCTGAGGTCCCCGGCGAAACTCGAGAACACCTGCCGCAACTCGAGAAAATCCAGGAAGTTCTCCCTTCCAGGCGAGATGAGGCCTATTTCCGATGAGGCGTCTGGAGACTAATGACACCTAACCTCTGGAACTTCGAAAGGGTCTTTCACACCCTTGCTGCAACTCAAGAAGTTCACCGCCATACCCGTCTCCACTCGAGAAGAAGCATGATGGTCCCGCCCACATCCAGAGGAGCCCCGTTTCCCCCTCGTAGCTCGAGATGAGGGATCCTTTCCCTGCTTTCAACGGGAAAGAATTCCCGGCGTTCCCGTCGCATCTCAAGAGGAGGCACTCTCAACAGGAAAGGCGAGAGGAACTCCATGGTCGTACCACCATTCCAAGAGTCCCCCAGATGTCTCAGTCCATTCCAGAGGAACCTCTTTGCCCTGCACTGGCTCATCTTTCACGCCGAGGATCGACTCACACCACGGTGGCACGTGGGACAGCCCTGTGGGAAAGCCTCGAGGGAAAGCCTCGAGGGAAAACCACAGATCCTTTGATCCAAGCGACGGGAAGCGTGACATTGCTGCTAAAGCCTGGAAGGAAAGCGCACGCGCATGCCCCCACTCGAGACGAGGCCTGACTCCCCTGGGGAGACTCCAGAAGTACCCAAAGATCCATGTCAGCCCCTGAGAGGAATCCTCGGTTACGGCTCTGACTCCACACAAGGTTTTTGGCCCCGGTTATCGACGGGAGAGGAATTCCGAGAGCCCCCCTAACAACTCGCATGGGGACTGGCCTCTCCTGAGGCCACCAGGGCGGGTCCCTGAGGTCCCCGTCGTAACTCGAGAACACCTGCCGCAAATCGAGAAAATCCAGGAAGTTCTCCCTTCCAGGCGAGATGAGGCCTATTTCCGATGAGGCGTCTGGAGACTAATGACACCTAACCTCTGGAACTTCGAAAGGGTTTTTCACAACCTTGCTGCAACTCAAGAAGTTCACCGCCATACCCGTGTCCACTCAAGAGGAAGCACGATGGTCCCGCCCACATCCAGAGGAGCCCCGTTTCCCCCTCGTAGCTCGAGATGAGGGATCCTTTCCCTGCTTTCAACGGGAAAGAATTCCCGGCGTTCCCGTCGCATCTCAAGAGGAGGCACTCTCAACAGGAAAGGCGAGAGGAACTCCATGGTCGTACCACCATTCCAAGAGTCCCCCAGATGTCTCAGTCCATTCCAGAGGAACCTCTTTGCCCTGCACTGGCTCATTTTTCACGCCGAGAATCGACTCACACCACGGTGTCACGTGGGACAGCCCTTTGGGAAAGCCTCGAGGGAAAGCCTCGAGGGAAAACCGCAGATCCTTTGATCCACGCGACGGGAAGCGTCTCCACTCGAGAGAAAGCACTATGGTCCCGCCCACATCCAGAGGAGCCCCGTTTCCCCCTCGTAGCTCGAGATGAGGGATCCTTTCCCTGCTTTCAACGGCAAAAAATTCCCGGCGTTCCCGTCGCATCTCAAGAGGAGGCACTCTCAACAGGAAAGGCGAGAGGAACTCCATGGTCGTACCACCATTCCAAGAGTCCCCCAGATGTCTCAGTCCATTCCAGAGGAACCTCTTTGCCCTGCACTGGCTCATCTTTCACGCCGAGGATCGACTCACACCACGGTGTCACGTGGGACAGCCCTGTGGGAAAGCCTCGAGGGAAAACCACACATCATTTGATCCACGCGACGGGAAGCGTGACATTGCTGCTACAGCATGGAAGGAAAGTGCACGTGCATGCCCCCACTCGAGACGAGGCCTGACTCCCCTGGGGAGACTCCAGAAGTACCCAAAGATCCATGTCAGCCCCTGAGAGGAATCCTCGGTTCCGGCCCTGACTCCACACAAGGTTTTTGGCCCCGGTATCGACGGGAGAGGAATCCCGAGAGGCCCCCTAGCAACTCGCATAGGGACTGGCTTCTCCTGAGGCCACCAGGGCGGGTCCCTGAGGTCCCCGTCGTAACTCGAGAACACCTGCCGCAACTCGAGAAAATCCAGGAAGTTCTCCCTTCCAGGCGAGATGAGGCCTATTTCCGATGAGGCGTCTGGAGACTAATGACACCTAACCTCTGGAACTTCGAAAGGGTCTTTCACAGCCTTGCTGCAACTCAAGAAGTTCACCACCATACCCGTCTCCACTAGAGAGGAAGCACGATGGTCCCGCCCACATCCAGAGGAGCCCCGTTTCCCCCTCGTAGCTCGAGATGAGGGATCCTTTCCCTGGTTTCAACGGGAAAGAATTCCCGGCGTTCCCGTCGCATCTCAAGAGGAGGCACTCTCAACAGGAAAGGCGAGAGGAACTCCATGGTCGTACCACCATTCCAAGAGTCCCCCAGATGTCTCAGTCCATTCCAGAGGAACCTCTTTGCCCTGCACTGGCTCATCTTTCACGCCGAGGATCGACTCACACCACGGTGGCACGTGGGACAGCCCTGTGGGAAAGCCTCGAGGGAAAGCCTCGAGGGAAAACCACAGATCCTTTGATCCACGCGACGGGAAGCGTGACATTGCTGCTACAGCCTGGAAGGAAAGCGCACGTGCATGCCCCCACTCGAGCCGAGTCCTGACTCCCCTGGGGAGACTCCAGAAGTACCCAAAGATCCATGTCAGCCCCTGAGAGGAATCCTCGGTTCCGGCCCTGACTCCACACAAGGTTTTTGGCCCCGGTATCGACGGGAGAGGAATCCCGAGAGGCCCCCTAGCAACTCGCCTAGGGACTGGCCTTTCCTGAGGCCACCAGGGCGGGTCCCTGAGGTCCCCGTCGTAACTCGAGAACACCTGCCGCAACTCGAGAAAATCCAGGAAATTCTCCCTTCCAGGCGAGATGAGGCCTATTTCCGATGAGGCCTCTGGAGACTAATGACACCTAACCTCTGGAACTTCGAAAGGGTCTTTCACACCCTTGCTGCAACTCAAGAAGTTCACCGCCATACCCGTCTCCACTCGAGAGGAAGCACGATGGTCCCGCCCACATTCAGAGGAGCCCCGTTTCCCCCTCGTAGCTCGAGATGAGGGATCCTTTCCCTGCTTTCAACGGGAAAGAATTCCCGGCGTTCCCGTCGCATCTCAAGAGGAGGCACTCTCAACAGGAAAGGCGAGAGGAACTCCATGGTCGTACCACCATTCCAAGAGTCCCCCAGATGTCTCAGTCCATTCCAGAGGAACCTCTTTGCCCTGCACTGGCTCATCTTTCACGCCGAGGATCGACTCACACCACGGTGGCACGTGGGACAGCCCTGTGGGAAAGCCTCGAGGGAAAGCCTCGAGGGAAAACCACAGATCCTTTGATCCACGCGACGGGAAGCGTGACATTGCTGCTACAGCCTGGAAGGAAAGTGCACGTGCATGCCCCCACTCGAGACGAGGCCTGACTCCCCTGGGGAGACTCCAGAAGTACCCAAAGATCCATGTCAGCCCCTGAGAGGAATCCTCGGTTCCGGCCCTGACTCCACACAAGGTTTTTGGCCCCGGTATCGACGGGAGAGGAATCCCGAGAGGCCCCCTAACAACTCGCATGGGGACTGGCCTCTCCTGAGGCCACCAGGGCGGGTCCCTGAGGTCCCCGTCGTAACTCGAGAACACCTGCCACAAATCGAGAAAATCCAGGAAGTTCTCCCTTCCAGGCGAGATGAGGCCTATTTCCGATGAGGCGTCTGGAGACTAATGACACCTAACCTCTGGAACTTCGAAAGGGTCTTTCACACCCTTGCTGCAACTCAAGAAGTTCACCGCCATACCCGTGTCCACTCAAGAGAAAGCACGATGGTCCCGCCCACATCCAGAGGAGCCCCGTTTCCCCCTCGTAGCTCGAGATGAGGGATCCTTTCCCTGCTTTCAACGGGAAAGAATTCCCGGCGTTCCCGTCGCATCTCAAGAGGAGGCACTCTCAACAGGAAAGGCGAGAGGAACTCCATGGTCGTACCACCATTCCAAGAGTCCCCCAGATGTCTCAGTCCATTCCAGAGGAACCTCTTTGCCCTGCACTGGCTCATTTTTCACGCCGAGAATCGACTCACACCACGGTGTCACGTGGGACAGCCCTGTGGGAAAGCCTCGAGGGAAAGCCTCGAGCGAAAACCGCAGATCCTTTGATCCACGCGACGGGAAGCGTGACATTGCCGCTACAGCCTGGAAGGAAAGTGCACGTTCATGCCCCCACACGAGACGAGGCCTGTCTCCCCTGGCGAGTCTCCAGAAGTACCCAAAGATCCATATCAGTCCCTGAGAGGAATCCTCGGTTCCGGCCCTGACTCCACACAAGGTTTTTGGCCCCGGTATCGACGGGAGAGGAATCCCGAGGGGCCCCCTAGCAACACGCATAGGGACTGGCCTCTCCTGAGGCCAACAGGGCGGGTCCCTGAGGTCCCCGTCGTAACTCGAGAACACCTGCCGCAACTCGAGAATATCAAGGAAGTTCTCCCTTCCAGGCGAGATGAGGCCTATTTCCGATGAGGCGTCTGGAGACTAATGACACCTAACCTCTGGAACTTCGAAAGGGTCTTTCACACCCTTGCTGCAACTCAAGAAGTTCACCGCCATACCCGTCTCCACTCGAGAGAAAGCACGATGGTCCCGCCCACATCCAGAGGAGCCCCGTTTCCCCCTCGTAGCTCGAGATGAGGGATCCTTTCCCTGCTTTCAACGGCAAAAAATTCCCGGCGTTCCCGTCGCATCTAAAGAGGAGGCACTCTCAACAGGAAAGGCGAGAGGAACTCCATGGTCGTACCACCATTCCAAGAGTCCCCCAGATGTCTCAGTCCATTCCAGAGGAACCTCTTTGCCCTGCACTGGCTCATCTTTCACGCCGAGGATCGACTCACACCACGGTGGCACGTGGGACAGCCCTGTGGGAAAGCCTCGAGGGAAAACCACACATCATTTGATCCACGCGACGGGAAGCGTGACATTGCTGCTACAGCCTGGAAGGAAAGTGCACGTGCATGCCCCCACTCGAGACGAGGCCTGACTCCCCTGGGGAGACTCCAGAAGTACCCAAAGATCCATGTCAGCCCCTGAGAGGAATCCTCGGTTCCGGCCCTGACTCCACACAAGGTTTTTGGCCCCGGTATCGACGGGAGAGGAATCCCGAGAGGCCCCCTAGCAACTCGCATAGGGACTGGCCTCTCCTGAGGCCACCAGGGCGGGTCCCTGAGGTCCCCGTCGTAACTCGAGAACACCTGCCGCAACTCGAGAAAATCCAGGAAGTTCTCCCTTCCAGGCGAAATGAGGCCTATTTCCGATGAGGCGTCTGGAGACTAATGACACCTTACCTCTGGAACTTCGAAAGGGTCTTTCACAGCCTTGCTGCAACTCAAGAAGTTCACCGCCATACCCGTCTCCACTCGAGAGAAAGCACGATGGTCCCGCCCACATCCAGAGGAGCCCCGTTTCCCCCTCGTAGCTCGAGATGAGGGATCCTTTCCCTGCTTTCAACGGGAAAGAATTCCCGGCGTTCCCGTCGCATCTCAAGAGGAGGCACTCTCAACAGGAAAGGCGAGAGGAACTCCATGGTCGTACCACCATTCCAAGAGTCCCCCAGATGTCTCAGTCCATTCCAGAGGAACCTCTTTGCCCTGCACTGGCTCATCTTTCACGCCCAGGATTGACTCACACCACGGTGGCACGTGGGACAGCCCTGTGGGAAAGCCTCGAGGGAAAGCCTCGAGGGAAAACCACAGATCCTTTGATCCACGCGACGGGAAGCGTGACATTGCTGCTACAGCCTGGAAGGAAAGCGCACGTGCATGCCCCCACTCGAGACGAGGCCTGACTCCCCTGGGGAGACTCCAGAAGTACCCAAAGATCCATGTCAGCCCCTGAGAGGAATCCTCGGTTCCGGCCCTGACTCCACACAAGCTTTTTGGCCCCGGTATCGACGGGAGAGGAATCCCGAGAGGCCCCCTATCAACTCGCCTAGGGACTGGCCTCTCCTGAGGCCACCAGGGCGGGTCCCTGAGGTCCCCGTCGTAACTCGAGAACACCTGCCGCAACTCGAGAAAATCCAGGAAGTTCTCCCTTCCAGGCGAGATGAGGCCTATTTCCGATGAGGCGTCTGGAGACTTATGACACCTAACCTCTGGAACTTCGAAAGGGTCTTTCACACCCTTGCTGCAACTCAAGAAGTTCACCGCCATACCCGTCTCCACTCGAGAGGAAGCACGATGGTCCCGCCCACATCCAGAGGAGCCCCGTTTCCCCCTCGTAGCTCGAGATGAGGGATCCTTTCCCTGCTTTCAACGGGAAAGAATTCCCGGCGTTCCCGTCGCATATCAAGAGGAGGCACTCTCAATAGGAAAGGCGAGAGGAACTCCATGGTCGTACCACCATTCCAAGAGTCCCCCAGATGTCTCAGTCCATTCCAGAGGAACCTCTTTGCCCTGCACTGGCTCATCTTTCACGCCGAGGATCGACTCACACCACGGTGGCACGTGGGACAGCCCTGTGGGAAAGCCTCGAGGGAAAGCCTCGAGGGAAAACCACAGATCCTTTGATCCACGTGACGGGAAGCGTGACATTGCTGCTACAGCCTGGAAGGAAAGCGCACGTGCATGCCCCCACTCGAGACGAGGCCTGACTCCCCTGGGGAGACTCCAGAAGTACCCAAAGATCCATGTCAGCCCCTGAGAGGAATCCTCGGTTCCGGCCCTGACTCCACTCAAGGTTTTTGGCCCCGGTATCGACGGGAGAGGAATCCCAAGAGGCCCCCTAGCAACTCGCATGGGGACTGGCCTCTCCTGAGGCCACCAGGGCGGGTCCCAGAGTTCCCCGTCGTAACTTAAGAACACCTGCCGCAACTCGAGAAAATCCAGGAAGTTCTCCCTTCCAGGCGAGATGAGGCCTATTTCCGATGAGGCCTCTGGAGACTAATGACACCTAACCTCTGGAACTTCGAAAGGGTCTTTCACACCCTTGCTGCAACTCAAGAAGTTCACCGCCATACCCGTCTCCACTAGAGAGGAAGCACGATGGTCCCGCCCACATCCAGAGGAGCCCCGTTTCCCCCTCGTAGCTCGAGATGAGGGATCCTTTCCCTGCTTTCAACGGGAAAGAATTCCCGGCGTTCCCGTCGCATCTCAAGAGGAGGCACTCTCAACAGGAAAGGCGAGAGGAACTCCATGGTCGTACCACCATTCCAAGAGTCCCCCAGATGTCTCAGTCCATTCCAGAGGAACCTCTTTGCCCTGCACTGGCTCATCTTTCACGCCGAGGATCGACTCACACCACGGTGGCACGTGGGACAGCCCTGTGGGAAAGCCTCGAGGGAAAGCCTCGAGGGAAAACCACAGATCCTTTGATCCACGCGACGGGAAGCGTGACATTGCTGCTACAGCCTGGAAGGAAAGTGCACGTGCATGCCCCCACTCGAGACGAGGCCTGACTCCCCTGGGGAGACTCCAGAAGTACCCAAAGATCCATGTCAGCCCCTGAGAGGAATCCTCGGTTCCAGCCCTGACTCCACACAAGGTTTTTGGCCCCGGTATCGACGGGAGAGGAATCCCGAGAGGCCCCCTAACAACTCGCATGGGGACTGGCCTCTCCTGAGGCCACCAGGGCGGGTCCCTGAGGTCCCCGTCGTAACTCGAAAACACCTGCCACAAATCGAGAAAATCCAGGAAGTTCTCCCTTCCAGGCGAGATGAGGCCTATTTCCGATGAGGCGTCTGGAGACTAATGACACCTAACCTCTGGAACTTCGAAAGGGTCTTTCACACCCTTGCTGCAACTCAAGAAGTTCACCGCCATACCCGTGTCCACTCAAGAGGAAGCACGATGGTCCCGCCCACATCCAATTGCCCCGTTTCCACCTCGTAGCTCGAGATGAGGGATCCTTTCCCTGCTTTCAACGGGAAAGAATTCCCGGCGTTCCCGTCGCATCTCAAGAGGAGGCACTCTCAACAGGAAAGGCGAGAGGAACTCCATGGTCGTACCACCATTCCAAGAGTCCCCCAGATGTCTCAGTCCATTCCAGAGGAACCTCTTTGCCCTGCACTGGCTCATTTTTCACGCCGAGAATCGACTCACACCACGGTGTCACGTGGGACAGCCCTGTGGGAAAGCCTCGAGGGAAAGCCTCGAGCGAAAACCGCAGATCCTTTGATCCACGCGACGGGAAGCGTGACATTGCTGCTACAGCCTGGAAGGAAAGTGCACGTGCATGCCCCCACACGAGACGAGGCCTGTCTCCCCTGGCGAGTCTCCAGAAGTACCCAAAGATCCATATCAGTCCCTGAGAGGAATCCTCGGTTCCGGCCCTGACTCCACACAAGGTTTTTGGCCCCGGTATCGACGGGAGAGGAATCCCGAGGGGCCCCCTAGCAACACGCATAGGGACTGGCCTCTCCTGAGGCCAACAGGGCGGGTCCCTGAGGTCCCCGTCGTAACTCGAGAACACCTGCCGCAACTCGAGAAAATCAAGGAAGTTCTCCCTTCCAGGCGAGATGAGGCCTATTTCCGATGAGGCGTCTGGAGACTAATGACACCTAACCTCTGGAACTTCGAAAGGGTCTTTCACACCCTTGCTGCAACTCAAGAAGTTCACCGCCATACCCGTCTCCACTCGAGAGAAAGCACGATGGTCCCGCCCACATCCAGAGGAGCCCCGTTTCCCCCTCGTAGCTCGAGATGAGGGATCCTTTCCCTGCTTTCAACGGCAAAAAATTCCCGGCGTTCCCGTCGCATCTCAAGAGGAGGCACTCTCAACAGGAAAGGCGAGAGGAACTCCATGGTCGTACCACCATTCCAAGAGTCCCCCAGATGTCTCAGTCCATTCCAGAGGAACCTCTTTGCCCTGCACTGGCTCATCTTTCACGCCGAGGATCGACTCACACCACGGTGGCACGTGGGACAGCCCTGTGGGAAAGCCTCGAGGGAAAACCACACATCATTTGATCCACGCGACGGGAAGCGTGACATTGCTGCTACAGCCTGGAAGGAAAGTGCACGTGCATGCCCCCACTCGAGACGAGGCCTGACTCCCCTGGGGAGACTCCAGAAGTACCCAAAGATCCATGTCAGCCCCTGAGAGGAATCCTCGGTTCCGGCCCTGACTCCACACAAGGTTTTTGGCCCCGGTATCGACGGGAGAGGAATCCCGAGAGGCCCCCTAGCAACTCGCATAGGGACTGGCCTCTCCTGAGGCCACCAGGGCGGGTCCCTGAGGTCCCCGTCGTAACTCGAGAACACCTGCCGCAACTCGAGAAAATCCAGGAAGTTCTCCCTTCCAGGCGAAATGAGGCCTATTTCCGATGAGGCGTCTGGAGACTAATGACACCTTACCTCTGGAACTTCGAAAGGGTCTTTCACAGCCTTGCTGCAACTCAAGAAGTTCACCACCATACCCGTCTCCACTAGAGAGGAAGCACGATGGTCCCGCCCACATCCAGAGGAGCCCCGTTTCCCCCTTGTAGCTCGAGATGAGGGATCCTTTCCCTGCTTTCAACGGGAAAGAATTCCCGGCGTTCCCGTCGCATCTCAAGAGGAGGCACTCTCAACAGGAAAGGCGAGAGGAACTCCATGGTCGTACCACCATTCCAAGAGTCCCCCAGATGTCTCAGTCCATTCCAGAGGAACCTCTTTGCCCTGCACTGGCTCATCTTTCACGCCCAGGATTGACTCACACCACGGTGGCACGTGGGACAGCCCTGTGGGAAAGCCTCGAGGGAAAGCCTCGAGGGAAAACCACAGATCCTTTGATCCACGCGACGGGAAGCGTGACATTGCTGCTACAGCCTGGAAGGAAAGCGCACGTGCATGCCCCCACTCGAGACGAGGCCTGACTCCCCTGGGGAGACTCCAGAAGTACCCAAAGATCCATGTCAGCCCCTGAGAGGAATCCTCGGTTCCGGCCCTGACTCCACACAAGGTTTTTGGCCCCGGTATCAACGGGAGAGGAATCCCGAGAGGCCCTCTAGCAACTCGCCTAGGGACTGGCCTCTCCTGAGGCCACCAGGGCGGGTCCCTGAGGTCCCCGTCGTAACTCGAGAACACCTGCCGCAACTCGAGAAAATCCAGGAAGTTCTCCCTTCCAGGCGAGATGAGGCCTATTTCCGATGAGGCGTCTGGAGACTAATGACACCTAACCTCTGGAACATTGAAAGGGTCTTTCACACCCTTGCTGCAACTCAAGAAGTTCTCCGCCATACCCGTCTCCACTCGAGAGGAAGCACGATGGTCCCGCCCACATCCAGAGGAGCCCCGTTTTCCCCTCGTTGCTCGAGATGAGGGATCCTTTCCCTGCTTTCAACGGGAAAGAATTCCCGGCGTTCCCGTCGCATCTCAAGAGGAGGCACTCTCAACAGGAAAGGCGAGAGGAACTCCATGGTCGTACCACCATTCCAAGAGACCCCCAGATGTCTCAGTCCATTCCAGAGGAACCTCTTTGCCCTGCACTGGCTCATCTTTCACGCCGAGGATCGACTCACACCACGGTGGCACGTGGGACAGCCCTGTGGGAAAGCCTCGAGGGAAAACCACAGATCCTTTGATCCACGCGACGGGAAGCGTGACATTGCTGCTACAGCCTGGAAGGAAAGTGCACGTGCATGCCTCCACTCGAGACGAGGCCTGACTCCCCTGGGGAGACTCCAGAAGTACCCAAAGATCCATGTCAGCCCCTGAGAGGAATCCTCGGCTCCGGCCCTGACTCCACACAAGGTTTTTGGCCCCGGTATCGACGGGAGAGGAATCCCGAGAGGCCCCCTAGCAACTCGCATGGGGACTGGCCTCTCCTGAGGCCACCAGGGCGGGTCCCTGAGGTCCCCGTCGTAACTCGAGAACACCTGCCGCAACTCGAGAAAATCCAGGAAGTTCTCCCTTCCAGGCGAGATGAGGCCTATTTCCGATGAGGCGTCTGGAGACTAATGACACCTAACCTCTGGAACTTCGAAAGGGTCTTTCACACCCTTGCTGCAACTCAAGAAGTTCACCGCCATACCCGTCTCCACTCGAGAGGAAGCACGATGGTCCCGCCCACATCCAGAGGAGCCCCGTTTCCCCCTCGTAGCTCGAGATGAGGGATCCTTTCCCTGCTTTCAACGGGAAAGAATTCCCGGCGTTCCCGTCGCATTTCAAGAGGAGGCACTCTCAACAGGAAAGGCGAGAGGAACTCCATGGTCGTACCACCATTCCAAGAGTCCCCCAGATGTCTCAGTCCATTCCAGAGGAGACTCTTTGCCCTGCACTGGCTCATCTTTCACGCCGAGGATCGACTCACACCACGGTGGCACGTGGGACAGCCCTGTGGGAAAGCCTCGAGGGAAAGCCTCGAGGGAAAACCACAGATCCTTTGATGCACGTGACGGGAAGCGTGACATTGCTGCTACAGCCTGGAAGGAAAGCGCACGTGCATGCCCCCACTCGAGACGAGGCCTGACTCCCCTGGGGAGACTCCAGAAGTACCCAAAGATCCATGTCAGCCCCTGAGAGGAATCCTCGGTTCCGGCCCTGACTCCACTCAAGGTTTTTGGCCCCGGTATCGACGGGAGAGGAATCCCGAGAGGCCCCCTAGCAACTCGCATGGGGAATGGCCTCTCCTGAGGCCACCAGGGCGGGTCCCTGAGTTCCCCGTCGTAACTTAAGAACACCTGCCGCAACTCGAGAAAATCCAGGAAGTTCTCCCTTCCAGGCGAGATGAGGCCTATTTCCGATGAGGCGTCTGGAGACTAATGACACCTAACCTCTGGAACTTTGAAAGGGTCTTTCACACCCTTGCTGCAACTCAAGAAGTTCTCCGCCATACCCGTATCCACTCGAGAGGAAGCACGATGGTCCCGCCCACATCCAGAGGAGCCCCGTTTTCCCCTCGGTGCTCGAGATGAGGGATCCTTTCCCTGCTTTCAACGGGAAAGAATTCCCGGTGTTCCCGTCGCATCTCAAGAGGAGGCACTCTCAACAGGAAAGGCGAGAGGATCTCCATGGTCGTACCACCATTCCAAGAGTCCCCCAGATGTCTCAGTCCATTCCTGAGGAACCTCTTTGCCCTGCACTGGCTCATCTTTCACGCCGAGGATCGACTCACACCACGGTGGCACGTGGGACAGCCCTGTGGGAAAGCCTCGAGGGAAAGCCTCGAGGGAAAACCACAGATCCTTTGATCCACGCGACGGGAAGCGTGACATTGCTGCTACAGCCTGGAAGGAAAGCGCACGTGCATGCCCCCACTCGAGACGAGGTCTGACTCCACTGGGGAGACTCCAGAAGTACCCAAAGATCCATGTCAGCCCCTGAGAGGAATCCTCGGTTCTGGCCCTGACTCCACACAAGGTTTTTGGCCCCGGTATCGACGGGAGAGGAATCCCGAGAGGCCCCCTAGCAACTCGCATGGGGACTGGCCTCTCCTGAGGCCACCAGGGCGGGTCCCTGAGGTCCCCGTCGTAACTCGAGAACACCTGCCGCAACTCGAGAAAATCCAGGAAGTTCTCCCTTCCAGGCGAGATGAGGCCTATTTCCGATGAGGCCTCTGGAGACTAATGACACCAAACCTCTGGAACTTCGAAAGGGTCTTTCACACCCTTGGTGCAACTCAAGAAGTTCACCGCCATACCCGTCTCCACTCGAGAGGAAGCACGATGGTCCCGCCCACATCCAGAGGAGCCCCGTTTCCCCCTCGTAGCTCGAGATGAGGGATCCTTTCCCTGCTTTCAACGGGAAAGAATTCCCGGCGTTCCCGTCGCATCTCAAGAGGAGGCACTCTCAACAGGAAAGGCGAGAGGAACTCCATGGTCGTACCACCATTCCAAGAGTCCCCCAGATGTCTCAGTCCATTTCAGAGGAACCTCTTTGCCCTGCACTGGCTCATCTTTCACGCCGAGAATCGACTCACAACACGGTGGCACGTGGGACAGCCCTGTGGGAAAGCCTCGAGGGAAAGCCTCGAGGGAAAACCACAGATCCTTTGATCCACGCGACGGGAAGCATGACATTGCTGCTACAGCCTGGAAGGAAAGCGCACATGCATGCCCCCACTCGAGACGAGGCCTGACTCCCCTGGGGAGACTCCAGAAGTACCCAAAGATCCATGTCAGCCCCTGAGAAGAATCCTCGGTTCCGGCCCTGACTCCACACAAGCTTTTTGGCCCCGGTATCGACGGGAGAGGAATCCCGAGAGACCCCCTAGCAACTCGCATGGGGACTGGCCTCTCCTGAGGCCACCAGGGCGGGTCCCTGAGGTCCCCGTCGTAACTCGAGAACACCTGCCGCAACTCGAGAAAATCCAGGAAGTTCTCCCTTCCAGGCGAGATGAGGCCTATTTCCGATGAGGCCTCTGGAGACTAATGACACCAAACCTCTGGAACTTCGAAAGGGTCTTTCACACCCTTGGTGCAACTCAAGAAGTTCACCGCCATACCCGTCTCCACTCGAGAGGAAGCACGATGGTCCCGCCCACATCCAGAGGAGCCCCGTTTCCCCCTCGTAGCTCGAGATGAGGGATCCTTTCCCTGGTTTCAACGGGAAAGAATTCCCGGCGTTCCCGTCGCATTTCAAGAGGAAGCACTCTAAACAGGAAAGGCGAGAGGAACTCCATGGTCGTACCACCATTCCAAGAGTCCCCCAGATGTCTCAGTCCATTCCAGAGGAACCTCTTTGCCCTGCACTGGCTCATCATTCACGCCGAGGATCGACTCACAACACGGTGGCACGTGGGACAGCCCTGTGGGAAAGCCTCGAGGGAAAGCCTCGAGGGAAAACCACAGATCCTTTGATCCATGCGACGGGAAGCGTGACATTGCTGCTACAGCCTGGAAGGAAAGCACACGTGCATGCCCCCACTCGAGACGAGGCCTGACTCCCCTGGGGAGACTCCAGAAGTGCCCAAAGATCCATGTCAGCCCCTGAGAGGAATCCTCGGTTCCGGCCCTGACTCCACACAAGCTTTTTGGCCCCGGTATCGACGGGAGAGGAATCCCGAGAGGCCCCCTAGCAACTCGCATGGGGACTGGCCTCTCCTGAGGCCACCAGGGCCGGTCCCTGAGGTCCCCGTCGTAACTCGAGAACACCTGCCGCAACTCGAGAAAATCCAGGAAGTTCTCCCTTCCAGGCGAGATGAGGCCTATTTCCGATGAGGCGTCTGGAGACTAATGACACCTAACCTCTGGAACTTCGAAAGGGTCTTTCACACCCTTGCTGCAACTCAAGAAGTTCACCACCATACCCGTTTCCACTCGAGAGGAAGCACGATGGTCCCGACCACATCCAAAGGAGCCCCGTTTCCCCCTCGTAGCTCGAGATGAGGGATCCTTTCCCTGCTTTCAACGGGAAAGAATTCCCGGCGTTCCCGTCACATCTCAAGAGGAGGCACTCTCAACAGGAAAGGCGAGAGGAACTCCATGGTCGTACCACCATTCCAAGAGTCCCCCAGATGTCTCAGTCCAGTCCAGAGGAAGCTCTTTGCCCTGCACTGTCTCATCTTTCACGCCGAGGATCGACTCACACCACGGTGGCACGTGGGACAGCCCTGTGGGAAAGCCTCGAGGGAAAGCCTTGAGGGAAAACCACAGATCCTTTGATCCACGCGACGGGAAGCGTGACATTGCTGCTACAGCCTGGAAGGAAAGCGCACGTGCATGCCCCCACTCGAGACGAGGCCTGACTCCACTGGGGAGACTCCAGAAGTACCCAAAGATCCATGTCAGCCCCTGAGAGGAATCCTCGGTTCCGGCCCTGACTCCACACAAGGTTTTTGGCCCCGGTATCGACGGGAGAGGAATCCCGAGAGGCCCCCTAGCAACTCGCATGGGGACTGGCCTCTCCGGAGGCCACCAGGGCGGGTCCCTGAGGTCCCCGTCGTAACTCGAGAACACCTGCCGCACCTCGAGAAAATCCAGGAAGTTCTCCCTTCCAGGCGAGATGAGGCCTATTTCCGATGAGGCCTCTGGAGACTAATGACACCAAACGTCTGGAACTTCGAAAGGGTCTTTCACACCCTTGCTGCAACTCAAGAAGTTCACCGCCATACCCGTCTCCACTCGAGAGGAAGCACGATGGTCCCGCCCACATCCAGAGGAGCCCCGTTTCCCCCTCGTAGCTCGAGATGAGGGATCCTTTCCCTGGTTTCAACGGGAAAGAATTCCCGGCGTTCCCGTCGCATCTCAAGAGGAGGCACTCTCAACAGGAAAGGCGAGAGGAACTCCATGGTCGTACCACCATTCCAAGAGTCCCCCAGATGTCTCAGTCCATTCCAGAGGAACCTCTTTGCCCTGCACTGGCTCATCTTTCACGCCGAGGATCGATTCACAACACGGTGGCACGTGGGACAGCCCTGTGGGAAAGCCTCGAGGGAAAGCCTCGAGGGAAAACCACAGATCCTTTGATCCACGCGACGGGAAGCGTGACATTGCTGCTACAGCCTGGAAGGAAAGCGCATGTGCATGCCCCCACTCGAGACGAGGCCTGACTCCCCTGGGGAGACTCCAGAAGTACCCAAAGATCCATGTCAGCCCCTGAGAGGAATCCTCGGTTCCGGCCCTGACTCCACACAAGGTTTTTGGTCCCGGTATCGACGGGAGAGGAATCCCGAGAGGCCCCCTAGCAACTCGCATAGGGACTGGCCTCTCCTGAGGCCACCAGGGCGGGTCCCTGAGGTCCCCGTCGTAACTCGAGAACACCTGCCGCAACTCGAGAAAATCCAGGAAGTTCTCCCTTCCAGGCGAAATGAGGCCTATTTCCGATGAGGCGTCTGGAGACTAATGACACCTTACCTCTGGAACTTCGAAAGGGTCTTTCACAGCCTTGCTGCAACTCAAGAAGTGCACCACCATACCCGTCTCCACTAGAGAGGAAGCACGATGGTCCCGCCCACATCCAGAGGAGCCCCGTTTCCCCCTCGTAGCTCGAGATGAGGGATCCTTTCCCTGCTTTAAACGGGAAAGAATTCCCGGCGTTCCCGTCGCATCTCAAGAGGAGGCACTCTCAACAGGAAAGGCGAGAGGAACTCCATGGTCGTACCACCATTCCAAGAGTCCCCCAGATGTCTCAGTCCATTCCAGAGGAACCTCTTTGCCCTGCACTGGCTCATCTTTCACGCCCAGGATTGACTCACACCACGGTGGCACGTGGGACAGCCCTGTGGGAAAGCCTCGAGGGAAATCCTCGAGGGAAAACCACAGATCCTTTGATCCACGCGACGGGAAGCGTGACATTGCTGCTACAGCCTGGAAGGAAAGCGCACGTGCATGCCCCCACTCGAGACGAGGCCTGACTCCCCTGGGGAGACTCCAGAAGTACCCAAAGATCCATGTCAGCCCCTGAGAGGAATCCTCGGTTCCGGCCCTGACTCCACACAATGTTTTTGGCCCCGGTATCAACGGGAGAGGAATCCCGAGAGGCCCCCTAGCAACTCGCCTAGGGACTGGCCTCTCCTGAGGCCACCAGGGCGGGTCCCTGAGGTCCCCGTCGTAACTCGAGAACACCTGCCGCAACTCGAGAAAATCCAGGAAGTTCTCCCTTCCAGGCGAGATGAGGCCTATTTCCGATGAGGCCTCTGGAGACTAATGACACCTAACCTCTGGAACTTCGAAAGGGTCTTTCACACCCTTGCTGCAACTCAAGAAGTTCACCGCCATACCCGTCTCCACTAGAGAGGAAGCACGATGGTCCCGCCCACATCCAGAGGAGCCCCGTTTCCCCCTCGTAGCTCGAGATGAGGGATCCTTTCCCTGCTTTCAACGGGAAAGAATTCCCGGCGTTCCCGTCGCATCTCAAGAGGAGGCACTCTCAACAGGAAAGGCGAGAGGAACTCCATGGTCGTACCACCATTCCAAGAGTCCCCCAGATGTCTCAGTCCATTCCAGAGGAACCTCTTTGCCCTGCACTGGCTCATCTTTCACGCCGAGGATCGACTCACACCACGGTGGCACGTGGGACAGCCCTGTGGGAAAGCCTCGAGGGAAAACCACAGATCCTTTGATCCACGCGTCGGGAAGCGTGACATTGCTGCTACAGCCTGGAAGGAAAGTGCACGTGCATGTCCCCACTCGAGACGAGGCTTGACTCCCCTGGGGAGACTCCAGAAGTACCCAAAGATCCATGTCAGCCCCTGAGAGGAATCCTCGGTTCCGGCCCTGACTCCACACAAGGTTTTTGGCCCCGGTATCGACGGGAGAGGAATCCCGAGAGGCCCCCTAGCAACTCGCATAGGGACTGGCCTCTCCTGAGGCCACCAGGGCGGGTCCCTGAGGTCCCCGTCGTAACTCGAGAACACCTGCCGCAACTGGAGAAAATCCAGGAAGTTCTCCCTTCCAGGCGAAATGAGGCCTATTTCCGATGAGGCGTCTGGAGACTAATGACACCTTACCTCTGGAACTTCGAAAGGGTCTTTCACAGCCTTGCTGCAACTCAAGAAGTTCACCACCATACCCGTCTCCACTAGAGAGGAAGCACGATGGTCCCGCCCACATCCAGAGGAGCCCCGTTTCCCCCTCGTAGCTCGAGATGAGGGATCCTTTCCCTGCTTTAAACGGGAAAGAATTCCCGGCGTTCCCGTCGCATCTCAAGAGGAGGCACTCTCAACAGGAAAGGCGAGAGGAACTCCATGGTCGTACCACCATTCCAAGAGTCCCCCAGATGTCTCAGTCCATTCCAGAGGAACCTCTTTGCCCTGCACTGGCTCATCTTTCACGCCCAGGATTGACTCACACCACGGTGGCACGTGGGACAGCCCTGTGGGAAAGCCTCGAGGGAAAGCCTCGAGGGAAAACCACAGATCCTTTGATCCACGCGACGGGAAGCGTGACATTGCTGCTACAGCCTGGAAGGAAAGCGCACGTGCATGCCCCCACTCGAGACGAGGCCTGACTCCCCTGGGGAGACTCCAGAAGTACCCAAAGATCCATGTCAGCCCCTTAGAGGAATCCTCGGTTCCGGCCCTGACTCCACACAAGGTTTTTGGCCCCGGTATCAACGGGAGAGGACCCCGAGAGGCCCCCTAGCAACTCGCCTAGGGACTGGCCTCTCCTGAGGCCACCAGGGCGGGTCCCTGAGGTCCCCGGCGTAACTCGAGAACACCTGCCGCAACTCGAGAAAATCCAGGAAGTTCTACCTTCCAGGCGAGATGAGGCCTATTTCCGATGAGGCCTCTGGAGACTAATGACACCTAACCTCTGGAACTTCGAAAGGGTCTTTCACACCCTTGCTGCAACTCAAGAAGTTCACCGCCATACCCGTCTCCACTAGAGAGGAAGCACGATGGTCCCGCCCACATCCAGAGGAGCCCCGTTTCACCCTCGTAGCTCGAGATGAGGGATCCTTTCCCTGCTTTCAACGGGAAAGAATTCCCGGCGTTCCCGTCGCATCTCAAGAGGAGGCACTCTCAACAGGAAAGGCGAGAGGAACTCCACGGTCGTACCACCATTCCAAGAGTCCCCCAGATGTCTCAGTCCATTCCAGAGGAACCTCTTTGCCCTGCACTGGCTCATCTTTCACGCCGAGGATCGACTCACACCACGGTGGCACGTGGGACAGCCCTGTGGGAAAGCCTCGAGGGAAAGCCTCGAGGGAAAACCACAGATCCTATGATCCAAGCGACGGGAAGCGTGACATTGCTGCTACAGCCTGGAAGGAAAGCGCACGTGCATGCCCCCACTCGAGACGAGGCCTGACTCCACTGGGGAGACTCCAGAAGTACCCAAAGATCCATGTCAGCCCCTGAGAGGAATCCTCGGTTCCGGCCCTGACTCCACACAAGGTTTTTGGCCCCGGTATCGACGGGAGAGGAATGCCGAGAGGCCCCCTAGCAACTCGCATGGGGACTGGCCTCTCCGGAGGCCACCAGGGCGGGTCCCTGAGGTCCCCGTCGTAATTCGAGAACACCTGCCGCAACTCGAGAAAATCCAGGAAGTTCTCCCTTCCAGGCGAGATGAGGCCTATTTCCGATGAGGCCTCTGGAAACTAATGACACCAAACCTCTGGAACTTCGAAAGGGTCTTTCACACCCTTGTTGCAACTCAAGAAGTTCACCGCCATACCCGTCTCCACTCGAGAGGAAGCACGATGGTCCCGCCCACATCCAGAGGAGCCCCGTTTCCCCCTCGTAGCTCGAGATGAGGGATCCTTTCCCTGGTTTCAACGGGAAAGAATTCCCGGCGTTCCCGTCGCATCTCAAGAGGAGGCACTCTCAACAGGAAAGGCGAGAGGAACTCCATGGTCGTACCACCATTCCAAGAGTCCCCCAGATGTCTCAGTCCATTCCAGAGGAACCTCTTTGCCCTGCACTGGCTCATCTTTCACGCCGAGGATCGACTCACAACACGGTGGCACGTGGGACAGCCCTGTGGGAAAGCCTCGAGGGAAAGCCTCGAGGGAAAACCACAGATCCTTTGATCCACGCGACGGGAAGCGTGACATTGCTGCTACAGCCTGGAAGGAAAGCGCACGTGCATGTCCCCACTCGAGACGAGGCCTGACTCCCCTGGGGAGACTCCAGAAGTACCCAAAGATCCATGTCAGCCCCTGAGAGGAATCCTCGGTTCCGGCCTTGACTCCACAAAAGCTTTTTGGCCCCGGTATCGACGGGAGAGGAATCCCGAGAGGCCCCCTAGCAACTCGCATGGGGACTGGCCTCTCCTGAGGCCACCAGGGCGGGTCCCTGAGGTCCCCGTCGTAACTCGAGAACACCTGCCGCAACTCGAGAAAATCCAGGAAGTTCTCCCTTCCAGGCGAGATGAGGCCTATTTCCGATGAGGCCTCTGGAGACTAATGACACCTAACCTCTGGAACTTCGAAAGGGTCTTTCACACCCTTGCTGCAACTCAAGAAGTTCACCGCCATATCCGTCTCCACTCGAGAGGAAGCACGATGGTCCCGCCCACATCCAGAGGAGCCCCGTTTCCCCCTCGTAGCTCGAGATGAGGGATCCTTTCCCTGCTTTCAACGGGAAAGAATTCCCTGCGTTCCCGTCGCATCTCAAGAGGAGGCACTCTCAACAGGAAAGGCGAGAGGAACTCCATGGTCGTACCACCATTCCAAGAGTCCCCCAGATGTCTCAGTCCATTCCAGAGGAAGCTCTTTGCCCTGCACTGGCTCATCTTTCACGCTGAGGATCGACTCACACCACGGTGGCACGTGGGACAGCCCTGTGGGAAAGCCTCAAGGGAAAGCCTCGAGGGAAAACCACAGATCCTATGATCCAAGCGACGGGAAGCGTGACATTGCTGCTACAGCCTGGAAGGAAAGCGCACGTGCATGCCCCCACTCGAGACGAGGCCTGACTCCACTGGGGAGACTCCAGAAGTACCCAAAGATCCATGTCAGCCCCTGAGAGGAATCCTCGGTTCCGGCCCTGACTCCACACAAGGTTTTTGGCCCCGGTATCGACGGGAGAGGAATCCCGAGAGGCCGCCTAGCAACTCGCATGGGGACTGGCCTCTCCGGAGGCCACCAGGGCGGGTCCCTGAGGTCCCCGTCGTAACTTAAGAACACCTGCCGCAACTCGAGAAAATCCAGGAAGTTCTCCCTTCCAGGCGAGATGAGGCCTATTTCCGATGAGGCGTCTGGAGACTAATGACACCTAACCTCTGGAACTTCGAAAGGGTCTTTCACACCCTTGCTGCAACTCAAGAGGTTCTCCGCCATACCCGTCTCCACTCGAGAGGAAGCACGATGGTCCCGTCCACATCCAGAAGAGCCCCGTTTTCCCCTCGGTGCTCGAGATGAGGGATCCTTTCCCTGCTTTCAACGGGAAAGAATTCCCGGCGTTCCCGTCGCATCTCAAGAGGAGGCACTCTCAACAGGAAAGGCGAGAGGAACTCCATGGTCGTACCACCATTCCAAGAGTCCCCCAGATGTCTCAGTCCATTCCAGAGGAACCTCTTTGCCCTGCACTGGCTCATCTTTCACGCCGAGGATCGACTCACCACACGGTGGCACGTGGGACAGCCCTGTGGGAAAGCCTCGAGGGAAAGCCTCGAGGGAAAACCACAGATCCTTTGATCCACGCGACGGGAAGCGTGACATTGCTGCTACAGCCTGGAAGGAAAGCGCACGTGCATGCCCCCACTCGAGACGAGGCCTGACTCCCCTGGGGAGACTCCAGAAGTACCCAAAGATCCATGTCAGCCCCTGAGAGGAATCCTCGGTTCCGGCCTTGACTCCACAAAAGCTTTTTGGCCCCGGTATCGACGGGAGAGGAATCCCGAGAGGCCCCCTAGCAACTCGCATGGGGACTGGCCTCTCCTGAGGCCACCAGGGCGGGTCCCTGAGGTCCCCGTCGTAACTCGAGAACACCTGCCGCAACTCGAGAAAATCCAGGAAGTTCTCCCTTCCAGGCGAGATGAGGCCTATTTCCGATGAGGCCTCTGGAGACTAATGACACCTAACCTCTGGAACTTCGAAAGGGTCTTTCACACCCTTGCTGCAACTCAAGAAGTTCAGCGCCATATCCGTCTCCACTCGAGAGGAAGCACGATGGTCCCGCCCACATCCAGAGGAGCCCCGTTTCCCCCTCGTAGCTCGAGATGAGGGATCCTTTCCCTGGTTTCAACGGGAAAGAATTCCCTGCGTTCCCGTCGCATCTCAAGAGGAGGCACTCTCAACAGGAAAGGCGAGAGGAACTCCATGGTCGTACCACCATTCCAAGAGTCCCCCAGATGTCTCAGTCCATTCCAGAGGAAGCTCTTTGCCCTGCACTGGCTCATCTTTCACGCCGAGGATCGACTCACACCACGGTGGCACGTGGGACAGCCCTGTGGGAAAGCCTCGAGGGAAAGCCTCGAGGGAAAACCACAGATCCTATGATCCAAGCGACGGGAAGCGTGACATTGCTGCTACAGCCTGGAAGGAAAGCGCACGTGCATGCCCCCACTCGAGACGAGGCCTGACTCCACTGGGGAGACTCCAGAAGTACCCAAAGATCCATGTCAGCCCCTGAGAGGAATCCTCGGTTCCGGCCCTGACTCCACACAAGGTTTTTGGCCCCGGTATCGACGGGAGAGGAATCCCGAGAGGCCCCCTAGCAACTCGCATGGGGACTGGCCTCTCCGGAGGCCACCAGGGCGGGTCCCTGAGGTCCCCGTCGTAACTTAAGAACACCTGACGCAACTCGAGAAAATCCAGGAAGTTCTCCCTTCCAGGCGAGATGAGGCCTATTTCCGATGAGGCGTCTGGAGACTAATGACACCTAACCTCTGGAACTTTGAAAGGGTCTTTCACACCCTTGCTGCAACTCAAGAGGTTCTCCGCCATACCCGTCTCCACTCGAGAGGAAGCACGATGGTCCCGTCCACATCCAGAGGAGCCCCGTTTTCCCCTCGGTGCTCGAGATGAGGGATCCTTTCCCTGCTTTCAACGGGAAAGAATTCCCGGCGTTCCCGTCGCATCTCAAGAGGAGGCACTCTCAACAGGAAAGGCGAGAGGAACTCCATGGTCGTACCACCATTCCAAGAGTCCCCCAGATGTCTCAGTCCATTTCAGAGGAACCTCTTTGCCCTGCACTGGTTCATCTTTCACGCCGAGGATCGACTCACACCACGGTGGCACGTGGGACAACCCTGTGGGAAAGCCTCGAGGGAAAGCCTCGAGGGAAAACCACAGATCCTTTGATCCACGCGACGGGAAGCATGACATTGCTGGAACAGCCTGGAAGGAAAGCGCACATGCATGCCCCCACTCGAGACGAGGCCTGACTCCCCTGGGGAGACTCCAGAAGTACCCAAAGATCCATGTCAGCCCCTGAGAAGAATCCTCGGTTCCGGCCCTGACTCCACACAAGCTTTTTGGCCCCGGTATCGACGGGAGAGGAATCCCGAGAGACCCCCTAGCAACTCTCATGGGGACTGGCCTCTCCTGAGGCCACCAGGGCGGGTCCCTGAGGTCCCCGTCGTAACTCGAGAACACCTGCCGCAACTCGAGAAAATCCAGGAAGTTCTCCCTTCCAGGCGAGATGAGGCCTATTTCCGATGAGGCCTCTGGAGACTAATGACACCAAACCTCTGGAACTTCGAAAGGGTCTTTCACACCCTTGCTGCAACTCAAGAAGTTCACCGCCATACCCGTCTCCACTCGAGAGGAAGCACGATGCTCCCGCCCACATCCAGAGGAGCCCCGTTTCCCCCTCGTAGCTCGAGATGAGGGATCCTTTCCCTGGTTTCAACGGGAAAGAATTCCCGGCGTTCCCGGCGCATCTCAAGTAGAGGCACTCTCAACAGGAAAGGCGAGAGGAACTCCATGGTCGTACCACCATTCCAAGAGTCCACCAGATGTCTCAGTCCATTCCAGAGGAACCTCTTTGCCCTGCACTGGCTCATCTTTAACGCCGAGGATCGACTCACACCACGGTGGCACGTGGGACAGCCCTGTGGGAAAGGCTCGAGGGAAAGCCTCGAGGGAAAACCACAGATCCTTTGATCCACGCGACGGGAAGCGTGACATTGCTGCTACAGCCTGGAAGGAAAGCGCACGTGCATGCCCCCACTCGAGACGAGGCCTGACTCCCCTGGGGAGACTCCACAAGTACCCAAAGATCCATGTCAGCCCCTGAGAGGAATCCTCGGTTCCGGCCTTGACTCCACACAAGGTTTTTGGCCCCGGTATCAACGGGAGAGGAATCCCGAGAGGCCCCCTAGCAACTCGCCTAGGGACTGGCCTCTCCTGAGGCCACCAGGGCGGGTCCCTGAGGTCCCCGTCGTAACTCGAGAACACCTGCCGCAACTCGAGAAAATCCAGGAAGTTCTCCCTTCCAGGCGATATGAGGCCTATTTCCGATGAGGCGTCTGGAGACTAATGACACCTAACCTCTGGAACTTCGAAAGGGTCTTTCACACCCTTGCTGCAACTCAAGAAGTTCACCGCCATACCCGTCTCCACTAGAGAGGAAGCACGATGGTCCCGCCCACATCCAGAGGAGCCTCGTTTCCCCCTCGTAGCTCGAGATGAGGGATACTTTCCCTGCTTTCAACGGGAAAGAATTCCCGGCGTTCCCGTCGCATCTCAAGAGGAGGCACTCTCAACAGGAAAGGCGAGAGGAACTCCATGGTCGTACCACCATTCCAAGAGTCCCCCAGATGTCTCAGTCCATTCCAGAGGAACCTCTTTGCCCTGCACTGGCTCATCTTTCACGCCGAGGATCGACTCACACCACGGTGGCACGTGGAACAGCCCTGTGGGAAAGCCTCGAGGGAAAGCCTCGAGGGAAAAACACAGATCCTTTGATCCACGTGACGGGAAGCGTGACATTGCTGCTACAGCCTGAAAGGAAAGCGCACGTGCATGCCCCTACTCGAGACGAGGCCTGACTCCACTGGGGTGACTCCAGAAGTACCCAAAGATCCATGTCAGCCCCTGAGAGTAATCCTCGGTTCCGGCCCTGACTCCACACAAGGTTTTTGGCCCCGGTATCGACGGGAGAGGAATCCCGAGAGGCCCCCTAGCAACTCGCATGGGGACTGGCCTCTCCGGAGGCCACCAGGGCGGGTCCCTGAGGTCCCCGTCGTAATTCGAGAACACCTGCCGCAACTCGAGAAAATCCAGGAAGTTCTCCCTTCCAGGCGAGATGAGGCCTATTTCCGATGAGGCCTCTGGAGACTAATGACACCAAACCTCTGGAACTTCGAAAGGGTCTTTCACACCCTTACTGCAACTCAAGAAGTTCACCGCCATACCCGTCTCCACTCGAGAGGAAGCACGATGGTCCCGCCCACATCCAGAGGAGCCCCGTTTCCCCCTCGTAGCTCGAGATGAGGGATCCTTTCCCTGGTTTCAACGGGAAAGAATTCCCGGCGTTCCCGTCGCATCTCAAGAGGAGGCACTCTCAACAGGAAAGGCGAGAGGAACTCCATGGTCGTACCACCATTCCAAGAGTCCCCCAGATGTCTCAGTCCATTCCAGAGGAACCTCTTTGCCCTGCACTGGCTCATCTTTCACGCCGAGGATCGACTCACAACACGGTGGCACGTGGGACAGCCCTGTGGGAAAGCCTCGAGGGAAAGCCTCGAGGGAAAACCACAGATCCTTTGATCCACGCGACGGGAAGCGTGACATTGCTGCTACAGCCTGGAAGGAAAGCGCACGTGCATGCCCCCACTCGAGACGAGGCCTGACTCCACTGGGGAGACTCCAGAAGTACCCAAAGATCCATGTCAGCCCCTGAGAGGAATCCTCGGTTCCGGCCCTGACTCCACACAAGGTTTTTGGCCCCGGTATCGACGGGAGAGGAATCCCGAGAGGCCCCCTAGCAACTCGCATGGGGACTGGCCTCTCCTGAGGCCACCAGGGCGGGTCCCTGAGGTCCCCGTCGTAACTCGAGAACACCTGCCGCAACTCGAGAAAATCCAGGAAGTTCTCCCTTCCAGGCGAGATGAGGCCTATTTCCGATGAGGCCTCTGGAGACTAATGACACCAAACCTCTGGAACTTCGAAAGGGTCTTTCACACCCTTGCTGCAACTCAAGAAGTTCACCGCCATACCCGTCTCCACTCGAGAGGAAGCACGATGGTCCCGCCCACATCCAGAGGAGCCCCGTTTCCCCCTCGTAGCTCGAGACGAGGGATCCTTTCCCTGCTTTCAACGGGTAAGAATTCCCGTCGTTCCCGTCGCATCTCAAGAGGAGGCACTCTCAACAGGAAAGGCGAGAGGAACTCCATGGTCGTACCACCATTCCAAGAGTCCCCCAGATGTCTCAGTCCATTCCAGAGGAACCTCTTTGCCCTGCACTGGCTCATCTTTCACGCCGAGGATCGACTCACAACACGGTGGCACGTGGGACAGCCCTGTGGGAAAGCCTCGAGGGAAAGCCTCGAGGGAAAACCACAGATCCTTTGATCCACGCGACGGGAAGCGTGACATTGCTGCTACAGCCTGGAAGGAAACCGCACGTGCATGCCCCCACTTGAGACGAGGCCTGACTCCCCTGGGGAGACTCCAGAAGTACCCAAAGATCCATGTCAGCCCCTGAGAGGAATCCTCGGTTCCGGCCCTGACTCCACACAAGCTTTTTGGCCCCGGTATCGACGGGAGAGGAATCCCGAGAGGCCCCCTAGCAACTCGCATGGGGACTGACCTCTCCTGAGGCCACCAGGGCGGGTCCCTGAGGTCCCCGTCGTAACTCGAGAACACCTGCCGCATCTCGAGAAAATCCAGGAAGTTCTCCCTTCCAGGCGAGATGAGGCCTATTTCCGATGAGGCGTCTGGAGACTAATGACACCTAACCTCTGGAACTTCGAAAGGGTCTTTCACACCCTTGCTGCAACTCAAGAAGTTCACCGCCATACCCGTCTCCACTCGAGAGGAAGCACGATGGTCCCGCCCACATCCAGAGGAGCCGCGTTTCCCCCTCGTAGCTCGAGATGAGGGATCCTTTCCCTGCTTTCAACGGGAAAGAATTCCCGGCGTTCCCGTCGCATCTCAAGAGGAGGCACTCTCAACAGGAAAGGCGAGAGGAACTCCATGGTCGTACCACCATTCCAAGAGTCCCCCAGATGCCTCAGTCCATTCCAGAGGAAGCTCTTTGCCCTGCACTGGCTCATCTTTCACGCCGAGGATCGACTCACACCACGGTGGCACGTGGGACAGCCCTGTGGGAAAGCCTCGAGGGAAAGCCTCGAGGGAAAACCTCAGATCCTTTGATCCACCCGACGGGAAGCGTGACATTGCTGCTACAGCCTGGAAGGAAAGCGCACGTGCATGCCCCCACTCGAGACGAGGCCTGACTCCACTGGGGAGACTCCAGAAGTACCCAAAGATCCATGTCAGCCCCTGAGAGGAATCCTCGGTTCGGCCCTGACTCCACACAAGGTTTTTGGCCCCGGTATCGACGGGAGAGGAATCCCGAGAGGCCCCCTAGCAACTCGCATGGGGACTGGCCTCTCCGGAGGCCACCAGGGCGGGTCCCTGAGGTCCCCGTCGTAACTCGAGAACACCTGCCGCAACTCGAGAAAATCCAGGAAGTTCTCCCTTCCAGGCGAGATGAGGCCTATTTCCGATGAGGCCTCTGGAGACTAATGACACCAAACCTCTGGAACTTCGAAAGGGTCTTTCACACCCTTGCTGCAACTCAAGAAGTTCACCGCCATACCCGTCTCCACTCGAGAGGAAGCACGATGGTCCCGCCCACATCCAGAGGAGCCCCGTTTTCCCCTCGTAGCTCGAGATGAGGGATCCTTTCCCTGGTTTCAACGGGAAAGAATTCCCGGCGTTCCCGTCGCATCTCAAGAGGAGGCACTCTTAACAGGAAAGGCGAGAGGAACTCCATGGTCGTACCACCATTCCAAGAGTCCCCCAGATGTCTCAGTCCATTCCAGAGGAACCTCTTTGCCCTGCACTGGCTCATCTTTCACGCCGAGGATCGACTCACACCACGGTGGCACGTGGGACAGCCCTGTGGGAAAGCCTCGAGGGAAAGCCTCGAGGGAAAACCACAGATCCTTTGATCCACGCGACGGGAAGCGTGACATTGCTGCTACAGCCTGGAAGGAAAGCGCACGTGCATGCCCCCACTCGAGACGAGGTCTGACTCCACTGGGGAGACTCCAGAAGTACCCAAAGATCCATGTCAGCCCCTGAGAGGAATCCTCGGTTCCGGCCCTGACTCCACACAAGGTTTTTGGCCCCGGTATCGACGGGAGAGGAATCCCGAGAGGCCCCCTAGCAACTCGCATGGGGACTGGCCTCTCCGGAGGCCACCAGGGCGGGTCCCTGAGGTCCCCGTCGTAACTCGAGAACACCTGCCGCAACTCGAGAAAATCCAGGAAGTTCTCCCTTCCAGGCGAGATGAGGCCTATTTCCGATGAGGCCTCTGGAGACTAATGACACCAAACCTCTTGAACTTCGAAAGGGTCTTTCACACCCTTGGTGCAACTCAAGAAGTTCACCGCCATACCCGTCTCCACTCGAGAGGAAGCACGATGGTCCCGCCCACATCCAGAGGAGCCCCGTTTCCCCCTCGTAGCTCGAGATGAGGGATCCTTTCCCTGCTTTCAACGGGAAAGAATTCCCGGCGTTCCCGTCGCATCTCAAGAGGAGGCACTCTCAACAGGAAAGGCGAGAGGAACTCCATGGTCGTACCACCATTCCAAGAGTCCCCCAGATGTCTCAGTCCATTCCAGAGGAACCTCTTTGCCCTGCACTGGCTCATTTTTCACGCCGAGGATCGACTCACAACACGGTGGCACGTGGGACAGCCCTGTGGGAAAGCCTCGAGGGAAAGCCTCGAGGGAAAACCACAGATCCTTTGATCCACGCGACGGGAAGCCTGACATTGCTGGAACAGCCTGGAAGGAAAGCGCACATGCATTCCCCCACTCGAGACGAGGCCTGACTCCCCTGGGGAGACTCCAGAAGTACCCAAAGATCCATGTCAGCCCCTGAGAAGAATCCTCGGTTCCGGCCCTGACTCCACACAAGCTTTTTGGCCCCGGTATCGACGAGAGAGGAATCCCGAGAGACCCCCTAGCAACTCGCATGGGGACTGGCCTCTCCTGAGGCCACCAGGGCGGGTCCCTGAGGTCCCCGTCGTAACTCGAGAACACCTGCCGCAACTCGAGAAAATCCAGGAAGTTCTCCCTTCCAGGCGAGATGAGGCCTATTTCCGATGAGGCCTCTGGAGACTAATGACACCAAACCTCTGGAACTTCGAAAGGGTCTTTCACACCCTTGCTGCAACTCAAGAAGTTCACCGCCATACCCGTCTCCACTCGAGAGGAAGCACGATGGTCCCGCCCACATCCAGAGGAGCCCCGTTTCCCCCTCGTAGCTTGAGATGAGGGATCCTTTCCCTGGTTTCAACGGGAAAGAATTCCCGGCGTTCCCGTCGCATCTCAAGAGGAGGCACTCTCAACAGGAAAGGCGAGAGGAACTCCATGGTCGTACCACCATTCCAAGAGTCCCCCAGATGTCTCAGTCCATTCCAGAGGAACCTCTTTGCCCTGCACTGGCTCATCTTTCACGCCGAGGATCGACTCACACCACGGTGGCACGTGGGACAGCCCTGTGGGAAAGCCTCGAGGGAAAGCCTCGAGGGAAAACCACAGATCCTTTGATCCACGTGACGGGAAGCGTGACATTGCTGCTACAGCCTGAAAGGAAAGCGCACGTGCATGCCCCTACTCGAGACGAGGCCTGACTCCACTGGGGTGACTCCAGAAGTACCCAAAGATCCATGTCAGCCCCTGAGAGGAATCCTCGGTTCCGGCCCTGACTCCACACAAGGTTTTTGGCCCCGGTATCGACGGGAGAGGAATCCCGAGAGGCCCCCTAGCAACTCGCATGGGGACTGGCCTCTCCTGAGGCCACCAGGACGGGTCCCTGAGGTCCCCGTCGTAACTCGAGAACACCTGCCGCAACTCGAGAAAATCCAGGAAGTTCTCCCTTCCAGGCGAGATGAGGCCTATTTCCGATGAGGCCTCTGGAGACTAATGACACCAAACCTCTGGAACATCGAAAGGGTCTTTCACACCCTTGCTGCAACTCAAGAAGTTCACCGCCATACCCGTCTCCACTCGAGAGGAAGCACGATGGTCCCGCCCACATCCAGAGGAGCCCCGTTTCCCCCTCGTAGCTCGAGATGAGGGATCCTTTCCCTGCTTTCAACGGGAAAGTATTCCCGGCGTTCCCGTCGCAACTCAAGAGGAGGCACTCTCAACAGGAAAGGCGAGAGGAACTCCATGGTCGTACCACCATTCCAAGAGTCCCCCAGATGTCTCAGTCCATTCCAGAGGAACCTCTTTGCCCTGCACTGGCTCATCTTTCACGCCGAGGATCGACTCACAACACGGTGGCACGTGGGACAGCCCTGTGGGAAAGCCTCGAGGGAAAGCCTCGAGGGAAAACCACAGATCCTTTGATCCACGCGACGGGAAGCGTGACATTGCTGCTACAGCCTCAAGGAAAGCGCACGTGCATGCCCCCACTCGAGACGAGGCCTGACTCCCCTGGGGAGACTCCAGAAGTACCCAAAGATCCATGTCAGCCCCTGAGAGGAATCCTCGGTTCCGGCCCTGAATCCATACAAGGTTTTTGGCCCCGGTATCGACGGGAGAGGAATCCCGAGAGGCCCCCTAACAACTCGCATGGGGACTGGCCTCTCCTGAGGCCACCAGGGCGGGTCCCTGTGGTCCCCGTCGTAACTCGAGAACACCTGCCGCAACTCGAGAAAATCCAGGAAGTTCTCCCTTCCAGGCGAGATGAGGCCTATTTCCGATGAGGCGTCTGGAGACTAATGACACCTAACCTCTGGAACTTCGAAAGGGTTTTTCACACCCTTGCTGCAACTCAAGAAGTTCACCGCTATACCCGTCTCCACTCGAGAAGAAGCACGATGGTCCCGCCCACATCCAGAGGAGCCCTGTTTCCCCCTCGTAGCTCGAGATGAGGGATCCTTTCCCTGCTTTCAACGGGAAAGAATTCCCGGCGTTCCCGTCGCATCTCAAGAGGAAGCACTCTCAACAGGAAAGGCGAGAGGAACTCCATGGTCGTACCACCATTCCAAGAGTCCCCCAGATGTCTCAGTCCATTCCAGAGGAACCTCTTTGCCCTGCACTGGCTCATTTTTCACGCCGAGAATCGACTCACACCACGGTGTCACGTGGGACAGCCCTGTGGGAAAGCCTCGAGGGAAAGCCTCGAGGGAAAACCGCAGATCCTTTGATCCACGCGACGGGAAGCGTGACATTGCTGCTACAGCCTGGAAGGAAAGTGCACGTGCATGCCCCCACTCGAGACGAGGCCTGACTCCCCTGGGGAGACTCCAGAAGTACCCAAAGATCCATGTCAGCCCCTGAGAGTAATCCTCGGTTCCGGCCCTGACTCCACACAAGGTTTTTGGCCCCGGTATCGACGGGAGAGGAATCCCGAGAGGCCCCCTAGCAACTCGCATGGGGACTGGCCTCTCCTGAGGCCACCAGGGCGGGTCCCTTAAGTCCCCGTCGTAACTCGAGAACACCTGCCGCAACTCGAGAAAATCCAGGAAGTTCTCCCTTCCAGGCGAGATGAGGCCTATTTCCGATGAGGCGTCTGGAGACTAATGACACCTAACCTCTGGAACTTGGAAAGGGTCTTTCACACCCTTGCTGCAACTCAAGAAGTTCACCGCCATACCCGTCTCCACTCGAGAGGAAGCACGATGGTCCCGCCCACATCCAGAGGAGCCCCGTTTCCCCCTCGTAGCTCGAGATGAGGGATCCTTTCCCTGCTTTCAACAGGAAAGAATTCCCGGCGTTCCCGTCGCATCTCAAGAGGAGGCACTCTCAACAGGAAAGGCGAGAGGAACTCCATGGTCGTACCACCATTCCAAGAGTCCCCCAGATGTCTCAGTCCATTCCAGAGGAACCTCTTTGCCCTGCACTGGCTCATCTTTCACGCCGAGGATCGACTCACAACACGGTGGCACGTGGGACAGCCCTGTGGGAAAGCCTCGAGGGAAAGCCTCGAGGGAAAACCACAGATCCTTTGATCCACGCGACGGGAAGCGTGACATTGCTGCTACAGCCTGGAAGGAAAGCGCACGTGCATGCCCCCACTTGAGACGAGGCCTGACTCCCCTGGGGAGACTCCAGAAGTACCCAAAGATCCATGTCAGCCCCTGAGAGGAATCCTCGGTTCCGGCCCTGACTCCACACAAGCTTTTTGGCCCCGGTATCGACGGGAGAGGAATCCCGAGAGGCCCCCTAGCAACTCGCATGGGGACTGACCTCTCCTGAGGCCACCAGGGCGGGTCCCTGAGGTCCCCGTCGTAACTCGAGAACACCTGCCGCAACTCGAGAAAATCCAGGAAGTTCTCCCTTCCAGGCGAGATGAGGCCTATTTCCGATGAGGCGTCTGGAGACTAATGACACCTAACCTCTGGAACTTCGAAAGGGTCTTTCACACGGTTGCTGCAACTCAGGAAGTTCACCGCCATACCCGTCTCCACTCGAGAGGAAGCACGATGGTCCCGCCCACATCCAGAGGAGCCCCGTTTCCCCCTCGTAGCTCGAGATGAGGGATCCTTTCCCTGGTTTCAACGGGAAAGAATTCCCGGCGTTCCCGTCGCATCTCAAGAGGAGGCACTCTCAACAGGAAAGGCGAGAGGAACTCCATGGTCGTACCACCATTCCAAGAGTCCCCCAGATGTCTCAGTCCATTCCCGAGGAACCTCTTTGCCCTGCACTGGCTCATCTTTCACACCGAGGATCGACTCACACCACGGTGGCACGTGGGACAGCCCTGTGGGAAAGCCTCGAGGGAAAACCACAGATCCTTTGATCCACGCGACGGGAAGCGTGACATTGCTGCTACAGCCTGGTAGGAAAGTGCACGTGCATGCCCCCACTCGAGACGAGGCCTGACTCCCCTGGGGAGACTCCAGAAGTACCCAAAGATCCATGTCAGCCCCTGAGAGGAATCCTCGGTTCCGGCCCTGACTCCACACAAGGTTTTTGGCCCCGGTATCGACGGGAGAGGAATCCCGAGAGGCCCCCTAGCAACTCGCATGGAGACTGGCCTCTCCGGAGGCCACCAGGGCGGGTCCCTGAGGTCCCCGTCGTAACTCGAGAACACCTGCCGCAACTCGAGAAAATCCAGGAAGTTCTCCCTTCCAGGCGAGATGAGGCCTATTTCCGATGAGGCCTCTGGAGACTAATGACACCAAACCTCTGGAACTTCGAAAGGGTCTTTCACACCCTTGCTGCAACTCAAGAAGTTCACCGCCATACCCGTCTCCACTCGAGAGGAAGCACGATGGTCCCGCCCATATCCAGAGGAGCCCCGTTTTCCCCTCGGTGCTCGAGATGAGGGATCCTTTCCCTGTTTTCAACGAGAAAGAATTCCCGGCGTTCCCGTCGCATCTCAAGAGGAGGCACTCTCAACAGGAAAGGCGAGAGGAACTCCATGGTCGTACCACCATTCCAAGAGTCCCCCAGATGTCTCAGTCCAATCCAGAGGAACCTCTTTGCCCTGCACTGGCTCATCTTTCACGCCGAGGATCGACTCACAAAACGGTGGCACGTGGGACAGCCCTGTGGGAAAGCCTCGAGGGAAAGCCTCGAGGGAAAACCACAGATCCTTTGATCCACGCGACGGGAAGCGTGACATTGCTGCTACAGGCTGGAAGGAAAGCGCACGTGCATGCCCCCACTCGAGACGAGGCCTGACTCCCCTGGGGAGACTCCAGAAGTACCCAAAGGTCCATGTCAGCCCCTGAGAGGAATCCTCGGTTCCGGCCCTGACTGCACACAAGGTTTTTGGCCCCGGTATCGACGGGAGAGGAATCCCGAGAGGCCCCCTAGCAACTCGCATGGGGACTGGCCTCTCCTGAGGCCACCAGGGCGGGTCCCTGAGGTCCCCGTCGTAACTCGAGAACACCTGCCGCAACTCGAGAAAATCCAGGAAGTTCTCCCTTCCAGGCGAGATGAGGCCTATTTCCGATGAGGCCTCTGGAGACTAATGACACCTAACCTCTGGAACTTCGAAAGGGTCTTTCACACCCTTGCTGCAACTCAAGAAGTTCACCGCCATACCCGTCTCCACTCGAGAGGAAGCACGATGGTCCCGCCCACATCCAGAGGAGCCCCGTTTCCCCCTCGTAGCTCGAGATGAGGGATCCTTTCCCTGCTTTCAACGGGAAAGTATTCCCGGCGTTCCCGTCGCATCTCAAGAGGAGGCACTCTCAACAGGAAAGGCGAGAGGAACTCCATGGTCGTACCACCATTCCAAGAGTCCCCCAGATGTCTCAGTCCATTCCAGAGGAACCTCTTTGCCCTGCACTGGCTCATCTTTCAAGCCGAGGATCGACTCACAACACGGTGGCACGTGGGACAGCCCTGTGGGAAAGCCTCGAGGGAAAGCCTCGAGGGAAAACCACAGATCCTTTGATCCACGCGACGGGAAGCGTGACATTGCTGCTACAGCCTGGAAGGAAAGCGCACGTGCATGCCCCCACTCGAGACGAGGCCTGACTCCCCTGGGGAGACTCCAGAAGTACCCAAAGATCCATGTCAGCCCCTGAGAGGAATCCTCGGTTCCGGCCCTGACTCCATACAAGGTTTTTGGCCCCGGTATCGACGGGAGAGGAATCCCGAGAGGCCCCCTAACAACTCGCATGGGGACTGGCCTCTCCTGAGGCCACCAGGGCGGGTCCCTGAGGTCCCCGTCGTAACTCGAGAACACCTGCCGCAACTCGAGAAAATCCAGGAAGTTCTCCCTTCCAGGCGAGATGAGGCCTATTTCCGATGAGGCGTCTGGAGACTAATGACACCTAACCTCTGGAACTTCGAAAGGGTCTTTCACACCCTTGCTGCAACTCAAGAAGTTCACCGCCATACCCGTCTCCACTCGAGAGGAAGCACGATGGTCCCGCCCACATCCAGAGGAGCCCCGTTTCCCCCTCGTAGCTCGAGATGAGGGATCCTTTCCCTGCTTTCAACGGGAAAGAATTCCCGGCGTTCCCGTCGCATCTCAAGAGGAGGCACTCTCAACAGGAAAGGCGAGAGGAACTCCATGGTCGTACCACCATTCCAAGAGTCCCCCAGATGTCTCAGTCCATTCCAGAGGAACCTCTTTGCCCTGCACTGGCTCATCTTTCACGCCGAGGATCGACTCACACCACGGTGGCACGTGGGACAGCCCTGTGGGAAAGCCTCGAGGGAAAGCCTCGAGGGAAAACCACAGATCCTTTGATTCACGCGACGGGAAGCGTGACATTGCTGCTACAGCCTGGAAGGAAAGTGCACGTGCATGCCCCCACTTGAGACGAGGCCTGACTCCCCTGGGGAGACTCCAGAAGTACCCAAAGATCCATGTCAGCCCCTGAGAGGAATCCTCGGTTCCGGCCCTGACTCCACACAAGGTTTTTGGCCCCGGTATCGACGGGAAAGGAATCCCGAGAGGCCCCCTAGCAACTCGCATGGGGACTGGCCTCTCCTGAGGCCACCAGGGCCGGTCCCTGAGGTCCCCGTCGTAACTCGAGAACACCTGCCGCAACTCGAGAAAATCCAGGAAGTTCTCCCTTCCAGGCGAGATGAGGCCTATTTCCGATGAGGCGTCTAGAGACTAATGACACCTAACCTCTGGAACTTCGAAAGGGTCTTTCACACCCTTGCTGCAACTCAAGAAGTTCACCGCCATACCCGTCTCCACTCGAGAGGAAGCACGATGGTCCCGCCCACATCCAGAGGAGCCCCGTTTCCCCCTCGTAGCTCGAGATGAGGGATCCTTTCCCTGGTTTCAACGAGAAAGAATTCCCGGCGTTCCCGTCGCATCTCAAGAGGAGGCACTCTCAACAGGAAAGGCGAGAGGAACTCCATGGTCGTACCACCATTCCAAGAGTCCCCCAGATGTCTCAGTCCATTCCCGAGGAAGCTCTTTGCCCTGCACTGGCTCATCTTTCACGCCGAGGATCGACTCACACCACGGTGGCACGTGGGACAGCCCTGTGGGAAAGCCTCGAGGGAAAGCCTCGAGGGAAAACCACAGATCCTTTGATCCACGCGACGGGAAGCGTGACATTCCTGCTACAGCCTGGAAGGAAAGCGCACGTGCATGCCCCCACTCGAGACGAGGCCTGACTCCACTGGGGAGACTCCAGAAGTACCCAAAGATCCATGTCAGCCCCTGAGAGGAATCCTCGGTTCCGGCCCTGACTCCACACAAGCTTTTTGGCCCCGGTATCGATGGGAGATGAATCCCGAGAGGCCCCCTAGCAACTCGCATGGGGACTGGCCTCTCCGGAGGCCACCAGGGCGGGTCCCTGAGGTCCCCGTCGTAACTCGAGAACACCTGCCGCAACTCGAGAAAATCCAGGAATTTCTCCCTTCCAGGCGAGATGAGGCCTATTTCCGATGAGGCCTCTGGAGACTAATGATACCAAACCTCTGGAACTTCGAAAGGGTCTTTCACACCCTTGCTGCAACTCAAGAAGTTCACCGCCATACCCGTCTCCACTCGAGAGGAAGCACGATGGTCCCGCCCACATCCAGAGGAGCCCCGTTTTCCCCTCGGTGCTCGAGATGAGGGATCCTTTCCCTGGTTTCAACGAGAAAGAATTCCCGGCGTTCCCGTCGCATCTCAAGAGGAGGCACTCTCAACAGGAAAGGCGAGAGGAACTCCATGGTCGTACCACCATTCCATGAGTCCCCCAGATGTCTCAGTCCATTCCAGAGGAACCTCTTTGCCCTGCACTGGCTCATCTTTCACGCCGAGGATCGACTCACAAAACGGTGGCACGTGGGACAGCCCTGTGGGAAAGCCTCGAGGGAAAGCCTCGAGGGAAAACCACAGATCCTTTGATCCACGCGACGGGAAGCGTGACATTGCTGCTACAGCCTGGAAGGAAAGTGCACGTGCATGCCCCCACACGAGACGAGGCCTGTCTCCCCTGGCGAGACTCCAGAAGTACCCAAAGATCCATATCAGTCCCTGAGAGGAATCCTCGGTTCCAGCCCTGTCTCCACACAAGGTTTTTGGCCCCGGTATCGAAGGGAGAGGAATCCCGAGGGGCCCCCTAGCAACACGCATAGGGACTGGCCTCTCCTGAGGCCAACAGGGCGGGTCCCTGAGGTCCCCATCGTAACTCGAGAACACCTGCCGCAACTCGAGAAAATCAAGGAAGTTCTCCCTTCCAGGCGAGATGAGGCCTATTTCCGATGAGGCGTCTGGAGACTAATGACACCTAACCTCTGGAACTTCGAAAGGGTCTTTCACACCCTTGCTGCAACTCAAGAAGTTCACCGCCATACCCGTCTCCACTCGAGAGAAAGCACGATGGTCCCGCCCACATCCAGAGGAGCCCCGTTTCCCCCTCGTAGCTCGAGATGAGGGATCCTTTCCCTGCTTTCAACGGGAAAATATTCCCGGCGTTCCCGTCGCATCTCAAGAGGAGGCACTCTCAACAGGAAAGGCGAGAGGAACTCCATGGTCGTACCACCATTCCAAGAGTCCCCCAGATGTCTCAGTCCATTCCAGAGGAACCTCTTTGCCCTGCACTGGCTCATCTTTCACGCCGAGGATCGACTCACACCACGGTGGCACGTGGGACAGCCCTGTGGGAAAGCCTCGAGGGAAAACCACAGATCATTTGATCCACGCGACAGGTAGCGTGACTTTGCTGCTACAGCCTGGAAGGAAAGTGCACGTGCATGCCCCCACTCGAGACGAGGCCTGACTCCCCTGGGGAGACTCCAGAAGTACCCAAAGATCCATGTCAGCCCCTGAGAGGAATCCTCGGTTCCGGCCCTGACTCCACACAAGGTTTTTGGCCCCGGTATCGACGGGAGAGGAATCCCGAGAGGCCCCCTAGCAACTCGCATAGGGACTGGCCTCTCCTGAGGCCACCAGGGCGGGTCCCTGAGGTCCCCGTCGTAACTCGAGAACACCTGCCGCAACTCGAGAAAATCCAGGAAGTTCTCCCTTCCAGGCGAGATGAGGCCTATTTCCGATGAGGCGTCTGGAGACTAATGACACCTTACCTCTGGAACTTCGAAAGGGTCTTTCACAGCCTTGCTGCAACTCAAGAAGTTCACCACCATACCCTGCCAGAAACCAGTGTGAGGAATCCCGCCCGTGACAAGGTCATGAGGAAGGAAGCTGACATACGCAAGGCGTGCTCAGACTTCAGGGACCCCTCTGGATATTCCTAAGCATGTACCCCAGCAAAAATCTGCTGGCTTTTGTGCTCTGCTTTTCCACTTTTCTGATATTCTCTGGAAAAAAGTCAATTCAGGGTTTTAGTCTTCTGCATTTGAAAGGGATGTTTCAGTTAAACCCCTCTGATAGCTCTCTAGTCTGCCTAACAGGTTCCCCAGACCTCTTACAGCTTGTGATTTGCTTACAGCCCCCCAACCGCGAGAGGCACAAAGCTTACAGCTTGTGAATTGCTTACAGCCCCCCAACCGCGGGAGGCACAAAGCTTAAAAGCATCTTAAAGATACAGAGCCTTTTCTAAAGAGTTAAAAATTATATTGGTAGAGGGTTTTCACTGTTGACTCAAGGATTGCTGCCAGACCTCCTTATTCTTTATCTTTTAGGCACCTGGAAGGATGTTAATGTAAGCAGGATGTAGAAAAAGATACATAGTAGTTTTGATGTTAGCAACACTAGACTTTTGAGTTAATTGCTTCTCTTTTGCTATAAATCACTGCACTCCCTCTACTTGTTATAAGTTGCTGTATCCTTGCTGTCTAAGAATGTAACTTTCTTTAGTGCTTTCCGAGAGTGGCACCAGACCTTGGGAAGATCAACACAAATAAGTCTTGTGGTTGACAAACCCTTATCAGAAAAAAGGCTCTAAAATGTTAATTGGCCCTTTTGGTTGGAAGATGATGTAAATTACCTAAGACTTGTGTATACAATTAGGTATGCAGAGAGAAAAGCCTGGTTTTGATAAGAGTCTGGACTGCTAACGCTGCATAACTTTGTGTTACCCATTGATCTCCATGTTTTATCAAAAGTATAAACGGCCTTCTGAACAATAAAGGACGGGACCAGATTCTCAGACCAGTTTCTCGGACTAGTCTCGGCCTGGTTTCTTGGGAATCTGGCTCCCCCCCTGTCTCTCTCTCTCTCTCTTTTTCTCTCCCTTTTCTTCCCTCTGCTCTTTACTTTAATTTCAGGCTGAATTTCCATCTGGGGCGCGGAGGCTCGCCAGGTCTACTTATTTGCCCTGGTTATTAAGATCCGCGAGAAAGGGAGCTTAAGGCGAGGCACCCTTAGATATTCAAGCGGGCACCGGTGGCCCAACGTAGATGGTGCAAATTCCTTGTCTGGAATTTTATTGGTCTTCCGCGTAAACCAAGCTATTCAGCCCTCTTTCTCCACTTAATCTTCCTACTGCACTACAGTTTCTTAATCTAATCTTATATTAATAAATAAACAAGTCTTTCCACGCCAACGCCGTCCACCCTTCGAATTCCCTGGATCCACCGGGGCTGGACCCCGGCAAGTGGCGCCCGGAACAGGCTATTCGAAGGTAGGTTCCTCGGAGCAAAAGCTCCCCCCGGAGAACTCTCTGTAGCTCCCCCCGGAGCACTCTCTGTTGCTCCCCCCGGAGCACTCTCTGTTGCTCCCCCCCGGAGTGACTTAATCACTCCCCCCGGAGTACTTTCGGGTACTCCCCCAGTGTTGAGTGTTCGGGACGGCTAGGACCCCACTCAGGGTGCCGCGGACCCCCCTGTAGGATAGACAGGGTGAGGAGGAGTGGGAAGTGTTCAAGGGTTTAAGAGAAACCTGGTGCTCTAGAGGTTGAAAAGAAACCTGCTATCTTAGGGTTGAAAACAAAACCCCCCTCGCCAAAGGTAAAACCTTTTTGTTGAGGTAGACTTTTCTATAAGACTTAATTTTCTGACATGGGTAACAGTGAATCAAAAGAAAGACAGCTTTTTACAGGAGTAATCTTGCAGTTACTAACTAAACGAGGAATTAAAGTTAAAAAATCCAATATTCATTCATTTTTTTCCTTTGTACAAGAACAGTGTCCCTGGTTTCCAGAAGAAGGCACTGTTAACTTAGACACCTGGGAGAGAGTAGGAAAACAACTAAAAACTTACCATGCTGAACATGGCTCACAAAAGGTGCCTACTGACGCCTTTTCCTTATGGAATATAATTAGGGACGCTCTAGACCCTGCCCCTGAATCTGAAAAGGTACATCTTAAAGAGGAAAGTGCAGAGAAAAAGGTATCTATCGAAGAAGAGAGTGATGAAAAGGAGGCTACACCTAACTATCGGCAGTTGAGTCAAATGATAGCTGCAATGACTGCCCAAGAAAAGGTAATAGATAGAGATGACAAAAAAGAGCAGCTTTCAGATGAGGAAGATTTGGAAGAGGAAGTAAGTCAAGATCATTCTGATGAGGACTGGTCTTTATTAAATAAAGATGCTCCAAGGAGTTTAAGAGAAACTTCTCCAATTAGATTATCTGCTCCAAAGAGCTTAATAAAAACTTCCCCAACCAGACCACCTGCTTCCACAAATTCAAGAGAAATTTCCTTAATTAAGCCTTCTGCTTCCAGAGGCTCAAGACAAATGTCCCCCATCAGATTATATGCACCTGAGAGTTTAAGGCCAGATTCCCCAGATAAAACATCCGTAAGACCTAAACACAGAACGGATAAAAAATTCCCAAAGTACGAAGAAAGTGACATAGGACACCCCTTGCCCCCCCCTCCCTATAAGGGTGAGGGGCCTCCACTAGAAGCTCCCCGAAGAAGAGTTTTCTCTAGCCCAGATGATGAACTTGATCCCCACCTTGAGGCTTGTTTCCCCATAATATTTGGTGGAAGTGGTGGGAGAACAGCCCCCCACTGGGAACCCATTCCAATGAAAATGATTAAAGAACTCAAACAGGCTTGTGCTTTGTATGGGCCTAAAGCCCCGTACACTGTATCATTGGTGGAAGCTTTAGCGGGCAGATGGATGACACCCCATGACTGGAAGACAGTCGCTAAAGCTTGTCTGTCTGGAGGTCAATATGTACTTTGGAGAACTGAATATGAAGATCTAGCCCAAAAACAGGCTGATGCTAACCAAAAATATGGCCCAAGATATATTATAAAAAATATGTTGGCAGGGACTAATGATTTTGGAACACTTAGAGATCAAATGGGATTAGATAAAACCACTTTAGATCAAGTAACCGCCTGCGCCCTTGGGGCTTGGCGTTTGTTGCCTGAAGGGAAAGAATCTACCTCTTCCTTCTCAAATGTTAAACAAAAACCAGAAGAGCCATATGAAGACTTTATATCAAGACTTGCAGAGGCAGTCAACAGAGTAATTTCCAACACTGAGGCAGCTAGTATATTGATAAAACAACTGGCATTTGAAAATGCTAATTCTACCTGCCAGGCCATTTTACGTCCTATTAAAAAAACTGGGGAAATAATAGATTATATCAGGCAATGTGCAGATGTAGGACCAGCGATGATGCAGGGCGTTGCCATAGCTGCAGCCATAAAGGGAAATTCTTACCAGCAGGCAGTACAGTCCTTTTTTACAAATAGAAATAACCCGTCAAAGAGTCATTCCAGTAGTCCAGGCCAGAATATTGGTTTATCCAAGGCCTGCTTCTCTTGCGGACGGGAAGGGCACCTTATGCGAGCTTGTCCCCAAAAAGCAGCCGGTTCTTCTCTGCCGAATTCTCCCTCCCCGGCTGTGCCTACTAATCTCCCTAGATCTCTCTGCCCTCGTTGTCAAAAAGGATATCACTGGGCAAAAGAATGTAGGTCACAATTCCATAGAAATGGAGCCTTTTTGGGCCCCGACCAGCAGTCGGGAAACGGATTGAGGGGCCAGCCTCAGGCCCCGACAACAATTGGGGCAGCCTCACTGAACCCATTCATTCCCTTCGTCCCATCGCAGAACTCATCAGAGCAACCCCAGGCAGCGCAGGACTGGACCTCAGTTCCACCACCTCAGCAATATTAACACCAGATAGCCCCACTGTAAAAATACCTACAGGAGTTAAAGGCCCATTACCAACAGGTTTAGTAGGAATTATACTAGGCAGAAGTTCCTTAGCTATGCAAGGTCTCACAATCATCCCTGGAGTAATTGACTCAGATTATACAGGAGAAATCCAGATAATGATTTCACCCCCAACTAAAACTTTCCAAATACATCAGGGACAAAGAATAGCCCAACTTTTGCTTTTGCCTTACCACACTGCAATTGGGCGCACAGCTACTCAAAATGAAAGGCAGGATAAAGGATTTGGGTCTAGTGATATGGTTTTTTGGATAACAGAAATTACTCAGAAACGTCCTATGAAGACTATCCTGATTAATGGCAAGTCTATTGTGGGGTTATTAGACACAGGAGCAGATGTTTCTTGCATTTCAGGAAAAGACTGGCCCAGCTCCTGGCCCACACATACTACTGAAAATAACTTGGTGGGGATAGGAAGAGCCCCCACAATAGCCAAAAGTGCAAAAATTTTAGATTGGCAATTTGAGGATACCCGTGGAACTTTCCAACCTTATGTCGTTCCTTCGCTCCCCCTTACCCTGTGGGGGAGGGACGTGCTATCTCAAATGGGAGTGTTACTTTTTAGCCCTGATGATAAAGTGACCTCTCAGATGTTGCAGATGGGCTATGATCCATCAAAAGGATTGGGTAAACAACAGACAGGAATAATTGAGCCAATTTGCCCAACTCCTCGCAAGCTACGTGCTGGATTGGGATATCCAAATTTATAATTGAGGCCATTGTTTTTGCTGCCGACCCCATCACATGGAAATCTCAAGATCCGGTGTGGGTAGAACAGTGGCCTCTGCATAAGGAAAAATTATTGGCAGCTAAAGCATTAATCTTTGAACAATTAGAATTGGGACATATTGAGCCCTCCAATAGCCCCTGGAACACTCCTATTTTTGTCATTAAGAAAAAATCTGGTAAATGGCGACTTTTACAGGATTTGAGAGCTATTAATGCCACCATGGAGGACATGGGGGCCTTACAGCCTGGGCTCCCTTCCCCAGTAGCCGTTCCAGAGGGATATAATATAATTGTTATTGATTTACAAGATTGTTTTTTCACTATTCCCTTAAATCCTGAGGATAAAAAGCGATTTGCCTTTAGTCTGCCATCAGAAAATCTTAAACAGCCTTATTTACGGTTTCAGTGGAAGGTTCTGCCTCAGGGAATGAAAAATAGCCCTACTTTATGCCAAAAATTTGTTAATGCCGCTCTAGAAGATACTAGGGCTAAATATGAACACGTGTATATGATTCACTATATGGATGATATTTTAATAGCTCATCCTGATAGAGTTCACCTGCAGACTGTGCTCCAGGACCTGACCCAGGCATTGACAGACAGAGGCCTAAAAATTGCCCCAGAAAAAATTCAAATCAATCCGCCCATAACTTACTTAGGAAGAGTCATAAATTCGGAAACGGTGACTCATACCCCGCTGCAATTGAGAAAAGACCATCTTATTACTTTAAATGATTATCAAAAACTCTTAGGTGATATTAATTGGATTAGACCATATTTAAAATTAACCACTGCCGAATTAAAACCTCTTTTTAACACTTTACGCGGGGATCCTGATCCAACCTCAAAAAGACAATTAACAGCTGAGGCTCAAGAAGCCCTAGGCAAAGTAGAAGCAGCCTTATCAAATAGCTATGTAAAAAGAATTGATTTGACGATGACGTGGCAGTTCCTTTGCCTAGCTACTCCAACGGCGCCTACGGGAGTTCTGTGGCAACGCGGCCCTTTAGAATGGATCCATCTTCCTACCCAAGCTAAAAAAGTCGTGGCTTCTTATCCTGGTTTAATTGCCACATTAATGCTAAAAGGAAGGAAGCGGAGCATTGAATTGTTTGGTAAAGAGCCATCAGAGATTGTAATTCCATATAATAAGGAGCAGCTTGATGCTCTTTTAATGTTTGATGAAGACTGGCAGATTGCCATAGGGAATTACTGTGGTCAAATTTTGCATCATTTACCCTCGCATGTTTTACTAAATTTTATGTCTAACCATCCAGTTATTTTCCCTGTCCGGTGTAAACAGTTCCCTATTTCAGATGCTCAGGTAGTCTTTACTGATGGATCGGCTAACGGTAGAGCCTCTATAGTCACAAGAGATCATCAAAAACTTTTGGAAACACAAGAAACTTCAGCTCAAAGGGCTGAAATCACAGCTGTTATTGAGGCCTTTGTTATGTTTGCGGAGAAAGAATTTAACCTTTATTCTGACTCTCAGTATGTGGTCAGGCTGTTTCCACACATTGAGACTGCAGTTTTGCCTGAAAACAAAACTGCTATCTTCCATTTGTTAACTAAACTGCAGCAGCAAATATGGAAAAGAAATCGGGCGTTCTTTATCGGCCACATTCGGGCTCATTCCGGCCTGCCTGGCCCTTTAAATGCTCTCAATGAATTGGCAGATTCGTTAACCAGGATTTCAGTGGCTTCTGTTTTTGAAGAAGCTCGAGCTTCTCACTCACTTCATCACCAAAATGCCACTGCCTTACGATACCAGTTTCAAATTCCTCGAGAATCTGCCCGAGAGATTGTTCGTTCTTGTTCACATTGTCCTACTACCGTGAATGCTTTGCCTCTGGGAGTTAACCCTCGCGGTCTCAAACCTAATGCACTCTGGCAAATGGATGTAACCCATGTCTCTTCATTTGGAAAACTGTCTTTTGTTCATGTAACTGTAGATACCTTCTCTCATGTTATTATTGCCACTGCTCGTACAGGGGAAGCAGTTAAAGATGTGCTTTTCCTATCTGGGCTTGCCAAAAGCTTTAAAAACTGATAATGCTCCTGCTTACACTTCTAAATCTTTTCAGCAATTCTGTACAAGATTTCAAATTAAACATAACACCGGCATCCCTTATAACCCACAAGGACAAGCCATTGTGGAAAGAGCACATCAAACACTGAAAATCCATATTCAAAAACTAAAAGAAGGGGAATTTAAATATAGTTCCCCCCATCAGATTTTGCAACATGCTCTTTTCGTAATAAATAACTTAAATGCTGATTCATCCGGAAACACTGCAATGCTTCGCCATTGGTGCCCAGAGCAATTGAATGCAAAACCATTAGTAAAATGGAGGGACCTTCTTTCCGGACAATGGAAAGGTCCTGACCCCTTATTAACCAATGGGCGAGGGTATGCTTGTGTTTTTCCACAGGACGCGGACGCTCCGATTTGGGTTCCAGACAGACTAATTCGCCATGTCTCAGCTCCCCGGATACCAGAATCCCCCGCCACCGCGATCTCTAAAAAGGAAGAAACTCCCTCTTCCCCCGCTCCCTCCGCCAGCACGGGAAACGCCGCTGACCCCAGGACAGCTGACATTGGAGATCCCGGATAGGCGCGGATCGGAGCCACCCACTGGACAGATGTCACGACTTCAGATACAGGATATTGCACCCCCTGATTTTTTGCCTCGCAGGAATCCATTAGGACGCCCAGCTCAGTCAACCCAACAAGCCTCCTTGCCCACCTGGGGACAGATTAAAGCTCTCTGTCGCCAGGCACAGGGGATAGCTACCCTACAGGGATCGTCAGTCTCTCCTGAAAAGGTGTTTATTGCCATGCTTGCCTTGCTCTCTTGCCAGGTAAGCGCTGCTCCCATTCCAACCAAATATTGGGCGTTTCTCCCGGATCCTCCAACTTTCCAAGTTGTTACTTGGAACAGTGACCCCATACGAGTTAGTACAGACCAGCCTCGCCTTTTGGGAGGATCTTATACTTCCTATACAAAAGACCAATACCCTATTAATTTCAATTATACCTTTAAAGGACTAGCAGATGATTTTCCTGTCTGCTTTAATTTTCCTCCTGGCCTTACAGGAGACTTCTTTACCAAGACAGGATGCATTGGAGCCTCCACAAAAGCAGTTATGACAGATTCCCCAACCTCTAAATTTGCATCTATAGGGGATCGGTCTGCTTGGATATTACGAGCCCGTATGCCTGGGGTCCTTGGCCCCTATAAGTCTTTGTCTCTCAAAACTCCATCAGAATATCCAAATTGTGATGATGTTGCTCCCTCAGATGTTATTTGGAAAACTATAGATGATCATTCAGGATATCCGATTTGGAAATCTTGTATTTATAATTCGAGAGTAGATTACAATATGCCGGGAGGAAGAAATTGTGCGATTCAGGACTGGAGCAACCCAAATCCAGGTCAAGACCCTGAGTCTGACGATGACTTTATCAATAGATTGGATAATTGGAAAGAATATTCAATTTCTTGGCCGTTAGTTGCCACCAGACGGCATCATAACCAATTTGTTCCCCCTATGCTGTCTTATATAACTAGAGGTAAAACCTTTTGGCAGCCAGAAATTTGGAGAGCCCTTGTGGCTACCGCCCCTATTATTTTAATCCGACCAAAAAATACCTCTATTTACTCTATTTTAGCTTGTCTACCCTCTCCTTATGTTTTTCTTTTCACTAATGATTCTGAAAGACTTAACATACAATTGAATTATACAGGTGGACCCCATGTAGTGTCTTGTGAACAATGTATGCTTTCATCCTGTTTAACTCCTCAATATAAAGTTTGCTCTTTCATGGTTTTAAAACGTCCGCCCTATCTCATGGTACCTGTAACTGTAGCCACGTATTGGTATGATAACCATGGCCTAGCTGTACTGCAACAGCTACAAGATTTAATGCGAACACGACGGTTTGTGGGCTTACTTGTTTTGGGAATATCAGCTTTGATAACCGCAATTACTTCTGTTACTGTGGCGGCATTATCATTGTCTCAACAAGTGTATACTGCCCAATATGTTGACACCGTATCCAAAAATGTTTCTCTAACGCTGGCAACCCAGGAAATTATAGATAGGAAGCTAGAAATAAGGATTGATGCCTTAGAAGAAGCAGTAATGCATATTGGGAATGAATTACAGAGTCTGAAAATGAAATTGGCTCTTTCATGTCATGCTGATTACCGGTGGATATGTGTTACATCCCTGAAAGTAAATGAGACAGATTTTAAATGGGAGAGGGTCAAAAATCATATTTTAGGTGTCTGGAACAGCTCAGATATTAGTTTAGATTTAGGGAAACTTCATAATCAGATTCAGACCTTGGAACACTCCCGATTAGATTTTACCGCCGCAGGAGAAGCCAATGACTTTTTCCACACCTTCTCTGACTTCATTTCTGGAAAAACTCTTCTGACTACTGTCTCTAGCTATGCTGCTGTGGGTGCCATAATCCTGCTCCTTGTAATCGTGCTTCCTTGTGTTGTCAGGACTCTTCGGCAGAGCATTCGGAATCTCGCGACTGAACTGCACCTAATTTTTTTAAAAAACTAATAAAGAAGGGGGAGTTGCCGGAAGCCAGTGTGAGGAATCCCGCCCGTGACAAGGTCATGAGGAAGGAAGCTGACATACGCAAGGCGTGCTCAGACTTCAGGGACCCCTCTGGATATTCCTAAGCATGTACCCCAGCAAAAATCTGCCGGCTTTTGTGCTCTGCTTTTCCACTTTTCTGATATTCTCTGGAAAAAAGTCAATTCAGGGTTTTAGTCTTCTGCATTTGAAAGGGATGTTTCAGTTAAACCCCTCTGATAGCTCTCTAGTCTGCCTAACAGGTTCCCCAGACCTCTTACAGCTTGTGAATTGCTTACAGCCCCCCAACCGCGAGAGGCACAAAGCTTACAGCTTGTGAATTGCTTACAGCCCCCCAACCGCGGGAGGCACAAAGCTTAAAAGCATCTTAAAGATACAGAGCCTTTTCTAAAGAGTTAAAAATTATATTGGTAGAGGGTTTTCACTGTTGACTCAAGGATTGCTGCCAGACCTCCTTATTCTTTATCTTTTAGGCACCTGGAAGGATGTTAATGTAAGCAGGATGTAGAAAAAGATACATAGTAGTTTTGATGTTAGCAACACTAGACTTTTGAGTTAATTGCTTCTCTTTTGCTATAAATCACTGCACTCCCTCTACTTGTTATAAGTTGCTGTATCCTTGCTGTCTAAGAATGTAACTTTCTTTAGTGCTTTCCGAGAGTGGCACCAGACCTTGGGAAGATCAACACAAATAAGTCTTGTGGTTGACAAACCCTTATCAGAAAAAAGGCTGTAAAATGTTAATTGGCCCTTTTGGTTGGAAGATGATGTAAATTACCTAAGACTTGTGTATACAATTAGGTATGCAGAGAGAAAAGCCTGGTTTTGATAAGAGTCTGGACTGCTAACGCTGCATAACTTTGTGTTACCCATTGATCTCCATGTTTTATCAAAAGTATAAAAGGCCTTCTGAACAATAAAGGACGGGACCAGATTCTCAGACCAGTTTCTCGGACTAGTCTCGGCCTGGTGTCTTGGGAATCTGGCTCCCCCCGTGTCTCTCTCTCTCTCTCTTTTTCTCTCCCTTTTCTTCCCTCTGCTCTTTACTTTAATTTCAGGCTGAATTTCCATCTGGGGCGCGGAGGCTCGCCAGGTCTACTTATTTGCCCTGGTTATTAAGATCCGCGAGAAAGGGAGCTTAAGGCGAGGCACCCTTAGATATTCAAGCGGGCACCGGTGGCCCAACGTAGATGGTGCAAATTCCTTGTCTGGAATTTTATTGGTCTTCCGCGTAAACCAAGCTATTCAGCCCTCTTTCTCCACTTAATCTTCCTACTGCACTACAGTTTCTTAATCTAATCTTATATTAATAAATAAACAAGTCTTTCCACGCCAACGCCGTCCACCCTTCGAATTCCCTGGATCCACCGGGGCTGGACCCCGGCAATACCCGTCTCCACTAGAGAGGAAGCACGATGGTCCCGCCCACATCCAGAGGAGCCCCGTTTCCCCCTCGTAGCTCGAGATGAGGGATCCTCTCCCTGCTTTCAACGGGAAAGAATTCCCGGCGTTCCCGTCGCATCTCAAGAGGAGGCACTCTCAACAGGAAAGGCGAGAGGAACTCCATGGTCGTACCACCATTCCAAGAGTCCCCCAGATGTCTCAGTCCATTCCAGAGGAAGCTCTTTGCCCTGCACTGGCTCATCTTTCACGCAGAGGATCGACTCACACCACGGAGGCACGTGGGACAGCCCTGTGGGAAAGCCTCGAGGGAAAGCCTCGAGGGAAAACCACAGATCCTTTGATCCACGCGACGGGAAGCGTGACATTGCTGCTACAGCCTGGAAGGAAAGCACACGTACATGCCCCCACTCGAGACGAGTCCTGACTCCCCTGGGGAGACTCCAGAAGTACCCAAAGATCCATGTCAGCCCCTGAGAGGAATCCTCGGTTCCGGCCCTGACTCCACACAAGGTATTTGGCACCAGTATCGACGGGAGAGGAATCCCGAGAGGCCCCCTAGCAACTCGCATGGGGACTGGCCTTTCCTGAGGCCACCAGGGAGGGTCCCTGAGGTCCACGTCATAACTCGAGAACACCTGCTGCAACTCGAGAAAATCCAGGAAGTTCTCCTTTCCAGGCGAGATGAGGCCTATTTCCGATGAGGCTTCTGGAGACTAATGACACCTAACCTCTGGAACTTCGAAAGGGTCTTTCACACCCTTGCTGCAACTCAAGAAGTTCACCGCCATACCCGTCTCCACTCGAGAGGAAGCACGATGGTCCCGCCCACATCCAAAGGAGCCCCGTTTCCCCCTCGTAGCTCGAGATGAGGGATCCTTTGCCTGCTTTCAACGGGAAAGAATTCCCGGCGTTCCCGTCGCATCTCAAGAGGAGGCACTCTCAACAGGAAAGGCGAGATGAACTCCATGATCGTACCACCATTCCAAGAGTCCCCCAGATGTCTCAGTCCATTCCAGAGGAACCTCTTTGCCCTGCACTGGCTCATCTTTCACGCCGAAGATCGAGTCACACCACGGTGGCACGTGGGACAGCCCTGTGGGAAAGCCTCGAGGGAAAGCCTCGAGGGAAAACCACAGATCCTATGATCCACGCGACGGGAAGCGTGACATTGCTGCTACAGCCTGGAAGGAAAGTGCACGTGCATGCCCCCTCACGAGACGAGGCCTGTCTCCCCTGGCGAGACTCCAGAAGTACCCAAAGATCCATATCAGCCCCTGAGAGGAATCCTCGGTTCTGGCCCTGACTCCACACAAGGTTTTTGGCCCCGGTATCGTCGGGAGAGGAATCCCGAGAGGCCCCCTAGCAACTCGCATGGTGACTGGCCACTCCTGAGGCCACCAGGGCGGGTCCCTGAGGTCCCCGTCGTAACTCGAGAACACCTGCCGCAACTCGAGAAAATCCAGGAAGTTCTCCCTTCCAGGCGAGATGAGGCCTATTTCCGATGAGGCGTCTGGAGACTAATGACACCTAACCTCTGGAACTTCGAAAGGGTCTTTCACACCCTTGCTGCAACTCAAGAAGTTCACCGCCATACCCGTCTCCACTCGAGAGGAAGCACGATGGTCCCGCCCACATCCAGAGGAGCCCCGATTCCCCCTCGTAGCTCGAGATGAGGGATCCTTTCCCTGCTTTCAACGGGAAAGTATTCCCGTCATTCCCGTCGCATCTCAAGAGGAGGCACTCTCAACAGGAAAGGCGAGAGGAACTCCATGGTGGTACCACCATTTCAAGAGTCCCCCAGATGTCTCAGTCCATTCCAGAGGAAACTCTTTGCCCTGCACTGGATCATCTTTCATGCCGAGGATCGACTCACACCACGGTGGCACGTGGGACAGCCCTGAGGGAAAGCCTCGAGGGAAAGCCTCGAGGGAAAACCACAGATCCTTTGATCCACGCGAAGGGAAGCGTGACATTGCTGCTACAGCCTGGAAGGAAAGCGCACGTGCATGCCCCCACTCGAGACGAGGCCTGACTCCCCTGGGGAGACTCCAGAAGTACCCAAAGATCCATGTCAGCCCCTGAGAGGAATCCTCGGTTCCGGCCCTGACTCCACACAAGGTTTTTGGCCCCGGTATCGACGGGAGAGGAATCCCGAGAGGCCCCCTAGCAACTCGCATGGGGACTGGCCTCTCCTGAGGCCACCAGGGCGGGTCCCTGAGGTCCCCGTCGTAACTCGAGAACACCTGCCCCAACTCGAGAAAATCCAGGAAGTTCTCCCTTCCAGGCGAGATGAGGCCTATTTCCGATGAGGCGTCTGGAGACTAATGACACCTAACCTCTGGAACTTCGAAAGAGTCTTTCACACCCTTGCTGCAACTCAAGAAGTTCACCGCCATACCCGTCTCCACTCGAGAGGAAGCACGATGGTCCCGCCCACATCCAGAGGAGCCCCGTTTCCCCCTCGTAGCTCGAGATGAGGGATCCTTTGCCTGCTTTCAACGGGAAAGAATTCCCGGCGTTCCCGTCGCATCTCAAGAGGAGGCACTCTCAACAGGAAAGGCGAGAGGAACTCCATGGTCGTACCACCATTCCAAGAGTCCCCCAGATGTCTCAGTCCATTCCAGAGGAACCTCTTTGCCCTGCACTGGCTCATCTTTCACGCCGAGGATCGACTCACACCACGGTGGCACATGGGACAGCCCTGTGGGAAAGCCTCGAGGGAAAACCACAGATCCTTTGATCCACGTGACGGGAAGCGTGACATTGCTGCTACAGCCGGGAAGGAAAGCGCACGTGCATGCCCCCACTCGAGAAGAGTCCTAACTCCCCTGGGGAGACTCCAGAAGTACCCAAAGATCCATGTCAGCCCCTGAGAGGAATCCTCGGTTCCGGCCCTGACTCCACACAAGGTTTTTGGCCCCGGTATCGACGGGAGAGGAATCCCGAGAGGCCCCCTAGCACCTCGCATGGGGACAGGCCTCTCCTGAGGCCACCAGGGCGGGTCCCTGAGGTCCCCGTCGTAACTCGAGAACACCTGCCGCAACTCGAGAAAATCCAGGAAGTTCTCCCTTCCAGGCGAGATGAGGCCTATTTCCGATGAGGCATCTGGAGACTAATGACACCTAACCTCTGGAACTTCGAAAGGGTCTTTCACACCCTTGCTGCAACTCAAGAAGTTCACCGCCATACCCGTGTCCACTCGAGAGGAAGCACGATGGTCCCGCCCACATCCAGAGGAGCCCCGTTTCCCCCTCGTAGCTCGAGATGAGGGATCCTTTCCCTGCTTTCAACGGGAAAGAATTCCCGGCGTTCCCGTCGCATCTCAAGAGGAGGCACTCTCAACAGGAAAGGCGGGAGGAACTCCATGGTCGTACCACCATTCCAGGAGTCCCCCCAGATGTCTCAGTCCATTCCAGAGGAACCTCTTTGCCCTGCACTGGCTCATCTTTCACGCCGAGGATCGACTCACACCACGGAGGCACGTGGGACAGCCCTGGGGGAAAGCCTCGAGGGAAAGCCTCGAGGGAAAACCACAGATCCTTTGATGCACGCGACGGGAAGCGTGACATTGCTGCTACAGCCTGGAAGGAAAGCGCACGTGCATGCCCCCACTCGAGACGAGGCCTGTCTCCCCTGGCGAGACTCCAGAAGTACCCAAAGATCCATATAAGCCCCTGAGAGGAATCCTCGGTTCCGACCCTGACTCCACACAAGGTTTTTGGCCCCGGTATCGAAGGGAGAGGAATCCCGAGAGGCCCCCTAGCACCTCGCATGGGGACTGGCCTCTCCTGAGGCCACCAGGGCGGGTCCCTGAGGTACCCGTCGTAACTCGAGAACACCTGCCGCAACTCGAGAAAATCCAGGAAGTTCTCCCTTGCAGGCGAGATGAGGCCTATTTCCGATGAGTCGTCTGGAGACTAATGACACCTAACCTCTGGAACTTCGAAAGGGTCTTTCACACCCTTGCTGCAACTCAAGAAGTTCACCGCCATACCCGTCTCCACTCGAGAGGAAGCACGATGGTCCCGCCCACATCCAGAGGAGCCCCGTTTCCCCCTCGTAGCTCGAGATGAGGGATCCTTTCCCTGCTTTCAACGGGAAAGAATTCCCGGCGTTCCCGTCGCATCTCAAGAGGAGGCACTCTCAACAGGAAAGGCGAGAGGAACTCCATGGTCGTACCACCATTCCTAGAGTCCCCCAGATGTCTCAGTCCATTCCAGAGGAACCTCTTTGCCCTGCACTGGCTCATCTTTCACGCCGAGGATCGACTCACACCACGGAGGCACGTGGGACAGCCCTGTGGGAAAGCCTCGAGGGAAAGCCTCGAGGGAAAACCACAGATCCTTTGATCCACGCGACGGGAAGCGTGACATTGCTGCTACAGCCTGGAAGGAAAGCGCACGTGCATGCCCCCACTCGAGACGAGGCCTGTCTCCCCTGGCGAGACTCCAGAAGTACCCAAAGATCCATGTCAGCCCCTGAGAGGAATCCTCGGTTCCGGCCCTGACTCCACACAAGGTTTTTGGCCCCGGTATCGACGGGAGAGGAATCCCGAGAGGCCCCCTAGCAACTCGCATGGGGACTGGCCTCTCCTGAGGCCACCAGGGCGGGTCCCTGAGGTCCCCGTCGTAACTCGAGAACACCTGCCCCAACTCGAGAAAATCCAGGAAGTTCTCCCTTCCAGGCGAGATGAGGCCTATTTCCGATGAGGCGTCTGGAGACTAATGACACCTAACCTCTGGAACTTCGAAAGAGTCTTTCACACCCTTGCTGCAACTCAAGAAGTTCACCGCCATACCCGTCTCCACTCGAGAGGAAGCACGATGGTCCCGCCCACATCCAGAGGAGCCCCGTTTCCCCCTCGTAGCTCGAGATGAGGGATCCTTTCCCTACTTTCAACGGGAAAGAATTCCCGGCATTCCCGTCGCATCTCAAGAGGAGGCACTCTCAACAGGAAAGGCGAGAGGAACTCCATGGTCGTACCACCATTCCAAGAGTCCCCCAGATGTCTCAGTCCATTCCAGAGGAACCTCTTTGCCCTGCACTGGCTCATCTTTCACGCCGAGGATCGACTCACACCACGGTGGCACGTGGGACAGCCCTGTGGGAAAGCCTCGAGGGAAAGCCTCGAGGGAAAACCACAGATCCTTTGATCCACGCGACGGGAAGCGTGACATTGCTGCTACAGCCTGGAAGGAAAGCGCACGTGCATGCCCCCACTCGAGACGAGGCCTGACTCCCCTGGGGAGACTCCAGAAGTACCCAAAGATCCATGTCAGCCCCTGAGAGGAATCCTCGGTTCCGGCCCTGACTCCACACAAGGTTTTTGGCCCCGGTTTCAACGGGAGAGGAATCCGAGAGGCCCCCTAGCAACTCGCCTAGGGACTGGCCTCTTCTGAGGCCACCAGGGCGGGTCCCTGAGGTCCCCGTCGTAACTCGAGAACACCTGCCGCAACTCGAGAAAATCCAGGAAGTTCTCCCTTCCAGGCGAGATGAGGCCTATTTCCGATGAGGCCTCTGGAGACTAATGACACCTAACCTCTGGAACTTCGAAAGGGTCTTTCACACCCTTGCTGCAACTCAAGAAGTTCACCGCCATACCCGTCTCCACTAGAGAGGAAGCACGATGGTCCCGCCCACATCCAGAGGAGCCCCGTTTCCCCCTCGTAGCTCGAGATGAGGGATCCTTTCCCTGCTTTCAACGGGAAAGAATTCCCGGCGTTCCCGTCGCAACTCAAGAGGAGGCACTCTCCACAGGAAAGGCGAGAGGAACTCCATGGTCGTACCACCATTCCAAGAGTCCCCCAGATGTCTCAGTCCATTCCAGAGGAACCTCTTTGCCCTGCACTGGCTCATCTTTCACGCCGAGGATCGACTCACACCACGGTGGCACGTGGGACAGCCCTGTGGGAAAGCCTCGAGGGAAAACCACAGATCCTTTGATCCACGCGACGGGAAGCGTGACATTGCTGCTACAGCCTGGAAGGAAAGCGCACGTTCATGCCCCCACTTGAGACGAGGCCTGACTCCCCTGGGGAGACTCCAGAAGTACCCAAAGATCCATGTCAGCCCCTGAGAGGAATCCTCGGTTCCGGCCCTGACTCCACACAAGCTTTTTGGCCCCGGTATCGATGGGAGAGGAATCCCGAGAGGCCCCCTATCAACTCGCATGGGGACTGACCTCTCCTGAGGCCACCAGGGCGGGTCCCTGAGGTCCCCGTCGTAACTCGAGAACACCTGCCGCAACTCGAGAAAATCCAGGAAGTTCTCCCTTCCAGGCGAGATGAGGCCTATTTCCGATGAGGCGTCTGGAGACTAATGACACCTAACCTCTGGAACTTCGAAAGGGTCTTTCACACGGTTGCTGCAACTCAAGAAGTTCACCGCCATACCCGTCTCCACTAGAGAGGAAGCACGATGGTCCCGCCCACATCCAGAGGAGCCCCGTTTCCCCCTCGTAGCTCGAGATGAGGGATCCTTTCCCTGCTTTCAACGGGAAAGAATTCCCGGCGTTCCCGTCGCATCTCAAGAGGAGGCACTCTCAACAGGAAAGGCGAGAGGAACTCCATGGTCGTACCACCATTCCAAGAGTCCCCCAGATGTCTCAGTCCATTCCAGAGGAACCTCTTTGCCCTGCACTGGCTCATCTTTCACGCCGAGGATCGACTCACACCACGGTGGCACGTGGGACAGCCCTGTGGGAAAGCCTCGAGGGAAAACCACAGATCCTTTGATCCACGCGACGGGAAGCGTGACATTGCTGCTACAGCCTGGAAGGAAAGTGCACGTGCATGCCCCCACTCGAGACGAGGCCTGACTCCCCTGGGGAGACTCCAGAAGTACCCAAAGATCCATGTCAGCCCCTGAGAGGAATCCTCGGTTCCGGCCCTGACTCCACACAAGGTTTTTGGCCCCGGTATCGACGGGAAAGGAATCCCGAGAGGCCCCCTAGCAACTCGCATGGGGACTGGCCTCTCCTGAGGCCACCAGGGCCGGTCCCTGAGGTCCCCGTCGTAACTCGAGAACACCTGCCGCAACTCGAGAAAATCCAGGAAGTTCTCCCTTCCAGGCGAGATGAGGCCTATTTCCGATGAGGCGTCTAGAGACTAATGACACCTAACCTCTGGAACTTCGAAAGGGTCTTTCACACCCTTGCTGCAACTCAAGAAGTTCACCGCCATACCCATCTCCACTCGAGAGGAAGCACGATGGTCCCGCCCACATCCAGAGGAGCCCCGTTTCCCCCTCGTAGCTCGAGATGAGGGATCCTTTCCCTGGTTTCAACGAGAAAGAATTCCCGGCGTTCCCGTCGCATCTCAAGAGGAGGCACTCTCAACAGGAAAGGCGAGAGGAACTCCATGGTCGTACCACCATTCCAAGAGTCCCCCAGATGTCTCAGTCCATTCCCGAGGAAGCTCTTTGCCCTGCACTGGCTCATCTTTCACGCCGAGGATCGACTCACACCACGGTGGCACGTGGGACAGCCCTGTGGGAAAGCCTCGAGGGAAAGCCTCGAGGGAAAACCACAGATCCTTTGATCCACGCGACGGGAAGCGTGACATTGCTGCTACAGCCTGGAAGGAAAGCGCACGTGCATGCCCCCACTCGAGACGAGGCCTGACTCCACTGGGGAGACTCCAGAAGTACCCAAAGATCCATGTCAGCCCCTGAGAGGAATCCTCGGTTCCGGCCCTGACTCCACACAAGCTTTTTGGCCCCGGTATCGATGGGAGATGAATCCCGAGAGGCCCCCTAGCAACTCGCATGGGGACTGGCCTCTCCGGAGGCCACCAGGGCGGGTCCCTGAGGTCCCCGTCGTAACTCGAGAACACCTGCCGCAACTCGAGAAAATCCAGGAATTTCTCCCTTCCAGGCGAGATGAGGCCTATTTCCGATGAGGCCTCTGGAGACTAATGACACCAAACCTCTGGAACTTCGAAAGGGTCTTTCACACCCTTGCTGCAACTCAAGAAGTTCACCGCCATACCCGTCTCCACTCGAGAGGAAGCACGATGGTCCCGCCCACATCCAGAGGAGCCCCGTTTTCCCCTCGGTGCTCGAGATGAGGGATCCTTTCCCTGGTTTCAACGAGAAAGAATTCCCGGCGTTCCCGTCGCATCTCAAGAGGAGGCACTCTCAACAGGAAAGGCGAGAGGAACTCCATGGTCGTACCACCATTCCATGAGTCCCCCAGATGTCTCAGTCCATTCCAGAGGAACCTCTTTGCCCTGCACTGGCTCATCTTTCACGCCGAGGATCGACTCACAAAACGGTGGCACGTGGGACAGCCCTGTGGGAAAGCCTCGAGGGAAAGCCTCGAGGGAAAACCACAGATCCTTTGATCCACGCGACGGGAAGCGTGACATTGCTGCTACAGCCTGGAAGGAAAGTGCACGTGCATGCCCCCACACGAGACGAGGCCTGTCTCCCCTGGCGAGACTCCAGAAGTACCCAAAGATCCATATCAGTCCCTGAGAGGAATCCTCGGTTCCAGCCCTGTCTCCACACAAGGTTTTTGGCCCCGGTATCGAAGGGAGAGGAATCCCGAGGGGCCCCCTAGCAACACGCATAGGGACTGGCCTCTCCTGAGGCCAACAGGGCGGGTCCCTGAGGTCCCCGTCGTAACTCGAGAACACCTGCCGCAACTCGAGAAAATCAAGGAAGTTCTCCCTTCCAGGCGAGATGAGGCCTATTTCCGATGAGGCGTCTGGAGACTAATGACACCTAACCTCTGGAACTTCGAAAGGGTCTTTCACACCCTTGCTGCAACTCAAGAAGTTCACCGCCATACCCGTCTCCACTCGAGAGAAAGCACGATGGTCCCGCCCACATCCAGAGGAGCCCCGTTTCCCCCTCGTAGCTCGAGATGAGGGATCCTTTCCCTGCTTTCAACGGGAAAATATTCCCGGCGTTCCCGTCGCATCTCAAGAGGAGGCACTCTCAACAGGAAAGGCGAGAGGAACTCCATGGTCGCACCACCATTCCAAGAGTCCCCCAGATGTCTCAGTCCATTCCAGAGGAACCTCTTTGCCCTGCACTGGCTCATCTTTCACGCCGAGGATCGACTCACACCACGGTGGCACGTGGGACAGCCCTGTGGGAAAGCCTCGAGGGAAAACCACAGATCATTTGATCCACGCGACAGGTAGCGTGACTTTGCTGCTACAGCCTGGAAGGAAAGTGCACGTGCATGCCCCCACTCGAGACGAGGCCTGACTCCCCTGGGGAGACTCCAGAAGTACCCAAAGATCCATGTCAGCCCCTGAGAGGAATCCTCGGTTCCGGCCCTGACTCCACACAAGGTTTTTGGCCCCGGTATCGACGGGAGAGGAATCCCGAGAGGCCCCCTAGCAACTCGCATAGGGACTGGCCTCTCCTGAGGCCACCAGGGCGGGTCCCTGAGGTCCCCGTCGTAACTCGAGAACACCTGCCGCAACTCGAGAAAATCCAGGAAGTTCTCCCTTCCAGGCGAGATGAGGCCTATTTCCGATGAGGCGTCTGGAGACTAATGACACCTTACCTCTGGAACTTCGAAAGGGTCTTTCACAGCCTTGCTGCAACTCAAGAAGTTCACCACCATACCCTGCCAGAAACCAGTGTGAGGAATCCCGCCCGTGACAAGGTCATGAGGAAGGAAGCTGACATACGCAAGGCGTGCTGAGACTTCAGGGACCCCTCTGGATATTCCTAAGCATGTACCCCAGCAAAAATCTGCTGGCTTTTGTGCTCTGCTTTTCCACTTTTCTGATATTCTCTGGAAAAAAGTCAATTCAGGGTTTTAGTCTTCTGCATTTGAAAGGGATGTTTCAGTTAAACCCCTCTGATAGCTCTCTAGTCTGCCTAACAGGTTCCCCAGACCTCTTACAGCTTGTGATTTGCTTACAGCCCCCCAACCGCGAGAGGCACAAAGCTTACAGCTTGTGAATTGCTTACAGCCCCCCAACCGCGGGAGGCACAAAGCTTAAAAGCATCTTAAAGATACAGAGCCTTTTCTAAAGAGTTAAAAATTATATTGGTAGAGGGTTTTCACTGTTGACTCAAGGATTGCTGCCAGACCTCCTTATTCTTTATCTTTTAGGCACCTGGAAGGATGTTAATGTAAGCAGGATGTAGAAAAAGATACATAGTAGTTTTGATGTTAGCAACACTAGACTTTTGAGTTAATTGCTTCTCTTTTGCTATAAATCACTGCACTCCCTCTACTTGTTATAAGTTGCTGTATCCTTGCTGTCTAAGAATGTAACTTTCTTTAGTGCTTTCCGAGAGTGGCACCAGACCTTGGGAAGATCAACACAAATAAGTCTTGTGGTTGACAAACCCTTATCAGAAAAAAGGCTGTAAAATGTTAATTGGCCCTTTTGGTTGGAAGATGATGTAAATTACCTAAGACTTGTGTATACAATTAGGTATGCAGAGAGAAAAGCCTGGTTTTGATAAGAGTCTGGACTGCTAACGCTGCATAACTTTGTGTTACCCATTGATCTCCATGTTTTATCAAAAGTATAAACGGCCTTCTGAACAATAAAGGACGGGACCAGATTCTCAGACCAGTTTCTCGGACTAGTCTCGGCCTGGTTTCTTGGGAATCTGGCTCCCCCGCTGTCTCTCTCTCTCTCTCTTTTTCTCTCCCTTTTCTTCCCTCTGCTCTTTACTTTAATTTCAGGCTGAATTTCCATCTGGGGCGCGGAGGCTCGCCAGGTCTACTTATTTGCCCTGGTTATTAAGATCCGCGAGAAAGGGAGCTTAAGGCGAGGCACCCTTAGATATTCAAGCGGGCACCGGTGGCCCAACGTAGATGGTGCAAATTCCTTGTCTGGAATTTTATTGGTCTTCCGCGTAAACCAAGCTATTCAGCCCTCTTTCTCCACTTAATCTTCCTACTGCACTACAGTTTCTTAATCTAATCTTATATTAATAAATAAACAAGTCTTTCCACGCCAACGCCGTCCACCCTTCGAATTCCCTGGATCCACCGGGGCTGGACCCCGGCAATACCCGTCTCCACTAGAGAGGAAGCACGATGGTCCCGCCCACATCCAGAGGAGCCCCGTTTCCACCTCGTAGCTCGAGATGAGGGATCCTCTCCCTGCTTTCAACGGGAAAGAATTCCCGGCGTTCCCGTCGCATCTCAAGAGGAGGCACTCTCAACAGGAAAGGCGAGAGGAACTCCATGGTCGTACCACCATTCCAAGAGTCCCCCAGATGTCTCAGTCCATTCCAGAGGAACCTCTTTGCCCTGCACTGGCTCATCTTTCATGCCGAGGATCGACTCACACCACGGTGGCACGTGGGACAGCCCTGTGGGAAAGCCTCGAGGGAAAGCCTCGAGGGAAAAACACAGATCCTTTGATCCACGCGACGGGAAGCGTGACATTGCTGCTACAGCCTGGAAGGAAAGCGCACGTGCATGCCCCCACTCGAGACGAGGCCTGACTCCCCTGGGGAGACTCCAGAAGTACCCAAAGATCCATGTCAGCCCCTGAGAGGAATCCTCGGTTCCAGCCCTGACTCCACACAAGGTTTTTGGCCCCGGTATCGACGGGAGAGGAATCCCGAGAGGCCCCCTAGCAACTCGCCTAGGGACTGGCCTCTCCTGAGGCCACCAGGGCGGGTCCCTGAGGTCCCCGTCGTAACTCGAGAACACCTGCCGCAACTCGAGAAAATCCAGGAAGTTCTCCCTTCCAGGCGAGATGAGGCCTATTTCCGATGAGGCGTCTGGAGACTAATGACACCTAACCTCTGGAACTTCGAAAGGGTCTTTCACACCCTTGCTGCAACTCAAGAAGTTCACCGCCATACCCGTCTCCACTCGAGAGGAAGCACGATGGTCCTGCCCACATCCAGAGGAGCCCCGTTTCCCCCTCGTAGCTCGAGATGAGGGATCCTTTCCCTGCTTTCAACGGGAAAGAATTCCCGGCGTTCCCGTCGCATCTCAAGAGGAGGCACTCTCAACAGGAAAGGCGAGAGGAACTCCATGGTCGTACCACCATTCCAAGAGTCCCCCAGATGTCTCAGTCCATTCCAGAGGAACCTCTGTGCCCTGCACTGGCTCATCTTTCACGCCGAGGATCGACTCACACCACGGTGGAACTTGGGACAGCCCTGTGGGAAAGCCTCGAGGGAAAACCACAGATCCTTTGATCCACGCGACGGGAAGCGTGACATTGCTGCTACAGCCTGGAAAGAAAACGCACGTGCATGCCCCCACTCGAGACGAGGCCTGAATCCCCTGCGGAGACTCCAGAAGTACCCAAAGATCCATGTCAGCCCCTGAGAGGAATCCTCGTTTCCGGCCCTGACTCCACACAAGGTTTTTGGCCCCGGTATCGACGGGAGAGGAATCCCGCGAGGCCCCCTAGCAACTCGCATGTGGACTGGCCTCTCCTGAGGCCACCAGGGCGGGTCCCTGAGGTCCCCGTCGTAACTCGAGAACACCTGCCGCATCTCGAGAAAATCCAGGAAGTTCTCCCTTCCAGGCGAGATGAGGCCTATTTCCGATGAGGCGTCTGGAGACTAATGACACCTAACCTCTGGAACTTCGAAAGGGTCTTTCACACCCTTGCTGCAACTCAAGAAGTTCACTTCCATACCCGTCTCCACTCGAGAGGAAGCAGGATGGTCCCGCCCACATCCAGAGGAGCCCCGTTTCCCCCTCGTAGCTCGAGATGAGGGATCCTTTGCCTGCTTTCAACGGGAAAGAATTCCCGGCGTTCCCGTCGCATCTCAAGAGGAGGCACTCTCAACAGGAAAGGCGAGAGGAACTCCATGGTCGTACCACCATTCCAAGAGTCCCCCAGATGTCTCAGTCCATTCCAGAGGAAGCTCTTTGCCCTGCACTGGCTCATCTTTCACGCCGAGGATCGACTCACACCACGGTGGCACGTGGGACAGCCCTGTGGGAAAGCCTCGAGGGAAAGCCTCGAGGGAAAACCACAGATCCTATGATCCACGCGACGGGAAGCGTGACATTGCTGCTACAGCCTGGAAGGAAAGCGCACGTGCATGCCCCCACTCGAGACGAGGCCTGACTCCCCTGGGGAGACTCCAGAAGTACCCAAAGATCCATGTCAGCCCCTGAGAGGAATCCTCGGTTCCGGCCCTGACTCCACACAAGGTTTTTGGCCCCGGTATCGACGGGAGAGGAATCCCGAGAGGCCCCCTAGCACATCGCATGGGGACTGGCCTCTCCTGAGGCCACCAGGGCCGGTCCCTGAGGTCCCCGTCGTAACTCGAGAACACCTGCCGCAACTCGAGAAAATCCAGGAAGTTCTCCCTTCCAGGCGAGATGAGGCCTATTTCCAATGAGGCGTCTGGAGACTAATGACACCTAACCTCTGGAACTTCGAAAGGGTCTTTCACACCCTTGCTGCAACTCAAGAAGTTCACCGCCATACCCGTGTCCACTCGAGAGGAAGCACGATGGTCCCGCCCACATCCAGAGGAGCCCCGTTTCCCCCTCGTAGCTCGAGATGAGGGATCCTTTCCCTGCTTTCAACGGGAAAGAATTCCCGGCGTTCCTGTCGCATCTCAAGAGGAGGCACTCTCAACAGGAAAGGCGAGAGGAACTCCATGGTCGTACCACCATTCCAAGAGTCGCCCAGATGTCTCAGTCCATTCCAGAGGAACCTCTTTGCCCTGCACTGGCTCATCTTTCACGCCGAGGATCGACTCACAACACGGTGGCACGTGGGACAGCCCTGTGGGAAAGTCTCGAGGGAAAACCACAGATCCTTTGATACACGCCACGGGAAGCCTGACATTGCTGCTACAGCCTGGAAGGAAAGCGCACGTGCATGCCCCCACTCGATTCGAGGCCTAACTCCTCTGGGGAGACTCCAGAAGTACCCAAAGATCCATGTCAGCCCCTGAGAGGAATCCTCGGTTCCGGCCCTGACTCCACACAAGCTTTTTGGCCCCGGTATCGACGGGAGAGGAATCCCGAGAGGCCCCCTAGCAACTCGCATGGGGACTGGCCTCTCCTGAGGCCACCAGGGTGGGTCCCTGAGGTCCCCGTCGTAACTCGAGAACACCTGCCGCAACTCGAGAAAATCCAGGAAGTTCTCCCTTCCAGGCGAGATGAGGCCTATTTCCGATGAGTCGTCTGGAGACTAATGACACCTAACCTCTGGAAATTCGAAAGGGTCTTTCACACCCTTGCTGCAACTCAAGAAGTTCACCGCCATACCCGTCTCCACTCGAGAGGAAGCACGATGGTCCCGCCCACATCCAGAGGAGCCCCGTTTCCCCCTCGTAGCTCAAGATGAGGGATCCTTTCCCTGCTTTCAACGGGAAAGAATTCCCGCCATTCCCGTCGCATCTCAAGAGGAGGAACTCTCAACAGGAAAGGCGAGAGGAACTCCATGGTCGTACCACCATTCCAAGAGTCCCCCAGATGTCTCAGTCCATTCCAGAGGAACCTCTTTGCACTGCACTGGCTCATCTTTCACGCCGAAGATCGACTCACACCACGGTGGCACGTGGGACAGCCCTGTGGGAAAGCCTCGAGGGAAAACCACAGATCCTTTGATCCACGCGACGGGAAGCGTGACATTGCTGCTACAGCCTGGAAGTAAAGCGCACGTGCATGCCCCGACTCGAGACGAGGCCTGACTCCCCTGGGGAGACTCCAGAAGTACCCAAAGATCCATGTCAGCCCCTGAGAGGAATCCTCTGTTCCGGCCCTGACTCCACACAAGGTTTTTGACCCCGGTATCGACGGGAGAGGAATCCCGAGAGGCCCCCTAGCAACTCGCATGGGGACTGGCCTCTCCTGAGGCCACCAGGGCGGGTCCCTGAGGTCCCCGTTGTAACTCGAGAACACCTGCCGCAACTCGAGAAAATCCAGGAAGTTCTCCCTTCCAGGCGAGATGAGGCCTATTTCCGATGAGGCGTCTGGAGACTAATGACACCTAACCTCTGGGACTTCGAAAGGGTCTTTCACACCCTTGCTGCAACTCAAGAAGTTCACCGCCATACCCGTCTCCCCTCGAGAGGAAGCACGATGGTCCCGCCCACATCCAGAGGAGCCCCGTTTCCCCCTTGGAGCTCGAGATGAGGGATCCTTTCCCTGCTTTCAAAAGGAAAGAATTCCCGGCGTTCCCGTCGCATCTCAAGAGGAGGCACTCTCAAGAGGAAAGGCGAGAGGAACTCCATGGTCGTACCACCATTCCAAGAGTCCCCCAGATGTCTCAGTCCATTCCAGAGGAACCTCTTTGCCCTGCACTGGCTCATCTTTCGCGCCGAGGATCGACTCACACCACGGTGGCACGTGGGACAGCCCTGTGGGAAAGCCTCGAGGGAAAGCCTCGAGGGAAAACCACAGATCCTTTGATCCACGCGACGGGAAGCGTGACATTGCTGCTACAGCCTGGAAGGAAAGCGCACGTGCATGCCCGCACTCGAGACGAGGCCTGACTCCCCTCGGGAGACTCCAGAAGTACCCAAAGATCCATGTCACACCTGAGAGGAATCCTCGGTTCCGGCCCTGACTCCACACTAGGTTTTTGGCCCCGGTATCGACGGGAGAGGAATCCCGAGAGGCCCCCTAGCAACTCGCATGTGGACTGGCCTCTCCTGAGGCCACCAGGGCGGGTCCCTGTGGTACCCGTCATAACTCGAGAACACCTGCCGCACCTCGAGAAAATCCAGGAAGTTCTCCCTTCCAGGCGAGATGAGGTCTATTTCCGATGAGGCATCTGGAGACTGACACGTAACCTCTGGAACTTCGAAAGGGTCTTTCACACCCTTGCTGCAACTCAAGAAGTTCACCGCCATACCCGTGTCCACTCGGGAGGAAGCACGATGGTCCCGCCCACATCCAGAGGAGCCCCGTTTCCCCCTCGGAGCTCGAGATGAGGGATCCTTTCCCTGCTTTCAACGGGAAAGAATTCCCGGCGTTCCCGTCGCATCTCAAGAGGAGGCACTCTCAACAGGAAAGGCGAGAGGAACTCCATGGTCGTACCACCATTCCAAGAGTCCCCCAGATGTCTCAGTCCATTCCAGAGGAACCTCTTTGCCCTGCACTGGCTCATCTTTCACGCCGAGGATCGACTCACACCACGGTGGCATGTGGGACAGCCCTGTGGGAAAGCCTCGAGGGAAAACCACAGATCCTTTGATCCACGCGACGGGAAGCGTGACATTGCTGCTACAGCCTGGAAGGAAAGCACACGTGCATGCCCCCAATCGAGAAGAGGCCTGACTCCCCTGGAGGGACTCCAGATGTACCCAAAGATCCATGTCAGCTCCTGAGAGGAATCCTCGGTTCCAGCCCTGACTCCACACAAGGTTTTTGGCCCCGGTATCGACGGGAGAGGAATCCCGAGAGGCCCCCTAGCAACTCGCATGGGGACTGGCCTCTCATGAGGCCACCAGGGCGGGTCCCTGAGGTCCCCGTCGTAACTCGAGAATACCGGGCGCACCTCGATAAAATCCGGGAAGTTCTCCCTTCCAGGCGAGATGAGGCCTATTTCCGATGAGGCGTCTGGAGACTAATGACACCTAACCTCTGGAACTTCGAAAGGGTCGTTCACACCCTTGCTGCAACTCAAGAAGTTTACCGCCATACCCGTCTCCACACGAGAGAAAGCACGATGGTCCCGCCCACATCCAGAGGAGCCCCGTTTCCCCCTCGGAGCTCGAGATGAGGGATCCTTTCCCTGCTTTCAACGCGAAAGAATTCCCGGCATTCCCGTCGCATCTCAAGAGGAGGCACTCTCAACAGGAAAGGCGAGAGGAACTCCATGGTCGTACCACCATTCCAAGAGTCCCCCAGATGTCTCAGTCCATTCCAGAGGAACCTCTTTGCCCGGCACTGGCTCATCATTCACGCCGAGGATCGACTCACACCACGGTGGCCCGTGGGACAGCCCTGTGGGAAAGCCTCGAGGGAAAGCCTCGAGGGAAAACCACAGATCCTTTAATCCTCGCGATGGGAAGCGTGACATTGCTGCTACAGCCTGGAAGGAAAGCGCACGTGCATGCCCCCACTCGAGACGAGGCCTGACTCCTCGGGGAGCCTCCAGAAGTACCCAAAGATCCATGTAACCCCTGAGAGGAATGCTCGGTTCCAGCCCTGACTCCACACAAGGCTTTTGGCCCCGGTATCGACGGGAGAGGAATCCCGAGAGGCCCCCTAGCAACTCGCATGGGGACTGGCCTCTCCTGAGGCCACCAGGGCGGGTCCCTGAGGTCCCCGTCGTAACTCGAGAACACCTGCCGCAACTCGAGAAAATCCAGGAAGTTCTCCCTTCCAGGCGAGATGAGGCCTATTTCCGATGAGGCGTCTGGAGACTAATGACACCTAACCTCTGGAACTTCGAAAGGGTCTTTCACACCCTTGCTGCAACTCAAGAAGTTCACCGCCATACCCGTGTCCACTCGGGAGGAAGCACGATGGTCCCGCCCACATCCAGAGGAGCCCCGTTTCCCCCTCGGAGCTCGAGATGAGGGAACCTTTCCCTGCTTTCAACGGGAAAGAATTTCCGGCGTTCCCGTCGCATCTCAAGAGGAGGCACTCTCAACAGGAAAGGCGAGAGGAACTCCATGGTCGTACCACCATTCCAAGAGTCCCCCAGATGTCTCAGTCCATTCCAGAGGAACCTCTTTGCCCTGCACTGGCTCATCTTTCACGCCGAGGATCGACTCACACCACGGTGGCACGTGGGACAGCCCTGTGGGAAAGCCTCGAGGGAAAGCCTCGAGGGAAAACCACAGATCCTTTGATCCACGCGACGGGAAGCGTGACATTGCTGCTACAGCCTGGAAGGAAAGCGCACGTGCATGCCCGCACTCGAGACGAGGCCTGACTCCCCTGGGGAGACTCCAGAAGTACCCAAAGATCCATGTCAGCCCCTGAGAGGAATCCTCGGTTCTGGCCCTGACTCCACACAAGGTTTTTGGCCCCGGTATCGACGGGAGAGGAATCCCTAGAGGCCCCCTAGGAACTCGCATGGGGACTGGCCTCTCCTGAGGCCACCAGGGCGGGTCCCTGAGGTCCCCGTCGTAACTCGAGAACACCTGCCGCAACTCGAGAAAATCCAGGAAGTTCTCCCTTCCAGGCGAGATGAGGCCTATTTCCGATGAGGCGTCTGGAGACTAATGACACCCAAATTCTGGAACTTCGAAAGGGTCTTTCACACCTTTGCTGCAACTCAAGAACTTTACCGCCATACCCGTCTCCACACGAGAGAAAGCACGATGGTCCCACCCACATCCAGAGGAGCCCCGTTTCCCCCTCGTAGCTCGAGATGAGGGATCCTTTCCCTGCTTTCAACGGGAAAGAATTCCCGGCATTCCCGTCGCATCTCAAGAGGAGGCACTCTCAACAGGAAAGGCGAGAGGAACTCCATGGTCGTACCACCATTCCAAGAGTCCCCCAGATGTCTCAGTCCATTCCAGAGGAACCTCTTTGCCCTGCACTGGCTCATCTTTCACGCCGAGAATCGACTCACACCACGGTGGCACGTGGGACAGCCCTGTGGGAAAGCCTCGAGGGAAAGCCTAGAGGGAAAACCACAGATACTTTGATCCACGCGACGGGAAGCGTGACATTGCTGCTACAGCCTGGAAGGAAAGCGCACGTGCATGCCCCCACTCGAGACGAGGCCTGACTCCCCTGGGGAGACTCCAGAAGTACCCAAAGATCCATGTCAGCCCCTGAGAGGAATCCTCGGTTCCGGCCCTGACTCCACACAAGGTATTTGGCCCCAGTATCGACGGGAGAGGAATCCCGAGAGGCCCCCTAGCAACACGCATGGGGACTGGCCTCTCCTGAGGCCATCAGGGCGGGTCCCTGTGGTACCAGTCGTAACTCGAGAACACCTGCCGCACCTCGAGAAAATCCAGGAAGTTCTCCCTTCCAGGCGAGATGAGGTCTATTTCCGATGAGGCGTCTGGAGACTGACACGTAACCTCTGGAACTTCGAAAGGGTCTTTCACACCCTTGCTGCAACTCAAGAAGTTCACCGCCATACCCGTCTCCACTCGAGAGGAAGCACGATGGTCCCGCCCACATCCAGAGGAGCCCCGTTTCCCCCTTGTAGCTCGAGATGAGGGATCCTTTCCCTGCTTTCAACGGGAAAGAATTCCCAGCGTTCCCGTGGCATCTCAAGAGGAGGCACTCTCAACAGGAAAGGCGAGAGGAACTCCATGGTCGTACCACCATTCCAAGAGTCCCCCAGATGTCTCAGTCCATTCCAGAGGAACCTCTTTGCCCTGCACTGGCTCATCTTTCACGCCGAGGATCGACTCACACCACGGTGGCACGTGGGACAGCCCTGTGGGAAAGCCTCGAGGGAAAGCCTCGAGGGAAAACCACAGATCCTTTGATCCACGCGATGGGAAGCGTGACATTGCTGCTACAGCCTGGAAGGAAAGCGCACGTGCATGCCCCCACTCGAGACGAGGCCTGACTCCCCTGGGGAGACTCCAGAAGTACCCAAAGATCCATGTCAGCCCCTGAGAGGAATCCTCGGTTCTGGCCCTGACTCCACACAAGGTTTTTGGCGCCGGTATCGAAGGGAGAGGAATCCCGAGAGGCCCCCTAGCAACTCGCATGGGGACTGGCCTCTCCTGAGGCCATCAGGGCGGGTCCCTGTGGTACCCGTCATAACTCGAAAACACCTGCCGCCCCTCGAGAAAATCCAGGAAGTTCTCCCTTCCAGGCTAGATGAGGCCTATTTCCGATGAGGCGTCTGGAGACTAATGACACCTAACCTCTGGAACTTCGAAAGTGTCTTTCACACCCTTGCTGCAACTCAAGAAGTTCACCGACATACCCGTGTCCACTCGAGAGGAAGCACGATGGTCCCGCCCACATCCCGAGGAGCCCCGTTTCCCCCTCGTAGCTCGAGATGAGGGATCCTTTCCCTGCTTTCAACGGGAAAGAATTCCCGGCGTTCCCGTCGCATCTCAAGAGGAGGCACTCTCAACAGGAAAGGCGAGAGGAACTCCATGGTCGTACCACCATTCCAAGAGTCCCCCAGATGTCTCAGTCCATTCCAGAGGAACCTCTTTGCCCTGCACTGGCTCATCTTTCACGCCGAGGATCGACTCACACCACGGTGGCACGTGGGACAGCCCTGTGGGAAAGCCTCGAGGGAAAGTCTCGAGGGAAAACCACAGATCCTTTGATCCACGCGACGGGAAGCGTGACATTGCTGCTACAGCCTGGAAGGAAAGCACACGTGCATGCCCCCACTCGAGACGAGGCCTGACTCCCCTGGGGAGACTCCAGAAGTACCCAAAGATCCATGTCAGCCCCTGAGAGGAATCCTCGGTTCCGGCCCTGACTCCACACAAGGTTTTTGGCCCCGGTATCGACGGGAGAGGAATCCCGAGAGGCCCGCTAGCAACTCGCATGGGGACTGGCCTCTCCTGAGGCCACCAGGGCGGGTCCCTGAGGTCCCCGTCGTAACTTGAGAACACCTGCCGCAACTCGAGAAAATCCAGGAAGTTCTCCCTTCCAGGCGAGATGAGGCCTATTTCTGATGAGGCGTCTGGAGACTAATGACACCTAACCTCTGGACCTTCGAAAGGGTCTTTCACTCCCTTGCTGCAACTCAAGAAGTTTACCGCCATACCCGTCTCCACACGAGAGAAAGCACGATGGGCCCGCCCACATACAGAGGAGCCACGTTTCCCCCTCGTAGCTTGAGATGAGGGATCCTTTCCCTGCTTTCAACGGGAAAGAATTCCCGGCATTCCCGTCGCATCTCAAGAGGAGGCACTCTCAACAGGAAAGGCGAGAGGAACTCCATGGTCGTACCACCATTCCAAGAGTCCCCCAGATGTCTCAGTCCATTCCAGAGGAACCTCTTTGCCCTGCACTGGCTCATCTTTCACGCCGAGGATCGACTCACACCACGGTGGCACGTGGGACAGCCCTGTGGGAAAGCCTCGAGGGAAAGCCTCGAGGGAAAACCACAGATCCTTTAATCCTCGCGATGGGAAGCGTGACATTGCTGCTACAGCCTGGAAGGAAAGCGCACGTGCATGCCCCCACTCGAGACGAGGCCTGACTCCCCTGGGGAGACTCCAGAAGTACCCAAAGATCCATGTAACCCCTGAGAGGAATGCTCGGTTCCGGCCCTGACTCCACACAAGGCTTTTGGCCCCGGTATCGACAGGAGAGGAATCCCGAGAGGCCCCCTAGCAACTCGCATGGGGACTGGCCTCTCCTGAGGCCACCAGGGCGGGTCCCTGAGGTCCCCGTCGTAACTCGAGAACACCTGCCGCAACTCGAGAAAATCCAGGAAGTTCTCCCTTCCAGGCGAGATGAGGCCTATTTCCGATGAGGCGTCTGGAGACTAATGACACCTAACCTCTGGAACTTCGAAAGGGTCTTTCACACCCTTGCTGCAACTCAAGAAGTTCACCGCCATACCCGTGTCCACTCGGGAGGAAGCACGATGGTCCCGCCCACATCCAGAGGAGCCCCGTTTCCCCCTCGGAGCTCGAGATGAGGGATCCTTTCCCTGCTTTCAACGGGAAAGAATTCCCGGCGTTCCCGTCGCATCTCAAGAGGAGGCACTCTCAACAGGAAAGGCGAGAGGAACTCCATGGTCGTACCACCATTCCAAGAGTCCCCCAGATGTCTCAGTCCATTCCAGAGGAACCCCTTTGCCCTGCACTGGCTCATCTTTCACGCCGAGGATCGACTCACACCACGGTGGCACGTGGGACAGCCCTGTGGGAAAGCCTCGAGGGAAAGCCTCGAGGGAAAACCACAGATCATTTGATCCACGCGACGGGAAGCGTGACATTGCTGCTACACCCTGAAAGGAAAGCGCACGTGCATGCCCCCTCTCGAGACGAGGCCTGACTCTCCTGGGGAGACTCTAGAAGTACCCAAAGATCAATGTCAGCCCCTGAGAGGAATCCTCGGTTCCGGCCCTGACTCCACACAAGGTTTTTGGCCCCGGTATCGACGGGAGAGGAATCCCGAGAGGCCCCCTAGCAACTCGCATGGGGACTGGCCGTTCCTGAGGCCATCAGGGCGGGTCCATGTGATACCCGTCGAAACTCGAGAACACCTGCCGCACCTCGAGAATATCCAGGAAGTTCTCCCTTCCAGGCTAGATGAGGCCTATTTCCGATGAGGCGTCTGGAGACTAATGACACCTAACCTCTGGAACTTTGAAAGGGTCTTTCACACCCTTGCTGCAACTCAAGAAGTTCACCGCCATACCCGTGTCCACTCGGGAGGAAGCACGATGGTCCCGCCCACATCCAGAGGAGCCCCGTTTCCCCCTCGGAGCTCGAGATGAGGGATCCTTTCCCTGCTTTCAACGGGAAAGAATTCCCGGCGTTCCCGTCGCATCTCAAGAGGAGGCACTCTCAACAGGAAAGGCGAGAGGAACTCCATGGTCGTACCACCATTCCAAGAGTCCCCCAGATGTCTCAGTCCATTCCAGAGGAACCTCTTTGCCCTGCACTGGCTCATCTTTCACGCCGAGGATCGACTCACACCACGGTGGCACGTGGGACAGCCCTGTGGGAAAGCCTCGAGGGAAAGTCTCGAGGGAAAACCACAGATCCTTTGATCCACGCGACGGGAAGCGTGACATTGCTGCTACAGCCTGGACGGAAAGCACACGTGCATGCCCCCACTCGAGACGAGGCCTGACTCCCCTGGGGAGACTCCAGAAGTACCCAAAGATCCATGTCAGCCCCTGAGAGGAATCCTCGGTTCCGGCCCTGACTCCACACAAGGTTTTTGGCCCCGGTATCGACGGGAGAGGAATCCCTAGAGGCCCGCTAGCAACTCGCATGGGGACTGGCCTCTCCTGAGGCCACCAGGGCGGGTCCCTGAGGTCCCCGTCGTAACTTGAGAACACCTGCCGCAACTCGAGAAAATCCAGGAAGTTCTCCCTTCCAGGCGAGATGAGGCCTATTTCTGATGAGGCGTCTGGAGACTAATGACACCTAACCTCTGGAACTTCGAAAGGGTCTTTCACTCCCTTGCTGCAACTCAAGAAGTTTACCGCCATACCCGTCTCCACACGAGAGAAAGCACGATGGGCCCGCCCACATACAGAGGAGCCACGTTTCCCCCTCGTAGCTTGAGATGAGGGATCCTTTCCCTGCTTTCAACGGGAAAGAATTCCCGGCATTCCCGTCGCATCTCAAGAGGAGGCACTCTCAACAGGAAAGGCGAGAGGAACTCCATGGTCGTACCACCATTCCAAGAGTCCCCCAGATGTCTCAGTCCATTCCAGAGGAACCTCTTTGCCCTGCACTGGCTCATCTTTCACGCCGACGATCGACTCACACCACGGGGGCACGTGGGACAGCCCTGTGGGAAAGCCTCGAGGGAAAGCCTCGAGGGAAAACCACAGATCCTTTAATCCTCGCGATGGGAAGCGTGACATTGCTGCTACAGCCTGGAAGGAAAGCGCACGTGCATGCCCCCACTCGAGACGAGGCCTGACTCCCCTGGGGAGACTCCAGAAGTACCCAAAGATCCATGTAACCCCTGAGAGGAATGCTCGGTTCCGGCCCTGACTCCACACAAGGCTTTTGGCCCCGGTATCGACAGGAGAGGAATCCCGAGAGGCCCCCTAGCAACTCGCATGGGGACTGGCCTCTCCTGAGGCCACCAGGGCGGGTCCCTGAGGTCCCCGTCGTAACTCGAGAACACCTGCCGCAACTCGAGAAAATCCAGGAAGTTCTCCCTTCCAGGCGAGATGAGGCCTATTTCTGATGAGGCGTCTGGAGACTAATGACACCTAACCTCTGGAACTTCGAAAGGGTCTTTCACACCCTTGCTGCAACTCAAGAAGTTCACCGCCATACCCGTGTCCACTCGGGAGGAAGCACGATGGTCCCGCCCACATCCAGAGGAGCCCCGTTTCCCCCTCGGAGCTCGAGATGAGGGATCCTTTCCCTGCTTTCAACGGGAAAGAATTCCCGGCGTTCCCGTCGCATCTCAAGAGGAGGCACTCTCAACAGGAAAGGCGAGAGGAACTCCATGGTCGTACCACCATTCCAAGAGTCCCCCAGATGTCTCAGTCCATTCCAGAGGAACCTCTTTGCCCTGCACTGGCTCATCTTTCACGCCGAGGATCGACTCACACCACGGTGGCACGTGGGACAGCCCTGTGGGAAAGCCTCGAGGGAAAGTCTCGAGGGAAAACCACAGATCCTTTGATCCACGCGACGGGAAGCGTGACACTGCTGCTACAGCCTGGAAGGAAAGCACACGTGCATGCCCCCACTCGAGACGAGGCCTGACTCCCCTGGGGAGACTCCGGAAGTACCCAAAGATCCATGTCAGCCCCTGAGAGGAATCCTCGGTTCCGGCCCTGACTCCACACAAGGTTTTTGGCCCCGGTATCGACGGGAGAGGAATCCCGAGAGGCCCGCTAGCAACTCGCATGGGGACTGGCCTCTCCTGAGGCCACCAGGGCGGGTCCCTGAGGTCCCCGTCGTAACTTGAGAACACCTGCCGCAACTCGAGAAAATCCAGGAAGTTCTCCCTTCCAGGCGAGATGAGGCCTATTTCTGATGAGGCGTCTGGAGACTAATGACACCTAACCTCTGGAACTTCGAAAGGGTCTTTCACTCCCTTGCTGCAACTCAAGAAGTTTACCGCCATACCCGTCTCCACACGAGAGAAAGCACGATGGGCCCGCCCACATACAGAGGAGCCACGTTTCCCCCTCGTAGCTTGAGATGAGGGATCCTTTCCCTGCTTTCAACGGGAAAGAATTCCCGGCATTCCCGTCGCATCTCAAGAGGAGGCACTCTCAACAGGAAAGGCGAGAGGAACTCCATGGTCGTACCACCATTCCAAGAGTCCCCCAGATGGCTCAGTCCATTCCAGAGGAACCTCTTTGCCCTGCACTGGCTCATCTTTCACGCCGAGGATCGACTCACACCACGGTGGCACGTGGGACAGCCCTGTGGGAAAGCCTCTAGGGAAAGCCTCGAGGGAAAAACACAGATCCTTTAATCCTCGCGATGGGAAGCGTGACATTGCTGCTACAGCCTGGAAGGAAAGCGCACGTGCATGCCCCCACTCGAGACGAGGCCTGACTCCCCTGGGGAGACTCCAGAAGTACCCAAAGATCCATGTAACACCTGAGAGGAATGCTCGGTTCCGGCCCTGACTCCACACAAGGCTTTTGGCCCCGGTATCGACGGGAGAGGAATCCCGAGAGGCCCCCTAGCAACTCGCATGGGGACTGGCCTCTCCTGAGGCCACCAGGGCGGGTCCCTGAGGTCCCCGTCGTAACTCGAGAACACCTGCCGCAACTCGAGAAAATCCAGGAAGTTCTCCCTTCCAGGCGAGATGAGGCCTATTTCCGATGAGGCGTCTGGAGACTAATGACACCTAACCTCTGGAACTTCGAAAGGGTCTTTCACACCCTTGCTGCAACTCAAGAAGTTCACCGCCATACCCGTGTCCACTCGGGAGGAAGCACGATGGTCCCGCCCACATCCAGAGGAGCCCCGTTTCCCCCTCGGAGCTCGAGATGAGGGATCCTTTCCCTGCTTTCAACGGGAAAGAATTCCCGGCGTTCCCGTCGCATCTCAAGAGGAGGCACTCTCAACAGGAAAGGCGAGAGGAACTCCATGGTCGTACCACCATTCCAAGAGTCCCCCAGATGTCTCAGTCCATTCCAGAGGAACCCCTTTGCCCTGCACTGGCTCATCTTTCACGCCGAGGATCGACTCACACCACGGTGGCACGTGGGACAGCCCTATGGGAAAGCCTCGAGAGAAAACCACATATCCTTTGATCCACAACACGGGAAGCGTGACATTGCTGCTACAGCCAGGAAGGAAAGCGCACGTGCATGCCCCGACTCGTGACTAAGCCTGACGTCCTTGGGGAGACTCCAGAAGTACCCAAAAATCCATGTCAGTCCCTGAGATGAATCCTCGGTTCCGGCCCTGACTCCACACAAGGTTTTTGGCCCCGGTATCGACGGGAGAGGAATCCCGAGAGGCCCCCTAGCAACTCGCATGGGGACTGGCCTCTCCTGAGACCACCAGAGCGGGTCCCTGAGGTCCCCGTCGTAACTCGAGAACACCTGCCGCAACACGAGAAAATCCAGGAAGTTCTCCCTTCCAAGCGAGATGAGGGCTATTTCCGATGAGGCGTCTGGAGACTGATGACACCTAACCTCTGGAACTTCGAAAGGGTCTTTCACACCCTTGCTGCAACTCAAGAAGTTCACCGCCATACCCGTCTCCACTCGAGAGGAAGCACGATGGTCCCGCCCACATCCAGAGGAGCCCCGTTTCCCCCTCGTAGCTCGAGATGAGGGATCCTTTCCCTGCTTTCAACGGGAAAGAATTCCCGGCGTTCCCGTCGCATCTCAAGAGGAGGCACTCTCAACAGGAAAGGCGAGAGGAACTCCATGGTCGTACCACCATTCCAAGAGTCCCCCAGATGTCTCAGTCCATTCCAGAGGAACCTCTTTGCCCTGCACTGGCTCATCTTTCACGCCGAGGATCGACTCACACCACGGTGGCACGTGGGACAGCCCTGTGGGAAAGCCTCGAGGGAAAGCCTCGAGGGAAAACCACAGATCCTTTGATTCATGCGACGGGAAGCGTGACATTGCTGCTACAGCCTGGAGGGAAAGCGCACGTGCATGCCACCACTCGAGACGAGGCTTGATTCCCCTGGGGAGACTTCAGAAGCACCCCAAGATCCATGTGAGCCCCTGAGAGGAATCCTCGGTTCCGGCCCTGAATCCACACAAGGTTTTTGGCCCCAGTATCGACGGGAGAGGAATCCCGAGAGGCCCCCTAGCAACTCGCATGGGGACTGGCCTCTCCTGAGGCCACCAGGGCGGGTCCCTGAGCTCCCCGTCGAAACTCGAGAACACCTGCCGCAACTCGAGAAAGTACAGGAAGTTCTCCCTTCCAGGTGAGATGAGGCCTATTTCCGATGAGGCGTCTGGAGACTAATGATACCTAACCTCTGGAACTTCGAAAGGGTCTTTCACACCCTTGCTGCAACTCAAGAAGTTCACCGCCATACCCGTTTCCACTCGAGAGGAAGCACGATGGTCCCGCCCACATCCAGAGGAGCCCCGTTTCCCCCTCGTAGCTCGATATGTGGGATCCTTTCCCTGCTTTCAACGGGAAAGAATTCCCGGCGTTCCCGTCGCATCTCAAGAGGAGGCACTCTCAACAGGAAAGGCGAGAGGAAATCCATGGTCGTACCACCATTCCAAGAGTCCCCCAGATGTCTCAGTCCATTCCAGAGGAACCTCTTTGCCCTGCACTGGCTCATCTTTCACGCCGAGGATCGACTCACACCACGGTGGCACGTCGGACAGCCCTGTGGGAAAGCCTCGAGGGAAAGCCTCGAGGGAAAACCACAGATCCTTTGATCCAGGGACGGGAAGCGTGAAATTGCTGCTACAGCCTGGAAGGAAAGCGCACGTGCATGCCCCCACTCGAGACGAGGCCTGACTCCCCTGGGGAGACTCCAGAAGTACCCAACGATCCATGTCAGCCCCTGAGAGGAATCCTCGGTTCCGGCCCTGACTCCACACAAGGATTTTGGCCCCGGTATCGACGGGAGAGGACACCGAGAGGCCCCCTAGCAACTCGCATGGGGACTGGCCTCTCCTGAGGCCACCAGGGCGGGTCCCTGAGGTCCCCGTCGTAACTCGAGAACACCTGCCGCAACTCGAGAAAATCCAGGAAGTTCTCCCTTCCAGGCGAGATGAGGCCTATTTCCGATGAGGCGTCTGGAGACTAATGACACCTAACCTCTTGAACTTCGAAAGGTTCTCTCACACCCTTGCTGCAACTCAAGAAGTTCTCCGCCATACCCATCTTCACTCGAGAGGAAGCACGATGGTACCGCCCACATCCAGAGGAGCCCCGTTTCCCCCTCGTAGCTCGAGATGAGGGATCCTTTCCCTGCTTTCAACGGGAAAGAATTCCCGGCGTTCACGTCGCATCTCAAGTGGAGGCACTCTCAACAGGAAAGGCGAGAGGAACTCCATGGTCGTACCACCATTCCAAGAGTCCCCCAGATGTCTCAGTCCATTCCATAGGAACCTCTTTGCCCTGCAGTGGCTCATCTTCCACGCCGAGGATCAACTCACACCACGGTGGCACGTGGGACAGCCCTGTGGGAAAGCGTCGAGGGAAAGCCTCGATGGAAAACCACAGATCCTTTGATCCACGCGACGGGAAGCGTGACATTGCTGCTACAGCCTGGAAGGAAAGCGCACGTGCATGCCCCCACTCGAGACGAGGCCTGCCTCCCCTGGGGAGACTCCAGAAGTACCCAAAGATTCATGTCAGCCCCTGAGAGGAATCCTCGGTTCCGGCCCTGACTCCACACAAGGTTTTTGGCCCCGGTATCGACGGGAGAGGAATCCCGAGAGGCCCCCTAGCACCTCGCATGGGGACTGGCCTCTCCTGAGGCCACCAGGGCGGGTCCCTGAGGTCCCCGTCGTAACTCGAGAACACCTGCCGCAACTCGAGAAAATCCAGGAAGTTCTCCCTTCCAGGCGAGATGAGGCCTATTTCTGATGAGGCGTCTGGAGACTAATGACACCTAACTCTGGAACTTCGAAAGGGTCTTTCACACCCTTGCTGCAACTCAAGAAGTTCACCGCCATACCCGTCTCCACTCGAGAGGAAGCACGATGGTCCCGCCCGCATCCAGAGGAGCCCCGTTTCCCCCTCGTAGCTCGAGATGAGGGATCCTTTCCCTGCTTTCAACGGGAAAGAATTCCCGGCGTTCCCGTCGCATCTCAAGAGGAGGCACTCTCAACAGGAAAGGCGAGAGGAACTCCATGGTCGTAGCACCATTCCAAGAGTCCCCCAGATGTCTCAGTCCATTCCAGAGGAACCTCTTTGCCCTGCACTGGCTCATCTTTCACGCCGAGGATCGACTCACACCACGGGGGCACGTGGGACAGCCCTGTGGGAAAGCCTCGAGAGAAAACCACATATCCTTTGATCCACGACACGGGAAGCGTGACATTGCTGCTACAGCCTTGAAGGAAAGCGCACGTGCATGCCCCCACTCGAGACGAGGCCTGACTCCCCTGTGGAGACTCCAGAAGTACCCAAAGATCCATGTCAGCCCCTGAGAGGAATCCTCGGTTCCGGCCCTGACTCCACACAAGGTTTTTGGCCCCGGTATCGACGGGAGAGGAATCCCGAGAGGCCCCCTAGCAACTCGCATGGGGACTGGCCTCTCCTGAGACCACCAGAGCGGGTCCCTGAGGTCCCCGTCGTAACTTGAAAACACCTGCCGCAACTCGAGAAATTCCAGGAAGTTCTCCCTTCCAGGCGAGATGAGGCCTATTTCCGATGAGGCGTCTGGAGACGAATGACACCTAACCTCTGGAATTTCTAAAGGGTCTTTCACACCCTTGCTGCAACTCAAGAAGTTCACCGCCATACCCGTCTCCACTCGAGAGGAAGCACGATGGTCCCGCCCACATCCAGAGGAGCCCCGTTTCCCCCTCGTAGCTCGAAATGAGGGATCCTTTCCCTGCTTTCAACGGGAAAGAATTCCCGGCATTCCCGTCGCATCTCAAGAGGAGGCACTCTCAACAGGAAAGTCGAGAGCAACTCCATGGTCGTACCACCATTCCAAGAGTCCCCCAGATGTCTCAGTCCATTCCAGAGGAACCTCTTTGCCCTGCACTGGCTCATCTTTCACGCTGACGATCGACTCACACCACGGTGGCACGTGGGACAGCCCTGTGGGAAAGCCTCGAGGGAAAGCCTCGAGGGAAAACCACAGAATCTTTGATCCACGCGACGGGAAGCGTGACATTGCTGCTACAGCCTGGAAGGAAAGTGCACGTGCATGCCCCCACTCGAGACGAGGCCTGACTCCCATGGGGAGACTCCAGAAGTACCCAAAGATCCATGCCAGCCCCTGAGAGGAATCCTCGGTTCCGGCCCTGACTCCACACAAGGTTTTTGGCCCCGGTATCGACGGGAGAGGAATCCCGAGAGGCCCCCTAGCAACTCGCATGGGGACTGGCCTCTCCTGAGGCCACCAGGGCGGGTCCCTGAGGTCCCCGTCGTAACTCGAGAACACCTGCCGCAACTCGAGAAAATCCAGGAAGTTCTCCCTTCCAGGCGAGATGAGGCCTATTTCCGATGAGGCGTCTGGAGACTAATGACGCCTAATCTCTGGAACTTCGAAAGGGTCTTTCACACCCTTGCTGCAACTCAAGAAGTTCACCGCCATACCCGTCTCCACTCGAGAGGAAGCACGATGGTCCCGCCCACATCCAGAGGAGCCCCGTTTCCCCCTCGTAGCTCGAGATGAGGGATCCTTTCCCTGCTTTCAACGGGAAAGAATTCCCGGCGTTCCCGTCGCATCTCAAGAGGAGGCACTCTCAACAGGAAAGGCGAGAGGAACTCCATGGTCGTACCACCATTCCAAGAGTCCCCCAGATGTCTCAGTCCATTCCAGAGGAACCTCTTTGCCCTGCACTGGCTCATCTTTCACGCCGACGATCGACTCACACCACGGGGGCACGTGGGACAGCCCTGTGGGAAAGCCTCGAGGGAAAGCCTCGAGGGAAAACCTCAGATCCTTTGATCCACGCCACGGGAAGCGTGACATTGCTGCTACAGCCTGGAAGGAAAGCGCACGTGAATGCCCCGACTCGAGACGAGGCCTGACTCCCCTGGGGAGACTCCAGAAGTACCCAAAGATCCATGTCAGCCCCTGAGAGGAATCCTCGGTTCCGGCCCTGACTCCACACAAGGTTTTTGGCCCCGGTATCGACGGGAGAGGAATCCCGAGAGGCCCCCTAGCAACTCGAATGGGGACTGGCCTCTCCTGAGGCCACCAGGGCGGGTCCCTGAGGTCCCCGTCGTAACTCGAGAACACCTGCCGCAACTCGAGAAAATCCAGGAAGTTCTCCCTTTCAGGCGAGATGAGGCCTATTTCCGATGAGGCGTCTGGAGACTAATGACACCTAACATCTGGAACTTCGAAAGGGTCTTTCACACCCTCGCTGCAACTCAAGAAGTTCACCGCCATACCCGTCTCCACTCGAGAGGAAGCACGATGGTCCCGCCCACATCCAGAGGAGCCCCGTTTCCCCCTCGGAGCTCGAGATGAGGGATCCTTTCCCTGCTTTCAACGGGAAAGAATTCCCGGCGTTCCCGTCGCATCTCAAGAGGAGGCACTCTTAATAGGAAAGGCGAGAGGAACTCCATGGTCTTACCACCATTCCAAGAGTCCCCCAGATGTCTCAGTCCATTCCAGAGGAACCTCTTTGCCCTGCACTGGCTCATCTTTCACGCCGAGGATCGACTCACAGCACGGTGGCACGTGGGACAGCCCTGTGGGAAAGCCTCGAGGGAAAGCCTCGAAGGAAAACCACAGATCCTTTGATCCACGCCACGGGAAGCGTGACATTGCTGCTACAGCCTGGAAGGAAAGTGCACGTGCATGCCCCGACTTAAGACGAGGCCTGACTCCCCTGGGGAGACTCCAGAAGTACCCAAAGATCCATGTCAGCCCCTGAGAGGAATCCTCGGTTCCGGCCCTGACTCCACACAAGGTTTTTGGCCCCGGTATCGACGGGAGAGGAATCCCGAGAGGCCCCCAAGCAACTCGCATGAGGACTGGCCTCTCCTGGGGCCACCAGGGCGGGTCCCTGAGGTCCCCGTCGTAACTCGAGAACACCCGCCACAACTCGAGAAAATCCAGGAAGTTCTCCCTTCCAGGCGAGATGAGGCCTATTTCCGATGAGGCGTCTGGAGACTAATGACGCCTAAACTCTGGAACTTCGAAAGGGTCTTTCACACCCTTGCTGCAACTCAAGAAGTTCACCGCCATACCCGTCTCCACTCGAGAGGAAGCACGATGGTCCCGCCCACATCCAGAGGAGCCCCGTTTCCCCCTCGTAGCTCGAGATGAGGGATCCTTTCCCTGCTTTCAACGGGAAAGAATTCCCGGCGTTCCCGTCGCATCTCAAGAGGAGGCACTCTCAACAGGAAAGGCGAGAGGAACTCCATGGTCGTACCACCATTCCAAGAGTCCCCCAGATGTCTAAGTCCATTCCAGAGGAACCTCTTTGCCCTGCACTGGCTCATCTTTCCCGCCGAGGATCGACTCACACCACGGTGGCACGTGCGACAGACCTGTGGGAAAGCCTCGAGGGAAAGCCTCGAGGGAAAACCACAGATCCTATGATCCACGCCACGGGAAGCGTGACATTGCTGCTACAGCCTGGAAGGAAAGCGCACGTGGATGCCCCGACTCGAGACGAGGCCTGACTCCCCTGGGGAGACTCCAGAAGTACCCAAAGATCCATGTCAGCCCCTGAGAGGAATCCTCGGTTCCGGCCCTGAATCCACACAAGGTTTTTGGCCCCGGTATCGACGGGAGAGGAATCCCGAGAGGCCCCCTAGCAACTCGAATGGGGACTGGCCTCTCCTGAGGCCACCAGGGCGGGTCCCTGAGGTCCCCGTCGTAACTCGAGAACACCTGCCGCAACTCGAGAAAATCCAGGAAGTTCTCCCTTCCAGGTGAGATGAGGCCTATTTCCGATGAGGCGTCTGGAGACTAATGACACCTAACCTCTGGAACTTCGAAAGGGTCTTTCACACCCTTGCTGCAAATCAAGAAGTTCACCGCCATACCCGTCTCCACTCGAGAGGAAGCACGATGGTCCCGCCCACATCCAGAGGAGCCCCGTTTCCCCATCGGAGCTCGAGATGAGGGATCCTTTCCCTGCTTTCAACGGGAAAGAATTCCCGGCGTTCCTGTCGCATCTCAAGAGGAGGCACTCTCAACAGGAAAGGCGAGAGGAACTCCATGGTCGTACCACCATTCCAAGAGTCCCCCAGATGTCTCAGTCCATTCCAGAGGAACCTCTTTGCCCTGCACTGGCTCATCTTTCACGCCGAGGATCGACTCACACCACGGTGGCACGTGGGACAGCCCTGTGGGAAAGTCTCGAGGGAAAACCACAGATCCTTTGATACACGCCACGGGAAGCGTGACATTGCTGCTACAGCCTGGAAGGAAAGCGCACGTGCATGCCCCCACTTGATTCGAGGCCTAACTCCTCTGGGGAGACTCCAGAAGTACCCAAAGATCCATGTCAGCCCCTGAGAGGAATCCTCGGTTCCGGCCCTGACTCCACACAAGCTTTTTGGCCCCGGTATCGACGGGAGAGGAATCCCGAGAGGCCCCCTAGCACCTCGCATGGGGACTGGCCTCTCCTGAGGCCACCAGGGCGGGTCCCTGAGGTCCCCGTCTTAACTCGAGAACACCTGCCGCAACTCGAGAAAATCCAGGAAGTTCTCCCTTCCAGGCGAGATGAGGCCTATTTCCGATGAGGCGTCTGGAGACTAATGACACCTAACCTCTGGAATTTCGAAAGGGTGTTTCACACCCTTGCTGCAACTCAAGAAGTTCACCGCCATACCCGTCTCCACTCGAGAGGAAGCACGATGGTCCCGCCCACATCCAGAGGAGCCCCGTTTCCCTCTCGGAGCTCGAGATGAGGGATCCTTTCCTGCTTTCAACGGGAAGGAATTCCCGGCGTTCCCGTCGCATCTCAAGAGGAGGCACTCTCAACAGGAAAGGCGAGAGGAACTCCATGGTCGTACCACCATACAAAGAGTCCCCCAGATGTCTCAGTCCATTCCAGAGGAACCTCTTTGCCCTGCACTGGCTCATCTTTCACGCCGAGGATCGACTCACACCACGGAGGCACGTGGGACAGCCCTGTGGGAAAGCCTCGAGGGAAAGCCTCGAGGGAAAACCACAGATCCTTTGATGCACGCGACGGGAAGCGTGACATTGCTGCTACAGCCTGGAAGGAAAGCGCACGTGCATGCCCCCACTCGAGACGAGGCCTGTCTCCCCTGGCGAGACTCCAGAAGTACCCTAAGATCCATATAAGCCCCTGAGAGGAATCCTCGGTTCCGACCCTGACTCCACACAAGGTTTTTGGCCCCGGTATCGACGGGAGAGGAATCCCGAGAGGCCCCCTAGCACCTCGCATGGGGACTGGCCTCTCCTGAGGCCACCAGGGCGGGTCCCTGAGGTCCCCGTCGTAACTCGAGAACACCTGCCGCAACTCGAGAAAATCCAGGAAGTTCTCCCTTGCAGGCGAGATGAGGCCTATTTCCGATGAGGCGTCTGGAGACTAATGACACCTAACCTCTGGAACTTCGAAAGGGTCTTTCACACCCTTGCTGCAACTCAAGAAGTTCACCGCCATACCCGTCTCCACTCGAGTGGAAGCATGATGGTCCCGCCCACATCAAAAGGAGCCCCGTTTCCCCCTCGGAGCTCGAGATGATGGATCCTTTCCCTGCTTTCAACGGGGAAGAATTCCCGGCGTTCCCGTCGCATCTCAAGAGGAGGCACTCTCAACAGGAAAGGCGAGAGGAACTCCATGGTTGTACCACCATTCCAAGAGTCCCCAGATGTCTCAGTCCATTCCAGAGGAACCTCTTTGCCCTGCACTGGCTCATCTTTCACGCCGAGGATCGACTCACACCACGGAGGCACGTGGGACAGCCCTGTGGGAAAGCCTCGAGGGAAAGCCTCGAGGGAAAACCACAGATCCTTTGATCCACGCGACGGGAAGCGTGACATTGCTGCTACAGCCTGTAAAGAAAGCGCACGTGCATGCCCCCACTCGAGACGAGGCCTGACTCCCCTGGGGAGACTCCAGAAGTACCCAAAGATCCATGTCAGCCCCTGAGAGGAATCCTCGGTTCCGGCCCTTACTCGACAAAAGGTTTTTGGCCCCGGTATCGACGGGAGAGGAATCCCGAAAGGCCCCCTAGCACCTCGAATGGGGACTGGACTCTCCTGAGGCCACCAGGGCGGGTCCCTGAGGTCCCCGTCGTAACTCGAGAACACCTGCCGCAACTCGAGAAAATCCAGGAAGTTCTCTCTTCCAGGCGAGATGAGGCCTATTTCCGATGAGGCGTCTGGAGACTAATGACACCTAACCTCTGGAACTTCGAAAGGGTGTTTCACACCCTTGCTGCAACTCAATAAGTTCACCGCCATACCCTTCTCCACTCGAGAGGAAGCACGATGGTCCCGCCCACATCCAGAGGAGCCCCGTTTCCCCCTCGTAGCTCGAGATGAAGGATCCTTTCCCTACTTTCAACGGGAAAGAATTCCCGGCGTTCCCGTCGCATCTCAAGAGGAGGCACTCTCAACAGGAAAGGCGAGAGGAACTCCATGGTCTTACCACCATTCCAAGAGTCCCCCAGATGTCTCAGTCCATTCCAGAGGAACCTCTTTGCCCTGCACTGCCTCATCTTTCACGCCGAAGATCGACTCACACCACGGTGGGACTTGGGATAGCCCTGTGGGAAAGCCTCGAGGGAAAGCCTCGAGGGAAAACCACAGATCCTTTGATCCACACGACGGGAAGCGTGACATTGCTGCTACAGCCCGGAAGTAAAGCGCACGTGCATGCCCCGACTCGAGACGAGGCCTGACTCCCCTGGGGAGACTCCAGAAGTACCCAAAGATCCATGTCAGCCCCTGAGAGGAATCCTCGGTTCCGGCCCTGACGCCACACAAGGTTTTTGACCCCGGTATCGACGGGAGAGGAATCCCGAGAGGCCACCTAGCAACTCGCATGGGGACTGGCCTCTCCTGAGGCCACCAGGGCGGGTCCCTGAGGTCCCCGTTGTAACTCGAGAACACCTGCCGCAACTCGAGAAAATCCAGGAAGTTCTCCCTTCCAGGCGAGATGAGGCCTATTTCCGATGAGGCGTCTGGAGACTAATGACACCTAACCTCTGGAACGTCGAAAGGGTCTTTCACACCCTTGCTGCAACTCAAGAAGTTCACCGCCATACCCGTCTCCACTCGAGAGGAAGCACGATGGTCCCGCCCACATCCAGAGGAGCCCCGTTTCCCCCTCGTAGCTGGAAATGAGGGATCCTTTCCCTGCTTTCAACGGGAAAGAATTCCCGGCGTTCCCGTCGCTTCTCAAGAGGTGGCACTCTCAACAGGAAAGGCGAGAGGAACTCCATGGTCGTACCACCATTCCACGAGTCCCCCAGATGTCTCAGTCCATTCCAGAGGAACCTCTTTGCCCTGCACTGGCTCATCTTTCACGCCGAGGATCGACTCACACCACGGTGGCACGTGGGACAGCCCTGTGGGAAAGCCTCGAGGGAAAGCCTCGAGGGAAAACCACAGATCCTTTGATCCACGCGACGGGAAGCGTGACATTGCTGCTACAGCCTGGAAGGAAAGCGCACGTGCATGCCCCCACTCGAGACGAGGCCTGACTCCCCTGGGGAGACTCCAGAAGTACCCAAAGATCCATGTCAGCCCCTGAGAGGAATCCTCGGTTCCGGCCCTGACTCCACACAAGGTTTTTGGCCCCGGTATCGACGGGAGAGGAATCGCGAGAGGCCCCCTAGCACATCGCATGGGGACTGGCCTCTCCTGAGGCCACCAGGGCGGGTCCCTGAGGTCCCCGTCGTAACTCGAGAACACCTGCCGCAACTCGAGAAAATCCAGGAAGTTCTCCCTTCCAGGCGAGATGAGGCCTATTTCCGATGAGGCGTCTGGAGACTAATGACACCTAACCCCTGGAACTTCGAAAGGGTCTTTCACACCCTTGCTGCAACTCAAGAAGTTCACCGCCATACCCGTGTCCACTCGAGAGGAAGCACGATGGTCCCGCCCACATCCAGAGGAGCCCCGTTTCCCCCTCGTAGCTCGAGATGAGGGATCCTTTCCCTGCTTTCAACGGGAAAGAATTCCCGGCGTTCCTGTCGCATCTCAAGTGGAGGCACTCTCAACAGGAAAGGCGAGAGGAACTCCATGGTCGTACCACCATTCCAAGAGTCCCCCAGATGTCTCAGTCCATTCCAGAGGAACCTCTTTGCCCTGCACTGGCTCATCTTTCACGCCGAGGATCGACTCACACCACGGTGGCACGTGGGACAGCATGTGGGAAAGTCTCGAGGGAAAACCACAGATCCTTTGATACACGGCACGGGAAGCGTGACATTGCTGCTACAGCCTGGAAGGAAAGCGCACGTGCATGTCCCCACTCGATTCGAGGCCTAACTCCTCTGGGGAGACTCCAGAAGTACCCAAAGATCCATGTCAGCCCCTGAGAGGAATCCTCGGTTCCGGCCCTGACTCCACACAAGCTTTTTGGCCCCGGTATCGACGGGAGAGGAATCCCGAGAGGCCCCCTAGCACCTCGCATGGGGACTGGCCTCTCCTGAGGCCACCAGGGCGGGTCCCTGAGGTCCCCGTCTTAACTCGAGAACACCTGCCGCAACTCGAGAAAATCCAGGAAGTTCTCCCTTCCAGGCGAGATGAGGCCTATTTCCGATGAGGCGTCTGGAGACTAATGACACCTAACCTCTGGAATTTCGAAAGGGTGTTTCACACCCTTGCTGCAACTCAAGAAGTTCACCGCCATACCCGACTCCACTCGAGAGGAAGCACGATGGTCCCGCCCACATCCAGAGGAGCCCCGTTTCCCTCTCGGAGCTCGAGATGAGGGATCCTTTCCTGCTTTCAACGGGAAGGAATTCCCGGCGTTCCCGTCGCATCTCAAGAGGAGGCACTCTCAACAGGAAAGGCGAGAGGAACTCCATGGTCGTACCACCATACGAAGAGTCCCCCAGATGTCTCAGTCCATTCCAGAGGAACCTCTTTGCCCTGCACTGGCTCATCTTTCACGCCGAGGATCGACTCACACCACGGAGGCACGTGGGACAGCCCTGTGGGAAAGCCTCGAGGGAAAGCCTCGAGGGAAAACCACAGATCCTTTGATGCACGCGACGGGAAGCGTGACATTGCTGCTACAGCCTGGAAGGAAAGCGCACGTGCATGCCCCCACTCGAGACGAGGCCTGTCTCCCCTGGCGAGACTCCAGAAGTACCCTAAGATCCATATAAGCCCCTGAGAGGAATCCTCGGTTCCGACCCTGACTCCACACAAGGTTTTTGGCCCCGGTATCGACGGGAGAGGAATCCCGAGAGGCCCCCTAGCACCTCGCATGGGGACTGGCCTCTCCTGAGGCCACCAGGGCGGGTCCCTGAGGTCCCCGTCGTAACTCGAGAACACCTGCCGCAACTCGAGAAAATCCAGGAAGTTCTCCCTTGCAGGCGAGATGAGGCCTATTTCCGATGAGTCTTCTGGAGACTAATGACACCTAACCTCTGGAACTTCGAAAGGGTCTTTCACACGCTTGCTGCAACTCAAGAAGTTCACCGCCATACCCGTCTCCACTCGAGAGGAAGCACGATGGTCCCGCCCACATCCAGAGGAGCCCCGTTTCCCCTTCGTAGCTCGAGATGAGGGATCCTTTCCCTGCTTTCAACGGGAAAGAATTCCCGGCGTTCCCGTCGCATCTCAAGAGGAGGCACTCTCAACAGGAGAGGCGAGAGGAACTCCATGGTCGTACCACCATTCCTAGAGTCCCCCAGATGTCTCAGTCCATTCCAGAGGAACCTCTTTGCCCTGCACTGGCTCATCTTTCACGCCGAGGATCGACTCACACCACGGAGGCACGTGGGACAGCCCTGTGGGAAAGCCTCGAGGGAAAACCTCGAGGGAAAACCACAGATCCTTTGATCCACGCGACGGGAAGCGTGACATTGCTGCTACAGCCTGGAAGGAAAGCGCACGTGCATGCCCCCACTCGAGACGAGGCCTGTCTCCCCTGTCGAGACTCCAGAAGTACCCAAAGATCCATATAAGCCCCTGAGAGGAATCCTCGGTTCCGACCCTGACTCCACACAAGGTTTTTGGCCTTGGTATCGATGGGAGAGGAATCCCGAGAGGCCCCCTAGCACCTCGCATGGGGACTGGCCTCTCCTGAGGCCACCAGGGCGGGTCCCTGAGGTCCCCGTCGTAACTCGAGTACACCTGCAGCAACTCGAGAAAATCCAGGAAGTTCTCCCTTCCAGGCGAGATGAGGCCTATTTCCGATGAGGCGTCTGGAGACTAATGACACCTAACCTCTCGAACTTCGAAAGGGTCTTTCACACCCTTGCTGCAACTCAAGAATTTCACCGCCATACCCGTCTCCACTCGAGAGGAAGCACGATGGTCCCGCCCACATCCAGAGGAGCCCCGTTTCCCCCTCGGAGCTCGAGATGAGGGATCCTTTCCCTGCTTTCAACGGGAAAGAATTCCCTGTGTTCCCGTCGTATCTCAAGAGGAGGCACTCTCAACAGGAAAGGCGAGAGGAACTCCATGGTCATACCACCATTCCAAGAGTCCCCCAGATGTCTCAGTCCATTCCAGAGGAACCTCTTTGCCCTGCACTGGCTCATCTTTCACGCCGAGGATCGACTCACACCACAGTGGCACGTGGGACAGCCCTGTGGGAAAGCCTCGAGGGAAAGCCTCGAGGGAATACCACAGATCCTTTGATCCACGCGACGGGAAGCGTGACATTGCTGCTACAGCCTGGAAGGAAAGCGCACGTGCATGCCCCCACTCGAGACGAGGCCTGACTCCCGTGGGGAGACTCCAGAAGTACCCAAAGATCCATGTCAGCCCCTGAGAGGAATCCTCGGTTCCGGCCCTGACTGCACACAAGGTTTTTGGCCCCGGTATCGACGGGAGAGGAATCCCGAGAGGCCCCCTAGCACCTCGCATGGGGACTGGCCTCTCCTGAGGCCACCAGGGCGGGTCCCTGAGGTCCCCGTCGTAACTCGAGAACACCTGGCGCAACTCGAGAAAATCCAGGAAGTTCTCCCTTCCAGGCGAGATGAGGCCTATTTCCCATGAGGCGTCTGGAGACTAATGACACCTAACCTCTCGAACTTCGAAAGGGTCTTTCACACCCTAGCTGCAACTCAAGAAGTTCACCGCCATACCCGTCTCCACTCGAGAGGAAGCACGATGGTCCCGCCCACATCCAGAGGAGCCCCGTTTCCCCCTCGGAGCTCAAGATGAGGGATCCTTTCCCTGCTTTCAACGGGAAAGAATTCCCGGCGTTCCCGTCGCATCTCAAGAGGAGGCACTCTCAACAGGAAAGGCGAGAGGAACTCCATGGTCATACCACCATTCCAAGAGTCCCCCAGATGTCTCAGTCCATTCCAGAGGAACCTCTTTGCCCTGCACTGGCTCATCTTTCACGCCGAGGATCGACTCACACCACGGTGGCACGTGGGACAGCCCTGTGGGAAAGCCTCGAGGGAAAACCACAGATCCTTTGATCCACGCCACGGGAAGCGTGACATTGCTGCTACAGCCTGGAAAGAAAGCGCACGTGCATGCCCCCACTCGAGACGAGGCCTGACTCCCCTGGGGAGACTCCAGAAGTACCCAAAGATCCATGTCAGCCCCTGAGAGGAATCCTCGGTTCCGGCCCTGACTCCACACAAGGTTTTTGGCCCCGGTATCGACGGGAGAGGAATCCCGAGAGGCCCCCTAGCACCTCGCATGGGTACTGGCCTCTCCTGAGGCAACCAGGGCGGGTCCCTGAGGTCCCCGTCGTAACTCGAGAACACCTGCCGCAACTCGAGAAAATCCAGGAAGTTCTCCCTTCCAGGCGAGATGAGGCCTATTTCCGATGAGTCGTCTGGAGACTAATGACACCTAACCTCTGGAAATTCGAAAGGGTCTTTCACACCCTTGCTGCAACTCAAGAAGTTCACCGCCATACCCGTCTCCACTCGAGAGGAAGCACGATGGTCCCGCCCACATCCAGAGGAGCCCCGTTTCCCCCTCGTAGCTCGAGATGAGGGATCCTTTCCCTGCTTTCAACGGGAAAGAATTCCCGGCGTTCCCGTCGCATCTCAAGAGGAGGCACTCTCAGCAGGAAAGGCGAGAGGAACTCCATGGTCCTACCACCATACAAAGAGTCCCCCAGATGTCTCAGTCCATTCCAGAGGAACCTCTTTGCCCTGCACTGGCTCATCTTTCACGCCGAGGATCGACTCACACCACGGAGGCACGTGGGACAGCCCTGTGGGAAAGCCTCGAGGGAAAGCCTCGAGGGAAAACCACAGATCCTTTGATCCACGCGCCGAGAAGCGTGACATTGCTGCTACAGCCTGGAAGGAAAGCGCACGTGCATGCCCCCACTCGAGACGAGGCCTGACTCCCCTGGGGAGACTCCAGAAGTATCCAAAGATCCATGTCAGCCCCTGAGAGGAATCCTCGGTTACGGCTCTGACTCCATACAAGGTTTTTGGCCCCGGAATCGACGAGAGAGGAATCCCGAGAGGCCCCGTAGCAAATCGCATGGGGACTGGCCTCTTGAGGCAACCAGGGCGGGTCCCTGAGGTCCCCGTCGTAACTCGAGAACACCCACCGCAACTCGAGAAAATCAAGGAAGTTCTCCCTTGCAGGCGAGATGAGGCCTATTTCCGATGAGGCGTCTGGAGACTAATGACACCTAACCTCTGGAACTTCGAAAGGGTCTTTCACACACTTGCTGCAACTCAAGAAGTTCACCGCTATACCTGTCTCCACTCGAGAGGAAGCACGATGGTCCCGCCCACATCCAGAGGAGCCCCGTTTCCCCCTCGTAGCTCGAGATGAGGGATCCTTTCCCTGCTTTCAACGGGAAAGTATTCCCGTCATTCCCGTCGCATCTCAAGAGGAGGCACTCTCAACAGGAAAGGCGAGAGGAACTCCATGGTCGTACCACCATTCCAAGAGTCCCCCAGATGTCTCAGTCCATTCCAGAGGAACCTCTTTGCCCTGCACTGGCTCATCTTTCACGCCGAGGATCGACTCACACCACGGTGGCACGTGGCACAGCCATGTGGGAAAGCCTCGAGGGAAAGCCTCGAGGGAAAACCACAGATCCTTTGATCCACGCGACGGGAAGCGTGACATTGCTGCTACAGCCTGGAAGGAAAGCGCACGTGCATGCCCCCACTCGAGACGAGGCCTGACTCCCCTGGGGAGACTCCAGAAGTACCCAAAGATCCATGTCAGCCCCACAGAGGAATCCTCGTTTCCGGCCCTGACTGCACACAAGGTTTTTGGCCCCGGTATCGACGGGAGAGGAATCCCGAGAGGCCCCCTAGCACCTCGCATGGGGACTGGCCTCTCCTGAGGCCACCAGGGCTGGTCCCTGAGTTCCCCGTCGTAACTCGAGAACACCTGCCGCAACTCGAGAAAATCCAGGAAGTTTTCCCTTCCAGGCGAGATGAGGCCTATTTCCGATGAGGCGTCTGGAGACTAATGACACCCAACCTCTGGAACTTCGAAAGGGTCTTTCACACCCTTGCTGCTACTCAAGAAGTTCACCTCCTTGCCCGTCTCCACTCGATAGGAAGCACGATGGTCCCGCCCACATCCAGAGGACCCCCGTTTCCCCCTCGTAGCTAGAGATGAGGGATCCTTTCCCTGCTTTCAACGGGAAAGAATTCCTGGCATTCCCATCGCATCTCAAGAGGAGGCACTCTCAACAGGAAAGGCGAGAGGAACTCCATGGTCGTACCACCATTCCAAGAGTCCCCCAGATGTCTGAGTCCATTCCAGAGGAACCTCTTTGCCCTGCACTGGCTCATCTTTCATGCCGAGGATCGACTCACACCACGGTGGCACGTGGGACAGCCCTGTGGGAAAGCCTCGAGGGAAAGCCTCGAGGGAAAAACACAGATCCTTTGATCCACGCGACGGGAAGCGTGACATTGCTGCTACAGCCTGGAAGGAAAGCACACGTGCATGCCCCCACTCGAGACGAGGCCTGACTCCCCTGGGGAGACTCCAGAAGTACCCAAAGATCCATGTCAGCCCCTGAGAGGAATCCTCGGTTCCGGCCCTGACTCCACACAAGGTTTTTGGCCCCGGTATCGACGGGAGAGGAATCCCGAGAGGCCCCCTAGCAACTCGCATGTGGACTGGCCTCTCCTGAGGCCACCAGGGCGGGTGCCTGTGGTACCCGTCATAACTCGAGAACACCTGCCGCACCTCGAGAAAATCCAGGAAGTTCTCCCTTCAAGGCGAGATGAGGTCTATTTCCGATGAGGCATCTGGAGACTGACACCTAACCTCTGGAACTTCGAAAGGGTCTTTCACACCCTTGCTGCAACTCAAGAAGTTCAGCGCCATACCGGTGTCCACTCGAGAGGAAGCACGATGGTCCCGCCCACATCCAGAGGAGCCCCGTTTCCCCCTCGTAGCTCGAGATGAGGGATCCTTTCCCTGCTTTCAAGGGGAAAGCATTCCCGGCGTTCCCGTCGCATCTCAAGAGGAGGCACTCTCAACAGGAAAGGCGAGAGGAACTCCATGGTCGTACCACCATTCCAAGAGTCGCCCAGATGTCTCAGTCCATTCCAGAGGAACCTCTTTGCCCTGCACTGGCTCATCTTTCACGCCGAGGATCGACTCACACCACGGTGGCACGTGGGACAGCCCTGCTGGAAAGCCTCGAGGGAAAGCCTCGAGGGAAAACCACAGATCTTTTGATGCACGCGACGGGAAGCGTGACATTGCTGCTACAGCCTGGAAGGAAAGCGCACGTGCATGCCCCCACTCGAGACGAGGCCTGACTCCCCTGGGGAGACTCCAGAAGTACCCAAAGATCCATGTCACCCCTGAGAGGAATCCTCGGTTCCGGCCCTGACTCCACACAAGGTTTTTGGCCCCGGTATCGACGGGAGAGGAATCCCGAGAGGCCCCCTAGCAACTCGCATGGGGACTGGCCTCTCCTGAGGCCACCAGGGCGGGTCCCTGAGGTCCCCGTCATAACTCGAGAACACCTGCCGCAACTCGAGAAAATCCAGGAAGTTCTCCCTTCCAGGCGAGATGAGGCCTATTTCCGATGAGGCGTCTGGAGACTAATGACACCTAACCTCTGGAACGTCGAAAGGGTCTTTCACACCCTTGCTGCAACTCAAGAAGTTCACCGCCATACCCGTCTCCACTCGAGAGGAAGCACGATGGTCCCGCCCACATCCACAGGAGCCCCGTTTCCCCCTCGCAGCTCGAGATGAGGGATCCTTTCTCTGCTTTCAACGGGAAAGAATTCCCGGCGTTCCCGTCGCATCCAAAGAGGAGGCACTCTCAACAGGAAAGGCGAGAGGAATTCCATGGTCGTACCACCATTCCAAGAGTCCCCCAGATGTCTCAGTCCATTCCAGAGGAACCTCTTTGCCCTGCACTGGCTCATCTTTCACGCCGAGGATCGACTCACACCACGGTGGCACGTGGGACAGCCCTGTGGGAAAGCCTCGAGGGAAAGCCTCGAGGGAAAACCACAGATTCTTTGATTCTCGCGACGGGAAGCGTGACATTGCTGCTACAGCCTGAAAGGAAAGCGCACGTGCATGCCCCCACTCGAGACGAGGCCTGACTCCCCTGGGGAGACTCCAGAAGTACCCAAAGATCCATGTCAGCCCCAGAGAGGAATCCTCGGTTCCGGCCCTGACTCCACACAAGGCTTTTGGCCCCGGTATCGACGGGAGAGGAATCCCGAGAGGCCCCCTAGCAACTCGCATGGGGACTGGCCTCTCCTGAGGCCACCAGGGCGGGTCCCTGAGGTCCCCGTCGTAACTCGAGAACACCTGCCGCAACTCGAGAAAATCCAGGAAGTTCTCCCTTCCAGGCGAGATGAGGCCTATTTCCGATGATGCGTCTGCAGACTAATGACACCTAACCTCTGGAAATTCGAAAGGGTCTTTCACACCCTTGCTGCAACTCAAGAAGTTCACCGCCATACCCGTCTCCACTCGAGAGGAAGCACGATGGTCCCGCCCACATCCAGAGGAGCCCCGTTTCCCCCTCGTAGCTCAAGATGAGGGATCCTTTCCCTGCTTTCAACGGGAAAGAATTCCCGGCGTTCCCGTCGCATCTCAAGAGGAGGCACTCTCAACAGGAAAGGCGAGAGGAACTCCATGGTCGTACCACCATTCCAAGAGTCCCCCAGATGTCTCAGTCCATTCCAGAGGAACCTCTTTGCACTGCACTGGCTCATCTTTCACGCCGAGGATCGACTCACACCACGGTGGCACGTGGGACAGCCCTGTGGGAAAGCCTCGAGGGAAAACCACAGATCCTTTGATCCATGCCACGGGAAGCGTGACATTGCTGCTACAGCCTGGAAGGAAAGCTCACGTGCATGCCCCCACTCGAGACGAGGCCTGATTCCCCTGGGGAGACTCCAGAAGTACCCAAAGATCCATGTCAGCCCCTGAGAGGAATCCTCGGTTCCGGCCCTGACTCCACACAAGGTTTTTGGCCCCGGTATCGACGGGAGAGAAATCCCGAAAGGCCCCCTAGCACCTCGCATGGGGACTGGCCTCTCCTGAGGCCACCAGGGCGGGTCCCTGAGGTCCCCGTCGTAACTCGAGAACACCTGCCGCAACTCGAGAAAATCCAGGAAGTTCTCTCTTCCAGGCGAGATGAGGCCTATTTCCGATGAGGCGTCTGGAGACTAATGACACCTAACCTCTGGAACTTCGAAAGGGTCTTTCACACCCTTGCTGCAACTCAAGAAGTTCACCGCCATACCCTTCTCCACTCGAGAGGAAGCACGATGGTCCCGCCCACATCCAGAGGAGCCCCGTTTCCCCCTCGTAGCTCGAGATGAAGGATCCTTTCCCTACTTTCAACGGGAAAGAATTCCCGGCGTTCACGTCGCATCTCAAGAGGAGGCACTCTCAACAGGAAAGGCGAGAGGAACTCCATGGTCTTACCACCATTCCAAGAGTCCCCCAGATGTCTCAGTCCATTCCAGAGGAACCTCTTTGCCCTGCACTGGCTCATCTTTCACGCCGAGGATCGACTCACACCACGGTGGCACGTGGGACAGCCCTGTGGGAAAGCCTCGAGGGAAAACCACAGATCCTTTGATCCACGCGACGGGAAGCGTGACATTGCTGCTACAGCCTGGAAGGAAAGCGCACGTGCATGCCCCCACTGGAGACGAGGCCTGACTCCCCTGGGGAGACTCCAGAAGTATCCAAAGATCCATGTCAGCCCCTGAGAGGAATCCTCGGTTACGGCTCTGACTCCATACAAGGTTTTTGGCCCCGGAATCGACGAGAGAGGAATCCCGAGAGGCCCCGTAGCAAATCGCATGGGGACTGGCCTCTTGAGGCAACCAGGGCGGGTCCCTGAGGTCCCCGTCGTAACTCGAGAACACCTACCGCAACTCGAGAAAATCAAGGAAGTTCTCCCTTGCAGGCGAGATGAGGCCTATTTCCGATGAGGCGTCTGGAGACTAATGACACCTAACCTCTGGAACTTCGAAAGGGTCTTTCACACACTTGCTGCAACTCAAGAAGTTCACCGCTATACCTGTCTCCACTCGAGAGGAAGCACGATGGTCCCGCCCACATCCAGAGGAGCCCCGTTTCCCCCTCGTAGCTCGAGATGAGGGATCCTTTCCCTGCTTTCAACGGGAAAGTATTCCCGTCATTCCCGTCGCATCTCAAGAGGAGGCACTCTCAACAGGAAAGGCGAGAGGAACTCCATGGTCGTACCACCATTCCAAGAGTCCCCCAGATGTCTCAGTCCATTCCAGAGGAACCTCTTTGCCCTGCACTGGCTCATCTTTCACGCCGAGGATCGACTCACACCACGGTGGCACGTGGCACAGCCATGTGGGAAAGCCTCGAGGGAAAGCCTCGAGGGAAAACCACAGATCCTTTGATCCACGCGACGGGAAGCGTGACATTGCTGCTACAGCCTGGAAGGAAAGCGCACGTGCATGCCCCCACTCGAGACGAGGCCTGACTCCCCTGGGGAGACTCCAGAAGTACCCAAAGATCCATGTCAGCCCCTCAGAGGAATCCTCGTTTCCGGCCCTGACTGCACACAAGGTTTTTGGCCCCGGTATCGACGGGAGAGGAATCCCGAGAGGCCCCCTAGCACCTCGCATGGGGACTGGCCTCTCCTGAGGCCACCAGGGCTGGTCCCTGAGTTCCCCGTCGTAACTCGAGAACACCTGCCGCAACTCGAGAAAATCCAGGAAGTTTTCCCTTCCAGGCGAGATGAGGCCTATTTCCGATGAGGCGTCTGGAGACTAATGACACCCAACCTCTGGAACTTCGAAAGGGTCTTTCACACCCTTGCTGCTACTCAAGAAGTTCACCTCCTTGCCCGTCTCCACTCGATAGGAAGCACGATGGTCCCGCCCACATCCAGAGGAGCCCCGTTTCCCCCTCGTAGCTAGAGATGAGGGATCCTTTCCCTGCTTTCAACGGGAAAGAATTCCTGGCATTCCCATCGCATCTCAAGAGGAGGCACTCTCAACAGGAAAGGCGAGAGGAACTCCATGGTCGTACCACCATTCCAAGAGTCCCCCAGATGTCTGAGTCCATTCCAGAGGAACCTCTTTGCCCTGCACTGGCTCATCTTTCATGCCGAGGATCGACTCACACCACGGTGGCACGTGGGACAGCCCTGTGGGAAAGCCTCGAGGGAAAGCCTCGAGGGAAAACCACAGATCCTTTGATCCACGCGACGGGAAGCGTGACATTGCTGCTACAGCCTGGAAGGAAAGCACACGTGCATGCCCCCACTCGAGACGAGGCCTGACTCCCCTGGGGAGACTCCAGAAGTACCCAAAGATCCATGTCAGCCCCTGAGAGGAATCCTCGGTTCCGGCCCTGACTCCACACAAGGTTTTTGGCCCCGGTATCGACGGGAGAGGAATCCCGAGAGGCCCCCTAGCAACTCGCATGGGGACTGGCCGTTCTTGAGGCCACCAGGGCGGGTCCCTGAGGTCCCCATCGTAACTCGAGAACACCTGCCGCAACTCGAGAAAATCCAGGAAGTTCTCCCTTCCAGGCGAGATGAGGCCTATTTCCGATGAGGCGTCTGGAGACTAATGACACCTAACCTCTGGAACTTCGAAAGGGTCTTTCACACCCTTGCTGCAACTCAAAAAGTTCACCGCCATACCCGTCTCCACTCGAGAGGAAGCACGATGGTCCCGCCCACATCCAGAGGAGCCCCGTTTCCCCCTCGTAGCTCGAGATGAGGGATCCTTTCCCTGCTTTCAACGGGAAAGAATTCCCGGCGTTCCCGTCGCATCTCAAGAGGAGGCACTCTCAACAGGAAAGGCGAGAGGAACTCCATGGTCGTACCACCATTCCAAGAGTCCCCCAGATGTCTCAGTCCATTCCAGAGGAACCTCTTTGCCCTGCACTGGCTCATCTTTCACGCCGAGGATCGACTCACACCACGGTGGCACGTGGGACAGCACAGCGGGAAAGCCTCGAGGGAAAGCCTCGAGGGAAAACCACAGATACTTTGTTCCACGCCACGGGAAGCGTGACATTGCTGCTACAGCCTGGAAGGAAAGCGCACGTGCATGCCCCCACTCGAGACGAGGCCTGACTCCCCTGGGGAAACTCCAGAAGTACCCAAAGATCCATGTAACCCCTGAGAGGAATGCTCGGTTCCGGCCCTGACTCCACACAAGGCTTTTGGCCCCGGTATCGACGGGAGAGGAATCCCGAGAGGCCCCCTAGCAACTCGCACGGGGACTGGCCTCTACTGAGGCCACCAGGGCGGGTCCCTGAGGTCCCCGTCGTAACTCGAGAACACCTGCCGCAACTCGAGAAAATCCAGAAAGTTCTCCCTTCCAGGCGAGATGAGGCCTATTTCCGATGAGGCGTCTGGAGACTAATGACACCTAACCTCTTGAACTTCGAAAGGGTCTTTCACACCCTTGCTGCAATTCAAGAAGTTCACCGCCATACCCGTGTCCACTCGGGAGGGAGCACGATGGTCCCGCCCACATCCAGAGGAGCCCCGTTTCCCCCTCGGAGCTCGAGATGAGGGATCCTTTCCCTGCTTTCAACGGGAAAGAATTCCCGGCGTTCCCGTCGCATCTCAAGAGGAGGCACTCTCAACAGGAAAGGCGAGAGGAACTCCATGGTCGTACCACCATTCCAAGAGTCCCCCAGATGTCTCAGTCCATTCCAGAGGAACCCCTTTGCCCTGCACTGGCTCATCTTTCACGCCGAGGATCGACTCACACCACGGTGGCACGTGGGACAGCCCTGTGGGAAAGCCTCGAGGGAAAGCCTCGAGGGAAAACCACAGATCATTTGATCCACGCGACGGGAAGCGTGACATTGCTGCTACAGCCTGAAAGGAAAGCGTACGTGCATGCCCCCACTCGAGACGAGGCCTGACTCCCCTGGGGAGACTCTAGAAGTACCCAAAGATCCATGTCAGCCCCTGAGAGGAATCCTCGGTTCCGGCCCTGACTCCACACAAGGTTTTTGGCCCCGGTATCGACGGGAGAGGAATCCCGAGAGGCCCCCTAGCAACTCGCATGGGGACTGGCCTCTCCTGAGGCCACCAGGGCGGGTCCCTGAGGTCCCCGTCGTAACTCGAGAACACCTGCCGCAACTCGAGAAAATCCAGGAAGTTCTCCCTTCCAGGCGAGATGAGGCCTATTTCCGATGAGGCGTCTGGAGACTAATGACACCTAACCTCTGGAACTTCGAAAGGGTCTTTCACACCCTTGCTGCAACTCAAGAAGTTTACCGCCATACCCGTCTCCACACGAGAGAAAGCACGATGGTCCCGCCCACATACAGAGGAGCCACGTTTCCCCCTCGGAGCTCGAGATGAGGGAGCCTTTCCCTGCTTACAACGGGAAAGAATTCCCGGCATTCCCGTCGCATCTCAAGAGGAGGCACTCTCAACAGGAAAGGCGAGAGGAACTCCATGGTCGTACCACCATTCCAAGAGTCCCCCAGATGTCTCAGTCCATTCCAGAGGAACCTCTTTGCCCGGCACTGGCTCATCTTTCACGCCGAGGATCGACTCACACCACGGTGGCCCGTGGGACAGCCCTGTGGGAAAGCCTCGAGGGAAAGCCTCGAGGGAAAACCACAGATCCTTTGATCCACGCTACGGGAAGCGTGACATTGGTGCTACAGCCTGGAAGGAAAGCGCACGTGCATGCCCCCACTCGAGACGAGGCCTGACTCCCCTGGGGAGACTCCAGAAGTACCCAAAGATCCATGTCAGCCCCTGAGAGGAATCCTTGGTTCCGGCCCTGACTCCACACAAGGTTTTTGGCCCCGGTATCGACGGGAGAGGAATCCCGAGAGGCCCCCTAGCAACTCGCATGGGGACTGGCCTCTCCTGAGGCCACCAGGGCGGGTCCCTGAGGTCCCCGTCGTAACTCGAGAACACCTGCCGCAACTCGAGAAAATCCAGGAAGTTCTCCCTTCCAGGCGAGATGAGGCCTATTTCCGATGAGGCGTCTGGAGACTAATGACACCTAACCTCTGGAACTTCGAAAGGGTCTTTCACACCCTTGGTGCAACTCAAGAAGTTCACCGCCATACCCGTCTCCACTCGAGAGGAAGCACGATGGTCCCGCCCACATCCAGAGGAGCCCCGTTTCCCCCTCGGAGCTCGAGATGAGGGATCCTTTCCCTGCTTTCAACGGGAAAGAATTCCCGGCGTTCCCGTCGCATCTCAAGAGGAGGCACTCTCAACAGGAAAGGCGAGAGGAACTCCATGGTCGTACCACCATTCCAAGAGTCCCCCAGATGTCTCAGTCCATTCCAGAGGAACCTCTTTGCCCTGCACTGGCTCATCTTTCACGCCGAGGATCGACTCACACCACGGTGGCACGTGGGACAGCCCTGTGGGAAAGCCTCGAGGGAAAACCACAGATCCTTTGATCCACGCGACGGGAAGCGTGACATTGCTGCTACAGCCTGGAAGGAAAGCGCACGTGCATGCCCCCACTCGAGACGAGGCCTGACTCCCCTGGGGAGACTCCACAAGTACCCAAAGATCCATGTCAGCCCCTGAGAGGAATCCTCGGTTCCGGCCCTGACTCCACACAAGGTTTCTGGCCCCGGTATCGACGGGAGAGGAATCCCGAGAGGCCCCCTAGCAACTCGCATGGGGACTGGCCTCTCCTGAGGCCACCAGGGCGGGTCCCTGAGGTCCCCGTCGTAACTCGAGAACACCTGCCGCAACTCGAGAAAATCCAGGAAGTTCTCCCTTCCAGGCGAGATGAGGCCTATTTCCGATGAGGCGTCTGGAGACTAATGACACCTAACCTCTGGAATTTCGAAAGGGTCTTTCACATCCTTGCTGCAACTCAAGAAGTTCACCGCCATACCCGTCTCCACTCGAGAGGAAGCACGATGGTCCCGCCCACATCAAGAGGAGCCCCGTTTCCCCCTCGTAGCTCGAGATGAGGGATCCTTTCCCTGCTTTCAACGGGAAAGAATTCCCGGCGTTCCCGTCGCATCTCAAGAGGAGGCACTCTCAACAGGGAAGGCGAGAGGAACTCCATGGTCGTACCACCATTCCAAGAGTCCCCCAGATGTCTCAGTCCATTCCAGAGGAACCTCTTTGCCCTGCACTGGCTCATGTTTCACGCCGAGGATCGACTCACACCACGGTGGCACGTGGGACAGCCCTGTGGGAAAGCCTCGAGGGAAAGCCTCGAGGGAAAACCACAGATCCTTTGATCCACGCGACGGGAAGCATGACATTGCTGCTACAGCATGGAAGGAAAGCGCACGTGCATGCCCCCACTCGAGACGAGTCCTGACTCCCCTGGGGAGACTCCAGAAGTACCCAAAGATCCATGTCATCCCCTGAGAGGAATCCTCGGTTCCGGCCCTGACTCCACACAAGGTTTTTGGCCCCGGTATCGACGGGAGAGGAATCCCGAGAGGCCCCCTAGCAACTCGCATGGGGACTGGCCGTTCCTGAGGCCAGCAGGGCGGGTCCGTGAGGTCCCCGTCGTAAATCGAGAACACCTGCCGCAACTCGAGAAAATCCAGGAAGTTCTCCTTTCCAGGCGAAATGAGGCCTATTTCCGATGAGGCGTCTGGAGACTAATGACACCTAACCTCTGGAACTTCGAAAGGGTCTTTCACACCCTTGCTGCAACTCAAGAATTTCACCGCCATACCCGTCTCCACTCGAAAGGAAGCACGATGGTCCCGCCCACATCCAGAGGAGCCCCGATTCCCCCTCGTAGCTCGAGATGAGGGATCCTTTCCCTGCTTTCAACGGGAAAGATTTCCCGGCGTTCCCGTCGCATCTCAAGAGGAGGCACTCTCAACAGGAAAGGCGAGAGGAACTCCATGGTCGTACCACCATTCCAAGAGTCCCCCAGATGTCTCAGTCCATTCCAGAGGAACCTCTTTGCCCTGCACTGGCTCATCTTTCACGCCGAGGATCGACTCACACAACGGTGGCACGTGAGACAGCCCTGTGGGAAAGCCTCGAGGGAAAGCCTCGAGGGAAAACCACAGATCCTTTGATCCACGCGACGGGAAGCGTGACATTGCTGCTACAGCCTGGAAGGAAGGCGCACGTGCATGCCCCCACTCGAGAGGAGGCCTGACCCCCCTGCGGAGACTCCAGAAGTACCCAAAGACCCATGTCAGCCCCTGAGAGGAATCCTCGGTTCCGGCCCTGACTCCACAGAAGGATTTTGGCCCCGGTATCGACGGGAGAGGAATCCCGAGAGGCCCCCGAGCAACTCGCATGTGGACTGGCCTTTCCTGAGGACACCAGGGCGGGTCCCTGAGGTCCCCGTCGTATCTCGAGAACACCTGCCGCAACTCGAGAAAATCCAGGAAATTCTCCCTTCCAGGCGAGATGAGGCCTATTTCCGATGAGGCGTCTGGAGACTAATGACACCGAACCTCTGGAACTTTGAAAGGGTCTTTCTCACCCTTGCTGCAACTCAAGAAGTTCACCGCCATACCCGTCTCCACTCGAGAGGAAACACGATGGTCCCGCCCACATCCAGAGGAGCCCCGTTTCCCACTCGTAGCTCGAGATGAGGGATCCTTTCCCTGCTATCAACGGGAAAGAATTCCCGGCGTTCCCGTCGCATCTCAAGAGGAGGCACTCTCAACAGGAAAGGCGAGAGGAACTCCATGGTCGTACCACCATTCCAAGAGTCCCCCAGATGTCTCAGTCCATTCCAGAGGAACCTCTTTGCCCTGCACTGGCTCATCTTTCACGCCGAGGATCGACTCACACCACGGTGGCACGTGGGACAGCCCTGTGGGAAAGCCTCGAGGGAAAACCACAGATCCTTTGATCCACGCGACGGGAAGCGTGACATTGCTGCTACAGCATGGAAGGAAAGCGCACGTGCATGCCCACACTCGAGACGAGGCCTGACTCCCCTGGGGAGACTCCACAAGTACCCAAAGATCCATGTCAGCCCCTGAGAGGAATCCTCGGTTCCGGCCCTGACTCCACACAAGGTTTTTGGCCCCGGTATCGACGGGAGAGGAATCCCGAGAGGCCCCCTAGCAACTCGCATGGGGACTGGCCTCTCCTGAGGCCACCAGGGCGGGTCCCTGAGGTCCCCGTCGTAACTCGAGAACACCTGCCGCAACTCGAGAAAATCCAGGAAGTTCTCCCTTCCAGGCGAGATGAGGCCTATTTCCGATGAGGCGTCTGGAGACTAATGACACCTAACCTCTGGAACTTCGAAAGGGTCTTTCACATCCTTGCTGCAACTCAAGAAGTTCACCGCCATACCCGTCTCCACTCGAGAGGAAGCACGATGGTCCCGCCCACATCCAGAGGAGCCCCGTTTCCCCCTCGTAGCTCGAGATGAGGGATCCTTTCCCTGCTTTCAACGGGAAAGAATTCCCGGCGTTCCCATCGCATCTCAAGAGGAGGCACTCTCAACAGGAAAGGCGAGAGGAACTCCATGGTCGTACCACCATTCCAAGAGTCCCCCAGATGTCTCAGTCCATTCCAGAGGAACCTCTTTGCCCTGCACTGGCTGATCTTTCACGCCGAGGATCGACTCACACCACGGTGGCACGTGGGACAGCCCTGTGGGAAAGCCTCGAGGGAAAGCCTCGAGGGAAAACCACAGATCCTTTGATCCACGCCACGGGAAGCGTGACATTGCTGCTACAGCCTGGAAGGAAAGCGCACGTGCATGCCCCCACTTGACACGAGGCCTGACTCCCCTGGGGAGACTCCAGAAGTACCCAAAGATCCATGTCAGCCCCTGAGAGGAATCCTCGGTTCCGGCCCTGACTCCACACAAGGTTTTTGGCCCCGGTATCGACGGGAGAGGAATCCCGAGAGGCCCCCTAGCAACTCGCATGGGGACTGGCCGTTCCTGAGGCCAGCAGGGCGGGTCCGTGAGGTCCCCGTCGTAAATCGAGAACACCTGCCGCAACTCGAGAAAATCCAGGAAGTTCTCCTTTCCAGGCGAAATGAGGCCTATTTCCGATGAGGCGTCTGGAGACTAATGACACCTAACCTCTGGAACTTCGAAAGGGTCTTTCACACCCTTGCTGCAACTCAAGAATTTCACCGCCATACCCGTCTCCACTCGAAAGGAAGCACGATGGTCCCGCCCACATCCAGAGGAGCCCCGATTCCCCCTCGTAGCTCGAGATGAGGGATCCTTTCCCTGCTTTCAACGGGAAAGATTTCCCGGCGTTCCCGTCGCATCTCAAGAGGAGGCACTCTCAACAGGAAAGGCGAGAGGAACTCCATGGTCGTACCACCATTCCAAGAGTCCCCCAGATGTCTCAGTCCATTCCAGAGGAACCTCTTTGCCCTGCACTGGCTCATCTTTCACGCCGAGGATCGACTCACACAACGGTGGCACGTGAGACAGCCCTGTGGGAAAGCCTCGAGGGAAAGCCTCGAGGGAAAACCACAGATCCTTTGATCCACGCGACGGGAAGCGTGACATTGCTGCTACAGCCTGGAAGGAAGGCGCACGTGCATGCCCCCACTCGAGAGGAGGCCTGACCCCCCTGCGGAGACTCCAGAAGTACCCAAAGACCCATGTCAGCCCCTGAGAGGAATCCTCGGTTCCGGCCCTGACTCCACAGAAGGATTTTGGCCCCGGTATCGACGGGAGAGGAATCCCGAGAGGCCCCCGAGCAACTCGCATGTGGACTGGCCTTTCCTGAGGACACCAGGGCGGGTCCCTGAGGTCCCCGTCGTATCTCGAGAACACCTGCCGCAACTCGAGAAAATCCAGGAAATTCTCCCTTCCAGGCGAGATGAGGCCTATTTCCGATGAGGCGTCTGGAGACTAATGACACCGAACCTCTGGAACTTTGAAAGGGTCTTTCTCACCCTTGCTGCAACTCAAGAAGTTCACCGCCATACCCGTCTCCACTCGAGAGGAAACACGATGGTCCCGCCCACATCCAGAGGAGCCCCGTTTCCCACTCGTAGCTCGAGATGAGGGATCCTTTCCCTGCTATCAACGGGAAAGAATTCCCGGCGTTCCCGTCGCATCTCAAGAGGAGGCACTCTCAACAGGAAAGGCGAGAGGAACTCCATGGTCGTACCACCATTCCAAGAGTCCCCCAGATGTCTCAGTCCATTCCAGAGGAACCTCTTTGCCCTGCACTGGCTCATCTTTCACGCCGAGGATCGACTCACACCACGGTGGCACGTGGGACAGCCCTGTGGGAAAGCCTCGAGGGAAAACCACAGATCCTTTGATCCACGCGACGGGAAGCGTGACATTGCTGCTACAGCATGGAAGGAAAGCGCACGTGCATGCCCACACTCGAGACGAGGCCTGACTCCCCTGGGGAGACTCCACAAGTACCCAAAGATCCATGTCAGCCCCTGAGAGGAATCCTCGGTTCCGGCCCTGACTCCACACAAGGTTTTTGGCCCCGGTATCGACGGGAGAGGAATCCCGAGAGGCCCCCTAGCAACTCGCATGGGGACTGGCCTCTCCTGAGGCCACCAGGGCGGGTCCCTGAGGTCCCCGTCGTAACTCGAGAACACCTGCCGCAACTCGAGAAAATCCAGGAAGTTCTCCCTTCCAGGCGAGATGAGGCCTATTTCCGATGAGGCGTCTGGAGACTAATGACACCTAACCTCTGGAACTTCGAAAGGGTCTTTCACATCCTTGCTGCAACTCAAGAAGTTCACCGCCATACCCGTCTCCACTCGAGAGGAAGCACGATGGTCCCGCCCACATCCAGAGGAGCCCCGTTTCCCCCTCGTAGCTCGAGATGAGGGATCCTTTCCCTGCTTTCAACGGGAAAGAATTCCCGGCGTTCCCATCGCATCTCAAGAGGAGGCACTCTCAACAGGAAAGGCGAGAGGAACTCCATGGTCGTACCACCATTCCAAGAGTCCCCCAGATGTCTCAGTCCATTCCAGAGGAACCTCTTTGCCCTGCACTGGCTGATCTTTCACGCCGAGGATCGACTCACACCACGGTGGCACGTGGGACAGCCCTGTGGGAAAGCCTCGAGGGAAAGCCTCGAGGGAAAACCACAGATCCTTTGATCCACGCCACGGGAAGCGTGACATTGCTGCTACAGCCTGGAAGGAAAGCGCACGTGCATGCCCCCACTTGACACGAGGCCTGACTCCCCTGGGGAGACTCCAGAAGTACCCAAAGATCCATGTCAGCCCCTGAGAGGAATCCTCGGTTCCGGCCCTGACTCCACACAAGGTTTTTGGCCCCGGTATCGACGGGAGAGGAATCCCGAGAGGCCCCCTAGCAACTCGCATGGGGACTGGCCGTTCCTGAGGCCAGCAGGGCGGGTCCGTGAGGTCCCCGTCGTAAATCGAGAACACCTGCCGCAACTCGAGAAAATCCAGGAAGTTCTCCTTTCCAGGCGAAATGAGGCCTATTTCCGATGAGGCGTCTGGAGACTAATGACACCTAACCTCTGGAACTTCGAAAGGGTCTTTCACACCCTTGCTGCAACTCAAGAATTTCACCGCCATACCCGTCTCCACTCGAAAGGAAGCACGATGGTCCCGCCCACATCCAGAGGAGCCCCGATTCCCCCTCGTAGCTCGAGATGAGGGATCCTTTCCCTGCTTTCAACGGGAAAGATTTCCCGGCGTTCCCGTCGCATCTCAAGAGGAGGCACTCTCAACAGGAAAGGCGAGAGGAACTCCATGGTCGTACCACCATTCCAAGAGTCCCCCAGATGTCTCAGTCCATTCCAGAGGAACCTCTTTGCCCTGCACTGGCTCATCTTTCACGCCGAGGATCGACTCACACAACGGTGGCACGTGAGACAGCCCTGTGGGAAAGCCTCGAGGGAAAGCCTCGAGGGAAAACCACAGATCCTTTGATCCACGCGACGGGAAGCGTGACATTGCTGCTACAGCCTGGAAGGAAGGCGCACGTGCATGCCCCCACTCGAGAGGAGGCCTGACCCCCCTGCGGAGACTCCAGAAGTACCCAAAGACCCATGTCAGCCCCTGAGAGGAATCCTCGGTTCCGGCCCTGACTCCACAGAAGGATTTTGGCCCCGGTATCGACGGGAGAGGAATCCCGAGAGGCCCCCGAGCAACTCGCATGTGGACTGGCCTTTCCTGAGGACACCAGGGCGGGTCCCTGAGGTCCCCGTCGTATCTCGAGAACACCTGCCGCAACTCGAGAAAATCCAGGAAATTCTCCCTTCCAGGCGAGATGAGGCCTATTTCCGATGAGGCGTCTGGAGACTAATGACACCGAACCTCTGGAACTTTGAAAGGGTCTTTCTCACCCTTGCTGCAACTCAAGAAGTTCACCGCCATACCCGTCTCCACTCGAGAGGAAACACGATGGTCCCGCCCACATCCAGAGGAGCCCCGTTTCCCACTCGTAGCTCGAGATGAGGGATCCTTTCCCTGCTATCAACGGGAAAGAATTCCCGGCGTTCCCGTCGCATCTCAAGAGGAGGCACTCTCAACAGGAAAGGCGAGAGGAACTCCATGGTCGTACCACCATTCCAAGAGTCCCCCAGATGTCTCAGTCCATTCCAGAGGAACCTCTTTGCCCTGCACTGGCTCATCTTTCACGCCGAGGATCGACTCACACCACGGTGGCACGTGGGACAGCCCTGTGGGAAAGCCTCGAGGGAAAACCACAGATCCTTTGATCCACGCGACGGGAAGCGTGACATTGCTGCTACAGCATGGAAGGAAAGCGCACGTGCATGCCCACACTCGAGACGAGGCCTGACTCCCCTGGGGAGACTCCACAAGTACCCAAAGATCCATGTCAGCCCCTGAGAGGAATCCTCGGTTCCGGCCCTGACTCCACACAAGGTTTTTGGCCCCGGTATCGACGGGAGAGGAATCCCGAGAGGCCCCCTAGCAACTCGCATGGGGACTGGCCTCTCCTGAGGCCACCAGGGCGGGTCCCTGAGGTCCCCGTCGTAACTCGAGAACACCTGCCGCAACTCGAGAAATCCAGGAAGTTCTCCCTTCCAGGCGAGATGAGGCCTATTTCCGATGAGGCGTCTGGAGACTAATGACACCTAACCTCTGGAACTTCGAAAGGGTCTTTCACATCCTTGCTGCAACTCAAGAAGTTCACCGCCATACCCGTCTCCACTCGAGAGGAAGCACGATGGTCCCGCCCACATCCAGAGGAGCCCCGTTTCCCCCTCGTAGCTCGAGATGAGGGATCCTTTCCCTGCTTTCAACGGGAAAGAATTCCCGGCGTTCCCGTCGCATCTCAAGAGGAGGCACTCTCAACAGGAAAGGCGAGAGGAACTCCATGGTCGTACCACCATTCCAAGAGTCCCCCAGATGTCTCAGTCCATTCCAGAGGAACCTCTTTGCCCTGCACTGGCTGATCTTTCACGCCGAGGATCGACTCACACCACGGTGGCACGTGGGACAGCCCTGTGGGAAAGCCTCGAGGGAAAGCCTCGAGGGAAAACCACAGATCCTTTGATCCACGCCACGGGAAGCGTGACATTGCTGCTACAGCCTGGAAGGAAAGCGCCCGTGCATGCCCCCACTTGACACGAGGCCTGACTCCCCTGGGGAGACTCCAGAAGTACCCAAAGATCCATGTCAGCCCCTGAGAGGAATCCTCGGTTCCGGCCCTGACTCCACACAAGGTTTTTGGCCCCGGTATCGACGGGAGAGGAATCCCGAGAGGCCCCCTAGCAACTCGCATGGGGACTGGATTCTCCTGAGGCCACCAGGGCGGGTCCCTGAGGTCCCCGTCGTAACTCGAGAACACCTGCCGCAACTCGAGAAAATCCAGGAAGTTCTCCCTTCCAGGCGAGATGAGGCCTATTTCCGATGAGGCGTCTGGAGACTAATGACACCTAACCTCTGGAACTTCGAAAGGGTCTTTCACACCCTTGCTGCAACTCAAGAAGTTCACCGCCATACCCGTCTCCACTCGAGAGGAAACACGATGGTCCCGCCCACATCCAGAGGAACCCCGTTTCCCCCTCGGAGCTCGAGATGAGGGATCCTTTCCCTGGTTTCAACGGGAAAGAATTCCCGGCGTTCCCGTCGCATCTCAAGAGGAGGCACTCTCAACAGGAAAGGCGAGAGGAACTCCATGGTCGTACCACCATTCCAAGAGTCCCCCAGATGTCTCAGTCCATTCCAGAGGAACCTCTTTGCCCTGCACTGGCTCATCTTTCACGCCGAGGATCGACTCACACCACGGTGGCACGTGGGACAGCCCTGAGGGAAAGCCTCGAGGGAAAACCACAGATCCTTTGATCCACGCGACGGGAAGCGTGACATTGCTGCTACAGCCTGGAAGGAAAGCGCACGTGCATGCCCCCACTCGAGACGAGGCCTGACTCCCCTGGGGAGACTCCACAAGTACCCAAAGATCCATGTCAGCCCCTGAGAGGAATCCTCGGTTCCGGCCCTGACTCCACACAAGGTTTCTGGCCCCGGTATCGACGGGAGAGGAATCCCAAGAGGCCCCCTAGCAACTCGCATGGGGACTGGCCTCTCCTGAGGCCACCAGGGCGGGTCCCTGAGGTCCCCGTCGTAACTCGAGAACACCTGCCGCAACTCGAGAAAATCCGGGAAGTTCTCCCTTCCAGGCGAGATGAGGCCTATTTCCGATGAGGCGTCTGGAGACTAATGACACCTAACCTCTGGAATTTCGAAAGGGTCTTTCACATCCTTGCTGCAACTCAAGAAGTTCACCGCCATACCCGTCTCCACTCGAGAGGAAGCACGATGGTCCCGCCCACATCAAGAGGAGCCCCGTTTCCCCCTCGTAGCTCGAGATGAGGGATCCTTTCCCTGCTTTCAACGGGAAAGAATTCCCGGCGTTCCCGTCACATCTCAAGAGGAGGCACTCTCAACAGGAAAGGCGAGAGGAACTCCATGGTCGTACCACCATTCCAAGAGTCCCCCAGATGTCTCAGTCCATTCCAGAGGAACCTCTTTGCCCTGCACTGGCTCATCTTTCACGCCGAGGATCGACTCACACCACGGTGGCACGTGGGACAGCCCTGTGGGAAAGCCTCGAGGGAAAGCCTCGAGGGAAAACCACAGATCCTTTGATCCACGCGACGGGAAGCATGACATTGCTGCTACAGCATGGAAGGAAAGCGCACGTGCATGCCCCCACTCGAGACGAGTCCTGACTCCCCTGGGGAGACTCCAGAAGTACCCAAAGATCCATGTCATCCCCTGAGAGGAATCCTCGGTTCCGGCCCTGACTCCACACAAGGTTTTTGGCCCCGGTATCGACGGGAGAGGAATCCCGAGAGGCCCCCTAGCAACTAGCATGGGGACTGGCCGTTCCTGAGGCCACCAGGGCGGGTCCGTGAGGTCCCCGTCGTAAATCGAGAACACCTGCCGCAACTCGAGAAAATCCAGGAAGTTCTCCTTTCCAGGCGAAATGAGGCCTATTTCCGATGAGGCGTCTGGAGACTAATGACACCTAACCTCTGGAACTTCGAAAGGGTCTTTCACACCCTTGCTGCAACTCAAGAATTTCACCGCCATACCCGTCTCCACTCGAAAGGAAGCACGATGGTCCCGCCCACATCCAGAGGAGCCCCGATTCCCCCTCGTAGCTCGAGATGAGGGATCCTTTCCCTGCTTTCAACGGGAAAGATTTCCCGGCGTTCCCGTCGCATCTCAAGAGGAGGCACTCTCAACAGGAAAGGCGAGAGGAACTCCATGGTCGTACCACCATTCCAAGAGTCCCCCAAATGTCTCAGTCCATTCCAGAGGAACCTCTTTGCCCTGCACTGGCTCATCTTTCACGCCGAGGATCGACTCACACAACGGTGGCACGTGAGACAGCCCTGTGGGAAAGCCTCGAGGGAAAGCCTCGAGGGAAAACCACAGATCCTTTGATCCACGCGACGGGAAGCGTGACATTGCTGCTATAGCCTGGAAGGAAGGCGCACGTGCATGCCCCCACTCGAGAGGAGGCCTGACCCCCCTGCGGAGACTCCAGAAGTACCCAAAGACCCATGTCAGCCCCTGAGAGGAATCCTCGGTTCCGGCCCTGACTACACAGAAGGATTTTGGCCCCGGTATCGACGGGAGAGGAATCCCGAGAGGCCCCCGAGCAACTCGCATGTGGACTGGCCTTTCCTGAGGACACCAGGGCGGGTCCCTGAGGTCCCCGTCGTATCTCGAGAACACCTGACGCAACTCGAGAAAATCCATGAAGTTCTCCCTTCCAGGCGAGATGAGGCCTATTTCCGATGAGGCGTCTGGAGACTAATGACACCGAACCTCTGGAACTTTGAAAGGGTCTTTCTCACCCTTGCTGCAACTCAAGAAGTTCACCGCCATACCCGTCTCCACTCGAGAGGAAACACGATGGTCCCGCCCACATCCAGAGGAGCCCCGTTTCCCACTCGTAGCTCGAGATGAGGGATCCTTTCCCTGCTATCAACGGGAAAGAATTCCCGGCGTTCCCGTCGCATCTCAAGAGGAGGCACTCTCAACAGGAAAGGCGAGAGGAACTCCATGGTCGTACCACCATTCCAAGAGTCCCCCAGATGTCTCAGTCCATTCCAGAGGAACCTCTTTGCCCTGCACTGGCTCATCTTTCACGCCGAGGATCGACTCACACCACGGTGGCACGTGGGACAGCCCTGTGGGAAAGCCTCGAGGGAAAACCACAGATCCTTTGATCCACGCGACGGGAAGCGTGACATTGCTGCTACAGCATGGAAGGAAAGCGCACGTGCATGCCCACACTCGAGACGAGGCCTGACTCCCCTGGGGAGACTCCACAAGTACCCAAAGATCCATGTCAGCCCCTGAGAGGAATCCTCGGTTTCGGCCCTGACTCCACACAAGGTGTTTGGCCCCGGTATCGACGGGAGAGGAATCCCGAGAGGCCCCCTAGCAACTCGCATGGGGACTGGCCTCTCCTGAGGCCACCAGGGCGGGTCCCTGAGGTCCCCGTCGTAACTCGAGAACACCTGCCGCAACTCGAGAAAATCCAGGAAGTTCTCCCTTCCAGGCGAGATGAGGCCTATTTCCGATGAGGCGTCTGGAGACTAATGACACCTAACCTCTGGAAATTCGAAAGGGTCTTTCACATCCTTGCTGCAACTCAAGAAGTTCACCGCCATACCCGTCTCCACTCGAGAGGAAGCACGATGGTCCCGCCCACATCCAGAGGAGCCCCGTTTCCCCCTCGTAGCTCGAGATGAGGGATCCTTTCCCTGCTTTCAACGGGAAAGAATTCCCGGCGTTCCCGTCGCATCTCAAGAGGAGGCACTCTCAACAGGAAAGGCGAGAGGAACTCCATGGTCGTACCACCATTCCAAGAGTCCCCCAGATGTCTCAGTCCATTCCAGAGGAAACTCTTTGCCCTGCACTGGCTCATCTTTCACGCCGAGGATCGACTCACACCACGGTGGCACGTGGGACAGCCCTGTGGGAAAGCCTCGAGGGAAAGCCTCGAGGGAAAACCACAGATACTTTGATCCACGCGACGGGAAGCATGACATTGCTGCTACAGCCTGGAAGGAAAGCGCACGTGCATGCCCCCACTCGAGACGAGTCCTGACTCCCCTGGGGAGACTCCAGAAGTACCCAAAGATCCATGTCATCCCCTGAGAGGAATCCTCGGTTCCGGCCCTGACTCCACACAAGGTTTTTGGCCCCGGTATCGACGGGAGAGGAATCCCGAGAGGCCCCCTAGCAACTAGCATGGGGACTGGCCGTTCCAGAGGCCACCAGGGCGGGTCCCTGAGGTCCCCGTCGTAAATCGAGAACACCTGCCGCAACTCGAGAAAATCCAGGAAGTTCTCCTTTCCAGGCGAAATGAGGCCTATTTCCGATGAGGCGTCTGGAGACTAATGACACCTAACCTCTGGAACTTCGAAAGGGTCTTTCACACCCTTGCTGCAACTCAAGTAGTTCACCGCCATACCCGTCTCCACTCGAGAGGAAGCACGATCGTCCCACCCACAACCAGAGGAGCCCCGTTTCCCCCTCGAGCTCAAGATGAGGGATCCTTTCCCTGATTTAAATGGGAAAGAATTCCGGGGTTCCTGTCGCATCTCAAGAGGAGGCACTCTCAACAGGAAAGGCAAGAGGAACTCCATGGTCGTACCACCATTCCAAGAGACCCCAGATGTCTCAGTCCATTCCAGAGGAACCTCTTTGCCCTGTACTGGCTCATCTTTCACGCCGAGGATCGACTCACACCTCGGTGGCACGTGGGACAGCCCTGTGGGAAAGCCTCGAGGGAAAGCCTCGAGGGAAAACCACAGATCCTTTGATCCACGCGACGGGAAGCGTGACATTGCTGCTACAGCCTGGAAGGAAAGCGCACGTGCATGCCCCCACTCGAGACGAGGCCTGACTCCCCTGGGGAGACTCCAGAAGTACCCCAAGATCCATGTCAGCCCGGAGAGGAATCCTCGGTTCCGGCCCTTACTCCACACAAGGTTTTTGGCCCCGGTATCGACGGAAGAGGAATCCCGAGAGGCCCCCTAGCACCTCGCATGGGGACTGGCCTTTCCTGAGGCCACCAGGCCGGTCCCTGAGGTCCCCGTCGTAACTGGAGAACACCTGCCGCAACTCGAGAAAATCCAGGAAGTTCTCCCTTCCAGGCGAGATGAGGCCTATTTCTGATGAGGCGTCTGGAGACTAATGACACCTAACCTCTGGAACTTCGAAAGGGTCTTTCACACCCTTGCTGCAACTCAAGTAGTTCACCGCCATACCCGTCTCCACTCGAGAGGAAGCACGATCGTCCCACCCATAACCAGAGGAACCCCGTTTCCCCCTCGTAGCTCAAGATGAGGGATCCTTTCCCTGCTTTAAATGGGAAAGAATTCCGGGGTTCCCTTCGCATCTCAAGAGGAGGCACTCTCAACAGGAAAGGCGAGAGGAACTCCATGGTCGTACCACCATTCCAAGAGTCCCCCAGATGTCTCAGTCCATTCCAGAGGAACCTCTTTGCCCTGCACTGGCTCATCTTTCACGCCGAGGATCGACTCACACCACGGTGGCACGTGGGACAGCCCTGTGGGAAAGCCTCTAGGGAAAGCCTCGAGGGAAAACCACAGATCCCTTGATCCACGCGACGGGAAGCGTGACATTGCTGCTACAGCCTGGAAGGAAAGCGCACGTGCATGCCCCCACTCGAGACGAGCCCTGACTCCCCTGGGGAGAATCCAGAAGTACCCAAAGATCCATGTCAGCCCCTGAGAGGAATCCTCGGTTCCGGCCCTGACTCCACACAAGGTTTTTGGCCCCGGTATCTACGGGAGAGGAATCCCGAGAGGCCCCCTAGCAACTCGCATGGGGACTGGCCTCTCCTGAGGCCACCAGGGCGGGTCCCTGAGGTCCCCGTCGTAACTCGAGAACACCTGCCGCAACTCGAGAAAATCCAGGAAGTTCTCCCTTCCAGGCGAGATGAGGCCTATTTCCGATGAGGCGTCTGGAGACTAATGACACCTAACCTCTGGAACTTCGAAAGGGTCTTTCACACCCTTGCTGCAACTCAAGAAGTTCACCGCCATACCCGTTTCAACTCGAGAGGAAGCACGATGGTCCCGCCCACATCCAGAGGAGCCCCGTTTGCCCCTCGTAGCTCAGATGAGGGATCCTTTCCCTGCTTTCAACGGGAAAGAATTCCCGGCGTTTCCGTCGCATCTCAAGAGGAGGCACTCTCAACAGGAAAGGCGAGAGGAGCTCCATGGTCGTACCACCATTCCAAGAGTCCCGCAGATGTCTCAGTCCATTCCAGGGGAACCTCTTTGCCCTGTACTGGCTCATCTTTCACGCCGAGGATCGACTCACACCTCGGTGGCACGTGGGACAGCCCTGTGGGAAAGCCTCGAGGGAAAGCCTCGAGGGAAAACCACAGTTGCTTTGATCCACGCGACGGGAAGCATGACATTGCTGCTACAGCCTGGAAGGAAAGCGCACGAGCATGCCCCCACTCGAGACGAGGCCTGACTCTCCTGGGGAGACTCCAGAAGTACCCAAAGATCCATGTCAGCCCCTGAGAGGAATCCTCGGTTCCGGCCCTGACTCCACACAAGGTTTTTGGCCCCTTTATCGACGGGAGAGGAATCCCGAGAGGCCCCCTAGCAACTAGCATGGGGACTGGCCGTTCCTGAGGCCACCAGGGCGGGTCCCTGAGGTCCCAGTCGTAACTCGAGAACACCTGCGGCAACTCGAGAAAATCCAGGAAGTTCTCCTTTCCAGGCGAAATGAGGCCTATTTCCTATGAGGCGTCTGGAGACTAATGACACCTAACCTCTGGAACTTCGAAAGGGTCTTTCACACCCTTGCTGCAACTCAAGAATTTCACCGCCATACCCGTCTCCACTCGAGAAGAAGCACGATGGTCCCGCCCACATCCAGAGGAGCCCCGTTTCCCCCTCGTAGCTCGAGATGAGGGATCCTTTCCCTGGTTTCAACGGGAAAGAATTCCTGGCGTTCCCGTTGCATCTCAAGAGGAGGCACTCTCAACAGGAAAGGCAAGAGGAACTCCATGGTCGTACCACCATTCCAAGAGTCCCGCAGATGTCTCAGTCCATTCCAGAGGAACCTCTTTACCCTGCACTGGCTCATCTTTCACGCCGAGAATCGACTCACACCACGGTGGCACGTGGGACAGCCCTGTGGGAAAGCCTCGAGGGAAAACCACAGATCCTTTGATCCACGAGACGGGAAGCGTGACATTGCTGCCACAGCCTGGAAGGAAAGCGCACGTGCATGCCCCCACTCGAGACGAGGCCTGACTCCCCTGGGGAGACTCCAGACGTACCCAAAGATCCATGTCAGCCGCTGAGAGGAATCCTCGGTTCCGGCCCTGACTGCACACAAGGATTTTGGCCCCGGTATCGATGGGAGAGGAATCCCGAGAGGCCCCCTACCACCTCGCATGGGGACTGGCCTCTCCTGAGGCCACCAGGGCGGGTCCCTGAGGTCCCCGTCGTAACTCGAGAACACCTGCCACAACTCGAGAAAATCCAGGAAGTTCTCCATTCCAGGCGAGATGAGGCCTATTTCCGATGAGGTGTCTGGAGACTAATGACACCTAACCTCTGGAACTTCGAAAGGGTCTTTCACACCCTTGCTGCAACTCAAGAAGTTCACTGCCATACCCGTCTCCACTCGAGAGGAAGCACGATGGTCCCGCCCACATCCAGAGGAGCCCCGTTTCCCCCTCGGAGCTCGAGATGAGGGATCCTTTCGCTGCTTTCAACGGGAAAGAATTCCTGGCGTTCCCGTCGCATCTCAAGAGGAGGCACTCTCAACAGGAAAGGCGAGAGGAAATCCATGGTCGTACCACCATTCCAAGAGTCCCCCAGATGTCTCAGTCCATTCCAGAGGAACCTCTTTGCCCTGCACTGGCTCATCTTTCACGCCGAGGATCGACTCACACCACGGTGGCACGTGGGACAGCCCTGTGGGAAAGCCTCGAGGGAAAGCCTCGAGGGAAAACCACAGATCCTTTGATCCACGCCACGGGAAGCGTGACATTGCTGCTACAGCCTGGAAGGAAAGCGCACATGCATGCCCCCACTCGAGACGAGGCCTGACTCCCCTGGGGAGACTCCACAAGTACACAAAGATCCATGTCAGACCCTGAGAGGAATCCTCGGTTCTGGCCCTGACTCCGCACAAGGTTTTTGGCCCCGGTATCGACGGGAGAGGAATCCCGAGAGGCCCCCTAGCACCTCGCATGGGGACTGGCCTCTCCTGAGGCCACCAGGGCGGGTCCCTGAGGTACCCGTCGTAACTCGAGAACACCTGCCGCAACTCGAGAAAATCCAGGAAGTTCTCCCTTCCAGGCGAGATGAGGCCTATTTCCGATGAGGCGTCTGGAGACTAATGACACCTAACCTCTGGAACTTCGAAAGGGTCTTTCACACCCTTGCTGCAACTCAAGAAGTTCACCGCCATACCCGTCTCCACTCGAGAGGAAGCACGATGGTCCCGCCCACATCCAGAGGAGCCCCGTTTCCCCCTCGTAGCTCGAGATGAGGGATCCTTTCCCTGCTTTCAACGGGAAAGAATTCCCGGCGTTCCCGTCGCAACTCAAGAGGAGGCACTCTCAACAGGAAAGGCGAGAGGAACTCCATGGTCGTACCACCATTCCAAGAGTCCCCCAGATGTCTCAGTCCATTCCAGAGGAACCTCTTTGCCCTGCACTGGCTCATCTTTCACGCTGAGGATCGACTCACACCACGGTGGCACGTGGGACAGCCCTGTGGGAAAGCCTCGAGGGAAAGCCTCGAGGGAAAACCACAGATCCTTTGATCCACTCGACGGGAAGCGTGACATTGCCGTTACAGCCTGGAAGGAAAGCAAAGTGCATGCCCCCACTCGAGACGAGGCCTGACTCCCCTGGGGAGACTCCACAAGTACCCAAAGATCCATGTCAGCCCCTGAGAGGAATCCTCGGTTCCGGCCCAGACTCCACACAAGGTTTTTGGCCCCGGTATCGACGGGAGAGGAATCCCGAGAGGCCCGCTAGCAACTCGCATGGGGACTGGCCTCTCCTGAGGCCACCAGGGCGGGTCCCTGAGGTCCCCGTCGTAACTCGAGAACACCTGCCGCAACTCGAGAAAATCCAGGAAGTTCTCCCTTCCAGGCGAGATGAGGCCTATTTCCGATGAGGCGTCTGGAGACTAATGACACCTAACCTCTGGAACTTCGAAAGGGTCTTTCACACCCTTGCTGCAACTCAAGAAGTTCACCGCCATACCCGTCTATACTCGAGAGGATGCACGATGGGCCCGCCCACATCCAGAGGAGCCCCGTTTCCCCTCATAGCTCGAGATGAGGGATCCTTTCCCTGCTTTCAACGGGAAAGAATTCCCGACGTTCCCGTCGCATCTCAAGAGGAGGCACTCTCAACAGGAAAGGCGAGAGGAACTCCATGGTCGTACCACCATTCCAAGAGTCCCCCAGATGTCTCAGTCCATTCCAGAGGAAGCTCTTTGCCCTGCACTGGCTCATCTTTCACGCCGAGGATCGACTCACACCACGGTGGCACGTGGGACAGCCCTGTGGGAAAGCCTCGAGGGAAAACCACAGATCCTTTGATCCACGCCACGGGAAGCGTGACATTGCTGCTACAGCCTGGAAGGAAAGCGCACGTGCATGCCCCCACTCGAGACGAGGCCTGACTCCCCTGGGGAGACTCCACAAGTACCCAAAGATCCATGTCAGCCCTTGAGAGGAATCCTCGGTTCCGGCCCTGACTCCACACAAGGATTTTGGCCCCGGTATCGACGGGAGAGGAATCCCGAGAGGCCCCCTAGCACCTCGCATGGGGACTGGCCTCTCCTGAGGCCACCAGGGTGGGTCCCTGAGGTCCCCGTCGTAACTCGAGAACACCTGCCGCAACTCGAGAAAATCCAGGAAGTTCTCCCTTCCAGGCGAGATGAGGCCTATTTCCGATGAGGCGTCTGGAGACTAATGACACCTAACTCTGGAACTTCGAAAGGGTCTTTCACACCTTTGCTGCAACTCAAGAAGTTCACTGCCATACCCGTCTCTACTCGAGAGGAAGCACGATGGTCCCGCCCACATCCAGAGGAGCCCCGTTTCCCCCTCGTAGCTCGAGATGAGGGATCCTTTCCCTGCTTTCAACGGGAAAGAATTCCCGGCGTTCCCGTCGCATCTCAAGAGGAGGCACTCTCAACAGGAAAGGCGAGAGGAACTTCTTGGTCGTACCACCATTCCAAGAGTCCCCCAGATGTCTCAGTCCATTCCAGAGGAACCTCTTTGCCCTACACTGGCTCGTCTTTCACGCCGAGAATCGACTCACACCACGGTGGCACGTGGGACAGCCCTGTGGGAAAGCCTCGAGGGAAAGCCTCGAGGGAAAACCACAGATCCTTTGATCCACGCCACGGGAAGCGTGACATTGCTGCTACAGCCTGGATGGAGAGCGCACGTGCATGCCCCCACTCGAAACGAGGCCTGACTCCCCTGGGGAGACTCCACAAGTACCCAAAGATCCATGTCAACCCTTGAGAGGAATCCTCGGTTCCGGCCCTGACTCCACACAAGGTTTTTGGCCCCGGTATCGACGGGAGAGTAATCCCGAGAGGCCCCCTAGCACCTCGCATGGGGACTGGCCACTCCTGAGGCCACCAGGGCGGGTCCCTGAGGTCCCCGTCGGAACTCGAGAACACCTGCCACAACTCGAGAAAATCCAGGAAGTTCTCCCTTCCAGGCGAGATGAGGCCTATTTCCGATGAGGCGTCTGGAGACTAATGACACCTAACCTCTGGAACTTCGAAAGGGTCTTTCACACCCTTGCTGCAACTCAAGAAGTTCACCGCCATACCCGTCTCCACTCGAGAGGAAGCACGATGGTCCCGCCCACATCCAGAGGAGCCCCGTTTCCCCCTCGTAGCTCGAGATGATGGATCCTTTCCCTGCTTTCAACGGGAAAGAATTCCCGGCGTTCCCGACGCATCTCAAGAGGAGGCACTCTCAACAGGAAAGTCGAGAGGAACTCCATGGTCGTAGCACCATTCCAAGAGTCCCCCAGATGTCTCAGTCCATTCCAGAGGAACCTCTTTGCCCTGCACTGGCTCATCTTTCACGCCGAGGATCGACTCACACCACGGTGGCACGTGGGACAGCCCTGTGGGAAAGCCTCGAGGGAAAGCCTCGAGGGAAAACCACAGATCCTTTGATCCACGCGACGGGAAGCGTGACATTGCTGCTACAGCCTGGAAGGAAAGCGCACGTGCATGCCCCCACTCGAGACGAGGCCTGACTCCCCTGGGGAGACTCCAGAAGTACCCAAAGATACATGTCAGCCCCTGAGAGGAATCCTCGGTTCCGGCCCTGACTCCACACAAGGTTTTTGGCCCCGGTATCGACGGGAGAGGAATCCCGAGAGGCCCCCTAGCACATCGCATGGGGACTGGCCTCTCCTGAGGCCACCAGGGCGGGTCCCTGAGGTCCCCGTCGTAACTCGAGAACACCTGCCGCAACTCGAGAAAATCCAGGAAGTTCTCCCTTCCAGGCGAGATGAGGCCTATTTCCGATGAGGCGTCTGGAGACTAATGACACCTAACCTCTGGAACTTCGAAAGGGTCTTTCACACCCTTCCTGCAACTCAAGAAGTTCACTGCCATACCCGTCTCCACTCGAGAGGAAGCACGATGGTCCCGCCCACATCCAGAGGAGCCCCGTTTCCCCCTCGTAGCTCGAGATGAGGGATCCTTTCCCTGCTTTCAACGGGAACGAATTCCCGGCGTTCACGTCGCATCTCAAGAGGAGGCACTCTCAACAGGAAAGGCGAGAGGAACTCCATGGTCGTACCACCATTCCAAGAGTCCCCCAGATGTCTCAGTCCATTCCAGAGGAACCTCTTTGCCCTGCACTGGCTCATCTTTCACGCCGAGGATCGACTCACACCACGGTGGCACGTGGGACAGCCCTGTGGGAAAGCCTCGAGGGAAAGCCTCGAGGGAAAACCACAGATCCTTTGATCCACGCCACGGGAAGCGTGACATTGCTGCTACAGCCTGGAAGGAAAGCGCACATGCATGCCCCCACTCGAGACGAGGCCTGACTCCCCTGGGGAGACTCCACAAGTACACAAAGATCCATGTCAGCCCCTGAGAGGAATCCTCGGTTCTGGCCCTGACTCCGCACAAGGTTTTTGGCCCCGGTATCGACGGGAGAGGAATCCCGAGAGGCCCCCTAGCACCTCGCATGGGGACTGGGCTCTCCTGAGTCCACCAGGGCGGGTCCCTGAGGTCCGCGTCGTAGCTCGAGAACACCTGCCGCAACTCGAGAAAATCCAGGAAGTTCTCCCTTCCAGGCGAGATGAGGCCTATTTCCGATGAGGCGTCTGGAGACTAATGACACCTAACCTCTGGAACTTCGAAAGGGTCTTTCACACCCTTGCTGCAACTCAAGAAGTTCACCGCCATACCCGTCTCCACACGAGAGGAAGCACGATGGTCCCGCCCACATCCAGAGGAGCCCCGTTTCCCCCTCGTAGCTCGAGATGAGGGATCCTTTCCCTGCTTTCAACGGGAACGAATTCCCGGCGTTCCCGTCACATCTCCAGAGGAGGCACTCTCAACAGGAAAGGCGAGAGGAACTCCATGGTCGTACCACCATTCCAAGAGTCCCCCAGATGTCTCAGTCCATTCCAGAGGATCCTCTTTGCCCTGCACTGGCTCATCTTTCACGCCGAGGATCGACTCACATCACGGTGGCACGTGGGACAGCCCTGTGGGAAAGCCTCGAGGGAAAGCCTCGAGGGAAAGCCTCGAGGGAAAACCACAGATCCTTTGATCCACGCGACGGGAAGCGTGACATTGCTGCTACAGCCTGGAAGGAAAGCGCACGTGCATGCCCCCACTCGAGACGAGGCCTGACTCCCCTGGGGAGACTCCAGAAGTACCCAAAGATCCATGTCAGCCCCTGAGAGGAATCCTCGGTTCCGGCCATGACTCCACACAAGGTTTTTGGCCCCGGTATCGACGGGAGAGGAATCCCGAGAGGCCCCCTAGCAACTCGCATGGGGACTGGCCTCTCCTGAGGCCACCAGGGCGGGTCCCTGAGGTCCTCGTCGTAACTCGAGAGCACCTGCCGCAACTCGAGAAAATCCAGGAAGTTCTCCCTTCCAGGCGAGATGAGGCCTATTTCCGATGAGGCGTCTGGAGACTAATGACACCTAACCTCTGGAACTTCGAAAGGGTCTTTCACACCCTTGCTGCGACTCAAGAAGTTCACCGCCATACCCGTCTCCACTCGAGAGGAAGCACGGTGGTCCCGCCCACATCCAGAGGATCCCCGTTTCCCCCTCGTAGCTCGAGATGAGGGATCCTTTCCCTGCTTTAAACGGGGAAGAATTCCCGGCGTTCCCGTCGCATCTCAAGAGGAGGCACTCTCAACAGGAAAGGCGAGAGGAACTCCATGGTCGTACCACCATTCCAAGAGTCCCCCAGATGTCTCAGTCCATTCCAGAGGAACCTCTTTGCCCTGCACTGGCTCATCTTTCACGCCGAGGATCGACTCACACCACGGTGGCACGTGGGACAGCCCTGTGGGAAAGCCTCGAGGGAAAGCCTCGAGGGAAAACCACAGATCCTTTGATCCACGCGACGGGAAGCGTGACATTGCTGCTACAGCCTGGAAGGAAAGCGCACGTGCATGCCCCCACTCGAGACGAGGCCTGACTCCCCTGGGGAGACTCCAGACGTACCCAAAGATCCATGTCAGCCGCTGAGAGGAATCCTCGGTTCCGGCCCTGACTGCACACAAGGATTTTGGCCCCGGTATCGATGGGAGAGGAATCCCGAGAGGCCCCCTAGCACCTCGCATGGGGACTGGCCTCTCCTGAGGCCACCAGGGCGGGTCCCTGAGGTCCCCGTCGTAACTCGAGAACACCTGCCACAACTCGAGAAAATCCAGGAAGTTCTCCATTCCAGGCGAGATGAGGCCTATTTCCGATGAGGTGTCTGGAGACTAATGACACCTAACCTCTGGAACTTCGAAAGGGTCTTTCACACCCTTGCTGCAACTCAAGAAGTTCACTGCCATACCCGTCTCCACTCGAGAGGAAGCACGATGGTCCCGCCCACATCCAGAGGAGCCCCGTTTCCCCCTCGGAGCTCGAGATGAGGGATCCTTTCGCTGCTTTCAACGGGAAAGAATTCCTGGCGTTCCCGTCGCATCTCAAGAGGAGGCACTCTCATCAGGAAAGGCGAGAGGAAATCCATGGTCGTACCACCATTCCAAGAGTCCCCCAGATGTCTCAGTCCATTCCAGAGGAACCTCTTTGCCCTGCACTGGCTCATCTTTCACTCCGAGAATCGACTCACACCACGGTGGCACGTGGGACAGCCCTGTGGGAAAGCCTCGAGGGAAAGCCTCGAGTGAAAACCACAGATCCTTTGATCCACGCGACGGGAAGCGTGACATTGCTGCTACAGCCTGGAACGAAAGCCCACGTGCATTCCCCCACTCGAGACGAGGCCTGACTCCCCTGGGGAGACTCCACAAGTACCCAAAGATCCATGTCAGTCCCTGAGCGGAATCCTCGGATCCGGCCCTGACTCCACACAAGGTTTTTGGCCCCGGTATCGACGGGAGAGGAATCCAGAGAGGCCCCCTAGCAACTCGCATGGGGACTGGCCTCTCCTGAGGCCACCAGGGCGGGTCCCTGAGGTACCCGTCGTAACTCGAGAACACCTGCCGCAACTCGAGAAAATCCAGGAAGTTCTCCCTTCCAGGCGAGATGAGGCCTATTTCCGATGAGGCGTCTGGAGACTAATGACACCTAACCTCTGGAACTTCGAAAGGGTCTTTCACACCCTTGCTGCAACTCAAGAAGTTCACCGCCATACCCGTCTCCACTCGAGAGGAAGCACGATGGTCCCGCCCACATCCAGAGGAGCCCCGTTTCCCCCTCGTAGCTCGAGATGAGGGATCCTTTCCCTGCTTTCAACGGGAAAGAATTCCCGGCGTTCCCGTCGCAACTCAAGAGGAGGCACTCTCAACAGGAAAGGCGAGAGGAACTCCATGGTCGTACCACCATTCCAAGAGTCCCCCAGATGTCTCAGTCCATTCCAGAGGAACCTCTTTGCCCTGCACTGGCTCATCTTTCACGCTGAGGATCGACTCACACCACGGTGGCACGTGGGACAGCCCTGTGGGAAAGCCTCGAGGGAAAGCCTCGAGGGAAAACCACAGATCCTTTGATCCACTCGACGGGAAGCGTGACATTGCCGTTACAGCCTGGAAGGAAAGCAAAGTGCATGCCCCCACTCGAGACGAGGCCTGACTCCCCTGGGGAGACTCCACAAGTACCCAAAGATCCATGTCAGCCCCTGAGAGGAATCCTCGGTTCCGGCCCTGACTCCACACAAGGTTTTTGGCCCCGGTATCGACGGGAGAGGAATCCCGAGAGGCCCCCTAGCAACTCGCATGGGGACTGGCCTCTCCTGAGGCCACCAGTGCGGGTCCCTGAGGTCCCCGTCGTAACTCGAGAACACCTGCCGCAACTCGAGAAAATCCAGGAAGTTCTCCCTTCCAGGCGAGATGAGGCCTATTTCCGATGAGGCGTCTGGAGACTAATGACACCTAACCTCTGGAATTTCGAAAGGGTCTTTCACACCCTTGCTGCAACTCAAGAAGTTCACCGCCATACCCGTCTATACTCGAGAGGATGCACGATGGGCCCGCCCACATCCAGAGGAGCCCCGTTTCCCCTCATAGCTCGAGATGAGGGATCCTTTCCCTGCTTTCAACGGGAAAGAATTCCCGACGTTCCCGTCGCATCTCAAGAGGAGGCACTCTCAACAGGAAAGGCGAGAGGAACTCCATGGTCGTACCACCATTCCAAGAGTCCCCCAGATGTCTCAGTCCATTCCAGAGGAAGCTCTTTGCCCTGCACTGGCTCATCTTTCACGCCGAGGATCGACTCACACCACGGTGGCACGTGGGACAGCCCTGTGGGAAAGCCTCGAGGGAAAGCCTCGAGGGAAAACCACAGATCTTTTGATCCACGCCACGGGAAGCGTGACATTGCTGCTACAGCCTGGAAGGAAAGCGCACGTGCATGCCCCCACTCGAGACGAGGCCTGACTCCCCTGGGGAGACTCCAGAAGTACCCAAAGATCCATGTCAGCCCCTGAGAGGAATCCTCGGTTCCGGCCCTGACTCCACACAAGGTTTTTGGCCCCGGTATCGACGGGAGAGGAATCCCGAGAGGCCCCCTAGCAACTCGCATGGGGACTGGCCTCTCCTGAGGCCACCAGGGCGGGTCCCTGAGGTCCTCGTCGTAACTCGAGAGCACCTGCCGCAACTCGAGAAAATCCAGGAAGTTCTCCCTTCCAGGCGAGATGAGGCCTATTTCCGATGAGGCGTCTGGAGACTAATGACACCTAACCTCTGGAACTTCGAAAGGGTCTTTCACACCCTTGCTGCGACTCAAGAAGTTCACCGCCATACCCGTCTCCACTCGAGAGGAAGCACGGTGGTCCCGCCCACATCCAGAGGATCCCCGTTTCCCCCTCGTAGCTCGAGATGAGGGATCCTTTCCCTGCTTTAAACGGGGAAGAATTCCCGGCGTTCCCGTCGCATCTCAAGAGGAGGCACTCTCAACAGGAAAGGCGAGAGGAACTCCATGGTCGTACCACCATTCCAAGAGTCCCCCAGATGTCTCAGTCCATTCCAGAGGAACCTCTTTGCCCTGCACTGGCTCATCTTTCACGCCGAGGATCGACTCACACCACGGTGGCACGTGGGACAGCCCTGTGGGAAAGCCTCGAGGCAAAGCCTCGAGGGAAAACCACAGATCCTTTGATCCACGCGACGGGAAGCGTGACATTGCTGCTACAGCCTGGAAGGAAAGCGCACGTGCATGCCCCCACTCGAGACGAGGCCTGACTCCCCTGGGGAGACTCCAGAAGTACCCAAAGATCCATGTCAGCCCCTGAGAGGAATCCTCGGTTCCGGCCCTGACTCCACACAAGGTTTTTGGCCCCGGTATCGACGGGAGAGGAATCCCGAGAGGCCCCCTAGCAACTCGCATGGGGACTGGCCTCTCCTGAGGCCACCAGGGCGGGTCGCTGAGGTCCTCGTCGTAACTCGAGAGCACCTGCCGCAACTCGAGAAAATCCAGGAAGTTCTCCCTTCCAGGCGAGATGAGGCCTATTTCCGATGAGGCATCTGGAGACTAATGACACCTAACCTCTGGAACTTCGAAAGGGTCTTTCACACCCTTGCTGCGACTCAAGAAGTTCACCGCCATACCCGTCTCCACTCGAGAGGAAGCACGATGGTCCCGCCCACATCCATAGGATCCCCGTTTCCCCCTCGTAGCTCGAGATGAGGGAACCTTTCCCTGCTTTCAACGGGAAAGAATTCCCGGCGTTCCCGTCGCATCTCAAGAGGAGGCACTCTCAACCGGAAAGGCGAGAGGAACTCCATGGTCGTACCACCATTCCAAGAGTCCCCCAGATGTCTCAGTCCATTCCAGAGGAACCTCTTTGCCCTGCACTGGCTCATCTTTCACGCCGAGGATCGACTCACACCACGGTGGCACGTGGGACAGCCCTGTGGGAAAGCCTCGAGGGAAAGCCTCGAGGGAAAACCACAGATCCTTTGATCCACGCCACGGGAAGCGTGACATTGCTGCTAAAGCCTGGAAGGAAAGTGCACGTGCATGCCCCCTCACGAAACGAGGCCTGTCTCCCCTGGCGAGACTCCAGAAGTATCCAAAGATACATATCAGCCCCTGAGAGGAATCCTCGGTTCCGGCCCTGACTCCACACAAGGTTTTTGGCCCCGCTATCGACGGAAGAGGAATCCCGAGAGGCCCCCTAGCAACTCGCATGGGGACTGGCCTCTCCTGAGGCCACCAGGGCCGGTCCCTGAGGTCCCCGTCGTAACTCGAGAACACCTGCCGCAACTCGAGAAAATCCAGGAAGTTCTCCCTTCCAGGCGAGATGAGGCCTATTTCCGATGAGGCGTCTGGAGACTAATGACACCGAACCTCTGGAACTTCGAAAGGGTCTTTCACACCCTTGCTGCAACTCAAGAAGTTCACCACCATACCCGTCACCACTCGAGAGGAAGCACGATGGTCCCGACCACATCCAGAGGAGCCCCGTTTCCCCCTCGTAGCTCGAGATGAGGGATCCTTTCCCTGCTTTTAACGGGAAAGAATTCCCTGCGTTCCCGTCGCATCTCAAGAGGAGGCATTCTCAACAGGAAAGGCGAGAGGAACTCCATGGTCGTACCACCATTCCAAGAGTCCCCCAGATGTCTCAGTCCATTCCAGAGGAACCTCTTTGCCCTGCACTGGCTCATCTTTCACGCCGAGGATCGACTCACACCACGGTGGCACGTGGGATAGCCCTGTGGGAAAGCCTCGAGGGAAAGCCTCGAGGGAAAACCACAGATCCTTTGATCCACGCGACGGGAAGCGTGACATTGCTGCTACAGCCTGGAAGGAAAGCGCACGTGCATGCCCCCACTCGAGACGAGACCTGACTCCCCTGGGGAGACTCCAGAAGTACCCAAAGATCCATGTCAGCCCCTGAGAGGAATCCTCGGTTCCGGCCCTGACTCCACACAAGGTTTTTGGCCCCGGTATCGACGGGAGAGGAATCCCGAGAGGCCCCCTAGCAACTCGCATGGGGACTGGCCTCTCCTGAGGCCACCAGGGCGTGTCCCTGAGGTCCTCGTCGTAACTCGAGAGCACGTGCCGCAACTCGAGAAAATCCAGGAAGTTCTCCCTTCCAGGCGAGATGAGGCCTATTTCCGATGAGGCGTCTGGAGACTAATGACACCTAACCTCTGGAACTTCGAAAGGGTCTTTCACACCCTTGCTGCGACTCAAGAAGTTCACCGCCATACCCGTCTCCACTCGAGAGGAAGCACGATGGTCCCGCCCACATCCAGAGGGTCCCCGTTTCCCCCTCGTAGCTCGAGATGAGGGATCCTTTCCCTGCTTTCAACGGGAAAGAATTCCCGGCGTTCCCGTCGCATCTCAAGAGGAGGCACTCTCAACAGGAAAGGCGAGAGGAACTCCATGGTCGTACCACCATTCCAAGAGTCCCCCAGATGTCTCAGTCCATTCCAGAGGAACCTCTTTGCCCTGCACTGGCTCATCTTTCACGCCGAGGATCGACTCACACCACGGTGGCACGTGGGACAGCCCTGTGGGAAAGCCTCGAGGGAAAGCCTCGAGGGAAAACCACAGATCCTTTGATCCACGCCACGGGAAGCGTGACATTGCTGCTAAAGCCTGGATGGAAAGTGCACGTGCATGCCCCCTCACGAAACGAGGCCTGTCTCCCCTGGCGAGACTCCAGAAGTACCCAAAGATCCATCTCAGCCCCTGAGAGGAATCCTCGGTTCCGGCCCTGACTCCACATAAGGTTTTTGGCCCCGGTATCGACGGGAGAGGAATCCCGAAAGGCCCCCTAGCAACTCGCATGGGGACTGGCCTCTCCTGAGGCCACCAGGGCTGGTCCCTGAGTTCCCCGTCGTAACTCGAGAACACCTGCCGCAACTCGAGAAAATCCAGGAAGTTCTCCCTTCCAGGCGAGATGAGGCCTATTTCCGATGAGGCGTCTGGAGACTAATGACACCTAACCTCTGGAACTTCGAAAGGGTTTTTCACACCCTTGCTGCAACTCAAGAAGTTCACCACCATACCCGTCTCCACTCGAGAGGAAGCACGATGGTCCCGACCACATCCAAAGGAGCCCCGTTTCCCCCTCGTAGCTCGAGATGAGGGATCCTTTCCCTGCTTTCAACGGGAAAGAATTCCCTGCGTTCCCGTCGCATCTCAAGAGGAGGCACTGTCAACAGGAAAGGAGAGGAACTCCATGGTCGTACCACCATTCCAAGAGTCCCCCAGATGTCTCAGTCCATTCCAGAGGAACCTCTTTGCCCTGCACTGGCTCATCTTTCACGCCGAGGATCGACTCACACCACGGTGGCACGTGGGACAGCCCTGTGGGAAAGCCTCGAGGGAAAGCCTCGAGGGAAAACCACAGATCCTTTGATCCACGCGACGGGAAGCGTGACATTGCTGCTAAAGCCTGGAAGGAAAGTGCACGTGCATGCCCCCACTCGAGACGAGGCCTGACTCCACTGGGGAGACTCCAGAAGTACCCAAAGATCCATGTCAGCCCCTGAGAGGAATCCTCGGTTCCGGCCCTGACTCCACACAAGGTTTTTGGCCCCGGTATCGACGGGAGAGGAATCCCGAGAGGCCCCCTAGCAACTCGCATGGGGACTGGCCTCTCCTGAGGCCACCAGGGCGTGTCCCTAAGGTCCTCGTCGTAACTCGAGAGCACCTGCCGCAACTCGAGAAAATCCAGGAAGTTCTCCCTTCCAGGCGAGATGAGGCCTATTTCCGATGAGGCGTCTGGAGACTAATGACACCTAACCTCTGGAACTTCGAAAGGGTCTTTCACACCCTTGCTGCGACTCAAGAAGTTCACCGCCATACCCGTCTCCACTCGAGAGGAAGCACGATGGTCCCGCCCACATCCAGAGGATCCCCGTTTCCCCCTCATAGCTCGAGATGAGGGATCCTTTCCCTGCTTTCAACAGGAAAGAATTCCCGGCGTTCCCGTCGCATCTCAAGAGGAGGCACTCTCAACAGGAAAGGCGAGAGGAACTTCATGGTCGTACCACCATTCCAAGAGTCCACCAGATGTCTCAGTCCATTCCAGAGGAACCTCTTTGCCCTGCACTGGCTCATCTTTCACGCCGAGGATCGACTCACACCACGGTGGCACGTGGGACAGCCCTGTGGGAAAGCCTCGAGGGAAAGCCTCGAGGGAAAACCACAGATCCTTTGATCCACGCGACGGGAAGCGTGACATTGCTGCTACTGCCTGGAAGGAAAGCGCACGTGCATGCCCCCACTCGAGACGAGGCCTGACTCCCCTGGGGAGACTCCAGAAGTACCCAAAGATCCATGTCAGCCCCTGAGAGGAATCCTCGGTTCCAGCCCTGACTCCACACAAGGTTTTTGGCCCCGGTATCGACGGGAGAGGAATTCCGAGAGGCCCCCTAGCAACTCGCATGGGGACTGGCCTCTCCTGAGGCCACCAGGGCGGGTCCCTGAGGTCCCCGTCGTAACTCGAGAACACCTGCCGCAACTCGAGAAGATCCAGGAAGTTCTCCCTTCCAGGCGAGATGAGGCCTATTTCCGATAAGGCGTCTGGAGACTAATGACACCTAACCTCTGGAACTTCGAAAGGGTCTTTCACACCCTTGCTGCGACTCAAGAAGTTCACCGCCATACCCGTCTCCACTCGAGAGGAAGCACGATGGTCCCGCCCACATCCAGAGGAGCCCCGTTTCCCCCTCGTAGCTCGAGATGAGGGATCCTTTCCCTGCTTTAAACGGGAAAGAATTCCCGGCGTTCCCGTCGCATCTCAAGAGGAGGCACTCTCAACAGGAAAGGCGAGAGGAACTCCATGGTCGTACCACCATTCCAAGAGTCCCCCAGATGTCTCAGTCCATTCCAGAGGAACCTCTTTGCCCTGCACTGGCTCATCTTTCACGCCGAGGATCGACTCACACCACGGTGGCACGTGGGACAGCCCTGTGGGAAAGCCTCGAGGGAAAGCCTCGAGGGAAAACCAGAGATCCTTTGATCCACGCCACGGGAAGCGTGACAGTGCTGCTAAAGCCTGGATGGAAAGTGCACGTGCATGCCCCCTCACGAAACGAGGCCTGTCTCCCCTGGCGAGACTCCAGAAGTATCCAAAGATCCATATCAGCCCTTGAGAGGAATCCTCGGTTCCGGCCCTGACTCCACACAAGGTTTTTGGCCCCGGTATCGACGGGAGAGGAATCCCGAGAGGCCCCCTAGCAACTCGCATGGGGACTGGCCTCTCCTGAGGCCACCAGGGCCGGTCCCTGAGTTCCCCGTCGTAACTCGAGAACACCTGCCGCAACTCGAGAAAATCCAGGAAGTTCTCCCTTCCAGGCGAGATGAGGCCTATTTCCGATGAGGCGTCTGGAGACTAATGACACCTAACCTCTGGAACTTCGAAAGGGTCTTTCACACCCTTGCTGCAACTCAAGAAGTTCACCACCATACCCGTCTCCACTCGAGAGGAAGCACGATGGTCCCGACCACATCCAAAGGAGCCCCGTTTCCCCCTCGTAGCTCGAGATGAGGGATCCTTTCCCTGCTTTCAACGGGAAAGAATTCCCTGCGTTCCCGTCGCATCTCAAGAGGAGGCACTGTCAACAGGAAAGGAGAGGAACTCCATGGTCGTACCACCATTCCAAGAGTCCCCCAGATGTCTCAGTCCATTCCAGAGGAACCTCTTTGCCCTGCACTGGATCATCTTTCACGCCGAGGATCGACACGCACCACGGTGGCACGTGGGACAGCCCTGTGGGAAAGCCTCGAGGGAAAGCCTCGAGGGAAAACCACAGATCCTTTGATCCACGCGACGGGAAGCGTGACATTGCTGCTAAAGCCTGGAAGGAAAGCGCACGTGCATGCCCCCACTCGAGACGAGGCCTGACTCCACTGGGGAGACTCCAGAAGTACCCAAAGATCCATGTCAGCCCCTGAGAGGAATCCTCGGTTCCGGCCCTGACTCCACACAAGGTTTTTGGCCCCGGTATCGACGGGAGAGGTATCCCGAGAGGCCCCCTAGGAACTCGCATGGGGACTGGCCTCTCCTGAGGCCACCAGGGCGGGTCCCTGAGGTCCCCGTCGTAACTCGAGAACACCTGCCGCAACTCGAGAAAATCCAGGAAGTTCTCCCTTCCAGGTGAGATGAGGGCTATTTCCGATGAGGCCTCTGAAGACTAATGACACCAAACCTCTGGAACTTCGAAAGGGTCTTTCACACCCTTGCTGCAACTCAAGAAGTTCACCGCCATACCCGTCTCCACTCGAGAGGAAGCACGATGGTCCCGCCCACATCCAGAGGAGCCCCGTTTCCCACTCGTAGCTCGAGATGAGGGATCCTTTCCCTGCTTTCAACGGGAAAGAATTCCCGGCGTTCCCGTCGCATCTCAAGAGGAGGCACTCTCAACAGGAAAGGCGAGAGGAACTCCATGGTCGTACCACCATTCCAAGAGTCCCCCAGATGTCTCAGTCCATTCCAGAGGAACCTCTTTGCCCTGCACTGGCTCATCTTTCACGCCGAGGATCGACTCACACCACGGTGGCACGTGGGACAGCCCTGTGGGAAAGCCTCGAGGGAAAGCCTCGAGGGAAAACCACAGATCCTTTGATCCACGCGACGGGAAGCGTGACATTGCTGCTACAGCCTGGAAGGAAAGTGCACGTGCATGCCCCCTCACGAAACGAGGCCTGTCTCCCCTGGCGAGACTCCAGAAGTATCCAAAGATCCATATCAGCCCCTGAGAGGAATCCTCGGTTCCGGCCCTGACTCCACACAAGGTTTTTGGCCCCGGTATCGACGGGAGAGGAATCCCGAGAGGCCCCCTAGCAACTCGCATGGGGACTGGCCTCTCCTGAGGCCACCAGGGCCGGTCCCTGAGGTCCCCGTCGTAACTCGAGAACACCTGCCGCAACTCGAGAAAATCCAGGAAGTTCTCCATTCCAGGCGAGATGAGGCCTATTTCCGATGAGGCGTCTGGAGACTAATGACACCTAACCTCTGGAACTTCGAAAGGGTCTTTCACACCCTTGCTGCAACTCAAGAAGTTCACCACCATACCCGTCTCCACTCGAGAGGAAGCACGATGGTCCCGACCACATCCAAAGGAGCCCCGTTTCCCCCTCGTAGCTCGAGATGAGGGATCCTTTCCCTGCTTTCAACGGGAAAGAATTCCCTGCGTTCCCGTCGCATCTCAAGAGGAGGCACTCTCAACAGGAAAGGCGAGAGGAACTCCATGGTCGTACCACCATTCCAAGAGTCCCCCAGATGTCTCAGTCCATTCCAGAGGAACCTCTTTGCCCTGCACTGGCTCATCTTTCACGCCGAGGATCGACTCACACCACGGTGGCACGTGGGACAGCCCTGTGGGAAAGCCTCGAGGGAAAGCCTCGAGGGAAAACCACAGATCCTTTGATCCACGCGACGGGAAGCGTGACATTGCTGCTACAGCCTGGAAGGAAAGCGCACGTGCATGCCCCCACTCGAGACGAGGCCTGACTCCACTGGGGAGACTCCAGAAGTACCCAAAGATCCATGTCAGCCCCTGAGAGGAATCCTCGGTTCCGGCCCTGACTCCACACAAGGTTTTTGGCCCCGGTATCGACGGGAGAGGAATCCCGAGAGGCCCCCTAGCAACTCGCATGGGGACTGGCCTCTCCTGAGGCCACCAGGGCGGGTCCCTGAGGTCCCCGTCGTAACTCGAGAACACCTGCCGAAACTCGAGAAAATCCAGGAAGTTCTCCCTTCCAGGCGAGATGAGGCCTATTTCCGATGAGGCCTCTGGAGACTAATGACACCTAACCTCTGGAACTTCGAAAGGGTCTTTCACACCCTTGCTGCAACTCAAGAAGTTCACCGCCATACCCGTCTCCACTCGAGAGGAAGCACGATGGTCCCGCCCACATCCATAGGAGCCCCGTTTCCCCCTCGTAGCTCGAGATGAGGGATCCTTTCCCTGGTTTCAACGGGAAAGAATTCCCGGCGTTCCCGTCGCATCTCAAGAGGAGGCACTCTCAACAGGAAAGGCGAGAGGAACTCCATGGTCGTACCACCATTCCAAGAGTCCCCCAGATGTCTCAGTCCATTCCAGAGGAACCTCTTTGCCCTGCACTGGCTCATCTTTCACGCCGAGGATCGACTCACACCACGGTGGCACGTGGGACAGCCCTGTGGGAAAGCCTCGAGGGAAAGCCTCGAGGGAAAACCACAGATCCTTTGATCCACGCGACGGGAAGCGTGACATTGCTGCTACAGCCTGGAAGGAAAGCGCACGTGCATGCCCCCACTCGAGACGAGGCCTGACTCCCCTGGGGAGACTCCAGAAGTACCCAAAGATCCATGTCAGCCCTTGAGAGGAATCCTCGGTTCCAGCCCTGTCTCCACAGAAGGTTTTTGGCCCCGGTATCAACGGGAGAGGAATCCCGAGAGGCCCCCTAGCAACTCGCATGGGGACTGGCCTCTCCTGAGGCCACCAGGGCGGGTCCCTGAGGTCCCCGTCGTAACTCGAGAACACCTGCCGCAACTCGAGAAAATCCAGGATGTTCTCCCTTCCAGGCGAGATGAGGCTTATTTCCGATGAGGCGTCTGGAGACTAATGACACCTAACCTGTGGAACTTCGAAAGGGTCTTTAACACCCTTGCTGCGACTCAAGAAGTTCACCGCCATACCCGTCTCCACTCGAGAGGAAGCACGATGGTCCCGCCCACATCCAGAAGAGCCCCGTTTCCCCCTCGTAGTTCGAGATGAGGGATCCTTTCCCTGCTTTCAACGGGAAAGAATTCCCGGCGTTCCCGTCTCATCTCAAGAGGAGGCACTGTCAACAGGAAAGGAGAGGAACTCCATGGTCGTACCACCATTCCAAGAGTCCCCCAGATGTCTCAGTCCATTCCAGAGGAACCTCTTTGCCCTGCACTGGCTCATCTTTCACGCCGAGGATCGACTCACACCACGGTGGCACGTGGGACAGCCCTGTGGGAAAGCCTCGAGGGAAAGCCTCGAGGGAAAACCACAGATCCTTTGATCCACGCGACGGGAAGCGTGACATTGCTGCTAAAGCCTGGAAGGAAAGCGCACGTGCATGCCCCCACTCGAGACGAGGCCTGACTCCACTGGGGAGACTCCAGAAGTACCCAAAGATCCATGTCAGCCCCTGAGAGGAATCCTCGGTTCCGGCCCTGACTCCACACAAGGTTTTTGGCCCCGGTATCGACGGGAGAGGAATCCCGAGAGGCCCCCTAGCAACTCGCATGGGGACTGGCCTCTCCTGAGGCCACCAGGGCGGGTCCCTGAGGTCCCCGTCGTAACTCGAGAACACCTGCCGCAACTCGAGAAAATCCAGGAAGTTCTCCCTTCCAGGCGAGATGAAGGCTATTTCCGATGAGGCCTCTGAAGACTAATGACACCAAACCTCTGGAACTTCGAAAGGGTCTTTCACACCCTTGCTGCAACTCAAGAAGTTCACCGCCTTACCCGTCTCCACTCGAGAGGAAGCACGATGGTCCCGACAACATCCAAAGGAGCCCCGTTTCCCCCTCGTAGCTCGAGATGAGGGATCCTTTCCCTGCTTTCAACGGGAAAGAATTCCCTGCGTTCCCGTCGCATCTCAAGAGGAGGCACTCTCAACAGGAAAGGCGAGAGGAACTCCATGGTCGTACCACCATTCCAAGAGTCCCCCAGATGTCTCAGTCCATTCCAGAGGAACCTCTTTGCCCTGCACTGGCTCATCTTTCACGCCGAGGATCGACTCACACCACGGTGGCACGTGGGACAGCCCTGTGGGAAAGCCTCGAGGGAAAGCCTCGAGGGAAAACCACAGATCCTTTGATCCACGCGACGGGAAGCGTGACATTGCAGCTACAGCCTGGAAGGAAAGCGCACGTGCATGCCCCCACTCGAGCCGAGGCCTGACTCCCCTGGGGAGACTCCAGAAGTACCCAAAGATCCATGTCAGCCCCTGAGAGGAATCCTCGGTTCCGGCCCTGACTCCACACAAGGTTTTTGGCCCCGGTATCGACGGGAGAGGAATCCCGAGAGGCCCCCTAGCAACTCGCCTAGGGACTGGCCTTTCCTGAGGCCACCAGGGCGGGTCCCTGAGGTCCCCGTCGTAACTCGAGAACACCTGCCGCAACTCGAGAAAATCCAGGAAATTCTACCTTCCAGGCGAGATGAGGCCTATTTCCGATGAGGCCTCTGGAGACTAATGACACCTAACCTCTGGAACTTCGAAAGGGTCTTTCACACCCTTGCTGCAACTCAAGAAGTTCACCGCCATACCCGTCTCCACTAGAGAGGAAGCACGATGGTCCCGCCCACATTCAGAGGAGCCCCGTTTCCCCCTCGTAGCTCGAGATGAGGGATCCTTTCCCTGCTTTCAACGGGAAAGAATTCCCGGCGTTCCCGTCGCATCTTAAGAGGAGGCACTCTCAACAGGAAAGGCGAGAGGAACTCCATGGTCGTACCACCATTCCAAGAGTCCCCCAGATGTCTCAGTCCATTCCAGAGGAACCTCTTTGCCCTGCACTGGCTCATCTTTCACGCCGAGGATCGACTCACACCACGGTGGCACGTGGGACAGCCCTGTGGGAAAGCCTCGAGGGAAAGCCTCGAGGGAAAACCACAGATCCTTTGATCCACGCGACGGGAAGCGTGACATTGCTGCTACAGCCTGGAAGGAAAGCGCACGTGCATGCCCCCACTCGAGACGAGGCCTGACTCCCCTGGGGAGACTCCAGAAGTACCCAAAGATCCATGTCAGCCCCTGAGAGGCATCCTCGGTTCCGGCCCTGACTCCACACAAGGTTTTTGGCCCCGGTATCGACGGGAGAGGAATCCCGAGAGGCCCCCTAGCAACTCGCATGGGGACTGGCCTCTCCTGAGGCCACCAGGGCGGGTCCCTGAGGTCCCTGTCGTAACTCGAGAACACCTGCCGCAACTCGAGAAAATCCAGGAAGTTCTCCCTTCCAGGCGAGATGAGGCCTATTTCCGATGAGGCGTCTGGAGACTAATGACACCTAACCTGTGGAACTTCGAAAGGGTCTTTCACACCCTTGCTGCGACTCAAGAAGTTCACCGCCATACCCGTCTCCACTCGAGAGGAAGCACGATGGTCCCGCCCACATCCAGAGGAGCCCCGTTTCCCCCTCGTAGCTCGAGATGAGGGATCCTTTCCCTGGTTTCAACGGGAAAGAATTCCCGGCGTTCCCGTCGCATCTCAAGAGGAGGCAGTCTCAACAGGAAAGGCGAGAGGAACTCCATGGTCGTACCACCATTCCAAGAGTCCCCCAGATGTCTCAGTCCATTCCAGAGGAACCTCTTTGCCCTGCACTGGCTCATCTTTCACGCCGAGGATCGACTCACACCACGGTGGCACGTGGGACAGCCCTGTGGGAAAGCCTCGAGGGAAAGCCTCGAGGGAAAACCACAGATCCTTTGATCCACGCCACGGGAAGCGTGACATTGCTGCTAAAGCCTGGAAGGAAAGTGCACGTGCATGCCCCCTCACGAAACGAGGCCTGTCTCCCCTGGCGAGACTCCAGAAGTACCCAAAGATCCATATCAGCCCCTGAGAGGAATCCTCGGTTCCGGCCCTGACTCCACAGAAGGTTTTTGGCCCCGGTATCGACGGGAGAGGAATCCCGAGAGGCCCCCTAGCAACTCGCATGGGGACTGGCCTCTCCTGAGGCCACCAGGGCCGGTCCCTGAGGTCCCCGTCCTAACTCGAGAACACCTGCCGCAACTCGAGAAAATCCAGGAAGTTCTCCCTTCCAGGCGAGATGAGGCCTATTTCCGATGAGGCGTCTGGAGACTAATGACACCTAACCTCTGGAACTTCGAAAGGGTCTTTCACACCCTTGCTGCAACTCAACAAGTTCACCACCATACCCGTCTCCACTCGAGAGGAAGCACGATGGTCCCGACCACATCCAAAGGAGCCCCGTTTCCCCCTCGTAGCTCGAGATGAGGGATCCTTTCCATGCTTTCAACGGGAAAGAATTCCCTGCGTTCCCGTCGCATCTCAAGAGGAGGCACTCTCAACAGGAAAGGCGAGAGGAACTCCATGTTCGTACCACCATTCCAAGAGTCCCCCAGATGTCTCAGTCCATTCCAGAGGAACCTCTTTGCCCTGCACTGGCTCATCTTTCACGCCGAGGATCGACTCACACCACGGTGGCACGTGGGACAGCCCTGTGGGAAAGCCTCGAGGGAAAACCACAGATCCTTTGATCCACGCCACGGGAAGCGTGACGTTGCTGCTACAGCCTGGAAGGAAAGCGCACGTGCATGCCCCCACTCGAGACGAGGCCTGACTCCCCTGGGGAGACTCCAGAAGTACCCAAAGATCCATGTCTGCCCCTGATAGGAATCCTCGGTTCCGGCCCTGACTGCACACAAGGTTTTTGGCCCCGATATCGACGGGAGAGTAATCCCGAGAGGCCCCTTAGCAACTCGCATGGGGATTGGCCTCTCCTGAGGCCACCAGGGCGGGTCCCTGAGGTCCCCGTCGTAACTCGAGAACACCTGCCGCAACTCGAGAAAATCCAGGAAGTTCTCCCTTCCAGGCGAGATGAGGCCTATTTCCGATGAGGCGTCTGGAGACTAATGACACCTAACCTCTGGAACTTCGAAAGGGTCTTTCACACCCTTGCTGCAACTCAAGAAGTTCACCGCCATACCCGTCTCCACTCGAGAGGAAGCACGATGGTCCCGCCCACATCCAGAGGAGCCCCGTTTCCCCCTCGTAGCTCGAGATGAGGGATCCTTTCCCTGCTTTCAACGGGAAAGAATTCCCGGCGTTCCCGTCGCATCTCAAGAGGAGGCACTCTCAACAGGAAAGGCGAGAGGAACTCCATGGTCGTACCACCATTCCAAGAGTCCCCCAGATGTCTCAGTCCATTCAAGAGGAACCTCTTTGCCCTGCACTGGCTCATTTTTCACGCCGAGAATCGACTCACACCACGGTGTCACGTGGGACAGCCCTGTGGGAAAGCCTCGAGGGAAAGCCTCGAGGGAAAACCGCAGATCCTTTGATCCACGCTACGGGAAGCGTGACATTGCTGCTACAGCCTGGAAGGAAAGTGCACGTGCATGCCCCCACACGAGACGAGGCCTGTCTCCCCTGGCGAGACTCCAGAAGTACCCAAAGATCCATATCAGTCCCTGAGAGGAATCCTCGGTTCCGGCCCTGACTCCACACAAGGTTTTTGGCCCCGGTATCGACGGGAGAGGAATCCCGAGGGGCCCCCTAGCAACACGCATAGGGACTGGCCTCTCCTGAGGCCAACAAGGCGGGTCCCTGAGGTCCCCGTCGTAACTCGAGAACACCTGCTGCAACTCGAGAAAATCAAGGAAGTTCTCCCTTCCAGGCGAGATGAGGCCTATTTCCGATGAGGCGTCTGGAGACTAATGACACCTAACCTCTGGAACTTCGAAAGGGTCTTTCACACCCTTGTTGCAACTCAAGAAGTTCACCGCCATACCCGTCTCCACTCGAGAGAAAGCACGATGGTCCCGCCCACATCCAGAGGAGCCCCGTTTCCCCCTCGTAGCTCGAGATGAGGGATCCTTTCCCTGCTTTCAACGGGAAAAAATTCCCGGCGTTCCCGTCGCATCTCAAGAGGAGGCACTCTCAACAGGAAAGGCGAGAGGAACTCCATGGTCGTACCACCATTCCAAGAGTCCCCCAGATGTCTCAGTCCATTCCAGAGGAACCTCTTTGCCCTGCACTGGCTCATCTTTCACGCCGAGGATCGACTCACACCACGGTGGCACGTGGGACAGCCCTGTGGGAAAGCCTCGAGGGAAAGCCTCGAGGGAAAACCACAGATCCTTTGATCCACGCGACGGGAAGCGTGACATTGCTGCTACAGCCTGGAAGGAAAGCGCACGTGCATGCCCCCACTCGAGACGAGGCCTGACTCCCCTGGTGAGACTCCAGAAGTACCCAAAGATCCATGTCAGCCCCTGAGAGGAATCCTCGGTTCCGGCCCTGACTCCACACAAGGTTTTTGGCCCCGGTATCGACGGGAGAGGAATCCCGAGAGGCCCCCTAGCAACTCGCCTAGGGACTGGCCTCTCCTGAGGCCACCAGGGCGGGTCCCTGAGGTCCCCGTCGTAACTCGAGAACACCTGCCGCAACTCGAGAAAATCCAGGAAGTTCTACCTTCCAGGCGAGATGAGGCCTATTTCCGATGAGGCGTCTGGAGACTAATGACACCTAACCTCTGGAACTTCGAAAGGGTCTTTCACAGCCTTGCTGCAACTCAAGAAGTTCACCACCATACCCGTCTCCACTAGAGAGGAAGCACGATGGTCCCGCCCACATCCAGAGGAGCCCCGTTTCCCCCTCGTAGCTCGAGATGAGGGATCCTTTCCCTGCTTTCAACGGGAAAGAATTCCCGGCGTTCCCGTCGCGCCTCAAGAGGAGGCACTCTCAACAGGAAAGTCGAGAGGAACTCCATGGTCGTACCACCATTCCAAGAGTCCCCCAGATGTCTCAGTCCATTCCAGAGGAACCTCTTTGCCCTGCACTGGCTCATCTTTCACGCCGAGAATCGACTCACACCACGGTGGCACGTGGGACAGCCCTGTGGGAAAGCCTCGAGGGAAAGCCTCGAGGGAAAACCACAGATCCTTTGATCCACGCGACGGGAAGCGTGACATTGCTGCTACAGCCTGGAAGGAAAGCGCACGTGCATGCCCCCACTCGAGACGAGGCCTGACTCCACTGGGGAGACTCCAGAAGTACCCAAAGATCCATGTCAGCCCCTGAGAGGAATCCTCGGTTCCGGCCCTGACTCCACACAAGCTTTTTGGCCCCGGTATCGACGGGAGAGGAATCCCGAGAGGCCCCCTAGCAACTCGCATGGGGACTGGCCTCTCCTGAGGCCACCACGGCGGGTCCCTGAGGTCCCCGGCGAAACTCGAGAACACCTGCCGCAACTCGAGAAAATCCAGGAAGTTCTCCCTTCCAGGCGAGATGAGGCCTATTTCCGATGAGGCGTCTGGAGACTAATGACACCTAACCTCTGGAACTTCGAAAGGGTCTTTCACACCCTTGCTGCAACTCAAGAAGTTCACCGCCATACCCGTCTCCACTCGAGAGGAAGCATGATGGTCCCGCCCACATCCAGAGGAGCCCCGTTTCCCCCTCGTAGCTCGAGATGAGGGATCCTTTCCCTGCTTTCAACGGGAAAGAATTCCCGGCGTTCCCGTCGCATCTCAAGAGGAGGCACTCTCAACAGGAAAGGCGAGAGGAACTCCATGGTCGTACCACCATTCCAAGAGTCCCCCAGATGTCTCAGTCCATTCCAGAGGAACCTCTTTGCCCTGCACTGGCTCATCTTTCACGCCGAGGATCGACTCACACCACGGTGGCACGTGGGACAGCCCTGTGGGAAAGCCTCGAGGGAAAACCACACATCATTTGATCCACGCGACGGGAAGCGTGACATTGCTGCTACAGCCTGGAAGGAAAGTGCACGTGCATGCCCCCACTCGAGACGAGGCCTGACTCCCCTGGGGAGACTCCAGAAGTACCCAAAGATCCATGTCAGCCCCTGAGAGGAATCCTCGGTTCCGGCCCTGACTCCACACAAGGTTTTTGGCCCCGGTATCGACGGGAGAGGAATCCCGAGAGGCCCCCTAGCAACTCGCATAGGGACTGGCCTCTCCTGAGGCCACCAGGGCGGGTCCCTGAGGTCCCCGTCGTAACTCGAGAACACCTGCCGCAACTCGAGAAAATCCAGGAAGTTCTCCCTTCCAGGCGAAATGAGGCCTATTTCCGATGAGGCGTCTGGAGACTAATGACACCTTACCTCTGGAACTTCGAAAGGGTCTTTCACAGCCTTGCTGCAACTCAAGAAGTTCACCGCCATACCCGTCTCCACTCGAGAGAAAGCACGATGGTCCCGCCCACATCCAGAGGAGCCCCGTTTCCCCCTCGTAGCTCGAGATGAGGGATCCTTTCCCTGCTTTCAACGGGAAAGAATTCCCGGCGTTCCCGTCGCATCTCAAGAGGAGGCACTCTCAACAGGAAAGGCGAGAGGAACTCCATGGTCGTACCACCATTCCAAGAGTCCCCCAGATGTCTCAGTCCATTCCAGAGGAACCTCTTTGCCCTGCACTGGCTCATCTTTCACGCCCAGGATTGACTCACACCACGGTGGCACGTGGGACAGCCCTGTGGGAAAGCCTCGAGGGAAAGCCTCGAGGGAAAACCACAGATCCTTTGATCCACGCGACGGGAAGCGTGACATTGCTGCTACAGCCTGGAAGGAAAGCGCACGTGCATGCCCCCACTCGAGACGAGGCCTGACTCCCCTGGGGAGACTCCAGAAGTACCCAAAGATCCATGTCAGCCCCTGAGAGGAATCCTCGGTTCCGGCCCTGACTCCACACAAGGTTTTTGGCCCCGGTATCGACGGGAGAGGAATCCCGAGAGGCCCCCTAGCAACTCGCCTAGGGACTGGCCTCTCCTGAGGCCACCAGGGCGGGTCCCAGAGTTCCCCGTCGTAACTTAAGAACACCTGCCGCAACTCGAGAAAATCCAGGAAGTTCTCCCTTCCAGGCGAGATGAGGCCTATTTCCGATGAGGCCTCTGGAGACTAATGACACCTAACCTCTGGAACTTCGAAAGGGTCTTTCACACCCTTGCTGCAACTCAAGAAGTTCACCGCCATACCCGTCTCCACTAGAGAGGAAGCACGATGGTCCCGCCCACATCCAGAGGAGCCCCGTTTCCCCCTCGTAGCTCGAGATGAGGGATCCTTTCCCTGCTTTCAACGGGAAAGAATTCCCGGCGTTCCCGTCGCATCTCAAGAGGAGGCACTCTCAACAGGAAAGGCGAGAGGAACTCCATGGTCGTACCACCATTCCAAGAGTCCCCCAGATGTCTCAGTCCATTCCAGAGGAACCTCTTTGCCCTGCACTGGCTCATCTTTCACGCCGAGGATCGACTCACACCACGGTGGCACGTGGGACAGCCCTGTGGGAAAGCCTCGAGGGAAAGCCTCGAGGGAAAACCACAGATCCTTTGATCCACGCGACGGGAAGCGTGACATTGCTGCTACAGCCTGGAAGGAAAGTGCACGTGCATGCCCCCACTCGAGACGAGGCCTGACTCCCCTGGGGAGACTCCAGAAGTACCCAAAGATCCATGTCAGCCCCTGAGAGGAATCCTCGGTTCCAGCCCTGACTCCACACAAGGTTTTTGGCCCCGGTATCGACGGGAGAGGAATCCCGAGAGGCCCCCTAACAACTCGCATGGGGACTGGCCTCTCCTGAGGCCACCAGGGCGGGTCCCTGAGATCCCCGTCGTAACTCGAAAACACCTGCCACAAATCGAGAAAATCCAGGAAGTTCTCCCTTCCAGGCGAGATGAGGCCTATTTCCGATGAGGCGTCTGGAGACTAATGACACCTAACCTCTGGAACTTCGAAAGGGTCTTTCACACCCTTGCTGCAACTCAAGAAGTTCACCGCCATACCCGTGTCCACTCAAGAGGAAGCACGATGGTCCCGCCCACATCCAATTGCCCCGTTTCCCCCTCGTAGCTCGAGATGAGGGATCCTTTCCCTGCTTTCAACGGGAAAGAATTCCCGGCGTTCCCGTCGCATCTCAAGAGGAGGCACTCTCAACAGGAAAGGCGAGAGGAACTCCATGGTCGTACCACCATTCCAAGAGTCCCCCAGATGTCTCAGTCCATTCCAGAGGAACCTCTTTGCCCTGCACTGGCTCATTTTTCACGCCGAGAATCGACTCACACCACGGTGTCACGTGGGACAGCCCTGTGGGAAAGCCTCGAGGGAAAGCCTCGAGCGAAAACCGCAGATCCTTTGATCCACGCGACGGGAAGCGTGACATTGCTGCTACAGCCTGGAAGGAAAGTGCACGTGCATGCCCCCACACGAGACGAGGCCTGTCTCCCCTGGCGAGTCTCCAGAAGTACCCAAAGATCCATATCAGTCCCTGAGAGGAATCCTCGGTTCCGGCCCTGACTCCACACAAGGTTTTTGGCCCCGGTATCGACGGGAGAGGAATCCCGAGGGGCCCCCTAGCAACACGCATAGGGACTGGCCTCTCCTGAGGCCAACAGGGCGGGTCCCTGAGGTCCCCGTCGTAACTCGAGAACACCTGCCGCAACTCGAGAAAATCAAGGAAGTTCTCCCTTCCAGGCGAGATGAGGCCTATTTCCGATGAGGCGTCTGGAGACTAATGACACCTAACCTCTGGAACTTCGAAAGGGTCTTTCACACCCTTGCTGCAACTCAAGAAGTTCACCGCCATACCCGTCTCCACTCGAGAGAAAGCACGATGGTCCCGCCCACATCCAGAGGAGCCCCGTTTCCCCCTCGTAGCTCGAGATGAGGGATCCTTTCCCTGCTTTCAACGGCAAAAAATTCCCGGCGTTCCCGTCGCATCTCAAGAGGAGGCACTCTCAACAGGAAAGGCGAGAGGAACTCCATGGTCGTACCACCATTCCAAGAGTCCCCCAGATGTCTCAGTCCATTCCAGAGGAACCTCTTTGCCCTGCACTGGCTCATCTTTCACGCCGAGGATCGACTCACACCACGGTGGCACGTGGGACAGCCCTGTGGGAAAGCCTCGAGGGAAAACCACACATCATTTGATCCACGCGACGGGAAGCGTGACATTGCTGCTACAGCCTGGAAGGAAAGTGCACGTGCATGCCCCCACTCGAGACGAGGCCTGACTCCCCTGGGGAGACTCCAGAAGTACCCAAAGATCCATGTCAGCCCCTGAGAGGAATCCTCGGTTCCGGCCCTGACTCCACACAAGGTTTTTGGCCCCGGTATCGACGGGAGAGGAATCCCGAGAGGCCCCCTAGCAACTCGCATAGGGACTGGCCTCTCCTGAGGCCACCAGGGCGGGTCCCTGAGGTCCCCGTCGTAACTCGAGAACACCTGCCGCAACTCGAGAAAATCCAGGAAGTTCTCCCTTCCAGGCGAAATGAGGCCTATTTCCGATGAGGCGTCTGGAGACTAATGACACCTTACCTCTGGAACTTCGAAAGGGTCTTTCACAGCCTTGCTGCAACTCAAGAAGTTCACCACCATACCCGTCTCCACTAGAGAGGAAGCACGATGGTCCCGCCCACATCCAGAGGAGCCCCGTTTCCCCCTTGTAGCTCGAGATGAGGGATCCTTTCCCTGCTTTCAACGGGAAAGAATTCCCGGCGTTCCCGTCGCATCTCAAGAGGAGGCACTCTCAACAGGAAAGGCGAGAGGAACTCCATGGTCGTACCACCATTCCAAGAGTCCCCCAGATGTCTCAGTCCATTCCAGAGGAACCTCTTTGCCCTGCACTGGCTCATCTTTCACGCCCAGGATTGACTCACACCACGGTGGCACGTGGGACAGCCCTGTGGGAAAGCCTCGAGGGAAAGCCTCGAGGGAAAACCACAGATCCTTTGATCCACGCGACGGGAAGCGTGACATTGCTGCTACAGCCTGGAAGGAAAGCGCACGTGCATGCCCCCACTCGAGACGAGGCCTGACTCCCCTGGGGAGACTCCAGAAGTACCCAAAGATCCATGTCAGCCCCTGAGAGGAATCCTCGGTTCCGGCCCTGACTCCACACAAGGTTTTTGGCCCCGGTATCAACGGGAGAGGAATCCCGAGAGGCCCCCTAGCAACTCGCCTAGGGACTGGCCTCTCCTGAGGCCACCAGGGCGGGTCCCTGAGGTCCCCGTCGTAACTCGAGAACACCTGCCGCAACTCGAGAAAATCCAGGAAGTTCTCCCTTCCAGGCGACATGAGGCCTATTTCCGATGAGGCGTCTGGAGACTAATGACACCTAACCTCTGGAACTTCGAAAGGGTCTTTCACACCCTTGCTGCAACTCAAGAAGTTCACCGCCATACCCGTCTCCACTCGAGAGGAAGCACGATGGTCCCGCCCACATCCAGAGGAGCCCCGTTTCCCCCTCGTAGCTCGAGATGAGGGATCCTTTCCCTGCTTTCAACGGGAAAGAATTCCCGGCGTTCCCGTCGCATATCAAGAGGAGGCACTCTCAACAGGAAAGGCGAGAGGAACTCCATGGTCGTACCACCATTCCAAGAGTCCCCCAGATGTCTCAGTCCATTCCAGAGGAAACTCTTTGCCCTGCACTGGCTCATCTTTCACACCGAGGATCGACTCACACCACGGTGGCACGTGGGACAGCCCTGTGGGAAAGCCTCGAGGGAAAGCCTCGAGGGAAAACCACAGATCCTTTGATCCACGTGACGGGAAGCGTGACATTGCTGCTACAGCCTGGAAGGAAAGCGCACATGCATTCCCCCACTCGAGACGAGGCCTGACTCCCCTGGGGAGACTCCAGAAGTACCCAAAGATCCATGTCAGCCCCTGAGAGGAATCCTCGGTTCCGGCCCTGACTCCACTCAAGGTTTTTGGCCCCGGTATCGACGGGAGAGGAATCCCAAGAGGCCCCCTAGCAACTCGCATGGGGACTGGCCTCTCCTGAGGCCACCAGGGCGGGTCCCTGAGTTCCCCGTCGTAACTTAAGAACACCTGCCGCAACTCGAGAAAATCCAGGAAGTTCTCCCTTCCAGGCGAGATGAGGCCTATTTCCGATGAGGCGTCTGGAGACTAATGACACCTAACCTCTGGAACATTGAAAGGGTCTTTCACACCCTTGCTGCAACACAAGAAGTTCTCCGCCATACCCGTCTCCACTCGAGAGGAAGCACGATGGTCCCGCCCACATCCAGAGGAGCCCCGTTTTCCCCTCGGTGCTCGAGATGAGGGATCCTTTCCCTGCTTTCAACGGGAAAGAATTCCCGGCGTTCCCGTCGCATCTCAAGAGGAGGCACTCTCAACAGGAAAGGCGAGAGGAACTCCATGGTCGTACCACCATTCCAAGAGACCCCCAGATGTCTCAGTCCATTCCAGAGGAACCTCTTTGCCCTGCACTGGCTCATCTTTCACGCCGAGGATCGACTCACACCACGGTGGCACGTGGGACAGCCCTGTGGGAAAGCCTCGAGGGAAAACCACAGATCCTTTGATCCACGCGACGGGAAGCGTGACATTGCTGCTACAGCCTGGAAGGAAAGTGCACGTGCATGCCTCCACTCGAGACGAGGCCTGACTCCCCTGGGGAGACTCCAGAAGTACCCAAAGATCCATGTCAGCCCCTGAGAGGAATCCTCGGCTCCGGCCCTGACTCCACACAAGGTTTTTGGCCCCGGTATCGACGGGAGAGGAATCCCGAGAGGCCCCCTAGCAACTCGCATGGGGACTGGCCTCTCCTGAGGCCACCAGGGCGGGTCCCTGAGGTCCCCGTCGTAACTCGAGAACACCTGCCGCAACTCGAGAAAATCCAGGAAGTTCTCCCTTCCAGGCGAGATGAGGCCTATTTCCGATGAGGCGTCTGGAGACTAATGACACCTAACCTCTGGAACTTCGAAAGGGTCTTTCACACCCTTGCTGCAACTCAAGAAGTTCACCGCCATACCCGTCTCCACTCGAGAGGAAGCACGATGGTCCCGCCCACATCCAGAGGAGCCCCGTTTCCCCCTCGTAGCTCGAGATGAGGGATCCTTTCCCTGCTTTCAACGGGAAAGAATTCCCGGCGTTCCCGTCGCATATCAAGAGGAGGCACTCTCAACAGGAAAGGCGAGAGGAACTCCATGGTCGTACCACCATTCCAAGAGTCCCCCAGATGTCTCAGTCCATTCCAGAGGAGACTCTTTGCCCTGCACTGGCTCATCTTTCACGCCGAGGATCGACTCACACCACGGTGGCACGTGGGACAGCCCTGTGGGAAAGCCTCGAGGGAAAGCCTCGAGGGAAAACCACAGATCCTTTGATGCACGTGACGGGAAGCGTGACATTGCTGCTACAGCCTGGAAGGAAAGCGCACGTGCATGCCCCCACTCGAGACGAGGCCTGACTCCCCTGGGGAGACTCCAGAAGTACCCAAAGATCCATGTCAGCCCCTGAGAGGAATCCTCGGTTCCGGCCCTGACTCCACTCAAGGTTTTTGGCCCCGGTATCGACGGGAGAGGAATCCCGAGAGGCCCCCTAGCAACTCGCATGGGGAATGGCCTCTCCTGAGGCCACCAGGGCGGGTCCCTGAGTTCCCCGTCGTAACTTAAGAACACCTGCCGCAACTCGAGAAAATCCAGGAAGTTCTCCCTTCCAGGCGAGATGAGGCCTATTTCCGATGAGGCGTCTGGAGACTAATGACACCTAACCTCTGGAACTTTGAAAGGGTCTTTCACACCCTTGCTGCAACTCAAGAAGTTCTCCGCCATACCCGTATCCACTCGAGAGGAAGCACGATGGTCCCGCCCACATCCAGAGGAGCCCCGTTTTCCCCTCGGTGCTCGAGATGAGGGATCCTTTCCCTGCTTTCAACGGGAAAGAATTCCCGGTGTTCCCGTCGCATCTCAAGAGGAGGCACTCTCAACAGGAAAGGCGAGAGGATCTCCATGGTCGTACCACCATTCCAAGAGTCCCCCAGATGTCTCAGTCCATTCCTGAGGAACCTCTTTGCCCTGCACTGGCTCATCTTTCACGCCGAGGATCGACTCACACCACGGTGGCACGTGGGACAGCCCTGTGGGAAAGCCTCGAGGGAAAGCCTCGAGGGAAAACCACAGATCCTTTGATCCACGCGACGGGAAGCGTGACATTGCTGCTACAGCCTGGAAGGAAAGCGCACGTGCATGCCCCCACTCGAGACGAGGTCTGACTCCACTGGGGAGACTCCAGAAGTACCCAAAGATCCATGTCAGCCCCTGAGAGGAATCCTCGGTTCCGGCCCTGACTCCACACAAGGTTTTTGGCCCCGGTATCGACGGGAGAGGAATCCCGAGAGGCCCCCTAGCAACTCGCATGGGGACTGGCCTCTCCTGAGGCCACCAGGGCGGGTCCCTGAGGTCCCCGTCGTAACTCGAGAACACCTGCCGCAACTCGAGAAAATCCAGGAAGTTCTCCCTTCCAGGCGAGATGAGGCCTATTTCCGATGAGGCCTCTGGAGACTAATGACACCAAACCTCTGGAACTTCGAAAGGGTCTTTCACACCCTTGGTGCAACTCAAGAAGTTCACCGCCATACCCGTCTCCACTCGAGAGGAAGCACGATGGTCCCGCCCACATCCAGAGGAGCCCCGTTTCCCCCTCGTAGCTCGAGATGAGGGATCCTTTGCCTGCTTTCAACGGGAAAGAATTCCCGGCGTTCCCGTCGCATCTCAAGAGGAGGCACTCTCAACAGGAAAGGCGAGAGGAACTCCATGGTCGTACCACCATTCCAAGAGTCCCCCAGATGTCTCAGTCCATTTCAGAGGAACCTCTTTGCCCTGCACTGGCTCATCTTTCACGCCGAGGATCGACTCACAACACGGTGGCACGTGGGACAGCCCTGTGGGAAAGCCTCGAGGGAAAGCCTCGAGGGAAAACCACAGATCCTTTGATCCACGCGACGGGAAGCATGACATTGCTGCTACAGCCTGGAAGGAAAGCGCACATGCATGCCCCCACTCGAGACGAGGCCTGACTCCCCTGGGGAGACTCCAGAAGTACCCAAAGATCCATGTCAGCCCCTGAGAAGAATCCTCGGTTCCGGCCCTGACTCCACACAAGCTTTTTGGCCCCGGTATCGACGGGAGAGGAATCCCGAGAGACCCCCTAGCAACTCGCATGGGGACTGGCCTCTCCTGAGGCCACCAGGGCGGGTCCCTGAGGTCCCCGTCGTAACTCGAGAACACCTGCCGCAACTCGAGAAAATCCAGGAAGTTCTCCCTTCCAGGCGAGATGAGGCCTATTTCCGATGAGGCCTCTGGAGACTAATGACACCAAACCTCTGGAACTTCGAAAGGGTCTTTCACACCCTTGGTGCAACTCAAGAAGTTCACCGCCATACCCGTCTCCACTCGAGAGGAAGCACGATGGTCCCGCCCACATCCAGAGGAGCCCCGTTTCCCCCTCGTAGCTCGAGATGAGGGATCCTTTCCCTGGTTTCAACGGGAAAGAATTCCCGGCGTTCCCGTCGCATTTCAAGAGGAAGCACTCTAAACAGGAAAGGCGAGAGGAACTCCATGGTCGTACCACCATTCCAAGAGTCCCCCAGATGTCTCAGTCCATTCCAGAGGAACCTCTTTGCCCTGCACTGGCTCATCATTCACGCCGAGGATCGACTCACAACACGGTGGCACGTGGGACAGCCCTGTGGGAAAGCCTCGAGGGAAAGCCTCGAGGGAAAACCACAGATCCTTTGATCCATGCGACCGGAAGCGTGACATTGCTGCTACAGCCTGGAAGGAAAGCACACGTGCATGCCCCCACTCGAGACGAGGCCTGACTCCCCTGGGGAGACTCCAGAAGTGCCCAAAGATCCATGTCAGCCCCTGAGAGGAATCCTCGGTTCCGGCCCTGACTCCACACAAGCTTTTTGGCCCCGGTATCGACGGGAGAGGAATCCCGAGAGGCCCCCTAGCAACTCGCATGGGGACTGGCCTCTCCTGAGGCCACCAGGGCCGGTCCCTGAGGTCCCCGTCGTAACTCGAGAACACCTGCCGCAACTCGAGAAAATCCAGGAAGTTCTCCCTTCCAGGCGAGATGAGGCCTATTTCCGATGAGGCGTCTGGAGACTAATGACACCTAACCTCTGGAACTTCGAAAGGGTCTTTCACACCCTTGCTGCAACTCAAGAAGTTCACCACCATACCCGTTTCCACTCGAGAGGAAGCACGATGGTCCCGACCACATCCAAAGGAGCCCCGTTTCCCCCTCGTAGCTCGAGATGAGGGATCCTTTCCCTGCTTTCAACGGGAAAGAATTCCCGGCGTTCCCGTCACATCTCAAGAGGAGGCACTCTCAACAGGAAAGGCGAGAGGAACTCCATGGTCGTACCACCATTCCAAGAGTCCCCCAGATGTCTCAGTCCAGTCCAGAGGAAGCTCTTTGCCCTGCACTGTCTCATCTTTCACGCCGAGGATCGACTCACACCACGGTGGCACGTGGGACAGCCCTGTGGGAAAGCCTCGAGGGAAAGCCTTGAGGGAAAACCACAGATCCTTTGATCCACGCGACGGGAAGCGTGACATTGCTGCTACAGCCTGGAAGGAAAGCGCACGTGCATGCCCCCACTCGAGACGAGGCCTGACTCCACTGGGGAGACTCCAGAAGTACCCAAAGATCCATGTCAGCCCCTGAGAGGAATCCTCGGTTCCGGCCCTGACTCCACACAAGGTTTTTGGCCCCGGTATCGACGGGAGAGGAATCCCGAGAGGCCCCCTAGCAACTCGCATGGGGACTGGCCTCTCCGGAGGCCACCAGGGCGGGTCCCTGAGGTCCCCGTCGTAACTCGAGAACACCTGCCGCACCTCGAGAAAATCCAGGAAGTTCTCCCTTCCAGGCGAGATGAGGCCTATTTCCGATGAGGCCTCTGGAGACTAATGACACCAAACGTCTGGAACTTCGAAAGGGTCTTTCACACCCTTGCTGCAACTCAAGAAGTTCACCGCCATACCCGTCTCCACTCGAGAGGAAGCACGATGGTCCCGCCCACATCCAGAGGAGCCCCGTTTCCCCCTCGTAGCTCGAGATGAGGGATCCTTTCCCTGGTTTCAACGGGAAAGAATTCCCGGCGTTCCCGTCGCATCTCAAGAGGAGGCACTCTCAACAGGAAAGGCGAGAGGAACTCCATGGTCGTACCACCATTCCAAGAGTCCCCCAGATGTCTCAGTCCATTCCAGAGGAACCTCTTTGCCCTGCACTGTCTCATCTTTCACGCCGAGGATCGATTCACAACACGGTGGCACGTGGGACAGCCCTGTGGGAAAGCCTCGAGGGAAAGCCTCGAGGGAAAACCACAGATCCTTTGATCCACGCGACGGGAAGCGTGACATTGCTGCTACAGCCTGGAAGGAAAGCGCATGTGCATGCCCCCACTCGAGACGAGGCCTGACTCCCCTGGGGAGACTCCAGAAGTACCCAAAGATCCATGTCAGCCCCTGAGAGGAATCCTCGGTTCCGGCCCTGACTCCACACAAGGTTTTTGGTCCCGGTATCGACGGGAGAGGAATCCCGAGAGGCCCCCTAGCAACTCGCATAGGGACTGGCCTCTCCTGAGGCCACCAGGGCGGGTCCCTGAGGTCCCCGTCGTAACTCGAGAACACCTGCCGCAACTCGAGAAAATCCAGGAAGTTCTCCCTTCCAGGCGAAATGAGGCCTATTTCCGATGAGGCGTCTGGAGACTAATGACACCTTACCTCTGGAACTTCGAAAGGGTCTTTCACAGCCTTGCTGCAACTCAAGAAGTGCACCACCATACCCGTCTCCACTAGAGAGGAAGCACGATGGTCCCGCCCACATCCAGAGGAGCCCCGTTTCCCCCTCGTAGCTCGAGATGAGGGATCCTTTCCCTGCTTTAAACGGGAAAGAATTCCCGGCGTTCCCGTCGCATCTCAAGAGGAGGCACTCTCAACAGGAAAGGCGAGAGGAACTCCATGGTCGTACCACCATTCCAAGAGTCCCCCAGATGTCTCAGTCCATTCCAGAGGAACCTCTTTGCCCTGCACTGGCTCATCTTTCACGCCCAGGATTGACTCACACCACGGTGGCACGTGGGACAGCCCTGTGGGAAAGCCTCGAGGGAAAGCCTCGAGGGAAAACCACAGATCCTTTGATCCACGCGACGGGAAGCGTGACATTGCTGCTACAGCCTGGAAGGAAAGCGCACGTGCATGCCCCCACTCGAGACGAGGCCTGACTCCCCTGGGGAGACTCCAGAAGTACCCAAAGATCCATGTCAGCCCCTGAGAGGAATCCTCGGTTCCGGCCCTGACTCCACACAAGGTTTTTGGCCCCGGTATCAACGGGAGAGGAATCCCGAGAGGCCCCCTAGCAACTCGCCTAGGGACTGGCCTCTCCTGAGGCCACCAGGGCGGGTCCCTGAGGTCCCCGTCGTAACTCGAGAACACCTGCCGCAACTCGAGAAAATCCAGGAAGTTCTCCCTTCCAGGCGAGATGAGGCCTATTTCCGATGAGGCCTCTGGAGACTAATGACACCTAACCTCTGGAACTTGGAAAGGGTCTTTCACACCCTTGCTGCAACTCAAGAAGTTCACCGCCATACCCGTCTCCACTAGAGAGGAAGCACGATGGTCCCGCCCACATCCAGAGGAGCCCCGTTTCCCCCTCGTAGCTCGAGATGAGGGATCCTTTCCCTGCTTTCAACGGGAAAGAATTCCCGGCGTTCCCGTCGCATCTCAAGAGGAGGCACTCTCAACAGGAAAGGCGAGAGGAACTCCATGGTCGTACCACCATTCCAAGAGTCCCCCAGATGTCTCAGTCCATTCCAGAGGAACCTCTTTGCCCTGCACTGGCTCATCTTTCACGCCGAGGATCGACTCACACCACGGTGGCACGTGGGACAGCCCTGTGGGAAAGCCTCGAGGGAAAACCACAGATCCTTTGATCCACGCGTCGGGAAGCGTGACATTGCTGCTACAGCCTGGAAGGAAAGTGCACGTGCATGTCCCCACTCGAGACGAGGCTTGACTCCCCTGGGGAGACTCCAGAAGTACCCAAAGATCCATGTCAGCCCCTGAGAGGAATCCTCGGTTCCGGCCCTGACTCCACACAAGGTTTTTGGCCCCGGTATCGACGGGAGAGGAATCCCGAGAGGCCCCCTAGCAACTCGCATAGGGACTGGCCTCTCCTGAGGCCACCAGGGCGGGTCCCTGAGGTCCCCGTCGTAACTCGAGAACACCTGCCGCAACTGGAGAAAATCCAGGAAGTTCTCCCTTCCAGGCGAAATGAGGCCTATTTCCGATGAGGCGTCTGGAGACTAATGACACCTTACCTCTGGAACTTCGAAAGGGTCTTTCACAGCCTTGCTGCAACTCAAGAAGTTCACCACCATACCCGTCTCCACTAGAGAGGAAGCACGATGGTCCCGCCCACATCCAGAGGAACCTCGTTTCCCCCTCGTAGCTCGAGATGAGGGATCCTTTCCCTGCTTTAAACGGGAAAGAATTCCCGGCGTTCCCGTCGCATCTCAAGAGGAGGCACTCTCAACAGGAAAGGCGAGAGGAACTCCATGGTCGTACCACCATTCCAAGAGTCCCCCAGATGTCTCAGTCCATTCCAGAGGAACCTCTTTGCCCTGCACTGGCTCATCTTTCACGCCCAGGATTGACTCACACCACGGTGGCACGTGGGACAGCCCTGTGGGAAAGCCTCGAGGGAAAGCCTCGAGGGAAAACCACAGATCCTTTGATCCACGCGACGGGAAGCGTGACATTGCTGCTACAGCCTGGAAGGAAAGCGCACGTGCATGCCCCCACTCGAGACGAGGCCTGACTCCCCTGGGGAGACTCCAGAAGTACCCAAAGATCCATGTCAGCCCCTTAGAGGAATCCTCGGTTCCGGCCCTGACTCCACACAAGGTTTTTGGCCGCGGTATCAACGGGAGAGGACCCCGAGAGGCCCCCTAGCAACTCGCCTAGGGACTGGCCTCTCCTGAGGCCACCAGGGCGGGTCCCTGAGGTCCCCGGCGTAACTCGAGAACACCTGCCGCAACTCGAGAAAATCCAGGAAGTTCTACCTTCCAGGCGAGATGAGGCCTATTTCCGATGAGGCCTCTGGAGACTAATGACACCTAACCTCTGGAACTTCGAAAGGGTCTTTCACACCCTTGCTGCAACTCAAGAAGTTCACCGCCATACCCGTCTCCACTAGAGAGGAAGCACGATGGTCCCGCCCACATCCAGAGGAGCCCCGTTTCCCCCTCGTAGCTCGAGATGAGGGATCCTTTCCCTGCTTTCAACGGGAAAGAATTCCCGGCGTTCCCGTCGCATCTCAAGAGGAGGCACTCTCAACAGGAAAGGCGAGAGGAACTCCACGGTCGTACCACCATTCCAAGAGTCCCCCAGATGTCTCAGTCCATTCCAGAGGAACCTCTTTGCCCTGCACTGGCTCATCTTTCACGCCGAGGATCGACTCACACCACGGTGGCACGTGGGACAGCCCTGTGGGAAAGCCTCGAGGGAAAACCACAGATCCTTTGATCCACGCGACGGGAAGCGTGACATTGCTGCTACAGCCTGGAAGGAAAGCGCACGTGCATGCCCCCAATCGAGACGAGTCCTGACTCCCCTGGGGAGACTCCAGAAGTACCCAAAGATCCATGTCAGCCCCTGAGAGGAATCCTCGGTTCCGGCCCTGACTCCACACAAGCTTTTTGGCCCCGGTATCGACGGGAGAGGAATCCCGAGAGGCCCCCTAGCAACTCGCATGGGGACTGGCCTCTCCTGAGGCCACCAGGGCCGGTCCCTGAGGTCCCCGTCGTAACTCGAGAACACCTGCCGCAACTCGAGAAAATCCAGGAAGTTCTCCCTTCCAGGCGAGATGAGGCCTATTTCCGATGAGGCGTCTGGAGACTAATGACACCTAACCTCTGGAACTTCGAAAGGGTCTTTCACACCCTTGGTGCAACTCAAGAAGTTCACCACCATACCCGTCTCCACTCGAGAGGAAGCACGATGGTCCCGACCACATCCAAAGGAGCCCCGTTTCCCCCTCGTAGCTCGAGATGAGGGATCCTTTCCCTGCTTTCAACGGGAAAGAATTCCTTGCGTTCCCGTCGCATCTCAAGAGGAGGCACTCTCAACAGGAAAGGCGAGAGGAACTCCATGGTCGTACCACCATTCCAAGAGTCCCCCAGATGTCTCAGTCCATTCCAGAGGAAGCTCTTTGCCCTGCACTGGCTCATCTTTCACGCCGAGGATCGACTCACACCACGGTGGCACGTGGGACAGCCCTGTGGGAAAGCCTCGAGGGAAAGCCTCGAGGGAAAACCACAGATCCTATGATCCAAGCGACGGGAAGCGTGACATTGCTGCTACAGCCTGGAAGGAAAGCGCACGTGCATGCCCCCACTCGAGACGAGGCCTGACTCCACTGGGGAGACTCCAGAAGTACCCAAAGATCCATGTCAGCCCCTGAGAGGAATCCTCGGTTCCGGCCCTGACTCCACACAAGGTTTTTGGCCCCGGTATCGACGGGAGAGGAATCCCGAGAGGCCCCCTAGCAACTCGCATGGGGACTGGCCTCTCCGGAGGCCACCAGGGCGGGTCCCTGAGGTCCCCGTCGTAATTCGAGAACACCTGCCGCAACTCGAGAAAATCCAGGAAGTTCTCCCTTCCAGGCGAGATGAGGCCTATTTCCGATGAGGCCTCTGGAAACTAATGACACCAAACCTCTGGAACTTCGAAAGGGTCTTTCACACCCTTGTTGCAACTCAAGAAGTTCACCGCCATACCCGTCTCCACTCGAGAGGAAGCACGATGGTCCCGCCCACATCCAGAGGAGCCCCGTTTCCCCCTCGTAGCTCGAGATGAGGGATCCTTTCCCTGGTTTCAACGGGAAAGAATTCCCGGCGTTCCCGTCGCATCTCAAGAGGAGGCACTCTCAACAGGAAAGGCGAGAGGAACTCCATGGTCGTACCACCATTCCAAGAGTCCCCCAGATGTCTCAGTCCATTCCAGAGGAACCTCTTTGCCCTGCACTGGCTCATCTTTCACGCCGAGGATCGACTCACAACACGGTGGCACGTGGGACAGCCCTGTGGGAAAGCCTCGAGGGAAAGCCTCGAGGGAAAACCACAGATCCTTTGATCCACGCGACGGGAAGCGTGACATTGCTGCTACAGCCTGGAAGGAAAGCGCACGTGCATGCCCCCACTCGAGACGAGGCCTGACTCCCCTGGGGAGACTCCAGAAGTACCCAAAGATCCATGTCAGCCCCTGAGAGGAATCCTCGGTTCCGGCCTTGACTCCACAAAAGCTTTTTGGCCCCGGTATCGACGGGAGAGGAATCCCGAGAGGCCCCCTAGCAACTCGCATGGGGACTGGCCTCTCCTGAGGCCACCAGGGCGGGTCCCTGAGGTCCCCGTCGTAACTCGAGAACACCTGCCGCAACTCGAGAAAATCCAGGAAGTTCTCCCTTCCAGGCGAGATGAGGCCTATTTCCGATGAGGCCTCTGGAGACTAATGACACCTAACCTCTGGAACTTCGAAAGGGTCTTTCACACCCTTGCTGCAACTCAAGAAGTTCACCGCCATATCCGTCTCCACTCGAGAGGAAGCACGATGGTCCCGCCCACATCCAGAGGAGCCCCGTTTCCCCCTCGTAGCTCGAGATGAGGGATCCTTTCCCTGCTTTCAACGGGAAAGAATTCCCTGCGTTCCCGTCGCATCTCAAGAGGAGGCACTCTCAACAGGAAAGGCGAGAGGAACTCCATGGTCGTACCACCATTCCAAGAGTCCCCCAGATGTCTCAGTCCATTCCAGAGGAAGCTCTTTGCCCTGCACTGGCTCATCTTTCACGCCGAGGATCGACTCACACCACGGTGGCACGTGGGACAGCCCTGTGGGAAAGCCTCGAGGGAAAGCCTCGAGGGAAAACCACAGATCCTATGATCCAAGCGACGGGAAGCGTGACATTGCTGCTACAGCCTGGAAGGAAAGCGCACGTGCATGCCCCCACTCGAGACGAGGCCTGACTCCACTGGGGAGACTCCAGAAGTACCCAAAGATCCATGTCAGCCCCTGAGAGGAATCCTCGGTTCCGGCCCTGACTCCACACAAGGTTTTTGGCCCCGGTATCGACGGGAGAGGAATCCCGAGAGGCCCCCTAGCAACTCGCATGGGGACTGGCCTCTCCGGAGGCCACCAGGGCGGGTCCCTGAGGTCCCCGTCGTAACTTAAGAACACCTGCCGCAACTCGAGAAAATCCAGGAAGTTCTCCCTTCCAGGCGAGATGAGGCCTATTTCTGATGAGGCGTCTGGAGACTAATGACACCTAACCTCTGGAACTTCGAAAGGGTCTTTCACACCCTTGCTGCAACTCAAGAGGTTCTCCGCCATACCCGTCTCCACTCGAGAGGAAGCACGATGGTCCCGACCACATCCAGAAGAGCCCCGTTTTCCCCTCGGTGCTCGAGATGAGGGATCCTTTCCCTGCTTTCAACGGGAAAGAATTCCCGGCGTTCCCGTCGCATCTCAAGAGGAGGCACTCTCAACAGGAAAGGCGAGAGGAACTCCATGGTCGTACCACCATTCCAAGAGTCCCCCAGATGTCTCAGTCCATTTCAGAGGAACCTCTTTGCCCTGCACTGGTTCATCTTTCACGCCGAGGATCGACTCACACCACGGTGGCACGTGGGACAGCCCTGTGGGAAAGCCTCGAGGGAAAGCCTCGAGGGAAAACCACAGATCCTTTGATCCACGCGACGGGAAGCATGACATTGCTGGAAAAGCCTGGAAGGAAAGCGCACATGCATGCCCCCACTCGAGACGAGGCCTGACTCCCCTGGGGAGACTCCAGAAGTACCCAAAGATCCATGTCAGCCCCTGAGAAGAATCCTCGGTTCCGGCCCTGACTCCACACAAGCTTTTTGGCCCCGGTATCGACGGGAGAGGAATCCCGAGAGACCCCCTAGCAACTCGCATGGGGACTGGCCTCTCCTGAGGCCACCAGGGCGGGTCCCTGAGGTCCCCGTCGTAACTCGAGAACACCGGCCGCAACTCGAGAAAATCCAGGAAGTTCTCCCTTCCAGGCGAGATGAGGCCTATTTCCGATGAGGCATCTGGAGACTAATGACACCAAACCTCTGGAACTTCGAAAGGGTCTTTCACACCCTTGCTGCAACTCAAGAAGTTCACCGCCATACCCGTCTCCACTCGAGAGGAAGCACGATGCTCCCGCCCACATCCAGAGGAGCCCCGTTTCCCCCTCGTAGCTCGAGATGAGGGATCCTTTCCCTGCTTTCAACGGGAAAGAATTCCCTGCGTTCCCGTCGCATCTCAAGAGGAGGCACTCTCAACAGGAAAGGCGAGAGGAACTCCATGGTCGTACCACCATTCCAAGAGTCCCCCAGATGTCTCAGTCCATTCCAGAGGAAGCTCTTTGCCCTGCACTGGCACATCTTTCACGCCGAGGATCGACTCACACCATGGTGGCACGTGGGACAGCCCTGTGGGAAAGCCTCGAGGGAAAGCCTCGAGGGAAAACCACAGATCCTTTGATCCAAGCGACGGGAAGCGTGACATTGCTGCTACAGCCTGGAAGGAAAGCGCACGTGCATGCCCCCACTCGAGACGAGGCCTGACTCCACTGGGGAGACTCCAGAAGTACCCAAAGATCCATGTCAGCCCCTGAGAGGAATCCTCGGTTCCGGCCCTGACTCCACACAAGGTTTTTGGCCCCGTTATCGACGGGAGAGGAATCCCGAGAGGCCCCCTAGCAACTCGCATGGGGACTGGCCTCTCCGGAGGCCACCAGGGCGGGTCCCTGAGGTCCCCGTCGTAATTCGAGAACACCTGCCGCAACTCGAGAAAATCCAGGAAGTTCTCCTTTCCAGGCGAGATGAGGCCTATTTCCGATGAGGCCTCTGGAGACTAATGACACCAAACCTCTGGAACTTCGAAAGGGTCTTTCACACCCTTGTTGCAACTCAAGAAGTTCACCGCCATACCCGTCTCCACTCGAGAGGAAGCACGATGGTCCCGCCCACATCCAGAGGAGCCCCGTTTCCCCCTCGTAGCTCGAGATGAGGGATCCTTTCCCTGGTTTCAACGGGAAAGAATTCCCGGCGTTCCCGTCGCATCTCAAGAGGAGGCACTCTCAACAGGAAAGGCGAGAGGAACTCCATGGTCGTACCACCATTCCAAGAGTCCCCCAGATGTCTCAGTCCATTCCAGAGGAACCTCTTTGCCCTGCACTGGCTCATCTTTCACGCCGAGGATCGACTCACAACACGGTGGCACGTGGGACAGCCCTGTGGGAAAGCCTCGAGGGAAAGCCTCGAGGGAAAACCACAGATCCTTTGATCCACGCGACGGGAAGCGTGACATTGCTGCTACAGCCTGGAAGGAAAGCGCACGTGCATGCCCCCAATCGAGACGAGTCCTGACTCCCCTGGGGAGACTCCAGAAGTACCCAAAGATCCATGTCAGCCCCTGAGAGGAATCCTCGGTTCCGGCCCTGACTCCACACAAGCTTTTTGGCCCCGGTATCGACGGGAGAGGAATCCCGAGAGGCCCCCTAGCAACTCGCATGGGGACTGGCCTCTCCTGAGGCCACCAGGGCCGGTCCCTGAGGTCCCCGTCGTAACTCGAGAACACCTGCCGCAACTCGAGAAAATCCAGGAAGTTCTCCCTTCCAGGCGAGATGAGGCCTATTTCCGATGAGGCGTCTGGAGACTAATGACACCTAACCTCTGGAACTTCGAAAGGGTCTTTCACACCCTTGGTGCAACTCAAGAAGTTCACCACCATACCCGTCTCCACTCGAGAGGAAGCACGATGGTCCCGACCACATCCAAAGGAGCCCCGTTTCCCCCTCGTAGCTCGAGATGAGGGATCCTTTCCCTGCTTTCAACGGGAAAGAATTCCTTGCGTTCCCGTCGCATCTCAAGAGGAGGCACTCTCAACAGGAAAGGCGAGAGGAACTCCATGGTCGTACCACCATTCCAAGAGTCCCCCAGATGTCTCAGTCCATTCCAGAGGAAGCTCTTTGCCCTGCACTGGCTCATCTTTCACGCCGAGGATCGACTCACACCACGGTGGCACGTGGGACAGCCCTGTGGGAAAGCCTCGAGGGAAAGCCTCGAGGGAAAACCACAGATCCTATGATCCAAGCGACGGGAAGCGTGACATTGCTGCTACAGCCTGGAAGGAAAGCGCACGTGCATGCCCCCACTCGAGACGAGGCCTGACTCCACTGGGGAGACTCCAGAAGTACCCAAAGATCCATGTCAGCCCCTGAGAGGAATCCTCGGTTCCGGCCCTGACTCCACACAAGGTTTTTGGCCCCGGTATCGACGGGAGAGGAATCCCGAGAGGCCCCCTAGCAACTCGCATGGGGACTGGCCTCTCCGGAGGCCACCAGGGCGGGTCCCTGAGGTCCCCGTCGTAATTCGAGAACACCTGCCGCAACTCGAGAAAATCCAGGAAGTTCTCCCTTCCAGGCGAGATGAGGCCTATTTCCGATGAGGCCTCTGGAAACTAATGACACCAAACCTCTGGAACTTCGAAAGGGTCTTTCACACCCTTGTTGCAACTCAAGAAGTTCACCGCCATACCCGTCTCCACTCGAGAGGAAGCACGATGGTCCCGCCCACATCCAGAGGAGCCCCGTTTCCCCCTCGTAGCTCGAGATGAGGGATCCTTTCCCTGGTTTCAACGGGAAAGAATTCCCGGCGTTCCCGTCGCATCTCAAGAGGAGGCACTCTCAACAGGAAAGGCGAGAGGAACTCCATGGTCGTACCACCATTCCAAGAGTCCCCCAGATGTCTCAGTCCATTCCAGAGGAACCTCTTTGCCCTGCACTGGCTCATCTTTCACGCCGAGGATCGACTCACAACACGGTGGCACGTGGGACAGCCCTGTGGGAAAGCCTCGAGGGAAAGCCTCGAGGGAAAACCACAGATCCTTTGATCCACGCGACGGGAAGCGTGACATTGCTGCTACAGCCTGGAAGGAAAGCGCACGTGCATGCCCCCACTCGAGACGAGGCCTGACTCCCCTGGGGAGACTCCAGAAGTACCCAAAGATCCATGTCAGCCCCTGAGAGGAATCCTCGGTTCCGGCCTTGACTCCACAAAAGCTTTTTGGCCCCGGTATCGACGGGAGAGGAATCCCGAGAGGCCCCCTAGCAACTCGCATGGGGACTGGCCTCTCCTGAGGCCACCAGGGCGGGTGCCTGAGGTCCCCGTCGTAACTCGAGAACACCTGCCGCAACTCGAGAAAATCCAGGAAGTTCTCCCTTCCAGGCGAGATGAGGCCTATTTCCGATGAGGCCTCTGGAGACTAATGACACCTAACCTCTGGAACTTCGAAAGGGTCTTTCACACCCTTGCTGCAACTCAAGAAGTTCACCGCCATATCCGTCTCCACTCGAGAGGAAGCACGATGGTCCCGCCCACATCCAGAGGAGCCCCGTTTCCCCCTCGTAGCTCGAGATGAGGGATCCTTTCCCTGCTTTCAACGGGAAAGAATTCCCTGCGTTCCCGTCGCATCTCAAGAGGAGGCACTCTCAACAGGAAAGGCGAGAGGAACTCCATGGTCGTACCACCATTCCAAGAGTCCCCCAGATGTCTCAGTCCATTCCAGAGGAAGCTCTTTGCCCTGCACTGGCTCATCTTTCACGCCGAGGATCGACTCACACCACGGTGGCACGTGGGACAGCCCTGTGGGAAAGCCTCGAGGGAAAGCCTCGAGGGAAAACCACAGATCCTATGATCCAAGCGACGGGAAGCGTGACATTGCTGCTACAGCCTGGAAGGAAAGCGCACGTGCATGCCCCCACTCGAGACGAGGCCTGACTCCACTGGGGAGACTCCAGAAGTACCCAAAGATCCATGTCAGCCCCTGAGAGGAATCCTCGGTTCCGGCCCTGACTCCACACAAGGTTTTTGGCCCCGGTATCGACGGGAGAGGAATCCCGAGAGGCCCCCTAGCAACTCGCATGGGGACTGGCCTCTCCGGAGGCCACCAGGGCGGGTCCCTGAGGTCCCCGTCGTAACTTAAGAACACCTGCCGCAACTCGAGAAAATCCAGGAAGTTCTCCCTTCCAGGCGAGATGAGGCCTATTTCTGATGAGGCGTCTGGAGACTAATGACACCTAACCTCTGGAACTTCGAAAGGGTCTTTCACACCCTTGCTGCAACTCAAGAGGTTCTCCGCCATACCCGTCTCCACTCGAGAGGAAGCACGATGGTCCCGACCACATCCAGAAGAGCCCCGTTTTCCCCTCGGTGCTCGAGATGAGGGATCCTTTCCCTGCTTTCAACGGGAAAGAATTCCCGGCGTTCCCGTCGCATCTCAAGAGGAGGCACTCTCAACAGGAAAGGCGAGAGGAACTCCATGGTCGTACCACCATTCCAAGAGTCCCCCAGATGTCTCAGTCCATTTCAGAGGAACCTCTTTGCCCTGCACTGGTTCATCTTTCACGCCGAGGATCGACTCACACCACGGTGGCACGTGGGACAGCCCTGTGGGAAAGCCTCGAGAGAAAGCCTCGAGGGAAAACCACAGATCCTTTGATCCACGCGACGGGAAGCATGACATTGCTGGAAAAGCCTGGAAGGAAAGCGCACATGCATGCCCCCACTCGAGACGAGGCCTGACTCCCCTGGGGATACTCCAGAAGTACCCAAAGATCCATGTCAGCCCCTGAGAAGAATCCTCGGTTCCGGCCCTGACTCCACACAAGCTTTTTGGCCCCGGTATCGACGGGAGAGGAATCCCGAGAGACCCCCTAGCAACTCGCATGGGGACTGGCCTCTCCTGAGGCCACCAGGGCGGGTCCCTGAGGTCCCCGTCGTAACTCGAGAACACCGGCCGCAACTCGAGAAAATCCAGGAAGTTCTCCCTTCCAGGCGAGATGAGGCCTATTTCCGATGAGGCATCTGGAGACTAATGACACCAAACCTCTGGAACTTCGAAAGGGTCTTTCACACCCTTGCTGCAACTCAAGAAGTTCACCGCCATACCCGTCTCCACTCGAGAGGAAGCACGATGCTCCCGCCCACATCCAGAGGAGCCCCGTTTCCCCCTCGTAGCTCGAGATGAGGGATCCTTTCCCTGCTTTCAACGGGAAAGAATTCCCTGCGTTCCCGTCGCATCTCAAGAGGAGGCACTCTCAACAGGAAAGGCGAGAGGAACTCCATGGTCGTACCACCATTCCAAGAGTCCCCCAGATGTCTCAGTCCATTCCAGAGGAAGCTCTTTGCCCTGCACTGGCACATCTTTCACGCCGAGGATCGACTCACACCATGGTGGCACGTGGGACAGCCCTGTGGGAAAGCCTCGAGGGAAAGCCTCGAGGGAAAACCACAGATCCTTTGATCCAAGCGACGGGAAGCGTGACATTGCTGCTACAGCCTGGAAGGAAAGCGCACGTGCATGCCCCCACTCGAGACGAGGCCTGACTCCACTGGGGAGACTCCAGAAGTACCCAAAGATCCATGTCAGCCCCTGAGAGGAATCCTCGGTTCCGGCCCTGACTCCACACAAGGTTTTTGGCCCCGTTATCGACGGGAGAGGAATCCCGAGAGGCCCCCTAGCAACTCGCATGGGGACTGGCCTCTCCGGAGGCCACCAGGGCGGGTCCCTGAGGTCCCCGTCGTAATTCGAGAACACCTGCCGCAACTCGAGAAAATCCAGGAAGTTCTCCTTTCCAGGCGAGATGAGGCCTATTTCCGATGAGGCCTCTGGAGACTAATGACACCAAACCTCTGGAACTTCGAAAGGGTCTTTCACACCCTTGTTGCAACTCAAGAAGTTCACCGCCATACCCGTCTCCACTCGAGAGGAAGCACGATGGTCCCGCCCACATCCAGAGGAGCCCCGTTTCCCCCTCGTAGCTCGAGATGAGGGATCCTTTCCCTGGTTTCAACGGGAAAGAATTCCCGGCGTTCCCGTCGCATCTCAAGAGGAGGCACTCTCAACAGGAAAGGCGAGAGGAACTCCATGGTCGTACCACCATTCCAAGAGTCCCCCAGATGTCTCAGTCCATTCCAGAGGAACCTCTTTGCCCTGCACTGGCTCATCTTTCACGCCGAGGATCGACTCACAACACGGTGGCACGTGGGACAGCCCTGTGGGAAAGCCTCGAGGGAAAGCCTCGAGGGAAAACCACAGATCCTTTGATCCACGCGACGGGAAGCGTGACATTGCTGCTACAGCCTGGAAGGAAAGCGCACGTGCATGCCCCCACTCGAGACGAGGCCTGACTCCCCTGGGGAGACTCCAGAAGTACCCAAAGATCCATGTCAGCCCCTGAGAGGAATCCTCGGTTCCGGCCTTGACTCCACAAAAGCTTTTTGGCCCCGGTATCGACGGGAGAGGAATCCCGAGAGGCCCCCTAGCAACTCGCATGGGGACTGGCCTCTCCTGAGGCCACCAGGGCGGGTCCCTGAGGTCCCCGTCGTAACTCGAGAACACCTGCCGCAACTCGAGAAAATCCAGGAAGTTCTCCCTTCCAGGCGAGATGAGGCCTATTTCCGATGAGGCCTCTGGAGACTAATGACACCTAACCTCTGGAACTTCGAAAGGGTCTTTCACACCCTTGCTGCAACTCAAGAAGTTCACCGCCATATCCGTCTCCACTCGAGAGGAAGCACGATGGTCCCGCCCACATCCAGAGGAGCCCCGTTTCCCCCTCGTAGCTCGAGATGAGGGATCCTTTCCCTGCTTTCAACGGGAAAGAATTCCCTGCGTTCCCGTCGCATCTCAAGAGGAGGCACTCTCAACAGGAAAGGCGAGAGGAACTCCATGGTCGTACCACCATTCCAAGAGTCCCCCAGATGTCTCAGTCCATTCCAGAGGAAGCTCTTTGCCCTGCACTGGCTCATCTTTCACGCCGAGGATCGACTCACACCACGGTGGCACGTGGGACAGCCCTGTGGGAAAGCCTCGAGGGAAAGCCTCGAGGGAAAACCACAGATCCTATGATCCAAGCGACGGGAAGCGTGACATTGCTGCTACAGCCTGGAAGGAAAGCGCACGTGCATGCCCCCACTCGAGACGAGGCCTGACTCCACTGGGGAGACTCCAGAAGTACCCAAAGATCCATGTCAGCCCCTGAGAGGAATCCTCGGTTCCGGCCCTGACTCCACACAAGGTTTTTGGCCCCGGTATCGACGGGAGAGGAATCCCGAGAGGCCCCCTAGCAACTCGCATGGGGACTGGCCTCTCCGGAGGCCACCAGGGCGGGTCCCTGAGGTCCCCGTCGTAACTTAAGAACACCTGCCGCAACTCGAGAAAATCCAGGAAGTTCTCCCTTCCAGGCGAGATGAGGCCTATTTCCGATGAGGCGTCTGGAGACTAATGACACCTAACCTCTGGAACTTTGAAAGGGTCTTTCACACCCTTGCTGCAACTCAAGAGGTTCTCCGCCATACCCGTCTCCACTCGAGAGGAAGCACGATGGTCCCGTCCACATCCAGAGGAGCCCCGTTTTCCCCTCGGTGCTCGAGATGAGGGATCCTTTCCCTGCTTTCAACGGGAAAGAATTCCCGGCGTTCCCGTCGCATCTCAAGAGGAGGCACTCTCAACAGGAAAGGCGAGAGGAACTCCATGGTCGTACCACCATTCCAAGAGTCCCCCAGATGTCTCAGTCCATTTCAGAGGAACCTCTTTGCCCTGCACTGGTTCATCTTTCACGCCGAGGATCGACTCACACCACGGTGGCACGTGGGACAACCCTGTGGGAAAGCCTCGAGGGAAAGCCTCGAGGGAAAACCACAGATCCTTTGATCCACGCGACGGGAAGCATGACATTGCTGGAACAGCCTGGAAGGAAAGCGCACATGCATGCCCCCACTCGAGACGAGGCCTGACTCCCCTGGGGAGACTCCAGAAGTACCCAAAGATCCATGTCAGCCCCTGAGAAGAATCCTCGGTTCCGGCCCTGACTCCACACAAGCTTTTTGGCCCCGGTATCGACGGGAGAGGAATCCCGAGAGACCCCCTAGCAACTCTCATGGGGACTGGCCTCTCCTGAGGCCACCAGGGCGGGTCCCTGAGGTCCCCGTCGTAACTCGAGAACACCTGCCGCAACTCGAGAAAATCCAGGAAGTTCTCCCTTCCAGGCGAGATGAGGCCTATTTCCGATGAGGCCTCTGGAGACTAATGACACCAAACCTCTGGAACTTCGAAAGGGTCTTTCACACCCTTGCTGCAACTCAAGAAGTTCACCGCCATACCCGTCTCCACTCGAGAGGAAGCACGATGCTCCCGCCCACATCCAGAGGAGCCCCGTTTCCCCCTCGTAGCTCGAGATGAGGGATCCTTTCCCTGGTTTCAATGGGAAAGAATTCCCGGCGTTCCCGTCGCATCTCAAGTAGAGGCACTCTCAACAGGAAAGGCGAGAGGAACTCCATGGTCGTACCACCATTCCAAGAGTCCACCAGATGTCTCAGTCCATTCCAGAGGAACCTCTTTGCCCTGCACTGGCTCATCTTTCACGCCGAGGATCGACTCACACCACGGTGGCACGTGGGACAGCCCTGTGGGAAAGGCTCGAGGGAAAGCCTCGAGGGAAAACCACAGATCCTTTGATCCACGCGACGGGAAGCGTGACATTGCTGCTACAGCCTGGAAGGAAAGCGCACGTGCATGCCCCCACTCGAGACGAGGCCTGACTCCCCTGGGGAGACTCCACAAGTACCCAAAGATCCATGTCAGCCCCTGAGAGGAATCCTCGGTTCCGGCCTTGACTCCACACAAGGTTTTTGGCCCCGGTATCAACGGGAGAGGAATCCCGAGAGGCCCCCTAGCAACTCGCCTAGGGACTGGCCTCTCCTGAGGCCACCAGGGCGGGTCCCTGAGGTCCCCGTCGTAACTCGAGAACACCTGCCGCAACTCGAGAAAATCCAGGAAGTTCTCCCTTCCAGGCGATATGAGGCCTATTTCCGATGAGGCGTCTGGAGACTAATGACACCTAACCTCTGGAACTTCGAAAGGGTCTTTCACACCCTTGCTGCAACTCAAGAAGTTCACCGCCATACCCGTCTCCACTAGAGAGGAAGCACGATGGTCCCGCCCACATCCAGAGGAGCCCCGTTTCCCCCTCGTAGCTCGAGATGAGGGATACTTTCCCTGCTTTCAACGGGAAAGAATTCCCGGCGTTCCCGTCGCATCTCAAGAGGAGGCACTCTCAACAGGAAAGGCGAGAGGAACTCCATGGTCGTACCACCATTCCAAGAGTCCCCCAGATGTCTCAGTCCATTCCAGAGGAACCTCTTTGCCCTGCACTGGCTCATCTTTCACGCCGAGGATCGACTCACACCACGGTGGCACGTGGAACAGCCCTGTGGGAAAGCCTCGAGGGAAAGCCTCGAGGGAAAAACACAGATCCTTTGATCCACGTGACGGGAAGCGTGACATTGCTGCTACAGCCTGAAAGGAAAGCGCACGTGCATGCCCCTACTCGAGACGAGGCCTGACTCCACTGGGGTGACTCCAGAAGTACCCAAAGATCCATGTCAGCCCCTGAGAGGAATCCTCGGTTCCGGCCCTGACTCCACACAAGGTTTTTGGCCCCGGTATCGACGGGAGAGGAATCCCGAGAGGCCCCCTAGCAACTCGCATGGGGACTGGCCTCTCCGGAGGCCACCAGGGCGGGTCCCTGAGGTCCCCGTCGTAATTCGAGAACACCTGCCGCAACTCGAGAAAATCCAGGAAGTTCTCCCTTCCAGGCGAGATGAGGCCTATTTCCGATGAGGCCTCTGGAGACTAATGACACCAAACCTCTGGAACTTCGAAAGGGTCTTTCACACCCTTACTGCAACTCAAGAAGTTCACCGCCATACCCGTCTCCACTCGAGAGGAAGCACGATGGTCCCGCCCACATCCAGAGGAGCCCCGTTTCCCCCTCGTAGCTCGAGATGAGGGATCCTTTCCCTGGTTTCAACGGGAAAGAATTCCCGGCGTTCCCGTCGCATCTCAAGAGGAGGCACTCTCAACAGGAAAGGCGAGAGGAACTCCATGGTCGTACCACCATTCCAAGAGTCCCCCAGATGTCTCAGTCCATTCCAGAGGAACCTCTTTGCCCTGCACTGGCTCATCTTTCACGCCGAGGATCGACTCACAACACGGTGGCACGTGGGACAGCCCTGTGGGAAAGCCTCGAGGGAAAGCCTCGAGGGAAAACCACAGATCCTTTGATCCACGCGACGGGAAGCGTGACATTGCTGCTACAGCCTGGAAGGAAAGGGCACGTGCATGCCCCCACTCGAGACGAGGCCTGACTCCACTGGGGAGACTCCAGAAGTACCCAAAGATCCATGTCAGCCCCTGAGAGGAATCCTCGGTTCCGGCCCTGACTCCACACAAGGTTTTTGGCCCCGGTATCGACGGGAGAGGAATCCCGAGAGGCCCCCTAGCAACTCGCATGGGGACTGGCCTCTCCTGAGGCCACCAGGGCGGGTCCCTGAGGTCCCCGTCGTAACTCGAGAACACCTGCCGCAACTCGAGAAAATCCAGGAAGTTCTCCCTTCCAGGCGAGATGAGGCCTATTTCCGATGAGGCCTCTGGAGACTAATGACACCAAACCTCTGGAACTTCGAAAGGGTCTTTCACACCCTTGCTGCAACTCAAGAAGTTCACCGCCATACCCGTCTCCACTCGAGAGGAAGCACGATGGTCCCGCCCACATCCAGAGGAGCCCCGTTTCCCCCTCGTAGCTCGAGACGAGGGATCCTTTCCCTGCTTTCAACGGGTAAGAATTCCCGTCGTTCCCGTCGCATCTCAAGAGGAGGCACTCTCAACAGGAAAGGCGAGAGGAACTCCATGGTCGTACCACCATTCCAAGAGTCCCCCAGATGTCTCAGTCCATTCCAGAGGAACCTCTTTGCCCTGCACTGGCTCATTTTTCACGCCGAGAATCGACTCACACCACGGTGTCACGTGGGACAGCCCTGTGGGAAAGCCTCGAGGGAAAGCCTCGAGGGAAAACCGCAGATCCTTTGATCCACGCGACGGGAAGCGTGACATTGCTGCTACAGCCTGGAAGGAAAGTGCACGTGCATGCCCCCACTCGAGACGAGGCCTGACTCCCCTGGGGAGACTCCAGAAGTACCCAAAGATCCATGTCAGCCCCTGAGAGTAATCCTCGGTTCCGGCCCTGACTCCACACAAGGTTTTTGGCCCCGGTATCGACGGGAGAGGAATCCCGAGAGGCCCCCTAGCAACTCGCATGGGGACTGGCCTCTCCTGAGGCCACCAGGGCGGGTCCCTTAAGTCCCCGTCGTAACTCGAGAACACCTGCCGCAACTCGAGAAAATCCAGGAAGTTCTCCCTTCCAGGCGAGATGAGGCCTATTTCCGATGAGGCGTCTGGAGACTAATGACACCTAACCTCTGGAACTTGGAAAGGGTCTTTCACACCCTTGCTGCAACTCAAGAAGTTCACCGCCATACCCGTCTCCACTCGAGAGGAAGCACGATGGTCCCGCCCACATCCAGAGGAGCCCCGTTTCCCCCTCGGAGCTCGAGATGAGGGATCCTTTCCCTGCTTTCAACAGGAAAGAATTCCCGGCGTTCCCGTCGCATCTCAAGAGGAGGCACTCTCAACAGGAAAGGCGAGAGGAACTCCATGGTCGTACCACCATTCCAAGAGTCCCCCAGATGTCTCAGTCCATTCCAGAGGAACCTCTTTGCCCTGCACTGGCTCATCTTTCACGCCGAGGATCGACTCACAACACGGTGGCACGTGGGACAGCCCTGTGGGAAAGCCTCGAGGGAAAGCCTCGAGGGAAAACCACAGATCCTTTGATCCACGCGACGGGAAGCGTGACATTGCTGCTACAGCCTGGAAGGAAAGCGCACGTGCATGCCCCCACTTGAGACGAGGCCTGACTCCCCTGGGGAGACTCCAGAAGTACCCAAAGATCCATGTCAGCCCCTGAGAGGAATCCTCGGTTCCGGCCCTGACTCCACACAAGCTTTTTGGCCCCGGTATCGACGGGAGAGGAATCCCGAGAGGCCCCCTAGCAACTCGCATGGGGACTGACCTCTCCTGAGGCCACCAGGGCGGGTCCCTGAGGTCCCCGTCGTAACTCGAGAACACCTGCCGCAACTCGAGAAAATCCAGGAAGTTCTCTCTTCCAGGCGAGATGAGGCCTATTTCCGATGAGGCGTCTGGAGACTAATGACACCTAACCTCTGGAACTTCGAAAGGGTCTTTCACACGGTTGCTGCAACTCAGGAAGTTCACCGCCATACCCGTCTCCACTCGAGAGGAAGCACGATGGTCCCGCCCACATCCAGAGGAGCCCCGTTTCCCCCTCGTAGCTCGAGATGAGGGATCCTTTCCCTGGTTTCAACGGGAAAGAATTCCCGGCGTTCCCGTCGCATCTCAAGAGGAGGCACTCTCAACAGGAAAGGCGAGAGGAACTCCATGGTCGTACCACCATTCCAAGAGTCCCCCAGATGTCTCAGTCCATTCCCGAGGAACCTCTTTGCCCTGCACTGGCTCATCTTTCACACCGAGGATCGACTCACACCACGGTGGCACGTGGGACAGCCCTGTGGGAAAGCCTCGAGGGAAAACCACAGATCCTTTGATCCACGCGACGGGAAGCGTGACATTGCTGCTACAGCCTGGTAGGAAAGTGCACGTGCATGCCCCCACTCGAGACGAGGCCTGACTCCCCTGGGGAGACTCCAGAAGTACCCAAAGATCCATGTCAGCCACTGAGAGGAATCCTCGGTTCCGGCCCTGACTCCACACAAGGTTTTTGGCCCCGGTATCGACGGGAGAGGAATCCCGAGAGGCCCCCTAGCAACTCGCATGGAGACTGGCCTCTCCGGAGGCCACCAGGGCGGGTCCCTGAGGTCCCCGTCGTAACTCGAGAACACCTGCCGCAACTCGAGAAAATCCAGGAAGTTCTCCCTTCCAGGCGAGATGAGGCCTATTTCCGATGAGGCCTCTGGAGACTAATGACACCAAACCTCTGGAACTTCGAAAGGGTCTTTCACACCCTTGCTGCAACTCAAGAAGTTCACCGCCATACCCGTCTCCACTCGAGAGGAAGCACGATGGTCCCGCCCATATCCAGAGGAGCCCCGTTTTCCCCTCGGTGCTCGAGATGAGGGATCCTTTCCCTGTTTTCAACGAGAAAGAATTCCCGGCGTTCCCGTCGCATCTCAAGAGGAGGCACTCTCAACAGGAAAGGCGAGAGGAACTCCATGGTCGTACCACCATTCCAAGAGTCCCCCAGATGTCTCAGTCCAATCCAGAGGAACCTCTTTGCCCTGCACTGGCTCATCTTTCACGCCGAGGATCGACTCACAAAACGGTGGCACGTGGGACAGCCCTGTGGGAAAGCCTCGAGGGAAAGCCTCGAGGGAAAACCACAGATCCTTTGATCCACGCGACGGGAAGCGTGACATTGCTGCTACAGGCTGGAAGGAAAGCGCACGTGCATGCCCCCACTCGAGACGAGGCCTGACTCCCCTGGCGAGACTCCAGAAGTACCCAAAGGTCCATGTCAGCCCCTGAGAGGAATCCTCGGTTCCGGCCCTGACTGCACACAAGGTTTTTGGCCCCGGTATCGACGGGAGAGGAATCCCGAGAGGCCCCCTAGCAACTCGCATGGGGACTGGCCTCTCCTGAGGCCACCAGGGCGGGTCCCTGAGGTCCCCGTCGTAACTCGAGAACACCTGCCGCAACTCGAGAAAATCCAGGAAGTTCTCCCTTCCAGGCGAGATGAGGCCTATTTCCGATGAGGCCTCTGGAGACTAATGACACCTAACCTCTGGGACTTCGAAAGGGTCTTTCACACCCTTGCTGCAACTCAAGAAGTTCACCGCCATACCCGTCTCCACTCGAGAGGAAGCACGATGGTCCCGCCCACATCCAGAGGAGCCCCGTTTCCCCCTCGTAGCTCGAGATGAGGGATCCTTTCCCTGCTTTCAACGGGAAAGTATTCCCGGCGTTCCCGTCGCATCTCAAGAGGAGGCACTCTCAACAGGAAAGGCGAGAGGAACTCCATGGTCGTACCACCATTCCAAGAGTCCCCCAGATGTCTCAGTCCATTCCAGAGGAACCTCTTTGCCCTGCACTGGCTCATCTTTCAAGCCGAGGATCGACTCACAACACGGTGGCACGTGGGACAGCCCTGTGGGAAAGCCTCGAGGGAAAGCCTCGAGGGAAAACCACAGATCCTTTGATCCACGCGACGGGAAGCGTGACATTGCTGCTACAGCCTGGAAGGAAAGCGCACGTGCATGCCCCCACTCGAGACGAGGCCTGACTCCCCTGGGGAGACTCCAGAAGTACCCAAAGATCCATGTCAGCCCCTGAGAGGAATCCTCGGTTCCGGCCCTGACTCCATACAAGGTTTTTGGCCCCGGTATCGACGGGAGAGGAATCCCGAGAGGCCCCCTAACAACTCGCATGGGGACTGGCCTCTCCTGAGGCCACCAGGGCGGGTCCCTGAGGTCCCCGTCGTAACTCGAGAACACCTGCCGCAACTCGAGAAAATCCAGGAAGTTCTCCCTTCCAGGCGAGATGAGGCCTATTTCCGATGAGGCGTCTGGAGACTAATGACACCTAACCTGTGGAACTTCGAAAGGGTCTTTCACACCCTTGCTGCAACTCAAGAAGTTCACCGCCATACCCGTCTCCACTCGAGAGGAAGCACGATGGTCCCGCCCACATCCAGAGGAGCCCCGTTTCCCCCTCGTAGCTCGAGATGAGGGATCCTTTCCCTGCTTTCAACGGGAAAGAATTCCCGGCGTTCCCGTCGCATCTCAAGAGGAGGCACTCTCAACAGGAAAGGCGAGAGGAACTCCATGGTCGTACCACCATTCCAAGAGTCCCCCAGATGTCTCAGTCCATTCCAGAGGAACCTCTTTGCCCTGCACTGGCTCATCTTTCACGCCGAGGATCGACTCACACCACGGTGGCACGTGGGACAGCCCTGTGGGAAAGCCTCGAGGGAAAGCCTCGAGGGAAAACCACAGATCCTTTGATCCACGCGACGGGAAGCGTGACATTGCTGCTACAGCCTGGAAGGAAAGTGCACGTGCATGCCCCCACTTGAGACGAGGCCTGACTCCCCTGGGGAGACTCCAGAAGTACCCAAAGATCCATGTCAGCCCCTGAGAGGAATCCTCGGTTCCGGCCCTGACTCCACACAAGGTTTTTGGCCCCGGTATCGAAGGGAAAGGAATCCCGAGAGGCCCCCTAGCAACTCGCATGGGGACTGGCCTCTCCTGAGGCCACCAGGGCCGGTCCCTGAGGTCCCCGTCGTAACTCGAGAACACCTGCCGCAACTCGAGAAAATCCAGGAAGTTCTCCCTTCCAGGCGAGATGAGGCCTATTTCCGATGAGGCGTCTAGAGACTAATGACACCTAACCTCTGGAACTTCGAAAGGGTCTTTCACACCCTTGCTGCAACTCAAGAAGTTCACCGCCATACCCGTCTCCACTCGAGAGGAAGCACGATGGTCCGGCCCACATCCAGAGGAGCCCCGTTTCCCCCTCGTAGCTCGAGATGAGGGATCCTTTCCCTGGTTTCAACGAGAAAGAATTCCCGGCGTTCCCGTCGCATCTCAAGAGGAGGCACTCTCAACAGGAAAGGCGAGAGGAACTCCATGGTCGTACCACCATTCCAAGAGTCCCCCAGATGTCTCAGTCCATTCCCGAGGAAGCTCTTTGCCCTGCACTGGCTCATCTTTCACGCCGAGGATCGACTCACACCACGGTGGCACGTGGGACAGCCCTGTGGGAAAGCCTCGAGGGAAAGCCTCGAGGGAAAACCACAGATCCTTTGATCCACGCGACGGGAAGCGTGACATTCCTGCTACAGCCTGGAAGGAAAGCGCACGTGCATGCCCCCACTCGAGACGAGGCCTGACTCCACTGGGGAGACTCCAGAAGTACCCAAAGATCCATGTCAGCCCCTGAGAGGAATCCTCGGTTCCGGCCCTGACTCCACACAAGCTTTTTGGCCCCGGTATCGATGGGAGATGAATCCCGAGAGGCCCCCTAGCAACTCGCATGGGGACTGGCCTCTCCGGAGGCCACCAGGGCGGGTCCCTGAGGTCCCCGTCGTAACTCGAGAACACCTGCCGCAACTCGAGAAAATCCAGGAATTTCTCCCTTCCAGGCGAGATGAGGCCTATTTCCGATGAGGCCTCTGGAGACTAATGACACCAAACCTCTGGAACTTCGAAAGGGTCTTTCACACCCTTGCTGCAACTCAAGAAGTTCACCGCCATACCCGTCTCCACTCGAGAGGAAGCACGATGGTCCCGCCCACATCCAGAGGAGCCCCGTTTTCCCCTCGGTGCTCGAGATGAGGGATCCTTTCCCTGGTTTCAACGAGAAAGAATTCCCGGCGTTCCCGTCGCATCTCAAGAGGAGGCACTCTCAACAGGAAAGGCGAGAGGAACTCCATGGTCGTACCACCATTCCATGAGTCCCCCAGATGTCTCAGTCCATTCCAGAGGAACCTCTTTGCCCTGCACTGGCTCATCTTTCACGCCGAGGATCGACTCACAAAACGGTGGCACGTGGGACAGCCCTGTGGGAAAGCCTCGAGGGAAAGCCTCGAGGGAAAACCACAGATCCTTTGATCCACGCGACGGGAAGCGTGACATTGCTGCTACAGCCTGGAAGGAAAGTGCACGTGCATGCCCCCACACGAGACGAGGCCTGTCTCCCCTGGCGAGACTCCAGAAGTACCCAAAGGTCCATATCAGTCCCTGAGAGGAATCCTCGGTTCCAGCCCTGTCTCCACACAAGGTTTTTGGCCCCGGTATCGAAGGGAGAGGAATCCCGAGGGGCCCCCTAGCAACACGCATAGGGACTGGCCTCTCCTGAGGCCAACAGGGCGGGTCCCTGAGGTCCCCATCGTAACTCGAGAACACCTGCCGCAACTCGAGAAAATCAAGGAAGTTCTCCCTTCCAGGCGAGATGAGGCCTATTTCCGATGAGGCGTCTGGAGACTAATGACACCTAACCTCTGGAACTTCGAAAGGGTCTTTCACACCCTTGCTGCAACTCAAGAAGTTCACCGCCATACCCGTCTCCACTCGAGAGAAAGCACGATGGTCCCGCCCACATCCAGAGGAGCCCCGTTTCCCCCTCGTAGCTCGAGATGAGGGATCCTTTCCCTGCTTTCAACGGGAAAATATTCCCGGCGTTCCCGTCGCATCTCAAGAGGAGGCACTCTCAACAGGAAAGGCGAGAGGAACTCCATGGTCGTACCACCATTCCAAGAGTCCCCCAGATGTCTCAGTCCATTCCAGAGGAACCTCTTTGCCCTGCACTGGCTCATCTTTCACGCCGAGGATCGACTCACACCACGGTGGCACGTGGGACAGCCCTGTGGGAAAGCCTCGAGGGAAAACCACAGATCATTTGATCCACGCGACAGGTAGCGTGACTTTGCTGCTACAGCCTGGAAGGAAAGTGCACGTGCATGCCCCCACTCGAGACGAGGCCTGACTCCCCTGGGGAGACTCCAGAAGTACCCAAAGATCCATGTCAGCCCCTGAGAGGAATCCTCGGTTCCGGCCCTGACTCCACACAAGGTTTTTGGCCCCGGTATCGACGGGAGAGGAATCCCGAGAGGCCCCCTAGCAACTCGCATAGGGACTGGCCTCTCCTGAGGCCACCAGGGCGGGTCCCTGAGGTCCCCGTCGTAACTCGAGAACACCTGCCGCAACTCGAGAAAATCCAGGAAGTTCTCCCTTCCAGGCGAGATGAGGCCTATTTCCGATGAGGCGTCTGGAGACTAATGACACCTTACCTCTGGAACTTCGAAAGGGTCTTTCACAGCCTTGCTGCAACTCAAGAAGTTCACCACCATACCCTGCCAGAAACCAGTGTGAGGAATCCCGCCCGTGACAAGGTCATGAGGAAGGAAGCTGACATACGCAAGGCGTGCTCAGACTTCAGGGACCCCTCTGGATATTCCTAAGCATGTACCCCAGCAAAAATCTGCTGGCTTTTGTGCTCTGCTTTTCCACTTTTCTGATATTCTCTGGAAAAAAGTCAATTCAGGGTTTTAGTCTTCTGCATTTGAAAGGGATGTTTCAGTTAAACCCCTCTGATAGCTCTCTAGTCTGCCTAACAGGTTCCCCAGACCTCTTACAGCTTGTGATTTGCTTACAGCCCCCCAACCGCGAGAGGCACAAAGCTTACAGCTTGTGAATTGCTTACAGCCCCCAAACCGCGGGAGGCACAAAGCTTAAAAGCATCTTAAAGATACAGAGCCTTTTCTAAAGAGTTAAAAATTATATTGGTAGAGGGTTTTCACTGTTGACTCAAGGATTGCTGCCAGACCTCCTTATTCTTTATCTTTTAGGCACCTGGAAGGATGTTAATGTAAGCAGGATGTAGAAAAAGATACATAGTAGTTTTGATGTTAGCAACACTAGACTTTTGAGTTAATTGCTTCTCTTTTGCTATAAATCACTGCACTCCCTCTACTTGTTATAAGTTGCTGTATCCTTGCTGTCTAAGAATGTAACTTTCTTTAGTGCTTTCCGAGAGTGGCACCAGACCTTGGGAAGATCAACACAAATAAGTCTTGTGGTTGACAAACCCTTATCAGAAAAAAGGCTGTAAAATGTTAATTGGCCCTTTTGGTTGGAAGATGATGTAAATTACCTAAGACTTGTGTATACAATTAGGTATGCAGAGATAAAAGCCTGGTTTTGATAAGAGTCTGGACTGCTAACGCTGCATAACTTTGTGTTACCCATTGATCTCCATGTTTTATCAAAAGTATAAACGGCCTTCTGAACAATAAAGGACGGGACCAGATTCTCAGACCAGTTTCTCGGACTAGTCTCGGCCTGGTTTCTTGGGAATCTGGCTCCCCCCCTGTCTCTCTCTCTCTCTCTTTTTCTCTCCCTTTTCTTCCCTCTGCTCTTTACTTTAATTTCAGGCTGAATTTCCATCTGGGGCGCGGAGGCTCGCCAGGTCTACTTATTTGCCCTGGTTATTAAGATCCGCGAGAAAGGGAGCTTAAGGCGAGGCACCCTTAGATATTCAAGCGGGCACCGGTGGCCCAACGTAGATGGTGCAAATTCCTTGTCTGGAATTTTATTGGTCTTCCGCGTAAACCAAGCTATTCAGCCCTCTTTCTCCACTTAATCTTCCTACTGCACTACAGTTTCTTAATCTAATCTTATATTAATAAATAAACAAGTCTTTCCACGCCAACGCCGTCCACCCTTCGAATTCCCTGGATCCACCGGGGCTGGACCCCGGCAAGTGGCGCCCGGAACAGGCTATTCGAAGGTAGGTTCCTCGGAGCAAAAGCTCCCCCCGGAGAACTCTCTGTAGCTCCCCCCGGAGCACTCTCTGTTGCTCCCCCCGGAGCACTCTCTGTTGCTCCCCCCCGGAGTGACTTAATCACTCCCCCCGGAGTACTTTCGGGTACTCCCCCAGTGTTGAGTGTTCGGGACGGCTAGGACCCCACTCAGGGTGCCGCGGACCCCCCTGTAGGATAGACAGGGTGAGGAGGAGTGGGAAGTGTTCAAGGGTTTAAGAGAAACCTGGTGCTCTAGAGGTTGAAAAGAAACCTGCTATCTTAGGGTTGAAAACAAAACCCCCCTCGCCAAAGGTAAAACCTTTTTGTTGAGGTAGACTTTTCTATAAGACTTAATTTTCTGACATGGGTAACAGTGAATCAAAAGAAAGACAGCTTTTTACAGGAGTAATCTTGCAGTTACTAACTAAACGAGGAATTAAAGTTAAAAAATCCAATATTCATTCATTTTTTTCCTTTGTACAAGAACAGTGTCCCTGGTTTCCAGAAGAAGGCACTGTTAACTTAGACACCTGGGAGAGAGTAGGAAAACAACTAAAAACTTACCATGCTGAACATGGCTCACAAAAGGTGCCTACTGACGCCTTTTCCTTATGGAATATAATTAGGGACGCTCTAGACCCTGCCCCTGAATCTGAAAAGGTACATCTTAAAGAGGAAAGTGCAGAGAAAAAGGTATCTATCGAAGAAGAGAGTGATGAAAAGGAGGCTACACCTAACTATCGGCAGTTGAGTCAAATGATAGCTGCAATGACTGCCCAAGAAAAGGTAATAGATAGAGATGACAAAAAAGAGCAGCTTTCAGATGAGGAAGATTTGGAAGAGGAAGTAAGTCAAGATCATTCTGATGAGGACTGGTCTTTATTAAATAAAGATGCTCCAAGGAGTTTAAGAGAAACTTCTCCAATTAGATTATCTGCTCCAAAGAGCTTAATAAAAACTTCCCCAACCAGACCACCTGCTTCCACAAATTCAAGAGAAATTTCCTTAATTAAGCCTTCTGCTTCCAGAGGCTCAAGACAAATGTCCCCCATCAGATTATATGCACCTGAGAGTTTAAGGCCAGATTCCCCAGATAAAACATCCGTAAGACCTAAACACAGAACGGATAAAAAATTCCCAAAGTACGAAGAAAGTGACATAGGACACCCCTTGCCCCCCCCTCCCTATAAGGGTGAGGGGCCTCCACTAGAAGCTCCCCGAAGAAGAGTTTTCTCTAGCCCAGATGATGAACTTGATCCCCACCTTGAGGCTTGTTTCCCCATAATATTTGGTGGAAGTGGTGGGAGAACAGCCCCCCACTGGGAACCCATTCCAATGAAAATGATTAAAGAACTCAAACAGGCTTGTGCTTTGTATGGGCCTAAAGCCCCGTACACTGTATCATTGGTGGAAGCTTTAGCGGGCAGATGGATGACACCCCATGACTGGAAGACAGTCGCTAAAGCTTGTCTGTCTGGAGGTCAATATGTACTTTGGAGAACTGAATATGAAGATCTAGCCCAAAAACAGGCTGATGCTAACCAAAAATATGGCCCAAGATATATTATAAAAAATATGTTGGCAGGGACTAATGATTTTGGAACACTTAGAGATCAAATGGGATTAGATAAAACCACTTTAGATCAAGTAACCGCCTGCGCCCTTGGGGCTTGGCGTTTGTTGCCTGAAGGGAAAGAATCTACCTCTTCCTTCTCAAATGTTAAACAAAAACCAGAAGAGCCATATGAAGACTTTATATCAAGACTTGCAGAGGCAGTCAACAGAGTAATTTCCAACACTGAGGCAGCTAGTATATTGATAAAACAACTGGCATTTGAAAATGCTAATTCTACCTGCCAGGCCATTTTACGTCCTATTAAAAAAACTGGGGAAATAATAGATTATATCAGGCAATGTGCAGATGTAGGACCAGCGATGATGCAGGGCGTTGCCATAGCTGCAGCCATAAAGGGAAATTCTTACCAGCAGGCAGTACAGTCCTTTTTTACAAATAGAAATAACCCGTCAAAGAGTCATTCCAGTAGTCCAGGCCAGAATATTGGTTTATCCAAGGCCTGCTTCTCTTGCGGACGGGAAGGGCACCTTATGCGAGCTTGTCCCCAAAAAGCAGCCGGTTCTTCTCTGCCGAATTCTCCCTCCCCGGCTGTGCCTACTAATCTCCCTAGATCTCTCTGCCCTCGTTGTCAAAAAGGATATCACTGGGCAAAAGAATGTAGGTCACAATTCCATAGAAATGGAGCCTTTTTGGGCCCCGACCAGCAGTCGGGAAACGGATTGAGGGGCCAGCCTCAGGCCCCGACAACAATTGGGGCAGCCTCACTGAACCCATTCATTCCCTTCGTCCCATCGCAGAACTCATCAGAGCAACCCCAGGCAGCGCAGGACTGGACCTCAGTTCCACCACCTCAGCAATATTAACACCAGATAGCCCCACTGTAAAAATACCTACAGGAGTTAAAGGCCCATTACCAACAGGTTTAGTAGGAATTATACTAGGCAGAAGTTCCTTAGCTATGCAAGGTCTCACAATCATCCCTGGAGTAATTGACTCAGATTATACAGGAGAAATCCAGATAATGATTTCACCCCCAACTAAAACTTTCCAAATACATCAGGGACAAAGAATAGCCCAACTTTTGCTTTTGCCTTACCACACTGCAATTGGGCGCACAGCTACTCAAAATGAAAGGCAGGATAAAGGATTTGGGTCTAGTGATATGGTTTTTTGGATAACAGAAATTACTCAGAAACGTCCTATGAAGACTATCCTGATTAATGGCAAGTCTATTGTGGGGTTATTAGACACAGGAGCAGATGTTTCTTGCATTTCAGGAAAAGACTGGCCCAGCTCCTGGCCCACACATACTACTGAAAATAACTTGGTGGGGATAGGAAGAGCCCCCACAATAGCCAAAAGTGCAAAAATTTTAGATTGGCAATTTGAGGATACCCGTGGAACTTTCCAACCTTATGTCGTTCCTTCGCTCCCCCTTACCCTGTGGGGGAGGGACGTGCTATCTCAAATGGGAGTGTTACTTTTTAGCCCTGATGATAAAGTGACCTCTCAGATGTTGCAGATGGGCTATGATCCATCAAAAGGATTGGGTAAACAACAGACAGGAATAATTGAGCCAATTTGCCCAACTCCTCGCAAGCTACGTGCTGGATTGGGATATCCAAATTTATAATTGAGGCCATTGTTTTTGCTGCCGACCCCATCACATGGAAATCTCAAGATCCGGTGTGGGTAGAACAGTGGCCTCTGCATAAGGAAAAATTATTGGCAGCTAAAGCATTAATCTTTGAACAATTAGAATTGGGACATATTGAGCCCTCCAATAGCCCCTGGAACACTCCTATTTTTGTCATTAAGAAAAAATCTGGTAAATGGCGACTTTTACAGGATTTGAGAGCTATTAATGCCACCATGGAGGACATGGGGGCCTTACAGCCTGGGCTCCCTTCCCCAGTAGCCGTTCCAGAGGGATATAATATAATTGTTATTGATTTACAAGATTGTTTTTTCACTATTCCCTTAAATCCTGAGGATAAAAAGCGATTTGCCTTTAGTCTGCCATCAGAAAATCTTAAACAGCCTTATTTACGGTTTCAGTGGAAGGTTCTGCCTCAGGGAATGAAAAATAGCCCTACTTTATGCCAAAAATTTGTTAATGCCGCTCTAGAAGATACTAGGGCTAAATATGAACACGTGTATATGATTCACTATATGGATGATATTTTAATAGCTCATCCTGATAGAGTTCACCTGCAGACTGTGCTCCAGGACCTGACCCAGGCATTGACAGACAGAGGCCTAAAAATTGCCCCAGAAAAAATTCAAATCAATCCGCCCATAACTTACTTAGGAAGAGTCATAAATTCGGAAACGGTGACTCATACCCCGCTGCAATTGAGAAAAGACCATCTTATTACTTTAAATGATTATCAAAAACTCTTAGGTGATATTAATTGGATTAGACCATATTTAAAATTAACCACTGCCGAATTAAAACCTCTTTTTAACACTTTACGCGGGGATCCTGATCCAACCTCAAAAAGACAATTAACAGCTGAGGCTCAAGAAGCCCTAGGCAAAGTAGAAGCAGCCTTATCAAATAGCTATGTAAAAAGAATTGATTTGACGATGACGTGGCAGTTCCTTTGCCTAGCTACTCCAACGGCGCCTACGGGAGTTCTGTGGCAACGCGGCCCTTTAGAATGGATCCATCTTCCTACCCAAGCTAAAAAAGTCGTGGCTTCTTATCCTGGTTTAATTGCCACATTAATGCTAAAAGGAAGGAAGCGGAGCATTGAATTGTTTGGTAAAGAGCCATCAGAGATTGTAATTCCATATAATAAGGAGCAGCTTGATGCTCTTTTAATGTTTGATGAAGACTGGCAGATTGCCATAGGGAATTACTGTGGTCAAATTTTGCATCATTTACCCTCGCATGTTTTACTAAATTTTATGTCTAACCATCCAGTTATTTTCCCTGTCCGGTGTAAACAGTTCCCTATTTCAGATGCTCAGGTAGTCTTTACTGATGGATCGGCTAACGGTAGAGCCTCTATAGTCACAAGAGATCATCAAAAACTTTTGGAAACACAAGAAACTTCAGCTCAAAGGGCTGAAATCACAGCTGTTATTGAGGCCTTTGTTATGTTTGCGGAGAAAGAATTTAACCTTTATTCTGACTCTCAGTATGTGGTCAGGCTGTTTCCACACATTGAGACTGCAGTTTTGCCTGAAAACAAAACTGCTATCTTCCATTTGTTAACTAAACTGCAGCAGCAAATATGGAAAAGAAATCGGGCGTTCTTTATCGGCCACATTCGGGCTCATTCCGGCCTGCCTGGCCCTTTAAATGCTCTCAATGAATTGGCAGATTCGTTAACCAGGATTTCAGTGGCTTCTGTTTTTGAAGAAGCTCGAGCTTCTCACTCACTTCATCACCAAAATGCCACTGCCTTACGATACCAGTTTCAAATTCCTCGAGAATCTGCCCGAGAGATTGTTCGTTCTTGTTCACATTGTCCTACTACCGTGAATGCTTTGCCTCTGGGAGTTAACCCTCGCGGTCTCAAACCTAATGCACTCTGGCAAATGGATGTAACCCATGTCTCTTCATTTGGAAAACTGTCTTTTGTTCATGTAACTGTAGATACCTTCTCTCATGTTATTATTGCCACTGCTCGTACAGGGGAAGCAGTTAAAGATGTAATACAACATCTTTTTACATGCTTTTCCTATCTGGGCTTGCCAAAAGCTTTAAAAACTGATAATGCTCCTGCTTACACTTCTAAATCTTTTCAGCAATTCTGTACAAGATTTCAAATTAAACATAACACCGGCATCCCTTATAACCCACAAGGACAAGCCATTGTGGAAAGAGCACATCAAACACTGAAAATCCATATTCAAAAACTAAAAGAAGGGGAATTTAAATATAGTTCCCCCCATCAGATTTTGCAACATGCTCTTTTCGTAATAAATAACTTAAATGCTGATTCATCCGGAAACACTGCAATGCTTCGCCATTGGTGCCCAGAGCAATTGAATGCAAAACCATTAGTAAAATGGAGGGACCTTCTTTCCGGACAATGGAAAGGTCCTGACCCCTTATTAACCAATGGGCGAGGGTATGCTTGTGTTTTTCCACAGGACGCGGACGCTCCGATTTGGGTTCCAGACAGACTAATTCGCCATGTCTCAGCTCCCCGGATACCAGAATCCCCCGCCACCGCGATCTCTAAAAAGGAAGAAACTCCCTCTTCCCCCGCTCCCTCCGCCAGCACGGGAAACGCCGCTGACCCCAGGACAGCTGACATTGGAGATCCCGGATAGGCGCGGATCGGAGCCACCCACTGGACAGATGTCACGACTTCAGATACAGGATATTGCACCCCCTGATTTTTTGCCTCGCAGGAATCCATTAGGACGCCCAGCTCAGTCAACCCAACAAGCCTCCTTGCCCACCTGGGGACAGATTAAAGCTCTCTGTCGCCAGGCACAGGGGATAGCTACCCTACAGGGATCGTCAGTCTCTCCTGAAAAGGTGTTTATTGCCATGCTTGCCTTGCTCTCTTGCCAGGTAAGCGCTGCTCCCATTCCAACCAAATATTGGGCGTTTCTCCCGGATCCTCCAACTTTCCAAGTTGTTACTTGGAACAGTGACCCCATACGAGTTAGTACAGACCAGCCTCGCCTTTTGGGAGGATCTTATACTTCCTATACAAAAGACCAATACCCTATTAATTTCAATTATACCTTTAAAGGACTAGCAGATGATTTTCCTGTCTGCTTTAATTTTCCTCCTGGCCTTACAGGAGACTTCTTTACCAAGACAGGATGCATTGGAGCCTCCACAAAAGCAGTTATGACAGATTCCCCAACCTCTAAATTTGCATCTATAGGGGATCGGTCTGCTTGGATATTACGAGCCCGTATGCCTGGGGTCCTTGGCCCCTATAAGTCTTTGTCTCTCAAAACTCCATCAGAATATCCAAATTGTGATGATGTTGCTCCCTCAGATGTTATTTGGAAAACTATAGATGATCATTCAGGATATCCGATTTGGAAATCTTGTATTTATAATTCGAGAGTAGATTACAATATGCCGGGAGGAAGAAATTGTGCGATTCAGGACTGGAGCAACCCAAATCCAGGTCAAGACCCTGAGTCTGACGATGACTTTATCAATAGATTGGATAATTGGAAAGAATATTCAATTTCTTGGCCGTTAGTTGCCACCAGACGGCATCATAACCAATTTGTTCCCCCTATGCTGTCTTATATAACTAGAGGTAAAACCTTTTGGCAGCCAGAAATTTGGAGAGCCCTTGTGGCTACCGCCCCTATTATTTTAATCCGACCAAAAAATACCTCTATTTACTCTATTTTAGCTTGTCTACCCTCTCCTTATGTTTTTCTTTTCACTAATGATTCTGAAAGACTTAACATACAATTGAATTATACAGGTGGACCCCATGTAGTGTCTTGTGAACAATGTATGCTTTCATCCTGTTTAACTCCTCAATATAAAGTTTGCTCTTTCATGGTTTTAAAACGTCCGCCCTATCTCATGGTACCTGTAACTGTAGCCACGTATTGGTATGATAACCATGGCCTAGCTGTACTGCAACAGCTACAAGATTTAATGCGAACACGACGGTTTGTGGGCTTACTTGTTTTGGGAATATCAGCTTTGATAACCGCAATTACTTCTGTTACTGTGGCGGCATTATCATTGTCTCAACAAGTGTATACTGCCCAATATGTTGACACCGTATCCAAAAATGTTTCTCTAACGCTGGCAACCCAGGAAATTATAGATAGGAAGCTAGAAATAAGGATTGATGCCTTAGAAGAAGCAGTAATGCATATTGGGAATGAATTACAGAGTCTGAAAATGAAATTGGCTCTTTCATGTCATGCTGATTACCGGTGGATATGTGTTACATCCCTGAAAGTAAATGAGACAGATTTTAAATGGGAGAGGGTCAAAAATCATATTTTAGGTGTCTGGAACAGCTCAGATATTAGTTTAGATTTAGGGAAACTTCATAATCAGATTCAGACCTTGGAACACTCCCGATTAGATTTTACCGCCGCAGGAGAAGCCAATGACTTTTTCCACACCTTCTCTGACTTCATTTCTGGAAAAACTCTTCTGACTACTGTCTCTAGCTATGCTGCTGTGGGTGCCATAATCCTGCTCCTTGTAATCGTGCTTCCTTGTGTTGTCAGGACTCTTCGGCAGAGCATTCGGAATCTCGCGACTGAACTGCACCTAATTTTTTTAAAAAACTAATAAAGAAGGGGGAGTTGCCGGAAGCCAGTGTGAGGAATCCCGCCCGTGACAAGGTCATGAGGAAGGAAGCTGACATACGCAAGGCGTGCTCAGACTTCAGGGACCCCTCTGGATATTCCTAAGCATGTACCCCAGCAAAAATCTGCCGGCTTTTGTGCTCTGCTTTTCCACTTTTCTGATATTCTCTGGAAAAAAGTCAATTCAGGGTTTTAGTCTTCTGCATTTGAAAGGGATGTTTCAGTTAAACCCCTCTGATAGCTCTCTAGTCTGCCTAACAGGTTCCCCAGACCTCCTACAGCTTGTGAATTGCTTACAGCCCCCCAACCGCGAGAGGCACAAAGCTTACAGCTTGTGAATTGCTTACAGCCCCCAAACCGCGGGAGGCACAAAGCTTAAAAGCATCTTAAAGATACAGAGCCTTTTCTAAAGAGTTAAAAATTATATTGGTAGAGGGTTTTCACTGTTGACTCAAGGATTGCTGCCAGACCTCCTTATTCTTTATCTTTTAGGCACCTGGAAGGATGTTAATGTAAGCAGGATGTAGAAAAAGATACATAGTAGTTTTGATGTTAGCAACACTAGACTTTTGAGTTAATTGCTTCTCTTTTGCTATAAATCACTGCACTCCCTCTACTTGTTATAAGTTGCTGTATCCTTGCTGTCTAAGAATGTAACTTTCTTTAGTGCTTTCCGAGAGTGGCACCAGACCTTGGGAAGATCAACACAAATAAGTCTTGTGGTTGACAAACCCTTATCAGAAAAAAGGCTGTAAAATGTTAATTGGCCCTTTTGGTTGGAAGATGATGTAAATTACCTAAGACTTGTGTATACAATTAGGTATGCAGAGAGAAAAGCCTGGTTTTGATAAGAGTCTGGACTGCTAACGCTGCATAACTTTGTGTTACCCATTGATCTCCATGTTTTATCAAAAGTATAAAAGGCCTTCTGAACAATAAAGGACGGGACCAGATTCTCAGACCAGTTTCTCGGACTAGTCTCGGCCTGGTGTCTTGGGAATCTGGCTCCCCCCGTGTCTCTCTCTCTCTCTCTTTTTCTCTCCCTTTTCTTCCCTCTGCTCTTTACTTTAATTTCAGGCTGAATTTCCATCTGGGGCGCGGAGGCTCGCCAGGTCTACTTATTTGCCCTGGTTATTAAGATCCGCGAGAAAGGGAGCTTAAGGCGAGGCACCCTTAGATATTCAAGCGGGCACCGGTGGCCCAACGTAGATGGTGCAAATTCCTTGTCTGGAATTTTATTGGTCTTCCGCGTAAACCAAGCTATTCAGCCCTCTTTCTCCACTTAATCTTCCTACTGCACTACAGTTTCTTAATCTAATCTTATATTAATAAATAAACAAGTCTTTCCACGCCAAAGCCGTCCACCCTTCGAATTCCCTGGATCCACCGGGGCTGGACCCCGGCAATACCCGTCTCCACTAGAGAGGAAGCACGATGGTCCCGCCCACATCCAGAGGAGCCCCGTTTCCCCCTCGTAGCTCGAGATGAGGGATCCTTTCCCTGCTTTCAACGGGAAAGAATTCCCGGCGTTCCCGTCGCATCTCAAGAGGAGGCACTCTCAACAGGAAAGGCGAGAGGAACTCCATGGTCGTACCACCATTCCAAGAGTCCCCCAGATGTCTCAGTCCATTCCAGAGGAACCTCTGTGCCCTGCACTGGCTCATCTTTCACGCCGAGGATCGACTCACACCACGGTGGAACGTGGGACAGCCCTGTGGGAAAGCCTCGAGGGAAAACCACAGATCCTTTGATCCACGCGATGGGAAGCGTGACATTGCTGCTACAGCCTGGAAAGAAAACGCACGTGCATGCCCCCACTCGAGACGAGGCCTGACTCCCCTGCGGAGACTCCAGAAGTACCCAAAGATCCATGTCAGCCCCTGAGAGGAATCCTCGTTTCCGGCCCTGACTCCACACAAGGTTTTTGGCCCCGGTATCGACGGGAGAGGAATCCCGAGAGGCCCCCTAGCAACTCGCATGTGGACTGGCCTCTCCTGAGGCCACCAGGGCGGGTCCCTGAGGTCCCCGTCGTAACTCGAGAACACCTGCCGCATCTCGAGAAAATCCAGGAAGTTCTCCCTTCCAGGCGAGATGAGGCCTAGTTCCGATGAGGCGGCTGGAGACTAATGACACCTAACCTCTGGAACTTCGAAAGGGTCTTTCACACCCTTGCTGCAACTCAAGAAGTTCACTTCCATACCCGTCTCCACTCGAGAGGAAGAAGGATGGTCCCGCCCACATCCAGAGGAGCCCCGTTTCCCCCTCGTAGCTCGAGATGAGGGATCCTTTGCCTGCTTTCAACGGGAAAGAATTCCCGGCGTTCCCGTCGCATCTCAAGAGGAGGCACTCTCAACAGGAAAGGCGAGAGGAACTCCATGGTCGTACCACCATTCCAAGAGTCCCCCAGATGTCTCAGTCCATTCCAGAGGAACCTCTTTGCCCTGCACTGGCTCATCTTTCACGCCGAGGATCGACTCACACCACGGTGGCACATGGGACAGCCCTGTGGGAAAGCCTCGAGGGAAAGCCTCGAGGGAAAACCACAGATCCTATGATCCACGCGACGGGAAGCGTGACATTGCTGCTACAGCCTGGAAGGAAAGCGCACGTGCATGCCCCCACTCGAGACGAGGCCTGACTCCCCTGGGGAGACTCCAGAAGTACCCAAAGATCCATGTCAGCCCCTGAGAGGAATCCTCGGTTCCGGCCCTGACTCCACACAAGGTTTTTGGCCCCGGTATCGACGGGAGAGGAATCCCGAGAGGCCCCCTAGCAACTCGCATAGGGACTGGCCTCTCCTGAGGCCACCAGGGCGGGTCCCTGAGGTCCCCGTCGTAACTCGAGAACACCTGCCGCAACTCGAGAAAATCCAGGAAGTTCTCCCTTCCAGGCGAGATGAGGCCTATTTCTGATGAGGCGTCTGGAGACTAATGACACCTAACCTCTGGAACTTCGAAAGGGTCTTTCACACCCTTGCTGCAACTCAAGAAGTTCACCGCCATACCCGTCTCCACTCGAAAGGAAGCACGATGGTCCCGCCCACATCCAGAGGAGCCCCGTTTCCCCCTCGTAGCTCGAGATGAGGGATCCTTTCCCTGCTTTCAACGGGAAAGTATTCCCGTCATTCCCGTCGCATCTCAAGAGGAGGCACTCTCAACAGGAAAGGCGAGAGGAACTCCATGGTGGTACCACCATTTCAAGAGTCCCCCAGATGTCTCAGTCCATTCCAGAGGAAACTCTTTGCCCTGCACTGGATCATCTTTCATGCCGAGGATCGACTCACACCACGGTGGCACGTGGGACAGCCCTGAGGGAAAGCCTCGAGGGAAAGCCTCGAGGGAAAACCACAGATCCTTTGATCCACGCGAAGGGAAGCGTGACATTGCTGCTACAGCCTGGAAGGAAAGCGCACGTGCATGCCCCCACTCGAGACGAGGCCTGACTCCCCTGGGGAGACTCCAGAAGTACCCAAAGATCCATGTCAGCCCCTGAGAGGAATCCTCGGTTCCGGCCCTGACTCCACACAAGGTTTTTGGCCCCGGTATCGACGGGAGAGGAATCCCGAGAGGCCCCCTAGCAACTCGCATGGGGACTGGCCTCTCCTGAGGCCACCAGGGCGGGTCCCTGAGGTCCCCGTCGTAACTCGAGAACACCTGCCCCAACTCGAGAAAATCCAGGAAGTTCTCCCTTCCAGGCGAGATGAGGCCTATTTCCGATGAGGCGTCTGGAGACTAATGACACCTAACCTCTGGAACTTCGAAAGAGTCTTTCACACCCTTGCTGCAACTCAAGAAGTTCACCGCCATACCCGTCTCCACTCGAGAGGAAGCACGATGGTCCCGCCCACATCCAGAGGAGCCCCGTTTCCCCCTCGTAGCTCGAGATGAGGGATCCTTTGCCTGCTTTCAACGGGAAAGAATTCCCGGCGTTCCCGTCGCATCTCAAGAGGAGGCACTCTCAACAGGAAAGGCGAGAGGAACTCCATGGTCGTACCACCATTCCAAGAGTCCCCCAGATGTCTCAGTCCATTCCAGAGGAACCTCTTTGCCCTGCACTGGCTCATCTTTCACGCCGAGGATCGACTCACACCACGGTGGCACGTGGGACAGCCCTGTGGGAAAGCCTCGAGGGAAAGCCTCGAGGGAAAACCACAGATCCTATGATCCACGCGACGGGAAGCGTGACATTGCTGCTACAGCCTGGAAGGAAAGCGCACGTGCATGCCCCCACTCGAGACGAGGCCTGACTCCCCTGGGGAGACTCCAGAAGTACCCAAAGATCCATGTCAGCCCCTGAGAGGAATCCTCGGTTCCGGCCCTGACTCCACACAAGGTTTTTGGCCCCGGTATCGACGGGAGAGGAATCCCGAGAGGCCCCCTAGCAACTCGCATAGGGACTGGCCTCTCCTGAGGCCACCAGGGCGGGTCCCTGAGGTCCCCGTCGTAACTCGAGAACACCTGCCGCAACTCGAGAAAATCCAGGAAGTTCTCCCTTCCAGGCGAGATGAGGCCTATTTCTGATGAGGCGTCTGGAGACTAATGACACCTAACCTCTGGAACTTCGAAAGGGTCTTTCACACCCTTGCTGCAACTCAAGAAGTTCACCGCCATACCCGTCTCCACTCGAGAGGAAGCACGATGGTCCCGCCCACATCCAGAGGAGCCCCGTTTCCCCCTCGTAGCTCGAGATGAGGGATCCTTTTCCTGCTTTCAACGGGAAAAAATTCCCGGCGTTCCCGTCGCATCTCAAGAGGAGGCACTCTCAACAGGAAAGGCGAGAGGAACTCCATGGTCGTACCACCATTCCAAGAGTCCCCCAGATGTCTCAGTCCATTGCAGAGGAACCTCTGTGCCCTGCACTGGCTCATCTTTCACGCCGAGGATCGACTCACACCACGGTGGCACGTGGGACAGCCCTGTGGGAAAGCCTCGAGGGAAAGACTCGAGGGAAAACCACAGATCCTTTGATCCACGCGACAGGAAGCGTGACATTGCTGCTACAGCCTGGAAGGAAAGCGCACGTGCATGCCCCCACTCGAGACGAGGCCTGACTCCCCTGGGGAGACTCCAGAAGTACCCAAAGATCCATGTCAGCCCCTGAGAGGAATCCTCGGTTCCGGCCCTGACTCCACACAAGGTTTTTGGCCCCGGTATCGACGGGAGAGGAATCCCGAGAGGCCCCCTAGCACGTCGCATGGGGACTGGCCTCTCCTGAGGCCACCAGGGCGGGTCCCTGAGGTCCCCGTCGTAACTCGAGAACACCTGCCGCAACTCGAGAAAATCCAGGAAGTTCTCCCTTCCAGGCGAGATGAGGCCTATTTCCGATGAGGCGTCTGGAGACTAATGACACCTAACCTCTGGAACTTCGAAAGGGTCTTTCACACCCTTGCTGCAACTCAAGAAGTTCACCGCCATACCCGTGTCCACTCGAGAGGAAGCACGATGGTCCCGCCCACATCCAGAGGAGCCCCGTTTCCCCCTCGTAGCTCGAGATGAGGGATCCTTTCCCTGCTTTCAACGGGAAAGAATTCCCGGCGTTCCCGTCGCATCTCAAGAGGAGGCACTCTCAACAGGAAAGGCGAGAGGAACTCCATGGTCGTACCACCATTCCAAGAGTCCCCCAGATGTCTCAGTCCATTCCAGAGGAACCTCTTTGCCCTGCACTGGCTCATCTTTCACGCCGAGGATCGACTCACACCACGGTGGCACGTGGGACAGCCCTGTGGGAAAGTCTCGAGGGAAAACCACAGATCCTTTGATCCACGCCACGGGAAGCGTGACATTGCTGCTACAGCCTGTAAGGAAAGCGCACGTGCATGCCCCCACTCGAGACGAGGCCTGACTCCCCTGGGGAGACTCCAGAAGTACCCAAAGATCCATGTCAGCCCCTGAGAAGAATCCTCGGTTCCGGCCCTGACTCCACACAAGGTTTTTGGCCCCGGTATCGACGGGAGAGGAATCCCGAAAGGCCCCCTAGCACCTCGCATGGGTACTGGCCTCTCCTGAGGCCACCAGGGCGGGTCCCTGAGGTCCCCGTCGTAACTCGAGAACACCTGCCGCAACTCGAGAAAATCCAGGAAGTTCTCCCTTCCAGGCGAGATGAGGCCTATTTCCGATGAGGCGTCTGGAGACTAATGACACCTAACCTCTGGAAATTCGAAAGGGTCTTTCACACCCTTGCTGCAACTCAAGAAGTTCACCGCCATACCCGTCTCCACTCGAGAGGAAGCACGATGGTCCCGCCCACATCCAGAGGAGCCCCGTTTCCCCCTCGGAGCTCGAGATGAGGGATCCTTTCCCTGCTTTCAACGGGAAAGAATTCCCGGCGTTCCCGTCGCATCTCAAGAGGAGGCACTCTCAACAGGAAAGGCGAGAGGAACTCCATGGTCGTACCACCATTCCTAGAGTCCCCCAGATGTCTCAGTCCATTCCAGAGGAACCTCTTTGCCCTGCACTGGCTCATCTTTCACGCCGAGGATCGACTCACACCACGGAGGCACGTGGGACAGCCCTGTGGGAAAGCCTCGAGGGAAAGCCTCGAGGGAAAACCACAGATCCTTTGATCCACGCGACGGGAAGCGTGACATTGCTGCTACAGCCTGGAAGGAAAGCGCACGTGCATGCCCCCACTCGAGACGAGGCCTGTCTCCCCTGGCGAGACTCCAGAAGTACCCAAAGATCCATGTCAGCCCCTGAGAGGAATCCTCGGTTCCGGCCCTGACTCCACACAAGGTTTTTGGCCCCGGTATCGACGGGAGAGGAATCCCGAGAGGCCCCCTAGCAACTCGCATGGGGACTGGCCTCTCCTGAGGCCACCAGGGCGGGTCCCTGAGGTCCCCGTCGTAACTCGAGAACACCTGCCGCAACTCGAGAAAATCCAGGAAGTTCTCCCTTCCAGGCGAGATGAGGCCTATTTCCGATGAGGCGTCTGGAGACTAATGACACCTAACCTCTGGAACTTCGAAAGAGTCTTTCACACCCTTGCTGCAACTCAAGAAGTTCACCGCCATACCCGTCTCCACTCGAGAGGAAGCACGATGGTCCCGCCCACATCCAGAGGAGCCCCGTTTCCCCCTCGTAGCTCGAGATGAGGGATCCTTTCCCTACTTTCAACGGGAAAGAATTCCCGGCATTCCCGTCGCATCTCAAGAGGAGGCACTCTCAACAGGAAAGGCGAGAGGAACTCCATGGTCGTACCACCATTCCAAGAGTCCCCCAGATGTCTCAGTCCATTCCAGAGGAACCTCTTTGCCCTGCACTGGCTCATCTTTCACGCCGAGGATCGACTCACACCACGGTGGCACGTGGGACAGCCCTGTGGGAAAGCCTCGAGGGAAAGCCTCGAGGGAAAACCACAGATCCTTTGATCCACGCGACGGGAAGCGTGACATTGCTGCTACAGCCTGGAAGGAAAGCGCACGTGCATGCCCCCACTCGAGACGAGGCCTGACTACCCTCGGGAGACTCTAGAAGTACCCAAAGATCCATGTCAGCCCCTGAGAGGAATCCTCGGTTCTGGCCCTGACTCCACACAAGGTTTTTGGCCCCGGTATCGACGGGAGAGGAATCCCGAGAGGCCCCCTAGCAACTCGCATGGGGACTGGCCTCTCCTGAGGCCACCAGGGCGGGTCCCTGAGTTCCCCGTCGTAACTCGAGAACACCTGCCGCAACTCGAGAAAATCCAGGAAGTTCTCCCTTCCAGGCGAGATGAGGCCTATTTCTGATGAGGCGTCTGGAGACTAATGACACCTAACCTCTGGAACTTCGAAAGGGTCTTTCACACCCTTGCTGCAACTCAAGAAGTTCACCGCCATACCCGTCTCCACTCGAGATGAAGCACGATGGACCCGCCCACATCCAGAGGAGCCCCGTTTTCCCCTCGTAGCTCGAGATGAGGGATCCTTTCCCTGGTTTCAAAGGGAAAGAGTTCCCGGCGTTCCCGTCGCATCTCAAGAGGAGGCACTCTCAACAGGAAAGGCGAGAGGAACTCCATGGTCGTACCACCATTCCAAGAGTCCCCCAGATGTCTCAGTCCATTCCAGAGGAACCTCTTTGCCCTGCACTGGCTCATCTTTCACGCCGAGGATCGACTCACACCACGGTGGCACGTGGGACAGCCCTGTGGGAAAGCCTCGAGGGAAAGCCTCGAGGGAAAACCACAGATCCTTTGATGCACGCGACGGGAAGCGTGACATTGCTGCTACAGCCTGGAAGAAAAGCGCACGTGCATGTCCCCACTCGAGACGAGGCCTGACTCCCCTGGGGAGACTCCAGAAGTACCCAAAGATCCATGTCACCCCTGAGAGGAATCCTCGGTTCCGGCCCTGACTCCACACAAGGTTTTTGGCCCCGGTATCGACGGGAGAGGAATCCCGAGAGGCCCCCTAGCAACTCGCATGGGGACTGGCCTCTCCTGAGGCCACCAGGGCGGGTCCCTGAGGTCCCCGTCATAACTCGAGAACACCTGCCGCAAATCGAGAATATCCAGGAAGTTCTCCCTTCCAGGCGAGATGAGGCCTATTTCCGATGAGGCGTCTGGAGACTAATGACACCTAACCTCTGGAATTTCGAAAGGGTCTTTCACACCCTTGCTGCAACTCAAGAAGTTCACCGCCATACCCGTGTCCACTCGAGAGGAAGCACGATGGTCCCGCCCACATCCAGAGGAGCCCCGTTTCCCCCTCGTAGCTCGAGATGAGGGATCCTTTCCCTGCTTTCAACGGGAAAGAATTCCCGGCGTTCCCGTCGCATCCAAAGAGGAGGCACTCTCAACAGGAAAGGCGAGAGGAACTCCATGGTCGTACCACCATTCCAAGAGTCGCCCAGATTTCTCAGTCCATTCCAGAGGAACCTCTTTGCCCTGCACTGGCTCATCTTTCACGCCGAGGATCGACTCACACCACGGTGGCACGTGGGACAGCCCTGCTGGAAAGCCTCGAGGGAAAGCCTCGAGGGAAAACCACAGATCCTTTGATGCACGCGACGGGAAGCGTGACATTGCTGCTACAGCCTGGAAGGAAAGCGCACGTGCATGCCCCCACTCGAGACGAGGCCTGACTCCCCTGGGGAGACTCCAGAAGTACCCAAAGATCCATGTCACCCCTGAGAGGAATCCTCGGTTCCGGCCCTGACTCCACACAAGGTTTTTGGCCCCGGTATCAACGGGAGAGGAATCCCGAGAGGCCCCCTAGCAACTCGCATGGGGACTGGCCTCTCCTGAGGCCACCAGGGCGGGTCCCTGAGGTCCCCGTCATAACTCGAGAACACCTGCCGCAAATCGAGAATATCCAGGAAGTTCTCCCTTCCAGGCGAGATGAGGCCTATTTCCGATGAGGCGTCTGGAGACTAATGACACCTAACCTCTGGAATTTCGAAAGGGTCTTTCACACCCTTGCTGCAACTCAAGAAGTTCACCGCCATACCCGTGTCCACTCGAGAGGAAGCACGATGGTCCCGCCCACATCCAGAGGAGCCCCGTTTCCCCCTCGTAGCTCGAGATGAGGGATTCTTTCCCTGCTTTCAACGGGAAAGAATTCCCGGCGTTCCCGTCGCATCCAAAGAGGAGGCACTCTCAACAGGAAAGGCGAGAGGAACTCCATGGTCGTACCACCATTCCAAGAGTCCCCCAGATGTCTCAGTCCATTCCAGAGGAACCTCTTTGCCCTGCACTGGCTCATCTTTCACGCCGAGGATCGACTCACACCACGGTGGCACGTGGGACAGCCCTGTGGGAAAGCCTCGAGGGAAAGCCTCGAGGGAAAACCACAGATCCTTTAATCTTCGCGATGGGAAGCGTGACATTGCTGCTACAGCCTGGAAGGAAAGCGCACGTGCATGCCCCCACTCGAGACGAGGCCTGACTCCCCTGGGGAGACTCCAGAAGTACCCAAAGATCCATGTCACCCCTGAGAGGAATGCTCGGTTCCGGCCCTGACTCCACACAAGGCTTTTGGCCCCGGTATCGACGGGAGAGGAATCCCGAGAGGCCCCCTAGCAACTCGCATGGGGACTGGCCTCTACTGAGGCCACCAGGGCGGGTCCCTGAGGTCCCCGTCGTAACTCGAGAACACCTGCCGCAACTCGAGAAAATCCAGGAAGTTCTCCCTTCCAGGCGAGATGAGGCCTATTTCCGATGAGGCGTCTGGAGACTAATGACACCTAACCTCTTGAACTTCGAAAGGGTCTTTCACACCCTTGCTGCAATTCAAGAAGTTCACCGCCATACCCGTGTCCACTCGGGAGGAAGCACGATGGTCCCGCCCACATCCAGAGGAGCCCCGTTTCCCCCTCGGAGCTCGAGATGAGGGATCCTTTCCCTGCTTTCAACGGGAAAGAATTCCCGGCGTTCCCGTCGCATCTCAAGAGGAGGCACTCTCAACAGGAAAGGCGAGAGGAACTCCATGGTCGTACCACCATTCCAAGAGTCCCCCAGATGTCTCAGTCCATTCCAGAGGATGCCCTTTGCCCTGCACTGGCTCATCTTTCACGCCGAGGATCGACTCACACCACGGTGGCACGTGGGACAGCCCTGTGGGAAAGCCTCGAGGGAAAGCCTCGAGGGAAAACACAGATCATTTGATCCACGCGACGGGAAGCGTGACATTGCTGCTACAGCCTGAAAGGAAAGCGTACGTGCATGCCCCCACTCGAGACGAGGCCTGACTCCCCTGGGGAGACTCTAGAAGTACCCAAAGATTCATGTCAGCCCCTGAGAGGAATCCTCGGTTCCGGCCCTGACTCCACACAAGGTTTTTGGCCCCGGTATCGACGGGAGAGGAATCCCGAGAGGCCCCCTAGCAACTCGCATGGGGACTGGCCTCTCCTGAGGCCACCAGGGCGGGTCCCTGAGGTCCCCGTCGTAACTCGAGAACACCTGCCGCAACTCGAGAAAATCCAGGAAGTTCTCCCTTCCAGGCGAGATGAGGCCTATTTCCGATGAGGCGTCTGGAGACTAATGACACCTAACCTCTGGAACTTCGAAAGGGTCTTTCACACCCTTGCTGCAACTCAAGAAGTTTACCGCCATACCCGTCTCCACACGAGAGAAAGCACGATGGTCCCGCCCACATACAGAGGAGCCACGTTTCCCCCTCGGAGCTCGAGATGAGGGATCCTTTCCCTGCTTTCAACGGGAAAGAATTCCCGGCATTCCCGTCGCATCTCAAGAGGAGGCACTCTCAACAGGAAAGGCAAGAGGAACTCCATGGTCGTACCACCATTCCAAGAGTCCCCCAGATGTCTCAGTCCATTCCAGAGGAACCTCTTTGCCCGGCACTGGCTCATCTTTCACGCCGAGGATCGACTCACACCACGGTGGCCCGTGGGACAGCCCTGTGGGAAAGCCTCGAAGGAAAGCCTCGAGGGAAAACCACAGATCCTTTAATCCTCGCGATGGGAAGCGTGACATTGCTGCTACAGCCTGGAAGGAAAGCGCACGTGCATGCCCCCACTCGAGACGAGGCCTGACTCCCCTGGGGAGACTCCAGAAGTACCCAAAGATCCATGTAACCCCTGAGAGGAATGCTCGGTTCCAGCCCTGACTCCACACAAGGCTTTTGGCCCCGGTATCGACGGGAGAGGAATCCCGAGAGGCCCCCTAGCAACTCGCATGGGGACTGGCCTCTACTGAGGCCACCAGGGCGGGTCCCTGAGGTCCCCGTCGTAACTCGAGAACACCTGCCGCAACTCGAGAAAATCCAGGAAGTTCTCCCTTCCAGGCGAGATGAGGCCTATTTCCGATGAGGCGTCTGGAGACTAATGACACCTAACCTCTGGAACTTCGAAAGGGTCTTTCACACCCTTGCTGCAACTCAAGAAGTTCACCGCCATACCCGTGTCCACTCGGGAGGAAGCACGATGGTCCCGCCCACATCCAGAGGAGCCCCGTTTCCCCCTCGTAGCTCGAGATGAGGGATCCTTTCCCTGCTTTCAACGGGAAAGAATTCCCGGCGTTCCCGTCGCATCTCAAGAGGAGGCACTCTCAACAGGAAAGGCGAGAGGAACTCCATGGTCGTACCACCATTCCAAGAGTCCCCCAGATGTCTCAGTCCATTCCAGAGGAACCCCTTTGCCCTGCACTGGCTCATCTTTCACGCCGAGGATCGACTCACACCACGGTGGCACGTGGGACAGCCCTGTGGGAAAGCCTCGAGGGAAAGCCTCGAGGGAAAACCACAGATCATTTGATCCACGCGACGGGAAGCGTGACATTGCTGCTACAGCCTGAAAGGAAAGCGCACGTGCATGCCCCCACTCGAGACGAGGCCTGACTCCCCTGGGGAGCCTCCAGAAGTACCCAAAGATCCATGTCAGCCCCTGAGAGGAATCCTCGGTTCCGGCCCTGACTCCACACAAGGTTTTTGGCCCCGGTATCGACGGGAGAGGAATCCCGAGAGGCCCCCTAGCAACTCGCATGGGGACTGGCCGTTCCTGAGGCCATCAGGGCGGGTCCCTGAGGTCCCCGTCGTAACTCCAGAACAGCTGCCCCAACTCGAGAAAATCCAGGAAGTTCTCCCTTCCAGGCTAGATGAGGCCTATTTCCGATGAGGCCTCTGGAGACTAATGACACCTAACCTCTGGAACTTCGAAAGGGTCTTTCACACCCTTGCTGCAACTCAAGAAGTTCACCGCCATACCCGTCTCCACTCGAAAGGAAGCACGATGGTCCCGCCCACATCCAGAGGAGCCCCGTTTCCCCCTCGTAGCTCGAGATGAGGGATGCTTTCCCTGCTTTCATCGGGAAAGAATTCCCGGCGTTCCCGTCGGATCTCAAGAGGAGGCACTCTTAACAGGAAAGTCGAGAGGAACTCCATGGTCGTACCACCATTCCAAGAGTCCCCCACATGTCTCAGTCCATTCCAGAGGAACCTCTTTGCCCTGCACTGGCTCATCTTTCGCGCCGAGGATCGACTCACACCACGGTGGCACGTGGGACAGCCCTGTGGGAAAGCCTCGAGGGAAAGCCTCGAGGGAAAACCACAGATCCTTTGATCCACGCGACGGGAAGCGTGACAATGCTGCTACAGCCTGGAAGGAAAGCGCACGTGCATGCCCCCACTCGAGACGAGGCCTGACTCCCCTGGGGAGACTCCAGAAGTACCCAAAGATCCATGTCAGCCCCTGAGAGGAATCCTCGGTTCTGGCCCTGACTCCACACAAGGTTTTTGGCCCCGGTATCGACGGGAGAGGAATCCCGAGAGGCCCCCTAGCAACTCGCATGGGGACTGGCCTCTCCTGAGGCCACCAGGGCGGGTCCCTGAGGTCCCCGTCGTAACTCGAGAACACCTGCCGCAACTCGAGAAAATCCAGGAAGTTCTCCCTTCCAGGCGAGATGAGGCCTATTTCCGATGAGGCGTCTGGAGACTAATGACACCCAAACTCTGGAACTTCGAAAGGGTCTTTCACACCTTTGCTGCAACTCAAGAAGTTTACCGCCATACCCGTCTCCACACGAGAGAAAGCACGATGGTCCCACCCACATCCAGAGGAGCCCCGTTTCCCCCTCGTAGCTCGAGATGAGGGATCCTTTCCCTGCTTCCAACGGGAAAGAATTCCCGGCATTCCCGTCGCATCTCAAGAGGAGGCACTCTCAACAGGAAAGGCGAGAGGAACTCCATGGTCATACCACCATTCCAAGAGTCCCCCAGATGTCTCAGTCCATTCCAGAGGAACCTCTTTGCCCTGCACTGGCTCATCTTTCACGCCGAGAATCGACTCACACCACGGTGGCACGTGGGACAGCCCAGTGGGAAAGCCTCGAGGGAAAGACTAGAGGGAAAACCACAGATACTTTGATCCACGCGACGGGAAGCGTGACATTGCTGCTACAGCCTGGAAGGAAAGCGCACGTGCATGCCCCCACTCGAGACGAGGCCTGACTCCCCTGGGGAGACTCCACAAGTACCCAAAGATCCATGTCAGCCCCTGAGAGGAATCCTCGGTTCCGGCCCTGACTCCACACAAGGTATTTGGCCCCAGTATCGACGGGAGAGGAATCCCGAGAGGCCCCCTAGCAACACGCATGGGGACTGGCCTCTCCTGAGGCCATCAGGGCGGGTCCCTGTGGTACCAGTCGTAACTCGAGAACACCTGCCGCAACTCGAGAAAATCCAGGAAGTTCTCCCTTCCAGGCGAGATGAGGTCTATTTCCGATGAGGCGTCTGGAGACTGACACGTAACCTCTGGAACTTCGAAAGGGTCTTTCACACCCTTGCTGCAACTCAAGAAGTTCACCGCCATACCCGTCTCCACTCGAGAGGAAGCACGATGGTCCCGCCCACATCCAGAGGAGCCCCGTTTCCCCCTCGTAGCTCGAGATGAGGGATCCTTTCCCTGCTTTCAACGGGAAAGAATTCCCAGCGTTCCCGTCGCATCTCAAGAGGAGGCACTCTCAACAGGAAAGGCGAGAGGAACTCCATGGTCGTACCACCATTCCAAGAGTCCCCCAGATGTCTCAGTCCATTCCAGAGGAACCTCTTTGCCCTGCACTGGCTCACCTTTCACTCCGAGGATCGACTCACACCACGGTGGCACATGGGACAGCCCTGTGGGAAAGCCTCGAGGGAAAGCCTCGAGGGAAAACCACAGATCATTTGATCCACGCGACGGGAAGCGTGACATTGCTGCTACAGCCAGGAAGGAAAGCGCACGTGCATGCCCCCACTCGAGACGAGGCCTGACTCCCCTGGGGAGACTCTAGAAGTACCCAAAGATCCATGTCAGCCCCTGAGAGGAATCCTCGGTTCTGGCCCTGACTCCACACAAGGTTTTTGGCCCCGGTATCGACTGCAGAGGAATCCCGAGAGGCCCCCTAGCAACTCGCATGGGGACTGGCCTCTCCTGAGGCCATCAGGGCGGGTCCCTGTGGTACCCGTCGTAACTCGAGAACACCTGCCGCACCTCGAGAAAATCCAGGAAGTTCTCCCTTCCAGGCTAGATGAGGCCTATTTCCGATGAGGCGTCTGGAGACTAATGACACCTAAACTCTGGAACTTCGAAAGGGTCTTTCACACCCTTGCTGCAACTCAAGAAGTTCACCGACATACCCGTGTCCACTTGAGAGGAAGCACGATGTTCCCTCCCACATCCCGAGGAGCCCCGTTTCCCCCTCGTAGCTCGAGATGAGGGATCCTTTCCCTGCTTTCAACGGGAAAGAATTCCCGGCGTTCCAGTCACAACTCAAGAGGAGGCACTCTCAACAGGAAAGGCGAGAGGAACTCCATGGTCGTACCACCATTCCAAGAGTCCCCCAGATGTCTCAGTCCATTCCAGAGGAACCTCTTTGCCCTGCACTGGCTCATCTTTCACGCCGAGGATCGACTCACACCACGGTGGCACGTGGGACAGCCCTGTGGGAAAGCCTCGAGGGAAAGCCTCGAGGGAAAACCACAGATCCTTTGATCCACGCGACGGGAAGCGTGACATTGCTGCTACAGCCTGGAAGGAAAGCGCACGTGCATGCCCCCACTCGAGACGAGGCCTGACTCCCCTGGGGAGACTCCAGAAGTACCCAAAGATCCATGGCAGCCCCTGAGAGGAATCCTCGGTTCTGGCCCTGACTCCACACAAGGTTTTTGGCGCCGGTATTGACGGGAGAGGAATCCCGAGAGGCCCCCTAGCAACTCGCATGGGGACTGGCCTCTCCTGAGGCCATCAGGGCGGGTCCCTGTGGTACCCGTCGTAACTCGAGAACACCTGCCGCACCTCGAGAAAATCCAGGAAGTTCTCCCTTCCAGGCGAGATGAGGCCTATTTCCGATGAGGCGTCTGGAGACTAATGACACCTAACCTCTGGAACTTCGAAAGGGTCTTTCACACCCATGCTGCAACTCAAGAAGTTCACCGACATACCCGTGTCCACTCGAGAGGAAGCACGATGGTCCCGCCCACATCCCGAGGAGCCCCGTTTCCCCCTCGTAGCTCGAGATGAGGGATCCTTTCCCTGCTTCCAACGGGAAAGAATTCCCGGCGTTCCCGTCGCATCTCAAAAGGAAGCAGTCTCAACAGGAAAGGCGAGAGGAACTCCATGGTCGTACCACCATTCCAAGAGTCCCCCAGATGTCTCAGTCCATTCCAGAGGAACCTCTTTGCCCTGCACTGCCTCATCTTTCACGCCGAGGATCGACTCACACCACGGTGGCACGTGGGACAGCCCTGTGGGAAAGCCTCGAGGGAAAGCCTCGAGGGAAAACCACAGATCCTTTGATCCAGGCCACGGGAAGCATGATATTGCTGCTACAGCCTGGAAGGAAAGCGCACGTGCATGCCCCCACTCGAGACGAAGCCTGACGGCCCTGGGGAGACTCCAGAAGTACCCAAAGATCCATGTCAGCCCCTGAGAGGAATCCTCGATTCCGGCCCTGACTCCACACAAGGTTTCTGTCCCCGGTATCGACGGGAGAGGAATCCCGAGAGGCCCCCTAGCAACTCCCATGGGGACTGGCCGTTCCTGAGGCCACCAGGGCGGGTGCCTGAGTTCCCCGTCGTAACTCGAGAACACCTGCCACAACTCGAGAAAATCCAGGAAGTTCTCCCTTCCAGGCGAGATGAGGCCTATTTCCGATGAGGCGTCTGGAGACTAACGACACCTAACCTCTGGAACTTCGAAAGGGTCTTTCACACCCTTGCTGCAACTCAAGAAGTTCACCGCCATACCCGTGTCCACTCGAGAGGAAGCACGATGGTCCCGCCCACATCCAGAGGAGCCCCGTTTCCCCCTCGTAGCTCGAGATGAGGGATCCTTTCCCTGCTTTCAACGGGAAAGAATTCCCGGCATTCCCGTCGCATCTCAAGAGGAGGCACTCTCAACAGGAAAGGCGAGAGGAACTCCATGGTCGTACCACCATTCCAAGAGTCCCCCAGATGTCTCAGTCCATTCCAGAGGAACCTCTTTGCCCTGCACTGGCTCATCTTTCACGCCGAGGATCGACTCACACCACGGTGGCACGTGGGACAACCCTGTGGGAAAGCCTCGAGGCAAAGCCTCGAGGGAAAACCACAGATCCTTTGATCCACGCGACGGGAAGCGTGACATTGCTGCTACAGCCTGGAAGGAAAGCGCACGTGCATGCCCCCACTCGAGACGGGGCCTGACTCCCCTGGGGAGACTCCAGAAGTACCCAAAGATCCATGTCAGCCCCTGAGAGGAATCCTCGGTTCCGGCCCTGACTCCACACAAGGTTTTTGGCCCCGGTATCGACGGGAGAGGAATCCCGAGAGGCCCCCTAACAACTCGCATGGGGACTGGCCTCTCCTGAGGCCACCAGGGCGGGTCCCTGAGGTCTCCGTCGTAACTCGAGAACACCTGCCGCAACTCGAGAAAATCCAGGAAGTTCTCCCTTCCAGGCGAGATGAGGCCTATTTCCGATGAGGCGTCTGGAGACTAATGACACCCAACCTCTGGAACGTCGAAAGGGTCTTTCACACCCTTGCTGCAACTCAAGAAGTTCACCGCCATACCCGTCTCCACTCGAGAGGAAGCACGATGGTCCCGCCCACATCCAGAGGAGCCCCGTTTCCCCCTCGTAGCTCGAGATGAGGGATCCTTTCCCTGCTTTCAACGGGAAAGTATTCCCGGCATTCCCGTCGCATCTCAAGAGGAGGCACTCTCAACAGGAAAGGCGAGAGGAACTCCATGGTCGTACCACCATTCCAAGAGTCCCCCAGATGTCTCAGTCCATTCCAGAGGAACCTCTTTGCCCTGCACTGGCTCATCTTTCACGCCGAGGATCGACTCACACCACGGTGGCACGTGGGACAGCCCTGTGGGAAAGCCTCGAGGCAAAACCTCGAGGGAAAACCACAGATCTTTTGATCCACGCGACGGGAAGCGTGACATTGCTGCTACAGCCTGGAAGGAAAGCGCACGTGCATGCCCCCACACGAGACGAGGCCTGACTCCCCTGGGGAGACTCCAGAAGTACCCAAAGATCCATGTCAGCCCCTGAGAGGAATCCTCGGTTCCGGCCCTGACTCCACACAAGGTTTTTGGCCCCGGTATCGACGGGAGAGGAATCCCGAGAGGCCCCCTAGCAACTCGCATGGGGACTGGCCTCTCCTGAGGCCACCAGGGCGGGTCCCTGAGGTCTCCGTCGTAACTCGAGAACACCTGTCGCAACTCGAGAAAATCCAGGAAGTTCTCCCTTCCAGGCAAGAAGAATCCTATTTCCGATGAGGCGTTTGGAGACTAATGACACCTAAACTCTGGAACTTCGAAAGGGTCTTTCAGACCCTTGCTGCGACTCAAGAAGTTCATCGCCATACCCGTCTCCACTCGCGAGGAAGCACGATGGTCCCGCCCACATCCAGAGGAGCCCCGTTTCCCCCTCGTAGCTCGAGATGAGGGATCCTTTCCCTGCTTTCAACGGGAAAGATTTCCCGGCGTTCCCGTCGCATCTAAAGAGGAGGCACTCTCAACAGGAAAGGCGAGAGGAACTCCATGGTGGTACCACCATTCCAAGAGTCCCCCAGATGTCTCAGTCCATTCCAGAGGAACCTCTTTGCCCTGCACTGGCTCATCTTTCACGCCGAGTATCAACTCACACCACGGTGGCACGTGGGACAGACCTGTGGGAAAGCCTCGAGGGAAATCCTCGTGGGAAAACCACAGATCCTTTGATCCACGCCACGGGAAGCGTGACATTGCTGCTACAGCCTGGAAAGAAAGCGCACGTACCTGTCCCCACTCGAGACGAGGCCTGACTCCCCTGGGGAGACTCCAGAAGTACCCAAAGATCCATGTCAGCCCCTGAGAGGAATCCTCGGTTCCGGCCCTGACTCCACACAAGGTTTTTGGACCCGGTATCGACGGGAGAGGAATCCCAGAGTCCCCCTAGCAACTCGCATGGGGATTGGCCTCTCCTGAGGCCACCAGGGCTGGTCCTTGAGGTCCCCGTCATTACTCGAGAACACCTGCCGCAACTCGAGAAAATCCAGGAAGTTCTCCCTTCCAGGCGAGATGAGGCCTATTTCCGATGAGGCGTCTGGAGACTAATGACACCTAACTTCTGGAACTTCGAAAGGGTCTTTCACACCCTTGCTGCAACTCAAGAAGTTCTCTGCCATACCCGTCTCCACTCGAGAGGAAGCACGATGGTCCCGCCCACATCCAGAGGAGCCCCGTTTCCCCCTCGTAGCTCGAGATGAGGGATCCTTTCCCTGCTTTCAACGGGAAAGAATTCCCGGCGTTCCCGTCGCATCTCAAGAGGAGGCACTCTCAACAGGAAAGGCGAGAGGAACTCCATGGTCGTACCACCATTCCAAGAGTCCCCCAGATGTCTCAGTCCATTTCAGAGGAACCTCTTTGCCCTGCACTGGCTCATCTTTCACGCCGACGATCGACTCACACCACGGTGGCACTTGGGACAGCCCTGTGTGAAAGCCTCGAGGGAAAGCCTCGAGGGAAAACCACAGATCCTTTGATCCAGGCCACGGGAAGCGTGACATTGCTGCCTCAGCCTGGAAGGAAAGCGCACGTGCATGCCTCAACTCGAGACGAGGCCTGACGGCCCTGGGGAGACTCCAGAAGTACCCAAAGATCAATGTCAGCCCCTGAGAGGAATCCTCGATTCCGGCCCTGACTCCACACAAGGTTTTTGGCCCCGGTATCGACGGGAGAGGAATCCCGAGAGGCCCCCTAGCAACTCGCATGGGGACTGGCCTCTCCTGAGGCCACCAGGGCGGGTCCCTGAGGTCCCCGTCGTAACTCGAGAACACCTGCCGCAACTCGAGAAAATCCAGGAAGTTCTCCCTTCCAGGCGAGATGAGGCCTATTTCCGATGAGGCGTCTGGAGACTAACGACACCTAACCTCTGGAACTTCGAAAGGGTCTTTCACACCCTTGCTGCAACTCAAGAAGTTCACCGCCATACCCGTCTCCACTCGAGAGGAAGCACGATGGTCCCGCCCACATCCAGAGGAGCCCCGTTTCCCCCTCGTAGCTCGAGATGAGGGATCCTTTCCCTGCTTTCAACGGGAAAGAATTCCCGGCATTCCCGTCGCATCTCAAGAGGAGGCACTCTCAACAGGAAAGGCGAGAGGAACTCCATGGTCGTACCACCATTCCAAGAGTCCCCCAGATGTCTCAGTCCATTCCAGAGGAACCTCTTTGCCCTGCACTCGCTCATCTTTCACGCCGAGGATCGACTCACACCACGGTGGCACGTGGGACAGCCCTGTGGGAAAGCCTCGAGGCAAAGCCTCGAGGGAAAACCACAGATCCTTTGATCCACGCGATGGGAAGCGTGACATTGCTGCTACAGCCTGGAAGGAAAGCGCACGTGCATGCCCCCACTCGAGACGGGGCCTGACTCCCCTGGGGAGACTCCAGAAGTACCCAAAGATCCATGTCAGCCCCTGAGAGGAATCCTCGGTTCCGGACCTGACTCCACACAAGGTTTTTGGCCCCGGTATCGACGGGAGAGGAATCCCGAGAGGCCCCCTAGCAACTCGCATGGGGACTGGCCTCTCCTGAGGCCACCAGGGCGGGTCCCTGAGGTCTCCGTCGTAACTCGAGAACACCTGTCGCAACTCGAGAAAATCCAGGAAGTTCTCCCTTCCAGGCGAGAAGAATCCTATTTCCGATGAGGCGTTTGGAGACTAATGACACCTAAACTCTGGAACTTCGAAAGGGTCTTTCACACCCTTGCTGCAACTCAAGAAGTTCACCGCCATACCCGTCTCCACTCGCGAGGAAGCACGATGGTCCCGCCCACATCCAGAGGAGCCCCGTTTCCCCCTCGTAGCTCGAGATGAGGGATCCTTTCCCTGCTTTCAACGGGAAAGAATTCCCGGCGTTCCCGTCGCATCTCAAGAGGAGGCACTCTCAACAGGAAAGGCGAGAGGAACTCCATGGTGGTACCACCATTCCAAGAGTCCCCCAGATGTCTCAGTCCATTCCAGAGGAACCTCTTTGCCCTGCACTGGCTCATCTTTCACGCCGAGTATCAACTCACACCACGGTGGCACGTGGGACAGACCCGTGGGAAAGCCTCGAGGGAAAGCCTCGTGGGAAAACCACAGATCCTTTGATCCACGCCACGGGAAGCGTGACATTGCTGCTACAGCCTGGAAGGAAAGCGCACGTACCTGTCCCCACTCGAGACGAGGCCTGACTCCCCTGTGGAGACTCCAGAAGTACCCAAAGATCCCTGTCAGCCCCTGAGAGGAATCCTCGGTTCCGGCCCTGACTCCACACAAGGTTTTTGGACCCGGTATCGACGGGAGAGGAATCCCAGAGTCCCCCTAGCAACTCGCATGGGGATTGGCCTCTCCTGAGGCCACCAGGGCTGGTCCTTGAGGTCCCCGTCATAACTCGAGAACACCTGCCGCAACTCGAGAAAATCCAGGAAGTTCTCCCTTCCAGGCGAGATGAGGCCTATTTCCGATGAGGCGTCTGGAGACTAATGACACCTAACCTCTGGAACTTCGAAAGGGTCTTTCACTCCCTTGCTGCAACTCAAGAAGTTCTCTGCCATACCCGTCTCCACTCGAGAGGAAGCACGATGGTCCCGCCCACATCCAGAGGAGCCCCGTTTCCCCCTCGTAGCTCGAGATGAGGGATCCTTTCCCTGCTTTCAACGGGAAAGAATTCCCGGCGTTCCCATCGCATCTCAAGAGGAGGCACTCTCAACAGGAAAGGCGAGAGGAACTCCATGGTCGTACCACCATTCCAAGAGTCCCCCAGATGTCTCAGTCCATTCCAGAGGAACCTCTTTGCCCTGCACTGGCTCATCTTTCACGCCGAGGATCGACTCACACCACGGTGGCACATGGGACAGCCCTGTGGGAAAGCCTCGAGGGAAAGCCTCGAGGGAAAACCACAGATCCTTTGATCCACGCGACGGGAAGCGTGACATTCCTGCTACAGCCTGGAAGGAAAGCGCACATGCATGCCCCCACTCGAGACGAGGCCTGACTCCCCTGGGGAGACTCCACAAGTACCCAAAGTTCCATGTCAGCCCCTGAGAGGAATCCTCGATTCCGGCCCTGACTCCACACAAGGTTTTTGGCCCCGGTATCGACGGGAGAGGAATCCCGAGAGGCCCCCTAGCAACTCGCATGGGGACTGGCCTCTCCTGAGGGCACCAGGGCGGGTCCCTGAGGTCCCCGTCGTAACTCGAGAACACCTGCCGCAACTCGAGAAAATCCAGGAAGTTCTCCCTTCCAGGCGAGATGAGGCCTATTTCCGATGAGGCCTCTGGAGACTAATGACACCTAACCTCTGGAACTTCGAAAGGGTCTTTCACACCCTTGCTGCAACTCAAGAAGTTCACCGCCATACCCGTCTCCACTCGAGAGGAAGCACGATGGTCCCGCCCACATCCAGAGGAGCCCCGTTTCACCCTCGTAGCTCGAGATGAGGGATCCTTTCCCTGCTTTCAACGGGAAAGAATTCCCGGCGTTCCCGTCGCGTCTCAAGAGGAGGCACTCTCAACAGGAAAGGCGAGAGGAACTCCATGGTGGTACCACCATTCCAAGAGTCCCCCAGATGTCTCAGTCCATTCCAGAGGAACCTCTTTGCCCTGCACTGGCTCATCTTTCACGCCGAGTATCAACTCACACCACGGTGGCACGTGGGACAGACCTGTGGGAAAGCCTCGAGGGAAAGCCTCGTGGGAAAACCACAGATCCTTTGATCCACGCCACGGGAAGCGTGACATTGCTGCTACAGCCTGGAAGGAAAGTGCACGTACCTGTCCCCACTCGAGACGAGGCCTGACTCACCTGGGGAGACTCCAGAAGTACCCAAAGATCCATGTCAGCCCCTGAGAGGAATCCTCGGTTCCGGCCCTGACTCCACACAAGGTTTTTGGACCCGGTATCGACGGGAGAGGAATCCCAGAATCCCCCTAGCAACTCGCATGGGGATTGGCCTCTCCTGAGGCCACCAGGGCTGGTCCTTGAGGTCCCCGTCATAAATCGAGAACACCTGCCGCAACTCGAGAAAATCCAGGAAGTTCTACCTTCCAGGCGAGATGAGGCCTATTTCCGATGAGGCGTCTGGAGACTAATAACACCTAACCTCTGGAACTTCGAAAGGGTCTTTCACTCCCTTGCTGCAACTCAAGAAGTTCTCTGCCATACCGGTCTCCACTCGAGAGGAAGCACGATGGTCCCGCCCACATCCAGAGGAGCCCCGTTTCCCCCTCGTAGCTCGAGATGAGGGATCCTTTCCCTGCTTTCAACGGGAAAGAATTCCCGGCGTTCCCGTCGCATCTCAAGAGGAGGCACTCTCAACAGGAAAGGCGAGAGGAACTCCATGGTTGTACCACCATTCCAAGAGTCCCCCAGATGTCTCAGTCCATTCCAGAGGATCCTCTTTGGCCTGCACTGGCTCATCTTTCAAGCCGAGGATCGACTCACACCACGGTGGCACATGGGACAGCCCTGTGGGAAAGCCTCGAGGGAAAGCCTCGAGGGAAAACCACAGATCCTTTGATCCACGCGACGGGAAGCGTGACATTCCTGCTACAGCCTGGAAGGAAAGCGCACGTGCATGCCCCCACTCGAGACGAGGCCTGACTCCCCTGGGGAGACTCCACAATTACCCAAAGATCCATGTCAGCCCCTGAGAGGAATCCTCGATTCCGGCCCTGACTCCACACAAGGTTTTTGGCCCCGGTATCGACGGGAGAGGAATCCCGAGAGGCCCCCTAGCAACTCGCATGGGGACTGGCCTCTCCTGAGGCCACCAGGGCGGGTCCCTGAGGTCCCCGTCGTAACTCGAGAACACCTGCCGCAACTCGAGAAAATCCAGGAAGTTCTCCCTTCCAGGCGAGATGAGGCCTATTTCCGATGAGGCGTCTGGAGACTAATGACACCTAACCTCTGGAACTTCGAAAGGGTCTTTCACACCATTGCTGCAACTCAAGAAGTTCACCGCCATACCCGTCTCCACTCGAGAGGAAGCACGATGGTCCCGCCCACATCCAGAGGAGCCCCGTTTCACCCTCGTAGCTCGAGATGAGGGATCCTTTCCCTGCTTTCAACGGGAAAGAATTCCCGGCGTTCCCGTCGCATCTCAAGAGGAGGCACTCTCAACAGGAAAGGCGAGAGGAACTCCATGGTCGTACCACCATTCCAAGAGTCCCCCAGATGTCTCAGTCCATTTCAGAGCAACCTCTTTGCCCTGCACTGGCTCATCTTTCACGCCGAGGATCGACTCACACCACGGTGGCACGTGGGACAGCCCTGTGGGAAAGCCTCAAGGGAAAGCCTCGAGGGAAAACCACAGATCCTTTGATCCAGGCGACGGGAAGCATGATATTGCTGCTATAGCCTGAAAGGAAAGCGCACGTGCATGCCCCCACTCGAGATGAGGCCTGACTACCCTGGGGAGACTCCAGAAGTACCCAAAGATCCATGTCAGCCCCTGAGAGGAATCCTCGGTTCCGGCCCTGACTCCACACAAGGTTTTTGGCCTCGGTATCGACGGGAGAGGAATCCCGAGATGCCCCCTAGCAATTCGCATGGGGACTGGCCTCTCCTGAGGCCACCAGGGCGGGTCCCTGAGGTCCCCGTCGTAACTCGAGAACACCTGTCCCAACTCGAGAAAATCCAGGAAGTTCTCCCGTCCAGGCGAGATGAGGCCTATTTCCGATGAGGCGTCTGGAGACTAATGGCACCTAACCTCTGGAACTTCGAAAGGGTCTTTCACTCCCTTGCTGCAACTCAAGAAGTTCTCTGCCATACCCGTCTCCACTCGAGAGGAAGCACGATGGTCCCGCCCACATCCAGAGGAGCCCCGTTTCCCCCTCGGAGCTCGAGATGAGGGATCCTTTCCCTGCTTTCAACGGGAAAGAATTCCCGGCGTTCCCGTCGCATCTCAAGAGGAGGCACTCTCAACAGGAAAGGCGAGAGGAACTCCATGGTCGTACCACCATTCCAAGAGTCCCCCAGATGTCTCAGTCCATTCCAGAGGAACCTCTTTGCCCTGCACTGGCTCATCTTTCACGCCGAGGATCGACTCACATCACGGTGGCACGTGGGACAGCCCTGTGGGAAAGCCTCGAGGGAAAGCCTCGAGGGAAAACCACAGATCCTTTGATCCACGCGACGGGAAGCGTGACATTGCTGCTACAGCCTGGAAGGAAAGCGCACGTGCATGCCCCCACTCGAGACGAGGCCTGACTCCCCTGGGGAGACTCCAGAAGTACCCAAAGATCCATGTCAGCCCCTGAGAGGAATCCTCGCTTCCGGCCCTGACTCCACACAAGGTTTTTGGCCCTGGTATCAACGGGAGAGGAATCCCGAGAGGCCCCCTAGCAACTCGCATGGGGACTGGCCTCTCCTGAGGCCACCAGGGCGGGTCCCTGAGGTCCCCGTCGTAACTCGAGAACACCTGCCGCAACTCGAGAAAATCCAGGAAGTTCTCCCTTCCAGGCGAGATGAGGCCTATTTCCGATGAGGCGTCTGGAGACTAATGACACCTAACCTCTGGAACTTCGAAAGGGTCTTTCACACCCTTGCTGCAAGTCAAGAAGTTCACCGCCATACCCGTCTCCACTCGAGAGGAAGCACGATGGACCCGCCAACATCCAGAGGAGCCCCGTTTCCCCCTCGGAGCTCGAGATGAGGGATCCTTTCCCTGCTTTCAACGGGAAAGAATTCCCGGCGTTCCCGTCGCATCTCAAGAGGAAGCACTCTCAACAGGAAAGGCGAAAGGAACTCCATGGTCGTACCACCATTCCAAGAGTCCCCCAGATGTCTCAGTCCATTCCAGAGGAACCTCTTTGCCCTGCACTGGCTCATCTTTAATGCCGAGGATCGACTCACACCACGGTGGCACGTGGGACAGCCCTGTGGGAAAGCCTCGAGGGAAAGCCTCGAGGGAAAACCACAGATCCTTTGATCCACGCGACGGGAAGCGTGACATTGCTGCTACAGCCTGGAAGGAAAGCGCACGTGCATGCCCGGACTCGAGACGAGGCCTGACTCCCTTGGGGACACTCCAGAAGTACGCAAAGATCCATGTCAGCCCCTAAGAGGAATCCTCGGTTCCGGCCCTGACTCCAAAAAATGTTTTTGGGCCCGGTATCGACGGGAGAGGAATCCCGAGAGGCCCCCTAGCAACTCGCATGGGGACTGGCCTCTCCTGAGGCCACCAGGGCGGGTGCCTGAGGTCCCCGTCGTAACTCGAGTACACCTGCCGCAACTCGAGAAAATCCAGGAAGTTCTCCCTTCCAGGCGAGATGAGGCCTATTTCCGATGAGGCGTCTGGAGACTAATGACACCTAACCTCTGGAACTTCGAAAGGGTCTTTCACACCCTTGCTGCAACTCAAGAAGTTCACCGCCATACCCGTCTCCACTCGAGAGGAAGCACGATGGTCCCGCCCACATCCAGAGGAGCCCCGTTTCCCCCTCGGAGCTCGAGATGAGGGATCCTTTCCCTGCTTTCACCGGGAAAGAATTCCCGGCGATCCCGTCGCATCTCAAGAGGAGGCACTCTCCACAGGAAAGCCGAGAGGAACTCCATGGTCGTACCACCATTCCACGAGTCCCCCAGATGTCTCAGTCCATTCCAGAGGAACCTCTTTGCCCTACACTGGCTCATCTTTCACGCCGAGGATCGACTCACACCACGGTGGCACGTGGGACAGCCCTGTGGGAAAGCCTCGAGGGAAAACCACAGACCCTTTGATCCACGCCACGGGAAGCGTGACATTGCTGCTACAGCCTGGAAGGAAAGCGCACGTGCATGCCCCCACTCGAGACGAGGCCTGTCTCCCCTGGCGAGACTCCAGAAGTACCCAAAGATCCATATCAGCCCCTGAGAGGAATCCTCGGTTCCGGCCCTGACTCCACACAAGGTTTTTGGCGCCAGTATCGACGGGAGAGGAATCCCGAGAGGCCCCCTAGCAACTCGCATGGGGACTGGCCTCTCCTGAGGCCACCAGGGCGGGTCCCTGAGGTCCCCGTCGTAACTCGGGATAACCTGCCGCAACTCGTGAAAATCCAGGAAGTTCTCCCTTCCAGGCGAGATGAGGCCTATTTCCGATGAGGCGTCTGGAGACTAATGACACCTAACCTCTGGAACTTCGAAAGGGTCTTTCACACCCTTGCTGCAACTCAAAAAGTTCACCGCCATACCCGTCTCCACTCGAGAGGAAGCACGATGGTCCCGCCCACATCCAGAGGAGCCCCGTTTCCCCCTCGGAGCTCGAGATGAGGGATCCTTTCCCTGCTTTCAACGGGAAAGAATTCCCGGCGATCCCGTCACATCTCAAGAGGAGGCACTCTCCACAGTAAAGCCGAGAGGAACTCCATGCTCGTACCACCATTCCAAGAGTCCCCCAGATGTCTCAGTCCATTCCAGAGGAACCTCTTTGCCCTGCACTGGCTCATCTTTCACGCCGAGGATCGACTCACACCACGGTGGCACGTGGGACAGCCCTGTGGGAAAGCCTCGAGGGAAAGCCTCGAGGGAAAACCACAGATCCTTTGATCCAGGCCACGGGAAGCGTGACATTGCTGCTACAGCCTGGAAGGAAAGCGCACGTGCATGCCCCCACTGGAGACGAGGCCTGACTCCCCTGGGGAGACTCCAGAAGTACCCAAAGATCCATGTCAGCCCCTGAGAGGAATCCTCGGTTCCGGCCCTGACTCCACACAAGGTTTTTGGCCCCGGTATCGACGGGAGAGGAATCCCGAGAGGCCCCCTAGCAACTCGCATGGGGACTGGCCTCTCCTGAGGCCACCAGGGCGGGTCCCTGAGGTCCCCGTCGTAACTCGGGAACACCTGCCGCAACTCGAGAAAATCCAGGAAGTTCTCCCTTCCAGGCGAGATGAGGCCTATTTCCGATGAGGCGTCTGGAGACTAATGACACCTAACCTCTGGAACTTCGAAAGGGTCTTTCACACCCTTGCTGCAACTCAAGAAGTTCACCGCCGTACCCGTCTCCACTCGAGAGGAAGCACGATGGTCCCGCCCACATCCAGAGGAGCCCCGTTTTCCCCTCGGAGCTCGAAATGGGGGATCCTTTCCCTGCTTTCAACGGGAAAGAATTCCCGGCTTTCCCGTCGCATCTCAAGAGGAGGCACTCTCAACAGGAAAGGCGAGAGGAACTCCATGGTCGTACCACCATTCCAAGAGTCCCCCAGATGTCTCAGTCCATTCCAGAGGAAACTCTTTGCCCTGCACTGGCTCATCATTCACGCCGAGGATCGACTCACACCACGGTGGCACGTGGGACAGCCGTGTGGGAAAGCCTCGAGGGAAAGCCTCGAGGGAAAACAACAGACCCTTTGATCCACGCTACGGGAAGCGTGACATTGCTGCTACAGCCTGGAAGGAAAGCGCACGTGCATGCCCCTACTCGAGACGAGGCCTGACTCCCTTGGGGAGACTGCAGAAGTACCCAAAGATCCATGTCAGCCCCTGAGAGGAATCCTCGCTTCCGGCCCTGACTCCACACAAGGTTTTTGGCCCTGGTATCAACGGGAGAGGAATCCCGAGAGGCCCCCTAGCAACTCGCATGGGGACTGGCCTCTCCTGAGGCCACCAGGGCGGGTCCCTGAGGTCCCCGTCGTAACTTGAGAACACCTGCCGCAACTCGAGAAAATCCAGGAAGTTCTCCCTTCCAGGCGAGATGAGGCCTATTTCCGATGAGGCGTCTGGAGACTAATGACACCTAACCTCTGGAACTTCGAAAGGGTCTTTCACACCCTTGCTGCAACTCAAGAAGTTCACCGCCATACCCGTCTCCACTCGAGAGGAAGCACGATGGACCCGCCAACATCCAGAGGAGCCCCGTTTCCCCCTCGGAGCTCGAGATGAGGGATCCTTTCCCTGCTTTCAACGGGAAAGAATTCCCGGCGTTCCCGTCGCATCTCAAGAGGAAGCACTCTCAACAGGAAAGGCGAGAGGAACTCCATGGTCGTACCACCATTCCAAGAGTCCCCCAGATGTCTCAGTCCATTCCAGAGGAACCTCTTTGCCCTGCACTGGCTCATCTTTAATGCCGAGGATCGACTCACACCACGGTGGCACGTGGGACAGCCCTGTGGGAAAGCCTCGAGGGAAAGCCTCGAGGGAAAACCACAGATCCGTTGATCCACGCCACGGGAAGCGTGACATTGCTGCTACAGCCTGGAAGGAAAGCGCGTGTGCATGCCCCGACTCGAGACGAGGCCTGACTCCCTTGGGGACACTCCAGAAGTACGCAAAGATCCATGTCAGCCCCTAAGAGGAATCCTCGGTTCCGGCCCTGACTCCAAAAAATGTTTTTGGGCCCGGTATCGACGGGAGAGGAATCCCGAGAGGCCCCCTAGCAACTCGCATGGGGACTGGCCTCTCCTGAGGCCATCAGGGCGGGTGCCTGAGATCCCCGTCGTAACTCGAGAACACCTGCCGCAACTCGAGAAAATCCAGGAAGTTCTCCCTTCCAGGCGAGATGAGGCCTATTTCCGATGAGGCGTCTGGAGACTAATGACACCTAACCTCTGGAACTTCGAAAGGGTCTTTCACACCCTTGCTGCAACTCAAGAAGTTCACCGCCATACCCGTCTCCACTCGAGAGGAAGCACGATGGTCCCGCCCACATCCAGAGGAGCCCTGTTTCCCCCTCGGAGCTCGAGATGAGGGATCCTTTCCCTGCTTTCAACGGGAAAGAATTCCCGGCGATCCCGTCGCATCTCAAGAGGAGGCACTCTCCACAGGAAAGGCGAGAGGAACTCCATGGTCGTACCACCATTCCACGAGTCCCCCAGATGTCTCAGTCCATTCCAGAGGAACCTCTTTGCCCTGCACTGGCTCATCTTTCACGCCGAGGATCGACTCACACCACGGTGGCACGTGGGACAGCCCTGTGGGAAAGCCTCGAGGGAAAGCCTCGAGGGAAAACCACAGACCCTTTGATCCACGCCACGGGAAGCGTGACATTGCTGCTACAGCCTGGAAGGAAAGCGCACGTGCATGCCCCCACTCGAGACGAGGCCTGTCTCCCCTGGCGAGACTCCAGAAGTACCCAAAGATCCATATCAGCCCCTGAGAGGAATCCTCGGTTCCGGCCCTGACTCCACACAAGGTTTTTGGCGCCAGTATCGACGGGAGAGGAATCCCGAGAGGCCCCCTAGCAACTCGCATGGGGACTGGCCTCTCCTGAGGCCACCAGGGCGGGTCCCTGAGGTCCCCGTCGTAACTCGGGATAACCTGCCACAACTCGTGAAAATCCAGGAAGTTCTCCCTTAGAGGCGAGATGAGGCCTATTTCCGATGAGGCGTCTGGAGACTAATGACACCTAACCTCTGGAACTTCGAAAGGGTCTTTCACACCCTTGCTGCAACTCAAGAAGTTCACCGCCATACCCGTCTCCACTCGAGAGGAAGCACGATGGTCCCGCCCACATCCAGAGGAGCCCCGTTTCCCCCTCGGAGCTCGAGATGAGGGATCCTTTCCCTGCTTTCAACGGGAAAGAATTCCCGGCGATCCCGTCACATCTCAAGAGGAGGCACTCTCCACAGTAAAGCCGAGAGGAACTCCATGGTCGTACCACCATTCCAAGAGTCCCCCAGATGTCTCAGTCCATTCCAGAGGAACCTCTTTGCCCTGCACTGGCTCATCTTTCACGCCGAGGATCGACTCACACCACGGTGGCACGTGGGACAGCCCTGTGGGAAAGCCTCGAGGGAAAGCCTCGAGGGAAAACCACAGATCCTTTGATCCAGGCCACGGGAAGCGTGACATTGCTGCTACAGCCTGGAAGGAAAGCGCACGTGCATGCCCCCACTGGAGACGAGGCCTGAATCCCCTGGGGAGACTCCAGAAGTACCCAAAGATCCATGTCAGCCCATGAGAGGAATCCTCGGTTCCGGCCCTGACTCCACACAAGGTTTTTGGCCCCGGTATCGACGGGAGAGGAATCCCGAGAGGCCCCCTAGCAACTCGCATGGGGACTGGCCTCTCCTGAGGCCACCAGGGCGGGTCCCTGAGGTCCCCGTCGTAACTCGGGAACACCTGCCGCAACTCGAGAAAATCCAGGAAGTTCTCCCTTCCAGGCGAGATGAGGCCTATTTCCGATGAGGCGTCTGGAGACTAATGACACCTAACCTCTGGGACTTCGAAAGGGTCTTTCACACCCTTGCTGCAACTCAAGAAGTTCACCGCCATACCCGTCTCCACTCGAGAGGAAGCACGATGGTCCCGCCCACATCCAGAGGAGCCCCGTTTTCCCCTCGGAGCTCGAAATGGGGGATCCTTTCCATGCTTTCAACGGGAAAGAATTCCCGGCGTTCCCGTCGCATCTCAAGAGGAGGCACTCTCAACAGGAAAGGCGAGAGGAACTCCATGGTCGTACCACCATTCCAAGAGTCCCCCAGATGTCTCAGTCCATTCCAGAGGAACCTCTTTGCCCTGCACTGGCTCATCTTTAATGCCGAGGATCGACTCACACCACGGTGGCACGTGGGACAGCCCTGTGGGAAAGCCTCGAGGGAAAGCCTCGAGGGAAAACCACAGATCCTTTGATCCACGCCACGGGAAGCGTGACATTGCTGCTACAGCCTGGAAGGAAAGCGCACGTGCATGCCCCGTCTCGAGAAGAGGCCTGACTCCCTTGGGGACACTCCAGAAGTACGCAAAGATCCATGTCAGCCCCTAAGAGGAATCCTCGGTTCCGGCCCTGACACCAAAAAATGTTTTTGGGCCCGGTATCGACGGGAGAGGAATCCCGAGAGGCCCCCTAGCAACTCGCATGGGGACTGGCCTCTCCTGAGGCCACCAGGGCGGGTGCCTGAGGTCCCCGTCGTAACTCGAGAACACCTGCCGCAACTCGAGAAAATCCAGGAAGTTCTCCCTTCCAGGCGAGATGAGGCCTATTTCCGATGAGGCGTCTGGAGACTAATGACACCTAACCTCTGGAACTTCGAAAGGGTCTTTCACACCCTTGCTGCAACTCAAGAAGTTCACCGCCATACCCGTCTCCACTCGAGAGGAAGCACGATGGTCCCGCCCACATCCAGAGGAGCCCCGTTTCCCCCTCGGAGCTCGAGATGAGGGATCCTTTCCCTGCTTTCAACGGGAAAGAATTCCCGGCGATCCCGTCGCATCTCAAGAGGAGGCACTCTCCACAGGAAAGCCGAGAGGAACTCCATGGTCGTACCACCATTCCACGAGTCCCCCAGATGTCTCACTCCATTCCAGAGGAACCTCTTTGCCCTGCACTGGCTCATCTTTCACGCTGAGGATCGACTCACACCACGGTGGCACGTGGGACAGCCCTGTGGGAAAGCCTCGAGGGAAAGCCTCGAGGGAAAACCACAGACCCTTTGATCCACGCCACGGGAAGCGTGACATTGCTGCTACAGCCTGGAAGGAAAGCGCACGTGCATGCCCCCACTCGAGACGAGGCCTGTCTCCCCTGGCGAGACTCCAGAAGTACCCAAAGATCCATATCAGCCCCTGAGAGGAATCCTCGGTTCCGGCCCTGACTCCACACAAGGTTTTTGGCGCCAGTATCGACGGGAGAGGAATCCCGAGAGGCCCCCTAGCAACTCGCATGGGGACTGGCCTCTCCTGAGGCCACCAGGGCGGGTCCCTGAGGTCCCCGTCGTAACTCGGGATAACCTGCCGCAACTCGTGAAAATCCAGGAAGTTCTCCCTTCCAGGCGTGATGAGGCCTATTTCCGATAAGGCGTCTGGAGACTAATGACACCTAACCTCTGGAACTTCGAAAGGGTCTTTCACACCCTTGCTGCAACTCAAGAAGTTCACCGCCATACCCGTCTCCACTCGAGAGGAAGCACGATGGTCCCGCCCACATCCAGAGGAGCACCGTTTCCCCCTCGTAGCTCGAGATGAGGGATCCTTTCCCTGCTTTCAACGGGAAAGAATTCCCGGCGTTCCCGTCGCATCTCAAGAGGAGGCACTCTCAACAGGAAAGGCGAGAGGAACTCCATGGTCGTACCACCATTCCAAGAGTCCCCCAGATGTCTCAGTCCATTCCAGAGGAACCTCTTTGCCCTGCACTGGCTCATCTTTCACGCCGAGGATCGACTCACACCACGGTGGCACGTGCGACAGCCCTGTGGGAAAGCCTCGAGGGAAAACCACAGATCCTTTGATCCACGCCACGGGAAGCGTGACATTGCTGCTACAGCCTGGAAGGAAAGCGCAAGTGCATGCCCCCAAACGAGACGAGGCCTGACTCCCCTGGGGAGACTCCAGAAATACCCAAAGATCCATGTCAGCACCTGAGAGGAATCCTCGGTTCCGGCCCTGACTCCACACAAGGTTTTTGGACCCGGTATCGACGGGAGAGGAATCCCGAGAGGCCCCCTAGCAACTCGCATGGGGACTGGCCTCTCCTGAGGCCACCAGGGCGGGTCCCTGAGGTCCCCGTCGTAACTCGAGAACACCTGCCGCAACTCGAGAAAATCCAGGAAGTTCTCCCTTCCAGGCGAGATGAGGCCTATTTCCGATGAGGCGTCTGGAGATAAATGACACCTAACTTCTGGAACTTCGAAAGGGTCTTTCACACCCTTGCTGCAACTCAAGAAGTTCACCGCCATACCCGTCTCAACTCGGGAGGAAGCACGATGGTCCCGCCCACATCCAGAGGAGTCCCGTTTCCCCCTCGTAGCTCGAGATGAGGGATCCTTTCCCTGCTTTCAACGGGAAAGAATTCCCGGCGTTCCCGTCGCATCTCAAGAGGAGGCACTCTCAACAGGAAAGGCGAGAGGAACTCCATGGTCGTACCACCATTCCAAGAGTCCCCCAGATGTCTCAGTCCATTCCAGAGGAACCTCTTTGCCCTGCACTGGCTCATCTTTCACGCCGAGGATCGACTCACACCACGGTGGCACGTGGGCCAGCCCTGTGGGAAAGCCTCGAGGGAAAGCCTCAAGGGAAAACCACAGATCCTTTGATCCACGCCACGGGAAGCGTGACATTGCTGCTACAGCCTGGAAGGAAAGCTCACGTGCATGCCCCCACTCGAGACGAGGCCTGACTCCCCTGGGGAGACTCCAGAAGTACCCAAAGATCCATGTCAGCCCCTGAGACGAATCCTCGGTTCCGGCCCTGACTCCACACAAGGTTTTTGGCCCCGGTATCGACGGGAGAGGAATCCCGAGAGGCCCCCTAGCAACTCGCATGGGGACTGGCCTCTCCTGAGGCCTCCAGGGCGGGTCCCTGAGGTCCCCGTCGTAACTCGAGAACACCTGCCGCAACTCGAGAAAATCCAGGAAGTTCTCCCTTCCAGGCGAGATGAGGCCTATTTCCGATGAGGCGTCTGGAGACTAATGACACCTAACCTCTGGAACTTCGAAAGGGTCTTTCACACCCTTGCTGCGACTCAAGAAGTTCACAGCCATACCCGTCTCCACTCGAGAGGAAGCACGATGGTCCCGCCCACATCCAGAGGAGCCCCGTTTCCCCCTCGTAGCTCGAGATGAGGGATCCTTTCCCTGCTTTCAACGGGAAAGAATTCCCGGCGTTCCCGTCGCATCTCAAGAGGAGGCACTCTCAACAGGAAAGGCGAGAGGAACTCCATGGTCGTACCACCATTCCAAGAGTCCCCCAGATGTCTCATCCATTCCAGAGGAACCTCTTTGCCCTGCACTGGCTCACTTTCACGCCGAGGATCGACTCACACCACGGTGGCACGTGGGACAGCCCTGTGGGAAAGCCTCGAAGGAAAGCCTCGAGGGAAAACCAAGATCCTTTGATCCACGCGACGAGAAGCGTGACATTGCTGCTACAGCCTGGAAGGAAAGTGCACGTGCATGCCCCGACTCGAGACGAGGCCTCTCTCCCCTGGCGAGACTCCAGATGTACCCAATGATCCATATCAGCCACTGAGAGGAATCCTCGGTTCCGGCCCTGACTCCACACAAGGTTTTTGGCCCCGGTATCGACGGGAGAGGAATCCCGAGAGGCCCCCTAGCAACTCGCATGGGGACTGGCCTCTCCTGAGGCCACCAGGGCGGGTCCCTGAGGTCCCCGTCGTAACTCGAGAACACCTGCCGCAACTCGAGAAAATCCAGGAAGTTCTCCCTTCCAGGCGAGATGAGGCCTATTTCCGATGAGGCGTCTGGAGACTAATGACACCCAACCTCTGGAACTTCGAAAGGGTCTTTCACACCCTTGCTGCAACTCAAGAAGTTCACCGACATACCCGTGTCCACTCGAGAGGAAGCACGATGGTCCCGCCCACATCCCGAGGAGCCCCGTTTCCCCCTCGTAGCTCGAGATGAGGGATCCTTTCCCTGCTTTCAACGGGAAAGAATTCCCGGAGTTCCCGTCACAACTCAAGAGGAGGCACTCTCAACAGGAAAGGCGAGAGGAACTCCATGGTCGTACCACCATTCCAAGAGTCCCCCAGATGTCTCAGTCCATTCCAGAGGAACCTCTTTGCCCTGCACTGGCTCATCTTTCACGCCGAGGATCGACTCACACAACGGTGGCACGTGGGAGAGCCCTGTGGGAAAGCCTCGAGGGAAAGCCTCGAGGGAAAACCACAGATCCTTTGATCCACGCGACGGGAAGCGTGACATTGCTGCTACAGCCTGGAAGGAAAGCACACGTGCATGCCCCCACTCGAGACGAGGCCTGACTCCCCTGGGGAGACTCCAGAAGTACCCAAAGATCCATGTCAGCCCCTGAGAGGAATCCTCGGTTCCGGCCCTGACTCCACACAAGGTTTTTGGCCCCGGTATCGACGGGAGAGGAATCCCGAGAGGCCCCCTAGCAACTCGCATGGGGACTGGCCTCTCCTGAGGCCACCAGGGCGGGTCCCTGAGGTCCCCGTCGTAACTCGGGAACTCCTGCCGCAACTCGAGAAAATCCAGGAAGTTCTCCCTTCCAGGCGAGATGAGGTCTATTTCCGATGAGGCGTCTGGAGACTGACACGTAACCTCTGGAACTTCGAAAGGGTCTTTCACACCCTTGCTGCAACTCAAGAAGTTCACCGCCATAACCGTCTCCACTCGAGAGGAAGCACGATAGTCCCGCCCACATCCAGAGGAGACCCGTTTCCCCCTCGTAGCTCGAGATGAGGGATCCTTTCCCTGCTTTCAACGGGAAAGTATTCCCAGCGATCCCGTCGCATCTCAAGAGGAGGCACTCTCAACAGGAAAGGCGAGAGGAACTCCATGGTCGTACCACCATTCCAAGAGTCCCCCAGATGTCTCAGTCCATTCCAGAGGAACCTCTTTGCCCTGCACTGGCTCATCTTTCACGCCGAGGATCGACTCACACCACGGTGGCACGTGTGACAGCCCTGTGGGAAAGCCTCGAGAGAAAACCACAGATCATTTGATCCACGCGACGGGAAGCGTGACATTGCTGCTACAGCCTGGAAGGAAAGCGCACGTCCATGCCCCCACTCGAGACCAGGCCTGACTCCCCTGGGGAGACTCTAGAAGTACCCAAAGATCCATGTCAGCCCCTGAGAGGAATCCTCGGTTCTGGCCCTGACTCCACACAAGGTTTTTGGCCCCGGTATCGACGGGAGAGGAATCCCGAGAGGCCCCCTAGCAACTCGCATGGGGACTGGCCTCTCCTGAGGCCACCAGGGCGGGTCCCTGAGGTCCCCGTCGTAACTCGGGAACTCCTGCCGCAACTCGAGAAAATCCAGGAAGTTCTCCCTTCCAGGCGAGATGAGGTCTATTTCCGATGAGGCGTCTGGAGACTGACACGTAACCTCTGGAACTTCGAAAGGGTCTTTCACACCCTTGCAGCAACTCAAGAAGTTTACCGCCATACCCGTCTCCACACGAGAGGAAGCACGATGGTCCCGCCCACATCCAGAGGAGCCCCGTTTCCCCCTCGTAGCTTGAGATGAGGGATCCTTTCCCTGCTTTCAACGGGAAAGAATTCCCGGCATTCCCGTCGCATCTCAAGAGGAGGCACTCTCAACAGGAAAGGCGAGAGGAACTCCATGGTCGTACCACCATTCCAAGAGTCCCCCAGATGTCTCAGTCCATTCCAGAGGAACCTCTTTGCCCTGCACTGGCTCATCTTTCACGCCGAGGATCGACTCACACCAAGGTGGCACGTGGGACAGCCCTGTGGGAAAGCCTCGAGGGAAAGCCTCGAGGGAAAACCACAGATCCTTTGATCCACGCGATGGGAAGCGTGACATTGCTGCTACAGCCTGGAAGGAAAGCACACGTGCATGCCCCCACTCGAGACGAGGCCTGACTCCCCTGGGGAGACTCCAGAAGTACCCAAAGATCCATGTCAGCCCCTGAGAGGAATCCTCGGTTCCGGCCCTGACTCCACACAAGGTTTTTGGCCCCGGTATCGACGGGAGAGGAATCCCGAGAGGCCACCTAGCAACTGGCATGGGGACTGGCCTCTCCTGAGGCCACCAGGGCGGGTCCCTGAGGTCCCCGTCGTAACTCGAGAACACCTGCCGCAACTCGAGAAAATCCAGGAAGTTCTCCCTTCCAGGCGAGAAGAATCCTATTTCCGATGAGGCGTTTGGAGACTAATGACACCTAAACTCTGGAACTTCGAAAGGGTCTTTCACACCCTTGCTGCAACTCAAGAAGTTCACCGCCATACCCGTCTCCACTCGCGAGGAAGCACGATGGTCCCGCCCACATCCAGAGGAGCCCCGTTTCCCCCTCGTAGCTCGAGATGAGGGATCCTTTCCCTGCTTTCAACGGGAAAGAATTCCCGGCGTTCCCGTCGCATCTCAAGAGGAGGCACTCTCAACAGGAAAGGCGAGAGGAACTCCATGGTCGTACCAGCATTCCAAGAGTCCCCCAGATGTCTCAGTCCATTCCAGAGGAACCTCTTTGCCCTGCACTGGCTCATCTTTCACGCCGAGTATCAACTCACACCACGGTGGCACGTGGGACAGACCTGTGGGAAAGCCTCGAGGGAAAGCCTCGTGGGAAAAGCACAGATCCTTTGATCCATGCCACGGGAAGCGTGAAATTGCTGCTACAGCCTGGAAGGAAAGCGCACGTACCTGTCCCCACTCGAGACGAGGGCTGACTCCCCTGGGGAGACTCCAGAAGTACCCAAAGATCCATGTCAGCCCCTGAGAGGAATCCTCGGTTCCGGCCCTGACTCCACACAAGGTTTTTGGACCCGGTATCGACGGGAGAGGAATCCCAGAGTCCCCCTAGCAACTCGCATGGGGATTGGCCTCTCCTGAGGCCACCAGGGCTGGTCCTTGAGGTCCCCGTCGTAACTCGAGAACACCTGCCGCAACTCGAGAAAATCCAGGAAGTTCTCCCTTCCAGGCGAGATGAGGCCTATTTCCGATGAGGCGTCTGGAGACTAATGACACCTAACCTCTGGAACTTCGAAAGGGTCTTTCACTCCCTTGCTGCAACTCAAGAAGTTCTCTGCCATACCCGTCTCCACTCGAGAGGATGCACGATGGTCCCGCCCACATCCAGAGGAGCCCCGTTTCCCCCTCGTAGCTCGAGATGAGGGATCCTTTCCCTGCTTTCAACGGGAAAGAATTCCCGGCGTTCCCGTCGCATCTCAAGAGGAGGCACTCTCAACAGGAAAGGCGAGAGGAACTCCATGGTCGTACCACCATTCCAAGAGTCCCCCAGATGTCTCAGTCCATTCCAGAGGAACCTCTTTGCCCTGCACTGGCTCATCTTTCACGCCGAGGATCGACTCACACCACGGTGGCACGTGGGACAGCCCTGTGAGAAAGCCTCGAGAGAAAACCACAGATCATTTGATCCACGCGACGGGAAGCGTGACATTGCTGCTACAGCCTGGAAGGAAAGCGCACGTCCATGCCCCCACTCGAGACCAGGCCTGACTCCCCTGGGGAGACTCTAGAAGTACCCAAAGATCCATGTCAGCCCCTGAGAGGAATCCTCGGTTCTGGCCCTGACTCCACACAAGGTTTTTGGCCCCGGTATCGACGGGAGAGGAATCCCGAGAGGCCCCCTAGCAACTCGCATGGGGACTGGCCTCTCCTGAGGCCATCAGGGCGGGTCCCTGTGGTACCCGTCGTAACTCGAGAACACCTGCCGCACCTCGAGAAAATCCAGGAAGTTCTCCCTTCCAGGCTAGATGAGGCCTATTTCCGATGAGGCGTCTGGAGACTAATGACACCTAACCTCTGGAACTTCGAAAGGGTCTTTCACACCCTTGCTGCAACTCAAGAAGTTCACCGCCATACCCGTCTCCACTCGCGAGGAAGCACGATGGTCCCGCCCACATCCAGAGGAGCCCCGTTTCCCCCTCGTAGCTCGAGATGAGGGATCCTTTCCCTGCTTTCAACGGGAAAGAATTCCCGGCGTTCCCGTCGTATCTCAAGAGGAGGCACTCTCAACAGGAAAGGCGAGAGGAACTCCATGGTGGTACCACCATTCCAAGAGTCCCCCAGATGTCTCAGTCCATTCCAGAGGAACCTCTTTGCCCTGCACTGGCTCATCTTTCACGCCGAGTATCAACTCACACCACGGTGGCACGTGGGACAGACCTGTGGGAAAGCCTCGAGGGAAAAACTCGTGGGAAAACCACAGATCCTTTGATCCACGCCACGGGAAGCGTGACATTGCTGCTACAGCCTGGAAGGAAAGCGCACGTACCTGTCCCCACTCGAGACGAGGCCTGACTCCCCTGGGCAGACTCCAGAAGTACCCAAAGATCCATGTCAGCCCCTGAGAGGAATCCTCGGTTCCGGCCCTGACTCCACACAAGGTTTTTGGACCGGGTATCGACGGGATAGGAATCCCAGAGTCCCCCTAGCAACTCGCATGGGGATTGGCCTCTCCTGAGGCCACCAGGGCTGGTCCTTGAGGTCCCCGTCATAACTCGAGAACACCTGCCGCAACTCGAGAAAATCCAGGAAGTTCTCCCTTCCAGGCGAGATGAGGCCTATTTCCGATGATGCGTCTGGAGACTAATGACACCTAACCTCTGGAACTTCGAAAGGGTCTTTCACTCCCTTGCTGCAACTCAAGAAGTTCTCTGCCATACCCGTCTCCACTCGAGAGGAAGCACGATGGTCCCGCCCACATCCAGAGGAGCCCCGTTTCCCCCTCGTAGCTCGAGATGAGGGATCCTTTCCCTGCTTTCAACGGGAAAGAATTCCCGGCGTTCCCGTCGCATCTCAAGAGGAGGCACTCTCAACAGGAAAGGCGAGAGGAACTCCATGGTCGTACCACCATTCCAAGAGTCCCCCAGATGTCTCAGTCCATTCCAGAGGAACCTCTTTGCCCTGCACTGGCTCATCTTTCACGCCGAGGATCGACTCACACCACTGTGGCACATGGGACAGCCCTGTGGGAAAGCCTCGAGGGAAAGCCTCGAGGGAAAACCACAGATCCTTTGATCCACGCGACGGGAAGCGTGACATTCCTCCTACTGCCTGGAAGGAAAGCGCACGTGCATGCCCCCACTCGAGATGAGGCCTGACTCCCCTGGGGAGACTCCACAAGTACCCAAAGATCCATGTCAGCCCCTGAGAGGAATCCTCGATTCCGGCCCTGACTCCACACAAGGTTTTTGGCCCCGGTATCGACTTGAGAGTAATCCCGAGAGGCCCCCTAGCAACTCCCATGGGGACTGGCCGTTACTGAGGCCACCAGGGCGGGTCCCTGAGGTCCCCGTCGTAACTCGAGAACACCTGCCACAACTCGAGAAAATCCAGGAAGTTCTCCCTTCCAGGCGAGATGAGGCCTATTTCCGATGAGGCGTCTGGAGACTAACGACACCTAACCTCTGGAACTTCGAAAGGGTCTTTCACACCCTTGCTGCTACTCAAGAAGTTCACCGCCATACCCGTGTCCGCTCGAGAGGAAGCACGATGGTCCCGCCCACATCCAGAGGAGCCCCGTTTCCCCCTCGTAGCTCGAGATGAGGGATCCTTTCCCTGCTTTCAACGGGAAAGAATTCCCGGCATTCCCGTCGCATCTCAAGAGGAGGCACTCTCAACAGGAAAGGCGAGAGGAACTCCATGGTCGTACCACCATTCCAAGAGTCCCCCAGATGTCTCAGTCCATTCCAGAGGAACCTCTTTGCCCTGCACTGGCTCATCTTTCACGCCGAGGATCGACTCACACCACGGTGGCACGTGGGACAGCCCTGTGGGAAAGCCTCGAGGCAAAGCCTCGAGGGAAAACCACAGATCCTTTGATCCACGCGACGGGAAGCGTGACATTGCTGCTACAGCCTGGAAGGAAAGCGCACGTGCATGCCCCCACTCGAGACGGGGCCTGACTCCCCTGGGGAGACTCCAGAAGTACCCAAAGATCCATGTCAGCCCCTGAGAGGAATCCTCGGTTCCGGCCCTGACTCCACACAAGGTTTTTGGCCCCGTTATTGACGGGAGAGGAATCCCGAGAGGCCCCCTAGCAACTCGCATGGGGACTGGCCTCTCCTGAGGCCACCAGGGCGGGTCCCTGAGGTCTCCGTCGTAACTCGAGAACACCTGTCGCAACTCGAGAAAATCCAGGAAGTTCTCCCTTCCAGGCGAGAAGAATCCTATTTCCGATGAGGCGTTTGGAGACTAATGACACCTAAACTCTGGAACTTCGAAAGGGTCTTTCACACCCTTGCTGCAACTCAAGAAGTTCACCGCCATACCCGTCTCCACTCGCGAGGAAGCACGATGGTCCCGCCCACATCCAGAGGAGCCCCGTTTCCCCCTCGTAGCTCGAGATGAGGGATCCTTTCCCTGCTTTCAACGGGAAAGAATTCCCGGCGTTCCCGTCGCATCTCAAGAGGAGGCACTCTCAACAGGAAAGGCGAGAGGAACTCCATGGTCGTACCACCATTCCAAGAGTCCCCCAGATGTCTCAGTCCATTCCAGAGGAACCTCTTTGCCCTGCACTGGCTCATCATTCACGCCGAGTATCAACTCACACCACGGTGGCACGTGGGACAGACCTGTGGGAAAGCCTCGAGGGAAAGCCTCGTGGGAAAAGCACAGATCCTTTGATCCATGCCACGGGAAGCGTGAAATTGCTGCTACAGCCTGGAAGGAAAGCGCACGTACCTGTCCCCACTCGAGACGAGGGCTGACTCCCCTGGGGAGACTCCAGAAGTACCCAAAGATCCATGTCAGCCCCTGAGAGGAATCCTCGGTTCCGGCCCTGACTCCACACAAGGTTTTTGGACCCGGTATCGACGGGAGAGGAATCCCAGAGTCCCCCTAGCAACTCGCATGGGGATTGGCCTCTCCTGAGGCCACCAGGGCTGGTCCTTGAGGTCCCCGTCGTAACTCGAGAACACCTGCCGCAACTCGAGAAAATCCAGGAAGTTCTCCCTTCCAGGCGAGATGAGGCCTATTTCCGATGAGGCGTCTGGAGACTAATGACACCTAACCTCTGGAACTTCGAAAGGGTCTTTCACTCCCTTGCTGCAACTCAAGAAGTTCTCTGCCATACCCGTCTCCACTCGAGAGGATGCACGATGGTCCCGCCCACATCCAGAGGAGCCCCGTTTCCCCCTCGTAGCTCGAGATGAGGGATCCTTTCCCTGCTTTCAACGGGAAAGAATTCCCGGCGTTCCCGTCGCATCTCAAGAGGAGGCACTCTCAACAGGAAAGGCGAGAGGAACTCCATGGTCGTACCACCATTCCAAGAGTCCCCCAGATGTCTCAGTCCATTCCAGAGGAACCTCTTTGCCCTGCACTGGCTCATCTTTCTCGCCGAGGATCGACTCACACCACGGTGGCACATGGGACAGCCCTGTGGGAAAGCCTCGAGGGAAAGCCTCGAGGGAAAACCACAGATCCTTTGATCCACGCGACGGGAAGCGTGACATTGCTGCTACAGCCTGGAAGGAAAGCGCACGTGCATGCCCCCACTCGAGACGAGGCCTGACTCCCCTGGGGAGACTCCAGAAGTACCCAAAGATCCATGTCAGCCCCTGAGAGGAATCCTCGGTTCCGGCCCTGACTCCACACAAGGTTTTTGGCCCCGGTATCGACGGGAGAGGAATCCCGAGAGGCCCCCTAGCAACTCGCATGGGGACTGGCCTCTCCTGAGGCCACCAGGGCGGGTCCCTGAGGTCCCCGTCGTAACTCGAGAACACCTGCCGCAACTCGAGAAAATCCAGGAAGTTCTCCCTTCCAGGCGAGATGAGGCCTATTTCCGATGAGGCGTCTGGAGACTAATGACACCTAAACTCTGGAACTTCGAAAGGGTCTTTCACACCCTTGCTGCAACTCAAGAAGTTCACCGCCATACCCGTCTCCACTCGAGAGGAAGCACGATGGTCCCGCCCACATCCAGAGGAGCCCCGTTTCACCCTCGTAGCTCGAGATGAGGGATCCTTTCCCTGCTTTCAACGGGAAAGAATTCCCGGCGTTCCCGTCGCATCTCAAGAGGAGGCACTCTCAACAGGAAAGGCGAGAGGAACTCCATGGTCGTACCACCATTCGAAGAGTCCCCCAGATGTCTCAGTCCATTCCAGAGCAACCTCTATGCCCTGCACTGGCTCATCTTTCACGCCGAGGATCGACTCACACCACGGTGGCACGTGGGACAGCCCTGTGGGAAAGCCTCGAGGGAAAGCCTCGAGGGAAAACCACAGATCCTTTGATCCAGGCGACGGAAAGCATGACATTGCTGCTATAGCCTGAAAGGAAAGCGCACGTGCATGCCCCCACTCGAGACGAGGCCTGACTACCCTGGGGAGACTCCAGAAGTACCCAAAGATCCATGTCAGCCCCTGAGAGGAATCCTCGGTTCCGGCCCTGACTCCACAAAAGGTTTTTGGCCCCGGTATCGACGGGAGAGGAATCCCGAGAGGCCCCCTAGCAACTCGCATGGGGACTGGCCTCTCCTGAGGCCACCAGGGCGGGTCCCTGAGGTCCCCGTCGTAACTCGAGAACACCTGCCGCAACTCGAGAAAATCCAGGAAGTTCTCCCTTCCAGGCGAGAAGAATCCTATTTCCGATGAGGCGTTTGGAGACTAATGACACCTAAACTCTGGAACTTCGAAAGGGTCTTTCACACCCTTGCTGCAACTCAAGAAGTTCACCGCCATACCCGTCTCCACTCGAGAGGAAGCACGATGGTCCCGCCCACATCCAGAGGAGCCCCGTTTCCCCCTCGTAGCTCGAGATGAGGGATCCTTTCCCTGCTTTCAACGGGAAAGAATTCCCGGCGTTCCCGTCGCATCTCAAGAGGAGGCACTCTCAACAGGAAAGGCGAGAGGAACTCCATGGTGGTACCACCATTCCAAGAGTCCCCCAGATGTCTCAGTCCATTCCAGAGGAACCTCTTTGCCCTGCACTGGCTCATCTTTCACGCCGAGGATCGACTCACACCACGGTGGAACGTTGGACAGACCTGTGGGAAAGCCTCGAGGGAAAGCCTCGTGGGAAAACCACAGATCCTTTGATCCAGGCCACGGGAAGAGTGACATTGCTGCTACAGCCTGGAAGGAAAGCGCACGTACCTGTCCCCACTCGAGACGAGGCCTGACTCCCCTGGGGAGACTCCAGAAGTACCCAAAGATCCATGTCAGCCCCAGAGAGGAAACCTCGGTTCCGGCCCTGACTCCACACAAGGTTTTTGGACCCGGTATCGACGGGAGAGGAATCCCAGAGTCCCTCTAGCAACTCGCATGGGGATTGGCCTCTCCTGAGGCCACCAGGGCTGGTACCTGTGGTCCCCGTCGTAACTCGAGAACACCTGCCGCAACTCGAGAAAATCCAGGAAGTTCTCCCTTCCAGGCGTGATGTGGCCTATTTCCGATGAGGCGTCTGGAGACTAATGACACCTAACCTCTGGAACTTCGAAAGGGTCTTTCACTCCCTTGCTGCAACTCAAGAAGTTCTCTGCCATACCCGTCTCCACTCGAGAGGATGCACGATGGTCCCGCCCACATCCAGAGGAGCCCCGTTTCCCCCTCGTAGCTCGAGATGAGGGATCCTTTCCCTGCTTTCAACGGGAAAGAATTCCCGGCGTTCCCGTCGCATCTCAAGAGGAGGCACTCTCAACAGGAAAGGCGAGAGGAACTCCATGGTCGTACCACCATTCCAAGAGTCCCCCAGATGTCTCAGTCCATTCCAGAGGAACCTCTTTGCCCTGCACTGGCTCATCTTTCTCGCCGAGGATCGACTCACACCACGGTGGCACATGGGACAGCCCTGTGGGAAAGCCTCGAGGGAAAGCCTCGAGGGAAAACCACAGATCCTTTGATCCACGCGACGGGAAGCGTGACATTGCTGCTACAGCCTGGAAGGAAAGCGCACGTACATGCCCCCACTCGAGACGAGGCCTGACTCCCCTGGGGAGACTCCAGAAGTACCCAAAGATCCATGTCAGCCCCTGAGAGGAATCCTCGGTTCCGGCCCTGACCCCACACAAGGTTTTTGGCCCCGGTATCGACGGGAGAGGAATCCCGAGAGGCCCCCTAGCAACTCGCATGGGGACTGGCCTTCCTGAGGCCACCAGGGCGGGTCCCTGAGGTCCCCGTCGTAACTCGAGAACACCTGCCGCAACTCGAGAAAATCCAGGAAGTTCTCCCTTCCAGGCGAGATGAGGCCTATTTCCGATGAGGCGTCTGGAGACTAATGACACCTAACCTCTGGAACTTCGAAAGGGTCTTTCACACCCTTGCTGCAACTCAAGAAGTTCACCGCCATACCCGTCTCCACTCGAGAGGAAGCACGATGGTCCCGCCCACATCCAGAGGAGCCCGGTTTCCCCCTCGTAGCTCGAGATGAGGGATCCTTTCCCTGCTTTCAACGGGAAAGAATTCCCGGCGTTCCCGTCGCATCTCAAGAGGAGGCACTCTCAACAGGAAAGGCGAGAGGAACTCCATGGTCGTACCACCATTCCAAGAGTCCCCCAGATGTCTCAGTCCATTCCAGAGGAACCTCTTTGCCCTGCACTGGCTCATCTTTCTCGCCGAGGATCGACTCACACCACGGTGGCACATGGGACAGCCCTGTGGGAAAGCCTCGAGGGAAAGCCTCGAGGGAAAACCACAGATCCTTTGATCCACGCGACGGGAAGCGTGACATTGCTGCTACAGCCTGGAAGGAAAGCGCACGTGCATTCCCCCACTCGAGACGAGGCCTGACTCCCCTGGGGAGACTCCAGAAGTACCCAAAGATCCATGTCAGCCCCTGAGAGGAATCCTCGGTTCCGGCCCTGACTCCACACAAGGTTTTTGGCCCCGGTATCGACGGGAGAGGAATCCCGAGAGGCCCCCTAGCAACTCGCATGGGGACTGGCCTCTCCTGAGGCCACCAGGGCGGGTCCCTGAGGTCCCCGTCGTAACTCGAGAACACCTGCCGCAACTCGAGAAAATCCAGGAAGTTCTCCCTTCCAGGCGAGATGAGGCCTATTTCCGATGAGGCGTCTGGAGACTAATGACACCTAACCTCTGGAACTTCGAAAGGGTCTTTCACACCCTTGCTGCAACTCAAGAAGTTCACCGCCATACCCGTCTCCACTCGAGAGGAAGCACGATGGTCCCGCCCACATCCAGAGGAGCCCCGTTTCACCCTCGTAGCTCGAGATGAGGGATCCTTTCCCTGCTTTCAACGGGAAAGAATTCCCGGCGTTCCCGTCGCATCTCAAGAGGAGGCACTCTCAACAGGAAAGGCGAGAGGAACTCCATGGTCGTACCACCATTCGAAGAGTCCCCCAGATGTCTCAGTCCATTCCAGAGCAACCTCTATGCCCTGCACTGGCTCATCTTTCACGCCGAGGATCGACTCACACCACGGTGGCACGTGGGACAGCCCTGTGGGAAAGCCTCGAGGGAAAGCCTCGAGGGAAAACCACAGATCCTTTGATCCAGGCGACGGAAAGCATGACATTGCTGCTATAGCCTGAAAGGAAAGCGCACGTGCATGCCCCCACTCGAGACGAGGCCTGACTACCCTGGGGAGACTCCAGAAGTACCCAAAGATCCATGTCAGCCCCTGAGAGGAATCCTCGGTTCCGGCCCTGACTCCACAAAAGGTTTTTGGCCCCGGTATCGACGGGAGAGGAATCCCGAGAGGCCCCCTAGCAACTCGCATGGGGACTGGCCTCTCCTGAGGCCACCAGGGCGGGTCCCTGAGGTCCCCGTCGTAACTCGAGAACACCTGTCCCAACTCGAGAAAATCCAGGAAGTTCTCCCTTCCAGGCGAGAAGAATCCTGTTTCCGATGAGGCGTTTGGAGACTAATGACACCTAAACTCTGGAACTTCGAAAGGGTCTTTCACACCCTTGCTGCAACTCAAGAAGTTCACCGCCATACCCGTCTCCACTCGAGAGGAAGCACGATGGTCCCGCCCACATCCAGAGGAGCCCCGTTTCCCCCTCGTAGCTCGAGATGAGGGATCCTTTCCCTGCTTTCAACGGGAAAGAATTCCCGGCGTTCCCGTCGCATCTCAAGAGGAGGCACTCTCAACAGGAAAGGCGAGAGGAACTCCATGGTGGTACCACCATTCCAAGAGTCCCCCAGATGTCTCAGTCCATTCCAGAGGAACCTCTTTGCCCTGCACTGGCTCATCTTTCACGCCGAGGATCGACTCACACCACGGTGGAACGTTGGACAGACCTGTGGGAAAGCCTCGAGGGAAAGCCTCGTGGGAAAACCACAGATCCTTTGATCCAGGCCACGGGAAGAGTGACATTGCTGCTACAGCCTGGAAGGAAAGCGCACGTACCTGTCCCCACTCGAGACGAGGCCTGACTCCCCTGGGGAGACTCCAGAAGTACCCAAAGATCCATGTCAGCCCCAGAGAGGAAACCTCGGTTCCGGCCCTGACTCCACACAAGGTTTTTGGACCCGGTATCGACGGGAGAGGAATCCCAGAGTCCCTCTAGCAACTCGCATGGGGATTGGCCTCTCCTGAGGCCACCAGGGCTGGTACCTGTGGTCCCCGTCGTAACTCGAGAACACCTGCCGCAACTCGAGAAAATCCAGGAAGTTCTCCCTTCCAGGCGTGATGTGGCCTATTTCCGATGAGGCGTCTGGAGACTAATGACACCTAACCTCTGGAACTTCGAAAGGGTCTTTCACTCCCTTGCTGCAACTCAAGAAGTTCTCTGCCATACCCGTCTCCACTCGAGAGGATGCACGATGGTCCCGCCCACATCCAGAGGAGCCCCGTTTCCCCCTCGTAGCTCGAGATGAGGGATCCTTTCCCTGCTTTCAACGGGAAAGAATTCCCGGCGTTCCCGTCGCATCTCAAGAGGAGACACTCTCAACAGGAAAGGCGAGAGGAACTCCATGGTCGTACCACCATTCCAAGAGTCCCCCAGATGTCTCAGTCCATTCCAGAGGAACCTCTTTGCCCTGCACTGGCTCATCTTTCTCGCCGAGGATCGACTCACACCACGGTGGCACATGGGACAGCCCTGTGGGAAAGCCTCGAGGGAAAGCCTCGAGGGAAAACCACAGATCCTTTGATCCACGCGACGGGAAGCGTGACATTGCTGCTACAGCCTGGAAGGAAAGCGCACGTACATGCCCCCACTCGAGACGAGGCCTGACTCCCCTGGGGAGACTCCAGAAGTACCCAAAGATCCATGTCAGCCCCTGAGAGGAATCCTCGGTTCCGGCCCTGACCCCACACAAGGTTTTTGGCCCCGGTATCGACGGGAGAGGAATCCCGAGAGGCCCCCTAGCAACTCGCATGGGGACTGGCCTTCCTGAGGCCACCAGGGCGGGTCCCTGAGGTCCCCGTCGTAACTCGAGAACACCTGCCGCAACTCGAGAAAATCCAGGAAGTTCTCCCTTCCAGGCGAGATGAGGCCTATTTCCGATGAGGCGTCTGGAGACTAATGACACCTAACCTCTGGAACTTCGAAAGGGTCTTTCACACCCTTGCTGCAACTCAAGAAGTTCACCGCCATACCCGTCTCCACTCGAGAGGAAGCACGATGGTCCCGCCCACATCCAGAGGAGCCCCGTTTCCCCCTCGTAGCTCGAGATGAGGGATCCTTTCCCTGCTTTCAACGGGAAAGAATTCCCGGCGTTCCCGTCGCATCTCAAGAGGAGGCACTCTCAACAGGAAAGGCGAGAGGAACTCCATGGTCGTACCACCATTCCAAGAGTCCCCCAGATGTCTCAGTCCATTCCAGAGGAACCTCTTTGCCCTGCACTGGCTCATCTTTCTCGCCGAGGATCGACTCACACCACGGTGGCACATGGGACAGCCCTGTGGGAAAGCCTCGAGGGAAAGCCTCGAGGGAAAACCACAGATCCTTTGATCCACGCGACGGGAAGCTTGACATTGCTGCTACAGCCTGGAAGGAAAGCGCACGTGCATGCCCCCACTCGAGACGAGGCCTGACTCCCCTGGGGAGACTCCAGAAGTACCCAAAGATCCATGTCAGCCCCTGAGAGGAATCCTCGGTTCCGGCCCTGACTCCACACAAGGTTTTTGGCCCCGGTATCGACGGGAGAGGAATCCCGAGAGGCCCCCTAGCAACTCGCATGGGGACTGGCCTCTCCTGAGGCCACCAGGGCGGGTCCCTGAGGTCCCCGTCGTAACTCGAGAACACCTGCCGCAACTCGAGAAAATCCAGGAAGTTCTCCCTTCCAGGCGAGATGAGGCCTATTTCCGATGAGGCGTCTGGAGACTAATGACACCTAACCTCTGGAACTTCGAAAGGGTCTTTCACACCCTTGCTGCAACTCAAGAAGTTCACCGCCATACCCGTCTCCACTCGAGAGGAAGCACGATGGTCCCGCCCACATCCAGAGGAGCCCCGTTTCCCCCTCGTAGCTTGAGATGAGGGATCCTTTCCCTGCTTTCAACGGGAAAGAATTCCCGGCGTTCCCGTCGCATCTCAAGAGGAGGCACTCTCAACAGGAAAGGCGAGAGGAACTCCATGGTCGTACCACCATTCGAAGAGTCCCCCAGATGTCTCAGTCCATTCCAGAGCAACCTCTATGCCCTGCACTGGCTCATCTTTCACGTCGAGGATCGACTCACACCACGGTGGCACGTGGGACAGCCCTGTGGGAAAGCCTCGAGGGAAAGCCTCGAGGGAAAACCACAGATCCTTTTATCCAGGCGACGGAAAGCATGACATTGCTGCTATAGCCTGAAAGGAAAGCGCACGTGCATGCCCCCACTCGAGACGAGGCCTGACTACCCTGGGGAGACTCCAGAAGTACCCAAAGATCCATGTCAGCCCCTGAGAGGAATCCTCGGTTCCGGCCCTGACTCCACAAAAGGTTTTTGGCCCCGGTATCGACGGGAGAGGAATCCCGAGAGGCCCCCTAGCAACTCGCATGGGGACTGGCCTCTCCTGAGGCCACCAGGGCGGGTCCCTGAGGTCCCCGTCGTAACTCGAGAACACCTGTCCCAACTCGAGAAAATCCAGGAAGTTCTCCCTTCCAGGCGAGAAGAATCCTATTTCCGATGAGGCGTTTGGAGACTAATGACACCTAAACTCTGGAACTTCGAAAGGGTCTTTCACACCCTTGCTGCAACTCAAGAAGTTCACCGCCATACCCGTCTCCACTCGAGAGGAAGCACGATGGTCCCGCCCACATCCAGAGGAGCCCCGTTTCCCCCTCGTAGCTCGAGATGAGGGATCCTTTCCCTGCTTTCAACGGGAAAGAATTCCCTGCGTTCCCGTCGCATCTCAAGAGGAGGCACTCTCAACAGGAAAGGCGAGAGGAACTCCATGGTGGTACCACCATTCCAAGAGTCCCCCAGATGTCTCAGTCCATTCCAGAGGAACCTCTTTGCCCTGCACTGGCTCATCTTTCACGCCGAGGATCGACTCACACCACGGTGGAACGTTGGACAGACCTGTGGGAAAGCCTCGAGGGAAAGCCTCGTGGGAAAACCACAGATCCTTTGATCCAGGCCACGGGAAGAGTGACATTGCTGCTACAGCCTGGAAGGAAAGCGCACGTACCTGTCCCCACTCGAGACGAGGCCTGACTCCCCTGGGGAGACTCCAGAAGTACCCAAAGATCCATGTCAGCCCCAGAGAGGAAACCTCGGTTCCGGCCCTGACTCCACACAAGGTTTTTGAACCCGGTATCGACGGGAGAGGAATCCCAGAGTCCCTCTAGCAACTCGCATGGGGATTGGCCTCTCCTGAGGCCACCAGGGCTGGTACCTGTGGTCCCCGTCGTAACTCGAGAACACCTGCCGCAAGTCGAGAAAATCCAGGAAGTTCTCCCTTCCAGGCGTGATGTGGCCTATTTCCGATGAGGCGTCTGGAGACTAATGACACCTAACCTCTGGAACTTCGAAAGGGTCTTTCACTCCCTTGCTGCAACTCAAGAAGTTCTCTGCCATACCCGTCTCCACTCGAGAGGATGCACGATGGTCCCGCCCACATCCAGAGGAGCCCCGTTTCCCCCTCGTAGCTCGAGATGAGGGATCCTTTCCCTGCTTTCAACGGGAAAGAATTCCCGGCGTTCCCGTCGCATCTCAAGAGGAGGCACTCTCAACAGGAAAGGCGAGAGGAACTCCATGGTCGTACCACCATTCCAAGAGTCCCCCAGATGTCTCAGTCCATTCCAGAGGAACCTCTTTGCCCTGCACTGGCTCATCTTTCTCGCCGAGGATCGACTCACACCACGGTGGCACATGGGACAGCCCTGTGAGAAAGCATCGAGGGAAAGCCTCGAGGGAAAACCACAGATCCTTTGATCCACGCGACGGGAAGCGTGACATTGCTGCTACAGCCTGGAAGGAAAGCGCACGTACATGCCCCCACTCGAGACGAGGCCTGACTCCCCTGGGGAGACTCCAGAAGTACCCAAAGATCCATGTCAGCCCCTGAGAGGAATCCTCGGTTCCGGCCCTGACACCACACAAGGTTTTTGGCCCCGGTATCGACGGGAGAGGAATCCCGAGAGGCCCCCTAGCAACTCGCATGGGGACTGGCCTCTCCTGAGGCCACCAGGGCGGGTCCCTGAGGTCCCCGTCGTAACTCGAGAACACCTGCCGCAACTCGAGAAAATCCAGGAAGTTCTCCCTTCCAGGCGAGATGAGGCCTATTTCCGATGAGGCGTCTGGAGACTAATGACACCTAACCTCTGGAACTTCGAAAGGGTCTTTCACACCCTTGCTGCAACTCAAGAAGTTCACCGCCATACCCGTCTATACTCGAGAGGATGCACGATGGGCCCGCCCACATCCAGAGGAGCCCCGTTTCCCCTCATAGCTCGAGATGAGGGATCCTTTCCCTGCTTTCAACGGGAAAGAATTCCCGACGTTCCCGTCGCATCTCAAGAGGAGGCACTCTCAACAGGAAAGGCGAGAGGAACTCCATGGTCGTACCACCATTCGAAGAGTCCCCCAGATGTCTCAGTCCATTCCAGAGGAAGCTCTTTGCCCTGCACTGGCTCATCTTTCACGCCGAGGATCGACTCACACCACGGTGGCACGTGGGACAGCCCTGTGGGAAAGCCTCGAGGGAAAACTACAGATCCTTTGATCCACGCCACGGGAAGCGTGACATTGCTGCTACAGCCTGGAAGGAAAGCGCACGTGCATGCCCCCACTCGAGACGAGGCCTGACTCCCCTGGGGAGACTCCACAAGTACCCAAAGATCCATGTCAGCCCTTGAGAGGAATCCTCGGTTCCGGCCCTGACTCCACACAAGGATTTTGGCCCCGGTATCGACGGGAGAGGAATCCCGAGAGGCCCCCTAGCACCTCGCATGGGGACTGGCCTCTCCTGAGGCCACCAGGGTGGGTCCCTGAGGTCCCCGTCGTAACTCGAGAACACCTGCCGCAACTCGAGAAAATCCAGGAAGTTCTCCCTTCCAGGCGAGATGAGGCCTATTTCCGATGAGGCGTCTGGAGACTAATGACACCTAACTCTGGAACTTCGAAAGGGTCTTTCACACCTTTGCTGCAACTCAAGAAGTTCACTGCCATACCCGTCTCTACTCGAGAGGAAGCACGATGGTCCCGCCCACATCCAGAGGAGCCCCGTTTCCCCCTCGTAGCTCGAGATGAGGGATCCTTTCCCTGCTTTCAACGGGAAAGAATTCCCGGCGTTCCCGTCGCATCTCAAGAGGAGGCACTCTCAACAGGAAAGGCGAGAGGATCTTCTTGGTCGTACCACCATTCCAAGAGTCCCCCAGATGTCTCAGTCCATTCCAGAGGAACCTCTTTGCCCTACACTGGCTCGTCTTTCACGCCGAGAATCGACTCACACCACGGTGGCACGTGGGACAGCCCTGTGGGAAAGCCTCGAGGGAAAGCCTCGAGGGAAAACCACAGATCCTTTGATCCACGCCACGGGAAGCGTGACATTGCTGCTACAGCCTGGATGGAGAGCGCACGTGCATGCCCCCACTCGAAACGAGGCCTGACTCCCCTGGGGAGACTCCACAAGTACCCAAAGATCCATGTCAACCCTTGAGAGGAATCCTCGGTTCCGGCCCTGACTCCACACAAGGTTTTTGGCCCCGGTATCGACGGGAGAGTAATCCCGAGAAGCCCCCTAGCACCTCGCATGGGGACTGGCCACTCCTGGGGCCACCAGGGCGGGTCCCTGAGGTCCCCGTCGGAACTCGAGAACACCTGCCACAACTCGAGAAAATCCAGGAAGTTCTCCCTTCCAGGCGAGATGAGGCCTATTTCCGATGAGGCGTCTGGAGACTAATGACACCTAACCTCTGGAACTTAGAAAGGGTCTTTCACACCCTTGCTGCAACTCAAGAATTTCACCTCCATACCCGTCTCCACTCGAGAGGAAGCACGATGGTCCCGCCCACATCCAGAGGAGCCCCGTTTCCCCCTCGTAGCTCGAGATGAGGGATCCTTTCCCTGCTTTCAACGGGAAAGAATTCCCGGCGTTCCCGTCGCAACTCAAGAGGAGGCACTCTCAACAGGAAAGGCGAGAGGAACTCCATGGTCGTACCACCATTCCAAGAGTCCCCCAGATGTCTCAGTCCATTCCAGAGGAACCTCTTTGCCCTGCACTGGCTCATCTTTCACGCTGAGGATCGACTCACACCACGGTGGCACGTGGGACAGCCCTGTGGGAAAGCCTCGAGGGAAAGCCTCGAGGGAAAACCACAGATCCTTTGATCCACTGGACGGGAAGCGTGACATTGCCGTTACAGCCTGGAAGGAAAGCAAAGTGCATGCCCCCACTCGAGACGAGGCCTGACTCCCCTGGGGAGACTCCACAAGTACCCAAAGATCCATGTCAGCCCCTGAGAGGAATCCTCGGTTCCGGCCCTGACTCCACACAAGGTTTCTGGCCCCGGTATCGACGGGAGAGGAATCCCGAGAGGCCCCCTAGCAACTCGCATGGGGACTGGCCTCTCCTGAGGCCACCAGGGCGGGTCCCTGAGGTCCCCGTCGTAACTCGAGAACACCTGCCGCAACTCGAGAAAATCCAGGAAGTTCTCCCTTCCAGGCGAGATGAGGCCTATTTCCGATGAGGCGTCTGGAGACTAATGACACCTAACCTCTGGAACTTCAAAAGGGTCTTTCACACCCTTGCTGCAACTCAAGAAGTTCACCGCCATACCCGTCTCCACTCGAGAGGAAGCACGATGGTCCCGCCCACATCCAGAGGAGCCCCGTTTCCCCCTCGTAGCTCGAGATGATGGATCCTTTCCCTTCTTTCAACGGGAAAGAATTCCCGGCGTTCCCGTCGCATCTCAAGAGGAGGCACTCTCAACAGGAAAGTCGAGAGGAACTCCATGGTCGTAGCACGATTCCAAGAGTCCCCCAGATGTCTCAGTCCATTCCAGAGGAACCTCTTTGCCCTGCACTGGCTCATCTTTCACGCCGAGGATCGACTCACACCACGGTGGCATGTGGGACAGCCCTGTGGGAAAGCCTCGAGGGAAAGCCTCGAGGGAAAACCACAGATTGTTTGATCCATGCGACGGGAAGCGTGACATTGCTGCTACAGCCTGAAAGGAAAGCGCACGTGCATGCCCCCACTCGAGACGAGGCCTGACTCCCCTGGGGAGACTCCAGAAGTACCCAAAGATCCATGTCAGCCCCTGAGAGGAATCCTCGGTTCCGGCCCTGACTGCACACAAGGCTTTTGGCCACGGTATCGACGGGAGAGGAATCCCGAGAGGCCCCCTAGCACCTCGCATGGGGACTGGCCTCTCCTGAGGCCACCAGGGTGGGTCCCTGAGGTCCCTGTCGTAACTCGAGAACACCTGCCGCAACTCGAGAAAATCCAGGAAGTTCTCCCTTCCAGGCGAGATGAGGCCTATTTCCGATGAGGCGTCTGGAGACTAATGACACCTAACTCTGGAACTTCGAAAGGGTCTTTCACACCCTTGCTGCAACTCAAGAAGTTCACTGCCATACCCGTCTCCACTCGAGAGGAAGCACGATGGTCCCGCCCACATCCAGAGGAGCCCCGTTTCCCCCTCGTAGCTCGAGATGAGGGATCCTTTCCCTGCTTTCAACGGGAAAGAATTCCCGGCGTTCCCGTCGCAACTCAAGAGGAGGCACTCTCAACAGGAAAGGCGAGAGGAACTCCATGGTCGTACCACCATTCCAAGAGTCCCCCAGATGTCTCAGTCCATTCCAGAGGAACCTCTTTGCCCTGCACTGGCTCATCTTTCACGCTGAGGATCGACTCACACCACGGTGGCACGTGGGACAGCCCTGTGGGAAAGCCTCGAGGGAAAGCCTCGAGGGAAAACCACAGATCCTTTGATCCACTGGACGGGAAGCGTGACATTGCCGTTACAGCCTGGAAGGAAAGCGCACGTGCATGCCCCCACTCGAGACGAGGCCTGACTCCCCTGGGGAGACTCCACAAGTACCCAAAGATCCATGTCAGCCCCTGAGAGGAATCCTCGGTTCCGGCCCTGACTCCACACAAGGTTTTTGGCCCCGGTATCGACGGGAGAGGAATCCCGAGAGGCCCCCTAGCAACTCGCATGGGGACTGGCCTCTCCTGAGGCCACCAGGGCGGGTCCCTGAGGTCCCCGTCGTAACTCGAGAACACCTGCCGCAACTCGAGAAAATCCAGGAAGTTCTCCCTTCCAGGCGAGATGAGGCCTATTTCCGATGAGGCGTCTGGAGACTAATGACACCTAACCTCTGGAACTTCGAAAGGGTCTTTCACACCCTTGCTGCAACTCAAGAAGTTCACCGCCATACCCGTCTATACTCGAGAGGATGCACGATGGGCCCGCCCACATCCAGAGGAGCCCCGTTTCCCCTCATAGCTCGAGATGAGGGATCCTTTCCCTGCTTTCAACGGGAAAGAATTCCCGACGTTCCCGTCGCATCTCAAGAGGAGGCACTCTCAACAGGAAAGGCGAGAGGAACTCCATGGTCGTACCACCATTCCAAGAGTCCCCCAGATGTCTCAGTCCAATCCAGAGGAAGCTCTTTGCCCTGCACTGGCTCATCTTTCACGCCGAGGATCGACTCACACCACGGTGGCACGTGGGACAGCCCTGTGGGAAAGCCTCGAGGGAAAACCACAGATCCTTTGATCCACGCCACGGGAAGCGTGACATTGCTGCTACAGCCTGGAAGGAAAGCGCACGTGCATGCCCCCACTCGAGACGAGGCCTGACTCCCCTGGGGAGACTCCACAAGTACCCAAAGATCCATGTCAGCCCTTGAGAGGAATCCTCGGTTCCGGCCCTGACTCCACACAAGGATTTTGGCCCCGGTATCGACGGGAGAGGAATCCCGAGAGGCCCCCTAGCACCTCGCATGGGGACTGGCCTCTCCTGAGGCCACCAGGATGGGTCCCTGAGGTCCCCGTCGTAACTCGAGAACACCTGCCGCAACTCGAGAAAATCCAGGAAGTTCTCCCTTCCAGGCGAGATGAGGCCTATTTCCGATGAGGCGTCTGGAGACTAATGACACCTAACTCTGGAACTTCGAAAGGGTCTTTCACACCTTTGCTGCAACTCAAGAAGTTCACTGCCATACCCGTCTCCACTCGAGAGGAAGCACGATGGTCCCGCCCACATCCAGAGGAGCCCCGTTTCCCCCTCGTAGCTCGAGATGAGGGATCCTTTCCCTGCTTTCAACGGGAAAGAATTCCCGGCGTTCCCGTCGCATCTCAAGAGGAGGCACTCTCAACAGGAAAGGCGAGAGGAACTTCTTGGTCGTACCACCATTCCAAGAGTCCCCCAGATGTCTCAGTCCATTCCAGAGGAACCTCTTTGCCCTACACTGGCTCGTCTTTCACGCCGAGAATCGACTCACACCACGGTGGCACGTGGGACAGCCCTGTGGGAAAGCCTCGAGGGAAAGCCTCGAGGGAAAACCACAGATCCTTTGATCCACGCCACGGGAAGCGTGACATTGCTACTACAGCCTGGATGGAGAGCGCACGTGCATGCCCCCACTCGAAACGAGGCCTGACTCCCCTGGGGAGACTCCAGAAGTACCCAAAGATACATGTCAGCCCCTGAGAGGAATCCTCGGTTCCGGCCCTGACTCCACACAAGGTTTTTGGCCCCGGTATCGACGGGAGAGGAATCCCGAGAGACCCCCTAGCAACTCGCATGGGGACTGGCCTCTCCTGAGGCCACCAGGGCGGGTCCCTGAGGTCCCCGTCGTAACTCGAGAACACCTGCCGCAACTCGAGAAAATCCAGGAAGTTCTCCCTTCCAGGCGAGATGAGGCCTATTTCCGATGAGGCGTCTGGAGACTAATGACACGTAAACTCTGGAACTTCGAAAGGGTCTTTCACACCCTTGCTGCAACTCAAGAAGTTCACCGCCATACCCGTCTATACTCGAGAGCATGCACGATGGTCCCGCCCACATCCATAGGAGCCCCGTTTCCCCTCATAGCTCGAGATGAGGGATCCTTTCCCTGCTTTCAACGGGAAAGAATTCCCGACGTTCCCATCGCATCTCAAGAGGAGGCACTCTCAACAGGAAAGGCGAGAGGAACTCCATGGTCATACCACCATTCCAAGAGTCCCCCAGATGTCTCAGTCCATTCCAGAGGAACCTCTTTGCCCTGCACTGGCTCATCTTTCACGCCGAGGATCGACTCACACCACGGTGGCACGTGGGACAGCCCTGTGGGAAAGCCTCGAGGGAAAGCCTCGAGGGAAAACCACAGATCCTTTGATCCACGCGACGGGAAGCGTGACATTGCTGCTACAGCCTGGAAGGAAAGCGCACGTGCATGCCCCCACTCGAGACGAGGCCTGACTCCCCTGGGGAGACTCCAGAAGTACCCAAAGATCCATGTCAGCCCCTGAGAGGAATCCTCGGTTCCGGCCCTGACTCCACACAAGGTTTTTGGCCCCGGTATCGACGGGAGAGGAATCCCGAGAGGCCCCCTAGCAACTCGCATGGGGACTGGCCTCTCCTGAGGCCACCAGGGCGGGTCCCTGAGGTCCTCGTCGTAACTCGAGAGCACCTGCCGCAACTCGAGAAAATCCAGGAAGTTCTCCCTTCCAGGCGAGATGAGGCCTATTTTCGATGAGGCGTCTGGAGACTAATGACACCTAACCTCTGGAACTTCGAAAGGGTCTTTCACACCCTTGCTGCGACTCAAGAAGTTCACCGCCATACCCGTCTCCACTCGAGAGGAAGCACGGTGGTCCCGCCCACATCCAGAGGATCCCCGTTTCCCCCTCGTAGCTCGAGATGAGGGATCCTTTCCCTGCTTTAAACGGGGAAGAATTCCCGGCGTTCCCGTCGCATCTCAAGAGGAGGCACTCTCAACAGGAAAGGCGAGAGGAACTCCATGGTCGTACCACCATTCCAAGAGTCCCCCAGATGTCTCAGTCCATTCCAGAGGAACCTCTTTGCCCTGCACTGGCTCATCTTTCACGCCGAGGATCGACTCACACCACGGTGGCACGTGGGACAGCCCTGTGGGAAAGCCTCGAGGGAAAGCCTCGAGGGAAAACCACAGATCCTTTGATCCACGCGACGGGAAGCGTGACATTGCTGCTACAGCCTGGAAGGAAAGCGCACGTGCATGCCCCCACTCGAGACGAGGCCTGACTCCCCTGGGGAGACTCCAGAAGTACCCAAAGATCCATGTCAGCCCCTGAGAGGAATCCTCGGTTCCGGCCCTGACTCCACACAAGGTTTTTGGCCCTGGTATCGACGGGAGAGGAATCCCGAGAGGCCCCCTAGCAACTCGCATGGGGACTGGCCTCTCCTGAGGCCACCAGGGCGGGTCGCTGAGGTCCTCGTCGTAACTCGAGATCACCTGCCGCAACTCGAGAAAATCCAGGAAGTTCTCCCTTCCAGGCGAGATGAGGCCTATTTCCGATGAGGCGTCTGGAGACTAATGACACCTAACCTCTGGAACTTCGAAAGGGTCTTTCACACCCTTGCTGCGACTCAAGAAGTTCACCGCCATACCCGTCTCCACTCGAGAGGAAGCACGATGGTCCCGCCCACATCCAGAGGAGCCCCGTTTCCCCCTCGTAGCTCGAGATGAGGGATCCTTTCCCTGCTTTCAACGGGAACGAATTCCCGGCGTTCCCGTCACATCTCAAGAGGAGGCACTCTCAACAGGAAAGGCGAGAGGAACTCCATGGTCGTACCACCATTCCAAGAGTCCCCCAGATGTCTCAGTCCATTCCAGAGGAACCTCTTTGCCCTGCACTGGCTCATCTTTCACGCCAAGGATCGACTCACATCACGGTGGCACGTGGGACAGCCCTGTGGGAAAGCCTCGAGGGAAAGCCTCGAGGGAAAGCCTCGAGGGAAAACCACAGATCCTTTGATCCACGCGACGGGAAGCGTGACATTGCTGCTACAGCCTGGAAGGAAAGCGCACGTGCATGCCCCCACTCGAGACGAGGCCTGACTCCCCTGGGGAGACTCCAGAAGTACCCAAAGATCCATGTCAGCCCCTGAGAGGAATCCTCGGTTCCGGCCCTGACTCCACACAAGGTTTTTGGCCCCGGTATCGTCGGGAGAGGAATCCCGAGAGGCCCCCTAGCAACTCGCATGGGGACTGGCCTCTCCTGAGGCCACCAGGGCGGGTCCCTGAGGTCCTCGTCGTAACTCGAGAGCACCTGCCGCAACTCGAGAAAATCCAGGAAGTTCTCCCTTCCAGGCGAGATGAGGCCTATTTCCGATGAGGCGTCTGGAGACTAATGACACCTAACCTCTGGAAATTCGAAAGGGTCTTTCACACCCTTGCTGCGACTCAAGAAGTTCACCGCCATACCCGTCTCCACTCGAGAGGAAGCACGGTGGTCCCGCCCACATCCAGAGGATCCCCGTTTCCCCCTCGTAGCTCGAGATGAGGGATCCTTTCCCTGCTTTAAACGGGGAAGAATTCCCGGCGTTCCCGTCGCATCTCAAGAGGAGGCACTCTCAACAGGAAAGGCGAGAGGAACTCCATGGTCGTACCACCATTCCAAGAGTCCCCCAGATGTCTCAGTCCATTCCAGAGGAACCTCTTTGCCCTGCACTGGCTCATCTTTCACGCCGAGGATCGACTCACACCACGGTGGCACGTGGGACAGCCCTGTGGGAAAGCCTCGAGGTAAAGCCTCGAGGGAAAACCACAGATCCTTTGATCCACGCGACGGGAAGCGTGACATTGCTGCTACAGCCTGGAAGGAAAGCGCACGTGCATGCCCCCACTCGAGACGAGGCCTGACTCCCCTGGGGAGACTCCAGAAGTACCCAAAGATCCATGTCAGCCCCTGAGAGGAATCCTCGGTTCCGGCCCTGACTCCACACAAGGTTTTTGGCCCCGGTATCGACGGGAGAGGAATCCCGAGAGGCCCCCTAGCAACTCGCATGGGGACTGGCCTCTCCTGAGGCCACCAGGGCGGGTCGCTGAGGTCCTCGTCGTAACTCGAGAGCACCTGCCGCAACTCGAGAAAATCCAGGAAGTTCTCCCTTCCAGGCGAGATGAGGCCTATTTCCGATGAGGCATCTGGAGACTAATGACACCTAACCTCTGGAACTTCGAAAGGGTCTTTCACACCCTTGCTGCGACTCAAGAAGTTCACCGCCATACCCGTCTCCACTCGAGAGGAAGCACGATGGTCCCGCCCACATCCATAGGATCCCCGTTTCCCCCTCGTAGCTCGAGATGAGGGAACCTTTCCCTGCTTTCAACGGGAAAGAATTCCCGGCGTTCCCGTCGCATCTCAAGAGGAGGCACTCTCAACCGGAAAGGCGAGAGGAACTCCATGGTCGTACCACCATTCCAAGAGTCCCCCAGATGTCTCAGTCCATTCCAGAGGAAGCTCTTTGCCCTGCACTGGCTCATCTTTCACGCCGAGGATCGACTCACACCACGGTGGCACGTGGGACAGCCCTGTGGGAAAGCCTCGAGGGAAAGCCTCGAGGGAAAACCACAGATCCTTTGATCCACGCCACGGGAAGCGTGACATTGCTGCTAAAGCCTGGAAGGAAAGTGCACGTGCATGCCCCCTCACGAAACGAGGCCTGTCTCCCCTGGCGAGACTCCAGAAGTATCCAAAGATACATATCAGCCCCTGAGAGGAATCCTCGGTTCCGGCCCTGACTCCACACAAGGTTTTTGGCCCCGCTATCGACGGAAGAGGAATCCCGAGAGGCCCCCTAGCAACTCGCATGGGGACTGGCCTCTCCTGAGGCCACCAGGGCCGGTCCCTGAGGTCCCCGTCGTAACTCGAGAACACCTGCCGCAACTCGAGAAAATCCAGGAAGTTCTCCCTTCCAGGCGAGATGAGGCCTATTTCCGATGAGGCGTCTGGAGACTAATGACACCGAACCTCTGGAACTTCGAAAGGGTCTTTCACACCCTTGCTGCAACTCAAGAAGTTCACCACCATACCCGTCACCACTCGAGAGGAAGCACGATGGTCCCGACCACATCCAGAGGAGCCCCGTTTCCCCCTCGTAGCTCGAGATGAGGGATCCTTTCCCTGCTTTTAACGGGAAAGAATTCCCTGCGTTCCCGTCGCATCTCAAGAGGAGGCATTCTCAACAGGAAAGGCGAGAGGAACTCCATGGTCGTACCACCATTCCAAGAGTCCCCCAGATGTCTCAGTCCATTCCAGAGGAACCTCTTTGCCCTGCACTGGCTCATCTTTCACGCCGAGGATCGACTCACACCACGGTGGCACGTGGGATAGCCCTGTGGGAAAGCCTCGAGGGAAAGCCTCGAGGGAAAACCACAGATCCTTTGATCCACGCGACGGGAAGCGTGACATTGCTGCTACAGCCTGGAAGGAAAGCGCACGTGCATGCCCCCACTCGAGACGAGACCTGACTCCCCTGGGGAGACTCCAGAAGTACCCAAAGATCCATGTCAGCCCCTGAGAGGAATCCTCGGTTCCGGCCCTGACTCCACACAAGGTTTTTGGCCCCGGTATCGACGGGAGAGGAATCCCGAGAGGCCCCCTAGCAACTCGCATGGGGACTGGCCTCTCCTGAGGCCACCAGGGCGTGTCCCTGAGGTCCTCGTCGTAACTCGAGAGCACCTGCCGCAACTCGAGAAAATCCAGGAAGTTCTCCCTTCCAGGCGAGATGAGGCCTATTTCCGATGAGGCGTCTGGAGACTAATGACACCTAACCTCTGGAACTTCGAAAGGGTCTTTCACACCCTTGCTGCAACTCAAGAAGTTCACCGCCATACCCGTCTCCACTCGAGAGGATGCACGATGGTCCCGCCCACATCCAGAGGATTCCCGTTTCCCCCTCGTAGCTCGAGATGAGGGATCCTTTCCCTGCTTTCAACGGGAAAGAATTCCCGGCGTTCCCGTCGCATCTCAAGAGGAGGCACTCTCAACAGGAAAGGCGAGAGGAACTCCATGGTCGTACCACCATTCCAAGAGTCCCCCAGATGTCTCAGTCCATTCCAGAGGAACCTCTTTGCCCTGCACTGGCTCATCTTTCACGCCGAGGATCGACTCACACCACGGTGGCACGTGGGACAGCCCTGTGGGAAAGCCTCGAGGGAAAGCCTCGAGGGAAAACCACAGATCCTTTGATCCACTCCACGGGAAGCGTGACATTGCTGCTAAAGCCTGGATGGAAAGTGCACGTGCATGCCCCCTCACGAAACGAGGCCTGTCTCCCCTGGCGAGACTCCAGAAGTACCCAAAGATCCATCTCAGCCCCTGAGAGGAATCCTCGGTTCCGGCCCTGACTCCACATAAGGTTTTTGGCCCCGGTATCGACGGGAGAGGAATCCCGAGAGGCCCCCTAGCAACTCGCATGGGGACTGGCCTCTCCTGAGGCCACCAGGGCTGGTCCCTGAGTTCCCCGTCGTAACTCGAGAACACCTGCCGCAACTCGAGAAAATCCAGGAAGTTCTCCCTTCCAGGCGAGATGAGGCCTATTTCCGATGAGGCGTCTGGAGACTAATGACACCTAACCTCTGGAACTTCGAAAGGGTTTTTCACACCCTTGCTGCAACTCAAGAAGTTCACCACCATACCCGTCTCCACTCGAGAGGAAGCACGATGGTCCCGACCACATCCAAAGGAGCCCCGTTTCCCCCTCGTAGCTCGAGATGAGGGATCCTTTCCCTGCTTTCAACGGGAAAGAATTCCCTGCGTTCCCGTCGCATCTCAAGAGGAGGCACTGTCAACAGGAAAGGAGAGGAACTCCATGGTCGTACCACCATTCCAAGAGTCCCCCAGATGTCTCAGTCCATTCCAGAGGAACCTCTTTGCCCTGCACTGGCTCATCTTTCACGCCTAGGATCGACTCACACCACGGTGGCACGTGGGACAGCCCTGTGGGAAAGCCTCGAGGGAAAGCCTCGAGGGAAAACCACAGATCCTTTGATCCACGCGACGGGAAGCGTGACATTGCTGCTACAGCCTGGAAGGAAAGCGCACGTGCATGCCCCCACTCGAGACGAGGCCTGACTCCCCTGGGGAGACTCCAGAAGTACCCAAAGATCCATGTCAGCGCCTGAGAGGAATCCTCGGTTCCGGCCCTGACTCCACACAAGGTTTTTGGCCCCGGTATCGACGGGAGAGGAATCCCGAGAGGCCCCCTAGCAACTCGCATGGGGACTGGCCTCTCCTGAGGCCACCAGGGCGGGTCCCTGAGGTCCTCGTCGTAACTCGAGAGCACCTGCCGCAACTCGAGAAAATCCAGGAAGTTCTCCCTTCCAGGCGAGATGAGGCCTATTTCCGATGAGGCGTCTGGAGACTAATGACACCTAACCTCTGGAACTTCGAAAGGGTCTTTCACACCCTTGCTGCGACTCAAGAAGTTCACCGCCATACCCGTCTCCACTCGAGAGGAAGCACGGTGGTCCCGCCCACATCCAGAGGATCCCCGTTTCCCCCTCGTAGCTCGAGATGAGGGATCCTTTCCCTTCTTTAAACGGGGAAGAATTCCCGGCGTTCCCGTCGCATCTCAAGAGGAGGCACTCTCAACAGGAAAGGCGAGAGGAACTCCATGGTCGTACCACCATTCCAAGAGTCCCCCAGATGTCTCAGTCCATTCCAGAGGAACCTCTTTGCCCTGCACTGGCTCATCTTTCACGCCGAGGATCGACTCACACCACGGTGGCACGTGGGACAGCCCTGTGGGAAAGCCTCGAGGGAAAGCCTCGAGGGAAAACCACAGATCCTTTGATCCACGCGACGGGAAGCGTGACATTGCTGCTACAGCCTGGAAGGAAAGCGCACGTGCATGCCCCCACTCGAGACGAGGCCTGACTCCCCTGGGGAGACTCCAGAAGTACCCAAAGATCCATGTCAGCCCCTGAGAGGAATCCTCGGTTCCGGCCCTGACTCCACACAAGGTTTTTGGCCCCGGTATCGACGGGAGAGGAATCCCGAGAGGCCCCCTAGCAACTCGCATGGGGACTGGCCTCTCCTGAGGCCACCAGGGCGGGTCGCTGAGGTCCTCGTCGTAACTCGAGAGCACCTGCCGCAACTCGAGAAAATCCAGGAAGTTCTCCCTTCCAGGCGAGATGAGGCCTATTTCCGATGAGGCATCTGGAGACTAATGACACCTAACCTCTGGAACTTCGAAAGGGTCTTTCACACCCTTGCTGCGACTCAAGAAGTTCACCGCCATACCCGTCTCCACTCGAGAGGAAGCACGATGGTCCCGCCCACATCCATAGGATCCCCGTTTCCCCCTCGTAGCTCGAGATGAGGGAACCTTTCCCTGCTTTCAACGGGAAAGAATTCCCGGCGTTCCCGTCGCATCTCAAGAGGAGGCACTCTCAACCGGAAAGGCGAGAGGAACTCCATGGTCGTACCACCATTCCAAGAGTCCCCCAGATGTCTCAGTCCATTCCAGAGGAACCTCTTTGCCCTGCACTGGCTCATCTTTCACGCCGAGGATCGACTCACACCACGGTGGCACGTGGGACAGCCCTGTGGGAAAGCCTCGAGGGAAAGCCTCGAGGGAAAACCACAGATCCTTTGATCCACGCCACCGGAAGCGTGACATTGCTGCTAAAGCCTGGAAGGAAAGTGCACGTGCATGCCCCCTCACGAAACGAGGCCTGTCTCCCCTGGCGAGACTCCAGAAGTACCCAAAGATCCATCTCAGCCCCTGAGAGGAATCCTCGGTTCCGGCCCTGACTCCACACAAGGTTTTTGGCCCCGCTATCGACGGAAGAGGAATCCCGAGAGGCCCCCTAGCAACTCGCATGGGGACTGGCCTCTCCTGAGGCCACCAGGGCCGGTCCCTGAGGTCCCCGTCGTAACTCGAGAACACCTGCCGCAACTCGAGAAAATCCAGGAAGTTCTCCCTTCCAGGCGAGATGAGGCCTATTTCCGATGAGGCGTCTGGAGACTAATGACACCGAACCTCTGGAACTTCGAAAGGGTCTTTCACACCCTTGCTGCAACTCAAGAAGTTCACCACCATACCCGTCATCACCCGAGAGGAAGCACGATGGTCCCGACCACATCCAGAGGAGCCCCGTTTCCCCCTCGTAGCTCGAGATGAGGGATCCTTTCCCTGCTTTTAACGGGAAAGAATTCCCTGCGTTCCCGTCGCATCTCAAGAGGAAGCATTCTGAACAGGAAAGGCGAGAGGAACTCCATGGTCGTACCACCATTCCAAGAGTCCCCCAGATGTCTCAGTCCATTCCAGAGGAACCTCTTTGCCCTGCACTGGCTCATCTTTCACGCCGAGGATCGACTCACACCACGGTGGCACGTGGGATAGCCCTGTGGGAAAGCCTCGAGGGAAAGCCTCGAGGGAAAAACACAGATCCTTTGATCCACGCGACGGGAAGCGTGACATTGCTGCTACAGCCTGGAAGGAAAGCGCACGTGCATGCCCCCTCACGAAACGAGGCCTGTCTCCCCTGGCGAGACTCCAGAAGTACCCAAAGATCCATCTCAGCCCCTGAGAGGAATCCTCGGTTCCGGCCCTGACTCCACATAAGGTTTTTGGCCCCGGTATCGACGGGAGAGGAATCCCGAGAGGCCCCCTAGCAACTCGCATGGGGACTGGCCTCTCCTGAGGCCACCAGGGCTGGTCCCTGAGTTCCCCGTCGTAACTCGAGAACACCTGCCGCAACTCGAGAAAATCCAGGAAGTTCTCCCTTCCAGGCGAGATGAGGCCTATTTCCGATGAGGCGTCTGGAGACTAATGACACCTAACCTCTGGAACTTCGAAAGGGTTTTTCACACCCTTGCTGCAACTCAAGAAGTTCACCACCATACCCGTCTCCACTCGAGAGGAAGCACGATGGTTCCGACCACATCCAAAGGAGCCCCGTTTCCCCCTCGTAGCTCGAGATGAGGGATCCTTTCCCTGCTTTCAACGGGAAAGAATTCCCTGCGTTCCCGTCGCATCTCAAGAGGAGGCACTGTCAACAGGAAAGGAGAGGAACTCCATGGTCGTACCACCATTCCAAGAGTCCCCCAGATGTCTCAGTCCATTCCAGAGGAACCTCTTTGCCCTGCACTGGCTCATCTTTCACGCCGAGGATCGACTCACACCACGGTGGCACGTGGGACAGCCCTGTGGGAAAGCCTCGAGGGAAAGCCTCGAGGGAAAACCACAGATCCTTTGATCCAGGCGACGGGAAGCGTGACATTGCTGCTAAAGCCTGGAAGGAAAGTGCACGTGCATGCCCCCACTCGAGACGAGGCCTGACTCCACTGGGGAGACTCCAGAAGTACCCAAAGATCCATGTCAGCCCCTGAGAGGAATCCTCGGTTCCGGCCCTGACTCCACACAAGGTTTTTGGCCCCGGTATCGACGGGAGAGGAATCCCGAGAGGCCCCCTAGCAACTCGCATGGGGACTGGCCTCTCCTGAGGCCACCAGGGCGTGTCCCTAAGGTCCTCGTCGTAACTCGAGAGCACCTGCCGCAACTCGAGAAAATCCAGGAAGTTCTCCCTTCCAGGCGAGATGAGGCCTATTTCCGATGAGGCGTCTGGAGACTAATGACACCTAACCTCTGGAACTTCGAAAGGGTCTTTCACACCCTTGCTGCGACTCAAGAAGTTCACCGCCATACCCGTCTCCACTCGAGAGGAAGCACGATGGTCCCGTCCACATCCAGAGGATCCCCGTTTCCCCCTCATAGCTCGAGATGAGGGATCCTTTCCCTGCTTTCAACGGGAAAGAATTCCCGGCGTTCCCGTCGCATCTCAAGAGGAGGCACTCTCAACAGGAAAGGCGAGAGGAACTTCATGGTCGTACCACCATTCCAAGAGTCCCCCAGATGTCTCAGTCCATTCCAGAGGAACCTCTTTGCCCTGCACTGGCTCATCTTTCACGCCGAGGATCGACTCACACCACGGTGGCACGTGGGACAGCCCTGTGGGAAAGCCTCGAGGGAAAGCCTCGAGGGAAAACCACAGATCCTTTGATCCACGCCACGGGAAGCGTGACATTGCTGCTAAAGCCTGGATGGAAAGTGCACGTGCATGCCCCCTCACGAAACGAGGCCTGTCTCCCCTGGCGAGACTCCAGAAGTATCCAAAGATCCATATCAGCCCCTGAGAGGAATCCTCGGTTCCGGCCCTGACTCCACACAAGGTTTTTGGCCCCGGTATCGACGGGAGAGGAATCCCGAGAGGCCCCCTAGCAACTCGCATGGGGACTGGCCTCTCCTGAGGCCACCAGGGCCGGTCCCTGAGTTCCCCGTCGTAACTCGAGAACACCTGCCGCAACTCGAGAAAATCCAGGAAGTTCTCCCTTCCAGGCGAGATGAGGCCTATTTCCGATGAGGCGTCTGGAGACTAATGACACCTAACCTCTGGAACTTCGAAAGGGTCTTTCACACCCTTGCTGCAACTCAAGAAGTTCACCACCATACCCGTCTCCACTCGAGTGGAAGCACGATGGTCCCGACCACATCCAAAGGAGCCCCGTTTCCCCCTCGTAGCTCGAGATGAGGGATCCTTTCCCTGCTTTCAACGGGAAAGAATTCCCTGCGTTCCCGTCGCATCTCAAGAGGAGGCACTGTCAACAGGAAAGGAGAGGAACTCCATGGTCGTACCACCATTCCAAGAGTCCCCCAGATGTCTCAGTCCATTCCAGAGGAACCTCTTTGCCCTGCACTGGATCATCTTTCACGCCGAGGATCGACACGCACCACGGTGGCACGTGGGACAGCCCTGTGGGAAAGCCTCGAGGGAAAGCCTCGAGGGAAAACCACAGATCCTTTGATCCACGCGACGGGAAGCGTGACATTGCTGCTACAGCCTGGAAGGAAAGCGCACGTGCATGCCCCCACTCGAGACGAGGCCTGACTCCACTGGGGAGACTCCAGAAGTACCCAAAGATCCATGTCAGCCCCTGAGAGGAATCCTCGGTTCCGGCCCTGACTCCACACAAGGTTTTTGGCCCCGGTATCGACGGGAGAGGAATCCCGAGAGGCCCCCTAGCAACTCGCATGGGGACTGGCCTCTCCTGAGGCCACCAGGGCGGGTCCCTGAGGTCCCCGTCGTAACTCGAGAACACCTGCCGAAACTCGAGAAAATCCAGGAAGTTCTCCCTTCCAGGCGAGATGAGGCCTATTTCCGATGAGGCCTCTGGAGACTAATGACACCTAACCTCTGGAACTTCGAAAGGGTCTTTCACACCCTTGCTGCAACTCAAGAAGTTCACCGCCATACCCGTCTCCACTAGAGAGGAAGCACGATGGTCCCGCCCACATCCAGAGGAGCCCCGTTTCCCCCTCGTAGCTCGAGATGAGGGATCCTTTCCCTGCTTTCAACGGGAAAGAATTCCCGGCGTTCCCGTCGCATCTCAAGAGGAGGCACTGTCAACAGGAAAGGAGAGGAAATCCATGGTCGTACCACCATTCCAAGAGTCCCCCAGATGTCTCAGTCCATTCCAGAGGAACCTCTTTGCCCTGCACTGGCTCATCTTTCACGCCGAGGATCGACTCACACCACGGTGGCACGTGGGACAGCCCTGTGGGAAAGCCTCGAGGGAAAGCCTCGAGGGAAAACCACAGATCCTTTGATCCACGCGACGGGAAGCGTGACATTGCTGCTAAAGCCTGGAAGGAAAGCGCACGTGCATGCCCCCACTCGAGACGAGGCCTGACTCCACTGGGGAGACTCCAGAAGTACCCAAAGATCCATGTCAGCCCCTGAGAGGAATCCTCGGTTCCGGCCCTGACTCCACACAAGGTTTTTGGCCCCGGTATCGACGGGAGAGGAATCCCGAGAGGCCCCCTAGCAACTCGCATGGGGACTGGCCTCTCCTGAGGCCACCAGGGCGGGTCCCTGAGGTCCCCGTCGTAACTCGAGAACACCTGCCGCAACTCGAGAAAATCCAGGAAGTTCTCCCTTCCAGGCGAGATGAAGGCTATTTCCGATGAGGCCTCTGAAGACTAATGACACCAAACCTCTGGAACTTCGAAAGGGTCTTTCACACCCTTGCTGCAACTCAAGAAGTTCACCGCCATACCCGTCTCCACTCGAGAGGAAGCACGATGGTCCCGACAACATCCAAAGGAGCCCCGTTTCCCCCTCGTAGCTCGAGATGAGGGATCCTTTCCCTGCTTTCAACGGGAAAGAATTCCCTGCGTTCCCGTCGCATCTCAAGAGGAGGCACTCTCAACAGGAAAGGCGAGAGGAACTCCATGGTCGTACCACCATTCCAAGAGTCCCCCAGATGTCTCAGTCCATTCCAGAGGAACCTCTTTGCCCTGCACTGGCTCATCTTTCACGCCGAGGATCGACTCACACCACGGTGGCACGTGGGACAGCCCTGTGGGAAAGCCTCGAGGGAAAGCCTCGAGGGAAAACCACAGATCCTTTGATCCACGCGACGGGAAGCGTGACATTGCTGCTACAGCCTGGAAGGAAAGCGCACGTGCATGCCCCCACTCGAGCCGAGGCCTGACTCCCCTGGGGAGACTCCAGAAGTACCCAAAGATCCATGTCAGCCCCTGAGAGGAATCCTCGGTTCCGGCCCTGACTCCACACAAGGTTTTTGGCCCCGGTATCGACGGGAGAGGAATCCCGAGAGGCCCCCTAGCAACTCGCCTAGGGACTGGCCTTTCCTGAGGCCACCAGGGCGGGTCCCTGAGGTCCCCGTCGTAACTCGAGAACACCTGCCGCAACTCGAGAAAATCCAGGAAATTCTCCCTTCCAGGCGAGATGAGGCCTATTTCCGATGAGGCCTCTGGAGACGAATGACACCTAACCTCTGGAACTTCGAAAGGGTCTTTCACACCCTTGCTGCAACTCAAGAAGTTCACCGCCATACCCGTCTCCACTAGAGAGGAAGCACGATGGTCCCGCCCACATTCAGAGGAGCCCCGTTTCCCCCTCGTAGCTCGAGATGAGGGATCCTTTCCCTGCTTTCAACGGGAAAGAATTCCCGGCGTTCCCGTCGCATCTCAAGAGGAGGCACTCTCAACAGGAAAGGCGAGAGGAACTCCATGGTCGTACCACCATTCCAAGAGTCCCCCAGATGTCTCAGTCCATTCCAGAGGAACCTCTTTGCCCTGCACTGGCTCATCTTTCACGCCGAGGATCGACTCACACCACGGTGGCACGTGGGACAGCCCTGTGGGAAAGCCTCGAGGGAAAGCCTCGAGGGAAAACCACAGATCCTTTGATCCACGCGACGGGAAGCGTGACATTGCTGCTACAGCCTGGAAGGAAATCGCACGTGCATGCCCCCACTCGAGACGAGGCCTGACTCCCCTGGGGAGACACCAGAAGTACCCAAAGATCCATGTCAGCCCCTGAGAGGCATCCTCGGTTCCGGCCCTGACTCCACACAAGGTTTTTGGCCCCGGTATCGACGGGAGAGGAATCCCAAGAGGCCCCCTAGCAACTCGCATGGGGACTGGCCTCTCCTGAGGCCACCAGGGCGGGTCCCTGAGGTCCCTGTCGTAACTCGAGAACACCTGCCGCAACTCGAGAAAATCCAGGAAGTTCTCCCTTCCAGGCGAGATGAGGCCTATTTCCGATGAGGCGTCTGGAGACTAATGACACCTAACCTGTGGAACTTCGAAAGGGTCTTTCACACCCTTGCTGCGACTCAAGAAGTTCACCGCCATACCCGTCTCCACTCGAGAGGAAGCACGATGGTCCCGCCCACATCCAGAGGAGCCCCGTTTCCCCCTCGTAGCTCGAGATGAGGGATCCTTTCCCTGCTTTAAACGGGAAAGAATTCCCGGCGTTCCCGTCGCATCTCAAGAGGAGGCAGTCTCAACAGGAAAGGCGAGAGGAACTCCATGGTCGTACCACCATTCCAAGAGTCCCCCAGATGTCTCAGTCCATTCCAGAGGAACCTCTTTGCCCTGCACTGGCTCATCTTTCACGCCGAGGATCGACTCACACCACGGTGGCACGTGGGACAGCCCTGTGGGAAAGCCTCGAGGGAAAGCCTCGAGGGAAAACCACAGATCCTTTGATCCACGCCACGGGAAGCGTGACATTGCTGCTAAAGCCTGGAAGGAAAGTGCACGTGCATGCCCCCTCACGAAACGAGGCCTGTCTCCCCTGGCGAGACTCCAGAAGTATCCAAAGATCCATATCAGCCCCTGAGAGGAATCCTCGGTTCCGGCCCTGACTCCACAGAAGGTTTTTGGCCCCGGTATCGACGGGAGAGGAATCCCGAGAGGCCCCCTAGCAACTCGCATGGGGACTGGCCTCTCCTGAGGCCACCAGGGCCGGTCCCTGAGGTCCCCGTCGTAACTCGAGAACACCTGCCGCAACTCGAGAAAATCCAGGAAGTTCTCCCTTCCAGGCGAGATGAGGCCTATTTCCGATGAGGCGTCTGGAGACTAATGACACCTAACCTCTGGAACTTCGAAAGGGTCTTTCACACCCTTGTTGCAACTCAAGAAGTTCACCACCATACCCGTCTCCACTCGAGAGGAAGCACGATGGTCCCGACCACATCCAAAGGAGCCCCGTTTCCCCCTCGGAGCTCGAGATGAGGGATCCTTTCCCTGCTTTCAACGGGAAAGAATTCCCGGCGTTCCCGTCGCATCTCAAGAGGAGGCACTCTCAACAGGAAAGGCGAAAGGAACTCCATGGTCGTACCACCATTCCAAGAGTCCCCCAGATGTCTCAGTCCATTCCAGAGGAACCTCTTTGCCCTGCACTGGCTCATCTTTCACGCCGAGGATCGACTCACAACACGGTGGCACGTGGGACAGCCCTGTGGGAAAGCCTCGAGGGAAAGCCTTGAGGGAAAACCACAGATCCTTTGATCCACGCGACGGGAAGCGTGACATTGCTGCTACAGCCTGGAAGGAAAGCGCACGTGCATGCCCCCACTCGAGACGAGGCCTGACTCCCCTAGGGAGACTCCAGAAGTACCCAAAGATCCATGTCAGCCCCTGAGAGGAATCCTCGGTTCCGGCCCTGACTCCACACAAGCTTTTTGGCCCCGGTATCGACGGGAGAGGAATCCCGAGAGGCCCCCTTGCAACTCGCATGGGGACTGGCCTCTCCTGAGGCCACCAGGGCCGGTCCCTGAGGTCCCCGTCGTAACTCGAGAACACCTGCCGCAACTCGAGAAAATCCAGGAAGTTCTCCCTTCCAGGCGAGATGAGGCCTATTTCCGATGAGGCGTCTGGAGACTAATGACACCTAACCTCTGGAACTTCGAAAGGGTCTTTCACACCCTTGCTGAAACTCAACAAGTTCACCATCATACCCGTCTCCACTCGAGAGGAAGCACGATGGTCCCGACCACATCCAAAGGAGCCCCGTTTCCCCCTCGTAGCTCGAGATGAGGGATCCTTTCCCTGCTTTCAACGGGAAAGAATTCCCGGCGTTCCCGTCGCATCTCAAGAGGAGTCACTCTCAACAGGAAAGGCGAGAGGAAATCCATGGTCGTACCACCATTCCAAGAGTCCCCCAGATGTCTCAGTCCATTCCAGAGGAACCTCTTTGCCCTGCACTGGCTCATCTTTCACGCCGAGGATCGACTCACACCACGGTGGCACGTGGGACAGCCCTGTGGGAAAGCCTCGAGGGAAAGCCTCGATGGAAAACCACAGATCCTTTGATCCAAGCGACGGGAAGCGTGACATTGCTGCTAAAGCCTGGAAGGAAAGCGCACGCGCATGCCCCCACTCGAGACGAGGCCTGACTCCCCTGGGGAGACTCCAGAAGTACCCAAAGATCCATGTCAGCCCCTGAGAGGAATCCTCGGTTCCGGCCCTGACTCCACACAAGGTTTTTGGCCCCAGTATCGACGGGAGAGGAATCCCGAGAGGCCCCCTAACAACTCGCATGGGGACTGGCCTCTCCTGAGGCCACCAGGGCGGGTCCCTGAGGTCCCCGTCGTAACTCGAGAACACCTGCCGCAACTCGAGAAAATCCAGGAAGTTCTCCCTTCCAGGCGAGATGAGGCCTATTTCCGATGAGGCGTCTGGAGACTAATGACACCTAACCTCTGGAACTTCGAAAGGGTCTTTCACACCCTTGCTGCAACTCAAGAAGTTCAACGCCATACCCGTCTCCACTCGAGAGGAAGCACGATGGTCCCGCCCACATCCAGAGGAGCCCCGTTTCCCCCTCGTAGCTCGAGATGAGGGATCCTTTCCCTGCTTTCAACGGGAAAGAATTCCCGGCGTTCCCGTCGCATCTCAAGAGGAGGCACTCTCAACAGGAAAGGCGAGAGGAACTCCATGGTCGTACCACCATTCCAAGAGTCCCCCAGATGTCTCAGTCCATTCCAGAGGAACCTCTTTGCCCTGCACTGGCTCATTTTTCACGCCGAGAATCGACTCACACCACGGTGTCACGTGGGACAGCCCTGTGGGAAAGCCTCGAGGGAAAGCCTCGAGGGAAAACCGCAGATCCTTTGATCCACGCGACGGGAAGCGTGACATTGCTGCTACAGCCTGGAAGGAAAGTGCACGTGCATGCCCCCACACGAGACGAGGCCTGTCTCCCCTGGCGAGACTCCAGAAGTACCCAAAGATCCATATCAGTCCCTGAGAGGAATCCTCGGTTCCGGCCCTGACTCCACACAAGGTTTTTGGCCCCGGTATCGACGGGAGAGGAATCCCGACGGGCCCCCTAGCAACACGCATAGGGACTGGCCTCTCCTGAGGCCAACAGGGCGGGTCCCTGAGGTCCCCGTCGTAACTCGAGAACACCTGCCGCAACTCGAGAAAATCAAGGAAGTTCTCCCTTCCAGGCGAGATGAGGCCTATTTCCGATGAGGCGTCTGGAGACTAATGACACCTAACCTCTGGAACTTCGAAAGGGTCTTTCACACCCTTGCTGCAACTCAAGAAGTTCACCGCCATACCCGTCTCCACTCGAGAGAAAGCACGATGGTCCCGCCCACATCCAGAGGAGCCCCGTTTCCCCCTCGTAGCTCGAGATGAGGGATCCTTTCCCTGCTTTCAACGGGAAAAAATTCCCGGCGTTCCCGTCGCATCTCAAGAGGAGGCACTCTCAACAGGAAAGGCGAGAGGAACTCCATGGTCGTACCACCATTCCAAGAGTCCCCCAGATGTCTCAGTCCATTCCAGAGGAACCTCTTTGCCCTGCACTGGCTCATCTTTCACGCCGAGGATCGACTCACACCACGGTGGCACGTGGGACAGCCCTGTGGGAAAGCCTCGAGGGAAAACCACACATCATTTGATCCACGCGACGGGAAGCGTGACATTGCTGCTACAGCCTGGAAGGAAAGTGCACGTGCATGCCCCCACTCGAGACGAGGCCTGACTCCCCTGGGGAGACTCCAGAAGTACCCAAAGATCCATGTCAGCCCCTGAGAGGAATCCTCGGTTCCGGCCCTGACTCCACACAAGGTTTTTGGCCCCGGTATCGACGGGAGAGGAATCCCGAGAGGCCCCCTAGCAACTCGCATAGGGACTGGCCTCTCCTGAGGCCACCAGGGCGGGTCCCTGAGGTCCCCGTCGTAACTCGAGAACACCTGCCGCAACTCGAGAAAATCCAGGAAGTTCTACCTTCCAGGCGAGATGAGGCCTATTTCCGATGAGGCGTCTGGAGACTAATGACACCTAACCTCTGGAACTTCGAAAGGGTCTTTCACACCCTTGCTGCAACTCAAGAAGTTCACCACCATACCCGTCTCCACTAGAGAGGAAGCACGATGGTCCCGCCCACATCCAGAGGAGCCCCGTTTCCGCCTCGTAGCTCGAGATGAGGGATCCTTTCCCTGCTTTCAACGGGAAAGAATTCCCGGCGTTCCCGTCGCGTCTCAAGAGGAGGCAGTCTCAACAGGAAAGGCGAGAGGAACTCCATGGTCGTACCACCATTCCAAGAGTCCCCCAGATGTCTCAGTCCATTCCAGAGGAACCTCTTTGCCCTGCACTGGCTCATCTTTCACGCCGAGGATCGACTCACACCACGGTGGCACGTGGGACAGCCCTGTGGGAAAGCCTCGAGGGAAAGCTTCGAGGGAAAACCACAGATCCTTTGATCCACGCGACGGGAAGCGTGACATTGCTGCTACAGCCTGGAAGGAAAGCGCACGTGCATGCCCCCACTCGAGACGAGGCCTGACTCCACTGGGGAGACTCCAGAAGTACCCAAAGATCCATGTCAGCCCCTGAGAGGAATCCTCGGTTCCGGCCCTGACTCCACACAAGCTTTTTGGCCCCGGTATCGACGGGAGAGGAATCCCGAGAGGCCCCCTAGCAACTCGCATGGGGACTGGCCTCTCCTGAGGCCACCAGGGCGGGTCCCTGAGGTCCCCGTCGAAACTCGAGAACACCTGCCGCAACTCGAGAAAATCCAGGAAGTTCTCCCTTCCAGGCGAGATGAGGCCTATTTCCGATGAGGCGTCTGGAGACTAATGACACCTAACCTCTGGAACTTCGAAAGGGTCTTTCACACCCTTGCTGCAACTCAAGAAGTTCACCGCCATACCCGTCTCCACTCGAGAGGAAGCATGATGGTCCCGCCCACATCCAGAGGAGCCCCGTTTCCCCCTCGTAGCTCGAGATGAGGGATCCTTTCCCTGCTTTCAACGGGAAAGAATTCCCGGCGTTCCCGTCGCATCTCAAGAGGAGGCACTCTCAACAGGAAAGGCGAGAGGAACTCCATGGTCGTACCACCATTCCAAGAGTCCCCCAGATGTCTCAGTCCATTCCAGAGGAACCTCTTTGCCCTGCACTGGCTCATCTTTCACGCCGAGGATCGACTCACACCACGGTGGCACGTGGGACAGCCCAGTGGGAAAGCCTCGAGGGAAAGCCTCGAGGGAAAACCACAGATCCTTTGATCCAAGCGACGGGAAGCGTGACATTGCTGCTAAAGCCTGGAAGGAAAGCGCACGCGCATGCCCCCACTCGAGACGAGGCCTGACTCCCCTGGGGAGACTCCAGAAGTACCCAAAGATCCATGTCAGCCCCTGAGAGGAATCCTCGGTTCCGGCTCTGACTCCACACAAGGGTTTTGGCCCCGGTTATCGACGGGAGAGGAATCCCGAGAGCCCCCCTAACAACTCGCATGGGGACTGGCCTCTCCTGAGGCCACCAGGGCGGGTCCCTGAGGTCCCCGTCGTAACTCGAGAACACCTGCCGCAAATCGAGAAAATCCAGGAAGTTCTCCCTTCCAGGCGAGATGAGGCCTATTTCCGATGAGGCGTCTGGAGACTAATGACACCTAACCTCTGGAACTTCGAAAGGGTCTTTCACAACCTTGCTGCAACTCAAGAAATTCACCGCCATACCCGTGTCCACTCAAGAGGAAGCACGATGGTCCCGCCCACATCCAGAGGAGCCCCGTTTCCCCCTCGTAGCTCGAGATGAGGGATCCTTTCCCTGCTTTCAACGGGAAAGAATTCCCGGCGTTCCCGTCGCATCTCAAGAGGAGGCACTCTCAACAGGAAAGGCGAGAGGAACTCCATGGTCGTACCACCATTCCAAGAGTCCCCCAGATGTCTCAGTCCATTCCAGAGGAACCTCTTTGCCCTGCACTGGCTCATTTTTCACGCCGAGAATCGACTCACACCACGGTGTCACGTGGGACAGCCCTGTGGGAAAGCCTCGAGGGAAAGCCTCGAGGGAAAACCGCAGATCCTTTGATCCACGCGACGGGAAGCGTCTCCACTCGAGAGAAAGCACTATGGTCCCGCCCACATCCAGAGGAGCCCCGTTTCCCCCTCGTAGCTCGAGATGAGGGATCCTTTCCCTGCTTTCAACGGCAAAAAATTCCCGGCGTTCCCGTCGCATCTCAAGAGGAGGCACTCTCAACAGGAAAGGCGAGAGGAACTCCATGGTCGTACCACCATTCCAAGAGTCCCCCAGATGTCTCAGTCCATTCCAGAGGAACCTCTTTGCCCTGCACTGGCTCATCTTTCACGCCGAGGATCGACTCACACCACGGTGTCACGTGGGACAGCCCTGTGGGAAAGCCTCGAGGGAAAACCACACATCATTTGATCCACGCGACGGGAAGCGTGACATTGCTGCTACAGCATGGAAGGAAAGTGCACGTGCATGCCCCCACTCGAGACGAGGCCTGACTCCCCTGGGGAGACTCCAGAAGTACCCAAAGATCCATGTCAGCCCCTGAGAGGAATCCTCGGTTCCGGCCCTGACTCCACACAAGGTTTTTGGCCCCGGTATCGACGGGAGAGGAATCCCGAGAGGCCCCCTAGCAACTCGCATAGGGACTGGCTTCTCCTGAGGCCACCAGGGCGGGTCCCTGAGGTCCCCGTCGTAACTCGAGAACACCTGCCGCAACTCGAGAAAATCCAGGAAGTTCTCCCTTCCAGGCGAGATGAGGCCTATTTCCGATGAGGCGTCTGGAGACTAATGACACCTAACCTCTGGAACTTCGAAAGGGTCTTTCACAGCCTTGCTGCAACTCAAGAAGTTCACCACCATACCCGTCTCCACTAGAGAGGAAGCACGATGGTCCCGCCCACATCCAGAGGAGCCCCGTTTCCCCCTCGTAGCTCGAGATGAGGGATCCTTTCCCTGGTTTCAACGGGAAAGAATTCCCGGCGTTCCCGTCGCATCTCAAGAGGAGGCACTCTCAACAGGAAAGGCGAGAGGAACTCCATGGTCGTACCACCATTCCAAGAGTCCCCCAGATGTCTCAGTCCATTCCAGAGGAACCTCTTTGCCCTGCACTGGCTCATCTTACACGCCGAGGATCGACTCACACCACGGTGGCACGTGGGACAGCCCTGTGGGAAAGCCTCGAGGGAAAGCCTCGAGGGAAAACCACAGATCCTTTGATCCACGCGACGGGAAGCCTGACATTGCTGCTACAGCCTGGAAGGAAAGCACACGTGCATGCCCCCACTCGAGCCGAGGCCTGACTCCCCTGGGGAGACTCCAGAAGTACCCAAAGATCCATGTCAGCCCCTGAGAGGAATCCTCGGTTCCGGGCCTGACTCCACACAAGGTTTTTGGCCCCGGTATCGACGGGAGAGGAATCCCGAGAGGCGCCCTAGCAACTCGCCTAGGGACTGGCCTTCCCTGAGGCCACCAGGGGGGGTCCCTGAGGTCCCCGTCGTAACTCGAGAACACCTGCCGCAACTCGAGAAAATCCAGGAAATTCTCCCTTCCAGGCGAGATGAGGCCTATTTCCGATGAGGCCTCTGGAGACTAATGACACCTAACCTCTGGAACTTCGAAAGGGTCTTTCACACCCTTGCTGCAACTCAAGAAGTTCACCGCTTACCCGTCTCCACTAGAGAGGAAGCACGATGGTCCCGCCCACATTCAGAGGAGCCCCGTTTCCCCCTCGTAGCTCGAGATGAGGGATCCTTTCCCTGCTTTCAACGGGAAAGAATTCCCGGCGTTCCCGTCGCATCTCAAGAGGAGGCACTCTCAACAGGAAAGGCGAGAGGAACTCCACGGTCGTACCACCATTCCAAGAGTCCCCCAGATGTCTCAGTCCATTCCAGAGGAACCTCTTTGCCCTGCACTGGCTCATCTTTCACGCCGAGGATCGACTCACACCACGGTGGCACGTGGGACAGCCCTGTGGGAAAGCCTCGAGGGAAAGCCTCGAGGGAAAACCACAGATCCTTTGATCCACGCGACGGGAAGCGTGACATTGCTGCTACAGCCTGGAAGGAAAGTGCACGTGCATGACCCCACTCGAGACGAGGCCTGACTCCCCTGGGGAGACTCCAGAAGTACCCAAAGATCCATGTCAGCCCCTGAGAGGAATCCTCGGTTCCGGCCCTGACTCCACACAAGGTTTTTGGCCCCGGTATCGACGGGAGAGGAATCCCGAGAGGCCCCCTAACAACTCGCATGGGGACTGGCCTCTCCTGAGGCCACCAGGGCGGGTCCCTGAGGTCCCCGTCGTAACTCGAGAACACCTGCCACAAATCGAGAAAATCCAGGAAGTTCTCCCTTCCAGGCGAGATGAGGCCTATTTCCGATGAGGCGTCTGGAGACTAATGACACCTAACCTCTGGAACTTCGAAAGGGTCTTTCACACCCTTGCTGCAACTCAAGAAGTTCACCGCCATACCCGTGTCCACTCAAGAGGAAGCACGATGGTCCCGCCCACATCAAGAGGAGCCCCGTTTCCCCCTCGTAGCTCGAGATGAGGGATCCTTTCCCTGCTTTCAACGGGAAAGAATTCCCGGCATTCCCGTCGCATCTCAAGAGGAGGCACTCTCAACAGGAAAGGCGAGAGGAACTCCATGGTCGTACCACCATTCCAAGAGTCCCCCAGATGTCTCAGTCCATTCCAGAGGAACCTCTTTGCCCTGCACTGGCTCATTTTTCACGCCGAGAATCGACTCACACCACGGTGTCACGTGGGACAGCCCTGTGGGAAAGCCTCGAGGGAAAGCCTCGAGCGAAAACCGCAGATCCTTTGATCCACGCGACGGGAAGCGTGACATTGCTGCTACAGCCTGGAAGGAAAGTGCACGTTCATGCCCCCACACGAGACGAGGCCTGTCTCCCCTGGCGAGTCTCCAGAAGTACCCAAAGATCCATATCAGTCCCTGAGAGGAATCCTCGGTTCCGGCCCTGACTCCACACAAGGTTTTTGGCCCCGGTATCGACGGGAGAGGAATCCCGAGGGGCCCCCTAGCAACACGCATAGGGACTGGCCTCTCCTGAGGCCAACAGGGCGGGTCCCTGAGGTCCCCGTCGTAACTCGAGAACACCTGCCGCAACTCGAGAAAATCAAGGAAGTTCTCCCTTCCAGGCGAGATGAGGCCTATTTCCGATGAGGCGTCTGGAGACTAATGACACCTAACCTCTGGAACTTCGAAAGGGTCTTTCACACCCTTGCTGCAACTCAAGAAGTTCACCGCCATACCCGTCTCCACTCGAGAGAAAGCACGATGGTCCCGCCCACATCCAGAGGAGCCCCGTTTCCCCCTCGTAGCTCGAGATGAGGGATCCTTTCCCTGCTTTCAACGGCAAAAAATTCCCGGCGTTCCCGTCGCATCTCAAGAGGAGGCACTCTCAACAGGAAAGGCGAGAGGAACTCCATGGTCGTACCACCATTCCAAGAGTCCCCCAGATGTCTCAGTCCATTCCAGAGGAACCTCTTTGCCCTGCACTGGCTCATCTTTCACGCCGAGGATCGACTCACACCACGGTGGCACGTGGGACAGCCCTGTGGGAAAGCCTCGAGGGAAAACCACACATCATTTGATCCACGCGACGGGAAGCGTGACATTGCTGCTACAGCCTGGAAGGAAAGTGCACGTGCATGCCTCCACTCGAGACGAGGCCTGACTCCCCTGGGGAGACTCCTGAAGTACCCAAAGATCCATGTCAGCCCCTGAGAGGAATCCTCGGTTCCGGCCCTGACGCCACACAAGGTTTTTGGCCCCGGTATCGACGGGAGAGGAATCCCGAGAGGCCCCCTAGCAACTCGCATAGGGACTGGCCTCTCCTGAGGCCACCAGGGCGGGTCCCTGAGGTCCCCGTCGTAACTCGAGAACACCTGCCGCAACTCGAGAAAATCCAGGAAGTTCTCCCTTCCAGGCGAAATGAGGCCTATTTCCGATGAGGCGTCTGGAGACTAATGACACCTTACCTCTGGAACTTCGAAAGGGTCTTTCACAGCCTTGCTGCAACTCAAGAAGTTCACCGCCATACCCGTCTCCACTCGAGAGAAAGCACGATGGTCCCGCCCACATCCAGAGGAGCCCCGTTTCCCCCTCGTAGCTCGAGATGAGGGATCCTTTCCCTGCTTTCAACGGGAAAGAATTCCCGGCGTTCCCGTCGCATCTCAAGAGGAGGCACTCTCAACAGGAAAGGCGAGAGGAACTCCATGGTCGTACCACCATTCCAAGAGTCCCCCAGATGTCTCAGTCCATTCCAGAGGAACCTCTTTGCCCTGCACTGGCTCATCTTTCACGCCCAGGATTGACTCACACCACGGTGGCACGTGGGACAGCCCTGTGGGAAAGCCTCGAGGGAAAGCCTCGAGGGAAAACCACAGATCCTTTGATCCACGCGACGGGAAGCGTGACATTGCTGCTACAGCCTGGAAGGAAAGCGCACGTGCATGCCCCCACTCGAGACGAGGCCTGACTCCCCTGGGGAGACTCCAGAAGTACCCAAAGATCCATGTCAGCCCCTGAGAGGAATCCTCGGTTCCGGCCCTGACTCCACACAAGGTTTTTGGCCCCGGTATCAACGGGAGAGGAATCCCGAGAGGCCCCCTAGCAACTCGCCTAGGGACTGGCCTCTCCTGAGGCCACCAGGGCGGGTCCCTGAGGTCCCCGTCGTAACTCGAGAACACCTGCCGCAACTCGAGAAAATCCAGGAAGTTCTCCCTTCCAGGCGAGATGAGGCCTATTTCCGATGAGGCGTCTGGAGACTAATGACACCTAACCTCTGGAACTTCGAAAGGGTCTTTCACACCCTTGCTGCAACTCAAGAAGTTCACCGCCATACCCGTCTCCACTCGAGAGGAAGCACGATGGTCCCGCCCACATCCAGAGGAGCCCCGTTTCCCCCTCGTAGCTCGAGATGAGGGATCCTTTCCCTGCTTTCAACGGGAAAGAATTCCCGGCGTTCCCGTCGCATATCAAGAGGAGGCACTCTCAACAGGAAAGGCGAGAGGAACTCCATGGTCGTACCACCATTCCAAGAGTCCCCCAGATGTCTCAGTCCATTCCAGAGGAACCTCTTTGCCCTGCACTGGCTCATCTTTCACGCCGAGGATCGACTCACACCACGGTGGCACGTGGGACAGCCCTGTGGGAAAGCCTCGAGGGAAAGCCTCGAGGGAAAACCACAGATCCTTTGATCCACGTGACGGGAAGCGTGACATTGCTGCTACAGCCTGGAAGGAAAGCGCACGTGCATGCCCCCACTCGAGACGAGGCCTGACTCCCCTGGGGAGACTCCAGAAGTACCCAAAGATCCATGTCAGCCCCTGAGAGGAATCCTCGGTTCCGGCCCTGACTCCACTCAAGGTTTTTGGCCCCGGTATCGACGGGAGAGGAATCCCAAGAGGCCCCCTAGCAACTCGCATGGGGACTGGCCTCTCCTGAGGCCACCAGGGCGGGTCCCAGAGTTCCCCGTCGTAACTTAAGAACACCTGCCGCAACTCGAGAAAATCCAGGAAGTTCTCCCTTCCAGGCGAGATGAGGCCTATTTCCGATGAGGCCTCTGGAGACTAATGACACCTAACCTCTGGAACTTCGAAAGGGTCTTTCACACCCTTGCTGCAACTCAAGAAGTTCACCGACATACCCGTCTCCACTAGAGAGGAAGCACGATGGTCCCGCCCACATCCAGAGGAGCCCCGTTTCACCCTCGTAGCTCGAGATGAGGGATCCTTTCCCTGCTTTCAACGGGAAAGAATTCCCGGCGTTCCCGTCGCATCTCAAGAGGAGGCACTCTCAACAGGAAAGGCGAGAGGAACTCCATGGTCGTACCACCATTCCAAGAGTCCCCCAGATGTCTCAGTCCATTCCAGAGGAACCTCTTTGCCCTGCACTGGCTCATCCTTCACGCCGAGGATCGACTCACACCACGGTGGCACGTGGGACAGCCCTGTGGGAAAGCCTCGAGGGAAAGCCTCGAGGGAAAACCACAGATCCTTTGATCCACGCGACGGGAAGCGTGACATTGCTGCTACAGCCTGGAAGGAAAGTGCACGTGCATGCCCCCACTCGAGACGAGGCCTGACTCCCCTGGGGAGACTCCAGAAGTACCCAAAGATCCATGTCAGCCCCTGAGAGGAATCCTCGGTTCCGGCCCTGACTCCACACAAGGTTTTTGGCCCCGGTATCGACGGGAGAGGAATCCCGAGAGGCCCCCTAACAACTCGCATGGGGACTGGCCTCTCCTGAGGCCACCAGGGCGGGTCCCTGAGGTCCCCGTCGTAACTCGAGAACACCTGCCACAAATCGAGAAAATCCAGGAAGTTCTCCCTTCCAGGCGAGATGAGGCCTATTTCCGATGAGGCGTCTGGAGACTAATGACACCTAACCTCTGGAACTTCGAAAGGGTCTTTCACACCCTTGCTGCAACTCAAGAAGTTCACCGCCATACCCGTGTCCACTCAAGAGGAAGCACGATGGTCCCGCCCACATCCAATTGCCCCGTTTCCCCCTCGTAGCACGAGATGAGGGATCCTTTCCCTGCTTTCAACGGGAAAGAATTCCCGGCGTTCCCGTCGCATCTCAAGAGGAGGCACTCTCAACAGGAAAGGCGAGAGGAACTCCATGGTCGTACCACCATTCCAAGAGTCCCCCAGATGTCTCAGTCCATTCCAGAGGAACCTCTTTGCCCTGCACTGGCTCATTTTTCACGCCGAGAATCGACTCACACCACGGTGTCACGTGGGACAGCCCTGTGGGAAAGCCTCGAGGGAAAGTCTCGAGCGAAAACCGCAGATCCTTTGATCCACGCGACGGGAAGCGTGACATTGCTGCTACAGCCTGGAAGGAAAGTGCACGTGCATGCCCCCACAGGAGACGAGGCCTGTCTCCCCTGGCGAGTCTCCAGAAGTACCCAAAGATCCATATCAGTCCCTGAGAGGAATCCTCGGTTCCGGCCCTGACTCCACACAAGGTTTTTGGCCCCGGTATCGACGGGAGAGGAATCCCGAGGGGCCCCCTAGCAACACGCATAGGGACTGGCCTCTCCTGAGGCCAACAGGGCGGGTCCCTGAGGTCCCCGTCGTAACTCGAGAACACCTGCCGCAACTCGAGAAAATCCAGGAAGTTCTCCCTTCCAGGCGAGATGAGGCCTATTTCCGATGAGGCGTCTGGAGACTAATGACACCTAACCTCTGGAACTTCGAAAGGGTCTTTCACACCCTTGCTGCAACTCAAGAAGTTCACCGCCATACCCGTCATCACTCGAGAGAAAGCACGATGGTCCCGCCCACATCCAGAGGAGCCCCGTTTCCCCCTCGTAGCTCGAGATGAGGGATCCTTTCCCTGCTTTCAACGGCAAAAAATTCCCGGCGTTCCCGTAGCATCTCAAGAGGAGGCACTCTCAACAGGAAAGGCGAGAGGAACTCCATGGTCGTACCACCATTCCAAGAGTCCCCCAGATGTCTCAGTCCATTCCAGAGGAACCTCTTTGCCCTGCACTGGCTCATCTTTCACGCCGAGGATCGACTCACACCACGGTGGCACGTGGGACAGCCCTGTGGGAAAGCCTCGAGGGAAAACCACACATCATTTGATCCACGCGACGGGAAGCGTGACATTGCTGCTACAGCCTGGAAGGAAAGTGCACGTGCATGCCCCCACTCGAGACGAGGCCTGACTCCCCTGGGGAGACTCCAGAAGTACCCAAAGATCCATGTCAGCCCCTGAGAGGAATCCTCGGTTCCGGCCCTGACTCCACACAAGGTTTTTGGCCCCGGTATCGACGGGAGAGGAATCCCGAGAGGCCCCCTAGCAACTCGCATAGGGACTGGCCTCTCCTGAGGCCACCAGGGCGGGTCCCTGAGGTCCCCGTCGTAACACGAGAACACCTGCCGCAACTCGAGAAAATCCAGGAAGTTCTCCCTTCCAGGCGAAATGAGGCCTATTTCCGATGAGGCGTCTGGAGACTAATGACACCTTACCTCTGGAACTTCGAAAGGGTCTTTCACAGCCTTGCTGCAACTCAAGAAGTTCACCACCATACCCGTCTCCACTAGAGAGGAAGCACGATGGTCCCGCCCACATCCAGAGGAGACCCGTTTCCCCCTCGTAGCTCGAGATGAGGGATCCTTTCCCTGCTTTCAACGGGAAAGAATTCCCGGCGTTCCCGTCGCATCTCAAGAGGAGGCACTCTCAACAGGAAAGGCGAGAGGAACTCCATGGTCGTACCACCATTCCAAGAGTCCCCCAGATGTCTCAGTCCATTCCAGAAGAACCTCTTTGCCCTGCACTGGCTCATCTTTCACGCCCAGGATTGACTCACACCACGGTGGCACGTGGGACAGCCCTGTGGGAAAGCCTCGAGGGAAAGCCTCGAGGGAAAACCACAGATCCTTTGATCCACGCGACGGGAAGCGTGACATTGCTGCTACAGCCTGGAAGGAAAGCGCACGTGCATGCCCCCACTCGAGACGAGGCCTGACTCCCCTGGGGAGACTCCAGAAGTACCCAAAGATCCATGTCAGCCCCTGAGAGGAATCCTCGGTTCCGGCCCTGACTCCACACAAGGTTTTTGGCCCCGGTATCAACGGGAGAGGAATCCCGAGAGGCCCCCTAGCAACTCGCCTAGGGACTGGCCTCTCCTGAGGCCACCAGGGCGGGTCCCTGAGGTCCCCGTCGTAACTCGAGAACACCTGCCGCAACTCGAGAAAATCCAGGAAGTTCTCCCTTCCAGGCGAGATGAGGCCTATTTCCGATGAGGCGTCTGGAGACTAATGACACCTAACCTCTGGAACTTCGAAAGGGTCTTTCACACCCTTGCTGCAACTCAAGAAGTTCACCGCCATACCCGTCTCCACTCGAGAGGAAGCACGATGGTCCCGCCCACATCCAGAGGAGCCCCGTTTCCCCCTCGTAGCTCGAGATGAGGGATCCTTTCCCTGCTTTCAACGGGAAAGAATTCCCTGCGTTCCCGTCGCATATCAAGAGGAGTCACTCTCAACAGGAAAGGCGAGAGGAACTCCATGGTCGTACCACCATTCCAAGAGTCCCCCAGATGTCTCAGTCCATTCCAGAGGAAACTCTTTGCCCTGCACTGGCTCATCTTTCACGCCGAGGATCGACTCACACCACGGTGGCACGTGGGACAGCCCTGTGGGAAAGCCTCGAGGGAAAGCCTCGAGGGAAAACCACAGATCCTTTGATCCACGTGACGGGAAGCGTGACATTGCTGCTACAGCCTGGAAGGAAAGCGCACGTGCATGCCCCCACTCGAGACGAGGCCTGACTCCCCTGGGGAGACTCCAGAAGTACCCAAAGATCCATGTCAGCCCCTGAGAGGAATCCTCGGTTCCGGCCCTGACTACACTCAAGGTTTTTGGCCCCGGTATCGACGGGAGAGGAATCCCAAGAGGCCCCCTAGCAACTCGCATGGGGACTGGCCTCTCCTGAGGCCACCAGGGCGGGTCCCTGAGTTCCCCGTCGTAACTTAAGAACACCTGCCGCAACTCGAGAAAATCCAGGAAGTTCTCCCTTCCAGGCGAGATGAGGCCTATTTCCGATGAGGCGTCTGGAGACTAATGACACCTAACCTCTGGAACTTTGAAAGGGTCTTTCACACCCTTGCTGCAACACAAGAAGTTCTCCGCCATACCCGTCTCCACTCGAGAGGAAGCACGATGGTCCCACCCACATCCAGAGGAGCCCCGTTTTCCCCTCGGTGCTCGAGATGAGGGATCCTTTCCCTGCTTTCAACGGGAAAGAATTCCCGGCGTTCCCGTCGCATCTCAAGAGGAGGCACTCTCAACAGGAAAGGCGAGAGGAACTCCATGGTCGTACCACCATTCCAAGAGACCCCCAGATGTCTCAGTCCATTCCAGAGGAACCTCTTTGCCCTGCACTGGCTCATCTTTCACGCCGAGGATCGACTCACACCACGGTGGCACGTGGGACAGCCCTGTGGGAAAGCCTCGAGGGAAAACCACAGATCCTTTGATCCACGCGACGGGAAGCGTGACATTGCTGCTACAGCCTGGAAGGAAAGCGCACGTGCATGCCCCCACTCGAGACGAGGTCTGACTCCACTGGGGAGACTCCAGAAGTACCCAAAGATCCATGTCAGCCCCTGAGAGGAATCCTCGGTTCCGGCCCTGACCCAACACAAGGTTTTTGGCCCCGGTATCGACGGGAGAGGAATCCCGAGAGGCCCCCTAACAACTCGCATGGGGACTGGCCTCTCCTGAGGCCACCAGGGCGGGTCCCTGAGGTCCCCGTCGTAACTCGAGAACACCTGCCACAAATCGAGAAAATCCAGGAAGTTCTCCCTTCCAGGCGAGATGAGGCCTATTTCCGATGAGGCGTCTGGAGACTAATGACACCTAACCTCTGGAACTTCGAAAGGGTCTTTCACACCCTTGCTGCAACTCAAGAAGTTCACCGCCATACCCGTGTCCACTCAAGAGGAAGCACGATGGTCCCGCCCACATCCAATTGCCCCGTTTCCCCCTCGTAGCACGAGATGAGGGATCCTTTCCCTGCTTTCAACGGGAAAGAATTCCCGGCGTTCCCGTCGCATCTCAAGAGGAGGCACTCTCAACAGGAAAGGCGAGAGGAACTCCATGGTCGTACCACCATTCCAAGAGTCCCCCAGATGTCTCAGTCCATTCCAGAGGAACCTCTTTGCCCTGCACTGGCTCATTTTTCACGCCGAGAATCGACTCACACCACGGTGTCACGTGGGACAGCCCTGTGGGAAAGCCTCGAGGGAAAGCCTCGAGCGAAAACCGCAGATCCTTTGATCCACGCGACGGGAAGCGTGACATTGCTGCTACAGCCTGGAAGGAAAGTGCACGTGCATGCCCCCACACGAGACGAGGCCTGTCTCCCCTGGCGAGTCTCCAGAAGTACCCAAAGATCCATATCAGTCCCTGAGAGGAATCCTCGGTTCCGGCCCTGACTCCACACAAGGTTTTTGGCCCCGGTATCGACGGGAGAGGAATCCCGAGGGGCCCCCTAGCAACACGCATAGGGACTGGCCTCTCCTGAGGCCAACAGGGCGGGTCCCTGAGGTCCCCGTCGTAACTCGAGAACACCTGCCGCAACTCGAGAAAATCCAGGAAGTTCTCCCTTCCAGGCGAGATGAGGCCTATTTCCGATGAGGCGTCTGGAGACTAATGACACCTAACCTCTGGAACTTCGAAAGGGTCTTTCACACCCTTGCTGCAACTCAAGAAGTTCACCGCCATACCCGTCATCACTCGAGAGAAAGCACGATGGTCCCGCCCACATCCAGAGGAGCCCCGTTTCCCCCTCGTAGCTCGAGATGAGGGATCCTTTCCCTGCTTTCAACGGCAAAAAATTCCCGGCGTTCCCGTAGCATCTCAAGAGGAGGCACTCTCAACAGGAAAGGCGAGAGGAACTCCATGGTCGTACCACCATTCCAAAAGTCCCCCAGATGTCTCAGTCCATTCCAGAGGAACCTCTTTGCCCTGCACTGGCTCATCTTTCACGCCGAGGATCGACTCACACCACGGTGGCACGTGGGACAGCCCTGTGGGAAAGCCTCGAGGGAAAACCACACATCATTTGATCCACGCGACGGGAAGCGTGACATTGCTGCTACAGCCTGGAAGGAAAGTGCACGTGCATGCCCCCACTCGAGACGAGGCCTGACTCCCCTGGGGAGACTCCAGAAGTACCCAAAGATCCATGTCAGCCCCTGAGAGGAATCCTCGGTTCCGGCCCTGACTCCACACAAGGTTTTTGGCCCCGGTATCGACGGGAGAGGAATCCCGAGAGGCCCCCTAGCAACTCGCATAGGGACTGGCCTCTCCTGAGGCCACCAGGGCGGGTCCCTGAGGTCCCCGTCGTAACACGAGAACACCTGCCGCAACTCGAGAAAATCCAGGAAGTTCTCCCTTCCAGGCGAAATGAGGCCTATTTCCGATGAGGCGTCTGGAGACTAATGACACCTTACCTCTGGAACTTCGAAAGGGTCTTTCACAGCCTTGCTGCAACTCAAGAAGTTCACCACCATACCCGTCTCCACTAGAGAGGAAGCACGATGGTCCCGCCCACATCCAGAGGAGACCCGTTTCCCCCTCGTAGCTCGAGATGAGGGATCCTTTCCCTGCTTTCAACGGGAAAGAATTCCCGGCGTTCCCGTCGCATCTCAAGAGGAGGCACTCTCAACAGGAAAGGCGAGAGGAACTCCATGGTCGTACCACCATTCCAAGAGTCCCCCAGATGTCTCAGTCCATTCCAGAAGAACCTCTTTGCCCTGCACTGGCTCATCTTTCACGCCCAGGATTGACTCACACCACGGTGGCACGTGGGACAGCCCTGTGGGAAAGCCTCGAGGGAAAGCCTCGAGGGAAAACCACAGATCCTTTGATCCACGCGACGGGAAGCGTGACATTGCTGCTACAGCCTGGAAGGAAAGCGCACGTGCATGCCCCCACTCGAGACGAGGCCTGACTCCCCTGGGGAGACTCCAGAAGTACCCAAAGATCCATGTCAGCCCCTGAGAGGAATCCTCGGTTCCGGCCCTGACTCCACACAAGGTTTTTGGCCCCGGTATCAACGGGAGAGGAATCCCGAGAGGCCCCCTAGCAACTCGCCTAGGGACTGGCCTCTCCTGAGGCCACCAGGGCGGGTCCCTGAGGTCCCCGTCGTAACTCGAGAACACCTGCCGCAACTCGAGAAAATCCAGGAAGTTCTCCCTTCCAGGCGAGATGAGGCCTATTTCCGATGAGGCGTCTGGAGACTAATGACACCTAACCTCTGGAACTTCGAAAGGGTCTTTCACACCCTTGCTGCAACTCAAGAAGTTCACCGCCATACCCGTCTCCACTCGAGAGGAAGCACGATGGTCCCGCCCACATCCAGAGGAGCCCCGTTTCCCCCTCGTAGCTCGAGATGAGGGATCCTTTCCCTGCTTTCAACGGGAAAGAATTCCCTGCGTTCCCGTCGCATATCAAGAGGAGGCACTCTCAACAGGAAAGGCGAGAGGAACTCCATGGTCGTACCACCATTCCAAGAGTCCCCCAGATGTCTCAGTCCATTCCAGAGGAAACTCTTTGCCCTGCACTGGCTCATCTTTCACGCCGAGGATCGACTCACACCACGGTGGCACGTGGGACAGCCCTGTGGGAAAGCCTCGAGGGAAAGCCTCGAGGGAAAACCACAGATCCTTTGATCCACGTGACGGGAAGCGTGACATTGCTGCTACAGCCTGGAAGGAAAGCGCACGTGCATGCCCCCACTCGAGACGAGGCCTGACTCCCCTGGGGAGACTCCAGAAGTACCCAAAGATCCATGTCAGCCCCTGAGAGGAATCCTCGGTTCCGGCCCTGACTCCACTCAAGGTTTTTGGCCCCGGTATCGACGGGAGAGGAATCCCAAGAGGCCCCCTAGCAACTCGCATGGGGACTGGCCTCTCCTGAGGCCACCAGGGCGGGTCCCTGAGTTCCCCGTCGTAACTTAAGAACACCTGCCGCAACTCGAGAAAATCCAGGAAGTTCTCCCTTCCAGGCGAGATGAGGCCTATTTCCGATGAGGCGTCTGGAGACTAATGACACCTAACCTCTGGAACTTTGAAAGGGTCTTTCACACCCTTGCTGCAACACAAGAAGTTCTCCGCCATACCCGTCTCCACTCGAGAGGAAGCACGATGGTCCCACCCACATCCAGAGGAGCCCCGTTTTCCCCTCGGTGCTCGAGATGAGGGATCCTTTCCCTGCTTTCAACGGGAAAGAATTCCCGGCGTTCCCGTCGCATCTCAAGAGGAGGCACTCTCAACAGGAAAGGCGAGAGGAACTCCATGGTCGTACCACCATTCCAAGAGACCCCCAGATGTCTCAGTCCATTCCAGAGGAACCTCTTTGCCCTGCACTGGCTCATCTTTCACGCCGAGGATCGACTCACACCACGGTGGCACGTGGGACAGCCCTGTGGGAAAGCCTCGAGGGAAAACCACAGATCCTTTGATCCACGCGACGGGAAGCGTGACATTGCTGCTACAGCCTGGAAGGAAAGCGCACGTGCATGCCCCCACTCGAGACGAGGTCTGACTCCACTGGGGAGACTCCAGAAGTACCCAAAGATCCATGTCAGCCCCTGAGAGGAATCCTCGGTTCCGGCCCTGACCCAACACAAGGTTTTTGGCCCCGGTATCGACGGGAGAGGAATCCCGAGAGGCCCCCTAGCAACTCGCATGGGGACTGGCCTCTCCTGAGGCCACCAGGGCGGGTCCCTGAGGTCCCCGTCGTAACTCGAGAACACCTGCCGCAACTCGAGAAAATCCAGGAAGTTCTCCCTTCCAGGCGAGATGAGGCCTATTTCCGATGAGGCCTCTGGAGACTAATGACACCAAACCTCTGGAACTTCGAAAGGGTCTTTCACACCCTTGGTGCAACTCAAGAAGTTCACCGCCATACCCGTCTCCACTCGAGAGGAAGCACGATGGTCCCGCCCACATCCAGAGGAGCCCCGTTTCCCCCTCGTAGCTTGAGATGAGGGATCCTTTCCCTGCTTTCAACGGGAAAGAAGTCCCGGCGTTCCCGTCGCATCTCAAGAGGAGGCACTCTCAACAGGAAAGGCGAGAGGAACTCCATGGTCGTACCACCATTCCAAGAGTCCCCCAGATGTCTTAGTCCATTCCAGAGGAACCTCTTTGCCCTGCACTGGCTCATCTTTCACGCCGAGGATCGACTCACACCACGGTGGCACGTGGGACAGCCCTGTGGGAAAGCCTCGAGGGAAAACCACAGATCCTTTGATGCACGCGACGGGAAGCGTGACATTGCTGCTACAGCCTGGAAGGAAAGTGCACGTGCATGCCTCCACTCGAGACGAGGCCTGACTCCCCTGGGGAGACTCCAGAAGTACCCAAAGATCCATGTCAGCCCCTGAGAGGAATCCTCGGTTCCGGCCCTGACTCCACACAAGGTTTTTGGCCCCGGTATCGACGGGAGAGGAATCCCGAGAGGCCCCCTAGCAACTCGCATGGGGACTGGCCTCTCCTGAGGCCACCAGGGCGGGTCCCTGAGGTCCCCGTCGTAACTCGAGAACACCTGCCGCAACTCGAGAAAATCCAGGAAGTTCTCCCTTCCAGGCGAGATGAGGCCTATTTCCGATGAGGCGTCTGGAGACTAATGACACCTAACCTCTGGAACTTCGAAAGGGTCTTTCACACCCTTGGTGCAACTCAAGAAGTTCACCGCCATACCCGTCTCCACTCGAGAGGAAGCACGATGGTCCCGCCCACATCCAGAGGAGCCCCGTTTCCCCCTCGTAGCTCGAGATGAGGGATCCTTTCCCTGCTTTCAACGGGAAAGAATTCCCGGCGTTCGCGTCGCATATCAAGAGGAGGCACTCTCAACAGGAAAGGCGAGAGGAACTCCATGGTCGTACCACCACTCCAAGAGTCCCCCAGATGTCTCAGTCCATTCCAGAGGAAACTCTTTGCCCTGCACTGGCTCATCTTTCACGCCGAGGATCGACTCACACCACGGTGGCACGTGGGACAGCCCTGTGGGAAAGCCTCGAGGGAAAGCCTCGAGGGAAAACCACAGATCCTTTGATGCACGTGACGGGAAGCGTGACATTGCTGCTACAGCCTGGAAGGAAAGCGCACGTGCATGCCCCCACTCGAGACGAGGCCTGACTCCCCTGGGGAGACTCCAGAAGTACCCAAAGATCCATGTCAGCCCCTGAGAGGAATCCTCGGTTCCGGCCCTGACTCCACTCAAGGTTTTTGGCCCCGGTATCGACGGGAGAGGAATCCCGAGAGGCCCCCTAGCAACTCGCATGGGGAATGGCCTCTCCTGAGGCCACCAGGGCGGGTCCCTGAGTTCCCCGTCGTAACTTAAGAACACCTGCCGCAACTCGAGAAAATCCAGGAAGTTCTCCCTTCCAGGCGAGATGAGGCCTATTTCCGATGAGGCGTCTGGAGACTAATGACACCTAACCTCTGGAACTTTGAAAGGGTCTTTCACACCCTTGCTGCAACTCAAGAAGTTCTCCGCCATACCCGTATCCATTCGAGAGGAAGCACGATGGTCCCGCCCACATCCAGAGGAGCCCCGTTTTCCCCTCGGTGCTCGAGATGAGGGATCCTTTCCCTGCTTTCAACGGGAAAGAATTCCCGGTGTTCCCGTCGCAACTCAAGAGGAGGCACTCTCAACAGGAAAGGCGAGAGGATCTCCATGGTCGTACCACCATTCCAAGAGTCCCCCAGATGTCTCAGTCCATTCCTGAGGAACCTCTTTGCCCTGCACTGGCTCATCTTTCACGCCGAGGATCGACTCACACCACGGTGGCACGTGGGACAGCCCTGTGGGAAAGCCTCGAGGGAAAGCCTCGAGGGAAAACCACAGATCCTTTGATCCACGCGACGGGAAGCGTGACATTGCTGCTACAGCCTGGAAGGAAAGCGCACGTGCATGCCCCCACTCGAGACGAGGTCTGACTCCACTGGGGAGACTCCAGAAGTACCCAAAGATCCATGTCAGCCCCTGAGAGGAATCCTCGGTTCCGGCCCTGACTCCACACAAGGTTTTTGGCCCCGGTATCGACGGGAGAGGAATCCCGAGAGGCCCCCTAGCAACTCGCATGGGGACTGGCCTCTCCTGAGGCCACCAGGGCGGGTCCCTGAGGTCCCGTCGTAACTCGAGAACACCTGCCGCAACTCGAGAAAATCCAGGAAGTTCTCCCTTCCAGGCGAGATGAGGCCTATTTCCGATGAGGCCTCTGGAGACTAATGACACCAAACCTCTGGAACTTCGAAAGGGTCTTTCACACCCTTGGTGCAACTCAAGAAGTTCACCGCCATACCCGTCTCCACTCGAGAGGAAGCACGATGGTCCCGCCCACATCCAGAGGAGCCCCGTTTCCCCCTCGTAGCTCGAGATGAGGGATCCTTTCCCTGCTTTCAACGGGAAAGAATTCCCGGCGTTCCCGTCGCATCTCAAGAGGAGGCACTCTCAACAGGAAAGGCGAGAGGAACTCCATGGTCGTACCACCATTCCAAGAGTCCCCCAGATGTCTCAGTCCATTTCAGAGGAACCTCTTTGCCCTGCACTGGCTCATCTTTCACGCCGAGGATCGACTCACACCACGGTGGCACGTGGGACAGCCCTGCTGGAAAGCCTCGAGGGAAAGCCTCGAGGGAAAACCACAGATCCTTTGATGCACGCGACGGGAAGCGTGACATTGCTGCTACAGCCTGGAAGGAAAGCGCACGTGCATGCCCCCACTCAAGACGAGGCCTGACTCCCCTGGGGAGACTCCAGAAGTACCCAAAGATCCATGTCAGCCCCTGAGAGGAATCCTCGGTTCCGGGCCTGACTCCACACAAGGTTTTTGGCCCCGGTATCGACGGGAGAGGAATCCCGAGAGGCCCCGTAGCAAATCGCATGGGGACTGGCCTCTTGAGGCAACCAGGGCGGGTCCCTGAGGTCCCCGTCGTAACTCGAGAACACCTACCGCAACTCGAGAAAATCAAGGAAGTTCTCCCTTGCAGGCGAGATGAGGCCTATTTCCGATGAGGCGTCTGGAGACTAATGACACCTAACCTCTGGAACTTCGAAAGGGTCTTTCACACACTTGCTGCAACTCAAGAAGTTCACCGCCATTCCCGTCTCCACTCGAGAGGAAGCACGATGGTCCCGCCCACATCCAGAGGAGCCCCGTTTCCCCCTCGTAGCTCGAGATGAGGGATCCTTTCCCTGCTTTCAACGGGAAAGTATTCCCGTCATTCCCGTCGCATCTCAAGAGGAGGCACTCTCAACAGGAAAGGCGAGAGGAACTCCATGGTCATACCACCATTCCAAGAGTCCCCCAGATGTCTCAGTCCATTCCAGAGGAACCTCTTTGCCCTGCACTGGCTCATCTTTCACGCCGAGGATCGACTCACACCACGGTGGCACGTGGCACAGCCATGTGGGAAAGCCTCGAGGGAAAGCCTCGAGGGAAAACCACAGATCCTTTGATCCACGCGACGGGAAGCGTGACATTGCTGCTACAGCCTGGAAGGAAAGCGCACGTGCATGCCCCCACTCGAGACGAGGCCTGAATCCCCTGGGGAGACTCCAGAAGTACCCAAAGATCCATGTCAGCCCCTGAGAGGAATCCTCGTTTCCGGCCCTGACTGCACACAAGGTTTTTGGCCCCGGTATCGACGGGAGAGGAATCCCGAGAGGCCCCCTAGCACCTCGCATGGGGACTGGCCTCTCCTGAGGCCACCAGGGCGGGTCCCTGAGGTCCCCGTCGTAACTCGAGAACACCTGCCGCAACTCGAGAAAATCCAGGAAGTTCTCCCTTCCAGGCGAGATGAGGCCTATTTCCGATGAGGAGTCTGGAGACTAATGACACCCAACCTCTGGAACTTCGAAAGGGTCTTTCACACCCTTGCTGCTACTCAAGAAGTTCACCTCCTTGCCCGTCTCCACTCGAGAGGAAGCACGATGGTCCCGCCCACATCCAGAGGAGCCCCGTTTCCCCCTCTTAGCTAGAGATGAGGGATCCTTTCCCTGCTTTCAACGGGAAAGAATTCCCGGCATTCCCGTCGCATCTCAAGAGGAGGCACTCTCAACAGGAAAGGCGAGAGGAACTCCATGGTCGTACCACCATTCCAAGAGTCCCCCAGATGTCTCAGTCCATTCCAGAGGAACCTCTTTGCCCTGCACTGGCTCATCTTTCATGCCGAGGATCGACTCACACCACGGTGGCACGTGGGACAGCCCTGTGGGAAAGCCTCGAGGGAAAGCCTCGAGGGAAAACCACAGATCCTTTGATCCACGCGACGGGAAGCGTGACATTGCTGCTACAGCCTGGAAGGAAAGCGCACGTGCATGCCCCCACTCGAGACGAGGCCTGACTCCCCTGGGGAGACTCCAGAAGTACCCAAAGATCCATGTCAGCCCCTGAGAGGAATCCTCGGTTCCGGCCCTGACTGCACACAAGGTTTTTGGCCCCGGTATCGACGGGAGAGGAATCCCGATAGGCCCCCTAGCACCTCGCATGGGGACTGGCCTCTCCTGAGGCCACCAGAGCGGGTCCCTGAGGTCCCCGTCGTAACTCGAGAACACCTGCCGCAACTCGAGAAAATCCAGGAAGTTCTCCCTTCCAGGCGAGATGAGGCCTATTTCCGATGAGGCGTCTGGAGACTAATGACACCTAACCTCTGGAACTTCGAAAGGGTCTTTCACAACCTTGCTGCAACTCAAGAAGTTCACCGCCATACCCGTGTCCACTCGAGAGGAAGCACGATGGTCCCGCCCACATCCAGAGGAGCCCCGTTTCCCCCTCGTAGCTCGAGATGAGGGATCCTTTCCCTGCTTTCAACGGGAAAGAATTCCCGGCGTTCCCGTCGCATCTCAAGAGGAGGCACTCTCAACAGGAAAGGCGAGAGGAACTCCAGGGTCGTACCACCATTCCAAGAGTCCCCCAGATGTCTCAGTCCATTCCAGAGGAACCTCTTTGCCCTGCACTGGCTCATCTTCCACGCCGAGGATCGACTCACACCACGGTGGCACGTGGGACAGCACTGTGGGAAAGCCTCGAGGGAAAGCCTCGATGGAAAACCACAGATCCTTTGATCCACGCGACGGGAGGTGTGACATTGCTGCTACAGCCTGGAAGTAAAGCGCACGTGCATGCCCCCACTGGAGACGAGGCCTGACTCCCCTGGGGAGACTCCAGAAGTACCCAAAGATCCATGTCAGCCCCTGAGAGGAATCCTCGGTTCCGGCCTTGACTCCACACAAGGTTTTTGGCCCCGGTATCGACGGGAGAGGAATCCCGAGAGGCCCCCTAGCAACTCGCATGGGGACTGGCCTCTCCTGAGGCCACCAGGGCGGGTCCCTGAGGTCCCCGTCGTAACTCGAGAACACCTGCCGCAAATCGAGAAAATCCAGGAAGTTCTCCCTTCCAGGCGAGATGAGGCCTATTTCCGATGAGGCGTCTGGAGACTAATGACACCTAACCTCTGGAACTTCGAAAGGGTCTTTCACACCCTTGCTGCAACTCAAGAAGTTCAGCGCCATACCCGTGTCCACTCGAGAGGAAGCACGATGGTCCCGCCCACATCCAGAGGAGCCCCGTTTCACCCTTGTAGCTCGAGATGAGGGATCCTTTCCCTGCTTTCAACGGGAAAGAATTCCCGGCGTTCCCGTCGCATCTCAAGAGGAGGCACTCTCAACAGGAAAGGCGAGAGGAACTCCATGGTCGTACCACCATTCCAAGAGTCGCCCAGATGTCTCAGTCCATTCCAGAGGAACCTCTTTGCCCTGCACTGGCTCATCTTTCACGCCGAGGATCGACTCACACCACGGTGGCACGTGGGACAGCCCTGCTGGAAAGCCTCGAGGGAAAGCCTCGAGGGAAAACCACAGATCCTTTGATGCACGCGACGGGAAGCGTGACATTGCTGCTACAGCCTGGAAGGAAAGCGCACGTGCATGTCCCCACTCGAGACGAGGCCTGACTCCCCTGGGGAGACTCCAGAAGTGCCCAAAGATCCATGTCACCCCTGAGAGGAATCCTCGGTTCCGGCCCTGACTCCACACAAGGTTTTTGGCCCCGGTATCGACGGGAGAGGAATCCCGAGAGGCCCCCTAGCAACTCGCATGGGGACTGGCCTCTCCTGAGGCCACCAGGGCGGGTCCCTGAGGTCCCCGTCATAACTCGAGAACACCTGCCGCAAATCGAGAATATCCAGGAAGTTCTCCCTTCCAGGCGAGATGAGGCCTATTTCCGATGAGGCGTCTGGAGACTAATGACACCTAACCTCTGGAATTTCGAAAGGGTCTTTCACACCCTTGCTGCAACTCAAGAAGTTCACCGCCATACCCGTGTCCACTCGAGAGGAAGAACGATGGTCCCGCCCACATCCAGAGGAGCCCCGTTTCCCCCTCGTAGCTCGAGATGAGGGATCCTTTCCCTGCTTTCAACGGGAAAGAATTCCCGGCGTTCCCGTCGCATCCAAAGAGGAGGCACTCTCAACAGGAAAGGCGAGAGGAACTCCATGGTCGTACCACCATTCCAAGAGACCCCAGATGTCTCAGTCCATTCCAGAGGAACCTCTTTGCCCTGCACTGGCTCATCTTTCACGCCGAGGATCGACTCACACCACGGTGGCACGTGGGACAGCCCTGTGGGAAAGCCTCGAGGGAAAACCACAGATCCTTTGATCCACGCGACGGGAAGCGTGACATTGCTGCTACAGCCTGGAAGGAAAGCACACGTGCATGCCCCCAATCGAGAAGAGGCCTGACTCCCCTGGTGGGACTCCAGAAGTACCCAAAGATCCATGTCAGCTCCTGAGAGGAATCCTCGGTTCCAGTCCTGACTCCACACAAGGTTTTTGGCCCCGGAATCGACGGGAGAGGAATCCCGAGAGGCCCCCTAGCAACTCGCATGGGGACTGGCCTCTCCTGAGGCCACCAGGGCGGGTCCCTGAGGTCCCGGTCGTAACTCGAGAACACCGGCCGCACCTCGAGAAAATCCGGGAAGTTCTCCCTTCCAGGCGAGATGAGGCCTATTTCCGATGAGGCGTCTGGAGACTAATGACACCTAACCTCTGGAACTTCGAAAGGGTCTTTCACACCCTTGCTGCAACTCAAGAAGTTCACCGCCATACCCGTCTCCACTCGAGAGGAAGCACGATGGTCCCGCCCACATCCAGAGGAGCCCCGTTTCCCCCTCGTAGCTCGAGATGAGGGATCCTTTCCCTGCTTTCAACGGGAAAGAATTCCCGGCGTTCCCGTCGGATCTCAAGAGGAGGCACTCTTAAAAGGAAAGGCGAGAGGAACTCCATGGTCGTACCACCATTCCAAGAGTCCCCCAGATGTCTCAGTCCATTCCAGAGGAACCTCTTTGCCCTGCACTGGCTCATCTTTCGCGCCGAGGATCGACTCACACCACGGTGGCACGTGGGACAGCCCTGTGGGAAAGCCTCGAGGGAAAGCCTCAAGGGAAAACCACAGATCCTTTGATCCTCGCGACGGGAAGCGTGACATTGCTGCTACAGCCTGGAAGGAAAGCGCACGTGCATGCCCCCAATCGAGACGAGGCCTGACTCCCCTGGGGAGACTCCAGAAGTACCCAAAGATCCATGTCAGCCCCTGAGAGGAATCCTCGGTTCTGGCCCTGACTCCACACAAGGTTTTTGGCCCCGGTATCGACGGGAGAGGAATCCCGAGAGGCCCCCTAGCAACTCGCATGGGGACTGGCCTCTCCTGAGGCCACCAGGGCGGGTCCCTGAGGTCCCCGTCGTAACTCGAAAACACCTGCCGCAACTCGAGAAAATCCAGGAAGTTCTCCCTTCCAGGCGAGATGAGGCCTATTTCCGATGAGGCGTCTGGAGACTAATGACACCTAACCTCTGGAACTTCGAAAGGGTCTTTCACACCCTTGCTGCAACTCAAGAAGTTTACCGCCATACCCGTCTCCACTCGAGAGGAAGCACGATGGTCCCGCCCACATCCAGAGGAGCCCCGTTTCCCCCTCGGAGCTCGAGATGAGGGATCCTTTCCCTGCTTTCAACGGGAAAGAATTCCCGGCGTTCCCGTCGCATCTCAAGAGGAGGCACTCTCAAAAGGAAAGGCGAGAGGAACTCCATGGTCGTACCACCATTCCAAGAGTCCCCCAGATGTCTCAGTCCATTCCAGAGGAACCTCTTTGCCCTGCACTGGCTCATCTTTCACGCCGAGGATCGACTCACACCACGGTGGCACGTGGGACAGCCGTGCGGGAAAGCCTCGAGGGAAAGCCTCGAGGGAAAACCACAGATCCTTTGATGCACGCGACGGGAAGCGTGACATTGCTGCTACAGCCTGGAAGGAAAGCGCACGTGCATGCCCCCACTCGAGACGAGGCCTGACTCCCCTGGGGAGACTCCAGAAGTACCCAAAATCCATGTCACCCCTGTGAGGAATCCTCGGTTCCGGTCCTGACTCCACACAAGGTTTTTGGCCCTAGTATCGACGGGAGAGGAATCCCGAGAGGCCCCCTAGCAACTCGCATGGGGACTGGCCTCTCCTGAGGCCATCAGGGCGGGTCCCTGTGGTACCCGTCGTAACTCGAGAACACCTGCCGCACCTCGAGAAAATCCAGGAAGTTCTCCCTTCCAGGCGAGATGAGGTCTATTTCCGATGAGGCATCTGGAGACTGACACGTAACCTCTGGAACTTCGAAAGGGTCTTTCACACCCTTGCTGCAACTCAAGAAGTTCACCGCCATACCCGTCTCCACTCGAGAGGAAGCACGATGGTCCCACCCACATCCAGAGGAGCCCCGTTTCCCCCTCGTAGCTCGAGATGAGGGATCCTTTCCCTGCTTTCAACGGGAAAGAATTCCCGGCGTTCCCGTCGCATCTCAAGAGGAGGCACTCTCAACAGGAAAGGCGAGAGGAACTCCATGGTCGTACCACCATTCCAAGAGTCCCCCAGATGTCTCAGTCCATTCCAGAGGAACCTCTTTGCCCTGCACTGGCTCATCTTTCACGCCGAGGATCGACTCACACCACGGTGGAACGTGGGACAGCCCTGCGGGAAAGCCTCGAGGGAAAGCCTCGAGGGAAAACCACAAATCCTTTGATGCACGCGACGGGAAGCGTGACATTGCTGCTACAGCCTGAAAGGAAAGCGCACGTGCATGCCCCCACTCGAGACGAGGCCTGACTCCCCTGGGGAGACTCCAGAAGTACCCAAAGATCCATATCACCCCTGAGAGGAATCCTCGGTTCCGGCCTTGACTCCACACAAGGTTTTTGGCCCCGGTATCGACGGGAGAGGAATCCCGAGAGGCCCCCTAGCAACTGGCATGGGGACTGGCCTCTCCTGAGGCCACCAGGGCGGGTCCCTGAGGTCCCCGTCGTAACTCGAGAACACCTGCCGCAACTCGAGAAAATCCAGGAAGTTCTCCCTTCCAGGCGAGATGAGGCCTATTTCCGATGAGGCGTCTGGAGACTAATGACACCTAACCTCTGGAACTTCGAAAGGGTCTTTCACACCCTTGCTGCAACTCAAGAAGTTCAGCGCCATACCCGTGTCCACTCGAGAGGAAGCACGATGGTCCCGCCCACATCCAGAGGAGCCCCGTTTCACCCTCGTAGCTCGAGATGAGGGATCCTTTCCCTGTTTTCAACGGGAAAGAATTCCCGGCGTTCCCGTCGCATCTCAAGAGGAGGCACTCTCAACAGGAAAGGCGAGAGGAACTCCATGGTGGTACCACCATTCCAAGAGTCGCCCAGATGTCTCAGTCCATTCCAGAGGAACCTCTTTGCCCTGCACTGGCTCATCTTTCACGCCGAGGATCGACTCACACCACGGTGGCACGTGGGACAGCCCTGCTGGAAAGCCTCGAGGGAAAGCCTCGAGGGAAAACCACAGATCCTTTGATGCACGCGACGGGAAGCGTGACATTGCTGCTACAGCCTGGAAGGAAAGCGCACGTGCATGCCCCCACTCGAGACGAGGCCTGACTCCCCTGGGGAGACTCCAGAAGTACCCAAAGATCCATGTCACACCTGAGAGGAATCCTCGGTTCCGGCCCTGACTCCACACAAGGTTTTTGGCCCCGGTATCGACGGGAGAGGAATCCCGAGAGGCCCCCTAGCAACTCGCATGGGGACTGGCCTCTCCTGAGGCCACCAGTGCGGGTCCCTGAGGTCCCCGTCGTAACTCGAGAACACCTGCCGCAACTCGAGAAAATCCCGGAAGTTCTCCCTTCCAGGCGAGATGAGGCCTATTTCCGATGAGGCGTCTGGAGACTAATGACACCTAACCTCTGGAACGTCGAAAGGGTCTTTCACACCCTTGCTGCAACTCAAGAAGTTCACCGCCATACCCGTCTCCACTCGAGAGGAAGCACGATGGTCCCGCCCACATCCAGAGGAGCCCCGTTTCCCCCTCGGAGCTCGAGATGAGGGATCCTTTCCCTGCTTTCAACGGGAAAGAATTCCCGGCGTTCCCGTCGCATCTCAAGAGGAGGCACTCTCAACAGGAAAGGCGAGAGGAACTCCATGGTCGTACCACCATTCCAAGAGTCCCCCAGATGTCTCAGTCCATTCCAGAGGAACCTCTTTGCCCTGCACTGGCTCATCTTTCACGCCGAGGATCGACTCACACCACGGTGGCACGTGGGACAGCCCTGTGGGAAAGCCTCGAGGGAAAACCACAGATCCTTTGATCCACGCGACGGGAAGCGTGACATTGCTGCTACAGCCTGGAAGGAAAGCACACGTGCATGCCCCCAATCGAGAAGAGGCCTGACTCCCCTGGTGGGACTCCAGAAGTACCCAAAGATCCATGTCAGCTCCTGAGAGGAATCCTCGGTTCCAGCCCTGACACCACACAAGGTTTTTGGCCCCGGTATCGACGGGAGAGGAAACCCGAGAGGCCCCCTAGCAACTCGCATGGGGACTGGCCTCTCCTGAGGCCACCAGGGCGGGTCCCTGAGGTCCCCGTCGTAACTCGAGAACACCGGCCGCACCTCGAGAAAATCCGGGAAGTTCTCCCTTCCAGGCGAGATGAGGCCTATTTCCGATGAGGCGTCTGGAGACTAATGACACCTAACCTCTGGAACTTCGAAAGGGTCTTTCACACCCTTGCTGCAACTCAAGAAGTTCACCGCCATACCCGTCTCCACTCGAGAGGAAGCACGATGGTCCCGCCCACATCCAGAGGAGCCCCGTTTCCCCCTCGTAGCTCGAGATGAGGGATCCTTTCCCTGCTTTCAACGGGAAAGAATTCCCGGCGTTCCCGTCGGATCTCAAGAGGAGGCACTCTTAAAAGGAAAGGCGAGAGGAACTCCATGGTCGTACCACCATTCCAAGAGTCCCCCAGATGTCTCAGTCCATTCCAGAGGAACCTCTTTGCCCTGCACTGGCTCATCTTTCGCGCCGAGGATCGACTCACACCACGGTGGCACGTGGGACAGCCCTGTGGGAAAGCCTCGAGGGAAAGCCTCGAGGGAAAACCACAGATCCTTTGATCCACGCGACGGGAAGCGTGACATTGCTGCTACAGCCTGGAAGGAAAGCGCACGTGCATGCCCCCAATCGAGACGAGGCCTGACTCCCCTGGGGAGACTCCAGAAGTACCCAAAGATCCATGTCAGCCCCTGAGAGGAATCCTCGGTTCTGGCCCTGACTCCACACAAGGTTTTTGGCCCCGGTATCGACGGGAGAGGAATCCCGAGAGGCCCCCTAGCAACTCGCATGGGGACTGGCCTCTCCTGAGGCCACCAGGGCGGGTCCCTGAGGTCCCCGTCGTAACTCGAGAACACCTGCCGCAACTCGAGAAAATCCAGGAAGTTCTCCCTTCCAGGCGAGATGAGGCCTATTTCCGATGAGGCGTCTGGAGACTAATGACACCTAACCTCTGGAACTTCGAAAGGGTCTTTCACACCCTTGCTGCAACTCAAGAAGTTTACCGCCATACCCGTCTCCACACGAGAGAAAGCACGATGGTCCCGCCCACATCCAGAGGAGCCCCGTTTCCACCTCGTAGCTCGAGATGAGGGATCCTTTCCCTGCTTTCAACGGGAAAGAATTCCCGGCATTCCCGTCGCATCTCAAGAGGAGGCACTCTCAACAGGAAAGGCGAGAGGAACTCCATGGTCGTACCACCATTCCAAGAGTCCCCCAGATGTCTCAGTCCATTCCAGAGGAGACTCTTTGCCCTGCACTGGCTCATCTTTCACGCCGAGGATCGACTCACACCACGGTGGCACGTGGGACAGCCCTGTGGGAAAGCCTCGAGGGAAAGCCAGAGGGAAAACCACAGATACTTTGATCCACGCGACCGGAAGCGTGACATTGCTGCTATAGCCTGGAAGGAAAGCGCACGTGCATGCCCCCACTCGAGACGAGGCCTGACTCCCCTGGGGAGACTCCAGATGTACCCAAAGATCCATGTCAGCCCCTGGGAGGAATCCTCGGTTCCGGCCCTGACTCCACACAAGGTATTTGGCCCCAGTATCGACGGGAGAGGAATCCCGAGAGGCCCCCTAGCAACTCGCATGGGGACTGGCCTCTCCTGAGGCCATCAGGGCGGGTCCCTGTGGTACCAGTCGTAACTCGAGAACACCTGCCGCACCTCGAGAAAATCCAGGAAGTTCTCCCTTCCAGGCGAGATGAGGTCTATTTCCGATGAGGCGTCTGGAGACTAATGACACCTAACCTCTGGAACTTCGAAAGGGTCTTTCACACCCTTGCTGCAACTCAAGAAGTTCACCGCCATACCCGTCTCCACTCGAGAGGAAGCACGATGGTCCCGCCCACATCCAGAGGAGCCCCGTTTCCCCCTCGTAGCTCGAGATGAGGGATCCTTTCCCTGCTTTCAACGGGAAAGAATTCCCGGCGTTCCCGTCGCATCCAAAGAGGAGGCACTCTCAACAGGAAAGGCGAGAGGAACTCCATGGTCGTACCACCATTCCAAGAGTCCCCCAGATGTCTCAGTCCATTCCAGAGGAACCTCTTTGCCCTGCACTGGCTCATCTTTCACGCTGAGGATCGACTCACACCACGGTGGCACGTGGGACAGCCCTGTGGGAAAGCCTCGAGGGAAAACCACAGATCCTTTGATGCACGCGACGGGAAGCGTGACATTGCTGCTACAGCCTGGAAGGAAAGCACACGTGCATGCCCCCAATCGAGAAGAGGCCTGACTCCCCTGGTGGGACTCCAGAAGTACCCAAAGATCCATGTCAGCTCATGAGAGGAATCCTCGGTTCCAGCCCTGACACCACACAAGGTTTTTGGCCCCGGTATCGACGGGAGAGGAATCCCGAGAGGCCCCCTAGCAACTCGCATGGGGACTGGCCTCTCCTGAGGCCATCAGGGCGGGTCCCTGTGGTACCCGTCGTAACTCGAGAACACCTGCCGCACCTCGATAAAATCCAGGAAGTTCTCCCTTCCAGGCTAGATGAGGCCTATTTCCGATGAGGCGTCTGGAGACTAATGACACCTAACCTCTGGAACTTCGAAAGGGTCTTTCACACCCTTGCTGGAACTCAAGAAGTTCACCGACATACCCGTGTCCACTCGAGAGGAAGCACGATGGTCCCGCCCACATCCCGAGGAGCCCCGTTTCCCCCTCGTAGCTCGAGATGAGGGATCCTTTCCCTGCTTTCAACGGGAAAGAATTCCCGGCGTTCTCGTCACAACTCAAGAGGAGGCACTCTCAACAGGAAAGGCGAGAGGAACTCCATGGTCGTACCACCATTCCAAGAGTCCCCCAGATGTCTCAGTCCATTCCAGAGGAACCTCTTTGCCCTGCACTGGCTCATCTTTCACGCCGAGGATCGACTCACACCACGGTGGCACGTGGGACAGCCCTTTGGGAAAGCCTCGAGGGAAAGCCTCGAGGGAAAACCACAGATCCTTTGATCCACGCGACGGGAAGCGTGACATTGCTGCTACAGCCTGGAAGGAAAGCACACGTGCATGCCCCCACTCGAGACGAGGCCTGACTCCCCTGGGGAGACTCCAGAAGTACCCAAAGATCCATGTCAGCGCCTGAGAGGAATCCTCGGTTCCGGCCCTGACTCCACACAAGGTTTTTGGCCCCGGTATCGACGGGAGAGAAATCCCGAGAGGCCCCCTAGCAACTCGCATGGGGACTGGCCTCTCCTGAGGCCACCAGGGCGGGTCCCTGAGGTCCCCGTCGTAACTCGAGAACACCTTCCGCAACTCGAGAAAATCCAGGAAGTTCTCCCTTCCAGGCGAGATGAGGCCTATTTGCGAAGAGGCGTCTGGAGACTAATGACACCCAAACTCTGGAACTTCGAAAGGGTCTTTCACACCCTTGCTGCAACTCAAGAAGTTTACCGCCATACCCGTCTCCACACGAGAGAAAGCACGATGGTCCCGCCCACATCCAGAGGAGCCCCGTTTCCCCCTCGGACCTCGAGATGAGGGATCCTTTCCCTGCTTTCAACGGGAAAGAATTCCCGGCATTCCCGTCGCATCTCAAGAGGAGGCACTCTCAACAGGAAAGGCGAGAGGAACTCCATGGTCGTACCACCATTCCAAGAGTCCCCCAGATGTCTCAGTCCATTCCAGAGGAACCTCTTTGCCCTGCACTGGCTCATCTTTCACGCCGAGAATCGACTCACACCACGGTGGCACGTGGGACAGCCCTGTGGGAAAGCCTCGAGGGAAAGCCTAGAGGGAAAACCACAGATACTTTGATCCACGCGACGGGAAGCGTGACATTGCTGCTACAGCCTGGAAGGAAAGCGCACGTGCATGCCCCCACTCGAGACGAGGCCTGACTCCCCTGGGGAGACTCCAGAAGTACCCAAAGATCCATGTCAGCCCCTGAGAGGAATCCTCGGTTCCGGCCCTGACTCCACACAAGGTTTTTGGCCCCAGTATCGACGGGAGAGGAATCCCGAGAGGCCCCCTAGCAACACGCATGGGGACTGGCCTCTCCTGAGGCCATCAGGGCGGGTCCCTGTGGTACCCGTCTTAACTCGAAAACACCTGCCGCACCTCGAGAAAATCCAGGAAGTTCTCCCTTCCAGGCGAGATGAGGCTTATTTCCGATGAGGCGTCTGGAGACTAATGACACCTAACCTCTGGAACTTCGAAAGGGTCTTTCACACCCTTGCTGCAACTCAAGAAGTTCACCGACATACCCGTGTCCACTCGAGAGGAAGCACGATGGTCCCGCCCACATCCCGAGGAGCCCCGTTTCCCCCTCGTAGCTCGAGATGAGGGATCCTTTCCCTGCTTTCAACGGGAAAGAATTCCCGGCGTTCCCGTCGCATCTCAAGAGGAGGCACTCTCAACAGGAAAGGCGAGAGGAACTCCATGGTCGTACCACCATTCCAAGAGTCCCCCAGATGTCTCAGTCCATTCGAGAGGAACCTCTTTGCCCTGCACTGGCTCATCTTTGACGCCGAGGATCGACTCACACCACGGTGGCACGTGGGACAGCCCTGTGGGAAAGCCTCGAGGGAAAGCCTCGAGGGAAAACCACAGATCCTTTGATCCACGCGACGGGAAGCGTGACATTGCTGCTACAGCCTGGAAGGAAAGCACACGTGCATGCCCCCACTCGAGACGAGGCCTGACACCCCTGGGGAGACTCCAGAAGTACCCAAAGATCCATGTCAGCTCCTGAGAGGAATCCTCGGTTCCGGCCGTGACTCCACACAAGGTTTTTGGCCCCGGTATCGACGGGAGAGGAATCCCGAGAGGCCCCCTAGCAACTCGCATGGGGACTGGCCTCTCCTGAGGCCACCAGGGCGGGTCCCTGAGGTCCCCGTCGTAACTCGAGAACACCTGCCGCAACTCGAGAAAATCCAGGAAGTTCTCCCTTCCAGGCGAGATGAGGCCTATTTCTGATGAGGCGTCTGGAGACTAATGACACCTAACCTCTGGAACTTCGAAAGGGTCTTTCACACCCTTGCTGCAACTCAAGAAGTTTACCGCCATACCCGTCTCCACACGAGAGAAAGCACGATGGTCCCGCCCACATACAGAGGAGCCACGTTTCCCCCTCGTAGCTTGAGTTGAGGGATCCTTTCCCTGCTTTCAACGGGAAAGAATTCCCGGCATTCCCGTCGCATCTCAAGAGGAGGCACTCTCAACAGGAAAGGCGAGAGGAACTCCATGGTCGTACCACCATTCCAAGAGTCCCCCAGATGTCTCAGTCCATTCCAGAGGAACCTCTTTGCCCTGCACTGGCTCATCTTTCACGCCGAGGATCGACTCACACCACGGTGGCACGTGGGACAGCCCTGTGGGAAAGCCTCGAGGGAAAGCCTCGAGGGAAAACCACAGATCCTTTAATCCTCGCGACGGGAAGCGTGACATTGCTGCTACAGCCTGGAAGGAAAGCGCACGTCCATGCCCCCAGTCGAGACCAGGCCTGACTCCCCTGGGGAGACTCTAGAAGTACCCAAAGATCCATGTCAGCCCCTGAGAGGAATCCTCGGTTCTGGCCCTGACTCCACACAAGGTTTTTGGCCCCGGTATCGACGGGAGAGGAATCCCGAGAGGCCCCCTAGCAACTCGCATGGGGACTGGCCTCTCCTGAGGCCACCAGGGCGGGTCCCTGAGGTCCCCGTCGTAAATCGAGAACACCTGCCACAACTCGAGAAAATCCAGGAAGTTCTCCCTTCCAGGCGAGATGAGGCCTATTTCCGATGAGGCGTCTGGAGACTAATGACACCTAACCTCTGGAACTTCGAAAGGGTCTTTCACACCCTTGCTGCAACTCAAGAAGTTCACCACCATACCCGTGTCCACTCGGGAGGAAGCACGATGGTCCCGCCCACATCCAGAGGAGCCCCGTTTCCCCTCGGAGCTCGAGATGAGGGATCCTTTCCCTGCTTTCAACGGGAAAGAATTCCCGGCGTTCCCGTCGCATCTCAAGAGGAGGCACTCTCAACAGGAAAGGCGAGAGGAACTCCATGGTCGTACCACCATTCCAAGAGTCCCCCAGATGTCTCAGTCCATTCCAGAGGAACCCCTTTGCCCTGCACTGGCTCATCTTTCACGCCGAGGATCGACTCACACCACGGTGGCACGTGGGACAGCCCTGTGGGAAAGCCTCGAGGGAAAGCCTCGAGGGAAAACCACAGATCATTTGATCCACGCGACGGGAAGCGTGACATTGCTGCTACAGCCTGAAAGGAAAGCGCACGTGCATGCCCCCTCTCGAGACGAGGCCTGACTCTCCTGGGGAGACTCTCGAAGTACCCAAAGATCCATGTCAGCTCCTGAGAGGAATCCTCGGTTCCGGCCCTGACTCCACACAAGGTTTTTGGCCCCGGTATCGACGGGAGAGGAATCCCGAGAGGCCCCCTAGCAACTGGCATGGGGACTGGCCTCTCCTGAGGCCACCAGGGCGGGTCCCTGAGGTCCCCGTCGTAACTCGAGAACACCTGCCGCAACTCGAGAAAATCCAGGAAGTTCTCCCTTCCAGGCGAGATGAGGCCTATTTCCGATGAGGCGTCTGGAGACTAATGACACCCAACCTCTGGAACTTCGAAAGGGTCTTTCACACCCTTGCTGCAACTCAAGAAGTTCACCGCCATACCCGTCTCCACACGAGAGGAAGCACGATGGTCCCGCCCACATCCAGAGGAGCCCCGTTTCCCCCTCGTAGCTTGAGATGAGGGATCCTTTCCCTGCTTTCAACGGGAAAGAATTCCCGGCATTCCCGTCGCATCTCAAGAGGAGGCACTCTCAACAGGAAAGGCGAGAGGAACTCCATGGTCGTACCACCATTCCAAGAGTCCCCCAGATGTCTCAGTCCATTCCAGAGGAACCTCTTTGCCCTGCACTGGCTCATCTTTCACGCCGAGGATCGACTCACACCACGGTGGCACGTGGGACAGCCCTGTGGGAAAGCCTCGAGGGAAAGCCTCGAGGGAAAACCACAGATCCTTTGATCCACGCGATGGGAAGCGTGACATTGCTGCTACAGCCTGGAAGGAAAGCACACGTGCATGCCCCCACTCGAGACGAGGCCTGACTCCCCTGGGGAGACTCCAGAAGTACCCAAAGATCCATGTCAGCCCCTGAGAGGAATCCTCGGTTCCGGCCCTGACTCCACACAAGGTTTTTGGCCCCGGTATCGACGGGAGAGGAATCCCGAGAGGCCCCCTAGCAACTGGCATGGGGACTGGCCTCTCCTGAGGCCACCAGGGCGGGTCCCTGTGGTCCCCGTCGTAACTCGAGAACACCTGCCGCAACTCGAGAAAATCCAGGAAGTTCTCCCTTCCAGGCGAGATGAGGCCTATTTCCGATGAGGCGTCTGGAGACTAATGACACCCAACCTCTGGAACTTCGAAAGGGTCTTTCACACCCTTGCTGCAACTCAAGAAGTTCACCGACATACCCGTGTCCACTCGAGAGGAAGCACGATGGTCCCGCCCACATCCCGAGGAGCCCCGTTTCCCCCTCGTAGCTCGAGATGAGGGATCCTTTCCCTGCTTTCAACGGGAAAGAATTCCCGGAGTTCCCGTCACAACTCAAGAGGAGGCACTCTCAACAGGAAAGGCGAGAGGAACTCCATGGTCGTACCACCATTCCAAGAGTCCCCCAGATGTCTCAGTCCATTCCAGAGGAACCTCTTTGCCCTGCACTGGCTCATCTTTCACGCCGAGGATCGACTCACACCACGGTGGCACGTGGGAGAGCCCTGTGGGAAAGCCTCGAGGGAAAGCCTCGAGGGAAAACCACAGATCCTTTGATCCACGCGACGGGAAGCGTGACATTGCTGCTACAGCCTGGAAGGAAAGCACACGTGCATGCCCCCACTCGAGACGAGGCCTGACTCCCCTGGGGAGACTCCAGAAGTACCCAAAGATCCATGTCAGCCCCTGAGAGGAATCCTCGGTTCCGGCCCTGACTCCACACAAGGTTTTTGGCCCCGGTATCGACGGGAGAGGAATCCCGAGAGGCCCCCTAGCAACTCGCATGGGGACTGGCCTCTCCTGAGGCCACCAGGGCGGGTCCCTGAGGTCCCCGTCGTAACTCGGGAACTCCTGCCGCAACTCGAGAAAATCCAGGAAGTTCTCCCTTCCAGGCGAGATGAGGTCTATTTCCGATGAGGCGTCTGGAGACTGACACGTAACCTCTGGAACTTCGAAAGGGTCTTTCACACCCTTGCTGCAACTCAAGAAGTTCACCGCCATAACCGTCTCCACTCGAGAGGAAGCACGATGGTCCCGCCCACATCCAGAGGAGCCCCGTTTCCCCCTCGTAGCTCGAGATGAGGGATCCTTTCCCTGCTTTCAACGGGAAAGTATTCCCAGCGATCCCGTCGCATCTCAAGAGGAGGCACTCTCAACAGGAAAGGCGAGAGGAACTCCATGGTCGTACCACCATTCCAAGAGTCCCCCAGATGTCTCAGTCCATTCCAGAGGAACCTCTTTGCCCTGCACTGGCTCATCTTTCACGCCGAGGATCGACTCACACCACGGTGGCACGTGGGACAGCCCTGTGGGAAAGCCTCGAGAGAAAACCACAGATCATTTGATCCACGCGACGGGAAGCGTGACATTGCTGCTACAGCCTGGAAGGAAAGCGCACGTCCATGCCCCCACTCGAGACCAGGCCTGACTCCCCTGGGGAGACTCTAGAAGTACCCAAAGATCCATGTCAGCCCCTGAGAGGAATCCTCGGTTCCGGCCCTGACTCCACACAAGGTTTTTGGCCCCGGTATCGACGGGAGAGGAATCCCGAGAGGCCCCCTAGCAACTCGCATGGGGACTGGCCTCTCCTGAGGCCACCAGGGCGGGTCCCTGAGGTCCCCGTCGTAACTCGGGAACACCTGCCGCAACTCGAGAAAATCCAGGAAGTTCTCCCTTCCAGGCGAGATGAGGTCTATTTCCGATGAGGCGTCTGGAGACTGACACGTAACCTCTGGAACTTCGAAAGGGTCTTTCACACCCTTGCTGCAACTCAAGAAGTTCACCGCCATAACCGTCTCCACTCGAGAGGAAGCACGATAGTCCCGCCCACATCCAGAGGAGCCCCGTTTCCCCGTCGTAGCTCGAGATGAGGGATCCTTTCCCTGCTTTCAACGGGAAAGTATTCCCAGCGATCCCGTCGCATCTCAAGAGGAGGCACTCTCAACAGGAAAGGCGAGAGGAACTCCATGGTCGTACCACCATTCCAAGAGTCCCCCAGATGTCTCAGTCCATTCCAGAGGAACCTCTTTGCCCTGCACTGGCTCATCTTTCACGCCGAGGATCGACTCACACCACGGTGGCACGTGGGACAGCCCTGTGGGAAAGCCTCGAGAGAAAACCACAGATCATTTGATCCACGTGAGGGGAAGCGTGACATTGCTGCTACAGCCTGGAAGGAAAGCGCACGTCCATGCCCCCACTCGAGACCAGGCCTGACTCCCCTGGGGAGACTCTAGAAGTACCCAAAGATCCATGTCAGCCCCTGAGAGGAATCCTCGGTTCTGGCCCTGACTCCACACAAGGTTTTTGGCCCCGGTATCGACGCGAGAGGAATCCCGAGAGGCCCCCTAGCAACTCGCATGGGGACTGGCCTCTCCTGAGGCCACCAGGGCGGGTCCCTGAGGTCCCCGTCGTAACTCGAGAACACCTGCCACAACTCGAGAAAATCCAGGAAGTTCTCCCTTCCAGGCGAGATGAGGCCTATTTCCGATGAGGTGTCTGGAGACTAATGACACCTAACCTCTGGAACTTCGAAAGGGTCTTTCACACCCTTGCTGCAACTCAAGAAGTTCACCGCCATACCCGTGTCCACTCGGGAGGAAGCACGATGGTCCCGCCCACATCCAGAGGAGCCCCGTTTCCCCTCGGAGCTCGAGATGAGGGATCCTTTCCCTGCTTTCAACGGGAAAGAATTCCCGGCGTTCCCGTCGCATCTCAAGAGGAGGCACTCTCAACAGGAAAGGCGAGAGGAACTCCATGGTCGTACCACCATTCCAAGAGTCCCCCATATGTCTCAGTCCATTCCAGAGGAACCCCTTTGCCCTGCACTGGCTCATCTTTCACGCCGAGGATCGACTCACACCACGGTGGCACGTGGGACAGCCCTGTGGGAAAGCCTCGAGGGAAAGCCTCGAGGGAAAACCACAGATCATTTGATCCACGCGACGGGAAGCGTGACATTGCTGCTAGAGCCTGAAAGGAAAGCGCACGTGCATGCCCCCTCTCGAGACGAGGCCTGACTCTCCTGGGGAGACTCTCGAAGTACCCAAAGATCCATGTCAGCTCCTGAGAGGAATCCTCGGTTCCGGCCCTGACTCCACACAAGGATTTTGGCCCCGGTATCGACGGGAGAGGAATCCCGAGAGGCCCCCTAGCAACTCGCATGGGGACTGGCCTCTCCTGAGGCCACCAGGGCGGGTCCCTGAGGTCCCCGTCGTAACTCGAGAACACCTGCCGCAACTCGAGAAAATCCAGGAAGTTCTCCCTTCCAGGCGAGATGAGGCCTATTTCCGATGAGGCGTCTGGAGACTAATGACACCTAACCTCTGGAACTTCGAAAGGGTCTTTCACACCCTTGCAGCAACTCAAGAAGTTTACCGCCATACCCGTCTCCACACGAGAGGAAGCACGATGGTCCCGCCCACATCCAGAGGAGCCCCGTTTCCCCCTCGTAGCTTGAGATGAGGGATCCTTTCCCTGCTTTCAACGGGAAAGAATTCCCGGCATTCCCGTCGCATCTCAAGAGGAGGCACTCTCAACAGGAAAGGCGAGAGGAACTCCATGGTCGTACCACCATTCCAAGAGTCCCCCAGATGTCTCAGTCCATTCCAGAGGAACCTCTTTGCCCTGCACTGGCTCATCGTTCACGCCGAGGATCGACTCACACCACGGTGGCACGTGGGACAGCCCTGTGGGAAAGCCTCGAGGGAAAGCCTCGAGGGAAAACCACAGATCCTTTGATCCACGCGATGGGAAGCGTGACATTGCTGCTACAGCCTGGAAGGAAAGCACACGTGCATGCCCCCACTCGAGACGAGGCCTGACTCCCCTGGGGAGACTCCAGAAGTACCCAAAGATCCATGTCAGCCCCTGAGAGGAATCCTCGGTTCCGGCCCTGACTCCACACAAGGTTTTTGGCCCCGGTATCGACGGGAGAGGAATCCCGAGAGGCCCCCTAGCAACTGGCATGGGGACTGGCCTCTCCTGAGGCCACCAGGGCGGGTCCCTGAGGTCCCCGTCGTAACTCGAGAACACCTGCCGCAACTCGAGAAAATCCAGGAAGTTCTCCCTTCCAGGCGAGATGAGGCCTATTTCCGATGAGGCGTCTGGAGACTAATGACACCCAACCTCTGGAACTTCGAAAGGGTCTTTCACACCCTTGCTGCAACTCAAGAAGTTCACCGACATACCCGTGTCCACTCGAGAGGAAGCACGATGGTCCCGCCCACATCCCGAGGAGCCCCGTTTCCCCCTCGTAGCTCGAGATGAGGGATCCTTTCCCTGCTTTCAACGGGAAAGAATTCCCGGAGTTCCCGTCACAACTCAAGAGGAGGCACTCTCAACAGGAAAGGCGAGAGGAACTCCATGGTCGTACCACCATTCCAAGAGTCCCCCAGATGTCTCAGTCCATTCCAGAGGAACCTTTTTGCCCTGCACTGGCTCATCTTTCACGCCGAGGATCGACTCACACCACGGTGGCACGTGGGAGAGCCCTGTGGGAAAGCCTCGAGGGAAAGCCTCGAGGGAAAACCACAGATCCTTTGATCCACGCGACGGGAAGCGTGACATTGCTGCTACAGCCTGGAAGGAAAGCACACGTGCATGCCCCCACTCGAGACGAGGCCTGACTCCCCTGGGGAGACTCCAGAAGTACCCAAAGATCCATGTCAGCCCCTGAGAGGAATCCTCGGTTCCGGCCCTGACTCCACACAAGGTTTTTGGCCCCGGTATCGACGGGAGAGGAATCCCGAGAGGCCCCCTAGCAACTCGCATGGGGACTGGCCTCTCCTGAGGCCACCAGGGCGGGTCCCTGAGGTCCCCGTCGTAACTCGGGAACTCCTGCCGCAACTCGAGAAAATCCAGGAAGTTCTCCCTTCCAGGCGAGATGAGGTCTATTTCCGATGAGGCGTCTGGAGACTGACACGTAACCTCTGGAACTTCGAAAGGGTCTTTCACACCCTTGCTGCAACTCAAGAAGTTCACCGCCATAACCGTCTCCACTCGAGAGGAAGCACGATGGTCCCGCCCACATCCAGAGGAGCCCCGTTTCCCCCTCGTAGCTCGAGATGAGGGATCCTTTCCCTGCTTTCAACGGGAAAGTATTCCCAGCGATCCCGTCGCATCTCAAGAGGAGGCACTCTCAACAGGAAAGGCGAGAGGAACTCCATGGTCGTACCACCATTCCAAGAGTCCCCCAGATGTCTCAGTCCATTCCAGAGGAACCTCTTTGCCCTGCACTGGCTCATCTTTCACGCCGAGGATCGACTCACACCACGGTGGCACGTGGGACAGCCCTGTGGGAAAGCCTCGAGAGAAAACCACAGATCATTTGATCCACGCGACGGGAAGCGTGACATTGCTGCTACAGCCTGGAAGGAAAGCGCACGTCCATGCCCCCACTCGAGACCAGGCCTGACTCCCCTGGGGAGACTCTAGAAGTACCCAAAGATCCATGTCAGCCCCTGAGAGGAATCCTCGGTTCCGGCCCTGACTCCACACAAGGTTTTTGGCCCCGGTATCGACGGGAGAGGAATCCCGAGAGGCCCCCTAGCAACTCGCATGGGGACTGGCCTCTCCTGAGGCCACCAGGGCGGGTCCCTGAGGTCCCCGTCGTAACTCGGGAACACCTGCCGCAACTCGAGAAAATCCAGGAAGTTCTCCCTTCCAGGCGAGATGAGGTCTATTTCCGATGAGGCGTCTGGAGACTGACACGTAACCTCTGGAACTTCGAAAGGGTCTTTCACACCCTTGCTGCAACTCAAGAAGTTCACCGCCATAACCGTCTCCACTCGAGAGGAAGCACGATAGTCCCGCCCACATCCAGAGGAGCCCCGTTTCCCCCTCGTAGCTAGAGATGAGGGATCCTTTCCCTGCTTTCAACGGGAAAGTATTCCCAGCGATCCCGTCGCATCTCAAGAGGAGGCACTCTCAACAGGAAAGGCGAGAGGAACTCCATGGTCGTACCACCATTCCAAGAGTCCCCCAGATGTCTCAGTCCATTCCAGAGGAACCTCTTTGCCCTGCACTGGCTCATCTTTCACGCCGAGGATCGACTCACACCACGGTGGCACGTGGGACAGCCCTGTGAGAAAGCCTCGAGAGAAAACCACAGATCATTTGATCCACGCGACGGGAAGCGTGACATTGCTGCTACAGCCTGGAAGGAAAGCGCACGTCCATGCCCCCACTCGAGACCAGGCCTGACTCCCCTGGGGAGACTCTAGAAGTACCCAAAGATCCATGTCAGCCCCTGAGAGGAATCCTCGGTTCTGGCCCTGACTCCACACAAGGTTTTTGGCCCCGGTATCGACGGGAGAGGAATCCCGAGAGGCCCCCTAGCAACTCGCATGGGGACTGGCCTCTCCTGAGGCCACCAGGGCGGGTCCCTGAGGTCCCCGTCGTAACTCGAGAACACCTGCCACAACTCGAGAAAATCCAGGAAGTTCTCCCTTCCAGGCGAGATGAGGCCTATTTCCGATGAGGCGTCTGGAGACTAATGACACCTAACCTCTGGAACTTCGAAAGGGTCTTTCACACCCTTGCTGCAACTCAAGAAGTTCACCGCCATACCCGTGTCCACTCGGGAGGAAGCACGATGGTCCCGCCCACATCCAGAGGAGCCCCGTTTCCCCTCGGAGCTCGAGATGAGGGATCCTTTCCCTGCTTTCAACGGGAAAGAATTCCCGGCGTTCCCGTCGCATCTCAAGAGGAGGCACTCTCAACAGGAAAGGCGAGAGGAACTCCATGGTCGTACCACCATTCCAAGAGTCCCCCAGATGTCTCAGTCCATTCCAGAGGAACCCCTTTGCCCTGCATTGGCTCATCTTTCACGCCGAGGATCGACTCACACCACGGTGGCACGTGGGACAGCCCTGTGGGAAAGCCTCGAGGGAAAGCCTCGAGGGAAAACCACAGATCATTTGATCCACGCGACGGGAAGCGTGACATTGCTGCTACAGCCTGAAAGGAAAGCGCACGTGCATGCCCCCTCTCGAGACGAGGCCTGACTCTCCTGGGGAGACTCTCGAAGTACCCAAAGATCCATGTCAGCTCCTGAGAGGAATCCTCGGTTCCGGCCCTGACTCCACACAAGGATTTTGGCCCCGGTATCGACGGGAGAGGAATCCCGAGAGGCCCCCTAGCAACTCGCATGGGGACTGGCCTCTCCTGAGGCCACCAGGGCGGGTCCCTGAGGTCCCCGTCGTAACTCGAGAACACCTGCCGCAACTCGAGAAAATCCAGGAAGTTCTCCCTTCCAGGCGAGATGAGGCCTATTTCCGATGAGGCGTCTGGAGACTAATGACACCTAACCTCTGGAACTTCGAAAGGGTCTTTCACACCCTTGCAGCAACTCAAGAAGTTTACCGCCATACCCGTCTCCACACGAGAGGAAGCACGATGGTCCCGCCCACATCCAGAGGAGCCCCGTTTCCCCCTCGTAGCTTGAGATGAGGGATCCTTTCCCTGCTTTCAACGGGAAAGAATTCCCGGCATTCCCGTCGCATCTCAAGAGGAGGCACTCTCAACAGGAAAGGCGAGAGGAACTCCATGGTCGTACCACCATTCCAAGAGTCCCCCAGATGTCTCAGTCCATTCCAGAGGAACCTCTTTGCCCTGCACTGGCTCATCTTTCACGCCGAGGATCGACTCACACCACGGTGGCACGTGGGACAGCCCTGTGGGAAAGCCTCGAGGGAAAGCCTCGAGGGAAAACCACAGATCCTTTGATCCACGCGATGGGAAGCGTGACATTGCTGCTACAGCCTGGAAGGAAAGCACACGTGCATGCCCCCACTCGAGACGAGGCCTGACTCCCCTGGGGAGACTCCAGAAGTACCCAAAGATCCATGTCAGCCCCTGAGAGGAATCCTCGGTTCCGGCCCTGACTCCACACAAGGTTTTTGGCCCCGGTATCGACGGGAGAGGAATCCCGAGAGGCCCCCTAGCAACTGGCATGGGGACTGGCCTCTCCTGAGGCCACCAGGGCGGGTCCCTGAGGTCCCCGTCGTAACTCGAGAACACCTGCCGCAACTCGAGAAAATCCAGGAAGTTCTCCCTTCCAGGCGAGATGAGGCCTATTTCCGATGAGGCGTCTGGAGACTAATGACACCCAACCTCTGGAACTTCGAAAGGGTCTTTCACACCCTTGCTGCAACTCAAGAAGTTCACCGACATACCCGTGTCCACTCGAGAGGAAGCACGATGGTCCCGCCCACATCCCGAGGAGCCCCGTTTCCCCCTCGTAGCTCGAGATGAGGGATCCTTTCCCTGCTTTCAACGGGAAAGAATTCCCGGAGTTCCCGTCACAACTCAAGAGGAGGCACTCTCAACAGGAAATGCGAGAGGAACTCCATGGTCGTACCACCATTCCAAGAGTCCCCCAGATGTCTCAGTCCATTCCAGAGGAACCTCTTTGCCCTGCACTGGCTCATCTTTCACGCCGAGGATCGACTCACACCACGGTGGCACGTGGGAGAGCCCTGTGGGAAAGCCTCGAGGGAAAGCCTCGAGGGAAAACCACAGATCCTTTGATCCACGCGACGGGAAGCGTGACATTGCTGCTACAGCCTGGAAGGAAAGCACACGTGCATGCCCCCACTCGAGACGAGGCCTGACTCCCCTGGGCAGACTCCAGAAGTACCCAAAGATCCATGTCAGCCCCTGAGAGGAATCCTCGGTTCCGGCCCTGACTCCACACAAGGTTTTTGGCCCCGGTATCGACGGGAGAGGAATCCCGAGAGGCCCCCTAGCAACTCGCATGGGGACTGGCCTCTCCTGAGGCCACCAGGGCGGGTCCCTGAGGTCCCCGTCGTAACTCGGGAACTCCTGCCGCAACTCGAGAAAATCCAGGAAGTTCTCCCTTCCAGGCGAGATGAGGTCTATTTCCGATGAGGCGTCTGGAGACTGACACGTAACCTCTGGAACTTCGAAAGGGTCTTTCACACCCTTGCTGCAACTCAAGAAGTTCACCGCCATAACCGTCTCCACTCGAGAGGAAGCACGATAGTCCCGCCCACATCCAGAGGAGCCCCGTTTCCCCCTCGTAGCTCGAGATGAGGGATCCTTTCCCTGCTTTCAACGGGAAAGTATTCCCAGCGATCCCGTCGCATCTCAAGAGGAGGAACTCTCAACAGGAAAGGCGAGAGGAACTCCATGGTCGTACCACCATTCCAAGAGTCCCCCAGATGTCTCAGTCCATTCCAGAGGAACCTCTTTGCCCTGCACTGGCTCATCTTTCACGCCGAGGATCGACTCACACCACGGTGGCACGTGGGACAGCCCTGTGGGAAAGCCTCGAGAGAAAACCACAGATCATTTGATCCACGCGACTGGAAGCGTGACATTGCTGCTACAGCCTGGAAGGAAAGCGCACGTCCATGCCCCCACTCGAGACCAGGCCTGACTCCCCTGGGGAGACTCTAGAAGTACCCAAAGATCCATGTCAGCCCCTGAGAGGAATCCTCGGTTCTGGCCCTGACTCCACACAAGGTTTTTGGCCCCGGTATCGACGGGAGAGGAATCCCGAGAGGCCCCCTAGCAACTCGCATGGGGACTGGCCTCTCCTGAGGCCACCAGGGCGGGTCCCTGAGGTCCCCGTCGTAACTCGGGAACACCTGCCGCAACTCGAGAAAATCCAGGAAGTTCTCCCTTCCAGGCGAGATGAGGTCTATTTCCGATGAGGCGTCTGGAGACTGACACGTAACCTCTGGAACTTCGAAAGGGTCTTTCACACCCTTGCTGCAACTCAAGAAGTTCACCGCCATAACCGTCTCCACTCGAGAGGAAGCACGATAGTCCCGCCCACATCCAGAGGAGCCCCGTTTCCCCCTCGTAGCTCGAGATGAGGGATCCTTTCCCTGCTTTCAACGGGAAAGTATTCCCAGCGATCCCGTCGCATCTCAAGAGGAGGCACTCTCAACAGGAAAGGCGAGAGGAACTCCATGGTCGTACCACCATTCCAAGAGTCCCCAAGATGTCTCAGTCCATTCCAGAGGAACCTCTTTGCCCTGCACTGGCTCATCTTTCACGCCGAGGATCGACTCACACCACGGTGGCACGTGGGACAGCCCTGTGAGAAAGCCTCGAGAGAAAACCACAGATCATTTGATCCACGCGTCGGGAAGCGTGACATTGCTGCTACAGCCTGGAAGGAAAGCGCACGTCCATGCCCCCACTCGAGACCAGGCCTGACTCCCCTGGGGAGACTCTAGAAGTACCCAAAGATCCATGTCAGCCCCTGAGAGGAATCCTCGGTTCTGGCCCTGACTCCACACAAGGTTTTTGGCCCCGGTATCGACGGGAGAGGAATCCCGAGAGGCCCCCTAGCAACTCGCATGGGGACTGGCCTCTCCTGAGGCCATCAGGGCGGGTCCCTGTGGTACCCGTCGTAACTCGAGAACACCTGCCGCACCTCGAGAAAATCCAGGAAGTTCTCCCTTCCAGGCTAGATGAGGCCTATTTCCGATGAGGCGTCTGGAGACTAATGACACCTAACCTCTGGAACTTCGAAAGGGTCTTTCACACCCTTGCTGCAACTCAAGAAGTTCACCGACATACCCGTGTCCACTCGAGAGGAAGCACGATGGTCCTGCCCACATCCCGAGGAGCCCCGTTTCCCCCTCGTAGCTCGAGATGAGGGATCCTTTCCCTGCTTTCAACGGGAAAGAATTCCCGGCATTCCCATCGCATCTCAAGAGGAGGCACTCTCAACAGGAAAGGCGAGAGGAGCTCCATGGTCGTACCACCATTCCAAGAGTCCCCCAGATGTCTCAGTCCATTCCAGAGGAACCTCTTTGCCCTGCACTGGCTCATCTTTCACGCCGAGGATCGACTCACACCACGGTGGCACGTGGGACAGCCCTGTGGGAAAGCCTCGAGGGAAAGCCTCGAGGGAAAACCACAGATCCTTTGATGCACGCGACGGGAAGCGTGACATTGCTGCTACAGCCTGGAAGGAAAGCACACGTGCATGCCCCCACTCGAGACGAGGCCTGACTCCCCTGGGGAGACTCCAGAAGTACCCAAAGATCCATGTCAGCCCCTTAGAGGAATCCTCTGTTCCGGCCCTGACTCCACACAAGGTTTTTGGACCCGGTATCGACGGGAGAGGAATCCCGAGAGGCCCCCTAGCAACTCGCATGGGGACTGGCCTCTCCTGAGGCCACCAGGGCGGCTCCCTGAGGTCCCCGTCGTAACTCGAGAACACCTGCCGCAACTCGAGAAAATCCAGGAAGTTCTCCCTTCCAGGCGAGATGAGGCCTATTTCCGATGAGGCGTCTGGAGACTAATGACACCTAACCTCTGGAACTTCGAAAGGGTCTTTCACACCCTTGCTGCAACTCAAGAAGTTCACCGCCATACCCGTCTCCACTCGAGAGGAAGCACGATGGTCCCGCCCACATCCAGAGGAGCCCCGTTTCCCCCTCGTAGCTCGAGATGAGGGATCCTTTCCCTGCTTTCAACGGGAAAGAATTCCCAGCGTTCCCGTCGCATCTCAAGAGGAGGCACTCTCAACAGGAAAGGCGAGAGGAACTCCATGGTCGTACCACCATTCCAAGAGTCCCCCAGATGTCTCAGTCCATTCCAGAGGAACCTCTTTGCCCTGCACTGGCTCATCTTTCACGCCGAGGATCGACTCACACCACGGTGGCACGTGGGACAGCCCTGTGGGAAAGCCTCGAGGGAAAGCCTCGAGGGAAAACCACAGATCCTTTGATCCACGCGACGGGAAGCGTGACATTGCTGCTACAGCCTGGAAGGAAAGCGCACGTGCATGCCCCCACTCGAGACGAGGCCTGACTCCCCTGGGGAGACTCCAGAAGTACCCAAAGATCCATGTCAGCCCATGAGAGGAATCCTCGGTTCCGGCCCTGACTCCACACAAGGTTTTTGGCCCCGGTATCGATGGGAGAGGAATCCCGAGAGGCCCCCTAGCAACTCGCATGGGGACTGGCCTCTCCTGAGGCCACCAGGGCGGGTCCCTGAGGTCCCCGTCGTAACTCGAGAACACCTGCCGCAACTCGAGAAAATCCAGGAAGTTCTCCCTTCCAGGCGAGATGAGGCCTATTTCCGATGAGGCGTCTGGAGACTAATGACACCCAACCTCTGGAACTTCGAAAGGGTCTTTCACACCCTTGCTGCAACTCAAGAAGTTTACCGCCATACCCGTCTCCACACGAGATAAAGCACGATTGTCCCGCCCACATCCAGAGGAGCCCCGTTTCCCCCTTGTAGCTCGAGATGAGGGATCCTTTCCCTGCTTTCAACGGGAAAGAATTCCCGGCATTCCCGTCGCATCTCAAGAGGAGGCACTCTCAACAGGAAAGGCGAGAGGAACTCCATGGTCGTACCACCACTCCAAGAGTCCCCCAGATGTCTCAGTCCATTCCAGAGGAACCTCTTTGCCCTGCACTGGCTCATCTTTCACGCCGAGAATCGACTCACAACACGGTGGCACGTGCGACAGCCCTGTGGGAAAGCCTCGAGGGAAAGCCTCGAGGGAAAACCACAGATCCATTGATTCACGCGACGGGAAGCGTGACATTGCTGCTACAGCCTGGAAGGAAAGCGCACGTGCATGCCCCCACTCGAGACGAGGCCTGACTCCCCTGGGGAGACTCCAGAAGTACCCAAAGATCCTTGTCAGCCCCTGAGAGGAATCCTCGGTTCCGGCCCTGACTCCACACAAGGTTTTTGGCCCCGGTATCGACGGGAGAGGAATCCCGAGAGGCCCCCTAGCAACTCGCATGGGGACTGGCCTCTCCTGAGGCCACCAGGGCGGGTCCCTGAGGTCTCCGTCGTAACTCGAGAACACCTGTCGCAACTCGAGAAAATCCAGGAAGTTCTCCCTTCCAGGCGAGAAGAATCCTATTTCCGATGAGGCGTTTGGAGACTAATGACACCTAAACTCTGGAACTTCGAAAGGGTCTTTCACACCCTTGCTGCAACTCAAGAAGTTCACCGCCATACCCGTCTCCACTCGCGAGGAAGCACGATGGTCCCGCCCACATCCAGAGGAGCCCCGTTTCCCCCTCGTAGCTCGAGATGAGGGATCCTTTCCCTGCGTTCAACGGGAAAGAATTCCCGGCGTTCCCATCGCATCTCAAGAGGAGGCACTCTCAACAGGAAAGGCGAGAGGAACTCCATGGTCGTACCACCATTCCACGAGTCCCCCAGATGTCTCAGTCCATTCCAGAGGAACCTCTTTGCCCTGCACTGGCTCATCTTTCACGCCGACGATCGACTCACACCACGGTGGCACGTGGGATAGCCCTGTGGGAAAGCCTCGAGGGAAAGCCTCGAGGGAAAACCACAGATCATTTGATCCACGCGACGGGAAGCGTGACATTGCTGCTACAGCCTGGAAGGAAAGCGCACGTGCATGCCCCCACTCGAGACGAGGCCTGACGGCCCTGGGGAGACTCCAGAAGTACCCAAAGATCCATGTCAGCCCCTGAGAGGAATCCTCGATTCCGGCCCTGACTCCACACAACGTTTTTGGCCCCGATATCGACGGGAGAGGAATCCCGAGAGGCCCCCTAGCAACTCCCATGGGGACTGGCCATTCCTGAGGCCACCAGGGCGGGTCCCTGAGGTCCCCGTCGTAACTCGAGAACACCTGCCACAACTCGAGAAAATCCAGGAAGTTCTCCCTTCCAGGCGAGATGAGGCCTATTTCCGATGAGGCGTCTGGAGACTAACGACACCTAACCTCTGGAACTTCGAAAGGGTCTTTCACACCCTTGCTGCAACTCAAGAAGTTCAACGCCATACCCGTGTCCACTCGAGAGGAAGCACGATGGTCCCGCCCACATCCAGAGGAGCCCCGTTTCCCCCTCGTAGCTCGAGATGAGGGATCCTTTCCCTGCTTTCAACGGGAAAGAATTCCCGGCATTCCCGTCGCATCTCAAGAGGAGGCACTCTCAACAGGAAAGGCGAGAGGAACTCCATGATCGTACCACCATTCCAAGAGTCCCCCAGATGTCTCAGTCCATTCCAGAGGAACCTCTTTGCCCTGCACTGGCTCATCTTTCACGCCGAGGATCGACTCACACCACGGTGGCACGTGGGACAGCCCTGTGGGAAAGCCTCGAGGCAAAGCCTCGAGGGAAAACCACAGATCCTTTGATCCACGCGACGGGAAGCGTGACATTGCTGCTACAGCCTGGAAGGAAAGCGCACGTGCATGCCCCCACTCGAGACGAGGCCTGACTCCCCTGGGGAGACTCCAGAAGTACCCAAAGATCCATGTCAGCCCCTGAGAGGAATCCTCGGTTCCGGCCCTGACTCCACACAAGGTTTTTGGCCCCGGTATCGACGGGAGAGGAATCCCGAGAGGCCCCCTAGCAACTCGCATGGGGACTGGCCTCTCCTGAGGCCACCAGGGCGGGTCCCTGAGGTCCCCGTCGTAACTCGAGAACACCTGCCCCAACTCGAGAAAATCCAGGAAGTTCTCCCTTCCAGGCGAGATGAGGCCTATTTCCGATGAGGCGTCTGGAGACTAATGACACCTAACCTCTGGAACTTCGAAAGGGTCTTTCACACCCTTGCTGCAACTCAAGAAGTTCACCGCCATACCCGTCTCCACTCGAGAGGAAGCACGATGGTCCCGCCCACATCCAGAGGAGCCCCGTTTCACCCTCGTAGCTCGAGATGAGGGATCCTTTCCCTGCTTTCAACGGGAAAGAATTCCCGGCGTTCCCGTCGCATCTCAAGAGGAGGCACTCTCAACAGGAAAGGCGAGAGGAACTCCATGGTCGTACCACCATTCGAAGAGTCCCCCAGATGTCTCAGTCCATTCCAGAGCAACCTCTATGCCCTGCACTGGCTCATCTTTCACGCCGAGGATCGACTCACACCACGGTGGCACGTGGGACAGCCCTGTGGGAAAGCCTCGAGGGAAAGCCTCGAGGGAAAACCACAGATCCTTTGATCCAGGCGACGGAAAGCATGACATTGCTGCTATAGCCTGAAAGGAAAGCGCACGTGCATGCCCCCACTCGAGACGAGGCCTGACTACCCTGGGGAGACTCCAGAAGTACCCAAAGATCCATGTCAGCCCCTGAGAGGAATCCTCGGTTCCGGCCCTGACTCCACAAAAGGTTTTTGGCCCCGGTATCGACGGGAGAGGAATCCCGAGAGGCCCCCTAGCAACTCGCATGGGGACTGGCCTCTCCTGAGGCCACCAGGGCGGGTCCCTGAGGTCCCCATCGTAACTCGAGAACACCTGTCCCAACTCGAGAAAATCCAGGAAGTTCTCCCTTCCAGGCGAGAAGAATCCTATTTCCGATGAGGCGTTTGGAGACTAATGACACCTAAACTCTGGAACTTCGAAAGGGTCTTTCACACCCTTGCTGCAACTCAAGAAGTTCACCGCCATACCCGTCTCCACTCGAGAGGAAGCACGATGGTCCCGCCCACATCCAGAGGAGCCCCGTTTCCCCCTCGTAGCTCGAGATGAGGGATCCTTTCCCTGCTTTCAACGGGAAAGAATTCCCGGCGTTCCCGTCGCATCTCAAGAGGAGGCACTCTCAACAGGAAAGGCGAGAGGAACTCCATGGTGGTACCACCATTCCAAGAGTCCCCCAGATGTCTCAGTCCATTCCAGAGGAACCTCTTTGCCCTGCACTGGCTCATCTTTCACGCCGAGGATCGACTCACACCACGGTGGAACGTTGGACAGACCTGTGGGAAAGCCTCGAGGGAAAGCCTCGTGGGAAAACCACAGATCCTTTGATCCAGGCCACGGGAAGAGTGACATTGCTGCTACAGCCTGGAAGGAAAGCGCACGTACCTGTCCCCACTCGAGACGAGGCCTGACTCCCCTGGGGAGACTCCAGAAGTACCCAAAGATCCATGTCAGCCCCAGAGAGGAAACCTCGGTTCCGGCCCTGACTCCACACAAGGTTTTTGGTTCCGGTATCGACGGGAGAGGAATCCCAGAGTCCCTCTAGCAACTCGCATGGGGATTGGCCTCTCCTGAGGCCACCAGGGCTGGTACCTGTGGTCCCCGTCGTAACTCGAGAACACCTGCCGCAACTCGAGAAAATCCAGGAAGTTCTCCCTTCCAGGCGTGATGTGGCCTATTTCCGATGAGGCGTCTGGAGACTAATGACACCTAACCTCTGGAACTTCGAAAGGGTCTTTCACTCCCTTGCTGCAACTCAAGAAGTTCTCTGCCATACCCGTCTCCACTCGAGAGGATGCACGATGGTCCCGCCCACATCCAGAGGAGCCCCGTTTCCCCCTCGTAGCTCGAGATGAGGGATCCTTTCCCTGCTTTCAACGGGAAAGAATTCCCGGCGTTCCCGTCGCATCTCAAGAGGAGGCACTCTCAACAGGAAAGGCGAGAGGAACTCCATGGTCGTACCACCATTCCAAGAGTCCCCCAGATGTCTCAGTCCATTCCAGAGGAACCTCTTTGCCCTGCACTGGCTCATCTTTCTCGCCGAGGATCGACTCACACCACGGTGGCACATGGGACAGCCCTGTGGGAAAGCCTCGAGGGAAAGCCTCGAGGGAAAACCACAGATCCTTTGATCCACGCGACGGGAAGCGTGACATTGCTGCTACAGCCTGGAAGGAAAGCGCACGTACATGCCCCCACTCGAGACGAGGCCTGACTCCCCTGGGGAGACTCCAGAAGTACCCAAAGATCCATGTCAGCCCCTGAGAGGAATCCTCGGTTCCGGCCCTGACCCCACACAAGGTTTTTGGCCCCGGTATCGACGGGAGAGGAATCCCGAGAGGCCCCCTAGCAACTCGCATGGGGACTGGCCTCTCCTGAGGCCACCAGGGCGGGTCCCTGAGGTCCCCGTCGTAACTCGAGAACACCTGCCGCAACTCGAGAAAATCCAGGAAGTTCTCCCTTCCAGGCGAGATGAGGCCTATTTCCGATGAGGCGTCTGGAGACTAATGACACCTAACCTCTGGAACTTCGAAAGGGTCTTTCACACCCTTGCTGCAACTCAAGAAGTTCACCGCCATACCCGTCTCCACTCGAGAGGAAGCACGATGGTCCCGCCCACATCCAGAGGAGCCCCGTTTCCCCCTCGTAGCTCGAGATGAGGGATCCTTTCCCTGCTTTCAACGGGAAAGAATTCCCGGCGTTCCCGTCGCATCTCAAGAGGAGGCACTCTCAACAGGAAAGGCGAGAGGAACTCCATGGTCGTACCACCATTCGAAGAGTCCCCCAGATGTCTCAGTCCATTCCAGAGCAACCTCTATGCCCTGCACTGGCTCATCTTTCACGCCGAGGATCGACTCACACCACGGTGGCACGTGGGACAGCCCTGTGGGAAAGCCTCGAGGCAAAGCCTCGAGGGAAAACCACAGATCCTTTGATCCACGCGACGGGAAGCGTGACATTGCTGCTACAGCCTGGAAGGAAAGCGCACGTGCATGCCCCCACTCGAGACGGGGCCTGACTCCCCTGGGGAGACTCCAGAAGTACCCAAAGATCCATGTCAGCCCCTGAGAGGAATCCTCGGTTCCGGCCCTGACTCCACACAAGGTTTTTGGCCCCGTTATTGACGGGAGAGGAATCCCGAGAGGCCCCCTAGCAACTCGCATGGGGACTGGCCTCTCCTGAGGCCACCAGGGCGGGTCCCTGAGGTCTCCGTCGTAACTCGAGAACACCTGTCGCAACTCGAGAAAATCCAGGAAGTTCTCCCTTCCAGGCGAGAAGAATCCTATTTCCGATGAGGCGTTTGGAGACTAATGACACCTAAACTCTGGAACTTCGAAAGGGTCTTTCACACCCTTGCTGCAACTCAAGAAGTTCACCGCCATACCCGTCTCCACTCGCGAGGAAGCACGATGGTCCCGCCCACATCCAGAGGAGCCCCGTTTCCCCCTCGTAGCTCGAGATGAGGGATCCTTTCCCTGCTTTCAACGGGAAAGAATTCCCGGCGTTCCCGTCGCATCTCAAGAGGAGGCACTCTCAACAGGAAAGGCGAGAGGAACTCCATGGTCGTACCACCATTCCAAGAGTCCCCCAGATGTCTCAGTCCATTCCAGAGGAACCTCTTTGCCCTGCACTGGCTCATCTTTCACGCCGAGTATCAACTCACACCACGGTGGCACGTGGGACAGACCTGTGGGAAAGCCTCGAGGGAAAGCCTCGTGGGAAAAGCACAGATCCTTTGATCCATGCCACGGGAAGCGTGAAATTGCTGCTACAGCCTGGAAGGAAAGCGCACGTACCTGTCCCCACTCGAGACGAGGGCTGACTCCCCTGGGGAGACTCCAGAAGTACCCAAAGATCCATGTCAGCCCCTGAGAGGAATCCTCGGTTCCGGCCCTGACTCCACACAAGGTTTTTGGACCCGGTATCGACGGGAGAGGAATCCCAGAGTCCCCCTAGCAACTCGCATGGGGATTGGCCTCTCCTGAGGCCACCAGGGCTGGTCCTTGAGGTCCCCGTCGTAACTCGAGAACACCTGCCGCAACTCGAGAAAATCCAGGAAGTTCTCCCTTCCAGGCGAGATGAGGCCTATTTCCGATGAGGCGTCTGGAGACTAATGACACCTAACCTCTGGAACTTCGAAAGGGTCTTTCACTCCCTTGCTGCAACTCAAGAAGTTCTCTGCCATACCCGTCTCCACTCGAGAGGATGCACGATGGTCCCGCCCACATCCAGAGGAGCCCCGTTTCCCCCTCGTAGCTCGAGATGAGGGATCCTTTCCCTGCTTTCAACGGGAAAGAATTCCCGGCATTCCCGTCGCATCTCAAGAGGAGGCACTCTCAACAGGAAAGGCGAGAGGAACTCCATGGTCGTACCACCATTCCAAGAGTCTCCCAGATGTCTCAGTCCATTCCAGAGGAACCTCTTTGCCCTGCACTGGCTCATCTTTCTCGCCGAGGATCGACTCACACCACGGTGGCACATGGGACAGCCCTGTGGGAAAGCCTCGAGGGAAAGTCTCGAGGGAAAACCACAGATCCTTTGATCCACGCGACGGGAAGCGTGACATTGCTGCTACAGCCTGGAAGGAAAGCGCACGTGCATGCCCCCACTCGAGACGAGGCCTGACTCCCCTGGGGAGACTCCAGAAGTACCCAAAGATCCATGTCAGCCCCTGAGAGGAATCCTCGGTTCCGGCCCTGACTCCACACAAGGTTTTTGGCCCCGGTATCGACGGGAGAGGAATCCCGAGAGGCCCCCTAGCAACTCGCATGGGGACTGGCCTCTCCTGAGGCCACCAGGGCGGGTCCCTGAGGTCCCCGTCGTAACTCGAGAACACCTGCCGCAACTCGAGAAAATCCAGGAAGTTCTCCCTTCCAGGCGAGATGAGGCCTATTTCCGATGAGGCGTCTGGAGACTAATGACACCTAACCTCTGGAACTTCGAAAGGGTCTTTCACACCCTTGCTGCAACTCAAGAAGTTCACCGCCATACCCGTCTCCACTCGAGAGGAAGCACGATGGTCCCGCCCACATCCAGAGGAGCCCCGTTTCACCCTCGTAGCTCGAGATGAGGGATCCTTTCCCTGCTTTCAACGGGAAAGAATTCCCGGCGTTCCCGTCGCATCTCAAGAGGAGGCACTCTCAACAGGAAAGGCGAGAGGAACTCCATGGTCGTACCACCATTCGAAGAGTCCCCCAGATGTCTCAGTCCATTCCAGAGCAACCTCTATGCCCTGCACTGGCTCATCTTTCACGCCGAGGATCGACTCACACCACGGTGGCACGTGGGACAGCCCTGTGGGAAAGCCTCGAGGGAAAGCCTCGAGGGAAAACCACAGATCCTTTGATCCAGGCGACGGAAAGCATGACATTGCTGCTATAGCCTGAAAGGAAAGCGCACGTGCATGCCCCCACTCGAGACGAGGCCTGACTACCCTGTGGAGACTCCAGAAGTACCCAAAGATCCATGTCAGCCCCTGAGAGGAATCCTCTGTTCCGGCCCTGACTCCACACAAGGTTTTTGGCCCCGGTATCGACGGGAGAGGAATCCCGAGAGGCCCCCTAGCAACTCGCATGGGGACTGGCCTCTCCTGAGGCCACCAGGGCGGGTCCCTGAGGTCCCCGTCGTAACTCGAGAACACCTGTCCCAACTCGAGAAAATCCAGGAAGTTCTCCCTTCCAGGCGAGAAGAATCCTATTTCCGATGAGGCGTTTGGAGACTAATGACACCTAAACTCTGGAACTTCGAAAGGGTCTTTCACACCCTTGCTGCAACTCAAGAAGTTCACCGCCATACCCGTCTCCACTCGAGAGGAAGCACGATGGTCCCGCCCACATCCAGAGGAGCCCCGTTTCCCCCTCGTAGCTCGAGATGAGGGATCCTTTCCCTGCTTTCAACGGGAAAGAATTCCCGGCGTTCCCGTCGCATCTCAAGAGGAGGCACTCTCAACAGGAAAGGCGAGAGGAACTCCATGGTGGTACCACCATTCCAAGAGTCCCCCAGATGTCTCAGTCCATTCCAGAGGAACCTCTTTGCCCTGCACTGGCTCATCTTTCACGCCGAGGATCGACTCACACCACGGTGGAACGTTGGACAGACCTGTGGGAAAGCCTCGAGGGAAAGCCTCGTGGGAAAACCACAGATCCTTTGATCCAGGCCACGGGAAGAGTGACATTGCTGCTACAGCCTGGAAGGAAAGCGCACGTACCTGTCCCCACTCGAGACGAGGCCTGACTCCCCTGGGGAGACTCCAGAAGTACCCAAAGATCCATGTCAGCCCCAGAGAGGAAACCTCGGTTCCGGCCCTGACTCCACACAAGGTTTTTGGACCCGGTATCGACGGGAGAGGAATCCCAGAGTCCCTCTAGCAACTCGCATGGGGATTGGCCTCTCCTGAGGCCACCAGGGCTGGTACCTGTGGTCCCCGTCGTAACTCGAGAACACCTGCCGCAACTCGAGAAAATCCAGGAAGTTCTCCCTTCCAGGCGTGATGTGGCCTATTTCCGATGAGGCGTCTGGAGACTAATGACACCTAACCTCTGGAACTTCGAAAGGGTCTTTCACTCCCTTGCTGCAACTCAAGAAGTTCTCTGCCATACCCGTCTCCACTCGAGAGGATGCACGATGGTCCCGCCCACATCCCGAAGAGCCCCGTTTCCCCCTCGTAGCTCGAGATGAGGGATCCTTTCCCTGCTTTCAACGGGAAAGAATTCCCGGCGTTCCCGTCACAACTCAAGAGGAGGCACTCTCAACAGGAAAGGCGAGAGGAACTCCATGGTCGTACCACCATTCCAAGAGTCCCCCAGATGTCTCAGTCCATTCCAGAGGAACCTCTTTGCCCTGCACTGGCTCATCTTTCACGCCGAGGATCGACTCACACCACGGTGGCACGTGGGAGAGCCCTGTGGGAAAGCCTCGAGGGAAAGCCTCGAGGGAAAACCACAGATCCTTTGATCCACGCGACGGGAAGCGTGACATTGCTGCTACAGCCTGGAAGGAAAGCACACGTGCATGCCCCCACTCGAGACGAGGCCTGACTCCCCTGGGGAGACTCCAGAAGTACCCAAAGATCCATGTCAGCCCCTGAGAGGAATCCTCGGTTCCGGCCCTGACTCCACACAAGGTTTTTGGCCCCGGTATCGACGGGAGAGGAATCCCGAGAGGCCCCCTAGCAACTCGCATGGGGACTGGCCTCTCCTGAGGCCACCAGGGCGGGTCCCTGAGGTCCCCGTCGTAACTCGGGAACTCCTGCCGCAACTCGAGAAAATCCAGGAAGTTCTCCCTTCCAGGCGAGATGAGGTCTATTTCCGATGAGGCGTCTGGAGACTGACACGTAACCTCTGGAACTTCGAAAGGGTCTTTCACACCCTTGCTGCAACTCAAGAAGTTCACCGCCATAACCGTCTCCACTCGAGAGGAAGCACGATAGTCCCGCCCACATCCAGAGGAGCCCCGTTTCCCCCTCGTAGCTCGAGATGAGGGATCCTTTCCCTGCTTTCAACGGGAAAGTATTCCCAGCGATCCCGTCGCATCTCAAGAGGAGGAACTCTCAACAGGAAAGGCGAGAGGAACTCCATGGTCGTACCACCATTCCAAGAGTCCCCCAGATGTCTCAGTCCATTCCAGAGGAACCTCTTTGCCCTGCACTGGCTCATCTTTCACGCCGAGGATCGACTCACACCACGGTGGCACGTGGGACAGCCCTGTGGGAAAGCCTCGAGAGAAAACCACAGATCATTTGATCCACGCGACTGGAAGCGTGACATTGCTGCTACAGCCTGGAAGGAAAGCGCACGTCCATGCCCCCACTCGAGACCAGGCCTGACTCCCCTGGGGAGACTCTAGAAGTACCCAAAGATCCATGTCAGCCCCTGAGAGGAATCCTCGGTTCTGGCCCTGACTCCTCACAAGGTTTTTGGCCCCGGTATCGACGGGAGAGGAATCCCGAGAGGCCCCCTAGCAACTCGCATGGGGACTGGCCTCTCCTGAGGCCACCAGGGCGGGTCCCTGAGGTCCCCGTCGTAACTCGGGAACACCTGCCGCAACTCGAGAAAATCCAGGAAGTTCTCCCTTCCAGGCGAGATGAGGTCTATTTCCGATGAGGCGTCTGGAGACTGACACGTAACCTCTGGAACTTCGAAAGGGTCTTTCACACCCTTGCTGCAACTCAAGAAGTTCACCGCCATAACCGTCTCCACTCGAGAGGAAGCACGATAGTCCCGCCCACATCCAGAGGAGCCCCGTTTCCCCCTCGTAGCTCGAGATGAGGGATCCTTTCCCTGCTTTCAACGGGAAAGTATTCCCAGCGATCCCGTCGCATCTCAAGAGGAGGCACTCTCAACAGGAAAGGCGAGAGGAACTCCATGGTCGTACCACCATTCCAAGAGTCCCCCAGATGTCTCAGTCCATTCCAGAGGAACCTCTTTGCCCTGCACTGGCTCATCTTTCACGCCGAGGATCGACTCACACCACGGTGGCACGTGGGACAGCCCTGTGAGAAAGCCTCGAGAGAAAACCACAGATCATTTGATCCACGCGACGGGAAGCGTGACATTGCTGCTACAGCCTGGAAGGAAAGCGCACGTCCATGTCCCCACTCGAGACCAGGCCTGACTCCCCTGGGGAGACTCTAGAAGTACCCAAAGATCCATGTCAGCCCCTGAGAGGAATCCTCGGTTCTGGCCCTGACTCCACACAAGGTTTTTGGCCCCGGTATCGACGGGAGAGGAATCCCGAGAGGCCCCCTAGCAACTCGCATGGGGACTGGCCTCTCCTGAGGCCATCAGGGCGGGTCCCTGTGGTACCCGTCGTAACTCGAGAACACCTGCCGCACCTCGAGAAAATCCAGGAAGTTCTCCCTTCCAGGCTAGATGAGGCCTATTTCCGATGAGGCGTCTGGAGACTAATGACACCTAACCTCTGGAACTTCGAAAGGGTCTTTCACACCCTTGCTGCAACTCAAGAAGTTCACCGACATACCCGTGTCCACTCGAGAGGAAGCACGATGGTCCTGCCCACATCCCGAGGAGCCCCGTTTCCCCCTCGTAGCTCGAGATGAGGGATCCTTTCCCTGCTTTCAACGGGAAAGAATTCCCGGCATTCCCATCGCATCTCAAGAGGAGGCACTCTCAACAGGAAAGGCGAGAGGAGCTCCATGGTCGTACCACCATTCCAAGAGTCCCCCAGATGTCTCAGTCCATTCCAGAGGAACCTCTTTGCCCTGCACTGGCTCATCTTTCACGCCGAGGATCGACTCACACCACGGTGGCACGTGGGACAGCCCTGTGGGAAAGCCTCGAGGGAAAGCCTCGAGGGAAAACCACAGATCCTTTGATGCACGCGACGGGAAGCGTGACATTGCTGCTACAGCCTGGAAGGAAAGCACACGTGCATGCCCCCACTCGAGACGAGGCCTGACTCCCCTGGGGAGACTCCAGAAGTACCCAAAGATCCATGTCAGCCCCTGAGAGGAATCCTCTGTTCCGGCCCTGACTCCACACAAGGTTTTTGGCCCCGGTATCGACGGGAGAGGAATCCCGAGAGGCCCCCTAGCAACTCGCATGGGGACTGGCCTCTCCTGAGGCCACCAGGGCGGCTCCCTGAGGTCCCCGTCGTAACTCGAGAACACCTGCCGCAACTCGAGAAAATCCAGGAAGTTCTCCCTTCCAGGCGAGATGAGGCCTATTTCCGATGAGGCGTCTGGAGACTAATGACACCTAACCTCTGGAACTTCGAAAGGGTCTTTCACACCCTTGCTGCAACTCAAGAAGTTCACCGACATACCCGTCTCCACTCGAGAGGAAGCACGATGGTCCCGCCCACATCCAGAGGAGCCCCGTTTCCCCCTCGTAGCTCGAGATGAGGGATCCTTTCCCTGCTTTCAACGGGAAAGAATTCCCAGCGTTCCCGTCGCATCTCAAGAGGAGGCACTCTCAACAGGAAAGGCGAGAGGAACTCCATGGTCGTACCACCATTCCAAGAGTCCCCCAGATGTCTCAGTCCATTCCAGAGGAACCTCTTTGCCCTGCACTGGCTCATCTTTCACGCCGAGGATCGACTCACACCACGGTGGCACGTGGGACAGCCCTGTGGGAAAGCCTCGAGGGAAAGCCTCGAGGGAAAACCACAGATCCTTTGATCCACGCGACGGGAAGCGTGACATTGCTGCTACAGCCTGGAAGGAAAGCACACGTGCATGCCCCCACTCGAGACGAGGCCTGACTCCCCTGGGGAGACTCCAGAAGTACCCAAAGATCCATGTCAGCCCATGAGAGGAATCCTCGGTTCCGGCCCTGACTCCACACAAGGTTTTTGGCCCCGGTATCGATGGGAGAGGAATCCCGAGAGGCCCCCTAGCAACTCGCATGGGGACTGGCCTCTCCTGAGGCCACCAGGGCGGGTCCCTGAGGTCCCCGTCGTAACTCGATAACACCTGCCGCAACTCGAGAAAATCCAGGAAGTTCTCCCTTCCAGGCGAGATGAGGCCTATTTCCGATGAGGCGTCTGGAGACTAATGACACCCAACCTCTGGAACTTCGAAAGGGTCTTTCACACCCTTGCTGCAACTCAAGAAGTTTACCGCCATACCCGTCTCCACACGAGATAAAGCACGATTGTCCCGCCCACATCCAGAGGAGCCCCGTTTCCCCCTTGTAGCTCGAGATGAGGGATCCTTTCCCTGCTTTCAACGGGAAAGAATTCCCGGCATTCCCGTCGCATCTCAAGAGGAGGCACTCTCAACAGGAAAGGCGAGAGGAACTCCATGGTCGTACCACCACTCCAAGAGTCCCCCAGATGTCTCAGTCCATTCCAGAGGAACCTCTTTGCCCTGCACTGGCTCATCTTTCACGCCGAGAATCGACTCACAACACGGTGGCACGTGCGACAGCCCTGTGGGAAAGCCTCGAGGGAAAGCCTCGAGGGAAAACCACAGATCCATTGATTCACGCGACGGGAAGCGTGACATTGCTGCTACAGCCTGGAAGGAAAGCGCACGTGCATGCCCCCACTCGAGCCGAGGCCTGACTCCCCTGGGGAGACTCCAGAAGTACCCAAAGATCCATGTCAGCCCCTGAGAGGAATCCTCGGTTCCGGCCCTGACTCCACACAAGGTTTTTGGCCCCGGTATCGACGGGAGAGGAATCCCGAGAGGCCCCCTAGCAACTCGCATGGGGACTGGCCTCTCCTGAGGCCACCAGGGCGGGTCCCTGAGGTCTCCGTCGTAACTCGAGAACACCTGTCGCAACTCGAGAAAATCCAGGAAGTTCTCCCTTCCAGGCGAGAAGAATCCTATTTCCGATGAGGCGTTTGGAGACTAATGACACCTAAACTCTGGAACTTCGAAAGGGTCTTTCACACCCTTGCTGCAACTCAAGAAGTTCACCGCCATCCCCGTCTCCACTCGCGAGGAAGCACGATGGTCCCGCCCACATCCAGAGGAGCCCCGTTTCCCCCTCGTAGCTCGAGATGAGGCATCCTTTCCCTGCGTTCAACGGGAAAGAATTCCCGGCGTTCCCATCGCATCTCAAGAGGAGGCACTCTCAACAGGAAAGGCGAGAGGAACTCCATGGTCGTACCACCATTCCACGAGTCCCCCAGATGTCTCAGTCCATTCCAGAGGAACCTCTTTGCCCTGCACTGGCTCATCTTTCACGCCGACGATCGACTCACACCACGGTGGCACGTGGGACAGCCCTGTGGGAAAGGCTCGAGGGAAAGCCTCGAGGGAAAACCACAGATCCTTTGATCCAGGCCACGGGAAGCGTGACATTGCTGCTACAGCCTGGAAGGAAAGCGCACGTGCATGCCCTCACTCGAGACGAGGCCTGACGGCCCTGGGGAGACTCCAGAAGTACCCAAAGATCCATGTCAGCCCCTGAGAGGAATCCTCGATTCCGGCCCTGACTCCACACAAGGTTTTTGGCCCCGATATCGACGGGAGAGGAATCCCGAGAGGCCCCCTAGCAACTCCCATGGGGACTGGCCGTTCCTGAGGCCACCAGGGCGGGTCCCTGAGGTCCCCGTCGTAACTCGAGAACACCTGCCACAACTCGAGAAAATCCAGGAAGTTCTCCCTTCCAGGCGAGATGAGGCCTATTTCCGATGAGGCGTCTGGAGACTAACGACACCTAACCTCTGGAACTTCGAAAGGGTCTTTCACACCCTTGCTGCAACTCAAGAAGTTCACCGCCATACCCGTGTCCACTCGAGAGGAAGCACGATGGTCCCGCCCACATCCAGAGTAGCCCCGTTTCCCCCTCGTAGCTCGAGATGAGGGATCCTTTCCCTGCTTTCAACGGGAAAGAATTCCCGGCATTCCCGTCGCATCTCAAGAGGAGGCACTCTCAACAGGAAAGGCGAGAGGAACTCCATGATCGTACCACCATTCCAAGAGTCCCCCAGATGTCTCAGTCCATTCCAGAGGAACCTCTTTGCCCTGCACTGGCTCATCTTTCACGCCGAGGATCGACTCACACCACGGTGGCACGTGGGACAGCCCTGTGGGAAAGCCTCGAGGCAAAGCCTCGAGGGAAAACCACAGATCCTTTGATCCACGCGACGGGAAGCGTGACATTGCTGCTACAGCCTGGAAGGAAAGCGCACGTGCATGCCCCCACTCGAGACGAGGCCTGACTCCCCTGGGGAGACTCCAGAAGTACCCAAAGATCCATGTCAGCCCCTGAGAGGAATCCTCGGTTCCGGCCCTGAATCCACACAAGGTTTTTGGCCCCGGTATCGACGGGATAGGAATCCCAGAGTCCCCCTAGCAACTCGCATGGGGATTGGCCTCTCCTGAGGCCACCAGGGCTGGTCCTTGAGGTCCCCGTCATAACTCGAGAACACCTGCCGCAACTCGAGAAAATCCAGGAAGTTCTCCCTTCCAGGCGAGATGAGGCCTATTTCCGATGATGCGTCTGGAGACTAATGACACCTAACCTCTGGAACTTCGAAAGGGTCTTTCACTCCCTTGCTGCAACTCAAGAAGTTCTCTGCCATACCCGTCTCCACTCGAGAGGAAGCACGATGGTCCCGCCCACATCCAGAGGAGCCCCGTTTCCCCCTCGTAGCTCGAGATGAGGGATCCTTTCCCTGCTTTCAACGGGAAAGAATTCCCGGCGTTCCCGTCGCATCTCAAGAGGAGGCACTCTCAACAGGAAAGGCGAGAGGAACTCCATGGTCGTACCACCATTCCAAGAGTCCCCCAGATGTCTCAGTCCATTCCAGAGAAACCTCTTTGCCCTGCACTGGCTCATCTTTCACGCCGAGGATCGACTCACACCACGGTGGCACATGGGACAGCCCTGTGGGAAAGCCTCGAGGGAAAGCCTCGAGGGAAAACCACAGATCCTTTGATCCACGCGACGGGAAGCGTGACATTCCTCCTACTGCCTGGAAGGAAAGCGCACGTGCATGCCCCCACTCGAGATGAGGCCTGACTCCCCTGGGGAGACTCCACAAGTACCCAAAGATCCATGTCAGCGCCTGAGAGGAATCCTCGATTCCGGCCCTGACTCCACACAAGGTTTTTGGCCCCGGTATCGACTTGAGAGTAATCCCGAGAGGCCCCCTAGCAACTCCCATGGGGACTGGCCGTTACTGAGGCCACCAGGGCGGGTCCCTGAGGTCCCCGTCGTAACTCGAGAACACCTGCCACAACTCGAGAAAATCCAGGAAGTTCTCCCTTCCAGGCGAGATGAGGCCTATTTCCGATGAGGCGTCTGGAGACTAACGACACCTAACCTCTGGAACTTCGAAAGGGTCTTTCACACCCTTGCTGCTACTCAAGAAGTTCACCGCCATACCCGTGTCCGCTCGAGAGGAAGCACGATGGTCCCGCCCACATCCAGAGGAGCCCCGTTTCCCCCTCGTAGCTCGAGATGAGGGATCCTTTCCCTGCTTTCAACGGGAAAGAATTCCCGGCATTCCCGTCGCATCTCAAGAGGAGGCACTCTCAACAGGAAAGGCGAGAGGAACTCCATGGTCGTACCACCATTCCAAGAGTCCCCCAGATGTCTCAGTCCATTCCAGAGGAACCTCTTTGCCCTGCACTGGCTCATCTTTCACGCCGAGGATCGACTCACACCACGGTGGCACGTGGGACAGCCCTGTGGGAAAGCCTCGAGGCAAAGCCTCGAGGGAAAACCACAGATCCTTTGATCCACGCGACGGGAAGCGTGACATTGCTGCTACAGCCTGGAAGGAAAGCGCACGTGCATGCCCCCACTCGAGACGGGGCCTGACTCCCCTGGGGAGACTCCAGAAGTACCCAAAGATCCATGTCAGCCCCTGAGAGGAATCCTCGGTTCCGGCCCTGACTCCACACAAGGTTTTTGGCCCCGTTATTGACGGGAGAGGAATCCCGAGAGGCCCCCTAGCAACTCGCATGGGGACTGGCCTCTCCTGAGGCCACCAGGGCGGGTCCCTGAGGTCTCCGTCGTCACTCGAGAACACCTGTCGCAACTCGAGAAAATCCAGGAAGTTCTCCCTTCCAGGCGAGAAGAATCCTATTTCCGATGAGGCGTTTGGAGACTAATGACACCTAAACTCTGGAACTTCGAAAGGGTCTTTCACACCCTTGCTGCAACTCAAGAAGTTCACCGCCATACCCGTCTCCACTCGCGAGGAAGCACGATGGTCCCGCCCACATCCAGAGGAGCCCCGTTTCCCCCTCGTAGCTCGAGATGAGGGATCCTTTCCCTGCTTTCAACGAGAAAGAATTCCCGGCGTTCCCGTCGCATCTCAAGAGGAGGCACTCTCAACAGGAAAGGCGAGAGGAACTCCATGGTCGTACCACCATTCCAAGAGTCCCCCAGATGTCTCAGTCCATTCCAGAGGAACCTCTTTGCCCTGCACTGGCTCATCTTTCACGCCGAGTATCAACTCACACCACGGTGGCACGTGGGACAGACCTGTGGGAAAGCCTCGAGGGAAAGCCTCGTGGGAAAAGCACAGATCCTTTGATCCATGCCACGGGAAGCGTGAAATTGCTGCTACAGCCTGGAAGGAAAGCGCACGTACCTGTCCCCACTCGAGACGAGGGCTGACTCCCCTGGGGAGACTCCAGAAGTACCCAAAGATCCATGTCAGCCCCTGAGAGGAATCCTCGGTTCCGGCCCTGACTCCACACAAGGTTTTTGGACCCGGTATCGACGGGAGAGGAATCCCAGAGTCCCCCTAGCAACTCGCATGGGGATTGGCCTCTCCTGAGGCCACCAGGGCTGGTCCTTGAGGTCCCCGTCGTAACTCGAGAACACCTGCCGCAACTCGAGAAAATCCAGGAAGTTCTCCCTTCCAGGCGAGATGAGGCCTATTTCCGATGAGGCGTCTGGAGACTAATGACACCTAACCTCTGGAACTTCGAAAGGGTCTTTCACTCCCTTGCTGCAACTCAAGAAGTTCTCTGCCATACCCGTCTCCACTCGAGAGGATGCACGATGGTCCCGCCCACATCCAGAGGAGCCCCGTTTCCCCCTCGTAGCTCGAGATGAGGGATCCTTTCCCTGCTTTCAACGGGAAAGAATTCCCGGCATTCCCGTCGCATCTCAAGAGGAGGCACTCTCAACAGGAAAGGCGAGAGGAACTCCATGGTCGTACCACCATTCCAAGAGTCTCCCAGATGTCTCAGTCCATTCCAGAGGAACCTCTTTGCCCTGCACTGGCTCATCTTTCTCGCCGAGGATCGACTCACACCACGGTGGCACATGGGACAGCCCTGTGGGAAAGCCTCGAGGGAAAGCCTCGAGGGAAAACCACAGATCCTTTGATCCACGCGACGGGAAGCGTGACATTGCTGCTACAGCCTGGAAGGAAAGCGCACGTGCATGCCCCCACTCGAGACGAGGCCTGACTCCCCTGGGGAGACTCCAGAAGTACCCAAAGATCCATGTCAGCCCCTGAGAGGAATCCTCGGTTCCGGCCCTGACTCCACACAAGGTTTTTGGCCCCGGTATCGACGGGAGAGGAATCCCGAGAGGCCCCCTAGCAACTCGCATGGGGACTGGCCTCTCCTGAGGCCACCAGGGCGGGTCCCTGAGGTCCCCGTCGTAACTCGAGAACACCTGCCGCAACTCGAGAAAATCCAGGAAGTTCTCCCTTCCAGGCGAGATGAGGCCTATTTCCGATGAGGCGTCTGGAGACTAATGACACCTAACCTCTGGAACTTCGAAAGGGTCTTTCACACCCTTGCTGCAACTCAAGAAGTTCACCGCCATACCCGTCTCCACTCGAGAGGAAGCACGATGGTCCCGCCCACATCCAGAGGAGCCCCGTTTCACCCTCGTAGCTCGAGATGAGGGATCCTTTCCCTGCTTTCAACGGGAAAGAATTCCCGGCGTTCCCGTCGCATCTCAAGAGGAGGCACTCTCAACAGGAAAGGCGAGAGGAACTCCATGGTCGTACCACCATTCGAAGAGTCCCCCAGATGTCTCAGTCCATTCCAGAGCAACCTCTATGCCCTGCACTGGCTCATCTTTCACGCCGAGGATCGACTCACACCACGGTGGCACGTGGGACAGCCCTGTGGGAAAGCCTCGAGGGAAAGCCTCGAGGGAAAACCACAGATCCTTTGATCCAGGCGACGGAAAGCATGACATTGCTGCTATAGCCTGAAAGGAAAGCGCACGTGCATGCCCCCACTCGAGACGAGGCCTGACTACCCTGGTGAGACTCCAGAAGTATCCAAAGATCCATGTCAGCCCCTGAGAGGAATCTTCGGTTCCGGCCCTGACTCCACAAAAGGTTTTTGGCCCCGGTATCGATGGGAGAGGAATCCCGAGAGGCCCCCTAGCAACTCGCATGGGGACTGGCCTCTCCTGAGGCCACCAGGGCGGGTCCCTGAGGTCCCCGTCGTAACTCGAGAACACCTGCCGCAACTCGAGAAAATCCAGGAAGTTCTCCCTTCCAGGCGTGATGTGGCCTATTTCCGATGAGGCGTCTGGAGACTAATGACACCTAAACTCTGGAACTTCGAAAGGGTCTTTCACTCCCTTGCTGCAACTCAAGAAGTTCTCTGCCATACCCGTCTCCACTCGAGAGGATGCACGATGGTCCCGCCCACATCCAGAGGAGCCCCGTTTCCCCCTCGTAGCTCGAGATGAGGGATCCTTTCCCTGCTTTCAACGGGAAAGAATTCCCGGCGTTCCCGTCGCATCTCAAGAGGAGGCACTCTCAACAGGAAAGGCGAGAGGAACTCCATGGTCGTACCACCATTCCAAGAGTCCCCCAGATGTCTCAGTCCATTCCAGAGGAACCTCTTTGCCCTGCACTGGCTCATCTTTCTCGCCGAGGATCGACTCACACCACGGTGGCACATGGGACAGCCCTGTGGGAAAGCCTCGAGGGAAAGCCTCGAGGGAAAACCACAGATCCTTTGATCCACGCGACGGGAAGCGTGACATTGCTGCTACAGCCTGGAAGGAAAGCGCACGTACATGCCCCCACTCGAGACGAGGCCTGACTCCCCTGCGGAGACTCCAGAAGTACCCAAAGATCCATGTCAGCCCCTGAGAGGAATCCTCGGTTCCGGCCCTGACCCCACACAAGGTTTTTGGCCCCGGTATCGACGGGAGAGGAATCCCGAGAGGCCCCCTAGCAACTCGCATGGGGACTGGCCTCTCCTGAGGCCACCAGGGCGGGTCCCTGAGGTCCCCGTCGTAACTCGAGAACACCTGCCGCAACTCGAGAAAATCCAGGAAGTTCTCCCTTCCAGGCGAGATGAGGCCTATTTCCGATGAGGCGTCTGGAGACTAATGACACCTAACCTCTGGAACTTCGAAAGGGTCTTTCACACCCTTGCTGCAACTCAAGAAGTTCACCGCCATACCCGTCTCCACTCGAGAGGAAGCACGATGGTCCCGCCCACATCCAGAGGAGCCCCGTTTCCCCCTCGTAGCTCGAGATGAGGGATCCTTTCCCTGCTTTCAACGGGAAAGAATTCCCGGCGTTCCCGTCGCATCTCAAGAGGAGGCACTCTCAACAGGAAAGGCGAGAGGAACTCCATGGTCGTACCACCATTCGAAGAGTCCCCCAGATGTCTCAGTCCATTCCAGAGCAACCTCTATGCCCTGCACTGGCTCATCTTTCACGCCGAGGATCGACTCACACCACGGTGGCACGTGGGACAGCCCTGTGGGAAAGCCTCGAGGCAAAGCCTCGAGGGAAAACCACAGATCCTTTGATCCACGCGACGGGAAGCGTGACATTGCTGCTACAGCCTGGAAGGAAAGCGCACGTGCATGCCCCCACTCGAGACGAGGCCTGACTACCCTGGGGAGACTCCAGAAGTACCCAAAGATCCATGTCAGCCCCTGAGAGGAATCCTCGGTTCCGGCCCTGACTCCACAAAAGGTTTTTGGCCCCGGTATCGACGGGAGAGGAATCCCGAGAGGCCCCCTAGCAACTCGCATGGGGACTGGCCTCTCCTGAGGCCACCAGGGCGGGTCCCTGAGGTCCCCGTCGTAACTCGAGAACACCTGTCGCAACTCGAGAAAATCCAGGAAGTTCTCCCTTCCAGGCGAGAAGAATCCTATTTCCGATGAGGCGTTTGGAGACTAATGACACCTAAACTCTGGAACTTCGAAAGGGTCTTTCACACCCTTGCTGCAAGTCAAGAAGTTCACCGCCATACCCGTCTCCACTCGAGAGGAAGCACGATGGTCCCGCCCACATCCAGAGGAGCCCCGTTTCCCCCTCGTAGCTCGAGATGAGGGATCCTTTCCCTGCTTTCAACGGGAAAGAATTCCCGGCGTTCCCATCGCATCTCAAGAGGAGGCACTCTCAACAGGAAAGGCGAGAGGAACTCCATGGTGGTACCACCATTCCAAGAGTCCCCCAGATGTCTCAGTCCATTCCAGAGGAACCTCTTTGCCCTGCACTGGCTCATCTTTCACGCCGAGGATCGACTCACACCACGGTGGAACGTTGGACAGACCTGTGGGAAAGCCTCGAGGGAAAGCCTCGTGGGAAAACCACAGATCCTATGATCCAGGCCACGGGAAGAGTGACATTGCTGCTACAGCCTGGAAGGAAAGCGCACGTACCTGTCCCCACTCGAGACGAGGCCTGACTCCCCTGGGGAGACTCCAGAAGTACCCAAAGATCCATGTCAGCCCCAGAGAGGAAACCTCGGTTCCGGCCCTGACTCCACACAAGGTTTTTGGACCCGGTATCGACGGGAGAGGAATCCCAGAGTCCCTCTAGCAACTCGCATGGGGATTGGCCTCTCCTGAGGCCACCAGGGCTGGTACCTGTGGTCCCCGTCGTAACTCGAGAACACCTGCCGCAACTCGAGAAAATCCAGGAAGTTCTCCCTTCCAGGCGTGATGTGGCCTATTTCCGATGAGGCGTCTGGAGACTAATGACACCTAACCTCTGGAACTTCGAAAGGGTCTTTCACTCCCTTGCTGCAACTCAAGAAGTTCTCTGCCATACCCGTCTCCACTCGAGAGGATGCACGATGGTCCCGCCCACATCCAGAGGAGCCCCGTTTCCCCCTCGTAGCTCGAGATGAGGGATCCTTTCCCTGCTTTCAACGGGAAAGAATTCCCGGCGTTCCCGTCGCATCTCAAGAGGAGGCACTCTCAACAGGAAAGGCGAGAGGAACTCCATGGTCGTACCACCATTCCAAGAGTCCCCCAGATGTCTCAGTCCATTCCAGAGGAACCTCTTTGCCCTGCACTGGCTCATCTTTCTCGCCGAGGATCGACTCACACCACGGTGGCACATGGGACAGCCCTGTGGGAAAGCCTCGAGGGAAAGCCTCGAGGGAAAACCACAGATCCTTTGATCCACGCGACGGGAAGCGTGACATTGCTGCTACAGCCTGGAAGGAAAGCGCACGTACATGCCCCCACTCGAGACGAGGCCTGACTCCCCTGGGGAGACTCCAGAAGTACCCAAAGATCCATGTAGCCCCTGAGAGGAATCCTCGGTTCCGGCCCTGACCCCACACAAGGTTTTTGGCCCCGGTATCGACGGGAGAGGAATCCCGAGAGGCCCCCTAGCAACTCGCATGGGGACTGGCCTCTCCTGAGGCCACCAGGGCGGGTCCCTGAGGTCCCCGTCGTAACTCGAGAACACCTGCCGCAACTCGAGAAAATCCAGGAAGTTCTCCCTTCCAGGCGAGATGAGGCCTATTTCCGATGAGGCGTCTGGAGACTAATGACACCTAACCTCTGGAACTTCGAAAGGGTCTTTCACACCCTTGCTGCAACTCAAGAAGTTCACCGCCATACCCGTCTCCACTCGAGAGGAAGCACGATGGTCCCGCCCACATCCAGAGGAGCCCCGTTTCACCCTCGTAGCTCGAGATGAGGGATCCTTTCCCTGCTTTCAACGGGAAAGAATTCCCGGCGTTCCCGTCGCATCTCAAGAGGAGGCACTCTCAACAGGAAAGGCGAGAGGAACTCCATGGTCGTACCACCATTCGAAGAGTCCCCCAGATGTCTCAGTCCATTCCAGAGCAACCTCTATGCCCTGCACTGGCTCATCTTTCACGCCGAGGATCGACTCACACCACGGTGGCACGTGGGACAGCCCTGTGGGAAAGCCTCGAGGGAAAGCCTCGAGGGAAAACCACAGATCCTTTGATCCAGGCGACGGAAAGCATGACATTGCTGCTATAGCCTGAAAGGAAAGCGCACGTGCATGCCCCCACTCGAGACGAGGCCTGACTACCCTGGGGAGACTCCAGAAGTACCCAAAGATCCATGTCAGCCCCTGAGAGGAATCCTCGGTTCCGGCCCTGACTCCACAAAAGGTTTTTGGCCCCAGTATCGACGGGAGAGGAATCCCGAGAGGCCCCCTAGCAACTCGCATGGGGACTGGCCTCTCCTGAGGCCACCAGGGCGGGTCCCTGAGGTCCCCGTCGTAACTCGAGAACACCTGTCCCAACTCGAGAAAATACAGGAAGTTCTCCCTTCCAGGCGAGAAGAATCCTATTTCCGATGAGGCGTTTGGAGACTAATGACACCTAAACTCTGGAACTTCGAAAGGGTCTTTCACACCCTTGCTGCAACTCAAGAAGTTCACCGCCATACCCGTCTCCACTCGAGAGGAAGCACGATGGTCCCGCCCACATCCAGAGGAGCCCCGTTTCCCCCTCGTAGCTCGAGATGAGGGATCCTTTCCCTGCTTTCAACGGGAAAGAATTCCCGGCGTTCCCGTCGCATCTCAAGAGGAGGCACTCTCAACAGGAAAGGCGAGAGGAACTCCATGGTGGTACCACCATTCCAAGAGTCCCCCAGATGTCTCAGTCCATTCCAGAGGAACCTCTTTGCCCTGCACTGGCTCATCTTTCACGCCGAGGATCGACTCACACCACGGTGGAACGTTGGACAGACCTGTTGGAAAGCCTCGAGGGAAAGCCTCGTGGGAAAACCACAGATCCTTTGATCCAGGCCACGGGAAGAGTGACATTGCTGCTACAGCCTGGAAGGAAAGCGCACGTACCTGTCCCCACTCGAGACGAGGCCTGACTCCCCTGGGGAGACTCCAGAAGTACCCAAAGATCCATGTCAGCCCCAGAGAGGAAACCTCGGTTCCGGCCCTGACTCCACACAAGGTTTTTGGACCCGGTATCGACGGGAGAGGAATCCCAGGGTCCCTCTAGCAACTCGCATGGGGATTGGCCTCTCCTGAGGCCACCAGGGCTGGTACCTGTGGTCCCCGTCGTAACTCGAGAACACCTGCCGCAACTCGAGAAAATCCAGGAAGTTCTCCCTTCCAGGCGTGATGTGGCCTATTTCCGATGAGGCGTCTGGAGACTAATGACACCTAACCTCTGGAACTTCGAAAGGGTCTTTCACTCCCTTGCTGCAACTCAAGAAGTTCTCTGCCATACCCGTCTCCACTCGAGAGGATGCACGATGGTCCCGCCCACATCCAGAGGAGCCCCGTTTCCCCCTCGTAGCTCGAGATGAGGGATCCTTTCCCTGCTTTCAACGGGAAAGAATTCCCGGCGTTCCCGTCGCATCTCAAGAGGAGGCACTCTCAACAGGAAAGGCGAGAGGAACTCCATGGTCGTACCACCATTCGAAGAGTCCCCCAGATGTCTCAGTCCATTCCAGAGCAACCTCTATGCCCTGCACTGGCTCATCTTTCACACCGAGGATCGACTCACACCACGGTGGCACGTGGGACAGCCCTGTGGGAAAGCCTCGAGGGAAAGCCTCGAGGGAAAACCACAGATCCTTTGATCCAGGCGACGGAAAGCATGACATTGCTGCTATAGCCTGAAAGGAAAGCGCACGTGCATGCCCCCACTCGAGACGAGGCCTGACTACCCTGGGGAGACTCCAGAAGTACCCAAAGATCCATGTCAGCCCCTGAGAGGAATCCTCGCTTCCGGCCCTGACTCCACAAAAGGTTTTTGGCCCCGGTATCGACGGGAGAGGAATCCCGAGAGGCCCCCTAGCAACTCGCATGGGGACTGGCCTCTCCTGAGGCCACCAGGGCGGGTCCCTGAGGTCCCCGTCGTAACTCGAGAACACCTGTCCCAACTCGAGAAAATCCAGGAAGTTCTCCCTTCCAGGCGAGAAGAATCCTATTTCCGATGAGGCGTTTGGAGACTAATGACACCTAAACTCTGGAACTTCGAAAGGGTCTTTCACACCCTTGCTGCAACTCAAGAAGTTCACCGCCATACCCGTCTCCACTCGAGAGGAAGCACGATGGTCCCGCCCACATCCAGAGGAGCCCCGTTTCCCCCTCGTAGCTCGAGATGAGGGATCCTTTCCCTGCTTTCAACGGGAAAGAATTCCCGGCGTTCCCGTCGCATCTCAAGAGGAGGCACTCTCAACAGGAAAGGCGAGAGAAACTCCATGGTGGTACCACCATTCCAAGAGTCCCCCAGATGTCTCAGTCCATTCCAGAGGAACCTCTTTGCCCTGCACTGGCTCATCTTTCACGCCGAGGATCGACTCACACCACGGTGGAACGTTGGACAGACCTGTGGGAAAGCCTCGAGGGAAAGCCTCGTGGGAAAACCACAGATCCTTTGATCCAGGCCACGGGAAGAGTGACATTGCTGCTACAGCCTGGAAGGAAAGCGCACGTACCTGTCCCCACTCGAGACGAGGCCTGACTCCCCTGGGGAGACTCCAGAAGTACCCAAAGATCCATGTCAGCCCCAGAGAGGAAACCTCGGTTCCGGCCCTGACTCCACACAAGGTTTTTGGACCCGGTATCGACGGGAGAGGAATCCCAGAGTCCCTCTAGCAACTCGCATGGGGATTTGCCTCTCCTGAGGCCACCAGGCCGGTCCCTGAGGTCCCCGTCGTAACTGGAGAACCCCTGCCGCAACTCGAGAAAATCCAGGAAGTTCTCCCTTCCAGGCGAGATGAGGCCTATTTCTGATGAGGCGTCTGGAGACTAATGACACCTAACCTCTGGAACTTCGAAAGGGTCTTTCACACCCTTGCTGCAACTCAAGTAGTTCACCGCCATACCCGTCTCCACTCGAGAGGTAGCACGATCGTCCCACCCATAACCAGAGGAACCCCGTTTCCCCCTCGTAGCTCAAGATGAGGGATCCTTTCCCTGCTTTAAATGGGAAAGAATTCCGGGGTTCCCTTCGCATCTCAAGAGGAGGCACTCTCAACAGGAAAGGCGAGAGGAACTCCATGGTCGTACCACCATTCCAAGAGTCCCCCAGATGTCTCAGTCCATTCCAGAGGAACCTGTTTGCCCTGCACTGGCTCATCTTTCACGCCGAGGATCGACTCACACCACGGTGGCACGTGGGACAGCCCTGTGGGAAAGCCTCTAGGGAAAGCCTCGAGGGAAAACCACAGATCCCTTGATCCACGCGACGGGAAGCGTGACATTGCTGCTACAGCCTGGAAGGAAAGCGCACGTGCATGCCCCCACTCGAGACGAGCCCTGACTCCCCTGGGGAGAATCCAGAAGTACCCAAAGATCCATGTCAGCCCCTGAGAGGAATCCTCGGTTCCGGCCCTGACTCCACACAAGGTTTTTGGCCCCGGTATCTACGTTAGAGGAATCCCGAGAGGCCCCCTAGCAACTCGCATGGGGACTGGCCTCTCCTGAGGCCACCAGGGCGGGTCCCTGAGGTCCCCGTCGTAACTCGAGAACACCTGCCGCAACTCGAGAAAATCCAGGAAGTTCTCCCTTCCAGGCGAGATGAGGCCTATTTCCGATGAGGCGTCTGGAGACTAATGACACCTAACCTCTGGAACTTCGAAAGGGTCTTTCACACCCTTGCTGCAACTCAAGTAGTTCACCGCCATACCCGTTTCAACTCGAGAGGAAGCACGATGGTCCCGCCCACATCCAGAGGAGCCCCGTTTGCCCCTCGTAGCTCAGATGAGGGATCCTTTCCCTGCTTTCAACGGGAAAGAATTCCCGGCGTTTCCGTCGCATCTCAAGAGGAGGCACTCTCAACAGGAAAGGCGAGAGGAGCTCCATGGTCGTACCACCATTCCAAGAGTCCCGCAGATGTCTCAGTCCATTCCAGGGGAACCTCTTTGCCCTGTACTGGCTCATCTTTCACGCCGAGGATCGACTCACACCTCGGTGGCACGTGGGACAGCCCTGTGGGAAAGCCTCGAGGGAAAGCCTCGAGGGAAAACCACAGTTGCTTTGATCCACGCGACGGGAAGCATGACATTGCTGCTACAGCCTGGAAGGAAAGCGCACGAGCATGCCCCCACTCGAGACGAGGCCTGACTCTCCTGGGGAGACTCCAGAAGTACCCAAAGATCCATGTCAGCCCCTGAGAGGAATCCTCGGTTCCGGCCCTGACTCCACACAAGGTTTTTGGCCCCGGTATCGACGGGAGAGGAATCCCGAGAGGCCCCCTAGCAACTAGCATGGGGACTGGCCGTTCCTGAGGCCACCAGGGCGGGTCCCTGAGGTCCCAGTCGTAACTCGAGAACACCTGCGGCAACTCGAGAAAATCCAGGAAGTTCTCCTTTCCAGGCGAAATGAGGCCTATTTCCTATGAGGCGTCTGGAGACTAATGACACCTAACCTCTGGAACTTCGAAAGGGTCTTTCACACCCTTGCTGCAACTCAAGAATTTCACCGCCATACCCGTCTCCACTCGAGAAGAAGCACGATGGTCCCGCCCACATCCAGAGGAGCCCCGTTTCCCCCTCGTAGCTCGAGATGAGGGATCCTTTCCCTGGTTTCAACGGGAAAGAATTCCTGGCGTTCCCGTTGCATCTCAAGAGGAGGCACTCTCAACAGGAAAGGCAAGAGGAACTCCATGGTCGTACCACCATTCCAAGAGTCCCGCAGATGTCTCAGTCCATTCCAGAGGAACCTCTTTGCCCTGCACTGGCTCATCTTTCACGCCGAGAATCGACTCACACCACGGAGGCACGTGGGACAGCCCTGTGGGAAAGCCTCGAGGGAAAACCACAGATCCTTTGATCCACGAGACGGGAAGCGTGACATTGCTGCCACAGCCTGGAAGGAAAGCGCACGTGCATGCCCCCACTCGAGACGAGGCCTGACTCCCCTGGGGAGACTCCAGACGTACCCAAAGATCCATGTCAGCCGCTGAGGGGAATCCTCGGTTCCGGCCCTGACTGCACACAAGGATTTTGGCCCCGGTATCGATGGGAGAGGAATCCCGAGAGGCCCCCTAGCACCTCGCATGGGGACTGGCCTCTCCTGAGGCCACCAGGGCGGGTCCCTGAGGTCCCCGTCGTAACTCGAGAACACCTGCCACAACTCGAGAAAATCCAGGAAGTTCTCCATTCCAGGCGAGATGAGGCCTATTTCCGATGAGGTGTCTGGAGACTAATGACACCTAACATCTGGAACTTCGAAAGGGTCTTTCACACCCTTGCTGCAACTCAAGAAGTTCACTGCCATACCCGTCTCCACTCGAGAGGAAGCACGATGGTCCCGCCCACATCCAGAGGAGCCCCGTTTCCCCCTCGGAGCTCGAGATGAGGGATCCTTTCGCTGCTTTCAACGGGAAAGAATTCCTGGCGTTCCCGTCGCATCTCAAGAGGAGGCACTCTCAACAGGAAAGGCGAGAGGAAATCCATGGTCGTACCACCATTCCAAGAGTCCCCCAGATGTCTCAGTCCATTCCAGAGGAACCTCTTTGCCCTGCACTGGCTCATCTTTCACGCCGAGGATCGACTCACACCACGGTGGCACGTGGGACAGCCCTGTGGGAAAGCCTCGAGGGAAAGCCTCGAGGGAAAACCACAGATCCTTTGATCCACGCCACGGGAAACGTGACATTGCTGCTACAGCCTGGAAGGAAAGCGCACATGCATGCCCCCACTCGAGACGAGGCCTGACTCCCCTGGGGAGACTCCACAAGTACACAAAGATCCATGTCAGACCCTGAGAGGAATCCTCGGTTCTGGCCCTGACTCCGCACAAGGTTTTTGGCCCCGGTATCGACGGGAGAGGAATCCCGAGAGGCCCCCTAGCACCTCGCATGGGCACTGGCCTCTCCTGAGTCCACCAGGGCGGGTCCCTGAGGTCCGCCTCGTAAATCGAGAACACCTGCCGCAACTCGAGAAAATCCAGGAAGTTCTCCCTTCCAGGCGAGATGAGGCCTATTTCCGATGAGGCGTCTGGAGACTAATGACACCTAACCTCTGGAACTTCGAAAGGGTCTTTCACACCCTTGCTCCAACTCAAGAAGTTCACCGCCATGCCCGTCTCCACTCGAGAGGAAGCACGATGGTCCCGCCCACATCAAGAGGAGCCCCGTTTCCCCCTCGTAGCTCGAGATGAGGGATCCTTTCCCTGCTTTCAACGGGAAAGAATTCCCGGCGTTTCCGTCGCATCTCAAGAGGAGGCACTCTCAACAGGAAAGGCGAGAGGAACTCCATGGTCGTACCACCATTCCAAGAGTTCCCCAGATGTCTCATTCCATTCCAGAGGAACCTCTTTGCCCTGCACTGGCTCATCTTTCACGCCGAGAATCGACTCACACCACGGTGGCACGTGGGACAGCCCTGTGGGAAAGCCTCGAGGGAAAGCCTCGAGGGAAAACCACAGATCCTTTGATCCAGGCGACGGGAAGCGTGACATTGCTGCTACAGACTGGAACGAAAGCGCACGTGCATTCCCCCACTCGAGACGAGGCCTGACTCCCCTGGGGAGACTCCACAAGTACCCAAAGATCCATGTCAGTCCCTGAGCGGAATCCTCGGATCCGGCCCTGACTCCACACAAGGTTTTTGGCCCCGGTATCGACGGGAGAGGAATCCAGAGAGGCCCCCTAGCAACTCGCATGGGGACTGGCCTCTCCTGAGGCCACCAGGGCGGGTCCCTGAGGTACCCGTCGTAACTCGAGAACACCTGCCGCAACTCGAGAAAATCCAGGAAGTTCTCCCTTCCAGGCGAGATGAGGCCTATTTCCGATGAGGCGTCTGGAGACTAATGACACCTAACCTCTGGAACTTCGAAAGGGTCTTTCACACCCTTGCTGCAACTCAAGAAGTTCACCGCCATACCCGTCTCCACTCGAGAGGAAGCACGATGGTCCCGCCCACATCCAGAGGAGCCCCGTTTCCCCCTCGTAGCTCGAGATGAGGGATCCTTTCCCTGCTTTCAACGGGAAAGAATTCCCGGCGTTCCCGTCGCAACTCAAGAGGAGGCACTCTCAACAGGAAAGGCGAGAGGAACTCCATGGTCGTACCACCATTCCAAGAGTCCCCCAGATGTCTCAGTCCATTCCAGAGGAACCTCTTTGCCCTGCACTGGCTCATCTTTCACGCTGAGGATCGACTCACACCACGGTGGCACGTGGGACAGCCCTGTGGAAAGCCTCGAGGGAAAGCCTCGAGGGAAAACCACAGATCCTTTGATCCACTCGACGGGAAGCGTGACATTGCCGTTACAGCCTGGAAGGAAAGCAAAGTGCATGCCCCCACTCGAGACGAGGCCTGACTCCCCTGGGGAGACTCCACAAGTACCCAAAGATCCATGTCAGCCCCTGAGAGGAATCCTCGGTTCCGGCCCTGACTCCACACAAGGTTTTTGGCCCCGGTATCGACGGGAGAGGAATCCCGAGAGGCCCCCTAGCAACTCGCATGGGGACTGGCCTCTCCTGAGGCCACCAGGGCGGGTCCCTGAGGTCGCCGTCGTAACTCGAGAACACCTGCCGCAACTCGAGAAAATCCAGGAAGTTCTCCCTTCCAGGCGAGATGAGGCCTATTTCCGATGAGGCGTCTGGAGACTAATGACACCTAACCTCTGGAACTTCGAAAGGGTCTTTCACACCCTTGCTGCAACTCAAGAAGTTCACCGCCATACCCGTCTATACTCGAGAGGATGCACGATGGGCCCGCCCACATCCAGAGGAGCCCCGTTTCCCCTCATAGCTCGAGATGAGGGATCCTTTCCCTGCTTTCAACGGGAAAGAATTCCCGACGTTCCCGTCGCATCTCAAGAGGAGGCACTCTCAACAGGAAAGGCGAGAGGAACTCCATGGTCGTACCACCATTCCAAGAGTCCCCCAGATGTCTCAGTCCATTCCAGAGGAAGCTCTTTGCCCTGCACTGGCTCATCTTTCACGCCGAGGATCGACTCACACCACGGTGGCACGTGGGACAGCCCTGTGGGAAAGCCTCGAGGGAAAGCCTCGAGGGAAAACCACAGATCCTTTGATCCACGCCACGGGAAGCGTGACATTGCTGCTACAGCCTGGAAGGAAAGCGCAAGTGCATGCCCCCACTCGAGACGAGGCCTGACTCCCCTGGGGAGACTCCACAAGTACCCAAAGATCCATGTCAGCCCTTGAGAAGAATCCTCGGTTCCGGCCCTGACTCCACACAAGGATTTTGGCCCCGGTATCGACGGGAGAGGAATCCCGAGAGGCCCCCTAGCACCTCGCATGGGGACTGGCCACTCCTGAGGCCACCAGGGCGGGTCCCTGAGGTCCCCGTCGTAACTCGAGAACACCTGACACAACTCGAGAAAATCCAGGAAGTTCTCCCTTCCAGGCGAGATGAGGCCTATTTCCGATGAGGCGTCTGGAGACTAATGACACCTAACCTCTGGAACTTCGAAAGGGTCTTTCACACCCTTGCTGCAACTCAAGAAGTTCACCGCCATACCCGTCTCCACTCGAGAGGAAGCACGATGGTCCCGCCCACATCCAGAGGAGCCCCGTTTCCCCCTCGTAGCTCGAGATGATGGATCCTTTCCCTTCTTTCAACGGGAAAGAATTCCCGGCGTTCCCGTCGCATCTCAAGAGGAGGCACTCTCAACAGGAAAGTCGAGAGGAACTCCATGGTCGTAGCACAATTCCAAGAGTCCCCCAGATGTCTCAGTCCATTCCAGAGGAACCTCTTTGCCCTGCACTGGCTCATCTTTCACGCCGAGGATCGACTCACACCACGGTGGCATGTGGGACAGCCCTGTGGGAAAGCCTCGAGGGAAAGCCTCGAGGGAAAACCACAGATTGTTTGATCCATGCGACGGGAAGCGTGACATTGCTGCTACAGCCTGAAAGGAAAGCGCACGTGCATGCCCCCACTCGAGACGAGGCCTGACTCCCCTGGGGAGACTCCAGAAGTACCCAAAGATCCATGTCAGCCCCTGAGAGGAATCCTCGGTTCCGGCCCTGACTGCACACAAGGCTTTTGGCCACGGTATCGACGGGAGAGGAATCCCGAGAGGCCCCCTAGCACCTCGCATGGGGACTGGCCTCTCCTGAGGCCACCAGGGTGGGTCCCTGAGGTCCCCGTCGTAACTCGAGAACACCTGCCGCAACTCGAGAAAATCCAGGAAGTTCTCCCTTCCAGGCGAGATGAGGCCTATTTCCGATGAGGCGTCTGGAGACTAATGACACCTAACTCTGGAACTTCGAAAGGGTCTTTCACACCTTTGCTGCAACTCAAGAAGTTCACTGCCATACCCGTCTCCACTCGAGAGGAAGCACGATGGTCCCGCCCACATCCAGAGGAGCCCCGTTTCCCCCTCGTAGCTCGAGATGAGGGATCCTTTCCCTGCTTTCAACGGGAAAGAATTCCCGGCGTTCCCGTCGCAACTCAAGAGGAGGCACTCTCAACAGGAAAGGCGAGAGGAACTCCATGGTCGTACCACCATTCCAAGAGTCCCCCAGATGTCTCAGTCCATTCCAGAGGAACCTCTTTGCCCTGCACTGGCTCATCTTTCACTCTGAGGATCGACTCACACCACGGTGGCACGTGGGACAGCCCTGTGGGAAAGCCTCGAGGGAAAGCCTCGAGGGAAAACCACAGATCCTTTGATCCACTCGACGGGAAGCGTGACATTGCCGTTACAGCCTGGAAGGAAAGCGCACGTGCATGCCCCCACTCGAGACGAGGCCTGACTCCCCTGGGGAGACTCCACAAGTACCCAAAGATCCATGTCAGCCCCTGAGAGGAATCCTCGGTTCCGGCCCTGACTCCACACAAGGTTTTTGGCCCCGGTATCGACGGGAGAGGAATCCCGAGAGGCCCCCTAGCAACTCGCATGGGGACTGGCCTCTCCTGAGGCCACCAGGGCGGGTCCCTGAGGTCCCCGTCGTAACTCGAGAACACCTGCCGCAACTCGAGAAAATCCAGGAAGTTCTCCCTTCCAGGCGAGATGAGGCCTATTTCCGATGAGGCGTCTGGAGACTAATGACACCTAACCTCTGGAACTTCGAAAGGGTCTTTCACACCCTTGCTGCAACTCAAGAAGTTCACCGCCATACCCGTCTATACTCGAGAGGATGCACGATGGGCCCGCCCACATCCAGAGGAGCCCCGTTTCCCCTCATAGCTCGAGATGAGGGATCCTTTCCCTGCTTTCAACGGGAAAGAATTCCCGACGTTCCCGTCGCATCTCAAGAGGAGGCACTCTCAACAGGAAAGGCGAGAGGAACTCCATGGTCGTACCACCATTCGAAGAGTCCCCCAGATGTCTCAGTCCATTCCAGAGGAAGCTCTTTGCCCTGCACTGTCTCATCTTTCACGCCGAGGATCGACTCACACCACGGTGGCACGTGGGACAGCCCTGTGGGAAAGCCTCGAGGGAAAACCACAGATCCTTTGATCCACGCCACGGGAAGCGTGACATTGCTGCTACAGCCTGGAAGGAAAGCGCACGTGCATGCCCCCACTCGAGACGAGGCCTGACTCCCCTGGGGAGACTCCACAAGTACCCAAAGATCCATGTCAGCCCTTGAGAGGAATCCTCGGTTCCGGCCCTGACTCCACACAAGGATTTTGGCCCCGGTATCGACGGGAGAGGAATCCCGAGAGGCCCCCTAGCACCTCGCATGGGGACTGGCCTCTCCTGAGGCCACCAGGGTGGGTCCCTGAGGTCCCCGTCGTAACTCGAGAACACCTGCCGCAACTCGAGAAAATCCAGGAAGTTCTCCCTTCCAGGCGAGATGAGGCCTATTTCCGATGAGGCATCTGGAGACTAATGACACCTAACTCTGGAACTTCGAAAGGGTCTTTCACACCTTTGCTGCAACTCAAGAAGTTCACTGCCATACCCGTCTCTACTCGAGAGGAAGCACGATGGTCCCGCCCACATCCAGAGGAGCCCCGTTTCCCCCTCGTAGCTCGAGATGAGGGATCCTTTCCCTGCTTTCAACGGGAAAGAATTCCCGGCGTTCCCGTCGCATCTCAAGAGGAGGCACTCTCAACAGGAAAGGCGAGAGGAACTTCTTGGTCGTACCACCATTCCAAGAGTCCCCCAGATGTCTCAGTCCATTCCAGAGGAACCTCTTTGCCCTACACTGGCTCGTCTTTCACGCCGAGAATCGACTCACACCACGGTGGCACGTGGGACAGCCCTGTGGGAAAGCCTCGAGGGAAAGCCTCGAGGGAAAACCACAGATCCTTTGATCCACGCCACGGGAAGCGTGACATTGCTGCTACAGCCTGGATGGAGAGCGCACGTGCATGCCCCCACTCGAAACGAGGCCTGACTCCCCTGGGGAGACTCCACAAGTACCCAAAGATCCATGTCAACCCTTGAGAGGAATCCTCGGTTCCGGCCCTGACTCCACACAAGGTTTTTGGCCCCGGTATCGACGGGAGAGTAATCCCGAGAGGCCCCCTAGCACCTCGCATGGGGACTGGCCACTCCTGAGGCCACCAGGGCGGGTCCCTGAGGTCCCCGTCGGAACTCGAGAACACCTGCCACAACTCGAGAAAATCCAGGAAGTTCTCCCTTCCAGGCGAGATGAGGCCTATTTCCGATGAGGCGTCTGGAGACTAATGACACCTAACCTCTGGAACTTCGAAAGGGTCTTTCACACCCTTGCTGCAACTCAAGAAGTTCAGCGCCATACCCGTCTCCACTCGAGAGGAAGCACGATGGTCCCGCCCACATCCAGAGGAGCCCCGTTTCCCCCTCGTAGCTCGAGATGATGGATCCTTTCCCTGCTTTCAACGGGAAAGAATTCCCGGCGTTCCCGACGCATCTCAAGAGGAGGCACTCTCAACAGGAAAGTCGAGAGGAACTCCATGGTCGTAGCACCATTCCAAGAGTCCCCCAGATGTCTCAGTCCATTCCAGAGGAACCTCTTTGCCCTGCACTGGCTCATCTTTCACGCCGAGGATCGACTCACACCACGGTGGCACGTGGGACAGCCCTGTGGGAAAGCCTCGAGGGAAAGCCTCGAGGGAAAACCACAGATCCTTTGATCCACGCGACGGGAAGCGTGACATTGCTGCTACAGCCTGGAAGGAAAGCGCACGTGCATGCCCCCACTCGAGACGAGGCCTGACTCCCCTGGGGAGACTCCAGAAGTACCCAAAGATACATGTCAGCCCCTGAGAGGAATCCTCGGTTCCGGCCCTGACTCCACACAAGGTTTTTGGCCCCGGTATCGACGGGAGAGGAATCCCGAGAGGCCCCCTAGCACATCGCATGGGGACTGGCCTCTCCTGAGGCCACCAGGGCGGGTCCCTGAGGTCCCCGTCGTAACTCGAGAACACCTGCCGCAACTCGAGAAAATCCAGGAAGTTCTCCCTTCCAGGCGAGATGAGGCCTATTTCCGATGAGGCGTCTGGAGACTAATGACACCTAACCTCTGGAACTTCGAAAGGGTCTTTCACACCCTTGCTGCAACTCAAGAAGTTCACTGCCATACCCGTCTCCACTCGAGAGGAAGCACGATGGTCCCGCCCACATCCAGAGGAGCCCCGTTTCCCCCTCGTAGCTCGAGATGAGGGATCCTTTCCCTGCTTTCAACGGGAACGAATTCCCGGCGTTCACGTCGCATCTCAAGAGGAGGCACTCTCAACAGGAAAGGCGAGAGGAACTCCATGGTCGTACCACCATTCCAAGAGTCCCCCAGATGTCTCAGTCCATTCCAGAGGAACCTCTTTGCCCTGCACTGGCTCATCTTTCACGCCGAGGATCGACTCACACCACGGTGGCACGTGGGACAGCCCTGTGGGAAAGCCTCGAGGGAAAGCCTCGAGGGAAAACCACAGATCCTTTGATCCACGCGACGGGAAGCGTGACATTGCTGCTACAGCCTGGAAGGAAAGCGCACGTGCATGCCCCCACTCGAGACGAGGCCTGACTCCCCTGGGGAGACTCCAGAAGTACCCAAAGATCCATGTCAGCCCCTGAGAGGAATCCTCGGTTCTGGCCCTGACTCCGCACAAGGTTTTTGGCCCGGGTATCGACGGGAGAGGAATCCCGAGAGGCCCCCTAGCACCTCGCATGGGCACTGGCCTCTCCTGAGTCCACCAGGGCGGGTCCCTGAGGTCCGCGTCGTAAATCGAGAACACCTGCCGCAACTCGAGAAAATCCAGGAAGTTCTCCCTTCCAGGCGAGATGAGGCCTATTTCCGATTAGGCGTCTGGAGACTAATGACACCTAACCTCTGGAACTTCGAAAGGGTCTTTCACACCCTTGCTCCAACTCAAGAAGTTCACCGCCATGCCCGTCTCCACTCGAGAGGAAGCACGATGGTCCCGCCCACATCAAGAGGAGCCCCGTTTCCCCCTCGTAGCTCGAGATGAGGGATCCTTTCCCTGCTTTCAACGGGAAAGAATTCCCGGCGTTTCCGTCGCATCTCAAGAGGAGGCACTCTCAACAGGAAAGGCGAGAGGAACTCCATGGTCGTACCACCATTCCAAGAGTTCCCCAGATGTCTCATTCCATTCCAGAGGAACCTCTTTGCCCTGCACTGGCTCATCTTTCACGCCGAGAATCGACTCACACCACGGTGGCACGTGGGACAGCCCTGTGGGAAAGCCTCGAGGGAAAGCCTCGAGGGAAAACCACAGATCCTTTGATCCACGCGACGGGAAGCGTGACATTGCTGCTACAGCCTGGAACGAAAGCGCACGTGCATTCCCCCACTCGAGACGAGGCCTGACTCCCCTGGGGAGACTCCACAAGTACCCAAAGATCCATGTCAGTCCCTGAGCGGAATCCTCGGATCCGGCCCTGACTCCACACAAGGTTTTTGGCCCCGGTATCGACGGGAGAGGAATCCAGAGAGGCCCCCTAGCAACTCGCATGGGGACTGGCCTCTCCTGAGGCCACCAGGGCGGGTCCCTGAGGTACCCGTCGTAACTCGAGAACACCTGCCGCAACTCGAGAAAATCCAGGAAGTTCTCCCTTCCAGGCGAGATGAGGCCTATTTCCGATGAGGCGTCTGGAGACTAATGACACCTAACCTCTGGAACTTCGAAAGGGTCTTTCACACCCTTGCTGCAACTCAAGAAGTTCACCGCCATACCCGTCTCCACTCGAGAGGAAGCACGATGGTCTCGCCCACATCCAGAGGAGCCCCGTTTCCCCCTCGTAGCTCGAGATGAGGGATCCTTTCCCTGCTTTCAACGGGAAAGAATTCCCGGCGTTCCCGTCGCAACTCAAGAGGAGGCACTCTCAACAGGAAAGGCGAGAGGAACTCCATGGTCGTACCACCATTCCAAGAGTCCCCCAGATGTCTCAGTCCATTCCAGAGGAACCTCTTTGCCCTGCACTGGCTATTTCTTTCACTCTGAGGATCGACTCACACCACAGTGGCACGTGGGACAGCCCTGTGGGAAAGCCTCGAGGGAAAGCCTCGAGGGAAAACCACAGATCCTTTGATCCACTCGACGGGAAGCGTGACATTGCCGTTACAGCCTGGAAGATAAGCAAAGTGCATGCCCCCACTCGAGACGAGGCCTGACTCCCCTGGGGAGACTCCACAAGTACCCAAAGATCCATGTCAGCCCCTGAGAGGAATCCTCGGTTCCGGCCCTGACTCCACACAAGGTTTCTGGCCCCGGTATCGACGGGAGAGGAATCCCGAGAGGCCCCCTAGCAACTCGCATGGGGACTGGCCTCTCCTGAGGCCACCAGGGCGGGTCCCTGAGGTCCCCGTCGTAACTCGAGAACACCTGCCGCAACTCGAGAAAATCCAGGAAGTTCTCCCTTCCAGGCGAGATGAGGCCTATTTCCGATGAGGCGTCTGGAGACTAATGACACCTAACCTCTGGAATTTCGAAAGGGTCTTTCACACCCTTGCTGCAACTCAAGAAGTTCACCGCCATACCCGTCTATCCTCGAGAGGATGCACGATGGGCCCGCCCACATCCAGAGGAGCCCCGTTTCCCCTCATAGCTCGAGATGAGGGATCCTTTCCCTGCTTTCAACGGGAAAGAATTCCCGACGTTCCCGTCGCATCTCAAGAGGAGGCACTCTCAACAGGAAAGGCGAGAGGAACTCCATGGTCGTACCACCATTCCAAGAGTCCCCCAGATGTCTCAGTCCATTCCAGAGGAAGCTCTTTGCCCTGCACTGGCTCATCTTTCACGCCGAGGATCGACTCACACCACGGTGGCACGTGGGACAGCCCTGTGGGAAAGCCTCGAGGGAAAGCCTCGAGGGAAAACCACAGATCCTTTGATCCACGCCACGGGAAGCGTGACATTGCTGCTACAGCCTGGAAGGAAAGCGCAAGTGCATGCCCCCATTCGAGACGAGGCCTGACTCCCCTGGGGAGACTCCACAAGTACCCAAAGATCCATGTCAGCCCTTGAGAGGAATCCTCGGTTCCGGCCCTGACTCCACACAAGGATTTTGGCCCCGGTATCGACGGGAGAGGAATCCCGAGAGGCCCCCTAGCACCTCGCATGGGGACTGGCCACTCCTGAGGCCACCAGGGCGGGTCCCTGAGGTCCCCGTCGTAACTCGAGAACACCTGACACAACTCGAGAAAATCCAGGAAGTTCTCCCTTCCAGGCGAGATGAGGCCTATTTCCGATGAGGCGTCTGGAGACTAATGACACCTAACCTCTGGAACTTCGAAAGGGTCTTTCACACCCTTGCTGCAACTCAAGAAGTTCACCGCCATACCCGTCTCCACTCGAGAGGAAGCACGATGGTCCCGCCCACATCCAGAGGAGCCCCGTTTCCCCCTCGTAGCTCGAGATGAGGGATCCTTTCCCTTCTTTCAACGGGAAAGAATTCCCGGCGTTCCCGTCGCATCTCAAGAGGAGGCACTCTCAACAGGAAAGTCGAGAGGAACTCCATGGTCGTAGCACGATTCCAAGAGTCCCCCAGATGTCTCAGTCCATTCCAGAGGAACCTCTTTGCCCTGCACTGGCTCATCTTTCACGCCGAGGATCGACTCACACCACGGTGGCATGTGGGACAGCCCTGTGGGAAAGCCTCGAGGGAAAGCCTCGAGGGAAAACCACAGATTGTTTGATCCATGCGACGGGAAGCGTGACATTGCTGCTACAGCCTGGAAGGAAAGCGCACGTGCATGCCCCCACTCGAGACGAGGCCTGACTCCCCTGGGGAGACTCCAGAAGTACCCAAAGATCCATGTCAGCCCCTGAGAGGAATCCTCGGTTCCGGCCCTGACTGCACACAAGGCTTTTGGCCACGGTATCGACGGGAGAGGAATCCCGAGAGGCCCCCTAGCACCTCGCATGGGGACTGGCCTCTCCTGAGGCCACCAGGGTGGGTCCCTGAGGTCCCCGTCGTAACTCGAGAACACCTGCCACAACTCGAGAAAATCCAGGAAGTTCTCCCTTCCAGGCGAGATGAGGCCTATTTCCGATGAGGCGTCTGGAGACTAATGACACCTAACTCTGGAACTTCGAAAGGGTCTTTCACACCTTTGCTGCAACTCAAGAAGTTCACTGCCATACCCGTCTCCACTCGAGAGGAAGCACGATGGTCCCGCCCACATCCAGAGGAGCCCCGTTTCCCCCTCGTAGCTCGAGATGAGGGATCCTTTCCCTGCTTTCAACGGGAAAGAATTCCCGGCGTTCCCGTCGCAACTCAAGAGGAGGCACTCTCAACAGGAAAGGCGAGAGGAACTCCATGGTCGTACCACCATTCCAAGAGTCCCCCAGATGTCTCAGTCCATTCCAGAGGAACCTCTTTGCCCTGCACTGGCTCATCTTTCACGCTGAGGATCGACTCACACCACGGTGGCACGTGGGACAGCCCTGTGGGAAAGCCTCGAGGGAAAGCCTCGAGGGAAAACCACAGATCCTTTGATCCACTCGACGGGAAGCGTGACATTGCCGTTACAGCCTGGAAGGAAAGCGCACGTGCATGCCCCCACTCGAGACGAGGCCTGACTCCCCTGGGGAGACTCCACAAGTACCCAAAGATCCATGTCAGCCCCTGAGAGGAATCCTCGGTTCCGGCCCTGACTCCACACAAGGTTTTTGGCCCCGGTATCGACGGGAGAGGAATCCCGAGAGGCCCCCTAGCAACTCGCATGGGGACTGGCCTCTCCTGAGGCCACCAGGGCGGGTCCCTGAGGTCCCCGTCGTAACTCGAGAACACCTGCCGCAACTCGAGAAAATCCAGGAAGTTCTCCCTTCCAGGCGAGATGAGGCCTATTTCCGATGAGGCGTCTGGAGACTAATGACACCTAACCTCTGGAACTTCGAAAGGGTCTTTCACACCCTTGCTGCAACTCAAGAAGTTCACCGCCATACCCGTCTATACTCGAGAGGATGCACGATGGGCCCGCCCACATCCAGAGGAGCCCCGTTTCCCCTCATAGCTCGAGATGAGGGATCCTTTCCCTGCTTTCAACGGGAAAGAATTCCCGACGTTCCCGTCGCATCTCAAGAGGAGGCACTCTCAACAGGAAAGGCGAGAGGAACTCCATGGTCGTACCACCATTCCAAGAGTCCCCCAGATGTCTCAGTCCATTCCAGAGGAAGCTCTTTGCCCTGAACTGGCTCATCTTTCACGCCGAGGATCGACTCACACCACGGTGGCACGTGGGACAGCCCTGTGGGAAAGCCTCGAGGGAAAACCACAGATCCTTTGATCCACGCCACGGGAAACGTGACATTGCTGCTACAGCCTGGAAGGAAAGCGCACGTGCATGCCCCCACTCGAGACGAGGCCTGACTCCCCTGGGGAGACTCCACAAGTACCCAAAGATCCATGTCAGCCCTTGAGAGGAATCCTCGGTTCCGGCCCTGACTCCACACAAGGATTTTGGCCCCGGTATCGACGGGAGAGGAATCCCGAGAGGCCCCCTAGCACCTCGCATGGGGACTGGCCTCTCCTGAGGCCACCAGGATGGGTCCCTGAGGTCCCCGTCGTAACTCGAGAACACCTGCCGCAACTCGAGAAAATCCAGGAAGTTCTCCCTTCCAGGCGAGATGAGGCCTATTTCCGATGAGGCGTCTGGAGACTAATGACACCTAACTCTGGAACTTCGAAAGGGTCTTTCACACCTTTGCTGCAACTCAAGAAGTTCACTGCCATACCCGTCTCCACTCGAGAGGAAGCACGATGGTCCCGCCCACATCCAGAGGAGCCCCGTTTCCCCCTCGTAGCTCGAGATGAGGGATCCTTTCCCTGCTTTCAACGGGAAAGAATTCCCGGCGTTCCCGTCGCATCTCAAGAGGAGGCACTCTCAACAGGAAAGGAGAGAGGAACTTCTTGGTCGTACCACCATTCCAAGAGTCCCCCAGATGTCTCAGTCCATTCCAGAGGAACCTCTTTGCCCTACACTGGCTCGTCTTTCACGCCGAGAATCGACTCACACCGCGGTGGCACGTGGGACAGCCCTGTGGGAAAGCCTCGAGGGAAAGCCTCGAGGGAAAACCACAGATCCTTTGATCCACGCCACGGGAAGCGTGACATTGCTACTACAGCCTGGATGGAGAGCGCACGTGCATGCCCCCACTCGAAACGAGGCCTGACTCCCCTGGGGAGACTCCAGAAGTACCCAAAGATACATGTCAGCCCCTGAGAGGAATCCTCGGTTCCGGCCCTGACTCCACACAAGGTTTTTGGCCCCGGTATCGACGGGAGAGGAATCCCGAGAGGCCCCCTAGCAACTCGCATGGGGACTGGCCTCTCCTGAGGCCACCAGGGCGGGTCCCTGAGGTCCCCGTCGTAACTCGAGAACACCTGCCGCAACTCGAGAAAATCCAGGAAGTTCTCCCTTCCAGGCGAGATGAGGCCTATTTCCGATGAGGCGTCTGGAGACTAATGACACGTAAACTCTGGAACTTCGAAAGGGTCTTTCACACCCTTGCTGCAACTCAAGAAGTTCACCGCCATACCCGTCTATACTCGAGAGCATGCACGATGGTCCCGCCCACATCCATAGGAGCCCCGTTTCCCCTCATAGCTCGAGATGAGGGATCCTTTCCCTGCTTTCAACGGGAAAGAATTCCCGACGTTCCCGTCGCATCTCAAGAGGAGGCACTCTCAACAGGAAAGGCGAGAGGAACTCCATGGTCATACCACCATTCCAAGAGTCCCCCAGATGTCTCAGTCCATTCCAGAGGAACCTCTTTGCCCTGCACTGGCTCATCTTTCACGCCGAGGATCGACTCACACCACGGTGGCACGTGGGACAGCCCTGTGGGAAAGCCTCGAGGGAAAGCCTCGAGGGAAAACCACAGATCCTTTGATCCACGCGACGGGAAGCGTGACATTGCTGCTACAGCCTGGAAGGAAAGCGCACGTGCATGCCCCCACTCGAGACGAGGCCTGACTCCCCTGGGGACACTCCAGAAGTACCCAAAGATCCATGTCAGCCCCTGAGAGGAATCCTCGGTTCCGGCCCTGACTCCACACAAGGTTTTTGGCCCCGGTATCGACGGGAGAGGAATCCCGAGAGGCCCCCTAGCAACTCGCATGGGGACTGGCCTCTCCTGAGGCCACCAGGGCGGGTCCCTGAGGTCCTCGTCGTAACTCGAGAGCACCTGCCGCAACTCGAGAAAATCCAGGAAGTTCTCCCTTCCAGGCGAGATGAGGCCTATTTCCGATGAGGCGTCTGGAGACTAATGACACCTAACCTCTGGAACTTCGAAAGGGTCTTTCACACCCTTGCTGCGACTCAAGAAGTTCACCGCCATACCCGTCTCCACTCGAGAGGAAGCACGGTGGTCCCGCCCACATCCAGAGGATCCCCGTTTCCCCCTCGTAGCTCGAGATGAGGGATCCTTTCCCTGCTTTAAACGGGGAAGAATTCCCGGCGTTCCCGTCGCATCTCAAGAGGAGGCACTCTCAACAGGAAAGGCGAGAGGAACTCCATGGTCGTACCACCATTCCAAGAGTCCCCCAGATGTCTCAGTCCATTCCAGAGGAACATCTTTGCCCTGCACTGGCTCATCTTTCACGCCGAGGATCGACTCACACCACGGTGGCACGTGGGACAGCCCTGTGGGAAAGCCTCGAGGGAAAGCCTCGAGGGAAAACCACAGATCCTTTGATCCACGCGACGGGAAGCGTGACATTGCTGCTACAGCCTGGAAGGAAAGCGCACGTGCATGCCCCCACTCGAGACGAGGCCTGACTCCCCTGGGGAGACTCCAGAAGTACCCAAAGATCCATGTCAGCCCCTGAGAGGAATCCTCGGTTCCGGCCCTGACTCCACACAAGGTTTTTGGCCCTGGTATCGACGGGAGAGGAATCCCGAGAGGCCCCCTAGCAACTCGCATGGGGACTGGCCTCTCCTGAGGCCACCAGGGCGGGTCGCTGAGGTCCTCGTCGTAACTCGAGATCACCTGCCGCAACTCGAGAAAATCCAGGAAGTTCTCCCTTCCAGGCGAGATGAGGCCTATTTCCGATGAGGCGTCTGGAGACTAATGACACCTAACCTCTGGAACTTCGAAAGGGTCTTTCACACCCTTGCTGCGACTCAAGAAGTTCACCGCCATACCCGTCTCCACTCGAGAGGAAGCACGATGGTCCCGCCCACATCCAGAGGAGCCCCGTTTCCCCCTCGTAGCTCGAGATGAGGGATCCTTTCCCTGCTTTCAACGGGAACGAATTCCCGGCGTTCCCGTCACATCTCAAGAGGAGGCACTCTCAACAGGAAAGGCGAGAGGAACTCCATGGTCGTACCACCATTCCAAGAGTCCCCCAGATGTCTCAGTCCATTCCAGAGGAACCTCTTTGCCCTGCACTGGCTCATCTTTCACGCCGAGGATCGACTCACATCACGGTGGCACGTGGGACAGCCCTGTGGGAAAGCCTCGAGGGAAAGCCTCGAGGGAAAGCCTCGAGGGAAAACCACAGATCCTTTGATCCACGCGACGGGAAGCGTGACATTGCTGCTACAGCCTGGAAGGAAAGCGCACGTGCATGCCCCCACTCGAGACGAGGCCTGACTCCCCTGGGGAGACTCCAGAAGTACCCAAAGATCCATGTCAGCCCCTGAGAGGAATCCTCGGTTCCGGCCCTGACTCCACACAAGGTTTTTGGCCCCGGTATCGACGGGAGAGGAATCCCGAGAGGCCCCCTAGCAACTCGCATGGGGACTGGCCTCTCCTGAGGCCACCAGGGCGGGTCCCTGAGGTCCTCGTCGTAACTCGAGAGCACCTGCCGCAACTCGAGAAAATCCAGGAAGTTCTCCCTTCCAGGCGAGATGAGGCCTATTTCCGATGAGGCGTCTGGAGACTAATGACACCTAACCTCTGGAACTTCGAAAGGGTCTTTCACACCCTTGCTGCGACTCAAGAAGTTCACCGCCATACCCGTCTCCACTCGAGAGGAAGCACGGTGGTCCCGCCCACATCCAGAGGATCCCCGTTTCCCCCTCGTAGCTCGAGATGAGGGATCCTTTCCCTGCTTTAAACGGGGAAGAATTCCCGGCGTTCCCGTCGCATCTCAAGAGGAGGCACTCTCAACAGGAAAGGCGAGAGGAACTCCATGGTCGTACCACCATTCCAAGAGTCCCCCAGATGTCTCAGTCCATTCCAGAGGAACCTCTTTGCCCTGCACTGGCTCATCTTTCACGCCGAGGATCGACTCACACCACGGTGGCACGTGGGACAGCCCTGTGGGAAAGCCTCGAGGGAAAGCCTCGAGGGAAAACCACAGATCCTTTGATCCACGCGACGGGAAGCGTGACATTGCTGCTACAGCCTGGAAGGAAAGCGCACGTGCATGCCCCCACTCGAGACGAGGCCTGACTCCCCTGGGGAGACTCCAGAAGTACCCAAAGATCCATGTCAGCCCCTGAGAGGAATCCTCGGTTCCGGCCCTGACTCCACACAAGGTTTTTGGCCCCGGTATCGACGGGAGAGGAATCCCGAGAGGCCCCCTAGCAACTCGCATGGGGACTGGCCTCTCCTGAGGCCACCAGGGCGGGTCGCTGAGGTCCTCGTCGTAACTCGAGAGCACCTGCCGCAACTCGAGAAAATCCAGGAAGTTCTCCCTTCCAGGCGAGATGAGGCCTATTTCCGATGAGGCGTCTGGAGACTAATGACACGTAAACTCTGGAACTTCGAAAGGGTCTTTCACACCCTTGCTGCAACTCAAGAAGTTCACCGCCATACCCGTCTATACTCGAGAGCATGCACGATGGTCCCGCCCACATCCATAGGAGCCCCGTTTCCCCTCATAGCTCGAGATGAGGGATCCTTTCCCTGCTTTCAACGGGAAAGAATTCCCGACGTTCCCGTCGCATCTCAAGAGGAGGCACTCTCAACAGGAAAGGCGAGAGGAACTCCATGGTCATACCACCATTCCAAGAGTCCCCCAGATGTCTCAGTCCATTCCAGAGGAACCTCTTTGCCCTGCACTGGCTCATCTTTCACGCCGAGGATCGACTCACACCACGGTGGCACGTGGGACAGCCCTGTGGGAAAGCCTCGAGGGAAAGCCTCGAGGGAAAACCACAGATCCTTTGATCCACGCGACGGGAAGCGTGACATTGCTGCTACAGCCTGGAAGGAAAGCGCACGTGCATGCCCCCACTCGAGACGAGGCCTGACTCCCCTGGGGAGACTCCAGAAGTACCCAAAGATCCATGTCAGCCCCTGAGAGGAATCCTCGGTTCCGGCCCTGACTCCACACAAGGTTTTTGGCCCCGGTATCGACGGGAGAGGAATCCCGAGAGGCCCCCTAGCAACTCGCATGGGGACTGGCCTCTCCTGAGGCCACCAGGGCGGGTCCCTGAGGTCCTCGTCGTAACTCGAGAGCACCTGCCGCAACTCGAGAAAATCCAGGAAGTTCTCCCTTCCAGGCGAGATGAGGCCTATTTCCGATGAGGCGTCTGGAGACTAATGACACCTAACCTCTGGAACTTCGAAAGGGTCTTTCACACCCTTGCTGCGACTCAAGAAGTTCACCGCCATACCCGTCTCCACTCGAGAGGAAGCACGGTGGTCCCGCCCACATCCAGAGGATCCCCGTTTCCCCCTCGTAGCTCGAGATGAGGGATCCTTTCCCTGCTTTAAACGGGGAAGAATTCCCGGCGTTCCCGTCGCATCTCAAGAGGAGGCACTCTCAACAGGAAAGGCGAGAGGAATTCCATGGTCGTACCACCATTCCAAGAGTCCCCCAGATGTCTCAGTCCATTCCAGAGGAACCTCTTTGCCCTGCACTGGCTCATCTTTCACGCCGAGGATCGACTCACACCACGGTGGCACGTGGGACAGCCCTGTGGGAAAGCCTCGAGGGAAAGCCTCGAGGGAAAACCACAGATCCTTTGATCCACGCGACGGGAAGCGTGACATTGCTGCTACAGCCTGGAAGGAAAGCGCACGTGCATGCCCCCACTCGAGACGAGGCCTGACTCCCCTGGGGAGACTCCAGAAGTACCCAAAGATCCATGTCAGCCCCTGAGAGGAATCCTCGGTTCCGGCCCTGACTCCACACAAGGTTTTTGGCCCTGGTATCGACGGGAGAGGAATCCCGAGAGGCCCCCTAGCAACTCGCATGGGGACTGGCCTCTCCTGAGGCCACCAGGGCGGGTCGCTGAGGTCCTCGTCGTAACTCGAGATCACCTGCCGCAACTCGAGAAAATCCAGGAAGTTCTCCCTTCCAGGCGAGATGAGGCCTATTTCCGATGAGGCGTCTGGAGACTAATGACACCTAACCTCTGGAACTTCGAAAGGGTCTTTCACACCCTTGCTGCGACTCAAGAAGTTCACCGCCATACCCGTCTCCACTCGAGAGGAAGCACGATGGTCCCGCCCACATCCAGAGGAGCCCCGTTTCCCCCTCGTAGCTCGAGATGAGGGATCCTTTCCCTGCTTTCAACGGGAACGAATTCCCGGCGTTCCCGTCACATCTCAAGAGGAGGCACTCTCAACAGGAAAGGCGAGAGGAACTCCATGGTCGTACCACCATTCCAAGAGTCCCCCAGATGTCTCAGTCCATTCCAGAGGAACCTCTTTGCCCTGCACTGGCTCATCTTTCACGCCGAGGATCGACTCACATCACGGTGGCACGTGGGACAGCCCTGTGGGAAAGCCTCGAGGGAAAGCCTCGAGGGAAAGCCTCGAGGGAAAACCACAGATCCTTTGATCCACGCGACGGGAAGCGTGACATTGCTGCTACAGCCTGGAAGGAAAGCGCACGTGCATGCCCCCACTCGAGACGAGGCCTGACTCCCCTGGGGAGACTCCAGAAGTACCCAAAGATCCATGTCAGCCCCTGAGAGGAATCCTCGGTTCCGGCCCTGACTCCACACAAGGTTTTTGGCCCCGGTATCGACGGGAGAGGAATCCCGAGAGGCCCCCTAGCAACTCGCATGGGGACTGGCCTCTCCTGAGGCCACCAGGGCCGGTCCCTGAGGTCCCCGTCGTAACTCGAGAACACCTGCCGCAACTCGAGAAAATCCAGGAAGTTCTCCCTTCCAGGCGAGATGAGGCCTATTTCCGATGAGGCGTCTGGAGACTAATGACACCGAACCTCTGGAACTTCGAAAGGGTCTTTCACACCCTTGCTGCAACTCAAGAAGTTCACCACCATACCCGTCACCACTCGAGAGGAAGCACGATGGTCCCGACCACATCCAGAGGAGCCCCGTTTCCCCCTCGTAGCTCGAGATGAGGGATCCTTTCCCTGCTTTTAACAGGAAAGAATTCCCTGCGTTCCCGTCGCATCTCAAGAGGAGGCATTCTCAACAGGAAAGGCGAGAGGAACTCCATGGTCGTACCACCATTCCAAGAGTCCCCCAGATGTCTCAGTCCATTCCAGAGGAACCTCTTTGCCCTGCACTGGCTCATCTTTCACGCCGAGGATCGACTCACACCACGGTGGCACGTGGGATAGCCCTGTGGGAAAGCCTCGAGGGAAAGCCTCGAGGGAAAACCACAGATCCTTTGATCCACGCGACGGGAAGCGTGACATTGCTGCTACAGCCTGGAAGGAAAGCGCACGTGCATGCCCCCACTCGAGACGAGACCTGACTCCCCTGGGGAGACTCCAGAAGTACCCAAAGATCCATGTCAGCCCCTGAGAGGAATCCTCGGTTCCGGCCCTGACTCCACACAAGGTTTTTGGCCCCGGTATCGACGGGAGAGGAATCCCGAGAGGCCCCCTAGCAACTCGCATGGGGACTGGCCTCTCCTGAGGCCACCAGGGCGTGTCCCTGAGGTCCTCGTCGTAACTCGAGAGCACCTGCCGCAACTCGAGAAAATCCAGGAAGTTCTCCCTTCCAGGCGAGATGAGGCCTATTTCCGATGAGGCGTCTGGAGACTAATGACACCTAACCTCTGGAACTTCGAAAGGGTCTTTCACAACCTTGCTGCGACTCAAGAAGTTCACCGCCATACCCGTCTCCACTCGAGAGGAAGCACGATGGTCCCGCCCACATCCAGAGGATCCCCGTTTCCCCCTCGTAGCTCGAGATGAGGGATCCTTTCCCTGCTTTCAACGGGAAAGAATTCCCGGCGTTCCCGTCGCATCTCAAGAGGAGGCACTCTCAACAGGAAAGGCGAGAGGAACTCCATGGTCGTACCACCATTCCAAGAGTCCCCCAGATGTCTCAGTCCATTCCAGAGGAACCTCTTTGCCCTGCACTGGCTCATCTTTCACGCCGAGGATCGACTCACACCACGGTCGCACGTGGGACAGCCCTGTGGGAAAGCCTCGAGGGAAAGCCTCGAGGGAAAACCACAGATCCTTTGATCCACGCCACGGGAAGCGTGACATTGCTGCTAAAGCCTGGATGGAAAGTGCACGTGCATGCCCCCTCACGAAACGAGGCCTGTCTCCCCTGGCGAGACTCCAGAAGTACCCAAAGATCCATCTCAGCCCCTGAGAGGAATCCTCGGTTCCGGCCCTGACTCCACTTAAGGTTTTTGGCCCCGGTATCGACGGGAGAGGAATCCCGAGAGGCCCCCTAGCAACTCGCATGGGGACTGGCCTCTCCTGAGGCCACCAGGGCTGGTCCCTGAGTTCCCCATCGTAACACGAGAACACCTGCCGCAACTCGAGAAAATCCAGGAAGTTCTCCCTTCCAGGCGAGATGAGGCCTATTTCCGATGAGGCGTCTGGAGACTAATGACACCTAACCTCTGGAACTTCGAAAGGGTTTTTCACACCCTTGCTGCAACTCAAGAAGTTCACCACCATACCCGTCTCCACTCGAGAGGAAGCACGATGGTCCCGACCACATCCAAAGGAGCCCCGTTTCCCCCTCGTAGCTCGAGATGAGGGATCCTTTCCCTGCTTTCAACGGGAAAGAATTCCCTGCGTTCCCGCGCATCTCAAGAGGAGGCACTGTCAACAGGAAAGGAGAGGAACTCCATGGTCGTACCACCATTCCAAGAGTCCCCCAGATGTCTCAGTCCATTCCAGAGGAACCTCTTTGCCCTGCACTGGCTCATCTTTCACGCCGAGGATCGACTCACACCACGGTGGCACGTGGGACAGCCCTGTGGGAAAGCCTCGAGGGAAAGCCTCGAGGGAAAACCACAGATCCTTTGATCCACGCCACGGGAAGCGTGACATTGCTGCTAAAGCCTGGATGGAAAGTGCACGTACATGCCCCCTCACGAAACGAGGCCTGTCTCCCCTGGCGAGAGACCAGAAGTATCCAAAGATCCATATCAGCCCCTGAGAGGAATCCTCGGTTCCGGCCCTGACTCCACACAAGGTTTTTGGCCCCGGTATCGACGGGAGAGGAATCCTGAGAGGCCCCCTAGCAACTCGCATGGGGACTGGCCTCTCCTGAGGCCACCAGGGCCGGTCCCTGAGTTCCCCGTCGTAACTCGAGAACACCTGCCGCAACTCGAGAAAATCCAGGAAGTTCTCCCTTCCAGACGAGATGAGGCCTATTTCCGATGAGGCGTCTGGAGACTAATGACACCTAACCTCTGGAACTTCGAAAGGGTCTTTCACACCCTTGCTGCAACTCAAGAAGTTCACCACCATACCCGTCTCCACTCGAGAGGAAGCACGATGGTCCCGACCACATCCAAAGGAGCCCCGTTTCCCCCTCGTAGCTCGAGATGAGGGATCCTTTCCCTGCTTTCAACGGGAAAGAATTCCCTGCGTTCCCGTCGCATCTCAAGAGGAGGCACTCTCAACAGGAAAGGCGAGAGGAACTCAATGGTCGTACCACCATTCCAAGAGTCCCCCAGATGTCTCAGTCCATTCCAGAGGAACCTCTTTGCCCTGCACTGGCTCATCTTTCACGCCGAGGATCGACTCACACCACGGTGGCACGTGGGACAGCCCTGTGGGAAAGCCTCGAGGGAAAGCCTCGAGGGAAAACCAGAGATCCTTTGATCCACGCGACGGGAAGCGTGACATTGCTGCTAAAGCCTGGAAGGAAAGCGCACGTGCATGCCCCCACTCGAGACGAGGCCTGACTCCACTGGGGAGACTCCAGAAGTACCCAAAGATCCATGTCAGCCCCTGAGAGGAATCCTCGGTTCCGGCCCTGACTCCACACAAGGTTTTTGGCCCCGGTATCGACGGGAGAGGAATCCCGAGAGGCCCCCTAGCAACTCGCATGGGGACTGGCCTCTCCTGAGGCCACCAGGGCGGGTCCCTGAGGTCCCCGTCGTAACTCGAGAACACCTGCCGCAACTCGAGAAAATCCAGGAAGTTCTCCCTTCCAGGCGAGATGAGGGCTATTTCCGATGAGGCCTCTGGAGACTAATGACACCAAACCTCTGGAACTTCGAAAGGGTCTTTCACACCCTTGCTGCAACTCAAGAAGTTCACCGCCATACCCGTCTCCACTCGAGAGGAAGCACGATGGTCCCGCCCACATCCAGAGGAGCCCCGTTTCCCCCTCGTAGCTCGAGATGAGGGATCCTTTCCCTGCTTTCAACGGGAAAGAATTCCCGGCGTTCCCGTCGCATCTCAAGAGGAGGCACTCTCAACAGGAAAGGCGAGAGGAACTCCATGGTCGTACCACCATTCCAAGAGTCCCCCAGATGTCTCAGTCCATTCCAGAGGAACCTCTTTGCCCTGCACTGGCTCAACTTTCACGCCGAGGATCGACTCACACCACGGTGGCACGTGGGACAGCCCTGTGGGAAAGCCTCGAGGGAAAGCCTCGAGGGAAAGCCTCGAGGGAAAACCACAGATCCTTTGATCCACGCCACGGGAAGCGTGACATTGCTGCTACAGCCTGGAAGGAAAGCGCACGTGCATGCCCCCACTCGAGACGAGGCCTGACTCCCCTGGGGAGACTCCAGAAGTACCCAAAGATCCATGTCAGCCCCTGAGAGGAATCCTCGGTTCCGGCCCTGACTCCACACAAGGTTTTTGGCCCCGGTATCGACGGGAGAGGAATCCCGAGAGGCCCCCTAGCAACTCGCATGGGGACTGGCCTCTCCTGAGGCCACCAGGGCGGGTCGCTGAGGTCCTCGTCGTAACTCGAGAGCACCTGCCGCAACTCGAGAAAATCCAGGAAGTTCTCCCTTCCAGGCGAGATGAGGCCTATTTCCGATGAGGCGTCTGGAGACTAATGACACCTAACCTCTGGAACTTCGAAAGGGTCTTTCACACCCTTGCTGCGACTCAAGAAGTTCACCGCCATACCCGTCTCCACTCGAGAGGAAGCACGATGGTCCCGCCCACATCCAGAGGATCCCCGTTTCCCCCTCGTAGCTCGAGATGAGGGATCCTTTCCCTGCTTTCAACGGGAAAGAATTCCCGGCGTTCCCGTCGCATCTCAAGAGGAGGCACTCTCAACAGGAAAGGCGAGAGGAACTCCATGGTCGTACCACCATTCCAAGAGTCCACCAGATGTCTCAGTCCATTCCAGAGGAACCTCTTTGCCCTGCACTGGCTCATCATTCACGCCGAGGATCGACTCACACCACGGTGGCACGTGGGACAGCCCTGTGGGAAAGCCTCGAGGGAAAGCCTCGAGGGAAAACCACAGATCCTTTGATCCACGCGACGGGAAGCGTGACATTGCTGCTACAGCCTGGAAGGAAAGCGCACGTGCATGCCCCCACTCGAGACGAGGCCTGACTCCCCTGGGGAGACTTCAGAAGTACCCAAAGATCCATGTCAGCCCCTGAGAGGAATCCTCGGTTCCAGCCCTGACTCCACACAAGGTTTTTGGCCCCGGTATCGACGGGAGAGGAATCCCGAGAGGCCCCCTAGCAACTCGCATGGGGACTGGCCTCTCCTGAGGCCACCAGGGCGGGTCCCTGAGGTCCCCGTCGTAACTCGAGAACACCTGCCGCAACTCGAGAAAATCCAGGAAGTTCTCCCTTCCAGGCGAGATGAGGCCTATTTCCGATAAGGCGTCTGGAGACTAATGACACCTAACCTCTGGAACTTCGAGAGGGTCTTTCACACCCTTGCTGCGACTCAAGAAGTTCACCGCCATACCCGTCTCCACTCGAGAGGAAGCACGATGGTCCCGCCCACATCCAGAGGAGCCCCGTTTCCCCCTCGTAGCTCGAGATGAGGGATCCTTTCCCTGCTTTAAACGGGAAAGAATTCCCGGCGTTCCCGTCGCATCTCAAGAGGAGGCACTCTCAACAGGAAAGGCGAGAGGAACTCCATGGTCGTACCACCATTCCAAGAGTCCCCCAGATGTCTCAGTCCATTCCAGAGGAACCTCTTTGCCCTGCACTGGCTCATCTTTCACGCCGAGGATCGACTCACACCACGGTGGCACGTGGGACAGCCCTGTGGGAAAGCCTCGAGGGAAAGCCTCGAGGGAAAACCACAGATCCTTTGATCCACACCACGGGAAGCGTGACATTGCTGCTAAAGCCTGGATGGAAAGTGCACGTGCATGCCCCCTCACGAAACGAGGCCTGTCTCCCCTGGCGAGACTCCAGAAGTATCCAAAGATCCATATCAGCCCCTGAGAGGAATCCTCGGTTCCGGCCCTGACTCCACACAAGGTTTTTGGCCCCGGTATCGACGGGAGAGGAATCCCGAGAGGCCCCCTAGCAACTCGCATGGGGACTGGCCTCTCCTGAGGCCACCAGGGCCGGTCCCTGAGTTCCCCGTCGTAACTCGAGAACACCTGCCGCAACTCGAGAAAATCCAGGAAGTTCTCCCTTCCAGGCGAGATGAGGCCTATTTCCGATGAGGCGTCTGGAGACTAATGACACCTAACCTCTGGAACTTCCAAAGGGTCTTTCAAACCCTTGCTGCAACTCAAGAAGTTCACCACCATACCCGTCTCCACTCGAGAGGAAGCACGATGGTCCCGACCACATCCAAAGGAGCCCCGTTTCCCCCTCGTAGCTCGAGATGAGGGATCCTTTCCCTGCTTTCAACGGGAAAGAATTCCCTGCGTTCCCGTCGCATCTCAAGAGGAGGCACTCTCAACAGGAAAGTCGAGAGGAACTCCATGGTCGTACCACCATTCCAAGAGTCCCCCAGATGTCTCAGTCCATTCCAGAGGAACCTCTTTGCCCTGCACTGGCTCATCTTTCACGCCGAGGATCGACTCACACCACGGTGGCACGTGGGACAGCCCTGTGGGAAAGCCTCGAGGGAAAGCCTCGAGGGAAAACCACAGATCCTTTGATCCACGCGACGGGAAGCGTGACATTGCTGCTAAAGCCTGGAAGGAAAGCGCACGTGCATGCCCCCACTCGAGACGAGGCCTGACTCCACTGGGGAGACTCCAGAAGTACCCAAAGATCCATGTCAGCCCCTGAGAGGAATCCTCGGTTCCGGCCCTGACTCCACACAAGGTTTTTGTCCCCGGTATCGACGGGAGAGGAATCCCGAAAGGCCCCCTAGCAACTCGCATGGGGACTGGCCTCTCCTGAGGCCACCAGGGCGGGTCCCTGAGGTCCCCGTCGTAACTCGAGAACACCTGCCGCAACTCGAGAAAATCCAGGAAGTTCTCCCTTCCAGGCGAGATGAGGGCTATTTCCGATGAGTCCTCTGGAGACTAATGACACCAAACCTCTGGAACTTCGAAAGGGTCTTTCACACCCTTGCTGCGACTCAAGAAGTTCACCGCCATACCCGTCTCCACTCGAGAGGAAGCACGATGGTCCCGCCCACATCCAGAGGATCCCCGTTTCCCCCTCGTAGCTCGAGATGAGGGATCCTTTCCCTGCTTTCAACGGGAAAGAATTCCCGGTGTTCCCGTCGCATCTCAAGAGGAGGCACTCTCAACAGGAAAGGCGAGAGGAACTCCATGGTCGTACCACCATTCCAAGAGTCCCCCAGATGTCTAAGTCCATTCCAGAGGAACCTCTTTGCCCTGCACTGGCTCATCTTTCACGCCGAGGATCGACTCACACCACGGTGGCACGTGGGACAGCCCTGTGGGAAAGCCTCGAGGGAAAGCCTCGAGGGAAAACCACAGATCCTTTGATCCACGCCACGGGAAGCGTGACATTGCTGCTAAAGCCTGGATGGAAAGTGCACGTGCATGCCCCCTCACGAAACGAGGCCTGTCTCCCCTGGCGAGACTCCAGAAGTACCCAAAGATCCATCTCAGCCCCTGAGAGGAATCCTCGGTTCCGGCCCTGACTCCACTTAAGGTTTTTGGCCCCGGTATCGACGGGAGAGGAATCCCGAGAGGCCCCCTAGCAACTCGCATGGGGACTGGCCTCTCCTGAGGCCACCAGGGCTGGTCCCTGAGTTCCCCATCGTAACTCGAGAACACCTGCCGCAACTCGAGAAAATCCAGGAAGTTCTCCCTTCCAGGCGAGATGAGGCCTATTTCCGATGAGGCGTCTGGAGACTAATGACACCTAACCTCTGGAACTTCGAAAGGGTTTTTCACACCCTTGCTGCAACTCAAGAAGTTCACCACCATACCCGTCTCCACTCGAGAGGAAGCACGATGGTCCCGACCACATCCGAAGGAGCCCCGTTTCCCCCTCGTAGCTCGAGATGAGGGATCCTTTCCCTGCTTTCAACGGGAAAGAATTCCCTGCGTTCCCGTCGCATCTCAAGAGGAGGCACTCTCAACAGGAAAGGAGAGGAACTCCATGGTCGTACCACCATTCCAAGAGTCCCCCAGATGTCTCAGTCCATTCCAGAGGAACCTCTTTGCCCTGCACTGGCTCATCTTTCACGCCGAGGATCGACTCACACCACGGTGGCACGTGGGACAGCCCTGTGGGAAAGCCTCGAGGGAAAGCCTCGAGGGAAAACCACGGATCCTTTGATCCACGCGACGGGAAGCGTGACATTGCTGCTAAAGCCTGGAAGGAAAGTGCACGTGCATGCCCCCACTCGAGACGAGGCCTGACTCCACTGGGGAGACTCCAGAAGTACCCAAAGATCCATGTCAGCCCCTGAGAGGAATCCTCGGTTCCGGCCCTGACTCCACACAAGGTTTTTGGCCCCGGTATCGACGGGAGAGGAATCCCGAGAGGCCCCCTAGCAACTCGCATGGGGACTGGCCTCTCCTGAGGCCACCAGGGCGTGTCCCTGAGGTCCTCGTCGTAACTCGAGAGCACCTGCCGCAACTCGAGAAAATCCAGGAAGTTCTCCCTTCCAGGCGAGATGAGGCCTATTTCCGATGAGGCGTCTGGAGACTAATGACACCTAACCTCTGGAACTTCGAAAGGGTCTTTCACACCCTTGCTGCGACTCAAGAAGTTCACCGCCATACCCGTCTCCACTCGAGAGGAAGCACGATGGTCCCGCCCACATCCAGAGGATCCCCGTTTCCCCCTCGTAGCTCGAGATGAGGGATCCTTTCCCTGCTTTCAACGGGAAAGAATTCCCGGCGTTCCCGTCGCATCTCAAGAGGAGGCACTCTCAACAGGAAAGGCGAGAGGAACTCCATGGTCGTACCACCATTCCAAGAGTCCCCCAGATGTCTCAGTCCATTCCAGAGGAACCTCTTTGCCCTGCACTGGCTCATCTTTCACGCCGAGGATCGACTCACACCACGGTGGCACGTGGGACAGCCCTGTGGGAAAGCCTCGAGGGAAAGCCTCGAGGGAAAACCACAGATCCTTTGATCCACGCCACGGGAAGCGTGACATTGCTGCTAAAGCCTGGATGGAAAGTGCACGTGCATGCCCCCTCACGAAACGAGGCCTGTCTCCCCTGGCGAGACTCCAGAAGTACCCAAAGATCCATGTCAGCCCCTGAGAGGAATCCTCGGTTCCGGCCCTGACTCCACTTAAGGTTTTTGGCCCCGGTATCGACGGGAGAGGAATCCCGAGAGGCCCCCTAGCAACTCGCATGGGGACTGGCCTCTCCTGAGGCCACCAGGGCTGGTCCCTGAGTTCCCCATCGTAACTCGAGAACACCTGCCGCAACTCGAGAAAATCCAGGAAGTTCTCCCTTCCAGGCGAGATGAGGCCTATTTCCGATGAGGCGTCTGGAGACTAATGACACCTAACCTCTGGAACTTCGAAAGGGTTTTTCACACCCTTGCTGCAACTCAAGAAGTTCACCACCATACCCGTCTCCACTCGAGAGGAAGCACGATGGTCCCGACCACATCCAAAGGAGCCCCGTTTCCCCCTCGTAGCTCGAGATGAGGGATCCTTTCCCTGCTTTCAACGGGAAAGAATTCCCTGCGTTCCCGCGCATCTCAAGAGGAGGCACTGTCAACAGGAAAGGAGAGGAACTCCATGGTCGTACCACCATTCCAAGAGTCCCCCAGATGTCTCAGTCCATTCCAGAGGAACCTCTTTGCCCTGCACTGGCTCATCTTTCACGCCGAGGATCGACTCACACCACGGTGGCACGTGGGACAGCCCTGTGGGAAAGCCTCGAGGGAAAGCCTCGAGGGAAAACCACAGATCCTTTGATCCACGCCACGGGAAGCGTGACATTGCTGCTAAAGCCTGGATGGAAAGTGCACGTGCATGCCCCCTCACGAAACGAGGCCTGTCTCCCCTGGCGAGAGACCAGAAGTATCCAAAGATCCATATCAGCCCCTGAGAGGAATCCTCGGTTCCGGCCCTGACTCCACACAAGGTTTTTGGCCCCGGTATCGACGGGAGAGGAATCCTGAGAGGCCCCCTAGCAACTCGCATGGGGACTGGCCTCTCCTGAGGCCACCAGGGCCGGTCCCTGAGTTCCTTGTCGTAACTCGAGAACACCTGCCGCAACTCGAGAAAATCCAGGAAGTTCTCCCTTCCAGACGAGATGAGGCCTATTTCCGATGAGGCGTCTGGAGACTAATGACACCTAACCTCTGGAACTTCGAAAGGGTCTTTCACACCCTTGCTGCAACTCAAGAAGTTCACCACCATACCCGTCTCCACTCGAGAGGAAGCACGATGGTCCCGACCACATCCAAAGGAGCCCCGTTTCCCCCTCGTAGCTCGAGATGAGGGATCCTTTCCCTGCTTTCAACGGGAAAGAATTCCCTGCGTTCCCGTCGCATCTCAAGAGGAGGCACTCTCAACAGGAAAGGCGAGAGGAACTCAATGGTCGTACCACCATTCCAAGAGTCCCCCAGATGTCTCAGTCCATTCCAGAGGAACCTCTTTGCCCTGCACTGGCTCATCTTTCACGCCGAGGATCGACTCACACCACGGTGGCACGTGGGACAGCCCTGTGGGAAAGCCTCGAGGGAAAGCCTCGAGGGAAAACCACAGATCCTTTGATCCACGCGACGGGAAGCGTGACATTGCTGCTAAAGCCTGGAAGGAAAGCGCACGTGCATGCCCCCACTCGAGACGAGGCCTGACTCCACTGGGGAGACTCCAGAAGTACCCAAAGATCCATGTCAGCCCCTGAGAGGAATCCTCGGTTCCGGCCCTGACTCCACACAAGGTTTTTGGCCCCGGTATCGACGGGAGAGGAATCCCGAGAGGCCCCCTAGCAACTCGCATGGGGACTGGCCTCTCCGGAGGCCACCAGGGCGGGTCGCTGAGGTCCCCGTCGTAACTCGAGAACACCTGCCGCAACTCGAGAAAATCCAGGAAGTTCTCCCTTCCAGGCGAGATGAGGGCTATTTCCGATGAGGCCTCTGGAGACTAATGACACCAAACCTCTGGAACTTCGAAAGGGTCTTTCACACCCTTGCTGCAACTCAAGAAGTTCACCGCCATACCCGTCTCCACTCGAGAGGAAGCACGATGGTCCCGCCCACATCCAGAGGAGCCCCGTTTCCCCCTCGTAGCTCGAGATGAGGGATCCTTTCCCTGCTTTCAACGGGAAAGAATTCCCGGCGTTTCCGTCGCATCTCAAGAGGAGGCACTCTCAACAGGTAAGGCGAGAGGAACTCCATGGTCGTACCACCATTCCAAGAGTCCCCCAGATGTCTCAGTCCATTCCAGAGGAACCTCTTTGCCCTGCACTGGCTCATCTTTCACGCCGAGGATCGACTCACACCACGGTGGCACGTGGGACAGCCCTGTGGGAAAGCCTCGAGGGAAAGCCTCGAGGGAAAGCCTCGAGGGAAAACCACAGATCCTTTGATCCACGCCACGGGAAGCGTGACATTGCTGCTACAGCCTGGAAGGAAAGCGCACGTGCATGCCCCCACTCGAGACGAGGCCTGACTCCCCTGGGGAGACTCCAGAAGTACCCAAAGATACATGTCAGCCCCTGAGAGGAATCCTCGGTTCCGGCCCTGACTCCACACAAGGTTTTTGGCCCCAGTATCGACGGGAGAGGAATCCCGAGAGGCCCCCTAGCAACTCGCATGGGGACTGGCCTCTCCTGAGGCCACCAGGGCGGGTCGCTGAGGTCCTCGTCGTAACTCGAGAGCACCTGCCGCAACTCGAGAAAATCCAGGAAGTTCTCCCTTCCAGGCGAGATGAGGCCTATTTCCGATGAGGCGTCTGGAGACTAATGACACCTAACCTCTGGAACTTCGAAAGGGTCTTTCACACCCTTGCTGCGACTCAAGAAGTTCACCGCCATACCCGTCTCCACTCAAGAGGAAGCACGATGGTCCCGCCCACATCCAGAGGATCCCCGTTTCCCCCTCGTAGCTCGAGATGAGGGATCCTTTCCCTGCTTTCAACGGGAAAGAATTCCCGGCGTTCCCGTCGCATCTCAAGAGGAGGCACTCTCAACAGGAAAGGCGAGAGGAACTCCATGGTCGTACCACCATTCCAAGAGTCCACCAGATGTCTCAGTCCATTCCAGAGGAACCTCTTTGCCCTGCACTGGCTCATCATTCACGCCGAGGATCGACTCACACCACGGTGGCACGTGGGACAGCCCTGTGGGAAAGCCTCGAGGGAAAGCCTCGAGGGAAAACCACAGATCCTTTGATCCACGCGACGGGAAGCGTGACATTGCTGCTACAGCCTGGAAGGAAAGCGCACGTGCATGCCCCCACTCGAGACGAGGCCTGACTCCCCTGGGGAGACTCCAGAAGTACCCAAAGATCCATGTCAGCCCCTGAGAGGAATCCTCGGTTCCAGCCCTGACTCCACACAAGGTTTTTGGCCCCGGTATCGACGGGAGAGGAATCCCGAGAGGCCCCCTAGCAACTCGCATGGGGACTGGCCTCTCCTGAGGCCACCAGGGCGGGTCCCTGAGGTCCCCGTCGTAACTCGAGAACACCTGCCGCAACTCGAGAAAATCCAGGAAGTTCTCCCTTCCAGGCGAGATGAGGCCTATTTCCGGTAAGGCGTCTGGAGACTAATGACACCTAACCTCTGGAACTTCGAGAGGGTCTTTCACACCCTTGCTGCGACTCAAGAAGTTCACCGCCATACCCGTCTCCACTCGAGAGGAAGCACGATGGTCCCGCCCACATCCAGAGGAGCCCCGTTTCCCCCTCGTAGCTCGAGATGAGGGATCCTTTCCCTGCTTTAAACGGGAAAGAATTCCCGGCGTTCCCGTCGCATCTCAAGAGGAGGCACTCTCAACAGGAAAGGCGAGAGGAACTCCATGGTCGTACCACCATTCCAAGAGTCCCCCAGATGTCTCAGTCCATTCCAGAGGAACCTCTTTGCCCTGCACTGGCTCATCTTTCACGCCGAGGATCGACTCACACCACGGTGGCACGTGGGACAGCCCTGTGGGAAAGCCTCGAGGGAAAGCCTCGAGGGAAAACCACAGATCCTTTGATCCACACCACGGGAAGCATGACATTGCTGCTAAAGCCTGGATGGAAAGTGCACGTGCATGCCCCCTCACGAAACGAGGCCTGTCTCCCCTGGCGAGACTCCAGAAGTATCCAAAGATCCATATCAGCCCCTGAGAGGAATCCTCGGTTCCGGCCCTGACTCCACACAAGGTTTTTGGCCCCGGTATCGACGGGAGAGGAATCCCGAGAGGCCCCCTAGCAACTCGCATGGGGACTGGCCTCTCCTGAGGCCACCAGGGCCGGTCCCTGAGTTCCCCGTCGTAACTCGAGAACACCTGCCGCAACTCGAGAAAATCCAGGAAGTTCTCCCTTCCAGGCGAGATGAGGCCTATTTCCGATGAGGCGTCTGGAGACTAATGACACCTAACCTCTGGAACTTCGAAAGGGTCTTTCACACCCTTGCTGCAACTCAAGAAGTTCACCACCATACCCGTCTCCACTCGAGAGGAAGCACGATGGTCCCGACCACATCCAAAGGAGCCCCGTTTCCCCCTCGTAGCTCGAGATGAGGGATCCTTTCCCTGCTTTCAACGGGAAAGAATTCCCTGCGTTCCCGTCGCATCTCAAGAGGAGGCACTCTCAACAGGAAAGGCGAGAGGAACTCCATGGTCGTACCACCATTCCAAGAGTCCCCCAGATGTCTCAGTCCATTCCAGAGGAACCTCTTTGCCCTGCACTGGCTCATCTTTCACGCCGAGGATCGACTCACACCACGGTGGCACGTGGGACAGCCCTGTGGGAAAGCCTCGAGGGAAAGCCTCGAGGGAAAACCACAGATCCTTTGATCCACGCGACGGGAAGCGTGACATTGCTGCTAAAGCCTGGAAGGAAAGCGCACGTGCATGCCCCCACTCGAGACGAGGCCTGACTCCACTGGGGAGACTCCAGAAGTACCCAAAGATCCATGTCAGCCCCTGAGAGGAATCCTCGGTTCCGGCCCTGACTCCACACAAGGTTTTTGTCCCCGGTATCGACGGGAGAGGAATCCCGAAAGGCCCCCTAGCAACTCGCATGGGGACTGGCCTCTCCTGAGGCCACCAGGGCGGGTCCCTGAGGTCCCCGTCGTAACTCGAGAACACCTGCCGCAACTCGAGAAAATCCAGGAAGTTCTCCCTTCCAGGCGAGATGAGGGCTATTTCCGATGAGTCCTCTGGAGACTAATGACACCAAACCTCTGGAACTTCGAAAGGGTCTTTCACACCCTTGCTGCAACTCAAGAAGTTCACCGCCATACCCGTCTCCACTCGAGAGGAAGCACGATGGTCCCGCCCACATCCAGAGGAGCCCCGTTTCCCCCTCGTAGCTCGAGATGAGGGATCCTTTCCCTGCTTTCAACGGGAAAGAATTCCCGGCGTTCCCGTCGCATCTCAAGAGGAGGCACTCTCAACAGGAAAGGCGAGAGGAACTCCATGGTCGTACCACCATTCCAAGAGTCCCCCAGATGTCTCAGTCCATTCCAGAGGAACCTCTTTGCCCTGCACTGGCTCATCTTTCACGCCGAGGATCGACTCACACCACGGTGGCACGTGGGACAGCCCTGTGGGAAAGCCTCGAGGGAAAGCCTCGAGGGAAAACCACAGATCCTTTGATCCACGCCACGGGAAGCGTGACATTGCTGCTAAAGCCTGGATGGAAAGTGCACGTGCATGCCCCCTCACGAAACGAGGCCTGTCTCCCCTGGCGAGACTCCAGAAGTACCCAAAGATCCATCTCAGCCCCTGAGAGGAATCCTCGGTTCCGGCCCTGACTCCACTTAAGGTTTTTGGCCCCGGTATCGACGGGAGAGGAATCCCGAGAGGCCCCCTAGCAACTCGCATGGGGACTGGCCTCTCCTGAGGCCACCAGGGCTGGTCCCTGAGTTCCCCATCGTAACTCGAGAACACCTGCCGCAACTCGAGAAAATCCAGGAAGTTCTCCCTTCCAGGCGAGATGAGGCCTATTTCCGATGAGGCGTCTGGAGACTAATGACACCTAACCTCTGGAACTTCGAAAGGGTTTTTCACACCCTTGCTGCAACTCAAGAAGTTCACCACCATACCCGTCTCCACTCGAGAGGAAGCACGATGGTCCCGACCACATCCAAAGGAGCCCCGTTTCCCCCTCGTAGCTCGAGATGAGGGATCCTTTCCCTGCTTTCAACGGGAAAGAATTCCCTGCGTTCCCGTCGCATCTCAAGTGGAGGCACTGTCAACAGGAAAGGAGAGGAACTCCATGGTCGTACCACCATTCCAAGAGTCCCCCAGATGTCTCAGTCCATTCCAGAGGAACCTCTTTGCCCTGCACTGGCTCATCTTTCACGCCGAGGATCGACTCACACCACGGTGGCACGTGGGACAGCCCTGTGGGAAAGCCTCGAGGGAAAGCCTCGAGGGAAAACCACGGATCCTTTGATCCACGCGACGGGAAGCGTGACATTGCTGCTAAAGCCTGGAAGGAAAGTGCACGTGCATGCCCCCACTCGAGACGAGGCCTGACTCCACTGGGGAGACTCCAGAAGTACCCAAAGATCCATGTCAGCCCCTGAGAGGAATCCTCGGTTCCGGCCCTGACTCCACACAAGGTTTTTGGCCCCGGTATCGACGGGAGAGGAATCCCGAGAGGCCCCCTAGCAACTCGCATGGGGACTGGCCTCTCCTGAGGCCACCAGGGCGTGTCCCTAAGGTCCTCGTCCTAACTCGAGAGCACCTGCCGCAACTCGAGAAAATCCAGGAAGTTCTCCCTTCCAGGCGAGATGAGGCCTATTTCCGATGAGGCGTCTGGAGACTAATGACACCTAAACTCTGGAACTTCGAAAGGGTCTTTCACACCCTTGCTGCGACTCAAGAAGTTCACCGCCATACCCGTCTCCACTCGAGAGGAAGCACGATGGTCCCGCCCACATCCAGAGGATCCCCGTTTCCCCCTCATAGCTCGAGATGAGGGATCCTTTCCCTGCTTTCAACGGGAAAGAATTCCCGGCGTTCCCGTCGCATCTCAAGAGGAGGCACTCTCAACAGGAAAGGCGAGAGGAACTTCATGGTCGTACCACCATTCCAAGAGTCCACCAGATGTCTCAGTCCATTCCAGAGGAACCTCTTTGCCCTGCACTGGCTCATCTTTCACGCCGAGGATCGACTCACACCACGGTGGCACGTGGGACAGCCCTGTGGGAAAGCCTCGAGGGAAAGCCTCGAGGGAAAACCACAGATCCTTTGATCCACGCGACGGGAAGCGTGACATTGCTGCTACTGCCTGGAAGGAAAGCGCACGTGCATGCCCCCACTCGAGACGAGGCCTGACTCCCCTGGGGAGACTCCAGAAGTACCCAAAGATCCATGTCAGCCCCTGAGAGGAATCCTCGGTTCCGGCCCTGACTCCACACAAGGTTTTTGGCCCCGGTATCGACGGGAGAGGAATCCCGAGAGGCCCCCTAGGAACTCGCATGGGGACTGGCCTCTCCTGAGGCCACCAGGGCGGGTCCCTGAGGTCCCCGTCGTAACTCGAGAACACCTGCCGAAACTCGAGAAAATCCAGGAAGTTCTCCCTTCCAGGCGAGATGAGGCCTATTTCCGATGAGGCCTCTGGAGACTAATGACACCTAACCTCTGGAACTTCGAAAGGGTCTTTCACACCCTTGCTGCAACTCAAGAAGTTCACCGCCATACCCGTCTCCACTCGAGAGGAAGCACGATGGTCCCGCCCACATCCATAGGAGCCCCGTTTCCCCCTCGTAGCTCGAGATGAGGGATCCTTTCCCTGGTTTCAACGGGAAAGAATTCCCGGCGTTCCCGTCGCATCTCAAGAGGAGGCACTCTCAACAGGAAAGGCGAGAGGAACTCCATGGTCGTACCACCATTCCAAGAGTCCCCCAGATGTCTCAGTCCATTCCAGAGGAACCTCTTTGCCCTGCACTGGCTCATCTTTCACGCCGAGGATCGACTCACACCACGGTGGCACGTGGGACATCCCTGTGGGAAAGCCTCGAGGGAAAACCACAGATCCTTTGATCCACGCGACGGGAAGCGTGACATTGCTGCTACAGCCTGGAAGGAAAGTGCACGTGCATGTCCCCACTCGAGACGAGGCCTGACTCCCCTGGGGAGACTCCAGAAGTACCCAAAGATCCATGTCAGCCCCTGAGAGGAATCCTCGGTTCCGGCCCTGACTCCACACAAGGTTTTTGGCCCCGGTATCGACGGGAGAGGAATCCCGAGAGGCCCCCTAGCAACTCGCATGGGGACTGGCCTCTCCTGAGGCCACCAGGGCGGGTCCCTGAGGTCCCCGTCGTAACTCGAGAACACCTGCCGCAACTCGAGAAAATCCAGGAAGTTCTCCCTTCCAGGCGAGATGAAGGCTATTTCCGATGAGGCCTCTGAAGACTAATGACACCAAACCTCTGGAACTTCGAAAGGGTCTTTCACACCCTTGCTGCAACTCAAGAAGTTCACCGCCATACCCGTCTCCACTCGAGAGGAAGCACGATGGTCCCGACAACATCCAAAGGAGCCCCGTTTCCCCCTCGTAGCTCGAGATGAGGGATCCTTTCCCTGCTTTCAACGGGAAAGAATTCCCTGCGTTCCCGTCGCATCTCAAGAGGAGGCACTCTCAACAGGAAAGGCGAGAGGAACTCCATGGTCGTACCACCATTCCAAGAGTCCCCCAGATGTCTCAGTCCATTCCAGAGGAACCTCTTTGCCCTGCACTGGCTCATCTTTCACGCCGAGGATCGACTCACACCACGGTGGCACGTGGGACAGCCCTGTGGGAAAGCCTCGAGGGAAAGCCTCGAGGGAAAACCACAGATCCTTTGATCCACGCGACGGGAAGCGTGACATTGCTGCTACAGCCTGGAAGGAAAGCGCACGTGCATGCCCCCACTCGAGCCGAGGCCTGACTTCCCTGGGGAGACTCCAGAAGTACCCAAAGATCCATGTCAGCCCCTGAGAGGAATCCTCGGTTCCGGCCCTGACTCCACACAAGGTTTTTGGCCCCGGTATCGACGGGAGAGGAATCCCGAGAGGCCCCCTAGCAACTCGCCTAGGGACTGGCCTTTCCTGAGGCCACCAGGGCGGGTCCCTGAGGTCCCCGTCGTAACTCGAGAACACCTGCCGCAACTCGAGAAAATCCAGGAAATTCTCCCTTCCAGGCGAGATGAGGCCTATTTCCGATGAGGCCTCTGGAGACTAATGACACCTAACCTCTGGAACTTCGAAAGGGTCTTTCACACCCTTGGTGCAACTCAAGAAGTTCACCGGCATACCCGTCTCCAATAGAGAGGAAGCACGATGGTCCCGCCCACATTCAGAGGAGCCCCGTTTCCCCCTCGTAGCTCGAGATGAGGGATCCTTTCCCTGCTTTCAACGGGAAAGAATTCCCGGCGTTCCCGTCGCATCTCAAGAGGAGGCACTCTCAACAGGAAAGGCGAGAGGAACTCCATGGTCGTACCACCATTCCAAGAGTCCCCCAGATGTCTCAGTCCATTCCAGAGGAACCTCTTTGCCCTGCACTGGCTCATCTTTCACGCCGAGGATCGACTCACACCACGGTGGCACGTGGGACAGCCCTGTGGGAAAGCCTCGAGGGAAAGCCTCGAGGGAAAACCACAGATCCTTTGATCCACGCGACGGGAAGCGTGACATTGCTGCTACAGCCTGGAAGGAAAGCGCACGTGCATGCCCCCACTCGAGACGAGGCCTGACTCCCCTGGGGAGACTCCAGAAGTACCCAAAGATCCATGTCAGCCCCTGAGAGGCATCCTCGGTTCCGGCCCTGACTCCACACAAGGTTTTTGGCCCCGGTATCGACGGGAGAGGAATCCCAAGAGGCCCCCTAGCAACTCGCATGGGGACTGGCCTCTCCTGAGGCCACCAGGGCGGGTCCCTGAGGTCCCTGTCGTAACTCGAGAACACCTGCCGCAACTCGAGAAAATCCAGGAAGTTCTCCCTTCCAGGCGAGATGAGGCCTATTTCCGATGAGGCGTCTGGAGACTAATGACACCTAACCTGTGGAACTTCGAAAGGGTCTTTCACACCCTTGCTGCGACTCAAGAAGTTCACCGCCATACCCGTCTCCACTCGAGAGGAAGCACGATGGTCCCGCCCACATCCAGAGGAGCCCCGTTTCCCCCTCGTAGCTCGAGATGAGGGATCCTTTCCCTGCTTTAAACGGGAAAGAATTCCCGGCGTTCCCGTCGCATCTCAAGAGGAGGCAGTCTCAACAGGAAAGGCGAGAGGAACTCCATGGTCGTACCACCATTCCAAGAGTCCCCCAGATGTCTCAGTCCATTCCAGAGGAACCTCTTTGCCCTGCACTGGCTCATCTTTCACGCCGAGGATCGACTCACACCACGGTGGCACGTGGGACAGCCCTGTGGGAAAGCCTCGAGGGAAAGCCTCGAGGGAAAACCACAGATCCTTTGATCCACGCCACGGGAAGCGTGACATTGCTGCTAAAGCCTGGAAGGTAAGTGCACGTGCATGCCCCCTCATGAAACGAGGCCTGTCTCCCCTGGCGAGACTCCAGAAGTATCCAAAGATCCATATCAGCCCCTGAGAGGAATCCTCGGTTCCGGCCCTGACTCCACAGAAGGTTTTTGGCCCCGGTATCGACGGGAGAGGAATCCCGAGAGGCCCCCTAGCAACTCGCATGGGGACTGGCCTCTCCTGAGGCCACCAGGGCGGGTCCCTGAGGTCCCCGTCGTAACTCGAGAACACCTGCCGCAACTCGAGAAAATCCAGGAAGTTCTCCCTTCCAGGCGAGATGAGGCCTATTTCCGATGAGGCGTCTGGAGACTAATGACACCTAACCTCTGGAACTTCGAAAGGGTCTTTCACACCCTTGTTGCAACTCAAGAAGTTCACCACCATACCCGTCTCCACTCGAGAGGAAACACGATGGTCCCGACCACATCCAAAGGAGCCCCGTTTCCCCCTCGGAGCTCGAGATGAGGGATCCTTTCCCTGCTTTCAACGGGAAAGAATTCCCGGCGTTCCCGTCGCATCTCAAGAGGAGGCACTCTCAACAGGAAAGGCGAGAGGAACTCCATGGTCGTACCACCATTCCAAGAGTCCCCCAGATGTCTCAGTCCATTCCAGAGGAACCTCTTTGCCCTGCACTGGCTCATCTTTCACGCCGAGGATCGACTCACAACACGGTGGCACGTGGGACAGCCCTGTGGGAAAGCCTCGAGGGAAAGCCTCGAGGGAAAACCACAGATCCTTTGATCCACGCGACGGGAAGCGTGACATTGCTGCTACAGCCTGGAAGGAAAGCGCACGTGCATGCCCCCACTCGAGACGAGGCCTGACTCCCCTAGGGAGACTCCAGAAGTACCCAAAGATCCATGTCAGCCCCTGAGAGGAATCCTCGGTTCCGGCCCTGACTCCACACAAGCTTTTTGGCCCCGGTATCGACGGGAGAGGAATCCCGAGAGGCCCCCTAGCAACTCGCATGGGGACTGGCCTCTCCTGAGGCCACCAGGGCGGGTCCCTGAGGTCCCCGTCGTAACTCGAGAACACCTGCCGCAACTCGAGAAAATCCAGGAAGTTCTCCCTTCCAGGCGAGATGAGGCCTATTTCCGATGAGGCGTCTGGAGACTAATGACACCTAACCTCTGGAACTTCGAAAGGGTCTTTCACACCCTTGCTGCAACTCAACAAGTTCACCACCATACCCGTCTCCACTCGAGAGGAAGCACGATGGTCCCGACCACATCCAAAGGAGCCCCGTTTCCCCCTCGTAGCTCGAGATGAGGGATCCTTTCCATGCTTTCAACGGGAAAGATTTCCCTGCGTTCCCGTCGCATCTCAAGAGGAGGCACTCTCAACAGGAAAGGCGAGAGGAACTCCATGTTCGTACCACCATTCCAAGAGTCCCCCAGATGTCTCAGTCCATTCCAGAGGAACCTCTTTGCCCTGCACTGGCTCATCTTTCACGCCGAGGATCGACTCACACCACGGTGGCACGTGGGACAGCCCTGTGGGAAAGCCTCGAGGGAAAACCACAGATCCTTTGATCCACGCCACGGGAAGCGTGACATTGCTGCTACAGCCTGGAAGGAAAGCGCACGTGCATGCCCCCACACGAGACGAGGCCTGTCTCCCCTGGCGAGACTCCAGAAGTACCCAAAGATCCATATCAGTCCCTGAGAGGAATCCTCGGTTCCGGCCCTGACGCCACACAAGGTTTTTGGCCCCGGTATCGACGGGAGAGGAATCCCGAGGGGCCCCCTAGCAACACGCATAGGGACTGGCCTCTCCTGAGGCCAACAAGGCGGGTCCCTGAGGTCCCCGTCGTAACTCGAGAACACCTGCTGCAACTCGAGAAAATCAAGGAAGTTCTCCCTTCCAGGCGAGATGAGGCCTATTTCCGATGAGGCGTCTGGAGACTAATGACACCTAACCTCTGGAACTTCGAAAGGGTCTTTCACACCCTTGCTGCAACTCAAGAAGTTCACCGCCATACCCGTCTCCACTCGAGAGAATGCACGATGGTCCCGCCCACATCCAGAGGAGCCCCGTTTCCCCCTCGTAGCTCGAGATGAGGGATCCTTTCCCTGCTTTCAACGGGAAAGAATTCCCTGCGTTCCCGTCGCATCTCAAGAGGAGGCACTCTCAACAGGAAAGGCGAGAGGAACTCCATGGTCGTACCACCATTCCAAGAGTCCCCCAGATGTCTCAGTCCATTCCAGAGGAACCTCTTTGCCCTGCACTGGCTCATCTTTCACGCCGAGGATCGACTCACACCACGGTGGCACGTGGGACAGCCCTGTGGGAAAGCCTCGAGGGAAAGCCTCGAGGGAAAACCACAGATCCTTTGATCCACGCGACGGGAAGCGTGACATTGCTGCTACAGCCTGGAAGGAAAGCGCACGTGCATGCCCCCACTCGAGACGAGGCCTGACTCCCCTGGGGAGACTCCAGAAGTACCCAAAGATCCATGTCAGCCCCTGAGAGGAATCCTCGGTTCCGGCCCTGACTCCACACAAGCTTTTTGGCCCCGGTATCGACGGGAGAGGAATCCCGAGAGGCCCCCTAGCAACTCGCATGGGGACTGGCCTCTCCTGAGGTTACCAGGGCGGGTCCCTGAGGTCCCCGTCGAAACTCGAGAACACCTGCCGCAACTCGAGAAAATCCAGGAAGTTCTCCCTTCCAGGCGAGATGAGGCCTATTTCCGAAGAGGCGTCTGGAGACTAATGACACCTAACCTCTGGAACTTCGAAAGGGTCTTTCACACCCTTGCTGCAACTCAAGAAGTTCACCGCCATACCCGTCTCCACTCGAAAGGAAGGACGATGGTCCCGCCCACATCCAGAGGAGCCCCGTTTCCCCCTCGTAGCTCGAGATGAGGGATCCTTTCCCTGCTTTCAACGGGAAAAAATTCCCGGCGTTCCCGTCGCATCTCAAGAGGAGGCACTCTCAACAGGAAAGGCGAGAGGAACTCCATGGTCGTACCACCATTCCAAGAGTCCCCCAGATGTCTCAGTCCATTCCAGAGGAACCTCTTTGCCCTGCACTGGCTCATCTTTCACGCCGAGGATCGACTCACACCACGGTGGCACGTGGGACAGCCCTGTGGGAAAGCCTCGAGGGAAAGCCTCGAGGGAAAACCACAGATCCTTTGATCCACGCGACGGGAAGCGTGACATTGCTGCTACAGCCTGGAAGGAAAGCGCACGTGCATGCCCCCACTCGAGACGAGGCCTGACTCCCCTGGGGAGACACCAGAAGTACCCAAAGATCCATGTCAGCCCCTGAGAGGAATCCTCGGTTCCGGCCCTGACTCCACACAAGCTTTTTGGCCCCGGCATCGACGGGAGAGGAATCCCGAGAGGCCCCCTAGCAACTCGCATGGGGACTGGCCTCTCCTGAGGTTACCAGGGCGGGTCCCTGAGGTCCCCGTCGAAACTCGAGAACACCTGCCGCAACTCGAGAAAATCCAGGAAGTTCTCCCTTCCAGGCGAGATGAGGCCTATTTCCGAAGAGGCGTCTGGAGACTAATGACACCTAACCTCTGGAACTTCGAAAGGGTCTTTCACACCCTTGCTGCAACTCAAGAAGTTCACCGCCATACCCGTCTCCACTCGAAAGGAAGCACGATGGTCCCGCCCACATCCAGAGGAGCCCCGTTTCCCCCTCGTAGCTCGAGATGAGGGATCCTTTCCCTGCTTTCAACGGGAAAGAATTCCCGGCGTTCCCGTCGCCTCTCAAGAGGAGTCACTCTCAACAGGAAAGGCGAGAGGAAATCCATGGTCGTACCACCATTCCAAGAGTCCCCCAGATGTCTCAGTCCATTCCAGAGGAACCTCTTTGCCCTGCACTGGCTCATCTTTCACGCCGAGGATCGACTCACACCACGGTGGCACGTGGGACAGCCCTGTGGGAAAGCCTCGAGGGAAAGCCTCGAGGGAAAACCACAGATCCTTTGATCCAAGCGACGGGAAGCGTGACATTGCTGCTAAAGCCTGGAAGGAAAGCGCACGCGCATGCCCCCACTCGAGACGAGGCCTGACTCCCCTGGGGAGACTCCAGAAGTACCCAAAGATCCATGTCAGCCCCTGAGAGGAATCCTCGGTTCCGGCCCTGACTCCACACAAGGTTTTTGGCCCCAGTATCGACGGGAGAGGAATCCCGAGAGGCCCCCTAACAACTCGCATGGGGACTTGCCTCTCCTGAGGCCACCAGGGCGGGTCCCTGAGGTCCCCGTCGTAACTCGAGAACACCTGCCGCAACTCGAGAAAATCCAGGAAGTTCTCCCTTCCAGGCGAGATGAGGCCTATTTCCGATGAGGCGTCTGGAGACTAATGACACCTAACCTCTGGAACTTCGAAAGGGTCTTTCACACCCTTGCTGCAACTCAAGAAGTTCAACGCCATACCCGTCTCCACTCGAGAGGAAGCACGATGGTCCCGCCCACAACCAGAGGAGCCCCGTTTCCCCCTCGTAGCTCGAGATGAGGGATCCTTTCCCTGCTTTCAACGGGAAAGAATTCCCGGCGTTCCCGTCGCATCTCAAGAGGAGGCACTCTCAACAGGAAAGGCGAGAGGAACTCCATGGTCGTACCACCATTCCAAGAGTCCCCCAGATGTCTCAGTCCATTCCAGAGGAACCTCTTTGCCCTGCACTGGCTCATTTTTCACGCCGAGAATCGACTCACACCACGGTGTCACGTGGGACAGCCCTGTGGGAAAGCCTCGAGGGAAAGCCTCGAGGGAAAACCGCAGATCCTTTGATCCACGCGACGGGAAGCGTGACATTGCTGCTACAGCCTGGAAGGAAAGTGCACGTGCATGCCCCCACACGAGACGAGGCCTGTCTCCCCTGGCGAGACTCCAGAAGTACCCAAAGATCCATATCAGTCCCTGAGAGGAATCCTCGGTTCCGGCCCTGACTCCACACAAGGTTTTTGGCCCCGGTATCGACGGGAGAGGAATCCCGACGGGCCCCCTAGCAACACGCATAGGGACTGGCCTCTCCTGAGGCCAACAGGGCGGGTCCCTGAGGTCCCCGTCGTAACTCGAGAACACCTGCCGCAACTCGAGAAAATCAAGGAAGTTCTCCCTTCCAGGCGAGATGAGGCCTATTTCCGATGAGGCGTCTGGAGACTAATGACACCTAACCTCTGGAACTTCGAAAGGGTCTTTCACAACCTTGCTGCAACTCAAGAAGTTCACCGCCATACCCGTGTCCACTCAAGAGGAAGCACGATGGTCCCGCCCACATCCAGAGGAGCCCCGTTTCCCCCTCGTAGCTCGAGATGAGGGATCCTTTCCCTGCTTTCAACGGGAAAGAATTCCCGGCGTTCCCGTCGCATCTCAAGAGGAGGCACTCTCAACAGGAAAGGCGAGAGGAACACCATGGTCGTACCACCATTCCAAGAGTCCCCCAGATGTCTCAGTCCATTCCAGAGGAACCTCTTTGCCCTGCACTGGCTCATTTTTCACGCCGAGAATCGACTCACACCACGGTGTCACGTGGGACAGCCCTGTGGGAAAGCCTCGAGGGAAAGCCTCGAGGGAAAACCGCAGATCCTTTGATCCACGCGACGGGAAGTGTCTCCACTCGAGAGAAAGCACTATGGTCCCGCCCACATCCAGAGGAGCCCCGTTTCCCCCTCGTAGCTCGAGATGAGGGATCCTTTCCCTGCTTTCAACGGCAAAAAATTCCCGGCGTTCCCGTCGCATCTCAAGAGGAGGCACTCTCAACAGGAAAGGCGAGAGGAACTCCATGGTCGTACCACCATTCCAAGAGTCCCCCAGATGTCTCAGTCCATTCCAGAGGAACCTCTTTGCCCTGCACTGGCTCATCTTTCACGCCGAGGATCGACTCACACCACGGTGTCACGTGGGACAGCCCTGTGGGAAAGCCTCGAGGGAAAACCACACATCATTTGATCCACGCGACGGGAAGCGTGACATTGCTGCTACAGCATGGAAGGAAAGTGCACGTGCATGCCCCCACTCGAGACGAGGCCTGACTCCCCTGGGGAGACTCCAGAAGTACCCAAAGATCCATGTCAGCCCCTGAGAGGAATCCTCGGTTCCGGCCCTGACTCCACACAAGGTTTTTGGCCCCGGTATCGACGGGAGAGGAATCCCGAGAGGCCCCCTAGCAACTCGCATAGGGACTGGCTTCTCCTGAGGCCACCAGGGCGGGTCCCTGAGGTCCCCGTCGTAACTCGAGAACACCTGCCGCAACTCGAGAAAATCCAGGAAGTTCTCCCTTCCAGGCGAGATGAGGCCTATTTCCGATGAGGCGTCTGGAGACTAATGACACCTAACCTCTGGAACTTCGAAAGGGTCTTTCACAGCCTTGCTGCAACTCAAGAAGTTCACCACCATACCCGTCTCCACTAGAGAGGAAGCACGATGGTCCCGCCCACATCCAGAGGAGCCCCGTTTCCCCCTCGTAGCTCGAGATGAGGGATCCTTTCCCTGGTTTCAACGGGAAAGAATTTCCGGCGTTCCCGTCGCATCTCAAGAGGAGGCACTCTCAACAGGAAAGGCGAGAGGAACTCCATGGTCGTACCACCATTCCAAGAGTCCCCCAGATGTCTCAGTCCATTCCAGAGGAACCTCTTTGCCCTGCACTGGCTCATCTTTCACGCCGAGGATCGACTCACACCACGGTGGCACGTGGGACAGCCCTGTGGGAAAGCCTCGAGGGAAAGCCTCGAGGGAAAACCACAGATCCTTTGATCCACGCGACGGGAAGCGTGACATTGCTGCTACAGCCTGGAAGGAAAGCGCACGTGCATGCCCCCACTCGAGCCGAGGCCTGACTCCCCTGGGGAGACTCCAGAAGTACCCAAAGATCCATGTCAGCCCCTGAGAGGAATCCTCGGTTCCGGCCCTGACTCCACACAAGGTTTTTGGCCCCGGTATCGACGGGAGAGGAATCCCGAGAGGCCCCCTAGCAACTCGCCTAGGGACTGGCCTTTCCTGAGGCCACCAGGGCGGGTCCCTGAGGTCCCCGTCGTAACTCGAGAACACCTGCCGCAACTCGAGAAAATCCAGGAAATTCTCCCTTCCAGGCGAGATGAGGCCTATTTCCGATGAGGCCTCTGGAGACTAATGACACCTAACCTCTGGAACTTCGAAAGGGTCTTTCACACCCTTGCTGCAACTCAAGAAGTTCACCGCCATACCCGTCTCCACTAGAGAGGAAGCACGATGGTCCCGCCCACATTCAGAGGAGCCCCGTTTCCCCCTCGTAGCTCGAGATGAGGGATCCTTTCCCTGCTTTCAACGGGAAAGAATTCCCGGCGTTCCCGTCGCATCTCAAGAGGAGGCACTCTCAACAGGAAAGGCGAGAGGAACTCCATGGTCGTACCACCATTCCAAGAGTCCCCCAGATGTCTCAGTCCATTCCAGAGGAACCTCTTTGCCCTGCACTGGCTCATCTTTCACGCCGAGGATCGACTCACACCACGGTGGCACGTGGGACAGCCCTGTGGGAAAGCCTCGAGGGAAAGCCTCGAGGGAAAACCACAGATCCTTTGATCCACGCGACGGGAAGCGTGACATTGCTGCTACAGCCTGGAAGGAAAGTGCACGTTCATGCCCCCACACGAGACGAGGCCTGTCTCCCCTGGCGAGTCTCCAGAAGTACCCAAAGATCCATATCAGTCCCTGAGAGGAATCCTCGGTTCCGGCCCTGACTCCACACAAGGTTTTTGGCCCCGGTATCGACGGGAGAGGAATCCCGAGGGGCCCCCTAGCAACACGCATAGGGTCTGGCCTCTCCTGAGGCCAACAGGGCGGGTCCCTGAGGTCCCCGTCGTAACTCGAGAACACCTGCCGCAACTCGAGAAAATCAAGGAAGTTCTCCCTTCCAGGCGAGATGAGGCCTATTTCCGATGAGGCGTCTGGAGACTAATGACACCTAACCTCTGGAACTTCGAAAGGGTCTTTCACACCCTTGCTGCAACTCAAGAAGTTCACCGCCATACCCGTCTCCACTCGAGAGAAAGCACGATGGTCCCGCCCACATCCAGAGGAGCCCCGTTTCCCCCTCGTAGCTCGAGATGAGGGATCCTTTCCCTGCTTTCAACGGCAAAAAATTCCCGGCATTCCCGTCGCATCTCAAGAGGAGGCACTCTCAACAGGAAAGGCGAGAGGAACTCCATGGTCGTACCACCATTCCAAGAGTCCCCCAGATGTCTCAGTCCATTCCAGAGGAACCTCTTTGCCCTGCACTGGCTCATCTTTCACGCCGAGGATCGACTCACACCACGGTGGCACGTGGGACAGCCCTGTGGGAAAGCCTCGAGGGAAAACCACACATCATTTGATCCACGCGACGGGAAGCGTGAGATTGCTGCTACAGCCTGGAAGGAAAGTGCACGTGCATGCCCCCACTCGAGACGAGGCCTGACTCCCCTGGGGAGACTCCAGAAGTACCCAAAGATCCATGTCAGCCCCTGAGAGGAATCCTCGGTTCCGGCCCTGACTCCACACAAGGTTTTTGGCCCCGGTATCGACGGGAGAGGAATCCCGAGAGGCCCCCTAGCAACTCGCATAGGGACTGGCCTCTCCTGAGGCCACCAGGGCGGGTCCCTGAGGTCCCCGTCGTAACTCGAGAACACCTGCCGCAACTCGAGAAAATCCAGGAAGTTCTCCCTTCCAGGCGAGATGAGGCCTATTTCCGATGAGGCGTCTGGAGACTAATGACACCTAACCTCTGGAACTTCGAAAGGGTCTTTCACACCCTTGCTGCAACTCAAGAAGTTCACCGCCATACCCGTCTCCACTCGAGAGGAAGCACGATGGTCCCGCCCACATCCAGAGGAGCCCCGTTTCCCCCTCGTAGCTCGAGATGAGGGATCCTTTCCCTGCTTTCAACGGGAAAGAATTCCCGGCGTTCCCGTCGCTTATCAAGAGGAGGCACTCTCAACAGGAAAGGCGAGAGGAACTCCATGGTCGTACCACCATTCCAAGAGTCCCCCAGATGTCTCAGTCCATTCCAGAGGAACCTCTTTGCCCTGCACTGGCTCATCTTTCACGCCGAGGATCGACTCACACCACGGTGGCACGTGGGACAGCCCTGTGGGAAAGCCTCGAGGGAAAGCCTCGAGGGAAAACCACAGATCCTTTGATCCACGTGACGGGAAGCGTGACATTGCTGCTACAGCCTGGAAGGAAAGCGCACGTGCATGCCCCCACTCGAGACGAGGCCTGACTCCCCTGGGGAGACTCCAGAAGTACCCAAAGATCCATGTCAGCCCCTGAGAGGAATCCTCGGTTCCGGACCTGACTCCACACAAGGTTTTTGGCCCCGGTATCGACGGGAGAGGAATCCCGAGAGGCCCCCTAACAACTCGCATGGGGACTGGCCTCTCCTGAGGCCACCAGGGCGGGTCCCTGAGGTCCCCGTCGTAACTCGAGAACACCTGCCACAAATCGAGAAAATCCAGGAAGTTCTCCCTTCCAGGCGAGATGAGGCCTATTTCCGATGAGGCGTCTGGAGACTAATGACACCTAACCTCTGGAACTTCGAAAGGGTCTTTCACACCCTTGCTGCAACTCAAGAAGTTCACCGCCATACCCGTGTCCAATCAAGAGGAAGCACGATGGTCCCGCCCACATCAAATTGCCCCGTTTCCCCCTCGTAGCTCGAGATGAGGGATCCTTTCCCTGCTTTCAACGGGAAAGAATTCCCGGCATTCCTGTCGCATCTCAAGAGGAGGCACTCTCAACAGGAAAGGCGAGAGGAACTCCATGGTCGTACCACCATTCCAAGAGTCCCCCAGATGTCTCAGTCCATTCCAGAGGAACCTCTTTGCCCTGCACTGGCTCATCTTTCACGCCGAGGATCGACTCACACCACGGTGGCACGTGGGACAGCCCTGTGGGAAAGCCTCGAGGGAAAACCACACATCATTTGATCCACGCGACGGGAAGCGTGACATTGCTGCTACAGCCTGGAAGGAAAGTGCACGTGCATGCCCCCACTCGAGACGAGGCCTGACTCCCCTGGGGAGACTCCAGAAGTACCCAAAGATCCATGTCAGCCCCTGAGAGGAATCCTCGGTTCCGGCCCTGACTCCACACAAGGTTTTTGGCCCCGGTATCGACGGGAGAGGAATCCCGAGAGGCCCCCTAGCAACTCGCATAGGGACTGGCCTCTCCTGAGGCCACCAGGGCGGGTCCCTGAGGTCCCCGTCGTAACTCGAGAACACCTGCCGCAACTCGAGAAAATCCAGGAAGTTCTCCCTTCCAGGCGAAATGAGGCCTATTTCCGATGAGGCGTCTGGAGACTAATGACACCTTACCTCTGGAACTTCGAAAGGGTCTTTCACAGCCTTGCTGCAACTCAAGAAGTTCACCGCCATACCCGTCTCCACTCGAGAGAAAGCACGATGGTCCCGCCCACATCCAGAGGAGCCCCGTTTCCCCCTCGTAGCTCGAGATGAGGGATCCTTTCCCTGCTTTCAACGGGAAAGAATTCCCGGCGTTCCCGTCGCATCTCAAGAGGAGGCACTCTCAACAGGAAAGGCGAGAGGAACTCCATGGTCGTACCACCATTCCAAGAGTCCCCCAGATGTCTCAGTCCATTCCAGAGGAACCTCTTTGCCCTGCACTGGCTCATCTTTCACGCCGAGGATCGACTCACACCACGGTGGCACGTGGGACAGCCCTGTGGGAAAGCCTCGAGGGAAAGCCTCGAGGGAAAACCACAGATCCTTTGATCCACGTGACGGGAAGCGTGACATTGCTGCTACAGCCTGGAAGGAAAGCGCACGTGCATGCCCCCACTCGAGACGAGGCCTGACTCCCCTGGGGAGACTCCAGAAGTACCCAAAGATCCATGTCAGCCCCTGAGAGGAATCCTCGGTTCCGGCCCTGACTCCACACAAGGTTTTTGGCCCCGGTATCGACGGGAGAGGAATCCCGAGAGGCCCCCTAACAACTCGCATGGGGACTGGCCTCTCCTGAGGCCACCAGGGCGGGTCCCTGAGGTCCCCGTCGTAACTCGAGAACACCTGCCACAAATCGAGAAAATCCAGGAAGTTCTCCCTTCCAGGCGAGATGAGGCCTATTTCCGATGAGGCGTCTGGAGACTAATGACACCTAACCTCTGGAACTTCGAAAGGGTCTTTCACACCCTTGCTGCAACTCAAGAAGTTCACCGCCATACCCGTGTCCACTCAAGAGGAAGCACGATGGTCCCGCCCACATCCAATTGCCCCGTTTCCCCCTCGTAGCTCGAGATGAGGGATCCTTTCCCTGCTTTCAACGGGAAAGAATTCCCGGCGTTCCCGTCGCATCTCAAGAGGAGGCACTCTCAACAGGAAAGGCGAGAGGAACTCCATGGTCGTACCACCATTCCAAGAGTCCCCCAGATGTCTCAGTCCATTCCAGAGGAACCTCTTTGCCCTGCACTGGCTCATTTTTCACGCCGAGAATCGACTCACACCACGGTGGCACGTGGGACAGCCCTGTGGGAAAGCCTCGAGGGAAAGCCTCGAGCGAAAACCACAGATCCTTTGATCCACGCGACGGGAAGCGTGACATTGCTGCTACAGCCTGGAAGGAAAGTGCACGTGCATGCCCCCACACGAGACGAGGCCTGTCTCCCCTGGCGAGTCTCCAGAAGTACCCAAAGATCCATATCAGTCCCTGAGAGGAATCCTCGGTTCCGGCCCTGACTCCACACAAGGTTTTTGGCCCCGGTATCGACGGGAGAGGAATCCCGAGGGGCCCCCTAGCAACACGCATAGGGACTGGCCTCTCCTGAGGCCAACAGGGCGGGTCCCTGAGGTCCCCGTCGTAACTCGAGAACACCTGCCGCAACTCGAGAAAATCAAGGAAGTTCTCCCTTCCAGGCGAGATGAGGCCTATTTCCGATGAGGCGTCTGGAGACTAATGACACCTAACCTCTGGAACTTCGAAAGGGTCTTTCACACCCTTGCTGCAACTCAAGAAGTTCACCGCCATACCCGTCTCCACTCGAGAGAAAGCACGATGGTCCCGCCCACATCCAGAGGAGCCCCGTTTCCCCCTCGTAGCTCGAGATGAGGGATCCTTTCCCTGCTTTCAACGGCAAAAAATTCCCGGCGTTCCCGTCGCATCTCAAGAGGAGGCACTCTCAACAGGAAAGGCGAGAGGAACTCCATGGTCGTACCACCATTCCAAGAGTCCCCCAGATGTCTCAGTCCATTCCAGAGGAACCTCTTTGCCCTGCACTGGCTCATCTTTCACGCCGAGGATCGACTCACACCACGGTGGCACGTGGGACAGCCCTGTGGGAAAGCCTCGAGGGAAAACCACACATCATTTGATCCACGCGACGGGAAGCGTGACATTGCTGCTACAGCCTGGAAGGAAAGTGCACGTGCATGCCCCCACTCGAGACGAGGCCTGACTCCCCTGGGGAGACTCCAGAAGTACCCAAAGATCCATGTCAGCCCCTGAGAGGAATCCTCGGTTCCGGCCCTGACTCCACACAAGGTTTTTGGCCCCGGTATCGACGGGAGAGGAATCCCGAGAGGCCCCCTAGCAACTCGCATAGGGACTGGCCTCTCCTGAGGCCACCAGGGCGGGTCCCTGAGGTCCCCGTCGTAACTCGAGAACACCTGCCGCAACTCGAGAAAATCCAGGAAGTTCTCCCTTCCAGGCGAAATGAGGCCTATTTCCGATGAGGCGTCTGGAGACTAATGACACCTTACCTCTGGAACTTCGAAAGGGTCTTTCACAGCCTTGCTGCAACTCAAGAAGTTCACCGCCATACCCGTCTCCACTAGAGAGGAAGCACGATGGTCCCGCCCACATCCAGAGGAGCCCCGTTTCCCCCTCGTAGCTCGAGATGAGGGATCCTTTCCCTGCTTTAAACGGGAAAGAATTCCCGGCGTTCCCGTCGCATCTCAAGAGGAGGCACTCTCAACAGGAAAGGCGAGAGGAACTCCATGGTCGTACCACCATTCCAAGAGTCCCCCAGATGTCTCAGTCCATTCCAGAGGAACCTCTTTGCCCTGCACTGGCTCATCTTTCACGCCCAGGATTGACTCACACCACGGTGGCACGTGGGACAGCCCTGTGGGAAAGCCTCGAGGGAAAGCCTCGAGGGAAAACCACAGATCCTTTGATCCACGCGACGGGAAGCGTGACATTGCTGCTACAGCCTGGAAGGAAAGCGCACGTGCATGCCCCCACTCGAGACGAGGCCTGACTCCCCTGGGGAGACTCCAGAAGTACCCAAAGATCCATGTCAGCCCCTGAGAGGAATCCTCGGTTCCGGCCCTGACTCCACTCAAGGTTTTTGGCCCCGGTATCGACGGGAGAGGAATCCCAAGAGGCCCCCTAGCAACTCGCATGGGGACTGGCATCTCCTGAGGCCACCAGGGCGGGTCCCTGAGTTCCCCGTCGTAACTTAAGAACACCTGCCGCAACTCGAGAAAATCCAGGAAGTTCTCCCTTCCAGGCGAGATGAGGCCTATTTCCGATGAGGCGTCTGGAGACTAATGACACCTAACCTCTGGAACTTTGAAAGGGTCTTTCACACCCTTGCTGCAACACAAGAAGTTCTCCGCCATACCCGTCTCCACTCGAGAGGAAGCACGATGGTCCCGCCCACATCCAGAGGAGCCCCGTTTTCCCCTCGGTGCTCGAGATGAGGGATCCTTTCCCTGCTTTCAACGGGAAAGAATTCCCGGCGTTCCCGTCGCATCTCAAGAGGAGGCACTCTCAACAGGAAAGGCGAGAGGAACTCCATGGTCGTACCACCATTCCAAGAGTCCCCCAGATGTCTCAGTCCATTCCAGAGGAACCTCTTTGCCCTGCACTGGCTCATCTTTCACGCCCAGGATTGACTCACACCACGGTGGCACGTGGGACAGCCCTGTGGGAAAGCCTCGAGGGAAAGCCTCGAGGGAAAACCACAGATCCTTTGATCCACGCGACGGGAAGCGTGACATTGCTGCTACAGCCTGGAAGGAAAGCGCACGTGCATGCCCCCACTCGAGACGAGGCCTGACTCCCCTGGGGAGACTCCAGAAGTACCCAAAGATCCATGTCAGCCCCTGAGAGGAATCCTCGGTTACGGCCCTGACTCCACACAAGGTTTTTGGCCCCGGTATCAACGGGAGAGGAATCCCGAGAGGCCCCCTAGCAACTCGCCTAGGGACTGGCCTCTCCTGAGGCCACCAGGGCGGGTCCCTGAGTTCCCCGTCGTAACTTAAGAACACCTGCCGCAACTCGAGAAAATCCAGGAAGTTCTCCCTTCCAGGCGAGATGAGGCCTATTTCCGATGAGGCGTCTGGAGACTAATGACACCTAACCTCTGGAACTTTGAAAGGGTCTTTCACACCCTTGCTGCAACACAAGAAGTTCTCCGCCATACCCGTCTCCACTCGAGAGGAAGCACGATGGTCCCGCCCACATCCAGAGGAGCCCCGTTTTCCCCTCGGTGCTCGAGATGAGGGATCCTTTCCCTGCTTTCAACAGGAAAGAATTCCCGGCGTTCCCGTCGCATCTCAAGAGGAGGCACTCTCAACAGGAAAGGCGAGAGGAACTCCATGGTCGTACCACCATTCCAAGAGTCCCCCAGATGTCTCAGTCCATTCCAGAGGAACCTCTTTGCCCTGCACTGGCTCATCTTTCACGCCCAGGATTGACTCACACCACGGTGGCACGTGGGACAGCCCTGTGGGAAAGCCTCGAGGGAAAGCCTCGAGGGAAAACCACAGATCCTTTGATCCACGCGTCGGGAAGCGTGACATTGCTGCTACAGCCTGGAAGGAAAGCGCACGTGCATGCCCCCACTCGAGACGAGGCCTGACTCCCCTGGGGAGACTCCAGAAGTACCCAAAGATCCATGTCAGCCCCTGAGAGGAATCCTCGGTTCCGGCCCTGACTCCACACAAGGTTTTTGGCCCCGGTATCAACGGGAGAGGAATCCCGAGAGGCCCCCTAGCAACTCGCCTAGGGACTGGCCTCTCCTGAGGCCACCAGGGCGGGTCCCTGAGGTCCCCGTCGTAACTCGAGAACACCTGCCGCAACTCGAGAAAATCCAGGAAGTTCTCCCTTCCAGGCGAGATGAGGCCTATTTCCGATGAGGCGTCTGGAGACTAATGACACCTAACCTCTGGAACTTCGAAAGGGTCTTTCACACCCTTGCTGCAACTCAAGAAGTTCACCGCCATACCCGTCTCCACTCGAGAGGAAGCACGATGGTCCCGCCCACATCCAGAGGAGCCCCGTTTCCCCCTCGTAGCTCGAGATGAGGGATCCTTTCCCTGCTTTCAACGGGAAAGAATTCCCGGCGTTCCCGTCGCATATCAAGAGGAGGCACTCTCAACAGGAAAGGCGAGAGGAACTCCATGGTCGTACCACCATTCCAAGAGTCCCCCAGATGTCTCAGTCCATTCCAGAGGAAACTCTTTGCCCTGCACTGGCTCATCTTTCACGCCGAGGATCGACTCACACCACGGTGGCACGTGGGACAGCCCTGTGGGAAAGCCTCGAGGGAAAGCCTCGAGGGAAAACCACAGATCCTTTGATCCACGTGACGGGAAGCGTGACATTGCTGCTACAGCCTGGAAGGAAAGCGCACGTGCATGCCCCCACTCGAGACGAGGCCTGACTCCCCTGGGGAGACTCCAGAAGTACCCAAAGATCCATGTCAGCCCCTGAGAGGAATCCTCGGTTCCGGCCCTGACTCCACTCAAGGTTTTTGGCCCCGGTATCGACGGGAGAGGAATCCCAAGAGACCCCCTAGCAACTCGCATGGGGACTGGCCTCTCCTGAGGCCACCAGGGCGGGTCCCTGAGTTCCCCGTCGTAACTTAAGAACACCTGCCGCAACTCGAGAAAATCCAGGAAGTTCTCCCTTCCACGCGAGATGAGGCCTATTTCCGATGAGGCGTCTGGAGACTAATGACACCTAACCTCTGGAACTTTGAAAGGGTCTTTCACACCCTTGCTGCAACACAAGAAGTTCTCCGCCATACCCGTCTCCACTCGAGAGGAAGCACGATGGTCCCGCCCACATCCAGAGGAGCCCCGTTTTCCCCTCGGTGCTCGAGATGAGGGATCCTTTCCCTGCTTTCAACGGGAAAGAATTCCCGGCGTTCCCGTCGCATCTCAAGAGGAGGCACTCTCAACAGGAAAGGCGAGAGGAACTCCATGGTCGTACCACCATTCCAAGAGACCCCCAGATGTCTCAGTCCATTCCAGAGGAACCTCTTTGCCCTGCACTGGCTCATCTTTCACGCCGAGGATCGACTCACACCACGGTGGCACGTGGGAGAGCCCTGTGGGAAAGCCTCGAGGGAAAACCACAGATCCTTTGATCCACGCGACGGGAAGCGTGACATTGCTGCTACAGCCTGGAAGGAAAGTGCACGTGCATGCCTCCACTCGAGACGAGGCCTGACTCCCCTGGGGAGACTCCAGAAGTACCCAAAGATCCATGTCAGCCCCTGAGAGGAATCCTCGGCTCCGGCCCTGACTCCACACAAGGTTTTTGGCCCCGGTATCGACGGGAGAGGAATCCCGAGAGGCCCCCTAGCAACTCGCATGGGGACTGGCCTCTCCTGAGGCCACCAGGGCGGGTCCCTGAGGTCCCCGTCGTAACTCGAGAACACCTGCCGCAACTCGAGAAAATCCAGGAAGTTCTCCCTTCCCGGCGAGATGAGGCCTATTTCCGATGAGGCGTCTGGAGACTAATGACACCTAACCTCTGGAACTTCGAAAGGGTCTTTCACACCCTTGCTGCAACTCAAGAAGTTCACCGCCATACCCGTCTCCACTCGAGAGGAAGCACGATGGTCCCGCCCACATCCAGAGGAGCCCCGTTTCCCCCTCGTAGCTCGAGATGAGGGATCCTTTCCCTGCTTTCAACGGGAAAGAATTCCCGGCGTTCCCGTCGCATATCAAGAGGAGGCACTCTCAACAGGAAAGGCGAGAGGAACTCCATGGTCGTACCACCATTCCAAGAGTCCCCCAGATGTCTCAGTCCATTCCAGAAGAGACTCTTTGCCCTGCACTGGCTCATCTTTCACGCCGAGGATCGACTCACACCACGGTGGCACGTGGGACAGCCCTGTGGGAAAGCCTCGAGGGAAAGCCTCGAGGGAAAACCACAGATCCTTTTATCCACGCGACGGGAAGCGTGACATTGCTGCTACAGCCTGGAAGGAAAGCGCACGTGCATGCCCCCACTCGAGACGAGGTCTGACTCCACTGGGGAGACTCCAGAAGTACCCAAAGATCCATGTCAGCCCCTGAGAGGAATCCTCGGTTCCGGCCCTGACTCCACACAAGGTTTTTGGCCCCGGTATCGACGGGAGAGGAATCCCGAGAGGCCCCCTAGCAACTCGCATGGGGACTGGCCTCTCCTGAGGCCACCAGGGCGGGTCCCTGAGGTCCCCGTCGTAACTCGAGAACACCTGCCGCAACTCGAGAAAATCCAGGAAGTTCTCCCTTCCAGGCGAGATGAGGCCTATTTCCGATGAGGCCTCTGGAGACTAATGACACCAAACCTCTGGAACTTCGAAAGGGTCTTTCACACCCTTGGTGCAACTCAAGAAGTTCACCGCCATACCCGTCTCCACTCGAGAGGAAGCACGATGGTCCCGCCCACATCCAGAGGAGCCCCGTTTCCCCCTCGTAGCTGGAGATGAGGGATCCTTTCCCTGCTTTCAACGGGAAAGAATTCCCGGCGTTCCCGTCGCATCTCAAGAGGAGGCACTCTCAACAGGAAAGGCGAGAGGAACTCCATGGTCGTACCACCATTCCAAGAGTCCCCCAGATGTCTCAGTCCATTCCAGAGGAACCTCTTTGCCCTGCACTGGCTCATCTTTCACGCCGAGGATCGACTCACACCACGGTGGCACGTGGGACAGCCCTGTGGGAAAGCCTCGAGGGAAAACCACAGATCCTTTGATCCACGCGACGGGAAGCGTGACATTGCTGCTACAGCCTGGAAGGAAAGTGCACGTGCATGCCTCCACTCGAGACGAGGCCTGACTCCCCTGGGGAGACTCCAGAAGTACCCAAAGATCCATGTCAGCCCCTGAGAGGAATCCTCGGTTCCGGCCCTGACTCCACACAAGGATTTTGGCCCCGGTATCGACGGGAGAGGAATCCCGAGAGGCCCCCTAGCAACTCGCATGGGGACTGGCCTCTCCTGAGGCCACCAGGGCGGGTCCCTGAGGTCCCCGTCGTAACTCGAGAACACCTGCCGCAACTCGAGAAAATCCAGGAAGTTCTCCCTTCCAGGCGAGATGAGGCCTATTTCCGATGAGGCGTCTGGAGACTAATGACACCTAACCTCTGGAACTTCGAAAGGGTCTTTCACACCCTTGCTGCAACTCAAGAAGTTCACCGCCATACCCGTCTCCACTCGACAGGAAGCACGATGGTCCCGCCCACATCCAGAGGAGCCCCGTTTCCCCCTCGTAGCTCGAGATGAGGGATCCTTTCCCTGCTTTCAACGGGAAAGAATTCCCGGCGTTCGCGTCGCATATCAAGAGGAGGCACTCTCAACAGGAAAGGCGAGAGGAACTCCATGGTCGTACCACCATTCCAAGAGTCCCCCAGATGTCTCAGTCCATTCCAGAGGAAACTCTTTGCCCTGCACTGGCTCATCTTTCACGCCGAGGATCGACTCACACCACGGTGGCACGTGGGACAGCCCTGTGGGAAAGCCTCGAGGGAAAGCCTCGAGGGAAAACCACAGATCCTTTGATGCACGTGACGGGAAGCGTGACATTGCTGCTACAGCCTGGAAGGAAAGCGCACGTGCATGCCCCCACTCGAGACGAGGCCTGACTCCCCTGGGGAGACTCCAGAAGTACCCAAAGATCCATGTCAGCCCCTGAGAGGAATCCTCGGTTCCGGCCCTGACTCCACTCAAGGTTTTTGGCCCCGGTATCGACGGGAGAGGAATCCCGAGAGGCCCCCTAGCAACTCGCATGGGGAATGGCCTCTCCTGAGGCCACCAGGGCGGGTCCCTGAGTTCCCCGTCGTAACTTAAGAACACCTGCCGCAACTCGAGAAAATCCAGGAAGTTCTCCCTTCCAGGCGAGATGAGGCCTATTTCCGATGAGGCCTCTGGAGACTAATGACACCAAACCTCTGGAACTTCGAAAGGGTATTTCACACCCTTGGTGCAACTCAAGAAGTTCACCGCCATACCCGTCTCCACTCGAGAGGAAGCACGATGGTCCCGCCCACATCCAGAGGAGCCCCGTTTCCCCCTCGTAGCTCGAGATGAGGGATCCTTTCCCTGCTTTCAACGGGAAAGAATTCCCGGCGTTCCCGTCGCATCTCAAGAGGAGGCACTCTCAACAGGAAAGGCGAGAGGAACTCCATGGTCGTACCACCATTCCAAGAGTCCCCCAGATGTCTCAGTCCATTTCAGAGGAACCTCTTTGCCCTGCACTGGCTCATCTTTCACGCCGAGGATCGACTCACAACACGGTGGCACGTGGGACAGCCCTGTGGGAAAGCCTCGAGGGAAAGCCTAGAGGGAAAACCACAGATCCTTTGATCCACGCGATGGGAAGCGTGACATTGCTGCTACAGCCTGGAAGGAAAGCGCACGTGCATGCCCCCACTCGAGACGAGGCCTGACTCCCCTGGGGAGACTCCAGAAGTACCCAAAGATCCATGTCAGCCCCTGAGAAGAATCCTCGGTTTCGGCCCTGACTCCACACAAGCTTTTTGGCCCCGGTATCGACGGGAGAGGAATCCCGAGAGGCCCCCTAGCAACTCGCATGGGGACTGGCCTCTCCTGAGGCCACCAGGGCGGGTCCCTGAGGTCCCCGTCGTAACTCGAGAACACCTGCCGCAACTCGAGAAAATCCAGGAAGTTCTCCCTTCCAGGCGAGATGAGGCCTATTTCCGATGAGGCCTCTGGAGACTAATGACACCAAACCTCTGGAACTTCGAAAGGGTCTTTCACACCCTTGGTGCAACTCAAGAAGTTCACCGCCATACCCGTCTCCACTCGAGAGGAAGCACGATGGTCCCGCCCACATCCAGAGGAGCCCCGTTTCCCCCTCGTAGCTCGAGATGAGGGATCCTTTCCCTGGTTTCAACGGGAAAGAATTCCCGGCGTTCCCGTCGCATTTCAAGAGGAAGCACTCTAAACAGGAAAGGCGAGAGGAACTCCATGGTCGTACCACCATTCCAAGAGTCCCCCAGATGTCTCAGTCCAGTCCAGAGGAAGCTCTTTGCCCTGCACTGTCTCATCTTTCACGCCGAGGATCGACTCACACCACGGTGGCACGTGGGACAGCCCTGTGGGAAAGCCTCGAGGGAACGCCTCGAGGGAAAACCACAGATCCTTTGATCCACGCGACGGGAAGCGTGACATTGCTGCTACAGCCTGGAAGGAAAGCGCACGTGCATGCCCCCACTCGAGACGAGGCCTGACTCCACTGAGGAGACTCCAGAAGTACCCAAAGATCCATGTCAGCCCCTGAGAGGAATCCTCGGTTCCGGCCCTGACTCCACACAAGGTTTTTGGCCCCGGTATCGACGGGAGAGGAATCCCGAGAGGCCCCCTAGCAACTCGCATGGGGACTGGCCTCTCCGGAGGCCACCAGGGCGGGTCCCTGAGGTCCCCGTCGTAACTCGAGAACACCTGCCGCAACTCGAGAAAATCCAGGAAGTTCTCCCTTCCAGGCGAGATGAGGCCTATTTCCGATGAGGCCTCTGGAGACTAATGACACCAAACCTCTGGAACTTCGAAAGGGTCTTTCACACCCTTGCTGCAACTCAAGAAGTTCACCGCCATACCCGTCTCCACTCGAGAGGAAGCACGATGGTCCCGCCCACATCCAGAGGAACCCCGTTTCCCCCTCGTAGCTCGAGATGAGGGATCCTTTCCCTGGTTTCAACGGGAAAGAATTCCCGGCGTTCCCGTCGCATCTCAAGAGGAGGCACTCTCAACAGGAAAGGCGAGAGGAACTCCATGGTCGTACCACCATTCCAAGAGTCCCCCAGATGTCTCAGTCCATTCCAGAGGAACCTCTTTGCCCTGCACTGGCTCATCTTTCACGCCGAGGATCGATTCACAACACGGTGGCACGTGGGACAGCCCTGTGGGAAAGCCTCGAGGGAAAGCCTCGAGGGAAAACCACAGATCCTTTGATCCACGCGACGGGAAGCGTGACATTGCTGCTACAGCCTGGAAGGAAAGCGCATGTGCATGCCCCCCTCGAGACGAGGCCTGACTCCCCTGGGGAGACTCCAGAAGTACCCAAAGATCCATGTCAGCCCCTGAGAGGAATCCTCGGTTCCGGCCTTGACTCCACACAAGCATTTTGGCCCCGGTATCGACGGGAGAGGAATCCCGAGAGGCCCCCTAGCAACTCGCATGGGGACTGGCCTCTCCTGAGGCCACCAGGGCGGGTCCCTGAGGTCCCCGTCGTAAATCGAGAACACCTGCCGCAACTCGAGAAAATCCAGGAAGTTCTCCCTTCCAGGGGAGATGAGGCCTATTTCCGATGAGGCCTCTGGAGACTAATGACACCTAACCTCTGGAACTTCAAAAGGGTCTTTCACACCCTTGCTGCAACTCAAGAAGTTCACCGCCATACCCGTCTCCACTCGAGAGGAAGCACGATGGTCCCGCCCACATCCAGAGGAGCCCCGTTTCCCCCTCGTAGCTCGAGATGAGGGATCCTTTCCCTGCTTTCAACGGCAAAAAATTCCCGGCGTTCCCGTCGCATCTCAAGAGGAGGCACTCTCAACAGGAAAGGCGAGAGGAACTCCATGGTCGTACCACCATTCCAAGAGTCCCCCAGATGTCTCAGTCCATTCCAGAGGAACCTCTTTGCCCTGCACTGGCTCATTTTTCACGCCGAGAATAGACTCACACCACGGTGTCACGTGGGACAGCCCTGTGGGAAAGCCTCGAGGGAAAGCCTCGAGCGAAAACCGCAGATCCTTTGATCCACGCGACGGGAAGCGTGACATTGCTGCTACAGCCTGGAAGGAAAGTGCACGTGCATGCCCCCACACGAGACGAGGCCTGTCTCCCCTGGCGAGACTCCAGAAGTACCCAAAGATCCATATCAGTCCCTGAGAGGAATCCTCGGTTCCGGCCCTGACTCCACACAAGGTTTTTGGCCCCGGTATCGACGGGAGAGGAATCCCGAGGGGCCCCCTAGCAACACGCATAGGGACTGGCCTCTCCTGAGGCCAACAGGGCGGGTCCCTGAGGTCCCCGTCGTAACTCGAGAACACCTGCCGCAACTCGAGAAAATCAAGGAAGTTCTCCCTTCCAGGCGAGATGAGGCCTATTTCCGATGAGGCGTCTGGAGACTAATGACACCTAACCTCTGGAACTTCAAAAGGTTCTTTCACACCCTTGCTGCAACTCAAGAAGTTCACCGCCATACCCGTCTCCACTCGAGAGAAAGCACGATGGTCCCGCCCACATCCAGAGGAGCCCAGTTTCCCCCTCGTAGCTCGAGATGAGGGATCCTTTCCCTACTTTCAACGGCAAAAAATTCCCGGCGTTCCCTTCGCATCTCAAGAGGAGGCACTCTCAACAGGAAAGGCGAGAGGAACTCCATGGTCGTACCACCATTCCAAGAGTCCCCCAGATGTCTCAGTCCATTCCAGAGGAACCTCTTTGCCCTGCACTGGCTCATCTTTCACGCCGAGGATCGACTCACACCACGGTGGCACGTGAGACAGCCCTGTGGGAAAGCCTCGAGGGAAAACCACACATCATTTGATCCACGCGACGGGAAGCATGACATTGCTGCTACAGCCTGGAAGGAAAGTGCACGTGCATGCCCCCACTCGAGACGAGGCCTGACTCCCCTGGGGAGACTCCAGAAGTACCCAAAGATCCATGTCAGCCCCTGAGAGGAATCCTCGGTTCCGGCCCTGACTCCACACAAGGTTTTTGGTCCCGGTATCGACGGGAGAGGAATCCCGAGAGGCCCCCTAGCAACTCGCATAGGGACTGGCCTCTCCTGAGGCCACCAGGGCGGGTCCCTGAGGTCCCCGTCGTAACTCGAGAACACCTGCCGCAACTCGAGAAAATCCAGGAAGTTCTCCCTTCCAGGCGAAATGAGGCCTATTTCCGATGAGGCGTCTGGAGACTAATGACACCTTACCTCTGGAACTTCGAAAGGGTCTTTCACAGCCTTGCTGCAACTCAAGAAGTTCACCACCATACCCGTCTCCACTAGAGAGGAAGCACGATGGTCCCGCCCACATCCAGAGGAGCCCCGTTTCCCCCTCGGAGCTCGAGATGAGGGATCCTTTCCCTGCTTTAAACGGGAAAGAATTCCCGGCGTTCCCGTCGCATCTCAAGAGGAGGCACTCTCAACAGGAAAGGCGAGAGGAACTCCATGGTCGTACCACCATTCCAAGAGTCCCCCAGATGTCTCAGTCCATTCCAGAGGAAACTCTTTGCCCTGCACTGGCTCATCTTTCACGCCGAGGATCGACTCACACCACGGTGGCACGTGGGACAGCCCTGTGGGAAAGCCTCGAGGGAAAGCCTCGAGGGAAAACCACAGATCCTTTGATCCACGTGACGGGAAGCGTGACATTGCTGCTACAGCCTGGAAGGAAAGCGCACGTGCATGCCCCCACTCGAGACGAGGCCTGACTCCCCTGGGGAGACTCCAGAAGTACCCAAAGATCCATGTCAGCCCCTGAGAGGAATCCTCGGTTCCGGCCCTGACTCCACTCAAGGTTTTTGGCCCCGGTATCGACGGGAGAGGAATCCCAAGAGGCCCCCTAGCAACTCGCATGGGGACTGGCCTCTCCTGAGGCCACCAGGGCGGGTCCCTGAGTTCCCCGTCGTAACTTAAGAACACCTGCCGCAACTCGAGAAAATCCAGGAAGTTCTCCCTTCCACGCGAGATGAGGCCTATTTCCGATGAGGCGTCTGGAGACTAATGACACCTAACCTCTGGAACTTTGAAAGGGTCTTTCACACCCTTGCTGCAACACAAGAAGTTCTCCGCCATACCCGTCTCCACTCGAGAGGAAGCACGATGGTCCCGCCCACATCCAGAGGAGCCCCGTTTTCCCCTCGGTGCTCGAGATGAGGGATCCTTTCCCTGCTTTCAACGGGAAAGAATTCCCGGCGTTCCCGTCGCATCTCAAGAGGAGGCACTCTCAACAGGAAAGGCGAGAGGAACTCCATGGTCGTACCACCATTCCAAGAGACCCCCAGATGTCTCAGTCCATTCCAGAGGAACCTCTTTGCCCTGCACTGGCTCATCTTTCACGCCGAGGATCGACTCACACCACGGTGGCACGTGGGAGAGCCCTGTGGGAAAGCCTCGAGGGAAAACCACAGATCCTTTGATCCACGCGACGGGAAGCGTGACATTGCTGCTACAGCCTGGAAGGAAAGTGCACGTGCATGCCTCCACTCGAAACGAGGCCTGACTCCCCTGGGGAGACTCCAGAAGTACCCAAAGATCCATGTCAGCCCCTGAGAGGAATCCTCGGCTCCGGCCCTGACTCCACACAAGGTTTTTGGCCCCGGTATCGACGGGAGAGGAATCCCGAGAGGCCCCCTAGCAACTCGCATGGGGACTGGCCTCTCCTGAGGCCACCAGGGCGGGTCCCTGAGGTCCCCGTCGTAACTCGAGAACACCTGCCGCAACTCGAGAAAATCCAGGAAGTTCTCCCTTCCAGGCGAGATGAGGCCTATTTCCGATGAGGCGTCTGGAGACTAATGACACCTAACCTCTGGAACTTCGAAAGGGTCTTTCACACCCTTGCTGCAACTCAAGAAGTTCACCGCCATACCCGTCTCCACTCGAGAGGAAGCACGATGGTCCCGCCCACATCCAGAGGAGCCCCGTTTCCCCCTCGTAGCTCGAGATGAGGGATCCTTTCCCTGCTTTCAACGGGAAAGAATTCCCGGCGTTCCCGTCGCATATCAAGAGGAGGCACTCTCAACAGGAAAGGCGAGAGGAACTCCATGGTCGTACCACCATTCCAAGAGTCCCCCAGATGTCTCAGTCCATTCCAGAAGAGACTCTTTGCCCTGCACTGGCTCATCTTTCACGCCGAGGATCGACTCACACCACGGTGGCACGTGGGACAGCCCTGTGGGAAAGCCTCGAGGGAAAGCCTCGAGGGAAAACCACAGATCCTTTTATCCACGCGACGGGAAGCGTGACATTGCTGCTACAGCCTGGAAGGAAAGCGCACGTGCATGCCCCCACTCGAGACGAGGTCTGACTCCACTGGGGAGACTCCAGAAGTACCCAAAGATCCATGTCAGCCCCTGAGAGGAATCCTCGGTTCCGGCCCTGACTCCACACAAGGTTTTTGGCCCCGGTATCGACGGGAGAGGAATCCCGAGAGGCCCCCTAGCAACTCGCATGGGGACTGGCCTCTCCTGAGGCCACCAGGGCGGGTCCCTGAGGTCCCCGTCGTAACTCGAGAACACCTGCCGCAACTCGAGAAAATCCAGGAAGTTCTCCCTTCCAGGCGAGATGAGGCCTATTTCCGATGAGGCCTCTGGAGACTAATGACACCAAACCTCTGGAACTTCGAAAGGGTCTTTCACACCCTTGGTGCAACTCAAGAAGTTCACCGCCATACCCGTCTCCACTCGAGAGGAAGCACGATGGTCCCGCCCACATCCAGAGGAGCCCCGTTTCCCCCTCGTAGCTGGAGATGAGGGATCCTTTCCCTGCTTTCAACGGGAAAGAATTCCCGGCGTTCCCGTCGCATCTCAAGAGGAGGCACTCTCAACAGGAAAGGCGAGAGGAACTCCATGGTCGTACCACCATTCCAAGAGTCCCCCAGATGTCTCAGTCCATTCCAGAGGAACCTCTTTGCCCTGCACTGGCTCATCTTTCACGCCGAGGATCGACTCACACCACGGTGGCACGTGGGACAGCCCTGTGGGAAAGCCTCGAGGGAAAACCACAGATCCTTTGATCCACGCGACGGGAAGCGTGACATTGCTGCTACAGCCTGGAAGGAAAGTGCACGTGCATGCCTCCACTCGAGACGAGGCCTGACTCCCCTGGGGAGACTCCAGAAGTACCCAAAGATCCATGTCAGCCCCTGAGAGGAATCCTCGGTTCCGGCCCTGACTCCACACAAGGATTTTGGCCCCGGTATCGACGGGAGAGGAATCCCCAGAGGCCCCCTAGCAACTCGCATGGGGACTGGCCTCTCCTGAGGCCACCAGGGCGGGTCCCTGAGGTCCCCGTCGTAACTCGAGAACACCTGCCGCAACTCGAGAAAATCCAGGAAGTTCTCCCTTCCAGGCGAGATGAGGCCTATTTCCGATGAGGCGTCTGGAGACTAATGACACCTAACCTCTGGAACTTCGAAAGGGTCTTTCACACCCTTGCTGCAACTCAAGAAGTTCACCGCCATACCCGTCTCCACTCGACAGGAAGCACGATGGTCCCGCCCACATCCAGAGGAGCCCCGTTTCCCCCTCGTAGCTCGAGATGAGGGATCCTTTCCCTGCTTTCAACGGGAAAGAATTCCCGGCGTTCGCGTCGCATATCAAGAGGAGGCACTCTCAACAGGAAAGGCGAGAGGAACTCCATGGTCGTACCACCATTCCAAGAGTCCCCCAGATGTCTCAGTCCATTCCAGAGGAAACTCTTTGCCCTGCACTGGCTCATCTTTCACGCCGAGGATCGACTCACACCACGGTGGCACGTGGGACAGCCCTGTGGGAAAGCCTCGAGGGAAAGCCTCGAGGGAAAACCACAGATCCTTTGATGCACGTGACGGGAAGCGTGACATTGCTGCTACAGCCTGGAAGGAAAGCGCACGTGCATGCCCCCACTCGAGACGAGGCCTGACTCCCCTGGGGAGACTCCAGAAGTACCCAAAGATCCATGTCAGCCCCTGAGAGGAATCCTCGGTTCCGGCCCTGACTCCACTCAAGGTTTTTGGCCCCGGTATCGACGGGAGAGGAATCCCGAGAGGCCCCCTAGCAACTCGCATGGGGAATGGCCTCTCCTGAGGCCACCAGGGCGGGTCCCTGAGTTCCCCGTCGTAACTTAAGAACACCTGCCGCAACTCGAGAAAATCCAGGAAGTTCTCCCTTCCAGGCGAGATGAGGCCTATTTCCGATGAGGCCTCTGGAGACTAATGACACCAAACCTCTGGAACTTCGAAAGGGTCTTTCACACCCTTGGTGCAACTCAAGAAGTTCACCGCCATACCCGTCTCCACTCGAGAGGAAGCACGATGGTCCCGCCCACATCCAGAGGAGCCCCGTTTCCCCCTCGTAGCTCGAGATGAGGGATCCTTTCCCTGCTTTCAACGGGAAAGAATTCCCGGCGTTCCCGTCGCATCTCAAGAGGAGGCACTCTCAACAGGAAAGGCGAGAGGAACTCCATGGTCGTACCACCATTCCAAGAGTCCCCCAGATGTCTCAGTCCATTTCAGAGGAACCTCTTTGCCCTGCACTGGCTCATCTTTCACGCCGAGGATCGACTCACAACACGGTGGCACGTGGGACAGCCCTGTGGGAAAGCCTCGAGGGAAAGCCTAGAGGGAAAACCACAGATCCTTTGATCCACGCGATGGGAAGCGTGACATTGCTGCTACAGCCTGGAAGGAAAGCGCACGTGCATGCCCCCACTCGAGACGAGGCCTGACTCCCCTGGGGAGACTCCAGAAGTACCCAAAGATCCATGTCAGCCCCTGAGAAGAATCCTCGGTTTCGGCCCTGACTCCACACAAGCTTTTTGGCCCCGGTATCGACGGGAGAGGAATCCCGAGAGGCCCCCTAGCAACTCGCATGGGGACTGGCCTCTCCTGAGGCCACCAGGGCGGGTCCCTGAGGTCCCCGTCGTAACTCGAGAACACCTGCCGCAACTCGAGAAAATCCAGGAAGTTCTCCCTTCCAGGCGAGATGAGGCCTATTTCCGATGAGGCCTCTGGAGACTAATGACACCAAACCTCTGGAACTTCGAAAGGGTCTTTCACACCCTTGGTGCAACTCAAGAAGTTCACCGCCATACCCGTCTCCACTCGAGAGGAAGCACGATGGTCCCGCCCACATCCAGAGGAGCCCCGTTTCCCCCTCGTAGCTCGAGATGAGGGATCCTTTCCCTGGTTTCAACGGGAAAGAATTCCCGGCGTTCCCGTCGCATTTCAAGAGGAAGCACTCTAAACAGGAAAGGCGAGAGGAACTCCATGGTCGTACCACCATTCCAAGAGTCCCCCAGATGTCTCAGTCCAGTCCAGAGGAAGCTCTTTGCCCTGCACTGTCTCATCTTTCACGCCGAGGATCGACTCACACCACGGTGGCACGTGGGACAGCCCTGTGGGAAAGCCTCGAGGGAACGCCTCGAGGGAAAACCACAGATCCTTTGATCCACGCGACGGGAAGCGTGACATTGCTGCTACAGCCTGGAAGGAAAGCGCACGTGCATGCCCCCACTCGAGACGAGGCCTGACTCCACTGAGGAGACTCCAGAAGTACCCAAAGATCCATGTCAGCCCCTGAGAGGAATCCTCGGTTCCGGCCCTGACTCCACACAAGGTTTTTGGCCCCGGTATCGACGGGAGAGGAATCCCGAGAGGCCCCCTAGCAACTCGCATGGGGACTGGCCTCTCCGGAGGCCACCAGGGCGGGTCCCTGAGGTCCCCGTCGTAACTCGAGAACACCTGCCGCAACTCGAGAAAATCCAGGAAGTTCTCCCTTCCAGGCGAGATGAGGCCTATTTCCGATGAGGCCTCTGGAGACTAATGACACCAAACCTCTGGAACTTCGAAAGGGTCTTTCACACCCTTGCTGCAACTCAAGAAGTTCACCGCCATACCCGTCTCCACTCGAGAGGAAGCACGATGGTCCCGCCCACATCCAGAGGAACCCCGTTTCCCCCTCGTAGCTCGAGATGAGGGATCCTTTCCCTGGTTTCAACGGGAAAGAATTCCCGGCGTTCCCGTCGCATCTCAAGAGGAGGCACTCTCAACAGGAAAGGCGAGAGGAACTCCATGGTCGTACCACCATTCCAAGAGTCCCCCAGATGTCTCAGTCCATTCCAGAGGAACCTCTTTGCCCTGCACTGGCTCATCTTTCACGCCGAGGATCGATTCACAACACGGTGGCACGTGGGACAGCCCTGTGGGAAAGCCTCGAGGGAAAGCCTCGAGGGAAAACCACAGATCCTTTGATCCACGCGACGGGAAGCGTGACATTGCTGCTACAGCCTGGAAGGAAAGCGCATGTGCATGCCCCCCTCGAGACGAGGCCTGACTCCCCTGGGGAGACTCCAGAAGTACCCAAAGATCCATGTCAGCCCCTGAGAGGAATCCTCGGTTCCGGCCTTGACTCCACACAAGCATTTTGGCCCCGGTATCGACGGGAGAGGAATCCCGAGAGGCCCCCTAGCAACTCGCATGGGGACTGGCCTCTCCTGAGGCCACCAGGGCGGGTCCCTGAGGTCCCCGTCGTAAATCGAGAACACCTGCCGCAACTCGAGAAAATCCAGGAAGTTCTCCCTTCCAGGGGAGATGAGGCCTATTTCCGATGAGGCCTCTGGAGACTAATGACACCTAACCTCTGGAACTTCAAAAGGGTCTTTCACACCCTTGCTGCAACTCAAGAAGTTCACCGCCATACCCGTCTCCACTCGAGAGGAAGCACGATGGTCCCGCCCACATCCAGAGGAGCCCCGTTTCCCCCTCGTAGCTCGAGATGAGGGATCCTTTCCCTGCTTTCAACGGCAAAAAATTCCCGGCGTTCCCGTCGCATCTCAAGAGGAGGCACTCTCAACAGGAAAGGCGAGAGGAACTCCATGGTCGTACCACCATTCCAAGAGTCCCCCAGATGTCTCAGTCCATTCCAGAGGAACCTCTTTGCCCTGCACTGGCTCATTTTTCACGCCGAGAATAGACTCACACCACGGTGTCACGTGGGACAGCCCTGTGGGAAAGCCTCGAGGGAAAGCCTCGAGCGAAAACCGCAGATCCTTTGATCCACGCGACGGGAAGCGTGACATTGCTGCTACAGCCTGGAAGGAAAGTGCACGTGCATGCCCCCACACGAGACGAGGCCTGTCTCCCCTGGCGAGACTCCAGAAGTACCCAAAGATCCATATCAGTCCCTGAGAGGAATCCTCGGTTCCGGCCCTGACTCCACACAAGGTTTTTGGCCCCGGTATCGACGGGAGAGGAATCCCGAGGGGCCCCCTAGCAACACGCATAGGGACTGGCCTCTCCTGAGGCCAACAGGGCGGGTCCCTGAGGTCCCCGTCGTAACTCGAGAACACCTGCCGCAACTCGAGAAAATCAAGGAAGTTCTCCCTTCCAGGCGAGATGAGGCCTATTTCCGATGAGGCGTCTGGAGACTAATGACACCTAACCTCTGGAACTTCAAAAGGTTCTTTCACACCCTTGCTGCAACTCAAGAAGTTCACCGCCATACCCGTCTCCACTCGAGAGAAAGCACGATGGTCCCGCCCACATCCAGAGGAGCCCAGTTTCCCCCTCGTAGCTCGAGATGAGGGATCCTTTCCCTACTTTCAACGGCAAAAAATTCCCGGCGTTCCCTTCGCATCTCAAGAGGAGGCACTCTCAACAGGAAAGGCGAGAGGAACTCCATGGTCGTACCACCATTCCAAGAGTCCCCCAGATGTCTCAGTCCATTCCAGAGGAACCTCTTTGCCCTGCACTGGCTCATCTTTCACGCCGAGGATCGACTCACACCACGGTGGCACGTGAGACAGCCCTGTGGGAAAGCCTCGAGGGAAAACCACACATCATTTGATCCACGCGACGGGAAGCATGACATTGCTGCTACAGCCTGGAAGGAAAGTGCACGTGCATGCCCCCACTCGAGACGAGGCCTGACTCCCCTGGGGAGACTCCAGAAGTACCCAAAGATCCATGTCAGCCCCTGAGAGGAATCCTCGGTTCCGGCCCTGACTCCACACAAGGTTTTTGGTCCCGGTATCGACGGGAGAGGAATCCCGAGAGGCCCCCTAGCAACTCGCATAGGGACTGGCCTCTCCTGAGGCCACCAGGGCGGGTCCCTGAGGTCCCCGTCGTAACTCGAGAACACCTGCCGCAACTCGAGAAAATCCAGGAAGTTCTCCCTTCCAGGCGAAATGAGGCCTATTTCCGATGAGGCGTCTGGAGACTAATGACACCTTACCTCTGGAACTTCGAAAGGGTCTTTCACAGCCTTGCTGCAACTCAAGAAGTTCACCACCATACCCGTCTCCACTAGAGAGGAAGCACGATGGTCCCGCCCACATCCAGAGGAGCCCCGTTTCCCCCTCGTAGCTCGAGATGATGGATCCTTTCCCTGCTTTAAACGGGAAAGAATTCCCGGCGTTCCCGTCGCATCTCAAGAGGAGGCACTCTCAACAGGAAAGGCGAGAGGAACTCCATGGTCGTACCACCATTCCAAGAGTCCCCCAGATGTCTCAGTCCATTCCAGAGGAACCTCTTTGCCCTGCACTGGCTCATCTTTCACGCCCAGGATTGACTCACACCACGGTGGCACGTGGGACAGCCCTGTGGGAAAGCCTCGAGGGAAATCCTCGAGGGAAAACCACAGATCCTTTGATCCACGCGACGGGAAGCGTGACATTGCTGCTACAGCCTGGAAGGAAGCGCACGTGCATGCCCCCACTCGAGACGAGGCCTGACTCCCCTGGGGAGACTCCAGAAGTACCCAAAGATCCATGTCAGCCCCTGAGAGGAATCCTCGGTTCCGGCCCTGACTCCACACAAGGTTTTTGGCCCCGGTATCAACGGGAGAGGAATCCCGAGAGGCCCCCTAGCAACTCGCCTAGGGACTGGCCTCTCCTGAGGCCATCAGGGCGGGTCCCTGAGGTCCCCGTCATAACTCGAGAACACCTGCCGCAACTCGAGAAAATCCAGGAAGTTCTCCCTTCCAGGCGAGATGAGGCCTATTTCCGATGAGGCCTCTGGAGACTAATGACACCTAACCTCTGGAACTTCGAAAGGGTCTTTCACACCCTTGCTGCAACTCAAGAAGTTCACCGCCATACCCGTCTCCACTAGAGAGGAAGCACGATGGTCCCGCCCACATCCAGAGGAGCCCCGTTTCCCCCTCGTAGCTCGAGATGAGGGATCCTTTCCCTGCTTTCAACGGGAAAGAATTCCCGGCATTCCCGTCGCATCTCAAGAGGAGGCACTCTCAACAGGAAAGGCGAGAGGAACTCCATGGTCGTACCACCATTCCAAGAGTCCCCCAGATGTCTCAGTCCATTCCAGAGGAACCTCTTTGCCCTGCACTGGCTCATCTTTCACGCCGAGGATCGACTCACACCACGGTGGCACGTGGGACAGCCCTGTGGGAAAGCCTCGAGGGAAAACCACAGATCCTTTGATCCACGCGTCGGGAAGCGTGACATTGCTGCTACAGCCTGGAAGGAAAGTGCACGTGCATGTCCCCACTCGAGACGAGGCTTGACTCCCCTGGGGAGACTCCAGAAGTACCCAAAGATCCATGTCAGCCCCTGAGAGGAATCCTCGGTTCCGGCCCTGACTCCACACAAGGTTTTTGGCCCCGGTATCGACGGGAGAGGAATCCCGAGAGGCCCCCTAGCAACTCGCATAGGGACTGGCCTCTCCTGAGGCCACCAGGGCGGGTCCCTGAGGTCCCCGTCGTAACTCGAGAACACCTGCCGCAACTCGAGAAAATCCAGGAAGTTCTCCCTTCCAGGCGAAATGAGGCCTATTTCCGATGAGGCGTCTGGAGACTAATGACACCTTACCTCTGGAACTTCGAAAGGGTCTTTCACAGCCTTGCTGCAACTCAAGAAGTTCACCACCATACCCGTCTCCACTAGAGAGGAAGCACGATGGTCCCGCCCACATCCAGAGGAGCCCCGTTTCCCCCTCGTAGCTCGAGATGAGGGATCCTTTCCCTGCTTTAAACGGGAAAGAATTCCCGGCGTTCCCGTCGCATCTCAAGAGGAGGCACTCTCAACAGGAAAGGCGAGAGGAACTCCATGGTCGTACCACCATTCCAAGAGTCCCCCAGATGTCTCAGTCCATTCCAGAGGAACCTCTTTGCCCTGCACTGGCTCATCTTTCACTCCCAGGATTGACTCACACCACGGTGGCACGTGGGACAGCCCTGTGGGAAAGCCTCGAGGGAAAGCCTCGAGGGAAAACCACAGATCCTTTGATCCACGCGACGGGAAGCGTGACATTGCTGCTACAGCCTGGAAGGAAAGTGCACGTGCATGCCCCCACTCGAGACGAGGCCTGACTCCCCTGGGGAGACTCCAGAAGTACCCAAAGATCCATGTCAGCCCCTGAGAGGAATCCTCGGTTCCGGCCCTGACTCCACACAAGGTTTTTGGCCCCGGTATCGACGGGAGAGGAATCCCGAGAGGCCCCCTAGCAACTCGCATGGGGACTGGCCTCTCCTGAGGCCACCAGGGCGGGTCCCTGAGGTCCCCGTCGTAACTCGAGAACACCTGCCGCAACTCGAGAAAATCCAGGAAGTTCTCCCTTCCAGGCGAGATGAGGCCTATTTCCGATGAGGCGTCTGGAGACTAATGACACCTAACCTCTGGAACTTCGAAAGGGTCTTTCACACCCTTGCTGCAACTCAAGAAGTTCACCGCCATACCCGTCTCCACTCGAGAGGAAGCACGATGGTCCCGCCCACATCCAGAGGAGCCCCGTTTCCCCCTCGTAGCTCGAGATGAGGGATCCTTTCCCTGCTTTCAACGGGAAAGAATTCCCGGCGTTCCCGTCGCATCTCAAGAGGAGGCACTCTCAACAGGAAAGGCGAGAGGAAATCCATGGTCGTACCACCATTCCAAGAGTCCCCCAGATGTCTCAGTCCATTCCAGAGGAAACTCTTTGCCCTGCACTGGCTCATCTTTCACGCCGAGGATCGACTCACACCACGGTGGCACGTGGGACAGCCCTGTGGGAAAGCCTCGAGGGAAAACCACAGATCCTTTGATCCACGTGACGGGAAGCGTGACATTGCTGCTACAGCCTGGAAGGAAAGCGCACGTGCATGCCCCCACTCGAGACGAGGCCTGACTCCCCTGGGGAGACTCCAGAAGTACCCAAAGATCCATGTCAGCCCCTGAGAGGAATCCTCGGTTCCGGCCCTGACTCCACTCAAGGTTTTTGGCCCCGGTATCGACGGGAGAGGAATCCCGAGAGGCCCCCTAGCAACTCGCATGGGGAATGGCCTCTCCTGAGGCCACCAGGGCGGGTCCCTGAGTTCCCCGTCGTAACTTAAGAACACCTGCCGCAACTCGAGAAAATCCAGGAAGTTCTCCCTTCCAGGCGAGATGAGGCCTATTTCCGATGAGGCGTCTGGAGACTAATGACACCTAACCTCTGGAACTTTGAAAGGGTCTTTCACACCCTTGCTGCAACTCAAGAAGTTCTCCGCCATACCCGTATCCACTCGAGAGGAAGCACGATGGTCCCGCCCACATCCAGAGGAGCCCCGTTTTCCCCTCGGTGCTCGAGATGAGGGATCCTTTCCCTGCTTTCAACGGGAAAGAATTCCCGTTGTTCCCGTCGCATCTCAAGAGGAGGCACTCTCAACAGGAAAGGCGAGAGGATCTCCATGATCGTACCACCATTCCAAGAGTCCCCCAGATGTCTCAGTCCATTCCTGAGGAAACTCTTTGCCCAGCACTGGCTCATCTTTCACGCCGAGGATCGACTCACACCACGGTGGCACGTGGGACAGCCCTGTGGTAAAGCCTCGAGGGAAAGCCTCGAGGGAAAACCACAGATCCTTTGATCCACGCGACGGGAAGCGTGACATTGCTGCTACAGCCTGGAAGGAAAGCGCACGTGCATGCCCCCACTCGAGACGAGGTCTGACTCCACTGGGGAGACTCCAGAAGTACCCAAAGATCCATGTCAGCCCCTGAGAGGAATCCTCGGTTCCGGCCCTGACTCCACACAAGGTTTTTGGCCCCGGTATCGACGGGAGAGGAATCCCGAGAGGCCCCCTAGCAACTCGCATGGGGACTGGCCTCTCCTGAGGCCACCAGGGCGGGTCCCTGAGGTCCCCGTCGTAACTCGAGAACACCTGCCGCAACTCGAGAAAATCCAGGAAGTTCTCCCTTCCAGGCGAGATGAGGCCTATTTCCGATGAGGCCTCTGGAGACTAATGACACCAAACCTCTGGAACTTCGAAAGGGTCTTTCACACCCTTGGTGCAACTCAAGAAGTTCACCGCCATACCCGTCTCCACTCGAGAGGAAGCACGATGGTCCCGCCCACATCCAGAGGAGCCCCGTTTCCCCCTCGTAGCTCGAGATGAGGGATCCTTTCCCTGCTTTCAACGGGAAAGAATTCCCGGCGTTCCCGTCGCATCTCAAGAGGAGGCACTCTCAACAGGAAAGGCGAGAGGAACTCCATGGTCGTACCACCATTCCAAGAGTCCCCCAGATGTCTCAGTCCATTTCAGAGGAACCTCTTTGCCCTGCACTGGCTCATCTTTCACGCCGAGGATCGACTCACAACACGGTGGCACGTGGGACAGCCCTGTGGGAAAGCCTCGAGGGAAAGCCTCGAGGAAAAACCACAGATCCTTTGATCCACATGACGGGAAGCATGACATTGCTGGAACAGCCTGGAAGGAAAGCGCACATGCATGCCCCCACTCGAGACGAGGCCTGACTCCCCTGGGGAGAGTCCAGAAGTACCCAAAGATCCATGTCAGCCCCTGAGAAGAATCCTCGGTTACGGCCCTGACTCCACACAAGCTTTTTGGCCCCGGTATCGACGGGAGAGGAATCCCGAGAGACCCCCTAGCAACTCGCATGGGGACTGGCCTCTCCTGAGGCCACCAGGGCGGGTCCCTGAGGTCCCCGTCGTAACTCGAGAACACCTGCCGCAACTCGAGAAAATCCAGGAAGTTCTCCCTTCCAGGCGAGATGAGGCCTATTTCCGATGAGGCCTCTGGAGACTAATGACACCAAACCTCTGGAACTTCGAAAGGGTCTTTCACACCCTTGCTGCAACTCAAGAAGTTCACCGCCATACCCGTCTCCACTCGAGAGGAAGCACGATGCTCCCGCCCACATCCAGAGGAGCCCCGTTTCCCCCTCGTAGCTCGAGATGAGGGATCCTTTCCCTGGTTTCAACGGGAAAGAATTCCCGGCGTTCCCGTCGCATCTCAAGAAGAGGCACTCTCAACAGGAAAGGCGAGAGGAACTCCATGGTCGTACCACCATTCCAAGAGTCCCCCAGATGTCTCAGTCCATTCCAGAGGAACCTCTTTGACCTGCACTGGCTCATCTTTCACGCCGAGGATCGACTCACAACACGGTGGCACGTGGGACAGCCCTGTGGGAAAGCCTCGAGGAAAAACCACAGATCCTTTGATCCACGCGACGGGAAGCGTGACATTGCTGCTACAGCCTGGAAGGAAAGCGCACGTGCATGCCCCCAATCGAGACGAGGCCTGACTCCCCTGGGGAGACTCCAGAAGTACCCAAAGATCCATGTCAGCCCCTGAGAGGAATCCTCGGTTCCGGCCCTGACTCCACACAAGCTTTTTGGCCCCGGTATCGACGGGAGAGGAATCCTGAGAGGCCCCCTAGCAACTCGCATGGGGACTGGCCTCTCCTGAGGCCACCAGGGCCGGTCCCTGAGGTCCCCGTCGTAACTCGAGAACACCTGCCGCAACTCGAGAAAATCCAGGAAGTTCTCCCTTCCAGGCGAGATGAGGCCTATTTCCGATGAGGCGTCTGGAGACTAATGACACCTAACCTCTGGAACTTCGAAAGGGTCTTTCACACCCTTGGTGCAACTCAAGAAGTTCACCACCATACCCGTCTCCACTCGAGAGGAAGCACGATGGTCCCGACCACATCCAAAGGAGCCCCGTTTCCCCCTCGTAGCTCGAGATGAGGGATCCTTTCCCTGCTTTCAACGGGAAAGAATTCCTTGCGTTCCCGTCGCATCTCAAGAGGAGGCACTCTCAACAGGAAAGGCGAGAGGAACTCCATGGTCGTACCACCATTCCAAGAGTCCCCCAGATGTCTCAGTCCATTCCAGAGGAAGCTCTTTGCCCTGCACTGGCTCATCTTTCACGCCGAGGATCGACTCACACCACGGTGGCACGTGGGACAGCCCTGTGGGAAAGCCTCGAGGGAAAGCCTCGAGGGAAAACCACAGATCCTATGATCCAAGCGACGGGAAGCGTGACATTGCTGCTACAGCCTGGAAGGAAAGCGCACGTGCATGCCCCCACTCGAGACGAGGCCTGACTCCACTGGGGAGACTCCAGAAGTACCCAAAGATCCATGTCAGCCCCTGAGAGGAATCCTCGGTTCCGGCCCTGACTCCACACAAGGTTTTTGGCCCCGGTATCGACGGGAGAGGAATCCCGAGAGGCCCCCTAGCAACTCGCATGGGGACTGGCCTCTCCGGAGGCCACCAGGGCGGGTCCCTGAGGTCCCCGTCGTAACTCGAGAACACCTGCCGCAACTCGAGAAAATCCAGGAAGTTCTCCCTTCCAGGCGAGATGAGGCCTATTTCCGATGAGGCCTCTGGAGACTAATGACACCTAACCTCTGGAACTTCGAAAGGGTCTTTCACACCCTTGCTGCAACTCAAGAAGTTCACCGCCATATCCGTCTCCACTCGAGAGGAAGCACGATGGTCCCGCCCACATCCAGAGGAGCCCCGTTTCCCCCTCGTAGCTCGAGATGAGGGATCCTTTCCCTGCTTTCAACGGGAAAGAATTCCCTGCGTTCCCGTCGCATCTCAAGAGGAGGCACTCTCAACAGGAAAGGCGAGAGGAACTCCATGGTCGTACCACCATTCCAAGAGTCCCCCAGATGTCTCAGTCCATTCCAGACGAAGCTCTTTGCCCTCAACTGGCTCATCTTTCACGCCGAGGATCGACTCACACCACGGTGGCACGTGGGACAGCCCTGTGGGAAAGCCTCGAGGGAAAACCACAGATCCTATGATCCAAGCGACGGGAAGCGTGACATTGCTGCTACAGCCTGGAAGGAAAGCGCACGTGCATGCCCCCACTCGAGACGAGGCCTGACTCCACTGGGGAGACTCCAGAAGTACCCAAAGATCCATGTCAGCCCCTGAGAGGAATCCTCGGTTCCGGCCCTGACTCCACACAAGGTTTTTGGCCCCGGTATCGACGGGAGAGGAATCCCGAGAGGCCCCCTAGCAACTCGCATGGGGACTGGCCTCTCCGGAGGCCACCAGGGCGGGTCCCTGAGGTCCCCGTCGTAACTTAAGAACACCTGCCGCAACTCGAGAAAATCCAGGAAGTTCTCCCTTCCAGGCGAGATGAGGCCTATTTCCGATGAGGCGTCTGGAGACTAATGACACCTAACCTCTGGAACTTCGAAAGGGTCTTTCACACCCTTGCTGCAACTCAAGAGGTTCTCCGCCATACCCGTCTCCACTCGAGAGGAAGCACGATGGTCCCGTCCACATCCAGAGGAGCCCCGTTTTCCCCTCGGTGCTCGAGATGAGGGATCCTTTCCCTGCTTTCAACGGGAAAGAATTCCCGGCGTTCCCGTCGCATCTCAAGAGGAGGCACTCTCAACAGGAAAGGCGAGAGGAACTCCATGGTCGTACCACCATTCCAAGAGTCCCCCAGATGTCTCAGTCCATTTCAGAGGAACCTCTTTGCCCTGCACTGGTTCATCTTTCACGCCGAGGATCGACTCACAACACGGTGGCACGTGGGACAGCCCTGTGGGAAAGCCTCGAGGGAAAGCCTCGAGGGAAAACCACAGATCCTTTGATCCACGCGACGGGAAGCATGACATTGCTGGAACAGCGTGGAAGGAAAGCGCACATGCATGCCCCCACTCGAGACGAGGCCTGACTCCCCTGGGGAGACTCCAGAAGTACCCAAAGATCCATGTCAGCCCCTGAGAAGAATCCTCGGTTCCGGCCCTGACTCCACACAAGCTTTTTGGCCCCGGTATCGACGGGAGAGGAATCCCGAGAGACCCCCTAGCAACTCGCATGGGGACTGGCCTCTCCTGAGGCCACCAGGGCGGGTCCCTGAGGTCCCCGTCGTAACTCGAGAACACCGGCCGCAACTCGAGAAAATCCAGGAAGTTCTCCCTTCCAGGCGAGATGAGGCCTATTTCCGATGAGGCCTCTGGAGACTAATGACACCAAACCTCTGGAACTTCGAAAGGGTCTTTCACACCCTTGGTGCAACTCAAGAAGTTCACCGCCATACCCGTCTCCACTCGAGAGGAAGCACGATGGTCCCGCCCACATCCAGAGGAGCCCCGTTTCCCCCTCGTAGCTCGAGATGAGGGATCCTTTCCCTGGATTCAACGGGAAAGAATTCCCGGCGTTCCCGTCGCATTTCAAGAGGAAGCACTCTAAACAGGAAAGGCGAGAGGAACTCCATGGTCGTACCACCATTCCAAGAGTCCCCCAGATGTCTCAGTCCATTTCAGAGGAACCTCTTTGCCCTGCACTGGCTCATCTTTCACGCCGAGGATCGACTCACAACACGGTGGCACGTGGGACAGCCCTGTGGGAAAGCCTCGAGGGAAAGCCTCGAGGGAAAACCACAGATCCTTTGATCCACGCGACGGGAAGCATGACATTGCTGCTACAGCCTGGAAGGAAAGCGCACATGCATGCCCCCACTCGAGACGAGGCCTGACTCCCCTGGGGAGACTCCAGAAGTACCCAAAGATCCATGTCAGCCCCTGAGAAGAATCCTCGGTTCCGGCCCTGACTCCACACAAGCTTTTTGGCCCCGGTATCGACGGGAGAGGAATCCCGAGAGACCCCCTAGCAACTCGCATGGGGACTGGCCTCTCCTGAGGCCACCAGGGCGGGTCCCTGAGGTCCCCGTCGTAACTCGAGAACACCTGCCGCAACTCGAGAAAATCCAGGAAGTTCTCCCTTCCAGGCGAGATGAGGCCTATTTCCGATGAGGCCTCTGGAGACTAATGACACCAAACCTCTGGAACTTCGAAAGGGTCTTTCACACCCTTGGTGCAACTCAAGAAGTTCACCGCCATACCCGTCACCACTCGAGAGGAAGCACGATGGTCCCGCCCACATCCAGAGGAGCCCCGTTTCCCCCTCGTAGCTCGAGATGAGGGATCCTTTCCCTGGTTTCAACGGGAAAGAATTCCCGGCGTTCCCGTCGCATTTCAAGAGGAAGCACTCTAAACAGGAAAGGCGAGAGGAACTCCATGGTCGTACCACCATTCCAAGAGTCCCCCAGATGTCTCAGTCCATTCCAGAGGAACCTCTTTGCCCTGCACTGGCTCATCATTCACGCCGAGGATCGACTCACAACACGGTGGCACGTGGGACAGCCCTGTGGGAAAGCCTCGAGGGAAAGCCTCGAGGGAAAACCACAGATCCTTTGATCCATGCGACGGGAAGCGTGACATTGCTGCTACAGCCTGGAAGGAAAGCGCACGTGCATGCCCCCACTCGAGACGAGGCCTGACTCCCCTGGGGAGACTCCAGAAGTGCCCAAAGATCCATGTCAGCCCCTGAGAGGAATCCTCGGTTCCGGCCCTGACTCCACACAAGCTTTTTGGCCCCGGTATCGACGGGAGAGGAATCCCGAGAGGCCCCCTAGCAACTCGCATGGGGACTGGCCTCTCCTGAGGCCACCAGGGCCGGTCCCTGAGGTCCCCGTCGTAACTCGAGAACACCTGCCGCAACTCGAGAAAATCCAGGAAGTTCTCCCTTCCAGGCGAGATGAGGCCTATTTCCGATGAGGCGTCTGGAGACTAATGACACCTAACCTCTGGAACTTCGAAAGGGTCTTTCACACCCTTGCTGCAACTCAAGAAGTTCACCACCATACCCGTTTCCACTCGAGAGGAAGCACGATGGTCCCGACCACATCCAAAGGAGCCCCGTTTCCCCCTCGTAGCTCGAGATGAGGGATCCTTTCCCTGCTTTCAACGGGAAAGAATTCCCGGCGTTCCCGTCACATCTCAAGAGGAGGCACTCTCAACAGGAAAGGCGAGAGGAACTCCATGGTCGTACCACCATTCCAAGAGTCCCCCAGATGTCTCAGTCCAGTCCAGAGGAAGCTCTTTGCCCTGCACTGTCTCATCTTTCACGCCGAGGATCGACTCACACCACGGTGGCACGTGGGACAGCCCTGTGGGAAAGCCTCGAGGGAAAGCCTCGAGGGAAAACCACAGATCCTTTGATCCACGCGACGGGAAGCGTGACATTGCTGCTACAGCCTGGAAGGAAAGCGCACGTGCATGCCCCCACTCGAGACGAGGCCTGACTCCACTGGGGAGACTCCAGAAGTACCCAAAGATCCATGTCAGCCCCTGAGAGGAATCCTCGGTTCCGGCCCTGACTCCACACAAGGTTTTTGGCCCCGGTATCGACAGGAGAGGAATCCCGAGAGGCCCCCTAGCAACTCGCATGGGGACTGGCCTCTCCGGAGGCCACCAGGGCGGGTCCCTGAGGTCCCCGTCGTAACTCGAGAACACCTGCCGCAACTCGAGAAAATCCAGGAAGTTCTCCCTTCCAGGCGAGATGAGGCCTATTTCCGATGAGGCCTCTGGAGACTAATGACACCAAACCTCTGGAACTTCGAAAGGGTCTTTCACACCCTTGCTGCAACTCAAGAAGTTCACCGCCATACCCGTCTCCACTCGAGAGGAAGCACGATGGTCCCGCCCACATCCAGAGGAGCCCCGTTTCCCCCTCGTAGCTCGAGATGAGGGATCCTTTCCCTGGTTTCAACGGGAAAGAATTCCCGGCGTTCCCGTCGCATCTCAAGAGGAGGCACTCTCAACAGGAAAGGCGAGAGGAACTCCATGGTCGTACCACCATTCCAAGAGTCCCCCAGATGTCTCAGTCCATTCCAGAGGAACCTCTTTGCCCTGCACTGGCTCATCTTTCACGCCGAGGATCGATTCACAACACGGTGGCACGTGGGACAGCCCTGTGGGAAAGCCTCGAGGGAAAGCCTCGAGGGAAAACCACAGATCCTTTGATCCACGCGACGGGAAGCGTGACATTGCTGCTACAGCCTGGAAGGAAAGCGCATGTGCATGCCCCCCTCGAGACGAGGCCTGACTCCCCTGGGGAGACTCCAGAAGTACCCAAAGATCCATGTCAGCCCCTGAGAGGAATCCTCGGTTCCGGCCTTGACTCCACACAAGCTTTTTGGCCCCGGGATCGACGGGAGAGGAATCCCGAGAGGCCCCCTAGCAACTCGCATGGGGACTGGCCTCTCCTGAGGCCACCAGGGCGGGTCCCTGAGGTCCCCGTCGTAAATCGAGAACACCTGCCGCAACTCGAGAAAATCCAGGAAGTTCTCCCTTCCAGGGGAGATGAGGCCTATTTCCGATGAGGCCTCTGGAGACTAATGACACCTAACCTCTGGAACTTCGAAAGGGTCTTTCACACCCTTGCTGCAACTCAAGAAGTTCACCGCCATACCCGTCTCCACTCGAGAGGAAGCACGATGGTCCCGCCCACATCCAGAGGAGCCCCGTTTCCCCCTCGTAGCTCGAGATGAGGGATCCTTTCCCTGCTTTCAACGGCAAAAAATTCCCGGCGTTCCCGTCGCATCTCAAGAGGAGGCACTCTCAACAGGAAAGGCGAGAGGAACTCCATGGTCGTACCACCATTCCAAGAGTCCCCCAGATGTCTCAGTCCATTCCAGAGGAACCTCTTTGCCCTGCACTGGCTCATTTTTCACGCCGAGAATAGACTCACACCACGGTGTCACGTGGGACAGCCCTGTGGGAAAGCCTCGAGGGAAAGCCTCGAGCGAAAACCGCAGATCCTTTGATCCACGCGACGGGAAGCGTGACATTGCTGCTACAGCCTGGAAGGAAAGTGCACGTGCATGCCCCCACACGAGACGAGGCCTGTCTCCCCTGGCGAGACTCCAGAAGTACCCAAAGATCCATATCAGTCCCTGAGAGGAATCCTCGGTTCCGGCCCTGACTCCACACAAGGTTTTTGGCCCCGGTATCGACGGGAGAGGAATCCCGAGGGGCCCCCTAGCAACACGCATAGGGACTGGCCTCTCCTGAGGCCAACAGGGCGGGTCCCTGAGGTCCCCGTCGTAACTCGAGAACACCTGCCGCAACTCGAGAAAATCAAGGAAGTTCTCCCTTCCAGGCGAGATGAGGCCTATTTCCGATGAGGCGTCTGGAGACTAATGACACCTAACCTCTGGAACTTCAAAAGGTTCTTTCACACCCTTGTTGCAACTCAAGAAGTTCACCGCCATACCCGTCTCCACTCGAGAGAAAGCACGATGGTCCCGCCCACATCCAGAGGAGCCCCGTTTCCCCCTCGTAGCTCGAGATGAGGGATCCTTTCCCTACTTTCAACGGCAAAAAATTCCCGGCGTTCCCTTCGCATCTCAAGAGGAGGCACTCTCAACAGGAAAGGCGAGAGGAACTCCATGGTCGTACCACCATTCCAAGAGTCCCCCAGATGTCTCAGTCCATTCCAGAGGAACCTCTTTGCCCTGCACTGGCTCATCTTTCACGCCGAGGATCGACTCACACCACGGTGGCACGTGAGACAGCCCTGTGGGAAAGCCTCGAGGGAAAACCACACATCATTTGATCCACGCGACGGGAAGCATGACATTGCTGCTACAGCCTGGAAGGAAAGTGCACGTGCATGCCCCCACTCGAGACGAGGCCTGACTCCCCTGGGGAGACTCCAGAAGTACCCAAAGATCCATGTCAGCCCCTGAGAGGAATCCTCGGTTCCGGCCCTGACTCCACACAAGGTTTTTGGTCCCGGTATCGACGGGAGAGGAATCCCGAGAGGCCCCCTAGCAACTCGCATAGGGACTGGCCTCTCCTGAGGCCACCAGGGCGGGTCCCTGAGGTCCCCGTCGTAACTCGAGAACACCTGCCGCAACTCGAGAAAATCCAGGAAGTTCTCCCTTCCAGGCGAAATGAGGCCTATTTCCGATGAGGCGTCTGGAGACTAATGACACCTTACCTCTGGAACTTCGAAAGGGTCTTTCACAGCCTTGCTGCAACTCAAGAAGTTCACCACCATACCCGTCTCCACTAGAGAGGAAGCACGATGGTCCCGCCCACATCCAGAGGAGCCCCGTTTCCCCCTCGTAGCTCGAGATGAGGGATCCTTTCCCTGCTTTAAACGGGAAAGAATTCCCGGCGTTCCCGTCGCATCTCAAGAGGAGGCACTCTCAACAGGAAAGGCGAGAGGAACTCCATGGTCGTACCACCATTCCAAGAGTCCCCCAGATGTCTCAGTCCATTCCAGAGGAACCTCTTTGCCCTGCACTGGCTCATCTTTCACGCCCAGGATTGACTCACACCACGGTGGCACGTGGGACAGCCCTGTGGGAAAGCCTCGAGGGAAATCCTCGAGGGAAAACCACAGATCCTTTGATCCACGCGACGGGAAGCGTGACATTGCTGCTACAGCCTGGAAGGAAAGCGCACGTGCATGCCCCCACTCGAGACGAGGCCTGACTCCCCTGGGGAGACTCCAGAAGTACCCAAAGATCCATGTCAGCCCCTGAGAGGAATCCTCGGTTCCGGCCCTGACTCCACACAAGGTTTTTGGCCCCGGTATCAACGGGAGAGGAATCCCGAGAGGCCCCCTAGCAACTCGCCTAGGGACTGGCCTCTCCTGAGGCCACCAGGGCGGGTCCCTGAGGTCCCCGTCGTAACTCGAGAACACCTGCCGCAACTCGAGAAAATCCAGGAAGTTCTCCCTTCCAGGCGAGATGAGGCCTATTTCCGATGAGGCCTCTGGAGACTAATGACACCTAACCTCTGGAACTTCGAAAGGGTCTTTCACACCCTTGCTGCAACTCAAGAAGTTCACCGCCATACCCGTCTCCACTAGAGAGGAAGCACGATGGTCCCGCCCACATCCAGAGGAGCCCCGTTTCCCCCTCGTAGCTCGAGATGAGGGATCCTTTCCCTGCTTTCAACGGGAAAGAATTCCCGGCGTTCCCGTCGCATCTCAAGAGGAGGCACTCTCAACAGGAAAGGCGAGAGGAACTCCATGGTCGTACCACCATTCCAAGAGTCCCCCAGATGTCTCAGTCCATTCCAGAGGAACCTCTTTGCCCTGCACTGGCTCATCTTTCACGCCGAGGATCGACTCACACCACGGTGGCACGTGGGACAGCCCTGTGGGAAAGCCTCGAGGGAAAGCCTCGAGGGAAAACCACAGATCCTTTGATCCACGTGACGGGAAGCGTGACATTGCTGCTACAGCCTGGAAGGAAAGCGCACGTGCATGCACCCACTCGAGACGAGGCCTGACTCCCCTGGGGAGACTCCAGAAGTACCCAAAGATCCATGTCAGCCCCTGAGAGGAATCCTCGGTTCCGGCCCTGACTCCACTCAAGGTTTTTGGCCCCGGTATCGACGGGAGAGGAATCCCGAGAGGCCCCCTAGCAACTCGCATGGGGACTGGCCTCTCCTGAGGCCACCAGGGCGGGTCCCTGAGTTCTCCGTCGTAACTTAAGAACACCTGCCGCAGCTCGAGAAAATCCAGGAAGTTCTCCCTTCCAGGCGAGATGAGGCCTATTTCCGATGAGGCGTCTGGAGACTAATGACACCTAACCTCTGGAACTTTGAAAGGGTCTTTCACACCCTTGCTGCAACTCAAGCAGTTCTTAGCCATACCCGTCTCCACTCGAGAGGAAGCACGATGGTCCCGCCCACATCCAGAGGAGCCCCGTTTTCCCCTCGGTGCTCGAGATGAGGGATCCTTTCCCTGCTTTCAACGGGAAAGAATTCCCGGCGTTCCCGTCGCATCTCAAGAGGAGGCACTCTCAACAGGAAAGGCGAGAGGATCTCCATGGTCGTACCACCATTCCAAGAGTCCCCCAGATGTCTCAGTCCATTCCAGAGGAACCTCTTTGCCCTGCACTGGCTCATCTTTAACGCCGAGGATCGACTCACACCACGGTGGCACGTGGGACAGCCCAGTGGGAAAGCCTCGAGGGAAAGCCTCGAGGGAAAACCACAGATCCTTTGATCCACGCGACGGGAAGCGTGACATTGCTGCTACAGCCTGGAAGGAAAGCGCACGTGCATGCCCCCACTCGAGACGAGGTCTGACTCCACTGGGGAGACTCCAGAAGTACCCAAAGATCCATGTCAGCCCCTGAGAGGAATCCTCGGTTCCGGCCCTGACTCCACACAAGGTTTTTGGCCCCGGTATCGACGGGAGAGGAATCCCGAGAGGCCCCCTAGCAACTCGCATGGGGACTGGCCTCTCCGGAGGCCACCAGGGCGGGTCCCTGAGGTCCCCGTCGTAACTCGAGAACACCTGCCGCAACTCGAGAAAATCCAGGAAGTTCTCCCTTCCAGGCGAGATGAGGCCTATTTCCGATGAGGCGTCTGGAGACTAATGACACCTAACCTCTGGAACTTCGAAAGGGTCTTTCACACCCTTGCTGCAACTCAAGAAGTTCACCGCCATACCCGTCTCCACTCGAGAGGAAGCACGATGGTCCCGCCCACATCCAGAGGAGCCCCGTTTCCCCCTCGTAGCTCGAGATGAGGGATCCTTTCCCTGGATTCAACGGGAAAGAATTCCCGGCGTTCCCGTCGCATCTCAAGAGGAGGCACTCTCAACAGGAAAGGCGAGAGGAACTCCATGGTCGTACCACCATTCCAAGAGTCCCCCAGATGTCTCAGTCCATTTCAGAGGAACCTCTTTGCCCTGCACTGGCTCATCTTTCACGCCGAGGATCGACTCACAACACGGTGGCACGTGGGACAGCCCTGTGGGAAAGCCTCGAGGGAAAGCCTCGAGGAAAAACCACAGATCCTTTGATCCACATGACGGGAAGCATGACATTGCTGGAACAGCCTGGAAGGAAAGCGCACATGCATGCCCCCACTCGAGACGAGGCCTGACTCCCCTGGGGAGAGTCCAGAAGTACCCAAAGATCCATGTCAGCCCCTGAGAAGAATCCTCGGTTACGGCCCTGACTCCACACAAGCTTTTTGGCCCCGGTATCGACGGGAGAGGAATCCCGAGAGACCCCCTAGCAACTCGCATGGGGACTGGCCTCTCCTGAGGCCACCAGGGCGGGTCCCTGAGGTCCCCGTCGTAACTCGAGAACACCTGCCGCAACTCGAGAAAATCCAGGAAGTTCTCCCTTCCAGGCGAGATGAGGCCTATTTCCGATGAGGCCTCTGGAGACTAATGACACCAAACCTCTGGAACTTCGAAAGGGTCTTTCACACCCTTGCTGCAACTCAAGAAGTTCACCGCCATACCCGTCTCCACTCGAGAGGAAGCACGATGCTCCCGCCCACATCCAGAGGAGCCCCGTTTCCCCCTCGTAGCTCGAGATGAGGGATCCTTTCCCTGGTTTCAACGGGAAAGAATTCCCGGCGTTCCCGTCGCATCTCAAGAAGAGGCACTCTCAACAGGAAAGGCGAGAGGAACTCCATGGTCGTACCACCATTCCAAGAGTCCCCCAGATGTCTCAGTCCATTCCAGAGGAACCTCTTTGACCTGCACTGGCTCATCTTTCACGCCGAGGATCGACTCACAACACGGTGGCACGTGGGACAGCCCTGTGGGAAAGCCTCGAGGAAAAACCACAGATCCTTTGATCCACGCGACGGGAAGCGTGACATTGCTGCTACAGCCTGGAAGGAAAGCGCACGTGCATGCCCCCAATCGAGACGAGGCCTGACTCCCCTGGGGAGACTCCAGAAGTACCCAAAGATCCATGTCAGCCCCTGAGAGGAATCCTCGGTTCCGGCCCTGACTCCACACAAGCTTTTTGGCCCCGGTATCGACGGGAGAGGAATCCCGAGAGGCCCCCTAGCAACTCGCATGGGGACTGGCCTCTCCTGAGGCCACCAGGGCCGGTCCCTGAGGTCCCCGTCGTAACTCGAGAACACCTGCCGCAACTCGAGAAAATCCAGGAAGTTCTCCCTTCCAGGCGAGATGAGGCCTATTTCCGATGAGGCGTCTGGAGACTAATGACACCTAACCTCTGGAACTTCGAAAGGGTCTTTCACACCCTTGGTGCAACTCAAGAAGTTCACCACCATACCCGTCTCCACTCGAGAGGAAGCACGATGGTCCCGACCACATCCAAAGGAGCCCCGTTTCCCCCTCGTAGCTCGAGATGAGGGATCCTTTCCCTGCTTTCAACGGGAAAGAATTCCTTGCGTTCCCGTCGCATCTCAAGAGGAGGCACTCTCAACAGGAAAGGCGAGAGGAACTCCATGGTCGTACCACCATTCCAAGAGTCCCCCAGATGTCTCAGTCCATTCCAGAGGAAGCTCTTTGCCCTGCACTGGCTCATCTTTCACGCCGAGGATCGACTCACACCACGGTGGCACGTGGGACAGCCCTGTGGGAAAGCCTCGAGGGAAAGCCTCGAGGGAAAACCACAGATCCTATGATCCAAGCGACGGGAAGCGTGACATTGCTGCTACAGCCTGGAAGGAAAGCGCACGTGCATGCCCCCACTCGAGACGAGGCCTGACTCCACTGGGGAGACTCCAGAAGTACCCAAAGATCCATGTCAGCCCCTGAGAGGAATCCTCGGTTCCGGCCCTGACTCCACACAAGGTTTTTGGCCCCGGTATCGACGGGAGAGGAATCCCGAGAGGCCCCCTAGCAACTCGCATGGGGACTGGCCTCTCCGGAGGCCACCAGGGCGGGTCCCTGAGGTCCCCGTCGTAACTCGAGAACACCTGCCGCAACTCGAGAAAATCCAGGAAGTTCTCCCTTCCAGGCGAGATGAGGCCTATTTCCGATGAGGCCTCTGGAGACTAATGACACCTAACCTCTGGAACTTCGAAAGGGTCTTTCACACCCTTGCTGCAACTCAAGAAGTTCACCGCCATATCCGTCTCCACTCGAGAGGAAGCACGATGGTCCCGCCCACATCCAGAGGAGCCCCGTTTCCCCCTCGTAGCTCGAGATGAGGGATCCTTTCCCTGCTTTCAACGGGAAAGAATTCCCTGCGTTCCCGTCGCATCTCAAGAGGAGGCACTCTCAACAGGAAAGGCGAGAGGAACTCCATGGTCGTACCACCATTCCAAGAGTCCCCCAGATGTCTCAGTCCATTCCAGACGAAGCTCTTTGCCCTCAACTGGCTCATCTTTCACGCCGAGGATCGACTCACACCACGGTGGCACGTGGGACAGCCCTGTGGGAAAGCCTCGAGGGAAAACCACAGATCCTATGATCCAAGCGACGGGAAGCGTGACATTGCTGCTACAGCCTGGAAGGAAAGCGCACGTGCATGCCCCCACTCGAGACGAGGCCTGACTCCACTGGGGAGACTCCAGAAGTACCCAAAGATCCATGTCAGCCCCTGAGAGGAATCCTCGGTTCCGGCCCTGACTCCACACAAGGTTTTTGGCCCCGTTATCGACGGGAGAGTAATCCCGAGAGGCCCCCTAGCAACTCGCATGGGGACTGGCCTCTCCGGAGGCCACCAGGGCGGGTCCCTGAGGTCCCCGTCGTAATTCGAGAACACCTGCCGCAACTCGAGAAAATCCAGGAAGTTCTCCCTTCCAGGCGAGATGAGGCCTATTTCCGATGAGGCCTCTGGAGACTAATGACACCAAACCTCTGGAACTTCGAATGGGTCTTTCACACCCTTGTTGCAACTCAAGAAGTTCACCGCCATACCCGTCTCCACTCGAGAGGAAGCACGATGGTCCCGCCCACATCCAGAGGAGCCCCGTTTCCCCCTCGTAGCTCGAGATGAGGGATCCTTTCCCTGGTTTCAACGGGAAAGAATTCCCGGCGTTCCCGTCGCATCTCAAGAGGAGGCACTCTCAACAGGAAAGGCGAGAGGAACTCCATGGTCGTACCACCATTCCAAGAGTCCCCCAGATGTCTCAGTCCATTCCAGAGGAACCTCTTTGCCCTGCACTGGCTCATCTTTCACGCCGAGGTTCGACTCACAACACGGTGGCACGTGGGACAGCCCTGTGGGAAAGCCTCGAGGGAAAGCCTCGAGGGAAAACCACAGATCCTTTGATCCACGCGACGGGAAGCCTGACATTGCTGGAACAGCCTGGAAGGAAAGCGCACATGCATGCCCCCACTCGAGACGAGGCCTGACTCCCCTGGGGAGACTCCAGAAGTACCCAAAGATCCATGTCAGCCCCTGAGAAGAATCCTCGGTTCCGGCCCTGACTCCACACAAGCTTTTTGCCCCGGTATCGACGAGAGAGGAATCCAGAGAGACCCCCTAGCAACTCGCATGGGGACTGGCCTCTCCTGAGGCCACCAGGGCGGGTCCCTGAGGTCCCCGTCGTAACTCGAGAACACCTGCCGCAACTCGAGAAAATCCAGGAAGTTCTCCCTTCCAGGCGAGATGAGGCCTATTTCCGATGAGGCCTCTGGAGACTAATGACACCAAACCTCTGGAACTTCGAAAGGGTCTTTCACACCCTTGCTGCAACTCAAGAAGTTCACCGCCATACCCGTCTCCACTCGAGAGGAAGCACGATGGTCCCGCCCACATCCAGAGGAGCCCCGTTTCCCCCTCGTAGCTCGAGATGAGGGATCCTTTCCCTGCTTTCAACGGGAAAGAATTCCCGGCGTTCCCGTCGCATCTCAAGAGGAAGCACTCTCAACAGGAAAGGCGAGAGGAACTCCATGGTCGTACCACCATTCCAAGAGTCCCCCAGATGTCTCAGTCCATTCCAGAGGAACCTCTTTGCCCTGCACTGGCTCATTTTTCACGCCGAGAATCGACTCACACCACGGTGTCACGTGGGACAGCCCTGTGGGAAAGCCTCGAGGGAAAGCCTCGAGGGAAAACCGCAGATCCTTTGATCCACGCGACGGGAAGCGTGACATTGCTGCTACAGCCTGGCAGGAAAGTGCACGTGCATGCCCCCACTCGAGACGAGGCCTGACTCCCCTGGGGAGACTCCAGAAGTACCCAAAGATCCATGTCAGCCCCTGAGAGGAATCCTCGGTTCCGGCCCTGACTCCACACAAGGTTTTTGGCCCCGGTATCGACGGGAGAGGAATCCCGAGAGGCCCCCTAGCAACTCGCATGGGGACTGGCCTCTCCTGAGGCCACCAGGGCGGGTCCCTTAGGTCCCCGTCGTAACTCGAGAACACCTGCCGCAACTCGAGAAAATCCAGGAAGTTCTCCCTTCCAGGCGAGATGAGGCCTATTTCCGATGAGGCGTCTGGAGACTAATGACACCTAACCTCTGGAACTTGGAAAGGGTCTTTCACACCCTTGCTGCAACTCAAGAAGTTCACCGCCATACCCGTCTCCACTCGAGAGGAAGCACGATGGTCCCGCCCACATCCAGAGGAGCCCCGTTTCCCCCTCGTAGCTCGAGATGAGGGATCCTTTCCCTGCTTTCAACAGGAAAGAATTCCCGGCGTTCCCGTCGCATCTCAAGAGGAGGCACTCTCAACAGGAAAGGCGAGAGGAACTCCATGGTCGTACCACCATTCCAAGAGTCCCCCAGATGTCTCAGTCCATTCCAGAGGAACCTCTTTGCCCTGCACTGGCTCATCTTTCACGCCGAGGATCGACTCACACCACGGTGGCACGTGGGACAGCCCTGTGGGAAAGCCTCGAGGGAAAACCACAGATCCTTTGATCCACGCGACGGGAAGCGTGACATTGCTGCTACAGCCTGTTAGGAAAGTGCACGTGCATGCCCCCACTCGAGACGAGGCCTGACTCCCCTGGGGAGACTCCAGAAGTACCCAAAGATCCATGTCAGCCCCTGAGAGGAATCCTCGGTTCCAGCCCTGACTCCACACAAGGTTTTTGGCCCCGGTATCGACGGGAGAGGAATCCCGAGAGGCCCCCTAGCAACTCGCATGGGGACTGGCCTCTCCTGAGGCCACCAGGGCGGGTCCCTGAGGTCCCCGTCGTAACTCGAGAACACCTGCCGCAACTCGAGAAAATCCAGGAAGTTCTCCCTTCCAGGCGAGATGAGGCCTATTTCCGATGAGGCGTCTGGAGACTAATGACACCTAACCTCTGGAACTTCGAAAGGGTCTTTCACACCCTTGCTGCAACTCAAGAAGTTCACCGCCATACCCGTCTCCACTCGAGAGGAAGCACGATGGTCCCGCCCACATCCAGAGGAGCCCCGTTTCCCCCTCGTAGCTCGAGATGAGGGATCCTTTTCCTGCTTTCAACGGGAAAGAATTCCCGGCGTTCCCGTCGCATCTCAAGAGGAGGCACTCTCAACAGGAAAGGCGAGAGGAACTCCATGGTCGTACCACCATTCCAAGAGTCCCCCAGATGTCTCAGTCCATTCCAGAGGAAGCTCTTTGCCCTGCACTGGCTCATCTTTCACGCCGAGGATCGACTCACACCACGGTGGCACGTGGGACAGCCCTGTGGGAAAGCCTTGAGGGAAAGCCTCGAGGGAAAACCACAGATCCTTTGATCCACGCGACGGGAAGCGTGACATTGCTGCTACAGCCTGAAAGGAAAGCGCACGTGCATGCCCCCACTCGAGACGAGGCCTGACTCCACTGGGGAGACTCCAGAAGTACCCAAAGATCCATGTCAGCCCCTGAGAGGAATCCTCGGTTCCGGCCCTGACTCCACACAAGCTTTTTGGCCCCGGTATCGACGGGAGAGGAATCCCGAGAGGCCCCCTAGCAACTCGCATGGGGACTGGCCTCTCCGGAGGCCACCAGGGCGGGTCCCTGAGGTCCCCGTCGTAACTCGAGAACACCTGCCGCAACTCGAGAAAATCCAGGAAGTTCTCCCTTCCAGGCGAGATGAGGACTATTTCCGATGAGGCCTCTGGAGACTAATGACACCAAACCTCTGGAACTTCGAAAGGGTCTTTCACACCCTTGCTGCAACTCAAGAAGTTCACCGCCATACCCGTCTCCACTCGAGAGGAAGCACGATGGTCCCGCCCATATCCAGAGGAGCCCCGTTTTCCCCTCGGTGCTCGAGATGAGGGATCCTTTCCCTGTTTTCAACGAGAAAGAATTCCCGGCGTTCCCGTCGCATCTCAAGAGGAGGCACTCTCAACAGGAAAGGCGAGAGGAACTCCATGGTCGTACCACCATTCCAAGAGTCCCCCAGATGTCTCAGTGCAATCCAGAGGAACCTCTTTGCCCTGCACTGGCTCATCTTTCACGCCGAGGATCGACTCACAAAACGGTGGCACGTGGGACAGCCCTGTGGGAAAGCCTCGAGGGAAAGCCTCGAGGGAAAACCACAGATCCTTTGATCCACGCGACGGGAAGCGTGACATTGCTGCTACAGGCTGGAAGGAAAGCGCACGTGCATGCCCCCACTCGAGACGAGGCCTGACTCCCCTGGGGAGACTCCAGAAGTACCCAAAGGTCCATGTCAGCCCCTGAGAGGAATCCTCGGTTCCGGCCCTGACTGCACACAAGGTTTTTGGCCCCGGTATCGACGGGAGAGGAATCCCGAGAGGACCCCTAGCAACTCGCATGGGGACTGGCCTCTCCTGAGGCCACCAGGGCGGGTCCCTGAGGTCCCCGTCGTAACTCGAGAACACCTGCCGCAACTCGAGAAAATCCAGGAAGTTCTCCCTTCCAGGCGAGATGAGGCCTATTTCCGATGAGGCCTCTGGAGACTAATGACACCTAACCTCTGGAACTTCGAAAGGGTCTTTCACACCCTTGCTGCAACTCAAGAAGTTCACCGCCATACCCGTCTCCACTCGAGAGGAAGCACGATGGTCCCGCCCACATCCAGAGGAGCCCCGTTTCCCCCTCGTAGCTCGAGATGAGGGATCCTTTCCCTGCTTTCAACGGGAAAGTATTCCCGGCGTTCCCGTCGCATCTCAAGAGGAGGCACTCTCAACAGGAAAGGCGAGAGGAACTCCATGGTCGTACCACCATTCCAAGAGTCCCCCAGATGTCTCAGTCCATTCCAGAGGAACCTCTTTGCCCTGCACTGGCTCATCTTTCAAGCCGAGGATCGACTCACAACACGGTGGCACGTGGGACAGCCCTGTGGGAAAGCCTCGAGGGAAAGCCTCGAGGGAAAACCACAGATCCTTTGATCCACGCGACGGGAAGCGTGACATTGCTGCTACAGCCTGGAAGGAAAGCGCACGTGCATGCCCCCACTCGAGACGAGGCCTGACTCCCCTGGGGAGACTCCAGAAGTACCCAAAGATCCATGTCAGCCCCTGAGAGGAATCCTCGGTTCCGGCCCTGACTCCATACAAGGTTTTTGGCCCCGGTATCGACGGGAGAGGAATCCCGAGAGGCCCCCTAACAACTCGCATGGGGACTGGCCTCTCCTGAGGCCACCAGGGCGGGTCCCTGAGGTCCCCGTCGTAACTCGAGAACACCTGCCGCAACTCGAGAAAATCCAGGAAGTTCTCCCTTCCAGGCGAGATGAGGCCTATTTCCGATGAGGCGTCTGGAGACTAATGACACCTAACCTCTGGAACTTCGAAAGGGTCTTTCACACCCTTGCTGCAACTCAAGAAGTTCACCGCCATACCCGTCTCCACTCGAGAGGAAGCACGATGGTCCCGCCCACATCCAGAGGAGCCCCGTTTCCCCCTCGTAGCTCGAGATGAGGGATCCTTTCCCTGCTTTCAACGGGAAAGAATTCCCGGCGTTCCCGTCGCATCTCAAGAGGAGGCACTCTCAACAGGAAAGGCGAGAGGAACTCCATGGTCGTACCACCATTCCAAGAGTCCCCCAGATGACTCAGTCCATTCCAGAGGAACCTCTTTGCCCTGCACTGGCTCATTTTTCACGCCGAGAATCGACTCACACCACGGTGTCACGTGGGACAGCCCTGTGGGAAAGCCTCGAGGGAAAGCCTCGAGGGAAAACCGCAGATCCTTTGATCCACGCGACGGGAAGCGTGACATTGCTGCTACAGCCTGGAAGGAAAGCGCACGTGCATGCCCCCACTCGAGACGAGGCCTGACTCCCCTGGGGAGACTCCAGAAGTACCCAAAGATCCATGTCAGCCCCTGAGAGGAATCCTCGGTTCCGGCCCTGACTCCACACAAGGTTTTTGGCCCCGGTATCAACGGGAGAGGAATCCCGAGAGGCCCCCTAGCAACTCGCCTAGGGACTGGCCTCTTCTGAGGCCACCAGGGCGGGTCCCTGAGGTCCCCGTCGTAACTCGAGAACACCTGCCGCAACTCGAGAAAATCCAGGAAGTTCTCCCTTCCAGGCGAGATGAGGCCTATTTCCGATGAGGCCTCTGGAGACTAATGACACCTAACCTCTGGAACTTCGAAAGGGTCTTTCACACCCTTGCTGCAACTCAAGAAGTTCACCGCCATACCCGTCTCCACTAGAGAGGAAGCACGATGGTCCCGCCCACATCCAGAGGAGCCCCGTTTCCCCCTCGTAGCTCGAGATGAGGGATCCTTTCCCTGCTTTCAACGGGAAAGAATTCCCGGCGTTCCCGTCGCAACTCAAGAGGAGGCACTCTCCACAGGAAAGGCGAGAGGAACTCCATGGTCCTACCACCATTCCAAGAGTCCCCCAGATGTCTCAGTCCATTCCAGAGGAACCTCTTTGCCCTGCACTGGCTCATCTTTCACGCCGAGGATCGACTCACACCACGGTGGCACGTGGGACAGCCCTGTGGGAAAGCCTCGAGGGAAAACCACAGATCCTTTGATCCACGCGACGGGAAGCGTGACATTGCTGCTACAGCCTGGAAGGAAAGCGCACGTTCATGCCCCCACTTGAGACGAGGCCTGACTCCCCTGGGGAGACTCCAGAAGTACCCAAAGATCCATGCCAGCCCCTGAGAGGAATCCTCGGTTCCGGCCCTGACTCCACACAAGCTTTTTGGCCCCGGTATCGACGGGAGAGGAATCCTGAGAGGCCCCCTAGCAACTCGCATGGGGACTGACCTCTCCTGAGGCCACCAGGGCGGGTCCCTGAGGTCCCCGTCGTAACTCGAGAACACCTGCCGCAACTCGAGAAAATCCAGGAAGTTCTCCCTTCCAGGCGAGATGAGGCCTATTTCCGATGAGGCGTCTGGAGACTAATGACACCTAACCTCTGGAACTTCGAAAGGGTCTTTCACACGGTTGCTGCAACTCAAGAAGTTCACCGCCATACCCGTCTCCACTAGAGAGGAAGCACGATGGTCCCGCCCACATCCAGAGGAGCCCCGTTTCCCCCTCGTAGCTCGAGATGAGGGATCCTTTCCCTGCTTTCAACGGGAAAGAATTCCCGGCGTTCCCGTCGCAACTCAAGAGGAGGCACTCTCCACAGGAAAGGCGAGAGGAACTCCATGGTCGTACCACCATTCCAAGAGTCCCCCAGATGTCTCAGTCCATTCCAGAGGAACCTCTTTGCCCTGCACTGGCTCATCTTTCACGCCGAGGATCGACTCACACCACGGTGGCACGTGGGACAGCCCTGTGGGAAAGCCTCGAGGGAAAACCACAGATCCTTTGATCCACGCGACGGGAAGCGTGACATTGCTGCTACAGCCTGGAAGGAAAGCGCACGTTCATGCCCCACTTGAGACGAGGCCTGACTCCCCTGGGGAGACTCCAGAAGTACCCAAAGATCCATGTCAGCCCCTGAGAGGAATCCTCGGTTCCGGCCCTGACTCCACACAAGCTTTTTGGCCCCGGTATCGACGGGAGAGGAATCCCGAGAGGCCCCCTAGCAACTCGCATGGGGACTGACCTCTCCTGAGGCCACCAGGGCGGGTCCCTGAGGTCCCCGTCGTAACTCGAGAACACCTGCCGCAACTCGAGAAAATCCAGGAAGTTCTCCCTTCCAGGCGAGATGAGGCCTATTTCCGATGAGGCGTCTGGAGACTAATGACACCTAACCTCTGGAACTTCGAAAGGGTCTTTCACACGGTTGCTGCAACTCAAGAAGTTCACCGCCATACCCGTCTCCACTAGAGAGGAAGCACGATGGTCCCGCCCACATCCAGAGGAGCCCCGTTTCCCCCTCGTAGCTCGAGATGAGGGATCCTTTCCCTGCTTTCAACGGGAAAGAATTCCCGGCGTTCCCGTCGCATCTCAAGAGGAGGCACTCTCAACAGGAAAGGCGAGAGGAACTCCATGGTCGTACCACCATTCCAAGAGTCCCCCAGATGTCTCAGTCCATTCCCGAGGAAGCTCTTTGCCCTGCACTGGCTCATCTTTCACGCCGAGGATCGACTCACACCACGGTGGCACGTGGGACAGCCCTGTGGGAAAGCCTCGAGGGAAAGCCTCGAGGGAAAACCACAGATCCTTTGATCCACGCGACGGGAAGCGTGACATTGCTGCTACAGCCTGGAAGGAAAGCGCACGTGCATGCCCCCACTCGAGACGAGGCCTGACTCCACTGGGGAGACTCCAGAAGTACCCAAAGATCCATGTCAGCCCCTGAGAGGAATCCTCGGTTCCGGCCCTGACTCCAAACAAGCTTTTTGGCCCCGGTATCGACGGGAGATGAATCCCGAGAGGCCCCCTAGCAACTCGCATGGGGACTGGCCTCTCCTGAGGCCACCAGGGCGGGTCCCTGAGGTCCCCGTCGTAACTCGAGAACACCTGCCGCAACTCGAGAAAATCCAGGAAGTTCTCCCTTCCAGGCGAGATGAGGCCTATTTCCGATGAGGCCTCTGGAGACTAATGACACCAAACCTCTGGAACTTCGAAAGGGTCTTTCACACCCTTGCTGCAACTCAAGAAGTTCACCGCCATACCCGTCTCCACTCGAGAGGAAGCACGATGGTCCCGCCCACATCCAGAGGAGCCCCGTTTTCCCCTCGGTGCTCGAGATGAGGGATCCTTTCCCTGGTTTCAACGAGAAAGAATTCCCGGCGTTCCCGTCGCATCTCAAGAGGAGGCACTCTCAACAGGAAAGGCGAGAGGAACTCCATGGCCGTACCACCATTCCATGAGTCCCCCAGAAGTCTCAGTCCATTCCAGAGGAACCTCTTTGCCCTGCACTGGCTCATCTTTCACGCCGAGGATCGACTCACAAAACGGTGGCACGTGGGACAGCCCTGTGGGAAAGCCTCGAGGGAAAGCCTCGAGGGAAAACCACAGATCCTTTGATCCACGCGACGGGAAGCGTGACATTGCTGCTACAGCCTGGAAGGAAAGTGCACGTGCATGCCCCCACACGAGACGAGGCCTGTCTCCCCTGGCGAGACTCCAGAAGTACCCAAAGATCCATATCAGTCCCTGAGAGGAATCCTCGGTTCCAGCCCTGTCTCCACACAAGGTTTTTGGCCCCGGTATCGAAGGGAAAGGAATCCCGAGGGGCCCCCTAGCAACACGCATAGGGACTGGCCTCTCCTGAGGCCAACAGGGCGGGTCCCTGAGGTCCCCGTCGTAACTCGAGAACACCTGCCCCAACTCGAGAAAATCAAGGAAGTTCTCCCTTCCAGGCGAGATGAGGCCTATTTCCGATGAGGCGTCTGGAGACTAATGACACCTAACCTCTGGAACTTCGAAAGGGTCTTTCACACCCTTGCTGCAACTCAAGAAGTTCACCGCCATACCCGTCTCCACTCGAGAGAAAGCACGATGGTCCCGCCCACATCCAGAGGAGCCCCGTTTCCCCCTCGTAGCTCGAGATGAGGGATCCTTTCCCTGCTTTCAACGGGAAAATATTCCCGGCGTTCCCGTCGCATCTCAAGAGGAGGCACTCTCAACAGGAAAGCCGAGAGGAACTCCATGGTCGTACCACCATTCCAAGAGTCCCCCAGATGTCTCAGTCCATTCCAGAGGAACCTCTTTGCCCTGCACTGGCTCATCTTTCACGCCGAGGATCGACTCACACCACGGTGGCACGTGGGACAGCCCTGTGGGAAAGCCTCGAGGGAAAACCACAGATCATTTGATCCACGTGACAGGTAGCGTGACTTTGCTGCTACAGCCTGGAAGGAAAGTGCACGTGCATGCCCCCACTCGAGACGAGGCCTGACTCCCCTGGGGAGACTCCAGAAGTACCCAAAGATCCATGTCAGCCCCTGAGAGGAATCCTCGGTTCCGGCCCTGACTCCACACAAGGTTTTTGGCCCCGGTATCGACGGGAGAGGAATCCCGAGAGGCCCCCTAGCAACTCGCATAGGGACTGGCCTCTCCTGAGGCCACCAGGGCGGGTCCCTGAGGTCCCCGTCGTAACTCGAGAACACCTGCCGCAACTCGAGAAAATCCAGGAAGTTCTCCCTTCCAGGCGAGATGAGGCCTATTTCCGATGAGGCGTCTGGAGACTAATGACACCTTACCTCTGGAACTTCGAAAGGGTCTTTCACAGCCTTGCTGCAACTCAAGAAGTTCACCACCATACCCTGCCAGAAACCAGTGTGAGGAATCCCGCCCGTGACAAGGTCATGAGGAAGGAAGCTGACATACGCAAGGCGTGCTCAGACTTCAGGGACCCCTCTGGATATTCCTAAGCATGTACCCCAGCAAAAATCTGCTGGCTTTTGTGCTCTGCTTTTCCACTTTTCTGATATTCTCTGGAAAAAAGTCAATTCAGGGTTTTAGTCTTCTGCATTTGAAAGGGATGTTTCAGTTAAACCCCTCTGATAGCTCTCTAGTCTGCCTAACAGGTTCCCCAGACCTCTTACAGCTTGTGATTTGCTTACAGCCCCCCAACCGCGAGAGGCACAAAGCTTACAGCTTGTGAATTGCTTACAGCCCCCCAACCGCGGGAGGCACAAAGCTTAAAAGCATCTTAAAGATACAGAGCCTTTTCTAAAGAGTTAAAAATTATATTGGTAGAGGGTTTTCACTGTTGACTCAAGGATTGCTGCCAGACCTCCTTATTCTTTATCTTTTAGGCACCTGGAAGGATGTTAATGTAAGCAGGATGTAGAAAAAGATACATAGTAGTTTTGATGTTAGCAACACTAGACTTTTGAGTTAATTGCTTCTCTTTTGCTATAAATCACTGCACTCCCTCTACTTGTTATAAGTTGCTGTATCCTTGCTGTCTAAGAATGTAACTTTCTTTAGTGCTTTCCGAGAGTGGCACCAGACCTTGGGAAGATCAACACAAATAAGTCTTGTGGTTGACAAACCCTTATCAGAAAAAAGGCTGTAAAATGTTAATTGGCCCTTTTGGTTGGAAGATGATGTAAATTACCTAAGACTTGTGTATACAATTAGGTATGCAGAGAGAAAAGCCTGGTTTTGATAAGAGTCTGGACTGCTAACGCTGCATAACTTTGTGTTACCCATTGATCTCCATGTTTTATCAAAAGTATAAAAGGCCTTCTGAACAATAAAGGACGGGACCAGATTCTCAGACCAGTTTCTCGGACTAGTCTCGGCCTGGTGTCTTGGGAATCTGGCTCCCCCCCTGTCTCTCTCTCTCTCTCTTTTTCTCTCCCTTTTCTTCCCTCTGCTCTTTACTTTAATTTCAGGCTGAATTTCCATCTGGGGCGCGGAGGCTCGCCAGGTCTACTTATTTGCCCTGGTTATTAAGATCCGCGAGAAAGGGAGCTTAAGGCGAGGCACCCTTAGATATTCAAGCGGGCACCGGTGGCCCAACGTAGATGGTGCAAATTCCTTGTCTGGAATTTTATTGGTCTTCCGCGTAAACCAAGCTATTCAGCCCTCTTTCTCCACTTAATCTTCCTACTGCACTACAGTTTCTTAATCTAATCTTATATTAATAAATAAACAAGTCTTTCCACGCCAACGCCGTCCACCCTTCGAATTCCCTGGATCCACCGGGGCTGGACCCCGGCAAGTGGCGCCCGGAACAGGCTATTCGAAGGTAGGTTCCTCGGAGCAAAAGCTCCCCCCGGAGCACTCTCTGTAGCTCCCCCCGGAGCACTCTCTGTTGCTCCCCCCGGAGCACTCTCTGTTGCTCCCCCCCGGAGTGACTTAATCACTCCCCCCGGAGTACTTTCGGGTACTCCCCCAGTGTTGAGTGTTCGGGACGGCTAGGACCCCACTCAGGGTGCCGCGGACCCCCCTGTAGGATAGACAGGGTGAGGAGGAGTGGGAAGTGTTCAAGGGTTTAAGAGAAACCTGGTGCTCTAGAGGTTGAAAAGAAACCTGCTATCTTAGGGTTGAAAACAAAACCCCCCTCGCCAAAGGTAAAACCTTTTTGTTGAGGTAGACTTTTCTATAAGACTTAATTTTCTGACATGGGTAACAGTGAATCAAAAGAAAGACAGCTTTTTACAGGAGTAATCTTGCAGTTACTAACTAAACGAGGAATTAAAGTTAAAAAATCCAATATTCATTCATTTTTTTCCTTTGTACAAGAACAGTGTCCCTGGTTTCCAGAAGAAGGCACTGTTAACTTAGACACCTGGGAGAGAGTAGGAAAACAACTAAAAACTTACCATGCTGAACATGGCTCACAAAAGGTGCCTACTGACGCCTTTTCCTTATGGAATATAATTAGGGACGCTCTAGACCCTGCCCCTGAATCTGAAAAGGTACATCTTAAAGAGGAAAGTGCAGAGAAAAAGGTATCTATCGAAGAAGAGAGTGATGAAAAGGAGGCTACACCTAACTATCGGCAGTTGAGTCAAATGATAGCTGCAATGACTGCCCAAGAAAAGGTAATAGATAGAGATGACAAAAAAGAGCAGCTTTCAGATGAGGAAGATTTGGAAGAGGAAGTAAGTCAAGATCATTCTGATGAGGACTGGTCTTTATTAAATAAAGATGCTCCAAGGAGTTTAAGAGAAACTTCTCCAATTAGATTATCTGCTCCAAAGAGCTTAATAAAAACTTCCCCAACCAGACCACCTGCTTCCACAAATTCAAGAGAAATTTCCTTAATTAAGCCTTCTGCTTCCAGAGGCTCAAGACAAATGTCCCCCATCAGATTATATGCACCTGAGAGTTTAAGGCCAGATTCCCCAGATAAAACATCCGTAAGACCTAAACACAGAACGGATAAAAAATTCCCAAAGTACGAAGAAAGTGACATAGGACACCCCTTGCCCCCCCCTCCCTATAAGGGTGAGGGGCCTCCACTAGAAGCTCCCCGAAGAAGAGTTTTCTCTAGCCCAGATGATGAACTTGATCCCCACCTTGAGGCTTGTTTCCCCATAATATTTGGTGGAAGTGGTGGGAGAACAGCCCCCCACTGGGAACCCATTCCAATGAAAATGATTAAAGAACTCAAACAGGCTTGTGCTTTGTATGGGCCTAAAGCCCCGTACACTGTATCATTGGTGGAAGCTTTAGCGGGCAGATGGATGACACCCCATGACTGGAAGACAGTCGCTAAAGCTTGTCTGTCTGGAGGTCAATATGTACTTTGGAGAACTGAATATGAAGATCTAGCCCAAAAACAGGCTGATGCTAACCAAAAATATGGCCCAAGATATATTATAAAAAATATGTTGGCAGGGACTAATGATTTTGGAACACTTAGAGATCAAATGGGATTAGATAAAACCACTTTAGATCAAGTAACCGCCTGCGCCCTTGGGGCTTGGCGTTTGTTGCCTGAAGGGAAATAATCTACCTCTTCCTTCTCAAATGTTAAACAAAAACCAGAAGAGCCATATGAAGACTTTATATCAAGACTTGCAGAGGCAGTCAACAGAGTAATTTCCAACACTGAGGCAGCTAGTATATTGATAAAACAACTGGCATTTGAAAATGCTAATTCTACCTGCCAGGCCATTTTACGTCCTATTAAAAAAACTGGGGAAATAATAGATTATATCAGGCAATGTGCAGATGTAGGACCAGCGATGATGCAGGGCGTTGCCATAGCTGCAGCCATAAAGGGAAATTCTTACCAGCAGGCAGTACAGTCCTTTTTTACAAATAGAAATAACCCGTCAAAGAGTCATTCCAGTAGTCCAGGCCAGAATATTGGTTTATCCAAGGCCTGCTTCTCTTGCGGACGGGAAGGGCACCTTATGCGAGCTTGTCCCCAAAAAGCAGCCGGTTCTTCTCTGCCGAATTCTCCCTCCCCGGCTGTGCCTACTAATCTCCCTAGATCTCTCTGCCCTCGTTGTCAAAAAGGATATCACTGGGCAAAAGAATGTAGGTCACAATTCCATAGAAATGGAGCCTTTTTGGGCCCCGACCAGCAGTCGGGAAACGGATTGAGGGGCCAGCCTCAGGCCCCGACAACAATTGGGGCAGCCTCACTGAACCCATTCATTCCCTTCGTCCCATCGCAGAACTCATCAGAGCAACCCCAGGCAGCGCAGGACTGGACCTCAGTTCCACCACCTCAGCAATATTAACACCAGATAGCCCCACTGTAAAAATACCTACAGGAGTTAAAGGCCCATTACCAACAGGTTTAGTAGGAATTATACTAGGCAGAAGTTCCTTAGCTATGCAAGGTCTCACAATCATCCCTGGAGTAATTGACTCAGATTATACAGGAGAAATCCAGATAATGATTTCACCCCCAACTAAAACTTTCCAAATACATCAGGGACAAAGAATAGCCCAACTTTTGCTTTTGCCTTACCACACTGCAATTGGGCGCACAGCTACTCAAAATGAAAGGCAGGATAAAGGATTTGGGTCTAGTGATATGGTTTTTTGGATAACAGAAATTACTCAGAAACGTCCTATGAAGACTATCCTGATTAATGGCAAGTCTATTGTGGGGTTATTAGACACAGGAGCAGATGTTTCTTGCATTTCAGGAAAAGACTGGCCCAGCTCCTGGCCCACACATACTACTGAAAATAACTTGGTGGGGATAGGAAGAGCCCCCACAATAGCCAAAAGTGCAAAAATTTTAGATTGGCAATTTGAGGATACCCGTGGAACTTTCCAACCTTATGTCGTTCCTTCGCTCCCCCTTACCCTGTGGGGGAGGGACGTGCTATCTCAAATGGGAGTGTTACTTTTTAGCCCTGATGATAAAGTGACCTCTCAGATGTTGCAGATGGGCTATGATCCATCAAAAGGATTGGGTAAACAACAGACAGGAATAATTGAGCCAATTTGCCCAACTCCTCGCAAGCTACGTGCTGGATTGGGATATCCAAATTTATAATTGAGGCCATTGTTTTTGCTGCCGACCCCATCACATGGAAATCTCAAGATCCGGTGTGGGTAGAACAGTGGCCTCTGCATAAGGAAAAATTATTGGCAGCTAAAGCATTAATCTTTGAACAATTAGAATTGGGACATATTGAGCCCTCCAATAGCCCCTGGAACACTCCTATTTTTGTCATTAAGAAAAAATCTGGTAAATGGCGACTTTTACAGGATTTGAGAGCTATTAATGCCACCATGGAGGACATGGGGGCCTTACAGCCTGGGCTCCCTTCCCCAGTAGCCGTTCCAGAGGGATATAATATAATTGTTATTGATTTACAAGATTGTTTTTTCACTATTCCCTTAAATCCTGAGGATAAAAAGCGATTTGCCTTTAGTCTGCCATCAGAAAATCTTAAACAGCCTTATTTACGGTTTCAGTGGAAGGTTCTGCCTCAGGGAATGAAAAATAGCCCTACTTTATGCCAAAAATTTGTTAATGCCGCTCTAGAAGATACTAGGGCTAAATATGAACACGTGTATATGATTCACTATATGGATGATATTTTAATAGCTCATCCTGATAGAGTTCACCTGCAGACTGTGCTCCAGGACCTGACCCAGGCATTGACAGACAGAGGCCTAAAAATTGCCCCAGAAAAAATTCAAATCAATCCGCCCATAACTTACTTAGGAAGAGTCATAAATTCGGAAACGGTGACTCATACCCCGCTGCAATTGAGAAAAGACCATCTTATTACTTTAAATGATTATCAAAAACTCTTAGGTGATATTAATTGGATTAGACCATATTTAAAATTAACCACTGCCGAATTAAAACCTCTTTTTAACACTTTACGCGGGGATCCTGATCCAACCTCAAAAAGACAATTAACAGCTGAGGCTCAAGAAGCCCTAGGCAAAGTAGAAGCAGCCTTATCAAATAGCTATGTAAAAAGAATTGATTTGACGATGACGTGGCAGTTCCTTTGCCTAGCTACTCCAACGGCGCCTACGGGAGTTCTGTGGCAACGCGGCCCTTTAGAATGGATCCATCTTCCTACCCAAGCTAAAAAAGTCGTGGCTTCTTATCCTGGTTTAATTGCCACATTAATGCTAAAAGGAAGGAAGCGGAGCATTGAATTGTTTGGTAAAGAGCCATCAGAGATTGTAATTCCATATAATAAGGAGCAGCTTGATGCTCTTTTAATGTTTGATGAAGACTGGCAGATTGCCATAGGGAATTACTGTGGTCAAATTTTGCATCATTTACCCTCGCATGTTTTACTAAATTTTATGTCTAACCATCCAGTTATTTTCCCTGTCCGGTGTAAACAGTTCCCTATTTCAGATGCTCAGGTAGTCTTTACTGATGGATCGGCTAACGGTAGAGCCTCTATAGTCACAAGAGATCATCAAAAACTTTTGGAAACACAAGAAACTTCAGCTCAAAGGGCTGAAATCACAGCTGTTATTGAGGCCTTTGTTATGTTTGCGGAGAAAGAATTTAACCTTTATTCTGACTCTCAGTATGTGGTCAGGCTGTTTCCACACATTGAGACTGCAGTTTTGCCTGAAAACAAAACTGCTATCTTCCATTTGTTAACTAAACTGCAGCAGCAAATATGGAAAAGAAATCGGGCGTTCTTTATCGGCCACATTCGGGCTCATTCCGGCCTGCCTGGCCCTTTAAATGCTCTCAATGAATTGGCAGATTCGTTAACCAGGATTTCAGTGGCTTCTGTTTTTGAAGAAGCTCGAGCTTCTCACTCACTTCATCACCAAAATGCCACTGCCTTACGATACCAGTTTCAAATTCCTCGAGAATCTGCCCGAGAGATTGCTCGTTCTTGTTCACATTGTCCTACTACCGTGAATGCTTTGCCTCTGGGAGTTAACCCTCGCGGTCTCAAACCTAATGCACTCTGGCAAATGGATGTAACCCATGTCTCTTCATTTGGAAAACTGTCTTTTGTTCATGTAACTGTAGATACCTTCTCTCATGTTATTATTGCCACTGCTCGTACAGGGGAAGCAGTTAAAGATGTAATACAACATCTTTTTACATGCTTTTCCTATCTGGGCTTGCCAAAAGCTTTAAAAACTGATAATGCTCCTGCTTACACTTCTAAATCTTTTCAGCAATTCTGTACAAGATTTCAAATTAAACATAACACCGGCATCCCTTATAACCCACAAGGACAAGCCATTGTGGAAAGAGCACATCAAACACTGAAAATCCATATTCAAAAACTAAAAGAAGGGGAATTTAAATATAGTTCCCCCCATCAGATTTTGCAACATGCTCTTTTCGTAATAAATAACTTAAATGCTGATTCATCCGGAAACACTGCAATGCTTCGCCATTGGTGCCCAGAGCAATTGAATGCAAAACCATTAGTAAAATGGAGGGACCTTCTTTCCGGACAATGGAAAGGTCCTGACCCCTTATTAACCAATGGGCGAGGGTATGCTTGTGTTTTTCCACAGGACGCGGACGCTCCGATTTGGGTTCCAGACAGACTAATTCGCCATGTCTCAGCTCCCCGGATACCAGAATCCCCCGCCACCGCGATCTCTAAAAAGGAAGAAACTCCCTCTTCCCCCGCTCCCTCCGCCAGCACGGGAAACGCCGCTGACCCCAGGACAGCTGACATTGGAGATCCCGGATAGGCGCGGATCGGAGCCACCCACTGGACAGATGTCACGACTTCAGATACAGGATATTGCACCCCCTGATTTTTTGCCTCGCAGGAATCCATTAGGACGCCCAGCTCAGTCAACCCAACAAGCCTCCTTGCCCACCTGGGGACAGATTAAAGCTCTCTGTCGCCAGGCACAGGGGATAGCTACCCTACAGGGATCGTCAGTCTCTCCTGAAAAGGTGTTTATTGCCATGCTTGCCTTGCTCTCTTGCCAGGTAAGCGCTGCTCCCATTCCAACCAAATATTGGGCGTTTCTCCCGGATCCTCCAACTTTCCAAGTTGTTACTTGGAACAGTGACCCCATACGAGTTAGTACAGACCAGCCTCGCCTTTTGGGAGGATCTTATACTTCCTATACAAAAGACCAATACCCTATTAATTTCAATTATACCTTTAAAGGACTAGCAGATGATTTTCCTGTCTGCTTTAATTTTCCTCCTGGCCTTACAGGAGACTTCTTTACCAAGACAGGATGCATTGGAGCCTCCACAAAAGCAGTTATGACAGATTCCCCAACCTCTAAATTTGCATCTATAGGGGATCGGTCTGCTTGGATATTACGAGCCCGTATGCCTGGGGTCCTTGGCCCCTATAAGTCTTTGTCTCTCAAAACTCCATCAGAATATCCAAATTGTGATGATGTTGCTCCCTCAGATGTTATTTGGAAAACTATAGATGATCATTCAGGATATCCGATTTGGAAATCTTGTATTTATAATTCGAGAGTAGATTACAATATGCCGGGAGGAAGAAATTGTGCGATTCAGGACTGGAGCAACCCAAATCCAGGTCAAGACCCTGAGTCTGACGATGACTTTATCAATAGATTGGATAATTGGAAAGAATATTCAATTTCTTGGCCGTTAGTTGCCACCAGACGGCATCATAACCAATTTGTTCCCCCTATGCTGTCTTATATAACTAGAGGTAAAACCTTTTGGCAGCCAGAAATTTGGAGAGCCCTTGCGGCTACCGCCCCTATTATTTTAATCCGACCAAAAAATACCTCTATTTACTCTATTTTAGCTTGTCTACCCTCTCCTTATGTTTTTCTTTTCACTAATGATTCTGAAAGACTTAACATACAATTGAATTATACAGGTGGACCCCATGTAGTGTCTTGTGAACAATGTATGCTTTCATCCTGTTTAACTCCTCAATATAAAGTTTGCTCTTTCATGGTTTTAAAACGTCCGCCCTATCTCATGGTACCTGTAACTGTAGCCACGTATTGGTATGATAACCATGGCCTAGCTGTACTGCAACAGCTACAAGATTTAATGCGAACACGACGGTTTGTGGGCTTACTTGTTTTGGGAATATCAGCTTTGATAACCGCAATTACTTCTGTTACTGTGCCGGCATTATCATTGTCTCAACAAGTGTATACTGCCCAATATGTTGACACCGTATCCAAAAATGTTTCTCTAACGCTGGCAACCCAGGAAATTATAGATAGGAAGCTAGAAATAAGGATTGATGCCTTAGAAGAAGCAGTAATGCATATTGGGAATGAATTACAGAGTCTGAAAATGAAATTGGCTCTTTCATGTCATGCCGATTACCGGTGGATATGTGTTACATCCCTGAAAGTAAATGAGACAGATTTTAAATGGGAGAGGGTCAAAAATCATATTTTAGGTGTCTGGAACAGCTCAGATATTAGTTTAGATTTAGGGAAACTTCATAATCAGATTCAGACCTTGGAACACTCCCGATTAGATTTTACCGCCGCAGGAGAAGCCAATGACTTTTTCCACACCTTCTCTGACTTCATTTCTGGAAAAACTCTTCTGACTACTGTCTCTAGCTATGCTGCTGTGGGTGCCATAATCCTGCTCCTTGTAATCGTGCTTCCTTGTGTTGTCAGGACTCTTCGGCAGAGCATTCGGAATCTCGCGACTGAACTGCACCTATTTTTTTTAAAAAACTAATAAAGAAGGGGGAGTTGCCGGAAGCCAGTGTGAGGAATCCCGCCCGTGACAAGGTCATGAGGAAGGAAGCTGACATACGCAAGGCGTGCTCAGACTTCAGGGACCCCTCTGGATATTCCTAAGCATGTACCCCAGCAAAAATCTGCCGGCTTTTGTGCTCTGCTTTTCCACTTTTCTGATATTCTCTGGAAAAAAGTCAATTCAGGGTTTTAGTCTTCTGCATTTGAAAGGGATGTTTCAGTTAAACCCCTCTGATAGCTCTCTAGTCTGCCTAACAGGTTCCCCAGACCTCTTACAGCTTGTGAATTGCTTACAGCCCCCCAACCGCGAGAGGCACAAAGCTTACAGCTTGTGAATTGCTTACAGCCCCCCAACCGCGGGAGGCACAAAGCTTAAAAGCATCTTAAAGATACAGAGCCTTTTCTAAAGAGTTAAAAATTATATTGGTAGAGGGTTTTCACTGTTGACTCAAGGATTGCTGCCAGACCTCCTTATTCTTTATCTTTTAGGCACCTGGAAGGATGTTAATGTAAGCAGGATGTAGAAAAAGATACATAGTAGTTTTGATGTTAGCAACACTAGACTTTTGAGTTAATTGCTTCTCTTTTGCTATAAATCACTGCACTCCCTCTACTTGTTATAAGTTGCTGTATCCTTGCTGTCTAAGAATGTAACTTTCTTTAGTGCTTTCCGAGAGTGGCACCAGACCTTGGGAAGATCAACACAAATAAGTCTTGTGGTTGACAAACCCTTATCAGAAAAAAGGCTGTAAAATGTTAATTGGCCCTTTTGGTTGGAAGATGATGTAAATTACCTAAGACTTGTGTATACAATTAGGTATGCAGAGAGAAAAGCCTGGTTTTGATAAGAGTCTGGACTGCTAACGCTGCATAACTTTGTGTTACCCATTGATCTCCATGTTTTATCAAAAGTATAAAAGGCCTTCTGAACAATAAAGGACGGGACCAGATTCTCAGACCAGTTTCTCGGACTAGTCTCGGCCTGGTGTCTTGGGAATATGGCTCCCCCCGTGTCTCTCTCTCTCTCTCTTTTTCTCTCCCTTTTCTTCCCTCTGCTCTTTACTTTAATTTCAGGCTGAATTTCCATCTGGGGCGCGGAGGCTGGCCAGGTCTACTTATTTGCCCTGGTTATTAAGATCCGCGAGAAAGGGAGCTTAAGGCGAGGCACCCTTAGATATTCAAGCGGGCACCGGTGGCCCAACGTAGATGGTGCAAATTCCTTGTCTGGAATTTTATTGGTCTTCCGCGTAAACCAAGCTATTCAGCCCTCTTTCTCCACTTAATCTTCCTACTGCACTACAGTTTCTTAATCTAATCTTATATTAATAAATAAACAAGTCTTTCCACGCCAACGCCGTCCACCCTTCGAATTCCCTGGATCCACCGGGGCTGGACCCCGGCAATACCCGTCTCCACTAGAGAGGAAGCACGATGGTCCCGCCCACATCCAGAGGAGCCCCGTTTCCCCCTCGTAGCTCGAGATGAGGGATCCTTTCCCTGCTTTCAACGGGAAAGAATTCCCGGCGTTCCCGTCGCATCTCAAGAGGAGGCACTCTCAACAGGAAAGGCGAGAGGAACTCCATGGTCGTACCACCATTCCAAGAGTCCCCCAGATGTCTCAGTCCATTCCAGAGGAACCTCTGTGCCCTGCACTGGCTCATCTTTCACGCCGAGGATCGACTCACACCACGGTGGAACGTGGGACAGCCCTGTGGGAAAGCCTCGAGGGAAAACCACAGATCCTTTGATCCACGCGACGGGAAGCGTGACATTGCTGCTACAGCCTGGAAAGAAAACGCACGTGCATGCCCGCACTCGAGACGAGGCCTGACTCCCCTGCGGAGACTCCAGAAGTACCCAAAGATCCATGTCAGCCCCTGAGAGGAATCCTCGTTTCCGGCCCTGACTCCACACAAGGTTTTTGGCCCCGGTATCGACGGGAGAGGAATCCCGCTAGGCCCCCTAACAAATCGCATGTGGACTGGCCTCTCCTGAGGCCACCAGGGTGGGTCCCTGAGGTCCCCGTCGTAACTCGAGAACACATGCCGCATCTCGAGAAAATCCAGGAAGTTCTCCCTTCCAGGCGAGATGAGGCCTATTTCCGATGAGACGTCTGGAGACTAATGACACCTAACCTCTGGAACTTCGAAAGGGTCTTTCACACCCTTGCTGCAACTCAAGAAGTTCACTTCCATACCCGTCTCCACTCGAGAGGAAGCAGGATGGTCCCGCCCACATCCAGAGGAGCCCCGTTTCCCCCTCGTAGCTCGAGATGAGGGATCCTTTGCCTGCTTTCAACGGGAAAGAATTCCCGGCGTTCCCGTCGCATCTCAAGAGGAGGCACTCTCAACAGGAAAGGCGAGAGGAACTCCATGGTCGTACCACCATTCCAAGAGTCCCCCAGATGTCACAGTCCATTCCAGAGGAAGCACTTTGCCCTGCACTGGCTCATCTTTCACGCCGAGGATAGACTCACACCACGGTGGCACGTGGGACAGCCCTGTGGGAAAGCCGCGAGGGAAAGCCTCGAGGGAAAACCACAGATCCTATGATCCACGCGACGGGAAGCGTGACATTGCTGCTACAGCCTGGAAGGAAAGCGCACGTGCATGCCCCCACTCGAGACGAGGCCTGACTCCCCTGGGGAGACTCCAGAAGTACCCAAAGATCCATGTCAGCCCCTGAGAGGAATCCTCGGTTCCGGCCCTGACTCCACACAAGGTTTTTGGCCCCGGTATCGACGGGAGAGGAATCCCGAGAGGCCCCCTAGCAACTCGCATAGGGACTGGCCTCTCCTGAGGCCACGAGGGCGGGTCCCAGAGGTCCCCGTCGTAACTCGAGAACACCTGCCGCAACTCGAGAAAATCCAGGAAGTTCTCCCTTCCAGGCGAGATGAGGCCTATTTCTGATGAGGCGTCTGGAGACTAATGACACCTAACCTCTGGAACTTCGAAAGGGTCTTTCACATCCTTGCTGCAACTCAAGAAGTTCACCGCCATACCCGTCTCCACTCGAGAGGAAGCACGATGGTCCCGCCCACATCCAGAGGAGCCCCGTTTCCCCCTCGTAGCTCGAGATGAGGGATCCTTTTCCTGCTTTCAACGGGAAAAAATTCCCGGCGTTCCCGTCGCATCTCAAGAGGAGGCACTCTCAACAGGAAAGGCGAGAGGAACTCCATGGTCGTACCACCATTCCAAGAGTCCCCCAGATGTCTCAGTCCATTCCAGAGGAAACTCTTTGCCCTGCACTGGCTCATCTTTCACGCCGAGGATCGACTCACACCACGGTGGCACGTGGGACAGCCCTGTGGGAAAGCCTCGAGGGAAAGCCTCGAGGGAAAACCACAGATCCTTTGATCCACGCGACGGGAAGCGTGACATTGCTGCTACAGCCTGGAAGGAAAGTGCACGTGCATGCCCCCTCACGAGACAAGGCCTGTCTCCCCTGGCGAGACTCCAGCAGTACCCAAAGATCCATATCAGCCCCTGAGAGGAATCCTCGGTTCTGGCCCTGACTCCACACAAGGTTTTTGGCCCCGGTATCGACGGGAGAGGAATCCCGAGAGGCCCCCTAGCAACTCGCATGGTGACTGGCCACTCCTGAGGCCACCAGGGCGGGTCCCTGAGGTCCCCGTCGTAACTCGAGAACACCTGCCGCAACTCGAGAAAATCCAGGAAGTTCTCCCTTCCAGGCGAGATGAGGCCTATTTCCGATGAGGCGTCTGGAGACTAATGACACCTAACCTCTGGAACTTCGAAAGGGTCTTTCACACCCTTGCTGCAACTCAAGAAGTTCACCGCCATACCCGTCTCCACTCGAGAGGAAGCACGATGGTCCCGCCCACATCCAGAGGAGCCCCGTTTCCCCCTCGTAGCTCGAGATGAGGGATCCTTTCCCTGCTTTCAACGGGAAAGAATTCCCGGAGTTCCCGTCGCATCTCAAGAGGAGGCACTCTCAACAGGAAAGGCGAGAGGAACTCCATGGTCGTACCACCATTCCAAGAGTCCCCCAGATGTCTCAGTCCATTCCAGAGGAACCTCTTTGCCCTGCACTGGCTCATCTTTCACGCCGAGGATCGACTCACACCACGGTGGCACGTGGGACAGCCCTGTGGGAAAGCCTCGAGGGAAAACCACAGATCCTTTGATCCACGCCACGGGAAGCGTGACATTGCTGCTACAGCCTGGAAAGAAAACGCACGTGCATGCCCCCACTCGAGACGAGGCCTGACTCCCCTGCGGAGACTCCAGAACTACAAAAGATCCATGTCAGCCCCTGAGAGGAATCCTCGTTTCCGGCCCTGACTCCACACAAGGTTTTTGGCCCCGGTATCGACGGGAGGGGAATCCCGAGAGGCCCCCTAGCAACTCGCATGTGGACTGGCCTCTCCTAAGGCCACCAGGGCGGGTCCCTGAGGTCCCCGTCGTAACTCGAGAACACCTGCCGCATCTCGAGAAAATCCAGGAAGTTCTCCCTTCCAGGCGAGATGAGGCCTATTTCCGATGAGGCGTCTGGAGACTAATGACACCTAACCTCTGGAACTTCGAAAGGGTCTTTCACACCCTTGCTGCAACTCAAGAAGTTCACTTCCATACCCGTCTCCACTCGAGAGGAAGCAGGATGGTCCCGCCCACATCCAGAGGAGCCCCGTTTCCCCCTCGTAGCTCGAGATGAGGGATCCTTTCCCTGCTTTCAACGGGAAAGAATTCCCGGCGTTCCCGTCGCATCTCAAGAGGAGGCACTCTCAACAGGAAAGGCGAGAGGAACTCCATGGTCGTACCACCATTCCAAGAGTCCCCCAGATGTCTCAGTCCATTCCAGAGGAACCTCTTTGCCCTGCACTGGCTCATCTTTCACGCCGAGGATCGACTCACACCACGGTGGCACGTGGGACAGCCCTGTGGGAAAGCCTCGAGGGAAAGCCTCGAGGGAAAACCACAGATCCTATGATCCACGCTTCGGGAAGCGTGACATTGCTGCTACAGCCTGGAAGGAAAGTGCACGTGCATGCCCCCACTCGAGACGAGGCCTGACTCCCCTGGGGAGACTCCAGAAGTACCCAAAGATCCATGTCAGCCCCTGAGAGGAATCCTCGGTTCCGGCCCTGACTCCACACAAGGTTTTTGGCCCCGGTATCGACGGGAGAGGAATCCCGAGAGGCCCCCTAGCAACTCGCATGGGGACTGGCCTTTCCTGAGGCCACCAGGGCGGGTCCCTGAGGTCCCCGTCGTAACTCGAGAACACCTGACGCAACTCGAGAAAATCCAGGAAGTTCTCCCTTCCAGGCGAGATGAGGCCTATTTCCGATGAGGCGTCTGGAGACTAATGACACCTAACCTCTGGAACTTCGAAAGGGTCTTTCACACCCTTGCTGCAACTCAAGAAGTTCACCGCCATACCCGTCTCCACTCGAGAGGAAGCACGATGGTCCCACCCACATCCAGAGGAGCCCCGTTTCCCCCTCGTAGCTCGAGATGAGGGATCCTTTCCCTGCTTTCAACGGGAAAGTATTCCCGTCATTCCCGTCGCATCTCAAGAGGAGGCACTCTCAACAGGAAAGGCGAGAGGAACTCCATGGTCGTACCACCATTCCAAGAGTCCCCCAGATGTCTCAGTCCATTCCAGAGGAACCTCTTTGCCCTGCACTGGCTCATCTTTCATGCCGAGGATCGACTCACACCACGGTGGCACGTGGGACAGCCCTGAGGGAAAGCCTCGAGGGAAAGCCTCGAGGGAAAACCACAGATCCTTTGATCTACGCGAAGGGAAGCGTGACATTGCTGCTACAGCCTGGAAGGAAAGCGCACGTGCATGCCCCCACTCGAGACGAGGCCTGACTCCCCTGGGGAGACTCCAGAAGTACCCAAAGATCCATGTCAGCCCCTGAGAGGAATCCTCGGTTCCGGCCCTGACTCCACACAAGGTTTTTGGCCCCGGTATCGACGGGAGAGGAATCCCGAGAGGCCCCCTAGCAACTCGCATGGGGACTGGCCTCTCCTGAGGCCACCAGGGCGGGTCCCTGAGGTCCCCGTCGTAACTCGAGAACACCTGCCCCAGCTCGAGAAAATCCAGGAAGTTCTCCCTTCCAGGCGAGATGAGGCCTATTTCCGATGAGGCGTCTGGAGACTAATGACACCTAACCTCTGGAACTTCGAAAGAGTCTTTCACACCCTTGCTGCAACTCAAGAAGTTCACCGCCATACCCGTCTCCACTCGAGAGGAAGCACGATGGTCCCGCCCACATCCAGAGGAGCCCCGTTTCCCCCTCGTAGCTCGAGATGAGGGATCCTTTGCCTGCTTTCAACGGGAAAGAATTCCCGGCGTTCCCGTCGCATCTCAAGAGGAGGCACTCTCAACAGGAAAGGCGAGAGGAACTCCATGGTCGTACCACCATTCCAAGAGTCCCCCAGATGTCTCAGTCCATTCCAGAGGAACCTCTTTGCCCTGCACTGGCTCATCTTTCACGCCGAGGATCGACTCACACCACGGTGGCAAGTGGGACAGCCCTGTGGGAAAGCCTCGAGGGAAAGCCTCGAGGGAAAACCACAGATCCTTTGATCCACGCGACGGGAAGCGTGACATTGCTGCTACAGCCTGGAAGGAAAGCGCACGTGCATGCCCCCACTCGAGACGAGGCCTGACTCCACTGGGGAGTCTCCAGACGTACCCAAAGATCCATGTCAGCCCATGAGAGGAATCCTCGGTTACGGCCCTGACTCCACACAAGGTTGTTGGCCCCGGTATCGACGGGAGAGGAATCCCGAGAGGCCCCCTAGCAACTCGCATAGGGACTGGCCTCTCCTGAGGCCACCAGGGCGGGTCCCTGAGGTCCCCGTCGTAACTCGAGAACACCTGCCGCAACTCGAGAAAATCCAGGAAGTTCTCCCTTCCAGGCGAGATGAGGCCTATTTCTGATGAGGCGTCTGGAGACTAATGACACCTAAACTCTGGAACTTCGAAAGGGTCTTTCACACCCTTGCTGCAACTCAAGAAGTTCACCGCCATACCCGTCTCCACTCGAGATGAAGCACGATGGTCCCGCCCACATCCAGAGGAGCCCAGTTTTCCCCTCGTAGCTCGAGATGAGGGATCCTTTCCCTGGTTTCAAAGGGAAAGAGTTCCCGGCGTTCCCGTCGCATCTCAAGAGGAGGCACTCTCAACAGGAAAGGCGAGAGGAACTCCATGGTCGTACCACCATTCCAAGAGTCCCCCAGATATCTCAGTCCATTCCAGAGGAACCTCTTTGTCCTGCACTGGCTCATCTTTCACGCCGAGGATCGACTCACACCACGGTGGCACGTGGGACAGCCATGTGGGAAAGCCTCGAGGGAAAACCACAGATCCTTTGATCCACGCGACGGGAAGCGTGACATTGCTGCTACAGCCTGGAAGGAAAGTGCACGTGCATGCCCCCACTCGAGACGAGGCCTGACTCCCCTGGGGAGACTCCAGAAGTACCCAAAGATCCATGACAGCCCCTGAGAGGAATCCTCGGTTCCGGCCCTGACTCCATACAAGGTTTTTGGCCCCGGTATCGACGGGAGAGGAATCCCGAGAGGCCCCATAGCAACTCGCATAGGGACTGGCCTCTCCTGAGGCCACCACGGCGGGTTCCTGAGGTCCCCGTCATAACTCGAGAACACCTGCCGCAACTCGAGAAAATCCAGGAAGTTCTCCCTTCCAGGCGAGATGAGGCCTATTTCCTATGAGGCCTCTGGAGACTAATGACACCTAACCTCTGGAACTTCGAAAGGGTCTTTCACACCCTTGCTGCAACTCAAGAAGTTCACCACCATACCCGTCTCCACTAGAGAGGAAGCACGATGGTCCCGCCCACATCCAGAGGAGCCCCGTTTCCCCCTCGTAGCTCGAGATGAGGGATCCTTTTCCTGCTTTCAACGGGAAAGAATTCCCGGCGTTCCCGTCGCATCTCAAGAGGAGGAACTCTCAACAGGAAAGGCGAGAGGAACTCCATGGTCGTACCACCATTCCAAGAGTCCCCCAGATATCTCAGTCCATTACAGAGGAACCTCTTTGCCCTGCACTGGCTCATCTTTCACGCCGAGGATCGACTCACACCACGGTGGCACGTGGGACAGCCCTGTGGGAAAGCCTCGAGGGAAAGCCTCGAGGGAAAACCACAGATCCTTTGATCCACGCGACGGGAAGCGTGACATTGCTGCTACAGCCGGGAAGGAAAGCGCACGTGCATGCCCCCACTCGAGAAGAGTCCTAACTCCCCTGGGGAGACTCCAGAAGTACCCAAAGATCCATGTCAGCCCCTGAGAGGAATCCTCGGTTCCGGCCCTGACTGCACACAAGGTTTTTGGCCCCGGTATCGACGGGAGAGGAATCCCGAGAGGCCCCCTAGCACCTCGCATGGGGACTGGCCTCTCCTGAGGCCACCAGGGCGGGTCCCTGAGGTCCCCGTCGTAACTCGAGAACACCTGCCGCAACTCGAGAAAATCCAGGAAGTTCTCCCTTTCAGGCGAGATGAGGCCTATTTCCGATGAGGCGTCTGGAGACTAATGACACCTAACCTCTGGAACTTCGAAAGGGTCTTTCACACCCTTGCTGCAACTCAAGAAGTTCACCGCCATACCCGTCTCCACTCGAGAGGAAGCACGATGGTCCCGCCCACATCCAGAGGAGCCCCGTTTCCCCCTCGTATCTCGAGATGAGGGAACCTTTCCCTGCTTTCAACGGGAAAGAATTCCCGGCGTTCCCGTCGCATCTCAAGAGGAGGCACTCTCAACAGGAAAGGCGAGAGGAACTCCATGGTCGTACCACCATTCCAAGAGTCCCCCAGATGTCTCAGTCCATTCCAGAGGAACCTCTTTGCCCTGCGCTGGCTCATCTTTCACGCCGAGGATCGACTCACACCACAGTGGCACGTGGGACAGCCCTGTGGGAAAGCCTCGAGGGAAAGCCTCGAGGGAAAACCACAGATCCTTTGATCCACGCGACTGGAAGCGTGACATTGCTGCTACAGCCTGGAAGGAAAGCGCACGTGCATGCCCCCACTCGAGACGAGGCGTGACTCCCCTGGGGGGAGTCCAGAAGAACCCAAAGATCCATGTCAGCCCCTGAGAGGAATCCTCGGTTCCGGCCCTGACTCCATACAAAGTTTTTGGCCCCGGTATCGACGGGAGAGGAATCCCGAGAGGCCCCCTAGCAACTCGCATGGGGACTGGCCTCTCCTGAGGCCACCAGGGCGGGTCCCTGAGGTCCCCGTCGTAACTCGAGAACACCTGCCCCAACTCGAGAAAATCCAGGAAGTTCTCCCTTCTAGGCGAGATGTGGCCTATTTCCGATGAGGCGTCTGGAGACTAATGACACCTAACCTCTGGAACTTCGAAAGGGTCTTTCACACCCTTGCTGCAACTCAAGAAGTTCACCGTCATACCCGTCTCCACTCGAGAGGAAGCACGATGGTCCCGCCCACATCCAAAGGAGCCCCGTTTCCCCCTCGGAGCTCGAGATGATGGATCCTTTCCCTGCTTTCAACGGGGAAGATTTCCCGGCGTTCCCGTCGCATCTCAAGAGGAGACACTCTCAACAGGAAAGGCGAGAGGAACTCCATGGTCGTACCACCATTCCAAGAGTCCCCCAGATGTCTCAGTCCATTCCAGAGGAACCTCTTTGCCCTGCACTGGCTCATCTTTCACGCCGAGGATCGAATCACACCACGGTGGCACGTGGGACAGCCCTGTGGGAAAGCCTCGAGGGAAAACCACAGATCCTTTGATCCACGCGACGGGAAGCGTGACATTGCTGCTACAGCCGGGAAGGAAAGCGCACGTGCATGCCCCCACTCGAGAAGAGGCCTAACTCCCCTGGGGAGACTCCAGAAGTACCCAAAGATCCATGTCAGCCCCTGAGAGGAATCCTCGGTTCCGGCCCTGACTCCACACAAGGTTTTTGGCCCCGGTATCGACGGGAGAGGAATCCCGAGAGGCCCCCTAGCACCTCGCATGGGAACTGGCCTCTCCTGAGGCCACCAGGGCGGGTCCCTGAGGTCCCCGTCGTAACTCGAGAACACCTGCCGCAACTCGAGAAAATCCAGGAAGTTCTCCCTTTCAGGCGAGATGAGGCCTATTTCCGATGAGGCGTCTGGAGACTAATGACACCTAACCTCTGGAACTTCGAAAGGGTCTTTCACACCCTTGCTGCAACTCAAGAAGTTCACCGCCATACCCGTCTCCACTCGAGAGGAAGCACGATGGTCCCGCCCACATCCAGAGGAGCCCCGTTTCCCCCTCGTATCTCGAGATGAGGGAACCTTTCCCTGCTTTAGACGGGAAAGAATTCCCGGCGTTCCCGTCGCATCTCAAGAGGAGGCACTCTCAACAGGAAAGGCGAGAGGAACTCCATGGTCGTACCACCATTCAAGGAGTCCCCAAGATGTCTCAGTCCATTCCAGAGGAACCTCTTTGCCCTGCACTGGCTCATCTTTCACGCCGAGGATCGACTCACACCACGGTGGCACGTGGGACAGCCCTGTGGGAAAGCCTCGAGGGAAAGCCTCGAGGGAAAACCACAGATCCTTTGATCCACGCGACAGGAAGCGTGACATTGCTGCTACAGCCTGGAAGGAAAGCGCACGTGCATGCCCCCACTCGAGACGAGGCCTGACTCCCCTGGGGATACTCCAGAAGTACCCAAAGATCCATGTCAGCCCCTGAGAGGAATCCTCGGTTCCGGCCCTGACTCCACACAAGGTTTTTGGCCCCGGTATCGACGGGAGAGGAATCCCGAGAGGCCCCCTAGCAAGTCGCATGGGGACTGGCCTCTCCTGAGGCCACCAGGGCGGGTCCCTGAGGTCCCCGTCGTAACTCGAGAACACCTGCCGCAACTCGAGAAAATCCAGGAAGTTCTCCCTTCCAGGCAAGATGAGGCCTATTTCCGATGAGGCGTCTGGAGACTAATGACACCTAACCTCTGGAACTTCGAAAGGGTCTTTCACACCCTTGCTGCAACTCAAGAAGTTCACCGCCATACCCGTCTCCACTAGAGAGGAAGCACGATGGTCCCGCCCACATCCAGAGGAGCCCCGTTTCCCCCTCGTAGCTGGAGATGAGGGATCCTTTCCCTGCTTTCAACGGGAAAGAATTCCCGGCGTTCCCGTCGCATCTCAAGAGGAGGCACTCTCAACAGGAAAGGCGAGAGGAACTCCATGGTCGTACCACCATTCCAAGAGTCCCCCAGATGTCTCAGTCTATTGCAGAGGAACCTCTTTGCCCTGCACTGGCTCATCTTTCACGCCGAGGATTGACTCACACCACGGTGGCACGTGGGACAGCCCTGTGGGAAAGTCTCGAGGGAAAACCACAGATCCTTTGATACACGCCACGGGAAGCGTGACATTGCTGCTACAGCCTGGAAGGAAAGCGCACGTGCATGCCCCCACTCGAGTCGAGGCCTGACTCCCCTGGGGAGACTCCAGAAGTACCCAAAGATCCATGTCAGCCCCTGAGAGGAATCCTCGGTTCCGGCCCTGACTCCACACAAGCTTTTTGGCCCCGGTATCGACGGGAGAGGAATCCCGAGAGGCCCCCTAGCACCTCGCATGGGGACTGGCCTCTCCTGAGGCCACCAGGGCGTGTCCCTGAGGTCCCCGTCTTAACTCGAGAACACCTGCCGCAACTCGAGAAAATCCAGGAAGTTCTCCCTTCCAGGCGAGATGAGGCCTATTTCCGATGAGGCGTCTGGAGACTAATGACACCTAACATTTGGAATTTCGAAAGGGTCTTTCACACCCTTGCTGCAACTCAAGAAGTTCACCGCCATACCCGTCTCCACTCGAGAGGAAGCACGATGGTCCCGCCCACATCCAGAGGAGCCCCGTTTCCCTCTCGGAGCTCGAGATGAGGGGTCCTTTCCTGCTTTCAACGGGAAGGAATTCCCGGCGTTCCCGTCGCATCTCAAGAGGAGGCACTCTCAACAGGAAAGGCGAGAGGAACTCCATGGTCGTACCACCATTCTTAGAGTCCCCCAGATGTCTCAGTCCATTCCAGAGGAACCTCTTTGCCCTGCACTGGCTCATCTTTCACGCCGAGGATCGACTCACACCACGGAGGCACGTGGGACAGCCCTGTGGGAAATCCTCGAGGGAAAGCCTCGAGGGAAAACCACAGATCCTTTGATCCACGCGACGGGAAGCGTGACATTGCTGCTACAGCCTGGAAGGAAAGCGCACGTGCATGCCCCCACTCGAGACGAGGCCTGTCTCCCCTGGCGAGACTCCAGAAGTACCCAAAGATCCATATAAGCCCCTGAGAGGAATCCTCGGTTCCGACCCTGACTCCACACAAGGTTTTTGGCCTTGGTATCGACGGGAGAGGAATCCCGAGAGGCCCCCTAGCACCTCGCATGGGGACTGGCCTCTCCTGAGGCCACCAGGGCGGGTCCCTGAGGTCCCCGTCGTAACTCGAGAACACCTGCCGCAACTCGAGAAAATCCAGGAAGTTCTCCCTTCCAGGCGAGATGAGGCCTATTTCCGATGAGGCGTCTGGAGACTAATGACACCTAACCTCTCGAACTTCGAAAGGGTCTTTCACACCCTTGCTGCAACTCAAGAAGTTCACCGCCATACCCGTCTCCACTCGAGAGGAAGCACGATGGTCCCGCCCACATCCAGAGGAGCCCCGTTTCCCCCTCTTAGCTCGAGATGAGGGATCCTTTCCCTGCTTTCAACGGGAAGAATTCCCGGTGTTCCCGTCGTATCTCAAGAGGAGGCACTCTCAACAGGAAAGGCGAGAGGAACTCCATGGTCGTACCACCATTCCAAGAGTCCCCCAGATGTCTCAGTCCATTCCAGAGGAACCTCTTTGCCCTGCACTGGCTAATCTTTCACGCCGAGGATCGACTCACACCACGGTGGCACGTGGGACAGCCCTGTGGGAAAGCCTCGAGGGAAAGCCTCGAGGGAATACCACAGATCCTTTGATCCACGCCACGGGAAGCGTGACATTGCTGCTACAGCCTGTAAGGAAAGCGCACGTGCATGCCCCCACTCGAGTCGAGGCCTGACTACCCTGGGGAGACTCCAGAAGTACCCAAAGATCCATGTCAGCCCCTGAGAGGAATCCTCGGTTCCGGCCCTGACTCCACACAAGGTTTTTGGCCCCGGTATCGACGGGAGAGGAATCCCGAGAGGGCCCCTAGCACCTCGCATGGGTACTGGCCTCTCCTGAGGCCACCAGGGCGGGTCCCTGAGGTCCCCGTCGTAACTCGAGAACACCTGCCGCAACTCGAGAAAATCCAGGAAGTTCTCCCTTCCAGGCGAGATGAGGCCTATTTCCGATGAGTCGTCTGGAGACTAATGACACCTAACCTCTGGAAATTCGAAAGGGTCTTTCACACCCTTGCTGCAACTCAAGAAGTTCACCGCCATACCCGTCTCCACTCGAGAGGAAGCACGATGGTCCCGCCCACATCCAGAGGAGCCCCGTTTCCCCCTCGTAGCTCAAGATGAGGGATCCTTTCCCTGCTTTCAACGGGAAAGAATTTCCGGCGTTCCCGTCGCATCTCAAGAGGAGGCACTCTCAACAGGAAAGGTGAGAGGAACTCCATGGTCGTACCACCATTCCAAGAGTCCCCCAGATGTCTCAGTCCATTCCAGAGGAACCTCTTTGCCCTGCACTGGCTCATCTTTCACGCCGAGGATCGACTCACACCACGGTGGCACGTGGGACAGCCCTGTGGGAAAGCCTCGAGGGAAAACCACAGATCCTTTGATCCACGCCACGGGAAGCGTGACATTGCTGCTACAGCCTGTAAGGAAAGCGCACGTGCATGCCCCCACTCGAGACGAGGCCTGACTCCCCTGGGGAGACTCCAGAAGTACCCAAAGATCCATGTCAGCCCCTGAGAGGAATCCTCGGTTCCGGCCCTGACTCCACACAAGGTTTTTGGCCCCGGTATCGACAGGAGAGGAATCCCGAGAGGCCCCCTAGCACCTCGCATGGGTACTGGCCTCTCCTGAGGCCACCAGGGCGGGTCCCTGATGTCCCCGTCGTAACTCGAGAACACCTGCCGCAACTCGAGAAAATCCAGGAAGTTCTCCCTTCCAGGCGAGATGAGGCCTATTTCCGATGAGTCGTCTGGAGACTAATGACACCTAACATCTGGAAATTCGAAAGGGTCTTTCACACCCTTGCTGCAACTCAAGAAGTTCACCGCCATACCCGTCTCCACTCGAGAGGAAGCACGATGGTCCCGCCCACATCCAGAGGAGCCCCGTTTCCCCCTCGTATCTCGAGATGAGGGATCCTTTCCCTGCTTTCAACGGGAAAGAATTCCCGGCGTTCCCGTCGCATCTCAAGAGGAGGCACTCTCAACAGGAAAGGCGAGAGGATCTCCATGGTCGTACCACCATTCCAAGAGTCCCCCAGATGTCTCAGTCCATTCCAGAGGAACCTCTTTGCCCTGCACTGGCTCATCTTTCACGCCGAGGATCGACTCACACCACGGTGGCACGTGGGACAGCCCTGTGGGAAAGCCTCGAGGGAAAACCACAGATCCTTTGATCCACGCCACGGGAAGCGTGACATTGCTGCTACAGCCTGGAAGTAAAGCGCACGTGCATGCCCCGACTCGAGACGAGGCCTGACTCCCCTGGGGAGACTCCAGAAGTACCCAAAGATCCATGTCAGCCCCTGAGAGGAATCCTCGGTTCCGGCCCTGACTCCACACAAGGTTTTTGACCCCGGTATCGACGGGAGAGGAATCCCGAGAGGTCCCCTAGCAACTCGCATGGGGACTGGCCTCTCCTGAGGCCACCAGGGCGGGTCCCTGAGGTCCCCGTTGTAACTCGAGAACACCTGCCGCAACTCGAGAAAATCCAGGAAGTTCTCCCTTCCAGGCGAGATGAGGCCTATTTCCGATGAGGCGTCTGGAGACTAATGACACCTAACCTCTGGGACTTCGAAAGGGTCTTTCACACCCTTGCTGCAACTCAAGAAGTTCACCGCCATACCCGTCTCCACTCGAGAGGAAGCACGATGGTCCCGCCCACATCCAGAGGAGCCCCGTTTCCCCCTCGTGGCTCGAAATGAGGGATCCTTTCCCTGCTTTCAACGGGAAAGAATTCCGGGCGTTCCCGTCGCATCCAAAGCGGAGGCACTCTCAACAGGAAAGGCGAGAGGAACTCCATGGTCGTACCACCATTCCAAGAGTCCCCCAGATGTCTCAGTCCATTCCAGAGGAACCTCTTTGCCCTGCACTGGCTCATCTTTCACGCCGAGGATCGACTCACACCACGGTGGCACGTGGGACAGCCCTGTGGGAAAGCCTCGAGGGAAAACCACAGATCCTTTGATCCACGCGACGGGAAGCGTGACATTGCTGCTACAGCCTGGAAGGAAAGCACACGTGCATGCCCCCAATCGAGAAGAGGCCTGACTCCCCTGGTGGGACTCCAGAAGTACCCAAAGATCCATGTCAGCTCCTGAGAGGAATCCTCGGTTCCAGCCCTGACTCCACACAAGGTTTTTGGCCCCGGTATCGACGGGAGAGGAATCCCGAGAGGCCCCCTAGCAACTCGCATGGGGACTGGCCTCTCCTGAGGCCACCAGGGCGGGTCCCTGAGGTCCCCGTCGTAACTCGAGAACACCGGCCGCACCTCGAGAGAATCCGGGAAGTTCTCCCTTCCAGGCGAGATGAGGCCTATTTCCGATGAGGCGTCTGGAGACTAATGACACCTAACCTCTGGAACTTCGAAAGGGTCTTTCACACCCTTGCTGCAACTCAAGAAGTTTACCGCCATACCCGTCTCCACACGAGAGAAAGCACGATGGTCCCGCCCACATCCAGAGGAGCCCCGTTTCCCCCTCGTAGCTCGAGATGAGGGATCCTTTCCCTGCTTTCAACGGGAAAGAATTCCCGGCATTCCCGTCGCATCTCAAGAGGAGGCACTCTCAACAGGAAAGGCGAGAGGAACTCCATGGTCGTACCACCATTCCAAGAGTCCCCCAGATGTCTCAGTCCATTCCAGAGGAACCTCTTTGCCCTGCGCTGGCTCATCTTTCACGCCGAGGATCGACTCACACCACGGTGGCACGTGGGACAGCCCTGTGGGAAAGCCTCGAGGGAAAGCCTCGAGGGAAAACAACAGATCCTTTGATCCACGCGACGTGAAGCGTGACATTGCTGCTACAGCCTGGAAGGAAAGCACACGTGCATGCCCCCACTCGAGACGAGGCCTGACTCCCCTGGGGAGACTCCAGAAGTACCCAAAGATCCATGTCAGCCCCTGAGAGGAATCCTCGGTTCCGGCCCTGACTCCACACAAGGTTTTTGGCCCCGGTATCGACGGGAGAGGAATCCCGAGAGGCCCCCTAGCAACTCGCATGGGGACTGGCCTCTCCTGAGGCCACCAGGGCGGCTCCCTGAGGTCCCCGTCGTAACTCGAGAACACCTGCCGCAACTCGAGAAAATCCAGGAAGTTCTCCCTTCCAGGCGAGATGAGGCCTATTTCCGATGAGGCGTCTGGAGACTAATGACACGTAACCTCTGGAACTTCGAAAGGGTTTTTCACACCCTTGCTGCAACTCAAGAAGTTCACCGCCATACCCGTCTCCACTCGAGAGGAAGCACGAGGGTCCCGCCCACATCCAGAGGAGCCCCGTTTCCCCCTCGTAGCTCGAGATGAGGGATCCTTTCCCTGCTTTCAACGGGAAAGAATTCCCGGAGTTCCCGTCACAACTCAAGAGGAGGCACTCTCAACAGGAAAGGCGAGAGGAACTCCATGGTCGTACCACCATTCCAAGAGTCCCCCAGATGTCTCAGTCCATTCCAGAGGAACCTCTTTGCCCTGCACTGGCTCATCTTTCACGCCGAGGATCAACTCACACCACGGTGGCACGTGGGAGAGCCCTGTGGGAAAGCCTCGAGGGAAAGCCTCGAGGGAAAACCACAGATCCTTTGATCCACGCGACGGGAAGCGTGACATTGCTGCTACAGCCTGGAAGGAAAGCACACGTGCATGCCCCCACTCGAGACGAGGCCTGACTCCCCTGGGGAGACTCCAGAAGTACCCAAAGATCCATGTCAGCCCCTGAGAGGAATCCTCGGTTCCGGCCCTGACTCCACACAAGGTTTTTGGCCCCGGTATCGACGGGAGAGGAATCCCGAGAGGCCCCCTAGCAACTCGCATGGGGACTGGCCTCTCCTGAGGCCACCAGGGCGGGTCCCTGAGGTCCCCGTCGTAACTCGGGAACACCTGCCGCAACTCGAGAAAATCCAGGAAGTTCTCCCTTCCAGGCGAGATGAGGCCTATTTCCGATGAGGCGTCTGGAGACTAATGACACCTAACCTCTGGAACTTCGAAAGGGTCTTTCACACCCTTGCTGCAACTCAAGAAGTTCACCGCCATACCCGTCTCCACTCGAGAGGAAGCACGATGGTCCCGCCCACATCCAGAGGAGCCCCGTTTCCCCCTGGTAGCTCGAGATGAGGGATCCTTTCCCTGTTTTCAACGGGAAAGAATTCCCGGCGTTCCCGTCGCATCTCAAGAGGAGGCACTCTCAACAGGAAAGGCGAGAGGAACTCCATGGTCGTACCACCATTCCAAGAGTCCCCCAGATGTCTCAGTCCATTCCAGAGGAACCTCTTTGCCCTGCACTGGCTCATCTTTCACGCCGAGGATCGACTCACACCACGGTGGCACGTGGGACAGCCCTGTGGGAAAGCCTCGAGGGAAAGCCTCGAGGGAAAACCACAGATCCTTTGATCCACGCGACGGGAAGCGTGACATTGCTGCTACAGCCTGGAAGGAAAGCGCACGTGCATGCCCCCACTCGAGACGAGGCCTGACTCCCCTGGGGAGACTCCAGAAGTACCCAAAGATCCATGTCAGCCCCTGAGAGGAATCCTCGGTTCCGGCCCTGACTCCACACAAGGTTTTTGGCCCCGGTATCGATGGGAGAGGAATCCCGAGAGGCCCCCTAGCAACTCGCATGGGGACTGGCCTCTCCTGAGGCCACCAGGGCGGGTCCCTGAGGTCCCCGTCGTAACTCGAGAACACCTGCCGCAACTCGAGAAAATCCAGGAAGTTCTCCCTTCCAGGCGAGATGAGGCCTATTTCCGATGAGGCGTCTGGAGACTAATGACACCCAACCTCTGGAACTTCGAAAGGGTCTTTCACACCCTTGCTGCAACTCAAGAAGTTTACCGCCATACCCGTCTCCACACGAGAGAAAGCACGATGGTCCCGCCCACATCCAGAGGAGCCCCGTTTCCCCCTTGTAGCTCGAGATGAGGGATCCTTTCCCTGCTTTCAACGGGAAAGAATTCCCGGCATTCCCGTCGCATCTCAAGAGGAGGCACTCTCAACAGGAAAGGCGAGAGGAACTCCATGGTCGTACCACCACTCCAAGAGTCCCCCAGATGTCTCAGTCCATTCCAGAGGAACCTCTTTGCCCTGCACTGGCTCATCTTTCACGCCGAGAATCGACTCACACCACGGTGGCACGTGGGACAGCCCTGTGGGAAAGCCTCGAGGGAAAGCCTCGAGGGAAAACCACAGATCCTTTGATCCACGCGACGGGAAGCGTGACATTGCTGCTACAGCCTGGAAGGAAAGCGCACGTGCATGCCCCCACTCGAGACGAGGCCTGACTCCCCTGGGGAGACTCCAGAAGTACCCAAAGATCCATGTCAGCCCCTGAGAGGAATCCTCGGTTCCGGCCCTGACTCCACACAAGGTTTTTGGCCCCGGTATCGACGGGAGAGGAATCCCGAGAGGCCCCCTAACAACTCGCATGGGGACTGGCCTCTCCTGAGGCCACCAGGGCGGGTCCCTGAGGTCTCCGTCGTAACTCGAGAACACCTGTCGCAACTCGAGAAAATCCAGGAAGTTCTCCCTTCCAGGCGAGAAGAATCCTATTTCCGATGAGGCGTTTGGAGACTAATGACACCTAAACTCTGGAACTTCGAAAGGGTCTTTCACACCCTTGCTGCGACTCAAGAAGTTCACCGCCATACCCGTCTCCACTCGCGAGGAAGCACGATGGTCCCGCCCACATCCAGAGGAGCCCCGTTTCCCCCTCGTAGCTCGAGATGAGGGATCCTTTCCCTGCGTTCAACGGGAAAGAATTCCCGGCGTTCCCATCGCATCTCAAGAGGAGGCACTCTCAACAGGAAAGGCGAGAGGAACTCCATGGTCGTACCACCATTCCACGAGTCCCCCAGATGTCTCAGTCCATTCCAGAGGAACCTCTTTGCCCTGCACTGGCTCATCTTTCACGCCGACGATCGACTCACACCACGGTGGCACGTGGGACAGCCCTGTGTGAAAGCCTCGAGGGAAAGCCTCGAGGGAAAACCACAGATCCTTTGATCCAGGCCACGGGAAGCGTGACATTGCTGCTACAGCCTGGAAGGAAAGCGCACGTGCATGCCCCCAATCGAGACGAGGCCTGAAGGCCCTGGGGAGACTCCAGAAGTACCCAAAGATCCATGTCAGCCCCTGAGAGGAATCCTCGATTCCGGCCCTGACTCCACACAAGGTTTTTGGCCCCGGTATCGACGGGAGAGGAATCCCGAGAGGCCCCCTAGCAACTCCCATGGGGACTGGCCGTTCCTGAGGCCACCAGGGCGGGTCCCTGAGGTCCCCGTCGTAACTCGAGAACACCTGCCACAACTCGAGAAAATCCAGGAAGTTCTCCCTTCCAGGCGAGATGAGGCCTATTTCCGATGAGGCGTCTGGAGACTAACGACACCTAACCTCTGGAACTTCGAAAGGGTCTTTCACACCCTTGCTGCAACTCAAGAAGTTCACCGCCATACCCGTGTCCACTCGAGAGGAAGCACGATGGTCCCGCCCACATCCAGAGGAGCCCCGTTTCCCCCTCGTAGCTCGAGATGAGGGATCCTTTCCCTGCTTTCAACGGGAAAGAATTCCCGGCATTCCCGTCGCATCTCAAGAGGAGGCACTCTCAACAGGAAAGGCGAGAGGAACTCCATGGTCGTACCACCATTCCAAGAGTCCCCCAGATGTCTCAGTCCATTCCAGAGGAACCTCTTTGCCCTGCACTGGCTCATCTTTCACGCCGAGGATCGACTCACACCACGGTGGCACGTGGGACAGCCCTGTGGGAAAGCCTCGAGGGAAAGCCTCGAGGGAAAACCACAGATTCTTTGATCCACGCGACGGGAAGCGTGACATTGCTGCTACAGCCTGGAAGGAAAGCGCACGTGCATGCCCCCACTCGAGACGAGGCCTGACTCCCCTGGGGAGACTCCAGAAGTACCCAAAGATCCATGTCAGCCCCTGAGAGGAATCCTCGGTTCCGGCCCTGACTCCACACAAGGTTTTTGGCCCCGGTATCGACGGGAGAGGAATCCCGAGAGGCCCCCAAGCAACTCGCATGGGGACTGGCCTCTCCTGAGGCCACCAGGGCGGGTCCCTGAGGTCTCCGTCGTAACTCGAGAACACCTGTCGCAACTCGAGAAAATCCAGGAAGTTCTCCCTTCCAGGCGAGAAGAATCCTATCTCCGATGAGGCGTTTGGAGACTAATGACACCTAAACTCTGGAACTTCGAAAGGGTCTTTCACACCCTTGCTGCAACTCAAGAAGTTCACCGCCATACCCGTCTCCACTCGCGAGGAAGCACGATGGTCCCGCCCACATCCAGAGGAGCCCCGTTTCCCCCTCGTAGCTCGAGATGAGGGATCCTTTCCCTGATTTCAACGGGAAAGAATTCCCGGCGTTCCCGTCGCATCTCAAGAGGAGGCACTCTCAACAGGAAAGGCGAGAGGAACTCCATGGTGGTACCACCATTCCAAGAGTCCCCCAGATGTCTCAGTCCATTCCAGAGGAACCTCTTTGCCCTGCACTGGCTCATCTTTCACGCCGAGTATCAACTCACACCACGGTGGCACGTGGGACAGACCTGTGGGAAAGCCTCGAGGGAAAAACTCGTGGGAAAACCACAGATCCTTTGATCCACGCCACGGGAAGCGTGACATTGCTGCTACAGCCTGGAAGGAAAGCGCACGTACCTGTCCCCACTCGAGACGAGGCCTGACTCCCCTGGGGAGACTCCAGAAGTACCCAAAGATCCATGTCAGCCCCTGAGAGGAATCCTCGGTTCCGGCCCTGACTCCACACAAGGTTTTTGGACCCGGTATCGACGGGATAGGAATCCCAGAGTCCCCCTAGCAACTCGCATGGGGATTGGCCTCTCCTGAGGCCACCAGGGCTGGTCCTTGAGGTCCCCGTCATAACTCGAGAACACCTGCCGCAACTCGAGAAAATCCAGGAAGTTCTCCCTTCCAGGCGAGATGAGGCCTATTTCCGATGAGGCGTCTGGAGACTAATGACACCCAACCTCTGGAACTTCGAAAGGGTCTTTCACACCCTTGCTGCAACTCAAGAAGTTTACCGCCATACCCGTCTCCACACGAGAGAAAGCACGATGGTCCCGCCCACATCCAGAGGAGCCCCGTTTCCCCCTTGTAGCTCGAGATGAGGGATCCTTTCCCTGCTTTCAACGGGAAAGAATTCCCGGCATTCCCGTCGCATCTCAAGAGGAGGCACTCTCAACAGGAAAGGCGAGAGGAACTCCATGGTCGTACCACCACTCCAAGAGTCCCCCAGATGTCTCAGTCCATTCCAGAGCAACCTCTTTGCCCTGCACTGGCTCATCTTTCACGCCGAGAATCGACTCACACCACGGTGGCACGTGGGACAGCCCTGTGGGAAAGCCTCGAGGGAAAGCCTCGAGGGAAAACCACAGATCCTTTGATCCACGCGACGGGAAGCGTGACATTGCTGCTACAGCCTGGAAGGAAAGCGCACGTGCATGCCCCCACTCGAGACGAGGCCTGACTCCCCTGGGGTGACTCCAGAAGTACCCAAAGATCCATGTCAGCCCCTGAGAGGAATCCTCGGTTCCGGCCCTGACTCCACACAAGGTTTTTGGCCCCGGTATCGACGGGAGAGGAATCCCGAGAGGCCCCCTAGCAACTCGCATGGGGACTGGCCTCTCCTGAGGACACCAGGGCGGGTCCCTGAGGTCTCCGTCGTAACTCGAGAACACCTGTCGCAACTCGAGAAAATCCAGGAAGTTCTCCCTTCCAGGCGAGAAGAATCCTATTTCCGATGAGGCGTTTGGAGACTAATGACACCTAAACTCTGGAACTTCGAAAGGGTCTTTCACACCCTTGCTGCGACTCAAGAAGTTCACCGCCATACCCGTCTCCACTCGCGAGGAAGCACGATGGTCCCGCCCACATCCAGAGGAGCCCCGTTTCCCCCTCGTAGCTCGAGATGAGGGATCCTTTCCCTGCTTTCAACGGGAAAGAATTCCCGGCATTCCCGTCGCATCTCAAGAGGAGGCACTCTCAACAGGAAAGGCGAGAGGAACTCCATGGTCGTACCACCATTCCAAGAGTCCCCCAGATGTCTCAGTCCATTCCAGAGGAACCTCTTTGCCCTGCACTGGCTCATCTTTCACGCCGAGGATCGACTCACACCACGGTGGCACGTGGGACAGCCCTGTGGGAAAGCCTCGAGGCAAAGCCTCGAGGGAAAACCACAGATCCTTTGATCCACGCGACGGGAAGTGTGACATTGCTGCTACAGCCTGGAAGGAAAGCGCACGTGCATGCCCCCACTCGAGACGAGGCCTGACTCCCCTGGGGAGACTCCAGAAGTACCCAAAGATCCATGTCAGCCCCTGCGAGGAATCCTCGGTTCCGGCCCTGACTCCACACAAGGTTTTTGGCCCCGGTATCGACGGGAGAGGAATCCCGAGAGGCCCCCTAGCAACTCGCATGGGGACTGGCCACTCCTGAGGCCACCAGGGCGGGTCCCTGAGGTCTCCGTCGTAACTCGAGAACACCTGTCGCAACTCGAGAAAATCCAGGAAGTTCTCCCTTCCAGGCGAGAAGAATCCTATTTCCGATGAGGCGTTTGGAGACTAATGACACCTAACCTCTGGAACTTCGAAAGGGTCTTTCACACCCTTGCTGCAACTCAAGAAGTTCACCGCCATACCCGTCTCCACTCGCGAGGAAGCACGATGGTCCCGCCCACATCCAGAGGAGCCCCGTTTCCCCCTCGTAGCTCGAGATGAGGGATCCTTTCCCTGCTTTCAACGGGAAAGAATTCCCGGCGTTCCCGTCGCATCTCAAGAGGAGGCACTCTCAACAGGAAAGGCGAGAGGAACTCCATGGTGGTACCACCATTCCAAGAGTCCCCCAGATGTCTCAGTCCATTCCAGAGGAACCTCTTTGCCCTGCACTGGCTCATCTTTCACGCCGAGTATCAACTCACACCACGGTGGCACGTGGGACAGACCTGTGGGATAGCCTCGAGGGAAAAACTCGTGGGAAAACCACAGATCCTTTGATCCACGCCACGGGAAGCGTGACATTGCTGCTACAGCCTGGAAGGAAAGCGCACGTACCTGTCCCCACTCGAGACGAGGCCTGACTCCCCTGGGGAGACTCCAGAAGTACCCAAAGATCCATGTCAGCCCCTGAGAGGAATCCTCGGTTCCGGCCCTGACTCCACACAAGGTTTTTGGACCCGGTATCGACGGGATAGGAATCCCAGAGTCCCCCTAGCAACTCGCATGGGGATTGGCCTCTCCTGAGGCCACCAGGGCTGGTCCTTGAGGTCCCCGTCATAACTCGAGAACACCTGCCGCAACTCGAGAAAATCCAGGAAGTTCTCCCTTCCAGGCGAGATGAGGCCTATTTCCGATGAGGCGTCTGGAGACTAACGACACCTAACCTCTGGAACTTCGAAAGGGTCTTTCACACCCTTGCTGCAACTCAAGAAGTTCACCGCCATACCCGTGTCCACTCGAGAGGAAGCACGATGGTCCCGCCCACATCCAGAGGAGCCCCGTTTCCCCCTCGTAGCTCGAGATGAGGGATCCTTTCCCTGCTTTCAACGGGAAAGAATTCCCGGCATTCCCGTCGCATCTCAAGAGGAGGCACTTTCAACAGGAAAGGCGAGAGGAACTCCATGGTCGTACCACCATTCCAAGAGTCCCCCAGATGTCTCAGTCCATTCCAGAGGAACCTCTTTGCCCTGCACTGGCTCATCTTTCACGCCGAGGATCGACTCACACCACGGTGGCACGTGGGACAGCCCTGTGGGAAAGCCTCGAGGGAAAAAGTCGTGGGAAAACCACAGATCCTTTGATCCACGCCACGGGAAGCGTGACATTGCTGCTACAGCCTGGAAGGAAAGCGCACGTACCTGTCCCCACTCGAGACGAGGCCTGACTCCCCTGGGGAGACTCCAGAAGTACCCAAAGATCCATGTCAGCCCCTGAGAGGAATCCTCGGTTCCGGCCCTGACTCCACACAAGGTTTTTGGACCCGGTATCGACGGGATAGGAATCCCAGAGTCCCTTTAGCAACTCGCATGGGGATTGGCCTCTCCTGAGGCCACCAGGGCAGGTCCTTGAGGTCCCCGTCATAACTCGAGAACACCTGCCGCAACTCGAGAAAATGCAGGAAGTTCTCCCTTCCAGGCGAGATGAGGCCTATTTCCGATGAGGCGTCTGGAGACTAATGACACCTAACCTCTGGAACTTCGAAAGGGTCTTTCACTCCCTTGCTGCAACTCAAGAAGTTCTCTGCCATACCCGTCTCCACTCGAGAGGAAGCACGATGGTCCCGCCCACATCCAGAGGAGCCCCGTTTCCCCCTCGTAGCTCGAGATGAGGGATCCTTTCCCTGCTTTCAACGGGAAAGAATTCCCGGCGTTCCCGTCGCATCTCAAGAGGAGGCACTCTCAACAGGAAAGGCGAGAGGAACTCCATGGTCGTACCACCATTCCAAGAGTCCCCCAGATGTCTCAGTCCATTCCAGAGGAACCTCTTTGCCCTGCACTGGCTCATCTTTCACGCCGAGGATCGACTCACACCACGGTGGCACGTGGGACAGCCCTGTGGGAAAGCCTTGAGGCAAAGCCTCGAGGGAAAACCACAGATCCTTTGATCCACGCGACGGGAAGCGTGACATTGCTGCTACAGCCTGGAAGGAAAGCGCACGTGCATGCCCCCACTCGAGACGGGGCCTGACTCCCCTGGGGAGACTCCAGAAGTACCCAAAGATCCATGTCAGCCCCTGAGAGGAATCCTCGGTTCCGGCCCTGACTCCACACAAGGTTTTTGGACACGGTATCGACGGGAGAGGAATCCCAGAGTCCCCCTAGCAACTCGCATTGGGATTGGCCTCTCCTGAGGCCACTAGGGCTGGTCCTTGAGGTCCCCGTCGTAACTCGAGAACACCTGCCGCAACTCGAGAAAATCCAGGAAGTTCTCCTTTCCAGGCGAGATGAGGCCTATTTCCGATGAGGCGTCTGGAGACTAATGACACCTAACCTCTGGAACTTCGAAAGGGTCTTTCACTCCCTTGCTGCAACTCAAGAAGTTCTCTGCCATACCCCTCTCCACTCGAGAGGAAGCACGATGGTCCCGCCCACATCCAGAGGAGCCCCGTTTCCCCCTCGTAGCTCGAGATGAGGGATCCTTTCCCTGCTTTCAACGGGAAAGAATTCCCAGCGTCCCCGTCGCATCTCAAGAGGAGGAACTCTCAACAGGAAAGGCGAGAGGAACTCCATGGTCGTACCACCATTCCAAGAGTCCCCCAGATGTCTCAGTCCATTCCCGAGGAACCTCTTTGCCCTGCACTGGCTCATCTTTCTCGCCGAGGATCGACTCACACCACGATGGCACATGGGACAGCCCTGTGGGAAAGCCTCGAGGGAAAGCCTCGAGGGAAAACCACAGATCCTTTGATTCACGCGACGGGAAGCGTGACATTCCTGCTACAGCCTGGAAGGAAAGCGCACGTGCATGCCCCCACTCGAGACGAGGCCTGACTCCCCTGGGGAGACTCCACAAGTACCCAAAGATCCATGTCAGCCCCTGAGAGGAATCCTCGGTTCCGGCCCTGACTCCACACAAGGTTTTTGGCCCCGGTATCGACGGGAGAGGAATCCCGAGAGGCCCCCTAGCAACTCACATGGGGACTGGCTTCTCCTGAGGCCACCAGGGCGGGTCCCTGAGGTCCCCGTCGTAACTCGAGAACACCTGCCGCAACTCGAGAAAATCCAGGAAGTTCTCCCTTCCAGGCGAGATGAGGCCTATTTCCGATGAGGCGTCTGGAGACTAATGACACCTAACCTCTGGAACTTCGAAAGGGTCTTTCACACCCTTGCTGCAACTCAAGAAGTTCACCGCCATACCCGTCTCCACTCGAGAGGAAGCACGATGGTCCCGCCCACATCCAGAGGAGCCCCGTTTCACCCTCGTAGCTCGAGATGAGGGATCCTTTCCCTGCTTTCAACGGGAAAGAATTCCCGGCGTTCCCGTCGCATCTCAAGAGGAGGCACTCTCAACAGGAAAGGCGAGAGGAACTCCATGGTCGTACCACCATTCCAAGAGTCCCCCAGATGTCTCAGTCCATTCCAGAGCAACCTCTATGCCCTGCACTGGCTCATCTTTCACGCCGAGGATCGACTCACACCACGGTGGCACGTGGGACAGCCCTGTGGGAAAGCCTCAAGGGAAAGCCTCGAGGGAAAACCACAGATCCTTTGATCCAGGCGACGGAAAGCATGACATTGCTGCTATAGCCTGAATGGAAAGCGCACGTGCATGCCCCCACTCGAGACGAGGCCTGACTACCCTGGGGAGACTCCAGAAGTACCCAAAGATCCATGTCAGCCCCTGAGAGGAATCCTCGGTTCCGGCCCTGACTCCACACAAGGTTTTTGGCCCCGGTATCGACGGGAGAGGAATCCCGAGAGGCCCCCTAGCAACTCGCATGGGGACTGGCCTCTCCTGAGGCCACCAGGGCGGGTCCCTGAGGTCCCCGTCGTAACTCGAGAACACCTGTCCCAACTCGAGAAAATCCGGGAAGTTCTCCCTTCCAGGCGAGAAGAATCCTATTTCCGATGAGGCGTTTGGAGACTAATGACACCTAACCTCTGAAACTTCGAAAGGGTCTTTCACACCCTTGCTGCAACTCAAGAAGTTCACCGCCATACCCGTCTCCACTCGAGAGGAAGCACGATGGTCCCGCCCACATCCAGAGGAGCCCCGTTTCCCCCTCGTAGCTCGAGATGAGGGATCCTTTCCCTGCTTTCAACGGGAAAGAATTCCCGGCGTTCCCGTCGCATCTCAAGAGGAGGCACTCTAAACAGGAAAGGCGAGAGGAACTCCATGGTGGTACCACCATTCCAAGAGTCCCCCAGATGTCTCAGTCCATTCCAGAGGAACCTCTTTGCCCTGCACTGGCTCATCTTTCACGCCGAGGATCGACTCACACCACGGTGGAACGTTGGACAGACCTGTGGGAAAGCCTCGAGGGAAAGCCTCGTGGGAAAACCACAGATCCTTTGATCCAGGCAACGGGAAGAGTGACATTGCTGCTACAGCCTGGAAGGAAAGCGCACGTACCTGTCCCCACTCGAGAAGAGGCCTGACTCCCCTGGGGAGACTCCAGATGTACCCAAAGATCCATGTCAGCCCCAGAGAGGAAACCTCGGTTCCGGCCCTGACTCCACACAAGGTTTTTGGACCCGGTATCGACGGGAGAGGAATCCCGAGAGGCCCCCTAGCAACTCGCATGGGGACTGGCCTCTCCTGAGGCCACCAGGGCGGGTCCCTGAGGTCTCCGTCGTAACTCGAGAACACCTGTCGCAACTCGAGAAAATCCAGGAAGTTCTCCCTTCCAGGCGAGAAGAATCCTATTTCCGATGAGGCGTTTGGAGACTAATGACACCTAAACTCTGGAACTTCGAAAGGGTCTTTCACACCCTTGCTGCGACTCAAGAAGTTCACCGCCATACCCGTCTCCACTCGCGAGGAAGCACGATGGTCCCGCCCACATCCAGAGGAGCCCCGTTTCCCCCTCGTAGCTCGAGATGAGGGATCCTTTCCCTGCGTTCAACGGGAAAGAATTCCCGGCGTTCCCATCGCATCTCAAGAGGAGGCACTCTCAACAGGAAAGGCGAGAGGAACTCCATGGTCGTACCACCATTCCACGAGTCCCCCAGATGTCTCAGTCCATTCCAGAGGAACCTCTTTGCCCTGCACTGGCTCATCTTTCACGCCGACGATCGACTCACACCACGGTGGCACGTGGGACAGCCCTGTGTGAAAGCCTCGAGGGAAAGCCTCGAGGGAAAACCACAGATCCTTTGATCCAGGCCACGGGAAGCGTGACATTGCTGCTACAGCCTGGAAGGAAAGCGCACGTGCATGCCCCCACTCGAGACGAGGCCTGAAGGCCCTGGGGAGACTCCAGAAGTACCCAAAGATCCATGTCAGCCCCTGAGAGGAATCCTCGATTCCGGCCCTGACTCCACACAAGGTTTTTGGCCCCGGTATCGACGGGAGAGGAATCCCGAGAGGCCCCCTAGCAACTCCCATGGGGACTGGCCGTTCCTGAGGCCACCAGGGCGGGTCCCTGAGGTCCCCGTCGTAACTCGAGAACACCTGCCACAACTCGAGAAAATCCAGGAAGTTCTCCCTTCCAGGCGAGATGAGGCCTATTTCCGATGAGGCGTCTGGAGACTAACGACACCTAACCTCTGGAACTTCGAAAGGGTCTTTCACACCCTTGCTGCAACTCAAGAAGTTCACCGCCATACCCGTGTCCACTCGAGAGGAAGCACGATGGTCCCGCCCACATCCAGAGGAGCCCCGTTTCCCCCTCGTAGCTCGAGATGAGGGATCCTTTCCCTGCTTTCAACGGGAAAGAATTCCCGGCATTCCCGTCGCATCTCAAGAGGAGGCACTCTCAACAGGAAAGGCGAGAGGAACTCCATGGTCGTACCACCATTCCAAGAGTCCCCCAGATGTCTCAGTCCATTCCAGAGGAACCTCTTTGCCCTGCACTGGCTCATCTTTCACGCCGAGGATCGACTCACACCACGGTGGCACGTGGGACAGCCCTGTGGGAAAGCCTCGAGGGATAGCCTCGAGGGAAAACCACAGATTCTTTGATCCACGCGACGGGAAGCGTGACATTGCTGCTACAGCCTGGAAGGAAAGCGCACGTGCATGCCCCCACTCGAGACGAGGCCTGACTCCCCTGGGGAGACTCCAGAAGTACCCAAAGATCCATGTCAGCCCCTGAGAGGAATCCTCGGTTCCGGCCCTGACTCCACACAAGGTTTTTGGCCCCGGTATCGACGGGAGAGGAATCCCGAGAGGCCCCCTAGCAACTCGCATGGGGACTGGCCTCTCCTGAGGCCACCAGGGCGGGTCCCTGAGGTCTCCGTCGTAACTCGAGAACACCTGTCGCAACTCGAGAAAATCCAGGAAGTTCTCCCTTCCAGGCGAGAAGAATCCTATCTCCGATGAGGCGTTTGGAGACTAATGACACCTAAACTCTGGAACTTCGAAAGGGTCTTTCACACCCTTGCTGCAACTCAAGAAGTTCACCGCCATACCCGTCTCCACTCGCGAGGAAGCACGATGGTCCCGCCCACATCCAGAGGAGCCCCGTTTCCCCCTCGTAGCTCGAGATGAGGGATCCTTTCCCTGATTTCAACGGGAAAGAATTCCCGGCGTTCCCGTCGCATCTCAAGAGGAGGCACTCTCAACAGGAAAGGCGAGAGGAACTCCATGGTGGTACCACCATTCCAAGAGTCCCCCAGATGTCTCAGTCCATTCCAGAGGAACCTCTTTGCCCTGCACTGGCTCATCTTTCACGACGAGTATCAACTCACACCACGGTGGCACGTGGGACAGACCTGTGGGAAAGCCTCGAGGGAAAAACTCGTGGGAAAACCACAGATCCTTTGATCCACGCCACGGGAAGCGTGACATTGCTGCTACAGCCTGGAAGGAAAGCGCACGTACCTGTCCCCACTCGAGACGAGGCCTGACTCCCCTGGGGAGACTCCAGAAGTACCCAAAGATCCATGTCAGCCCCTGAGAGGATTCCTCGGTTCCGGCCCTGACTCCACACAAGGTTTTTGGACCCGGGATCGACGGGATAGGAATCACAGAGTCCCCCTAGCAACTCGCATGGGGATTGGCCTCTCCTGAGGCCACCAGGGCGGGTCCCTGAGGTCTCCGTCGTAACTCGAGAACACCTGTCGCAACTCGAGAAAATCCAGGAAGTTCTCCCTTCCAGGCGAGAAGAATCCTATTTCCGATGAGGCGTTTGGAGACTAATGACACCTAAACTCTGGAACTTCGAAAGGGTCTTTCACACCCTTGCTGCGACTCAAGAAGTTCACCGCCATACCCGTCTCCACTCGCGAGGAAGCACGATGGTCCCGCCCACATCCAGAGGAACCCCGTTTCCCCCTCGTAGCTCGAGATGAGGGATCCTTTCCCTGCTTTCAACGGGAAAGAATTCCCGGCATTCCCGTCGCATCTCAAGAGGAGGCACTCTCAACAGGAAAGGCGAGAGGAACTCCATGGTCGTACCACCATTCCAAGAGTCCCCCAGATGTCTCAGTCCATTCCAGAGGAACCTCTTTGCCCTGCACTGGCTCATCTTTCACGCCGAGGATCGACTCACACCACGGTGGCACGTGGGACAGCCCTGTGGGAAAGCCTCGAGGCAAAGCCTCGAGGGAAAACCACAGATCCTTTGATCCACGCGACGGGAAGTGTGACATTGCTGCTACAGCCTGGAAGGAAAGCGCACGTGCATGCCCCCACTCGAGACGAGGCCTGACTCCCCTGGGGAGACTCCAGAAGTACCCAAAGATCCATGTCAGCCCCTGCGAGGAATCCTCGGTTCCGGCCCTGACTCCACACAAGGTTTTTGGCCCCGGTATCGACGGGAGAGGAATCCCGAGAGGCCCCCTAGCAACTCGCATGGGGACTGGCCTCTCCTGAGGCCACCAGGGCGGGTCCCTGAGGTCCCCGTCGTAACTCGAGAACACCTGCCGCAACTCGAGAAAATCCAGGAAGTTCTCCCTTCCAGGCGAGATGAGGCCTATTTCTGATGAGGCGTCTGGAGACTAATGACACCTAACCTCTGGAACTTCGAAAGGGTCTTTCACACCCTTGCTGCGACTCAAGAAGTTCACCGCCATACCCGTCTCCACTCGAGAGGAAGCACGATGGTCCCGCCCACATCCAGAGGAGCCCCGTTTCCCCCTCGTAGCTCGAGATGAGGGATCCTTTCCCTGCTTTCAACGGGAAAGAATTCCCGGCGTTCCCGTCGCATCTCAAGAGGAGGCACTCTCAACAGGAAAGGCGAGAGGAACTCCATGGTCGTACCACCATTCCAAGAGTCCCCCAGATGTCTCAGTCCATTCCAGAGGAACCTCTTTGCCCTGCACTGGCTCATCTTTCACGCCGAGTATCAACTCACACCACGGTGTCACGTGGGACAGACCTGTGGGAAAGCCTCGAGGGAAAAACTCGTGGGAAAACCACAGATCCTTTGATCCACGCCACGGGAAGCGTGACATTGCTGCTACAGCCTGGAAGGAAAGCGCACGTACCTGTCCCCACTCGAGACGAGGCCTGACTCCCCTGGGGAGACTCCAGAAGTACCCAAAGATCCATGTCAGCCCCTGAGAGGAATTCTCGGTTCCGGCCCTGACTCCACACAAGGTTTTTGGCCCCGGTATCGACGGGATAGGAATCCCAGAGTCCCCCTAGCAACTCGCATCTGGATTGGCCTCTCCTGAGGCCACCAGGGCTGGTCCTTGAGGTCCCCGTCATAACTCGAGAACACCTGCCGCAACTCGAGAAAATCCAGGAAGTTCTCCCTTCCAGGCGAGATGAGGCCTATTTCCGATGAGGCGTCTGGAGACTAATGACACCCAACCTCTGGAACTTCGAAAGGGTCTTTCACACCCTTGCTGCAACTCAAGAAGTTTACCGCCATACCCGTCTCCACACGAGAGAAAGCACGATGGTCCCGCCCACATCCAGAGGAGCCCCGTTTTCCCCTCGTAGCTCGAGATGAGGGATCCTTTCCCTGCGTTCAACGGGAAAGAATTCCCGGCGTTCCCATCGCATCTCAAGAGGAGGCACTCTCAACAGGAAAGGCGAGAGGAACTCCATGGTCGTACCACCATTCCACGAGCCCCCAGATGTCTCAGTCCATTCCAGAGGAACCTCTTTGCCCTGCACTGGCTCATCTTTCACGCCGACGATCGACTCACACCACGGTGGCACGTGGGACAGCCCTGTGTGAAAGCCTCGAGGGAAAGCCTCGAGGGAAAACCACAGATCCTTTGATTCAGGCCACGGGAAGCGTGACATTGCTGCTACAGCCTGGAAGGAAAGCGCACGTGCATGCCCCCACTCGAGACGAGGCCTGACTCCCCTGGGGAGACTCCAGAAGTACCCAAAGATCCATGTCAGCCCCTGAGAGGAATCCTCGGTTCCGGCCCTGACTCCACACAAGGTTTTTGGCCCCGGTATCGACGGGAGAGGAATCCCGAGAGGCCCCCTAGCAACTCGCATGGGGACTGGCCTCTCCTGAGGCCACCAGGGCGGGTCCCTGAGGTCCCCGTCGTAACTCGAGAACACCTGTCCCAACTCGAGAAAATCCAGGAAGTTCTCCCTTCCAGGCGAGAAGAATCCTATTTCCGATGAGGCGTTTGAAGACTAATGACACCTAAACTCTGGAACTTCGAAAGGGTCTTTCACACCCTTGCTGCAACTCAAGAAGTTCACCGCCATACCCGTCTCCACTCGAGAGGAAGCACGATGGTCCCGCCCACATCCAGAGGAGCCCCGTTTCCCCCTCGTAGCTCGAGATGAGGGATCCTTTCCCTGCTTTCAACGGGAAAGAATTCCCGGCGTTCCCGTCGCATCTCAAGAGGAGGCACTCTAAACAGGAAAGGCGAGAGGAACTCCATGGTGGTACCACCATTCCAAGAGTCCCCCAGATGTCTCAGTCCATTCCAGAGGAACCTCTTTGCCCTGCACTGGCTCATCTTTCACGCCGAGGATCGACTCACACCACGGTGGAATGTTGGACAGACCTGTGGGAAAGCCTCGAGGGAAAGCCTCGTGGGAAAACCACAGATCCTTTGATCCAGGCCACGGGAAGAGTGACATTGCTGCTACAGCCTGGAAGGAAAGCGCACGTACCTGTCACCACTCGAGAAGAGGCCTGAATCCCCTGGGGAGACTCCACAAGTACCCAAAGATCCATGTCAGCCACTGAGAGGAATCCTCGGTTCCGGCCCTGACTCCACACAAGGTTTTTGGACCCGGTATCGACGGGAGAGGAATCCCAGAGTCCCTCTAGCAACTCGCATGGGGATTGGCCTCTCCTGAGGCCACCAGGGCTGGTACCTGAGGTCCCCGTCGTAACTCGAGAACACCTGCCGCAACTCGAGAAAATCCAGGAAGTTCTCCCTTCCAGGCGTGATGAGGCCTATTTCCGATGAGGCGTCTGGAGACTAATGACACCTAACCTCTGGAACTTCGAAAGGGTCTTTCACTCCCTTGCTGCAACTCAAGAAGTTCTCTGCCATACCCGTCTCCACTCGGGAGGAAGCACGATGATCCCGCCCACATCCAGAGGAGCCCCGTTTCCCCCTCGTAGCTCGAGATGAGGGATCCTTTCCCTGCTTTCAACGGGAAAGAATTCCCGGAGTTCCCGTCGCATCTCAAGAGGAGGCACTCTCAACAGGAAAGGCGAGAGGAACTCCATGGTCGTACCACCATTCCAAGAGTCCCCCAGATGTCTCAGTCCATTCCAGAGGAACCTCTTTGCCCTGCACTGGCTCATCTTTCACGCCGAGGATCGACTCACACCACGGTGGCACGTGGGACAGCCCTGTGGGAAAGCCTCGAGGGAAAGGCTTGAGGGAAAACCACAGATCCTTTGATCCACGCGACGGGAAGCGTGACATTGCTGCTACAGCCTGGAAGGAAAGCGCACGTGCATGCCCCCACTCGAGACGAGGCCTGACTCCCCTGGGGAGACTCCAGAAGTACCCAAAGATCCATATCAGCCCCTGAGAGGAATCCTCGGTTCCGGCCCTGACTCCACACAAGGTTTTTGGCTCCGGTATCGGCGGGAGAGCAATCCCGAGAGGCCCCCTAGCAACTCGCATGGGGACTGGCCTCTCCTGAGGCCACCAGGGCGGGTCCCTGAGGTCCCCGTCGTAACTCGAGAACACCTGCCGCAACTCGAGAAAATCCAGGAAGTTCTCCCTTCCAGGCGAGATGAGGCCTATTTCCGATGAGGCGTCTGGAGACTAATGACACCTAACCTCTGGAACTTCGAAAGGGTCTTTCACACCCTTGCTGCGACTCAAGAAGTTCACCGCCATACCCGTCTCCACTCGAGAGGAAGCACGATGGTCCCGCCCACATCCAGAGGAGCCCCGTTTCCCCCTCGTAGCTCGAGATGAGGGATCCTTTCCCTGCTTTCAACGGGAAAGAATTCCCGGCGTTCCCGTCGCATCTCAAGAGGAGGCACTCTCAACAGGAAAGGCGAGAGGAACTCCATGGTCGTACCACCATTCCAAGAGTCCCCCAGATGTCTCAGTCCATTCCAGAGGAACCTCTTTGCCCTGCACTGGCTCATCTTTCACGCCGAGTATCAACTCACACCACGGTGTCACGTGGGACAGACCTGTGGGAAAGCCTCGAGGGAAAAACTCGTGGGAAAACCACAGATCCTTTGATCCACGCCACGGGAAGCGTGACATTGCTGCTACAGCCTGGAAGGAAAGCGCACGTACCTGTCCCCACTCGAGACGAGGCCTGACTCCCCTGGGGAGACTCCAGAAGTACCCAAAGATCCATGTCAGCCCCTGAGAGGAATCCTCGGTTCCGGCCCTGACTCCACACAAGGTTTTTGGCCCCGGTATCGACGGGATAGGAATCCCAGACTCCCCCTAGCAACTCGCATCTGGATTGGCCTCTCCTGAGGCCACCAGGGCTGGTCCTTGAGGTCCCCGTCATAACTCGAGAACACCTGCCGCAACTCGAGAAAATCCAGGAAGTTCTCCCTTCCAGGCGAGATGAGGCCTATTTCCGATGAGGCGTCTGGAGACTAATGACACCCAACCTCTGGATCTTCGAAAGGGTCTTTCACACCCTTGCTGCAACTCAAGAAGTTTACCGCCATACCCGTCTCCCCACGAGAGAAAGCACGATGGTCCCGCCCACATCCAGAGGAGCCCCGTTTCCCCCTCGTAGCTCGAGATGAGGGATCCTTTCCCTGCGTTCAACGGGAAAGAATTCCCGGCGTTCCCATCGCATCTCAAGAGGAGGCACTCTCAACAGGAAAGGCGAGAGGAACTCCATGGTCGTACCACCATTCCACGAGCCCCCAGATGTCTCAGTCCATTCCAGAGGAACCTCTTTGCCCTGCACTGGCTCATCTTTCACGCCGACGATCGACTCACACCACGGTGGCACGTGGGACAGCCCTGTGTGAAAGCCTCGAGGGAAAGCCTCGAGGGAAAACCATAGATCCTTTCATTCAGGCCACGGGAAGCGTGACATTGCTGCTACAGCCTGGAAGGAAAGCGCACGTGCATGCCCCCACTCGAGACGAGGCCTGACTCCCCTGGGGAGACTCCAGAAGTACCCAAAGATCCATGTCAGCCCCTGAGAGGAATCCTCGGTTCCGGCCCTGACTCCACACAAGGTTTTTGGCCCCGGTATCGACGGGAGAGGAATCCCGAGAGGCCCCCTAGCAACTCGCATGGGGACTGGCCTCTCCTGAGGCCACCAGGGCGGGTCCCTGAGGTCCCCGTCGTAACTCGAGAACACCTGTCCCAACTCGAGAAAATCCAGGAAGTTCTCCCTTCCAGGCGAGAAGAATCCTATTTCCGATGAGGCGTTTGAAGACTAATGACACCTAAACTCTGGAACTTCGAAAGGGTCTTTCACACCCTTGCTGCAACTCAAGAAGTTCACCGCCATACCCGTCTCCACTCGAGAGGAAGCACGATGGTCCCGCCCACATCCAGAGGAGCCCCGTTTCCCCCTCGTAGCTCGAGATGAGGGATCCTTTCCCTGCTTTCAACGGGAAAGAATTCCCGGCGTTCCCGTCGCATCTCAAGAGGAGGCACTCTAAACAGGAAAGGCGAGAGGAACTCCATGGTGGTACCACCATTCCAAGAGTCCCCCAGATGTCTCAGTCCATTCCAGAGGAACCTCTTTGCCCTGCACTGGCTCATCTTTCACGCCGAGGATCGACTCACACCACGGTGGAATGTTGGACAGACCTGTGGGAAAGCCTCGAGGGAAAGCCTCGTGGGAAAACCACAGATCCTTTGATCCAGGCCACGGGAAGAGTGACATTGCTGCTACAGCCTGGAAGGAAAGCGCACGTACCTGTCCCCACTCGAGACGAGGCCTGACTCCCCTGGGGAGACTCCAGAAGTACCCAAAGATCCATGTCAGCCCCTGAGAGGAATCCTCGGTTCCGGCCCTGACTCCACACAAGGTTTTTGGCCCCGGTATCGACGGGATAGGAATCCCAGAGTCCCCCTAGCAACTCGCATGGGGATTGGCCTCTCCTGAGGCCACCAGGGCTGGTCCTTGAGGTCCCCGTCATAACTCGAGAACACCTGCCGCAACTCGAGAAAATCCAGGAAGTTCTCCCTTCCAGGCGAGATGAGGCCTATTTCCGATGAGGCGTCTGGAGACTAATGACACCCAACCTCTGGAACTTCGAAAGGGTCTTTCACACCCTTGCTGCAACTCAAGAAGTTTACCGCCATACCCGTCTCCACACGAGAGAAAGCACGATGGTCCCGCCCACATCCAGAGGAGCCCCGTTTCCCCCTCGTAGCTCGAGATGAGGGATCCTTTCCCTGCGTTCAACGGGAAAGAATTCCCGGCGTTCCCATCGCATCTCAAGAGGAGGCACTCTCAACAGGAAAGGCGAGAGGAACTCCATGGTCGTACCACCATTCCACGAGCCCCCAGATGTCTCAGTCCATTCCAGAGGAACCTCTTTGCCCTGCACTGGCTCATCTTTCACGCCGACGATCGACTCACACCACGGTGGCACGTGGGACAGCCCTGTGTGAAAGCCTCGAGGGAAAGCCTCGAGGGAAAACCACAGATCCTTTGATCCAGGCCACGGGAAGCGTGACATTGCTGCTACAGCCTGGAAGGAAAGCGCACGTGCATGCCCCCACTCGAGACGAGGCCTGACGGCCCTGGGGAGACTCCAGAAGTACCCAAAGATCCAGGTCAGCCCCTGAGAGGAATCCTCGATTCCGGCCCTGACTCCACACAAGGTTTTTGGCCCCGGTATCGACGGGAGAGGAATCCCGAGAGGCCCCCTAGCAACTCCCATGGGGACTGGCCGTTCCTGAGGCCACCGGGGCGGGTCCCTGAGGTCCCCGTCGTAACTCGAGAACACCGGCCACAACTCGAGAAAATCCAGGAAGTTCTCCCTTCCAGGCGAGATGAGGCCTATTTCCGATGAGGCGTCTGGAGACTAACGACACCTAACCTCTGGAACTTCGAAAGGGTCTTTCACACCCTTGCTGCAACTCAAGAAGTTCACCGCCATACCCGTCTCCACTCGAGAGGAAGCACGATGGTCCCGCCCACATCCAGAGGAGCCCCGTTTCCCCCTCGTAGCTCGAGATGAGGGATCCTTTCCCTGCTTTCAACGGGAAAGAATTCCCGGCATTCCCGTCGCATCTCAAGAGGAGGCACTCTCAACAGGAAAGGCGAGAGGAACTCCATGGTCGTACCACCATTCCAAGAGTCCCCCAGATGTCTCAGTCCATTCCAGAGGAACCTCTTTGCCCTGCACTGGCTCATCTTTCACGCCGAGGATCGACTCACACCACGGTGGCACGTGGGACAGCCCTGTGGGAAAGCCTCGAGGCAAAGCCTCGAGGGAAAACCACAGATCCTTTGATCCACGCGACGGGAAGCGTGACATTGCTGCTACAGCCTGGAAGGAAAGCGCACGTGCATGCCCCCACTCGAGACGAGGCCTGACTCCCCTGGGGAGACTCCAGAAGTACCCAAAGATCCATGTCAGCCCCTGAGAGGAATCCTCGGTTCCGGCCCTGACTCCACACAAGGTTTTTGGCCCCGGTATCGACGGGAGAGGAATCCCGAGAGGCCCCCTAGCAACTCGCATGGGGACTGGCCTCTCCTGAGGCCACCAGGGCGGGTCCCTGAGGTCTCCGTCGTAACTCGAGAACACCTGTCACAACTCGAGAAAATCCAGGAAGTTCTCCCTTCCAGGCGAGAAGAATCCTATTTCCGATGAGGCGTTTGGAGACTAATGACACCTAAACTCTGGAACTTCGAAAGGGTCTTTCACACCCTTGCTGCAACTCAAGAAGTTCACCGCCATACCCGTCTCCACTCGCGAGGAAGCACGATGGTCCCGCCCACATCCAGAGGAGCCCCGTTTCCCCCTCGTAGCTCGAGATGAGGGATCCTTTCCCTGCTTTCAACGGGAAAGAATTCCCGGAGTTCCCGTCGCATCTCAAGAGGAGGCACTCTCAACAGGAAAGGCGAGAGGAACTCCATGGTGGTACCACCATTCCAAGAGTCCCCCAGATGTCTCAGTCCATTCCAGAGGAACCTCTTTGCCCTGCACTGGCTCATCTTTCACGCCGAGTATCAACTCACACCACGGTGGCACGTGGGACAGACCTGTGGGAAAGCCTCGAGGGAAAAACTCGTGGGAAAACCACAGATCCTTTGATCCACGCCACGGGAAGCGTGACATTGCTGCTACAGCCTGGAAGGAAAGCGCACGTACCTGTCCCCACTCGAGACGAGGCCTGACTCCCCTGGGGAGACTCCAGAAGTACCCAAAGATCCATGTCAGCCCCTGAGAGGAATCCTCGGTTCCGGCCCTGACTCCACACAAGGTTTTTGGACCCGGTATCGACGGGATAGGAATCCCAGAGTCCCCCTAGCAACTCGCATGGGGATTGGCCTCTCCTGAGGCCACCAGGGCAGGTCCTTGAGGTCCCCGTCATAACTCGAGAACACCTGCCGCAACTCGAGAAAATCCAGGAAGTTCTCCCTTCCAGGCGAGATGAGGCCTATTTCCGATGAGGCGTCTGGAGACTAATGACACCTAACCTCTGGAACTTCGAAAGGGTCTTTCACTCCCTTGCTGCAACTCAAGAAGTTCTCTGCCATACCCGTCTCCACTCGAGAGGAAGCACGATGGTCCCGCCCACATCCAGAGGAGCCCCGTTTCCCCCTCGTAGCTCGAGATGAGGGATCCTTTCCCTGCTTTCAACGGGAAAGAATTCCCGGCGTTCCCGTCGCATCTCAAGAGGAGGCACTCTCAACAGGAAAGGCGAGAGGAACTCCATGGTCGTACCACCATTCCAAGAGTCCCCCAGATGTCTCAGTCCATTCCAGAGGAACCTCTTTGCCCTGCACTGGCTCATCTTTCACGCCGAGGATCGACTCACACCACGGTGGCACGTGGGACAGCCCTGTGGGAAAGCCTCGAGGGAAAGGCTTGAGGGAAAACCACAGATCCTTTGATCCACGCGACGGGAAGCGTGACATTGCTGCTACAGCCTGGAAGGAAAGCGCACGTGCATGCCCCCACTCGAGACGAGGCCTGACTCCCCTGGGGAGACTCCAGAAGTACCCAAAGATCCATATCAGCCCCTGAGAGGAATCCTCGGTTCCGGCCCTGACTCCACACAAGGTTTTTGGCTCCGGTATCGGCGGGAGAGGAATCCCGAGAGGCCCCCTAGCAACTCGCATGGGGACTGGCCTCTCCTGAGGCCACCAGGGCGGGTCCCTGAGGTCCCCGTCGTAACTCGAGAACACCTGCCGCAACTCGAGAAAATCCAGGAAGTTCTCCCTTCCAGGAGAGATGAGGCCTATTTCCGATGAGGCGTCTGGAGACTAATGACACCTAACCTCTGGAACTTCGAAAGGGTCTTTCACACCCTTGCTGCAACTCAAGAAGTTCACCGCCATACCCGTCTCCACTCGAGAGGAAGCACGATGGTCCCGCCCACATCCAGAGGAGCCCCGTTTCCCCCTCGTAGCTCGAGATGAGGGATCCTTTCCCTGCTTTCAACGGGAAAGAATTCCCGGCGTTCCCGTCGCATCTCAAGAGGAGGCACTCTCAACAGGAAAGGCGAGAGGAACTCCATGGTCGTACCACCATTCCAAGAGTCCCCCAGATGTCTCAGTCCATTCCAGAGCAACCTCTTTGCCCAGCACTGGCTCATCTTTCACGCCGAGGATCGACTCACACCACGGTGGCACGTGGGACAGCCCTGTGGGAAAGCCTCGAGGGAAAGCCTCGAGGGAAAACCACAGATCCTTTTATCCAGGCCACGGGAAGCGTGACATTGCTGCTACAGCCTGGAAAGAAAGCGCACGTGCATGCCCCCACTCGAGACGTGGCCTGACTCCCCTGGGGAGACTCCAGAAGTACCCAAAGATCCATGTCAGCCCCTGAGAGGAATCCTCGGTTCCGGCTCTGACTCCACACAAGGTTTTTGGCCCCGGTATCGACGGGAGGGGAATCCTGAGAGGCCCCCTAGCAACTCGCATGGGGAGTAGCCTCTCCTGAGGCCACCAGGGCGGGTCCCTGAGGTCCCCGTCGTAACTCGAGAACACCTGCCGCAACTCGAGAAAATCCAGGAAGTTCTCCCTTCCAGGCGAGATGAGGCCTATTTCCGATGAGGCGTCTGGAGACTAATGACACCTAACCTCTGGAACTTCGAAAGGGTCTTTCACACCCTTGCTGCAACTCAAGAAGTTCACCGCCATACCCGTCTCAACTCGAGAGGAAGCACGATGGTCCCGCCCCCATCCAGAGGAGCCCCGTTTCCCCCTCGTAGCTCGAGATGAGGGATCCTTTCCCTGCTTTCAACGGGAAAGATTTCCCGGCGTTCCCGTCGCATCTCAAGAGGAGGCACTCTCAACAGGAAAGGCGAGAGGAACCCCATGGTCGTACCACCATTCCAAGAGTCCCCCAGATGTCTCAGTCCATTCCAGAGCAACCTCTTTGCCCAGCACTGGCTCATCTTTCACGCCGAGGATCGACTCACACCACGGTGGCACGTGGGACAGCCCTGTGGGAAAGCCTCGAGGGAAAGCCTCGAGGGAAAACCACAGATCCTTTTATCCAGGCCACGGGAAGCGTGACATTGCTGCTACAGCCTGGAAAGAAAGCGCACGTGCATGCCCCCACTCGAGACGAGGCCTGACTCCCCTGGGGAGACTCCAGAAGTACCCAAAGATCCATGTCAGCCCCTGAGAGGAATCCTCGGTTCCGGCTCTGACTCCACACAAGGTTTTTGGCCCCGGTATCGACGGTAGGGGAATCCCGAGAGGCCCCCTAGCAACTCGCATGGGGACTAGCCTCTCCTGAGGCCACCAGGGCGGGTCCCTGAGGTCCCCGTCGTAACTCGAGAACACCTGCCGCAACTCGAGAAAATCCAGGAAGTTCTCCCTTCCAGGCGAGATGAGGCCTATTTCCGATGAGGCGTCTGGAGACTAATGACACCTAACCTTTGGAACTTCGAAAGGGTCTTTCACACCCTTGCTGCAACTCAAGAAGTTCACCGCCATACCCGTCTCAACTCGAGAGGAAGCACGATGGTCCCGCCCACATCCAGAGGAGCCCCGTTTCCCTCTCGTAGCTCGAGATGAGGGATCCTTTCCCTGCTTTCAACGGGAAAGAATTCCCGGCGTTCCTGTCGCATCTCAAGTGGAGGCACTCTCAACAGAAAAGGCGATAGGAACTCCATGGTCGTACCACCATTCCAAGAGTCCCCCAGATGTCTCAGTCCATTCCAGAGGAACCTCTTTGCCTGCACTGGCTCATCTTTCACGCCGAGGATCGACTCACACCACGGTGGCACGTGGGACAGCCCTGTGGGAAAGCCTCGAGGGAAAGCCTCGAGGGAAAACCACAGATCCTTTGATCCACGCGACGGGAAGCGTGACATTGCTGCTACAGCCTGGAAGGAAAGCGCACGTGCATGCCTCCACTCGAAACGAGGCCTGACTCCCCTGGGGAGACTCCAGAAGTACCCAAAGATCCATGTCAGCCCCTGAGAGGAATCCCCGGTTCCGGCCCTGACTCCACACAAGGTTTTTGGCCCCGGTATCGACGGGAGAGGAATCCTGAGAGGCCCCCTAGCAACTCGCATGGGGACTGGCCTTTCCTGAGACCACCATGGCGGGTCCCTGAGGTCCCCGTCGTAACTCGAGAACACCTGCCGCAACTCGAGAAAATCCAGGAAGTTCTCCCTTCCAGCCGAGGTGAGGCCTATTTCCGATGAGGCGTCTGGAGACTAATGACACCTAACCTCTGGAACTTCGAAAGGGTCTTTCACACCCTTGCTGCTACTCAAGAAGTTCACCGCCATACCCGTCTCCACTCGAGAGGAAGCACGATGGTCCCGCCCACATCCAGAGGAGCCCCGTTTCCCCCTCGTAGCTCGAGATGAGGGATCCTTTCCCTGCTTTCAACGGGAAAGAATTCCCGGCGTTCCCGTCGCATCTCAAGAGGAGGCACTCTCAACAGGAAAGGCGAGAGGAACTCCATGGTCGTACCACCATTCCAAGAGTCCCCCAGATGTCTCAGTCCATTCCAGAGGAACCTCTTTGCCCTGCACTGGCTCATCTTTCACGCCGAGGATCGACTCACACCACTGTGGCACGTGGGACAGCCCTGTGGCAAAGCCTCGAGGGAAAGCCTCGAGGGAAAACCACAGATCCTTTGATCCACGCGGAGGTAAGCGTGACATTGCTGCTACAGCCTAGAAGAAAAGCGCTCGTGCATGCCCCCACTCGAAACGAGGCCTGACTCCAGTGGGGAGACTCCAGAAGTACCCAAAGATCCATGTCAGCCCCTGAGGGGAATCCTCGGTTCCGGCCCTGACTCCAAACAAGGTTTTTGGCCCCGGTATCGACAGGAGTGGAATACTGAGAGGCCCCCTAGCAACTCGCATGGGGAATGGCCTCTCCTGAGGCCACCAGGGCGGGTCCCTGAGGTCCCCGTCGTAACTCGAGAACACCTGCCGCAACTCGAGAAAATCCAGGAAGTTCTCCCTTCCAGGCGAGATGAGGCCTATTTCCGATGAGGCGTCTGGAGACTAATGAAACCTAACCTCTGGAACTTTGAAAGGGTCGTTCACACCCTTGCTGCTACTCAAGAAGTTCATCGCCTTACCCGTCTCCACTCGAGAGGAAGCACGATGGTCCCGCCCACATCCAGAGGAGCCCCGTTTCCCCCTCGTAGCTCGAGATGAGGGATCCTTTCCCTGCTTTCAACGGGAAAGAATTCCCGGCGTTCCCGTCGCATCTCAAGAGGAGGCACTCTCAACAGGAAAGGCGAGAGGAACTCCATGGTCGTACCACCATTCCAAGAGTCCCCCAGATGTCTCAGTCCATTCGAGAGGAAGATCTTTGCCCTGTACTGGCTCATCTTTCACGCCGAGGATCGACTCACACAACGGTGGCACGTGGGACAGCCCTGTGGGAAAGCCTCGAGGGAAAGCCTCGAGGGAAAACCACAGATCCTTTGATCCACGCGACGGGAAGCGTGACATTGCTGCTACAGCCTGGAAGTAAAGCGCACGTGCATGCCCCCACTCGAGACGAGTCCTGACTCCCCTAGGGAGACTCCAGAAGTACCCAAAGATCCATGTCACCCCTGAGAGGAAACCTCGTTTCCGGCCCTGACTCCACACAAGGTTTTTGGCCCCGGTATCGACGGGAGAGGAATCCTGAGAGGCCCCCTAGCAACTCGCATGGGGACTGGCCTTTCCTGAGGCCACCATGGCGGGTCCCTGAGGTCCCCGTCGTAATTCGAGAACACCTGCCGCAACTCGAGAAAATCCAGGAAGTTCTCCCTTCCAGCCGAGATGAGGCCTATTTCCGATGAGGCGTCTGGAGACTAATGACACCTAACCTCTGGAACTTCGAAAGGGTCTTTCACACCCTTGCTGCTACTCAAGAAGTTCACCGCCATAACCGTCTTCACTCGAGAGGAAGCACGATCGTCCCGCCCACATCCAGAGGAGCCCCGTTTCCCCCTCGTAGCTCGAGATGAGGGATCCTTTCCCTGCTTTCAACGGGAAAGAATTCCCGGCGTTCCCGTCGCATCTCAAGAGGAGGCACTCTCAACAGGAAAGGCGAGAGGAACTCCATGGTCGTACCACCATTCCAAGAGTCCCCCAGATGTCTCAGTCCATTCCAGAGGAACTTCGTTGCCCTGCACTGGCTCATCTTTCACGCCGAGGATCGACTCACACCACTGTGGCACGTGGGACAGCCCTGTGGCAAAGCCTCGAGGGAAAGCCTCGAGGGAAAACCACAGATCCTTTGATCCACGCGACGGGAAGCGTGACATTGCTGCTACAGCCTGGAAGGAATGCGCACGTGCATGCCCCCACTCGAGACGAGGCCTGACTCCCCTGGGGAGACTCCAGAAATACCCAAAGTTCCATGTCACCCCTGAGAGGAAACCTCGGTTCCGGCCCTGACTCCACACAAGGTTTTTGGCCCCGGTATCGACGGGAGAGGAATCCTGAGAGGCCCCCTAGCAACTCGCATGGGGAATGTCCTCTCCTGAGGCCACCAGGGCGGGTCCCTGAGGTCCCCGTCGTAACTCGAGAACACCTGCCGCAACTCCAGAAAATCCAGGAAGTTCTCCCTTCCAGGCGAGATGAGGCCTATTTCCGATGAGGCGTCTGGAGACTAATGAAACCTAACCTCTGGAACTTTGAAAGGGTCTTTCACACCCTTGCTGCTACTCAAGAAGTTCACCGCCATACCCGTCTCCACTCGAGAGGAAGCACGATGGTCCCGCCCACATCCAGAGGAGCCCCGTTTCCCCCTCGTAGCTCGAGATGAGGGATCCTTTCCCTGCTTTCAACGGGAAAGAATTCCCGGCGTTCCCGTCGCATCTCAAGAGGAGGCACTCTCAACAGGAAAGGCGAGAGGAACTCCATGGTCGTACCACCATTCCAAGAGTCCCCCAGATGTCTCAGTCCATTCGAGAGGAAGCTCTTTGCCCTGCACTGGCTCATCTTTCACGCCGAGGATCGACTCACACCACGGTGGCACGTGGGACAGCCCTGTGGGAAAGCCTCGACGGAAAGCCTCGAGGGAAAACCACAGATCCTTTGATCCACGCGACGGGAAGCGTGACATTGCTGCTACAGCCTGGAAGGAAAGCGCACGTGCATGCCCCCACTCGAGACGAGTCCTGACTCCCCTAGGGAGACTCAGGAAGTACCCAAAGATCCATGTCACCCCTGAGAGGAAACCTCGTTTCCGGCCCTGACTCCACACAAGGTTTTTGGCCCCGGTATCGACGGGAGAGGAATCCTGAGAGGCCCCCTATCAACTCGCATGGGGACTGGCCTTTCCTGAGGCCACCATGGCGGGTCCCTGAGGTCCCCGTCGTAACTCCAGAACACCTGCCGCAACTCGAGAAAATCCAGGAAGTTCTCCCTTCCAGCCGAGATGAGGCCTATTTCCGATGAGGCGTCTGGAGACTAATGACACCTAACCTCTGGAACTTCGAAAGGGTCTTTCACACCCTTGCTGCTACTCAAGAAGTTCACCGCCATACCCGTCTCCACTCGAGAGGAAGCACGATGGTCCCGCCCACATCCAGAGGAGCCCCGTTTCCCCCACGTAGCTCGAGATGAGGGATCCTTTCCCTGCTTTCAACGGGAAAGAATTCCCGGCGTTCCCGTCGCATCTCAAGAGGAGGCACTCTCAACAGGAAAGGCGAGAGGAACTCCATGGTCGTACCACCATTCCAAGAGTCCCCCAGATGTCTCAGTCCATTCCAGAGGAAGATCTTTGCCCTGTACTGGCTCATCTTTCACGCCGAGGATCGACTCACACCACGGTGGCACGTGGGACAGCCCTGTGGGAAAGCCTCGAGGGAAAGCCTCGAGGGAAAACCACAGATCCTTTGATCCACGCGACGGGAAGCGTGACATTGCTGCTACAGCCTGAAAGTAAAGCGCACGTGCATGCCCCCACTCGAGACGAGTCCTGACTCCCCTAGGGAGACTCCAGAAGTACCCAAAGATCCATGTCACCCCTGAGAGGAAACCTCGTTTCCGGCCCTGACTCCACACAAGGTTTTTGGCCCCGGTATCGACGGGAGAGGAATCCTGAGAGGCCCCCTAGCAACTCGCATGGGGACTGGCCTTTCCTGAGGCCACCATGGCGGGTCCCTGAGGTCCCCGTCGTAACTCGAGAACACCTGCCGCAACTCGAGAAAATCCAGGAAGTTCTCCCTTCCAGCCGAGATGAGGCCTATTTCCGATGAGGCGTCTGGAGACTAATGACACCTAACCTCTGGAACTTCGAAAGGGTCTTTCACACCCTTGCTGCTACTCAAGAAGTTCACCGCCATACCCGTCTCCACTCGAGAGGAAGCACGATGGTCCCGCCCACATCCAGAGGAGCCCCGTTTCCCCCTCGTAGCTCGAGATGAGGGATCCTTTCCCTGCTTTCAACGGGAAAGAATTCCCGGCGTTCCCGTCGCATCTCAAGAGGAGGCACTCTCAACAGGAAAGGCGAGAGGAACTCCATGGTCGTACCACCATTCCAAGAGTCCCCCAGATGTCTCAGTCCATTCCAGAGGAACCTCGTTGCCCTGCACTGGCTCATCTTTCACGCCGAGGATCGACTCACACCACTGTGGCACGTGGGACAGCCCTGTGGCAAAGCCTCGAGGGAAAGCCTCGAGGGAAAACCACAGATCCTTTGATCCACGCGACGGGAAGCGTGACATTGCTGCTACAGCCGGGAAGGAAAGCGCACGTGCATGCCCCCACTCGAGACGAGGCCTGACTCCCCTGGGGAGACTCCAGAAATACCCAAAGTTCCATGTCACACCTGAGAGGAAACCTCGGTTCCGGCCCTGACTCCACACAAGGTTTTTGGCCCCGGTATCGACGGGAGAGGAATCCCGAGAGGCCCCCTAGCAACTGGCATGGGGACTGGCCTCTCCTGAGGCCACCAGGGCGGGTCCCTGAGGTCCCCGTCGTAACTCGAGAACACCTGCCGCAACTCGAGAAAATCCAGGAAGTTCTCCCTTCCAGGCGAGATGAGGCCTATTTCCGATGAGGCGTCTGGAGACTAATGACACCTAACCTCTGGAACTTCGAAAGGGTCTTTCACACCCTTGCTGCAACTCAAGAAGTTCACCGCCATACCCGTCTCCACTCGAGAGGAAGCACGATGGTCCCGCCCATATCCAGAGGAGCCCCGTTTCCCCCTCGTAGCTCGAGATGAGGGATCCTTTCCCTGCTTTCAACGGGAAAGAATTCCCGGCGTTCCCGTCGCATCTCAAGGGGAGGCACTCTCAACAGGAAAGGCGAGAGGAACTCCATGGTCGTACCACCATTCCAAGAGTCCCCCAGATGTCTCAGTCCATTCCAGAGGAACCTCTTTGCCCTGCACTGGCTCATCTTTCACGCCGAGGATCGACTCACACCACTGTGGCACGTGGGACAGCCCTGTGGCAAAGCCTCGAGCGAAAGCCTAGAGGGAAAACCACAGATCCTTTGATCCACGCGGAGGTAAGCGTGACATTGCTGCTACAGCCTGGAAGAAAAGCGCTCGTGCATGCCCCCACTCGAAACGAGGCCTGACTCCAGTGGGGAGACTCCAGAAGTACCCAAAGATCCATGTCAGCCCCTGAGAGGAATCCTCGGTTCGGGCCCTGACTTCACACAAGGTTCTTGGCCCCGGTATCGACGGGAGAGGAATCCCGAGAGGCCCCCTAGCAACTCGCATGGGGACTGGCCTCTCCTGAGGCCACCAGGGCGGGTCCCTGAGGTCCCCGTCGTAACTCGAGAACACCTGCCGCAACTCGAGAAAATCCAGGAAGTTCTCCCTTCCAGGCCAGATGAGGCCTATTTCCAATGAGGCGTCTGGAGACTAATGACACCTAACCTCTGGAACTTCGAAAGGGTCTTTCACACCCTTGCTGCTACTCAAGAAGTTCACCGCCATACCCGTCTCCACTCGAGAGGAAGCACGATGGTCCCGCCCACATCCAGAGGAGCCCCGTTTCCCCCTCGTAGCTCGAGATGAGAGGATCCTTTCCCTGCTTTCAACGGGAAAGAATTCCCGGCGTTCCCGTCGCATCTCAAGAGGAGGCACTCTCAACAGGAAAGGCGAGAGGATCTCCATGGTCGTACCACCATTCCAAGAGTCCCCCAGATGTCTCAGTCCATTCCAGAGGAACCTCTTTGCCCTGCACTGGCTCATCTTTCACGCCGAGGATCGACTCACACCACGGTGGAACGTGGGACAGCCCAGTGGGAAAGCCTCGAGGGAAAGCCTCGAGGGAAAACCACAGATCCTTTGATCCACGCGACGGGAAGCGTGACATTGCTGCTACAGCCTGGAAGGAAAGCGCACGTGCATGCCCCCACTCGAGACGAGGCCTGACTCCCCTAGGGAGACTCCAGAAGTACCCAAAGATCCATGTCACCCCTGAGAGGAAACCTCGTTTCCGGCCCTGACTCCACACAAGGTTTTTGGCCCCGGTATCGACGGGAGAGGAATCCTGAGAGGCCCCCTAGCAACTCGCATGGGGACTGGCCTTTCCTGAGGCCACCATGGCGGGTCCCTGAGGTCCCCGTCGTAACTCGAGAACACCTGCCGCAACTCGAGAAAATCCAGGAAGTTCTCCCTTCCAGCCGAGATGAGGCCTATTTCCGATGAGGCGTCTGGAGACTAATGACACCTAACCTCTGGAACTTCGAAAGGGTCTTTCACACCCTTGCTGCTACTCAAGAAGTTCACCGCCATACCCGTCTCCACTCGAGAGGAAGCACGATGGTCCCGCCCACATCCAGAGGAGCCCCGTTTCCCCCTCGTAGCTCGAGATGAGGGATCCTTTCCCTGCTTTCAACGGGAAAGAATTCCCGGCGTTCCCGTCGCATCTCAAGAGGAGGCACTCTCAACAGGAAAGGCGAGAGGAACTCCATGGTCGTACCACCATTCCAAGAGTCCCCCAGATGTCTCAGTCCATTCCAGAGGAACCTCTTTGCCCTGCACTGGCTCATCATTCACGCCGAGGATCGACTCACACCACGGTGGCACGTGAGACAGCCCTGTGGCAAAGCCTCGAGGGAAAGCCTCGAGGGAAAACCACAGATTCTTTGATCCACGCAACGGGAAGCGTGACATTGCTGCTACAGCCTGGAAGAAAAGCGCTCGTGCATGCCCCCACTCGAAACGAGGCCTGACTCCAGTGGGGAGACTCCAGAAGTACCCAAAGATCCATGTCAGCCCCTGAGAGGAATCCTCGGTTCGGGCCCTGACTCCACACAAGGTTCTTGGCCCTGGTATCGACGGGAGAGGAATCCCGAGAGGCCCCCTAGCAACTCGCATGGGGACTGGCCTCTCCTGAGGCCACCAGGGCGGGTCCCTGAGGTCACCGTCGTAACTCGAGAACACCTGCCGCACTCGAGAAAATCCAGGAAGTTCTCCCTTCCAGGTCAGATGAGGCCTATTTCCAATGAGGCGTCTGGAGACTAATGACACCTAACCTCTGGAACTTCGAAAGGGTCTTTCACACCCTTGCTGCTACTCAAGAAGTTCACCGCCATACCCGTCTCCACTCGAGAGGAAGCACGATGGTCCCGCCCACATCCAGAGGAGCCCCGTTTCCCCCTCGTAGCTCGAGATGAGGGATCCTTTCCCTGCTTTCAACGGGAAAGAATTCCCGGCGTTCCCGTCGCATCTCAAGAGGAGGCACTCTCAACAGGAAAGGCGAGAGGATCTCCATGGTCGTACCACCATTCCAAGAGTCCCCCAGATGTCTCAGTCCATTCCAGAGGAACCTCTTTGCCCTGCACTGGCTCATCTTTCACGCCGAGGATCGACTCACACCACGGTGGCACGTGGGACAGCCCTGTGGGAAAGCCTCGAGGGAAAACCACAGATCCTTTGATCCACGCGACGGGAAGCGTGACATTGCTGCTACAGCCTGGAAGGAAAGCGCACGTGCATGCCCCCACTCGAGACGAGGCCTGACTCCCCTGGGGAGACTCCAGAAATACCCAAAGTTCCATGTCACCCCTGAGAGAAAACCTCGGTTTCGACCCTTACTCCACACAAGGTTTTTGGCCCCGGTATCGACGGGAGAGGAATCCTGAGAGGCCCCCTAGCAACTCGCATGGGGACTGGCCTTTCCTGAGGCCACCATGGCGGGTCCCTGAGGTCCCCGTCGTAACTCGAGAACACCTGCCGCAACTCGAGAAAATCCAGGAAGTTCTCCCTTCCAGGCGAGATGAGGCCTATTTCCGATGAGGCTTCTGGAGACTAATGACACCTAACCTCTGGAACTTTGAAAGGGTCGTTCACACCCTTGCTGCTACTCAAGAAGTTCACCGCCATACCCGTCTCCACTCGAGAGGAAGCACGATGGTCCCGCCCACATCCAGAGGAGCCCCGTTTCCCCCTCGTAGCTCGAGATGAGGGATCCTTTCCCTGCTTTCAACGGGAAAGAATTCCCGGCTTTCCCGTCGCATCTCAAGAGGAGGCACTCTCAACAGGAAAGGCGAGAGGATCTCCATGGTCGTACCACCATTCCAAGAGTCCCCCAGATGTCTCAGTCCATTCCAGAGGAACCTCTTTGCCCTGAACTGGCTCATCTTTCACGCCGAGGATCGACTCACACCACGGTGGCAAGTGGGACAGCCCTGTGGGAAAGCCTCGAGGGAAAGCCTCGAGGGAAAACCACAGATCCTTTGATCCACGCGAAGGTAAGTGTGACATTGCTGCTACAGCCTGGAAGAAAAGCGCTCGTGCATGCCCCCACATGAAACGAGGCCTGACTCCAGTGGGGAGACTCCAGAAGTACCCAAAGATCCATGTCAGCCCCTGAGAGGAATCCTCGGTTCCGGCCCTGACTCCAAACAAGGTTTTTGGCCCCGGTATCGACAGGAGAGGAATCCTGAGAGGCCCCCTAGCAACTCGCATGGGGACTGGCTTTTCCTGAGGCCACCATGGCGGGTCCCTGAGGTCCCCGTCGTAACTCGAGAACACCTGCCGCAACTCGAGAAAATCCAGGAAGTTCTCCCTTCCAGCCGAGATGAGGCCTATTTCCGATGAGGCGTTTGGAGACTAATGACACCTAACCTCTGGAACTTCGAAAGGGTCTTTCACACCCTTGCTGCTACTCAAGAAGTTCACCGCCATACCCGTCTCCACTCGAGAGGAAGCACGATGGTCCCGCCCACATCCAGAGGAGCCCCGTTTCCCCCTCGTAGCTCGAGATGAGGGATCCTTTCCCTGCTTTCAACGGGAAAGAATTCCCGGCGTTCCCGTCGCATCTCAAGAGGAGGCACTCTCAACAGGAAAGGCGAGAGGAACTCCATGGTCGTACCACCATTCCAAGAGTCCCCCAGATGTCTCAGTCCATTCCAGAGGAAATTCGTTGCCCTGAACTGGCTCATCTTTCACGCCGAGGATCGCCTCACACCACTGTGGCACGTGGGACAGCCCTGTGGCAAAGCCTCGAGGGAAAGCCTCGAGGGAAAACCACAGATCCTTTGATCCACGCGACGGGAAGCGTGACATTGCTGCTACAGCCTGGAAGGAAAGCGCACGTGCATGCCCCCACTCGAGACGAGGCCTGACTCCCCTGGGGAGACTCCAGAAATGCCCAAAGTTCCATGTCACCCCTGAGAGGAAACCTCGGTTCCGGCCCTGACTCCACACAAGGTTTTTGGCCCCGGTATCGACGGGAGAGGAATCCAGAGAGGCCCCCTAGCAACTCGCATGGGGAATGTCCTCTCCTGAGGCCACCAGGGCGGGTCCCTGAGGTCCCCGTCGTAACTCGAGAACACCTGCCGCAACTCCAGAAAATCCAGGAAGTTCTCCCTTCCAGGCGAGATGAGGCCTATTTCCGATGAGGCGTCTGGAGACTAATGAAACCTAACCTCTGGAACTTTGAAAGGGTCTTTCACACCCTTGCTGCTACTCAAGAAATTCACCGCCATACCCGTCTCCACTCGAGAGGAAGCACGATGGTCCCGCCCACATCCAGAGGAGCCCCGTTTCCCCCTCGTAGCTCGAGATGAGGGATCCTTTCCCTGCTTTCAACGGGAAAGAATTCCCGGCGTTCCCGTCGCATCTCAAGAGGAGGCACTCTCAACAGGAAAGGCGAGAGGAAATCCATGGTCGTACCACCATTCCAAGAGTCCCCCAGATGTCTCAGTCCATTCGAGAGGAAGCTCTTTGCCCTGCACTGGCTCATCTTTCACGCCGAGGATCGACTCACACCACGGTGGCACGTGGGACAGCCCTGTGGGAAAGCCTCGAGGGAAAACCACAGATCCTTTGATCCACGCGACGGGAAGCGTGACATTGCTGCTACAGCCTGGAAGGAAAGCGCACGTGCATGCCCCCACTCGAGACGAGTCCTGACTCCCCTAGGGAGACTCCAGAAGTACCCAAAGATCCATGTCACCCCTGAGAGGAAACCTCGGTTCCGGCCCTGACTCCACACAAGGTTTTTGGCCCCGGTATCGACGGGAGAGGAATCCTGAGAGGCCCCCTAGCAACTCGCATGGGGAATGGCCTTTCCTGAGGCCACCATGGCGGGTCCCTGAGATCCCCGTCGTAACTCGAGAACACCTGCCGCAACTCGAGAAAATCCAGGAAGTTCTCCCTTCCAGGCGAGATGAGGCCTATTTCCGATGAGGCGTCTGGAGACTAATGACACCTAACCTCTGGAACTTCGAAAGGGTCTTTCACACCCTTGCTGCAACTCAAGAAGTTCACCGCCATACCCGTCTCCACTCGAGAGGAAGCACGATGGTCCCGCCCACATCCAGAGGAGCCCCGTTTCACATTCGTAGCTCGAGATGAGGGATCCTTTCCCTGCTTTCAACGGGAAAGAATTCCCGGCGTTCCCGTCGCATCTCAAGAGGAGGCACTCTCAACAGGAAAGGCGAGAGGAATTCCATGGTCGTACCACCATTCCAAGAGTACCCCAGATGTCTCAGTCCATTCCAGAGGAACCTCTTTGCCCTGCACTGGCTCATCTTTCACGCCGAGGATCGACTCACACCACGGTGGCACGTGGGACAGCCCTGTGGGAAAGCTCAAGGGAAAGCCTCGAGGGAAAACCACAGATCCTTTGATCCACGCGACGGGAAGCGTGACATTGCTGCTACAGCCTGGAAGGAAAGCACACGTGCATGCCACCACTCGAGACGAGGCCTGACTCCCCTGGGGAGACTCCAGAAGTACCCAAAGATCCATGTCAGCCCCTGAGAGGAATCCTCGGTTCCGGCCCTGACTCCACACAAGGTTTTTGGCCCCGGTATCGCCGGGAGAGGAATCCTGAGAGGCCCCGTAGCAACTCGCATGGGGACTGGCCTCTCCTGGGGCCACCAGTGCGGGTCCCTGAGGTCCCCGTCGTAACTCGAGAACACCTGCCGCATCTCGAGAAACTCCAGGAAGTTCTCCCTTCCAGGCGAGATGAGGCCTATTTCCTATGAGGCGTCTGGAGACTAATGACACCTAACCTCTGGAACTTCGAAAGGGTCTTTCACACCCTTGCTGCAACTCAAGAAGTTCACCGCCATACCCGTCTCCACTCGAGAGGAAGCACGATGGTCCCGCCCATATCCAGAGGAGCCCCGTTTCCCCCTCGTAGCTCGAGATGAGGGACCCTTTCCCTGCTTTCAACGGGAAAGAATTCCCGGCATTCCCGTCGCATCTCAAGAGGAGGCACTCTCAACAGGAAAGGCGAGAGGAACTCTATGGTCGTACCACCATTCCAAGAATCCCCCAGATGTCTCAGTCCATTCCATAGGAACCTCTTTGCCCTGCACTGGCTCATCTTTCACGCCGAGGATCGACTCACACCACGGTGGCACGTGGGACAGCCCTGTGGGAAAGCCTCGAGGGAAAGCCTCGAGGGAAAACCACAGATCCTTTGATCCACGCGAAGGTAAGCGTGATATTGCTGCTACAGCCTGGAAGAAAAGCGCTCGTGCATGCCCCCACTCGAAACGAGGCCTGACTCCAGTGGGGAGACTCCAGAAGTACCCAAAGATCCATGTCAGCCCCTGAGAGGAATCCTCGGTTCCGGCCCTGACTCCAAACAAGGTTTTTGGCCCCGGTATCGACAGGAGAGGAATCCTGAGAGGCCCCCTAGCAACTCGCATGGGGACTGGCTTTTCCTGAGGCCACCAGGGCGGTTCCCTGAGGTTCCCGTCGTAACTCGAGAACACCTGCCGCAACTCGAGAAAATCCTGTATGTTCTCCCTTCCAGGCGAGATGAGGCCTATTTCCAATGAGGCGTCTGGAGACTAATGACACCTAACCTCTGGAACTTCGAAAGGGTCTTTCACACCTTTGCTGCAACACAAGAAGTTCACCGCCATACCCGTCTCCACTCGAGAGGAAGCACGATGGTCCCGCCCACATCCAGAGGAGCCCCGTTTCCCCCTCGTAGCTCGAGATGAGGGATCCTTTCCCTGCTTTTAATGGGAAAGAATTCCCTGCATTTCCGTCGCATCTCAAGAGGAGGCACTCTCAACAGGAAAGGCGAGAGGAACTCCATGGTCGTACCACCATTCCAAGAGTCCCCCAGATGTCTCAGTCCATTCCAGAGGAACCTCTTTGCCCAGCACTGGCTAATCTTTCACGCCGAGGATCGACTCACACCACGGCGGCACGTGGGACAACCCTGTGGGAAAGCCTCGAGGGAAAGCCTCGAGGGAAAACCACAGATCCTTTGATCCACGCGACGAGAAGCGTGACATTGCTGCTTCAGCCTGGAAGGAAAGCGCACGTGCATGCCCCCACTCGAGACGAGGCCTCACTCCCCTGGGGAGACTCCAGAAGTACCCAAAGATCCATGTCAGCCCCTGAGAGGAATCCCCGGTTCCGGCCCTGACTTCATAGAAGGTTTTTGGCCCCGGTATCGACGGGAGAGGAATCCTGAGAGGCCCCCTAGCAACTCGCATGGGGACTGGCCTTTCCTGAGGCCACCATGGCGGGTCCCTGAGGTCCCCGTCGTAACTCGAGAACACCTGCCGCAACTCGAGAAAATCCAGGAAGTTCTCCCTTCCAGGCGAGATGAGGCCTACTTCCAATGAGGCGTCTGGAGACTAATGACACCTAACCTCTGGAAGGTCGAAAGGGTCTTTCACACCCTTGCTGCAACTCAAGAAGTTCACCGCCATACCCGTCTCCACTCGAGAGGAAGCACGATGGTCCCGCCCACATCCAGAGGAGCCCCGTTTCCCCCTCGTAGCTCGAGATGAGGGATCCTTTCCCTGCTTTCAACGGGAAAGAATTCCCGGCGTTCCCGTCGCATCTCAAGAGGAGGCACTCTCAACAGGAAAGGCGAGAGGAACTCCATGGTCGTACCACCATTCCAAGAGTCCCCCAGATGTCTCAGTCCATTCCAGAGGAACCTCTTTGCCCTGCACTGGCTCATCTTTCACGCCGAGGATCGACTCACACCACGGTGGCACGTGGGACAGCCCTGTGGGAAAGCCTCGAGGGAAAACCACAGATCCTTTGATCCACGCGAAGGTAAGCGTGACATTGCTGCTACAGCCTGGAAGAAAAGCGCTCGTGCATGCCCCCACTCGAAACGAGGCCTGACTCCAGTGGGGAGACTCCAGAAGTACCCAAAGATCCATGTCAGCCCCTGAGACGAATCCTCGGTTCCGGCCCTGACTCCAAACAAGGTTTTTGGCCCCGGTATCGACAGGAGAGGAATCCTGAGAGGCCCCCTAGCAACTCGCATGGGGACTGGCTTTTCCTGAGGCCACCACGGCGGTTCCCTGAGGTCCCCGTCGTAACTCGAGAACACCTGCCGCAACTCGAGAAAATCCAGGATGTTCTCCCTTCCAGGCTAGATGAGGCCTATTTCCAATGAGGCGTCTGGAGACTAATGACACCTAACCTCTGGAACTTCGAAAGGGTCTTTCACACCCTTGCTGCAACACAAGAAGTTCACCGCCATACCCGTCTCCACTCGAGAGGAAGCACGATGGTCCCGCCCACATCCAGAGGAGCCCCGTTTCCCCTCGTAGCTCGAGATGAGGTATCCTTTCCCTGCTTTTAACGGGAAAGAATTCCCGGCAATTCCGTCGCATCTCAAGAGGAGGCACTCTCAACAGGAAAGGTGAGAAGAACTCCATGGTCGTACCACCATTCCAAGAGTCCCCCAGATGTCTCAGTCCATTCCAGAGGAACCTCTTTGCCCTGCACTGGCTCATCTTTCACGCCGAGGATCGACTCACACCACGGTGGCACGTGGGACAGCCTTGTGGGAAAGCCTCGAGGGAAAGCCTCGAGGGAAAACCACAGATCCTTTGATCCACTCGACGGGAAGCGTGACATTGCTGCTACAGCCTGGAAGGAAAGCGCACGTGCATGCCCCCACACGAGACGAGGCCTGACTCCCCTGGGGAGACTCCAGAAGTACCCAAAGATACATGTCACCCCTGAGAGGAATCCTCGGTTCCGGCCCTGACTCCACACAAGGTTTTTGGCCCCGGTATCGACGGGAGAGGAATCCCGAGAGGCCCCCTAGCAACTCGCATGGGGACTGGCCTCTCCTGAGGCAACCAGGGCGGGTCCCTGAGGTCCCCGTCGTAACTCGAGAACACCTGCCGCAACTCGAGAAAATCCAGGAAGTTCTCCCTTGCAGGCGAGATGAGGCCTATTTCCGATGAGGCGTCTGGAGACTAATGACACCTAACCTCTGGAATTTCGAAAGGGTCTTTCACACCCTTGCTGCAACTCAAGAAGTTCACCGCCATACCCGTCTCCACTCGAGAGGAAGCACGATGGTCCCGCCCACATCCAGAGGAGCCCCGTTTCCCCCTCGGAGCTCGAGATGAGGGATCCTTTCCCTGCTTTCAACGGGAAAGAATTCCCGGCGTTCCCGTCGCATCTCAAGAGGAGGCACTCTCAACAGGAAAGGCGAGAGGAACTCCATGGTCGTACCACCATTCCAAGAGTCCCCCAGATGTCTCAGTCCATTCCAGAGGAACCTCTCTGCCCTGCACTGGCTCATTTTTCACGCCGAGGATCGACTCACACCACGGTGGCACGTGGGACAGCCCTGTGGGAAAGCCTCGAGGGAAAGCCTCGAGGGAAAACCACAGATCCTTTGATCCACGCGACGGGAAGCGTGACATTGCTGCTACAGCCTGGAAGGAAAGCACACGTGCATGCCTCCACTCGAGACGAGGCCTGACTCCCCTGGGGAGACTCCAGAAGTACCCAAAGATCCATGTCAGCCCCTGAGAGGAATCCTCGGTTCGGGCCCTGACTCCACACAAGGTTCTTGGCCCCGGTATCGACGGGAGAGGAATCCCGAGAGGCCCCCTAGCAACTCGCATGGGGACTGGCCTCTCCTGAGGCCACCAGGGCGGGTCCCTGAGGTCCCCGTCGTAACTCGAGAACACCTGCCGTAACTCGAGAAAATCCAGGAAGTTCTCCCTTCCAGGCGAGATGAGGCCTATTTCCGATGAGGCGTCTGGAGACTAATGACACCTAACCTCTGGAACTTCGAAAGGGTCTTTCACACCCTTGCTGCAACTCAAGAAGTTCACCGCCATACCCGTCTCCACTCGACAGGAAGCACGATGGTCCCGCCCACATCCAGAGGAGCCCCGTTTCCCCCTCGTAGCTCGAGATGAGGGATCCTTTCCCTGCTTTCAACGGGAAAGAATTCCCGGCGTTCCCGTCGCATCTCAAGAGGAGGCACTCTCAACAGGAAAGGCGAGAGGAACTCCATGGTCGTACCACCATTCCAAGAGTCCCCCAGATGACTCAGTCCATTCCAGAGGAACCTCTTTGCCCTGCACTGGCTCATCTTTCACGCCGAGGATCGACTCACACCACGGTGGCACGTGGGACAGCCCTGTGGGAAAGCCTCGAGGGAAAGCCTCGAGGGAAAACCACAGATCCTTTGATCCACGCGACGGGAAGCGTGACATTGCTGCTACAGCCTGGAAGGAAAGCACACGTGCATGCCCCCACTCGAGACGAGGCCTGACTCCCCTGGGGAGACTCCAGAAGTACCCAAAGATCCATGTCAGCCCCTGAGAGGAATCCTCGGTTCGGGCCCTGACTCCACACAAGGTTCTTGGCCCCGGTATCGACGGGAGAGGAATCCCGAGAGGCCCCCTAGCAACTCGCATGGGGACTGGCCTCTCCTGAGGCCACCAGGGCGGGTCCCTGAGGTCCCCGTCGTAACTCGAGAACACCTGCCGTAACTCGAGAAAATCCAGGAAGTTCTCCCTTCCAGGCGAGATGAGGCCTATTTCCGATGAGGCGTCTGGAGACTAATGACACCTAACCTCTGGAACTTCGAAAGGGTCTTTCACACCCTTGCTGCAACTCAAGAAGTTCACCGCCATACCCGTCTCCACTCGAGAGGAAGCACGATGGTCCCGCCCACATCCAGAGGAGCCCCGTTTCCCCCTCGTAGCTCGAGATGAGGGATCCTTTCCCTGCTTTCAACGGGAAAGAATTCCCGGCGTTCCCGTCGCATCTCAAGAGGAGGCACTCTCAACAGGAAAGGCGAGAGGAACTCCATGGTCGTACCACCATTCCAAGAGTCCCCCAGATTACTCAGTCCATTCCAGAGGAACCTCTTTGCCCTGCACTGGCTCATCTTTCACGCCGAGGATCGACTCACACCACGGTGGCACGTGGGACAGCCCTGTGGGAAAGCCTCGAGGGAAAGCCTCGAGGGAAAACCACAGATCCTTTGATCCACGCGACGGGAAGCGTGACATTGCTGCTACAGCCTGGAAGGAAAGCGCACGTGCATGCCCCCACTCGAGAGGAGGCCTGACTCCCCTGGGGAGACTCCAGAAGTACCCAAAGATCCATGTCACCCCTTAGAGGAATCCTCGGTCCCGGCCCTGACTACACACAAGGTTTTTGGCCCCGGTATCGACGGGAGAGGAATCCCGAGAGGCCCCCTAGCAACTCGCATGGGGACTGGCCTCTCCTGAGGCCACCAGGGCGGGTCCCTGAGGTCCCCGTCGTAACTCGAGAACACCTGCCGTAACTCGAGAAAATCCAGGAAGTTCTCCCTTCCAGGCGAGATGAGGCCTATTTCCGATGAGGCGTCTGGAGACTAATGACACCTAACCTCTGGAATTTCGAAAGGGTCTTTCACACCCTTGCTGCAACTCAAGAAGTACACCGCCATACCCGTCTCCACTCGAGAGGAAGCACGATGGTCCCGCCCACATCCAGAGGAGCCCCGCTTCCCCCTCGTAGCTCGAGATGAGGGATCCTTTCCCTGCTTTCAACGGGAAAGAATTCCCAGCGTTCCCGTCGCATCTCAAGAGGAGGCACTCTCAACAGGAAAGGCGAGAGGAACTCCATGGTCGTACCACCATTCCAAGAGTCCCCCAGATGTCTCAGTCCATTCCAGAGGAACCTCTTTGCCCTGCACTGGCTCATCTTTCACGCCGAGGATCGACTCACACCACGGTGGCACGTGGGACAGCCTTGTGGGAAAGCCTCGAGGGAAAGCCTCGAGGGAAATCCACAGATCCTTTGATCCACGCGACGGGAAGCGTGACATTGCTGCTACAGCCTGGAAGGAAAGCGCACGTGCATGCCCCCACACGAGACGAGGCCTGACTCCCCTGGGGAGACTCCAGAAGTACCCAAAGATACATGTCACCCCTGAGAGGAATCCTCGGTTCCGGCCCTGACTCCACACAAGGTTTTTGGCCCCGGTATCGACGGGAGAGGAATCCCGAGAGGCCCCCTAGCAACTCGCATGGGGACTGGCCTCTCCTGAGGCAACCAGGGCGGGTCCCTGAGGTCCCCGTCGTAACTCGAGAACACCTGCCGCAACTCGAGAAAATCCAGGAAGTTCTCCCTTGCAGGCGAGATGAGGCCTATTTCCGATGAGGCTTCTGGAGACTAATGACACCTAACCTCTGGAACTTCGAAAGGGTCTTTCACACCCTTGCTGCAACTCAAGAAGTTCACCGCCATACCCGTCTCCACTCGAGAGGAAGCACGATGGTCCCGCCCACATCCAGAGGAGCCCCGTTTCCCCCTCGTAGCTCGAGATGAGGGATCCTTTCCCTGCTTTCAACGGGAAAGAATTCCCGGCGTTCCCGTCGCATCTCAAGAGGAGGCACTCTCAACAGGAAAGGCGAGAGGAACTCCATGGTCGTACCACCATTCCAAGAGTCCCCCAGATGACTCAGTCCATTCCAGAGGAACCTCTTTGCCCTGCACTGGCTCATCTTTCACGCCGAGGATCGACTCACACCACGGTGGCACGTGGGACAGCCCTGTGGGAAAGCCTCGAGGGAAAGCCTCGAGGGAAAACCACAGATACTTTGATCCACGCGACGGGAAGCGTGACATTGCTGCTACAGCCTGGAAGGAAAGCGCACGTGCATGCCCCCACTCGAGAGGAGGCCTGACTCCCCTGGGGAGATTAAAGAAGTACCCAAAGATCCTTGTCACCCCTGAGAGGAATCCTCGGTCCCGGCCCTGACACCACACAAGGTTTTTGGCCCCGGTATCGACGGGAGAGGAATCCAGAGAGGCCCCCTAGCAACTCGCATGGGGACTGGCCTCTCTTGAGGCCACCCGGGCGGGTCCCTGAGGTCCCCGTCGTAACTCGAGAACACCTGCCGCAACTCGAGAAAATCCAGGAAGTTCTCCCTTCCAGGCGAGATGAGGCCTATTTCCGATGAGGCGTCTGGAGACTAATGACACCTAACCTCTGGAACTTCGAAAGGGTCTTTCACACCCTTGCTGCAACTCAAGAAGTTCACCGCCATACCCGTCTCCACTCGAGAGGAAGTACGATGGTCCCGCCCACATCCAGAGGAGCCCCGTTTCCCCCTCGGAGCTCGAGATGAGGGATCCTTTCCCTGCTTTCAACGGGAAAGAATTCCCGGCGTTCCCGTCGCATCTCAAGAGGAGGCACTCTCAACAGGAAAGGCGAGAGGAACTCCATGGTCGTATCACCATTCCAAGACTCCCCCAGATGTCTCAGTCCATTCCAGAGGAACCTCTTTGCCCTGCACTGGCTCATCTTTCACGCCGAGGATCGACTCACACCACGGTGGCACGTGGGACAGCCCTGTGGGAAAGCCTCGAGGGAAAGCCTCGAGGGAAAACCACAGATCCTTTGATCCACGCGACGGGAAGCGTGACATTGCTGCTACAGCCTGGAAGGAAAGCGCACGTGCATGCCCCCACTCGAGAGGAGGCCTGACTCCCCTGGGGAGACTCCAGAAGTACCCAAAGATCCATGTCACCCCTGAGAGGAATCCTCGGTCCCGGCCCTGACTACACACAAGGTTTTTGGCCCCGGTATCGACGGGAGAGGAATCCCGAGAGGCCCCCTAGCAACTCGCATGGGGACTGGCCTCTCCTGAGGCCACCAGGGCGGGTCCCTGAGGTCCCCGTCGTAACTCGAGAACACCTGCCGCAACTCGAGAAAATCCAGGAAGTTCTCCCTTCCAGGCGAGATGAGGCCTATTTCCGATGAGGTGTCTGGAGACTAATGACACCTAACCTCTGGAACTTCGAAAGGGTATTTCACACCCTTGCTGCAACTCAAGAAGTTCACCGCCATACCCGTCTCCACTCGAGAGGAAGCACGATGGTCCCGCCCACATCCAGAGGAGCCCCGTTTCCCCCTCGGAGCTCGAGATGAGGGATCCTTTCCCTGCTTTCAACGGGAAAGAATTCCCGGCGTTCCCGTCGCATCTCAAGAGGAGGCACTCTCAACAGGAAAGGCGAGAGGAACTCCATGGTCGTACCACCATTCCAAGAGTCCCCCAGATGTCTCAGTCCATTCCAGAGGAACCTCTTTGCCCTGCACTGGCTCATCTTTCACGCCGATGATCGACTCACACAACGGTGGCACGTGGGACAGCCTTGTGGGAAAGCCTCGAGGGAATGCCTCGAGGGAAAACCACAGATCCTTTGATCCACTCGACGGGAAGCGTGACATTGCTGCCACAGCCTGGAAGGAAAGCGCACGTGCATGCCCCCACTCGAGACGAGGCCTGACTCCCCTGGGGAGACTCCAGAAGTACCCAAAGATACATGTCACCCCTGAGAGGAATCCTCGGTTCCGGCCCTGACTCCACACAAGGTTTTTGGCCCCGGTATCGACGGGAGAGGAATCCCAAGAGGCCCCCTAGCAACTCGCATGGGGACTGGCCTCTCCTGAGGCAACCAGGGCGGGTCCCTGAGGTCCCCGTCGTAACTCGAGCACACCTGCCGCAACTCGAGAAAATCCAGGAAGTTCTCCCTTGCAGGAGAGATGAGGCCTATTTCCGATGAGGCTTCTGGAGACTAATGACACCTAACCTCTGGAACTTCGAAAGGGTCTTTCACACCCTTGCTGCAACTCAAGAAGTTCACCGCCATACCCGTCTCCACTCGAGAGGAAGCACGATGGTCCCGCCCACATCCAGAGGAGCCCCGTTTCCCCCTCGGAGCTCGAGATGAGGGATCGTTTCCCTGCTTTCAACGGGAAAGGATTCCCAGCGTCCCCGTCGCATCTCAAGAGGTGGCACTCTCAACAGGAAAGGCGAGAGGAACTCCATGGTCGTACCACCATTCCAAGAGTCCCCCAGATGTCTCAGTCCATTCCAGAGGAACCTCTTTGCCCTGCACTGGCTCATCTTTCACGCCGAGGATCGACTCACACCATGGTGGCACGTGGGATAGCCCTGTGGGAAAGCCTCGAGGGAAAGCCTAGAGGGAAAACCACAGATCCTTTGATTCACGCCACGGGAAGCATGACATTGCTGCTACAGCCTGGAAGGAAAGCGCACGTGCATGCCTCCACTCGAGACGAGGCCTGACTCCCCTGGGGAGACTCCAGAAGTACCCAAAGATCCATGTCATCCCCTGAGAGGAATCCTCGGTTCCGGCCCTGACTCCACACAAGGTTTTCGGCCCCGGTATCGACGGGAGAGGAATCCCGAGAGGCCCCCTAGCAACTCGCATGGGGACTGGCCTCTCCTGAGGCCACCAGGGCGGGTCCCTGAGGTCCCCGTCGTAACTCGACAACACCTGCCGCAACTCGAGAAAATCCAGGAAGTTCTCCCTTCCAGGCGATATGAGGCCTATTTCCGATGAGGCGTCTGGTGACTAATGACACCTAACCTCTGGAACTTCGAAAGGGTCTTTAACACCCTTGCTGCAACTCAAGAAGTTCACCGCCATACCCGTCTCCACTCGAGAGGAAGCACGATGGTCCCGCCCACATCCAGAGGAGCCCCGTTTCCCCCTCGGAGCTCGAGATGAGGGATCCTTTCCCTGCTTTCAACGGGAAAGAATTCCCGGCGTTCCCGTCGCATCTCAAGAGGAGGCACTCTCAACAGGAAAGGCGAGAGGAACTCCATGGTCGTACCACCATTCCAAGAGTCCCCCAGATGTCTCAGTCCATTCCAGAGGAACCTCTTTGCCCTGCACTGGCTCATCTTTCACGCCGAGGATCGACTCACACCACGGTGGCACGTGGGACAGCCCTGTGGGAAAGCCTCGAGGGAAAGCCTCGAGGGAAAACCACAGATCCTTTGATCCACGCGACGGGAAGCGTGACATTGCTGCTACAGCCTGGAAGGAAAGCGCACGTGCATGCCCCCAATCGAGACGAGGCCTGACTCCCCTGGGGAGACTCCAGAAGTACCCAAAGATCCATGTCAGCCCCTGAGAGGAATCCTCGGTTCCGGCCCTGACTCCACACAAGGTTTTCGGCCCCGGTATCGACGGGAGAGGAATCCCGAGAGGCCCCCTAGCAACTCGCATGGGGACTGGCCTCTCCTGAGGCCACCAGGGCGGGTCCCTGAGTTCCCCGTCGTAACTCGAGAACACCTGCCGCAACTCGAGAAAATCCAGGAAGTAATCCCTTCCAGGCGAGATGAGGCCTATTTCCGATGAGGCGTCTGGAGACTAATGACACCTAACCTCTGGAACTTCGAAAGGGTCTTTCACATCCTTGCTGCAACTCAAGAAGTTCACCGCCATACCCGTCTCCACTCGAGAGGAAGCACGATGGTCCCGCCCACATCCAGAGGAGCCCCGTTTCCCCCTCGGAGCTCGAGATGAGGGATCCTTTCCCTGCTTTCAACGGGAAAGAATTCCCGGCGTTCCCGTCGCATCTCAAGAGGAGGCACTCTCAACAGGAAAGGCGAGAGGAACTCCATGGTCGTACCACCGTTCCAAGAGTCCCCCAGATGTCTCAGTCCATTCCAGAGGAACCTCTTTGCCCTGCACTGGCTCATCTCTCACGCCGAGGATCGACTCACACCACGGTGTCACGTGGGACAGCCCTGTGGGAAAGCCTCGAGGGAAAGCCTCGAGGGAAAACCACAGATCCTTTGATCCACGCGACGGGAAGCGTGACATTGCTGCTACAGCCTGGAAGGAAAGCGCACGTGCATGCCCCCACTCGAGACGAGGCCTGACTCCGCTGGGGAGACTCCAGAAGTACCCAAAGATCCATGTCAGCCCCTGAGAGGAATCCTCGGTTCCGGCCCTGACTCCACACAAGGTTTTTGGCCCCGGTATCGACGGGAGAGGAATCCCGAGAGGCCCCCTAGCAACTCGCATGGGGTCTGGCCTCTCCTGAGGCCACCAGGGCGGGTCCCTGAGGTCCCCGTCGTAACTCGACAACACCTGCCGCAACTCGAGAAAATCCAGGAAGTTCTACCTTCCAGGCGAGATGAGGCCTATTTCCGATGAGGCGTCTGGAGACGAATGACACCTAACCTCTGGAACTTCGAAAGGGTCTTTCACACCCTTGCTGCAACTCAAGAAGTTCACCGCCATACCCGTGTCCACTCGAGAGGAAGCATGATGGTCCCGCCCACATCCAGAGGAGCCCCGTTTCCCCCTCGTAGCTCGAGATGAGGGATCCTTTCCCTGCTTTCAACGGGAAAGAATTCCCGGCGTTCCCATCGCATCTCAAGAGGAGGCACTCTCAACAGGAAAACGAGAGGAACTCCATGGTCGTACCACCATTCCAAGAGTCCCCCAGATGTCTCAGTCCATTCCAGAGGAACCTCTTTGCCCTGCACTGGCTCATCTTTCACTCCGAGGATCGACTCACACCACGGTGGCACGTGGGACAGCCCTGTGGGAAAGCCTCGAGGGAAAGCCTCGAGGGAAAACCACAGATCCTTTGATCCACGCGACGGGAAGCGTGACATTGCTGCTACAGCCTGGAAGGAAAGCGCACGTGCATGCCCCCACTCGAGACGAGGCCTGACTCCCCTGGGGAGACTCCACAAGTACCCAAAGATCCATGTCAGCCCCTGAGAGGAATCCTCGGTTCCGGCCCTGACTCCACACAAGGTTTTTGGCCCCGGTATCGACGGGAGAGGAATCCCGAGAGGCCCCCTAGCAACTCGCATGGGGACTGGCCTATCCTGAGGCCACCAGGGCGGGTCCCTGAGGTCCCCGTCGTAACTCGAGAACACCTGCTGCAACTCGAGAAAATCCAGGAAGTTCTCCCTTCCAGGCGAGATGAGGCCTATTTCCGATGAGGCGTCTGGAGACTAATGACACCTAACCTCTGGAACTTCGAAAGGGTCTTTCACACCCTTGCTGCAACTCAAGAAGTTCACCGCCATACCCGTCTCCACTCGAGAGGAAGCACGATGGTCCCGCCCACATCCAGAGGAGCCCCGTTTCCCCCTCGTAGCTCGAGATGAGGGATCCTTTCCCTGCTTTCAACGGGAAAGAATTCCCGGCGTTCCCGTCGCATCTCAAGAGGAGGCACTCTCAACAGGAAAGGCGAGAGGAACTCCATGGTCGTACCACCATTCCAAGAGTCCCCCAGATGTCTCAGTCCATTCCAGAGGAACCTGTTTGCCCTGCACTGGCTCATCTTTCACGCTGAGGATCGACTCACACCACGGTGGCACGTGAGACAGCCCTGTGGGAAAGCCTCGAGGGAAAGCCTCGAGGGAAAACCACAGATCCTTTGATCCACGTGACGGGAAGCGTGACATTGCTGCTACAGCCTGGAAGGAAGGCGCACGTGCATGCCCCCACTCGAGACGAGGCCTGACCCCCCTGGGGAGACTCCAGAAGTACCCAAAGACCCATGTCAGCCCCTGAGAGGAATCCTCGGTTCCGGCCCTGACTCCCCACAAGGATTTTGGTCCCGGTATCAACGAGAGAGGAATCCCAAAAGGCCCCCTAGGAACTCCCATGGGGACTGGCCTTTCCTGAGGCCACCAGGGCGGATCTCTGAGGTCCCCGTCGTAACTCGAGAACACCTGCTGCAACTCGAGAAAATCCAGGAAGTTCTCCCTTCCAGGCGAGATGAGGCCTATTTCCGATGAGGCGTCTGGACACTAATGACACCTAACCTCTGGAACTTCGAAAGGGTCTTTCACACCCTTGCTGCAACTCAAGAAGTTCACCGCCATAACCGTCTCCACTCGAGAGGAAGCACGATCGTCCCACCCACAACCAGAGGAGCCCCGTTTCCCCCTCGTAGCTCGAGATGAGGGATTCTTTCCCTGCTTTCAATGGGAAAGATTTCCCGGTGTTCCCGTCGCATCTCAAGAGGAAGCACTCTCAACAGGAAAGGCGAGAGGAACTCCATGGTCGTACCACCATTCCAAGAGTCCCCCAGATGTCTCAGTCCATTCCAGAGCAAACTCTTTGCCCTGCACAGGCTCATCTTTCACGCCGAGGATCGACTCACACCACGGTGGCACGTGGGACAGCCCTGTGGGAAAGCCTAGAGGGAAAACCACAGATCCTTTGATCCACACGACGGGAAGCGTGACATTGCTGCTACAGCCTGGAAGGAAAGCGCACGTGCATGCCCCCACTCGAGACGAGGCCTGACTCCCCTGGGGAGACTCCAGAAGTACCCAAAGATCCATGTCATCCCCTGAGAGGAGTCCTCGGTTCCGCCCCTGACTCCACACAAAGTTTTTGGCCCCGGTATCGACGGGAGAGGAATCCCGAGAGGCCCCCGAGCAACTCGCATGGGGACTGGCCTTTCCTGTGGCCACCAGGCCGGTCCCTGAGGTCCCCGTCGTAACTGGAGAACACATGCCGCAACTCGAGAAAATCCAGGAAGTTCTCCCTTCCAGGCGATATGAGGCCTATTTCCGATGAGGCGTCTGGTGACTAATGACACCTAACCTCTGGAACTTCGAAAGGGTCTTTCACACCCTTGCTGCAACTCAAGAAGTTCACCGCCATACCCGTGTCCACTCGAGAGGAAGCACGATGGTCCCGCCCACATCCAGAGGAGCCCCGTTTCCCCCTCGTAGCTCGAGATGAGGGATCCTTTCCCTGCTTTCAACGGGAAAGAATTCCCGGCGTTCCCGTCGCATCTCAAGAGGAGGCACTCTCAACAGGAAAGGCGAGAGGAACTCCATGGTCGTACCACCATTCCAAGAGTCCCCCAGATGTCTCAGTCCATTCCAGAGGAACCTCTTTGCCCTGCACTGGCTCATCTTTCACGCCGAGGATCGACTCACACCACGGTGTCACGTGGGACAGCCCTGTGGGAAAGCCTCGAGGGAAAGCCTCGAGGGAAAACCACAGATCCTTTGATCCACGCGACGGGAAGCGTGACATTGCTGCTACAGCCTGGAAGGAAAGCGCACGTGCATGCCCCCAATCGAGACGAGGCCTGACTCCCCTGGGGAGACTCCAGAAGTACCCAAAGATCCATGTCAGCCCCTGAGAGGAATCCTCGGTTCCGGCCCTGACTCCACACAAGGTTTTCGGCCCCGGTATCGACGGGAGAGGAATCCCGAGAGGCCCCCTAGCAACTCGCATGGGGACTGGCCTCTCCTGAGGCCACCAGGGCGGGTCCCTGAGTTCCCCGTCGTAACTCGAGAACACCTGCCGCAACTCGAGAAAATCCAGGAAGTAATCCCTTCCAGGCGAGATGAGGCCTATTTCCGATGAGGCGTCTGGAGACTAATGACACCTAACCTCTGGAACTTCGAAAGGGTCTTTCACATCCTTGCTGCAACTCAAGAAGTTCACCGCCATACCCGTCTCCACTCGAGAGGAAGCACGATGGTCCCGCCCACATCCAGAGGAGCCCCGTTTCCCCCTCGGAGCTCGAGATGAGGGATCCTTTCCCTGCTTTCAACGGGAAAGAATTCCCGGCGTTCCCGTCGCATCTCAAGAGGAGGCACTCTCAACAGGAAAGGCGAGAGGAACTCCATGGTCGTACCACCATTCCAAGAGTCCCCCAGATGTCTCAGTCCATTCCAGAGGAACCTCTTTGCCCTGCACTGGCTCATCTTTCACGCCGAGGATCGACTCACACCACGGTGGCACGTGGGACAGCCCTGTGGGAAAGCCTCGAGGGAAAGCCTCGAGGGAAAACCACAGATCCTTTGATCCACGCGACGGGAAGCGTGACATTGCTGCTACAGCCTGGAAGGAAAGCGCACGTGCATGCCCCCACTCGAGACGAGGCCTGACTCCGCTGGGGAGACTCCAGAAGTACCCAAAGATCCATGTCAGCCCCTGAGAGGAATCCTCGGTTCCGGCCCTGACTCCACACAAGGTTTTTGGCCCCGGTATCGACGGGAGAGGAATCCCGAGAGGCCCCCTAGCAACTCGCATGGGGTCTGGCCTCTCCTGAGGCCACCAGGGCGGGTCCCTGAGGTCCCCGTCGTAACTCGACAACACCTGCCGCAACTCGAGAAAATCCAGGAAGTTCTACCTTCCAGGCGAGATGAGGCCTATTTCCGATGAGGCGTCTGGAGACGAATGACACCTAACCTCTGGAACTTCGAAAGGGTCTTTCACACCCTTGCTGCAACTCAAGAAGTTCACCGCCATACCCGTGTCCACTCGAGAGGAAGCATGATGGTCCCGCCCACATCCAGAGGAGCCCCGTTTCCCCCTCGTAGCTCGAGATGAGGGATCCTTTCCCTGCTTTCAACGGGAAAGAATTCCCGGCGTTCCCATCGCATCTCAAGAGGAGGCACTCTCAACAGGAAAACGAGAGGAACTCCATGGTCGTACCACCATTCCAAGAGTCCCCCAGATGTCTCAGTCCATTCCAGAGGAACCTCTTTGCCCTGCACTGGCTCATCTTTCACTCCGAGGATCGACTCACACCACGGTGGCACGTGGGACAGCCCTGTGGGAAAGCCTCGAGGGAAAGCCTCGAGGGAAAACCACAGATCCTTTGATCCACGCGACGGGAAGCGTGACATTGCTGCTACAGCCTGGAAGGAAAGCGCACGTGCATGCCCCCACTCGAGACGAGGCCTGACTCCCCTGGGGAGACTCCACAAGTACCCAAAGATCCATGTCAGCCCCTGAGAGGAATCCTCGGTTCCGGCCCTGACTCCACACAAGGTTTTTGGCCCCAGTATCGACGGGAGAGGAATCCCGAGAGGCCCCCTAGCAACTCGCATGGGGACTGGCCTATCCTGAGGCCACCAGGGCGGGTCCCTGAGGTCCCCGTCGTAACTCGAGAACACCTGCTGCAACTCGAGAAAATCCAGGATGTTCTCCCTTCCAGGCGAGATGAGGCCTATTTCCGATGAGGCGTCTGGAGACTAATGACACCTAACCTCTGGAACTTCGAAAGGGTCTTTCACACCCTTGCTGCAACTCAAGAAGTTCACCGCCATACCCGTCTCCACTCGAGAGGAAGCACGATGGTCCCGCCCACATCCAGAGGAGCCCCGTTTCCCCCTCGTAGCTCGAGATGAGGGATCCTTTCCCTGCTTTCAACGGGAAAGAATTCCCGGCGTTCCCGTCGCATCTCAAGAGGAGGCACTCTCAACAGGAAAGGCGAGAGGAACTCCATGGTCGTACCACCATTCCAAGAGTCCCCCAGATATCTCAGTCCATTCCAGAGGAACCTGTTTGCCCTGCACTGGCTCATCTTTCACGCTGAGGATCGACTCACACCCCGGTGGCACGTGAGACAGCCCTGTGGGAAAGCCTCGAGGGAAAGCCTCGAGGGAAAACCACAGATCCTTTGATCCACGCGACGGGAAGCGTGACATTGCTGCTACAGCCTGGAAGGAAGGCGCACGTGCATGCCCCCACTCGAGACGAGGCCTGACCCCCCTGGGGAGACTCCAGAAGTACCCAAAGACCCATGTCAGCCCCTGAGAGGAATCCTCGGTTCCGGCCCTGACTCCCCACAAGGATTTTGGTCCCGGTATCGACGGGAGAGGAATCCCAAAAGGCCCCCTAGGAACTCCCATGGGGACTGGCCTTTCCTGAGGCCACCAGGGCGGATCTCTGAGGTCCCCGTCGTAACTCGAGAACACCTGCTGCAACTCGAGAAAATCCAGGAAGTTCTCCCTTCCAGGCGAGATGAGGCCTATTTCCGATGAGGCGTCTGGACACTAATGACACCTAACCTCTGGAACTTCGAAAGGGTCTTTCACACCCTTGCTGCAACTCAAGAAGTTCACCGCCATAGCCGTCTCCACTCGAGAGGAAGCACGATCGTCCCACCCACAACCAGAGGAGCCCCGTTTCCCCCTCGTAGCTCGAGATGAGGGATTCTTTCCCTGCTTTCAATGGGAAAGATTTCCCGGTGTTCCCGTCGCATCTCAAGAGGAAGCACTCTCAACAGGAAAGGCGAGAGGAACTCCATGGTCGTACCACCATTCCAAGAGTCCCCCAGATGTCTCAGTCCATTCCAGAGCAAACTCTTTGCCCTGCACAGGCTCATCTTTCACGCCGAGGATCGACTCACACCACGGTGGCACGTGGGACAGCCCTGTGGGAAAGCCTAGAGGGAAAACCACAGATCCTTTGATCCTCACGACGGGAAGCGTGACATTGCTGCTACAGCCTGGAAGGAAAGCGCACGTGCATGCCCCCACTCGAGACGAGGCCTGACTCCCCTGGGGAGACTCCAGAAGTACCCAAAGATCCATGTCATCCCCTGAGAGGAATCCTCGGTTCCGCCCCTGACTCCACACAAAGTTTTTGGCCCCGGTATCGACGGGAGAGGAATCCCGAGAGGCCCCCGAGCAACTCGCATGGGGACTGGCCTTTCCTGTGGCCACCAGGCTGGTCCCTGAGGTCCCCGTCGTAACTGGAGAACACATGCCGCAACTCGAGAAAATCCAGGAAGTTCTCCCTTCCAGGCGAGATGAGGCCTATTTCCGATGAGGCGTCTGGACACTAATGACACCTAACCTCTGGAACTTCGAAAGGGTCTTTCACACCCTTGCTGCAACACAAGAAGTTCACCGTCATACCCGTGTCGACTCGAGAGGAAGCATGATGGTCCCGCCCACATCCAGAGGATCCCCGTTTCCCCCTCGTAGCTCGAGATGAGGGATCCTTTCCCTGATTTCAACGGGAAAGAATTCCCGGCGTTCCCGTCGCATCTCAAGAGGAGGCACTCTCAACAGGAAAGGCGAGAGGAACTCCATGGTCGTACCACCATTCCAAGAGTCCCCCAGATGTCTCAGTCCATTCCAGAGGAACCTCTTTGCCCTGCACTGGCTCATCTTACACGCCGAGGATCGACTCACACCACGGTGGCACGTGGGACAGCCCTGTGGGAAAGCCTCGAGGAAAATCCTCGAGGGAAAACCACAGATCCTTTGATCCACGCGACGGGAAGCGTGACATTGCTTCTACAGTGTGGAAGGAAAGCGCACGTGCATGCCCCCACTCGAGACAAGGCCTGATTCCCCTGGGGAGACTCCAGAAAGACCCAAAGATCCATGTCAGCCCCTTAGAGGAATCCTCCGTTCCGGCCCTGACTCCACACAAGGTTTTTGGCCCCGGTATCGACTGGAGAGGAATCCCGAGAGGCACCCTAGCAACTCGTATGGGGACTGGAGTTTCCTGAGGCCACCAGGGCGGGTCCCTGAGGTCCCCGTCGTAACTCGAGAACACCTGCCGCAACTCGAGAAAATCCAGGAAGTTCTCCGTTCCAGGCGAGATGAGGCCTATTTCCGATGAGGCGTCTGGAGTCTAATGAGAGCTAATCTCTGGGACTTCAAAAGGGTCTTTCACACCCTTGCTGCAACTCAAGAAGTTCACCGCCATACCCGTCTCCACTCGAGAGGAAGCACGATGGTCCCGCCCACATCCAGAGGAGCCCCGTTTCCCCCTCGTAGCTCGAGATGAGGGATCCTTTCCCTGCTTTCAACAGGAAAGAATTCCCGGCGTTCCCGTCGCATCTCAAGAGGAGGCACTCTCAACAGGAAAGGCGAGAGGAACTCCATGGTCGTATCACCATTCCAAGAGTCCCCCAGATGTCTCAGTCCATTCCAGAGGAACCTCTTTGCCCTGCACTGGCTAATCTTTCACGCCGAGGATCGACTCACACCACGGTGGCACGTGGGACAGCCCTGTGGGAAAGCCTCGAGGGTAAACCACAGATCCTTTGATCCACGCGACGGGAAGCGTGACATTGCTGCTACAGCCTGGATGGAAAGCGCACGTGCATGCCCCCACTCGAGACGAGGCCTGACTCCCATCGGGAGACTCCAGAAAGACCCAAAGATCCATGTCAGCCCCTGAGAGGAATCCTCGGTTCCGGCCCTGACTCCACACAAGTTTTTTGGTCCTGGTATCGACGGGAGAGAAATACCGAGAGGCACCCTAGCAACTCGAATGGGGACTGGCCTTTCCTGATGCCACCAAGGCGGGTCCCTGAGGTCCCCGTCCTAACTCGAGAAAACCTGCTGCAACTCGAGAAAAAACAGGAAGTTCTCCCTTCCAGGCGAGATGAGGCCTATTTCCGATGAGGCGTCTGGAGACTAATGACACCTAACCTCTGGAACTTCGAAGGGGTCATTCACACCCTTGCTGCAACTCAAGTAGTTCACCGCCATACCCGACTCCACTCGAAAGGAAGCACGATCGTCCCACCCACAACCAGAGGAGCCCCGTTTCCCCCTCGTAGCTCGAGATGAGGGATCCTTTCCCTGCTTTCAATGGGAAAGAATTCCCGGTGTTCCTGTCGCATCTCAAGAGGAGGCACTCTCAACAGGAAAGGCAAGAGGAACTCCATGGTCGTACCACCATTCCAAGAGTCCCCCAGATGTCTCAGTCCATTCCAGAGGAACCTCTTTGCCCTGCACTGGCTCATCTTTCACGCCGAGGATCGACTCACACCACGGTGGCACGTGGGACAGCCCTGTGGGAAAGCCTCGAGGGAAAGCCTCGAGGGAAAACCACAGATCCCTTGATCCACTCGACGGGAAGCGTGACATTGCTGCTACAGCCTGGAAGGAAAGTGCACGTGCATGTCCCCACTAGAGACGAGGCCTGACTCCCCTGGGGAGACTCCAGAAGTACCCAAAGATCCATGTCAGCCCCTGAGAGGAATCCTCGGTTCCGGCCCTGACTCCACACAAGGTTTTTGGCCCCGGTATCTACGGGAGAGGAACCCCGAGAGGCCCACTAGCAACTAGCATAGGGACTGGCCGTTCTTGAGGCCACCAGGGCGGGTCCCTGAGGTCCCCGTCGTAACTCGAGAACACCTGCCGCAACTCGAGAAAATCCAGGAAGTTCTCCCTTCCAGGCGAGATGAGGCCTATTTCCGATGAGGCGTCTGGAGACGAATGACACCTAACCTCTGGAACTTCGAAAGGGTCTTTCACACCCTTGCTGCAACTCAAGAAGTTCACCGCCATACCCGTCTCCACTAGAGAGGAAGCACGATGGTCCCGCCCACATCCAGAGGAGCCCCGTTTCCCCCTCGTAGCTCGAGATGAGGGATCCTTTCCCTGCTATCAACGGGAAAGAATTCCCGGTGTTTCCGTCGCATCTCAAGAGGAGGCACTCTCAACAGGAAAGGCGAGAGGAGCTCCATGGTCGTACCACCATTCCAAGAGTCCCCCAGATGTCTCAGTCCATTCCAGAGGAACCTCTTTGCCCTGCACTGGCTCATCTTTCACGCCGAGGATCGACTCACACCACGGTGGCACGTGGGACAGCCCTGTGGGAAAGCCTCGAGGGAAAGCCTCGAGGGAAAACCTCGGATCCTTTGATCCACGCGACGGGAAGCGTGACATTGCTGCTACACCCTGGAAGGAAAGCGCACGTGCATGCCCCCACTCGAGACGAGGCCTGACTCCCCTGGGGAGACTCCAGAAGTACCCAAAGATCCATGTCAGCCCCTGAGAGGAATGCTCGGTTCCGGCCCTGACCCAACAGAAGGTTTATGGCCCCTGTATCGACGGGAGAGGAATCCCGAGAGGCCCCCTAGCAACTCGCATGGGGACTGGCCTCTCCTGAGGCCACCAGGGCGGGTCCCTGAGGTCCCCGTCTTAACTCGAGAACACCTGCCGCAACTCGAGAAAATCCAGGAAGTTCTCCCTTCCAGGCGAGATGAGGCCTATTTCCGATGAGGCGTCTGGAGACTAATGACACCTAACCTCTGGAACTTCGAAAGGGTCTTTCACACCCTTGCTGCAACTCCAGAAGTTCACCGCCATACCCGTCTCCACTCGAGAGGAAGCACGATGGTCCCGCCCACATCCAGAGGAGCCCCGTTTCCCCCTCGGAGCTCGAGATGTGGGATCCTTTCCCTGCTTTCAACGGGAAAGAATCCCGGCGTTCCCGTCACATCTCAAGAGGAGGCACTCTCAACAGGAAAGGCGAGAGGAACTCCATGGTCGTACCACCATTCCAAAAGTCCCCCAGATGTCTCAGTCCATTCCAGAGGAACCTCTTTGCCCTGCACTGGCTCATCTTTCACGACGAGGATCGACTCACACCACGGTGGCACGTGGGACAGCCCTGTGGGAAAGCCTCGAGGGAAACCCTCGAGGGAAAACCACAGATCCATTGATCCACGCCACGGGAAGCGTGACATTGCTGCTACAGCCTGGAAGGAAAGCGCACGTGCATGCCCCCACTCGAGACGAGGCCTGACTCCCCTGGGGAGACTCCAGAAGTACCCAAAGATCCATGTCAGCCCCTGAGAGGAATCCTCGGTTCCGGCCCTGACTCCACACAAGGTTTTTGGCCCCGGTATCGAAGGGAGAGGAATCCCGAGAGGCCCCCTAGCAACTCGCATGGGGACTGGCCTCTCCTGAGGCCACCAGGGCGGGTCCCTGAGGTCCCCGTCGTAACTCGAGAACACCTGCCGCAACTCGAGAAAATCCAGGAAGTTCTCCCTTCCAGGCGAGATGAGGCCTATTTCCGATGAGACGTCTGGAGACTAATGACACGTAACCTCTGGAACTTCGAAAGGGTCTTTCACACCCTTGCTACAACTCAAGAAGTTCACCGCCATACCCGTCTCCACTCGAGAGGAAGCACGATGGTCCCGCCCACATCCAGAGGAGCCCCATTTCCCCCTCGTAGCTCGAGATGAGGGATCCTTTCCCTGCTTTCAACGGGAAAGAATTCCCGGCGTTCCCGTCGCATCTCAAGAGGAGGCACTCTCAACAGGAAAGGCGAGAGGAACTCCATGGTCGTACCACCATTCCAAGAGTCCCCCAGATGTTTCAGTCCATTCCAGAGGAACCTCTTTGCCCTGCACTGGCTCATCTTTCACGCCGAGGATCGACTCACACCACGGTGGCACGTGGGACAGCCCTGTGGGAAAGCCTCGAGGGAAAGCCTCGTGGGAAAACCACAGATCCTTTGATCCACGCGACGAGAAGCGTGACATTGCTGCTACAGCCTGGAAGGAAAGCGCACGTGCATGCCCCCACTCGAGACGAGGCCTGACTCCCCTGGGGAGACTCCAGAATTACCCAAAGATCCATGTCAGCCCCTGAGAGGAATGCTCGGTTCCGGCCCTGACTCCACACAAGGTTTTTGGCCCCGGTTTCGACGGGAGAGGAATCCCAAGAGGCCCCCTAGCAACTCGCATGGGGACTGGCCTCTCCTGAGGCCACCAGGGCGGGTCCCAGAGGTCCCCGTCTAAACTCGAGAACACCTGCCGCAACTCGAGAAAATCCAGGAAGTTCTCCCTTACAGGCGAGATGAGGCCTATTTCCGATGAGGCGTCTGGAGACTAATGACACCTAACCTCTGGAACTTCGAAAGGGTCTTTCACACCTTTGCTGCAACTCAAGAAGTTCACCGCCATACCCGTCTCCACTCGAGAGGAAGCACGATGGTCCCGCCCACATCCAGAGGAGCCCCGTTTCCCCCTCGTAGCTCGAGATGAGGGATCCTTTCCCTGCTTTCAACGGGAAAGAATTCCCCGCGTTCCCGTCGCTTCTCAAGAGGAGGCACTCTCAACAGGAAAGGCGAGAGGAACTCCATGGTCGTACCACCATTCCAAGAGTCCCCCAGATGTCTCAGTCCATTCCAGAGGAACCTCTTTGCCCTGCACTGGCTCATCTTTCACGCCGAGAATCGACTCACACCACGGTGGCACGTGGGACAGCCCTGTGGGAAAGCCTCGAGGGAAAGCCTCAAGGGAAAACCACAGATCCTTTGATCCACGCGATGGGAAGCGTGACATTGCTGCTACAGCCTGGAAGGAAAGCGCACGTGCATGCCCCCACTCGAAACGAGGCCTGACTACCCTGGGGAGACTTCAGAAGTACCCAAAGATCCATGTCAGCCCCTGAGAGTAATCCTCGGTTCCGGCCCTGAATCCACACAAGGTTTTTGGCCCCGGTATCGCCGGGAAAGGAATCCCGAGTAGCCCCCTAGCAACTCGCTAGGGGTCTGGCCTCTCCTGAGGCCACCAGGGCGGGTCGCTGAGGTCCCCGTGGTAACTCGAGAACACCTGCCACAACTCGAGAAATTCCAGGAAGTTCTCCCTTCCAGGCGAGATGAGGCCTATTTCCGATGAGGCGTCTGGAGACTAATGACAGCTAACCTCTGGAACTTCGAAAGGGTCTTTCACACCCTTGCTGCAACTAAAGAAGTTCACCCCCATACCCGTCTCCACTCGAGAGGAAGCACGATGGTCCCGCCCACATCCAGAGGAGCCCCGTTTCCACCTCGTAGCTCGAGATGAGGGATCCTTTCCCTGCTTTCAACGGGAAAGAATTCCCGGTGATCCCGTCGCATCTCAAGAGGAGGCACTCTCAACAGGAAAGGCGAGAGGAACTCCATGGTCGTACCACCATTCCAAGAGTCCCCCAGATGTCTCAGTCCATTCCAGAGGAACCTCTTTGCCCTGCACTGGCTCATCTTTCACGCCGAGGATCGACTCACACCACGGTGGCACGTGGGACAGCCCTGTGGGAAAGCCTCGAGGGAAAGCCTCGAGGGAAAACCACAGATCCTTTGATCCACGCGACGGGAAGCGTGACATTGCTGCTACAGCCTGGAAGGAAAGCACACGTGCATGCCCCCACTCCAGACGAGGCCTGACTCCCCTGGGGAGACTCCAGAAGTACCCAAAGATCCATGTCAGCCCCTGAGAGGAATGCTCGGTTCCGGCCCTGACTCCACACAAGGTTTTTGGCCCCAGTATCGACGGGAGAGGAATCCCGAGAGGCCCCTAGCAAATCGCATGTGGACTGGCCTCTCCTGAGGCCACCAGGGCGGGTCCCTGAGGTCCCCGTCTTAACTCGAGAACACCTGCCGCAACTCGAGAAAATCCAGGAAGTTCTCCCTTCCAGGCGAGATGAGGCCTATTTCCGATGAGGCGTCTGGACACTAATGACACCTAACCTCTGGAACTTCGAAAGGGTCTTTCACACCCTTGCTGCAACTCCAGAAGTTCACCGCCATACCCGTCTCCACTCGAGAGGAAGCACGATGGTCCCGCCCACATCCAGAGGAGCCCCGTTTCCCCCTCGGAGCTCGAGATGTGGGATCCTTTCCCTGCTTTCAACGGGAAAGAATCCCGGCGTTCCCGTCACATCTCAAGAGGAGGCACTCTCAACAGGAAAGGCGAGAGGAACTCCATGGTCGTACCACCATTCCAAGAGTCCCCCAGATGTCTCAGTCCATTCCAGAGGAACCTCTTTGCCCTGCACTGGCTCATCTTTCACGACGAGGATCGACTCACACCACGGTGGCACGTGGGACAGCCCTGTGGGAAAGCCTCGAGGGAAACCCTCGAGGGAAAACCACAGATCCATTGATCCACGCCACGGGAAGCGTGACATTGCTGCTACAGCCTGGAAGGAAAGCGCACGTGCATGCCCCCACTCGAGACGAGGCCTGACTCCCCTGGGGAGACTCCAGAAGTACCCAAAGATCCATGTCAGCCCCTGAGAGGAATCCTCGGTTCCGGCCCTGACTCCACACAAGGTTTTTGGCCCCGGTATCGAAGGGAGAGGAATCCCGAGAGGCCCCCTAGCAACTCGCATGGGGACTGGCCTCTCCTGAGGCCACCAGGGCGGGTCCCTGAGGTCCCCGTCGTAACTCGAGAACACCTGCCGCAACTCGAGAAAATCCAGGAAGTTCTCCCTTCCAGGCGAGATGAGGCCTATTTCCGATGAGGCGTCTGGAGACTAATGACACGTAACCTCTGGAACTTCGAAAGGGTCTTTCACACCCTTGCTACAACTCAAGAAGTTCACCGCCATACCCGTCTCCACTCGAGAGGAAGCACGATGGTCCCGCCCACATCCAGAGGAGCCCCATTTCCCCCTCGTAGCTCGAGATGAGGGATCCTTTCCCTGCTTTCAACGGGAAAGAATTCCCGGCGTTCCCGTCGCATCTCAAGAGGAGGCACTCTCAACAGGAAAGGCGAGAGGAACTCCATGGTCGTACCACCATTCCAAGAGTCCCCCAGATGTCTCAGTCCATTCCAGAGGAACCTCTTTGCCCTGCACTGGCTCATCTTTCACGCCGAGGATCGACTCACACCACGGTGGCACGTGGGACAGCCCTGTGGGAAAGCCTCGAGGGAAAGCCTCGTGGGAAAACCACAGATCCTTTGATCCACGGGACGAGAAGCGTGACATTGCTGCTACAGCCTGGAAGGAAAGCGCACGTGCATGCCCCCACTCGAGACGAGGCCTGACTCCCCTGGGGAGACTCCAGAATTACCCAAAGATCCATGTAAGCCCCTGAGAGGAATGCTCGGTTCCGGCCCTGACTCCACACAAGGTTTTTGGCCCCGGTTTCGACGGGAGAGGAATCCCAAGAGGCCCCCTAGCAACTCGCATGGGGACTGGCCTCTCCTGAGGCCACCAGGGCGGGTCCCAGAGGTCCCCGTCTAAACTCGAGAACACCTGCCGCAACTCGAGAAAATCCAGGAAGTTCTCCCTTACAGGCGAGATGAGGCCTATTTCCGATGAGGCGTCTGGAGACTAATGACACCTAACCTCTGGAACTTCGAAAGGGTCTTTCACACCTTTGCTGCAACTCAAGAAGTTCACCGCCATACCCGTCTCCACTCGAGAGGAAGCACGATGGTCCCGCCCACATCCAGAGGAGCCCCGTTTCCCCCTCGTAGCTCGAGATGAGGGATCCTTTCCCTGCTTTCAACGGGAAAGAATTCCCCGCGTTCCCGTCGCTTCTCAAGAGGAGGCACTCTCAACAGGAAAGGCGAGAGGAACTCCATGGTCGTACCACCATTCCAAGAGTCCCCCAGATGTCTCAGTCCATTCCAGAGGAACCTCTTTGCCCTGCACTGGCTCATCTTTCACGCCGAGAATCGACTCACACCACGGTGGCACGTGGGACAGCCCTGTGGGAAAGCCTCGAGGGAAAGCCTCGAGGGAAAGCCTCGAGGGAAAACCACAGATCCTTTGATCCACGCGATGGGAAGCGTGACATTGCTGCTACAGCCTGGAAGGAAAGCGCACGTGCATGCCCCCACTCGAAACGAGGCCTGACTACCCTGGGGAGACTTCAGAAGTACCCAAAGATCCATGTCAGCCCCTGAGAGTAATCCTCGGTTCCGGCCCTGAATCCACACAAGGTTTTTGGCCCCGGTATCGCCGGGAAAGGAATCCCGAGTAGCCCCCTAGCAACTCGCTAGGGGTCTGGCCTCTCCTGAGGCCACCAGGGCGGGTCGCTGAGGTCCCCGTGGTAACTCGAGAACACCTGCCACAACTCGAGAAATTCCAGGAAGTTCTCCCTTCCAGGCGAGATGAGGCCTATTTCCGATGAGGCGTCTGGAGACTAATGACAGCTAACCTCTGGAACTTCGAAAGGGTCTTTCACACCCTTGCTGCAACTAAAGAAGTTCACCCCCATACCCGTCTCCACTCGAGAGGAAGCACGATGGTCCCGCCCACATCCAGAGGAGCCCCGTTTCCACCTCGTAGCTCGAGATGAGGGATCCTTTCCCTGCTTTCAACGGGAAAGAATTCCCGGTGATCCCGTCGCATCTCAAGAGGAGGCACTCTCAACAGGAAAGGCGAGAGGAACTCCATGGTCGTACCACCATTCCAAGAGTCCCCCAGATGTCTCAGTCCATTCCAGAGGAACCTCTTTGCCCTGCACTGGCTCATCTTTCACGCCGAGGATCGACTCACACCACGGTGGCACGTGGGACAGCCCTGTGGGAAAGCCTCGAGGGAAAGCCTCGAGGGAAAACCACAGATCCTTTGATCCACGCGACGGGAAGCGTGACATTGCTGCTACAGCCTGGAAGGAAAGCACACGTGCATGCCCCCACTCCAGACGAGGCCTGACTCCCCTGGGGAGACTCCAGAAGTACCCAAAGATCCATGTCAGCCCCTGAGAGGAATGCTCGGTTCCGGCCCTGACTCCACACAAGGTTTTTGGCCCCAGTATCGACGGGAGAGGAATCCCGAGAGGCCCCTAGCAAATCGCATGTGGACTGGCCTCTCCTGAGGCCACCAGGGCGGGTCCCTGAGGTCCCCGTCTTAACTCAAGAACACCTGCCGCAACTCGAGAAAATCCAGGAAGTTCTCCCTTCCAGGCGAGATGAGGCCTATTTCCGATGAGGCGTCTGGAGACTAATGAAACCTAACCTATGGAACTTCGAAAGGGTCTTTCACACCCTTGCTGCAACTCAAGAAGTTCACCGCCATACCCGTCTCCACTCGAGAGGAAGCACGATGGTCCCGCCCACATCCAGAGGAGCCCCGTTTCCCGCTCGTAGCTCCAGATGAGGGATCCTTTCCCTGCTTTCAACGGGAAAGAATTCCCGGCGTTCCCGTCGCATCTCAAGAGGAGGCACTCTCAACAGGAAAGTTGAGAGGAACTCCATGGTCGTACCACCATTCCAAGAGTCCCCCAGATGTCTCAGTCCATTCCAGAGGAACCTCTTTGCCCTGCACTGGCTCATCTTTCACGCCGAGGATCGACTCACACCACGGTGGCACGTGGGACAGCCCTGTGGGAAAGCCTCGAGGAAAATCCTCGAGGGAAAACCACAGATCCTTTGATCCCCGCGACGGGAAGCGTGACATTGCTTCTACAGTGTGGAAGGAAAGCTCACGTGCATGACCCCACACGAGACGAGGCCTGACTGCCCTGGGGAGACTCCAGAAGTACCCAAAGATCCATATCAGCCCCTGAGAGGAATCCTCGGTTCCGGCCCTGACTCCACACAAGGGTTTTGGCCCCAGTATCGACGGGAGAGGAATCCCGAGAGGCCACATAGCAACTCGCATTGGGACTGACCTTTCCTGAGGCCACCAGGGCGGGTCCGTGTGGTCTCCGTTGTAACTCGAGAACACCTGCCGCAACTCGAGAAAATCCAGGAAGTTCTCCCTTCCAGGCGAGATGAGGCCTCTTTCCGATGAGGCGTCTGGAGACTAATGACACCTAACCTCTGGAACGTCGAAAGGGTCTTTCACAGCCTTCCTGCAACTCAAGAAGTTCACCGCCATACGCGTTTCCACTCGAGAGGAAGCACGATGGTCCCGCCCACATCCAGAGGAGCCCCATTTCCCCCTCGTAGCTCGTGATGAGGGATCCTTTCCCTGCTTTCAACGGGAAAGAATTCCCGGCGTTCCCGTCGCATCTCAAGTGGAGGCACTCTCAACAGGAAAGGGGAGAGGAACTCCATGGTCGTACCACGATGCCAAGAGTCCCCCAGATGTCTCAGTCCATTCCCGAGGAACCTCTTTGCCCTGCACTGGCTCATCTTTCATGCCGAGAATCGACTCACATCACTGTGGCACGTGGGACAGGCATGTGGGATAGCCTCGAGGGAAAGCCTCGAGGGAAAACCACAGATCCTTTGATCCACGCAACGGGAAGCGTGACATTGCTGCTACAGCCTGGAAGGCAAGCACACGTGCATGCCCCCACTCGAGACGAGGCCTGACGCCCCTGGCGAGACTCCAGGAGTACCCAAAGATCCATGTCAGCCCCTGAGAGGAATCCTCGGTTCCGGCCCTTACTCCACTCAAGGGTTTTGTCCCTGGTATCGACGGGAGAGGAAACCCGAGAGGACCCCTAGCAACTCGCTTGGGTACTGGCCTCTCCTGCGGCCACCAGGGCGGGTCCCTGAGGTCCCCGTCGTAACTCAAGAACACCTGCCGCAACTCGAGAAAATCCAGGAAGTTCTCCCTTCCAGGCGAGATGAGGCCTATTTCCGATGAGGCGTCTGGAGACTAATGACACCTAACCTCTGGAACTTCGAAAGGGTCTTTCACACCCTTGCTGCAACTCAAGAAGTTCACCGCCATACCCGTCTCCACTCGAGAGGAAGCACGATGGTCCCGCCCACATCCAGAGGAGCCCCGTTTCCCCCTCGTAGCTCGAGATGAGGGATCCTTTCCCTGCTTTCAACGGGAAAGAATTCCCGGCGTTCCCGTCGCATCTCAAGAGGAGGCACTATCGACAGGAAAGTCGAGAGGAGCTCCATGGTCGTACCACCATTCCAAGAGTCCCCCACATGTCTCAGTCCTTTCCATAGGATCCTCTTTGCCCTGCACTGGCTCATCTTTCACGCCTAGGATCGACTCACACCACGGTGGCACGTGGGACAGCCATGTGGGAAAGCCTCGAGGGAAAGCATCGAGGGAAAACCACAGATCCTTTGATCCACGCGACGGGAAGCGTGACATTGCTGCTACAGCCTGGAAGGAAAGCGCACGTGCATGTCCCCACTCGAGACGAGGCCTGACTCCCCTGGGGAGACTCCAGAAATACCCAAAGATCCATGTCAGCCCCTGAGAGGAATCCTCGGTTCCGGCCCTGAATCCACACAAAGATTTTGGCCCCAGTATCGACAGGAGAGGAATCCCGAGAGGCCCGATAGCAACTCGCATGGGGACTGGCCTTTCCTGAGGCCACCAGGGCGGGTCCCTGATGTCCCCGTCGTAACTCGAGAACACCTGACGCAACTCGAGAAAATCCACGAAGTTCTCCCTTCCAGGAGAGATGAAGCCTATTTCCGATGAGGGGTCTGGAGACTAATGACACCTAACCTCTGGAACTTCGAAAGGGTCTTTCACACCCTTGCTGCAACTCAAGAAGTTCACCGCCATACCCGTCTCCACTCGAGAGGAAGCACGATGATCCCGCCCACATCCAGAGGAGCCCCGTTTCACCCTCGTAGCTCGAGATATGGGATCCTTTCCCTGCTTTCAACGGGAAAGAATTCCCGGCGTTCCCGTCGCATCTCAAGAGGAGGCACTCTCAACAGGAAAGGCGAGAGGAACTCCACTGTCGTACCACCATTCCAAGAGTCCCCCAGATGTCTCATTCCATTCCAGAGGAACCTGTTTGCCCTGCATTGGCTCATCTTTCACGCCGAGGAACGACTCACACCACGGTGGCACTAGGGACTGCCCTGTGGGAAAGCCTCGAGGGAGAACCACAGATCCTTTGATCCACGCGACGGGAAGCGTGACATTGCTGCTACAGCCTGGAAGGCAAGCACACGTGCATGCCCCCACTCGAGACGAGGCCTGACGCCCCTGGCGAGACTCCAGGAGTACCCAAAGATCCATGTCAGCCCCTGAGAGGAATCCTCGGTTCCGGCCCTTACTCCACACAAGGTTTTTGTCCCTGGTATCGACGGGAGAGGAATCCCGAGAGGACCCCTAGCAACTCGCTTGGGGACTGGCCTCTCCTGAGGCCACCAGGGCGGGTCCCTGAGGTCCTCGTCGTAACTCGAGAACACCTGCCGCAACTCGAGAAAATCCAGGAAGTTCTCCCTTCCAGGCGAGATGAGGCCTCTTTCCGATTAGGCGTCTGGAGACTAATGACACCTAACCTCTGGAACGTCGAAAGGGTCTTTCACAGCCTTCCTGCAACTCAAGAAGTTCACCGCCATACGCGTCTCCACTCGAGAGGAAGCACGATGGTCCCGCCCACATCCAGAGGAGCCCCATTTCCCCCTCGTAGCTCGTGATGAGGGATCCTTTCCCTGCTTTCAACGGGAAAGAATTCCCGGCGTTCCCGTCGCATCTCAAGTGGAGGCACTCTCAACAGGAAAGGGGAGAGGAACTCCATGGTCGTACCACGATGCCAAGAGTCCCCCAGATGTCTCAGTCCATTCCCGAGGAACCTCTTTGCCCTGCACTGGCTCATCTTTCATGCCGAGAATCGACTCACATCACTGTGGCACGTGGGACAGGCATGTGGGATAGCCTCGAGGGAAAGCCTCGAGGGAAAACCACAGATCCTTTGATCCACGCAACGGGAAGCGTGACATTGCTGCTACAGCCTGGAAGGCAAGCACACGTGCATGCCCCCACTCGAGACGAGGCCTGACGCCCCTGGCGAGACTCCAGGAGTACCCAAAGATCCATGTCAGCCCCTGAGAGGAATCCTCGGTTCCGGCCCTTACTCCACTCAAGGGTTTTGTCCCTGGTATCGACGGGAGAGGAAACCCGAGAGGACCCCTAGCAACTCGCTTGGGTACTGGCCTCTCCTGAGGCCACCAGGGAGGGTCCCTGAGGTCCCCGTCGTAACTCGAGAACACCTGCCGCAACTCGAGAAAATCCAGGAAGTTCTCCCTTCCAGGCGAGATGAGGCCTCTTTCCGATGAGGCGTCTGGAGACTAATGACACCTAACCTCTGGAACGTCGAAAGGGTCTTTCACAGCCTTCGTGCAACTCAAGAAGTTCACCGCCATACGCGTCTCCACTCGAGAGGAAGCACGATGGTCCCGCCCACATCCAGAGGAGCCCCATTTCCCCCTCGTAGCTCGTGATGAGGGATCCTTTCCCTGCTTTCAACGGGAAAGAATTCCCGGCGTTCCCGTCGCATCTCAAGAGGAGGCACTCTCAACAGGAAAGGCGAGAGGAACTCCATGGTCGTACCACCATTCCAAGAGTCCCCCAGATGTCTCAGTCCATTCCAGAGGAACCTCTTTGCCCTGCACTGGCTCATCTTTCACGCCGAGGATCGACTCACACCACGGTGGCACGTGGGACAGCCCTGTGGGAAAGCCTCGAGGGAAAGCCTCGAGGGAAAACCACAGATCCTTTGATCCACGCGACGGGAAGCGTGACATTGCTGCTACAGCCTGGAAGGAAAGCACACGTGCATGCCCCCACTCCAGACGAGGCCTGACTCCCCTGGGGAGACTCCAGAAGTACCCAAAGATCCATGTCAGCCCCTGAGAGGAATGCTCGGTTCCGGCCCTGACTCCACACAAGGTTTTTGGCCCCAGTATCGACGGGAGAGGAATCCCGAGAGGCCCCTAGCAAATCGCATGTGGACTGGCCTCTCCTGAGGCCACCAGGGCGGGTCCCTGAGGTCCCCGTCTTAACTCAAGAACACCTGCCGCAACTCGAGAAAATCCAGGAAGTTCTCCCTTCCAGGCGAGATGAGGCCTATTTCCGATGAGGCGTCTGGAGACTAATGACACCTAACCTATGGAACTTCGAAAGGGTCTTTCACACCCTTGCTGCAACTCAAGAAGTTCACCGCCATACCCGTCTCCACTCGAGAGGAAGCACGATGGTCCCGCCCACATCCAGAGGAGCCCCGTTTCCCGCTCGTAGCTCCAGATGAGGGATCCTTTCCCTGCTTTCAACGGGAAAGAATTCCCGGCGTTCCCGTAGCATCTCAAGAGGAGGCACTCTCAACAGGAAAGTTGAGAGGAACTCCATGGTCGTACCACCATTCCAAGAGTCCCCCAGATGTCTCAGTCCATTCCAGAGGAACCTCTTTGCCCTGCACTGGCTCATCTTTCACGCCGAGGATCGACTCACACCACGGTGGCACGTGGGACAGCCCTGTGGGAAAGCCTCGAGGAAAATCCTCGAGGGAAAACCACAGATCCTTTGATCCACGCGACGGGAAGCGTGACATTGCTTCTACAGTGTGGAAGGAAAGCGCACGTGCATGACCCCACACGAGACGAGGCCTGACTCCCCTGGGGAGACTCCAGAAGTACCCAAAGATCCATATCAGCCCCTGAGAGGAATCCTCGGTTCCGGCCCTGACTCCACACAAGGGTTTTGGCCCCAGTATCGACGGGAGAGGAATCCCGAGAGGCCACATAGCAACTCGCATTGGGACTGACCTTTCCTGAGGCCACCAGGGCGGGTCCGTGTGGTCTCCGTTGTAACTCGAGAACACCTGCCGCAACTCGATAAAATCCAGGAAGTTCTCCCTTCCAGGCGAGATGAGGCCTCTTTCCGATGAGGCGTCTGGAGACTAATGACACCTAACCTCTGGAACGTCGAAAGGGTCTTTCACAGCCTTCCTGCAACTCAAGAAGTTCACCGCCATACGCGTCTCCACTCGAGAGGAAGCACGATGGTCCCGCCCACATCCAGAGGAGCCCCATTTCCCCCTCGTAGCTCGTGATGAGGGATCCTTTCCCTGCTTTCAACGGGAAAGAATTCCCGGCGTTCCCGTCGCATCTCAAGTGGAGGCACTCTCAACAGGAAAGGGGAGAGGAACTCCATGGTCGTACCACGATGCCAAGAGTCCCCCAGATGTCTCAGTCCATTCCCGAGGAACCTCTTTGCCCTGCACTGGCTCATCTTTCATGCCGAGAATCGACTCACATCACTGTGGCACGTGGGACAGGCATGTGGGATAGCCTCGAGGGAAAGCCTCGAGGGAAAACCACAGATCCTTTGATCCACGCAACGGGAAGCGTGACATTGCTGCTACAGCCTGGAAGGCAAGCACACGTGCATGCCCCCACTCGAGACGAGGCCTGACGCCCCTGGCGAGACTCCAGGAGTACCCAAAGATCCATGTCAGCCCCTGAGAGGAATCCTCGGTTCCGGCCCTTACTCCACTCAAGGGTTTTGTCCCTGGTATCGACGGGAGAGGAAACCCGAGAGGACCCCTAGCAACTCGCTTGGGTACTGGCCTCTCCTGAGGCCACCAGGGCGGGTCCCTGAGGTCCCCGTCGTAACTCGAGAACACCTGCCGCAACTCGAGAAAATCCAGGAAGTTCTCCCTTCCAGGCGAGATGAGGCCTATTTCCGATGAAGCGTCTGGAGACTAATGACACCTAACCTCTGGAACTTCGAAAGGGTCTTTCACACCCTTGCTGCAACTCAAGAAGTTCACCGCCATACCCGTCTCCACTCGAGAGGAAGCACGATGGTCCCGCCCACATCCAGAGGAGCCCCGTTTCCCCCTCGTAGCTCGAGATGAGGGATCCTTTCCCTGCTTTCAACGGGAAAGAATTCCCGGCGTTCCCGTCGCATCTCAAGAGGAGGCACTATCGACAGGAAAGTCGAGAGGAGCTCCATGGTCGTACCACCATTCCAAGAGTCCCCCACATGTCTCAGTCCATTCCATAGGATCCTCTTTGCCCTGCACTGGCTCATCTTTCACGCCTAGGATCGACTCACACCACGGTGGCACGTGGGACAGCCATGTGGGAAAGCCTCGAGGGAAAGCCTCGAGGGAAAACCACAGATCCTTTGATCCACGCGACGGGAAGCGTGACATTGCTGCTACAGCCTGGAAGGAAAGCGCACGTGCATGTCCCCACTCGAGACGAGGCCTGACTCCCCTGGGGAGACTCCAGAAATACCCAAAGATCCATGTCAGCCCCTGAGAGGAATCCTCGGTTCCGGCCCTGAATCCACACAAAGATTTTGGCCCCGGTATCGACAGGAGAGGAATCCCGAGAGGCCCGATAGCAACTCGCATGGGGACTGGCCTTTCCTGAGGCCACCAGGGCGGGTCCCTGAGGTCCCCGTCGAATCTCGAGAACACCTGCCGCAAGTCGAGAAAATCCAGGAAGTTCTCCCTTCCAGGCGAGATGAGGCCTATTTCCGATGAGGCGTCTGGAGACTAATGACACCTAACCTCTGGAACTTCGAAAGGATCTTTCACACCCTTGCTGCAACTCAAGAAGTTCACCGCCATACCCGTCTCCACTCGAGAGGAAGCACGATGGTCCCGCCCACATCCAGAGGAGCCCCGTTTCGCCCTCGGAGCTCGAGATGAGGGATCCTTTCCCTGCTTTCAATGGGAAAGAATTCCCGGCGATCCAGTCGCATCTCAAGAGGAGGCACTCTCCACAGGAAAGCCGAGAGGAACTCCATGGTCGTACCACCATTCCAAGAGTCCCTCAGATGTCTCAGTCCATTCCAGAGGAACCTCTTTGCCCTGCACTGGCTCATCTTTCACGCCGAGGATCGACTCACACCACGGTGGCACGTGGGACAGCCCTGTGGGAAAGCCTCGAGGGAAAGCCTCGAGGGAAAACCACAGACCCTTTGATCCACGCGACGGGAAGCGTGACATTGCTGCTACAGCCTGGAAGGAAAGCGCACGTGCATGCCCCCACTCGAGACGAGGCCTGACTCCCCTGGGGAGACTCCAGAAGTACCCAAAGATCCATGTCAGCCCCTGAGAGGAATCCTCGGTTCCGGCCCTGACTCCAAAAAATTCTTTTGGCCCCGGTATCGACGGGAGAGGAATCCCGAGAGGCTCCCTAGCAACTCGCATGGGGACTGGCCTCTCCTGAGGCCACCAGGGCGGGTCCCTGAGGTCCCCGTCGTAACTCGAGAACACCTGCCGCAACTCGAGAAAATCCACGAAGTTCTCCCTTGCAGGCGAGATGAGGCCTGTTTCCGATGAAGCGTCTGGAGACTAATGACACCTAACCTCTGGAACTTCGAAAGGGTCTTTCACACCCTTGCTGCAACTCAAGAATTTCACCGCCATACCCGTCTCCACTCGAGAGGAAGCACGATGGTCCCGCCCACATCCAGAGGAGCCCCGTTTCCTCCTCGGAGCTGGAGATGAGGGATCCTTTCCCTGCTTTCAACGGGAAAGAATTCCCGGCGTTCCCGTCGCATCTCAATAGGAGGCACTCTCAACAGGAAAGGCGAGAGGAACTCCATGGTGGTACCACCATTCCAAGAGTCCCCCAGATGTCTCAGTCCATTCCAGAGGAACCTCTTTGCCCTGCACTGGCTCATCTTTCACGCCGAGGATCGACTCACACCACGGTGGCACGTGGGACAGCCCTGTGGGAAAGCCTCGAGGGAAAGCCTCGAGGGAAAACCACAGATCGTTTGATCCACGCGACGGGAAGCGTGACATTGCTGCTACAGCCTGGAAGGCAAGTGCACGTGCATGCCCCCACTCGAGACGAGGCCTGACTCCCCTGGGGAGACTCCACAAGTACCCAAAGATGCATGTCAGCCCCTGAGAGGAATCCTCGGTTCCGGCCCTGACTTCACACAAGGTTTTTGGCGCCGGTATCGACGGGAGAGGAATCCCGAGAGGCCCCCTAGCACCTCGCATGGGGACTGGCCTCTCCTGAGGCCACCAGGGCGGGTCCCTGAGGTCCCCGTCGTAAATCGAGAACACCTGCCGCAACTCGAGAAAATGCAGGAAGTTCTCCCTTCCAGGCGAGATGAGGCCTATTTCCGATAAGGCGTCTGGAGACTAATGACACCTAACCTCTGGAACTTCGAAAGGGTCTTTCACACCCTTGCTGCAACTCAAGAAGTTCACCGCCATACCCGTCTCCACTCGAGAGGAAGCACGATGGTCCCGCCCACATCCAGAGGAGCCCCGTTTCCCCCTCGTAGCTCGAGGTGAGGGATCCTTTCCCTGCTTTCAACGGGAAAGAATTCCCGGTGTTCCCGTCGCATCTCAAGAGGAGGCACTCTCAACACGTAAGGCGAGAGGAACTCCATGGTCGTACCACCATTCCAAGAGTCCCCCAGATGTCTCAGTCCATTCCAGAGGAACCTCTTTGCCCTGCACTGGCTCATCTTTCACGCCGAGGATCGACTCACACCACGGTGGCACGTGGGAGAGCCCTGTGGGAAAGCCTCGAGGGAAAGCCTCGAGGGAAAACCACAGATCCTTTGATCCACGCGACGGGAAGCGTGACATTGCTGCTACAGCCTGGAAGGAAAGCGCACGTGCATGCCCCCACTCGAGACGAGGCCTGACTCCCTTGGGGAGACTGCAGAAGTACCCAAAGATCCATGTCAGCCCCTGAGAGGAATCCTCGGTTCCGGCCCTGACTCCACACAAGGATTTTGGCCCTGGTATCAACGGGAGAGGAATCCCGAGAGGCCCCCTAGCAACTCGCATGGGGACTGGCCTCTCCTGAGGCCACCAGGGCGGGTCCCTGAGGTCCCCGTCGTAACTCGAGAACACCTGCCGCAACTCGAGAAAATCCAGGAAGTTCTCCCTTCCAGGCGAGATGAGGCCTATTTCCGATGAGGCGTCTGGAGACTAATGTCACCTAACCTCTGGAACTTCGAAAGGGTCTTTCACACCCTTGCTGCAACTCAAGAAGTTCACCGCCATACCCGTCTCCACTCGAGAGGAAGCACGATGGACCCGCCAACATTCAGAGGAGCCCCGTTTCCCCCTCGGATCTCGAGATGAGGGATCCTTTCCCTGCTTTCAACGGGAAAGAATTCCCGGCGTTCCCGTCGCATCTCAAGAGGAGGCACTCTCAACAGGAAAGGCGAGAGGAACTCCATGGTCGTACCACCATTCCAAGAGTCCCCCAGATGTCTCAGTCCATTCCAGAGGAACCTCTTTGCCCTGCACTGGCTCATCTTTCACGACGAGGATCGACTCACACCACGGTGGCACGTGGGACAGCCCTGTGGGAAACCCTCGAGGGAAAGCCTCGAGGGAAAACCACAGATCCTTTGATCCACGCCACGGGAAGGGTGACATTGCTGCTACAGCCTGGAAGGAAACCGCAAGTGCATGCCCCCACACGAGACGAGGCCTGACTCCCCTGGGGAGACTCCAGAAGTACCCAAAGATCCATGTCAGCCCCTGAGAGGAATCCTGGGTTCCGGCCCTGACTCCACACAAGGATTTTGGTCCCGGTATCGACGGGAGAGGAATCCCAAAAGGCCCCCTAGGAACTCCCATGGGAACTGGCCTTTCCTGAGGCCACCAGTGCGGATCTCTGAGGTCCCCGTCGTAACTCGAGAACACCTGCTGCAACTCGAGAAAATCCAGGAAGTTCTCCCTTCCAGGCGAGATGAGGCCTATTTCCGATGAGGGGTCTGGAGACTAATGACACCTAACCTCTGGAACTTCGAAAGGGTCTTTCACACCCTTGCTGCAACTCAAGAAGTTCACCGCCATACCCGTCTCCACTCGAGAGGAAGCACGATCGTCCCACCCACAACCAGAGGAGCCCCGTTTCCCCCTCGTAGCTCGAGATGAGGGATTCTTTCCCTGCTTTCAATGGGAAAGATTTCCCGGTGTTCCCGTCGCATCTCAACAGGAAGCACTCTCAACAGGAAAGGCGAGAGGAACTCCATGGTCGTACCACCATTCCAAGAGTCCCCCAGATGTCTCAGTCCATTCCAGAGCAACCTCTTTGCCCTGCACAGGCTCATCTTTCACGCCGAGGATCGACTCACACCACGGTGGCACGTGGGACAGACCTGTGGGAAAGCCTAGAGGGAAAACCACAGATCCTTTGATCCACACGACGGGAAGCGTGACATTGCTCCTACAGCCTGGAAGGAAAGCGCACGTGCATGCCCCCACTCGAGACGAGGCCTGACTCCCCTGGGGAGACTCCAGAAGTACCCAAAGATCCATGTCATCCCCTGAGAGGAATCCTCGGTTCCGCCCCTGACTCCACACAAAGTTTTTGGCCCCGGTATCAACGGGAGAGGAATCCCGAGAGGCCCCCGAGCAACTCGCATGGGGACTGGCCTTTCCTGTGGCCACCAGGCCGGTCTCTGAGGTCCCCGTCGTAACTGGAGAACACCTGCCGCAACTCGAGAAAATCCAGGAAGTTCTCCCTTCCAGGCGAGATGAGGCCTATTTCCGATGAGGCGTCTGGAGACTAATGACACCTAACCTCTGGAACTTCGAAAGGGTCTTTCACACCCTTGCTGCAACACAAGAAGTTCACCGTCATACCCGTGTCGACTCGAGAGGAAGCATGATGGTCTCGCCCACATCCAGAGGATCCCCGTTTCCCCCTCGTAGCTCGAGATGAGGGATCCTTTCCCTGATTTCAACGGGAAAGAATTCCCGGCGTTCCCGTCACATCTCAAGAGGAGGCACTCTCAACAGGAAAGGCGAGAGGAACTCCATGGTCGTACCACCATTCCAAGAGTCCCCCAGATGTCTCAGTCCATTCCAGAGGAACCTCTTTGCCCTGCACTGGCTCATCTTTCACGCCGAGGATCGAATCACACCACGGTGGCACGTGGGACAGCCCTGTGGGAAAGCCTCAAGGGAAAGCCTCGATTGAAAACCACAGATCCTTTGATCCACGGGACGGGAAGCGTGACATTGCTGCTACAGCCTGGAAGGAAAGCGCACGTGCGTGCCCCCACTCGAGATGAGGCCTGACTCCCCTGAGGAGACTCCAGAAGTACCCCAAGATCCATGTCAGCCCTTGAGAGGAATCCTCGGTTCCGGCCCTGACTCCACAAAAGGTTTTTGACCCCGGTATCGACGGGAGAGGAATCCCGAGAGGCCCCCTAGCACCTCGCATGTGGACTGGCCTTTCCTGAGGCCACCAGGCCGGTCCCTGAGGTCCCCGTCGTAACTGGAGAACACCTGCCGCAACTCGAGAAAATCCAGGAAGTTCTCCCTTCCAGGCGAGATGAGGCCTATTTCCGATGAGGCGTCTGGAGACTAATGACACCTAACCTCTGGAACTTCGAAAGGGTCTTTCACACCCTTGCTGCAACTCAAGTAGTTCACTGCCATACCCGTGTCGACTCGAGAGGAAGAATGATGGTCCCGCCCACATCCAGAGGAGCCCCGTTTCCCCATGGTAGCTCGAGATGCGGGATCCTTTCCCTGCTTTCAACGGGAAAGAATTCCCGGCGTTCCCATCGCATCTCAAGAGGAGGCACTCTCAACAGGAAAGGCGAGAGGAACTGCATGGTCGTACCACCATTTCAAGAGTCCCCCAGATGTCTCAGTCCATTCCAGAGCAAACTCTTTGCCTTGCACTGGCTCATCTTTCATGCCGAGGATCGAATCACACCACGTTGGCACGTGGGAGAGCCCTGTGGTAAAGCCTCAATGGAAAGCCTGGAGGGAAATCCACAGATCCTTTGATCCACGCGACGGGAAGCGTGTCTTTGCTGCTTCAGCCTGGAAGGAAAGCTCACGTGCATGCCACCACTCGAGACGAGGCCTGACTCCCCTCGGGAGACTCCAGAAAGACCCAAAGATACATGTCAGCCCCTGAGAGTAATCCTCGGTTCCGGCCCTCAATCCACACAAGGTTTTTGGTCCAGGTATCGACGGGAGAGGAATACCGAGAGGCACCCTAGCAACTCGCATGAGGACTGGCCTTTCCTGAGGCCACCATGGCGGGTCCCTGAGGTGCCCGTCGTAACTCGAGAACACCTGCTGCAACTCGAGAAAATCCAGGAAGTTCTCCCTTCCAGGCGAGATGAGACCTATTTCCGATGAGGCGTCTGGACACTAATGACACCTAACCTCTGGAACTTCGAAAGGGTCTTTCACACCCTTGCTGCAACTCAAGAAGTTCACCGCCATACCCGTCTCCACTCGAGAGGAAGCACGATCGTCCCACCCACAACCAGAGGAGCCCCGTTTCCTCCTCGTAGCTCGAGATGAGGGATCCTTTCCCTGCTTTCAATGGGAAAGAATTCCCGGTGTTCCCGTCGCATCTCAAGAGGAGGCACTCTCAACAGGAAAGGCGAGAGGAACTCCATGGTCGTACCACCATTCCAAGAGTCCCCCAGTGTCTCAGTCCATTCCAGAGCAACCTCTTTGCCCTGCACAGGCTCATCTTTCACGCCGAGGATCGACTCACACCACGGTGGCACGTGGGACAGCCCTGTGGGAAAGCCTAGAGGGAAAACCACAGATCCTTTGATCCACACGACGGGAAGCGTGACATTGCTGCTACAGCCTGGAAGGAAAGCGCACGTGCATGCCCCCACTCGAGACGAGGCCTGACTCCCCTGGGGAGACTCCAGAAGTACCCAAAGATCCATGTCAGCCCCTGAGAGGAATCCTCGGTTCCGCCCCTGACTCCACACAAGGTTTTTGGCCCCGGTATCGACGGGAGAGGAATCCCGAGAGGCCCCCGGGCAACTCGCATGGGGACTGGCCTTTCCTGAGGACACCAGGGCGGGTCTCTGAGGTCCCCGTCGTAACTCGAGAACACCTGCCGCAACTCGAGAAAATCCAGGAAGTTCTCCCTTCCAGGCGAGATGAGGCCTATTTCCGATGAGGCGTCTGGAGACTAATGACACCGAACCTCTGGAACTTCGAAAGGGTCTTTCACACCCTTGCTGCAACTCAAGAAGTTCACCGCCATACCCGTCTCCACTCGAGAGGAAACACGATGGTCCCGCCCACATCCAGAGGAGCCCCGTTTCCCCCTCATAGCTCGAGATGAGGGATCCTATCCCTGCTATCAACGGGAAAGAATTCCCGGCGTTCCCGTCGCATCTCAAGAGGAGGCACTCTCAACAGGAAAGATGACAGGAACTCCATGGTCGTACCACCATTCCAAGAGTCCCCGAGATTTCTCAGTCCATTCCAGAGGAAACTCTTTGCCCTGCACTGGCTCATCTTTCACGCCGAGGAACGACTCACACCACGGTGGCACGTGGGACAGCCCTGTGGGAAAGCCTCAAGGGAAAGCCTCGATTGAAAACCACAGATCCTTTGATCCACGCGACGGGAAGCGTGACATTGCTGCTACAGCCTGGAAGGAATGCGCACGTGCATGCCCCCACTCGAGACGAGGCCTGACTCCCCTGGGGAGACTCCAGAAGTACCCCAAGATCCATGTCAGCCCCTGAGAGGAATCCTCGGTTCCGGCCCTGACTCCACACAAGGTTTCTGTCCCCGGTATCGACGGGAGAGGAATACCGAGAGGCCCCCTAGCAACTAGCATGGGGACTGGCCGTTCCTGAGGCCACCAGGGCGGGTCCCTGAGGTCCCCGTCGTAACTCGAGAACACCTGCCGCAACTCGAGAAAATCCAGGAAGTTCTCCTTTCCAGGCGAAATGAGGCCTATTTCCGATGAGGCGTCTGGAGACTAATGACACCTAACCTCTGGAACTTCGAAAGGGTCTTTCACACCCTTGCTGCAACTCAAGAATTTCACCGCCATACCCGTCTCCACTCGAGAGGAAGCACGATGGTCCCGCCCACATCCAGAGGAGCCCCGTTTCCCCCTCGTAGCTCGAGAGGAGGGATCCTTTCCCTGCTTTCAACGGGAAAGAATTCCCGGCGTTCCTGTCGCATCTCAAGAGGAGGCACTCTCAACAGGAAAGGCGAGAGGAAATCCATGGTCGTACCACCATTCCAAGAGTCCCCGAGATTTCTCAGTCCATTCCAGAGGAACCTCTTTGCCCTGCACTGGCTCATCTTTCACGCCGAGGATCGACTCACACCACGGTGGCACGTGGGACAGCCCTGTGGGAAAGCCTCGAGGGAAAACCACAGATCCTTTGATCCACGCGACGGGAAGCATGACATTGCTGCTTCAGCCTGGAAGGAAAGCGCACGTGCATGCCCCCACTCGAGACGAGGCCTGACTCCCCTGGGGAGACTCCAGAAGTACCCAAAGATCCATGTCAGCCCCTTAGAGGAATCCTCGGTTCCGGCCCTGACTCCACACAAGGTTTTTGGCCCCGGTATCGACGGGAGAGGAATCCCGAGAGGCCCCCGAGCAACTCGCATGGGGACTGGCCTTTCCTGAGGCCACCAGGGCGGGTCCCTGAGGTCCCCGTCGTAACTCGAGAACACCTGCCGCAACTCGAGAAAATTCAGGAAGTTCTCCCTTCCAGGCGAGATGAGGCCTATTTCCGATGAGGCGTCTGGAGCCTAATGACACGGAACCTCTGGAACTTCGAAAGGGTCTTTCACACCCTTGCTGCAACTCAAGAAGTTCACCGCCATACCCGTGTCGACTCGAGAGGAAGCATGAAGGTCCCGCCCACATCCAGAGGAGCCCCGTTTCCCCCTCGTAGCTCGAGATGAGGGATCCTTTCCCTGCTTTCAACGGGAAAGAATTCCCGGCGTTTCCGTCGCATCTCAAGAGGAGGCACTCTCAACAGGAAAGGCGAGAGGAACTCCATGGTCGTACCACCATTCCAAGAGTCCCCGAGATTTCTCAGTCCATTCCAGAGGAACCTCTTTGACCTGCACTGGCTCATCTTTCACGCCGAGGATCGACTCACACCACGGTGGCACGTGGGACAGCCCTGTGGGAAAACCTCGAGGGCAAACCACAGATCCTTTGATCCACGCAACGGGAAGCATGACATTGCTGCTACAGCCTGGAAGGAAAGCGCACGTGCATGCCCCCACTCGAGACGAGGCCTGGCTCCCCTGGGGAGACTCCAGAAGTATCCAAAGATCCATGTCAGCCCCTGAGAGGAATCCTCGGTTTTGGCCCTGACTCCACACAAGGTTTTTGGCCCCGGTATCGACGGGAGAGGAATCCGGTGAGGCCCCCTAGCCACTCGCATGGGGCCTGGCCTCTCCTGTGGCCACCAGGGCGGGTCCCTGAGTTCCCCGTCGTAACTCGAGAACACCTGCCACAACTCGAGAAAATCCAGGAAGTTCTCCCTTCCAGGCGAGATGAGGCCTATTTCCGATGAGGCGTCTGGAGACTAATGACATCTAACCTCTGGAACTTCGAAAGGGTCTTTCACACCCTTGCTGCAACTCAAGAAGTTCACCGCCATACCCGTCTCCACTCGAGAGGAAGCACGATGGTCCCGCCCACATCCAGAGGAGCCCCGTTTCCCCCTCGTAGCTCGAGATGAGGGATCCTTTCCCTGCTATCAACGGGAAATAATTCCCGGCGTTCCCGTCACATCTCAAGAGGAGGCACTCTCAACAGGAAAGGCGAGAGGAACTCCATGGTCGTACCACCATTCCAAGAGTCCCCCAGATGTCTCAGTCCATTCCAGAGGAACCTCTTTGCCCTGCACTGGCTCATCTTTCACGCCGAGGATCGACTCACACCACGGTGTCACGTGGGACAGCCCTGTGGGTTAGCCTCGAGGGAAAGCCTCGAGGGAAAACCACAGATCCTTTGATCCAAGCTACGGGAAGCGTGACATTGCTGCTACAGCCTGAAAGGAAAGCGCACGTGCCTGCCCCCACTCGAGACAAGGCCTGATTCCCCTGGGGAGACTCCAGAAAGACCCAAAGATCCATGTCAGCCCCTTAGAGGAATCCTCCGATCCGGCCCTGACTCCACACAAGGTTTTTGGCCCCGGTATAGACTGGAGAGGAATCCCGAGAGGCACCCTAGCAACTCGTATGGGGACTGGAGTTTCCTGAGGCCACCAGGGCGGGTCCCTGAGGTCCCCGTCGTAACTCGAGAACACCTGACGCAACTCGAGAAAATCCAGGAAGTTCTCCGTTCCAGGCGAGATGAGGCCTATTTCCGATGAGGCGTCTGGAGTCTAATGAGAGCTAATCTCTGGGAATTCAAAAGGGTCTTTCACACCCTTGCTGCAACTCAAGAAATTCACCGCCATACCCGTCTCCACTCGAGAGGAAGCACGATGGTCCCGCCCACATCCAGAGGAGCCCCGTTTCCCCCTCGTAGCTCGAGATGAGGGATCCTTTCCCTGCTTTCAACAGGAAAGAATTCCCGGCGTTCCCGTCGCATCTCAAGAGGAGGCACTCTCAACAGGAAAGGCGAGAGGAACTCCATGGTCGTACCACCATTCCAAGAGTCCCCCAGATGTCTCAGTCCATTCCAGAGGAACCTCTTTGCCCTGCACTGGCTAATCTTTCACGCCGAGGATCGACTCACACCACGGTGGCACGTGGGACAGCCCTGTGGGAAAGCCTCGAGGGTAAACCACAGATCCTTTGATCCACGCGACGGGAAGCATGACATTGCTGCTACAGCCTGGAACAAAAGCGCACGTGCATGCCCCCACTCGAGACGAGGCCTGACTCCCCTGGGGAGACTCCAGAAGTACCCCAAGATCCATGTCATCCCCTGAGAGGAATCCTCGGTTCCGGCCCTGACTCCACACAAAGTTTTTGGCCCCGGTATCGACGGGAGAGGAATCCCGAGAGGCCCCCTAGCAACTCGCATGGGGACTGGACTTTCCTGAGGCCACCAGGGCGTTCCCTGAGATCCCCGTCGTAACTGGAGAACACCTGCCGCAACTCGAGAAAATCCAGGAAGTTCTCCCTTCCAGGCGAGATGAGGCCTATTTCCGATGAGGCGTCTGGAGACTAATGACACCTAACCTCTGGAACTTCGAAAGGGTCTTTCACACCCTTGCTGCAACTCAAGAAGTTCACCGCCATACCCGTGTCGACTCGAGAGGAAGCATGATGGTCCCGCCCACATCCAGAGGAGCCCCGTTTCCCCCTCGTAGCTCGAGATGAGGGATCCTTTCCCTGCTTTCAACGGGAAAGAATTCCCGGCGTTCCCATCGCATCTCAAGAGGAGGCACTCTCAACAGGAAAGGCGAGAGGAACTCCATGGTCGTACCAACATTCCAAGAGTCCCCCAGATGTCTCAGTCCATTCCAGATCAACCTCTTTGCCTTGCACTGGCTCATCTTTCATGCCGAGGATCGAATCACACCACGTTGGCACGTGGGAGAGCCCTGTGGGAAAGCCTCAAGGGAAAGCCTGGAGGGAAATCAACAGATCCTTTGATCCACGCGACGGGAAGAATGTCTTTGCTGCTTCAGCCTGGAAGGAAAGCGCACGTGCATGCCACCACTCGAGATGAGGCCTGACTCCCCTCGGGAGACTCCAGAAAGACCCAAAGATCCATGTCAGCCCCTGAGAGTAATCCTCGGTTCCGGCCTTCACTCCACACAAGGTTTTTGGTCCAGGTATCGACGGGAGAGGAATACCGAGAGGCACCCTAGCAACTCGCATGAGGACTGGCCTTTCCTGAGGCCACCATCCGGGTCCCTGAGGTCCCCGTCGTAACTCGAGAACACCTGCTGCAACTCGAGAAAATCCAGGAAGTTCTCCCTTCCAGGCGAGATGAGGCCTATTTCCGATGAGGCGTCTGGACACTAATGACACCTAACCTCTGGAACTTCGAAAGGGTCTTTCACACCCTTGCTGCAACTCAAGAAGTTCACCGCCATACCCGTCTCCACTCGACAGGAAGCACGATCGTCCCACCCACAACCAGAGGAGACCCGTTTCCCCCTCGTAGCTCGAGAGGAGGTATCCTTTCCCTGCTTTCAATGGGAAAGAATTCCCGGTGTTCCCGTCGCATCTCAAGAGGAGGCACTCTCAACAGGAAAGGCAAGAGGAACTCCATGGTCGTACCACCATTCCAAGAGTCCCCCAGATGTCTCAGTCCATTCCAGAGCAACCTCTTTGCCCTGCACAGGCTCATCTTTCACGCCGAGGATCGACTCACACCACGGTGGCACGTGGGACAGCCCTGTGGGAAAGCCTAGAGGGAAAACCACAGATCCTTTGATCCACACGACGGGAAGCGTGACATTGCTGCTACAGCCTGGAAGGAAAGCGCACGTGCATGCCCCCACTCGAGACGAGGCTTGACTCCCCTGGGGAGACTCCAGAAGTACCCAAAGATCCATGACAGCCCCTGAGAGGAATCCTCGGTTCCGGCCCTGACTCCACACAAAGTTTTTGGCTCCGGTATCGACGGGAGAGGAATCCCGAGAGGCCCCCGAGCAACTCGCATGGGGACTGGCCTTTCCTGAGGACACCAGGGCGGGTCCCTGAGGTCCCCGTCGTAACTCGAGAACACCTGCCGCAACTCGAGAAAATCCAGGAAGTTCTCCCTTCCAGGCGAGATGAGGCCTATTTCCGATGAGGCGTCTGGAGACTAATGACACCGAACCTCTGGAACTTCGAAAGGGTCTTTCACACCCTTGCTGCAACTCAAGAAGTTCACCGCCATACCCGTCTCCACTCGAGAGGAAACACGATGGTCCCGCCCACATCCAGAGGAGCCCCGTATCCCCCTCATAGCTCGAGATGAGGGATCCTTTCCCTGCTATCAACGGGAAAGAATTCCCGGCGTTCCCGTCGCATCTCAAGAGGAGGCACTCTCAACAGGAAAGATGAGAGGAACTCCATGGTCGTACCACCATTCCAAGAGTCCCCGAGATTTCTCAGTCCATTCCAGAGGAAACTCTTTGCCCTGCACTGGCTCATTTTTCACGCCGAGGTACGACTCACACCACGGTGGCTCGTGGGACAGCCCTGTGGGAAAGCCTCGAGGGTAAACCACAGATCCTTTGATCCACGCGACGGGAAGCGTGACATTGCTGCTACAGCCTGGAAGGAAAGCGCACGTGCATGCCCCCACTCGAGACGAGGCCTGACTCCCCTGGGGAGACTCCAGAAGTACCCCAAGATCCATGTCAGCCCCTGAGAGGAATCCTCGGTTCCGGCCCTGACTCCACACAAGGTTTTTGGCCCCGGTATCGACGGGAGAGGAATCCCGAGAGGCCCCCTAGCACCTCGCATGGGGACTGGCCTTTCCATAGGCCACCAGGCCGGTCCCTGAGGTCCCCGTCGTAACTGGAGAACACCTGCCGCAACTCGAGAAAATCCAGGAAGTTCTCCCTTCCAGGCGAGATGAGGCCTATTTCCGATGAGGCGTCTGGACACTAATGACACCTTACCTCTGGAACTTCGAAAGGGTCTTTCACACCCTTGCTGCAACACAAGAAGTTCACCGCCATACCCGTGTCGACTCGAGAGGAAGCATGATTGTCCCGCCCACATCCAGAGGAGCCCCGTTTCCCCCTCGTAGCTCGAGATGAGGGATCCTTTCCCTGTTTTCAACGGGAAAGAATTCCCGGGGTTCCCGTCACATCTCAAGAAGAGGCACTCTCAACAGGAAAGGCGAGAGGAACTCCATGGTCGTACCACCATTCCAAGAGTCCCCCAGATGTCTCAGTCCACTCCAGAGGAACCTCTTTGCCCTGCACTGGCTCATCTTTCACGACGAGGATCGACTCACACCACGGTGTCACGTGGGACAGCCCTGTGGGAAAGCCTCAAGGGAAAGCCTCGATTGAAAACCACAGATCCTTTGATCCACGCGACGGGAAGCGTGACATTGCTGCTACAGCCTGGATGGAAAGCGCACGTGCATGCCCCCACTCGAGACGAGGCCTGACTCCCATCGGGAGACTGAAGAAAGACCCAAAGATCCATGTCAGCCCTTGAGAGGAATCCTCGGTTCCGGCCCTGACTCCAAAAAATTCTTTTGGCCCCGGTATCGACGGGAGAGGAATCCCGAGAGGCCCCCTAGCAACTCGCATGGGGACTGGCCTCTCCTGAGGCCACCAGGGCGAGTCCCAGAGGTCCCCGTCGTAACTCGGGAACACCTGCCGCAACTCGAGAAAATCCAGGAAGTTCTCCCTTCCAGGCGAGATGAGGCCTATTTCCGATGAGGCGTCTGGAGACGAATGACACCTAACATCTGGAACTTCGAAAGGGTCTTTCACACCCTTGCTGCAACTCAAGAAGTTCACCGCCATACCCGTCTCCACTCGAGAGGAAGCACGATGGTCCCGCCCACATCCAGAGGAGCCCCGTTTGCCCCTCGTAGCTCGAGATGAGGGATCCTTTCCCTGCTTTCAACGGGAAAGAATTCCCGGCGTTCCCGTCGCATCTCAAGAGGAGGCACTCTCAACAGGAAAGGTGAGAGGAACTCCATGGTCGTACCACCATTCCAAGAGTCCCCCAGATGTCTCAGTCCATTCCAGAGGAACCTCTTTGCCCTGCACTGGCTCATCTTTCACGCCGAGGATCGACTCACACCACGGTGGCACGTGGGACAGCCCTGTGGGAAAGCCTCGAGGGAAAGCCTCGAGGGAAAACCACAGATCCTTTGATCCACGCGACGGTAAGCGTGACATTCCTGCTACAGCCTGGAAGGAAAGCGCACGTGCATGCCCCCACTCGAGACGAGGCCTGACTCCGCTGGGGAGACTCCAGGCGTACCCAAAGATCCATGTCAGCCCCTGAGAGGAATCCTCGGTTCCGGCCCTGACTCCACACAAGGTTTTTGGCCCCGGTATCGACGGGAGAGGAATCCCGAGAGGCCCCCTAGCAACTCGCATGGGGACTGGCCTCTCCTGAGGCCACCAGGGCGGGTCCCTGAGGTCCCCGTCGTAACTCGACAACACCTGCCGCAACTCGAGAAAATCCAGGAAGTTCTACCTTCCAGGCGAGATGAGGCCTATTTCCGATGAGGCGTCTGGAGACGAATGACACCTAACCTCTGGAACTTCGAAAGGGTCTTTCACACCCTTGCTGCAACTCAAGAAGTTCACCGCCATACCCGTATCCACTCGAGAGGAAGCACGATGGTCCCGCCCACATCCAGAGGAGCCCCGTTTCCCCCTCGGAGCTCGAGATGAGGGATCGTTTCCCTGCTTTCAACGGGAAAGTATTCCCAGCGTCCCCGTCGCATCTCAAGAGGAGGCACTCTCAACAGGAAAGGCGAGAGGAACTCCATGGTCGTACCACCATTCCAAGAGTCCCCCAGATGTCTCAGTCCATTCCAGAGGAACCTCTTTGCCCTGCACTGGCTCATCTTTCACGCCGAGGATCGACTCACACCACGGTGGCACGTGGGACAGCCCTGTGGGAAAGCCTCGAGGGAAAGCCTCGAGGGAAAACCACAGATCCTTTGATCCACGCGACGGGAAGCGTGACATTGCTGCTACAGCCTGGAAGGAAAGCGCACGTGCATGCCCCCACTCGAGACGAGGCCTGACTCCCCTGGGGAGACTCCAGAAGTACCCAAAGATTCATTTCAGCCCCTGAGAGGAATCCTCGGTTACCGCCCTGACTCCACACAAGGTTTTTGGCCCCGGTATCGATGGGAGAGGAATCCCGAGAGGCCCCCTAGCAACTCGCATGGGGACTGGCCTCTCCTGAGGCCACCAGGGCGGGTCCCTGAGGTCCCCGTCGTAACTCGAGAACACCTGCCGCAACTCGAGAAAATCCAGGAAGTTCTACCTTCCAGGCGAGATGAGGCCTATTTCCGATGAGGCGTCTGGAGACGAATGACACCTAACCTCTGGAACTTCGAAAGGGTCTTTCACACCCTTGCTGCAACTCACGAAGTTCACCGCCATACCCGTGTCCACTCGAGAGGAAGCATGATGGTCCCGCCCACATCCAGAGGAGCCCCGTTTCCCCCTCGTAGCTCGAGATGAGGGATCCTTTCCCTGCTTTCAACGGGAAAGAATTCCCGGCGTTCCCATCGCATTCAAGAGGAGGCACTCTCAACTGGAAAGGCGAGAGGAACTCCATGGTCGTACCACCATTCGAAGAGTCTCCCAGATGTCTCAGTCCATTCCAGAGGAACCTCTTTGCCCTGCACTGGCTCATCTTTCACGCCGAGGATCGACTCACACCACGGTGGCACGTGGGACAGCCCTGTGGGAAAGCCTCGAGGGAAAGCCTCGAGGGAAAACCACAGATCCTTTGATCCACGCGACGGGAAGCGTGACATTGCTGCTACAGCCTGGAAGGAAAGCGCACGTGCATGCCCCCACTCGAGACGAGGCCTGACTCCGCTGGGGAGACTCCAGAAGTACCCAAAGATCCATGTCAGCCCCTGAGAGGAATCCTCGGTTCCGGCCCTGACTCCACACAAGGTTTTTAGCCCCGGTATCGACGGGAGAGGAATCCCGAGAGGCCCCCTAGCAACTCGCATGGGGACTGGCCTCTCCTGAGGCCACCAGGGCGGGTCCCTGAGGTCCCCGTCGTAACTCGACAACACCTGCCGCAACTCGAGAAAATCCAGGAAGTTCTACCTTCCAGGCCAGATGAGGCCTATTTCCGATGAGGCGTCTGGAGACGAATGACACCTAACCTCTGGAACTTCGAAAGGGTCTTTCACACCCTTGCTGCAACTCAAGAAGTCCACCGCCATACCCGTGTCCACTCGAGAGGAAGCACGATGGTCCCGCCCACATCCAGAGGAGCCCCGTTTCCCCCTCGTAGCTCGAGATGAGGGATCCTTTCCCTGCTTTCAACGGGAAAGAATTCCCGGCGTTCCCATCGCATCTCAAGAGGAGGCACTCTCAACAGGAAAGGCGAGAGGAACTCCATGGTCGTACCACCATTCCAAGAGTCCCCCAGATGTCTCAGTCCATTCCAGAGGAACCTCTTTGCCCTGCACTGGCTCATCTTTCATGCCGAGGATCGACTCACACCACGGTGGCACGTGGGACAGCCCTGTGGGAAAGCCTCGAGGGAAAGCCTCGAGGGAAAACCACAGATCCTTTGATCCACGCGACGGGAAGCGTGACATTGCTGCTACAGCCTGGAAGGAAAGCGCACGTGCATGCCCCCACTCGAGACGAGGCCTGACTCCCCTGGGGAGACTCCACAAGTACCCAAAGATCCATGTCAGCCCCTGAGAGGAATCCTCGGTTCCGGCCCTGACTCCACACAAGGTTTTTGGCCCCGGTATCGACGGGAGAGGAATCCGAGAGGCCCCCTAGCAACTCGCATGGGGACTGGCCTCTCCTGAGGCCACCAGGGCGGGTCCCTGAGGTCCCCGTCGTAACTCGAGAACACCTGCCGCAACTCGAGAAAATCCAGGAAGTTCTCCCTTCCAGGCGAGATGAGGCCTATTTCCGATGAGGCGTCTGGAGACTAATGACACCTAACCTCTGGAACTTCGAAAGGGTCTTTCACACCCTTGCTGCAACTCAAGAAGTTCACCGCCATACCCGTCTCCACTCGAGAGCAAGCACGATGGTCCCGCCCACATCCAGAGGAGCCCCGTTTCCTCCTCGGAGCTCGAGATGAGGGATCCTTTCCCTGCTTTCAACGGGAAAGAATTCCCGGCAATCCCGTTGCATCTCAAGAGGAGGCACTCTCCACAGGAAAGCCGAGAGGAACTCCATGGTCGTACCACCATTCCAAGAGTCCCCCAGATGTCTCAGTCCATTCCAGAGGAACCTCTTTGCCCTGCACTGGCTCATCTTTCACGCCGAGGATCGACTCACACCACGGTGGCACGTGGGACAGCCCTGTGGGAAAGCCTCGAGGGAAAGCCTCGAGGGAAAACCACAGATCCTTTGATCCACACCACGGGAAGCGTGACATTGCTGCTACAGCCTGGAAGGAAAGCGCACGTGCATGCCCCCACTCGAGACGAGGCCTGACTCCCCTGGGAAGACTCCAGACGTACCCAAAGATACATGTCAGCCACTGAGAGGAATCCTCGGTTCCGGCCCTGAATCCACACAAGGTTTTTGGCCCCGGTATCGACGGGAGAGGAATCCCGAGAGGCCCCCTAGCAACTCGCATGGGGACTGGCCTCTCCTGAGGCCACCAGGGCGGGTCCCTGAGGTCCCCGTCGTAACTCGAGAACACCTGCCGCAACTCGAGAAAATCCAGGAAGTTCTCCCTTCCAGGAGAGATGAGGCCTATTTCCGATGAGGCGTCTGGAGACTAATGACACCTAACCTCTGGAACTTCGAAAGGGTCTTTCACACCCTTGCTGCAAATCAAGAAGTTCACCGCCATACCCGTCTCCACTCGAGAGGAAGCACGATGGTCCCGCCCACATCCAGAGGAGCCCCGTTTCCCCCTCGTAGCTCGAGATGAGGGATCCTTTCCCTGCTTTCAACGGGAAAGAATTCCCGGCGTTCCCGTCGCATCTCAAGAGGAGGCACTCTCAACAGGAAAGGCGAGAGGAACTCCATGGTCGTACCACCATTCCAAGAGTCCCCCAGATGTCTCAGTCCATTCCAGAGGAACCTCTTTGCCCTGCACTGGCTCATCTTTCACGCCGAGGATCGACTCACACCACGGTGGCACGTGGGACAACCCTGTGGGAAAGCCTCGAGGGAAAGCCTCGAGGGAAAACCACAGATCCTTTGATCCACGCGACGGGAAGCGTGACATTGCTGCTACAGCCTGGAAGGAAAGCGCACGTGCATGCCCCCACTCGAGACGAGGCCTGACTCCGCTGGGGAGACTCCACAAGTACCCAAAGATCCATGTCAGCCCCTGAGAGGAATCCTCGGTTCCGGCCCTGACTCCACACAAGGTTTTTGGCCCCGGTATCGACGGGAGAGGAATCCCGAGAGGCCCCCTAGCAACTCGCATGGGGACTGGCCTCTCCTGAGGCCACCAGGGCGGGTCCCTGAGGTCCCCGTCGTAACTCGACAACACCTGCCGCAACTCGAGAAAATCCAGGAAGTTCTACCTTCCAGGCCAGATGAGGCCTATTTCCGATGAGGCGTCTGGAGACGAATGACACCTAACCTCTGGAACTTCGAAAGGGTCTTTCACACCCTTGCTGCAACTCAAGAAGTTCACCGCCATACCCGTGTCCACTCGGGAGGAAGCACGATGGTCCCGCCCACATCCAGAGGAGCCCCGTTTCCCCCTCGTAGCTCGAGATGAGGGATCCTTTCCCTGCTTTCAACGGGAAAGAATTCCCGGCGTTCCCATCGCATCTCAAGAGGAGGCACTCTCAACAGGAAAGGCGAGAGGAACTCCATGGTCGTTCCACCATTCCAAGAGTCCCCCAGATGTCTCAGTCCATTCCAGAGGATCCTCTTTGCCCTGCACTGGCTCATCTTTCACGCCGAGGATCGACTCACACCACGGTGGCACGTGGGACAGCCCTGTGGGAAAGCCTCGAGGGAAAGCCTCGAGGGAAAACCACAGATCCTTTGATCCACGCGACGTGAAGCGTGATATTGCTGCTACAGCTTGGAAGGAAAGCGCACGTGCATGCCCCCACTCGAGACGAGGCCTGACTCCGCTGGGGAGACTCCACAAGTACACAAAGATCCATGTCAGCCCGTGAGAGGAATCCTCGGTTCCGGCCCTGAATCCACACAAGGTTTTTGGCCCCGGTATCGACGGGAGAGGAATCCCGAGAGGCCCCCTAGCAACTCGCATGGGGACTGGCCTCTCCTGAGGCCACCAGGGCGGGTCCCTGTGGTCCCCGTCGTAACTCGACAACACCTGCCGCAACTCGAGAAAATCCAGGAAGTTCTCCCTTCCAGGTGAGATGAGGCCTATTTCCGATGAGGCGTCTGGAGACTAATGACACCTAACTTCTGGAACTTCGAAAGGGTCTTTCACACCCTTGCTGCACTCAAGAAGTTCACCGCCAGACCCGTCTCCACTCGAGAGTAAGCACGATGGTCCCGCCCACATCCAGAGGAGCCCCGTTTCCCCCTCGTAGCTCGAGATGAGGGATCGTTTCCCTGCTTTCAACGGGAAAGAATTCCCAGCGTCCCCGTCGCATCTCAAGAGGAGGCACTCTCAACAGGAAAGGCGAGAGGAACTCCATGGTCGTACCACCCTTCCAAGAGTCCCCCAGATGTCTCAGTCCATTACAGAGGAACCTCTTTGCCCTACACTGGCACATCTTTCACGCCGAGGATCGACTCACACCACGGTGGCACGTGGGACAGCCCTGTGGGAAAGCCTCGAGGGAAAGCCTAGAGGGAAAACCACAGATCCTTTGATCCACGCCACGGGAAGCGTGACATTGCTGCTACAGCCTGGAAGGAAAGCGCACGTGCATGCCCCCACTCGAGACGAGGCCTGACTCCCCTGGGGAGACTCCAGAAGTACCCAAAGATACATGTCAGCCCCTGAGAGGAATCCTCGGTTCCGGCCCTGACTCCACACAAGGTTTTTGGCCCCGGTATCGACGGGAGAGGAATCCCGAGAGGCCCCCTAGCAACTCGCATGGGGACTGGTTTCTCCTGAGGCCACCAGGGCGGGTCCCTGAGGTCCCCGTCGTAACTCGAGAACACCTGCCGCAACTCGAGAAAATCCAGGAAGTTCTCCTTTCCAGGCGAGACGAGGCCTATTTCCGATGAGGCGTCTGGAGACGAATGACACCTAACCTCTGGAACTTCGAAAGGGTCTTTCACACCCTTGCTGCAACTCAAGAAGTTCACCGCCATACCCGTCTCCACTCAAGAGGAAGCATGATGGTCCCGCCCACATCCAGAGGAGCCCCGTTTCCCCCTCGTAGCTCGAGATGAGGGATCCTTTCCCTGCTTTCAACGGGAAAGAATTACCGGCGTTCCCATCGCATCTCAAGAGGAGGCACTCTCAACAGGAAAGGCGAGAGGAACTCCATGGTCGTACCACCATTCCAAGAGTCCCCCAGATGTCTCAGTCCATTCCAGAGGAACCTCTTTGCCCTGCACTGGCTCATCTTTCACGCCGAGGATCGACTCACACCACGGTGGCACGTGGGACAGCCCTGTGGGAAAGCCTCGAGGGAAAGCCTCGAGGGAAAACCACAGATCCTTTGATCCACGCGACGGGAAGCATGACATTGCTGCTACAGCCTGGAAGGAAAGCGCACGTGCATGCCCCCACTCGAGACGAGGCCTGACTCCCCTGGGGAGACTCCACAAGTACCCAAAGATCCATGTCAGCCCCTGAGAGGAATCCTCGGTTCCGGCCCTGACTCCACACAAGGTTTTTGGCCCGGTATCGACGGGAGAGGAATCCCGAGAGGCCCCCTAGCAACTCGCATGGGGACTGGCCTCTCCTGAGGCCACCAGGGCGGGTCCCTGAGGTCCCCGTCGTAACTCGGGATAACCTGCCGCAACTCGAGAAAATCCAGGAACTTCTCCCTTCCAGGCGAGATGAGGCCTATTTCCGATGAGGCGTCTGGAGACTAATGACACCTAACCTCTGGAACTTCGAAAGGGTCTTTCACACCCTTGCTGCAACTCAAGAAGTTCACCGCCATACCCGTCTCCACTCGAGAGCAAGCACGATGGTCCCGCCCACATCCAGAGGAGCCCCGTTTCCCCCTCGTAGCTCGAGATGAGGGATCCTTTCCCTGCTTTCAACGGGAAAGAATTCCCGGCAATCCCGTTGCATCTCAAGAGGAGGCACTCTCCACAGGAAAGCCGAGAGGAACTCCATGGTCGTACCACCATTCCAAGAGTCCCCCAGATGTCTCAGTCCATTCCAGAGGAACCTCTTTGCCCTGCACTGGCTCATCTTTCACGCCGAAGATCGACTCACACCACGGTGGCACGTGGGACAGCCCTGTGGGAAAGCCTCTAGGGAAAGCCTCGAGGGAAAACCACAGATCCTTTGATCCACGCGACGGGAAGCGTGACATTGCTGCTACAGCCTGGAAGGAAAGCGCAAGTGCATGCCCCCACTCGAGACGAGGCCTGAATCCCCTGGGGAGACTCCAGAAGTACCCAAAGATCCATGTCAGCCCCTGAGAGGAATCCTCGGTTCCGGCCCTGACTCCACACAAGGTTTTTGGCCCCGGTATCGACGGGAGAGGAATCCCGAGAGGCCCCCTAGCAACTCGCATGGGGACTGGCCTCTCCTGAGGCCACCAGGGCGGGTCCCTGAGGTCCCCGTCGTAACTCGGGAACACCTGCCGCAACACGAGAAAATCCAGGAAGTTCTCCCTTCCAGGCAAGATGAGGCCTATTTCCGATGAGGCGTCTGGAGACGAATGACACCTAACCTCTGGAACTTCGAAAGGGTCTTTCACACCCTTACTGCAACTCAAGAAGTTCACCGCCATACCCGTCTCCACTCGAGAGGAAGCACGATGGTCCCGCCCACATCCAGAGGAGCCCCGTTTCCCCCTCGGAGCTCGAGATGAGGGATCCTTTCCCTGCTTTCAACGGGAAAGAATTCCCAGCGTTCCCGTCGCATCTCAAGAGGAGGCACTCTCAACAGGAAAGGCGAGAGGAACTCCATGGTCGTACCACCATTCCAAGAGTCCCCCAGATGTCTAAGTCCATTCCAGAGGAAACTCTTTGCCCTGCACTGGCTCATCTTTCACGCCGAGGATCGACTCACACCACGGTGGCACGTGGGACAGCCCTGTGGGAAAGCCTCGAGGGAAAGCCTCGAGGGAAAACCACAGAACCTTTGATCCACGCGACGGGAAGCGTGACATTGCTGCTACAGCCTGGAAGGAAAGCGCACGAGCATGCCCCCACTCGAGACGAGGCCTGTCTCCCCTGGCGAGACTCCAGAAGTACCCAAAGATCCATGTCAGCCCTTGAGAGGAATCCTCGGTTCCGGCCCTGACTCCACACAAGTTTTTTGGCCCCGGTATCGACGGGAGAGGAATCCCGAGAGGCCCCCTAGCAACTCGCATGGGGACTGGCCTCTCCTGAGGCCACCAGGGCGGGTCCCTGAGGTCCCCGTCGTAACTCGGGATAACCTGCCGCAACTCGAGAAAATCCAGGAAGTTCTCCCTTCCAGGCGAGATGAGGCCTATTTCCGATGAGGCGTCTGGACACTAATGACACCTAACCTCTGGAACTTCGAAAGGGTCTTTCACACCCTTGCTGCAACTCAAGTAGTTCACCGCCATACCCGTCTCCACTCGAGAGGAAGCACGATCGTCCCACCCATAACCAGAGGAGCCCCGTTTCCCCCTCGTAGCTCAAGATGAGGGATCCTTTCCCTGCTTTAAATGGGAAAGAATTCCGGGGTTCCTGTCGCATCTGAAGAGGAGGCACTCTCAACAGGAGAGGCAAGAGGAACTCCATGGTCGTACCACCATTCCAAGAGTCCCCCAGATGTCTCAGTCCATTCCAGAGGAACCTCTTTGCCCTGCACTGGCTCATCTTTCACGCCGAGGATCGACTCACACCACGGTGGCACGTGGGACAGCCCTGTGGGAAAGCCTCGAGGGAAAGCCTCGAGGGAAAACCACAGATCCCTTGATCCACGCGACGGGAAGCGTGACATTGCTGCTACAGCCTGGAAGGAAAGCGCACGTGCATGCCCCCACTCGAGACGAGGCCTGAATCCCCTGGGGAGACTCCAGAAGTACCCAAAGATACATGTCAGCCCCTGAGAGGAATCCTCGGTTCCGGCCCTGACTCCACACAAGGTTTTTGGCCCCAGTATCGACGGGAGAGGAATCCCGGGAGGCCCCCTAGCAACTCGCATGGTGACTGGCCTCTCCTGAGGCCACCAGGGCGGGTCCCTGAGGTCCCCGTCGTAACTCGGGAACACCTGCCGCAACTCGAGAAAATCCAGGAAGTTCTCCCTTCCAGGCGAGATGAGGCCTATTTCCGATGAGGCGTCTGGAGACTAATGACACCTAACCTCTGGAACTTCGAAAGGGTCTTTCACACCCTTGCTGCAACTCAAGAAGTTCACCGCCATACCCGTGTCCACTCGAGAGGAAGCACGATGGTCCCGCCCACATCCAGAGGAGCCCCGTTTCCCCCTCGTAGCTCGAGATGAGGGATCCTTTCCCTGCTTTCAACGGGAAAGAATTCCCGGCGTTCCCGTCGCATCTCAAGAGGAGGCACTCTCAACAGGAAAGGCGAGAGGAACTCCATGGTCGTACCACCGTTCCAAGAGTCCCCCAGATGTCTCAGTCCATTCCAGAGGAACCTCTTTGCCCTGCACTGGCTCATCTTTCACGCCGAGGATCGACTCACACCACAGTGGCACGTGGGACAGCCCTGTGGGAAAGCCTCGAGGGAAAGCCTCGAGGGAAAACCACAGATCCTTTGATCCACGCCACGGGAAGCGTGACATTGCTGCTACAGCCTGGAAGGAAAGCGCACGTGCATGCCCCCACTCGAGAAGAGGCCTGACTCCCCTGGGGAGACTCCACAAGTACCCAAAGATCCATGTCAGCCCCTGAGAGGAATCCTCGGTTCCGGCCCTGACTCCACACAAGGTTTTTGGCCCCGGTATCGACGGGAGAGGAATCCCGAGAGGCCCCCTAGCAACTCGCATGGGGACTGGCCTCTCCTGAGGCCACCAGGGCGGGTCCCTGAGGTCCCCGTCGTAACTCGAGAACACCTGCCGCAACTCGAGAAAATCCAGGAAGTTCTCCCTTCCAGGCGAGATGAGGCCTATTTCCGATGAGGCGTCTGGAGACTAATGACACCTAACTTCTGGAACTTCGAAAGGGTCTTTCACATCCTTGCTGCAACTCAAGAAGTTCACCGCCATACCCGTCTCCACTCGAGAGGAAGCACGATTGTCCCGCTAACATCCAGAGGAGCCTCGTTTCCCCCTCGAAGCTCGAGATGAGGGATCCTTTCCCTGCTTTCAACGGGAAAGAATTCCCGGCGTTCCCGTCGCATCTCAAGAGGAGGCACTCTCAACAGGAAAGGCGAGAGGAACTCCATGGTCGTACCACCATTCCAAGAGTCCCCCAGATGTCTCAGTCCATTCCAGAGGAAACTCTTTGCCCTGCACTGGCTCATCTTTCACGCCGAGGATCGACTCACACCACGGTGGCACGTGGGACAGCCCTGTTGGAAAGCCTCGAGCGAAAGCCTCGAGGGAAAACCACAGATCGTTTGATCCACGCGACGGGAAGCGTGACATTGCTGCTACAGCCTGGAAGGAAAGCGCACGTGCATGCCCCCACTCGAGACGAGGCCTGACTCCCCTGGGGAGACTCCACAAGTACCCAAAGATCCATGTCAGCCCCTGAGAGGAATCCTCGGTTCCGGCCCTGACTCCACACAAGGTTTTTGGCCCCGGTATCGACGGGAGAGGAATCCCGAGAGGCCCCCTAGCAACTCGCATGGGGACTGGCCTCTCCTGAGGCCACCAGGGCGGGTCCCTGAGGTCCCCGTCGTAACTCGAGAACACCTGCCGCAACTCGAGAAAATCCAGGAAGTTCTCCCTTCCAGGCGAGATGAGGCCTATTTCCGATGAGGCGTCTGGAGACTAATGACACCTAAACTCTGGAATTTCGAAAGGGTCTTTCACACCCTTGCTGCAACTCAAGAAGTTCACCGCCATACCCGTCTCCACTCGAGAGGAAGCACGATGGTCCCGCCCACATCCAGAGGAGACCCGTTTCCCCCTTGGAGCTCCAGATGAGGGATCCATTCCCTGCTTTCAACGGGAAAGAATTCCCGGCGTTCCCGTCGCATCTCAAGAGGAGGCACTCTCAACAGGAAAGGCGAGAGGAACTCCATGGTCGTACCACCATTCCAAGAGTCCCCCAGATGTCTCAGTCCATTCCAGAGGAGCCTCTTTGCCCTGCACTGGCTCATCTTTCACGCCGATGATCGACTCACACCACGGTGGCACGTGGGACAGCCCTGTGGGAAAGCCTCGAGGGAAAGCCTCGAGGGAAAACCACAGATCCTTTGATCCACGCGACGGGAAGCGTGACATTGCTGATACAGCCTGGAAGGAAAGCGCACGTGCATGCCCCCACTCGAGACGATGCCTGACTCCCCTGGGGAGACTCCAGAAGTACCCAAAGATCCATGTCATCCCCTGAGAGGAATCCTCGGTTCCGCCCCTGACTCCACACAAGGTTTTTGGCCCCGGTATCGACGGGAGAGGAATCCCGAGAGGCCCCCTAGCAACTCGCATGGGGACTGGCCTCTCCTGAGGCCAACAGGGCGGGTCCCTGAGGTCCCCGTCGTAACTCGACAACACCTGCCGCAACTCGAGAAAATCCAGGAAGTTCTCCCTTCCAGGCGAGATGAGGCCTATTTCCGATGAGGCCTCTGGAGACAAATGACACCTAACCTCTGGAACTTCGAAAGGGTCTTTCACACCCTTGCTGCAACTCAAGAAGTTCACCGCCGTACCCGTCTCCACTCGAGAGGAAGCACGATGGTCCCGCCCACATCCAGAGGAGCCCCGTTTCCCCCTCGTAGCTCGAGATGAGGGATCCTTTCCCTGCTTTCAACGGGAAAGAATTCCCGGCGTTCCCGTCGCATCTCAAGAGGAGGCACTCTCAACAGGAAAGGCGAGAGGAACTCCATGGTCGTACCACCATTCCAAGAGTCCCCCAGATGTCTCAGTCCATTCCAGAGGAGCCTCTTTGCCCTGCACTGGCTCATCTTTCACGCCAAGGATCGACTCACACCACGGTGGCACGTGGGACAGCCCTGTGGGAAAGCCTCGAGGGAAAGCCTCGAGGGAAAACCACAGATCCTTTGATCCACGCGACGGGAAGCGTGACATTGCTGCTACAGCCTGGAAGGAAAGCGCACGTGCATGCCCCCACTCGAGACGAGGCCTGACTCCCCTGGGGAGACTCCACAAGTACCCAAAGATCCATGTCAGCCCCTGAGAGGAATCCTCGGTTCCGGCCCTGACTCCACACAAGGTTTTTGGCCCCGGTATCGACGGGAGAGGAATCCCGAGAGGCCCCCTAGCAACTCGCATGGGGACTGGCCTCTCCTGAGGCCACCAGGGCGGGTCCCTGAGGTCCCCGTCGTAACTCGACAACACCTGCCGCAACTCGAGAAAATCCAGGAAGTTCTCCCTTCCAGGCGAGATGAGGCCTATTTCCGATGAGGCGTCTGGAGACTAATGACACCTAAACTCTGGAACTTCGAAAGGGTCTTTCACACCCTTGCTGCAACTCAAGAAGTTCACCGCCATACCCGTCTCCACTCGAGAGGAAGCACGATGGTCCCGCCCACATCCAGAGGAGACCCGTTTCCCCCTCGGAGCTCGAGATGAGGGATCCATTCCCTGCTTTCAACGGGAAAGAATTCCCGGCGTTCCCGTCGCATCTCAAGAGGAGGCACTCTCAACAGGAAAGGCGAGAGGAACTCCATGGTCGTACCACCATTCCAAGAGTCCCCCAGATGTCTCAGTCCATTCCAGAGGAGCCTCTTTGCCCTGCACTGGCTCATCTTTCACGCCGAGGATCGACTCACACCACGGTGGCACGTGGGACAGCCCTGTGGGAAAGCCTCGAGGGAAAGCCTCGAGGGAAAACCACAGATCCTTTGATCCACGCGACGGGAAGCGTGACATTGCTGCTACAGCCTGGAAGGAAAGCGCACTTGCATGCCCCCACTCGAGACGAGGCCTGACTCCCCTGGGGAGACTCCACAAGTACCCAAAGATCCATGTCAGCCCCTGAGAGGAATTCTCGGTTCCGGCCCTGACTCCACAAAAGGTTTTTGGCCCTGGTATCGACGGGAGAGGAATCCCGAGAGGCCCCCTAGCAACTCGCATGGGGACTGGCCTCTCCTGAGGCCACCAGGGCGGGTCCCTGAGGTCCCCGTCGTAACTCGAGAACACCTGCCGCAACTCGAGAAAATCCAGGAAGTTCTCCCTTCCAGGCGAGATGAGGCCTATTTCCGATGAGGCGTCTGGAGGCTAATGACACCTAAACTCTGGAACTTCGAAAGGGTCTTTCACACCCTTGCTGCAACTCAAGAAGTTCACCGCCATACCCGTCTCCACTCGAGAGGAAGCACGATGGTCCCGCCCACATCCAGAGGAGACCCGTTTCCCCCTTGGAGCTCGAGATGAGGGATCCATTCCCTGCTTTCAACGGGAAAGAATTCCCGGCGTTCCCGTCGCATCTCAAGAGGAGGCACTCTCAACAGGAAAGGCGAGAGGAACTCCATGGTCGTACCACCATTCCAAGAGTCCCCCAGATGTCTCAGTCCATTCCAGAGGAGCCTCTTTGCCATGCACTGGCTCATCTTTCACGCCGAGGATCGACTCACACCACGGTGGCACGTCGGACAGCCCTGTGGGAAAGCCTCGAGGGAAAGCCTCGAGGGAAAACCACAGATCCTTTGATCCACGCGACGGGAAGCGTGACATTGCTGCTACAGCCTGGAAGGAAAGCGCACGTGCATGCCCCCACTCGAGACGAGGCCTGACTCCCCTGGGGAGACTCCACAAGTACCCAAAGATCCATGTCAGCCCCTGAGAGGAATCCTCGGTTCCGGCCCTGACTCCACACAAGGTTTTTGGCCCCGGTATCGACGGGAGAGGAATCCCGAGAGGCCCCCTAGCAACTCGCATGGGGACTGGCCTCTCCTGAGGCCACCAGGGCGGGTCCCTGAGGTCCCCGTCGTAACTCGAGAACACCTGCCGCAACTCGAGAAAATCCAGGAAGTTCTCCCTTCCAGGCGAGATGAGGCCTATTTCCGATGAGGCGTCTGGAGACTAATGACACCTAAACTCTGGAACTTCGAAAGGGTCTTTCACACCCTTGCTGCAACTCAAGAAGTTCACCGCCATACCCGTCTCCACTCGAGAGGAAGCACGATTGTCCCGCCCACGTCCAGAGGAAACCCGTTTCCCCCTCGGAGCTCGAGATTTGGGATCCATTCCCTGCTTTCAACGGGAAAGAATTCCCGGCGTTCCTGTCGCATCTCAAGAGGAGGCACTCTCAACAGGAAAGGCGAGAGGAACTCCATGGTCGTACCACCATTCCAAGAGTCCCCCAGATGTCTCAGTCCATTCCAGAGGAGCCTCTTTGCCCTGCACTGGCTCATCTTTCACGCCGAGGATCGACTCACACCACGGTGGCACGTGGGACAGCCCTGTGGGAAAGCCTCGAGGGAAAGCCTCGAGGGAAAATCACAGATCCTTTGATCCACGCGACGGGAAGCGTGACATTGCTGCTACAGCCTGGAAGGAAAGCGCACGTGCATGCCCCCACTCGAGACGAGGCCTGACTCCCCTGGGGAGACTCCACAAGTACCCAAAGATCCATGTCAGCCCCTGAGAGGAATCCTCGGTTCCGGCCCTGACTCCACACAAGGTTTTTGGCCCTGGTATCGACGGGAGAGGAATCCCGAGAGGCCCCCTAGCAACTCGCATGGGGACTGGCCTCTCCTGAGGCCACCAGGGCGGGTCCCTGAGGTCCCCGTCGTAACTCGAGAACACCTGCCGCAACTCGAGAAAATCCAGGAAGTTCTCCCTTCCAGGCGAGATGAGGCCTATTTCCGATGAGGCGTCTGGAGACTAATGACACCTAACCTCTGGAACTTCGAAAGGGTCTTTCACACCCTTGCTGCAACTCAAGAAGTTCACCGCCATACCCGTCTCCACTCGAGAGGAAGCACGATGGTCCCGCCCACATCCAGAGGAGCCCCGTATGCCCCTCGGAGCTCGAGATGAGGGATCCTTTCCCTGCTTTCAACGGGAAAGAATTCCCGGCGTTCCCGTCGCATCTCAAGAGGAGGCACTCTCAACAGGAAAGGCGAGAGGAACTCCATGGTTCTACCACCATTCCAAGAGTCCCCCAGATGTCTCAGTCCATTCCAGAGGAACCTATTTTCCCTGCACTGGCTCATCTTTCACGCCGAGGATCGACTCACACCACGGTGGCACGTGGGACAGCCCTCTGGGAAAGCCTCGAGGGAAAGCCTCGAGGGAAAACCACAGATCCTTTGATCCACGCCACGGGAAGCGTGACATTGCTGCTACAGCCTGGAAGGAAAGTGCACGTGCATGCACCCACTCGAGACGAGGACTGACTCCCCTGGGGAGACTCCACAAGTACCCAAAGATCCATGTCAGCCCCTGAGAGGAATCCTCGGTTCCGGCCCTGACTCCACACAAGGTTTTCGGCCCCGGTATCGACGGGAGAGGAATCCCGAGAGGCCCCCTAGCAACTCGCATGGGGACTGGCCTCTCCTGAGGCCACCAGGGCGGGTCCCTGAGGTCCCCGTCGTAACTCGAGAACACCTGCCGCAACTCGAGAAAATCCAGGAAGTTCTCCCTTCCAGGCGAGATGAGGCCTATTTCCGATGAGGCGTCTGGAGACTAATGACACCTAAACTCTGGAACTTCGAAAGGGTCTTTCACACCCTTGCTGCAACTCAAGAAGTTCACCGCCATACCCGTCTCCACTCGAGAGGAAGCACGATGGTCCCGCCCACATCCCGAGGAGACCCGTTTCCCCCTTGGAGCTCGAGATGAGGGATCCATTCCTTGCTTTCAACGGGAAAGAATTCCCGGCGTTCCCGTCGCATCTCAAGAGGAGGCACTCTCAACAGGAAAGGCGAGAGGAACTCCATGGTCGTACCACCATTCCAAGAGTCCCCCAGATGTCTCAGTCCATTCCAGAGGAGCCTCTTTGCCCTGCACTGGCTCATCTTTCACGCCGAGGATCGACTCACACCACGGTGGCACGTGGGACAGCCCTGTGGGAAAGCCTCGAGGGAAAGCCTCGAGGGAAAACCACAGATCCTTTGATCCACGCGACGGGAAGCGTGACATTGCTGATACAGCCTGGAAGGAAAGCGCACGTGCATGCCCCCACTCGAGACGAGGCCTGACTCCCCTGGGGAGACTCCAGAAGTACTCAAAGATCCATGTCATCCCCTGAGAGGAATCCTCGGTTCCGCCCCTGACTCCACACAAGGTTTTTGGCCCCGGTATCGACGGGAGAGGAATCCCGAGAGGCCCCCTAGCAACTCGCATGGGGACTGGCCTCTCCTGAGTCCAACAGGGCGGGTCCCTGAGGTCCCCGTCGTAACTCGAGAACACCTGCCGCAACTCGAGAAAATCCAGGAAGTTCTCCCTTCCAGGCGAGATGAGGCCTATTTCCGATGAGGCCTCTGGAGACAAATGACACCTAACCTCTGGAACTTCGAAAGGGTCTTTCACACCCTTGCTGCAACTCAAGAAGTTCACCGCCGTACCCGTCTCCACTCGAGAGGAAGCACGATGGTCCCGCCCACATCCAGAGGAGCCCCGTTTCCCCCTCGTAGCTCGAGATGAGGGATCCTTTCCCTGCTTTCAACGGGAAAGAATTCCCGGCGTTCCCGTCGCATCTCAAGAGGAGGCACTCTCAACAGGAAAGGCGAGAGGAACTCCATGGTCGTACCACCATTCCAAGAGTCCCCCAGATGTCTCAGTCCATTCCAGAGGAGCCTCTTTGCCCTGCACTGGCTCATCTTTCACGCCGAGGATCGACTCACACCACGGTGGCACGTGGGACAGCCCTGTGGGAAAGCCTCGAGGGAAAGCCTCGAGGGAAAACCACAGATCCTTTGATCCACGCGACGGGAAGCGTGACATTGCTGCTACCGCCTGGAAGGAAAGCGCACTTGCATGCCCCCACTCGAGACGAGGCCTGACTCCCCTGGGGAGACTCCACAAGTACCCAAAGATCCATGTCAGCCCCTGAGAGGAATTCTCGGTTCCGGCCCTGACTCCACAAAAGGTTTTTGGCCCCGGTATCGACGGGAGAGGAATCCCGAGAGGCCCCCTAGCAACTCGCATGGGGACTGGCCTCTCCTGAGGCCACCAGGGCGGGTCCCTGAGGTCCCCGTCGTAACTCGAGAACACCTGCCGCAACTCGAGAAAATCCAGGAAGTTCTCCCTTCCAGGCGAGATGAGGCCTATTTCCGATGAGGCGTCTGGAGACTAATGACACCTAAACTCTGGAACTTCGAAAGGGTCTTTCACACCCTTGCTGCAACTCAAGAAGTTCACCGCCATACCCGTCTCCACTCGAGAGGAAGCACGATGGTCCCGCCCACATCCAGAGGAGACCCGTTTCCCCCTCGGAGCTCGAGATGAGGGATCCATTCCCTGCTTTCAACGGGAAAGAATTCCCGGCGTTCCCGTCGCATCTCAAGAGGAGGCACTCTCAACAGGAAAGGCGAGAGGAACTCCATGGTCGTACCACCATTCCAAGAGTCCCCCAGATGTCTCAGTCCATTCCAGAGGAGCCTCTTTGCCATGCACTGGCTCATCTTTCACGCCGAGGATCGACTCACACCACGGTGGCACGTCGGACAGCCCTGTGGGAAAGCCTCGAGGGAAAGCCTCGAGGGAAAACCACAGATCCTTTGATCCACGCGACGGGAAGCGTGACATTGCTGCTACAGCCTGGAAGGAAAGCGCACGTGCATGCCCCCACTCGAGACGAGGCCTGACTCCCCTGGGGAGACTCCACAAGTACCCAAAGATCCATGTCAGCCCCTGAGAGGAATCCTCGGTTCCGGCCCTGACTCCACACAAGGTTTTTGGCCCCGGTATCGACGGGAGAGGAATCCCGAGAGGCCCCCTAGCAACTCGCATGGGGACTGGCCTCTCCTGAGGCCACCAGGGCGGGTCTCTGAGGTCCCCGTCGTAACTCGAGAACACCTGCCGCAACTCGAGAAAATCCAGGAAGTTCTCCCTTCCAGGCGAGATGAGGCCTATTTCCGATGAGGCGTCTGGAGACTAATGACACCTAAACTCTGGAACTTCGAAAGGGTCTTTCACACCCTTGCTGCAACTCAAGAAGTTCACCGCCATACCCGTCTCCACTCGAGAGGAAGCACGATGGTCCCGCCCACGTCCAGAGGAGACCCGTTTCCCCCTCGGAGCTCGAGATGAGCGATCCATTCCCTGCTTTCAACGGGAAAGAATTCCCGGCGTTCCCGTCGCATCTCAAGAGGAGGCACTCTCAACAGGAAAGGCGAGAGGAACTCCATGGTCGTACCACCATTCCAAGAGTCCCCCAGATGTCTCAGTCCATTCCAGAGGAGCCTCTTTGCCCTGCACTGGCTCATCTTTCACGCCGAGGATCGACTCACACCACGGTGGCACGTGGGACAGCCCTGTGGGAAAGCCTCGAGGGAAAGCCTCGAGGGAAAATCACAGATCCTTTGATCCACGCGACGGGAAGCGTGACATTGCTGCTACAGCCTGGAAGGAAAGCGCACGTGCATGCCCCCACTCGAGACGAGGCCTGACTCCCCTGGGGAGACTCCACAAGTACCCAAAGATCCATGTCAGCCCCTGAGAGGAATCCTCGGTTCCGGCCCTGACTCCACACAAGGTTTTTGGCCCTGGTATCGACGGGAGAGGAATCCCGAGAGGCCCCCTAGCAACTCGCATGGGGACTGGCCTCTCCTGAGGCCACCAGGGCGGGTCCCTGAGGTCCCCGTCGTAACTCGAGAACACCTGCCGCAACTCGAGAAAATCCAGGAAGTTCTCCCTTCCAGGCGAGATGAGGCCTATTTCTGATGAGGCTTCTGGAGACTAATGACACCTCACCTCTGGAACTTCGAAAGGGTCTTTCACACCCTTGCTGCAACTCAAGAAGTTCACCGCCATACCCGTCTCCACTCGAGAGGAAGCACGATGGTCCCGCCCACATCCAGAGGAGCCCCGTATCCCCCTCGGAGCTCGAGATGAGGGATCCTTTCCCTGCTTTCAACGGGAAAGAATTCCCGGCGTTCCCGTCGCATCTCAAGAGGAGGCACTCTCAACAGGAAAGGCGAGAGGAACTCCATGGTTCTACCACCATTCCAAGAGTCCCCCAGATGTCTCAGTCCATTCCAGAGGAACCTATTTTCCCTGCACTGGCTCATCTTTCACGCCGAGGATCGACTCACACCACGGTGGCACGTGGGACAGCCCTGTGGGAAAGCCTCGAGGGAAAGCCTCGAGGGAAAACCACAGATCCTTTGATCCACGCCACGGGAAGCGTGACATTGCTGCTACAGCCTGGAAGGAAAGTGCACGTGCATGCACCCACTCGAGACGAGGCCTGACTCCCCTGGGGAGACTCCACAAGTACCCAAAGATCCATGTCAGCCCCTGAGAGGAATCCTCGGTTCCGGCCCTGACTCCACACAAGGTTTTCGGCCCCGGTATCGACGGGAGAGGAATCCCGAGAGGCCCCCTAGCAACTCGCATGGGGACTGGCCTCTCCTGAGGCCACCAGGGCGGGTCCCTGAGGTCCCCGTCGTATCTCGAGAACACCTGCCGCAACTCGAGAAAATCCAGGAAGTTCTCCCTTCCAGGCGAGATGAGGCCTATTTCCGATGAGGCGTCTGGAGACTAATGACACCTAAACTCTGGAACTTCGAAAGGGTCTTTCACACCCTTGCTGCAACTCAAGAAGTTCACCGCCATACCCGTCTCCACTCGAGAGGAAGCACGATGGTCCCGCCCACATCCAGAGGAGACCCGTTTCCCCCTTGGAGCTCGAGATGAGGGATCCATTCCCTGCTTTCAACGGGAAAGAATTCCCGGCGTTCCCGTCGCATCTCAAGAGGAGGCACTCTCAACAGGAAAGGCGAGAGGAACTCCATGGTCGTACCACCATTCCAAGAGTCCCCCAGATGTCTCACTCCATTCCAGAGGAGACTCTTTGCCCTGCACTGGCTCATCTTTCACGCCGAGGATCGACTCACACCACGGTGGCACGTGGGACAGCCCTGTGGGAAAGCCTCGAGGGAAAGCCTCGAGGGAAAACCACAGATCCTTTGATCCACGCGACGGGAAGCGTGACATTGCTGATACAGCCTGGAAGGAAAGCGCACGTGCATGCCCCCACTCGAGACGAGGCCTGACTCCCCTGGGGAGACTCCAGAAGTACTCAAAGATCCATGTCATCCCCTGAGAGGAATCCTCGGTTCCGCCCCTGACTCCACACAAGGTTTTTGGCCCCGGTATCGATGGGAGAGGAATCCCGAGAGGCCCCCTAGCAACTCGCATGGGGCCTGGCCTCTCCTGAGTCCAACAGGGCGGGTCCCTGAGGTCCCCGTCGTAACTCGAGAACACCTGCCGCAACTCGAGAAAATCCAGGAAGTTCTCCCTTCCAGGCGAGATGAGGCCTATTTCCGATGAGGCCTCTGGAGACAAATGACACCTAACCTCTGGAACTTCGAAAGGGTCTTTCACACCCTTGCTGCAACTCAAGAAGTTCACCGCCGTACCCGTCTCCACTCGAGAGGAAGCACGATGGTCCCGCCCACATCCAGAGGAGCCCCGTTTCCCCCTCGTAGCTCGAGATGAGGGATCCTTTCCCTGCTTTCAACGGGAAAGAATTCCCGGCGTTCCCGTCGCATCTCAAGAGGAGGCACTCTCAACAGGAAAGCCGAGAGGAACTCCATGGTCGTACCACCATTCCAAGAGTCCCCCAGATGTCTCAGTCCATTCCAGAGGAGCCTCTTTGCCATGCACTGGCTCATCTTTCACGCCGAGGATCGACTCACACCACGGTGGCACGTCGGACAGCCCTGTGGGAAAGCCTCGAGGGAAAGCCTCGAGGGAAAACCACAGATCCTTTGATCCACGCGACGGGAAGCGTGACATTGCTGCTACAGCCTGGAAGGAAAGCGCACGTGCATGCCCCCACTCGAGACGAGGCCTGACTCCCCTGGGGAGACTCCACAAGTACCCAAAGATCCATGTCAGCCCCTGAGAGGAATCCTCGGTTCCGGCCCTGACTCCACACAAGGTTTTTGGCCCCGGTATCGACGGGAGAGGAATCCCGAGAGGCCCCCTAGCAACTCGCATGGGGACTGGCCTCTCCTGAGGCCACCAGGGCGGGTCCCTGAGGTCCCCGTCGTAACTCGAGAACACCTGCCGCAACTCGAGAAAATCCAGGAAGTTCTCCCTTCCAGGCGAGATGAGGCCTATTTCCGATGAGGCGTCTGGAGACTAATGACACCTAAACTCTGGAACTTCGAAAGGGTCTTTCACACCCTTGCTGCAACTCAAGAAGTTCACCGCCATACCCGTCTCCACTCGAGAGGAAGCACGATGGTCCCGCCCACGTCCAGAGGAGACCCGTTTCCCCCTCGGAGCTCGAGATGAGGGATCCATTCCCTGCTTTCAACGGGAAAGAATTCCCGGCGTTCCTGTCGCATCTCAAGAGGAGGCACTCTCAACAGGAAAGGCGAGAGGAACTCCATGGTCGTACCACCATTCCAAGAGTCCCCCAGATGTCTCAGTCCATTCCAGAGGAGCCTCTTTGCCCTGCACTGGCTCATCTTTCACGCCGAGGATCGACTCACACCACGGTGGCACGTGGGACAGCCCTGTGGGAAAGCCTCGAGGGAAAGCCTCGAGGGAAAATCACAGATCCTTTGATCCACGCGACGGGAAGCGTGACATTGCTGCTACAGCCTGGAAGGAAAGCGCACGTGCATGCCCCCACTCGAGACGAGGCCTGACTCCCCTGGGGAGACTCCACAAGTACCCAAAGATCCATGTCAGCCCCTGAGAGGAATCCTCGGTTCCGGCCCTGACTCCACACAAGGTTTTTGGCCCTGGTATCGACGGGAGAGGAATCCCGAGAGGCCCCCTAGCAACTCGCATGGGGACTGGCCTCTCCTGAGGCCACCAGGGCGGGTCCCTGAGGTCCCCGTCGTAACTCGAGAACACCTGCCGCAACTCGAGAAAATCCAGGAAGTTCTCCCTTCCAGGCGAGATGAGGCCTATTTCCGATGAGGCGTCTGGAGACTAATGACACCTAAACTCTGGAACTTCGAAAGGGTCTTTCACACCCTTGCTGCAACTCAAGAAGTTCACCGCCATACCCGTCTCCACTCGAGAGGAAGCACGATGGTCCCGCCCACGTCCAGAGGAGACCCGTTTCCCCCTCGGAGCTCGAGATGAGGGATCCATTCCCTGCTTTCAACGGGAAAGAATTCCCGGCGTTCCTGTCGCATCTCAAGAGGAGGCACTCTCAACAGGAAAGGCGAGAGGAACTCCATGGTCGTACCACCATTCCAAGAGTCCCCCAGATGTCTCAGTCCATTCCAGAGGAGCCTCTTTGCCCTGCACTGGCTCATCTTTCACGCCGAGGATCGACTCACACCACGGTGGCACGTGGGACAGCCCTGTGGGAAAGCCTCGAGGGAAAGCCTCGAGGGAAAATCACAGATCCTTTGATCCACGCGACGGGAAGCGTGACATTGCTGCTACAGCCTGGAAGGAAAGCGCACGTGCATGCCCCCACTCGAGACGAGGCCTGACTCCCCTGGGGAGACTCCACAAGTACCCAAAGATCCATGTCAGCCCCTGAGAGGAATCCTCGGTTCCGGCCCTGACTCCACACAAGGTTTTTGGCCCTGGTATCGACGGGAGAGGAATCCCGAGAGGCCCCCTAGCAACTCGCATGGGGACTGGCCTCTCCTGAGGCCACCAGGGCGGGTCCCTGAGGTCCCCGTCGTAACTCGAGAACACCTTCCGCAACTCGAGAAAATCCAGGAAGTTCTCCCTTCCAGGCGAGATGAGGCCTATTTCCGATGAGGCTTCTGGAGACTAATGACACCTAACCTCTGGAACTTCGAAAGGGTCTTTCACACCCTTGCTGCAACTCAAGAAGTTCACCGCCATACCCGTCTCCACTCGAGAGGAAGCACGATGGTCCCGCCCACATCCAGAGGAGCCCCGTATCCCCCTTGGAGCTCGAGATGAGGGATCCTTTCCCTGCTTTCAACGGGAAAGAATTCCCGGCGTTCCCGTCGCATCTCAAGAGGAGGCACTCTCAACAGGAAAGGCGAGAGGAACTCCATGGTTCTAACACCATTCCAAGAGTCCCCCAGATGTCTCAGTCCATTCCAGAGGAACCTATTTTCCCTGCACTGGCTCATCTTTCACGCCGAGGATCGACTCACACCACGGTGGCACGTGGGACAGCCCTGTGGGAAAGCCTCGAGGGAAAGCCTCGAGGGAAAACCACAGATCCTTTGATCCACGCCACGGAAAGCGTGACATTGCTGCTACAGCCTGGAAGGAAAGTGCACGTGCATGCACCCACTCGAGACGAGGCCTGACTCCCCTGGGGAGACTCCACAAGTACCCAAAGATCCATGTCAGCCCCTGAGAGGAATCCTCGGTTCCGGCCCTGACTCCACACAAGGTTTTCGGCCCCGGTATCGACGGGAGAGGAATCCCGAGAGGCCCCCTAGCAACTCGCATGGGGACTGGCCTCTCCTGAGGCCACCAGGGCGGGTCCCTGAGGTCCCCGTCGTAACTCGAGAACACCTGCCGCAACTCGAGAAAATCCAGGAAGTTCTCCCTTCCAGGCGAGATGAGGCCTATTTCCGATGAGGCGTCTGGAGACTAATGACACCTAAACTCTGGAACTTCGAAAGGGTCTTTCACACCCTTGCTGCAACTCAAGAAGTTCACCGCCATACCCGTCTCCACTCGAGAGGAAGCACGATGGTCCCGCCCACATCCAGAGGAGACCCGTTTCCCCCTTGGAGCTCGAGATGAGGGATCCATTCCCTGCTTTCAACGGGAAAGAATTCCCGGCGTTCCCGTCGCATCTCAAGAGGAGGCACTCTCAACAGGAAAGGCGAGAGGAACTCCATGGTCGTACCACCACTCCAAGAGTCCCCCAGATGTCTCAGTCCATTCCAGAGGAGCCTCTTTGCCCTGCACTGGCTCATCTTTCACGCCGAGGATCGACTCACACCACGGTGGCACGTGGGACAGCCCTGTGGGAAAGCCTCGAGGGAAAGCCTCGAGGGAAAACCACAGATCCTTTGATCCACGCGACGGGAAGCGTGACATTGCTGATACAGCCTGGAAGGAAAGCGCACGTGCATGCCCCCACTCGAGACGAGGCCTGACTCCCCTGGGGAGACTCCAGAAGTACTCAAAGATCCATGTCATCCCCTGAGAGGAATCCTCGGTTCCGCCCCTGACTCCACACAAGGTTTTTGGCCCCGGTATCGACGGGAGAGGAATCCCGAGAGGCCCCCTAGCAACTCGCATGGGGACTGGCCTCTCCTGAGTCCAACAGGGCGGGTCCCTGAGGTCCCCGTCGTAACTCGAGAACACCTGCCGCAACTCGAGAAAATCCAGGAAGTTCTCCCTTCCAGGCGAGATGAGGCCTATTTCCGATGAGGCCTCTGGAGACAAATGACACCTAACCTCTGGAACTTCGAAAGGGTCTTTCACACCCTTGCTGCAACTCAAGAAGTTCACCGCCGTACCCGTCTCCACTTGAGAGGAAGCACGATGGTCCCGCCCACATCCAGAGGAGCCCCGTTTCCCCCTCGTAGCTCGAGATGAGGGATCCTTTCCCTGCTTTCAACGGGAAAGAATTCCCGGCGTTCCCGTCGCATCTCAAGAGGAGGCACTCTCAACAGGAAAGGCGAGAGGAACTCCATGGTCGTACCACCATTCCAAGAGTCCCCCAGATGTCTCAGTCCATTCCAGAGGAGCCTCTTTGCCCTGCACTGGCTCATCTTTCACGCCGAGGATCGACTCACACCACGGTGGCACGTGGGACAGCCCTGTGGGAAAGCCTCGAGGGAAAGCCTCGAGGGAAAACCACAGATCCTTTGATCCACGCGACGGGAAGCGTGACATTGCTGCTACAGCCTGGAAGGAAAGCGCACTTGCATGCCCCCACTCGAGACGAGGCCTGACTCCCCTGGGGAGACTCCACAAGTACCCAAAGATCCATGTCAGCCCCTGAGAGGAATTCTCGGTTCCGGCCCTGACTCCACAAAAGGTTTTTGGCCCCGGTATCGACGGGAGAGGAATCCCGAGAGGCCCCCTAGCAACTCGCATGGGGACTGGCCTCTCCTGAGGCCACCAGGGCGGGTCCCTGAGGTCCCCGTCGTAACTCGAGAACACCTGCCGCAACTCGAGAAAATCCAGGAAGTTCTCCCTTCCAGGCGAGATGAGGCCTATTTCCGATGAGGCGTCTGGAGACTAATGACACCTAAACTCTGGAACTTCGAAAGGGTCTTTCACACCCTTGCTGCAACTCAAGAAGTTCACCGCCATACCCGTCTCCACTCGAGAGGAAGCACGATGGTCCCGCCCACATCCAGAGGAGACCCGTTTCCCCCTCGGAGCTCGAGATGAGGGATCCATTCCCTGCTTTCAATGGGAAAGAATTCCCGGCGTTCCCGTCGCATCTCAAGAGGAGGCACTCTCAACAGGAAATTCGAGAGGAACTCCATGGTCGTACCACCATTCCAAGAGTCCCCCAGATGTCTCAGTCCATTCCAGAGGAGCCTCTTTGCCATGCACTGGCTCATCTTTCACGCCGAGGATCGACTCACACCACGGTGGCACGTCGGACAGCCCTGTGGGAAAGCCTCGAGGGAAAGCCTCGAGGGAAAACCACAGATCCTTTGATCCACGCGACGGGAAGCGTGACATTGCTGCTACAGCCTGGAAGGAAAGCGCACGTGCATGCCCCCACTCGAGACGAGGCCTGACTCCCCTGGGGAGACTCCACAAGTACCCAAAGATCCATGTCAGCCCCTGAGAGGAATCCTCGGTTCCGGCCCTGACTCCACACAAGGTTTTTGGCCCCGGTATCGACGGGAGAGGAATCCCGAGAGGCCCCCTAGCAACTCGCATGGGGACTGGCCTCTCCTGAGGCCACCAGGGCGGGTCCCTGAGGTCCCCGTCGTAACTCGAGAACACCTGCCGCAACTCGAGAAAATCCAGGAAGTTCTCCCTTCCAGGCGAGATGAGGCCTATTTCCGATGAGGCGTCTGGAGACTAATGACACCTAAACTCTGGAACTTCGAAAGGGTCTTTCACACCCTTGCTGCAACTCAAGAAGTTCACCGCCATACCCGTCTCCACTCGAGAGGAAGCACGATGGTCCCGCCCACGTCCAGAGGAGACCCGTTTCCCCCTCGGAGCTCGAGATGAGGGATCCATTCCCTGCTTTCAACGGGAAAGAATTCCCGGCGTTCCTGTCGCATCTCAAGAGGAGGCACTCTCAACAGGAAAGGCGAGAGGAACTCCATGGTCGTACCACCATTCCAAGAGTCCCCCAGATGTCTCAGTCCATTCCAGAGGAGCCTCTTTGCCCTGCACTGGCTCATCTTTCACGCCGAGGATCGACTCACACCACGGTGGCACGTGGGACAGCCCTGTGGGAAAGCCTCGAGGGAAAGCCTCGAGGGAAAATCACAGATCCTTTGATCCACGCGACGGGAAGCGTGACATTGCTGCTACAGCCTGGAAGGAAAGCGCACGTGCATGCCCCCACTCGAGACGAGGCCTGACTCCCCTGGGGAGACTCCACAAGTACCCAAAGATCCATGTCAGCCCCTGAGAGGAATCCTCGGTTCCGGCCCTGACTCCACACAAGGTTTTTGGCCCCGGTATCGACGGGAGAGGAATCCCGAGAGGCCCCCTAGCAACTCGCATGGGGACTGGCCTCTTCTGAGGCCACCAGGGCGGGTCCCTGAGGTCCCCGTCGTAACTCGAGAACACCTGCCGCAACTCGAGAAAATCCAGGAAGTTCTCCCTTCCAGGCGAGATGAGGCCTATTTCCGATGAGGCTTCTGGAGACTAATGACACCTAACCTCTGGAACTTCGAAAGGGTCTTTCACACCCTTGCTGCAACTCAAGAAGTTCACCGCCATACCCGTCTCCACTCGAGAGGAAGCACGATGGTCCCGCCCACATCCAGAGGAGCCCCGTATCCCCCTCGGAGCTCGAGATGAGGGATCCTTTCCCTGCTTTCAACGGGAAAGAATTCCCGGCGTTCCCGTCGCATCTCAAGAGGAGGCACTCTCAACAGGAAAGGCGAGAGGAACTCCATGGTTCTACCACCATTCCAAGAGTCCCCCAGATGTCTCAGTCCATTCCAGAGGAACCTATTTTCCCTGCACTGGCTCATCTTTCACGCCGAGGATCGACTCACACCACGGTGGCACGTGGGACAGCCCTGTGGGAAAGCCTCGAGGGAAAGCCTCGAGGGAAAACCACAGATCCTTTGATCCACGCCACGGGAAGCGTGACATTGCTGCTACAGCCTGGAAGGAAAGTGCACGTGCATGCACCCACTCGAGACGTGGCCTGACTCCCCTGGGGAGACTCCACAAGTACCCAAAGATCCATGTCAGCCCCTGAGAGGAATCCTCGGTTCCGGCCCTGACTCCACACAAGGTTTTCGGCCCCGGTATCGACGGGAGAGGAATCCCGAGAGGCCCCCTAGCAACTCGCATGGGGACTGGCCTCTCCTGAGTCCAACAGGGCGGGTCCCTGAGGTCCCCGTCGTAACTCCAGAACACCTGCCGCAACTCGAGAAAATCCAGGAAGTTCTCCCTTCCAGGCGAGATGAGGCCTATTTCCGATGAGGCCTCTGGAGACAAATGACACCTAACCTCTGGAACTTCGAAAGGGTCTTTCACACCCTTGCTGCAACTCAAGAAGTTCACCGCCGTACCCGTCTCCACTCGAGAGGAAGCACGATGGTCCCGCCCACATCCAGAGGAGCCCCGTTTCCCCCTCGTAGCTCGAGATGAGGGATCCTTACCCTGCTTTCAACGGGAAAGAATTCCCGGCGTTCCCGTCGCATCTCAAGAGGAGGCACTCTCAACAGGAAAGGCGAGAGGAACTCCATGGTCGTACCACCATTCCAAGAGTCCCCCAGATGTCTCAGTCCATTCCAGAGGAGCCTCTTTGCCCTGCACTGGCTCATCTTTCACGCCGAGGATCGACTCACACCACGGTGGCACGTGGGACAGCCCTGTGGGAAAGCCTCGAGGGAAAGCCTCGAGGGAAAACCACAGATCCTTTGATCCACGCGACGGAAACCGTGACATTGCTGCTACAGCCTGGAAGGAAAGCGCACTTGCATGCCCCCACTCGAGACGAGGCCTGACTCCCCTGGGGAGACTCCACAAGTACCCAAAGATCCATGTCAGCCCCTGAGAGGAATTCTCGGTTCCGGCCCTGACTCCACAAAAGGTTTTTGGCCCTGGTATCGACGGGAGAGGAATCCCGAGAGGCCCCCTAGCAACTCGCATGGGGACTGGCCTCTCCTGACGCCACCAGGGCGGGTCCCTGAGGTCCCCGTCGTAACTCGAGAACACCTGCCGCAACTCGAGAAAATCCAGGAAGTTCTCCCTTCCAGGTGAGATGAGGCCTATTTCCGATGAGGCGTCTGGAGACTAATGACACCTAAACTCTGGAACTTCGAAAGGGTCTTTCACACCCTTGCTGCAACTCAAGAAGTTCACCGCCATACCCGTCTCCACTCGAGAGGAAGCACGATGGTCCCGCCCACATCCAGAGGAGACCCGTTTCCCCCTTGGAGCTCGAGATGAGGGATCCATTCCCTGCTTTCAACGGGAAAGAATTCCCGGCGTTCCCGTCGCATCTCAAGAGGAGGCACTCTCAACAGGAAAGGCGAGAGGAACTCCATGGTCGTACCACCATTCCAAGAGTCCCCCAGATGTCTCAGTCCATTCCAGAGGAGCCTCTTTGCCATGCACTGGCTCATCTTTCACGCCGAGGATCGACTCACACCACGGTGGCACGTCGGACAGCCCTGTGGGAAAGCCTCGAGGGAAAGCCTCGAGGGAAAACCACAGATCCTTTGATCCACGCGACGGGAAGCGTGACATTGCTGCTACAGCCTGGAAGGAAAGCGCACGTGCATGCCCCCACTCGAGACGAGGCCTGACTCCCCTGGGGAGACTCCACAAGTACCCAAAGATCCATGTCAGCCCCTGAGAGGAATCCTCGGTTCCGGCCCTGACTCCACACAAGGTTTTTGGCCCCGGTATCGACGGGAGAGGAATCCCGAGAGGCCCCCTAGCAACTCGCATGGGGACTGGCCTCTCCTGAGGCCACCAGGGCGGGTCCCTGAGGTCCCCGTCGTAACTCGAGAACACCTGCCGCAACTCGAGAAAATCCAGGAAGTTCTCCCTTCCAGGCGAGATGAGGCCTATTTCCGATGAGGCGTCTGGAGACTAATGACACCTAAACTCTGGAACGTCGAAAGGGTCTTTCACACCCTTGCTGCAACTCAAGAAGTTCACCGCCATACCCGTCTCCACTCGAGAGGAAGCACGATGGTCCCGCCCACGTCCAGAGGAGACCCGTTTCCCCCTCGGAGCTCGAGATGAGGGATCCATTCCCTGCTTTCAACGGGAAAGAATTCCCGGCGTTCCTGTCGCATCTCAAGAGGAGGCACTCTCAACAGGAAAGGCGAGAGGAACTCCATGGTCGTACCACCATTCCAAGAGTCCCCCAGATGTCTCAGTCCATTCCAGAGGAGCCTCTTTGCCCTGCACTGGCTCATCTTTCACGCCGAGGATCGACTCACACCACGGTGGCACGTGGGACAGCCCTGTGGGAAAGCCTCGAGGGAAAGCCTCGAGGGAAAATCACAGATCCTTTGATCCACGCGACGGGAAGCGTGACATTGCTGCTACAGCCTGGAAGGAAAGCGCACGTGCATGCCCCCACTCGAGACGAGGCCTGACTCCCCTGGGGAGACTCCACAAGTACCCAAAGATCCATGTCAGCCCCTGAGAGGAATCCTCGGTTCCGGCCCTGACTCCACACAAGGTTTTTGGCCCTGGTATCGACGGGAGAGGAATCCCGAGAGGCCCCCTAGCAACTCGCATGGGGACTGGCCTCTCCTGAGGCCACCAGGGCGGGTCCCTGAGGTCCCCGTCGTAACTCGAGAACACCTGCCGCAACTCGAGAAAATCCAGGAAGTTCTCCCTTCCAGGCGAGATGAGGCCTATTTCCGATGAGGCTTCTGGAGACTAATGACACCTAACCTCTGGAACTTCGAAAGGGTCTTTCACACCCTTGCTGCAACTCAAGAAGTTCACCGCCATACCCGTCTCCACTCGAGAGGAAGCACGATGGTCCCGCCCACATCCAGAGGAGCCCCGTATCCCCCTCGGAGCTCGAGATGAGGGATCCTTTCCCTGCTTTCAACGGGAAAGAATTCCCGGCGTTCCCGTCGCATCTCAAGAGGAGGCACTCTCAACAGGAAAGGCGAGAGGAACTCCATGGTTCTACCACCATTCCAAGAGTCCCCCAGATGTCTCAGTCCATTCCAGAGGAACCTATTTTCCCTGCACTGGCTCATATTTCACGCCGAGGATCGACTCACACCACGGTGGCACGTGGGACAGCCCTGTGGGAAAGCCTCGAGGGAAAGCCTCGAGGGAAAACCACAGATCCTTTGATCCACGCCACGGGAAGCGTGACATTGCTGCTACAGCCTGGAAGGAAAGTGCACGTGCATGCACCCACTCGAGACGAGGCCTGACTCCCCTGGGGAGACTCCACAAGTACCCAAAGATCCATGTCAGCCCCTGAGAGGAATCCTCGGTTCCGGCCCTGACTCCACACAAGGTTTTCGGCCCCGGTATCGACGGGAGAGGAATCCCGAGAGGCCCCCTAGCAACTCGCATGGGGACTGGCCTCTCCTGAGGCCACCAGGGCGGGTCCCTGAGGTCCCCGTCGTAACTCGAGAACACCTGCCGCAACTCGAGAAAATCCAGGAAGTTCTCCCTTCCAGGCGAGATGAGGCCTATTTCCGATGAGGCGTCTGGAGACTAATGACACCTAAACTCTGGAACTTCGAAAGGGTCTTTCACACCCTTGCTGCAACTCAAGAAGTTCACCGCCATACCCGTCTCCACTCGAGAGGAAGCACGATGGTCCCGCCCACATCCAGAGGAGACCCGTTTCCCCCTTGGAGCTCGAGATGAGGGATCCATACCCTGCTTTCAACGGGAAAGAATTCCCGGCGTTCCCGTCGCATCTCAAGAGGAGGCACTCTCAACAGGAAAGGCGAGAGGAACTCCATGGTCGTACCACCATTCCAAGAGTCCCCCAGATGTCTCAGTCCATTCCAGAGGAGCCTTTTTGCCCTGCACTGGCTCATCTTTCACGCCGAGGATCGACTCACACCACGGTGGCACGTGGGACAGCCCTGTGGGAAAGCCTCGAGGGAAAGCCTCGAGGGAAAACCACAGATCCTTTGATCCACGCGACGGGAAGCGTGACATTGCTGATACAGCCTGGAAGGAAAGCGCACGTGCATGCCCCCACTCGAGACGAGGCCTGACTCCCCTGGGGAGACTCCAGAAGTACTCAAAGATCCATGTCATCCCCTGAGAGGAATCCTCGGTTCCGCCCCTGACTCCACACAAGGTTTTTGGCCCCGGTATCGACGGGAGAGGAATCCCGAGAGGCCCCCTAGCAACTCGCATGGGGACTGGCCTCTCCTGAGTCCAACAGGGCGGGTCCCTGAGGTCCCCGTCGTAACTCGAGAACACCTGCCGCAACTCGAGAAAATCCAGGAAGTTCTCCCTTCCAGGCGAGATGAGGCCTATTTCCGATGAGGCCTCTGGAGACAAATGACACCTAACCTCTGGAACTTCGAAAGGGTCTTTCACACCCTTGCTGCAACTCAAGAAGTTCACCGCCGTACCCGTCTCCACTCGAGAGGAAGCACGATGGTCCCGCCCACATCCAGAGGAGCCCCGTTTCCCCCTCGTAGCTCGAGATGAGGGATCCTTTCCCTGCTTTCAACGGGAAAGAATTCCCGGCGTTCCCGTCGCATCTCAAGAGGAGGCACTCTCAACAGGAAAGGCGAGAGGAACTCCATGGTCGTACCACCATTCCAAGAGTCCCCCAGATGTCTCAGTCCATTCCAGAGGAGCCTCTTTGCCCTGCACTGGCTCATCTTTCACGCCGAGGATCGACTCACACCACGGTGGCACGTGGGACAGCCCTGTGGGAAAGCCTCGAGGGAAAGCCTCGAGGGAAAACCACAGATCCTTTGATCCACGCGACGGGAAGCGTGACATTGCTGCTACAGCCTGGAAGGAAAGCGCACGTGCATGCCCCCACTCGAGACGAGGCCTGACTCCCCTGGGGAGACTCCACAAGTACCCAAAGATCCATGTCAGCCCCTGAGAGGAATCCTCGGTTCCGGCCCTGACTCCACACAAGGTTTTTGGCCCCGGTATCGACGGGAGAGGAATCCCGAGAGGCCCCCTAGCAACTCGCATGGGGACTGGCCTCTCCTGAGGCCACCAGGGCGGGTCCCTGAGGTCCCCGTCGTAACTCGAGAACACCTGCCGCAACTCGAGAAAATCCAGGAAGTTCTCCCTTCCAGGCGAGATGAGGCCTATTTCCGATGAGGCGTCTGGAGACTAATGACACCTAAACACTGGAACTTCGAAAGGGTCTTTCACACCCTTGCTGCAACTCAAGAAGTTCACCGCCATACCCGTCTCCACTCGAGAGGAAGCACGATGGTCCCGCCCACATCCAGAGGAGACCCGTTTCCCCCTCGGAGCTCGAGATGAGGGATCCATTCCCTGCTTTCAACGGGAAAGAATTCCCGGCGTTCCCGTCGCTTCTCAAGAGGAGGCACTCTCAACAGGAAAGGCGAGAGGAACTCCATGGTCGTACCACCATTCCAAGAGTCCCCCAGATGTCTCAGTCCATTCCAGAGGAACCTCTTTGCCCTGCACTGGCTCATCTTTCACGCCGAGGATCGACTCACACCACGGTGGCACGTGGGACAGCCCTGTGGAAAAGCCTCGAGGGAAAGCCTCGAGGGAAAACCACAGATCCTTTGATCCACGCGACGGGAAGCGTGACATTGCTGCTACAGCCTGGAAGGAAAGCGCACGTGCATGCCCCCACTCGAGACGAGGCCTGACTCCCCTGGGGAGACTCCACAAGTACCCAAAGATCCATGTCAGCCCCTGAGAGGAATCCTCGGTTCCGGCCCTGACTCCACAAAAGGTTTTTGGCCCTGGTATCGACGGGAGAGGTATCCCGAGAGGCCCCCTAGCAACTCGCATGGGGACTGGCCTCTCCTGAGGCCAACAGGGCGGGTCCCTGAGGTCCCCGTCGTAACTCGAGAACACCTGCCGCAACTCGAGAAAATCCAGGAAGTTCTCCCTTCCAGGCGAGATGAGGCCTATTTCCGATGAGGCCTCTGGAGACAAATGACACCTAACCTCTGGAACTTCGAAAGGGTCTTTCACACCCTTGCTGCAACTCAAGAAGTTCACCGCCATACCCGTCTCCACTCGAGAGGAAGCACGATGGTCCCGCCCACATCCAGAGTAGCCCCGTTTCCCCCTCGTAGCTCGAGATGAGGGATCCTTTCCCTGCTTTCAACGGGAAAGAATTCCCAGCGTTCCCGTCGCATCTCAAGAGGAGGCACTCTCAACAGGAAAGGCGAGAGGAACTCCATGGTCGTACCACCATTCCAAGAGTCCCCCAGATGTCTCAGTCCATTCCAGAGGAACCTCTTTGCCCTGCACTGGCTCATCTTTCACGCCGAGGATCGACTCACACAACGGTGGCACGTGGGACAGCCTTGTGGGAAAGCCTCGAGGGAAAGCCTCGAGGGAAAACCACAGATCCTTTGATCCACTCGACGGGAAGCGTGACATTGCTGCTACAGCCTGGAAGGAAAGCGCACGTGCATGCCCCCACTCGAGACGAGGCCTGACTCCCCTGGGGAGACTCCAGAAGTACCCAAAGATACATGTCACCCCTGAGAGGAATCCTCGGTTCCGGCCCTGACTCCACACAAGGTTTTTGGCCCCGGTATCGACGGGAGAGTAATCCCGAGAGGCCGCCTAGCAACTCGCACGGGGAGTGGCCTCTCCTGAGGCCAGAAGGGCGGGTCCCTGACGTCCCCGTCGTAACTCGAGAACACCTGCCGCAACTCGAGAAAATCCAGGAAGTTCTCCTTTCCAGGCGAGATGAGGCCTATTTCCGATGAGGCGTCTGGAGTCTAATGACACCTAACCTCTGGAACTTCGAAAGGGTCTTTCACACCCTTGCTGCAACTCAAGAAGTTCACCGCCATACCCGTCTCCACTCGAGAGGAAGCACGATGGTCCCGCCCACATCCAGAGGAGCCCCGTTTCCCCCTCGTAGCTCGAGATGAGGGATCCTTTCCCTGCTTTCAACGGGAAAGAATTCCCGGCGTTCCCGTCGCATCTCAAGAGGAGGCACTCTCAACAGGAAAGGCGAGAGTAACTCCATGGTCGTACCACCATTCCAAGAGTCCCCCAGATGTCTCAGTCCATTCCAGAGGAGCCTCTTTGCCCTGCACTGGCTCATCTTTCACGCCGAGGATCGACTCACACCACGGTGGCACGTGGGACAGCCCTGTGGGAAAGCCTCGAGGGAAAGCCTCGAGGGAAAACCACAGATCCTTTGATCCACGCCACGGGAAGCGTGACATTGCTGCTACAGCCTGGAAGGAAAGCGCACGTGCATGCCCCCACTCGAGACGAGGCCTGACTCCCCTGGGGAGACTCCACAAGTACCCAAAGATCCATGTCAGCCCCTGAGAGGAATCCTCGGTTCCGGCCCTGACTCCACACAAGATTTTTGGCCCCGGTATCGACGGGAGAGGAATCCCGAGAGGCCCCCTAGCAACTCGCATGGGGACTGGCCTCTCCTGAGGCCACCAGGGCGGGTCCCTGAGGTCCCCGTCGTAACTCGAGAACACCTGCCGCAACTCGAGAAAATCCAGGAAGTTCTCCCTTCCAGGCGAGATGAGGCCTATTTCCGATGAGGCCTCTGGAGACTAATGACACCTAAACTCTGGAACTTCGAAAGGGTCTTTCACATCCTTGCTGCAACTCAAGAAGTTCACCGCCATACCCGTCTCCACTCGAGAGGAAGCACGATGGTCCCGCCCACATCCAGAGGAGACCCGTTTCCCCCTCGGAGCTCGAGATGAGGGATCCATTCCCTGCTTTCAACGGGAAAGAATTCCCGGCGTTCCCGTCGCATCTCAAGAGGAGGCACTCTCAACAGGAAAGGCGAGAGGAACTCCATTGTCGTACCACCATTCCAAGAGTCCCCCAGATGTCTCAGTCCATTCCAGAGGAGCCTCTTTGCCCTGCACTGGCTCATCTTTCACGCCGAGGATCGACTCACACCACGGTGGCACGTGGGACAGCCCTGTGGGAAAGCCTCGAGGGAAAGCCTCGAGGGAAAACCACAGATCCTTTGATCCACGCGACGGGAAGCGTGACATTGCTGCTACAGCCTGGAAGGAAAGCGCACGTGCATGCCCCCACTCGAGACGAGGCCTGACTCCCCTGGGGAGACTCCACAAGTACCCAAAGATCCATGTCAGCCCCTGAGAGGAATCCTCGGTTCCGGCCCTGACTCCACACAAGGTTTTTGGCCCTGGTATCGACGGGAGAGGAATCCCGAGAGGCCCCCTAGCAACTCGCATGGGGACTGGCCTCTCCTGAGGCCACCAGGGCGGGTCCCTGAGGTCCCCGTCGTAACTCGAGAACACCTGCCGCAACTCGAGAAAATCCAGGAAGTTCTCCCTTCCAGGCGAGATGAGGCCTATTTCCGATGAGGCGTCTGGAGACTAATGACACCTAAACTCTGGAACTTCGAAAGGGTCTTTCACACCCTTGCTGCAACTCAAGAAGTTCACCGCCATACCCGTCTCCACTCGAGAGGAAGCACGATGGTCCCGCCCACATCCAGAGGAGACCCGTTTCCCCCTCGGAGCTCGAGATGAGGGACCCATTCCCTGCTTTCAACGGGAAAGAATTCCCGGCGTTCCCGTCGCATCTCAAGAGGAGGCACTCTAAACAGGAAAGGCGAGAGGAACTCCATGGTCGTACCACCATTCCAAGAGTCCCCCAGATGTCTCAGTCCATTCCAGAGGAGCCTCTTTGCCCTGCACTGGCTCATCTTTCACGCCGAGGATCGACTCACACCACGGTGGCACGTGGGACAGCCCTGTGGGAAAGCCTCGAGGGAAAGCCTCGAGGGAAAACCACAGATCCTTTGATCCACGCGACGGGAAGCGTGACATTGCTGCTACAGCCTGGAAGGAAAGCGCACGTGCATGCCCCCACTCGAGACGAGGCCTGACTCCCCTGGGGAGACTCCACAAGTACCCAAAGATCCATGTCAGCCCCTGAGAGGAATCCTCGGTTCCGGCCCTGACTCCACACAAGGTTTTTGGCCCCGGTATCGACGGGAGAGGAATCCCGAGAGGCCCCCTAGCAACTCGCATAGGAACTGGCCTCTCCTGAGGCCACCAGGGCGGGTCCCTGAGGTCCCCGTCGTAACTCGAGAACACCTGCCGCAACTCGAGAAAATCCAGGAAGTTCTCCCTCCCAGGCGAGATGAGGCCTATTTCCGATGAGGCCTCTGGAGACAAATGACACCTAACCTCTGGAACTTCGAAAGGGTCTTTCACACCCTTGCTGCAACTCAAGAAGTTCACCGCCGTACCCGTCTCCACTCGAGAGGAAGCACGATGGTCCCGCCCACATCCAGAGGAGCCCCGTTTCCCCCTCGTAGCTCGAGATGAGGGATCCTTTCCCTGCTTTCAACGGGAAAGAATTCCCGGCGTTCCCGTCGCATCTCAAGAGGAGGCACTCTCAACAGGAAAGGCGAGAGGAACTCCATGGTCGTACCACCATTCCAAGAGTCCCCCAGATGTCTCAGTCCATTCCAGAGGAGCCTCTTTGCCCTGCACTGGCTCATCTTTCACGCCGAGGATCGACTCACACCACGGTGGCATGTGGGACAGCCCTGTGGGAAAGCCTCGAGGGAAAGCCTCGAGGGAAAACCACAGATCCTTTGATCCACGCGACGGGAAGCGTGACATCGCTGCTACAGCCTGGAAGGCAAGCACACGTGCATGCCCCCACTCGAGAGGAGGCCTGACGCCCCTGGCGAGACTCCAGGAGTACCCAAAGATCCATGTCAGCCCCTGAGAGGAATCCTCGGTTCCGGCCCTTACTCCACACAAGGTTTTTATCCCTGGTATCGATGGGAGAGGAATCCCGAGAGGACCCCTAGCAACTCGCTTGCGGACTGGCCTCTCCTGAGGCCACCAGGGCGGGTCCCTGAGGTCCTCGTCGTAACTCGAGAACACCTGCCGCAACTCGAGAAAATCCAGGAAGTTCTCCCTTCCAGGCGAGATGAAGCCTATTTCCGATGAGGGGTCTGGAGACTAATGACACCTAACCTCTGGAACTTCGAAAGGGTCTTTCACACCCTTGCTGCAACTCAAGATGTTCACCGCCATACCCGTCTCCACTCGAGAGGAAGCACGTTGGTCCCGCCCACATCCAGAGGAGCCCCGTTTACCCCTCGTAGCTCGAGATGAGGGATCCTTTCCCTGCATTCAACAGGAAAGAATTCCCGGCGTTCCCATCGCATCTCAAGAGGAGGCACTCTCGACAGGAAAGTCGAGAGGAACTCCATGGTCGTACCACCATGCCAAGAGTCCCCCACATGTCTCAGTCCATTCCATAGGATCCTCTTTGCCCTGCACTGGCTCATCTTTCACGCCTAGGATCGACTCACACCACGGTGGCACGTGGGACAGCCATGTGGGAAAGCCTCGAGGGAAAGCCTCGAGGGAAAACCACAGATCCTTTGATCCACGCCACGGGAAGCGTGACATTGCTGCTACAGCCTGGAAGGAAAGCGCACGTGCATGCCCCCACTCGAGACGAGGCCTGACTCCCCTGGGGAGACTCCAGAAGTACCCAAAGATCCATGTCAGCCCCTGAGAGGAATCCTCGGTTCCGGCCCTGAATCCACACAAAGATTTTGGCCCCGGTATCGACAGGAGAGGAATCCCGAGAGGCCCGATAGCAACTCGCATGGGGACTGGCCTTTCCTGAGGCCACCAGGGCGGGTCCCTGATGTCACCGTCGTAACTCGAGAACACCTGACCCAACTCGAGAAAATCCACGAAGTTCTCCCTTCCAGGAGAGATGAAGCCTATTTCCGATGAGGGGTCTGGAGACTAATGACACCTAACCTCTGGAACTTCGAAAGGGTCTTTCACACCCTTGCTGCAACTCAAGAAGTTCACCGCCATACCCGTGTCCACTCGAGAGGAAGCACGATGGTCCCGCCCACATCCAGAGGAGCCCCATTTCCCCCTCGTAGCTCGTGATGAGGGATCCTTTCCCTGCTTTCAACGGGAAAGAATTCCCGGCGTTCCCGTCGCATCTCAAGTGGAGGCACTCTCAACAGGAAAGGGGAGAGGAACTCCATGGTCGTAACACGATGCCAAGAGTCCCCCAGATGTCTCAGTCCATTCCCGAGGAACCTCTTTGCCCTGCACTGGCTCATCTTTCACGCCGAGGATCGACTCACATCACGGTGGCTCGTGGGACAGGCATGTGGGATAGCCTCGAGGGAAAGCCTCGAGGGAAAACCACAGATCCTTTGATCCACGCGACGGGAAGCGTGACATTGCTGCTACAGCCTGGAAGGCAAGCACACGTGCATGCCCCCACTCGAGACGAGGCCTGACGCCCCTGGCGAGATTCCAGGAGTACCCAAAGATCCATGTCAGCCCCTGAGAGGAATCCTCGGTTCCGGCCCTTACTCCACTCAAGGGTTTTGTCCCTGGTATCGACGGGATAGGAATCCCGAGAGGACCCCTAGCAACTCGCTTGGGGACTGGCCTCTCCTGAGGCCACCAGGGCGGGTCCCTGAGGTCCCCGTCGTAACTCGAGAACACCTGCCGCAACTCGAGAAAATCCAGGAAGTTCTCCCTTCCAGGCGAGATGAGGCCTATTTCCGATGAGGCGTCTGGAGACTAATGACACCTAACCTCTGGAACTTCGAAAGGGTCTTTCACACCCTTGCTGCAACTCAAGAAGTTCACCGCCATACCCGTCTCCACTCGAGAGGAAGCACGATGGTCCCGCCCACATCCAGAGGAGCCCCGTTTCCCCCTCGTAGCTCGAGATGAGGGATCCTTTCCCTGCTTTCAACGGGAAAGAATTCCCGGCGTTCCCGTCGCATCTCAAGAGGAGGCACTCTCGACAGGAAAGTCGAGAGGAGCTCCATGGTCGTACCACCATTCCAAGACTCCCCCACATGTCTCAGTCCATTCCATAGGATCCTCTTTGCCCTGCACTGGCTCATCTTTCACGCCTAGGATCGACTCACACCACGGTGGCACGTGGGACAGCCATGTGGGAAAGCCTCGAGGGAAAGCCTCGAGGGAAAACCACAGATCCTTTGATCCACGCGACGGGAAGCGTGACATTGCTGCTACAGCCTGGAAGGAAAGCGCACGTGCATGCCCCCACTCGAGACGAGGCCTGACTCCCCTGGGGAGACTCCAGAAGTACCCAAAGATCCATGTCAGCCCCTGAGAGGAATCCTCGGTTCCGGCCCTGAATCCACACAAAGATTTTGGCCCCGGTATCGACAGGAGAGGAATCCCGAGAGGCCCGATAGCAACTCGCATGGGGACTGGCCTTTCCTGAGGCCACCAGGGCGGGTCCCTGATGTCCCCGTCGTAACTCGAGAACACCTGCCGCAACTCGAGAAAATCCACGAAGTTCTCCCTTCCAGGAGAGATGAAGCCTATTTCCGATGAGGGGTCTGGAGACTAATGACACCTAAACTCTGGAACTTCGAAAGGGTCTTTCACACCCTTGCTGCAACTCAAGAAGTTCACCGCCATATCCGTCTCCACTCGAGAGGAAGCACGATGGTCCCGCCCACATCCAGAGGAGCCCGGTTTCCCCCTCGTAGCTCGAGATATGGGATCCTTTCCCTGCTTTCAACGGGAAAGAATTCCCGGCGTTTCCATCGCATCTCAAGAGGAGGCACTCTCAACAGGAAAGGCGAGAGGAACTCCATTGTCGTACCACCATTCCAAGAGTCCCCCAGATGTCTCATTCCATTCCAGAGGAACCTGTTTGCCCTGCATTGGCTGATCTTTCACGCCGAGGAACGACTCACACCACGGTGGCCCTAGGGACAGCCCTGTGGGAAAGCCTCAAGGGAGAACCACAGATCCTTTGATCCACGCGACGGGAAGCGTGACATTGCTTCTACAGTGTGGAAGGAAAGCGCACGTGCATGACCCCACAGGAGACGAGGCCTGACTCCCCTGGGGAGACTCCAGAAGTACCCAAAGATCCATATCAGCCCCTGAGAGGAATCCTCGGTTCCGGCCCTGACTCCACACAAGGGTTTTGGCCCCAGTATCGACGGGAGAGGAATCCCGAGAGGCCACATAGCAACTCGCATTGGGACTGACCTTTCCTGAGGCCACCAGGGCGGGTCCCTGTGGTCTCCCTTGTAACTCGAGAACACCTGCCGCAACTCGAGAAAATCCAGGAAGTTCTCCCTTCCAGGCGAGATGAGGCCTCTTTCCGATGAGGCGTCTGGAGACTAATGACACCTAACCTCTGGAACGTCGAAAGGGTCTTTCACAGCCTTGCTGCAACTCAAGAAGTTCACCGCCATACGCGTCTCCACTCGAGAGGAAGCACGATGGTCCCGCCCACATCCAGAGGAGCCCCATTTCCCCCTCGTAGCTCGTGATGAGGGATCCTTTCCCTGCTTTCAACGGGAAAGAATTCCCGGCGTTCCCGTCGCATCTCAAGTGGAGGCACTCTCAACAGGAAAGGGGAGAGGAACTCCATGGTCGTACCACGATGCCAAGAGTCCCCCAGATGTCTCAGTCCATTCCCGAGGAACCTCTTTGCCCTGCACTGGCTCATCTTTCACGCCGAGGATCGACTCACATCACTGTGGCACGTGGGACAGGCATGTGGGATAGCCTCGAGGGAAAGCCTCGAGGGAAAACCACAGATCCTTTGATCCACGCGACGGGAAGCGTGACATTGCTGCTACAGCCTGGAAGGCAAGCACACGTGCATGCCCCCACTCGAGACGAGGCCTGACGCCCCTGGCGAGACTCCAGGAGTACCCAAAGATCCATGTCAGCCCCTAAGAGGAATCCTCGGTTCCGGCCCTTACTCCACTCAAGGGTTTTGACCCTGGTATCGACGGGAGAGGAATCCCGAGAGGACCCCTAGCAACTCGCTTGGGGACTGGCCTCTCCTGAGGCCACCAGGGCGGGTCCCTGAGGTCCCCGTCGTAACTCAAGAACACCTGCCGCAACTCGAGAAAATCCAGGAAGTTCTCCCTTCCAGGCGAGATGAGGCCTATTTCCGATGAGGCGTCTGGAGACTAATGACACCTAACCTCTGGAACTTCGAAAGGGTCTTTCACACCCTTGCTGCAACTCAAGAAGTTCACCGCCATACCCGTCTCCACTCGAGAGGAAGCACGATGGTCCCGCCCACATCCAGAGGAGCCCCGTTTCCCCCTCGTAGCTCGAGATGAGGGATCCTTTCCCTGCTTTCAACGGGAAAGAATTCCCGGCGTTCCCGTCGCATCTCAAGAGGAGGCACTCTCGACAGGAAAGTCGAGAGGAGATCCATGGTCGTACCACCATTCCAAGAGTCCCCCACATGTCTCAGTCCATTCCATAGGATCCTCTTTGCCCTGCACTGGCTCATCTTTCACGCATAGGATCGACTCACACCACGGTGGCACGTGGAACAGCCATGTGGGAAAGCCTCGAGGGAAAGCCTCGAGGGAAAACCACAGATCCTTTGATCCACGCGACGGGAAGCGTAACATTGCTGCTACAGCCTGGAAGGAAAGCGCACGTGCATGTCCCCACTCGAGACGAGGCCTGACTCCCCTGGGGAGACTCCAGAAGTACCCAAAGATCCATGTCAGCCCCTGAGAGGAATCCTCGGTTCCGGCCCTGAATCCACACAAAGATTTTGGCCCCGGTATCGACAGGAGAGGAATCCCGAGAGGCCCGATAGCAACTCGCATGGGGACTGGCCTTTCCTGAGGCCACCAGGGCGGGTCCCTGATGTCCCCGTCGTAACTCGAGAACACCTGACGCAACTCGAGAAAATCCACGAAGTTCTCCCTTCCAGGAGAGATGAAGCCTATTTCCGATGAGGGGTCTGGAGACTAATGACACCTAACCTCTGGAACTTCGAAAGGGTCTTTCACACCCTTGCTGCAACTCAAGAAGTTCACCGCCATACCCGTCTCCACTCGAGAGGAAGCACGATGATCCCGCCCACATCCAGAGGAGCCCCGTTTCCCCCTCGTAGCTCGAGATATGGAATCCTTTCCCTGCTTTCAACGGGAAAGAATTCCCGGCGTTCCCATCGCATCTCAAGAGGAGGCACTCTCAACAGGAAAGGCGAGAGGAACTCCACTGTCGTACCACCATTCCAAGAGTCCCCCAGATGTCTCATTCCATTCCAGAGGAACCTGTTTGCCCTGCATTGGCTCATCTTTCACGCCGAGGAACGACTCACACCACTGTGGCACTAGGGACTGCCCTGTGGGAAAGCCTCGAGGGAGAACCACAGATCCTTTGATCCACGCGACGGGAAGCGTGACATTGCTTCTACAGTGTGGAAGGAAAGCGCACGTGCATGACCCCACACGAGACGAGGCCTGACTCCCCTGGGGAGACTCCAGAAGTACCCAAAGATCCATATCAGCCCCTGAGAGGAATCCTCGGTTCCGGCCCTGACTCCACACAAGGGTTTTGGCCCCAGTATCGACGGGAGAGGAATCCCGAGAGGCCACATAGCAACTCGCATTGGGACTGACCTTTCCTGAGGCCACCAGGGCGGGTCCCTGTGGTCTCCGTCGTAACTCGAGAACACCTGCCGCAACTCGAGAAAATCCAGGAAGTTCTCCCTTCCAGGCGAGATGAGGCCTATTTCCGATGAGGCGTCTGGAGACTAATGACACCTAACCTCTGGAACTTCGAAAGGGTCTTTCACACCCTTGCTGCAACTCAAGAAGTTCACCGCCATACCCGTCTCCACTCGAGAGGAAGCACGATGGTCCGGCCCACATCCAGAGGAGCCCCGTTTCCCCCTCGTAGCTCGAGATGAGGGATCCTTTCCCTGCTTTCAACGGGAAAGAATTCCCGTTGTTCCCGTCGCATCTCAAGAGGAGGCACTCTTAGCAGGAGAGGCGAGAGGAACTCCATGGTCGTACCACCATGCCAAGAGTCCCCCATTTATCTCAGTACATACCAGCGGAACCTCTTTGCCCTGCAGTGGCTCATCTTTCACGCCGAGGATCGACTCACACCACGGTGGCACGTGGGACAGCCCTGTGGGAAAGCCTTGAGGGAAAGCCTCGAGGGAAAACCACAGATCCTTTGATCCACGCGACGGGAAGCGTGACATTGCTGCTACAGCCAGGAAGGCAAGCACACGTGCATGCCCCCACTCGAGACGAGGCCTGACGCCTCTGGCGAGACTCCAGGAGTACCCAAAGATCCATGTCAGCCCCTGAGAGGAATCCTCGGTTCCGGCCCTTACTCCACACAAGGTTTTTGTCCCTGGTATCGATGGGAGAGGAATCCCGAGAGGACCCCTAGCAACTCGCTTGGGGACTGGCCTCTCCTGAGGCCACCAGTGCGGGTCCCTGAGGTCCTCGTCGTAACTCGAGAACACCTGCCGCAACTCGAGAAAATCCAGGATGTTCTCCCTTCCAGGCGAGATGAAGCCTATTTCCGATGAGGGGTCTGGAGACTAATGACACCTAACCTCTGGAACTTCGAAAGGGTCTTTCACACCCTTGCTGCAACTCAAGAAGTTCACCGCCATACCCGTCTCCACTCGAGAGGAAGCACGTTGGTCCCGCCCACATCCAGAGGAGCCCCGTTTACCCCTTGTAGCTCGAGATGAGGGATCCTTTCCCTGCATTCAACAGGAAAGAATTCCCGGCGTTCCCATCGCATCTCAAGAGGAGGCACTCTCGACAGGAAAGTCGAGAGGAACTCCATGGTCGTACCACCATGCCAAGAGTCCCCCACATGTCTCAGTCCATTCCATAGGATCCTCTTTGCCCTGCACTGGCTCATCTTTCACGCCTAGGATCGACTCACACCACGGTGGAACGTGGGACAGCCATGTGGGAAAGCCTCGAGGGAAAGCCTCGAGGGAAAACCACAGATCCTTTGATCCACGCCACGGGAAGCGTGACATTGCTGCTACAGCCTGGAAGGAAAGCGCACGTGCATGCCCCCACTCGAGACGAGGCCTGACTCCCCTGGGGAGACTCCAGAAGTACCCAAAGATCCATGTCAGCCCCTGAGAGGAATCCTCGGTTCCGGCCCTGAATCCACACAAAGATTTTGGCCCCGGTATCGACAGGAGAGGAATCCCGAGAGGCCCGATAGCAACTCGCATGGGGACTGGCCTTTCCTGAGGCCACCAGGGCGGTTCCCTGATGTCCCCGTCGTAACTCGAGAACACCTGCCGCAACTCGAGAAAATCCACGAAGTTCTCCCTTCCAGGAGAGATGAAGCCTATTTCCGATGAGGGGTCTGGAGACTAATGACACCTAACCTCTGGAACTTCGAAAGGGTCTTTCACACCCTTGCTGCAACTCAAGAAGTTCACCGCCATACCCGTCTCCACTCGAGAGGAAGCACGATGGTCCCGCCCACATCCAGAGGAGACCCGTATCCCCCTCGTAGCTCGAGATATGGGATCCTTTCCCTGCTTTCAACGGGAAAGAATTCCCGGCGTTCCCAACGCATCTCAAGAGGAGGCACTCTCAACAGGAAAGGCGAGAGGAACTCCATTGTCGTACCACCATTCCAAGAGTCCCCCAGATGTCTCAGTCCATTCCAGAGGAACCTGTTTGCCCTGCATTGGCTCATCTTATACGCCGAGGATCGACTCACACCACGGTGGCACTAGGGACTGCCCTGTGGGAAAGCCTCGAAGGAGAACCACAGATCCTTTGATCCACGCCACGGGAAGCGTGACATTGCTTGTACAGTGTGGAAGGAAAGCGCACGTGCATGACCCCACACGAGAAGAGGCCTGACTCCCCTGGGGAGACTCCAGAAGTACCCAAAGATCCATAACAGCCCCTGAGAGGAATCCTCGGTTCCGGCCCTGACTCCACACAAGGTTTTTGGCCCCAATATCGATGGGAGAGGAATCCCGAGAGGACCCCTAGCAACTCGCTTGGGGACTGGCCTCTCCTGAGGCCACCAGGGCGGGTCCCTGAGGTCCCCGTCGTAACTCGAGAACACCTGCCGCAACTCGAGAAAATCCAGGAAGTTCTCCCTTCCAGGCGAGATGAGGCCTATTTCCGATGAGGCGTCTGGAGACTAATGACACCTAACCTCTGGAACTTCGAATGGGTCTTTCACACCCTTGCTGCAACTCAAGAAGTTCACCGCCATATCGGTCTCCACTCGAGAGGAAGCACGATGGTCCCGCCCACATCCAGAGGAGCCCCGTTTCCCCCTCGTAGCTCGAGATGAGGGATCCTTTCCCTGCTTTCAACGGGAAAGTATTCCCAGCGTTCCCGTCGCATCTCAAGAGGAGGCACTCTCAATTGGAAAAGCGAGAGGAACTCCATGGTCGAACCACCATTCCAAGAGTCAACCAGATGTCTCAGTCCATTCCAGAGGAACCTTTTTGCCCTGTACTGGCTCATCTTTCACGCCGAGGATCGACTCACACCACGGTGGCACGTGGGACTGCCGTGTGGGAAAGCCTCGAGGGAAGGCCTCGAGGGAAAACCACAGATCCTTTGTTCCACACGACGGGAAGCGTGACATTGCTGCTACAGCCTGGAAGGAAAGCGTACGTGCATGCCCGCACTCGAGACGAGGCCTGACTCCCCTGGGGAGACTCCAGAAGTACCCAAAGATACATGTCAGCCCCTGAGAGGAATCCTCGGTTCCGGCACTGACTCCACACAAGGTTTTAGGCCCCGGTATCGACGGGAGAGTAATCCCGAGAGTCCCCCTAGCAACTCGCATGGGGACTGGCCTCTCCTGAGGCCACCAGGGCGGGTCCCTGAGGTCCCCGTCGTAACTCGAGAATACCTGCCGCAACTCGAGAAAATCCAGGAAGTTCTCCCTTCCAGGCGAGATGAGGCCTATTTCCGATGATGCATCTGGAGAGTAATGACACCTAACCTCTGGAACTTCGAAAGGGTCTTTCAAACCCTTGCTGCAACTCAAGAAGTTCACCTCCATTCCCGTCTCCACTCGAGAGGAAGCACGATCGTCCCGCCCTCATCCAGAGGAGCCCCGTTTCCCCCTCGTAGCTCGAGATGAGGGATCCTTTCCCTGCTTTCAACGGGAAAGAATTCCCGGCGTTCCCGTCGCTTCTCAAGAGGAGGCACTCTCAACAGGAAAGGCTAGAGGAACTCCATGGTCGTACCACCATGCCAAGAGTACCCCAGATGTCTCAGTCCATTCCAGAGGAACCTCTTTGCCCTGCACTGGCTCATCTTTCACGCCGAGGATCAACTCACACCACGGTGGCACGTGACACAACCCTGTGGCAAAGCCTCGAGGGAAAGCCTCGAGGGAAAACCACAGATCCTTTGATCCACGCGACGGGACGCGTGACATTGCTGCTACAGCCTGGAAGGAAAGCGCACGTGCATGCCCGCACTCGAGACGAGGCCTGACTCCCCTGGGGAGACTCCAGAAGTACCCAAAGATCCATGTCAGCCCCTGAGAAGAATCCTCGGTTCCGGCCCTGACTCCACACAAGGTTTTTGGCCCCGGTATCGACGGGAGAGGAATCCTGAGAGGCCCCCTAGCAATTCGCATGGGGACTGGCCTCTCCTGAGGCCACCAGGGCGGGTCCCTGAGGTCCCCGTCGTAACTCGGGAACACCTGCCGCAACTCGAGAAAATCCAGGAAGTTCTCCCTTCCAGGCGAGATGAGGCCTATTTCCGATGAGGCGTCTGGAGACTAATGACACCTAACCTCTGGAACTTCGAAAGGGTCTTTCACACCCTTGCTGCAACTCAAGAAGTTCACCGCCATACCCGTCTCCACTCGAGAGGAAGCACGATGGTCCCGCCCACATCCAGAGGAGCCCCGTTTCCCCCTCGGAGCTCGAGATGAGGGATCCTTTACCTGCTTTCAACGGGAAAGAATTCCCGGCGATCCCGTCGCATCTCAAGAGGAGGCACTCTCCACAGAAAAGCCGAGAGGAACTCCATGGTCGTACCACCATTCCAAGAGTCCCCCAGATGTCTCAGTCCATTCCAGATGAACCTCTTTGCCCTGCACTGGCTCATCTTTCACGCCGAGGATCGACTCACACCACGGTGGCACGTGTGACAGCCCTGTGGGAAAGCCTCGAGGGAAAGCCTCGAGGGAAAACCACAGATCCTTTGATCCACGCGACGGGAAGCGTGACATTGCTGCTACAGCCTGGAAGGAAAGCGCACGTGCATGCCCCCACTGGAGACGAGGCCTGTCTCCCCAGGCGAGACTCCAGAAGTACCCAAAGATCCATATCAGCCCCTGAGAGGAATCCTCGGTTCCGGCCCTGACCCAACACAAGGTTTTTGGCCCCGGTATCGACGGGAGAGGAATCCCGAGAGGCCCCCTAGCAACTCGCATGGGGACTGGCCTCTCCTGAGGACACCAGGGCGGGTCCCTGAGGTCCCCGTCGTAACTCGGGAACACCTGCCGCAACTCGAGAAAATCCAGGAAGTTCTCCCATCCAGGCGAGATGAGGCCTATTTCCGATGAGGCGTCTGGAGACTAATGACACCTAACCTCTGGAACTTCGAAAGGGTCTTTCACACCCTTGCTGCAACTCAAGAAGTTCACCGCCATACCCGTCTCCACTCGAGAGGAAGCACGATGGTCCCGCCCACATCCAGAGGAGCCCCGTTTCCCCCTCGGAGCTCGAGATGAGGGATCCTTTACCTGCTTTCAACGGGAAAGAATTCCCGGTGTTCCCGTCGCATCTCAAGAGGAGGCACTCTCAACAGGAAAGGCGAGAGGAACTCCATGGTCGTACCACCATTCCAAGAGTCCCCCAGATGTCTCAGTCCATTCCAGAGGAACCTCTTTGCCCTGGACTGGCTCATCTTTCACGCCGAGGATCGACTCACACCACGGTGGCACGTGGGACAGCCCTGTGGGAAAGCCTCGAGGGAAAGCCTCGAGGGAAAACCACAGATCCTTTGATCCACGCCACGGGAAGCGTCACATTGCTGCTACAGCCTGGAAGGAAACCGCAAGTGCATGCCCCCACACGAGACGAGGCCTGACTCCCCTGGGGAGACTCCAGAAGTACCCAAAGATCCATGTCAGCCCCTGAGAGGAATCCTCGGTTCCGGCCCTGACTCCACACAAGGTTTTTGGCCCCGGTATCGACGGGAGAGGAATCCCGAGAGGCCCCCTAGCAACTCGCATGGGGACTGGCCTCTCCTGAGGCCACCAGGGCGGGTCCCTGAGGTCCCCGTCGTAACTCGGGAACACCTGCCGCAACTCGAGAAAATCCAGGAAGTTCTCCCTTCCAGGCGAGATGAGGCCTATTTCCGATGAGGCGTCTGGAGACTAATGACACCTAACCTCTGGAACTTCGAAAGGGTCTTTCACACCCTTGCTGCAACTCAAGAAGTTCACCGCCATACCTGTCTCCACTCTAGAGGAAGCACGATGGTCCCGCCCACATCCAGAGGAGCCCCGTTTCCCCCTCGTAGCTCGAGATGAGGGATCCTTTCCCTGCTTTCAACGGGAAAGAATTCCCGGCGTTCCCGTCGCATCTCAAGAGGAGGCACTCTCAACAGGAAAGGCGAGAGGAACTCCATGGTCGTACCACCATTCCAAGAGTCCCCCAGATGTCTCAGTCCATACCAGAGGAACCTCTTTGCCCTGCACTGGCTCATCTTTCACGCCGAGGATCGACTCACACCACGGTGGCACGTGGGACAGCCCTGTGGGAAAGCCTCGAGGGAAAGCCTCGAGGGAAAACCACAGACCCTTTGATCCACGCGATGGGAAGCGTGACATTGCTGCTACAGCCTGGAAGGAAAGCGCACGTGCATGCCCCCACTCGAGACGAGGCCTGACTCCCCTGGGGAGACTCCAGAAGTACCCAAAGATCCATGTCAGCCCCTGAGAGGAATCCTCGGTTCCGGCCCTGACTCCAAAAAATTCTTTTGGCCCCGGTATCGACGGGAGAGGAATACCGAGAGGCCCCCTAGCAACTCGCATGTGTACTGGCCTCTCCTGAGGCCACCAGGGCGGGTCCCTGAGGTCCCCGTCGTAACTCGAGAACACCTGCCGCAACTCGAGAAAATCCAGGAAGTTCTCCCTTGCAGGCGAGATGAGGCCTATTTCCGATGAAGCGTCTGGAGACTAATGACACCTAACCTCTGGAACTTCGAAAGGGTCTTTCACACCCTTGCTGCAACTCAAGAAGTTCACCGCCATACCCGTCTCCACTCGAGAGGAAGCACGAAGGTCCCGCCCACATCCAGAGGAGCCCCGTTTCCCCCTCGGAGCTCGAGATGAGGGATCCTTTCCCTGCTTTCAACGGGAAAGAATTCCCGGCGTTCCCGTCGCATCTCAATAGGAGGCACTCTCAACAGGAAAGGCGAGAGGAACTCCATGGTCGTACCACCATTCCAAGAGTCCCCCAGATGTCTCAGTCCATTCCAGAGGAACCTCTTTGCCCTGCACTGGCTCATCTTTCACGCCGAGGATCGACTCACACCACGGTGGCACGTGGGACAGCCCTGTGGGAAAGCCTCCAGGGAAACCCACAGATCCTTTGATCCACGCGACGGGAAGCGAGACATTGCTGCTACAGCCTGGAAGGAAAGCGCACGTGCATGCCCCCACTCGAGACGAGGCCTGACTCCCTTGGGGAGACTGCAGAAGTACCCAAAGATCCATGTCAGCCCCTGAGAGGAATCCTCGGTTCCGGCCCTGACTCCACACAAGGATTTTGGCCCTGGTATCAACGGGAGAGGAATCCCGAGAGGCCCCCTAGCAACTCGCATGGGGACTGGCCTCTCCTGAGGCCACCAGGGCGGGTCCCTGAGGTCCCCGTCGTAACTCGAGAACACCTGCCGCAACTCGAGAAAATCCAGGAAGTTCTCCCTTCCAGGCGAGATGAGGCCTATTTCCGATGAGGCGTCTGGAGACTAATGACACCTAACCTCTGGAACTTCGAAAGGGTCTTTCACACCCTTGCTGCAACTCAAGAAGTTCACCGCCATACCCGTCTCCACTCGAGAGGAAGCACGATGGACCCGCCAACATTCAGAGGAGCCCCGTTTCCCCCTCGGATCTCGAGATGAGGGATCCTTTCCCTGCTTTCAACGGGAAAGAATTCCCGGCGTTCCCGTCGCATCTCAAGAGGAGGCACTCTCAACAGGAAAGGCGAGAGGAACTCCATGGTCGTACCACCATTCCAAGAGTCCCCCAGATGTCTCAGTCCATTCCAGAGGAACCTCTTTGCCCTGCACTGGCTCATCTTTCACGCCGAGGATCGACTCACACCACGGTGGCACGTGGGACAGCCCTGTGGGAAAGCCTCGAGGGAAAGCCTCGAGGGAAAAACACAGATCCTTTGATCCACGCCACGGGAAGCGTCACATTGCTGCTACAGCCTGGAAGGAAACCGCAAGTGCATGCCCCCACACGAGACGAGGCCTGACTCCCCTGGGGAGACTCCAGAAGTACCCAAAGATCCATGTCAGCCCCTGAGAGGAATCCTCGGTTCCGGCCCTGACTCCACACAAGGTTTTTGGCCCCGGTATCGACGGGAGAGGAATCCCGAGAGGCCCCCTAGCAACTCGCATGGGGACTGGCCTCTCCTGAGGCCACCAGGGCGGGTGCCTGAGGTCCCCGTCGTAACTCGAGAACACCTGCCGCAACTCGAGAAAATCCAGGAAGTTCTCCCTTCCAGGCGAGATGACGCCTATTTCCGATGAGGCGTCTGGAGACTAATGACACCTAACCTCTGGAACTTCGAAAGGGTCTTTCACACCCTTGCTGCAACTCAAGAAGTTCACCGCCATACCCGTCTCCACTCGAGAGGAAGCACGATGGTCCCGCCCACATCCAGAGGAGCCCCATTTCCCCCTCGGAGCTCGAGATGAGGGATCCTTTCCCTGCTTTCAACGGGAAAGAATTCCCGGCGTTCCCGTCGCATCTCAAGAGGAGGCACTCTCCACAGGAAAGCCGAGAGGAACTCCATGGTCGTACCACCATTCCAAGAGTCCCCCAGATGTCTCAGTCCATTCCAGACGAAACTCTTTGCCCTGCACTGGCTCATCTTTCACGCCGAGGATCGACTCACACCACGGTGGCACGTGGGACAGCCCTGTGGGAAAGCCTCGAGGGAAAACCACAGATCCTTTGATCCACGCGACGGGAAGCGTGACATTGCTGCTACAGCCTGGAAGGAAAGCGCACGTGCATGCCCCCACTCGAGAGGAGGCCTGAATCCCCTGGGGAGACTCCAGAAGTACCCAAAGATCCATTTCAGCCCCTGAGAGGAATCCTCGGTTCCGGCCCTGACTCCACACAAGGTTTTTGGCCCCGGTATCGACGGGAGAGGAATCCCGAGAGGCCCCCTAGCAACTCGCATGGGGACTGGCCTCTCCTGAGGCCACCAGGGCGGGTCCCTGAGGTCCCCGTCGTAACTCGGGAACACCTGCCGCAACTCGAGAAAATCCAGGAAGTTCTCCCTTCCAGGCGAGATGAGGCCTATTTCCGATGAGGCGTCTGGAGACTAATGACACCTAACCTCTGGAACTTCGAAAGGGTCTTTCACACCCTTGCTGCAACTCAAGAAGTTCACCGCCATACCTGTCTCCACTCTAGAGGAAGCACGATGGTCCCGCCCACATCCAGAGGAGCCCCGTTTCCCCCTCGTAGCTCGAGATGAGGGATCCTTTCCCTGCTTTCAACAGGAAAGAATTCCCGGCGTTCCCGTCGCATCTCAAGAGGAGGCACTCTCAACAGGAAAGGCGAGAGGAACTCCATGGTCGTACCACCATTCCAAGAGTCCCCCAGATGTCTCAGTCCATACCAGAGGAACCTCTTTGCCCTGCACTGGCTCATCTTTCACGCCGAGGATCGACTCACACCACGGTGGCACGTGGGACAGCCCTGTGGGAAAGCCTCGAGGGAAAGCCTCGAGGGAAAACCACAGATCCTTTGATCCACGCGACGGGAAGCGTGACATTGCTGCTACAGCCTGGAAGGAAAGCGCACGTGCATGCCCCCACTCGAGACGAGGCCTGACTCCCTTGGGGAGACTGCAAAAGTACCCAAAGATCCATGTCAGCCCCTGAGAGGAATCCTCGCTTCCGGCCCTGACTCCACACAAGGTTTTTGGCCCTGGTATCAACGGGAGAGGAATCCCGAGAGGCCCCCTAGCAACTCGCATGGGGACTGGCCTCTCCTGAGGCCACCAGGGCGGGTCCCTGAGGTCCCCGTCGTAACTCGAGAACACCTGCCGCAACTCGAGAAAATCCAGGAAGTTCTCCCTTCCAGGCGAGATGAGGCCTATTTCCGATGAGGCGTCTGGAGACTAATGACACCTAACCTCTGGAACTTCGAAAGGGTCTTTCACACCCTTGCTGCAACTCAAGAAGTTCACCGCCATACCCGTCTCCACTCGAGAGGAAGCACGATGGACCCGCCAACATCCAGAGGAGCCCCGTTTCCCCCTCGGAGCTCGAGATGAGGGATCCTTTCCCTGCTTTCAACGGGAAAGAATTCCCGGCGATCCCGTCGCATCTCAAGAGGAGGCACTCTCCACAGGAAAGCCGAGAGGAACACCATGGTCGTACCACCATTCCAAGAGTCCCCCAGATGTCTCAGTCCATTCCAGAGGAAACTCTTGCCCTGCACTGGCTCATCTTTCACGCCGAGGATCGACTCACACCACGGTGGCACGTGGGACAGCCCTGTGGGAAAGCCTCGAGGGAAAGCCTCGAGGGAAAACCACAGATCCTTTGATCCACGCGACGGGAAGCGTGACATTGCTGCTACAGCCTGGAAGGAAAGCGCACGTGCATGCCCCCACTCGAGACGAGGCCTGAATCCCCTGGGGAGACTCCAGAAGTACCCAAAGATCCATTTCAGCCCCTGAGAGGAATCCTCGGTTCCGGCCCTGACTCCACACAAGGTTTTTGGCCCCGGTATCGACGGGAGAGGAATCCCGAGAGGCCCCCTAGCAACTCGCATGGGGACTGGCCTCTCCTGAGGCCACCAGGGCGGGTCCCTGAGGTCCCCGTCGTAACTCGGGATAACCTGCCGCAACTCGAGAAAATCCAGGAAGTTCTCCCTTCCAGGCGAGATGAGGCCTATTTCCGATGAGGCGTCTGGAGACTAATGACACCTAACCTCTGGAACTTCGAAAGGGTCTTTCACACCCTTGCTGCAACTCAAGAAGTTCACCGCCATACCCGTCTCCACTCGAGAGGAAGCACGATGGTCCCGCCCACATCCAGAGGAGCCCCGTTTCCCCCTCGGAGCTCGAGATGAGGGATCCTTTCCCTGCTTTCAACGGGAAAGAATTCCCGGCGATCCCATCGCATCTCAAGAGGAGGCACTCTCCACAGGAAAGCCGAGAGGAACTCCATGGTCGTACCACCATTCCAAGAGTCCCCCAGATGTCTCAGTCCATTTCAGAGGAACCTCTTTGCCCTGCACTGGCTCATCTTTCACGCCGAGGATCAACTCACACCACGGTACACGTGGGACAGACCTGTGGGTAAGCCTCGAGGGAAAGCCTCGAGGGAAAACCACAGATCCTTTGATCCACGCGACGGGAAGCGTGACATTACTGCTACAGCCTGGAAGGAAAGCGCACGTGCATGCCCCCACTCGAGACGAGGCCTGAATCCCCTGGGGAGACTCCAGAAGTACCCAAAGATCCATTTCATCCCCTGAGAGGAATCCTCGGTTCCGGCCCTGACTCCACACAAGGTTTTTGGCCCCAGTATCGAAGGGAGAGGAATCCCGAGAGGCCCCCTAGCAACTCGCATGGGGACTGGCCTCTCCTGAGGCCACCAGGGCGGGTCCCTGAGGTCCCCGTCGTAACTCGGGAACACCTGCCGCAACTCGAGAAAATCCAGGAAGTTCTCCCTTCCAGGCGAGATGAGGCCTATTTCCGATGAGGCGTCTGGAGACTAATGACACCTAACCTCTGGAACTTCGAAAGGGTCTTTCACACCCTTGCTGCAACTCAAGAAGTTCACCGCCATACCTGTCTCCACTCGAGAGGAAGCACGATGGTCCCGCCCACATCCAGAGGAGCCCCGTTTCCCCCTCGTAGCTCGAGATGAGGGATCCTTTCCCTGCTTTCAACGGGAAAGAATTCCCGGCGTTCCCGTCGCATCTCAAGAGGAGGCACTCTCAACAGGAAAGGCGAGAGGAACTCCATGGTAGTACCACCATTCCAAGAGTCCCCCAGATGTCTCAGTCCATTCCAGAGGAAACTCTTTGCCCTGCACTGGCTCATCTTTCACGCCGAGGATCGACTCACACCACAGTGGCACGTGGGAGAGCCCTGTGGGAAAGCCTCGAGGGAACGCCTCGAGGGAAAACCACAGATCCTTTGATCCATGCCACGGGAAGCGTGACATTGCTGCTACAGCCTGGAAGGAAAGCGCACGTGCATGCCCCGACTCGAGACGAGGCCTGACTCCCTTGGGGACACTCCAGAAGTACCCAAAGATCCATGTCAGCCCCTGAGAGGAATCCTCGGTTCCGGCCCTGACTCCAAAAAATTCTTTTGGCCCCGGTATCGACGGGAGAGGAATCCCGAGAGGCCCCCTAGCAACTCGCATGGGGACTGGCCTCTCCTGAGGCCACCAGGGCGGGTCCCTGAGGTCCCCGTCGTAACTCGAGAACACCTGCCGCAACTCGAGAAAATCCAGGAAGTTCTCCCTTCCAGGCGAGATGAGGCCTATTTCCGATGAGGCGTCTGGAGATAAATGACACCTAACTTCTGGAACTTCGAAAGGGTCTTTCACACCCTTGCTGCAACTCAAGAAGTTCACCGCCATACCCGCCTCCACTCGGGAGGAAGCACGATGGTCCCGCCCACATCCAGAGGAGTCCCGTTTCCCCCTCGTAGCTCGAGATGAGGGATCCTTTCCCTGCTTTCAACGGGAAAGAATTCCCGGCGTTCCCGTCGCATCTCAAGAGGAGGCACTCTCAACAGGAAAGGCGAGAGGAACTCCATGGTCGTACCACCATTCCAAGAGTCCCCCAGATGTCTCAGTCCATTCTAGAGGAACCTCTTTGCCCTGCACTGGCTCATCTTTCACGCCGAGGATCGACTCACACCACGGTGGCACGTGGGACAGCCCTGTGGGAAAGCCTCGAGGGAAAGCCTCGAGGGAAAACCACAGATCCTTTGATCCACGCGACGGGAAGCGTGACATTGCTGCTACAGCCTGGAAGGAAAGCGCACGTGCATGCCCCCACTCGAGACGAGGCCTGACTCCCTTGGGGAGACTGCAAAAGTACCCAAAGATCCATGTCAGCCCCTGAGAGGAATCCTCGGTTCCGGCCCTGACTCCACACAAGGTTTTTGGCCCCGGTATCGACGGGAGAGGAATCCCGAGAGGCCCCCTAGCAACTCGCATGGGGACTGGCCTCTCCTGAGGCCACCAGGGCGGGTCCCTGAGGTCCCCGTCGTAACTCGGGATAACCTGCCGCAACTCGAGAAAATCCAGGAAGTTCTCCCTTCCAGGCGAGATGAGGCCTATTTCCGATGAGGCGTCTGGAGACTAATGACACCTAACCTCTGGAACTTCGAAAGGGTCTTTCACACCCTTGCTGCAACTCAAGAAGTTCACCGCCATACCCGTCTCCACTCGAGAGGAAGCACGATGGTCCCGCCCACATCCAGAGGAGCCCCGTTTCCCCCTCGGAGCTCGAGATGAGGGATCCTTTCCCTGCTTTCAACGGGAAAGAATTCCCGGCGATCCCATCGCATCTCAAGAGGAGGCACTCTCCACAGGAAAGCCGAGAGGAACTCCATGGTCGTACCACCATTCCAAGAGTCCCCCAGATGTCTCAGTCCATTTCAGAGGAACCTCTTTGCCCTGCACTGGCTCATCTTTCACGCCGAGGATCAACTCACACCACGGTACACGTGGGACAGACCTGTGGGTAAGCCTCGAGGGAAAGCCTCGAGGGAAAACCACAGATCCTTTGATCCACGCGACGGGAAGCGTGACATTACTGCTACAGCCTGGAAGGAAAGCGCACGTGCATGCCCCCACTCGAGACGAGGCCTGAATCCCCTGGGGAGACTCCAGAAGTACCCAAAGATCCATTTCATCCCCTGAGAGGAATCCTCGGTTCCGGCCCTGACTCCACACAAGGTTTTTGGCCCCAGTATCGAAGGGAGAGGAATCCCGAGAGGCCCCCTAGCAACTCGCATGGGGACTGGCCTCTCCTGAGGCCACCAGGGCGGGTCCCTGAGGTCCCCGTCGTAACTCGGGAACACCTGCCGCAACTCGAGAAAATCCAGGAAGTTCTCCCTTCCAGGCGAGATGAGGCCTATTTCCGATGAGGCGTCTGGAGACTAATGACACCTAACCTCTGGAACTTCGAAAGGGTCTTTCACACCCTTGCTGCAACTCAAGAAGTTCACCGCCATACCTGTCTCCACTCGAGAGGAAGCACGATGGTCCCGCCCACATCCAGAGGAGCCCCGTTTCCCCCTCGTAGCTCGAGATGAGGGATCCTTTCCCTGCTTTCAACGGGAAAGAATTCCCGGCGTTCCCGTCGCATCTCAAGAGGAGGCACTCTCAACAGGAAAGGCGAGAGGAACTCCATGGTAGTACCACCATTCCAAGAGTCCCCCAGATGTCTCAGTCCATTCCAGAGGAAACTCTTTGCCCTGCACTGGCTCATCTTTCACGCCGAGGATCGACTCACACCACAGTGGCACGTGGGAGAGCCCTGTGGGAAAGCCTCGAGGGAACGCCTCGAGGGAAAACCACAGATCCTTTGATCCATGCCACGGGAAGCGTGACATTGCTGCTACAGCCTGGAAGGAAAGCGCACGTGCATGCCCCGACTCGAGACGAGGCCTGACTCCCTTGGGGACACTCCAGAAGTACCCAAAGATCCATGTCAGCCCCTGAGAGGAATCCTCGGTTCCGGCCCTGACTCCAAAAAATTCTTTTGGCCCCGGTATCGACGGGAGAGGAATCCCGAGAGGCCCCCTAGCAACTCGCATGGGGACTGGCCTCTCCTGAGGCCACCAGGGCGGGTCCCTGAGGTCCCCGTCGTAACTCGAGAACACCTGCCGCAACTCGAGAAAATCCAGGAAGTTCTCCCTTCCAGGCGAGATGAGGCCTATTTCCGATGAGGCGTCTGGAGATAAATGACACCTAACTTCTGGAACTTCGAAAGGGTCTTTCACACCCTTGCTGCAACTCAAGAAGTTCACCGCCATACCCGCCTCCACTCGGGAGGAAGCACGATGGTCCCGCCCACATCCAGAGGAGTCCCGTTTCCCCCTCGTAGCTCGAGATGAGGGATCCTTTCCCTGCTTTCAACGGGAAAGAATTCCCGGCGTTCCCGTCGCATCTCAAGAGGAGGCACTCTCAACAGGAAAGGCGAGAGGAACTCCATGGTCGTACCACCATTCCAAGAGTCCCCCAGATGTCTCAGTCCATTCTAGAGGAACCTCTTTGCCCTGCACTGGCTCATCTTTCACGCCGAGGATCGACTCACACCACGGTGGCACGTGGGACAGCCCTGTGGGAAAGCCTCGAGGGAAAGCCTCGAGGGAAAACCACAGATCCTTTGATCCACGCGACGGGAAGCGTGACATTGCTGCTACAGCCTGGAAGGAAAGCGCACGTGCATGCCCCCACTCGAGACGAGGCCTGACTCCCTTGGGGAGACTGCAAAAGTACCCAAAGATCCATGTCAGCCCCTGAGAGGAATCCTCGCTTCCGGCCCTGACTCCACACAAGGTTTTTGGCCCTGGTATCAACGGGAGAGGAATCCCGAGAGGCCCCCTAGCAACTCGCATGGGGACTGGCCTCTCCTGAGGCCACCAGGGCGGGTCCCTGAGGTCCCCGTCGTAACTCGAGAACACCTGCCCCAACTCGAGAAAATCCAGGAAGTTCTCCCTTCCAGGCGAGATGAGGCCTATTTCCGATGAGGCGTCTGGAGACTAATGACACCTAACCTCTGGAACTTCGAAAGGGTCTTTCACACCCTTGCTGCAACTCAAGAAGTTCACCGCCATACCCGTCTCCACTCGAGAGGAAGCACGATGGACCCGCCCACATCCAGAGGAGCCCCGTTTCCCCCTCGGAGCTCGAGATGAGGGATCCTTTCCCTGCTTTCAACGGGAAAGAATTCCCGGCGATCCCGTCGCATCTCAAGAGGAGGCACTCTCCACAGGAAAGCCGAGAGGAACTCCATGGTCGTACCACCATTCCAAGAGTCCCCCAGATGTCTCAGTCCATTCCAGAGGAAACTCTTTGCCCTGCACTGGCTCATCTTTCACGCCGAGGATCGACTCACACCACGGTGGCACGTGGGACAGCCCTGTGGGAAAGCCTCGAGGGAAAGCCTCGAGGGAAAACCACAGATCCTTTGATCCACGCGACGGGAAGCGTGACATTGCTGCTACAGCCTGGAAGGAAAGCGCACGTGTATGCCCCCACTCGAGACGAGGCCTGAATCCCCTGGGGAGACTCCAGAAGTACCCAAAGATCCATTTCAGCCCCTGAGAGGAATCCTCGCTTCCGGCCCTGACTCCACACAAGGTTTTTGGCCCCGGTATCGACGGGAGAGGAATCCCGAGAGGCCCCCTTGCAACTCGCATGGGGACTGGCCTCTCCTGAGGCCACCAGGGCGGGTCCCTGAGGTCCCCGTCGTAACTCGAGAACACCTGCCGCAACTCGAGAAAATCCAGGAAGTTCTCCCTTCCAGGCGAGATGAGGCCTATTTCTGATGAGGCGTCTGGAGACTAATGACACCTAACCTCTGGAACTTCGAAAGGGTCTTTCACACCCTTTCTGCAACTCAAGAAGTTCACCGCCATACCTGTCTCCACTCGAGAGGAAGCACGATGGTCCCGCCCACATCCAGAGGAGCCCCGTTTCCCCCTCGGAGCTCGAGATGAGGGATCCTTTCCCTGCTTTCAACGGTAAAGAATTCCCGGTGTTCCCGTCGCATCTCAAGAGGAGGCACTCTCAACAGGAAAGGCGAGAGGAACTCCATGGTCGTACCACCATTCCAAGAGTCCCCCAGATGTCTCAGTCCATTCCAGAGGAACCTCTTTGCCCTGCACTGGCTCATCTTTCACGCCGAGGATCGACTCACACCACGGTGGCACGTGGGACAGCCCTGTGTGAAAGCCTCTAGGGAAAGCTTCGAGGGAAAACCACAGATCCTTTGATCCACGCGACGGGAAGCGTGACATTGCTGCTACAGCCTGGAAGGAAAGCGCACGTGCATGCCCCCACTCGAGACGAGACCTGAATCCCCTGGGGAGACTCCAGAAGTACCCAAAGATCCATTTCAGCCCCTGAGAGGAAACCTCGGTTCCGGCCCTGACTCCACACAAGGTTTTTGGCCCCGGTATCGACGGGAGAGGAATCCCGAGAGGCCCCCTAGCAACTCGCATGGGGACTGGCCTCTCCTGAGGCCACCAGGGCGGGTCCCTGAGGTCCCCGTCGTAACTCGGGATAACCTGCCGCAACTCCAGAAAATCCAGGAAGTTCTCCCTTCCAGGCGAGATGAGGCCTATTTCCGATGAGGCGTCTGGAGACTAATGACACCTAACCTCTGGAACTTCGAAAGGGTCTTTCACACCCTTGCTGCAACTCAAGAAGTTCACCGCCATACCCGTCTCCACTCGAGAGGAAGCACGATGGTCCCGCCCACATCCAGAGGAGCCCCGTTTCCCCCTCGGAGCTCGAGATGAGGGATCCTTTCCCTGCTTTCAACGGGAAAGAATTCCCGGCGTTCCCGTCGCATCTCAAGAGGAGGCATTCTCAACAGGAAAGGCGAGAGGAACTCCATGGTCGTACCACCATTCCAAGAGTCCCCCAGATGTCTCAGTCCATTCCAGAGGAACCTCTTTGCCCTGCACTGGCTCATCTTTCACGCCGAGGATCGACTCACACCACGGTGGCACGTGGGACAGCCCTGTGGGAAAGCCTCTAGGGAAAGCTTCGAGGGAAAATCACAGATCCTTTGATCCACGCGACGGGAAGCGTGACATTGCTGCTACAGCCTGGAAGGAAAGCGCACGTGCATGCCCCCACTCGAGACGAGGCCTGACTCCCCTGGGGAGACTCCAGAAGTACCCAAAGATCCATGTAAGCCCCTGAGAGGAATCCTCGGTTCCGGCCCTGACACCAAAAAATTCTTTTGGCCCCGGTATCGACGGGAGAGGAATCCCGAGAGGCCCCCTAGCAACTCGCATGGGGACTGGCCTCTCCTGAGGCCACCAGGGCGGGTCCCTGAGGTCCCCGTCGTAAGTCGAGAACCCCTGCCGCAACTCGAGAAAATCCAGGAAGTTCTCCCTTCCAGGCGAGATGAGGCCTATTTCCGATGAGGCCTCTGGAGACTAATGACACCTAAACTCTGGAACTTCGAAAGGGTCTTTCACACCCTTGCTGCCACTCAAGAAGTTCACCGCCATACCTGTCTCCACTCGAGAGGAAGCACGATGGTCCCGCCCACATCCAGAGGAGCCCCGTTTCCCCCTCGGAGCTCGAGATGAGGGATCCATTCCCTGCTTTCAACGGGAAAGAATTCCCGGCGTTCCCGTCGCATCTCAAGAGGAGGCACTCTCAACAGGAAAGGCGAGAGGAACTCCATGGTCGTACCACCATTCCAAGAGTCCCCCAGATGTCTCAGTCCATTCCAGAGGAAACTCTTTGCCCTGCACTGGCTCATCTTTCACGCCGAGGATCGACTCACACCAAGGTGGCACGTGGGACAGCCCTGTGGGAAAGCCTCGAGTGAAAGCCTCGAGGGAAAACCACAGACCCTTTGATCCACGCGACGGGAAGCGTGACATTGCTGCTACAGCCTGGAAGGAAAGCGCACGTGCATGCCCCCACTCGAGACGAGGCCTGTCTCCCCTGGCGAGACTCCAGGAGTACCCAAAGATCCATATCAGCCCCTGAGAGGAATCCTCGGTTCCGGCCCTGACTCCACACAAGTTTTTGGCCCCGGTATCGACGGGAGAGGAATCCCGAGAGGCCCCCTAGCAACTCGCATGGGGACTGGCCTCTCCTGAGGCCACCAGGGCGGGTCCCTGAGGTCCCCGTCGTAACTCGGGATAACCTGCCGCAACTCGAGAAAATCCAGGAAGTTCTCCCTTCCAGGCGAGATGAGGCCTATTTCCGATGAGGCGTCTGGAGACTAATGACACCTAACCTCTGGAACTTCGAAAGGGACTTTCACACCCTTTCTGCAACTCAAGAAGTTCACCGCCATACCCGTCTCCACTCGAAAGGAAGCACGATGGTCCCGCCCACATCCAGAGGAGCCCCGTTTCCCCCTCGGAGCTCGAGATGAGGGATCCTTTCCCTGCTTTCAACGGGAAAGAATTCCCGGCGTTCCCGTCGCATCTCAAGAGGAGGCACTCTCAACAGGAAAGGCGAGAGGAACTCCATGGTCGTACCACCATTCCAAGAGTCCCCCAGATGTCTCAGTCCATTCCAGAGGAACCTCTTTGCCCTGCACTGGCTCATCTTTCACGCCGAGGATCGACTCACACCACGGTGGCACGTGGGACAGCCCTGTGGGAAAGCCTCGAGGGAAAGCCTCGAGGGAAATACACAGATCCTTTGAGCCACGCGACGGGAAGCGTGACATTGCTGCTACAGCCTGGAAGGAATGCGCACGTGCATGCCCCCACTCGAGACGAGGCCTGACTCCCCTGGGGAGACTCCATATGTACCCAAAGATACATGTCAGCCCCTGAGAGGAATCCTCGGTTCCGGCCCTGACTCCACACAAGGTTTTTGGCCCCGGTATCGACGGGAGAGGAATCCCGAGAGGCCCCCTAGCAACTCGCATGGGGACTGGCCTCTCCTGAGGCCACCAGGGCGGGTCCCTGAGGTCCCCGTCGTAACTCGAGAACACCTGCCGCAACTCGAGAAAATCCAGGAAGTTCTCCCTTGCAGGAGAGATGAGGCCTATTTCCGATGAAGCTTCTGGAGACTAATGACACCTAAACTCTGGAACTTCGAAAGGGTCTTTCACACCCTTGCTGCAAGTCAAGAAGTTCACCGCCATACCCGTCTCCACTCGAGAGGAAGCACGATGGTCCCGCCCACATCCAGAGGAGCCCCGTTTCCCCCTCGGAGCTCGAGATGAGGGATCCTTTCCCTGCTTTCAAGGGGAAAGAATTCCCGGCGTTCCCGTCGCATCTCAATAGGAGGCACTCTCAACAGGAAAGGCGAGAGGAACTCCATGGTCGTACCACCATTCCAAGAGTCCCCCAGATGTCTCAGTCCATTCTAGAGGAACCTCTTTGCCCTGCACTGGCTCATCTTTCACGCCGAGGATCGACTCACACCACGGTGGCACGTGGGACAGCCCTGTGGGAAAGCCTCGAGGGAAAGCCTCGAGGGAAAACCACAGATCGTTTGATCCACGCTACAGGAAGCGTGACATTGCTGCTACAGCCTGGAAGGAAAGTGCACGTGCATGCCCCCACTTGAGACGAGGCCTGACTCCCCTGTGGAGACTCCACAAGTACCCAAAGATCCATGTCAGCCCCTGAGAGGAATCCTCGCTTCCGGCCCTGACTCCACACAAGGTTTTTGGCCCTGGTATCAACGGGAGAGGTATCCCGAGAGGCCCCCTAGCACCTCGCATGGGGACTGGCCTCTCCTGAGGCCACCAGGGCGGGTCCCTGAGGTCCCCGTCGTAACTCGAGAACACCTGCCGCAACTCGAGAAAATCCAGGAAGTTCTCCCTTCCAGGCGAGATGAGGCCTATTTCCGATGAGGCGTCTGGAGACTAATGACACCTAATCTCTGGAACTTCAAAAGGGTCTTTCACACCCTTGCTGCAACTCAAGAAGTTCACCGCCATACCCGTCTTCACTCGAGAGGAAGCACGATGGACCCGCCAACATCCAGAGGAGCCCCGTTTCCCCCTCGGAGCTCGAGATGAGGGATCCTTCCCCTGCTTTCAACGGGAAAGAATTCCCGGCGTTCCCGTCGCATCTCAAGAGGAGGCACTCTCAACAGGAAAGGCGAGAGGAACTCCATGGTCGTACCACCATTCCAAGAGTCCCCCAGATGTCTCAGTCCATTCCAGAGGAACCTCTTTGCCCTGCACTGGCTCATCTTTCACGCCGAGGATCGACTCACACCACGGTGGCACGTGGGACAGCCCTGTGGGAAAGCCTCGAGGGAAAGCCTCGAGGGAAAACCACAGACCCTTTGATCCACGCGACGAGAAGCGTGACATTGCTGCTACAGCCTGGAAGGAAAGCGCACGTGCATGCCCCCACTCGAGACGAGGCCTGTCTCCCCTGGCGAGACTCCAGAAGTACCCAAAGATCCATATTAGCCCCTGAGAGGAATCCTCGGTTCCGGCCCTGACTCCACACAAGGCTTTTGGCCCCGGTATCGACGGGAGAGGAATCCCGAGAAGCCCCCTAGCAACTCGCATGGGGACTGGCCTCTCCTGAGGCCACCAGGGCGGGTCCCTGAGGTCCCCGTCGTAACTCGGGATAACCTGCCGCAACTCGAGAAAATCCAGGAAGTTCTCCCTTCCAGGCGAGATGAGGCCTATTTCCGATGAGGCGTCTGGAGACTAATGACACCTAACCTCTGGAACTTCGAAAGGGTCTTTCACACCCTTTCTGCAACTCAAGAAGTTCACCGCCATACCTGTCTCCACTCGAGAGGAAGCACGATGGTCCCGCCCACATCCAGAGGAGCCCCGTTTCCCCCTCGGAGCTCGAGATGAGGGATCCTTTCCCTGCTTTCAACGGTAAAGAATTCCCGGTGTTCCCGTCGCATCTCAAGAGGAGGCACTCTCAACAGGAAAGGCGAGAGGAACTCCATGGTCGTACCACCATTCCAAGAGTCCCCCAGATGTCTCAGTCCATTCCAGAGGAACCTCTTTGCCCTGCACTGGCTCATCTTTCACGCCGAGGATCGACTCACACCACGGTGGCACGTGGGACAGCCCTGTGTGAAAGCCTCTAGGGAAAGCTTCGAGGGAAAACCACAGATCCTTTGATCCACGCGACGGGAAGCGTGACATTGCTGCTACAGCCTGGAAGGAAAGCGCACGTGCATGCCCCCACTCGAGACGAGACCTGAATCCCCTGGGGAGACTCCAGAAGTACCCAAAGATCCATTTCAGCCCCTGAGAGGAAACCTCGGTTCCGGCCCTGACTCCACACAAGGTTTTTGGCCCCGGTATCGACGGGAGAGGAATCCCGAGAGGCCCCCTAGCAACTCGCATGGGGACTGGCCTCTCCTGAGGCCACCAGGGCGGGTCCCTGAGGTCCCCGTCGTAACTCGGGATAACCTGCCGCAACTCCAGAAAATCCAGGAAGTTCTCCCTTCCAGGCGAGATGAGGCCTATTTCCGATGAGGCGTCTGGAGACTAATGACACCTAACCTCTGGAACTTCGAAAGGGTCTTTCACACCCTTGCTGCAACTCAAGAAGTTCACCACCATACCCGTCTCCACTCGAGAGGAAGCACGATGGTCCCGCCCACATCCAGAGGAGCCCCGTTTCCCCCTCGGAGCTCGAGATGAGGGATCCTTTCCCTGCTTTCAACGGGAAAGAATTCCCGGCGTTCCCGTCGCATCTCAAGAGGAGGCATTCTCAACAGGAAAGGCGAGAGGAACTCCATGGTCGTACCACCATTCCAAGAGTCCCCCAGATGTCTCAGTCCATTCCAGAGGAACCTCTTTGCCCTGCACTGGCTCATCTTTCACGCCGAGGATCGACTCACACCACGGTGGCACGTGGGACAGCCCTGTGGGAAAGCCTCTAGGGAAAGCTTCGAGGGAAAATCACAGATCCTTTGATCCACGCGACGGGAAGCGTGACATTGCTGCTACAGCCTGGAAGGAAAGCGCACGTGCATGCCCCCACTCGAGACGAGGCCTGACTCCCCTGGGGAGACTCCAGAAGTACCCAAAGATCCATGTAAGCCCCTGAGAGGAATCCTCGGTTCCGGCCCTGACACCAAAAAATTCTTTTGGCCCCGGTATCGACGGGAGAGGAATCCCGAGAGGCCCCCTAGCAACTCGCATGGGGACTGGCCTCTCCTGAGGCCACCAGGGCGGGTCCCTGAGGTCCCCGTCGTAAGTCGAGAACCCCTGCCGCAACTCGAGAAAATCCAGGAAGTTCTCCCTTCCAGGCGAGATGAGGCCTATTTCCGATGAGGCCTCTGGAGACTAATGACACCTAAACTCTGGAACTTCGAAAGGGTCTTTCACACCCTTGCTGCCACTCAAGAAGTTCACCGCCATACCTGTCTCCACTCGAGAGGAAGCACGATGGTCCCGCCCACATCCAGAGGAGCCCCGTTTCCCCCTCGGAGCTCGAGATGAGGGATCCATTCCCTGCTTTCAACGGGAAAGAATTCCCGGCGTTCCCGTCGCATCTCAAGAGGAGGCACTCTCAACAGGAAAGGCGAGAGGAACTCCATGGTCGTACCACCATTCCAAGAGTCCCCCAGATGTCTCAGTCCATTCCAGAGGAAACTCTTTGCCCTGCACTGGCTCATCTTTCACGCCGAGGATCGACTCACACCAAGGTGGCACGTGGGACAGCCCTGTGGGAAAGCCTCGAGTGAAAGCCTCGAGGGAAAACCACAGACCCTTTGATCCACGCGACGGGAAGCGTGACATTGCTGCTACAGCCTGGAAGGAAAGCGCACGTGCATGCCCCCACTCGAGACGAGGCCTGTCTCCCCTGGCGAGACTCCAGGAGTACCCAAAGATCCATATCAGCCCCTGAGAGGAATCCTCGGTTCCGGCCCTGACTCCACACAAGTTTTTGGCCCCGGTATCGACGGGAGAGGAATCCCGAGAGGCCCCCTAGCAACTCGCATGGGGACTGGCCTCTCCTGAGGCCACCAGGGCGGGTCCCTGAGGTCCCCGTCGTAACTCGGGATAACCTGCCGCAACTCGAGAAAATCCAGGAAGTTCTCCCTTCCAGGCGAGATGAGGCCTATTTCCGATGAGGCGTCTGGAGACTAATGACACCTAACCTCTGGAACTTCGAAAGGGACTTTCACACCCTTTCTGCAACTCAAGAAGTTCACCGCCATACCCGTCTCCACTCGAAAGGAAGCACGATGGTCCCGCCCACATCCAGAGGAGCCCCGTTTCCCCCTCGGAGCTCGAGATGAGGGATCCTTTCCCTGCTTTCAACGGGAAAGAATTCCCGGCGTTCCCGTCGCATCTCAAGAGGAGGCACTCTCAACAGGAAAGGCGAGAGGAACTCCATGGTCGTACCACCATTCCAAGAGTCCCCCAGATGTCTCAGTCCATTCCAGAGGAACCTCTTTGCCCTGCACTGGCTCATCTTTCACGCCGAGGATCGACTCACACCACGGTGGCACGTGGGACAGCCCTGTGGGAAAGCCTCGAGGGAAAGCCTCGAGGGAAATACACAGATCCTTTGAGCCACGCGACGGGAAGCGTGACATTGCTGCTACAGCCTGGAAGGAATGCGCACGTGCATGCCCCCACTCGAGACGAGGCCTGACTCCCCTGGGGAGACTCCATATGTACCCAAAGATACATGTCAGCCCCTGAGAGGAATCCTCGGTTCCGGCCCTGACTCCACACAAGGTTTTTGGCCCCGGTATCGACGGGAGAGGAATCCCGAGAGGCCCCCTAGCAACTCGCATGGGGACTGGCCTCTCCTGAGGCCACCAGGGCGGGTCCCTGAGGTCCCCGTCGTAACTCGAGAACACCTGCCGCAACTCGAGAAAATCCAGGAAGTTCTCCCTTGCAGGAGAGATGAGGCCTATTTCCGATGAAGCTTCTGGAGACTAATGACACCTAAACTCTGGAACTTCGAAAGGGTCTTTCACACCCTTGCTGCAAGTCAAGAAGTTCACCGCCATACCCGTCTCCACTCGAGAGGAAGCACGATGGTCCCGCCCACATCCAGAGGAGCCCCGTTTCCCCCTCGGAGCTCGAGATGAGGGATCCTTTCCCTGCTTTCAAGGGGAAAGAATTCCCGGCGTTCCCGTCGCATCTCAATAGGAGGCACTCTCAACAGGAAAGGCGAGAGGAACTCCATGGTCGTACCACCATTCCAAGAGTCCCCCAGATGTCTCAGTCCATTCTAGAGGAACCTCTTTGCCCTGCACTGGCTCATCTTTCACGCCGAGGATCGACTCACACCACGGTGGCACGTGGGACAGCCCTGTGGGAAAGCCTCGAGGGAAAGCCTCGAGGGAAAACCACAGATCGTTTGATCCACGCTACAGGAAGCGTGACATTGCTGCTACAGCCTGGAAGGAAAGTGCACGTGCATGCCCCCACTTGAGACGAGGCCTGACTCCCCTGTGGAGACTCCACAAGTACCCAAAGATCCATGTCAGCCCCTGAGAGGAATCCTCGCTTCCGGCCCTGACTCCACACAAGGTTTTTGGCCCTGGTATCAACGGGAGAGGTATCCCGAGAGGCCCCCTAGCACCTCGCATGGGGACTGGCCTCTCCTGAGGCCACCAGGGCGGGTCCCTGAGGTCCCCGTCGTAACTCGAGAACACCTGCCGCAACTCGAGAAAATCCAGGAAGTTCTCCCTTCCAGGCGAGATGAGGCCTATTTCCGATGAGGCGTCTGGAGACTAATGACACCTAATCTCTGGAACTTCAAAAGGGTCTTTCACACCCTTGCTGCAACTCAAGAAGTTCACCGCCATACCCGTCTTCACTCGAGAGGAAGCACGATGGACCCGCCAACATCCAGAGGAGCCCCGTTTCCCCCTCGGAGCTCGAGATGAGGGATCCTTCCCCTGCTTTCAACGGGAAAGAATTCCCGGCGTTCCCGTCGCATCTCAAGAGGAGGCACTCTCAACAGGAAAGGCGAGAGGAACTCCATGGTCGTACCACCATTCCAAGAGTCCCCCAGATGTCTCAGTCCATTCCAGAGGAACCTCTTTGCCCTGCACTGGCTCATCTTTCACGCCGAGGATCGACTCACACCACGGTGGCACGTGGGACAGCCCTGTGGGAAAGCCTCGAGGGAAAGCCTCGAGGGAAAACCACAGACCCTTTGATCCACGCGACGAGAAGCGTGACATTGCTGCTACAGCCTGGAAGGAAAGCGCACGTGCATGCCCCCACTCGAGACGAGGCCTGTCTCCCCTGGCGAGACTCCAGAAGTACCCAAAGATCCATATTAGCCCCTGAGAGGAATCCTCGGTTCCGGCCCTGACTCCACACAAGGCTTTTGGCCCCGGTATCGACGGGAGAGGAATCCCGAGAAGCCCCCTAGCAACTCGCATGGGGACTGGCCTCTCCTGAGGCCACCAGGGCGGGTCCCTGAGGTCCCCGTCGTAACTCGGGATAACCTGCCGCAACTCGAGAAAATCCAGGAAGTTCTCCCTTCCAGGCGAGATGAGGCCTATTTCCGATGAGGCGTCTGGAGACTAATGACACCTAACCTCTGGAACTTCGAAAGGGTCTTTCACACCCTTGCTGCAACTCAAAAAGTTCACCGCCATACCCGTTTCCACTCGAGAGGAAGCACGATGGTCCCGCCCACATCCAGAGGAGCCCCGTTTCCCCCTCGGAGCTCGAGATGAGGGATCCTTTCCCTGCTTTCAACGGGAAAGAATTCCCAGCGTTCCCGTCGCATCTCAAGAGGAGGCACTCTCAACAGGAAAGGCGAGAGGAACTCCATGGTCGTACCACCATTCCAAGAGTCCCCCTGATGTCTCAGTGCATTCCAGAGGATCATCTTTGCCCTGCACTGGCTCATCTTTCACGCCGAGGATCGACTCACACCACGGTGGCACGTGGGACAGCCCTGTGGGAAAGCCTCGAGGGAAAGCTTCGAGGGAAAACCACAGATCCTTTGATCCACGCGACGGGAAGCGTGACATTGCTGCTACAGCCTGGACGGAAAGCGCACGTGCATGCCCCCACTCGAGACGAGGCCTGACTCCCTTGGGGAGACTCCAGAAGTACCCAAAGATCCATGTAAGCCCCTGAGAGGAATCCTCGGTTCCGGCCCTGACTCCAAAAAATTCTTTTGGCCCCGGTATCGACGGGAGAGGAATCCCGAGAGGCCCCCTAGCAACTCGCATGGGGACTGGCCTCTCCTGAGGCCACCAGGGCGGGTCCCTGAGGTCCCCGTCGTAAGTCGAGAACCCCTGCCGCAACTCGAGAAAATCCAGGAAGTTCTCCCTTCCAGGCGAGATGAGGCCTATTTCCGATGAGGCGTCTGGAGACTAATGACACCTAACCTCTGGAACTTCGAAAGGGTCTTTCACACCCTTGCTGCAACTCAAGAAGTTCACCGCCATACCTGTCTCCACTCGAGAGGAAGCACGATGGTCCCGCCCACATCCAGAGGAGCCCCGTTTCCCCCTCGTAGCTCGAGATGAGGGATCCTTTCCCTGCTTTCAACGGGAAAGAATTCCCGGCGTTCCCGTCGCATCTCAAGAGGAGGCACTCTCAACAGGAAAGGCGAGAGGAACTCCATGGTCGTACCACCATTCCAAGAGTCCCCCAGATGTCTCAGTCCATTCCAGAGGAACCTCTTTGCCCTGCACTGGCTCATCTTTCACGCCGAGGATCGACTCACACCACGGTGGCACGTGGGACAGCCCTGTGGGAAAGCCTCGAGGGAAAGCCTCGAGGGAAAACCACAGATCCTTTGATCCACGCGACGGGAAGCGTGACATTGCTGCTACAGCCTGGAAGGAATGCGCACGTACCTGTCCCCACTCGAGACGAGGCCTGACTCCCCTGGGGAGACTCCATATGTACCCAAAGATACATGTCAGCCCCTGAGAGGAATCCTCGGTTCCGGCCCTGACTCCACACAAGGTTTTTGGCCCCGGTATCGACGGGAGAGGAATCCCGAGAGGCCCCCTAGCAACTCGCATGGGGACTGGCCTCTCCTGAGGCCACCAGGGCGGGTCCCTGAGGTCCCCGTCGTAACTCGAGACCACCTGCCGCAACTCGAGAAAATCCAGGAAGTTCTCCCTTGCAGGAGAGATGAGGCCTATTTCCGATGAAGCTTCTGGAGACTAATGACACCTAAACTCTGGAACTTCGAAAGGGTCTTTCACACCCTTGCTGCAAGTCAAGAAGTTCACCGCCATACCCGTCTCCACTCGAGAGGAAGCACGATGGTCCCGCCCACATCCAGAGGAGCCCCGTTTCCCCCTCGGAGCTCGAGATGAGGGATCCTTTCCCTGCTTTCAAGGGGAAAGAATTCCCGGCGTTCCCGTCGCATCTCAATAGGAGGCACTCTCAACAGGAAAGGCGAGAGGAACTCCATGGTCGTACCACCATTCCAAGAGTCCCCCAGATGTCTCAGTCCATTCTAGAGGAACCTCTTTGCCCTGCACTGGCTCATCTTTCACGCCGAGGATCGACTCACACCACGGTGGCACGTGGGACAGCCCTGTGGGAAAGCCTCGAGGGAAAGCCTCGAGGGAAAACCACAGATCGTTTGATCCACGCTACGGGAAGCGTGACATTGCTGCTACAGCCTGGAAGGAAAGTGCACGTGCATGCCCCCACTTGAGACGAGGCCTGACTCCCCTGTGGAGACTCCACAAGTACCCAAAGATCCATGTCAGCCCCTGAGAGGAATCCTCGCTTCCGGCCCTGACTCCACACAAGGTTTTTGGCCCTGGTATCAACGGGAGAGGTATCCCGAGAGGCCCCCTAGCACCTCGCATGGGGACTGGCCTCTCCTGAGGCCACCAGGGCGGGTCCCTGAGGTCCCCTTTGTAACTCGAGAACACCTGCCGCAACTCGAGAAAATCCAGGAAGTTCTCCCTTCCAGGCGAGATGAGGCCTATTTCCGATGAGGCGTCTGGAGACTAATGACACCTAATCTCTGGAACTTCAAAAGGGTCTTTCACACCCTTGCTGCAACTCAAGAAGTTCACCGCCATACCCGTCTTCACTCGAGAGGAAGCACGATGGACCCGCCAACATCCAGAGGAGCCCCGTTTCCCCCTCGGAGCTCGAGATGAGGGATCCTTCCCCTGCTTTCAACGGGAAAGAATTCCCGGCGTTCCCGTCGCATCTCAAGAGGAGGCACTCTCAACAGGAAAGGCGAGAGGAACTCCATGGTCGTACCACCATTCCAAGAGTCCCCCAGATGTCTCAGTCCATTCCAGAGGAACCTCTTTGCCCTGCACTGGCTCATCTTTCACGCCGAGGATCGACTCACACCACGGTGGCACGTGGGACAGCCCTGTGGGAAAGCCTCGAGGGAAAGCCTCGAGGGAAAACCACAGACCCTTTGATCCACGCGACGAGAAGCGTGACATTGCTGCTACAGCCTGGAAGGAAAGCGCACGTGCATGCCCCCACTCGAGACGAGGCCTGTCTCCCCTGGCGAGACTCCAGAAGTACCCAAAGATCCATATTAGCCCCTGAGAGGAATCCTCCGTTCCGGCCCTGACTCCACACAAGGCTTTTGGCCCCGGTATCGACGGGAGAGGAATCCCGAGAAGCCCCCTAGCAACTCGCATGGGGACTGGCCTCTCCTGAGGCCACCAGGGCGGGTCCCTGAGGTCCCCGTCGTAACTCGGGATAACCTGCCGCAACTCGAGAAAATCCAGGAAGTTCTCCCTTCCAGGCGAGATGAGGCCTATTTCCGATGAGGCGTCTGGAGACTAATGACACCTAACCTCTGGAACTTCGAAAGGGTCTTTCACACCCTTGCTGCAACTCAAGAAGTTCACCGCCATACCCGTTTCCACTCGAGAGGAAGCACGATGGTCCCGCCCACATCCAGAGGAGCCCCGTTTCCCCCTCGGAGCTCGAGATGAGGGATCCTTTCCCTGCTTTCAACGGGAAAGAATTCCCAGCGTTCCCGTCGCATCTCAAGAGGAGGCACTCTCAACAGGAAAGGCGAGAGGAACTCCATGGTCGTACCACCATTCCAAGAGTCCCCCTGATGTCTCAGTGCATTCCAGAGGATCATCTTTGCCCTGCACTGGCTCATCTTTCACGCCGAGGATCGACTCACACCACGGTGGCACGTGGGACAGCCCTGTGGGAAAGCCTCGAGGGAAAGCTTCGAGGGAAAACCACAGATCCTTTGATCCACGCGACGGGAAGCGTGACATTGCTGCTACAGCCTGGACGGAAAGCGCACGTGCATGCCCCCACTCGAGACGAGGCCTGACTCCCTTGGGGAGACTCCAGAAGTACCCAAAGATCCATGTAAGCCCCTGAGAGGAATCCTCGGTTCCGGCCCTGACTCCAAAAAATTCTTTTGGCCCCGGTATCGACGGGAGAGGAATCCCGAGAGGCCCCCTAGCAACTCGCATGGGGACTGGCCTCTCCTGAGGCCACCAGGGCGGGTCCCTGAGGTCCCCGTCGTAAGTCGAGAACCCCTGCCGCAACTCGAGAAAATCCAGGAAGTTCTCCCTTCCAGGCGAGATGAGGCCTATTTCCGATGAGGCGTCTGGAGACTAATGACACCTAACCTCTGGAACTTCGAAAGGGTCTTTCACACCCTTGCTGCAACTCAAGAAGTTCACCGCCATACCTGTCTCCACTCGAGAGGAAGCACGATGGTCCCGCCCACATCCAGAGGAGCCCCGTTTCCCCCTCGTAGCTCGAGATGAGGGATCCTTTCCCTGCTTTCAACGGGAAAGAATTCCCGGCGTTCCCTTCGCATCTCAAGAGGAGGCACTCTCAACAGGAAAGGCGAGAGGAACTCCATGGTCGTACCACCATTCCAAGAGTCCCCCAGATGTCTCAGTCCATTCCAGAGGAACCTCTTTGCCCTGCACTGGCTCATCTTTCACGCCGAGGATCGACTCACACCACGGTGGCACGTGGGACAGCCCTGTGGGAAAGCCTCGAGGGAAAGCCTCGAGGGAAAACCTCAGACCCTTTGATCCACGCGACGGGAAGCGTGACATTGCTGCTACAGCCTGGAAGGAAAGCGCACGTGCATGCCCCCACTCGAGACGAGGCCTGTCTCCCCTGGCGAGACTCCAGAAGTACCCAAAGATCCATATCAGCCCCTGAGAGGAATCCTCGGTTCCGGCCCTGACTCCACACAAGTTTTTGGCCCCGGTATCGACGGGAGAGGAATCCCGAGAGGCCCCCTAGCAACTCGCATGGGGACTGGCCTCTCCTGAGGCCACCAGGGCGGGTCCCTGAGGTCCCCGTCGTAACTCGGGATAACCTGCCGCAACTCGAGAAAATCCAGGAAGTTCTCCCTTCCAGGCGAGATGAGGCCTATTTCCGATGAGGCGTCTGGAGACTAATGACACCTAAACTCTGAAACTTCGAAAGGGTCTTTCACACCCTTGCTGCAACTCAAGAAGTTCACCGCCATACCTGTCTCCACTCGAGACGAAGCACGATGGTCCCGCCCACATCCAGAGGAGCCCCGTTTCCCCCTCGTAGCTCGAGATGAGGGATCCTTTCCCTGCTTTCAACAGGAAAGAATTCCCGGCGTTCCCGTCGCATCTCAAGAGGAGGCACTCTCAACAGGAAAGGCGAGAGGAACTCCATGGTCGTACCACCATTCCAAGAGTCCCCCAGATGTCTCAGTCCATTCCAGAGGAAACTCTTTGCCCTGCACTGGCTCATCTTTCACGCCGAGGATCGACTCACACCACGGTGGCACGTGGGACAGCCCTGTGGGAAAGCCTCGAGGGAAAGCCTCGAGGGAAAACCACAGATCCTTTGATCCACGCGGCGGGAAGCGTGACATTGCTGCTACAGCCTGGAAGGAAAGTGCACGTGCATGCCCCCACTCGAGACGAGGCCTGACTCCCCTGGGGAGACTCCAGAAGTACCCAAAGATACATGTCTGCCCCTGAGAGGAATCCTCGGTTCCGGCCCTGTCTCCACACAAGGATTTTGGCCCCGGTATCGACGGGAGAGGAATCCCGAGAGGCCCCCTAGCAACTCGCATGGGGACTGGCCTCTCCTGAGGCCACCAGGGCGGGTCCCTGAGGTCCCCGTCGTAACTCGAGAACACCTGCCGCAACTCGAGAAAATCCAGGAAGTTCTCCCTTGCAGGAGAGATGAGGCCTATTTCCGATGAGGCGTCTGGAGACTAATGACACCTAAACTCTGGAACTTCGAAAGGGTCTTTCACACCCTTGCTGCAACTCAAGAAGTTCACCGCCATACCCGTCTCCACTCGAGAGGAAGCACGATGGTCCCGCCCACATCCAGAGGAGCCCCGTTTCCCCCTCGGAGCTCGAGATGAGGGATCCTTTCCCTGCTTTCAAGGGGAAAGAATTCCCGGCGTTCCCGTCGCATCTCAAGAGGAGGCACTCTCAACAGGAAAGGCGAGAGGAACTCCATGGTCGTACCACCATTCCAAGAGTCCCCCAGATATCTCAGTCCATTCCAGAGGAACCTCTTTGCCCTGCACTGGCTCATCTTTCACGCCGAGGATCGACTCACACCACGGTGGCACGTGGGACAGCCCTGTGGGAAAGCCTCGAGGGAAAGCCTCGAGGGAAAACCACAGATCGTTTGATCCACGCGACGGGAAGCGTGACATTGCTGCTACAGCCTGGAAGGAAAGTGCACGTGCATGCCCCCACTCGAGACGAGGCCTGACTCCCCTGTGGAGACTCCACAAGTACCCAAAGATCCATGTCAGCCCCTGAGAGGAATCCTCGGTTCCGGCCCTGACTTCACACAAGGTTTTTGGCGCCGGTATCGACGGGAGAGGAATCCCGAGAGGCCCCCTAGCACCTCGCATGGGGACTGGCCTCTCCTGAGGCCACCAGGGCGGGTCCCTGAGGTCCCCGTCGTAACTCGAGAACACCTGCCGCAACTCGAGAAAATCCAGGAAGTTCTCCCTTCCAGGCGAGATGAGGCCTATTTCCGATACGGCGTCTGGAGACTAATGACACCTAACCTCTGGAACTTCGAAAGGGTCTTTCACACCCTTGCTGCAACTCAAGAAGTTCACCGCCATATCCGTCTCCACTCGAGAGGAAGCACGATGGTCCCGCCCACATCCAGAGGAGCCCCGTTTCCCCCTCGGAGCTCGAGATGAGGGATCCTTTCCCTGCTTTCAACGGGAAAGAATTCCCGGTGTTCCCGTCGCATCTCAAGAGGAGGCACTCTCAACAGGAAAGGCGAGAGGAACTCCATGGTCGTACCACCATTCCAAGAGTCCCCCAGATGTCTCAGTCCATTCCAGAGGAACCTCTTTGCCCTGCACTGGCTCATCTTTCACGCCGAGGATCGACTCACACCACGGTGGCACGTGGGACAGCCCTGTGGGAAAGCCTCGAGGGAAAGCCTCGAGGGAAAACCACAGATCCTTTGATCCACGCGACGGGAAGCGTGACATTGCTGCTACAGCCTGGAAGGAAAGCGCACGTGCATGCCCCCACTCGAGACGAGGCCTGACTCCCTTGGGGAGACTGCAGAAGTACCCAAAGATCCATGGCAGCCCCTGAGAGGAATCCTCGCTTCCGGCCCTGACTCCACACAAGGTTTTTGGCCCTGGTATCAACGGGAGAGGTATCCCGAGAGGCCCCCTAGCAACTCGCATGGGGACTGGCCTCTCCTGAGGCCACCAGGGCGGGTCCCTGAGGTCCCCGTCGTAACTCGAGAACACCTGCCGCAACTCGAGAAAATCCAGGAAGTTCTCCCTTCCAGGCGAGATGAGGCCTATTTCCGATGAGGCGTCTGGAGACTAATGACACCTAACCTCTGGAACTTCAAAAGGGTCTTTCACACCCTTGCTGCAACTCAAGAAGTTCACCGCCATACCCGTCTCCACTCGAGAGGAAGCACGATGGACCCGCCAACATCCAGAGGAGCCCCGTTTCCCCCTCGGAGCTCGAGATGAGGGATCCTTTCCCTGCTTTCAACGGGAAAGAATTCCCGGCGTTCCCGTCGCATCTCAAGAGGAGGCACTCTCAACAGGAAAGGCGAGAGGAACTCCATGGTCGTACCACCATTCCAAGAGTCCCCCAGATGTCGCAGTCCATTCCAGAGGAACCTCTTTGCCCTGCACTGGCTCATCTTTCACGCTGAGGATCGACTCACACCACGGTGGCACGTGGGACAGCCCTGTGGGAAAGCCTCGAGGGAAAGCCTCGAGGGAAAACCACAGATCCTTTGATCCACGCGACGGGAAGCGTGACATTGCTGCTACAGCCTGGAAGGAAAGCGCACGTGCATGCCCCGACTCGAGACGAGGCCTGACTCCCTTGGGGACACTCAAGAAGTACCCAAAGATCCATGTCAGCCCCTGAGAGGAATCCTCGGTTCCGGCCCTGACTCCAAAAAATGTTTTTGGGCCCGGTATCGACGGGAGATGAATCCCGAGAGGCCCCCTAGCAACTCGCATGGGGACTGGCCTCTCCTGAGGCCACCAGGGCGGGTCCCTGAGGTCCCCGTCGTAACTCGGGATAACCTGCCGCAACTCGAGAAAATCCAGGAAGTTCTCCCTTCCAGGCGAGATGAGGCCTATTTCCGATGAGGCGTCTGGAGATAAATGACACCTAACTTCTGGAACTTCGAAAGGGTCTTTCACACCCTTGCTGCAACTCAAGAAGTTCACCGCCATACCCGTCTCCACTCGCCAGGAAGCACGATGGTCCCGCCCACATCCAGAGGAGTCCCGTTTCCCACTCGTAGCTCGAGATGAGGGATCCTTTCCCTGCTTTCAACGGGAAAGAATTCCCGGCGTTCCTGTCGCATCTCAAGAGGAGGCACTCTCAACAGGATAGGCGAGAGGAACTCCATGGTCGTACCACCATTCCAAGAGTCCCCCAGATGTCTCAGTCCATTCCAGAGGAACCTCTTTGCCCTGCACTGGCTCATCTTTCACGCCGAGGATCGACTCACACCACGGTGGCACGTGGGACAGCCCTGTGGGAAAGCCTCGAGGGAAAGCCTCGAGGGAAAACCACAGATCCTTTGATCCACGCGACGGGAAGCGTGACATTGCTGTTACAGCCTGGAAGGAAAGCGCACGTGCATGCCCCCACTCGAGACGAGGCCTGACTACCCTGGGGAGGCTCCAGAAGTACCCAAAGATCCATGTCAGCCCCTGAGAGGAATCCTCGGTTCCGGCCCTGACTCCAAAAAATTCTTTTGGCCCCGGTATCAACGGGAGAGGAATCCCGAGAGGCCCCCTAGCAACTCGCATGGGGACTGGCCTCTCCTGAGGCCACCAGGGCGGGTCCCTGAGGTCCCCGTCGTAACTCGAGAACACCTGCCGCAACTCGAGAAAATCCAGGAAGTTCTCCCTTCCAGGCGAGATGAGGCCTATTTCCGATGAGGCGTCTGGAGACTAATGACACCTAACCTCTGGAACTTCGAAAGGGTCTTTCACACCCTTGCTGCAACTGCAGAAGTTCACCGCCATACCCGTCTCCACTCGAGAGGAAGCACGATGGTCCCGCCCACATCCAGAAGAGCCCCGTTTCTCCCTCGGAGCTCGAGATGAGGGATCCTTTCCCTGCTTTCAACGGGAAAGAATTCCCGGCGATCCCGTCACATCTCAAGAGGAGGCACTCTCCACAGGAAAGCCGAGAGGAACTCCATGGTCGTACCACCATTCCAAGAGTCCCCCAGATGTCTCAGTCCATTCCAGAGGAACCTCTTTGCCCTGCACTGGCTCATCTTTCACGCCGAGGATCGACTCACACCACGGTGGCACGTGGGACAGCCCTGTGGGAAAGCCTCGAGGGAAAGCCTCGAGGGAAAACCACAGATCCTTTGATCCAGGCCACGGGAAGCGTGACATTGCTGCTACAGCCTGGAAGGAAAGCGCACGTGCATGCCCCCACTCGAGACGAGGCCTGAATCCCCTGGGGAGACTCCAGAAGTACCCAAAGATCCATTTCAGCCCCTGAGAGGAATCCTCGGTTCCGGCCCTGACTCCACACAAGGTTTTTGGCCCCGGTATCGACGCGAGAGGAATCCCGAGAGGCCCCCTAGCAACTCGCATGGGGACTGGCCTCTCCTGAGGCCACCAGGGCGGGTCTCTGAGGTCCCCGTCGTAACTCGAGAACACCTGCCGCAACTCGAGAAAATCCAGGAAGTTCTCCCTTCCAGGCGAGATGAGGCCTATTTCCGATGAGGCGTCTGGAGACTAATGACACCTAACCTCTGGAACTTCGAAAGGGTCTTTCACACCCATTCTGCAACTCAAGAAGGTCACCGCCATACCCGTCTCCACTCGAGAGGAAGCACGTTGGTCCCGCCCACATCCAGAGGAGCCCCGTTTCCCCCTCGTAGCTCGAGATGAGGGATCCTTTCCCTGCTTTCAACGGGAAAGAATTCCCGGCGTTCCCGTCGCATCTCAAGAGGAGGCACTCTCAACAGGAAAGGCGAGAGGAACTCCATGGTCGTACCACCATTCCAAGAGTCCCCCAGATGTCTCAGTCCATTCCAGAGGAATCTCTTTGCCCTGCACTGGCTCATCTTTCACGCCGAGGATCGACTCACACCACGGTGGCACGTTGGACAGCCATGTGGGAAAGCCTCTAGGGAAAGCTTCGAGGGAAAACCACAGATCCTTTGATCCACGCGACGGGAAGCGTGACATTGCTGCTACAGCCTGGAAGGAAAGCGCACGTGCATGCCCCCACTCGAGACGAGGCCTGACTCCCCTGGGGAGACTCCAGAAGTACCCAAAGATCCATATCAGCCCCTGAGAGGAATCCTCGGTTCCGGCCCTGACTCCACACAAGGTTTTTGGCCCCGGTATCGACGGGAGAGGAATCCCGAGAGGCCCCCTAGCAACTCGCATGGGGACTGGCCTCTCCTCAGGCCACCAGGGCGGGTCCCTGAGGTCCCCGTCGTAACTCGAGAACACCTGCCGCAACTCGAGAAAATCCAGGAAGTTCTCCCTTGCAGGAGAGATGAGGCCTATTTCCGATGAAGCTTCTGGAGACTAATGACACCTAAACTCTGGAACTTCGAAAGGGTCTTTCACACCCTTGCTGCAACTCAAGAAGTTCACCGCCATACCCGTCTCCACTCGAGAGGAAGCACGATGGTCCCGCCCACATCCAGAGGAGCCCCGTTTCCCCCTCGGAGCTCGAGATGAGGGATCCTTTCCCTGCTTTCAAGGGGAAAGAATTCCCGGCGTTCCCGTCGCATCTCAATAGGAGGCACTCTCAACAGGAAAGGCGAGAGGAACTCCATGGTCGTACCACCATTCCAAGAGTCCCCCAGATGTCTCAGTCCATTCCAGAGGAACCTCTTTGCCCTGCACTGGCTCATCTTTCACGCCGAGGATCGACTCACACCACGGTGGCACGTGGGACAGCCCTGTGGGAAAGCCTCGAGGGAAAGCCTCGAGGGAAAACCACAGATCGTTTGATCCACGCGACGGGAAGCGTGACATTGCTGCTACAGCCTGGAAGGAAAGTGCACGTGCATGCCCCCACTCGAGACGAGGCCTGACTCCCTTGGGGAGACTCCAGAAGTACCCAAAGATCCATGTCAGCCCCTGAGAGGAATCCTCGGTTCCGGCCCTGACTTCACACAAGGTTTTTGGCGCCGGTATCGACGGGAGAGGAATCCCGAGAGGCCCCCTAGCAACTCGCATGGGGACTGGCCTCTCCTGAGGCCACCAGGGCGGGTCCCTGAGGTCCCCGTCGTAACTCGAGAACACCTGCCGCAACTCGAGAAAATCCAGGAAGTTCTCCCTTCCAGGCGAGATGAGGCCTATTTCCGATACGGCGTCTGGAGACTAATGACACCTAACCTCTGGAACTTCGAAAGGGTCTTTCACACCCTTGCTGCAACTCAAGAAGTTCACCGCCATACCCGTCTCCACTCGAGAGGAAGCACGATGGTCCCGCCCACATCCAGAGGAGCCCCGTTTCCCCCTCGTAGCTCGAGATGAGGGATCCTTTCCCTGCTTTCAACGGGAAAGAATTCCCGGCGTTCCCGTCGCATCTCAAGAGGAGGCACTCTCAACAGGAAAGGCGAGAGGAACTCCATGGTCGTACCACCATTCCAAGAGTCCCCCAGATGTCTCAGTCCATTCCAGAGGAACCTCTTTGCCCTGCACTGGCTCATCTTTCACGCCGAGGGTCGACTCACACCACGGTGGCACGTGGGACAGCCCTGTGGGAAAGCCTCGAGGGAAAGCCTCGAGGGAAAACCACAGATCCTTTGATCCACGCGACGGGAAGCGTGACATTGCTGCTACAGCCTGGAAGGAAAGCGCACGTGGATACCCCCACTCGAGACGAGGCCTGACTCCCTTGGGGAGACTGCAGAAGTACCCAAAGATCCATGGCAGCCCCTGAGAGGAATCCTCGCTTCCGGCCCTGACTCCACACAAGGTTTTTGGCCCTGGTGTCAACGGGAGAGGTATCCCGAGAGGCCCCCTAGCAACTCGCATGGGGACTGGCCTCTCCTGAGGCCACCAGGGCGGGTCCCTGCGGTCCCCGTCGTAACTCGAGAACACCTGCCGCAACTCGAGAAAATCCAGGAAGTTCTCCCTTCCAGGCGAGATGAGGCCTATTTCCGATGAGGCGTCTGGAGACTAATGACACCTAACCTCTGGAACTTCAAAAGGGTCTTTCACACCCTTGCTGCAACTCAAGAAGTTCACCGCCATACCCGTCTCCACTCGAGAGGAAGCACGATGGACCCGCCAACATCCAGAGGAGCCCCGTTACCCCCTCGGAGCTCGAGATGAGGGATCCTTTCCCTGCTTTCAACGGGAAAGAATTCCCGGCGTTCCCGTCGCATCTCAAGAGGAGGCACTCTCAACAGGAAAGGCGAGAGGAACTCCATGGTCGTACCACCATTCCAAGAGTCCCCCAGATGTCTCAGTCCATTCCAGACGAACCTCTTTGCCCTGCACTGGCTCATCTTTCACGCCGAGGATCGACTCACACCACGGTGGCACGTGGGACAGCCCTGTGGGAAAGCCTCGAGGGAAAGCCTCGAGGGAAAACCACAGATCCTTTGATCCACGCGACGGGAAGCGTGACATTGCTGCTACAGCCTGGAAGGAAAGCGCACGTGCATGCCCCGACTCGAGACGAGGCCTGACTACCTTGGGGACACTCAAGAAGTACCCAAAGATCCATGTCAGCCCCTGAGAGGAATCCTCGGTTCCGGCCCTGACTTCACACAAGGTTTTTGGCGCCGGTATTGACGGGAGAGGAATCCCGAGAGGCCCCCTAGCACCTCGCATGGGGACTGTCCTCTCCTGAGGCCACCAGGGCGGGTCCCTGAGGTCCCCGTCGTAACTCGAGAACACCTGCCGCAACTCGAGAAAATCCAGGAAGTTCTCCCTTCCAGGCGAGATGAGGCCTATTTCCGATAAGGCGTCTGGAGACTAATGACATCTAACCTCTGGAACTTCGAAAGGGTCTTTCACACCCTTGCTGCAACTCAAGAAGTTCACCGCCATACCCGTCTCCACTCGAGAGGAAGCACGATGGTCCCGCCCACATCCAGAGGAGCCCCGTTTCCCCCTCGTAGCTCGAGATGAGGGATCCTTTCCCTGCTTTCAACGGGAAAGAATTCCCGGCGTTCCCGTCGCATCTCAAGAGGAGGCACTCTCAACAGGAAAGGCGAGAGGAACTCCATGGTCGTACCACCATTCCAAGAGTCCCCCAGATGTCTCAGTCCATTCCAGAGGAGCCTCTTTGCCCTGCACTGGCTCATCTTTCACGCCGAGGATCGACTCACACCACGGTGGCACGTGGGACAGCCCTGTGGGAAAGCCTCGAGGGAAAGCCTCGAGGGAAAACCACAGATCCTTTGATCCACGAGACGGGAAGCGTGACATTGCTGCTACAGCCTGGAAGGAAAGCGCACGTGCATGCCCCCACTCGAGACGAGGCCTGACTCCCTTGGGGAGACTGCAGAAGTACCCAAAGATCCATGTCAGCCCCTGAGAGGAATCCTCGGTTCCGGCCCTGACTCCAAAAAATGTTTTTCGTCCCGGTATCGGCGGGAGAGGAATCCCGAGAGGCCCCCTAGCAACTCGCATGGGGACTGGCCTCTCCTGAGGCCACCAGGGCGGGTCCCTGAGGTCCCCGTCGTAACTCGAGAACACCTGCCGCAACTCGAGAAAATCCAGGAAGTTCTCCCTTCCAGGCGGGATGAGGCCTATTTCCGATGAGGCGTCTGGAGATAAATGACACCTAACTTCTGGAACTTCGAAAGGGTCTTTCACACCCTTGCTGCAACTCAAGAAGTTCACCGCCATACCCGTCTCCACTCGGGAGGAAGCACGATGGTCCCGCCCACATCCAGAGGAGTCCCGTTTCCCCCTCGTAGCTCGAGATGAGGGATCCTTTCCCTGCTTTCAACGGGAAAGAATTCCCGGCGTTCCCGTCGCATCTCAAGAGGAGGCACTCTCAACAGGAAAGGCGAGAGGAACTCCATGGTCGTACCACCATTCCAAGAGTCCCCCAGATGTCTCAGTCCATTCCAGAGGAACCTCTTTGCCCTGCACTGGCTCATCTTTCACGCCGAGGATCGACTCACACCACGGTGGCACGTGGGACAGCCCTGTGGGAAAGCCTCGAGGGAAAGCCTCGAGGGAAAACCACAGATCCTTTGATCCACGCCACGGGAAGCGTGACATTGCTGCTACAGCCTGGAAGGAAAGCGCAAGTGCATGCCCCCACACGAGACGAGGCCTGACTCCCCTGGGGAGACTCCAGAAGTACCCAAAGATCCATGTCAGCACCTGAGAGGAATCCTCGGTTCCGGCCCTGACACCACACAAGGTTTTTGGACCCGGTATCGACGGGAGAGGAATCCCGAGAGGCCCCCTAGCAACTCGCATGGGGACTGGCCTCTCCTGAGGCCACCAGGGCGGGTCCCTGAGGTCCCCGTCGTAACTCGAGAACACCTGCCGCAACTCGAGAAAATCCAGGAAGTTCTCCCTTCCAGGCGAGATGAGGCCTATTTCCGATGAGGCGTCTGGAGACTAATGACACCTAACCTCTGGAACTTCGAAAGGGTCTTTCACACCCTTTCTGCAACTCAAGAAGTTTACCGCCATACCCGTCTCCACTCGAGAGGAAGCACGATGGTCCCGCCCACATCCAGAGGAGCCCCGTTTCCCCCTCGGAGCTCGAGATAAGGGATCCTTTCCCTGCTTTCAACGGGAAAGAATTCCCGGCGTTCCCGTCGCATCTCAAGAGGAGGCACTCTCAACAGGAAAGGCGAGAGGAACTCCATGGTCGTACCACCATTCCAAGAGTCCCCCAGATGTCTCAGTCCATTCCAGAGGAACCTCTTTGTCCTGCACTGGCACATCTTTCACGCCGAGGATCGACTCACACCACGGTGGCACGTGGGACAGCCCTGTGGGAAAGCCTCTAGGGAAAGCTTCGAGGGAAAACCACAGATCCTTTGATCCACGCGACGGGAAGAATGACATTGCTGCTACAGCCTGGAAGGAAAGCGCACGTGCATGCCCCCACTCGAGACGAGGCCTGACTCCCCTGGGGAGACTCCAGAAGTACCCAAAGATCCATGTCAGCCCCTGAGAGGAATCCTCGGTTCCGGCCCTGACTCCACACAAGTTTTTTGGCCCCGGTATCGACAGGAGAGGAATCCTGAGAGGCCCCCGAGCAACTCGCATGGGGACTGGCCTTTCCTGAGGCCACCAGAGCGGGTCCCTGAGGTCCCCGTCGTAACTCGAGAACACCTGCCGCAACTCGAGAAACTTCAGGAAGTTCTCCCTTCCAGGCGAGATGAGGCCTATTTCCGATGAGGCGTCTGGAGACTAATGACACGGAACCTCTGGAACTTCGAAAGGGTCTTTCACACCCTTGCTGCAACTCAAGAAGTTCACCGCCATAACCGTCTCCACTCGAGAGGAAACATGATGGTCCCGTCCACATCCAGAGGAGCCCCGTTTGCCCCTCGTAGCTAGAGATGAGGGATCCTTTCCCTGCTATCAACGGGAAAGTATTTTCGGCGTTCCCGTCGCATCTCAAGAGGAGGCACTCTCAACAGGAAAGACGAGAGGAACTCCATGGTCGTACCACCACTCCAAGAGTCCCCCAGATGTTTCAGTCCATTCCAGAGGAACCTCTTTGCCCTGCACTAGCTCATCTTTCATGCCGAAGATCGACTCACACCACGGTGGCACGTGGGACAGCCCTGTGGGATAGCCTCGAGGGAAAGCCTCGAGGGAAAACCACAGATCCTTTGATCCACGCGACGGGAAGCGTGATATTGCTGCTACAGCTTGGAAGGAAAGCGCACGTGCATGCCCCCACTCGAGACGAGGCCTGACTCCCCTGGGGAGACTCCAGAAAGACCCAAAGATCCATGTCAGCCCCTTAGAGGAATCCTCCGTTCCGGCCCTGACTCCACACAAGGTTTTTGGCCCCGGTATCGACTGGAGAGGAATCCCGAGAGGCACCCTAGCAACTCGCATGGGGACTGGAGTTTCCTGAGGCCACCAGGGCTTGTCCCTGACGTCCCCGTCGTAACTCGAGAACACCTGCCGCAACTCGAGAAAATCCAGGAAGTTCTCCGTTCCAGGCGAGATGAGGCCTATTTCCGATGAGGCGTCTGGAGTCTAATGACAGCTAATCTCTGGGACTTCAATAGGGTCTTTCACACCCATGCTGCAACTCAAGAAGTTCACCCCCATACCCGTCTCCACTCGAGAGGAAGCACGATGGTCCCGCCCACATTCAGAGGAGCCCCGTTTCCCCCTCGTAGCTCGAGATGAGGGATCCTTTCCCTGCTTTCAACAGGAAAGAATTCCCGGCGTTCCCGTCGCATCTCAAGAGGAGGCACTCTCAACAGGAAAGGCGAGAGGAACTCCATGGTCGTACCACCATTCCAAGAGTCCCCCAGATGTCTCAGTCCATTGCAGAGGAACCTCTTTGCCCTGCACTGGCTCATCTTTCACGCCGAGGATCGACTCACACCACGGTGGCACGTGGGACAGCCCTGTGGGAAAGCCTCGAGGGAAAGCCTCGAGGGAAAACCACAGATCCCTTGATCCACCCGACGGGAAGCGTGACATTGCTGCTACAGCCTGGAAGGAAAGCGCACGTGCATGCCCCCACTCGAGACGAGGCCTGACTCCCCTGGGGAGACTCCAGAAGTACCCAAAGATCCATGTCAGCCCCTGAGAGGAATCCTCGGTTCCGGCCCTGACTCCCCACAAGTATTTTGGCCCCGGTATCGACGGGAGAGGAATCCCGAGAGGCCCCCTAGGAACTCGCAAGGGGACTGACCTTTCCTGAGGCCACCAGGGCGGGTTCCTGAGGTCCCCGTCGTAACTCGAGAACACCTGCCTCAACTCGAGAAAATCCAGGAAGTTCTCCCTTCCAGGCGAGATGAGGCCTATTTCCGATAAGGCGTCTGGAGACTAATGACACGGAACCTCTGGAACTTCGAAAGGGTCTTTCACACCCTTGCTGCAACTCAAGAAGTTCACCCCCATACCCGTCTCCACTCGAGAGGAAACATGATGGTCCCGCCCACATCCAGAGGAGCCCCGTTTGCCCCTCGTAGCTCGAGATGAGGGATCCTTTCCCTGCTATCAACGGGAAAGTATTTTCGGCGTTCCCGTCGCATCTCAAGAGGAGGCACTCTCAACAGGAAAGACGAGAGGAACTCCATGGTCGTACCACCATTCCAAGAGTCCCCGAGATTTCTCAGTCCATTCCAGAGGAAACTCTTTGCCCTGCACTGGCTCATCTTTCACGCCGAGGATCGACTCACACCACGGTGGCACGTGGGACAGCCCTGTGGGAAAGCCTCGAGGGTAAACCACAGATCCTTTGATCCACGCGACGGGAAGCGTGACATTGCTGCTACAGCCTGGAAGGAAAGCGCACGTGCATGCCCCCACTCGAGACGAGGCCTGACTCCCCTGGGGACACTCCAGAAGTACCCAAAGATCCATGTCAGCCCCTGAGAGGAATCCTCGGTTCCGGCCCTGACTCCCCACAAGTATTTTGGCCCCGGTATCGACGGGAGAGGAATCCCGAGAGGCCCCCTAGGAACTCGCAAGGGGACTGACCTTTCCTGAGGCCACCAGGGCGGGTTCCTGAGGTCCCCGTCGTAACTCGAGAACACCTGCCCCAACTCGAGAAAATCCAGGAAGTTCTCCCTTCCAGGCGAGATGAGGCCTATTTCCGATGAGACGTCTGGAGACTAGTGACACCGAACCTCTGGAACTTCGAAAGGGTCTTTCACATCCTTGCTGCAACTCAAGAAGTTCACCGCCATACCCGTCTCCACTCGAGAGGAAGCACGATGGTCCCGCCCACATCCAGAGGAGCCCCGTTTCCCCCTCGGAGCTCGAGATGAGGGATCCTTTCCCTGCTTTCAACGGGAAAGAATTCCCGGCGTTCCCGTCGCATCTCAAGAGGAGGCACTCTCAACAGGAAAGGCGAGAGGAACTCCATGGTCGTACCACCATTCCAAGAGTCCCCCAGATGTCTCAGTCCATTCCAGAGGAGCCTCTTTGCCCTGCACTGGCTCATCTTTCACGCCGAGGATCGACTCACACCACGGTGGCACGTGGGACAGCCCTGTGGGAAAGCCTCGAGGGAAAGCCTCGAGGGAAAACCACAGATCCTTTGATCCACGCGTCGGGAAGCGTGACATTGCTGCTACAACCTGGAAGGAAAGCGCACGTGCATACCCCCACTCGAGACGAGGCCTGACTCCCCTGGGGAGACTCCAGAAGTACCCAAAGATCCATGTCAGCCCCTGAGAGGAATCCTCGGTTCCGGCCCTGACTCCACACGAGGTTTTTGGCCCCGGTATCGACGGGAGAGGAATCCCGAGAGGCCCCCTAGCAACTCGCATGGGGACTGGCCTCTCCTGAGGCCACCAGGGCGGGTCCCTGAGGTCCCCGTCGTAACTCGAGAACACCTTCCGCAACTCGAGAAAATCCAGGAAGTTCTCCCTTCCAGGCGAGATGAGGCCTATTTCCGATGAGGCCTCTGGAGACAAATGACACCTAACCTCTGGAACTTCGAAAGGGTCTTTCACACCCTTGCTGCAACTCAAGAAGTTCACCGCCATACCCGTCTCCACTCGAGAGGAAGCACGATGGTCCCGCCCACATCCAGAGGAGCCCCGTTTCCCCCTCGTAGCTCGAGATGAGGGATCCGTTCCCTGCTTTCAACGGGAAAGAATTCCCGGCGTTCCCGTCGCATCTCAAGAGGAGGCACTCTCAACAGGAAAGGCGAGAGGAACTCCATGGTCGTACCACCATTCCAAGAGTCCCCCAGATGTCTCAGTCCATTCCAGAGGAACCTCTTTGCCCTGCACTGGCTCATCTTTCACGCCGAGGATCGACTCACACCACGGTGGCACGTGGGACAGCCCTGTGGGAAAGCCTCGAGCGAAAGCCTCGAGGGAAAACCACAGATCCTTTGATCCACGCGACGGGAAGCGTGACATTGCTGCTACAGCCTGGAAGGAAAGCGCACGTGCATGCCCCCACTCGAGACGAGGCCTGACTCCCCTGGGGAGACTCCACAAGTACCCAAAGTTCCATGTCAGCCCCTGAGAGGAATCATCGGTTCCGGCCCTGACTCCACACAAGGTTTTTGGCCCCGGTATCGACGGGAGAGGAATCCCGAGAGGCCCCCTAGCAACTCGCATGGGGACTGGCCTCTCCTGAGGCCACCAGGGCGGGTCCCTGAGGTCCCCGTCGTAACTCGAGAACACCTGCCGCAACTCGAGAAAATCCAGGACGTTTTCCCTTCCAGGCAAGATGAGGCCTATTTCCGATGAGGCGTCTGGAGACTAATGACACCTAACCTCTGGAACTTCGAAAGGGTCTTTCACACCCTTGCTGCAATTCAAGAAGTTCACCGCCATACCCGTCTCCACTCGAGAGGAAGCACGATGGTCCCGCCCACATCCAGAGGAGACCCGTTTCACCCTCGTAGCTCGAGATGAGGGATCCATTCCCTGCTTTCAACGGGAAAGAATTCCCGGCGTTCCCGTCGCATCTCAAGAGGAGGCACTCTCAACAGGAAAGGCGAGAGGAACTCCATGGTCGTACCACCATTCCAAGAGTCCCCCAGATGTCTCAGTCCATTCCAGAGGAGCCTCTTTGCCCTGCACTGGCTCATCTTTCACGCCGAGGATCGACTCACACCACGGTGGCACGTGGGACAGCCCTGTGGGAAAGCCTCGAGGGAAAGCCTCGAGGGAAAACCACAGATCCTTTGATCCACGCGACGGGAAGCGTGACATTGCTGCTATAGCCTGGAAGGAAAGCGCACGTGCATGCCCCCACTCGAGACGAGTCCTGACTCCCCTGGGGAGACTCCAGAAGTACCCAAAGATCCATGTCAGCCCCTGAGAGGAATCCTCGGTTCCGGCCCTGACTCCACACAAGGTTTTTGGCCCCGGTATCGACGGGAGAGGAATCCCGAGAGGCCCCCTATCAACTAGCATGGGGACTGGCCGTTCCTGAGGCCACCAGGGCGGGTCCCTGAGGTCCCCGTCGTAAATCGAGAACACCTGCCGCAACTCGAGAAAATCCAGGAAGTTCTCCCTTCCAGGCGAGATGAGGCCTATTTCCGATGAGGCGTCTGGAGACTAATGACACCTAACCTCTGGAACTTCGAAAGGGTCTTTCACACCCTTGCTGCAACTCAAGAATTTCACCGCCATACCCGTCTCCACTCGAGAGGAAACACGATGGTCCCGCCCACATCCAGAGGAGCCCCGTTTCCCCCTCGTAGCTCGAGATGAGGGATCCTTTCCCTGCTATCAACGGGAAAGAATTCCCGGCGTTCCCGTCGCATCTCAAGAGGAGGCACTCTCAACAGGAAAGATGAGAGGAACTCCATGGTCGTACCACCATTCCAAGAGTCCCCGAGATTTCTCAGTCCATTCCAGAGGAAACTCTTTGCCCTGTACTGGCTCATCTTTCACGCCGAGGATCGACTCACACCACGGGGGCACGTGGGACAGCCCTGTGGGAAAGCCTCGAGGGAAAGCCTCGAGGGAAAACAACAGATCCTTTGATCCACGCGACGGGAAGCATGACATTGCTGCTACAGCCTGGAAGGAAAGCGCACGTGCATGCCCCCACTCGAGACGAGTCCTGACTCCCCTGGGGAGACTCCAGAAGTACCCAAAAATCCATGTCAGCCCCTGAGAGGAATCCTCGGTTCCGGCCCTGACTCCACACAAGGTTTTTGGCCGGGGTATCGACGGGAGAGGAATCCCGAGAGGCCCCCTAGCAACTCGCATGGGGACTGGCCGTACCTGAGGCCAACAGGGCGGGTCCCTGAGGTCCCCGTCGTAAATCGAGAACACCTGCCGCAACTAGAGAAAATCCAGGAAGTTCTCATTTCCAGGCGAAATGAGGCCTATTTCCGATGAGGCCTCTGGAGACTAATGACACCTAACCTCTGGAACTTCGAAAGGGTCTTTCACACCCTTGCTGCAACTTAAGAATTTCACCGCCTTACCCGTCTCCAATCGAGAGGAAGCACGATGGTCCCGCCCACATCCAGAGGAGCCCCGTTTCCCCCTCGTAGCTCGAGATGAGGGATCCTTTCCCTGCTTTCAACGGGAAAGAATTCCCGGCGTTCCCGTCGCATCTCAAGAGGAGGCACTCTCAACAGGAAAGGCGAGAGGAACTCCATGGTCGTACCACCATTCCAAGAGTCCCCCAGATGTCTCAGTCCAATCCAGAGAAACCTCTTTGCCCTGCACTGTCTCATTTTTCACGCCGAGAATCGACTCACACCACGGTGGCACGTGGGACAGCCCTGTGGGAAAGCCTCGAGGGAAAACCGCAGATCCTTTGATCCACGCGACGGGAACCGAGACATTGCTGCTACAGCCTGGAAGGAAAGCGCACGTTCATGCCCCCACTCGAGACAAGGCCTGACTCCCCTGGGTAGACTCCAGAAGTACCCAAAGATCCATGTCAGCCCCTGAGAGGAATCCTCGGTTCCGGCCCTGACTCCACACAAGTTTTTTGGCCCCGGTATCGACAGGAGAGGAATCCTGAGAGGCCCCCGAGCAACTCGCATGGGGACTGGCCTCTCCTGAGGCCACCAGGGCGGGTCCCTGAAGTCCCCGTCGTAACTCGAGAACACCTGCCGCAACTCAAGAAAATCCAGGAAGTTCTCCCTTCCAGGCGAGATGAGGCCTATTTCCGATGAGGCGTCTGGAGACTAATGACTCGGAACCTCTGGAACTTCGAAAGGGTCTTTCACACCCTTGCTGCAACTCAAGAAGTTCACCGCCATAACCGTCTCCACTCAAGAGGAAACATGATGGTCCCGCCCACATCCAGAGGAGCCCCGTTTGGCCCTCGTAGCTCGAGATGAGGGGTCCTTTCCCTGCTATCAACGGGAAAGTATTTTCGGCGTTCCCGTCGCATCTCAAGAGGAGGCACTCTCAACAGGAAAGACGAGAGGAACTCCATGGTCGTACCACCATTCCAAGAGTCCCCGAGATTTCTCAGTCCATTCCAGAGGAACCTCTTTGTCCTGCACTGGCTCATCTTTCACGCCGAGGATCGACTCACACCACGGTGGCACGTGGGACAGCCCTGTGGGAAAGCCTCGAGCGAAAGCCTCGAGGGAAAACCACAGATCCTTTGATTCACGCGACGGGAAGCGTGACATTGCTGCTACAGCCTGGAAGGAAAGCGCACGTACATGCCCCCACTCGAGACGAGGCCTGACTCCCCTGGGGAGACACCACAAGTACTCAAAGATCCATGTCAGCCCCTGAGAGGAATCCTCGGTTCCGGCCCTGACTCCACACAAGGTTTTTGGCCCCGGTATCGACGGGAAAGGAATCCCGAGAGGCCCCCTAGCAACTCGCATGGGGACTGGCCTCTCCTGAGGCCACCAGGGCGGGTCCCTGAGGTCCCCGTCGTAACTCGAGAACACCTGCCGCAACTCGAGAAAATCCAGGAAGTTCTCCCTTCCAGGCAAGATGAGGCCTATTTCCGATGAGGCGTCTGGAGACTAATGACACCTAAACTCTGGAACTTCGAAAGGGTCTTTCACACCCTTGCTGCAACTCAAGAAGTTCACCGCCATACCCGTCTCCACTCGAGAGGAAGCACGATGGTCCCGCCCACATCCAGAGGAGACCCGTTTCCCCCTCGGAGCTCGAGATGAGGGATCCATTCCCTGCTTTCAACGGGAAAGAATTCCCGGCGTTCCCGTCGCATCTCAAGAGGAGGCACTCTCAACAGGAAAGGCGAGAGGAACTCCATGGTCGTACCACCATTCCAAGAGTCCCCCAGATGTCTCAGTCCATTCCAGAGGAGCCTCTTTGCCCTGCACTGGCTCATCTTTCACGCCGAGGATCGACTCACACCACGGTGGCACGTGGGACAGCCCTGTGGGAAAGCCTCGAGGGAAAGCCTCGAGGGAAAACCACAGATCCTTTGATCCACGAGACGGGAAGCGTGACATTGCTGCTACAGCCTGGAAGGAAAGCGCACGTGCATGCCCCCACTCGAGACGAGGCCTGACTCCCTTGGGGAGACTGCAGAAGTACCCAAAGATCCATGTCAGCCCCTGAGAGGAATCCTCGGTTCCGGCCCTGACTCCAAAAAATGTTTTTCGGCCCGGTATCGGCGGGAGAGGAATCCCGAGAGGCCCCCTAGCAACTCGCATGGGGACTGGCCTCTCCTGAGGCCACCAGGGCGGGTCCCTGAGGTCCCCGTCGTAACTCGAGAACACCTGCCGCAACTCGAGAAAATCCAGGAAGTTCTCCCTTCCAGGCGAGATGAGGCCTATTTCCGATGAGGCGTCTGGAGATAAATGACACCTAACTTCTGGGACTTGGAAAGGGTCTTTCACACCCTTGCTGCAACTCAAGAAGTTCACCGCCATACCCGTCTCCACTCGGGAGGAAGCACGATGGTCCCGCCCACATCCAGAGGAGTCCCGTTTCCCCCTCGTAGCTCGAGATGAGGGATCCTTTCCCTGCTTTCAACGGGAAAGAATTCCCGGCGTTCCCGTCGCATCTCAAGAGGAGGCACTCTCAACAGGAAAGGCGAGAGGAACTCCATGGTCGTACCACCATTCCAAGAGTCCCCCAGATGTCTCAGTCCATTCCAGAGGAACCTCTTTGCCCTGCACTGGCTCATCTTTCACGCCGAGGATCGACTCACACCACGGTGGCACGTGGGACACCCCTGTGGGAAAGCCTCGAGGGAAAGCCTCGAGGGAAAACCACAGATCCTTTGATCCACGCCACGGGAAGCGTGACATTGCTGCTACAGCCTGGAAGGAAAGCGCAAGTGCATGCCCCCACACGAGACGAGGCCTGACTCCCCTGGGGAGACTCCAGAAGTACCCAAAGATCCATGTCAGCACCTGAGAGGAATCCTCGGTTCCGGCCCTGACACCACACAAGGTTTTTGGACCCGGTATCGACGGGAGAGGAATCCCGAGAGGCCCCCTAGCAACTCGCATGGGGACTGGCCTCTCCTGAGGCCACCAGGGCGGGTCCCTGAGGTCCCCGTCGTAACTCGATAACACCTGCCGCAACTCGAGAAAATCCAGGAAGTTCTCCCTTCCAGGCGAGATGAGGCCTATTTCCGATGAAGCGTCTGGAGACTAATGACACCTAACCTCTGGAACTTCGAAAGGGTCTTTCACATCCTTGCTGCAACTCAAGAAGTTCACCGCCATACCCGTCTCCACTCGAGAGGAAGCACGATGGTCCCGCCCACATCCAGAGGAGACCCGTTTCCCCCTCGTAACTCGAGATGAGGGATCCTTTCCCTGCTTTCAACGGGAAAGAATTCCCGGCGTTCCCGTCGCATCTCAAGAGGAGGCACTCTCAACAGGAAAGGCGAGAGGAACTCCATGGTCGTACCACCATTCCAAGAGTCCCCCAGATGTCTCAGTCTAATCCAGAGGAACCTCTTTGCACTGCACTGTCTCATCTTTCACGCCGAGAATCGACTCACACCACGGTGGCACGTGAGACAGCCCTGTGGGAAAGCCTCGAGGGAAAACCTCAGATCCTTTGATCCACGCGACGGGAACCGAGACATTGCTGCTACAGCCTGGAAGGAAAGCGCACGTGCATGCCCCCACTCGAGACAAGGCCTGACTCCCCTGGGGAGACTCCAGAAGTACCTAAAGATCCATGTCAGCCCCTGAGAGGAATCCTCGGTTCCGGCCCTGACTCCACACAAGTTTTTTGGCCCCGGTATCGACAGGAGAGGAATCCTGAAAGGCCCCCGAGCAACTCGCATGGGGACTGGCCTTTCCTGAGGCCACCAGGGCGGGTCCCTGAGGTCCCCGTCGTAACTCGAGAACACCTGCCGCAACTCGAGAAACTTCAGGAAGTTCTCCCTTCCAGGCGAGATGAGGCCTATTTCCGATGAGGCGTCTGGAGACTAATGACACGGAACCTCTGGAACTTCGAAAGGGTCTTTCACACCCTTGCTGCAACTCAAGAAGTTCACCGCCATACCCGTCTCCACTCGAGAGGAAACACGATGGTCCCGCCCACATCCAGAGGAGCCCCGTTTCCCCCTCGTAGCTCGAGATGAGGGATCCTTTCCCTGCTATCAACGGGAAGGAATTCCCGGCGTTCCCGTCGCATCTCAAGAGGAGGCACTCTCAACAGGAAAGATGAGAGGAACTCCATGGTCGTACCACCATTCCAAGAGTCCCCGAGATTTCTCAGTCCATTCCAGAGGAAACTCTTTGCCCTGTACTGGCTCATCTTTCACGCCGAGGATCGACTCACACCACGGTGGCACGTTGGACAGCCCTGTGGGAAAGCCTCGAGGGAAAGCCTCGAGGGAAAACCACAGATCCTTTGATCCACGCGACGGGAAGCATGACATTGCTGCTACAGCCTGGAAGGAAAGCGCACGTGCATGCCCCCACTCGAGACGAGTCCTGACTCCCCTGGGGAGACTCCAGAAGTACCCAAAGATCCATGTCAGCCCCTGAGAGGAATCCTCGGTTCCGGCCCTGACTCCACACAAGGTTTTTGGCCCCGGTATCGACGGGAGAGGAATCCCGAGAGGCCCCCTAGCAACTAGCATGGGGACTGGCCGTACCTGAGGCCACCAGGGCGGGTCCCTGAGGTCCCCGTCGTAAATCGAGAACACCTGCCGCAACTAGAGAAAATCCAGGAAGTTCTCATTTCCAGGCGAAATGAGGCCTATTTCCGATGAGGCCTCTGGAGACTAATGACACCTAACCTCTGGAACTTCGAAAGGGTCTTTCACACCCTTGCTGCAACTCAAGAATTTCACCGCCTTACCCGTCTCCAATCGAGAGGAAGCACGATGGTCCCGCCCACATCCAGAGGAGCCCCGTTTCCCCCTCGTAGCTCGAGATGAGGCATCCTTTCCCTGCTTTCAACGGGAAAGAATTCCCGGCGTTCCCGTCGCATCTCAAGAGGAGGCACTCTCAACAGGAAAGGCGAGAGGAACTCCATGGTCGTACCACCATTCCAAGAGTCCCCCAGATGTCTCAGTCCAATCCAGAGAAACCTCTTTGCCCTGCACTGTCTCATTTTTCACGCCGAGAATCGACTCACACCACGGTGGCACGTGGGACAGCCCTGTGGGAAAGCCTCGAGGGAAAACCACAGATCCTATGATCCACGCGACGGGAACCGAGACATTGCTGCTACAGCCTGGAAGGAAAGCGCACGTTCATGCCCCCACTCGAGACAAGGCCTGACTCCCCTGGGTAGACTCCAGAAGTACCCAAAGATCCATGTCAGCCCCTGAGAGGAATCCTCGATTCCGGCCCTGACTCCACACAAGTTTTTTGGCCCCGGTATCGACAGGAGAGGAATCCTGAGAGGCCCCCGAGCAACTCGCATGGGGACTGGCCTCTCCTGAGGCCACCAGGGCGGGTCCCTGAAGTCCCCGTCGTAACTCGAGAACACCTGCCGCAACTCAAGAAAATCCAGGAAGTTCTCCCTTCCAGGCGAGATGAGGCCTATTTCCGATGAGGCGTCTGGAGACTAATGACACGGAACCTCTGGAACTTCGAAAGGGTCTTTCACACCCTTGCTGCAACTCAAGAAGTTCACCGCCATAACCGTCTCCACTCAAGAGGAAACATGATGGTCCCGCCCACATCCAGAGGAGCCCCGTTTGGCCCTCGTAGCTCGAGATGAGGGGTCCTTTCCCTGCTATCAACGGGAAAGTATTTTCGGCGTTCCCGTCGCATCTCAAGAGGAGGCACTCTCAACAGGAAAGACGAGAGGAACTCCGTGGTCGTACCACCATTCCAAGAGTCCCCGAGATTTCTCAGTCCATTCCAGAGGAACCTCTTTGTCCTGCACTGGCTCATCTTTCACGCCGAGGATCGACTCACATCACGGTGGCACGTGGGACAGCCCTGTGGGAAAGCCTCGAGCGAAAGCCTCGAGGGAAAACCACAGATCCTTTGATTCACGCGACGGGAAGCGTGACATTGCTGCTCCAGCCTGGAAGGAAAGCGCACGTGCATGCCCCCACTCGAGACGAGGCCTGACTCCCCTGGGGAGACACCACAAGTACTCAAAGATCCATGTCAGCCCCTGAGAGGAATCCTCGGTTCCGGCCCTGAATCCACACAAGGTTTTTGGCCCCGGTATCGACGGGAGAGGAATCCCGAGAGGCCCCCTAGCAACTCGCATGGGGACTGGCCTCTCCTGAGGCCACCAGGGCGGGTCCCTGAGGTCCCCGTCGTAACTCGAGAACACCTGCCGCAACTCGAGAAAATCCAGGAAGTTCTCCCTTCCAGGCAAGATGAGGCCTATTTCCGATGAGGCGTCTGGAGACTAATGACACCTAAACTCTGGAACTTCGAAAGGGTCTTTCACACCCTTGCTGCAACTCAAGAAGTTCACCGCCATACCCGTCTCCACTCGAGAGGAAGCACGATGGTCCCGCCCACATCCAGAGGAGACCCGTTTCCCCCTCGGAGCTCGAGATGAGGGATCCATTCCCTGCTTTCAACGGGAAAGAATTCCCGGCGTTCCCGTCGCATCTCAAGAGGAGGCACTCTCAACAGGAAAGGCGAGAGGAACTCCATGGTCGTACCACCATTCCAAGAGTCCCCCAGATGTCTCAGTCCATTCCAGAGGAGCCTCTTTGCCCTGCACTGGCTCATCTTTCACGCCGAGGATCGACTCACACCACGGTGGCACGTGGGACAGCCCTGTGGGAAAGCCTCGAGGGAAAGCCTCGAGGGAAAACCACAGATCCTTTGATCCACGAGACGGGAAGCGTGACATTGCTGCTACAGCCTGGAAGGAAAGCGCACGTGCATGCCCCCACTCGAGACGAGGCCTGACTCCCTTGGGGAGACTGCAGAAGTACCCAAAGATCCATGTCAGCCCCTGAGAGGAATCCTCGGTTCCGGCCCTGACTCCAAAAAATGTTTTTCGGCCCGGTATCGGCGGGAGAGGAATCCCGAGAGGCCCCCTAGCAACTCGCATGGGGACTGGCCTCTCCTGAGGCCACCAGGGCGGGTCCCTGAGGTCCCCGTCGTAACTCGAGAACACCTGCCGCAACTCGAGAAAATCCAGGAAGTTCTCCCTTCCAGGCGAGATGAGGCCTATTTCCGATGAGGCGTCTGGAGATAAATGACACCTAACTTCTGGAACTTCGAAAGGGTCTTTCACACCCTTGCTGCAACTCAAGAAGTTCACCGCCATACCCGTCTCCACTCGGGAGGAAGCACGATGGTCCCGCCCACATCCAGAGGAGTCCCGTTTCCCCCTCGGAGCTCGAGATGAGGGATCCTTTCCCTGCTTTCAACGGGAAAGAATTCCCGGCGTTCCCGTCGCATCTCAAGAGGAGGCACTCTCAACAGGAAAGGCGAGAGGAACTCCATGGTCGTACCACCATTCCAAGAGTCCCCCAGATGTCTCAGTCCATTCCAGAGGAACCTCTTTGCCCTGCACTGGCTCATCTTTCACGCCGAGGATCGACTCACACCACGGTGGCACGTGGGACAGCCCTGTGGGAAAGCCTCGAGGGAAAGCCTCGAGGGAAAACCACAGATCCTGTGATCCACGCGACGGGAAGATTGACATTGCTGCTACAGCCTGGAAGGAAAGCGCACGTGCATGCCTCCACTCAAGACGAGGCCTGACTCCCCTGGGGAGACTCCAGAAGTACCCAAAGATCCATGTCAGCCCCTGAGAGGAATCCTCGGTTCCGGCCCTGACGCCACACAAGGTTTTTGGCCCCAGTATCGACGGGAGAGGAATCCCGATAGGCCCCCTAGCAACTCGCATGGGGACTGGCCTCTCCTGAGGCCACCAGGGCGGGTCCCTGAGGTCCCCGTCGTAACTCGAGAACACCTGCCGCAACTCGAGAAAATCCAGGAAGTTCTCCCTTCCACGCGAGATGAGGCCTATTTCCGATGAAGCGTCTAGAGACTAATGACACCTAACCTCTGGAACTTCGAAAGGGTCTTTCACATCCTTGCTGCAACTCAAGAAGTTCACCGCCATACCCGTCTCCACTCGAGAGGAAGCACGATGGTCCCGCCCACATCCAGAGGAGACCCGTTTCCCCCTCGGAGCTCGAGATGAGGGATCCATTCCCTGCTTTCAACGGGAAAGAATTCCCGGCGTTCCCGTCGCATCTCAAGAGGAGGCACTCTCAACAGGAAAGGCGAGAGGAACTCCATGGTCGTACCACCATTCCAAGAGTCCCCCAGATGTCTCAGTCCATTCCAGAGGAACCTCTTTGCCCTGCACTGGCTCATCTTTCACGCCGAGGATCGACTCACACCACGGTGGCACGTGGGACAGCCCTGTGGGAAAGCTTCGAGGGAAAGCCTCGAGGGAAAACCACAGATCCTTTGATCCACGTGACGGGAAGCGTGACATTGCTGATACAGCCTGGGAGGAAAGCGCACGTGCATGCCCCCACTCGAGACGAGGCCTGACTCCCCTGGGGAGACTCCACAAGTACCCAAAGATCCATGTCAGCCCCTGAGAGGAATCCTCGGTTCCGGCCCTGACTTCACACAAGGTTTTTGGCGCCGGTATCGACGGGAGAGGAATCCCGAGAGGCCCCCTAGCACCTCGCATGGGGACTGGCCTCTCCTGAGGCCACCAGGGCGGGTCCCTGAGGTCCCCGCCGTAACGCGAGAACACCTGCCGCAACTCGAGAAAATCCAGGAAGTTCTCCCTTCCAGGCGAGATGAGGCCTATTTCCGATGAGGCGTCTGGAGACTAATGACACCTAACCTCTGGAACTTCGAAAGGGTCTTTCACACCCTTGCTGCAACTCAAGAAGTTCACCGCCATACCCGTCTCCACTCGAGAGGAAGCACGATGGTCCCGACCACATCCAGAGGAGCCCCGTTTCCCCCTCGGAGCTCGAGATGAGGGATCCTTTCCCTGCTTTCAAGGGGAAAGAATTCCCGGCTTTCCCGTCGCATCTCAATAGGAGGCACTCTCAACAGGAAAGGCGAGAGGAACTCCAAGGTCGTACCACCATTCCAACAGTCCCCCAGATGTCTCAGTCCATTCCAGAGGAACCTCTTGGCCCTGCACTGGCTCATCTTTCACGCCGAGGATCGACTCACACCACGGTGGCACGTGGGACAGCCCTGTGGGAAAGCCTCGAGGGTAAACCACAGATCCTTTGATCCACGCGACGGGAAGCGTGACATTGCTGCTACAGCCTGGAAGGAAAGCGCACGTGCATGCCCCCACTCGAGACGAGGCCTGACTCCCCTGGGGACACTCCAGAAGTACCTAAAGATCCATGTCATCCCCTGAGAGGAATCCTCGGTTCCGGCCCTGACTCCACACAAGGTTTTTGGCCCCGGTATCGACGGGAGAGGAATCCCGAGAAGCCCCCGAGCAACTCGTATGGGGACTGGCCTTTCCTGAGGCCACCAGGGCGGGTCCCTGAGGTCCCCGTCGTAACTCGAGAACACCTGCCGCAACTCGAGAAAATCCAGGAAGTTCTCCCTTCCAGGCGAGATGAGGCCTATTTCCGATGAGACGTCTGGAGACTAGTGACACCGAACCTCTGGAACTTCGAAAGGGTCTTTCACATCCTTGCTGCAACTCAAGAAGTTCACCGCCATACCCGTCTCCACTCGAGAGGAAGCACGATGGTCCCGCCCACATCCAGAGGAGCCCCGTTTCCCCCTCGGAGCTCGAGATGAGGGATCCTTTCCCTGCTTTCAACGGGAAAGAATTCCCGGCGTTCCCGTCGCATCTCAAGAGGAGGCACTCTCAACAGGAAAGGCGAGAGGAACTCCATGGTCGTACCACCATTCCAAGAGTCCCCCAGATGTCTCAGTCCATTCCAGAGGAGCCTCTTTGCCCTGCACTGGCTCATCTTTCACGCCGAGGATCGACTCACACCACGGTGTCACGTGGGACAGCCCTGTGGGAAAGCCTCGAGGGAAAGCCTCGAGGGAAAACCACAGATCCTTTGATCCACGCGACGGGAAGCGTGACATTGCTGCTACAACCTGGAAGGAAAGCGCACGTGAATGCCCCCACTCGAGACGAGGCCTGACTCCCCTGGGGAGACTCCAGAAGTACCCAAAGATCCATGTCAGCCCCTGAGAGGAATCCTCGGTTCCGGCCCTGACTCCACACAAGGTTTTTGGCCCCGGTATCGACGGGAGAGGAATCCCGAGAGGCCCCCTAGCAACTAGCATGGGGACTGGCCGTTCCTGAGGGCACCAGGGCGGGTCCCTGAGGTCCCCGTCGTAAATCGAGAACACCTGCGGCAACTCGAGAAAATCCAGGAAGTTCTCCTTTCCAGGCGAAATGAGGCCTATTTCCGATGAGGCGTCTGGAGACTAATGACACCTAACCTCTGGAACTTCGAAAGGGTCTTTCACACCCTTGCTGCAACTCAAGAATTTCACCGCCATACCCGTCTCCACTCGAAAGGAAGCACGATGGTCCCGCCCACATCCAGAGGAGCCCCGTTTCCCCCTCGTAGCTCGAGATGAGGGATCCTTTCCCTGCTTTCAACGGGAAAGAATTCCCGGCGTTCCCGTCCCATCTCAAGAGGAGGCACTCTCGACAGGAAAGGCGAGAGGAACTCCAGGGTCGTACCACCATTCCAAGAGTCCCCCAGATGTCTCAGTCCATTCCAGAGGAACCTGTTTGTCCTGCACTGGCTCATCTTTCACGCCGAGGATCGACTCACACAACGGTGGCACGTGAGACAGCCCTGTGGGAAAGCCTCGAGGGAAAGCCTCGAGGGAAAACCACAGATCCTTTGATCCACGCGACGGGAAGCGTGACATTGCTGCTACAGCCTGGAAGGAAGGCGCACGTGCATGCCCCCACTCGAGACGAGGCCTAACCCCCCTGGGGAGACTCCAGAAGTACCCAAAGACACATGTCAGCCCCTGAGAGGAATCCTCGGTTCCGGCCCTGACTCCACAGAAGGATTTTGTCCCCGGTATCGACGGGAGAGGAATCCCGAGAGGCCCCCGAGCAACTCGCATGGGGACTGGCCTTTCCTGAGGACACCAGGGCGGGTCCCTGAGGTCCCCGTCGAAACTCGAGAACACCTGCCGCAACTCGAGAAAATCCAGGAAGTTCTCCCTTCCAGGCGAGATGAGGCCTATTTCCGATGAGGCGTCTGGAGACTAATGACACTGAACCTCTGGAACTTCGAAAGGGTCTTTCACACCCTTGCTGCAACTCAAGAAGTTCACCGCCATACCCGTCTCCACTCGAGAGGAAACACGATGGTCCCGCCCACATCCAGAGGAGCCCCGTTTCCCCCTCGTAGCTCGAGATGAGGGATCCTTTCCCTGCTATCAACGGGAAAGAATTCCCGGCGTTCCCGTCGCATCTCAAGAGGAGGCACTCTCAACAGGAAAGATGAGAGGAACTCCATGGTCGTACCACCATTCCAAGAGTCCCCGAGATTTCTCAGTCCATTCCAGAGGAAACTCTTTGCCCTGTACTGGCTCATCTTTCACGCCGAGGATCGACTCACACCACGGGGGCACGTGGGACAGCCCTGTGGGAAAGCCTCGAGGGAAAGCCTCGAGGGAAAACCACAGATCCTTTGATCCACGCGACGGGAAGCATGACATTGCTGCTACAGCCTGGAAGGAAAGCGCACGTGCATGCCCCCACTCGAGACGAGTCCTGACTCCCCTGGGGAGACTCCAGAAGTACCCAAAGATCCATGTCAGCCCCTGAGAGGAATCCTCGGTTCCGGCCCTGACTCCACACAAGGTTTTTGGCCCCGGTATCGACGGGAGAGGAATCCCGAGAGGCCCCCTAGCAACTAGCATGGGGACTGGCCGTACCTGAGGCCACCAGGGCGGGTCCCTGAGGTCCCCGTCGTAAATCGAGAACACCTGCCGCAACTCGAGAAAATCCAGGAAGTTCTCATTTCCAGGCGAAATGAGGCCTATTTCCGATGAGGCCTCTGGAGACTAATGACACCTAAACTCTGGAACTTCGAAAGGGTCTTTCACACCCTTGCTGCAACTCAAGAAGTTCACCGCCATACCCGTCTCCACTCGAGAGGAAGCACGATGGTCCCGCCCACATCCAGAGGAGACCCGTTTCCCCCTCGGAGCTCGAGATGAGGGATCCATTCCCTGCTTTCAACGGGAAAGAATTCCCGGCGTTCCCGTCGCATCTCAAGAGGAGGCACTCTCAACAGGAAAGGCGAGAGGAACTCCATGGTCGTACCACCATTCCAAGAGTCCCCCAGATATCTCAGTCCATTCCAGAGGAGCCTCTTTGCCCTGCACTGGCTCATCTTCCACGCCGAGGATCGACTCACACCACGGTGGCACGTGGGACAGCCCTGTGGGAAAGCCTCGAGGGAAAACCACAGATCCTTTGATCCACGCGACGGGAACCGAGATATTGCTGCTACAGCCTGGAAGGAAAGCGCACGTTCATACCCCCACTCGAGACAAGGCCTGACTCCCCTGGGTAGACTCCAGAAGTACCCAAAGATCCATGTCAGCCCCTGAGAGGAATCCTCGGTTCCGGCCCTGACTCCACACAAGTTTTTTGGCCCCGGTATCGACGGGAGAGGAATCCTGAGAGGCCCCCGAGCAACTCGCATGGGGACTGGCCTCTCCTGAGGCCACCAGGGCGGGTCCCTGAAGTCCCCGTCGTAACTCGAGAACACCTGCCGCAACTCAAGAAAATCCAGGAAGTTCTCCCTTCCAGGCGAGATGAGGCCTATTTCCGATGAGGCGTCTGGAGACTAATGACACGGAACCTCTGGAACTTCGAAAGGGTCTTTCACACCCTTGCTGCAACTCAAGAAGTTCACCGCCATAACCGTCTCCACTCAAGAGGAAACATGATGGTCCCGCCCACATCCAGAGGAGCCCCGTTTGGCCCTCGTAGCTCGAGATGAGGGGTCCTTTCCCTGCTATCAACGGGAAAGTATTTTCGGCGTTCCCGTCGCATCTCAAGAGGAGGCACTCTCAACAGGAAAGACGAGAGGAACTCCATGGTCGTACCACCATTCCAAGAGTCCCCGAGATTTCTCAGTCCATTCCAGAGGAACCTCTTTGTCCTGCACTGGCTCATCTTTCACGCCGAGGATCGACTCACACCACGGTGGCACGTGGGACAGCCCTGTGGGAAAGCCTCGAGCGAAAGCCTCGAGGGAAAACCACAGATCCTTTGATTCACGCGACGGGAAGCGTGACATTGCTGCTAAAGCCTGGAAGGAAAGCGCACGTGCATGCCCCCACTCGAGACGAGGCCTGACTCCCCTGGGGAGACACCACAAGTACTCAAAGATCCATGTCAGCCCCTGAGAGGAATCCTCGGTTCCGGCCCTGACTCCACACAAGGTTTTTGGCCCCGGTATCGACGGGAGAGGAATCCCGAGAGGCCCCCTAGCAACTCGCATGGGGACTGGCCTTTCCTGAGGCCACCAGGCCGGTCCCTGAGGTCCCCGTCGTAACTGGAGAACACCTGCCGCAACTCGAGAAAATCCAGGAAGTTCTCCCTTCCAGGCGAGATGAGGCCTATTTCCGATGAGGCGTCTGGACACTAATGACACCTAACCTCTGGAACTTCGAAAGGGTCTTTCACACCCTTGCTGCAACACAAGAAGTTCACCGCCATACCCGTGTCGACTTGAGAGGAAGCATGATGGTCCCGCCCACATCCAGAGGAGCCCCGTTTCCCCCTCGTAGCTCGAGATGAGGGATCCTTTCCCTGCTTTCAACGGGAAAGAATTCCCGGCGTTCCCGTCACATCTCAAGAGGAGACACTCTCAACAGGAAAGGCGAGAGGAACTCCATGGTCGTACCACCATTCCAAGAGTCCCCCAGATGTCTCAGTCCACTCCAGAGGAACCTCTTTGCCCTGCACTGGCTCATCTTTCACGCCGAGGATCGACTCACACCACGGTGGCACGTGGGACTGCCCTGTGGGAAAGCCTCGAGGGAAAGCCTCGAGGGAAAACCACAGATCCCTTGATCCATGCGACGGGAAGCGTGACATTGCTGCTACAGCCTGGAAGGAAAGCGCACGTGCATGCCCCCACTCGAGACGAGGCCTGACTCCCCTGGGGAGACTCCAGAAGTACCCAAAGATCCATGTCAGCCCCTGAGAGGAATCCTCGGTTCCGGCCCTGACTCCACACAAGGTTTTTGGCCCCGGTATCGACGGGAGAGGAATCCCGAGAGGCCCCCTAGCAACTCGCATGGGGACTGGCCTTTCCTGAGGACACCAGGGCGTGTCCCTGAGGTCCCCGTCGTAACTCGAGAACACCTGCCGCAACTCGAGAAAATCCAGGAAGTTCTCCCTTCCAGGCGAGATGAGGCCTATTTCCGATGAGGCGTCTGGAGACTAATGACACCGAACCTCTGGAACTTCGAAAGGGTCTTTCACACCCTTGCTGCAACTCAAGAAGTTCACCGCCATACCCGTCTCCACTCGAGAGGAAACTCGATGGTCCCGCCCACATCCAGAGGAGCCCCGTTTCCCCCTCGTAGCTCGAGATGAGGGATCCTTTCCCTGTTATCAACGGGAAAGAAATCCCAGCGTTCCCGTCGCATCTCAAGATTAGGCACTCTCAACAGGAAAGATGAGAGGAACTCCATGGTCGTACCACCATTCCAAGAGTCCCCGAGATTTCTCAGTCCATTCCAGAGGAACCTCTTTTCCCTGCACTGGCTCATCTTTCACGCCGAGGATCGACTCACGCCACGGTGGCTCGTGGGACAGCCCTGTGGGAAAGCCTCGAGGGTAAACCACAGATCCTTTGATCCACGCGACGGGAAGCGTGACATTGCTGCTACAGCCTGGAAGGAAAGCGCACGTGCATGCCCCCACTCGAGACGAGGACTGACTCCCCTGGGGAGACTCCACAAGTACACAAAGATCCATGTCAGCCCCTGAGAGGAATCCTCGGTTCCGGCCCTGACTCCACACAAAGTTTTTGGCCCCGGTATCGACGGGAGAGGAATCCCGAGAGGCCCCCTAGCACCTCGCATGGGGACTGGCCTTTCCTGAGGCCACCAGGCCGGTCCCTGAGGTCCCCGTCGTAACTGGAGAACACCTGCCGCAACTCGAGAAAATCCAGGAAGTTCTCCCTTCCAGGCGAGATGAGGCCTATTTCCGATGAGGCGTCTGGACACTAATGACACCTAACCTCTGGAACTTCGAAAGGGTCTTTCACACCCTTGCTGCAACACAAGAAGTTCACCGCCATATCCGTGTCGACTCGAGAGGAAGCATGATGGTCCCGCCCACATCCAGAGGAGCCCCGTTTCCCCCTCGTAGCTCGAGATGAGGGATCCTTTCCCTGCTTTCAATGGGAAAGAATTCCCGGCGTTCCCGTCACATCTCAAGAGGAGGCACTCTTAACAGGAAAGGCGAGAGGAACTCCATGGTCGTACCACCATTCCAAGAGTCCCCCAGATGTCTCAGTCCATTCCAGAGGAACCTCTTTGCCCGGCACTGGCTCATTTTTCACGCCGAGGATCGAATCACACCACGGTGGCACGTGGTACAGCCCTGTGGGAAAGCCTCAAGGGAAAGCCTCGATTGAAATCCACAGATCCTTTGATCCACGCGACGGGAAGCGTGACATTGCTGCTACAGCCTGGAAGGAAAGCGCACGTGCATGCCCCCACTCGAGACGAGGCCTGACTCCCCTGGGGAGACTCCAGAAGTACCCCAAGATCCATGTCAGCCCTGAGAGGAATCCTCGGTTCCGGCCCTGACTCCACACAAGGTTTTTGGCCCCGGTATCGACGGGAGAGGAATCCCGAGAGGCCCCCTAGCACCTCGCATGGGGACTGGCCTCTCCTGAGTCCACCAGGGCGGGTCCCTGAGGTCCGCGTCTATATCGAGAACACCTGCCGCAACTCGAGAAAATCCAGGAAGTTCTCCCTTCCAGGCGAGATGAGGCCTATTTCCGATGAGGCGTCTGGAGACTAATGACACCTAACCTCTGGAACTTCGAAAGGGTCTTTCACACCCTTGCTGCAACTCAAGAAGTTCACCGCCATACCCGTCTCCACTCGAGAGGAAGCACGATGGTCCCGCCCACATCCAGAGGAGCCCCGTTTCCCCCTCGTAGCTCGAGATGAGGGATCCTTTCCCTGCTTTCAACGGGAAAGAATTCCTGGCGTTCCCGTTGCATCTCAAGAGGAGGCACTCTCAACAGGAAAGGCAAGAGGAACTCCATGGTCGTACCACCATTCCAAGAGTCCCCCAGATGTCTCAGTCCATTCCAGAGGAACCTCTTTGCCCTGCACTGGCTCATCTTTCACGCCGAGAATCGACTCACACCACGGTGGCACGTGGGACAGCCCTTTGGGAAAGCCTCGAGGGAAAACCACAGATCCTTTGATCCACGCGACGGGAAGCGTGACATTGCTGCTACATCCTGGAAGGAAAGCGCACGTGCATGCCCCCACTCGAGACGAGGCCTGACTCCCCTGGGGAGACTCCAGACGTACCCAAAGATCCATGTCAGCCTCTGAGAGGAATCCTCGGTTCCGGCCCTGACTGGACACAAGGATTTTGGCCCCGGTATCGAAGGGAGAGGAATCCCGAGAGGCCCCCTAGCACCTCGCATGGGGACTGGCCTCTCCTGAGGCCACCAGGGCGGGTCCCTGAGGTCCCCGTCGTAACTCGAGAACACCTGCCACAACTCGAGAAAATCCAGGAAGTTCTCCCTTCCAGGCGAGATGAGGCCTATTTCCGATGAGGTGTCTGGAGACTAATGACACCTAACCTCTGGAACTTCGAAAGGGTCTTTCAAACCCTTGCTGCAACTCAAGAAGTTCACTGCCATACCCGTCTCCACTCGAGAGGAAGCACGATGGTCCCTCCCACATCCAGAGGAGCCTCGTTTCCCCCTTGGAGCTCGAGATGAGGGATCCTTTCGCTGCTTTCAACAGGAAAGAATTCCTGGCGTTCCCGTCGCATCTCAAGAGGAGGCACTCTCAACAGGAAAGGCGAGAGGAACTCCATGGTCGTACCACCATTCCAAGAGTCCCCCAGATGTCTCAGTCCATTCCAGAGGAACCTCTTTGCCCTGCATTGGCTCATCTTTCACGCCGAGGATCGACTCACACCACGGTGGCACGTGGGACAGCCCTGTGGGAAAGCCTCGAGGGAAAGCCTCGAGGGAAAACCACAGATCCTTTGATCTACGCGACGGGAAGCGTGACATTGCTGCTACAGCCTGGAAGGAAAGCGCACATGCATGCCCCCACTCGAGACGAGGCCTGACTCCCCTGGGGAGACTCCACAAGTACACAAAGATCCATGTCAGAACCTGAGAGGAATCCTCGGTTCTGGCCCTGACTCCGCACAAGGTTTTTGGCCCCGGTATCGATGGGAGAGGAATCCCGAGAGGCCCCCTAGCACCTCGCATGGGGACTGGCCTCTCCTGAGTCCACCAGGGCGGGTCCCTGAGGTCCGCGTCGTAAATCGAGAACACCTGCCGCAACTCGAGAAAATCCAGGAAGTTCTCCCTTCCAGGCGAGATGAGGCCTATTTCCGATGAGGCGTCTGGAGACTAATGACACCTAACCTCTGGAACTTCGAAAGGGTCTTTCACACCCTTGCTGAAAGTCAAGAAGTTCACCGCCATGCCCGTCTCCACTCGAGAGGAAGCACGATGGTCCCGCCCACATCCAGAGGAGCCCCGTTTCCCCCTCGTAGCTCGAGATGAGGGATCCTTTCCCTGCTTTCAACGGGAAAGAATTCCCGGCGTTCCCGTCGCATCTCAAGAGGAGGCACTCTCAACAGGAAAGGCGAGAGGAACTCCATGGTCGTACCACCATTCCAAGAGTTCCCCAGATGTCTCAGTCCATTCCAGAGGAACCTCTTTGCCCTGCACTGGCTCATCTTTCACGCCGAGGATCGACTCACACCACGGTGGCACGTGGGACAGCCCTGTGGGAAAGCCTCGAGGGAAAGCCTCGAGGGAAAACCACAGATCCTTTGATCCACGCGACGGGAAGCGTGACATTGCTGCTACAGCCTGGAAGGAAAGCGCACGTGCATTCCCCCACTCGAGACGAGGCCTGACTCCCCTGGGGAGACTCCACAAGTACCCAAAGATCCATGTCAGTCCCTGAGCGGAATCCTCGGATCCGGCCCTGACTCCACACAAGGTTTTTGGCCCCGGTATCGACGGGAGAGGAATCCAGAGAGGCCCCCTAGCAACTCGCATGGGGACTGGCCTCTCCTGAGGCCACCAGGGCGGGTCCCTGAGGTACCCGTCGTAACTCGAGAACACCTGCCGCAACTCGAGAAAATCCAGGAAGTTCTCCCTTCCAGGCGAGATGAGGCCTATTTCCGATGAGGCGTCTGGAGACTAATGACACCTAACCTCTGGAACTTCGAAAGGGTCTTTCACACCCTTGCTGCAACTCAAGAAGTTCACCGCCATACCCGTCTCCACTCGAGAGGAAGCACGATGGTCCCGCCCACATCCAGAGGAGCCCCGTTTCCCCCTCGTAGCTCGAGATGAGGGATCCTTTCCCTGCTTTCAACGGGAAAGAATTCCCGGCGTTCCCGTCGCAACTCAATAGGAGGCACTCTCAACAGGAAAGGCGAGAGGAACTCCATGGTCGTACCACCATTCCAAGAGTCCCCCAGATGTCTCAGTCCATTCCAGAGGAACCTCTTTGCCCTGCACTGGCTCATCTTTCACGCTGAGGATCGACTCACACCACGGTGGCACGTGGGACAGCCCTGTGGGAAAGCCTCGAGGGAAAGCCTCGAGGAAAAACCACAGATCCTTTGATCCACTCGACGGGAAGCGTGACATTGCCGTTACAGCCTGGAAGGAAAGCGCACGTGCATGCCCCCACTCGAGACGAGGCCTGACTCCCCTGGGGAGACTCCACAAGTACCCAAAGATCCATGTCAGCCCCTGAGAGGAATCCTCGGTTCCGGCCCTGACTCCACACAAGGTTTTTGGCCCCGGTATCGGCGGGAGAGGAATCCCGAGAGGCCCCCTAGAAACTCACATGGGGACTGGCTTCTCCTGAGGCCACCAGGGCGGGTCCCTGAGGTCCCCGTCGTAACTCGAGAACACCTGCCGCAACTCGAGAAAATCCAGGAAGTTCTCCCTTCCAGGCGAGATGAGGCCTATTTCCCATGAGGCGTCTGGAGACTAATGACACCTAACCTCTGGAACTTTGAAAGGGTCTTTCACACCCTTGCTGCAACTCACGAAGTTCACCGCCATACCGGTCTATACTCGAGAGGAAGCACGATGGTCCCGCCCACATCCAGAGGAGCCCCGTTTCCCCTCATAGCTCGAGATGAGGGATCCTTTCCCTGCTTTCAACGGGAAAGAATTCCCGACGTTCCCGTCGCACCTCAAGAGGAGGCACTCTCAACAGGAAAGGCGAGAGGATCTCCATGGTCGTACCACCATTCCAAGAGTCCCCCAGATGTCTCAGTCCATTCCAGAGGAAGCTCTTTGCCCTGCACTGGCTCATCTTTCACGCCGAGGATCGACTCACAACACGGTGGCACGTGGGACAGCCCTGTGGGAAAGCCTCGAGGGAAAGCCTCGAGGGAAAACCACAGATCCTTTGATCCACGCGACGGGAAGCGTGACATTGCTGCTACAGCCTGGAAGGAAAGCGCACGTGCATGCCCCCACTCGAGACGAGGCCTGACTTCCCTGGGGAGACTCCAGAAGTACCCAATGATACATGTCAGCCCCTGAGAGGAATCCTCGGTTCCGGCCCTGACTCCACACAAGGTTTTTGGCCCCGGTATCGACGGGAGAGGAATCTCGAGAGGCCCCCTAGCAACTCGCATGGGGACTGGCCTCTCCTGAGGCCACCAGGGCGTGTCCCTGAGGTCCCCGTCGTAACTCGAGAACACCTGTCGCAACTCGAGAAAATCCAGGAAGTTCTCCCTTCCAGGCGAGATGAGGCCTATTTCCGAAGAGGCGTCTGGAGACTAATGACACCTAACCTCTGGAACTTCGAAAGGGTCTTTCACACCCTTGCTGCAACTCAAGAAGTTCACTGCCATACCCGTCTCCACTCGAGAGGAAGCACGATGGTCCCGGCCACATCCAGAGGAGCCCCGTTTCCCCCTCGTAGCTCGAGATGAGGGATCCTTTCCCTGCTTTCAACGGGAAAGAATTCCCGGCGTTCACGTCGCATCTCAAGAGGAGGCACTCTCAACAGGAAAGGCGAGAGGAACTCCATGGTCGTACCACCATTCCAAGAGTCCCCCAGATGTCTCAGTCCATTCCAGAGGAACCTCTTTGCCCTGCACTGGCTCATCTTTCACGCCGAGGATCGACTCACACCACGGTGGCACGTGGGACAGCCCTGTGGGAAAGCCTCGAGGGAAAGCCTCGAGGGAAAACCACAGATCCTTTGATCCACGTGACGGGAAGCATGACATTGCTGCTACAGCCTGGAAGGAAAGCGCACATGCATGCCCCCACTCGAGACGAGGCCTGACTCCCCTGGGGAGACTCCACAAGTACACAAAGATCCATGTCAGCCCCTGAGAGGAATCCTCGGTTCTGGCCCTGACTCCGCACAAGGTTTTTGGCCCCGGTATCGACGGGAGAGGAATCCCGAGAGGCCCCCTAGCACCTCGCCTGGGGACTGGCCTCTCCTGAGTCCACCAGGGCGGGTCCCTGAGGTCCGCGTCGTAACTCGAGAACACCTGCCGCAACTCGAGAAAATCAAGGAAGTTCTCCCTTCCAGGCGAGATGAGGCCTATTTCCGATGAGGCGTCTGGAGACTAATGACACCTAACCTCTGGAACTTCGAAAGGGTCTTTCACACCCTTGCTGCAACTCAAGAAGTTCACCACCATACCCGTCTCCACACGAGAGGAAGCACGATGGTCCCGGCCACATCCAGAGGAGCCCCGTTTCCCCCTCGTAGCTCGAGATGAGGGATCCTTTCCCTGCTTTCAACGGGAACGAATTCCCGGCGTTCCCGTCGCATCTCAAGAGGAGGCACTCTCAACAGGAAAGGCGAGAGGAACTCCATGGTCGTACCACCATTCCAAGAGTCCCCCAGATGTCTCAGTCCATTCCAGAGGAACCTCTTTGCCCTGCACTGGCTCATCTTTCACGCCGAGGATCGACTCACACCACGGTGGCACGTGAGACAACCCTGTGGGAAAGCCTCGAGGGAAAGCCTCGAGGGAAAACCACAGATCCTATGATCCACGCCACGGGAAGCGTGACATTGCTGCTACAGCCTGGAAAGAAAGCGCACGTGCATGCCCCCACTCGAGACGAGGCCTGACTCCCCTGGGGAGACTCCAGAAGTACCCAAAGATACATGTCACCCCTGAGAGGAATCCTCGGTTCCGGCCCTGACTCCACACAAGGTTTTTGGCCCCGGTATCGACGGGAGAGGAATCTCAAGAGGCCCCCTAGCACATCGCATGGGGAATGGCCTCTCCTGAGGCCACCAGGGCGGGTCCCTGAGGTCCCCGTCGTAACACGAGAACACCTGCCGCAACTCGAGAAAATCCAGTAAGTTCTCCCTTCCAGGCGAGATGAGGCCTATTTCCGATGAGGCGTCTGGAGACTAATGACACCTAACCTCTGGAACTTCGAAAGGGTCTTTCACACCCTTGCTGAAACTCAAGAAGTTCACTGCCATACCCGTCTCCACTCGAGAGGAAGCACGATGGTCCCGCCCACATCCAGAGGAGCCCCGTTTCCCCCTCGTAGATCGAGATGAGAGATCCTTTCCCTGCTTTCAACGGGAAAGAATTCCCGGCGTTCCCGTCGCATCTCAAGAGGAGGCACTCTCAACAGGAAAGGCGAGATGAACTCCATGGTCGTACCACCATTCCAAGAGTCCCCCAGATGTCTCAGTGCATTCCAGAGGAACCTCTTTGCCCTGCACTGGCTCATCTTTCACGCCGAGGATCGACTCACACCACGGTGGCACGTGGGACAGCCCTGTGGGAAAGCTTCGAGGGAAAGCCTCGAGGGAAAACCACAGATCCTTTGATACACGCGACGGGAAGCGTGACATTGCTGCTACAGCCTGGAAGGAAAGCGCACGTGCATGCCCCCACTCGAGACGAGGCCTGACTTCCCTGGGGAGACTCCAGAAGTACCCAAAGATACATGTCAGCCCCTGAGAGGAATCCTCGGTTCCGGCCCTGACTCCACACAAGGTTTTTGGCCCCGGTATCGACGGGAGAGGAATCTCGAGAGGCCCCCTAGCAACTCGCATGGGGACTGGCCTCTCCTGAGGCCACCAGGGCGGGTCCCTGAGGTCCCCGTCGTAACTCGAGAACACCTGCCGAAACTCGAGAAAATCCAGGAAGTTTTCCCTTCCAGGCGAGATGAGGCCTATTTCCGAAGAGGCGTCTGGAGACTAATGACACCTAACCTCTGGAACTTCGAAAGGGTCTTTCACACCCTTGCTGCAACTCAAGAAGTTCACTGCCATACCCGTCTCCACTCGAGAGGAAGCACGACTGTCCCGCCCACATCCAGAGGAGCCCCGTTTCCCCCTCGTAGCTCGAGATGAGGGATCCTTTCCCTGCTTTCAACGGGAAAGAATTCCCGGCGTTCACGTCGCATCTCAAGAGGAGGCACTCTCAACAGGAAAGGCGAGAGGAACTCCATGGTCGTACCACCATTCCAAGAGTCCCCCAGATGTCTCAGTCCATTCCAGAGGAACCTCTTTGCCCTGCACTGGCTCATCTTTCACGCCGAGGATCGACTCACACCACGGTGGCACGTGGGACAGCCCTGTGGGAAAGCCTCGAGGGAAAGCCTCGAGGGAAAACCACAGATCCTTTGATCCACGCGACGGGAAGCGTGACATTGCTGCTACAGCCTGGAAGGAAAGCGCACATGCATGCCCCCACTCGAGACGAGGCCTGACTCCCCTGGGGAGACTCCACAAGTACACAAAGATCCATGTCAGCCCCTGAGAGGAATCCTCGGTTCTGGCCCTGACTCCGCACAAGGTTTTTGGCCCCGGTATCGACGGGAGAGGAATCCCGAGAGGCCCCCTAGCACCTCGCCTGGGGACTGGCCTCTCCTGAGTCCACCAGGGCGGGTCCCTGAGGTCCGCGTCGTAACTCGAGAACACCTGCCGCAACTCGAGAAAATCAAGGAAGTTCTCCCTTCCAGGCGAGATGAGGCCTATTTCCGATGAGGCGTCTGGAGACTAATGACACCTAACCTCTGGAACTTCGAAAGGGTCTTTCACACCCTTGCTGCAACTCAAGAAGTTCACCACCATACCCGTCTCCACACGAGAGGAAGCACGATGGTCCCGCCCACATCCAGAGGAGCCCCGTTTCCCCCTCGTAGCTCGAGATGAGGGATCCTTTCCCTGCTTTCAACGGGAAAGAATTCCCGGCGTTCCCGTCGCATCTCAAGAGGAGGCACTCTCAACAGGAAAGGCGAGAGGAACTCCATGGTCGTACCACCATTCCAAGAGTCCCGCAGATGTCTCAGTCCATTCCAGAGGAACCTCTTTGCCCTGCACTGGCTCATCTTTCACGCCGAGGATCGACTCACACCACGGTGGCACGTGGGACAGCCCTGTGGGAAAGCCTCGAGGGAAAGCCTCGAGGGAAAACCACAGATCCTTTGATCCACGCGACGGGAAGCGTGACATTGCTGCTACAGCCTGGAAGGAAAGCGCACATGCATGCCCCCACTCGAGACGAGGCCTGACTCCCCTGGGGAGACTCCACAAGTACACAAAGATCCATGTCAGCCCCTGAGAGGAATCCTCGGTTCTGGCCCAGACTCCGCACAAGGTTTTTGGCCCCGGTATCGACGGGAGAGGAATCCCGAGAGGCCCCCTAGCACATCGCATGGGGACTGGCCTCTCCTGAGTCCACCAGGGCGGGTCCCTGAGGTCCGCGTCGTAACTCGAGAACACCTGCCGCAACTCGAGAAAATCCAGGAAGTTCTCCCTTCCAGGCGAGATGAGGCCTATTTCCGATGAGGCGTCTGGAGACTAATGACACCTAACCTCTGGAACTTCGAAAGGGTCTTTCACACCCTTGCTGCAACTCAAGAAGTTCACCGCCATACCCGTCTCCACTCGAGAGGAAGCACGATGGTCCCGCCCACATCCAGAGGAGCCCCGTTTCCACCTCGTAGCTCGAGATGAGGGATCCTTTCCCTGCTTTCAACGGGAACGAATTCCCGGCGTTCCCGACACATCTCAAGAGGAGGCACTCTCAACAGGAAAGGCGAGAGGAACTCCATGGTCGTACCACCATTCCAAGAGTCCCCCAGATGTCTCAGTCCATTCCAGAGGAACCTCTTTGCCCTGCACTGGCTCATCTTTCACGCCGAGAATCGACTCACATCACGGTGGCACGTGGGACAGCCCTGTGGGAAAGCCTCGAGGGAAAGCCTCGAGGGAAAACCACAGATCCTTTGATCCACGCGACGGGAAGCGTGACATTGCTGCTACAGCCTGGAAGGAAAGCGCACGTGCATGCCCCCACTCGAGACGAGGCCTGACTTCCCTGGTGAGACTCCAGAAGTACCCAAAGATACATGTCAGCCCCTGAGAGGAATCCTCGGTTCCGGCCCTGACTCCACACAAGGTTTTTGGCCCCGGTGTCGACGGGAGAGGAATCTCGAGAGGCCCCCTAGCAACTCGCATGGGGACTGGCCTCTCCTGAGGCCACCAGGGCGGGTCCCTGAGGTCCCCGTCGTAACTCGAGAACACCTGCCGCAACTCGAGAAAATCCAGGAAGTTCTCCCTTCCAGGCGAGATGAGGCCTATTTCCGAAGAGGCGTCTGGAGACTAATGACACCTAACCTCTGGAACTTCGAAAGGGTCTTTCACACCCTTGCAGCAACTCAAGAAGTTCACTGCCATACCCGTCTCCACTCGAGAGGAAGCACGATTGTCCCGCCCACATCCAGAGGAGCCCCGTTTCCCCCTCGGAGCTCGAGATGAGGGATCCTTTCCCTGCTTTCAACGGGAAAGAATTCCCGGCGTTCACGTCGCATCTCAAGAGGAGGCACTCTCAACAGGAAAGGCGAGAGGAACTCCATGGTCGTACCACCATTCCAAGAGTCCCCCAGATGTCTCAGTCCATTCCAGAGGAACCTCTTTGCCCTGCACTGGCTCATCTTTCACGCCGAGGATCGACTCACACCACGGTGGCACGTGGGACAGCCCTGTGGGAAAGCCTCGAGGGAAAGCCTCGAGGGAAAACCACAGATCCTTTGATCCACGTGACGGGAAGCATGACATTGCTGCTACAGCCTGGAAGGAAAGCGCACATGCATGCCCCCACTCGAGACGAGGCCTGACTCCCCTGGGGAGACTCCACAAGTACACAAGATCCATGTCAGCCCCTGAGAGGAATCCTCGGTTCTGGCCCTGACTCCGCACAAGGTTTTTGGCCCCGGTATCGACGGGAGAGGAATCCCGAGAGGCCCCCTAGCACCTCGCCTGGGGACTGGCCTCTCCTGAGTCCACCAGGGCGGGTCCCTGAGGTCCGCGTCGTAACTCGAGAACACCTGCCGCAACTCGAGAAAATCAAGGAAGTTCTCCCTTCCAGGCGAGATGAGGCCTATTTCCGATGAGGCGTCTGGAGACTAATGACACCTAACCTCTGGAACTTCGAAAGGGTCTTTCACACCCTTGCTGCAACTCAAGAAGTTCACCACCATACCCGTCTCCACACGAGAGGAAGCACGATGGTCCCGGCCACATCCAGAGGAGCCCCTTTTCCCCCTCGTAGCTCGAGATGAGGGATCCTTTCCCTGCTTTCAACGGGAACGAATTCCCGGCGTTCCCGTCGCATCTCAAGAGGAGGCACTCTCAACAGGAAAGGCGAGAGGAACTCCATGGTCGTACCACCATTCCAAGAGTCCCCCAGATGTCTCAGTCCATTCCAGAGGAACCTCTTTGCCCTGCACTGGCTCATCTTTCACGCCGAGGATCGACTCACACCACGGTGGCACGTGGGACAGCCCTGTGGGAAAGCCTCGAGGGAAAGCCTCGAGGGAAAACCACAGATCCTTTGATCCATGCCACGGGAAGCGTGACATTGCTGCTACAGCCTGGAAAGAAAGCGCACGTGCATGCCCCCACTCGAGACGAGGCCTGACTCCCCTGGGGAGACTCCAGAAGTACCCAAAGATACATGTCACCCCTGAGAGGAATCCTCGGTTCCGGCCCTGACTCCACACAAGGTTTTTGGCCCCGGTATCGACGGGAGAGGAATCTCGAGAGGCCCCCTAGCACATCGCATGGGGAATGGCCTCTCCTGAGGCCACCAGGGCGGGTCCCTGAGGTCCCCGTCGTAACACGAGAACACCTGCCGCAACTCGAGAAAATCCAGGAAGTTCTCCCTTCCAGGCGAGATGAGGCCTATTTCCGATGAGGCGTCTGGAGACTAATGACACCTAACCTCTGGAACTTCGAAAGGGTCTTTCACACCCTTGCTGCAAATCAAGAAGTTCACTGCCATACCCGTCTCCACTCGAGAGGAAGCACGATGGTCCCGCCCACATCCAGAGGAGCCCCGTTTCCCCCTCGTAGCTCGAGATGAGGGATCCTTTCCCTGCTTTCAACGGGAAAGAATTCCCGGCGTTCCCGTCGCATCTCAAGAGGAGGCACTCTCAACAGGAAAGGCGAGAGGAACTCCATGGTCGTACCACCATTCCAAGAGTCCCCCAGATGTCTCAGTCCATTCCAGAGGAACCTCTTTGCCCTGCACTGGCTCATCTTTCACGCCGAGGATCGACTCACACCACGGTGGCACGTGGGACAGCCCTGTGGGAAAGCCTCGAGGGAAAGCCTCGAGGGAAAACCACAGATCCTTTGATACACGCGACGGGAAGCGTGACATTGCTGCTACAGCCTGGAAGGAAAGCGCACGTGCATGCCCCCACTCGAGACGAGGCCTGACTTCCCTGGGGAGACTCCAGAAGTACCCAAAGATACATGTCAGCCCCTGAGAGGAATCCTCGGTTCCGGCCCTGACTCCACACAAGGTTTTTGGCCCCGGTATCGACGGGAGAGGAATCTCGAGAGGCCCCCAGCAACTCGCATGGGGACTGGCCTCTCCTGAGGCCACCAGGGCGGGTCCCTGAGGTCCCCGTCGTAACTCGAGAACACCTGCCGCAACTCGAGAAAATCCAGGAAGTTTTCCCTTCCAGGCGAGATGAGGCCTATTTCCGAAGAGGCGTCTGGAGACTAATGACACCTAACCTCTGGAACTTCGAAAGGGTCTTTCACACCCTTGCTGCAACTCAAGAAGTTCACTGCCATACCCGTCTCCACTCGAGAGGAAGCACGATTGTCCCGCCCACATCCAGAGGAGCCCCGTTTCCCCCTCGTAGCTCGAGATGAGGGATCCTTTCCCTGCTTTCAACGGGAAAGAATTCCCGGCGTTCACGTCGCATCTCAAGAGGAGGCACTCTCAACAGGAAAGGCGAGAGGAACTCCATGGTCGTACCACCATTCCAAGAGTCCCACAGATGTCTCAGTCCATTCCAGAGGAACCTCTTTGCCCTGCACTGGCTCATCTTTCACGCCGAGGATCGACTCACACCACGGTGGCACGTGGGACAGCCCTGTGGGAAAGCCTCGAGGGAAAGCCTCGAGGGAAAACCACAGATCCTTTGATCCACGAGACGGGAAGCGTGACATTGCTGCTACAGCCTGGAAGGAAAGCGCACATGCATGCCCCCACTCGAGACGAGGCCTGACTCCCCTGGGGAGACTCCACAAGTACACAAAGATCCATGTCAGCCCCTGAGAGGAATCCTCGGTTCTGGCCCTGACTCCGCACAAGGTTTTTGGCCCCGGTATCGACGGGAGAGGAATCCCGAGACGCCCCCTAGCACCTCGCCTGGGGACTGGCCTCTCCTGAGTCCACCAGGGCGGGTCCCTGAGGTCCGCGTCGTAACTCGAGAACACCTGCCGCAACTCGAGAAAATCAAGGAAGTTCTCCCTTCCAGGCGAGATGAGGCCTATTTCCGATGAGGCGTCTGGAGACTAATGACACCTAACCTCTGGAACTTCGAAAGGGTCTTTCACACCCTTGCTGCAACTCAAGAAGTTCACCACCATACCCGTCTCCACACGAGAGGAAGCACGATGGTCCCGCCCACATCCAGAGGAGCCCCGTTTCCCCCTCGGAGCTCGAGATGAGGGATCCTTTCCCTGCTTTCAACGGGAACGAATTCCCGGCGTTCCCGTCGCATCTCAAGAGGAGGCACTCTCAACAGGAAAGGCGAGAGGAACTCCATGGTCGTACCACCATTCCAAGAGTCCCCCAGATGTCTCAGTCCATTCCAGAGGAACCTCTTTGCCCTGCACTGGCTCATCTTTCACGCCGAGGATCGACTCACACCACGGTGGCACGTGGGACAGCCCTGTGGGAAAGCCTCGAGGGAAAGCCTCGAGGGAAAACCACAGATCCTTTGATCCACGCCACGGGAAGCGTGACATTGCTGCTACAGCCTGGAAAGAAAGCGCACGTGCATGCCCCCACTCGAGACGAGGCCTGACTCCCCTGGGGAGACTCCAGAAGTACCCAAAGATACATGTCAGCCCCTGAGAGGAATCCTCGGTTCCGGCCCTGACTCCACACAAGGTTTTTGGCCCCGGTATCGACGGGAGAGGAATCTCGAGAGGCCCCCTAGCACATCGCATGGGGAATGGCCTCTCCTGAGGCCACCAGGGCGGGTCCCTGAGGTCCCCGTCGTAACACGAGAACACCTGCCGCAACTCGAGAAAATCCAGGAAGTTCTCCCTTCCAGGCGAGATGAGGCCTATTTCCGATGAGGCGTCTGGAGACTAATGACACCTAACCTCTGGAACTTCGAAAGGGTCTTTCACACCCTTGCTGCAACTCAAGAAGTTCACTGCCATACCCGTCTCCACTCGAGAGGAAGCACGATGGTCCCGCCCACATCCAGAGGAGCACCGTTTCCCCCTCGTAGCTCGAGATGAGGGATCCTTTCCCTGCTTTCAACGGGAAAGAATTCCCGGCGTTCCCGTCGCATCTCAAGAGGAGGCACTCTCAACAGGAAAGGCGAGAGGAACTCCATGGTCGTACCACCATTCCAAGAGTCCCCCAGATGTCTCAGTCCATTCCAGAGGAACCTCTTTGCCCTGCACTGGCTCATCTTTCACGCCGAGGATCGACTCACACCACGGTGGCACGTGGGACAGCCCTGTGGGAAAGCCTCGAGGGAAAGCCTCGAGGGAAAACCACAGATCCTTTGATACACGCGACGGGAAGCGTGACATTGCTGCTACAGCCTGGAAGGAAAGCGCACATGCATGCCCCCACTCGAGACGAGGCCTGACTCCCCTGGGGAGACTCCACAAGTACACAAAGATCCATGTCAGCCCCTGAGAGAAATCCTCGGTTCTGGCCCAGACTCCGCACAAGGTTTTTGGCCCCGGTATCGACGGGAGAGGAATCCCGAGAGGCCCCCTAGCACATCGCATGGGGACTGGCCTCTCCTGAGTCCACCAGGGCGGGTCCCTGAGGTCCGCGTCGTAACTCGAGAACACCTGCCGCAACTCGAGAAAATCCAGGAAGTTCTCCCTTCCAGGCGAGATGAGGCCTATTTCCGATGAGGCGTCTGGAGACTAATGACACCTAACCTCTGGAACTTCGAAAGGGTCTTTCACACCCTTGCTGCAACTCAAGAAGTTCACCGCCATACCCGTCTCCACTCGAGAGGAAGCACGATGGTCCCGCCCACATCCAGAGGAGCCACGTTTCCACCTCGTAGCTCGAGATGAGGGATCCTTTCCCTGCTTTCAACGGGAACGAATTCCCGGCGTTCCCGTCGCATCTCAAGAGGAGGCACTCTCAACAGGAAAGGCGAGAGGAACTCCATGGTCGTACCACCATTCCAAGAGTCCCCCAGATGTCTCAGTCCATTCCAGAGGAACCTCTTTGCCCTGCACTGGCTCATCTTTCACGCCGAGAATCGACTCACATCACGGTGGCACGTGGAAGGGCCCTGTGGGAAAGCCTCGAGGGAAAGCCTCGAGGGAAAACCACAGATCCTTTGACCCACGCAACGGGAAGCGTGACATTGCTGCTACAGCCTGGAAGGAATGCGCACATGCATGCCCCCACTCGAGACGAGGCCTGACTCCCCTGGGGAGACTCCACAAGTACCCAAAGATCCATGTCAGCCCTTGAGAGGAATCCTCGGTTCCGGCCCTGACTCCACACAAGGTTTTTGGCCCCGGTATCGACGGGAGAGGAATCCCGAGAGGCCCCCTAGCACCTCGCATGGGGACTGGCCACTCCTGAGGCCACCAGGGCGGGTCCCTGATGTCCCTGTCGTAACTCGAGAACACCTGCCACAACTCGAGAAAATCCAGGAAGTTCTCCCTTCCAGGCGAGATGAGGCCTATTTCCGATGAGGCGTCTGGAGACTAATGACACCTAACCTCTGGAACTTCGAAAGGGTCTTTCACACCCTTGCTGCAACTCAAGAAGTTCACCGCCATACCCGTCTCCACTTGAGAGGAAGCACGATGGTCCCGCCCACATCCAGAGGAGCCCCGTTTCCCCCTCGTAGCTCGAGATGAGGGATCCTTTCCCTGCTTTCAACGGGAAAGAATTCCCGGCGTTCCCGTCGCATCTCAAGAGGAGGCACTCTCAACAGGAAAGGCGAGAGGAACTCCATGGTCGTACCACCATTCCAAGAGTCCCCCAGATGTCTCAGTCCATTCCAGAGGAACCTCTTTGCCCTGCACTGGCTCATCTTTCACGCCGAGGATCGACTCACACCACGGTGGCACATGGGACAGCCCTGTGGGAAAGCCTCGAGGGAATGCCTCGAGGGAAAACCACAGATCCTTTGATCCACGCGACGGGAAGCGTGACATTGCTGCTACAGCCTGGAAGGAAAGCGCACATGCATGCCCCCACTCGAGACGAGGCCTGACTCCCCTGGGGAGACTCCACAAGTACACAAAGATCCATGTCAGCCCCTGAGAGGAATCCTCGATTCTGACCCTAACTCCGCACAAGGTTTTTGGCCCCGGTATCGACGGGAGAGGAATCCCGAGAGGCCCCCTAGCACCTCGCATGGGGACTGGCCTCTCCTGAGTCCACCAGGGCGGGTCCCTGAGGTCCGCGTCGTAACTCGAGAACTGCTGCCGCAACTCGAGAAAATCCAGGAAGTTCTCCCTTCCAGGCGAGATGAGGCCTATTTCCGATGAGGCGTCTGGAGACTAATGACACCTAACCTCTGGAACTTCGAAAGGGTCTTTCACAGCCTTGCTGCAACTCAAGAAGTTCACCGCCATACCCGTCTCCACTCGAGAGGAAGCACGATGGTCCCGCCCACATCCAGAGGAGCCCCGTTTCCCCCTCGTAGCTCGAGATGAGGGATCCTTTCCCTGCTTTCGACGGGAACGAATTCCCGGCGTTCACGTCGCATCTCAAGAGGAGGCACTCTCAACAGGAAAGGCGAGAGGAACTCCATGGTCGTACCAACATTCCAAGAGTCCCCCAGATGTCTCAGTCCATTCCAGAGGAACCTCTTTGCCCTGCACTGGCTCATCTTTCACGCCGAGGATCGACTCACATCACGGTGGCACGTGGAACAGCCCTGTGGGAAAGCCTCTAGGGAAAGCCTCGAGGGAAAACCACAGATCCTTTGATCCACGTGACGGGAATCGTGAAATTGCTGCTACAGCCTGGAAGGAAAGCGCACATGCATGCCCCCACTCGAAAGGAGGCCTGACTCCCCTGGGGAGACTCCACAAGTACACAAAGATCCATGTCAGCCCCTGAGAGGAATCCTCGGTTCCGGCCCTGACTCCGCACAAGGTTTTTGGCCCCGGTATCGACGGGAGAGGAATCCCGAGAGGCCCCCTAGCACCTCGCATGGGGACTGGCCTCTCCTGAGGCCACCAGGGCGGGTCCCTGAGGTCCGCGTCGTAACTCGAGAACACCTGCCGCAACTCGAGAGAATCCAGGAAGTTCTCCCTTCCAGGCGAGATGAGGCCTATTTCCGATGAGGCGTCTGGAGACTAATGACACCTAACCTCTGGAACTTCGAAAGGGTCTTTCACACCCTTGCTGCAACTCAAGAAGTTCACCGCCATACCCGTCTCCACTCGAGAGGAAGCACGATGGTCCCGCCCACATCCAGAGGAGCCCCGTTTCCCCCTCCTAGCTCGAGATGAGGGATCCTTTCCCTGCTTTCAACGGGAAAGAATTCCCGGCGTTCCCGTCGCATCTCAAGAGGAGGCACTCTCAACAGGAAAGGCGAGAGGAACTCCATGGTCGTACTACCATTCCAAGAGTCCCCCAGATGTCTCAGTCCATTCCAGAGGAACCTCTTTGCCCTGCACTGGCTCATCTTTCACGCCGAGGATCGACTCACACCACGGTGGCACGTGGGCAGCCCTGTGGGAAAGCCTCTAGGGAAAACCACACATCATTTGATCCACGCGACGGAAAGCGTGACATTGCTGCTACAGCCTGGAAGGAAAGTGCACGTTCATGCCCCCACTCGAGACGAGGATTGACTCCCCTGGGGAGACTCCAGAAGTACCCAAAGATCCATGTCAGCCCCTGAGAGGAATCCTCGGTTCCGGCCCTGACTCCACACAAGGTTTTTGGCCCCTTTATCGACGGGAGAGGAATCCCGAGAGGCCCCCTAGCAACTCGCATAGGGACTGGCCTCTCCTGAGGCCACCAGGGCGGGTCCCTGAGGTCCCCGTCGTAACTCGAGAACACATGCCGCAACTCGAGAAAATCCAGGAAGTTCTCCCTTCCAGGCGAGATGAGGCCTATTTCCGATGAGGCGTCTGGAGACTAATGACACCTTACCTCTGGAACTTCGAAAGGGTCTTTCACAGCCTTGCTGCAACTCAAGAAGTTCACCACCAGAACCGTCTCCACTAGAGAGGAAGCACGATGGTCCAGCCCACATCCAGAGGAGCCCCGTTTCCCCCTCGTAGCTCGAGATGAGGGATCCTTTCCCTGCTTTCAACGGGAAAGAATTCCCGGCGTTCCCGTCGCATCTCAAGTGGAGGCACTCTCAACAGGAAAGGCGAGAGGAACTCCATGGTCGTACCACCATTCCAAGAGTCCCCCAGATGTCTCAGTCCATTCCAGAGGAACCTCTTTGCCTTGCACTGGCTCATCTTTCACGCCGAGGATCGACTCACACCACGGTGGCACGTGGGACAGCCCTGTGGGAAAGCCTCGAGGGAAAGCCTCGAGGGAAAACTACAGATCCTTTGATCCACGCGACGGGAAGCGTGACATTGCTGCTACAGCCTGGAAGGAAAGCGCACGTGCATGCCCCCACTCGAGACGAGGCCTGACTCCCCTGGGGAGACTCCAGAAGTACCCAAAGATCCATGTAAGCCCCTGAGAGGAATTCTCGGTTCCGGCCCTGACTCCACACAAGCTTTTTGGCCCCGGTATCGACGGGAGAGGAATCCCGAGAGGCCCCCTAGCAACTCTCATGGGGACTGGCCTCTCCTGAGGCCACCAGGGCGGGTCCCTGAGGTCCCCGTCGTAACTCGAGAACACCTGCCGCAACTCGAGAAAATCCAGGAAGTTCTCCCTTCCAGGCGAGATGAGGCCTATTTCCGATGAGGCCTCTGGAGACTAATGACACAAAACCTCTGGAACTTCGAAAGGGTCTTTCACACCCTTGCTGCAACTCAAGAAGTTCACCGCCATACCCGTCTCCACTCGAGAGGAAGCACGATGGTCCCGCCCACATCCAGAGGAGCCCCGTATCCCCCTCGTAGCTCGAGATGAGGGATCCTTTCCCTGCTTTCAACGGGAAAGTATTCCCGGCGTTCCCGTCGCATCTCAAGAGGAGGCACTCTCAACAGGAAAGGCGAGAGGAACTCCATGGTCGTACCACCATTCCAAGAGTCCCCCAGATGTCTCAGTCCATTCCAGAGGAACCTCTTTACCCTGCACTGGCTCATCTTTCACGCCGAGGATCGACTCACACCACGGTGGCACGTGGGACAGCCCTGTGGGAAAGCCTCGAGGGAAAGCCTCGAGGGAAAACCACAGATCCTTTGATCCACCCGACGGGAATCGTGACATTGCTGCTACAGCCTGGAAGGAAAGCGCACATGCATGCCCCCACTCGAGACGAGGCCTGACTCCCCTGGGGAGACTCCAGAAGTACCCAAAGATCCATGTCAGCCCCTGAGAGGAATCCTCGGTTCCGGCCCTGACTCCACACAAGCTTTTTGGCCCCGGTATCGACGGGAGAGGAATCCCGAGAGGCCCCCTAGCAACTCGCATGGGGACTGGCCTCTCCTGAGGCCACCAGGGCCGGTCCCTGAGGTCCCCGTCGTAACTCCAGAACACCTGCCGCAACTCGAGAAAATCCAGGAAGTTCTCCCTTCCAGGCGAGATGAGGCCTATTTCCGATGAGGCCTCTGGAGACTAATGACACCAAACCTCTGGAACTTCGAAAGGGTCTTTCACACCCTTGCTGCAACTCAAGAAGTTCACCGCCATACCCGTCTCCACTCGAGAGGAAGCACGATGGTCCCGCCCACATCCAGAGGAGCCCGTTTCCCCCTCCTAGCTCGAGATGAGGGATCCTTTCCCTGCTTTCAACGGGAAAGAATTCCCGGCGTTCCCGTCGCATCTCAAGAGGAGGCACTCTCAACAGGAAAGGCGAGAGGAACTCCATGGTCGTACCACCATTCCAAGAGTCCCCCAGATGTCTCAGTCCATTCCAGAGGAACCTCTTTGCCCTGCACTGGCTCATCTTTCACGCCGAGGATCGACTCACAACACGGTGGCACGTGGGACAGCCCTGTGGGAAAGCCTCGAGGGAAAGCCTCGAGGGAAAACCACAGATCCTTTGATCCACGCGACGGGAAGCGTGACATTGCTGCTACAGCCTGGAAGGAAAGCGCACGTGCATGCCCCCATTCGAGACGAGGCCTGACTCCCCTGGGGAGACTCCAGAAGTACCCAAAGATCCATGTCAGCCCCTGAGAGGAATCCTTGGTTCCGGCCCTGACTCCACACAAGCTTTTTGGCCCCGGTATCGACGGGAGAGGAATCCCGAGAGGCCCCCTAGCAACTCGCATGGGGACTGGCCTCTCCTGAGGCCACCAGGGCCGTTCCCTGAGGTCCCCGTCGGAACTCGAGAACACCTGCCGCAACTCGAGAAAATCCAGGAAGTTCTCCCTTCCAGGCGAGATGAGGCCTATTTCCGATGAGGCCTCTGGAGACTAATGACACCAAACCTCTGGAACTTCGAAAGGGTCTTTCACACCCTTGCTGCAACTCAAGAAGTTCACCGCCATACCCGTCTCCACTCGAGAGGAAGCATGATGGTCCCGCCCACATCCAGAGGAGCCCCGTTTCCCCCTCGGAGCTCGAGATGAGGGATCCTTTCCCTGCTTTCAACGAGAAAGTATTCCCGGCGTTCCCGTCGTATCTCAAGAGGAGGCACTCTCAACAGGAAAGGCGAGAGGAACTCCATGGTCGTACCACCATTCCAAGAGTCCCCCAGATGTCTCAGTCCATTCCAGAGGAACCTCTTTGCCCTGCACTGGCTCATCTTTCACGCCGAGGATCGACTCACAACACGGTGGCACGTGGGACAGCCCTGTGGGAAAGCCTCGAGGGAAAGCCTCGAGGGAAAACCACAGATCCTTTGATCCACGCGACGGGAAGCGTGACATTGCTGCTACAGCCTGGAAGGAAAGCGCACGTGCATGCCCCCACTCGAGACGAGGCCTGACTCCCCTGGGGAGACTCCAGAAGTACCCAAAGATCCATGTCAGCCCCTGAGAGGAATCCTCGGTTCCGGCCCTGACTCCACACAAGCTTTTTGGCCCCGGTATCGACGGGAGAGGAATTCCGAGAGGCCCCTTAGCAACTCGCATGGGGACTGGCCTCTCCTGAGGCCACCAGGGCGGGTCCCTGAGGTCCCCGTCGTAACTCGAGAACACCTGCCGCAACTCGAGAAAATCCAGGAAGTTCTCCCTTCCAGGCGAGATGAGGCCTATTTCCGATGAGGCGTCTGGAGACTAATGACACCTAACCTCTGGAACTTCGAAAGGGTCTTTCACACCCTTGCTGCAACTCAAGAAGTTCACCGCCATACCCGTCTCCACTCGAGAGGAAGCACGATGGTCCCGCCCACATCCAGAGGAGCCCCGTTTCCCCCTCCTAGCTCGAGATGAGGGATCCTTTCCCTGCTTTCAACGGGAAAGAATTCCCGGCGTTCCCGTCGCATCTCAAGAGGAGGCACTCTCAACAGGAAAGGCGAGAGGAACTCCATGGTCGTACTACCATTCCAAGAGTCCCCCAGATGTCTCAGTCCATTCCAGAGGAACCTCTTTGCCCTGCACTGGCTCATCTTTCACGCCGAGGATCGACTCACACCACGGTGGCACGTGGGCAGCCCTGTGGGAAAGCCTCTAGGGAAAACCACACATCATTTGATCCACGCGACGGAAAGCGTGACATTGCTGCTACAGCCTGGAAGGAAAGTGCACGTTCATGCCCCCACTCGAGACGAGGATTGACTCCCCTGGGGAGACTCCAGAAGTACCCAAAGATCCATGTCAGCCCCTGAGAGGAATCCTCGGTTCCGGCCCTGACTCCACACAAGGTTTTTGGCCCCTTTATCGACGGGAGAGGAATCCCGAGAGGCCCCCTAGCAACTCGCATAGGGACTGGCCTCTCCTGAGGCCACCAGGGCGGGTCCCTGAGGTCCCCGTCGTAACTCGAGAACACATGCCGCAACTCGAGAAAATCCAGGAAGTTCTCCCTTCCAGGCGAGATGAGGCCTATTTCCGATGAGGCGTCTGGAGACTAATGACACCTTACCTCTGGAACTTCGAAAGGGTCTTTCACAGCCTTGCTGCAACTCAAGAAGTTCACCACCAGAACCGTCTCCACTAGAGAGGAAGCACGATGGTCCCGCCCACATCCAGAGGAGCCCCGTTTCCCCCTCGTAGCTCGAGATGAGGGATCCTTTCCCTGCTTTCAACGGGAAAGAATTCCCGGCGTTCCCGTCGCATCTCAAGTGGAGGCACTCTCAACAGGAAAGGCGAGAGGAACTCCATGGTCGTACCACCATTCCAAGAGTCCCCCAGATGTCTCAGTCCATTCCAGAGGAACCTCTTTGCCTTGCACTGGCTCAACTTTCACGCCGAGGATCGACTCACACCACGGTGGCACGTGGGACAGCCCTGTGGGAAAGCCTCGAGGGAAAGCCTCGAGGGAAAACCACAGATCCTTTGATCCACGCGACGGGAAGCGTGACATTGCTGCTACAGCCTGGAAGGAAAGCGCACGTGCATGCCCCCACTCGAGACGAGGCCTGACTCCCCTGGGGAGACTCCAGAAGTACCCAAAGATCCATGTCAGCCCCTGAGAGGAATTCTCGGTTCCGGCCCTGACTCCACACAAGCTTTTTGGCCCCGGTATCGACGGGAGAGGAATCCCGAGAGGCCCCCTAGCAACTCTCATGGGGACTGGCCTCTCCTGAGGCCACCAGGGCGGGTCCCTGAGGTCCCCGTCGTAACTCGAGAACACCTGCCGCAACTCGAGAAAATCCAGGAAGTTCTCCCTTCCAGGCGAGATGAGGCCTATTTCCGATGAGGCCTCTGGAGACTAATGACACAAAACCTCTGGAACTTCGAAAGGGTCTTTCACACCCTTGCTGCAACTCAAGAAGTTCACCGCCATACCCGTCTCCACTCGAGAGGAAGCACGATGGTCCCGCCCACATCCAGAGGAGCCCCGTATCCCCCTCGTAGCTCGAGATGAGGGATCCTTTCCCTGCTTTCAACGGGAAAGTATTCCCGGCGTTCCCGTCGCATCTCAAGAGGAGGCACTCTCAACAGGAAAGGCGAGAAGAACTCCATGGTCGTACCACCATTCCAAGAGTCCCCCAGATGTCTCAGTCCATTCCAGAGGAACCTCTTTGCCCTGCACTGGCTCATCTTTCACGCCGAGGATCGACTCACAACACGGTGGCACGTGGGACAGCCCTGTGGGAAAGCCTCGATGGAAAGCCTCGAGGGAAAACCACAGATCCTTTGATCCACGCCACAGGGAAGCGTGACATTGCTGCTACAGCCTGGAAGGAAAGCGCACGTGCATGCCCCCACTCGAGACGAGGCCTGACTCCCCTGGGGAGACTCCAGAAGTACCCAAAGATCCATGTCAGCCCCTGAGAGGAATCCTCGGTTCCGGCCCTGACTCCACACAAGGTTTTTGGCCCCGGTATCGACGGGAGAGGAATCCCGAGAGGCCCCCTAGCAACTCGCATGGGGACGGGCCTCTCCTGAGGCCACCATGGCGGGTCCCTGAGGTCCCCGTCGTAACTCGAGAACACCTGCCGCAACTCGAGAAAATCCAGGAAGTTCTCCCTTCCAGGCGAGATGAGGCCTATTTCCGATGAGGCGTCTGGAGACTAATGACACCTAACCTCTGGAACTTCGAAAGGGTCTTTCACACCCTTGCTGCAACTCAAGAAGTTCACCGCCATACCCGTCTCCACTCGAGAGGAAGCACGATGGTCCCGCCCACATCCAGAGGAGCCCCGTTTCCCCCTCGTAGCTCGAGATGAGGGATCCTTTCCCTGCTTTCAACGGGAAAGAATTCCCGGCGTTCCCGTCGCATCTCAAGAGGAGGCACTCTCAACAGGAAAGGCGAGAGGAACTCCATGGTCGTACCACCATTCCAAGAGTCCCCCAGATGTCTCAGTCCATTCCAGAGGAACCTCTTTGCCATGCACTGGCTCATCTTTCACGCCGAGGATCGACTCACACCACGGTGGCACGTGGGACAGCCCTGTGGGAAAGCCTCGAGGGAAAGCCTCGAGGGAAAACCACAGATCATTTGATCCAAGCGAAGGGAAGCGTGACATTGCTGCTAAAGCCTGGAAGGAAAGCGCACGCGCATGCCCCCACTCGAGACGAGGCCTGACTCCCCTGGGGAGACTCAAGAAGTACCCAAAGATCCATGTCAGCCCCTGAGAGGAATCCTCGGTTCCGGCCCTGACTCCACACAAGGTTTTTGGCCCCGGTATCGACGGGAGAGGAATCCCGAGAGGCCCCCTAACAACTCGCATGGGGACTGGCCTCTCCTGAGGCCACCAGGGCGGGTCCCTGAGGTCCCCGTCGTAACTCGAGAACACCTGCCGCAACTCGAGAAAATCCAGGAAGTTCTCCCTTCCAGGCGAGATGAGGCCTATTTCCGATGAGGCGTCTGGAGACTAATGACACCTAACCTCTGGAACTTCGAAAGTGTCTTTCACACCCTTGCTGCAACTCAAGAAGTTCACCGCCATACCCGTCTCCACTCGAGAGGAAGCACGATGGTCCCGCCCACATCCAGAGGAGCCCCGTTTCCCCCTCGGAGCTCGAGATGAGGGATCCTTTCCCTGCTTTCAACGGGAAAGAATTCCCGGCGTTCCCGTCGCATCTCAAGAGGAGGCACTCTCAACAGGAAAGGCGAGAGGAACTCCATGGTCGTACCACCATTCCAAGAGTCCCCCAGATGTCTCAGTCCATTCCAGAGGAACCTCTTTGCCCTGCACTCGCTCATTTTTCACGCCGAGAATCGACTCACACCACGGTGTCACGTGGGACAGCCCTGTGAGAAAGCCTCGAGGGAAAGCCTCGAGGGAAAACCACAGATCCTTTGATCCACGCGACGGGAAGCGTGACATTGCTGCTACAGCCTTTAAGGAAAGGGCACGTGCATGCCCCCACACGAGACGAGGCCTGTCTCCCCTGGCGAGACTCCAGAAGTACCCAAAGATCGATATTAGCCCCTGAGAGGAATCCTCGGTTCCGGCCCTGACTCCACACAAGGTTTTTGGCCCCGGTATCGACGGGAGAGGAATCCCGAGGGGCCCCCTAGCAACACGCATAGGGACTGGCCTCTCCTGAGGCCAACAGGGCGGGTCCCTGAGGTCCCCGTCGTAACTCGAGAACACCTGCCGCAACTCGAGAAAATCAAGGAAGTTCTCCCTTCCAGGCGAGATGAGGCCTATTTCCGATGAGGCGTCTGGAGACTAATGACACCTAACATCTGGAACTTCGAAAGGGTCTTTCACACCCTTGCTGCAACTCAAGAAGTTCACCGCCATACCCGTCTCCACTCGAGAGAAAGCACGATGGTCCCGCCTACATCCAGAGGAGCCCCGTTTCCCCCTCGTAGCTCGAGATGAGGGATCCTTTCCCTGCTTTCAACGGGAAAAAATTCCCGGCGTTCCCGTCGCATCTCAAGAGGTGGCACTCTCAACAGGAAAGGCGAGAGGAACTCCATGGTCGTACCACCATTCCAAGAGTCCCCCAGATGTCTCAGTCCATTCCAGAGGAACCTCTTTGCCCTGCACTGGCTCATCTTTCACGCCGAGGATCGACTCACACCACGGTGGCACGTGGGACCGCCCTGTGGGAAAGCCTCGAGGGAAAACCACACATCATTTGATCCACGTGACGGGAAGCGTGACATTGCTGCTACAGCCTGGAAGGAAAGTGCACGTGCATGCCCCCACTCGAGACGAGGCCTGACTCCCCTGGGGAGACTCCAGAAGTACCCAAAGATCCATGTCAGTCCCTGAGAGGAATCCTCGGTTCCGGCCCTGACTCCTCACAAGGTTTTTGGCCCCGGTATCGACGGGAGAGGAATCCCGAGAGGCCCCCTAGCAACTCGCATAGGGACTGGCCTCTCCTGAGGCCACCAGGGCGGGTCCCTGAGGTCCCCGTCGTAACTCGAGAACACCTGCCGCAACTCGAGAAAATCCAGGAAGTTCTCCCTTCCAGGCGAGATGAGGCCTATTTCCGATGAGGCGTCTGGAGACTAATGACACCTTACCTCTGGAACTTCGAAAGGGTCTTTCACAGCCTTGCTGCAACTCAAGAAGTTCACCACCATACCCATCTCCACTAGAGAGGAAGCACGATGGTCCCGCCCACATCCAGAGGAGCCCCGTTTCCCCCTCGTAGCTCGAGATGAGGGATCCTTTCCCTGCTTTCAACGGGAAAGAATTCCCGGCGTTCCCGTCGCATCTCAAGTGGAGGCACTCTCAACAGGAAAGGCGAGAGGAACTCCATGGTCGTACCACCATTCCAAGAGTCCCCCAGATGTCTCAGTCCATTCCAGAGGAACCTCTTTGCCCTGCACTGGCTCATCTTTCACGCCGAGGATCGACTCACAACACGGTGGCACGTGGGACAGCCCTGTGGGAAAGGCTCGAGGGAAAGCCTCGAGGGAAAACCACAGATCCTTTGATCCACGCGACGGGAAGCGTTACATTGCTGCTACAGCCTGGAAGGAAAGCGCACGTGCATGCCCCACTCGAGACGAGGCCTGACTCCCCTGGGGAGACTCCAGAAGTACCCAAAGATCCATGTCAGCCCCTGAGAGGAATCCTCGGTTCCGGCCCTGACTCCACACAAGGTTTTTGGCCCCGGTATCGACGGGAGAGGAATCCCGAGAGGCCCCCTAGCAACTCGCCTAGGGACTGGCCTCTCCTGAGGCCACCAGGGCGGGTCCCTGAGGTCCCCGTCGTAACTCGAGAACACCTGCCGCAACTCGAGAAAATCCAGAAAGTTCTCCCTTCCAGGCGAGATGAGGCCTATTTCCGATGAGGCCTCTGGAGACTAATGACACCTAACCTCTGGAACTTCGAAAGGGTCTTTCACACCCTTGCTGCAACTCAAGAAGTTCACCGCCATACCCGTCTCCACTAGAGAGGAAGCACGATGGTCCCGCCCACATCCAGAGGAGCCCCGTTTCCCCCTCGTAGCTCGAGATGAGGGATCCTTTCCCTGCTTTCAACGGGAAAGAATTCCCGGCGTTCCCGTCGCATCTCAAGAGGAGGCACTCTCAACAGGAAAGGCGAGAGGAACTCCATGGTCGTACCACCATTCCAAGAGTCCCCCAGATGTCTCAGTCCATTCCAGAGGAACCTCTTTGCCCTGCACTGGCTCATCTTTCACGCCGAAGATCGACTCACACCACGGTGGCACGTGGGACAGCCCTGTGGGAAAGCCTCGAGGGAAAGCCTCGAGGGAAAACCACAGATCCTTTGATCCACGCGACGGGAAGCGTGACATTGCTGCTACAACCTGGAAGGAAAGCGCACGTGCATGCCCCCACTCGAGACGAGGCCTGACTCCCCTGGGGAGACTCCAGAAGTACCCAAAGATCCATGTCAGCCCCTGAGAGGAATCCTCGGTTCCGGCCCTGACTCCACACAAGCTTTTTGGACCCGGTATCGACGGGAGAGGAATTCCGAGAGGCCCCGTAGCAACTCGCATGGGGTCTGGCCTCTCCTGAGGCCACCAGGGCGGGTCCCTGAGGTCCCCGTCGTAACTCGAGAACACCTGCCGCAACTCGAGAAAATCCAGGAAGTTCTCCCTTCCAGGCGAGATGAGGCCTATTTCCGATGAGGCCTCTGGAGACTAATGACACCAAACCTCTGGAACTTCGAAAGGGTCTTTCACACCCTTGCTGCAACTCAAGAAGTTCACCGCCATACCCGTCTCCACTCGAGAGGAAGCACGATGGTCCCGCCCACATCCAGAGGAGCCCCGTTTCCCTCTCGGAGCTCGAGATGAGGGATCCTTTCCCTGCTTTCAACGGGAAAGAATTCCCGGCGTTCCCGTCGCATCTCAAGAGGAGGCACTCTCAACAGGAAAGGCGAGAGGAACTCCATGGTCGTACCACCATTCCAAGAGTCCCCCAGATGTCTCAGTCCATTCCAGAGGAACCTCTTTGCCCTGCACTGGCTCATCTTTCACGCCGAGGATCGACTCACAACACGGTGGCACGTGGGACAGCCCTGTGGGAAAGCCTCGAGGGAAAGCCTCGAGGGAAAACCACAGATCCTTTGATCCACGCGACGGGAAGCGTGACATTGCTGCTACAACCTGGAAGGAAAGCGCACGTGCATGCCCCCACTCGAGACGAGGCCTGACTCCCCTGGGGAGACTCCAGAAATACCCAAAGATCCATGTCAGCCCCTGAGAGGAATCCTCGGTTCCGGCCCTGACTCCACACAAGCTTTTTGGCCCCGGTATCGACGGGAGAGGAATCCCGAGAGGCCCCCTAGCAACTCGCATGGGGACTGGCCTCTCCTGAGGCCACCAGGGCGGGTCCCTGAGGTCCCCGTCGTAACTCGAGAACACCTGCCGCAACTCGAGAAAATCCAGGAAGTTCTCCCTTCCAGGCGAGATGAGGCCTATTTCCGATGAGGCCTCTGGAGACTAATGACACCAAACCTCTGGAACTTCGAAAGGGTCTTTCACACCCTTGCTGCAACTCAAGAAGTTCACCGCCATACCCGTCTCCACTCGAGAGGAAGCACGATGGTCCCGCCCACATCCAGAGGAGCCCCGTTTCCCTCTCGGAGCTCGAGATGAGGGATCCTTTCCCTGCTTTCAACGGGAAAGAATTCCCGGCGTTCCCGTCGCATCTCAAGAGGAGGCACTCTCAACAGGAAAGGCGAGAGGAACTCCATGGTCGTACCACCATTCCAAGAGTCCCCCAGATGTCTCAGTCCATTCCAGAGGAACCTCTTTGCCCTGCACTGGCTCATCTTTCACGCCGAGGATCGACTCACAACACGGTGGCACGTGGGACAGCCCTGTGGGAAAGCCTCGAGGGAAAGCCTCGAGGGAAAACCACAGATCCTTTGATCCACGCGACGGGAAGCGTGACATTGCTGCTACAACCTGGAAGGAAAGCGCACGTGCATGCCCCCACTCGAGACGAGGCCTGACTCCCCTGGGGAGACTCCAGAAATACCCAAAGATCCATGTCAGCCCCTGAGAGGAATCCTCGGTTCCGGCCCTGACTCCACACAAGCTTTTTGGCCCCGGTATCGACGGGAGAGGAATCCCGAGAGGCCCCCTAGCAACTCGCATGGGGACTGGCCTCTCCTGAGGCCACCAGGGCGGGTCCCTGAGGTCCCCGTCGTAACTCGAGAACACCTGCCGCAACTCGAGAAAATCCAGGAAGTTCTCCCTTCCAGGCGAGATGAGGCCTATTTCCGATGAGGCGTCTGGAGACTAATGACACCTAACCTCTGGAACTTCGAAAGGGTCTTTCACACCCTTGCTGCAACTCAAGAAGTTCACCGCCATACCCGTCTCCACTCGAGAGGAAGCACGATGGACCCGCCAACATCCAGAGGAGCCCCGTTTCCCCCTCGGAGCTCGAGATGAGGGATCCTTTCCCTGCTTTCAACGGGAAAGAATTCCCGGCGTTCCCGTCGCATCTCAAGAGGAAGCACTCTCAACAGGAAAGGCGAGAGGAACTCCATGGTCGTACCACCATTCCAAGAGTCCCCCAGATGTCTCAGTCCATTCCAGAGGAACCTCTTTGCCCTGCACTGGCTCATCTTTCACGCCGAGGATCGACTCACAACACGGTGGCATGTGGGACAGCCCTGTGGGAAAGCCTCGAGGGAAAGCCTCGAGGGAAAACCACAGATCCTTTGATCCACGCGACGGGAAGCGTGACATTGCTGCTACAGCCTGGAAGGAAAGCGCACGTGCATGCCCCCACTCGAGACGAGGCCTGACTCCCCTGGGGAGACTCCAGAAGTACCCAAAGATCCATGTCAGCCCCTGAGAGGAATCCTCGGTTCCGGCCCTGACTCCACACAAGCTTTTTGGCCCCGGTATCGACGGGAGAGGAATCCCGAGAGGCCCCCTAGCAACTCCCATGGGGACTGGCCTCTCCTGAGGCCACCAGGGCGGGTCCCTGAGGTCCCCGTCGTAACTCGAGAACACCTGCCGCAACTCGAGAAAATCCAGGAAGTTCTCCCTTCCAGGCGAGATGAGGCCTATTTCCGATGAGGCGTCTGGAGACTAATGACACCTTACCTCTGGAACTTCGAAAGGGTCTTTCACAGCCTTGCTGCAACTCAAGAAGTTCACCACCATACCCTGCCGGAAGCCAGTGTGAGGAATCCCGCCCGTGACAAGGTCATGAGGAAGGAAGCTGACATACGCAAGGCGTGCTCAGACTTCAGGGACCCCTCTGGATATTCCTAAGCATGTACCCCAGCAAAAATCTGCTGGCTTTTGTGCTCTGCTTTTCCACTTTTCTGATATTCTCTGGAAAAAAGTCAATTCAGGGTTTTAGTCTTCTGCATTTGAAAGGGATGTTTCAGTTAAACCCCTCTGATAGCTCTCTAGTCTGCCTAACAGGTTCCCCAGACCTCTTACAGCTTGTGAATTGCTTACAGCCCCCCAACCGCGGGAGGCACAAAGCTTAAAAGCATCTTAAAGATACAGAGCCTTTTCTAAAGAGTTAAAAATTATATTGGTAGAGGGTTTTCACTGTTGACTCAAGGATTGCTGCCAGACCTCCTTATTCTTTATCTTTTAGGCACCTGGAAGGATGTTAATGTAAGCAGGATGTAGAAAAAGATACATAGTAGTTTTGATGTTAGCAACACTAGACTTTTGAGTTAATTGCTTCTCTTTTGCTATAAATCACTGCACTCCCTCTACTTGTTATAAGTTGCTGTATCCTTGCTGTCTAAGAATGTAACTTTCTTTAGTGCTTTCCGAGAGTGGCACCAGACCTTGGGAAGATCAACACAAATAAGTCTTGTGGTTGACAAACCCTTATCAGAAAAAAGGCTGTAAAATGTTAATTGGCCCTTTTGGTTGGAAGATGATGTAAATTACCTAAGACTTGTGTATACAATTAGGTATGCAGAGAGAAAAGCCTGGTTTTGATAAGAGTCTGGACTGCTAACGCTGCATAACTTTGTGTTACCCATTGATCTCCATGTTTTATCAAAAGTATAAAAGGCCTTCTGAACAATAAAGGACGGGACCAGATTCTCAGACCAGTTTCTCGGACTAGTCTCGGCCTGGTTTCTTGGGAATCTGGCTCCCCCCGTGTCTCTCTCTCTCTCTCTTTTTCTCTCCCTTTTCTTCCCTCTGCTCTTTACTTTAATTTCAGGCTGAATTTCCATCTGGGGCGCGGAGGCTCGCCAGGTCTACTTATTTGCCCTGGTTATTAAGATCCACGAGAAAGGGAGCTTAAGGCGAGGCACCCTTAGATATTCAAGCGGGCACCGGTGGCCCAACGTAGATGGTGCAAATTCCTTGTCTGGAATTTTATTGGTCTTCCGCGTAAACCAAGCTATTCAGCCCTCTTTCTCCACTTAATCTTCCTACTGCACTACAGTTTCTTAATCTAATCTTATATTAATAAATAAACAAGTCTTTCCACGCCAACGCCGTCCACCCTTCGAATTCCCTGGATCCACCGGGGCTGGACCCCGGCAAGTGGCGCCCGGAACAGGCTATTCGAAGGTAGGTTCCTCGGAGCAAAAGCTCCCCCCGGAGCACTCTCTGTAGCTCCCCCCGGAGCACTCTCTGTTGCTCCCCCCGGAGCACTCTCTGTTGCTCCCCCCCGGAGTGACTTAATCACTCCCCCCGGAGTACTTTCGGGTACTCCCCCAGTGTTGAGTGTTCGGGACGGCTAGGACCCCACTCAGGGTGCCGCGGACCCCCCTGTAGGATAGACAGGGTGAGGAGGAGTGGGAAGTGTTCAAGGGTTTAAGAGAAACCTGGTGCTCTAGAGGTTGAAAAGAAACCTGCTATCTTAGGGTTGAAAACAAAACCCCCCTCGCCAAAGGTAAAACCTTTTTGTTGAGGTAGACTTTTCTATAAGACTTAATTTTCTGACATGGGTAACAGTGAATCAAAAGAAAGACAGCTTTTTACAGGAGTAATCTTGCAGTTACTAACTAAACGAGGAATTAAAGTTAAAAAATCCAATATTCATTCATTTTTTTCCTTTGTACAAGAACAGTGTCCCTGGTTTCCAGAAGAAGGCACTGTTAACTTAGACACCTGGGAGAGAGTAGGAAAACAACTAAAAACTTACCATGCTGAACATGGCTCACAAAAGGTGCCTACTGACGCCTTTTCCTTATGGAATATAATTAGGGACGCTCTAGACCCTGCCCCTGAATCTGAAAAGGTACATCTTAAAGAGGAAAGTGCAGAGAAAAAGGTATCTATCGAAGAGGAGAGTGATGAAAAGGAGGCTACACCTAACTATCGGCAGTTGAGTCAAATGATAGCTGCAATGACTGCCCAAGAAAAGGTAATAGATAGAGATGACAAAAAAGAGCAGCTTTCAGATGAGGAAGATTTGGAAGAGGAAGTAAGTCAAGATCATTCTGATGAGGACTGGTCTTTATTAAATAAAGATGCTCCAAGGAGTTTAAGAGAAACTTCTCCAATTAGATTATCTGCTCCAAAGAGCTTAATAAAAACTTCCCCAACCAGACCACCTGCTTCCACAAATTCAAGAGAAATTTCCTTAATTAAGCCTTCTGCTTCCAGAGGCTCAAGACAAATGTCCCCCATCAGATTATATGCACCTGAGAGTTTAAGGCCAGATTCCCCAGATAAAACATCCGTAAGACCTAAACACAGAACGGATAAAAAATTCCCAAAGTACGAAGAAAGTGACATAGGACACCCCTTGCCCCCCCCTCCCTATAAGGGTGAGGGGCCTCCACTAGAAGCTCCCCGAAGAAGAGTTTTCTCTAGCCCAGATGATGAACTTGATCCCCACCTTGAGGCTTGTTTCCCCATAATATTTGGTGGAAGTGGTGGGAGAACAGCCCCCCACTGGGAACCCATTCCAATGAAAATGATTAAAGAACTCAAACAGGCTTGTGCTTTGTATGGGCCTAAAGCCCCGTACACTGTATCATTGGTGGAAGCTTTAGCGGGCAGATGGATGACACCCCATGACTGGAAGACAGTCGCTAAAGCTTGTCTGTCTGGAGGTCAATATGTACTTTGGAGAACTGAATATGAAGATCTAGCCCAAAAACAGGCTGATGCTAACCAAAAATATGGCCCAAGATATATTATAAAAAATATGTTGGCAGGGACTAATGATTTTGGAACACTTAGAGATCAAATGGGATTAGATAAAACCACTTTAGATCAAGTAACCGCCTGCGCCCTTGGGGCTTGGCGTTTGTTGCCTGAAGGGAAAGAATCTACCTCTTCCTTCTCAAATGTTAAACAAAAACCAGAAGAGCCATATGAAGACTTTATATCAAGACTTGCAGAGGCAGTCAACAGAGTAATTTCCAACACTGAGGCAGCTAGTATATTGATAAAACAACTGGCATTTGAAAATGCTAATTCTACCTGCCAGGCCATTTTACGTCCTATTAAAAAAACTGGGGAAATAATAGATTATATCAGGCAATGTGCAGATGTAGGACCAGCGATGATGCAGGGCGTTGCCATAGCTGCAGCCATAAAGGGAAATTCTTACCAGCAGGCAGTACAGTCCTTTTTTACAAATAGAAATAACCCGTCAAAGAGTCATTCCAGTAGTCCAGGCCAGAATATTGGTTTATCCAAGGCCTGCTTCTCTTGCGGACGGGAAGGGCACCTTATGCGAGCTTGTCCCCAAAAAGCAGCCGGTTCTTCTCTGCCGAATTCTCCCTCCCCGGCTGTGCCTACTAATCTCCCTAGATCTCTCTGCCCTCGTTGTCAAAAAGGATATCACTGGGCAAAAGAATGTAGGTCACAATTCCATAGAAATGGAGCCTTTTTGGGCCCCGACCAGCAGTCGGGAAACGGATTGAGGGGCCAGCCTCAGGCCCCGACAACAATTGGGGCAGCCTCACTGAACCCATTCATTCCCTTCGTCCCATCGCAGAACTCATCAGAGCAACCCCAGGCAGCGCAGGACTGGACCTCAGTTCCACCACCTCAGCAATATTAACACCAGATAGCCCCACTGTAAAAATACCTACAGGAGTTAAAGGCCCATTACCAACAGGTTTAGTAGGAATTATACTAGGCAGAAGTTCCTTAGCTATGCAAGGTCTCACAATCATCCCTGGAGTAATTGACTCAGATTATACAGGAGAAATCCAGATAATGATTTCACCCCCAACTAAAACTTTCCAAATACATCAGGGACAAAGAATAGCCCAACTTTTGCTTTTGCCTTACCACACTGCAATTGGGCGCACAGCTACTCAAAATGAAAGGCAGGATAAAGGATTTGGGTCTAGTGATATGGTTTTTTGGATAACAGAAATTACTCAGAAACGTCCTATGAAGACTATCCTGATTAATGGCAAGTCTATTGTGGGGTTATTAGACACAGGAGCAGATGTTTCTTGCATTTCAGGAAAAGACTGGCCCAGCTCCTGGCCCACACATACTACTGAAAATAACTTGGTGGGGATAGGAAGAGCCCCCACAATAGCCAAAAGTGCAAAAATTTTAGATTGGCAATTTGAGGATACCCGTGGAACTTTCCAACCTTATGTCGTTCCTTCGCTCCCCCTTACCCTGTGGGGGAGGGACGTGCTATCTCAAATGGGAGTGTTACTTTTTAGCCCTGATGATAAAGTGACCTCTCAGATGTTGCAGATGGGCTATGATCCATCAAAAGGATTGGGTAAACAACAGACAGGAATAATTGAGCCAATTTGCCCAACTCCTCGCAAGCTACGTGCTGGATTGGGATATCCAAATTTATAATTGAGGCCATTGTTTTTGCTGCCGACCCCATCACATGGAAATCTCAAGATCCGGTGTGGGTAGAACAGTGGCCTCTGCATAAGGAAAAATTATTGGCAGCTAAAGCATTAATCTTTGAACAATTAGAATTGGGACATATTGAGCCCTCCAATAGCCCCTGGAACACTCCTATTTTTGTCATTAAGAAAAAATCTGGTAAATGGCGACTTTTACAGGATTTGAGAGCTATTAATGCCACCATGGAGGACATGGGGGCCTTACAGCCTGGGCTCCCTTCCCCAGTAGCCGTTCCAGAGGGATATAATATAATTGTTATTGATTTACAAGATTGTTTTTTCACTATTCCCTTAAATCCTGAGGATAAAAAGCGATTTGCCTTTAGTCTGCCATCAGAAAATCTTAAACAGCCTTATTTACGGTTTCAGTGGAAGGTTCTGCCTCAGGGAATGAAAAATAGCCCTACTTTATGCCAAAAATTTGTTAATGCCGCTCTAGAAGATACTAGGGCTAAATATGAACACGTGTATATGATTCACTATATGGATGATATTTTAATAGCTCATCCTGATAGAGTTCACCTGCAGACTGTGCTCCAGGACCTGACCCAGGCATTGACAGACAGAGGCCTAAAAATTGCCCCAGAAAAAATTCAAATCAATCCGCCCATAACTTACTTAGGAAGAGTCATAAATTCGGAAACGGTGACTCATACCCCGCTGCAATTGAGAAAAGACCATCTTATTACTTTAAATGATTATCAAAAACTCTTAGGTGATATTAATTGGATTAGACCATATTTAAAATTAACCACTGCCGAATTAAAACCTCTTTTTAACACTTTACGCGGGGATCCTGATCCAACCTCAAAAAGACAATTAACAGCTGAGGCTCAAGAAGCCCTAGGCAAAGTAGAAGCAGCCTTATCAAATAGCTATGTAAAAAGAATTGATTTGACGATGACGTGGCAGTTCCTTTGCCTAGCTACTCCAACGGCGCCTATGGGAGTTCTGTGGCAACGCGGCCCTTTAGAATGGATCCATCTTCCTACCCAAGCTAAAAAAGTCGTGGCTTCTTATCCTGGTTTAATTGCCACATTAATGCTAAAAGGAAGGAAGCGGAGCATTGAATTGTTTGGTAAAGAGCCATCAGAGATTGTAATTCCATATAATAAGGAGCAGCTTGATGCTCTTTTAATGTTTGATGAAGACTGGCAGATTGCCATAGGGAATTACTGTGGTCAAATTTTGCATCATTTACCCTCGCATGTTTTACTAAATTTTATGTCTAACCATCCAGTTATTTTTCCTGTCCGGTGTAAACAGTTCCCTATTTCAGATGCTCAGGTAGTCTTTACTGATGGATCGGCTAACGGTAGAGCCTCTATAGTCACAAGAGATCATCAAAAACTTTTGGAAACACAAGAAACTTCAGCTCAAAGGGCTGAAATCACAGCTGTTATTGAGGCCTTTGTTATGTTTGCGGAGAAAGAATTTAACCTTTATTCTGACTCTCAGTATGTGGTCAGGCTGTTTCCACACATTGAGACTGCAGTTTTGCCTGAAAACAAAACTGCTATCTTCCATTTGTTAACTAAACTGCAGCAGCAAATATGGAAAAGAAATCGGGCGTTCTTTATCGGCCACATTCGGGCTCATTCCGGCCTGCCTGGCCCTTTAAATGCTCTCAATGAATTGGCAGATTCGTTAACCAGGATTTCAGTGGCTTCTGTTTTTGAAGAAGCTCGAGCTTCTCACTCACTTCATCACCAAAATGCCACTGCCTTACGATACCAGTTTCAAATTCCTCGAGAATCTGCCCGAGAGATTGCTCGTTCTTCTTCACATTGTCCTACTACCGTGAATGCTTTGCCTCTGGGAGTTAACCCTCGCGGTCTCAAACCTAATGCACTCTGGCAAATGGATGTAACCCATGTCTCTTCATTTGGAAAACTGTCTTTTGTTCATGTAACTGTAGATACCTTCTCTCATGTTATTATTGCCACTGCTCGTACAGGGGAAGCAGTTAAAGATGTAATACAACATCTTTTTACATGCTTTTCCTATCTGGGCTTGCCAAAAGCTTTAAAAACTGATAATGCTCCTGCTTACACTTCTAAATCTTTTCAGCAATTCTGTACAAGATTTCAAATTAAACATAACACCGGCATCCCTTATAACCCACAAGGACAAGCCATTGTGGAAAGAGCACATCAAACACTGAAAATCCATATTCAAAAACTAAAAGAAGGGGAATTTAAATATAGTTCCCCCCATCAGATTTTGCAACATGCTCTTTTCGTAATAAATAACTTAAATGCTGATTCATCCGGAAACACTGCAATGCTTCGCCATTGGTGCCCAGAGCAATTGAATGCAAAACCATTAGTAAAATGGAGGGACCTTCTTTCCGGACAATGGAAAGGTCCTGACCCCTTATTAACCAATGGGCGAGGGTATGCTTGTGTTTTTCCACAGGACGCGGACGCTCCGATTTGGGTTCCAGACAGACTAATTCGCCATGTCTCAGCTCCCCGGATACCAGAATCCCCCGCCACCGCGATCTCTAAAAAGGAAGAAACTCCCTCTTCCCCCGCTCCCTCCGCCAGCACGGGAAACGCCGCTGACCCCAGGACAGCTGACATTGGAGATCCCGGATAGGCGCGGATCGGAGCCACCCACTGGACAGATGTCACGACTTCAGATACAGGATATTGCACCCCCTGATTTTTTGCCTCGCAGGAATCCATTAGGACGCCCAGCTCAGTCAACCCAACAAGCCTCCTTGCCCACCTGGGGACAGATTAAAGCTCTCTGTCGCCAGGCACAGGGGATAGCTACCCTACAGGGATCGTCAGTCTCTCCTGAAAAGGTGTTTATTGCCATGCTTGCCTTGCTCTCTTGCCAGGTAAGCGCTGCTCCCATTCCAACCAAATATTGGGCGTTTCTCCCGGATCCTCCAACTTTCCAAGTTGTTACTTGGAACAGTGACCCCATACGAGTTAGTACAGACCAGCCTCGCCTTTTGGGAGGATCTTATACTTCCTATACAAAAGACCAATACCCTATTAATTTCAATTATACCTTTAAAGGACTAGCAGATGATTTTCCTGTCTGCTTTAATTTTCCTCCTGGCCTTACAGGAGACTTCTTTACCAAGACAGGATGCATTGGAGCCTCCACAAAAGCAGTTATGACAGATTCCCCAACCTCTAAATTTGCATCTATAGGGGATCGGTCTGCTTGGATATTACGAGCCCGTATGCCTGGGGTCCTTGGCCCCTATAAGTCTTTGTCTCTCAAAACTCCATCAGAATATCCAAATTGTGATGATGTTGCTCCCTCAGATGTTATTTGGAAAACTATAGATGATCATTCAGGATATCCGATTTGGAAATCTTGTATTTATAATTCGAGAGTAGATTACAATATGCCGGGAGGAAGAAATTGTGCGATTCAGGACTGGAGCAACCCAAATCCAGGTCAAGACCCTGAGTCTGACGATGACTTTATCAATAGATTGGATAATTGGAAAGAATATTCAATTTCTTGGCCGTTAGTTGCCACCAGACGGCATCATAACCAATTTGTTCCCCCTATGCTGTCTTATATAACTAGAGGTAAAACCTTTTGGCAGCCAGAAATTTGGAGAGCCCTTGCGGCTACCGCCCCTATTATTTTAATCCGACCAAAAAATACCTCTATTTACTCTATTTTAGCTTGTCTACCCTCTCCTTATGTTTTTCTTTTCACTAATGATTCTGAAAGACTTAACATACAATTGAATTATACAGGTGGACCCCATGTAGTGTCTTGTGAACAATGTATGCTTTCATCCTGTTTAACTCCTCAATATAAAGTTTGCTCTTTCATGGTTTTAAAACGTCCGCCCTATCTCATGGTACCTGTAACTGTAGCCACGTATTGGTATGATAACCATGGCCTAGCTGTACTGCAACAGCTACAAGATTTAATGCGAACACGACGGTTTGTGGGCTTACTTGTTTTGGGAATATCAGCTTTGATAACCGCAATTACTTCTGTTACTGTGGCGGCATTATCATTGTCTCAACAAGTGTATACTGCCCAATATGTTGACACCGTATCCAAAAATGTTTCTCTAACGCTGGCAACCCAGGAAATTATAGATAGGAAGCTAGAAATAAGGATTGATGCCTTAGAAGAAGCAGTAATGCATATTGGGAATGAATTACAGAGTCTGAAAATGAAATTGGCTCTTTCATGTCATGCCGATTACCGGTGGATATGTGTTACATCCCTGAAAGTAAATGAGACAGATTTTAAATGGGAGAGGGTCAAAAATCATATTTTAGGTGTCTGGAACAGCTCAGATATTAGTTTAGATTTAGGGAAACTTCATAATCAGATTCAGACCTTGGAACACTCCCGATTAGATTTTACCGCCGCAGGAGAAGCCAATGACTTTTTCCACACCTTCTCTGACTTCATTTCTGGAAAAACTCTTCTGACTACTGTCTCTAGCTATGCTGCTGTGGGTGCCATAATCATGCTCCTTGTAATCGTGCTTCCTTGTGTTGTCAGGACTCTTCGGCAGAGCATTCGGAATCTCGCGACTGAACTGCACCTAATTTTTTTAAAAAACTAATAAAGAAGGGGGAGTTGCCGGAAGCCAGTGTGAGGAATCCCGCCCGTGACAAGGTCATGAGGAAGGAAGCTGACATACGCAAGGCGTGCTCAGACTTCAGGGACCCCTCTGGATATTCCTAAGCATGTACCCCAGCAAAAATCTGCCGGCTTTTGTGCTCTGCTTTTCCACTTTTCTGATATTCTCTGGAAAAAAGTCAATTCAGGGTTTTAGTCTTCTGCATTTGAAAGGGATGTTTCAGTTAAACCCCTCTGATAGCTCTCTAGTCTGCCTAACAGGTTCCCCAGACCTCTTACAGCTTGTGAATTGCTTACAGCCCCCCAACCGCGAGAGGCACAAAGCTTACAGCTTGTGAATTGCTTACAGCCCCCCAACCGCGGGAGGCACAAAGCTTAAAAGCATCTTAAAGATACAGAGCCTTTTCTAAAGAGTTAAAAATTATATTGGTAGAGGGTTTTCACTGTTGACTCAAGGATTGCTGCCAGACCTCCTTATTCTTTATCTTTTAGGCACCTGGAAGGATGTTAATGTAAGCAGGATGTAGAAAAAGATACATAGTAGTTTTGATGTTAGCAACACTAGACTTTTGAGTTAATTGCTTCTCTTTTGCTATAAATCACTGCACTCCCTCTACTTGTTATAAGTTGCTGTATCCTTGCTGTCTAAGAATGTAACTTTCTTTAGTGCTTTCCGAGAGTGGCACCAGACCTTGGGAAGATCAACACAAATAAGTCTTGTGGTTGACAAACCCTTATCAGAAAAAAGGCTGTAAAATGTTAATTGGCCCTTTTGGTTGGAAGATGATGTAAATTACCTAAGACTTGTGTATACAATTAGGTATGCAGAGAGAAAAGCCTGGTTTTGATAAGAGTCTGGACTGCTAACGCTGCATAACTTTGTGTTACCCATTGATCTCCATGTTTTATCAAAAGTATAAAAGGCCTTCTGAACAATAAAGGACGGGACCAGATTCTCAGACCAGTTTCTCGGACTAGTCTCGGCCTGGTGTCTTGGGAATATGGCTCCCCCCGTGTCTCTCTCTCTCTCTCTTTTTCTCTCCCTTTTCTTCCCTCTGCTCTTTACTTTAATTTCAGGCTGAATTTCCATCTGGGGCGCGGAGGCTGGCCAGGTCTACTTATTTGCCCTGGTTATTAAGATCCGCGAGAAAGGGAGCTTAAGGCGAGGCACCCTTAGATATTCAAGCGGGCACCGGTGGCCCAACGTAGATGGTGCAAATTCCTTGTCTGGAATTTTATTGGTCTTCCGCGTAAACCAAGCTATTCAGCCCTCTTTCTCCACTTAATCTTCCTACTGCACTACAGTTTCTTAATCTAATCTTATATTAATAAATAAACAAGTCTTTCCACGCCAACGCCGTCCACCCTTCGAATTCCCTGGATCCACCGGGGCTGGACCCCGGCAATACCCGTCTCCACTAGAGAGGAAGCACGATGGTCCCGCCCACATCCAGAGGAGCCCCGTTTCCCCCTCGTAGCTCGAGATGAGGGATCCTTTCCCTGCTTTCAACGGGAAAGAATTCCCGGCGTTCCCGTCGCATCTCAAGAGGAGGCACTCTCAACAGGAAAGGCGAGAGGAACTCCATGGTCGTACCACCATTCCAAGAGTCCCCCAGATGTCTCAGTCCATTCCAGAGGAACCTCTGTGCCCTGCACTGGCTCATCTTTCACGCCGAGGATCGACTCACACCACGGTGGAACGTGGGACAGCCCTGTGGGAAAGCCTCGAGGGAAAACCACAGATCCTTTGATCCACGCGACGGGAAGCGTGACATTGCTGCTACAGCCTGGAAAGAAAACGCACGTGCATGCCCGCACTCGAGACGAGGCCTGACTCCCCTGCGGAGACTCCAGAAGTACCCAAAGATCCATGTCAGCCCCTGAGAGGAATCCTCGTTTCCGGCCCTGACTCCACACAAGGTTTTTGGCCCCGGTATCGACGGGAGAGGAATCCCGCTAGGCCCCCTAACAAATCGCATGTGGACTGGCCTCTCCTGAGGCCACCAGGGTGGGTCCCTGAGGTCCCCGTCGTAACTCGAGAACACCTGCCGCATCTCGAGAAAATCCAGGAAGTTCTCCCTTCCAGGCGAGATGAGGCCTATTTCCGATGAGACGTCTGGAGACTAATGACACCTAACCTCTGGAACTTCGAAAGGGTCTTTCACACCCTTGCTGCAACTCAAGAAGTTCACTTCCATACCCGTCTCCACTCGAGAGGAAGCAGGATGGTCCCGCCCCCATCCAGAGGAGCCCCGTTTCCCCCTCGTAGCTCGAGATGAGGGATCCTTTGCCTGCTTTCAACGGGAAAGAATTCCCGGCGTTCCCGTCGCATCTCAAGAGGAGGCACTCTCAACAGGAAAGGCGAGAGGAACTCCATGGTCGTACCACCATTCCAAGAGTCCCCCAGATGTCTCAGTCCATTCCAGAGGAAGCACTTTGCCCTGCACTGGCTCATCTTTCACGCCGAGGATCGACTCACACCACGGTGGCACGTGGGACAGCCCTGTGGGAAAGCCTCGAGGGAAAGCCTCGAGGGAAAACCACAGATCCTATGATCCACGCGACGGGAAGCGTGACATTGCTGCTACAGCCTGGAAGGAAAGCGCACGTGCATGCCCCCACTCGAGACGAGGCCTGACTCCCCTGGGGAGACTCCAGAAGTACCCAAAGATCCATGTCAGCCCCTGAGAGGAATCCTCGGTTCCGGCCCTGACTCCACACAAGGTTTTTGGCCCCGGTATCGACGGGAGAGGAATCCCGAGAGGCCCCCTAGCAACTCGCATAGGGACTGGCCTCTCCTGAGGCCACGAGGGCGGGTCCCAGAGGTCCCCGTCGTAACTCGAGAACACCTGCCGCAACTCGAGAAAATCCAGGAAGTTCTCCCTTCCAGGCGAGATGAGGCCTATTTCTGATGAGGCGTCTGGAGACTAATGACACCTAACCTCTGGAACTTCGAAAGGGTCTTTCACATCCTTGCTGCAACTCAAGAAGTTCACCGCCATACCCGTCTCCACTCGAGAGGAAGCACGATGGTCCCGCCCACATCCAGAGGAGCCCCGTTTCCCCCTCGTAGCTCGAGATGAGGGATCCTTTTCCTGCTTTCAACGGGAAAGAATTCCCGGCGTTCCCGTCGCATCTCAAGAGGAGGCACTCTCAACAGGAAAGGCGAGAGGAACTCCATGGTCGTACCACCATTCCAAGAGTCCCCCAGATGTCTCAGTCCATTCCAGAGGAAACTCTTTGCCCTGCACTGGCTCATCTTTCACGCCGAGGATCGACTCACACCACGGTGGCACGTGGGACAGCCCTGTGGGAAAGCCTCGAGGGAAAGCCTCGAGGGAAAACCACAGATCCTTTGATCCACGCGATGGGAAGCGTGACATTGCTGCTACAGCCTGGAAGGAAAGTGCACGTGCATGCCCCCTCACGAGACGAGGCCTGTCTCCCCTGGCGAGACTCCAGCAGTACCCAAAGATCCATATCAGCCCCTGAGAGGAATCCTCGGTTCTGGCCCTGACTCCACACAAGGTTTTTGGCCCCGGTATCGACGGGAGAGGAATCCCGAGAGGCCCCCTAGCAACTCGCATGGTGACTGGCCACTCCTGAGGCCACCAGGGCGGGTCCCTGAGGTCCCCGTCGTAACTCGAGAACACCTGCCGCAACTCGAGAAAATCCAGGAAGTTCTCCCTTCCAGGCGAGATGAGGCCTATTTCCGATGAGGCGTCTGGAGACTAATGACACCTAACCTCTGGAACTTCGAAAGGGTCTTTCACACCCTTGCTGCAACTCAAGAAGTTCACCGCCATACCCGTCTCCACTCGAGAGGAAGCACGATGGTCCCGCCCACATCCAGAGGAGCCCCGTTTCCCCCTCGTAGCTCGAGATGAGGGATCCTTTCCCTGCTTTCAACGGGAAAGAATTCCCGGAGTTCCCGTCGCATCTCAAGAGGAGGCACTCTCAACAGGAAAGGCGAGAGGAACTCCATGGTCGTACCACCATTCCAAGAGTCCCCCAGATGTCTCAGTCCATTCCAGAGGAACCTCTTTGCCCTGCACTGGCTCATCTTTCACGCCGAGGATCGACTCACACCACGGTGGCACGTGGGACAGCCCTGTGGGAAAGCCTCGAGGGAAAACCACAGATCCTTTGATCCACGCGAAGGGAAGCGTGACATTGCTGCTACAGCCTGGAAAGAAAACGCACGTGCATGCCCCCACTCGAGACGAGGCCTGACTCCCCTGCGGAGACTCCAGAAGTACAAAAGATCCATGTCAGCCCCTGAGAGGAATCCTCGTTTCCGGCCCTGACTCCACACAAGGTTTTTGGCCCCGGTATCGACGGGAGGGGAATCCCGAGAGGCCCCCTAGCAACTCGCATGTGGACTGGCCTCTCCTAAGGCCACCAGGGCGGGTCCCTGAGGTCCCCGTCGTAACTCGAGAACACCTGCCGCATCTCGAGAAAATCCAGGAAGTTCTCCCTTCCAGGCGAGATGAGGCCTATTTCCGATGAGGCGTCTGGAGACTAATGACACCTAACCTCTGGAACTTCGAAAGGGTCTTTCACACCCTTGCTGCAACTCAAGAAGTTCACTTCCATACCCGTCTCCACTCGAGAGGAAGCAGGATGGTCCCGCCCACATCCAGAGGAGCCCCGTTTCCCCCTCGTAGCTCGAGATGAGGGATCCTTTCCCTGCTTTCAACGGGAAAGAATTCCCGGCGTTCCCGTCGCATCTCAAGAGGAGGCACTCTCAACAGGAAAGGCGAGAGGAACTCCATGGTCGTACCACCATTCCAAGAGTCCCCCAGATGTCTCAGTCCATTCCAGAGGAACCTCTTTGCCCTGCACTGGCTCATCTTTCATGCCGAGGATCGACTCACACCACGGTGGCACGTGGGACAGCCCTGAGGGAAAGCCTCGAGGGAAAGCCTCGAGGGAAAACCACAGATCCTTTGATCTACGCGAAGGGAAGCGTGACATTGCTGCTACAGCCTGGAAGGAAAGCGCACGTGCATGCCCCCACTCGAGACGAGGCCTGACTCCCCTGGGGAGACTCCAGAAGTACCCAAAGATCCATGTCAGCCCCTGAGAGGAATCCTCGGTTCCGGCCCTGACTCCACACAAGGTTTTTGGCCCCGGTATCGACGGGCGAGGAATCCCGAGAGGCCCCCTAGCAACTCGCATGGGGACTGGCCTCTCCTGAGGCCACCAGGGCGGGTCCCTGAGGTCCCCGTCGTAACTCGAGAACACCTGCCCCAGCTCGAGAAAATCCAGGAAGTTCTCCCTTCCAGGCGAGATAAGGCCTATTTCCGATGAGGCGTCTGGAGACTAATGACACCTAACCTCTGGAACTTCGAAAGAGTCTTTCACACCCTTGCTGCAACTCAAGAAGTTCACCGCCATACCCGTCTCCACTCGAGAGGAAGCACGATGGTCCCGCCCACATCCAGAGGAGCCCCGTTTCCCCCTCGTAGCTCGAGATGAGGGATCCTTTGCCTGCTTTCAACGGGAAAGAATTCCCGGCGTTCCCGTCGCATCTCAAGAGGAGGCACTCTCAACAGGAAAGGCGAGAGGAACTCCATGGTCGTACCACCATTCCAAGAGTCCCCCAGATGTCTCAGTCCATTCCAGAGGAACCTCTTTGCCCTGCACTGGCTCATCTTTCACGCCGAGGATCGACTCACACCACGGTGGCAAGTGGGACAGCCCTGTGGGAAAGCCTGGAGGGAAAGCCTCGAGGGAAAACCACAGATCCTTTGATCTACGCGACGGGAAGCGTGACATTGCTGCTACAGCCTGGAAGGAAAGCGCACGTGCATGCCCCCACTCGAGACGAGGCCTGACTCCACTGGGGAGTCTCCAGACGTACCCAAAGATCCATGTCAGCCCATGAGAGGTATCCTCGGTTACGGCCCTGACTCCACACAAGGTTGTTGGCCCCGGTATCGACGGGAGAGGAATCCCGAGAGGCCCCCTAGCAACTCGCATAGGGACTGGCCTCTCCTGAGGCCACCAGGGCGGGTCCCTGAGGTCCCCGTCGTAACTCGAGAACACCTGCCGCAACTCGAGAAAATCCAGGAAGTTCTCCCTTCCAGGCGAGATGAGGCCTATTTCTGATGAGGCGTCTGGAGACTAATGACACCTAAACTCTGGAACTTCGAAAGGGTCTTTCACACCCTTGCTGCAACTCAAGAAGTTCACCGCCATACCCGTCTCCACTCGAGATGAAGCACGATGGTCCCGCCCACATCCAGAGGAGCCCAGTTTTCCCCTCGTAGCTCGAGATGAGGGATCCTTTCCCTGGTTTCAAAGGGAAAGAGTTCCCGGCGTTCCCGTCGCATCTCAAGAGGAGGCACTCTCAACAGGAAAGGCGAGAGGAACTCCATGGTCGTACCACCATTCCAAGAGTCCCCCAGATATCTCAGTCCATTCCAGAGGAACCTCTTTGTCCTGCACTGGCTCATCTTTCACGCCGAGGATCGACTCACACCACGGTGGCACGTGGGACAGCCATGTGGGAAAGCCTCGAGGGAAAACCACAGATCCTTTGATCCACGCGACGGGAAGCGTGACATTGCTGCTACAGCCTGGAAGGAAAGTGCACGTGCATGCCCCCACTCGAGACGAGGCCTGACTCCCCTGGGGAGACTCCAGAAGTACCCAAAGATCCATGACAGCCCCTGAGAGGAATCCTCGGTTCCGGCCCTGACTCCATACAAGGTTTTTGGCCCCGGTATCGACGGGAGAGGAATCCCGAGAGGCCCCATAGCAACTCGCATAGGGACTGGCCTCTCCTGAGGCCACCACGGCGGGTTCCTGAGGTCCCCGTCATAACTCGAGAACACCTGCCGCAACTCGAGAAAATCCAGGAAGTTCTCCCTTCCAGGCGAGATGAGGCCTATTTCCTATGAGGCCTCTGGAGACTAATGACACCTAACCTCTGGAACTTCGAAAGGGTCTTTCACACCCTTGCTGCAACTCAAGAAGTTCACCACCATACCCGTCTCCACTAGAGAGGAAGCACGATGGTCCCGCCCACATCCAGAGGAGCCCCGTTTCCCCCTCGGAGCTCGAGATGATGGATCCTTTCCCTGCTTTCAACGGGGAAGAATTCCCGGCGTTCCCGTCGCATCTCAAGAGGAGGCACTCTCAACAGGAAAGGCGAGAGGAACTCCATGGTCGTACCACCATTCCAAGAGTCCCCCAGATGTCTCAGTCCATTCCAGAGGAACCTCTTTGCCCTGCACTGGCTCATCTTTCACGCCGAGGATCGACTCACACCACGGTGGCACGTGGGACAGCCCTGTGGGAAAGCCTCGAGGGAAAACCACAGATCCTTTGATCCACGCGACGGGAAGCGTGACATTGCTGCTACAGCCGGGAAGGAAAGCGCACGTGCATGCCCCCACTCGAGAAGAGTCCTAACTCCCCTGGGGAGACTCCAGAAGTACCCAAAGATCCATGTCAGCCCCTGAGAGGAATCCTCGGTTCCGGCCCTGACTGCACACAAGGTTTTTGGCCCCGGTATCGACGGGAGAGGAATCCCGAGAGGCCCCCTAGCACCTCGCATGGGGACTGGCCTCTCCTGAGGCCACCAGGGCGGGTCCCTGAGGTCCCCGTCGTAACTCGAGAACACCTGCCGCAACTCGAGAAAATCCAGGAAGTTCTCCCTTTCAGGCGAGATGAGGCCTATTTCCGATGAGGCGTCTGGAGACTAATGACACCTAACCTCTGGAACTTCGAAAGGGTCTTTCACACCCTTGCTGCAACTCAAGAAGTTCACCGCCATACCCGTCTCCACTCGAGAGGAAGCACGATGGTCCCGCCCACATCCAGAGGAGCCCCGTTTCCCCCTCGTATCTCGAGATGAGGGAACCTTTCCCTGCTTTAGACGGGAAAGAATTCCCGGCGTTCCCGTCGCATCTCAAGAGGAGGCACTCTCAACAGGAAAGGCGAGAGGAACTCCATGGTCGTACCACCATTCCAAGAGTCCCCCAGATGTCTCAGTCCATTCCAGAGGAACCTCTTTGCCCTGCACTGGCTCATCTTTCACGCCGAGGATCGACTCACACCACGGTGGCACGTGGGACAGCCCTGTGGGAAAGCCTCGAGGGAAAGCCTCGAGGGAAAACCACAGATCCTTTGATCCACGCGACTGGAAGCGTGACATTGCTGCTACAGCCTGGAAGGAAAGCGCACGTGCATGCCCCCACTCGAGACGAGGCGTGACTCCCCTGGGGGGAGTCCAGAAGAACCCAAAGATCCATGTCAGCCCCTGAGAGGAATCCTCGGTTCCGGCCCTGACTCCATACAAAGTTTTTGGCCCCGGTATCGACGGGAGAGGAATCCCGAGAGGCCCCCTAGCAACTCGCATGGGGACTGGCCTCTCCTGAGGCCACCAGGGCGGGTCCCTGAGGTCCCCGTCGTAACTCGAGAACACCTGCCCCAACTCGAGAAAATCCAGGAAGTTCTCCCTTCTAGGCGAGATGAGGCCTATTTCCGATGAGGCGTCTGGAGACTAATGACACCTAACCTCTGGAACTTCGAAAGGGTCTTTCACACCCTTGCTGCAACTCAAGAAGTTCACCGTCATACCCGTCTCCACTCGAGAGGAAGCACGATGGTCCCGCCCACATCCAAAGGAGCCCCGTTTCCCCCTCGGAGCTCGAGATGATGGATCCTTTCCCTGCTTTCAACGGGGAAGAATTCCCGGCGTTCCCGTCGCATCTCAAGAGGAGACACTCTCAACAGGAAAGGCGAGAGGAACTCCATGGTCGTACCACCATTCCAAGAGTCCCCCAGATGTCTCAGTCCATTCCAGAGGAACCTCTTTGCCCTGCACTGGCTCATCTTTCACGCCGAGGATCGAATCACACCACGGTGGCACGTGGGACAGCCCTGTGGGAAAGCCTCGAGGGAAAACCACAGATCCTTTGATCCACGCGACGGGAAGCGTGACATTGCTGCTACAGCCGGGAAGGAAAGCACACGTGCATGCCCCCACTCGAGAAGAGGCCTAACTCCCCTGGGGAGACTCCAGAAGTACCCAAAGATCCATGTCAGCCCCTGAGAGGAATCCTCGGTTCCGGCCCTGACTCCACACAAGGTTTTTGGCCCCGGTATCGACGGGAGAGGAATCCCGAGAGGCCCCCTAGCACCTCGCATGGGAACTGGCCTCTCCTGAGGCCACCAGGGCGGGTCCCTGAGGTCCCCGTCGTAACTCGAGAACACCTGCCGCAACTCGAGAAAATCCAGGAAGTTCTCCCTTTCAGGCGAGATGAGGCCTATTTCCGATGAGGCGTCTGGAGACTAATGACACCTAACCTCTGGAACTTCGAAAGGGTCTTTCACACCCTTGCTGCAACTCAAGAAGTTCACCGCCATACCCGTCTCCACTCGAGAGGAAGCACGATGGTCCCGCCCACATCCAGAGGAGCCCCGTTTCCCCCTCGTATCTCGAGATGAGGGAACCTTTCCCTGCTTTAGACGGGAAAGAATTCCCGGCGTTCCCGTCGCAACTCAAGAGGAGGCACTCTCAACAGGAAAGGCGAGAGGAACTCCATGGTCGTACCACCATTCAAGGAGTCCCCAAGATGTCTCAGTCCATTCCAGAGGAACCTCTTTGCCCTGCACTGGCTCATCTTTCACGCCGAGGATCGACTCACACCACGGTGGCACGTGGGACAGCCCTGTGGGAAAGCCTCGAGGGAAAGCCTCGAGGGAAAACCACAGATCCTTTGATCCACGCGACAGGAAGCGTGACATTGCTGCTACAGCCTGGAAGGAAAGCGCACGTGCATGCCCCCACTCGAGACGAGGCCTGACTCCCCTGGGGATACTCCAGAAGTACCCAAAGATCCATGTCAGCCCCTGAGAGGAATCCTCGGTTCCGGCCCTGACTCCACACAAGGTTTTTGGCCCCGGTATCGACGGGAGAGGAATCCCGAGAGGCCCCCTAGCAAGTCGCATGGGGACTGGCCTCTCCTGAGGCCACCAGGGCGGGTCCCTGAGGTCCCCGTCGTAACTCGAGAACACCTGCCGCAACTCGAGAAAATCCAGGAAGTTCTCCCTTCCAGGCAAGATGAGGCCTATTTCCGATGAGGCGTCTGGAGACTAATGACACCTAACCTCTGGAACTTCGAAAGGGTCTTTCACACCCTTGCTGCAACTCAAGAAGTTCACCGCCATACCCGTCTCCACTAGAGAGGAAGCACGATGGTCCCGCCCACATCCAGAGGAGCCCCGTTTCCCCCTCGTAGCTGGAGATGAGGGATCCTTTCCCTGCTTTCAACGGGAAAGAATTCCCGGCGTTCCCGTCGCATCTCAAGAGGAGGCACTCTCAACAGGAAAGGCGAGAGGAACTCCATGGTCGTACCACCATTCCAAGAGTCCCCCAGATGTCTCAGTCTATTGCAGAGGAACCTCTTTGCCCTGCACTGGCTCATCTTTCACGCCGAGGATTGACTCACACCACGGTGGCACGTGGGACAGCCCTGTGGGAAAGTCTCGAGGGAAAACCACAGATCCTTTGATACACGCCACGGGAAGCGTGACATTGCTGCTACAGCCTGGAGGGAAAGCGCACGTGCATGCCCCCACTCGAGTCGAGGCCTGACTCCCCTGGGGAGACTCCAGAAGTACCCAAAGATCCATGTCAGCCCCTGAGAGGAATCCTCGGTTCCGGCCCTGACTCCACACAAGCTTTTTGGCCCCGGTATCGACGGGAGAGGAATCCCGAGAGGCCCCCTAGCACCTCGCATGGGGACTGGCCTCTCCTGAGGCCACCAGGGCGGGTCCCTGAGGTCCCCGTCTTAACTCGAGAACACCTGCCGCAACTCGAGAAAATCCAGGAAGTTCTCCCTTCCAGGCGAGATGAGGCCTATTTCCGATGAGGCGTCTGGAGACTAATGACACCTAACATTTGGAATTTCGAAAGGGTCTTTCACACCCTTGCTGCAACTCAAGAAGTTCACCGCCATACCCGTCTCCACTCGAGAGGAAGCACGATGTTCCCGCCCACATCCAGAGGAGCCCCGTTTCCCTCTCGGAGCTCGAGATGAGGGATCCTTTCCTGCTTTCAACGGGAAGGAATTCCCGGCGTTCCCGTCGCATCTCAAGAGGAGGCACTCTCAACAGGAAAGGCGAGAGGAACTCCATGGTCGTACCACCATTCTTAGAGTCCCCCAGATGTCTCAGTCCATTCCAGAGGAACCTCTTTGCCCTGCACTGGCTCATCTTTCACGCCGAGGATCGACTCACACCACGGAGGCACGTGGGACAGCCCTGTGGGAAATCCTCGAGGGAAAGCCTCGAGGGAAAACCACAGATCCTTTGATCCACGCGACGGGAAGCGTGACATTGCTGCTACAGCCTGGAAGGAAAGCGCACGTGCATGCCCCCACTCGAGACGAGGCCTGTCTCCCCTGGCGAGACTCCAGAAGTACCCAAAGATCCATATAAGCCCCTGAGAGGAATCCTCGGTTCCGACCCTGACTCCACACAAGGTTTTTGGCCTTGGTATCGACGGGAGAGGAATCCCGAGAGGCCCCCTAGCACCTCGCATGGGGACTGGCCTCTCCTGAGGCCACCAGGGCGGGTCCCTGAGGTCCCCGTCGTAACTCGAGAACACCTGCCGCAACTCGAGAAAATCCAGGAAGTTCTCCCTTCCAGGCGAGATGAGGCCTATTTCCGATGAGGCGTCTGGAGACTAATGACACCTAACCTCTCGAACTTCGAAAGGGTCTTTCACACCCTTGCTGCAACTCAAGAAGTTCACCGCCATACCCGTCTCCACTCGAGAGGAAGCACGATGGTCCCGCCCACATCCAGAGGAGCCCCGTTTCCCCCTCTTAGCTCGAGATGAGGGATCCTTTCCCTGCTTTCAACGGGAAGAATTCCCGGTGTTCCCGTCGTATCTCAAGAGGAGGCACTCTCAACAGGAAAGGCGAGAGGAACTCCATGGTCGTACCACCATTCCAAGAGTCCCCCAGATGTCTCAGTCCATTCCAGAGGAACCTCTTTGCCCTGCACTGGCTAATCTTTCACGCCGAGGATCGACTCACACCACGGTGGCACGTGGGACAGCCCTGTGGGAAAGCCTCGAGGGAAAGCCTCGAGGGAATACCACAGATCCTTTGATCCACGCCACGGGAAGCGTGACATTGCTGCTACAGCCTGTAAGGAAAGCGCACGTGCATGCCCCCACTCGAGTCGAGGCCTGACTCCCCTGGGGAGACTCCAGAAGTACCCAAAGATCCATGTCAGCCCCTGAGAGGAATCCTCGGTTCCGGCCCCGACTCCACACAAGGTTTTTGGCCCCGGTATCGACGGGAGAGGAATCCCGAGAGGGCCCCTAGCACCTCGCATGGGTACTGGCCTCTCCTGAGGCCACCAGGGCGGGTCCCTGAGGTCCCCGTCGTAACTCGAGAACACCTGCCGCAACTCGAGAAAATCCAGGAAGTTCTCCCTTCCAGGCGAGATGAGGCCTATTTCCGATGAGTCGTCTGGAGACTAATGACACCTAACCTCTGGAAATTCGAAAGGGTCTTTCACACCCTTGCTGCAACTCAAGAAGTTCACCGCCATACCCGTCTCCACTCGAGAGGAAGCACGATGGTCCCGCCCACATCCAGAGGAGCCCCGTTTCCCCCTCGTAGCTCGAGATGAAGGATCCTTTCCCTGCTTTCAACGGGAAAGAATTCCCGGCGTTCCCGTCGCATCTCAAGAGGAGGCACTCTCAACAGGAAAGGCGAGAGGAACTCCATGGTCCTACCACCATTCCTAGAGTCCCCCAGATGACTCAGTCCATTCCAGAGGAAACTCTTTGCCCTGCACTGGCTCATCTTTCACGCCGAGGATCGACTCACACCACGGAGGCACGTGGGACAGCCCTGTGGGAAAGCCTCGAGGGAAAGCCTCGAGGGAAAACCACAGATCCTTTGATCCACGCGACGGGAAGCGTGACATTGCTGCTACAGCCTGGAAGGAAAGCGCACGTGCATGCCCCCACTCGAGACGAGGCCTGACTCCCGTGGGGAGACTCCAGAAGTACCCAAAGATCCATATAAGCCCCTGAGAGGAATCCTCGGTTCCGGCCCTGACTGCACAAAAGGTTTTTGGCCCCGGTATCGACGGGAGAGGAATCCCAAGAGGCCCCCTAGCACCTCGCATGGGGACTGGCCTCTCCTGAGGCCACCAGGGCGGGTCCCTGAGGTCCCCGTCGTAACTCGAGAACACCTTCCGCAACTCGAGAAAATCCAGGAAGTTCTCCCTTCCAGGCGAGATGAGGCCTATTTCCGATGAGGCGTCTGGAGACTAATGACACCTAACCTCTCGAACTTCGAAAGGGTCTTTCACACCCTTGCTGCAACTCAAGAAGTTCACCGCCATACCCGTCTCCACTCGAGAGGAAGCACGATGGTCCCGCCCACATCCAGAGGAGCCCCGTTTCCCCCTCGTAGCTCAAGATGAGGGATCCTTTCCCTGCTTTCAACGGGAAAGAATTTCCGGCGTTCCCGTCGCATCTCAAGAGGAGGCACTCTCAACAGGAAAGGTGAGAGGAACTCCATGGTCGTACCACCATTCCAAGAGTCCCCCAGATGTCTCAGTCCATTCCAGAGGAACCTCTTTGCCCTGCACTGGCTCATCTTTCACGCCGAGGATCGACTCACACCACGGTGGCACGTGGGACAGCCCTGTGGGAAAGCCTCGAGGGAAAACCACAGATCCTTTGATCCACGCCACGGGAAGCGTGACATTGCTGCTACAGCCTGTAAGGAAAGCGCACGTGCATGCCCCCACTCGAGACGAGGCCTGACTCCCCTGGGGAGACTCCAGAAGTACCCAAAGATCCATGTCAGCCCCTGAGAGGAATCCTCGGTTCCGGCCCTGACTCCACACAAGGTTTTTGGCCCCGGTATCGACAGGAGAGGAATCCCGAGAGGCCCCCTAGCACCTCGCATGGGTACTGGCCTCTCCTGAGGCCACCAGGGCGGGTCCCTGATGTCCCCGTCGTAACTCGAGAACACCTGCCGCAACTCGAGAAAATCCAGGAAGTTCTCCCTTCCAGGCGAGATGAGGCCTATTTCCGATGAGTCGTCTGGAGACTAATGACACCTAACCTCTGGAAATTCGAAAGGGTCTTTCACACCCTTGCTGCAACTCAAGAAGTTCACCGCCATACCCGTCTCCACTCGAGAGGAAGCACGATGGTCCCGCCCACATCCAGAGGAGCCCCGTTTCCCCCTCGTATCTCGAGATGAGGGATCCTTTCCCTGCTTTCAACGGGAAAGAATTCCCGGCGTTCCCGTCGCATCTCAAGAGGAGGCACTCTCAACAGGAAAGGCGAGAGGATCTCCATGGTCGTACCACCATTCCAAGAGTCCCCCAGATGTCTCAGTCCATTCCAGAGGAACCTCTTTGCCCTGCACTGGCTCATCTTTCACGCCGAGGATCGACTCACACCACGGTGGCACGTGGGACAGCCCTGTGGGAAAGCCTCGAGGGAAAACCACAGATCCTTTGATCCACGCCACGGGAAGCGTGACATTGCTGCTACAGCCTGGAAGTAAAGCGCACGTGCATGCCCCGACTCGAGACGAGGCCTGACTCCCCTGGGGAGACTCCAGAAGTACCCAAAGATCCATGTCAGCCCCTGAGAGGAATCCTCGGTTCCGGCCCTGACTCCACACAAGGTTTTTGACCCCGGTATCGACGGGAGAGGAATCCCGAGAGGTCCCCTAGCAACTCGCATGGGGACTGGCCTCTCCTGAGGCCACCAGGGCGGGTCCCTGAGGTCCCCGTTGTAACTCGAGAACACCTGCCGCAACTCGAGAAAATCCAGGAAGTTCTCCCTTCCAGGCGAGATGAGGCCTATTTCCGATGAGGCGTCTGGAGACTAATGACACCTAACCTCTGGGACTTCGAAAGGGTCTTTCACACCCTTGCTGCAACTCAAGAAGTTCACCGCCATACCCGTCTCCACTCGAGAGGAAGCACGATGGTCCCGCCCACATCCAGAGGAGCCCCGTTTCCCCCTCGTGGCTCGAAATGAGGGATCCTTTCCCTGCTTTCAACGGGAAAGAATTCCGGGCGTTCCCGTCGCATCCAAAGAGGAGGCACTCTCAACAGGAAAGGCGAGAGGAACTCCATGGTCGTACCACCATTCCAAGAGTCCCCCAGATGTCTCAGTCCATTCCAGAGGAACCTCTTTGCCCTGCACTGGCTCATCTTTCACGCCGAGGATCGACTCACACCACGGTGGCACGTGGGACAGCCCTGTGGGAAAGCCTCGAGGGAAAGCCTCGAGGGAAAACCACAGATCCTTTGATGCACGCGACGGGAAGCGTGACATTGCTGCTACAGCCTGGAAGGAAAGCGCACGTGCATGCCCCCACTCGAGACGAGGCCTGACTCCCCTGGGGAGACTCCAGAAGTACCCAAAGATCCATGTCACCCCTGAGAGGAATGCTCGGTTCCGGCCCTGACTCCACACAAGGCTTTTGGCCCCGGTATCGACGGGAGAGGAATCCCGAGAGGCCCCCTAGCAACTCGCATGGGGACTGGCCTCTCCTGAGGCCACCAGGGCGGGTCCCTGAGGTCCCCGTCGTAACTCGAGAACACCTGCCGCAACTCGAGAAAATCCAGGAAGTTCTCCCTTCCAGGCGAGATGAGGCCTATTTCCGATGAGGCGTCTGCAGACTAATGACACCTAAACTCTGGAACTTCGAAAGGGTCTTTCACGCCCTTGCTGCAACTCAAGAAGTTCACCGCCATACCCGTGTCCACTCGGGAGGAAGCACGATGGTCCCGCCCACATCCAGAGGAGCCCCATTTCCCCCTCGGAGCTCGAGATGAGGGATCCTTTCCCTGCTTTCAACGGGAAAGAATTCCCGGCGTTCCCGTCGCATCTCAAGAGGAGGCACTCTCAACAGGAAAGGCGAGAGGAACTCCATGGTCGTACCACCATTCCAAGAGTCCCCCAGATGTCTCAGTCCATTCCAGAGGAACCTCTTTGCCCTGCACTGGCTCATCTTTCACGCCGAGGATCGACTCACACCACGGTGGCACGTGGGACAGCCCTGTGGGAAAGCCTCGAGGGAAAACCACAGATCCTTTGATCCACGCGACGGGAAGCGTGACATTGCTGCTACAGCCTGGAAGGAAAGCACACGTGCATGCCCCCAATCGAGAAGAGGCCTGACTCCCCTGGTGGGACTCCAGAAGTACCCAAAGATCCATGTCAGCTCCTGAGAGGAATCCTCGGTTCCAGCCCTGACTCCACACAAGGTTTTTGGCCCCGGTATCGACAGGAGAGGAATCCCGAGAGGCCCCCTAGCAACTCGCATGGGGACTGGCCTCTCCTGAGGCCACCAGGGCGGGTCCCTGAGGTCCCCGTCGTAACTCGAGAACACCGGCCGCACCTCGAGAGAATCCGGGAAGTTCTCCCTTCCAGGCGAGATGAGGCCTATTTCCGATGAGGCGTCTGGAGACTAATGACACCTAACCTCTGGAACTTCGAAAGGGTCTTTCACACCCTTGCTGCAACTCAAGAAGTTTACCGCCATACCCGTCTCCACACGAGAGAAAGCACGATGGTCCCGCCCACATCCAGAGGAGCCCCGTTTCCCCCTCGTAGCTCGAGATGAGGGATCCTTTCCCTGCTTTCAACGGGAAAGAATTCCCGGCATTCCCGTCGCATCTCAAGAGGAGGCACTCTCAACAGGAAAGGCGAGAGGAACTCCATGGTCGTACCAGCATTCCAAGAGTCCCCCAGATGTCTCAGTCCATTCCAGAGGAACCTCTTTGCCCTGCGCTGGCTCATCTTTCACGCCGAGGATCGACTCACACCACGGTGGCACGTGGGACAGCCCTGTGGGAAAGCCTCGAGGGAAAGCCTCGAGGGAAAACAACAGATCCTTTGATCCACGCGACGTGAAGCGTGACATTGCTGCTACAGCCTGGAAGGAAAGCGCACGTGCATGCCCCCACTCGAGACGAGGCCTGACTCCCCTGGGGAGACTCCAGAAGTACCCAAAGATCCATGTCAGCCCCTGAGAGGAATCCTCGGTTCCGGCCCTGACTCCACACAAGGTTTTTGGCCCCGGTATCGACGGGAGAGGAATCCCGAGAGGCCCCCTAGCAACTCGCATGGGGACTGGCCTCTCCTGAGGCCACCAGGGCGGCTCCCTGAGGTCCCCGTCGTAACTCGAGAACACCTGCCGCAACTCGAGAAAATCCAGGAAGTTCTCCCTTCCAGGCGAGATGAGGCCTATTTCCGATGAGGCGTCTGGAGACTAATGACACGTAACCTCTGGAACTTCGAAAGGGTCTTTCACACCCTTGCTGCAACTCAAGAAGTTCACCGCCATACCCGTCTCCACTCGAGAGGAAGCAAGAGGGTCCCGCCCACATCCAGAGGAGCCCCGTTTCCCCCTCGTAGCTCGAGATGAGGGATCCTTTCCCTGCTTTCAACGGGAAAGAATTCCCGGAGTTCCCGTCACAACTCAAGAGGAGGCACTCTCAACAGGAAAGGCGAGAGGAACTCCATGGTCGTACCACCATTCCAAGAGTCCCCCAGATGTCTCAGTCCATTCCAGAGGAACCTCTTTGCCCTGCACTGGCTCATCTTTCACGCCGAGGATCAACTCACACCACGGTGGCACGTGGGAGAGCCCTGTGGGAAAGCCTCGAGGGAAAGCCTCGAGGGAAAACCACAGATCCTTTGATCCACGCGACGGGAAGCGTGACATTGCTGCTACAGCCTGGAAGGAAAGCGCACGTGCATGCCCCCACTCGAGACGAGGCCTGACTCCCCTGGGGAGACTCCAGAAGTACCCAAAGATCCATGTCAGCCCCTGAGAGGAATCCTCGGTTCCGGCCCTGACTCCACACAAGGTTTTTGGCCCCGGTATCGACGGGAGAGGAATCCCGAGAGGCCCCCTAACAACTCGCATGGGGACTGGCCTCTCCTGAGGCCACCAGGGCGGGTCCCTGAGGTCTCCGTCGTAACTCGAGAACACCTGTCGCAACTCGAGAAAATCCAGGAAGTTCTCCCTTCCAGGCGAGAAGAATCCTATTTCCGATGAGGCGTTTGGAGACTAATGACACCTAAACTCTGGAACTTCGAAAGGGTCTTTCACACCCTTGCTGCAACTCAAGAAGTTCACCGCCATACCCGTCTCCACTCGCGAGGAAGCACGATGGTCCCGCCCACATCCAGAGGAGCCCCGTTTCCCCCTCGTAGCTCGAGATGAGGGATCCTTTCCCTGCGTTCAACGGGAAAGAATTCCCGGCGTTCCCATCGCATCTCAAGAGGAGGCACTCTCAACAGGAAAGGCGAGAGGAACTCCATGGTCGTACCACCATTCCACGAGTCCCCCAGATGTCTCAGTCCATTCCAGAGGAACCTCTTTGCCCTGCACTGGCTCATCTTTCACGCCGACGATCGACTCACACCACGGTGGCACGTGGGACAGCCCTGTGTGAAAGCCTCGAGGGAAAGCCTCGAGGGAAAACCACAGATCCTTTGATCCAGGCCACGGGAAGCGTGACATTGCTGCTACAGCCTGGAAGGAAAGCGCACGTGCATGCCCCCAATCGAGACGAGGCCTGAAGGCCCTGGGGAGACTCCAGAAGTACCCAAAGATCCATGTCAGCCCCTGAGAGGAATCCTCGATTCCGGCCCTGACTCCACACAAGGTTTTTGGCCCCGGTATCGACGGGAGAGGAATCCCGAGAGGCCCCCTAGCAACTCCCATGGGGACTGGCCGTTCCTGAGGCCACCAGGGCGGGTCCCTGAGGTCCCCGTCGTAACTCGAGAACACATGCCACAACTCGAGAAAATCCAGGAAGTTCTCCCTTCCAGGCGAGATGAGGCCTATTTCCGATGAGGCGTCTGGAGACTAACGACACCTAACCTCTGGAACTTCGAAAGGGTCTTTCACACCCTTGCTGCAACTCAAGAAGTTCACCGCCATACCCGTGTCCACTCGAGAGGAAGCACGATGGTCCCGCCCACATCCAGAGGAGCCCCGTTTCCCCCTCGTAGCTCGAGATGAGGGATCCTTTCCCTGCTTTCAACGGGAAAGAATTCCCGGCATTCCCGTCGCATCTCAAGAGGAGGCACTCTCAACAGGAAAGGCGAGAGGAACTCCATGGTCGTACCACCATTCCAAGAGTCCCCCAGATGTCTCAGTCCATTCCAGAGGAACCTCTTTGCCCTGCACTGGCTCATCTTTCACGCCGAGGATCGACTCACACCACGGTGGCACGTGGGACAGCCCTGTGGGAAAGCCTCGAGGGAAAGCCTCGAGGGAAAACCACAGATTCTTTGATCCACGCGACGGGAAGCGTGACATTGCTGCTACAGCCTGGAAGGAAAGCGCACGTGCATGCCCCCACTCGAGACGAGGCCTGACTCCCCTGGGGAGACTCCAGAAGTACCCAAAGATCCATGTCAGCCCCTGAGAGGAATCCTCGGTTCCGGCCCTGACTCCACACAAGGTTTTTGGCCCCGGTATCGACGGGAGAGGAATCCCGAGAGGCCCCCTAGCAACTCGCATGGGGACTGGCCTCTCCTGAGGCCACCAGGGCGGGTCCCTGAGGTCTCCGTCGTAACTCGAGAACACCTGTCGCAACTCGAGAAAATCCAGGAAGTTCTCCCTTCCAGGCGAGAAGAATCCTATCTCCGATGAGGCGTTTGGAGACTAATGACACCTAAACTCTGGAACTTCGAAAGGGTCTTTCACACCCTTGCTGCAACTCAAGAAGTTCACCGCCATACCCGTCTCCACTCGCGAGGAAGCACGATGGTCCCGCCCACATCCAGAGGAGCCCGGTTTCCCCCTCGTAGCTCGAGATGAGGGATCCTTTCCCTGATTTCAACGGGAAAGAATTCCCGGCGTTCCCGTCGCATCTCAAGAGGAGGCACTCTCAACAGGAAAGGCGAGAGGAACTCCATGGTGGTACCACCATTCCAAGAGTCCCCCAGATGTCTCAGTCCATTCCAGAGGAACCTCTTTGCCCTGCACTGGCTCATCTTTCACGCCGAGTATCAACTCACACCACGGTGGCACGTGGGACAGACCTGTGGGAAAGCCTCGAGGGAAAAACTCGTGGGAAAACCACAGATCCTTTGATCCACGCCATGGGAAGCGTGACATTGCTGCTACAGCCTGGAAGGAAAGCGCACGTACCTGTCCCCACTCGAGACGAGGCCTGACTCCCCTGGGGAGACTCCAGAAGTACCCAAAGATCCATGTCAGCCCCTGAGAGGAATCCTCGGTTCCGGCCCTGACTCCACACAAGGTTTTTGGACCCGGTATCGACGGGATAGGAATCCCAGAGTCCCCCTAGCAACTCGCATGGGGATTGGCCTCTCCTGAGGCCACCAGGGCTGGTCCTTGAGGTCCCCGTCATAACTCGAGAACACCTGCCGCAACTCGAGAAAATCCAGGAAGTTCTCCCTTCCAGGCGAGATGAGGCCTATTTCCGATGAGGCGTCTGGAGACTAATGACACCCAACCTCTGGAACTTCGAAAGGGTCTTTCACACCCTTGCTGCAACTCAAGAAGTTTACCGCCATACCCGTCTCCACACGAGAGAAAGCACGATGGTCCCGCCCACATCCAGAGGAGCCCCGTTTCCCCCTTGTAGCTCGAGATGAGGGATCCTTTCCCTGCTTTCAACGTGAAAGAATTCCCGGCATTCCCGTCGCATCTCAAGAGGAGGCACTCTCAACAGGAAAGGCGAGAGGAACTCCATGGTCGTACCACCACTCCAAGAGTCCCCCAGATGTCTCAGTCCATTCCAGAGCAACCTCTTTGCCCTGCACTGGCTCATCTTTCACGCCGAGAATCGACTCACACCACGGTGGCACGTGGGACAGCCCTGTGGGAAAGCCTCGAGGGAAAGCCTCGAGGGAAAACCACAGATCCTTTGATCCACGCGACGGGAAGCGTGACATTGCTGCTACAGCCTGGAAGGAAAGCGCACGTGCATGCCCCCACTCGAGACGAGGCCTGACTCCCCTGGGGTGACTCCAGAAGTACCCAAAGATCCATGTCAGCCCCTGAGAGGAATCCTCGGTTCCGGCCCTGACTCCACACAAGGTTTTTGGCCCCGGTATCGACGGGAGAGTAATCCCGAGAGGCCCCCTAGCAACTCGCATGGGGACTGGCCTCTCCTGAGGCCACCAGGGCGGGTCCCTGAGGTCTCCGTCGTAACTCGAGAACACCTGTCGCAACTCGAGAAAATCCAGGAAGTTCTCCCTTCCAGGCGAGAAGAATCCTATTTCCGATGAGGCGTTTGGAGACTAATGACACCTAAACTCTGGAACTTCGAAAGGGTCTTTCACACCCTTGCTGCGACTCAAGAAGTTCACCGCCATACCCGTCTCCACTCGCGAGGAAGCACGATGGTCCCGCCCACATCCAGAGGAGCCCCGTTTCCCCCTCGTAGCTCGAGATGAGGGATCCTTTCCCTGCTTTCAACGGGAAAGAATTCCCGGCATTCCCGTCGCATCTCAAGAGGAGGCACTCTCAACAGGAAAGGCGAGAGAAACTCCATGGTCGTACCACCATTCCAAGAGTCCCCCAGATGTCTCAGTCCATTCCAGAGGAACCTCTTTGCCCTGCACTGGCTCATCTTTCACGCCGAGGATCGACTCACACCACGGTGGCACGTGGGACAGCCCTGTGGGAAAGCCTCGAGGCAAAGCCTCGAGGGAAAACCACAGATCCTTTGATCCACGCGACGGGAAGTGTGACATTGCTGCTACAGCCTGGAAGGAAAGCGCACGTGCATGCCCCCACTCGAGACGAGGCCTGACTCCCCTGGGGAGACTCCAGAAGTACCCAAAGATCCATGTCAGCCCCTGCGAGGAATCCTCGGTTCCGGCCCTGACTCCACACAAGGTTTTTGGGCCCGGTATCGACGGGAGAGGAATCCCGAGAGGCCCCCTAGCAACTCGCATGGGGACTGGCCACTCCTGAGGCCACCAGGGCGGGTCCCTGAGGTCTCCGTCGTAACTCGAGAACACCTGTCGCAACTCGAGAAAATCCAGGAAGTTCTCCCTTCCAGGCGAGAAGAATCCTATTTCCGATGAGGCGTTTGGAGACTAATGACACCTAACCTCTGGAACTTCGAAAGGGTCTTTCACACCCTTGCTGCAACTCAAGAAGTTCACCGCCATACCCGTCTCCACTCGCGAGGAAGCACGATGGTCCCGCCCACATCCAGAGGAGCCCCGTTTCCCCCTCGTAGCTCGAGATGAGGGATCCTTTCCCTGCTTTCAACGGGAAAGAATTCCCGGCGTTCCCGTCGCATCTCAAGAGGAGGCACTCTCAACAGGAAAGGCGAGAGGAACTCCATGGTGGTACCACCATTCCAAGAGTCCCCCAGATGTCTCAGTCCATTCCAGAGGAACCTCTTTGCCCTGCACTGGCTCATCTTTCACGCCGAGTATCAACTCACACCACGGTGGCACGTGGGACAGACCTGTGGGATAGCCTCGAGGGAAAAACTCGTGGGAAAACCACAGATCCTTTGATCCACGCCACGGGAAGCGTGACATTGCTGCTACAGCCTGGAAGGAAAGCGCACGTACCTGGCCCCACTCGAGACGAGGCCTGACTCCCCTGGGGAGACTCCAGAAGTACCCAAAGATCCATGTCAGCCCCTGAGAGGAATCCTCGGTTCCGGCCCTGACTCCACACAAGGTTTTTGGACCCGGTATCGACGGGATAGGAATCCCAGAGTCCCCCTAGCAACTCGCATGGGGATTGGCCTCTCCTGAGGCCACCAGGGCTGGTCCTTGAGGTCCCCGTCATAACTCGAGAACACCTGCCGCAACTCGAGAAAATCCAGGAAGTTCTCCCTTCCAGGCGAGATGAGGCCTATTTCCGATGAGGCGTCTGGAGACTAACGACACCTAACCTCTGGAACTTCGAAAGGGTCTTTCACACCCTTGCTGCAACTCAAGAAGTTCACCGCCATACCCGTGTCCACTCGAGAGGAAGCACGATGGTCCCGCCCACATCCAGAGGAGCCCCGTTTCCCCCTCGTAGCTCGAGATGAGGGATCCTTTCCCTGCTTTCAACGGGAAAGAATTCCCGGCATTCCCGTCGCATCTCAAGAGGAGGCACTTTCAACAGGAAAGGCGAGAGGAACTCCATGGTCGTACCACCATTCCAAGAGTCCCCCAGATGTCTCAGTCCATTCCAGAGGAACCTCTTTGCCCTGCACTGGCTCATCTTTCACGCCGAGGATCGACTCACACCACGGTGGCACGTGGGACAGCCCTGTGGGAAAGCCTCGAGGGAAAAAGTCGTGGGAAAACCACAGATCCTTTGCACCACGCCACGGGAAGCGTGACATTGCTGCTACAGCCTGGAAGGAAAGCGCACGTACCTGTCCCCACTCGAGACGAGGCCTGACTCCCCTGGGGAGACTCCAGAAGTACCCAAAGATCCATGTCAGCCCCTGAGAGGAATCCTCGGTTCCGGCCCTGACTCCACACAAGGTTTTTGGACCCGGTATCGACGGGATAGGAATCCCAGAGTCCCTCTAGCAACTCGCATGGGGATTGGCCTCTCCTGAGGCCACCAGGGCAGGTCCTTGAGGTCCCCGTCATAACTCGAGAACACCTGCCGAAACTCGAGAAAATGCAGGAAGTTCTCCCTTCCAGGCGAGATGAGGCCTATTTCCGATGAGGCGTCTGGAGACTAATGACACCTAACCTCTGGAACTTCGAAAGGGTCTTTCACTCCCTTGCTGCAACTCAAGAAGTTCTCTGCCATACCCGTCTCCACTCGAGAGGAAGCACGATGGTCCCGCCCACATCCAGAGGAGCCCCGTTTCCCCCTCGTAGCTCGAGATGAGGGATCCTTTCCCTGCTTTCAACGGGAAAGAATTCCCGGCGTTCCCGTCGCATCTCAAGAGGAGGCACTCTCAACAGGAAAGGCGAGAGGAACTCCATGGTCGTACCACCATTCCAAGAGTCCCCCAGATGTCTCAGTCCATTCCAGAGGAACCTCTTTGCCCTGCACTGGCTCATCTTTCACGCCGAGGATCGACTCACACCACGGTGGCACGTGGGACAGCCCTGTGGGAAAGCCTCGAGGCAAAGCCTCGAGGGAAAACCACAGATCCTTTGATCCACGCGACGGGAAGCGTGACATTGCTGCTACAGCCTGGAAGGAAAGCGCACGTGCATGCCCCCACTCGAGACGGGGCCTGACTCCCCTGGGGAGACTCCAGAAGTACCCAAAGATCCATGTCAGCCCCTGAGAGGAATCCTCGGTTCCGGTCCTGACTCCACACAAGGTTTTTGGCCCCGGTATCGATGGGAGAGGAATCCCGAGAGGCCCCCTAGCAACTCGCATGGGGACTGGCCTCTCCTGAGGCCACTAGGGCGGGTCCCTGAGGTCTCCGTCGTAACTCGAGAACACCTGCCGCAACTCGAGAAAATCCAGGAAGTTCTCCCTTCCAGGCGAGAAGAATCCTATTTCCGATGAGGCGTTTGGAGACTAATGACACCTAAACTCTGGAACTTCGAAAGGGTCTTTCACACCCTTGCTGCAACTCAAGAAGTTCACCGCCATACCCGTCTCCACTCGCGAGGAAGCACGATGGTCCCGCCCACATCCAGAGGAGCCCCGTTTCCCCCTCGTAGCTCGAGATGAGGGATCCTTTCCCTGCTTTCAACGGGAAAGAATTCCCGGCGTTCCCGTTGCATCTCAAGAGGAGGCACTCTCAACAGGAAAGGCGAGAGGAACTCCATGGTCGTACCACCATTCCAAGAGTCCCCCAGATGTCTCAGTCCATTCCAGAGGAACCTCTTTGCCCTGCACTGGCTCATCTTTCACGCCGAGTATCAACTCACACCACGGTGGCACGTGGGACAGACCTGTGGGAAAGCCTCGAGGGAAAGCCTCGTGGGAAAAGCACAGATCCTTTGATCCACGCCACGGGAAGCGTGACATTGCTGCTACAGCCTGGAAGGAAAGCGCACGTACCTGTCCCCACTCGAGACGAGGGCTGACTCCCCTGGGGAGACTCCAGAAGTACCCAAAGATCCATGTCAGCCCCTGAGAGGAATCCTCGGTTCCGGCCCTGACTCCACACAAGGTTTTTGGACACGGTATCGACGGGAGAGGAATCCCAGAGTCCCCCTAGCAACTCGCATGGGGATTGGCCTCTCCTGAGGCCACTAGGGCTGGTCCTTGAGGTCCCCGTCGTAACTCGAGAACACCTGCCGCAACTCGAGAAAATCCAGGAAGTTCTCCCTTCCAGGCGAGATGAGGCCTATTTCCGATGAGGCGTCTGGAGACTAATGACACCTAACCTCTGGAACTTCGAAAGGGTCTTTCACTCCCTTGCTGCAACTCAAGAAGTTCTCTGCCATACCCCTCTCCACTCGAGAGGAAGCACGATGGTCCCGCCCACATCCAGAGGAGCCCCGTTTCCCCCTCGTAGCTCGAGATGAGGGATCCTTTCCCTGCTTTCAACGGGAAAGAATTCCCAGCGTCCCCGTCGCATCTCAAGAGGAGGAACTCTCAACAGGAAAGGCGAAAGGAACTCCATGGTCGTACCACCATTCCAAGAGTCCCCCAGATGTCTCAGTCCATTCCCGAGGAACCTCTTTGCCCTGCACTGGCTCATCTTTCTCGCCGAGGATCGACTCACACCACGGTGGCACATGGGACAGCCCTGTGGGAAAGCCTCGAGGGAAAGCCTCGAGGGAAAACCACAGATCCTTTGATTCACGCGACGGGAAGCGTGACATTCCTGCTACAGCCTGGAAGGAAAGCGCACGTGCATGCCCCCACTCGAGACGAGGCCTGACTCCCCTGGGGAGACTCCACAAGTACCCAAAGATCCATGTCAGCCCCTGAGAGGAATCCTCGGTTCCGGCCCTGACTCCACACAAGGTTTTTGGCCCCGGTATCGACGGGAGAGGAATCCCGAGAGGCCCCCTAGCAACTCGCATGGGGACTGGCCTCTCCTGAGGCCACCAGGGCGGGTCCCTGAGGTCCCCGTCGTAACTCGAGAACACCTGCCGCAACTCGAGAAAATCCAGGAAGTTCTCCCTTCCAGGCGAGATGAGGCCTATTTCCGATGAGGCGTCTGGAGACTAATGACACCTAACCTCTGGAACTTCGAAAGGGTCTTTCACACCCTTGCTGCAACTCAAGAAGTTCACCGCCATACCCGTCTCCACTCGAGAGGAAGCACGATGGTCCCGCCCACATCCAGAGGAGCCCCGTTTCACCCTCGTAGCTCGAGATGAGGGATCCTTTCCCTGCTTTCAACGGGAAAGAATTCCCGGCGTTCCCGTCGCATCTCAAGAGGAGGCACTCTCAACAGGAAAGGCGAGAGGAACTCCATGGTCGTACCACCATTCCAAGAGTCCCCCAGATGTCTCAGTCCATTCCAGAGCAACCTCTATGCCCTGCACTGGCTCATCTTTCACGCCGAGGATCGACTCACACCACGGTGGCACGTGGGACAGCCCTGTGGGAAAGCCTCAAGGGAAAGCCTCGAGGGAAAACCACAGATCCTTTGATCCAGGCGACGGAAAGCATGACATTGCTGCTATAGCCTGAATGGAAAGCGCACGTGCATGCCCCCACTCGAGACGAGGCCTGACTACCCTGGGGAGACTCCAGAAGTACCCAAAGATCCATGTCAGCCCCTGAGAGGAATCCTCGGTTCCGGCCCTGACTCCACACAAGGTTTTTGGCCCCGGTATCGACGGGAGAGGAATCCCGAGAGGCCCCCTAGCAACTCGCATGGGGACTGGCCTCTCCTGAGGCCACCAGGGCGGGTCCCTGAGGTCCCCGTCGTAACTCGAGAACACCTGTCCCAACTCGAGAAAATCCAGGAAGTTCTCCCTTCCAGGCGAGAAGAATCCTATTTCCGATGAGGCGTTTGGAGACTAATGACACCTAAACTCTGGAACTTCGAAAGGGTCTTTCACACCCTTGCTGCAACTCAAGAAGTTCACCGCCATACCCGTCTCCACTCGAGAGGAAGCACGATGGTCCCGCCCACATCCAGAGGAGCCCCGTTTCCCCCTCGTAGCTCGAGATGAGGGATCCTTTCCCTGCTTTCAACGGGAAAGAATTCCCGGCGTTCCCGTCGCATCTCAAGAGGAGGCACTCTAAACAGGAAAGGCGAGAGGAACTCCATGGTGGTACCACCATTCCAAGAGTCCCCCAGATGTCTCAGTCCATTCCAGAGGAACCTCTTTGCCCTGCACTGGCTCATCTTTCACGCCGAGGATCGACTCACACCACGGTGGAACGTTGGACAGACCTGTGGGAAAGCCTCGAGGGAAAGCCTCGTGGGAAAACCACAGATCCTTTGATCCAGGCCACGGGAAGAGTGACATTGCTGCTACAGCCTGGAAGGAAAGCGCACGTACCTGTCCCCACTCGAGAAGAGGCCTGACTCCCCTGGGGAGACTCCAGAAGTACCCAAAGATCCATGTCAGCCACAGAGAGGAAACCTCGGTTCCGGCCCTGACTCCACACAAGGTTTTTGGCCCCGGTATCGACGGGAGAGGAATCCCGAGAGGCCCCCTAGCAACTCGCATGGGGACTGGCCTCTCCTGAGGCCACCAGGGCGGGTCCCTGAGGTCTCCGTCGTAACTCGAGAACACCTGTCGCAACTCGAGAAAATCCAGGAAGTTCTCCCTTCCAGGCGAGAAGAATCCTATTTCCGATGAGGCGTTTGGAGACTAATGACACCTAAACTCTGGAACTTCGAAAGGGTCTTTCACACCCTTGCTGCGACTCAAGAAGTTCACCGCCATACCCGTCTCCACTCGCGAGGAAGCACGATGGTCCCGCCCACATCCAGAGGAGCCCCGTTTCCCCCTCGTAGCTCGAGATGAGGGATCCTTTCCCTGCGTTCAACGGGAAAGAATTCCCGGCGTTCCCATCGCATCTCAAGAGGAGGCACTCTCAACAGGAAAGGCGAGAGGAACTCCATGGTCGTACCACCATTGCACGAGTCCCCCAGATGTCTCAGTCCATTCCAGAGGAACCTCTTTGCCCTGCACTGGCTCATCTTTCACGCCGACGATCGACTCACACCACGGTGGCACGTGGGACAGCCCTGTGTGAAAGCCTCGAGGGAAAGCCTCGAGGGAAAACCACAGATCCTTTGATCCAGGCCACGGGAAGCGTGACATTGCTGCTACAGCCTGGAAGGAAAGCGCACGTGCATGCCCCCACTCGAGACGAGGCCTGAAGGCCCTGGGGAGACTCCAGAAGTACCCAAAGATCCATGTCAGCCCCTGAGAGGAATCCTCGATTCCGGCCCTGACTCCACACAAGGTTTTTGGCCCCGGTATCGACGGGAGAGGAATCCCGAGAGGCCCCCTAGCAACTCCCATGGGGACTGGCCGTTCCTGAGGCCACCAGGGCGGGTCCCTGAGGTCCCCGTCGTAACTCGAGAACACCTGCCACAACTCGAGAAAATCCAGGAAGTTCTCCCTTCCAGGCGAGATGAGGCCTATTTCCGATGAGGCGTCTGGAGACTAACGACACCTAACCTCTGGAACTTCGAAAGGGTCTTTCACACCCTTGCTGCAACTCAAGAAGTTCACCGCCATACCCGTGTCCACTCGAGAGGAAGCACGATGGTCCCGCCCACATCCAGAGGAGCCCCGTTTCCCCCTCGTAGCTCGAGATGAGGGATCCTTTCCCTGCTTTCAACGGGAAAGAATTCCCGGCATTCCCGTCGCATCTCAAGAGGAGGCACTCTCAACAGGAAAGGCGAGAGGAACTCCATGGTCGTACCACCATTCCAAGAGTCCCCCAGATGTCTCAGTCCATTCCAGAGGAACCTCTTTGCCCTGCACTGGCTCATCTTTCACGCCGAGGATCGACTCACACCACGGTGGCACGTGGGACAGCCCTGTGGGAAAGCCTCGAGGGAAAGCCTCGAGGGAAAACCACAGATTCTTTGATCCACGCGACGGGAAGCGTGACATTGCTGCTACAGCCTGGAAGGAAAGCGCACGTGCATGCCCCCACTCGAGTCGAGGCCTGACTCCCCTGGGGAGACTCCAGAAGTACCCAAAGATCCATGTCAGCCCCTGAGAGGAATCCTCGGTTCCGGCCCTGACTCCACACAAGGTTTTTGGCCCCGGTATCGACGGGAGAGGAATCCCGAGAGGCCCCCTAGCAACTCGCATGGGGACTGGCCTCTCCTGAGGCCACCAGGGCGGGTCCCTGAGGTCTCCGTCGTAACTCGAGAACACCTATCGCAACTCGAGAAAATCCAGGAAGTTCTCCCTTCCAGGCGAGAAGAATCCTATCTCCGATGAGGCGTTTGGAGACTAATGACACCTAAACTCTGGAACTTCGAAAGGGTCTTTCACACCCTTGCTGCAACTCAAGAAGTTCACCGCCATACCCGTCTCCACTCGCGAGGAAGCACGATGGTCCCGCCCACATCCAGAGGAGCCCCGTTTCCCCCTCGTAGCTCGAGATGAGGGATCCTTTCCCTGATTTCAACGGGAAAGAATTCCCGGCGTTCCCGTCGCATCTCAAGAGGAGGCACTCTCAACAGGAAAGGCGAGAGGAACTCCATGGTGGTACCACCATTCCAAGAGTCCCCCAGATGTCTCAGTCCATTCCAGAGGAACCTCTTTGCCCTGCACTGGCTCATCTTTCACGACGAGTATCAACTCACACCACGGTGGCACGTGGGAGAGACCTGTGGGAAAGCCTTGAGGGAAAAACTCGTGGGAAAACCACAGATCCTTTGATCCACGCCACGGGAAGCGTGACATTGCTGCTACAGCCTGGAAGGAAAGCGCACGTACCTGTCCCCACTCGAGACGAGGCCTGACTCCCCTGGGGAGACTCCAGAAGTACCCAAAGATCCATGTCAGCCCCTGAGAGGATTCCTCGGTTCCGGCCCTGACTCCACACAAGGTTTTTGGACCCGGGATCGACGGGATAGGAATCACAGAGTCCCCCTAGCAACTCGCATGGGGATTGGCCTCTCCTGAGGCCACCAGGGCGGGTCCCTGAGGTCTCCGTCGTAACTCGAGAACACCTGTCGCAACTCGAGAAAATCCAGGAAGTTCTCCCTTCCAGGCGAGAAGAATCCTATTTCCGATGAGGCGTTTGGAGACTAATGACACCTAAACTCTGGAACTTCGAAAGGGTTTTTCACTCCCTTGCTGCAACTCAAGAAGTTCTCTGCCATACCCGTCTCCACTCGAGAGGAAGCACGATGGTCCCGCCCACATCCAGAGGAGCCCCGTTTCCCCCTCGTAGCTCGAGATGAGGGATCCTTTCCTTGCTTTCAACGGGAAAGAATTCCCGGCGTTCCCGTTGCATCTCAAGAGGAGGCACTCTCAACAGGAAAGGCGAGAGGAACTCCATGGTCGTACCACCATTCCAAGAGTCCCCCAGATGTCTCAGTCCATTCCAGAGGAACCTCTTTGCCCTGCACTGGCTCATCTTTCACGCCGAGTATCAACTCACACCACGGTGGCACGTGGGACCGACCTGTGGGAAAGCCTCGAGGGAAAGCCTCGTGGGAAAAGCACAGATCCTTTGATCCACGCCACGGGAAGCGTGACATTGCTGCTACAGCCTGGAAGGAAAGCGCACGTACCTGTCCCCACTCGAGACGAGGGCTGACTCCCCTGGGGAGACTCCAGAAGTACCCAAAGATCCATGTCAGCCCCTGAGAGGAATCCTCGGTTCCGGCCCTGACTCCACACAAGGTTTTTGGCCCCGGTATCGACGGGAGAGGAATCCCGAGAGGCCCCCTAGCAACTCGCATGGGGACTGGCCTCTCCTGAGGCCACCAGGGCGGGTCCCTGAGGTCCCCGTCGTAACTCGAGAACACCTGCCGCAACTCGAGAAAATCCAGGAAGTTCTCCCTTCCAGGCGAGATGAGGCCTATTTCCGATGAGGCGTCTGGAGACTAATGACACCTAACCTCTGGAACTTCGAAAGGGTCTTTCACACCCTTGCTGCAACTCAAGAAGTTCACCGCCATACCCGTCTCCACTCGAGAGGAAGCACGATGGTCCCGCCCACATCCAGAGGAGCCCCGTTTCACCCTCGTAGCTCGAGATGAGGGATCCTTTCCCTGCTTTCAACGGGAAAGAATTCCCGGCGTTCCCGTCGCATCTCAAGAGGAGGCACTCTCAACAGGAAAGGCGAGAGGAACTCCATGGTCGTACCACCATTCCAAGAGTCCCCCAGATGTCTCAGTCCATTCCAGAGCAACCTCTATGCCCTGCACTGGCTCATCTTTCACGCCGAGGATCGACTCACACCACGGTGGCACGTGGGACAGCCCTGTGGGAAAGCCTCAAGGGAAAGCCTCGAGGGAAAACCACAGATCCTTTGATCCAGGCGACGGAAAGCATGACATTGCTGCTATAGCCTGAAAGGAAAGCGCACGTGCATGCTCCCACTCGAGACGAGGCCTGACTACCCTGGGGAGACTCCAGAAGTACCCAAAGATCCATGTCAGCCCCTGAGAGGAATCCTCGGTTCCGGCCCTGACTCCACACAAGGTTTTTGGCCCCGGTATCGACGGGAGAGGAATCCCGAGAGGCCCCCTAGCAACTCGCATGGGGACTGGCCTCTCCTGAGGCCACCAGGGCGGGTCCCTGAGGTCCCCGTCGTCACTCGAGAACACCTGTCCCAACTCGAGAAAATCCAGGAAGTTCTCCCTTCCAGGCGAGAAGAATCCTATTTCCGATGAGGCGTTTGGAGACTAATGACACCTAAACTCTGGAACTTCGAAAGGGTCTTTCACACCCTTGCTGCAACTCAAGAAGTTCACCGCCATACCCGTCTCCACTCGAGAGGAAGCACGATGGTCCCGCCCACATCCAGAGGAGCCCCGTTTCCCCCTCGTAGCTCGAGATGAGGGATCCTTTCCCTGCTTTCAACGGGAAAGAATTCCCGGCGTTCCCGTCGCATCTCAAGAGGAGGCACTCTAAACAGGAAAGGCGAGAGGAACTCCATGGTGGTACCACCATTCCAAGAGTCCCCCAGATGTCTCAGTCCATTCCAGAGGAACCTCTTTGCCCTGCACTGGCTCATCTTTCACGCCGAGGATCGACTCACACCACGGTGGAACGTTGGACAGACCTGTGGGAAAGCCTCGAGGGAAAGCCTCGTGGGAAAACCACAGATCCTTTGATCCAGGCCACGGGAAGAGTGACATTGCTGCTACAGCCTGGAAGGAAAGCGCACGTACCTGTCCCCACTCGAGAAGAGGCCTGACTCCCCTGGGGAGACTCCAGAAGTACCCAAAGATCCATGTCAGCCCCAGAGAGGAAACCTCGGTTCCGGCCCTGACTCCACACAAGGTTTTTGGCCCCGGTATCGACGGGAGAGGAATCCCGAGAGGCCTCCTAGCAACTCGCATGGGGACTGGCCTCTCCTGAGGCCACCAGGGCGGGTCCCTGAGGTCCCCGTCGTAACTCGAGAACACCTGCCGCAACTCGAGAAAATCCAGGAAGTTCTCCCTTCCAGGCGAGATGAGGCCTATTTCCGATGAGGCGTCTGGAGACTAATGACACCTAACCTCTGGAACTTCGAAAGGGTCTTTCACACCCTTGCTGCAACTCAAGAAGTTCACCGCCATACCCGTCTCCACTCGAGAGGAAGCACGATGGTCCCGCCCACATCCAGAGGAGCCCCGTTTCACCCTGGTAGCTCGAGATGAGGGATCCTTTCCCTGCTTTCAACGGGAAAGAATTCCCGGCGTTCCCGTCGCATCTCAAGAGGAGGCACTCTCAACAGGAAAGGCAAGAGGAACTCCATGGTCGTACCACCATTCCAAGAGTCCCCCAGATGTCTCAGTCCATTCCAGAGCAACCTCTTTGCCCTGCACTGGCTCATCTTTCACGCCGAGGATCGACTCACAACACGGTGGCACGTGGGACAGCCCTGTGGGAAAGCCTCAAGGGAAAGCCTCGAGGGAAAACCACAGATCCTTTGATCCAGGCGACGGGAAGCATGACATTGCTGCTATAGCCTGAAAGGAAAGCGCACGTGCATGCCCCCACTCGAGACGAGGCCTGACTCCCCTGGGGAGACTCCAGAAGTACCCAAAAATCCATGTCAGCCCCTGAGAGGAATCCTCGGTTCCGGCCCTGACTCCACACAAGGTTTTTGGCCCCGGTATCGACGGGAGAGGAATCCCGAGAGGCCCCCTAGCAACTCGCATGGGGACTGGCCTCTCCTGAGGCCACCAGGGCGGGTCCCTGAGGTCCCCGTCGTAACTCGAGAACACCTGTCCCAACTCGAGAAAATCCAGGAAGTTCTCCCTTCCAGGCGAGAAGAATCCTATTTCCGATGAGGCGTTTGGAGACTAATGACACCTAAACTCTGGAACTTCGAAAGGGTCTTTCACACCCTTGCTGCAACTCAAGAAGTTCACCGCCATACCCGTCTCCACTCGAGAGGAAGCACGATGGTCCCGCCCACATCCAGAGGAGCCCCGTTTCCCCCTCGTAGCTCGAGATGAGGGATCCTTTCCCTGCTTTCAACGGGAAAGAATTCCCGGCGTTCCCGTCGCATCTCAAGAGGAGGCACTCTCAACAGGAAAGGCGAGAGGAACTCCATGGTCGTACCACCATTCCAAGAGTCCCCCAGATGTCTCAGTCCATTCCAGAGGAACCTCTTTGCCCTGCACTGGCTCATCTTTCACGCCGAGGATCGACTCACACCACGGTGGAACGTTGGACAGACCTGTGGGAAAGCCTCGAGGGAAAGCCTCGTGGGAAAACCACAGATCCTTTGATCCAGGCCACGGGAAGAGTGACATTGCTGCTACAGCCTGGAAGGAAAGCGCACGTACCTGTCCCCACTCGAGACGAGGCCTGACTCCCCTGGGGAGACTCCAGAAGTACCCAAAGATCCATGTCAGCCCCAGAGAGGAAACCTCGGTTCCGGCCCTGACTCCTCACAAGGTTTTTGGACCCGGTATCGACGGGAGAGGAATCCCAGAGTCCCTCTAGCAACTCGCATGGGGATTGGCCTCTCCTGAGGCCACCAGGGCTGGTACCTGAGGTCCCCGTCGTAACTCGAGAACACCTGCCGCAACTCGAGAAAATCCAGGAAGTTCTCCCTTCCAGGCGTGATGAGGCCTATTTCCGATGAGGCGTCTGGAGACTAATGACACCTAACCTCTGGAACTTCGAAAGGGTCTTTCACTCCCTTGCTGCAACTCAAGAAGTTCTCTGCCATACCCGTCTCCACTCGAGAGGAAGCACGATGATCCCGCCCACATCCAGAGGAGCCCCGTTTCCCCCTCGTAGCTCGAGATGAGGGATCCTTTCCCTGCTTTCAACGGGAAAGAATTCCCGGCGTTCCCGTCGCATCTCAAGAGGAGGCACTCTCAACAGGAAAGGCGAGAGGAACTCCATGGTCGTACCACCATTCCAAGAGTCCCCCAGATGTCTCAGTCCATTCCAGAGGAACCTCTTTGCCCTGCACTGGCTCATCTTTCACGCCGAGGATCGACTCACACCACGGTGGCACGTGGGACAGCCCTGTGGGAAAGCCTCGAGGGAAAGGCTTGAGGGAAAACCACAGATCCTTTGATCCACGCGACGGGAAGCGTGACATTGCTGCTACAGCCTGGAAGGAAAGCGCACGTGCATGCCCCCACTCGAGACGAGGCCTGACTCCCCTGGGGAGACTCCAGAAGTACCCAAAGATCCATATCAGCCCCTGAGAGGAATCCTCGGTTCCGGCCCTGACTCCACACAAGGTTTTTGGCTCCGGTATCGGCGGGAGAGCAATCCCGAGAGGCCCCCTAGCAACTCGCATGGGGACTGGCCTCTCCTGAGGCCACCAGGGCGGGTCCCTGAGGTCCCCGTCGTAACTCGAGAACACCTGCCGCAACTCGAGAAAATCCAGGAAGTTCTCCCTTGCAGGCGAGATGAGGCCTATTTCCGATGAGGCGTCTGGAGACTAATGACACCTAACCTCTGGAACTTCGAAAGGGTCTTTCACACCCTTGCTGCGACTCAAGAAGTTCACCGCCATACCCGTCTCCACTCGAGAGGAAGCACGATGGTCCCGCCCACATCCAGAGGAGCCCCGTTTCCCCCTCGTAGCTCGAGATGAGGGATCCTTTCCCTGCTTTCAACGGGAAAGAATTCCCGGCGTTCCCGTCGCATCTCAAGAGGAGGCACTCTCAACAGGAAAGGCGAGAGGAACTCCATGGTCGTACCACCATTCCAAGAGTCCCCCAGATGTCTCAGTCCATTCCAGAGGAACCTCTTTGCCCTGCACTGGCTCATCTTTCACGCCGAGTATCAACTCACACCACGGTGTCACGTGGGACAGACCTGTGGGAAAGCCTCGAGGGAAAAACTCGTGGGAAAACCACAGATCCTTTGATCCACGCCACGGGAAGCGTGACATTGCTGCTACAGCCTGGAAGGAAAGCGCACGTACCTGTCCCCACTCGAGACGAGGCCTGACTCCCCTGGGGAGACTCCAGAAGTACCCAAAGATCCATGTCAGCCCCTGAGAGGAATCCTCGGTTCCGGCCCTGACTCCACACAAGGTTTTTGGCCCCGGTATCGACGGGATAGGAATCCCAGATTCCCCCTAGCAACTCGCATCTGGATTGGCCTCTCCTGAGGCCACCAGGGCTGGTCCTTGAGGTCCCCGTCATAACTCGAGAACACCTGCCGCAACTCGAGAAAATCCAGGAAGTTCTCCCTTCCAGGCGAGATGAGGCCTATTTCCGATGAGGCGTCTGGAGACTAATGACACCCAACCTCTGGAACTTCGAAAGGGTCTTTCACACCCTTGCTGCAACTCAAGAAGTTTACCGCCATACCCGTCTCCACAAGAGAGAAAGCACGATGGTCCCGCCCACATCCAGAGGAGCCCCGTTTCCCCCTCGTAGCTCGAGATGAGGGATCCTTTCCCTGCGTTCAACGGGAAAGAATTCCCGGCGTTCCCATCGCATCTCAAGAGGAGGCACTCTCAACAGGAAAGGCGAGAGGAACTCCATGGTCGTACCACCATTCCACGAGCCCCCAGATGTCTCAGTCCATTCCAGAGGAACCTCTTTGCCCTGCACTGGCTCATCTTTCACGCCGACGATCGACTCACACCACGGTGGCACGTGGGACAGCCCTGTGTGAAAGCCTCGAGGGAAAGCCTCGAGGGAAAACCACAGATCCTTTGATTCAGGCCACGGGAAGCGTGACATTGCTGCTACAGCCTGGAAGGAAAGCGCACGTGCATGCCCCCACTCGAGACGAGGCCTGACTCCCCTGGGGAGACTCCAGAAGTACCCAAAGATCCATGTCAGCCCCTGAGAGGAATCCTCGGTTCCGGCCCTGACTCCACACAAGGTTTTTGGCCCCGGTATCGACGGGAGAGGAATCCCGAGAGGCCCCCTAGCAACTCGCATGGGGACTGGCCTCTCCTGAGGCCACCAGGGCGGGTCCCTGAGGTCCCCGTCGTAACTCGAGAACACCTGTCCCAACTCGAGAAAATCCAGGAAGTTCTCCCTTCCAGGCGAGAAGAATCCTATTTCCGATGAGGCGTTTGAAGACTAATGACACCTAAACTCTGGAACTTCGAAAGGGTCTTTCACACCCTTGCTGCAACTCAAGAAGTTCACCGCCATACCCGTCTCCACTCGAGAGGAAGCACGATGGTCCCGCCCACATCCAGAGGAGCCCCGTTTCCCCCTCGTAGCTCGAGATGAGGGATCCTTTCCCTGCTTTCAACGGGAAAGAATTCCCGGCGTTCCCGTCGCATCTCAAGAGGAGGCACTCTAAACAGGAAAGGCGAGAGGAACTCCATGGTGGTACCACCATTCCAAGAGTCCCCCAGATGTCTCAGTCCATTCCAGAGGAACCTCTTTGCCCTGCACTGGCTCATCTTTCACGCCGAGGATCGACTCACACCACGGTGGAACGTTGGACAGACCTGTGGGAAAGCCTCGAGGGAAAGCCTCGTGGGAAAACCACAGATCCTTTGATCCAGGCCACGGGAAGAGTGACATTGCTGCTACAGCCTGGAAGGAAAGCGCACGTACCTGTCCCCACTCGAGAAGAGGCCTGACTCCCCTGGGGAGACTCCAGAAGTACCCAAAGATCCATGTCAGCCCCAGAGAGGAAACCTCGGTTCCGGCCCTGACTCCACACAAGGTTTTTGGCCCCGGTATCGACGGGAGAGGAATCCCGAGAGGCCTCCTAGCAACTCGCATGGGGACTGGCCTCTCCTGAGGCCACCAGGGCGGGTCCCTGAGGTCCCCGTCGTAACTCGAGAACACCTGCCGCAACTCGAGAAAATCCAGGAAGTTCTCCCTTCCAGGCGAGATGAGGCCTATTTCCGATGAGGCGTCTGGAGACTAATGACACCTAACCTCTGGAACTTCGAAAGGGTCTTTCACACCCTTGCTGCAACTCAAGAAGTTCACCGCCATACCCGTCTCCACTCGAGAGGAAGCACGATGGTCCCGCCCACATCCAGAGGAGCCCCGTTTCACCCTGGTAGCTCGAGATGAGGGATCCTTTCCCTGCTTTCAACGGGAAAGAATTCCCGGCGTTCCCGTCGCATCTCAAGAGGAGGCACTCTCAACAGGAAAGGCAAGAGGAACTCCATGGTCGTACCACCATTCCAAGAGTCCCCCAGATGTCTCAGTCCATTCCAGAGCAACCTCTTTACCCTGCACTGGCTCATCTTTCACGCCGAGGATCGACTCACAACACGGTGGCACGTGGGACAGCCCTGTGGGAAAGCCTCAAGGGAAAGCCTCGAGGGAAAACCACAGATCCTTTGATCCAGGCGACGGGAAGCATGACATTGCTGCTATAGCCTGAAAGGAAAGCGCACGTGCATGCCCCCACTCGAGACGAGGCCTGACTCCCCTGGGGAGACTCCAGAAGTACCCAAAGATCCATGTCAGCCCCTGAGAGGAATCCTCGGTTCCGGCCCTGACTCCACACAAGGTTTTTGGCCCCGGTATCGACGGGAGAGGAATCCCGAGAGGCCCCCTAGCAACTCGCATGGGGACTGGCCTCTCCTGAGGCCACCAGGGCGGGTCCCTGAGGTCCCCGTCGTAACTCGAGAACACCTGTCCCAACTCGAGAAAATCCAGGAAGTTCTCCCTTCCAGGCGAGAAGAATCCTATTTCCGATGAGGCGTTTGGAGACTAATGACACCTAAACTCTGGAACTTCGAAAGGGTCTTTCACACCCTTGCTGCAACTCAAGAAGTTCACCGCCATACCCGTCTCCACTCGAGAGGAAGCACGATGGTCCCGCCCACATCCAGAGGAGCCCCGTTTCCCCCTCGTAGCTCGAGATGAGGGATCCTTTCCCTGCTTTCAACGGGAAAGAATTCCCGGCGTTCCCGTCGCATCTCAAGAGGAGGCACTCTCAACAGGAAAGGCGAGAGGAACTCCATGGTCGTACCACCATTCCAAGAGTCCCCCAGATGTCTCAGTCCATTCCAGAGGAACCTCTTTGCCCTGCACTGGCTCATCTTTCACGCCGAGGATCGACTCACACCACGGTGGAACGTTGGACAGACCTGTGGGAAAGCCTCGAGGGAAAGCCTCGTGGGAAAACCACAGATCCTTTGATCCAGGCCACGGGAAGAGTGACATTGCTGCTACAGCCTGGAAGGAAAGCGCACGTACCTGTCCCCACTCGAGACGAGGCCTGACTCCCCTGGGGAGACTCCAGAAGTACCCAAAGATCCATGTCAGCCCCAGAGAGGAAACCTCGGTTCCGGCCCTGACTCCACACAAGGTTTTTGGACCCGGTATCGACGGGAGAGGAATCCCAGAGTCCCTCTAGCAACTCGCATGGGGATTGGCCTCTCCTGAGGCCACCAGGGCTGGTACCTGAGTTCCCCGTCGTAACTCGAGAACACCTGCCGCAACTCGAGAAAATCCAGGAAGTTCTCCCTTCCAGGCGTGATGAGGCCTATTTCCGATGAGGCGTCTGGAGACTAATGACACCTAACCTCTGGAACTTCGAAAGGGTCTTTCACTCCCTTGCTGCAACTCAAGAAGTTCTCTGCCATACCCGTCTCCACTCGAGAGGAAGCACGATGATCCCGCCCACATCCAGAGGAGCCCCGTTTCCCCCTCGTAGCTCGAGATGAGGGATCCTTTCCCTGCTTTCAACGGGAAAGAATTCCCGGCGTTCCCGTCGCATCTCAAGAGGAGGCACTCTCAACAGGAAAGGCGAGAGGAACTCCATGGTCGTACCACCATTCCAAGAGTCCCCCAGATGTCTCAGTCCATTCCAGAGGAACCTCTTTGCCCTGCACTGGCTCATCTTTCACGCCGAGGATCGACTCACACCACGGTGGCACGTGGGACAGCCCTGTGGGAAAGCCTCGAGGGAAAGGCTTGAGGGAAAACCACAGATCCTTTGATCCACGCGACGGGAAGCGTGACATTGCTGCTACAGCCTGGAAGGAAAGCGCACGTGCATGCCCCCACTCGAGACGAGGCCTGACTCCCCTGGGGAGACTCCAGAAGTACCCAAAGATCCATATCAGCCCCTGAGAGGAATCCTCGGTTCCGGCCCTGACTCCACACAAGGTTTTTGGCTCCGGTATCGGCGGGAGAGCAATCCCGAGAGGCCCCCTAGCAACTCGCATGGGGACTGGCCTCTCCTGAGGCCACCAGGGCGGGTCCCTGAGGTCCCCGTCGTAACTCGAGAACACCTGCCGCAACTCGAGAAAATCCAGGAAGTTCTCCCTTCCAGGCGAGATGAGGCCTATTTCCGATGAGGCGTCTGGATACTAATGACACCTAACCTCTGGAACTTCGAAAGGGTCTTTCACACCCTTGCTGCGACTCAAGAAGTTCACCGCCATACCCGTCTCCACTCGAGAGGAAGCACGATGGTCCCGCCCACATCCAGAGGAGCCCCGTTTCCCCCTCGTAGCTCGAGATGAGGGATCCTTTCCCTGCTTTCAACGGGAAAGAATTCCCGGCGTTCCCGTCGCATCTCAAGAGGAGGCACTCTCAACAGGAAAGGCGAGAGGAACTCCATGGTCGTACCACCATTCCAAGAGTCCCCCAGATGTCTCAGTCCATTCCAGAGGAACCTCTTTGCCCTGCACTGGCTCATCTTTCACGCCGAGTATCAACTCACACCACGGTGTCACGTGGGACAGACCTGTGGGAAAGCCTCGAGGGAAAAACTCGTGGGAAAACCACAGATCCTTTGATCCACGCCACGGGAAGCGTGACATTGCTGCTACAGCCTGGAAGGAAAGCGCACGTACCTGTCCCCACTCGAGACGAGGCCTGACTCCCCTGGGGAGACTCCAGAAGTACCCAAAGATCCATGTCAGCCCCTGAGAGGAATCCTCGGTTCCGGCCCTGACTCCACACAAGGTTTTTGGCCCCGGTATCGACGGGATAGGAATCCCAGAGTCCCCCTAGCAACTCGCATCTGGATTGGCCTCTCCTGAGGCCACCAGGGCTGGTCCTTGAGGTCCCCGTCATAACTCGAGAACACCTGCCGCAACTCGAGAAAATCCAGGAAGTTCTCCCTTCCAGGCGAGATGAGGCCTATTTCCGATGAGGCGTCTGGAGACTAATGACACCCAACCTCTGGAACTTCGAAAGGGTCTTTCACACCCTTGCTGCAACTCAAGAAGTTTACCGCCATACCCGTCTCCACACGAGAGAAAGCACGATGGTCCCGCCCACATCCAGAGGAGCCCCGTTTCCCCCTCGTAGCTCGAGATGAGGGATCCTTTCCCTGCGTTCAACGGGAAAGAATTCCCGGCGTTCCCATCGCATCTCAAGAGGAGGCACTCTCAACAGGAAAGGCGAGAGAAACTCCATGGTCGTACCACCATTCCACGAGCCCCCAGATGTCTCAGTCCATTCCAGAGGAACCTCTTTGCCCTGCACTGGCTCATCTTTCACGCCGACGATCGACTCACACCACGGTGGCACGTGGGACAGCCCTGTGTGAAAGCCTCGAGGGAAAGCCTCGAGGGAAAACCACAGATCCTTTGATTCAGGCCACGGGAAGCGTGACATTGCTGCTACAGCCTGGAAGGAAAGCGCACGTGCATGCCCCCACTCGAGACGAGGCCTGACTCCCCTGGGGAGACTCCAGAAGTACCCAAAGATCCATGTCAGCCCCTGAGAGGAATCCTCGGTTCCGGCCCTGACTCCACACAAGGTTTTTGGCCCCGGTATCGACGGGAGAGGAATCCCGAGAGGCCCCCTAGCAACTCGCATGGGGACTGGCCTCTCCTGAGGCCACCAGGGCGGGTCCCTGAGGTCCCCGTCGTAACTCGAGAACACCTGTCCCAACTCGAGAAAATCCAGGAAGTTCTCCCTTCCAGGCGAGAAGAATCCTATTTCCGATGAGGCGTTTGGAGACTAATGACACCTAAACTCTGGAACTTCGAAAGGGTCTTTCACACCCTTGCTGCAACTCAAGAAGTTCACCGCCATACCCGTCTCCACTCGAGAGGAAGCACGATGGTCCCGCCCACATCCAGAGGAGCCCCGTTTCCCCCTCGTAGCTCGAGATGAGGGATCCTTTCCCTGCTTTCAACGGGAAAGAATTCCCGGCGTTCCCGTCGCATCTCAAGAGGAGGCACTCTCAACAGGAAAGGCGAGAGGAACTCCATGGTCGTACCACCATTCCAAGAGTCCCCCAGATGTCTCAGTCCATTCCAGAGGAACCTCTTTGCCCTGCACTGGCTCATCTTTCACGCCGAGGATCGACTCACACCACGGTGGCACGTGGGACAGCCCTGTGGGAAAGCCTCGAGGGAAAGCCTCGAGGGAAAACCACAGATCCTTTGATCCACGCGACGGGAAGCGTGACATTGCTGCTACAGCCTGGAAGGAAAGCGCACGTGCATGCCCCCACTCGAGACGAGGCCTGACTCCAGTGGGGAGACTCCAGAAGTACCCAAAGATCCATGTCAGCCCCTGAGAGGAATCCTCGGTTCCGGCCCTGACTCCAAACAAGGTTTTTGGCCCCGGTATCGACAGGAGTGGAATACTGAGAGGCCCCCTAGCAACTCGCATGGGGAATGGCCTCTCCTGGGCCAACAGGGCGGGTCCCTGAGGTCCCCGTCGTAACTCGAGAACACCTGCCGCAACTCGAGAAAATCCAGGAAGTTCTCCCTTCCAGGCGAGATGAGGCCTATTTCCGATGAGGCGTCTGGAGACTAATGACACCTAACCTCTGGAACTTCGAAAGGGTCTTTCACACCCTTGCTGCTACTCAAGAAGTTTACCGCCATACCCGTCTCCACTCGAGAGGAAGCACGATGGTCCCGCCCACATCCAGAGGAGCCCTGTTTCCCCCTCGTAGCTCGAGATGAGGGATCCTTTCCCTGCTTTCAACGGGAAAGAATTCCCGGCGTTCCCGTCGCATCTCAAGAGGAGGCACTCTCAACAGGAAAGGCGAGAGGAAATCCATGGTCGTACCACAATTCCAAGAGTCCCCCAGATGTCTCAGTCCATTGGAGAGGAAGCTCTTTGCCCTGCACTGGCTCATCTTTCACGCCGAGGATCGACTCACACCACGGTGGCACGTGGGACAGCCCTGTGGGAAAGCCTCGACGGAAAGCCTCGAGGGAAAACCACAGATCCTTTGATCCACGCGACGGGAAGCGTGACATTGCTGGTACAGCCTGGAAGTAAAGCGCACGTGCATGCCCCCACTCGAGACGAGTCCTGACTCCCCTAGGGAGACTCCAGAAGTACCCAAAGATCCATGTCACCCCTGAGAGGAAACCTCGTTTCCGGCCCTGACTCCACACAAGGTTTTTGGCCCCGGTATCGACGGGAGAGGAATCCTGAGAGGCCCCCTAGCAACTCGCATGGGGATTGGCCTTTCCTGAGGCCACCATGGCGGGTCCCTGAGGTCCCCGTCGTAACTCGAGAACACCTGCCGCAACTCGAGAAAATCCAGGAAGTTCTCCCTTCCAGCCGAGGTGAGGCCTATTTCCGATGAGGCGTCTGGAGACTAATGACACCTAACCTCTGGAACTTCGAAAGGGTCTTTCACACCCTTGCTGCTACTCAAGAAGTTCACCGCCATTCCCGTCTCCACTCGAGAGGAAGCACGATGGTCCCGCCCACATCCAGAGGAGCCCCGTTTCCCCCTCGTAGCTCGAGATGAGGGATCCTTTCCCTGCTTTCAACGGGAAAGAATTCCCGGCGTTCCCGTCGCATCTCAAGAGGAGGCACTCTCAACAGGAAAGGCGAGAGGAACTCCATGGTCGTACCACCATTCCAAGAGTCCCCCAGATGTCTCAGTCCATTCCAGAGGAACCTCTTTGCCCTGCACTGGCTCATCTTTCACGCCGAGGATCGACTCACACCACTGTGGCACGTGGGACAGCCCTGTGGCAAAGCCTCGAGGGAAAGCCTCGAGGGAAAACCACAGATCCTTTGATCCACGCGGAGGTAAGCGTGACATTGCTGCTACAGCCTGGAAGAAAAGCGCTCGTGCATGCCCCCACTCGAAACGAGGCCTGACTCCAGTGGGGAGACTCCAGAAGTACCCAAAGATCCATGTCAGCCCCTGAGGGGAATCCTCGGTTCCGGCCCTGACTCCACACAAGGTTTTTGGCCCCGGTATCGACGGGAGAGGAATCCTGAGAGGCCCCCTAGCAACTCGCATGGGGACTGGCCTTTCCTGAGGCCACCATGGCGGGTCCCTGAGGTCCCCGTCGTAACTCGAGAACACCTGCCGCAACTCGAGAAAATCCAGGAAGTTCTCCCTTCCAGGCGAGATGAGGCCTATTTCCGATGAGGCGTCTGGAGACTAATGACACCTAACCTCTGGAACTTCGAAAGGGTCTTTCACACCCTTGCTGCAACTCAAGAAGTTCACCGCCATACCCGTCTCCACTCGAGAGGAAGCACGATGGTCCCGCCCACATCCAGAGGAGCCCCGTTTCCCCCTCGTAGCTCGAGATGAGGGATCCTTTCCCTGCTTTCAACGGGAAAGAATTCCCGGCGTTCCCGTCGCATCTCAAGAGGAGGCACTCTCAACAGGAAAGGCGAGAGGAACTCCATGGTCGTACCACCATTCCAAGAGTCCCCCAGATGTCTCAGTCCATTCCAGAGGAACCTCTTTGCCCTGCACTGGCTCATCTTTCACGCCGAGGATCGACTCACACCACGGTGGCACGAGGGACAGCCCTGTGGGAAAGCCTCGAGGGAAAACCACAGATCCTTTGATCCACGCGACGGGAAGCGTGACATTGCTGCTACAGCCTGGAAGGAAAGCGCACGTGCATGCCCCCACTCGAGACGAGGCCTGACTCCCCTGGGGAGACTCCAGAAATACCCAAAGTTCCATGTCACCCCTGAGAGAAAACCTCGGTTCCGGCCCTTACTCCACACAAGGTTTTTGGCCCCGGTATCGACGGGAGAGGAATCCTGAGAGGCCCCCTAGCAACTCGCATGGGGACTGGCCTTTCCTGAGGCCACCATGGCGGGTCCCCGAGGTCCCCGTCGTAACTCAAGAACACCTGCCGCAACTCGAGAAAATCCAGGAAGTTCTCCCTTCCAGGCGAGATGAGGCCTATTTCCTATGAGGCGTCTGGAGACTAATGACACCTAACCTCTGGAACTTCGAAAGGGTCTTTCACACCCTTGCTGCTACTCAAGAAGTTCACCGCCATACCCGTCTCCACTCGAGAGGAAGCACGATGGTCCCGCCCACATCCAGAGGAGCCCCGTTTCCCCCTCGTAGCTCGAGATGAGGGATCCTTTCCCTGCTTTCAACGGGAAAGAATTCCCGGCGTTCCTGTCGCATCTCAAGAGGAGGCACTCTCAACAGGAAAGGCGAGAGGAACTCCATGGTCGTACCACCATTCCAAGAGTCCCCCAGATGTCTCAGTCCATTCCAGAGGAACCTCTTTGCCCTGCACTGGCTCATCTTTCACGCCGAGAATCGACTCACACCACGGTGGCACGTGGGACAGCCCTGTGGGAAAGCCTCGAGGGAAAGCCTCGAGGGAAAACCACAGATCCTTTGATCCACGCGACGGGAAGTGTGACATTGCTGCTACAGCCTGGAAGGAAAGCGCACGTGCATGCCCCCACTCGAAACGAGGCCTGATTCCCCTGGGGAGACTCCAGAAGTACCCAAAGATCCATGTCAGCCCCTGAGAGGAATCCCCGGTTCCGGCCCTGACTCCACACAAGGTTTTTGGCCCCGGTATCGACGGGAGAGGAATCCCGAGAGGCCCCGTAGCAACTCGCATGGGGACTGGCCTCTCCTGGGGCCACCAGGGCGGGTCCCTGAGGTCCCCGTCGTAACTCGAGAACACCTGCCGCAACTCGAGAAAATCCATGAAGTTCTCCCTTCCAGGCGAGATGAGGCCTATTTCCGATGAGGCGTCTGGAGACTAATGACACCTAAACTCTGGAATTTCGAGAGGGTCTTTCACACCCTTGCTGCTACTCAAGAAGTTCACCGCCATACCCGTCTCCACTCGAGAGGAAGCACGATGGTCCCGCCCACATCCAGAGGAGCCCCGTTTCCCCCTCGTAGCTCGAGATGAGGGATCCTTTCCCTGCTTTCAACGGGAAAGTATTCCCGGCGTTCCCGTCGCATCTCAAGAGGAGGCACTCTCAACAGGAAAGGCGAGAGGAACTCCATGGTCGTACCACCATTCCAAGAGTCCCCCAGATGTCTCAGTCCATTCGAGAGGAAGCTCTTTGCCCTGCACTGGCTCAGCTTTCACGTCGAGGATCGACTCACACCACGGTGGCACGTGGGACAGCCCTGTGGGAAAGCCTCGAGGGAAAACCACAGATCCTTTGATCCACGCGACGGGAAGCTTGACATTGCTGCTACAGCCTGGAAGGAAAGCGCACGTGCATGCCCCCACTCGAGACGTGGCCTGACTACCCTGGGGAGACTCCAGAAATACCCAAAGTTCCATGTCACCCATGAGAGAAAACCTCGGTTCCGGCCCTGACTCCACACAAGGTTTTTGGCCCCGGAATCGACGGGAGAGGAATCCTGAGAGGCCCCCTAGCAACTCGCATGGGGACTGGCCTTTCCTGAGGCCACCATGGCGGGTCCCTGAGGTCCCCGTCGTAACTCGAGAACACCTGCCGCAACTCGAGAAAATCCAGGAAGTTCTCCCTTCCAGGCGAGATGAGGCCTATTTCCTATGAGGCGTCTGGAGACTAATGACACCTAACCTCTGGAACTTCGAAAGGGTCTTTCACACCCTTGCTGCAACTCAAGAAGTTCACCGCCATACCCGTCTCCACTCGAGAGGAAGCACGATGGTCCCGCCCATATCCAGAGGAGCCCCGTTTCCCCCTCGTAGCTCGAGATGAGGGATCCTTTCCCTGCTTTCAACGAGAAAGAATTCCCGGCATTCCCGTCGCATCTCAAGAGGAGGCACTCTCAACAGGAAAGGCGAGAGGTACTCTATGGTCGTACCACCATTCCACGAATCCCCCAGATGTCTCAGTCCATTCCAGAGGAACCTCTTTGCCCTGCACTGGCTCATCTTTCACGCCGAGGATCGACTCATACCACGGTGGCAAGTGGGACAGCCCTGTGGGAAAGCCTCGAGGGAAAGCCTCGAGGGAAAACCACAGATCCTTTGATCCACGCGAAGGTAAGCGTGACATTGCTGCTACAGCCTGGAAGAAAAGCGCTCGTGAATGCCCCCACTCGAAACGAGGACTGACTCCAGTGGGGAGACTCCAGAAGTACCCAAAGATCCATGTCAGCCCCTGAGACGAACCCTCGGTTCCGGCCCTGACTCCAAACAAGGTTTTTGGCCCCGGTATCGACAGGAGAGGAATCCTGAGAGGCCCCCTAGCAACTCGCATGGGGACTGGCTTTTCCTGAGGCTACCAGGGCGGTTCCCTGAGGTCCCCGTCGTAACTCGAGAACACCTGCCGCAACTCGAGAAAATCCAGGAAGTTCTCCCTTCCAGGCGAGATGAGGCCTATTTCCGATGAGGCGTCTGGAGACTAATGACACCTAACCTCTGGAACTTCGAAAGGGTCTTTCACACCCTTGCTGCAACACAAGAAGTTCACCGCCATACCCGTCTCCACTCGAGAGGAAGCACGATGGTCCCGCCCACATCCAGAGGAGCCCCGTTTCCCCTCGTAGCTCGAGATGAGGGATCCTTTCCCTGCTTTTAACGGGAAAGAATTCCCGGCATTTCCGTCGCATCTCAAGAGGAGGCACTCTCAACAGGAAAGGTGAGAAGAACTCCATGGTCGTACCACCATTCCAAGAGTCCCCCAGATGTCTCAGTCCATTCCAAAGGAACCTCTTTGCCCTGCACTGGCTCATCTTTCACGCCGAGGATCGACTCACACCACGGCGGCACGTGGGACAACCCTGTGGGAAAGCCTCGAGGCAAAGCCTCGAGGGAAAACCACAGATCCTTTGATCCACGCGACGAGAAGCGTGACATTGCTGCTACAGCCTGGAAGGAAAGCGCACGTGCATGCCCCCACTCGAGACGAGGCCTCACTCCCCTGGGGAGACTCCAGAAGTACCCAAAGATCCATGTCACCCCTGAGAGGAATCCTCGGTTCCGGCCCTGACTCCACACAAGGTTTTTGGCCCCGGTATCGACGGGAGAGGAATCCCGAGAGGCCCCCTAGCAACTCGCATGGGGACTGGCCATTCCTGAGGCCACCAGGGCGGGTCCCTGAGGTCCCCTTCGTAACGCGAGAACACCTGCCGCATCTCGAGAAAATCCTGGAAGTTCTCCCTTCCAGGCGAGATGAAGCCTATTTCCGATGAGGCATCTGGAGACTAATGACACCTAACCTCTGGAACTTCGAAAGGGTCTTTCACACCCTTGCTGCAACTCAAGAAGTTCACCGCCATACCCGTCTCCACTCGAGAGGAAGCACGATGGTCCCGCCCACATCCAGAGGAGCCCCGTTTCCCCCTCGTAGCTCGAGATGAGGGATCCTTTCCCTGCTTTCAACGGGAAAGAATTCCCGGAGTTCCCGTCGCATCTCAAGAGGAGGCACTCTCAACAGAAAAGGCGATAGGAACTCCATGGTCGTACCACCATTCCAAGAGTCCCCCAGATGTCTCAGTCCATTCCAGAGGAACCTCTTTGCCCTGCACTGGCTCATCTTTCACGCCGAGGATCGACTCACACCACGGTGGCACGTGGGACAGCCCTGTGGGAAAGCCTCGAGGGAAAGCCTCGAGGGAAAACCACAGATCCTTTGATCCACGCGACGGGAAGTGTGACATTGCTGCTACAGCCTGGAAGGAAAGCGCACGTGCATGCCCCCACTCGAAACGAGGCCTGACTCCCCTGGGGAGACTCCAGAAGTACACAAAGATCCATGTCAGCCCCTGAGAGGAATCCCCGGTTCCGGCCCTGACTTCACACAAGGTTTTTGGCCCCGGTATCGACGGGAGAGGAATCCTGAGAGGCCCCCTAGCAACTCGCATGGGGACTGGCCTTTCCTGAGGCCACCAGGGCGGGTCCCTGAGGTCCCCGTCGTAACTCGAGAACACCTGCCGCAACTCGAGAAAATCCAGCAAGTTCTCCCTTCCAGGCGAGATGAGGCCTATTTCCAATGAGGCGTCTGGAGACTAATGACACCTAACCTCTGGAACTTCGAAAGGGTCTTTCACACCCTTGCTGCAACTCAAGAAGTTCACCGCCATACCCGTCTCCACTCGAGAGGAAGCACGATGGTCCCGCCCATATCCAGAGGAGCCCCGTTTTCCCCTCGTAGCTCGAGATGTGGGATCATTTCCCTGCTTTCAACGGGAAAGATTTCCCGGCATTCCCCTCGCATCTCAAGAGGAGGCACTCTCATCAGGAAAGGCGAGAGTAACTCTATGGTCGTACCACCATTCCAAGAATCCCCCAGATGTCTCAGTCCATTCCAGAGGAACCTCTTTGCCCTGCACTGGCTCATCTTTCACGCCGAGGATCGACTCACACCACGGTGGCAAGTGGGACAGCCCTGTGGGAAAGCCTTGAGGGAAAGCCTCGAGGGAAAACCACAGATCCTTTGATCCACGCGAAGGTAAGCGTGACATTGCTGCTACAGCCTGGAAGAAAAGCGCTCGTGCATGCCCCCACTCGAAACGAGGCCTGACTCCAGTGGGGAGACTCCAGAAGTACCCAAAGATCCATGTCAGCCCCTGAGACGAATCCTCGGTTCCGGCCCTGACTCCAAACAAGATTTTTGGCCCCGGTATCGACAGGAGTGGAATACTGAGAGGCCCCCTAGCAACTCGCATGGGGACTGGCCTCTCCGGAGGCCACCAGGGCGGGTCCCTGAGGTCCCCGTCGTAACTCGAGAACACCTGCCGCAACTCGCGAAAATCCAGGATGTTCTCCCTTCCAGGCGAGATGAGGCCTATTTCCAATGAGGCGTCTGGAGACTCATGACACCTAACCTCTGGAACTTCGAAAGGGTCTTTCACACCCTTGCTGCAACACAAGAAGTTCACCGCCATACCCGTCTCCACTCGAGAGGAAGCACGATGGTCCCGCCCACATCCAGAGGAGCCCCGTTTCCCCCTCGTAGCTCGAGATGAGGGATCCTTTCCCTGCTTTCAACGGGAAAGAATTCCCGGCGTTCCCGTCGCATCTCAAGAGGAGGCACTCTCAACAGGAAAGGCGAGAGGAACTCCATGGTCGTACCACCATTCCAAGAGTCCCCCAGATGACTCAGTCCATTCCAGAGGAACCTCTTTGCCCTGCACTGGCTCATCTTTCACGCCGAGGATCGACTCACACCACGGTGGCACGTGGGACAGCCCTGTGGGAAAGCCTCGAGGGAAAGCCTCGAGGGAAAACCACAGATCCTTTGATCCACGCGACGGGAAGCGTGACATTGCTGCTACAGCCTGGAAGGAAAGCACACGTGCATGCCCCCACTCGAGACGAGGCCTGACTCCCCTGGGGAGACTCCAGAAGTACCCAAAGATCCATGTCAGCCCCTGAGAGGAATCCTCGGTTCGGGCCCTGACTCCACACAAGGTTCTTGGCCCCGGTATCGACGGGAGAGGAATCCCGAGAGGCCCCCTAGCAACTCGCATGGGGACTGGCCTCTCCGGAGGCCACCAGGGCGGGTCCCTGAGGTCCCCGTCGTAACTCGAGAACACCTGCCGTAACTCGAGAAAATCCAGGAAGTTCTCCCTTCCAGGCGAGATGAGGCCTATTTCCGATGAGGCGTCTGGAGACTAATGACACCTAACCTCTGGAACTTCGAAAGGGTCTTTCACACCCTTGCTGCAACTCAAGAAGTTCACCGCCATACCCGTCTCCACTCGAGAGGAAGCACGATGGTCCCGCCCATATCCAGAGGAGCCCCGTTTTCCCCTCGTAGCTCGAGATGTGGGATCATTTCCCTGCTTTCAACGGGAAAGATTTCCCGGCATTCCCCTCGCATCTCAAGAGGAGGCACTCTCATCAGGAAAGGCGAGAGTAACTCTATGGTCGTACCACCATTCCAAGAATCCCCCAGATGTCTCAGTCCATTCCAGAGGAACCTCTTTGCCCTGCACTGGCTCATCTTTCACGCCGAGGATCGACTCACACCACGGTGGCAAGTGGGACAGCCCTGTGGGAAAGCCTTGAGGGAAAGCCTCGAGGGAAAACCACAGATCCTTTGATCCACGCGAAGGTAAGCGTGACATTGCTGCTACAGCCTGGAAGAAAAGCGCTCGTGCATGCCCCCACTCGAAACGAGGCCTGACTCCAGTGGGGAGACTCCAGAAGTACCCAAAGATCCATGTCAGCCCCTGAGACGAATCCTCGGTTCCGGCCCTGACTCCAAACAAGATTTTTGGCCCCGGTATCGACAGGAGTGGAATACTGAGAGGCCCCCTAGCAACTCGCATGGGGACTGGCCTCTCCGGAGGCCACCAGGGCGGGTCCCTGAGGTCCCCGTCGTAACTCGAGAACACCTGCCGCAACTCGCGAAAATCCAGGATGTTCTCCCTTCCAGGCGAGATGAGGCCTATTTCCAATGAGGCGTCTGGAGACTCATGACACCTAACCTCTGGAACTTCGAAAGGGTCTTTCACACCCTTGCTGCAACACAAGAAGTTCACCGCCATACCCGTCTCCACTCGAGAGGAAGCACGATGGTCCCGCCCACATCCAGAGGAGCCCCGTTTCCCCCTCGTAGCTCGAGATGAGGGATCCTTTCCCTGCTTTCAACGGGAAAGAATTCCCGGCGTTCCCGTCGCATCTCAAGAGGAGGCACTCTCAACAGGAAAGGCGAGAGGAACTCCATGGTCGTACCACCATTCCAAGAGTCCCCCAGATGACTCAGTCCATTCCAGAGGAACCTCTTTGCCCTGCACTGGCTCATCTTTCACGCCGAGGATCGACTCACACCACGGTGGCACGTGGGACAGCCCTGTGGGAAAGCCTCGAGGGAAAGCCTCGAGGGAAAACCACAGATCCTTTGATCCACGCGACGGGAAGCGTGACATTGCTGCTACAGCCTGGAAGGAAAGCACACGTGCATGCCCCCACTCGAGACGAGGCCTGACTCCCCTGGGGAGACTCCAGAAGTACCCAAAGATCCATGTCAGCCCCTGAGAGGAATCCTCGGTTCGGGCCCTGACTCCACACAAGGTTCTTGGCCCCGGTATCGACGGGAGAGGAATCCCGAGAGGCCCCCTAGCAACTCGCATGGGGACTGGCCTCTCCGGAGGCCACCAGGGCGGGTCCCTGAGGTCCCCGTCGTAACTCGAGAACACCTGCCGTAACTCGAGAAAATCCAGGAAGTTCTCCCTTCCAGGCGAGATGAGGCCTATTTCCGATGAGGCGTCTGGAGACTAATGACACCTAACCTCTGGAACTTCGAAAGGGTCTTTCACACCCTTGCTGCAACTCAAGAAGTTCACCGCCATACCCGTCTCCACTCGAGAGGAAGCACGATGGTCCCGCCCACATCCAGAGGAGCCCCGTTTCCCCCTCGTAGCTCGAGATGAGGGATCCTTTCCCTGCTTTCAACGGGAAAGAATTCCCGGCGTTCCCGTCGCATCTCAAGAGGAGGCACTCTCAACAGGAAAGGCGAGAGGAACTCCATGGTCGTACCACCATTCCAAGAGTCCCCCAGATTACTCAGTCCATTCCAGAGGAACCTCTTTGCCCTGCACTGGCTCATCTTTCACGCCGAGAATCGACTCACACCACGGTGGCACGTGGGACAGCCCTGTGGGAAAGCCTCGAGGGAAAGCCTCGAGGGAAAACCACAGATCCTTTGATCCACGCGACGGGAAGCGTGACATTGCTGCTACAGCCTGGAAGGAAAGCGCACGTGCATGCCCCCACTCGAGAGGAGGCCTGACTCCCCTGGGGAGACTCCAGAAGTACCCAAAGATCCATGTCACCCCTTAGAGGAATCCTCGGTCCCGGCCCTGACTACACACAAGGTTTTTGGCCCCGGTATCGACGGGAGAGGAATCCCGAGAGGCCCCCTAGCAACTCGCATGGGGACTGGCCTCTCCTGAGGCCACCAGGGCGGGTCCCTGAGGTCCCCGTCGTAACTCGAGAACACCTGCCGTAACTCGAGAAAATCCAGGAAGTTCTCCCTTCCAGGCGAGATGAGGCCTATTTCCGATGAGGCGTCTGGAGACTAATGACACCTAACCTCTGGAATTTCGAAAGGGTCTTTCACACCCTTGCTGCAACTCAAGAAGTACACCGCCATACCCGTCTCCACTCGAGAGGAAGCACGATGGTCCCGCCCACATCCAGAGGAGCCCCGTTTCCCCCTCGTAGCTCGAGATGAGGGATCCTTTCCCTGCTTTCAACGGGAAAGAATTCCCAGCGTTCCCGTCGCATCTCAAGAGGAGGCACTCTCAACAGGAAAGGCGAGAGGAACTCCATGGTCGTACCACCATTCCAAGAGTCCCCCAGATGTCTCAGTCCATTCCAGAGGAACCTCTTTGCCCTGCACTGGCTCATCTTTCACGCCGAGGATCGACTCACACCACGGTGGCACGTGGGACAGCCTTGTGGGAAAGCCTCGAGGGAAAGCCTCGAGGGAAAACCACAGATCCTTTGATCCACTCGACGGGAAGCGTGACATTGCTGCTACAGCCTGGAAGGAAAGCGCACGTGCATGCCCCCACACGAGACGAGGCCTGACTCCCCTGGGGAGACTCCAGAAGTACCCAAAGATACATGTCACCCCTGAGAGGAATCCTCGGTTCCGGCCCTGACTCCACACAAGGTTTTTGGCCCCGGTATCGACGGGAGAGGAATCCCGAGAGGCCCCCTAGCAACTCGCATGGGGACTGGCCTCTCCTGAGGCAACCAGGGCGGGTCCCTGAGGTCCCCGTCGTAACTCGAGAACACCTGCCGCAACTCGAGAAAATCCAGGAAGTTCTCCCTTGCAGGAGAGATGAGGCCTATTTCCGATGAGGCGTCTGGAGACTAATGACACCTAACCTCTGGAATTTCGAAAGGGTCTTTCACACCCTTGCTGCAACTCAAGAAGTTCACCGCCATACCCGTCTCCACTCGAGAGGAAGCACGATGGTCCCGCCCACATCCAGAGGAGCCCCGTTTCCCCCTCGGAGCTCGAGATGAGGGATCCTTTCCCTGCTTTCAACGGGAAAGAATTCCCGGCGTTCCCGTCGCATCTCAAGAGGAGGCACTCTCAACAGGAAAGGCGAGAGGAACTCCATGGTCGTACCACCATTCCAAGAGTCCCCCAGATGTCTCAGTCCATTCCAGAGGAACCTCTCTGCCCTGCACTGGCTCATTTTTCACGCCGAGGATCGACTCACACCACGGTGGCACGTGGGACAGCCCTGTGGGAAAGCCTCGAGGGAAAGCCTCGAGGGAAAACCACAGATCCTTTGATCCACGCGACGGGAAGCGTGACATTGCTGCTACAGCCTGGAAGGAAAGCACACGTGCATGCCCCCACTCGAGACGAGGCCTGACTCCCCTGGGGAGACTCCAGAAGTACCCAAAGATCCATGTCAGCCCCTGAGAGGAATCCTCGGTTCGGGCCCTGACTCCACACAAGGTTCTTGGCCCCGGTATCGACGGGAGAGGAATCCCGAGAGGCCCCCTAGCAACTCGCATGGGGACTGGCCTCTCCTGAGGCCACCAGGGCGGGTCCCTGAGGTCCCCGTCGTAACTCGAGAACACCTGCCGTAACTCGAGAAAATCCAGGAAGTTCTCCCTTCCAGGCGAGATGAGGCCTATTTCCGATGAGGCGTCTGGAGACTAATGACACCTAACCTCTGGAACTTCGAAAGGGTCTTTCACACCCTTGCTGCAACTCAAGAAGTTCACCGCCATACCCGTCTCCACTCGACAGGAAGCACGATGGTCCCGCCCACATCCAGAGGAGCCCCGTTTCCCCCTCGGAGCTCGAGATGAGGGATCCTTTCCCTGCTTTCAACGGGAAAGAATTCCCGGCGTTCCCGTCGCATCTCAAGAGGAGGCACTCTCAACAGGAAAGGCGAGAGGAACTCCATGGTCGTACCACCATTCCAAGAGTCTCCCAGATGACTCAGTCCATTCCAGAGGAACCTCTTTGCCCTGCACTGGCTCATCTTTCACGCCGAGGATCGACTCACACCACGGTGGCACGTGGGACAGCCCTGTGGGAAAGCCTCGAGGGAAAGCCTCGAGGGAAAACCACAGATCCTTTGATCCACGCGACGGGAAGCGTGACATTGCTGCTACAGCCTGGAAGGAAAGCGCACGTGCATGCCCCCACTCGAGACGAGGCCTGACTCCCCTGGGGAGACTCCAGAAGTACCCAAAGATCCATGTCAGCCCCTGAGAGGAATCCTCGGTTCGGGCCCTGACTCCACACAAGGTTCTTGGCCCCGGTATCGACGGGAGAGGAATCCCGAGAGGCCCCCTAGCAACTCGCATGGGGACTGGCCTCTCCTGAGGCCACCAGGGCGGGTCCCTGAGGTCCCCGTCGTAACTCGAGAACACCTGCCGTAACTCGAGAAAATCCAGGAAGTTCTCCCTTCCAGGCGAGATGAGGCCTATTTCCGATGAGGCGTCTGGAGACTAATGACACCTAACCTCTGGAACTTCGAAAGGGTCTTTCACACCCTTGCTGCAACTCAAGAAGTTCACCGCCATACCCGTCTCCACTCGAGAGGAAGCACGATGGTCCCGCCCACATCCAGAGGAGCCCCGTTTCCCCCTCGTAGCTCGAGATGAGGGATCCTTTCCCTGCTTTCAACGGGAAAGAATTCCCGGCGTTCCCGTCGCATCTCAAGAGGAGGCACTCTCAACAGGAAAGGCGAGAGGAACTCCATGGTCGTACCACCATTCCAAGAGTCCCCCAGATTACTCAGTCCATTCCAGAGGAACCTCTTTGCCCTGCACTGGCTCATCTTTCACGCCGAGGATCGACTCACACCACGGTGGCACGTGGGACAGCCCTGTGGGAAAGCCTCGAGGGAAAGCCTCGAGGGAAAACCACAGATCCTTTGATCCACGCGACGGGAAGCGTGACATTGCTGCTACAGCCTGGAAGGAAAGCGCACGTGCATGCCCCCACTCGAGAGGAGGCCTGACTCCCCTGGGGAGACTCCAGAAGTACCCAAAGATCCATGTCACCCCTTAGAGGAATCCTCGGTCCCGGCCCTGACTACACACAAGGTTTTTGGCCCCGGTATCGACGGGAGAGGAATCCCGAGAGGCCCCCTAGCAACTCGCATGGGGACTGGCCTCTCCTGAGGCCACCAGGGCGGGTCCCTGAGGTCCCCGTCGTAACTCGAGAACACCTGCCGTAACTCGAGAAAATCCAGGAAGTTCTCCCTTCCAGGCGAGATGAGGCCTATTTCCGATGAGGCGTCTGGAGACTAATGACACCTAACCTCTGGAATTTCGAAAGGGTCTTTCACACCCTTGCTGCAACTCAAGAAGTACACCGCCATACCCGTCTCCACTCGAGAGGAAGCACGATGGTCCCGCCCACATCCAGAGGAGCCCCGTTTCCCCCTCGTAGCTCGAGATGAGGGATCCTTTCCCTGCTTTCAACGGGAAAGAATTCCCAGCGTTCCCGTCGCATCTCAAGAGGAGGCACTCTCAACAGGAAAGGCGAGAGGAACTCCATGGTCGTACCACCATTCCAAGAGTCCCCCAGATGTCTCAGTCCATTCCAGAGGAACCTCTTTGCCCTGCACTGGCTCATCTTTCACGCCGAGGATCGACTCACACCACGGTGGCACGTGGGACAGCCTTGTGGGAAAGCCTCGAGGGAAAGCCTCGAGGGAAAACCACAGATCCTTTGATCCACGCGACGGGAAGCGTGACATTGCTGCTACAGCCTGGAAGGAAAGCGCACGTGCATGCCCCCACACGAGACGAGGCCTGACTCCCCTGCGGAGACTCCAGAAGTACCCAAAGATACATGTCACCCCTGAGAGGAATCCTCGGTTCCGGCCCTGACTCCACACAAGGTTTTTGGCCCCGGTATCGACGGGAGAGGAATCCCGAGAGGCCCCCTAGCAACTCGCATGGGGACTGGCCTCTCCTGAGGCAACCAGGGCGGGTCCCTGAGGTCCCCGTCGTAACTCGAGAACACCTGCCGCAACTCGAGAAAATCCAGGAAGTTCTCCCTTGCAGGCGAGATGAGGCCTATTTCCGATGAGGCTTCTGGAGACTAATGACACCTAACCTCTGGAACTTCGAAAGGGTCTTTCACACCCTTGCTGCAACTCAAGAAGTTCACCGCCATACCCGTCTCCACTCGAGAGGAAGCACGATGGTCCCGCCCACATCCAGAGGAGCCCCGTTTCCCCCTCGTAGCTCGAGATGAGGGATCCTTTCCCTGCTTTCAACGGGAAAGAATTCCCGGCGTTCCCGTCGCATCTCAAGAGGAGGCACTCTCAACAGGAAAGGCGAGAGGAACTCCATGGTCGTACCACCATTCCAAGAGTCCCCCAGATGACTCAGTCCATTCCAGAGGAACCTCTTTGCCCTGCACTGGCTCATCTTTCACGCCGAGGATCGACTCACACCACGGTGGCACGTGGGACAGCCCTGTGGGAAAGCCTCGAGGGAAAGCCTCGAGGGAAAACCACAGATCCTTTGATCCACGCGACGGGAAGCGTGACATTGCTGCTACAGCCTGGAAGGAAAGCGCACGTGCATGCCCCCACTCGAGAGGAGGCCTGACTCCCCTGGGGAGATTAAAGAAGTACCCAAAGATCCTTGTCACCCCTGAGAGGAATCCTCGGTCCCGGCCCTGACACCACACAAGGTTTTTGGCCCCGGTATCGACGGGAGAGGAATCCAGAGAGGCCCCCTAGCAACTCGCATGGGGACTGGCCTCTCTTGAGGCCACCAGGGCGGGTCCCTGAGGTCCCCGTCGTAACTCGAGAACACCTGCCGCAACTCGAGAAAATCCAGGAAGTTCTCCCTTCCAGGCGAGATGAGGCCTATTTCCGATGAGGCGTCTGGAGACTAATGACACCTAACCTCTGGAACTTCGAAAGGGTCTTTCACACCCTTGCTGCAACTCAAGAAGTTCACCGCCATACCCGTCTCCACTCGAGAGGAAGTACGATGGTCCCGCCCACATCCAGAGGAGCCCCGTTTCCCCCTCGGAGCTCGAGATGAGGGATCCTTTCCCTGCTTTCAACGGGAAAGAATTCCCGGCGTTCCCGTCGCATCTCAAGAGGAGGCACTCTCAACAGGAAAGGCGAGAGGAACTCCATGGTCGTATCACCATTCCAAGACTCCCCCAGATGTCTCAGTCCATTCCAGAGGAACCTCTTTGCCCTGCACTGGCTCATCTTTCACGCCGAGGATCGACTCACACCACGGTGGCACGTGGGACAGCCCTGTGGGAAAGCCTCGAGGGAAAGCCTCGAGGGAAAACCACAGATCCTTTGATCCACGCGACGGGAAGCGTGACATTGCTGCTACAGCCTGGAAGGAAAGCGCACGTGCATGCCCCCACTCGAGAGGAGGCCTGACTCCCCTGGGGAGACTCCAGAAGTACCCAAAGATCCATGTCACCCCTGAGAGGAATCCTCGGTCCCGGCCCTGACTACACACAAGGTTTTTGGCCCCGGTATCGACGGGAGAGGAATCCCGAGAGGCCCCCTAGCAACTCGCATGGGGACTGGCCTCTCCTGAGGCCACCAGGGCGGGTCCCTGAGGTCCCCGTCGTAACTCGAGAACACCTGCCGCAACTTGAGAAAATCCAGGAAGTTCTCCCTTCCAGGCGAGATGAGGCCTATTTCCGATGAGGTGTCTGGAGACTAATGACACCTAACCTCTGGAACTTCGAAAGGGTCTTTCACACCCTTGCTGCAACTCAAGAAGTTCACCGCCATACCCGTCTCCACTCGAGAGGAAGCACGATGATCCCGCCCACATCCAGAGGAGCCCCGTTTCCCCCTCGTAGCTCGAGATGAGGGATCCTTTCCCTGCTTTCAACGGGAAAGAATTCCCGGCGTTCCCGTCGCATCTCAAGAGGAGGCACTCTCAACAGGAAAGGCGAGAGGAACTCCATGGTCGTACCACCATTCCAAGAGTCCCCCAGATGTCTCAGTCCATTCCAGAGGAACCTCTTTGCCCTGCACTGGCTCATTTTTCACGCCGAGGATCGACTCACACCACGGTGGCACGTGGGACAGCCCTGTGGGAAAGCCTCGAGGGAAAGCCTCGAGGGAAAACCACAGATCCTTTGATCCACGCGAGGGGAAGCGTGACATTGCTGCTACAGCCTGGAAGGAAAGCACACGTGCATGCCCCCACTCGAGACGAGGCCTGACTCCCCTGGGGAGACTCCAGAAGTACCCAAAGATCCATGTCAGCCCCTGAGAGGAATCCTCGGTTCGGGCCCTGACTCCACACAAGGTTCTTGGCCCCGGTATCGAAGGGAGAGGAATCCCGAGAGGCCCCCTAGCAACTCGCATGGGGACTGGCCTCTCCTGAGGCCACCAGGGCGGGTCCCTGAGGTCCCCGTCGTAACTCGAGCACACCTGCCGCAACTCGAGAAAATCCAGGAAGTTCTCCCTTGCAGGCGAGATGAGGCCTATTTCCGATGAGGCTTCTGGAGACTAATGACACCTAACCTCTGGAACTTCGAAAGGGTCTTTCACACCCTTGCTGCAACTCAAGAAGTTCACCGCCATACCCGTCTCCACTCGAGAGGAAGCACGATGGTCCCGCCCACATCCAGAGGAGCCCCGTTTCCCCCTCGTAGCTCGAGATGAGGGATCCTTTCCCTGCTTTCAACGGGAAAGAATTCCCAGCGTTCCCGTCGCATCTCAAGAGGAGGCACTCTCAACAGGAAAGGCGAGAGGAACTCCATGGTCGTACCACCATTCCAAGAGTCCCCCAGATGTCTCAGTCCATTCCAGAGGAACCTCTTTGCCCTGCACTGGCTCATCTTTCACGCCGAGGATCGACTCACACCACGGTGGCACGTGGGACAGCCTTGTGGGAAAGCCTCGAGGGAAAGCCTCGAGGGAAAAACACAGATCCTTTGATCCACTCGACGGGAAGCGTGACATTGCTGCTACAGCCTGGAAGGAAAGCGCACGTGCATGCCCCCACACGAGACGAGGCCTGACTCCCCTGGGGAGACTCCAGAAGTACCCAAAGATACATGTCACCCCTGAGAGGAATCCTCGGTTCCGGCCCTGACTCCACACAAGGTTTTTGGCCCCGGTATCGACGGGAGAGGAATCCCGAGAGGCCCCCTAGCAACTCGCATGGGGACTGGCCTCTCCTGAGGCAACCAGGGCGGGTCCCTGAGGTCCCCGTCGTAACTCGAGAACACCTGCCGCAACTCGAGAAAATCCAGGAAGTTCTCCCTTGCAGGCGAGATGAGGCCTATTTCCGATGAGGCGTCTGGAGACTAATGACACCTAACCTCTGGAATTTCGAAAGGGTCTTTCACACCCTTGCTGCAACTCAAGAAGTTCACCGCCATACCCGTCTCCACTCGAGAGGAAGCACGATGGTCCCGACCACATCCAGAGGAGCCCCGTTTCCCCCTCGGAGCTCGAGATGAGGGATCCTTTCCCTGCTTTCAACGGGAAAGAATTCCCGGCGTTCCCGTCGCATCTCAAGAGGAGGCACTCTCAACAGGAAAGGCGAGAGGAACTCCATGGTCGTACCACCATTCCAAGAGTCCCCCAGATGTCTCAGTCCATTCCAGAGGAACCTCTCTGCCCTGCACTGGCTCATTTTTCACGCCGAGGATCGACTCACACCACGGTGGCACGTGGGACAGCCCTGTGGGAAAGCCTCGAGGGAAAGCCTCGAGGGAAAACCACAGATCCTTTGATCCACGCGACGGGAAGCGTGACATTGCTGCTACAGCCTGGAAGGAAAGCACACGTGCATGCCCCCACTCGAGACGAGGCCTGACTCCCCTGGGGAGACTCCAGAAGTACCCAAAGATCCATGTCAGCCCCTGAGAGGAATCCTCGGTTCGGGCCCTGACTCCACACAAGGTTCTTGGCCCCGGTATTGACGGGAGAGGAATCCCGAGAGGCCCCCTAGCAACTCGCATGGGGACTGGCCTCTCCTGAGGCCACCAGGGCGGGTCCCTGAGGTCCCCGTCGTAACTCGAGAACACCTGCCGTAACTCGAGAAAATCCAGGAAGTTCTCCCTTCCAGGCGAGATGAGGCCTATTTCCGATGAGGCGTCTGGAGACTAATGACACCTAACCTCTGGAACTTCGAAAGGGTCTTTCACACCCTTGCTGCAACTCAAGAAGTTCACCGCCATACCCGTCTCCACTCGACAGGAAGCACGATGGTCCCGCCCACATCCAGAGGAGCCCCGTTTCCCCCTCGGAGCTCGAGATGAGGGATCCTTTCCCTGCTTTCAACGGGAAAGAATTCCCGGCGTTCCCGTCGCATCTCAAGAGGAGGCACTCTCAACAGGAAAGGCGAGAGGAACTCCATGGTCGTACCACCATTCCAAGAGTCCCGCAGATGACTCAGTCCATTCCAGAGGAACCTCTTTGCCCTGCACTGGCTCATCTTTCACGCCGAGGATCGACTCACACCACGGTGGCACGTGGGACAGCCCTGTGGGAAAGCCTCGAGGGAAAGCCTCGAGGGAAAACCACAGATCCTTTGATCCACGCGACGGGAAGCGTGACATTGCTGCTACAGCCTGGAAGGAAAGCACACGTGCATGCCCCCACTCGAGACGAGGCCTGACTCCCCTGGGGAGACTCCAGAAGTACCCAAAGATCCATGTCAGCCCCTGAGAGGAATCCTCGGTTCGGGCCCTGACTCCACACAAGGTTCTTGGCCCCGGTATCGACGGGAGAGGAATCCCGAGAGGCCCCCTAGCAACTCGCATGGGGACTGGCCTCTCCTGAGGCCACCAGGGCGGGTCCCTGAGGTCCCCGTCGTAACTCGAGAACACCTGCCGTAACTCGAGAAAATCCAGGAAGTTCTCCCTTCCAGGCGAGATGAGGCCTATTTCCGATGAGGCGTCTGGAGACTAATGACACCTAACCTCTGGAACTTCGAAAGGGTCTTTCACACCCTTGCTGCAACTCAAGAAGTTCACCGCCATACCCGTCTCCACTCGAGAGGAAGCACGATGGTCCCGCCCACATCCAGAGGAGCCCCGTTTCCCCCTCGTAGCTCGAGATGAGGGATCCTTTCCCTGCTTTCAACGGGAAAGAATTCCCGGCGTTCCCGTCGCATCTCAAGAGGAGGCACTCTCAACAGGAAAGGCGAGAGGAACTCCATGGTCGTACCACCATTCCAAGAGTCCCCCAGATTACTCAGTCCATTCCAGAGGAACCTCTTTGCCCTGCACTGGCTCATCTTTCACGCCGAGGATCGACTCACACCACGGTGGCACGTGGGACAGCCCTGTGGGAAAGCCTCGAGGGAAAGCCTCGAGGGAAAACCACAGATCCTTTGATCCACGCGACGGGAAGCGTGACATTGCTGCTACAGCCTGGAAGGAAAGCGCATGTGCATGCCCCCACTCGAGAGGAGGCCTGACTCCCCTGGGGAGACTCCAGAAGTACCCAAAGATCCATGTCACCCCTTAGAGGAATCCTCGGTCCCGGCCCTGACAACACACAAGGTTTTTGGCCCCGGTATCGACGGGAGAGGAATCCCGAGAGGCCCCCTAGCAACTCGCATGGGGACTGGCCTCTCCTGAGGCCACCAGGGCGGGTCCCTGAGGTCCCCGTCGTAACTCGAGAACACCTGCCGTAACTCGAGAAAATCCAGGAAGTTCTCCCTTCCAGGCGAGATGAGGCCTATTTCCGATGAGGCGTCTGGAGACTAATGACACCTAACCTCTGGAATTTCGAAAGGGTCTTTCACACCCTTGCTGCAACTCAAGAAGTACACCGCCATACCCATCTCCACTCGAGAGGAAGCACGATGGTCCCGCCCACATCCAGAGGAGCCCCGTTTCCCCCTCGTAGCTCGAGATGAGGGATCCTTTCCCTGCTTTCAACGGGAAAGAATTCCCAGCGTTCCCGTCGCATCTCAAGAGGAGGCACTCTCAACAGGAAAGGCGAGAGGAACTCCATGGTCGTACCACCATTCCAAGAGTCCCCCAGATGTCTCAGTCCATTCCAGAGGAACCTCTTTGCCCTGCACTGGCTCATCTTTCACGCCGAGGATCGACTCACACCACGGTGGCACGTGGGACAGCCTTGTGGGAAAGCCTCGAGGGAAAGCCTCGAGGGAAAACCACAGATCCTTTGATCCACGCGACGGGAAGCGTGACATTGCTGCTACAGCCTGGAAGGAAAGCGCACGTGCATGCCCCCACACGAGACGAGGCCTGACTCCCCTGGGGAGACTCCAGAAGTACCCAAAGATACATGTCACCCCTGAGAGGAATCCTCGGTTCCGGCCCTGACTCCACACAAGGTTTTTGGCCCCGGTATCGACGGGAGAGGAATCCCGAGAGGCCCCCTAGCAACTCGCATGGGGACTGGCCTCTCCTGAGGCAACCAGGGCGGGTCCCTGAGGTCCCCGTCGTAACTCGAGAACACCTGCCGCAACTCGAGAAAATCCAGGAAGTTCTCCCTTGCAGGCGAGATGAGGCCTATTTCCGATGAGGCTTCTGGAGACTAATGACACCTAACCTCTGGAACTTCGAAAGGGTCTTTCACACCCTTGCTGCAACTCAAGAAGTTCACCGCCATACCCGTCTCCACTCGAGAGGAAGCACGATGGTCCCGCCCACATCCAGAGGAGCCCCGTTTCCCCCTCGTAGCTCGAGATGAGGGATCCTTTCCCTGCTTTCAACGGGAAAGAATTCCCGGCGTTCCCGTCGCATCTCAAGAGGAGGCACTCTCAACAGGAAAGGCGAGAGGAACTCCATGGTCGTACCACCATTCCAAGAGTCCCCCAGATGACTCAGTCCATTCCAGAGGAACCTCTTTGCCCTGCACTGGCTCATCTTTCACGCCGAGGATCGACTCACACCACGGTGGCACGTGGGACAGCCCTGTGGGAAAGCCTCGAGGGAAAGCCTCGAGGGAAAACCACAGATCCTTTGATCCACGCGACGGGAAGCGTGACATTGCTGCTACAGCCTGGAAGGAAAGCGCACGTGCATGCCCCCACTCGAGAGGAGGCCTGACTCCCCTGGGGAGATTAAAGAAGTACCCAAAGATCCTTGTCACCCCTGAGAGGAATCCTCGGTCCCGGCCCTGACACCACACAAGGTTTTTGGCCCCGGTATCGACGGGAGAGGAATCCAGAGAGGCCCCCTAGCAACTCGCATGGGGACTGGCCTCTCTTGAGGCCACCCGGGCGGGTCCCTGAGGTCCCCGTCGTAACTCGAGAACACCTGCCGCAACTCGAGAAAATCCAGGAAGTTCTCCCTTCCAGGCGAGATGAGGCCTATTTCCGATGAGGCGTCTGGAGACTAATGACACCTAACCTCTGGAACTTCGAAAGGGTCTTTCACACCCATGCTGCAACTCAAGAAGTTCACCGCCATACCCGTCTCCACTCGAGAGGAAGTACGATGGTCCCGCCCACATCCAGAGGAGCCCCGTTTCCCCCTCGGAGCTCGAGATGAGGGATCCTTTCCCTGCTTTCAACGGGAAAGAATTCCCGGCGTTCCCGTCGCATCTCAAGAGGAGGCACTCTCAACAGGAAAGGCGAGAGGAACTCCATGGTCGTATCACCATTCCAAGACTCCCCCAGATGTCTCAGTCCATTCCAGAGGAACCTCTTTGCCCTGCACTGGCTCATCTTTCACGCCGAGGATCGACTCACACCACGGTGGCACGTGGGACAGCCCTGTGGGAAAGCCTCGAGGGAAAGCCTCGAGGGAAAACCACAGATCCTTTGATCCACGCGACGGGAAGCGTGACATTGCTGCTACAGCCTGGAAGGAAAGCGCACGTGCATGCCCCCACTCGAGAGGAGGCCTGACTCCCCTGGGGAGACTCCAGAAGTACCCAAAGATCCATGTCACCCCTGAGAGGAATCCTCGGTCCCGGCCCTGACTACACACAAGGTTTTTGGCCCCGGTATCGACGGGAGAGGAATCCCGAGAGGCCCCCTAGCAACTCGCATGGGGACTGGCCTCTCCTGAGGCCACCAGGGCGGGTCCCTGAGGTCCCTGTCGTAACTCGAGAACACCTGCCGCAACTTGAGAAAATCCAGGAAGTTCTCCCTTCCAGGCGAGATGAGGCCTATTTCCGATGAGGTGTCTGGAGACTAATGACACCTAACCTCTGGAACTTCGAAAGGGTCTTTCACACCCTTGCTGCAACTCAAGAAGTTCACCGCCATACCCGTCTCCACTCGAGAGGAAGCACGATGATCCCGCCCACATCTAGAGGAGCCCCGTTTCCCCCTCGTAGCTCGAGATGAGGGATCCTTTCCCTGCTTTCAACGGGAAAGAATTCCCGGCGTTCCCGTCGCATCTCAAGAGGAGGCACTCTCAACAGGAAAGGCGAGAGGAACTCCATGGTCGTACCACCATTCCAAGAGTCCCCCAGATGTCTCAGTCCATTCCAGAGGAACCTCTTTGCCCTGCACTGGCTCATTTTTCACGCCGAGGATCGACTCACACCACGGTGGCACGTGGGACAGCCCTGTGGGAAAGCCTCGAGGGAAAGCCTCGAGGGAAAACCACAGATCCTTTGATCCACGCGAGGGGAAGCGTGACATTGCTGCTACAGCCTGGAAGGAAAGCACACGTGCATGCCCCCACTCGAGACGAGGCCTGACTCCCCTGGGGAGACTCCAGAAGTACCCAAAGATCCATGTCAGCCCCTGAGAGGAATCCTCGGTTCGGGCCCTGATTCCACACAAGGTTCTTGGCCCCGGTATCGAAGGGAGAGGAATCCCGAGAGGCCCCCTAGCAACTCGCATGGGGACTGGCCTCTCCTGAGGCCACCAGGGCGGGTCCCTGAGGTCCCCGTCGTAACTCGAGAACACCTGCCGTAACTCGAGAAAATCCAGGAAGTTCTCCCTTCCAGGCGAGATGAGGCCTATTTCCGATGAGGCGTATGGAGACTAATGACACCTAACCTCTGGAATTTCGAAAGGGTCTTTCACACCCTTGCTGCAACTCAAGAAGTTCACCGCCATACCCGTCTCCACTCGAGAGGAAGCACGATGGTCCCGCCCACATCCAGAGGAGCCCCGTTTCCCCCTCGGAGCTCGAGATGAGGGATCCTTTCCCTGCTTTCAACGGGAAAGAATTCCCGGCGTTCCCGTCGCATCTCAAGAGGAGGCACTCTCAACAGGAAAGGCGAGAGGAACTCCATGGTCGTACCACCATTCCAAGAGTCCCCCAGATGTCTCAGTCCATTCCAGAGGAACCTCTTTGCCCTGCACTGGCTCATCTTTCACGCCGATGATCGACTCACACAACGGTGGCACGTGGGACAGCCTTGTGGGAAAGCCTCGAGGGAATGCCTCGAGGGAAAACCACAGATCCTTTGATCCACTCGACGGGAAGCGTGACATTGCTGCTACAGCCTGGAAGGAAAGCGCACGTGCATGCCCCCACTCGAGACGAGGCCTGACTCCCCTGGGGAGACTCCAGAAGTACCCAAAGATACATGTCACCCCTGAGAGGAATCCTCGGTTCCGGCCCTGACTCCACACAAGGTTTTTGGCCCCGGTATCGACGGGAGAGGAATCCCAAGAGGCCCCCTAGCAACTCGCATGGGGACTGGCCTCTCCTGAGGCAACCAGGGCGGGTCCCTGAGGTCCCCGTCGTAACTCGAGCACACCTGCCGCAACTCGAGAAAATCCAGGAAGTTCTCCCTTGCAGGCGAGATGAGGCCTATTTCCGATGAGGCTTCTGGAGACTAATGACACCTAACCTCTGGAACTTCGAAAGGGTCTTTCACACCCTTGCTGCAACTCAAGAAGTTCACCGCCATACCCGTCTCCACTCGAGAGGAAGCACGATGGTCCCGCCCACATCCAGAGGAGCCCCGTTTCCCCCTCGGAGCTCGAGATGAGGGATCGTTTCCCTGCTTTCAACGGGAAAGGATTCCCAGCGTCCCCGTCGCATCTCAAGAGGTGGCACTCTCAACAGGAAAGGCGAGAGGAACTCCATGGTCGTACCACCATTCCAAGAGTCCCCCAGATGTCTCAGTCCATTCCAGAGGAACCTCTTTGCCCTGCACTGGCTCATCTTTCACGCCGAGGATCGACTCACACCATGGTGGCACGTGGGATAGCCCTGTGGGAAAGCCTCGAGGGAAAGCCTAGAGGGAAAACCACAGATCCTTTGATCCACGCCACGGGAAGCATGACATTGCTGCTACAGCCTGGAAGGAAAGCGCACGTGCATGCCTCCACTCGAGACGAGGCCTGACTCCCCTGGGGAGACTCCAGAAGTACCCAAAGATCCATGTCATCCCCTGAGAGGAATCCTCGGTTCCCGCCCTGACTCCACACAAGGTTTTCGGCCCCGGTATCGACGGGAGAGGAATCCCGAGAGGCCCCCTAGCAACTCGCATGGGGACTGGCCTCTCCTGAGGCCACCAGGGCGGGTCCCTGAGGTCCCCGTCGTAACTCGACAACACCTGCCGCAACTCGAGAAAATCCAGGAAGTTCTCCCTTCCAGGCGATATGAGGCCTATTTCCGATGAGGCGTCTGGTGACTAATGACACCTAACCTCTGGAACTTCGAAAGGGTCTTTCACACCCTTGCTGCAACTCAAGAAGTTCACCGCCATACCCGTCTCCACTCGAGAGGAAGCACGATGGTCCCGCCCACATCCAGAGGAGCCCCGTTTCCCCCTCGGAGCTCGAGATGAGGGATCCTTTCCCTGCTTTCAACGGGAAAGAATTCCCGGCGTTCCCGTCGCATCTCAAGAGGAGGCACTCTCAACAGGAAAGGCGAGAGGAACTCCATGGTCGTACCACCATTCCAAGAGTCCCCCAGATGTCTCAGTCCATTCCAGAGGAACCTCTTTGCCCTGCACTGGCTCATCTTTCACGCCGAGGATCGACTCACACCACGGTGGCACGTGGGACAGCCCTGTGGGAAAGCCTCGAGGGAAAGCCTCGAGGGAAAACCACAGATCCTTTGATCCACGCGACGGGAAGCGTGACATTGCTGCTACAGCCTGGAAGGAAAGCGCACGTGCATGCCCCCAATCGAGACGAGGCCTGACTCCCCTGGGGAGACTCCAGAAGTACCCAAAGATCCATGTCAGCCCCTGAGAGGAATCCTCGGTTCCGGCCCTGACTCCACACAAGGTTTTCGGCCCCGGTATCGACGGGAGAGGAATCCCGAGAGGCCCCCTAGCAACTCGCATGGGGACTGGCCTCTCCTGAGGCCACCAGGGCGGGTCCCTGAGTTCCCCGTCGTAACTCGAGAACACCTGCCGCAACTCGAGAAAATCCAGGAAGTAATCCCTTCCAGGCGAGATGAGGCCTATTTCCGATGAGGCGTCTGGAGACTAATGACACCTAACCTCTGGAACTTCGAAAGGGTCTTTCACATCCTTGCTGCAACTCAAGAAGTTCACCGCCATACCCGTCTCCACTCGAGAGGAAGCACGATGGTCCCGCCCACATCCAGAGGAGCCCCGTTTCCCCCTCGGAGCTCGAGATGAGGGATCCTTTCCCTGCTTTCAACGGGAAAGAATTCCCGGCGTTCCCGTCGCATCTCAAGAGGAGGCACTCTCAACAGGAAAGGCGAGAGGAACTCCATGGTCGTACCACCATTCCAAGAGTCCCCCAGATGTCTCAGTCCATTCCAGAGGAACCTCTTTGCCCTGCACTGGCTCATCTCTCACGCCGAGGATCGACTCACACCACGGTGTCACGTGGGACAGCCCTGTGGGAAAGCCTCGAGGGAAAGCCTCGAGGGAAAACCACAGATCCTTTGATCCACGCGACGGGAAGCGTGACATTGCTGCTACAGCCTGGAAGGAAAGCGCACGTGCATGCCCCCACTCGAGACGAGGCCTGACTCCCCTGGGGAGACTGCACAAGTACCCAAAGATCCATGTCAGCCCCTGAGAGGAATCCTCGGTTCCGGCCCTGACTCCACACAAGGTTTTTGGCCCCGGTATCGACGGGAGAGGAATCCCGACAGGCCCCCTAGCAACTCGCATGGGGACTGGCCTATCCTGAGGCCACCAGGGCGGGTCCCTGAGGTCCCCGTCGTAACTCGAGAACACCTGCTGCAACTCGAGAAAATCCAGGAAGTTCTCCCTTCCAGGCGAGATGAGGCCTATTTCCGATGAGGCGTCTGGAGACTAATGACACCTAACCTCTGGAACTTCGAAAGGGTCTTTCACACCCTTGCTGCAACTCAAGAAGTTCACCGCCATACCCGTCTCCACTCGAGAGGAAGCACGATGGTCCCGCCCACATCCAGAGGAGCCCCGTTTCCCCCTCGTAGCTCGAGATGAGGGATCCTTTCCCTGCTTTCAACGGGAAAGAATTCCCGGCGTTCCCGTCGCATCTCAAGAGGAGGCACTCTCAACAGGAAAGGCGAGAGGAACTCCATGGTCGTACCACCATTCCAAGAGTCCCCCAGATGTCTCAGTCCATTCCAGAGGAACCTGTGTGCCCTGCACTGGCTCATCTTTCACGCTGAGGATCGACTCACACCACGGTGGCACGTGAGACAGCCCTGTGGGAAAGCCTCGAGGGAAAGCCTCGAGGGAAAACCACAGATCCTTTGATCCACGCGACGGGAAGCGTGACATTGCTGCTACAGCCTGGAAGGAAGGCGCACGTGCATGCCCCCACTCGAGACGAGGCCTGACCCCCCTGGGGAGACTCCAGAAGTACCCAAAGACCCATGTCAGCCCCTGAGAGGAATCCTCGGTTCCGGCCCTGACTCCCCACAAGGATTTTGGTCCCGGTATCAACGGGAGAGGAATCCCAAAAGGCCCCCTAGGAACTCCCATGGGGACTGGCCTTTCCTGAGGCCACCAGGGCGGATCTCTGAGGTCCCCGTCGTAACTCGAGAACACCTGCTGCAACTCGAGAAAATCCAGGAAGTTCTCCCTTCCAGGCGAGATGAGGCCTATTTCCGATGAGGCGTCTGGACACTAATGACACCTAACCTCTGGAACTTCGAAAGGGTCTTTCACACCCTTGCTGCAACTCAAGAAGTTCACCGCCATAACCGTCTCCACTCGAGAGGAAGCACGATCGTCCCACCCACAACCAGAGGAGCCCCGTTTCCCCCTCGTAGCTCGAGATGAGGGATTCTTTCCCTGCTTTCAATGGGAAAGATTTCCCGGTGTTCCCGTCGCATCTCAAGAGGAAGCACTCTCAACAGGAAAGGCGAGAGGAACTCCATGGTCGTACCACCATTCCAAGAGTCCCCCAGATGTCTCAGTCCATTCCAGAGCAAACTCTTTGCCCTGCACAGGCTCATCTTTCACGCCGAGGATCGACTCACACCACGGTGGCACGTGGGACAGCCCTGTGGGAAAGCCTAGAGGGAAAACCACAGATCCTTTGATCCACACGACGGGAAGCGTGACATTGCTGCTACAGCCTGGAAGGAAAGCGCACGTGCATGCCCCCACTCGAGACGAGGCCTGACTCCCCTGGGGAGACTCCAGAAGTACCCAAAGATCCATGTCATCCCCTGAGAGGAATCCTCGGTTCCGCCCCTGACTCCACACAAAGTTTTTGGCCCCGGTATCGACGGGAGAGGAATCCCGAGAGACCCCCGAGCAACTCGCATGGGGACTGGCCTTTCCTGTGGCCACCAGGCCGGTCCCTGAGGTCCCCGTCGTAACTGGAGAACACATGCCGCAACTCGAGAAAATCCAGGAAGTTCTCCCTTCCAGGCGATATGAGGCCTATTTCCGATGAGGCGTCTGGTGACTAATGACACCTAACCTCTGGAACTTCGAAAGGGTCTTTCACACCCTTGCTGCAACTCAAGAAGTTCACCGCCATACCCGTCTCCACTCGAGAGGAAGCACGATGGTCCCGCCCACATCCAGAGGAGCCCCGTTTCCCCCTCGGAGCTCGAGATGAGGGATCCTTTCCCTGCTTTCAACGGGAAAGAATTCCCGGCGTTCCCGTCGCATCTCAAGAGGAGGCACTCTCAACAGGAAAGGCGAGAGGAACTCCATGGTCGTACCACCATTCCAAGAGTCCCCCAGATGTCTCAGTCCATTCCAGAGGAACCTCTTTGCCCTGCACTGGCTCATCTTTCACGCCGAGGATCGACTCACACCACGGTGGCACGTGGGACAGCCCTGTGGGAAAGCCTCGAGGGAAAGCCTCGAGGGAAAACCACAGATCCTTTGATCCACGCGACGGGAAGCGTGACATTGCTGCTACAGCCTGGAAGGAAAGCGCACGTGCATGCCCCCAATCGAGACGAGGCCTGACTCCCCTGGGGAGACTCCAGAAGTACCCAAAGATCCATGTCAGCCCCTGAGCGGAATCCTCGGTTCCGGCCCTGACTCCACACAAGGTTTTCGGCCCCGGTATCGACGGGAGAGGAATCCCGAGAGGCCCCCTAGCAACTCGCATGGGGACTGGCCTCTCCTGAGGCCACCAGGGCGGGTCCCTGAGTTCCCCGTCGTAACTCGAGAACACCTGCCGCAACTCGAGAAAATCCAGGAAGTAATCCCTTCCAGGCGAGATGAGGCCTATTTCCGATGAGGCGTCTGGAGACTAATGACACCTAACCTCTGGAACTTCGAAAGGGTCTTTCACATCCTTGCTGCAACTCAAGAAGTTCACCGCCATACCCGTCTCCACTCGAGAGGAAGCACGATGGTCCCGCCCACATCCAGAGGAGCCCCGTTTCCCCCTCGGAGCTCGAGATGAGGGATCCTTTCCCTGCTTTCAACGGGAAAGAATTCCCGGCGTTCCCGTCGCATCTCAAGAGGAGGCACTCTCAACAGGAAAGGCGAGAGGAACTCCATGGTCGTACCACCATTCCAAGAGTCCCCCAGATGTCTCAGTCCATTCCAGAGGAACCTCTTTGCCCTGCACTGGCTCATCTTTCACGCCGAGGATCGACTCACACCACGGTGGCACGTGGGACAGCCCTGTGGGAAAGCCTCGAGGGAAAGCCTCGAGGGAAAACCACAGATCCTTTGATCCACGCGACGGGAAGCGTGACATTGCTGCTACAGCCTGGAAGGAAAGCGCACGTGCATGCCCCCACTCGAGACGAGGCCTGACTCCGCTGGGGAGACTCCAGAAGTACCCAAAGATCCATGTCAGCCCCTGAGAGGAATCCTCGGTTCCGGCCCTGACTCCACACAAGGTTTTTGGCCCCGGTATCGACGGGAGAGGAATCCCGAGAGGCCCCCTAGCAACTCGCATGGGGTCTGGCCTCTCCTGAGGCCACCAGGGCGGGTCCCTGAGGTCCCCGTCGTAACTCGACAACACCTGCCGCAACTCGAGAAAATCCAGGAAGTTCTACCTTCCAGGCGAGATGAGGCCTATTTCCGATGAGGCGTCTGGAGACGAATGACACCTAACCTCTGGAACTTCGAAAGGGTCTTTCACACCCTTGCTGCAACTCAAGAAGTTCACCGCCATACCCGTGTCCACTCGAGAGGAAGCATGATGGTCCCGCCCACATCCAGAGGAGCCCCGTTTCCCCCTCGTAGCTCGAGATGAGGGATCCTTTCCCTGCTTTCAACGGGAAAGAATTCCCGGCGTTCCCATCGCATCTCAAGAGGAGGCACTCTCAACAGGAAAACGAGAGGAACTCCATGGTCGTACCACCATTCCAAGAGTCCCCCAGATGTCTCAGTCCATTCCAGAGGAACCTCTTTGCCCTGCACTGGCTCATCTTTCACTCCGAGGATCGACTCACACCACGGTGGCACGTGGGACAGCCCTGTGGGAAAGCCTCGAGGGAAAGCCTCGAGGGAAAACCACAGATCCTTTGATCCACGCGACGGGAAGCGTGACATTGCTGCTACAGCCTGGAAGGAAAGCGCACGTGCATGCCCCCACTCGAGACGAGGCCTGACTCCCCTGGGGAGACTCCACAAGTACCCAAAGATCCATGTCAGCCCCTGAGAGGAATCCTCGGTTCCGGCCCTGACTCCACACAAGGTTTTTGGCCCCAGTATCGACGGGAGAGGAATCCCGAGAGGCCCCCTAGCAACTCGCATGGGGACTGGCCTATCCTGAGGCCACCAGGGCGGGTCCCTGAGGTCCCCGTCGTAACTCGAGAACACCTGCTGCAACTCGAGAAAATCCAGGAAGTTCTCCCTTTCAGGCGAGATGAGGCCTATTTCCGATGAGGCGTCTGGAGACTAATGACACCTAACCTCTGGAACTTCGAAAGGGTCTTTCACACCCTTGCTGCAACTCAAGAAGTTCACCGCCATACCCGTCTCCACTCGAGAGGAAGCACGATGGTCCCGCCCACATCCAGAGGAGCCCCGTTTCCCCCTCGTAGCTCGAGATGAGGGATCCTTTCCCTGCTTTCAACGGGAAAGAATTCCCGGCGTTCCCGTCGCATCTCAAGAGGAGGCACTCTCAACAGGAAAGGCGAGAGGAACTCCATGGTCGTACCACCATTCCAAGAGTCCCCCAGATGTCTCAGTCCATTCCAGAGGAACCTGTTTGCCCTGCACTGGCTCATCTTTCACGCTGAGGATCGACTCACACCCCGGTGGCACGTGAGACAGCCCTGTGGGAAAGCCTCGAGGGAAAGCCTCGAGGGAAAACCACAGATCCTTTGATCCACGCGACGGGAAGCGTGACATTGCTGCTACAGCCTAGAAGGAAGGCGCACGTGCATGCCCCCACTCGAGACGAGGCCTGACCCCCCTGGGGAGACTCCAGAAGTACCCAAAGACCCATGTCAGCCCCTGAGAGGAATCCTCGGTTCCGGCCCTGACTCCCCACAAGGATTTTGGTCCCGGTATCGACGGGAGAGGAATCCCAAAAGGCCCCCTAGGAACTCCCATGGGGACTGGCCTTTCCTGAGGCCACCAGGGCGGATCTCTGAGGTCCCCGTCGTAACTCGAGAACACCTGCTGCAACTCGAGAAAATCCAGGAAGTTCTCCCTTCCAGGCGAGATGAGGCCTATTTCCGATGAGGCGTCTGGACACTAATGACACCTAACCTCTGGAACTTCGAAAGGGTCTTTCACACCCTTGCTGCAACTCAAGAAGTTCACCGCCATAGCCGTCTCCACTCGAGAGGAAGCACGATCGTCCCACCCACAACCAGAGGAGCCCCGTTTCCCCCTCGTAGCTCGAGATGAGGGATTCTTTCCCTGCTTTCAATGGGAAAGATTTCCCGGTGTTCCCGTCGCATCTCAAGAGGAAGCACTCTCAACAGGAAAGGCGAGAGGAACTCCATGGTCGTACCACCATTCCAAGAGTCCCCCAGATGTCTCAGTCCATTCCAGAGCAAACTCTTTGCCCTGCACAGGCTCATCTTTCACGCCGAGGATCGACTCACACCACGGTGGCACGTGGGACAGCCCTGTGGGAAAGCCTAGAGGGAAAACCACAGATCCTTTGATCCTCACGACGGGAAGCGTGACATTGCTGCTACAGCCTGGAAGGAAAGCGCACGTGCATGCCCCCACTCGAGACGAGGCCTGACTCCCCTGGGGAGACTCCAGAAGTACCCAAAGATCCATGTCATCCCCTGAGAGGAATCCTCGGTTCCGCCCCTGACTCCACACAAAGTTTTTGGCCCCGGTATCGACGGGAGAGGAATCCCGAGAGGCCCCCGAGCAACTCGCATGGGGACTGGCCTTTCCTGTGGCCACCAGGCTGGTCCCTGAGGTCCCCGTCGTAACTGGAGAACACATGCCGCAACTCGAGAAAATCCAGGAAGTTCTCCCTTCCAGGCGAGATGAGGCCTATTTCCGATGAGGCGTCTGGACACTAATGACACCTAACCTCTGGAACTTCGAAAGGGTCTTTTACACCCTTGCTGCAACACAAGAAGTTCACCGTCATACCCATGTCGACTCGAGAGGAAGCATGATGGTCCCGCCCACATCCAGAGGATCCCCGTTTCCCCCTCGTAGCTCGAGATGAGGGATCCTTTCCCTGATTTCAACGGGAAAGAATTCCCGGCGTTCCAGTCGCATCTCAAGAGGAGGCACTCTCAACAGGAAAGGCGAGAGGAACTCCATGGTCGTACCACCATTCCAAGAGTCCCCCAGATGTCTCAGTCCATTCCAGAGGAACCTCTTTGCCCTGCACTGGCTCATCTTTCACGCCGAGGATCGACTCACACCACGGTGGCACGTGGGACAGCCCTGTGGGAAAGCCTCGAGGAAAATCCTCGAGGGAAAACCACAGATCCTTTGATCCACGCGACGGGAAACGTGACATTGCTTCTACAGTGTGGAAGGAAAGCGCACGTGCATGCCCCCACTCGAGACAAGGCCTGATTCCCCTGGGGAGACTCCAGAAAGACCCAAAGATCCATGTCAGCCCCTTAGAGGAATCCTCCGTTCCGGCCCTGACTCCACACAAGGTTTTTGGCCCCGGTATCGACTGGAGAGGAATCCCGAGAGGCACCCTAGCAACTCGTATGGGGACTGGAGTTTCCTGAGGCCACCAGGCCGTGTCCCTGAGGTCCCCGTCGTAACTCGAGAACACCTGCCGCAACTCGAGAAAATCCAGGAAGTTCTCCGTTCCAGGCGAGATGAGGCCTATTTCCGATGAGGCGTCTGGAGTCTAATGAGAGCTAATCTCTGGGACTTCAAAAGGGTCTTTCACACCCTTGCTGCAACTCAAGAAGTTCACCGCCATACCCGTCTCCACTCGAGAGGAAGCACGATGGTCCCGCCCACATCCAGAGGAGCCCCGTTTCCCCCTCGTAGCTCGAGATGAGGGATCCTTTCCCTGCTTTCAACAGGAAAGAATTCCCGGCGTTCCCGTCGCATCTCAAGAGGAGGCACTCTCAACAGGAAAGGCGAGAGGAACTCCATGGTCGTATCACCATTCCAAGAGTCCCCCAGATGTCTCAGTCCATTCCAGAGGAAACTCTTTGCCCTGCACTGGCTAATCTTTCACGCCGAGGATCGACTCACACCACGGTGGCACGTGGGACAGCCCTGTGGGAAAGCCTCGAGGGTAAACCACAGATCCTTTGATCCACGCGACGGGAAGCGTGACATTGCTGCTACAGCCTGGATGGAAAGCGCACGTGCATGCCCCCACTCGAGACGAGGCCTGACTCCCATCGGGAGACTCCAGAAAGACCCAAAGATCCATGTCAGCCCCTGAGGGGAATCCTCGGTTCCGGCCCTGACTCCACACAAGTTTTTTGGTCCTGGTATCGACGGGAGAGAAATACCGAGAGGCACCCTAGCAACTCGAATGGGGACTGGCCTTTCCTGATGCCACCAAGGCGGGTCCCTGAGGTCCCCGTCCTAACTCGAGAAAACCTGCTGCAACTCGAGAAAAAACAGGAAGTTCTCCCTTCCAGGCGAGATGAGGCCTATTTCCGATGAGGCGTCTGGAGACTAATGACACCTAACCTCTGGAACTTCGAAAGGGTCATTCACACCCTTGCTGCAACTCAAGTAGTTCACCGCCATACCCGACTCCACTCGAAAGGAAGCACGATCGTCCCACCCACAACCAGAGGAGCCCCGTTTCCCCCTCGTAGCTCGAGATGAGGGATCCTTTCCCTGCTTTCAATGGGAAAGAATTCCCGGTGTTCCTGTCGCATCTCAAGAGGAGGCACTCTCAACAGGAAAGGCAAGAGGAACTCCATGGTCGTACCACCATTCCAAGAGTCCCCCAGATGTCTCAGTCCATTCCAGAGGAACCTCTTTGCCCTCCACTGGCTCATCTTTCACGCCGAGGATCGACTCACACCACGGTGGCACGTGGGACAGCCCTGTGGGAAAGCCTCGAGGGAAAGCCTCGAGGGAAAACCACAGATCCCTTGATCCACTCGACGGGAAGCGTGACATTGCTGCTACAGCCTGGAAGGAAAGTGCACGTGCATGTCCCCACTAGAGACGAGGCCTGACTCCCCTGGGGAGACTCCAGAAGTACCCAAAGATCCATGTCAGCCCCTGAGAGGAATCCTCGGTTCCGGCCCTGACTCCACACAAGGTTTTTGGCCCCGGTATCTACGGGAGAGGAACCCCGAGAGGCCCACTAGCAACTAGCATGGGGACTGGCCGTTCTTGAGGCCACCAGGGCGGGTCCCTGAGGTCCCCGTCGTAACTCGAGAACACCTGCCGCAACTCGAGAAAATCCAGGAAGTTCTCCCTTCCAGGCGAGATGAGGCCTATTTCCGATGAGGCGTCTGGAGACGAATGACACCTAACCTCTGGAACTTCGAAAGGGTCTTTCACACCCTTGCTGCAACTCAAGAAGTTCACCGCCATACCCGTCTCCACTAGAGAGGAAGCACGATGGTCCCGCCCACATCCAGAGGAGCCCCGTTTCCCCCTCGTAGCTCGAGATGAGGGATCCTTTCCCTGCTATCAACGGGAAAGAATTCCCGGTGTTTCCGTCGCATCTCAAGAGGAGGCACTCTCAACAGGAAAGGCGAGAGGAGCTCCATGGTCGTACCACCATTCCAAGAGTCCCCCAGATGTCTCAGTCCATTCCAGAGGAACCTCTTTGCCCTGCACTGGCTCATCTTTCACGCCGAGGATCGACTCACACCACGGTGGCACGTGGGACAGCCCTGTGGGAAAGCCTCAAGGGAAAGCCTCGAGGGAAAACCACAGATCCTTTGATCCACGCCACGGGAAGCTTGACATTGCTGCTACAGCCGGGAAGGAAATTGCACGTGCAGGCCCCCACTCGAGACGAGGCCTGACTCCCCTGGGGAGACTCCAGAAGTACCCAAAGATCCATGTCAGCCCCTGAGAGGAATCCTCGGTTCCGGCCCTGAATCCACACAAGGTTTTTGGCCCCGGTATCGACGGGAGAGGAATCCCGAGAGGCCCCCTAACAACTCGCATGGGGACTGGCCTCTCCTGAGGCCACCAGGGCGGGTCCCTGAGGTCCCCGTCGTAACTCGAGAACACCTGCCGAAACTCGAGAAATTCCAGGAAGTATTCCCTTCCAGGCGAGTTGAGGCCTATTTCCGATGAGGCATCTGGAGACTAATGACACCTAACCACTGGAACTTCGAAAGGGTCTTTCACACCCTTGCTGCAACTCAAGAAGTTCACCACCATACCCGTCTCCACTCGAGAAGAAGCACAATGTTCCCGCCCACATCCAGAGGAGCCCCGTTTCCCCCTCGTAGCTCGAGATGAGGGATCCTTTCCCTGCTTTCAACGGGAAAGAATTCCCGGCGTTCACGTCGCATCTCAAGAGGAGGCACTCTCAACAGGAAAAGCGAGAGGAACTCCATGGTCGTACCACCATTCCAAGAGTCCCCCAGATGTCTCAGTCCATTCCAGAGGAACCTCTTTGCCCTGCACTGGCTCATCTTTCACGCCGAGGATCGACTCACACCACGGTGGCACGTGGGACAGCCCTGTGGGAAAGCCTCGAGGGAAAGCCTCGAGGGAAAACCTCGGATCCTTTGATCCACGCGACGGGAAGCGTGACATTGCTGCTACAGCCTGGAAGGAAAGCGCACGTGCATGCCCCCACTCGAGACGAGGCCTGACTCCCCTGGGGAGACTCCAGAAGTACCCAAAGATCCATGTCAGCCCCTGAGAGGAATGCTCGGTTCCGGCCCTGACTCCACACAAGGTTTATGGCCCCTGTATCGACGGGAGAGGAATCCAGAGAGGCCCCCTAGCAACTCGCATGGGGACTGGCCTCTCCTGAGGCCACCAGGGCGGGTCCCTGAGGTCCCCGTCTTAACTCGAGAACACCTGCCGCAACTCGAGAAAATCCAGGAAGTTCTCCCTTCCAGGCGAGATGAGGCCTATTTCCGATGAGGCGTCTGGACACTAATGACACCTAACCTCTGGAACTTCGAAAGGGTCTTTCACACCCTTGCTGCAACTCCAGAAGTTCACCGCCATACCCGTCTCCACTCGAGAGGAAGCACGATGGTCCCGCCCACATCCAGAGGAGCCCCGTTTCCCCCTCGGAGCTCGAGATGTGGGATCCTTTCCCTGCTTTCAACGGGAAAGAATCCCGGCGTTCCCGTCACATCTCAAGAGGAGGCACTCTCAACAGGAAAGGCGAGAGGAACTCCATGGTCGTACCACCATTCCAAGAGTCCCCCAGATGTCTCAGTCCATTCCAGAGGAACCTCTTTGCCCTGCACTGGCTCATCTTTCACGACGAGGATCGACTCACACCACGGTGGCACGTGGGACAGCCCTGTGGGAAAGCCTCGAGGGAAACCCTCGAGGGAAAACCACAGATCCATTGATCCACGCCACGGGAAGCGTGACATTGCTGCTACAGCCTGGAAGGAAAGCGCACGTGCATGCCCCCACTCGAGACGAGGCCTGACTCCCCTGGGGAGACTCCAGAAGTACCCAAAGATCCATGTCAGCCCCTGAGAGGAATCCTCGGTTCCGGCCCTGACTCCACACAAGGTTTTTGGCCCCGGTATCGACGGGAGAGGAATCCCGAGAGGCCCCCTAGCAACTCGCATGGGGACTGGCCTCTCCTGAGGCCACCAGGGCGGGTCCCTGAGGTCCCCGTCGTAACTCGAGAACACCTGCCGCAACTCGAGAAAATCCAGGAAGTTCTCCCTTCCAGGCGAGATGAGGCCTATTTCCGATGAGACGTCTGGAGACTAATGACACGTAACCTCTGGAACTTCGAAAGGGTCTTTCACACCCTTGCTACAACTCAAGAAGTTCACCGCCATACCCGTCTCCACTCGAGAGGAAGCACGATGGTCCCGCCCACATCCAGAGGAGCCCCATTTCCCCCTCGTAGCTCGAGATGAGGGATCCTTTCCCTGCTTTCAACGGGAAAGAATTCCCGGCGTTCCCGTCGCATCTCAAGAGGAGGCACTCTCAACAGGAAAGGCGAGAGGAACTCCATGGTCGTACCACCATTCCAAGAGTCCCCCAGATGTCTCAGTCCATTCCAGAGGAACCTCTTTGCCCTGCACTGGCTCATCTTTCACGCCGAGGATCGACTCACACCACGGTGGCACGTGGGACAGCCCTAAGGGAAAGCCTCGAGGGAAAGCCTCGTGGGAAAACCACAGATCCTTTGATCCACGCGACGAGAAGCGTGACATTGCTGCTACAGCCTGGAAGGAAAGCGCACGTGCATGCCCCCACTCGAGACGAGGCCTGACTCCCCTGGGGAGACTCCAGAATTACCCAAAGATCCATGTCAGCCCCTGAGAGGAATGCTCGGTTCCGGCCCTGACTCCACACAAGGTTTTTGGCCACGGTTTCGACGGGAGAGGAATCCCAAGAGGCCCCCTAGCAACTCGCATGGGGACTGGCCTCTCCTGAGGCCACCAGGGCGGGTCCCAGAGGTCCCCGTCTAAACTCGAGAACACCTGCCGCAACTCGAGAAAATCCAGGAAGTTCTCCCTTCCAGGCGAGATGAGGACTATTTCCGATGAGGCGTCTGGAGACTAATGACACCTAACCTCTGGAACTTCGAAAGGGTCTTTCACACCTTTGCTGCAACTCAAGAAGTTCACCGCCATACCCGTCTCCACTCGAGAGGAAGCACGATGGTCCCGCCCACATCCAGAGGAGCCCCGTTTCCCCCTCGTAGCTCGAGATGAGGGATCCTTTCCCTGCTTTCAACGGGAAAGAATTCCCCGCGTTCCCGTCGCTTCTCAAGAGGAGGCACTCTCAACAGGAAAGGCGAGAGGAACTCCATGGTCGTACCACCATTCCAAGAGTCCCCCAGATGTCTCAGTCCATTCCAGAGGAACCTCTTTGCCCTGCACTGGCTCATCTTTCACGCCGAGAATCGACTCACACCACGGTGGCACGTGGGACAGCCCTGTGGGAAAGCCTCGAGGGAAAGCCTCAAGGGAAAACCACAGATCCTTTGATCCACGCGATGGGAAGCGTGACATTGCTGCTACAGCCTGGAAGGAAAGCGCACGTGCATGCCCCCACTCGAAACGAGGCCTGACTACCCTGGGGAGACTTCAGAAGTACCCAAAGATCCATGTCAGCCCCTGAGAGTAATCCTCGGTTCCGGCCCTGAATCCACACAAGGTTTTTGGCCCCGGTATCGCCGGGAAAGGAATCCCGAGTAGCCCCCTAGCAACTCGCTAGGGGTCTGGCCTCTCCTGAGGCCACCAGGGCGGGTCGCTGAGGTCCCCGTGGTAACTCGAGAACACCTGCCACAACTCGAGAAATTCCAGGAAGTTCTCCCTTCCAGGCGAGATGAGGCCTATTTCCGATGAGGCGTCTGGAGACTAATGACAGCTAACCTCTGGAACTTCGAAAGGGTCTTTCACACCCTTGCTGCAACTAAAGAAGTTCACCCCCATACCCGTCTCCACTCGAGAGGAAGCACGATGGTCCCGCCCACATCCAGAGGAGCCCCGTTTCCACCTCGTAGCTCGAGATGAGGGATCCTTTCCCTGCTTTCAACGGGAAAGAATTCCCGGTGATCCCGTCGCATCTCAAGAGGAGGCACTCTCAACAGGAAAGGCGAGAGGAACTCCATGGTCGTACCACCATTCCAAGAGTCCCCCAGATGTCTCAGTCCATTCCAGAGGAACCTCTTTGCCCTGCACTGGCTCATCTTTCACGCAGAGGATCGACTCACACCACGGAGGCACGTGGGACAGCCCTGTGGGAAAGCCTCGAGGGAAAGCCTCGAGGGAAAACCACAGATCCTTTGATCCACGCGACGGGAAGCGTGACATTGCTGCTACAGCCTGGAAGGAAAGCACACGTGCATGCCCCCACTCCAGACGAGGCCTGACTCCCCTGGGGAGACTCCAGAAGTACCCAAAGATCCATGTCAGCCCCTGAGAGGAATGCTCGGTTCCAGCCCTGACTCCACACAAGGTTTTAGGCCCCAGTATCGACGGGAGAGGAATCCCGAGAGGCCCCTAGCAAATCGCATGTGGACTGGCCTCTCCTGAGGCCACCAGGGCGGGTCCCTGAGGTCCCCGTCTTAACTCGAGAACACCTGCCGCAACTCGAGAAAATCCAGGAAGTTCTCCCTTCCAGGCGAGATGAGGCCTATTTCCGATGAGGCGTCTGGAGACTAATGACACCTAACCTCTGGAACTTCGAAAGGGTCTTTCACACCCTTGCTGCAACTCCAGAAGTTCACCGCCATACCCGTCTCCACTCGAGAGGAAGCACGATGGTCCCGCCCACATCCAGAGGAGCCCCGTTTCCCCCTCGGAGCTCGAGATGTGGGATCCTTTCCCTGCTTTCAACGGGAAAGAATCCCGGCGTTCCCGTCACATCTCAAGAGGAGGCACTCTCAACAGGAAAGGCGAGAGGAACTCCATGGTCGTACCACCATTCCAAGAGTCCCCCAGATGTCTCAGTCCATTCCAGAGGAACCTCTTTGCCCTGCACTGGCTCATCTTTCACGACGAGGATCGACTCACACCACGGTGGCACGTGGGACAGCCCTGTGGGAAAGCCTCGAGGGAAACCCTCGAGGGAAAACCACAGATCCATTGATCCACGCCACGGGAAGCGTGACATTGCTGCTACAGCCTGGAAGGAAAGCGCACGTGCATGCCCCCACTCGAGACGAGGCCTGACTCCCCTGGGGAGACTCCAGAAGTACCCAAAGATCCATGTCAGCCCCTGAGAGGAATCCTCGGTTCCGGCCCTGACTCCACACAAGGTTTTTGGCCCCGGTATCGAAGGGAGAGGAATCCCGAGAGGCCCCCTAGCAACTCGCATGGGGACTGGCCTCTCCTGAGGCCACCAGGGCGGGTCCCTGAGGTCCCCGTCGTAACTCGAGAACACCTGCCGCAACTCGAGAAAATCCAGGAAGTTCTCCCTTCCAGGCGAGATGAGGCCTATTTCCGATGAGGCGTCTGGAGACTAATGACACGTAACCTCTGGAACTTCGAAAGGGTCTTTCACACCCTTGCTACAACTCAAGAAGTTCACCGCCATACCCGTCTCCACTCGAGAGGAAGCACGATGGTCCCGCCCACATCCAGAGGAGCCCCATTTCCCCCTCGTAGCTCGAGATGAGGGATCCTTTCCCTGCTTTCAACGGGAAAGAATTCCCGGCGTTCCCGTCGCATCTCAAGAGGAGGCACTCTCAACAGGAAAGGCGAGAGGAACTCCATGGTCGTACCACCATTCCAAGAGTCCCCCAGATGTCTCAGTCCATTCCAGAGGAACCTCTTTGCCCTGCACTGGCTCATCTTTCACGCCGAGGATCGACTCACACCACGGTGGCACGTGGGACAGCCCTGTGGGAAAGCCTCGAGGGAAAGCCTCGTGGGAAAACCACAGATCCTTTGATCCACGCGACGAGAAGCGTGACATTGCTGCTACAGCCTGGAAGGAAAGCGCACGTGCATGCCCCCACTCGAGACGAGGCCTGACTCCCCTGGGGAGACTCCAGAATTACCCAAAGATCCATGTCAGCCCCTGAGAGGAATGCTCGGTTCCGGCCCTGACTCCACACAAGGTTTTTGGCCCCGGTTTCGACGGGAGAGGAATCCCAAGAGGCCCCCTAGCAACTCGCATGGGGACTGGCCTCTCCTGAGGCCACCAGGGCGGGTCCCAGAGGTCCCTGTCTAAACTCGAGAACACCTGCCGCAACTCGAGAAAATCCAGGAAGTTCTCCCTTACAGGCGAGATGAGGCCTATTTCCGATGAGGCGTCTGGAGACTAATGACACCTAACCTCTGGAACTTCGAAAGGGTCTTTCACACCTTTGCTGCAACTCAAGAAGTTCACCGCCATACCCGTCTCCACTCGAGAGGAAGCACGATGGTCCCGCCCACATCCAGAGGAGCCCCGTTTCCCCCTCGTAGCTCGAGATGAGGGATCCTTTCCCTGCTTTCAACGGGAAAGAATTCCCCGCGTTCCCGTCGCTTCTCAAGAGGAGGCACTCTCAACAGGAAAGGCGAGAGGAACTCCATGGTCGTACCACCATTCCAAGAGTCCCCCAGATGTCTCATTCCATTCCAGAGGAACCTCTTTGCCCTGCACTGGCTCATCTTTCACGCCGAGAATCGACTCACACCACGGTGGCACGTGGGACAGCCCTGTGGGAAAGCCTCGAGGGAAAGCCTCGAGGGAAAACCACAGATCCTTTGATCCACGCGATGGGAAGCGTGACATTGCTGCTACAGCCTGGAAGGAAAGCACACGTGCATGCCCCCACTCGAAACGAGGCCTGACTACCCTGGGGAGACTTCAGAAGTACCCAAAGATCCATGTCAGCCCCTGAGAGTAATCCTCGGTTCCGGCCCTGAATCCACACAAGGTTTTTGGCCCCGGTATCGCCGGGAAAGGAATCCCGAGTAGCCCCCTAGCAACTCGCTAGGGGTCTGGCCTCTCCTGAGGCCACCAGGGCGGGTCGCTGAGGTCCCCGTGGTAACTCGAGAACACCTGCCACAACTCGAGAAATTCCAGGAAGTTCTCCCTTCCAGGCGAGATGAGGCCTATTTCCGATGAGGCGTCTGGAGACTAATGACAGCTAACCTCTGGAACTTCGAAAGGGTCTTTCACACCCTTGCTGCAACTAAAGAAGTTCACCCCCATACCCGTCTCCACTCGAGAGGAAGCACGATGGTCCCGCCCACATCCAGAGGAGCCCCGTTTCCACCTCGTAGCTCGAGATGAGGGATCCTTTCCCTGCTTTCAACGGGAAAGAATTCCCGGTGATCCCGTCGCATCTCAAGAGGAGGCACTCTCAACAGGAAAGGCGAGAGGAACTCCATGGTCGTACCACCATTCCAAGAGTCCCCCAGATGTCTCAGTCCATTCCAGAGGAACCTCTTTGCCCTGCACTGGCTCATCTTTCACGCCGAGGATCGACTCACACCACGGTGGCACGTGGGACAGCCCTGTGGGAAAGCCTCGAGGGAAAGCCTCGAGGGAAAACCACAGATCCTTTGATCCACGCGACGGGAAGCGTGACATTGCTTCTACAGCCTGGAAGGAAAGCACACGTGCATGCCCCCACTCCAGACGAGGCCTGACTCCCCTGGGGAGACTCCAGAAGTACCCAAAGATCCATGTCAGCCCCTGAGAGGAATGCTCGGTTCCGGCCCTGACTCCACACAAGGTTTTTGGCCCCAGTATCGACGGGAGAGGAATCCCGAGAGGCCCCTAGCAAATCGCATGTGGACTGGCCTCTCCTGAGGCCACCAGGGCGGGTCCCTGAGGTCCCCGTCTTAACTCAAGAACACCTGCCGCAACTCGAGAAAATCCAGGAAGTTCTCCCTTCCAGGCGAGATGAGGCCTATTTCCGATGAGGCGTCTGGAGACTAATGAAACCTAACCTATGGAACTTCGAAAGGGTCTTTCACACCCTTGCTGCAACTCAAGAAGTTCACCGCCATACCCGTCTCCACTCGAGAGGAAGCACGATGGTCCCGCCCACATCCAGAGGAGCCCCGTTTCCCGCTCGTAGCTCCAGATGAGGGATCCTTTCCCTGCTTTCAACGGGAAAGAATTCCCGGCGTTCCCGTCGCATCTCAAGAGGAGGCACTCTCAACAGGAAAGTTGAGAGGAACTCCATGGTCGTACCACCATTCCAAGAGTCCCCCAGATGTCTCAGTCCATTCCAGAGGAACCTCTTTGCCCTGCACTGGCTCATCTTTCACGCCGAGGATCGACTCACACCACGGTGGCACGTGGGACAGCCCTGTGGGAAAGCCTCGAGGAAAATCCTCGAGGGAAAACCACAGATCCTTTGATCCCCGCGACGGGAAGCGTGACATTGCTTCTACAGTGTGGAAGGAAAGCTCACGTGCATGACCCCACACGAGACGAGGCCTGACTGCCCTGGGGAGACTCCAGAAGTACCCAAAGATCCATATCAGCCCCTGAGAGGAATCCTCGGTTCCGGCCCTGACTCCACACAAGGGTTTTGGCCCCAGTATCGACGGGAGAGGAATCCCGAGAGGCCACATAGCAACTCGCATTGGGACTGACCTTTCCTGAGGCCACCAGGGCGGGTCCGTGTGGTCTCCGTTGTAACTCGAGAACACCTGCCGCAACTCGAGAAAATCCAGGAAGTTCTCCCTTCCAGGCGAGATGAGGCCTCTTTCCGATGAGGCGTCTGGAGACTAATGACACCTAACCTCTGGAACGTCGAAAGGGTCTTTCACAGCCTTCCTGCAACTCAAGAAGTTCACCGCCATACGCGTCTCCACTCGAGAGGAAGCACGATGGTCCCGCCCACATCCAGAGGAGCCCCATTTCCCCCTCGTAGCTCGTGATGAGGGATCCTTTCCCTGCTTTCAACGGGAAAGAATTCCCGGCGTTCCCGTCGCATCTCAAGTGGAGGCACTCTCAACAGGAAAGGGGAGAGGAACTCCATGGTCGTACCACGATGCCAAGAGTCCCCCAGATGTCTCAGTCCATTCCCGAGGAACCTCTTTGCCCTGCACTGGCTCATCTTTCATGCCGAGAATCGACTCACATCACTGTGGCACGTGGGACAGGCATGTGGGATAGCCTCGAGGGAAAGCCTCTAGGGAAAACCACAGATCCTTTGATCCACGCAACGGGAAGCGTGACATTGCTGCTACAGCCTGGAAGGCAAGCACACGTGCATGCCCCCACTCGAGACGAGGCCTGACGCCCCTGGCGAGACTCCAGGAGTACCCAAAGATCCATGTCAGCCCCTGAGAGGAATCCTCGGTTCCGGCCCTTACTCCACTCAAGGGTTTTGTCCCTGGTATCGACGGGAGAGGAAACCCGAGAGGACCCCTAGCAACTCGCTTGGGTACTGGCCTCTCCTGCGGCCACCAGGGCGGGTCCCTGAGGTCCCCGTCGTAACTCAAGAACACCTGCCGCAACTCGAGAAAATCCAGGAAGTTCTCCCTTCCAGGCGAGATGAGGCCTATTTCCGATGAGGCGTCTGGAGACTAATGACACCTAACCTCTGGAACTTCGAAAGGGTCTTTCACACCCTTGCTGCAACTCAAGAAGTTCACCGCCATACCCGTCTCCACTCGAGAGGAAGCACGATGGTCCCGCCCACATCCAGAGGAGCCCCGTTTCCCCCTCGTAGCTCGAGATGAGGGATCCTTTCCCTGCTTTCAACGGGAAAGAATTCCCGGCGTTCCCGTCGCATCTCAAGAGGAGGCACTATCGACAGGAAAGTCGAGAGGAGCTCCATGGTCGTACCACCATTCCAAGAGTCCCCCACATGTCTCAGTCCTTTCCATAGGATCCTCTTTGCCGTGCACTGGCTCATCTTTCACGCCTAGGATCGACTCACACCACGGTGGCACGTGGGACAGCCATGTGGGAAAGCCTCGAGGGAAAGCATCGAGGGAAAACCACAGATCCTTTGATCCACGCGACGGGAAGCGTGACATTGCTGCTACAGCCTGGAAGGAAAGCGCACGTGCATGTCCCCACTCGAGACGAGGCCTGACTTCCCTGGGGAGACTCCAGAAATACCCAAAGATCCATGTCAGCCCCTGAGAGGAATCCTCGGTTCCGGCCCTGAATCCACACAAAGATTTTGGCCCCGGTATCGACAGGAGAGGAATCCCGAGAGGCCCGATAGCAACTCGCATGGGGACTGGCCTTTCCTGAGGCCACCAGGGCGGGTCCCTGATGTCCCCATCGTAACTCGAGAACACCTGACGCAACTCGAGAAAATCCACGAAGTTCTCCCTTCCAGGAGAGATGAAGCCTATTTCCGATGAGGGGTCTGGAGACTAATGACACCTAACCTCTGGAACTTCGAAAGGGTCTTTCACACCCTTGCTGCAACTCAAGAAGTTCACCGCCATACCCGTCTCCACTCGAGAGGAAGCACGATGATCCCGCCCACATCCAGAGGAGCCCCGTTTCCCCCTCGTAGCTCGAGATATGGGATCCTTTCCCTGCTTTCAACGGGAAAGAATTCCCGGCGTTCCCGTCGCATCTCAAGAGGAGGCACTCTCAACAGGAAAGGCGAGAGGAACTCCACTGTCGTACCACCATTCCAAGAGTCCCCCAGATGTCTCATTCCATTCCAGAGGAACCTGTTTGCCCTGCATTGGCTCATCTTTCACGCCGAGGAACGACTCACACCACGGTGGCACTAGGGACTGCCCTGTGGGAAAGCCTCGAGGGAGAACCACAGATCCTTTGATCCACGCGACGGGAAGCGTGACATTGCTTCTACAGTGTGGAAGGAAAGCGCACGTGCATGACCCCACACGAGACGAGGCCTGACTCCCCTGGGGAGACTCCAGAAGTACCCAAAGATCCATATCAGCCCCTGAGAGGAATCCTCGGTTCCGGCCCTGACTCCACACAAGGGTTTTGGCCCCAGTATCGACGGGAGAGGAATCCCGAGAGGCCACATAGCAACTCGCATTGAGACTGACTTTTCCTGAGGCCACCAGGCCGGGTCCCTGAGGTCTCCGTCGTAACTCGAGAACACCTGCCGCACTCGAGAAAATCCAGGAAGTTCTCCCTTCCAGGCGAGATGAGGCCTATTTCCGATGAGGCGTCTGGAGACTAATGACACCTAACCTCTGGAACTTCGAAAGGGTCTTTCACACCCTTGCTGCAACTCAAGAAGTTCACCCCCATACCCGTCTCCACTCGAGAGGAAGCACGATGGTCCGGCCCACATCCAGAGGAGCCCCGTTTCCCCCTCGTAGCTCGAGATGAGGGATCCTTTCCCTGCTTTCAACGGGAAAGAATTCCCGTTGTTCCCGTCGCATCTCAAGAGGAGGCACTCTCAGCAGGAGAGGCGAGAGGAACTCCATGGTCGTACCACCATGCCAAGAGTCCCCCTTTTATCTCAGTACATACCAGAGGAACCTCTTTGCCCTGCAGTGGCTCATCTTTCACGCCGAGGATCGACTCACACCACGGTGGCACGTGGGACAGCCCTGTGGGAAAGCCTTGAGGGAAAGCCTTGAGGGAAAACCACAGATCCTTTGATCCACGCGACGGGAAGCGTGACATTGCTGCTACAGCCTGGAAGGCAAGCACACATGCATGCCCCCACTCGAGACGAGGCCTGACGCCCCTGGCGAGACTCCAGGAGTACCCAAAGATCCATGTCAGCCCCTGAGAGGAATCCTCGGTTCCGGCCCTTACTCCACTCAAGGTTTTTGTCCCTGGTATCGACGGGAGAGGAATCCCGAGAGGACCCCTAGCAACTCGCTTGGGGACTGGCCTCTCCTGAGGCCACCAGGGCGGGTCCCTGAGGTCCTCGTCGTAACTCGAGAACACCTGCCGCAACTCGAGAAAATCCAGGAAGTTCTCCCTTCCAGGCGAGATGAGGCCTCTTTCCGATTAGGCGTCTGGAGACTAATGACACCTAACCTCTGGAACGTCGAAAGGGTCTTTCACAGCCTTCCTGCAACTCAAGAAGTTCACCGCCATACGCGTCTCCACTCGAGAGGAAGCACGATGGTCCCGCCCACATCCAGAGGAGCCCCATTTCCCCCTCGTAGCTCGTGATGAGGGATCCTTTCCCTGCTTTCAACGGGAAAGAATTCCCGGCGTTCCCGTCGCATCTCAAGTGGAGGCACTCTCAACAGGAAAGGGGAGAGGAACTCCATGGTCGTACCACGATGCCAAGAGTCCCCCAGATGTCTCAGTCCATTCCCGAGGAACCTCTTTGCCCTGCACTGGCTCATCTTTCATGCCGAGAATCGACTCACATCACTGTGGCACGTGGGACAGGCATGTGGGATAGCCTCGAGGGAAAGCCTCGAGGGAAAACCACAGATCCTTTGATCCACGCAACGGGAAGCGTGACATTGCTGCTACAGCCTGGAAGGCAAGCACACGTGCATGCCCCCACTCGAGACGAGGCCTGACGCCCCTGGCGAGACTCCAGGAGTACCCAAAGATCCATGTCAGCCCCTGAGAGGAATCCTCGGTTCCGGCCCTTACTCCACTCAAGGGTTTTGTCCCTGGTATCGACGGGAGAGGAAACCCGAGAGGACCCCTAGCAACTCGCTTGGGTACTGGCCTCTCCTGAGGCCACCAGGGCGGGTCCCTGAGGTCCCCGTCGTAACTCGAGAACACCTGCCGCAACTCGAGAAAATCCAGGAAGTTCTCCCTTCCAGGCGAGATGAGGCCTCTTTCCGATGAGGCGTCTGGAGACTAATGACACCTAACCTCTGGAACGTCGAAAGGGTCTTTCACAGCCTTCGTGCAACTCAAGAAGTTCACCGCCATACGCGTCTCCACTCGAGAGGAAGCACGATGGTCCCGCCCACATCCAGAGGAGCCCCATTTCCCCCTCGTAGCTCGTGATGAGGGATCCTTTCCCTGCTTTCAACGGGAAAGAATTCCCGGCGTTCCCGTCGCATCTCAAGTGGAGGCACTCTCAACAGGAAAGGGGAGAGGAACTCCATGGTTGTACCACGATGCCAAGAGTCCCCCAGATGTCTCAGTCCATTCCCGAGGAACCTCTTTGCCCTGCACTGGCTCATCTTTCATGCCGAGAATCGACTCACATCACTGTGGCACGTGGGACAGGCATGTGAGATAGCCTCGAGGGAAAGCCTCGAGGGAAAACCACAGATCCTTTGATCCACGCAACGGGAAGCGTGACATTGCTGCTACAGCCTGGAAGGCAAGCACACGTGCATGCCCCCACTCGAGACGAGGCCTGACGCCCCTGGCGAGACTCCAGGAGTACCCAAAGATCCATGTCAGCCCCTGAGAGGAATCCTCGGTTCCGGCCCTTACTCCACTCATGGGTTTTGTCCCTGGTATCGACGGGAGAGGAAACCCGAGAGGACCCCTAGCAACTCGCTTGGGTACTGGCCTCTCCTGAGGCCACCAGGGCGGGTCCCTGAGGTCCCCGTCGTAACTCGAGAACACCTGCCGCAACTCGAGAAAATCCAGGAAGTTCTCCCTTCCAGGCGAGATGAGGCCTATTTCCGATGAGGCGTCTGGAGACTAATGACACCTAACCTCTGGAACTTCGAAAGGGTCTTTCACACCCTTGCTGCAACTCAAGAAGTTCACCGCCATACCCGTCTCCACTCGAGAGGAAGCACGATGGTCCCGCCCACATCCAGAGGAGCCCCGTTTCCCCCTCGTAGCTCGAGATGAGGGATCCTTTCCCTGCTTTCAACGGGAAAGAATTCCCGGCGTTCCCGTCGCATCTAAAGAGGAGGCACTATCGACAGGAAAGTCGAGAGGAGCTCCATGGTCGTACCACCATTCCAAGAGTCCCCCACATGTCTCAGTCCATTCCATAGGATCCTCTTTGCCCTGCACTGGCTCATCTTTCACGCCTAGGATCGACTCACACCACGGTGGCACGTGGGACAGCCATGTGGGAAAGCCTCGAGGGAAAGCCTCGAGGGAAAACCACAGATCCTTTGATCCACGCGACGGGAAGCGTGACATTGCTGCTACAGCCTGGAAGGAAAGCGCACGTGCATGTCCCCACTCGAGACGAGGCCTGACTCCCCTGGGGAGACTCCAGAAATACCCAAAGATCCATGTCAGCCCCTGAGAGGAATCCTCGGTTCCGGCCCTGAATCCACACAAAGATTTTGGCCCCGGTATCGACAGGAGAGGAATCCCGAGAGGCCCGATAGCAACTCGCATGGGGACTGGCCTTTCCTGAGGCCACCAGGGCGGGTCCCTGATGTCCCCGTCGTAACTCGAGAACACCTGACGCAACTCGAGAAAATCCACGAAGTTCTCCCTTCCAGGAGAGATGAAGCCTATTTCCGATGAGGGGTCTGGAGACTAATGACACCTTACCTCTGGAACTTCGAAAGGGTCTTTCACACCCTTGCTGCAACACAAGAAGTTCACCGCCATACACGTCTCCACTCGAGAGGAAGCACGATGATCCCGCCCACATCCAGAGGAGCCCCGTTTCCCCCTCGTAGCTCGAGATATGGGATCCTTTCCCTGCTTTCAACAGGAAAGAATTCCCGGCGTTCCCATCGCATCTCAAGAGGAGGCACTCTCAACAGGAAAGGCGAGAGGAACTCCACTGTCGTACCACCATTCCAAGAGTCCCCCAGATGTCTCATTCCATTCCAGAGGAACCTGTTTGCCCTGCATTGGCTCATCTTTCACGCCGAGGAACGACTCACACCACGGTGGCACTAGGGACTGCCCTGTGGGAAAGCCTCGAGGGAGAACCACAGATCCTTTGATCCACGCGACGGGAAGCGTGACATTGCTTCTACAGTGTGGAAGGAAAGCGCACGTGCATGACCCCACACGAGACGAGGCCTGACTCCCCTGGGGAGACTCCAGAAGTACCCAAAGATCCATATCAGCCCCTGAGAGGAATCCTCGGTTCCGGCCCTGACTCCACACAAGGGTTTTGGCCCCAGTATCGACGGGAGAGGAATCCCGAGAGGCCACATAGCAACTCGCATTGCGACTGACCTTTCCTGAGGCCACCAGGCCGGGTCCCTGAGGTCTCCGTCGTAACTCGAGAACACCTGCCGCACTCGAGAAAATCCAGGAAGTTCTCCCTTCCAGGCGAGATGAGGCCTATTTCCGATGAGGCGTCTGGAGACTAATGACACCTAACCTCTGGAACTTCGAAAGGGTCTTTCACACCCTTGCTGCAACTCAAGAAGTTCACCCCCATACCCGTCTCCACTCGAGAGGAAGCACGATGGTCCGGCCCACATCCAGAGGAGCCCCGTTTCCCCCTCGTAGCTCGAGATGAGGGATCCTTTCCCTGCTTTCAACGGGAAAGAATTCCCGTAGTTCCCGTCGCATCTCAAGAGGAGGCACTCTCAGCAGGAGAGGGGAGAGGAACTCCATGGTCGTACCACCATGCCAAGAGTCCCCCTTTTATCTCAGTACATACCAGAGGAACCTCTTTGCCCTGCAGTGGCTCATCTTTCACGCCGAGGATCGACTCACACCACGGTGGCACGTGGGACAGCCCTGTGGGAAAGCCTTGAGGGAAAGCCTTGAGGGAAAACCACAGATCCTTTGATCCACGCGACGGGAAGCGTGACATTGCTGCTACAGCCTGGAAGGCAAGCACACGTGCATGCCCCCACTCGAGACGAGGCCTGACGCCCCTGGCGAGACTCCAGGAGTACCCAAAGATCCATGTCAGCCCCTGAGAGGAATCCTCGGTTCCGGCCCTTACTCCACACAAGGTTTTTGTCCCTGGTATCGACGGGAGAGGAATCCCGAGAGGACCCCTAGCAACTCGCTTGGGGACTGGCCTCTCCTGAGGCCACCAGGGCGGGTCCCTGAGGTCCTCGTCGTAACTCGAGAACACCTGCCGCAACTCGAGAAAATCCAGGAAGTTCTCCCTTCCAGGCGAGATGAGGCCTATTTCCGATGAGGCGTCTGGAGACTAATGACACCTAACCTCTGGAACTTCGAAAGGGTCTTTCACACCCTTGCTGCAACTCAAGAAGTTCACCGCCATACCGGTCTCCACTCGAGAGGAAGCACGATGGTCCCGCCCACATCCAGAGGAGCCCCGTTTCCACCTAGTAGCTCGAGATGAGGGATCCTTTCCCTGCTTTCAACGGGAAAGAATTCCCGGTGATCCCGTCGCATCTCAAGAGGAGGCACTCTCAACAGGAAAGGCGAGAGGAACTCCATGGTCGTACCACCATTCCAAGAGTCCCCCAGATGTCTCAGTCCATTCCAGAGGAACCTCTTTGCCCTGCACTGGCTCATCTTTCACGCCGAGGATCGACTCACACCACGGTGGCACGTGGGACAGCCCTGTGGGAAAGCCTCGAGGGAAAGCCTCGAGGGAAAACCACAGATCCTTTGATCCACGCGACGGGAAGCGTGACATTGCTGCTACAGCCTGGAAGGAAAGCACACGTGCATGCCCCCACTCCAGACGAGGCCTGACTCCCCTGGGGAGACTCCAGAAGTACCCAAAGATCCATGTCAGCCCCTGAGAGGAATGCTCGGTTCCGGCCCTGACTCCACACAAGGTTTTTGGCCCCAGTATCGACGGGAGAGGAATCCGAGAGGCCCCTAGCAAATCGCATGTGGACTGGCCTCTCCTGAGGCCACCAGGGCGGGTCCCTGAGGTCCCCGTCTTAACTCAAGAACACCTGCCGCAACTCGAGAAAATCCAGGAAGTTCTCCCTTCCAGGCGAGATGAGGCCTATTTCCGATGAGGCGTCTGGAGACTAATGACACCTAACCTATGGAACTTCGAAAGGGTCTTTCACACCCTTGCTGCAACTCAAGAAGTTCACCGCCATACCCGTCTCCACTCGAGAGGAAGCACGATGGTCCCGCCCACATCCAGAGGAGCCCCGTTTCCCGCTCGTAGCTCCAGATGAGGGATCCTTTCCCTGCTTTCAACGGGAAAGAATTCCCGGCGTTCCCGTAGCATCTCAAGAGGAGGCACTCTCAACAGGAAAGTTGAGAGGAACTCCATGGTCGTACCACCATTCCAAGAGTCCCCCAGATGTCTCAGTCCATTCCAGAGGAACCTCTTTGCCCTGCACTGGCTCATCTTTCACGCCGAGGATCGACTCACACCACGGTGGCACGTGGGACAGCCCTGTGGGAAAGCCTCGAGGAAAATCCTCGAGGGAAAACCACAGATCCTTTGATCCACGCGACGGGAAGCGTGACATTGCTTCTACAGTGTGGAAGGAAAGCGCACGTGCATGACCCCACACGAGACGAGGCCTGACTCCCCTGGGGAGACTCCAGAAGTACCCAAAGATCCATATCAGCCCCTGAGAGGAATCCTCGGTTCCGGCCCTGACTCCACACAAGGGTTTTGGCCCCAGTATCGACGGGAGAGGAATCCCGAGAGGCCACAAAGCAACTCGCATTGGGACTGACATTTCCTGAGGCCACCAGGGCGGGTCCGTGTGGTCTCCGTTGTAACTCGAGAACACCTGCCGCAACTCGAGAAAATCCAGGAAGTTCTCCCTTCCAGGCGAGATGAGGCCTCTTTCCGATGAGGCGTCTGGAGACTAATGACACCTAACCTCTGGAACGTCGAAAGGGTCTTTCACAGCCTTCCTGCAACTCAAGAAGTTCACCGCCATACGCGTCTCCACTCGAGAGGAAGCACGATGGTCCCGCCCACATCCAGAGGAGCCCCATTTCCCCCTCGTAGCTCGTGATGAGGGATCCTTTCCCTGCTTTCAACGGGAAAGAATTCCCGGCGTTCCCGTCGCATCTCAAGTGGAGGCACTCTCAACAGGAAAGGGGAGAGGAACTCCATGGTCGTACCACGATGCCAAGAGTCCCCCAGATGTCTCAGTCCATTCCCGAGGAACCTCTTTGCCCTGCACTGGCTCATCTTTCATGCCGAGAATCGACTCACATCACTGTGGCACGTGGGACAGGCATGTGGGATAGCCTCGAGGGAAAGCCTCGAGGGAAAACCACAGATCCTTTGATCCACGCAACGGGAAGCGTGACATTGCTGCTACAGCCTGGAAGGCAAGCACACGTGCATGCCCCCACTCGAGACGAGGCCTGACGCCCCTGGCGAGACTCCAGGAGTACCCAAAGATCCATGTCAGCCCCTGAGAGGAATCCTCGGTTCCGGCCCTTACTCCACTCAAGGGTTTTGTCCCTGGTATCGACGGGAGAGGAAACCCGAGAGGACCCCTAGCAACTCGCTTGGGTACTGGCCTCTCCTGAGGCCACCAGGGCGGGTCCCTGAGGTCCCCGTCGTAACTCGAGAACACCTGCCGCAACTCGAGAAAATCCAGGAAGTTCTCCCTTCCAGGCGAGATGAGGCCTATTTCCGATGAGGCGTCTGGAGACTAATGACACCTAACCTCTGGAACTTCGAAAGGGTCTTTCACACCCTTGCTGCAACTCAAGAAGTTCACCGCCATACCCGTCTCCACTCGAGAGGAAGCACGATGGTCCCGCCCACATCCAGAGGAGCCCCGTTTCCCCCTCGTAGCTCGAGATGAGGGATCCTTTCCCTGCTTTCAACGGGAAAGAATTCCCGGCGTTCCCGTCGCATCTCAAGAGGAGGCACTATCGACAGGAAAGTCGAGAGGAGCTCCATGGTCGTACCACCATTCCAAGAGTCCCCCACATGTCTCAGTCCATTCCATAGGATCCTCTTTGCCCTGCACTGGCTCATCTTTCACGCCTAGGATCGACTCACACCACGGTGGCACGTGGGACAGCCATGTGGGAAAGCCTCGAGGGAAAGCCTCGAGGGAAAACCACAGATCCTTTGATCCACGCGACGGGAAGCGTGACATTGCTGCTACAGCCTGGAAGGAAAGCGCACGTGCATGTCCCCACTCGAGACGAGGCCTGACTCCCCTGGGGAGACTCCAGAAATACCCAAAGATCCATGTCAGCCCCTGAGAGGAATCCTCGGTTCCGGCCCTGAATCCACACAAAGATTTTGGCCCCGGTATCGACAGGAGAGGAATCCCGAGAGGCCCGATAGCAACTCGCATGGGGACTGGCCTTTCCTGAGGCCACCAGGGCGGGTCCCTGAGGTCCCCGTCGAATCTCGAGAACACCTGCCGCAAGTCGAGAAAATCCAGGAAGTTCTCCCTTCCAGGCGAGATGAGGCCTATTTCCGATGAGGCGTCTGGAGACTAATGACACCTAACCTCTGGAACTTCGAAAGGATCTTTCACACCCTTGCTGCAACTCAAGAAGTTCACCGCCATACCCGTCTCCACTCGAGAGGAAGCACGATGGTCCCGCCCACATCCAGAGGAGCCCCGTTTCGCCCTCGGAGCTCGAGATGAGGGATCCTTTCCCTGCTTTCAATGGGAAAGAATTCCCGGCGATCCAGTCGCATCTCAAGAGGAGGCACTCTCCACAGGAAAGCCGAGAGGAACTCCATGGTCGTACCACCATTCCAAGAGTCCCTCAGATGTCTCAGTCCATTCCAGAGGAACCTCTTTGCCCTGCACTGGCTCATCTTTCACGCCGAGGATCGACTCACACCACGGTGGCACGTGGGACAGCCCTGTGGGAAAGCCTCGAGGGAAAGCCTCGAGGGAAAACCACAGACCCTTTGATCCACGCGACGGGAAGCGTGACATTGCTGCTACAGCCTGGAAGGAAAGCGCACGTGCATGCCCCCACTCGAGACGAGGCCTGACTCCCCTGGGGAGACTCCAGAAGTACCCAAAGATCCATGTCAGCCCCTGAGAGGAATCCTCGGTTCCGGCCCTGACTCCAAAAAATTCTTTTGGCCCCGGTATCGACGGGAGAGGAATCCCGAGAGGCTCCCTAGCAACTCGCATGGGGACTGGCCTCTCCTGAGGCCACCAGGGCGGGTCCCTGAGGTCCCCTTCGTAACTCGAGAACACCTGCCGCAACTCGAGAAAATCCACGAAGTTCTCCCTTGCAGGCGAGATGAGGCCTATTTCCGATGAAGCGTCTGGAGACTAATGACACCTAACCTCTGGAACTTCGAAAGGGTCTTTCACACCCTTGCTGCAACTCAAGAATTTCACCGCCATACCCGTCTCCACTCGAGAGGAAGCACGATGGTCCCGCCCACATCCAGAGGAGCCCCGTTTCCCCCTCGGAGCTGGAGATGAGGGATCCTTTCCCTGCTTTCAACGGGAAAGAATTCCCGGCGTTCCCGTCGCATCTCAATAGGAGGCACTCTCAACAGGAAAGGCGAGAGGAACTCCATGGTGGTACCACCATTCCAAGAGTCCCCCAGATGTCTCAGTCCATTCCAGAGGAACCTCTTTGCCCTGCACTGGCTCATCTTTCACGCCGAGGATCGACTCACACCACGGTGGCACGTGGGACAGCCCTGTGGGAAAGCCTCGAGGGAAAGCCTCGAGGGAAAACCACAGATCGTTTGATCCACGCGACGGGAAGCGTGACATTGCTGCTACAGCCTGGAAGGCAAGTGCACGTGCATGCCCCCACTCGAGACGAGGCCTGACTCCCCTGGGGAGACTCCACAAGTACCCAAAGATGCATGTCAGCCCCTGAGAGGAATCCTCGGTTCCGGCCCTGACTTCACACAAGGTTTTTGGCGCCGGTATCGACGGGAGAGGAATCCCGAGAGGCCCCCTAGCACCTCGCATGGGGACTGGCCTCTCCTGAGGCCACCAGGGCGGGTCCCTGAGGTCCCCGTCGTAACTCGAGAACACCTGCCGCAACTCGAGAAAATGCAGGAAGTTCTCCCTTCCAGTCGAGATGAGGCCTATTTCCGATAAGGCGTCTGGAGACTAATGACACCTAACCTCTGGAACTTCGAAAGGGTCTTTCACACCCTTGCTGCAACTCAAGAAGTTCACCGCCATACCCGTCTCCACTCGAGAGGAAGCACGATGGTCCCGCCCACATCCAGAGGAGCCCCGTTTCCCCCTCGTAGCTCGAGGTGAGGGATCCTTTCCCTGCTTTCAACGGGAAAGAATTCCCGGTGTTCCCGTCGCATCTCAAGAGGAGGCACTCTCAACACGTAAGGCGAGAGGAACTCCATGGTCGTACCACCATTCCAAGAGTCCCCCAGATGTCTCAGTCCATTCCAGAGGAACCTCTTTGCCCTGCACTGGCTCATCTTTCACGCCGAGGATCGACTCACACCACGGTGGCACGTGGGAGAGCCCTGTGGGAAAGCCTCGAGGGAAAGCCTCGAGGGAAAACCACAGATCCTTTGATCCACGCGACGGGAAGCGTGACATTGCTGCTACAGCCTGGAAGGAAAGCGCACGTGCATGCCCCCACTCGAGACGAGGCCTGACTCCCTTGGGGAGACTGCAGAAGTACCCAAAGATCCATGTCAGCCCCTGAGAGGAATCCTCGGTTCCGGCCCTGACTCCACACAAGGATTTTGGTCCCGGTATCGACGGGAGAGGAATCCCAAAAGGCCCCCTAGGAACTCCCATGGGAACTGGCCTTTCCTGAGGCCACCAGTGCGGATCTCTGAGGTCCCCGTCGTAACTCGAGAACACCTGCTGCAACTCGAGAAAATCCAGGAAGTTCTCCCTTCCAGGCGAGATGAGGCCTATTTCCGATGAGGGGTCTGGAGACTAATGACACCTAACCTCTGGAACTTCGAAAGGGTCTTTCACACCCTTGCTGCAACTCAAGAAGTTCACCGCCATACCCGTCTCCACTCGAGAGGAAGCACGATCGTCCCACCCACAACCAGAGGAGCCCCGTTTCCCCCTCGTAGCTCGAGATGAGGGATTCTTTCCCTGCTTTCAATGGGAAAGATTTCCCGGTGTTCCCGTCGCATCTCAAGAGGAAGCACTCTCAACAGGAAAGGCGAGAGGAACTCCATGGTCGTACCACCATTCCAAGAGTCCCCCAGATGTCTCAGTCCATTCCAGAGCAACCTCTTTGCCCTGCACAGGCTCATCTTTCACGCCGAGGATCGACTCACACCACGGTGGCACGTGGGACACACCTGTGGGAAAGCCTAGAGGGAAAACCACAGATCCTTTGATCCACACGACGGGAAGTGTGACATTGCTCCTACAGCCTGGAAGGAAAGCGCACGTGCATGCCCCCACTCGAGACGAGGCCTGACTCCCCTGGGGAGACTCCAGAAGTACCCAAAGATCCATGTCATCCCCTGAGAGGAATCCTCGGTTCCGCCCCTGACTCCACACAAAGTTTTTGGCCCCGGTATCGACGGGAGAGTAATCCCGAGAGGCCCCCTAGCACCTCGCATGGGGACTGGCCTCTCCTGAGGCCACCAGGGCGGGTCCCTGAGGTCCCCGTCGTAACTCGAGAACACCTGCCGCAACTCGAGAAAATGCAGGAAGTTCTCCCTTCCAGTCGAGATGAGGCCTATTTCCGATAAGGCGTCTGGAGACTAATGACACCTAACCTCTGGAACTTCGAAAGGGTCTTTCACACCCTTGCTGCAACTCAAGAAGTTCACCGCCATACCCGTCTCCACTCGAGAGGAAGCACGATGGTCCCGCCCACATCCAGAGGAGCCCCGTTTCCCCCTCGTAGCTCGAGGTGAGGGATCCTTTCCCTGCTTTCAACGGGAAAGAATTCCCGGTGTTCCCGTCGCATCTCAAGAGGAGGCACTCTCAACACGTAAGGCGAGAGGAACTCCATGGTCGTACCACCATTCCAAGAGTCCCCCAGATGTCTCAGTCCATTCCAGAGGAACCTCTTTGCCCTGCACTGGCTCATCTTTCACGCCGAGGATCGACTCACACCACGGTGGCACGTGGGAGAGCCCTGTGGGAAAGCCTCGAGGGAAAGCCTCGAGGGAAAACCACAGATCCTTTGATCCACGCGACGGGAAGCGTGACATTGCTGCTACAGCCTGGAAGGAAAGCGCACGTGCATGCCCCCACTCGAGACGAGGCCTGACTCCCTTGGGGAGACTGCAGAAGTACCCAAAGATCCATGTCAGCCCCTGAGAGGAATCCTCGGTTCCGGCCCTGACTCCACACAAGGATTTTGGTCCCGGTATCGACGGGAGAGGAATCCCAAAAGGCCCCCTAGGAACTCCCATGGGAACTGGCCTTTCCTGAGGCCACCAGTGCGGATCTCTGAGGTCCCCGTCGTAACTCGAGAACACCTGCTGCAACTCGAGAAAATCCAGGAAGTTCTCCCTTCCAGGCGAGATGAGGCCTATTTCCGATGAGGGGTCTGGAGACTAATGACACCTAACCTCTGGAACTTCGAAAGGGTCTTTCACACCCTTGCTGCAACTCAAGAAGTTCACCGCCATACCCGTCTCCACTCGAGAGGAAGCACGATCGTCCCACCCACAACCAGAGGAGCCCCGTTTCCCCCTCGTAGCTCGAGATGAGGGATTCTTTCCCTGCTTTCAATGGGAAAGATTTCCCGGTGTTCCCGTCGCATCTCAAGAGGAAGCACTCTCAACAGGAAAGGCGAGAGGAACTCCATGGTCGTACCACCATTCCAAGAGTCCCCCAGATGTCTCAGTCCATTCCAGAGCAACCTCTTTGCCCTGCACAGGCTCATCTTTCACGCCGAGGATCGACTCACACCACGGTGGCACGTGGGACACACCTGTGGGAAAGCCTAGAGGGAAAACCACAGATCCTTTGATCCACACGACGGGAAGTGTGACATTGCTCCTACAGCCTGGAAGGAAAGCGCACGTGCATGCCCCCACTCGAGACGAGGCCTGACTCCCCTGGGGAGACTCCAGAAGTACCCAAAGATCCATGTCATCCCCTGAGAGGAATCCTCGGTTCCGCCCCTGACTCCACACAAAGTTTTTGGCCCCGGTATCAACGGGAGAGTAATCCCGAGAGGCCCCCGAGCAACTCGCATGGGGACTGGCCTTTCCTGTGGCCACCAGGCCGGTCTCTGAGGTCCCCGTCGTAACTGGAGAACACCTGCCGCAACTCGAGAAAATCCAGGAAGTTCTCCCTTCCAGGCGAGATGAGGCCTATTTCCGATGAGGCGTCTGGAGACTAATGACACCTAACCTCTGGAACTTCGAAAGGGTCTTTCACACCCTTGCTGCAACACAAGAAGTTCACCGTCATACCCGTGTCGACTCGAGAGGAAGCATGATGGTCTCGCCCACATCCAGAGGATCCCCGTTTCCCCCTCGTAGCTCGAGATGAGGGATCCTTTCCCTGATTTCAACGGGAAAGAATTCCCGGCGTTCCCGTCACATCTCAAGAGGAGGCACTCTCAACAGGAAAGGCGAGAGGAACTCCATGGTCGTACCACCATTCCAAGAGTCCCCCAGATGTCTCAGTCCATTCCAGAGGAACCTCTTTGCCCTGCACTGGCTCATCTTTCACGCCGAGGATCGAATCACACCACGGTGGCACGTGGGACAGCCCTGTGGGAAAGCCTCAAGGGAAAGCCTCGATTGAAAACCACAGATCCTTTGATCCACGGGACGGGAAGCGTGACATTGCTGCTACAGCCTGGAAGGAAAGCGCACGTGCGTGCCCCCACTCGAAATGAGGCCTGACTCCCCTGGGGAGACTCCAGAAGTACCCCAAGATCCATGTCAGCCCTTGAGAGGAATCCTCGGTTCCGGCCCTGACTCCACAAAAGGTTTTTGGCCCGGTATCGACGGGAGAGGAATCCCGAGAGGCCCCCTAGCACCTCGCATGTGGACTGGCCTTTCCTGAGGCCACCAGGCCGGTCCCTGAGGTCCCCGTCGTAACTGGAGAACACCTGCCGCAACTCGAGAAAATCCAGGAAGTTCTCCCTTCCAGGCGAGATGAGGCCTATTTCCGATGAGGCGTCTGGAGACTAATGACACCTAACCTCTGGAACTTCGAAAGGGTCTTTCACACCCTTGCTGCAACTCAAGTAGTTCACTGCCATACCCGTGTCGACTCGAGAGGAAGAATGATGGTCCCGCCCACATCCAGAGGAGCCCCGTTTCCCCATGGTAGCTCGAGATGAGGGATCCTTTCCCTGCTTTCAACGGGAAAGAATTCCCGGCGTTCCCATCGCATCTCAAGAGGAGGCACTCTCAACAGGAAAGGCGAGAGGAACTGCATGGTCGTACCACCATTTCAAGAGTCCCCCAGATGTCTCAGTCCATTCCAGAGCAAACTCTTTGCCTTGCACTGGCTCATCTTTCATGCCGAGGATCGAATCACACCACGTTGGCACGTGGGAGAGCCCTGTGGTAAAGCCTCAAGGGAAAGCCTGGAGGGAAATCCACAGATCCTTTGATCCACGCGACGGGAAGCGTGTCTTTGCTGCTTCAGCCTGGAAGGAAAGCTCACGTGCATGCCACCACTCGAGACGAGGCCTGACTCCCCTCGGGAGACTCCAGAAAGACCCAAAGATACATGTCAGCCCCTGAGAGTAATCCTCGGTTCCGGCCCTCACTCCACACAAGGTTTTTGGTCCAGGTATCGACGGGAGAGGAATACCGAGAGGCACCCTAGCAACTCGCATGAGGACTGGCCTTTCCTGAGGCCACCATGGCGGGTCCCTGAGGTGCCCGTCGTAACTCGAGAACACCTGCTGCAACTCGAGAAAATCCAGGAAGTTCTCCCTTCCAGGCGAGATGAGACCTATTTCCGATGAGGCGTCTGGACACTAATGACACCTAACCTCTGGAACTTCGAAAGGGTCTTTCACACCCTTGCTGCAACTCAAGAAGTTCACCGCCATACCCGTCTCCACTCGAGAGGAAGCACGATCGTCCCACCCACAACCAGAGGAGCCCCGTTTCCTCCTCGTAGCTCGAGATGAGGGATCCTTTCCCTGCTTTCAATGGGAAAGAATTCCCGGTGTTCCCGTCGCATCTCAAGAGGAGGCACTCTCAACAGGAAAGGCGAGAGGAACTCCATGGTCGTACCACCATTCCAAGAGTCCCCCAGTGTCTCAGTCCATTCCAGAGCAACCTCTTTGCCCTGCACAGGCTCATCTTTCACGCCGAGGATCGACTCACACCACGGTGGCACGTGGGACAGCCCTGTGGGAAAGCCTAGAGGGAAAACCACAGATCCTTTGATCCACACGACGGGAAGCGTGACATTGCTGCTACAGCCTGGAAGGAAAGCGCACGTGCATGCCCCCACTCGAGACGAGGCCTGACTCCCCTGGGGAGACTCCAGAAGTACCCAAAGATCCATGTCAGCCCCTGAGAGGAATCCTCGGTTCCGCCCCTGACTCCACACAAGGTTTTTGGCCCCGGTATCGACGGGAGAGGAATCCCGAGAGGCCCCCGGGCAACTCGCATGGGGACTGGCCTTTCCTGAGGACACCAGGGCGGGTCCCTGAGGTCCCCGTCGTAACTCGAGAACACCTGCCGCAACTCGAGAAAATCCAGGAAGTTCTCCCTTCCAGGCGAGATGAGGCCTATTTCCGATGCGGCGTCTGGAGACTAATGACACCGAACCTCTGGAACTTCGAAAGGGTCTTTCACACCCTTGCTGCAACTCAAGAAGTTCACCGCCATACCCGTCTCCACTCGAGAGGAAACACGATGGTCCCGCCCACATCCAGAGGAGCCCCGTTTCCCCCTCATAGCTCGAGATGAGGGATCCTATCCCTGCTATCAACGGGAAAGAATTCCCGGCGTTCCCGTCGCATCTCAAGAGGAGGCACTCTCAACAGGAAAGATGACAGGAACTCCATGGTCGTACCACCATTCCAAGAGTCCCCGAGATTTCTCAGTCCATTCGAGAGGAAACTCTTTGCCCTGCACTGGCTCATCTTTCACGCCGAGGAACGACTCACACCACGGTGGCACGTGGGACAGCCCTGTGGGAAAGCCTCAAGGGAAAGCCTCGATTGAAAACCACAGATCCTTTGATCCACGCGACGGGAAGCGTGACATTGCTGCTACAGCCTGGAAGGAATGCGCACGTGCATGCCCCCACTCGAGACGAGGCCTGACTCCCCTGGGGAGACTCCAGAAGTACCCCAAGATCCATGTCAGCCCCTGAGAGGAATCCTCGGTTCCGGCCCTGACTCCACACAAGGTTTCTGTCCCCGGTATCGACGGGAGAGGAATACCGAGAGGCCCCCTAGCAACTAGCATGGGGACTGGCCGTTCCTGAGGCCACCAGGGCGGGTCCCTGAGGTCCCCGTCGTAACTCGAGAACACCTGCCGCAACTCGAGAAAATCCAGGAAGTTCTCCTTTCCAGGCGAAATGAGGCCTATTTCCGATGAGGCGTCTGGAGACTAATGACACCTAACCTCTGGAACTTCGAAAGGGTCTTTCACACCCTTGCTGCAACTCAAGAATTTCACCGCCATACCCGTCTCCACTCGAGAGGAAGCACGATGGTCCCGCCCACATCCAGAGGAGCCCCGTTTCCCCCTCGTAGCTCGAGATGAGGGATCCTTTCCCTGCTTTCAACGGGAAAGAATTCCCGGCGTTCCTGTCGCATCTCAAGAGGAGGCACTCTCAACAGGAAAGGCGAGAGGAAATCCATGGTCGTACCATCATTCCAAGAGTCCCCCAGATGTCTCAGTCCAATCCAGAGGAACCTCTTTGCCCTGCACTGGCTCATCTTTCACGCCGAGAATTGACTCACACAACGGTGGCACGTGGGACAGCCCTGTGGGAAAGAATCGAGGGAAAATCACAGATCCTTTGATCCACGAGACGGGAAGCGTGACATTGCTGCTACAGCCTGGAAGGAAAGCGCACGTGCATGCCCCCACTCGAGACGAGGCCTGACTCCCCTGGGGAGACTCCAGAAGTATCCAAAGATCCATGTCAGCCCCTGAGAGGAATCCTCGGTTTTGGCCCTGACTCCACACAAGGTTTTTGGCCCCGGTATCGACGGGAGAGGAATCCGGTGAGGCCCCCTAGCCACTCGCATGGGGCCTGGCCTCTCCTGTGGCCACCAGGGCGGGTCCCTGAGTTCCCCGTCGTAACTCGAGAACACCTGCCACAACTCGAGAAAATCCAGGAAGTTCTCCCTTCCAGGCGAGTTGAGGCCTATTTCCGATGAGGCATCTGGAGACTAATGACACCTAACCTCTGGAACTTCGAAAGGGTCTTTCACACCCTTGCTGCAACTCAAGAAGTTCACCGCCATACCCGTCTCCACTCGCGAGGAAGCACGATGGTCCCGCCCACATCCAGAGGAGCCCCGTTTCCCCCTCGTAGCTCGAGATGAGGGATCCTTTCCCTGCTTTCAATGGGAAAGAATTCCCGGCGTTCCCGTCGCATCTCAAGAGGAGGCACTCTCAACAGGAAATGCGAGAGGAACTCCATGGTCGTACCACAATTCCAAGAGTCCCCCAGATGTCTCAGTCCATTCCAGAGGAACCTCTTTGCCCTGCACTGGCTCATCTTTCACGCCGAGGATCGACTCACACCACGGTGGCACGTGGGACAGCCCTGTGGGAAAGCCTCGAGGGAAAGCCTCGAGGGAAAAGCACAGATCCTTTGATCCACGCGACGGGAACCGTGACATTGCTGCTACAGCCTGTAAGGAAAGCGCACGTGCATGACCCCACTCGAGACGAGGCCTGACTCCCCTGGGGAGACTCCAGAAGTACCCAAAGACCCATGTCAGCCCCTGAGAGGAATCCTCGGTTCCGGCCCTGACTCCACACAAGTATTTTGGCCCCGGTATCGACGGGAGAGGAATCCCGAGAGGCCCCCCAGGAACTCGCAAGTGGACTGACCTTTCCTGAGGCCACCAGGGCGGGTCCCTGAGGTCCCCGTCGTAACTCGAGAACACCTGCCGCAACTCGAGAAAATCCAGGAAGTTCTCCCTTCCAGGCGAGATGAGGCCTATTTCCGATGAGGCGTCTGGAGACTAATGACACGGAACCTCTGGAAGTTCGAAAGGGTCTTTCACACCCTTGCTGCAACTCAAGAAGTTCACCGCCATAACCGTCTCCACTCGAGAGGAAACATGATGGTCCCGCCCACATCCAGAGGAGCCCCGTTTGCCCCTCGTACCTCGAGATGAGGGATCCTTTCACTGCTATCAACGGGAAAGTATTTTCGGCGTTCCCGTCGCATCTCAAGAGGAGGCACTCTCAACAGGAAAGACGAGAGGAACTCCATGGTCGTACCACCATTCCAAGAGTCCCCGAGATTTCTCAGTCCATTCCAGAGGAACCTCTTTGCCCTGCACTGGCTCATCTTTCACGCCGAGGATCGACTCACACCACGGTGGCACGTGGGACAGCCCTGTGGGAAGCCTCGAGGGAAAACCACAGATCCTTTGATCCACGCGACGGGAAGCATGACATTGCTGCTTCAGCCTGGAAGGAAAGCGCACGTGCATGCCCCCACTCGAGACGAGGCCTGACTCCCCTGGGGAGACTCCAGAAGTACCCAAAGATCCATGTCAGCCCCTGAGAGGAATCCTCGGTTCCGGCCCTGACTCCACACAAGGTTTTTGGCCCCGGTATCGACGGGAGAGGAATCCCGAGAGGCCCCCGAGCAACTCGCATGGGGACTGGCCTTTCCTGAGGCCACCAGGGCGGGTCCCTGAGGTCCCCGTCGTAACTCGAGAACACCTGCCGCAACTCGAGAAAATTCAGGAAGTTCTCCCTTCCAGGCGAGATGAGGCCTATTTCCGATGAGGCGTCTGGAGCCTAATGACACGGAACCTCTGGAACGTCGAAAGGGTCTTTCACACCCTTGCTGCAACTCAAGAAGTTCACCGCCATACCCGTGTCGACTCGAGAGGAAGCATGAAGGTCCCGCCCACATCCAGAGGAGCCCCGTTTCCCCCTCGTAGCTCGAGATGAGGGATCCTTTCCCTGCTTTCAACGGGAAAGAATTCCCGGCGTTTCCGTCGCATCTCAAGAGGAGGCACTCTCAACAGGAAAGGCGAGAGGAACTCCATGGTCGTACCACCATTCCAAGAGTCCCCGAGATTTCTCAGTCCATTCCAGAGGAACCTCTTTGACCTGCACTGGCTCATCTTTCACGCCGAGGATCGACTCACACCACGGTGGCACGTGGGACAGCCCTGTGGGAAAACCTCGAGGGCAAACCACAGATCCTTTGATCCACGCAACGGGAAGCATGACATTGCTGCTACAGCCTGGAAGGAAAGCGCACGTGCATGCCCCCACTCGAGACGAGGCCTGGCTCCCCTGGGGAGACTCCAGAAGTATCCAAAGATCCATGTCAGCCCCTGAGAGGAATCCTCGGTTTTGGCCCTGACTCCACACAAGGTTTTTGGCCCCGGTATCGACGGGAGAGGAATCCGGTGAGGCCCCCTAGCCACTCGCATGGGGCCTGGCCTCTCCTGTGGCCACCAGGGCGGGTCCCTGAGTTCCCCGTCGTAACTCGAGAACACCTGCCACAACTCGAGAAAATCCAGGAAGTTCTCCCTTCCAGGCGAGATGAGGCCTATTTCCGATGAGGCGTCTGGAGACTAATGACATCTAACCTCTGGAACTTCGAAAGGGTCTTTCACACCCTTGCTGCAACTCAAGAAGTTCACCGCCATACCCGTCTCCACTCGAGAGGAAGCACGATGGTCCCGCCCACATCCAGAGGAGCCCCGTTTCCCCCTCGTAGCTCGAGATGAGGGATCCTTTCCCTGCTATCAACGGGAAATAATTCCCGGCGTTCCCGTCACATCTCAAGAGGAGGCACTCTCAACAGGAAAGGCGAGAGGAACTCCATGGTCGTACCACCATTCCAAGAGTCCCCCAGATGTCTCAGTCCATTCCAGAGGAACCTCTTTGCCCTGCACTGGCTCATCTTTCACGCCGAGGATCGACTCACACCACGGTGTCACGTGGGACAGCCCTGTGGGTTAGCCTCGAGGGAAAGCCTCGAGGGAAAACCACAGATCCTTTGATCCAAGCTACGGGAAGCGTGACATTGCTGCTACAGCCTGAAAGGAAAGCGCACGTGCCTGCCCCCACTCGAGACAAGGCCTGATTCCCCTGGGGAGACTCCAGAAAGACCCAAAGTTCCATGTCAGCCCCTTAGAGGAATCCTCCGATCCGGCCCTGACTCCACACAAGGTTTTTGGCCCCGGTATCGACTGGAGAGGAATCCCGAGAGGCCCCCTAGCAACTCGTATGGGGACTGGAGTTTCCTGAGGCCACCAGGGCGGGTCCCTGAGGTCCCCGTCGTAACTCGAGAACACCTGACGCAACTCGAGAAAATCCAGGAAGTTCTCCGTTCCAGGCGAGATGAGGCCTATTTCCGATGAGGCGTCTGGAGTCTAATGAGAGCTAATCTCTGGGAATTCAAAAGGGTCTTTCACACCCTTGCTGCAACTCAAGAAATTCACCGCCACACCCGTCTCCACTCGAGAGGAAGCACGATGGTCCCGCCCACATCCAGAGGAGCCCCGTTTCCCCCTCGTAGCTCGAGATGAGGGATCCTTTCCCTGCTTTCAACAGGAAAGAATTCCCGGCGTTCCCGTCGCATCTCAAGAGGAGGCACTCTCAACAGGAAAGGCGAGAGCAACTCCATGGTCGTACCACCATTCCAAGAGTCCCCCAGATGTCTCAGTCCATTCCAGAGGAACCTCTTTGCCCTGCACTGGCTAATCTTTCACGCCAAGGATCGACTCACACCACGGTGGCACGTGGGACAGCCCTGTGGGAAAGCCTCGAGGGTAAACCACAGATCCTTTGATCCACGCGACGGGAAGCATGACATTGCTGCTACAGCCTGGAACAAAAGCGCACGTGCATGCCCCCACTCGAGACGAGGCCTGACTCCCCTGGGGAGACTCCAGAAGTACCCCAAGATCCATGTCATCCCCTGAGAGGAATCCTCGGTTCCGGCCCTGACTCCACACAAAGTTTTTGGCCCCGGTATCGACGGGAGAGGAATCCCGAGAGGCCCCCTAGCAACTCGCATGGGGACTGGACTTTCCTGAGGCCACCAGGGCGTTCCCTGAGATCCCCGTCGTAACTGGAGAACACCTGCCGCAACTCGAGAAAATCCAGGAAGTTCTCCCTTCCAGGCGAGATGAGGCCTATTTCCGATGAGGCGTCTGGAGACTAATGACACCTAACCTCTGGAACTTCGAAAGGGTCTTTCACACCCTTGCTGCAACTCAAGAAGTTCACCGCCATACCCGTGTCGACTCGAGAGGAAGCATGATGGTCCCGCCCACATCCAGAGGAGCCCCGTTTCCCCCTCGTAGCTCGAGATGAGGGGTCCTTTCCCTGCTTTCAACGGGAAAGAATTCCCGGCGTTCCCATCGCATCTCAAGAGGAGGCACTCTCAACAGGAAAGGCGAGAGGAACTCCATGGTCGTACCAACATTCCAAGAGTCCCCCAGATGTCTCAGTCCATTCCAGATCAACCTCTTTGCCTTGCACTGGCTCATCTTTCATGCCGAGGATCGAATCACACCACGTTGGCACGTGGGAGAGCCCTGTGGGAAAGCCTCAAGGGAAAGCCTGGAGGGAAATCAACACATCCTTTGATCCACGCGACGGGAAGAATGTCTTTGCTGCTTCAGCCTGGAAGGAAAGCGCACGTGCATGCCACCACTCGAGATGAGGCCTGACTCCCCTCGGGAGACTCCAGAAAGACCCAAAGATCCATGTCAGCCCCTGAGAGTAATCCTCGGTTCCGGCCCTCACTCCACACAAGGTTTTTGGTCCAGGTATCGACGGGAGAGGAATACCGAGAGGCACCCTAGCAACTCGCATGAGGACTGGCCTTTCCTGAGGCCACCATCCGGGTCCCTGAGGTCCCCGTCGTAACTCGAGAACACCTGCTGCAACTCGAGAAAATCCAGGAAGTTCTCCCTTCCAGGCGAGATGAGGCCTATTTCCGATGAGGCGTCTGGACACTAATGACACCTAACCTCTGGAACTTCGAAAGGGTCTTTCACACCCTTGCTGCAACTCAAGAAGTTCACCGCCATACCCGTCTCCACTCGACAGGAAGCACGATCGTCCCACCCACAACCAGAGGAGACCCGTTTCCCCCTCGTAGCTCGAGAGGAGGGATCCTTTCCCTGCTTTCAATGGGAAAGAATTCCCGGTGTTCCCGTCGCATCTCAAGAGGAGGCACTCTCAACAGGAAAGGCAAGAGGAACTCCATGGTCGTACCACCATTCCAAGAGTCCCCCAGATGTCTCAGTCCATTCCAGAGCAACCTCTTTGCCCTGCACAGGCTCATCTTTCACGCCGAGGATCGACTCACACCACGGTGGCACGTGGGACAGCCCTGTGGGAAAGCCTAGAGGGAAAACCACAGATCCTTTGATCCACACGACGGGAAGCGTGACATTGCTGCTACAGCCTGGAAGGAAAGCGCACGTGCATGCCCCCACTCGAGACGAGGCTTGACTCCCCTGGGGAGACTCCAGAAGTACCCAAAGATCCATGACAGCCCCTGAGAGGAATCCTCGGTTCCGGCCCTGACTCCACACAAAGTTTTTGGCTCCGGTATCGACGGGAGAGGAATCCCGAGAGGCCCCCGAGCAACTCGCATGGGGACTGGCCTTTCCTGAGGACACCAGGGCGGGTCCCTGAGGTCCCCGTCGTAACTCGAGAACACCTGCCGCAACTCGAGAAAATCCAGGAAGTTCTCCCTTCCAGGCGAGATGAGGCCTATTTCCGATGAGGCGTCTGGAGACTAATGACACCGAACCTCTGGAACTTCGAAAGGGTCTTTCACACCCTTGCTGCAACTCAAGAAGTTCACCGCCATACCCGTCTCCACTCGAGAGGAAACACGATGGTCCCGCCCACATCCAGAGGAGCCCCGTTTCCCCCTCATAGCTCGAGATGAGGGATCCTTTCCCTGCTATCAACGGGAAAGAATTCCCGGCGTTCCCGTCGCATCTCAAGAGGAGGCACTCTCAACAGGAAAGATGAGAGGAACTCCATGGTCGTACCACCATTCCAAGAGTCCCCGAGATTTCTCAGTCCATTCCAGAGGAAACTCTTTGCCCTGCACTGGCTCATTTTTCACGCCGAGGTACGACTCACACCACGGTGGCTCGTGGGACAGCCCTGTGGGAAAGCCTCGAGGGTAAACCACAGATCCTTTGATCCACGCCACGGGAAGCGTGACATTGCTGCTACAGCCTGGAAGGAAAGCGCACGTGCATGCCCCCACTCGAGACGAGGCCTGACTCCCCTGAGGAGACTCCAGAAGTACCCCAAGATCCATGTCAGCCCCTGAGAAGAATCCTCGGTTCCGGCCCTGACTCCACACAAGGTTTTTGGCCCCGGTATCGACGGGAGAGGAATCCCGAGAGGCCCCCTAGCACCTCGCATGGGGACTGGCCTTTCCATAGGCCACCAGGCCGGTCCCTGAGGTCCCCGTCGTAACTGGAGAACACCTGCCGCAACTCGAGAAAATCCAGGAAGTTCTCCCTTCCAGGCGAGATGAGGCCTATTTCCGATGAGGCGTCTGGAGACTAATGACACCTTACCTCTGGAACTTCGAAAGGGTCTTTCACACCCTTGCTGCAACACAAGAAGTTCACCGCCATACCCGTGTCGACTCGAGAGGAAGCATGATGGTCCCGCCCACATCCAGAGGAGCCCCGTTTCCCCCTCGTAGCTCGAGATGAGGGATCCTTTCCCTGCTTTCAACGGGAAAGAATTCCCGGCGTTCCCGTCACATCTCAAGAAGAGGCACTCTCAACAGGAAAGGCGAGAGGAACTCCATGGTCGTACCACCATTCCAAGAGTCCCCCAGATGTCTCAGTCCACTCCAGAGGAACCTCTTTGCCCTGCACTGGCTCATCTTTCACGACGAGGATCGACTCACACCACGGTGTCACGTGGGACAGCCCTGTGGGAAAGCCTCAAGGGAAAGCCTCGATTGAAAACCACAGATCCTTTGATCCACGCGACGGGAAGCGTGACATTGCTGCTACAGCCTGGATGGAAAGCGCACGTGCATGCCCCCACTCGAGACGAGGCCTGACTCCCATCGGGAGACTGAAGAAAGACCCAAAGATCCATGTCAGCCCCTGAGAGGAATCCTCGGTTCCGGCCCTGACTCCAAAAAATTCTTTTGGCCCCGGTATCGACGGGAGAGGAATCCCGAGAGGCCCCCTAGCAACTCGCATGGGGACTGGCCTCTCCTGAGGCCACCAGGGCGGGTCCCAGAGGTCCCCGTCGTAACTCGGGAACACCTGCCGCAACTCGAGAAAATCCAGGAAGTTCTCCCTTCCAGGCGAGATGAGGCCTATTTCCGATGAGGCGTCTGGAGACGAATGACACCTAACATCTGGAACTTCGAAAGGGTCTTTCACACCCTTGCTGCAACTCAAGAAGTTCACCGCCATACCCGTCTCCACTCGAGAGGAAGCACGATGGTCCCGCCCACATCCAGAGGAGCCCCGTTTGCCCCTCGTAGCTCGAGATGAGGGATCCTTTCCCTGCTTTCAACGGGAAAGAATTCCCGGCGTTCCCGTCGCATCTCAGGAGGAGGCACTCTCAACAGGAAAGGCGAGAGGAACTCCATGGTCGTACCACCATTCCAAGAGTCCCCCAGATGTCTCAGTCCATTCCAGAGGAACCTCTTTGCCCTGCACTGGCTCATCTTTCACGCCGAGGATCGACTCACACCACGGTGGCACGTGGGACAGCCCTGTGGGAAAGCCTCGAGGGAAAGCCTCGAGGGAAAACCACAGATCCTTTGATCCACGCGACGGTAAGCGTGACATTGCTGCTACAGCCTGGAAGGAAAGCGCACGTGCATGCCCCCACTCGAGACGAGGCCTGACTCCGCTGGGGAGACTCCAGGCGTACCCAAAGATCCATGTCAGCCCCTGAGAGGAATCCTCGGTTCCGGCCCTGACTCCACACAAGGTTTTTGGCCCCGGTATCGACGGGAGAGGAATCCCGAGAGGCCCCCTAGCAACTCGCATGGGGACTGGCCTCTCCTGAGGCCACCAGGGCGGGTCCCTGAGGTCCCCGTCGTAACTCGACAACACCTGCCGCAACTCGAGAAAATCCAGGAAGTTCTACCTTCCAGGCGAGATGAGGCCTATTTCCGATGAGGCGTCTGGAGACGAATGACACCTAACCTCTGGAACTTCGAAAGGGTCTTTCACACCCTTGCTGCAACTCAAGAAGTTCACCGCCATACCCGTATCCACTCGAGAGGAAGCACGATGGTCCCGCCCACATCCAGAGGAGCCCCGTTTCCCCCTCGGAGCTCGAGATGAGGGATCGTTTCCCTGCTTTCAACGGGAAAGTATTCCCAGCGTCCCCGTCGCATCTCAAGAGGAGGCACTCTCAACAGGAAAGGCGAGAGGAACTCCATGGTCGTACCACCATTCCAAGAGTCCCCCAGATGTCTCAGTCCATTCCAGAGGAACCTCTTTGCCCTGCACTGGCTCATCTTTCACGCCGAGGATCGACTCACACCACGGTGGCACGTGGGACAGCCCTGTGGGAAAGCCTCGAGGGAAAGCCTCGAGGGAAAACCACAGATCCTTTGATCCACGCGACGGGAAGCGTGACATTGCTGCTACAGCCTGGAAGGAAAGCGCACGTGCATGCCCCCAATCGAGACGAGGCCTGACTCCCCTGGGGAGACTCCAGAAGTACCCAAAGATTCATTTCAGCCCCTGAGAGGAATCCTCGGTTACCGCCCTGACTCCACACAAGGTTTTTGGCCCCGGTATCGATGGGAGAGGAATCCCGAGAGGCCCCCTAGCAACTCGCATGGGGACTGGCCTCTCCTGAGGCCACCAGGGCGGGTCCCTGAGGTCCCCGTCGTAACTCGAGAACACCTGCCGCAACTCGAGAAAATCCAGGAAGTTCTACCTTCCAGGCGAGATGAGGCCTATTTCCGATGAGGCGTCTGGAGACGAATGACACCTAACCTCTGGAACTTCGAAAGGGTCTTTCACACCCTTGCTGCAACTCACGAAGTTCACCGCCATACCCGTGTCCACTCGAGAGGAAGCATGATGGTCCCGCCCACATCCAGAGGAGCCCCGTTTCCCCCTCGTAGCTCGAGATGAGGGATCCTTTCCCTGCTTTCAACGGGAAAGAATTCCCGGCGTTCCCATCACATCTCAAGAGGAGGCACTCTCAACTGGAAAGGCGAGAGGAACTCCATGGTCGTACCACCATTCCAAGAGTCCCCCAGATGTCTCAGTCCATTCCAGAGGAACCTCTTTGCCCTGCACTGGCTCATCTTTCACGCCGAGGATCGACTCACACCACGGTGGCACGTGGGACAGCCCTGTGGGAAAGCCTCGAGGGAAAGCCTCGAGGGAAAACCACAGATCCTTTGATCCACGCGACGGGAAGCGTGACATTGCTGCTACAGCCTGGAAGGAAAGCGCACGTGCATGCCCCCACTCGAGACGAGGCCTGACTCCGCTGGGGAGACTCCAGAAGTACCCAAAGATCCATGTCAGCCCCTGAGAGGAATCCTCGGTTCCGGCCCTGACTCCACACAAGGTTTTTGGTCCCGGTATCGACGGGAGAGAAATCCCGAGAGGCCCCCTAGCAACTCGCATGGGGACTGGCCTCTCCTGAGGCCACCAGGGCGGGTCCCTGAGGTCCCCGTCGTAACTCGACAACACCTGCCGCAACTCGAGAAAATCCAGGAAGTTCTACCTTCCAGGCGAGATGAGGCCTATTTCCGATGAGGCGTCTGGAGACGAATGACACCTAACCTCTGGAACTTCGAAAGGGTCTTTCACACCCTTGCTGCAACTCAAGAAGTTCACCGCCATACCTGTGTCCACTCGAGAGGAAGCATGATGGTCCCGCCCACATCCAGAGGAGCCCCGTTTCCCCCTCGTAGCTCGAGATGAGGGATCCTTTCCCTGCTTTCAACGGGAAAGAATTCCCGGCGTTCCCATCGCATCTCAAGAGGAGGCACTCTCAACAGGAAAGGCGAGAGGAACTCCATGGTCGTACCACCATTCCAAGAGTCCCCCAGATGTCTCAGTCCATTCCAGAGGAACCTCTTTGCCCTGCACTGGCTCATCTTTCACGCCGAGGATCGACTCACACCACGGTGGCACGTGGGACAGCCCTGTGGGAAAGCCTCGAGGGAAAGCCTCGAGGGAAAACCACAGATCCTTTGATCCACGCGACGGGAAGCGTGACATTGCTGCTACAGCCTGGAAGGAAAGCGCACGTGCATGCCCCCACTCGAGACGAGGCCTGACTCCCCTGGGGAGACTCCACAAGTACCCAAAGATCCATGTCAGCCCCTGAGAGGAATCCTCGGTTCCGGCCCTGACTCCACACAAGGTTTTTGGCCCCGGTATCGACGGGAGAGGAATCCCGAGAGGCCCCCTAGCAACTCGCATGGGGACTGGCCTCTCCTGAGGCCACCAGGGCGGGTCCCGGAGGTCCCCGTCGTAACTCGGGATAACCTGCCGCAACTCGAGAAAATCCAGGAAGTTCTCCCTTCCAGGCGAGATGAGGCCTATTTCCGATGAGGCGTCTGGAGACGAATGACACCTAACCTCTGGAACTTCGAAAGGGTCTTTCACACCCTTGCTGCAACTCAAGAAGTTCACCGCCATACCCGTGTCCACTCGAGAGGAAGCATGATGGTCCCGCCCACATCCAGAGGAGCCCCGTTTCCCCCTCGTAGCTCGAGATGAGGGATCCTTTCCCTGCTTTCAACGGGAAAGAATTCCCGGCGTTCCCATCGCATTCAAGAGGAGGCACTCTCAACTGGAAAGGCGAGAGGAACTCCATGGTCGTACCACCATTCCAAGAGTCTCCCAGATGTCTCAGTCCATTCCAGAGGAACCTCTTTGCCCTGCACTGGCTCATCTTTCACGCCGAGGATCGACTCACACCACGGTGGCACGTGGGACAGCCCTGTGGGAAAGCCTCGAGGGAAAGCCTCGAGGGAAAACCACAGATCCTTTGATCCACGCGACGGGAAGCGTGACATTGCTGCTACAGCCTGGAAGGAAAGCGCACGTGCATGCCCCCACTCGAGACGAGGCCTGACTCCGCTGGGGAGACTCCAGAATTACCCAAAGATCCATGTCAGCCCCTGAGAGGAATCCTTGGTTCCGGCCCTGACTCCACACAAGGTTTTTAGCCCCGGTATCGACGGGAGAGGAATCCCGAGAGGCCCCCTAGCAACTCGCATGGGGACTGGCCTCTCCTGAGGCCACCAGGGCGGGTCCCTGAGGTCCCCGTCGTAACTCGACAACACCTGCCGCAACTCGAGAAAATCCAGGAAGTTCTACCTTCCAGGCCAGATGAGGCCTATTTCCGATGAGGCGTCTGGAGACGAATGACACCTAACCTCTGGAACTTCGAAAGGGTCTTTCACACCCTTGCTGCAACTCAAGAAGTTCACCGCCATACCCGTGTCCACTCGAGAGGAAGCACGATGGTCCCGCCCACATCCAGAGGAGCCCCGTTTCCCCCTCGTAGCTCGAGATGAGGGATCCTTTCCCTGCTTTCAACGGGAAAGAATTCCCGGCGTTCCCATCGCATCTCAAGAGGAGGCACTCTCAACAGGAAAGGCGAGAGGAACTCCATGGTCGTACCACCATTCCAAGAGTCCCCCAGATGTCTCAGTCCATTCCAGAGGAACCTCTTTGCCCTGCACTGGCTCATCTTTCATGCCGAGGATCGACTCACACCACGGTGGCACGTGGGACAGCCCTGTGGGAAAGCCTCGAGGGAAAGCCTCGAGGGAAAACCACAGATCCTTTGATCCACGCGACGGGAAGCGTGACATTGCTGCTACAGCCTGGAAGGAAAGCGCACGTGCATGCCCCCACTCGAGACGAGGCCTGACTCCCCTGGGGAGACTCCACAAGTACCCAAAGATCCATGTCAGCCCCTGAGAGGAATCCTCGGTTCCGGCCCTGACTCCACACAAGGTTTTTGGCCCCGGTATCGACGGGAGAGGAATCCGAGAGGCCCCCTAGCAACTCGCATGGGGACTGGCCTCTCCTGAGGCCACCAGGGCGGGTCCCTGAGGTCCCCGTCGTAACTCGAGAACACCTGCCGCAACTCGAGAAAATCCAGGAAGTTCTCCCTTCCAGGCGAGATGAGGCCTATTTCCGATGAGGCGTCTGGAGACTAATGACACCTAACCTCTGGAACTTCGAAAGGGTCTTTCACACCCTTGCTGCAACTCAAGAAGTTCACCGCCATACCCGTCTCCACTCGAGAGTAAGCACGATGGTCCCGCCCACATCCAGAGGAGCCCCGTTTCCCCCTCGTAGCTCGAGATGAGGGATCGTTTCCCTGCTTTCAAGGGGAAAGAATTCCCAGCGTCCCCGTCGCATCTCAAGAGGAGGCACTCTCAACAGGAAAGGCGAGAGGAACTCCATGGTCGTACCACCCTTCCAAGAGTCCCCCAGATGTCTCAGTCCATTACAGAGGAACCTCTTTGCCCTACACTGGCACATCTTTCACGCCGAGGATCGACTCACACCACGGTGGCACGTGGGACAGCCCTGTGGGAAAGCCTCGAGGGAAAGCCTAGAGGGAAAACCACAGATCCTTTGATCCACGCCACGGGAAGCGTGACATTGCTGCTACAGCCTGGAAGGAAAGCGCACGTGCATGCCCCCACTCGAGACGAGGCCTGACTCCCCTGGGGAGACTCCAGAAGTACCCAAAGATCCATGTCAGCCCCTGAGAGGAATCCTCGGTTCCGGCCCTGACTCCACACAAGGTTTTTGGCCCCGGTATCGACGGGAGAGGAATCCCGAGAGGCCCCCTAGCAACTCACATGGGGACTGGTTTCTCCTGAGGCCACCAGGGCGGGTCCCTGAGGTCCCCGTCGTAACTCGAGAACACCTGCCGCAACTCGAGAAAATCCAGGAAGTTCTCCTTTCCAGGCGAGACGAGGCCTATTTCCGATGAGGCGTCTGGAGACGAATGACACCTAACCTCTGGAACTTCGAAAGGGTCTTTCACACCCTTGCTGCAACTCAAGAAGTTCACCGCCATACCCGTCTCCACTCGAGAGGAAGCATGATGGTCCCGCCCACATCCAGAGGAGCCCCGTTTCCCCCTCGTAGCTCGAGATGAGGGATCCTTTCCCTGCTTTCAACGGGAAAGAATTCCCGGCGTTCCCATCGCATCTCAAGAGGAGGCACTCTCAACAGGAAAGGCGAGAGGAACTCCATGGTCGTACCACCATTCCAAGAGTCCCCCAGATGTCTCAGTCCATTCCAGAGGAACCTCTTTGCCCTGCACTGGCTCATCTTTCACGCCGAGGATCGACTCACACCACGGTGGCACGTGGGACAGCCCTGTGGGAAAGCCTCGAGGGAAAGCCTCGAGGGAAAACCACAGATCCTTTGATCCACGCGACGGGAAGCATGACATTGCTGCTACAGCCTGGAAGGAAAGCGCACGTGCATGCCCCCACTCGAGACGAGGCCTGACTCCCCTGGGGAGACTCCACAAGTACCCAAAGATCCATGTCAGCCCCTGAGAGGAATCCTCGGTTCCGGCCCTGACTCCACACAAGGTTTTTGGCCCGGTATCGACGGGAGAGGAATCCCGAGAGGCCCCCTAGCAACTCGCATGGGGACTGGCCTCTCCTGAGGCCACCAGGGCGGGTCCCTGAGGTCCCCGTCGTAACTCGGGATAACCTGCCGCAACTCGAGAAAATCCAGGAACTTCTCCCTTCCAGGCGAGATGAGGCCTATTTCCGATGAGGCGTCTGGAGACGAATGACACCTAACCTCTGGAACTTCGAAAGGGTCTTTCACACCCTTGCTGCAACTCAAGAAGTTCACCGCCATACCCGTCTCCACTCGAGAGCAAGCACGATGGTCCCGCCCACATCCAGCGGAGCCCCGTTTCCTCCTCGGAGCTCGAGATGAGGGATCCTTTCCCTGCTTTCAACGGGAAAGAATTCCCGGCAATCCCGTTGCATCTCAAGAGGAGGCACTCTCCACAGGAAAGCCGAGAGGAACTCCATGGTCGTACCACCATTCCAAGAGTCCCCCAGATGTCTCAGTCCATTCCAGAGGAACCTCTTTGCCCTGCACTGGCTCATCTTTCACGCCGAAGATCGACTCACACCACGGTGGCACGTGGGACAGCCCTGTGGGAAAGCCTCGAGGGAAAGCCTCGAGGGAAAACCACAGATCCTTTGATCCACGCGACGGGAAGCGTGACATTGCTGCTACAGCCTGGAAGGAAAGCGCAAGTGCATGCCCCCACTCGAGACGAGGCCTGAATCCCCTGGGGAGACTCCAGAAGTACCCAAAGATCCATGTCAGCCCCTGAGAGGAATCCTCGGTTCCGGCCCTGACTCCACACAAGGTTTTTGGCCCCGGTATCGACGGGAGAGGAATCCCGAGAGGCCCCCTAGCAACTCGCATGGGGACTGGCCTCTCCTGAGGCCACCAGGGCGGGTCCCTGAGGTCCCCGTCGTAACTCGGGAACACCTGCCGCAACTCGAGAAAATCCAGGAAGTTCTCCCTTCCAGGCAAGATGAGGCCTATTTCCGATGAGGCGTCTGGAGACGAATGACACCTAACCTCTGGAACTTCGAAAGGGTCTTTCACACCCTTACTGCAACTCAAGAAGTTCACCGCCATACCCGTCTCCACTCGAGAGGAAGCACGATGGTCCCGCCCACATCCAGAGGAGCCCCGTTTCCCCCTCGGAGCTCGAGATGAGTGATCCTTGACCTGATTTCAACGGGAAAGAATTCCCGGTGTTCTCGTCGCATCTCAAGTGGAGGCACTCTCAACAGGAAAGGCGAGAGGAACTCCATGGTCGTACCACCATTCCAAGAGTCCCCCAGATGTCTCAGTCCATTCCAGAGGAACCTCTTTGCCCTGCACTGGCTCATCTTTCACGCCGAGGATCGACTCACACCACGGTGGCACGTGGGACAGCCCTGTGGGAAAGCCTCGAGGGAAAGCCTCGAGGGAAAACCACAGATCCTTTGATCCACACCACGGGAAGCGTGACATTGCTGCTACAGCCTGGAAGGAAAGCGCACGTGCATGCCCCCACTCGAGACGAGGCCTGACTCCCCTGGGAAGACTCCAGACGTACCCAAAGATACATGTCAGCCACTGAGAGGAATCCTCGGTTCCGGCCCTGAATCCACACAAGGTTTTTGGCCCCGGTATCGACGGGAGAGGAATCCCGAGAGGCCCCCTAGCAACTCGCATGGGGACTGGCCTCTCCTGAGGCCACCAGGGCGGGTCCCTGAGGTCCCCGTCGTAACTCGAGAACACCTGCCGCAACTCGAGAAAATCCAGGAAGTTCTCCCTTCCAGGCGAGATGAGGCCTATTTCCGATGAGGCGTCTGGAGACTAATGACACCTAACCTCTGGAACTTCGAAAGGGTCTTTCACACCCTTGCTGCAAATCAAGAAGTTCACCGCCATACCCGTCTCCACTCGAGAGGAAGCACGATGGTCCCGCCCACATCCAGAGGAGCCCCGTTTCCCCCTCGTAGCTCGAGATGAGGGATCCTTTCCCTGCTTTCAACGGGAAAGAATTCCCGGCGTTCCCGTCGCATCTCAAGAGGAGGCACTCTCAACAGGAAAGGCGAGAGGAACTCCATGGTCGTACCACCATTCCAAGAGTCCCCCAGATGTCTCAGTCCATTCCAGAGGAACCTCTTTGCCCTGCACTGGCTCATCTTTCACGCCGAGGATCGACTCACACCACGGTGGCACGTGGGACAGACCTGTGGGAAAGCCTCGAGGGAAAGCCTCGAGGGAAAACCACAGATCCTTTGATCCACGCGACGGGAAGCGTGACATTGCTGCTACAGCCTGGAAGGAAAGCGCACGTGCATGCCCCCACTCGAGACGAGGCCTGACTCCGCTGGGGAGACTCCACAAGTACCCAAAGATCCATGTGAGCCCCTGAGAGGAATCCTCGGTTCCGGCCCTGACTCCACACAAGGTTTTTGGCCCCGGTATCGACGGGAGAGGAATCCCGAGAGGCCCCCTAGCAACTCGCATGGGGACTGGCCTCTCCTGAGGCCACCAGGGCGGGTCCCTGAGGTCCCCGTCGTAACTCGACAACACCTGCCGCAACTCGAAAAAATCCAGGAAGTTCTACCTTCCAGGCCAGATGAGGCCTATTTCCGATGAGGCGTCTGGAGACGAATGACACCTAACCTCTGGAACTTCGAAAGGGTCTTTCACACCCTTGCTGCAACTCAAGAAGTTCACCGCCATACCCGTGTCCACTCGGGAGGAAGCACGATGGTCCCGCCCACATCCAGAGGAGCCCCGTTTCCCCCTCGTAGCTCGAGATGAGGGATCCTTTCCCTGCTTTCAACGGGAAAGAATTCCCGGCGTTCCCATCGCATCTCAAGAGGAGGCACTCTCAACAGGAAAGGCGAGAGGAACTCCATGGTCGTTCCACCATTCCAAGAGTCCCCCAGATGTCTCAGTCCATTCCAGAGGATCCTCTTTGCCCTGCACTGGCTCATCTTTCACGCCGAGGATCGACTCACACCACGGTGGCACGTGGGACAGCCCTGTGGGAAAGCCTCGAGGGAAAGCCTCGAGGGAAAACCACAGATCCTTTGATCCACGCGACGTGAAGCGTGATATTGCTGCTACAGCTTGGAAGGAAAGCGCACGTGCATGCCCCCACTCGAGACGAGGCCTGACTCCGCTGGGGAGACTCCACAAGTACACAAAGATCCATGTCAGCCCGTGAGAGGAATCCTCGGTTCCGGCCCTGAATCCACACAAGGTTTTTGGCCCCGGTATCGACGGGAGAGGAATCCCGAGAGGCCCCCTAGCAACTCGCATGGGGACTGGCCTCTCCTGAGGCCACCAGGGCGGGTCCCTGTGGTCCCCGTCGTAACTCGACAACACCTGCCGCAACTCGAGAAAATCCAGGAAGTTCTCCCTTCCAGGCGAGATGAGGCCTATTTCCGATGAGGCGTCTGGAGACTAATGACACCTAACCTCTGGAACTTCGAAAGGGTCTTTCACACCCTTGCTGCAACTCAAGAAGTTCACCGCCATACCCGTCTCCACTCGAGAGTAAGCACGATGGTCCCGCCCACATCCAGAGGAGCCCCGTTTCCCCCTCGTAGCTCGAGATGAGGGATCGTTTCCCTGCTTTCAACGGGAAAGAATTCCCAGCGTCCCCGTCGCATCTCAAGAGGAGGCACTCTCAACAGGAAAGGCGAGAGGAACTCCATGGTCGTACCACCCTTCCAAGAGTCCCCCAGATGTCTCAGTCCATTACAGAGGAACCTCTTTGCCCTACACTGGCACATCTTTCATGCCGAGGATCGACTCACACCACGGTGGCACGTGGGACAGCCCTGTGGGAAAGCCTCGAGGGAAAGCCTAGAGGGAAAACCACAGATCCTTTGATCCACGCCACGGGAAGCGTGACATTGCTGCTACAGCCTGGAAGGAAAGCGCACGTGCATGCCCCCACTCGAGACGAGGCCTGACTCCCCTGGGGAGACTCCAGAAGTACCCAAAGATCCATGTCAGCCCCTGAGAGGAATCCTCGCTTCCGGCCCTGACTCCATACAAGGTTTTTGGCCCGGTATCGACGGGAGAGGAATCCCGAGAGGCCCCCTAGCAACTCGCATGGGGACTGGCCTCTCCTGAGGCCACCAGGGCGGGTCCCTGAGGTCCCCGTCGTAACTCGGGATAACCTGCCGCAACTCGAGAAAATCCAGGAACTTCTCCCTTCCAGGCGAGATGAGGCCTATTTCCGATGAGGCGTCTGGAGACTAATGGCACCTAACCTCTGGAACTTCGAAAGGGTCTTTCACACCCTTGCTGCAACTCAAGAAGTTCACCGCCATACCCGTCTCCACTCGAGAGCAAGCACGATGGTCCCGCCCACATCCAGAGGAGCCCCGTTTCCCCCTCGTAGCTCGAGATGAGGGATCCTTTCCCTGCTTTCAACGGGAAAGAATTCCCGGCAATCCCGTTGCATCTCAAGAGGAGGCACTCTCCACAGGAAAGCCGAGAGGAACTCCATGGTCGTACCACCATTCCAAGAGTCCCCCAGATGTCTCAGTCCATTCCAGAGGAACCTCTTTGCCCTGCACTGGCTCATCTTTCACGCCGAAGATCGACTCACACCACGGTGGCACGTGGGACAGCCCTGTGGGAAAGCCTCTAGGGAAAGCCTCGAGGGAAAACCACAGATCCTTTGATCCACGCGACGGGAAGCGTGACATTGCTGCTACAGCCTGGAAGGAAAGCGCAAGTGCATGCCCCCACTCGAGACGAGGCCTGAATCCCCTGGGGAGACTCCAGAAGTACCCAAAGATCCATGTCAGCCCCTGAGAGGAATCCTCGGTTCCGGCCCTGACTCCACACAAGGTTTTTGGCCCCGGTATCGACGGGAGAGGAATCCCGAGAGGCCCCCTAGCAACTCGCATGGGGACTGGCCTCTCCTGAGGCCACCAGGGCGGGTCCCTGAGGTCCCCGTCGTAACTCGGGAACACCTGACGCAACACGAGAAAATCCAGGAAGTTCTCCCTTCCAGGCAAGATGAGGCCTATTTCCGATGAGGCGTCTGGAGACGAATGACACCTAACCTCTGGAACTTCGAAAGGGTCTTTCACACCCTTACTGCAACTCAAGAAGTTCACCGCCATACCCGTCTCCACTCGAGAGGAAGCACGATGGTCCCGCCCACATCCAGAGGAGCCCCGTTTCCCCCTCGGAGCTCGAGATGAGGGATCCTTTCCCTGCTTTCAACGGGAAAGAATTCCCGGCGTTCCCGTCGCATCTCAAGAGGAGGCACTCTCAACAGGAAAGGCGAGAGGAACTCCATGGTCGTACCACCATTCCAAGAGTCCCCCAGATGTCTAAGTCCATTCCAGAGGAAACTCTTTGCCCTGCACTGGCTCATCTTTCACGCCGAGGATCGACTCACACCACGGTGGCACGTGGGACAGCCCTGTGGGAAAGCCTCGAGGGAAAGCCTCGAGGGAAAACCACAGAACCTTTGATCCACGCGACGGGAAGCGTGACATTGCTGCTACAGCCTGGAAGGAAAGCGCACGAGCATGCCCCCACTCGAGACGAGGCCTGTCTCCCCTGGCGAGACTCCAGAAGTACCCAAAGATCCATGTCAGCCCTTGAGAGGAATCCTCGGTTCCGGCCCTGACTCCACACAAGTTTTTTGGCCCCGGTATCGACGGGAGAGGAATCCCGAGAGGCCCCCTAGCAACTCGCATGGGGACTGGCCTCTCCTGAGGCCACCAGGGCGGGTCCCTGAGGTCCCCGTCGTAACTCGGGATAACCTGCCGCAACTCGAGAAAATCCAGGAAGTTCTCCCTTCCAGGCGAGATGAGGCCTATTTCCGATGAGGCGTCTGGACACTAATGACACCTAACCTCTGGAACTTCGAAAGGGTCTTTCACACCCTTGCTGCAACTCAAGAAGTTCACCGCCATACCCGTGTCCACTCGAGAGGAAGCACGATGGTCCCGCCCACATCCAGAGGAGCCCCGTTTCCCCATCGTAGCTCGAGATGAGGGATCCTTTCACTGCTTTCAACGGGAAAGAATTCCCGGCGTTCCCGTCGCATCTCAAGAGGAGGCACTCTCAACAGGAAAGGCGAGAGGAACTCCATGGTCGTACCACCATTCCAAGAGTCCCCCAGATGTCTCAGTCCATTCCAGAGGAACCTCTTTGCCCTGCACTGGCTCATCTTTCACGCCGAGGATCGACTCACACCACAGTGGCACGTGGGACAGCCCTGTGGGAAAGCCTCGAGGGAAAGCCTCGAGGGAAAACCACAGATCCTTTGATCCACGCCACGGGAAGCGTGACATTGCTGCTACAGCCTGGAAGGAAAGCGCACGTGCATGCCCCCACTCGAGAAGAGGCCTGACTCCCCTGGGGAGACTCCACAACTACCCAAAGATCCATGTCAGCCCCTGAGAGGAATCCTCGGTTCCGGCCCTGACTCCACACAAGGTTTTTGGCCCCGGTATCGACGGGAGAGGAATCCCGAGAGGCCCCCTAGCAACTCGCATGGGGACTGGCCTCTCCTGAGGCCACCAGGGCGGGTCCCTGAGGTCCCCGTCGTAACTCGACAACACCTGCCGCAACTCGAGAAAATCCAGGAAGTTCTCCCTTCCAGGCGAGATGAGGCCTATTTCCGATGAGGCGTCTGGAGACTAATGACACCTAACCTCTGGAACTTCGAAAGGGTCTTTCACACCCTTGCTGCAACTCAAGAAGTTCACCGCCATACCCGTCTCCACTCGAGAGGAAGCACGATGGTCCCGCCGACATCCAGAGGAGCCCCGTATCCCCATCGGAGCTCGAGATGAGGGATCCTTTCCCTGCTTTCAACGGGAAAGAATTCCCGGCGTTCCCGTCGCATCTCAAGAGGAGGCACTCTCAACAGGAAAGGCGAGAGGAACTCCATGGTTCTACCACCATTCCAAGAGTCCCCCAGATGTCTCAGTCCATTCCAGAGGAACCTATTTTCCCTGCACTGGCTCATCTTTCACGCCGAGGATCGACTCACACCACGGTGGCACGTGGGACAGCCCTGTGGGAAAGCCTCGAGGGAAAGCCTCGAGGGAAAACAACAGATCCTTTGATCCACGCCACGGGAAGCGTGACATTGCTGCTACAGCCTGGAAGGAAAGTGCACGTGCATGCACCCACTCGAGACGAGGCCTGACTCCCCTGGGGAGACTCCACAAGTACCCAAAGATCCATGTCAGCCCCTGAGAGGAATCCTCGGTTCCGGCCCTGACTCCACACAAGGTTTTCGGCCCCGGTATCGACGGGAGAGGAATCCCGAGAGGCCCCCTAGCAACTCGCATGGGGACTCGCCTCTCCTGAGGCCACCAGGGCGGGTCCCTGAGGTCCCCGTCGTAACTCGAGAACACCTGCCCCAACTCGAGAAAATCCAGGAAGTTCTCCCTTCCAGGCGAGATGAGGCCTATTTCCGATGAGGCGTCTGGAGACTAATGACACCTAACTTCTGGAACTTCGAAAGGGTCTTTCACATCCTTGCTGCAACTCAAGAAGTTCACCGCCATACCCGTCTCCACTCGAGAGGAAGCACGATTGTCCCGCTAACATCCAGAGGAGCCTCGTTTCCCCCTCGAAGCTCGAGTTGAGGGATCCTTTCCCTGCTTTCAACGGGAAAGAATTCCCGGCGTTCCCGTCGCATCTCAAGAGGAGGCACTCTCAACAGGAAAGGCGAGAGGAACTCCATGGTCGTACCACCATTCCAAGAGTCCCCCAGATGTCTCAGTCCATTCCAGAGGAAACTCTTTGCCCTGCACTGGCTCATCTTTCACGCCGAGGATCGACTCACACCACGGTGGCACGTGGGACAGCCCTGTGGGAAAGCCTCGAGCGAAAGCCTCGAGGGAAAACCACAGATCGTTTGATCCACGCGACGGGAAGCGTGACATTGCTGCTACAGCCTGGAAGGAAAGCGCACGTGCATGCCCCCACTCGAGACGAGGCCTGACTCCCCTGGGGAGACTCCACAAGTACCCAAAGATCCATGTCAGCCCCTGAGAGGAATCCTCGGTTCCGGCCCTGACTGCACACAAGGTTTTTGGCCCCGGTATCGACGGGAGAGGAATCCCGAGAGGCCCCCTAGCAACTCGCATGGGGACTGGCCTCTCCTGAGGCCACCAGGGCGGGTCCCTGAGGTCCCCGTCGTAACTCGAGAACACCTGCCGCAACTCGAGAAAATCCAGGAAGTTCTCTCTTCCAGGCGAGATGAGGCCTATTTCCGATGAGGCGTCTGGAGACTAATGACACCTAAACTCTGGAATTTCGAAAGGGTCTTTCACACCCTTGCTGCAACTCAAGACGTTCACCGCCATACCCGTCTCCACTCGAGAGGAAGCACGATGGTCCCGCCCACATCCAGAGGAGACCCGTTTCCCCCTTGGAGCTCCAGATGAGGGATCCATTCCCTGCTTTCAACGGGAAAGAATTCCCGGCGTTCCTGTCGCATCTCAAGAGGAGGCACTCTCAACAGGAAAGGCGAGAGGAACTCCATGGTCGTACCACCATTCCAAGAGTCCCCCAGATGTCTCAGTCCATTCCAGAGGAGCCTCTTTGCCCTGCACTGGCTCATCTTTGACGCCGATGATCGACTCACACCACGGTGGCACGTGGGACAGCCCTGTGGGAAAGCCTCGAGGGAAAGCCTCGAGGGAAAACCACAGATCCTTTGATCCACGCGACGGGAAGCGTGACATTGCTGATACAGCCTGGAAGGAAAGCGCACGTGCATGCCCCCACTCGAGACGATGCCTGACTCCCCTGGGGAGACTCCAGAAGTACCCAAAGATCCATGTCATCCCCTGAGAGGAATCCTCGGTTCCGCCCCTGACTCCACACAAGGTTTTTGGCCCCGGTATCGACGGGAGAGGAATCCCGAGAGGCCCCCTAGCAACTCGCATGGGGACTGGCCTCTCCTGAGGCCAAAAGGGCGGGTCCCTGAGGTCCCGGTCGTAACTCGAGAACACCTGCCGCAACTCGAGAAAATCCAGGAAGTTCTCCCTTCCAGGCGAGATGAGGCCTATTTCCGATGAGGCCTCTGGAGACAAATGACACCTAACCTCTGGAACTTCGAAAGGGTCTTTCACACCCTTGCTGCAACTCAAGAAGTTCACCGCCGTACCCGTCTCCACTCGAGAGGAAGCACGATGGTCCCGCCCACATCCAGAGGAGCCCCGTTTCCCCCTCGTAGCTCGAGATGAGGGATCCTTTCCCTGCTTTCAACGGGAAAGAATTCCCGGCGTTCCCGTCGCATCTCAAGAGGAGGCACTCTCAACAGGAAAGGCGAGAGGAACTCCATGGTCGTACCACCATTCCAAGAGTCCCCCAGATGTCTCAGTCCATTCCAGAGGAGCCTCTTTGCCCTGCACTGGCTCATCTTTCACGCCGAGGATCGACTCACACCACGGTGGCACGTGGGACAGCCCTGTGGGAAAGCCTCGAGGGAAAGCCTCGAGGGAAAACCACAGATCCTTTGATCCACGCGACGGGAAGCGTGACATTGCTGCTACAGCCTGGAAGGAAAGCGCACGTGCATGCCCCCACTCGAGACGAGGCCTGACTCCCCTGGGGAGACTCCACAAGTACCCAAAGATCCATGTCAGCCCCTGAGAGGAATCCTCGGTTCCGGCCCTGACTCCACACAAGGTTTTTGGCCCCGGTATCGACGGGAGAGGAATCCCGAGAGGCCCCCTAGCAACTCGCATGGGGACTGGCCTCTCCTGAGGCCACCAGGGCGGGTCCCTGAGGTCCCCGTCGTAACTCGACAACACCTGCCGCAACTCGAGAAAATCCAGGAAGTTCTCCCTTCCAGGCGAGATGAGGCCTATTTCCGATGAGGCGTCTGGAGACTAATGACACCTAAACTCTGGAACTTCGAAAGGGTCTTTCACACCCTTGCTGCAACTCAAGAAGTTCACCGCCATACCCGTCTCCACTCGAGAGGAAGCACGATGGTCCCGCCCACATCCAGAGGAGACCCGTTTCCCCCTCGGAGCTCGAGATGAGGGATCCATTCCCTGCTTTCAACGGGAAAGAATTCCCGGCGTTCCCGTCGCATCTCAAGAGGAGGCACTCTCAACAGGAAAGGCGAGAGGAACTCCATGGTCGTACCACCATTCCAAGAGTCCCCCAGATGTCTCAGTCCATTCCAGAGGAGCCTCTTTGCCCTGCACTGGCTCATCTTTCACGCCGAGGATCGACTCACACCACGGTGGCACGTGGGACAGCCCTGTGGGAAAGCCTCGAGGGAAAGCCTCGAGGGAAAACCACAGATCCTTTGATCCACGCGACGGGAAGCGTGACATTGCTGCTACAGCCTGGAAGGAAAGCGCACTTGCATGCCCCCACTCGAGACGAGGCCTGACTCCCCTGGGGAGACTCCACAAGTACCCAAAGATCCATGTCAGCCCCTGAGAGGAATTCTCGGTTCCGGCCCTGACTCCACAAAAGGTTTTTGGCCCTGGTATCGACGGGAGAGGAATCCCGAGAGGCCCCCTAGCAACTCGCATGGGGACTGGCCTCTCCTGAGGCCACCAGGGCGGGTCCCTGAGGTCCCCGTCGTAACTCGAGAACACCTGCCGCAACTCGAGAAAATCCAGGAAGTTCTCCCTTCCAGGCGAGATGAGGCCTATTTCCGATGAGGCGTCTGGAGACTAATGACACCTAAACTCTGGAACTTCGAAAGGGTCTTTCACACCCTTGCTGCAACTCAAGAAGTTCACCGCCATACCCGTCTCCACTCGAGAGGAAGCACGATGGTCCCGCCCACATCCAGAGGAGACCCGTTTCCCCCTTGGAGCTCGAGATGAGGGATCCATTCCCTGCTTTCAACGGGAAAGAATTCCCGGCGTTCCCGTCGCATCTCAAGAGGAGGCACTCTCAACAGGAAAGGCGAGAGGAACTCCATGGTCGTACCACCATTCCAAGAGTCCCCCAGATGTCTCAGTCCATTCCAGAGGAGCCTCTTTGCCATGCACTGGCTCATCTTTCACGCCGAGGATCGACTCACACCACGGTGGCACGTCGGACAGCCCTGTGGGAAAGCCTCGAGGGAAAGCCTCGAGGGAAAACCACAGATCCTTTGATCCACGCGACGGGAAGCGTGACATTGCTGCTACAGCCTGGAAGGAAAGCGCACGTGCATGCCCCCACTCGAGACGAGGCCTGACTCCCCTGGGGAGACTCCACAAGTACCCAAAGATCCATGTCAGCCCCTGAGAGGAATCCTCGGTTCCGGCCCTGACTCCACACAAGGTTTTTGGCCCCGGTATCGACGGGAGAGGAATCCCGAGAGGCCCCCTAGCAACTCGCATGGGGACTGGCCTCTCCTGAGGCCACCAGGGCGGGTCCCTGAGGTCCCCGTCGTAACTCGACAACACCTGCCGCAACTCGAGAAAATCCAGGAAGTTCTCCCTTCCAGGCGAGATGAGGCCTATTTCCGATGAGGCGTCTGGAGACTAATGACACCTAAACTCTGGAACTTCGAAAGGGTCTTTCACACCCTTGCTGCAACTCAAGAAGTTCACCGCCATACCCGTCTCCACTCGAGAGGAAGCACGATGGTCCCGCCCACGTCCAGAGGAGACCCGTTTCCCCCTCGGAGCTCGAGATGAGGGATCCATTCCCTGCTTTCAACGGGAAAGAATTCCCGGCGTTCCTGTCGCATCTCAAGAGGAGGCACTCTCAACAGGAAAGGCGAGAGGAACTCCATGGTCGTACCACCATTCCAAGAGTCCCCCAGATGTCTCAGTCCATTCCAGAGGAGCCTCTTTGCCCTGCACTGGCTCATCTTTCACGCCGAGGATCGACTCACACCACGGTGGCACGTGGGACAGCCCTGTGGGAAAGCCTCGAGGGAAAGCCTCGAGGGAAAATCACAGATCCTTTGATCCACGCGACGGGAAGCGTGACATTGCTGCTACAGCCTGGAAGGAAAGCGCACGTGCATGCCCCCACTCGAGACGAGGCCTGACTCCCCTGGGGAGACTCCACAAGTACCCAAAGATCCATGTCAGCCCCTGAGAGGAATCCTCGGTTCCGGCCCTGACTCCACACAAGGTTTTTGGCCCTGGTATCGACGGGAGAGGAATCCCGAGAGGCCCCCTAGCAACTCGCATGGGGACTGGCCTCTCCTGAGGCCACCAGGGCGGGTCCCTGAGGTCCCCGTCGTAACTCGAGAACACCTGCCGCAACTCGAGAAAATCCAGGAAGTTCTCCCTTCCAGGCGAGATGAGGCCTATTTCCGATGAGGCTTCTGGAGACTAATGACACCTAACCTCTGGAACTTCGAAAGGGTCTTTCACACCCTTGCTGCAACTCAAGAAGTTCACCGCCATACCCGTCTCCACTCGAGAGGAAGCACGATGGTCCCGCCCACATCCAGAGGAGCCCCGTATCCCCCTCGGAGCTCGAGATGAGGGATCCTTTCCCTGCTTTCAACGGGAAAGAATTCCCGGCGTTCCCGTCGCATCTCAAGAGGAGGCACTCTCAACAGGAAAGGCGAGAGGAACTCCATGGTCGTACCACCATTCCAAGAGTCCCCCAGATGTCTCAGTCCATTCCAGAGGAGCCTCTTTGCCATGCACTGGCTCATCTTTCACGCCGAGGATCGACTCACACCACGGTGGCACGTCGGACAGCCCTGTGGGAAAGCCTCGAGGGAAAGCCTCGAGGGAAAACCACAGATCCTTTGATCCACGCGACGGGAAGCGTGACATTGCTGCTACAGCCTGGAAGGAAAGCGCACGTGCATGCCCCCACTCGAGACGAGGCCTGACTCCCCTGGGGAGACTCCACAAGTACCCAAAGATCCATGTCAGCCCCTGAGAGGAATCCTCGGTTCCGGCCCTGACTCCACACAAGGTTTTTGGCCCCGGTATCGACGGGAGAGGAATCCCGAGAGGCCCCCTAGCAACTCGCATGGGGACTGGCCTCTCCTGAGGCCACCAGGGCGGGTCCCTGAGGTCCCCGTCGTAACTCGAGAACACCTGCCGCAACTCGAGAAAATCCAGGAAGTTCTCCCTTCCAGGCGAGATGAGGCCTATTTCCGATGAGGCGTCTGGAGACTAATGACACCTAAACTCTGGAACTTCGAAAGGGTCTTTCACACCCTTGCTGCAACTCAAGAAGTTCACCGCCATACCCGTCTCCACTCGAGAGGAAGCACGATGGTCCCGCCCACGTCCAGAGGAGACCCGTTTCCCCCTCGGAGCTCGAGATGAGGGATCCATTCCCTGCTTTCAACGGGAAAGAATTCCCGGCGTTCCCGTCGCATCTCAAGAGGAGGCACTCTCAACAGGAAAGGCGAGAGGAACTCCATGGTCGTACCACCATTCCAAGAGTCCCCCAGATGTCTCAGTCCATTCCAGAGGAGCCTCTTTGCCCTGCACTGGCTCATCTTTCACGCCGAGGATCGACTCACACCACGGTGGCACGTGGGACAGCCCTGTGGGAAAGCCTCGAGGGAAAGCCTCGAGGGAAAATCACAGATCCTTTGATCCACGCGACGGGAAGCGTGACATTGCTGCTACAGCCTGGAAGGAAAGCGCACGTGCATGCCCCCACTCGAGACGAGGCCTGACTCCCCTGGGGAGACTCCACAAGTACCCAAAGATCCATGTCAGCCCCTGAGAGGAATCCTCGGTTCCGGCCCTGACTCCACACAAGGTTTTTGGCCCTGGTATCGACGGGAGAGGAATCCCGAGAGGCCCCCTAGCAACTCGCATGGGGACTGGCCTCTCCTGAGGCCACCAGGGCGGGTCCCTGAGGTCCCCGTCGTAACTCGAGCACACCTGCCGCAACTCGAGAAAATCCAGGAAGTTCTCCCTTCCAGGCGAGATGAGGCCTATTTCCGATGAGGCTTCTGGAGACTAATGACACCTAACCTCTGGAACTTCGAAAGGGTCTTTCACACCCTTGCTGCAACTCAAGAAGTTCACCGCCATACCCGTCTCCACTCGAGAGGAAGCACGATGGTCCCGCCCACATCCAGAGGAGCCCCGTATCCCCCTCGGAGCTCGAGATGAGGGATCCTTTCCCTGCTTTCAACGGGAAAGAATTCCCGGCGTTCCCGTCGCATCTCAAGAGGAGGCACTCTCAACAGGAAAGGCGAGAGGAACTCCATGGTTCTACCACCATTCCAAGAGTCCCCCAGATGTCTCAGTCCATTCCAGAGGAACCTATTTTCCCTGCACTGGCTCATCTTTCACGCCGAGGATCGACTCACACCACGGTGGCACGTGGGACAGCCCTGTGGGAAAGCCTCGAGGGAAAGCCTCGAGGGAAAACCACAGATCCTTTGATCCACGCCACGGGAAGCGTGACATTGCTGCTACAGCCTGGAAGGAAAGTGCACGTGCATGCACCCACTCGAGACGAGGCCTGACTCCCCTGGGGAGACTCCACAAGTACCCAAAGATCCATGTCAGCCCCTGAGAGGAATCCTCGGTTCCGGCCCTGACTCCACACAAGGTTTTCGGCCCCGGTATCGACGGGAGAGGAATCCCGAGAGGCCCCCTAGCAACTCGCATGGGGACTGGCCTCTCCTGAGGCCACCAGGGCGGGTCCCTGAGGTCCCCGTCGTAACTCGAGAACACCTGCCGCAACTCGAGAAAATCCAGGAAGTTCTCCCTTCCAGGCGAGATGAGGCCTATTTCCGATGAGGCGTCTGGAGACTAATGACACCTAAACTCTGGAACTTCGAAAGGGTCTTTCACACCCTTGCTGCAACTCAAGAAGTTCACCGCCATACCCGTCTCCACTCGAGAGGAAGCACGATGGTCCCGCCCACATCCAGAGGAGACCCGTTTCCCCCTTGGAGCTCGAGATGAGGGATCCATTCCCTGCTTTCAACGGGAAAGAATTCCCGGCGTTCCCGTCGCATCTCAAGAGGAGGCACTCTCAACAGGAAAGGCGAGAGGAACTCCATGGTCGTACCACCATTCCAAGAGTCCCCCAGATGTCTCAGTCCATTCCAGAGGAGCCTCTTTGCCCTGCACTGGCTCATCTTTCACGCCGAGGATCGACTCACACCACGGTGGCACGTGGGACAGCCCTGTGGGAAAGCCTCGAGGGAAAGCCTCGAGGGAAAACCACAGATCCTTTGATCCACGCGACGGGAAGCGTGACATTGCTGATACAGCCTGGAAGGAAAGCGCACGTGCATGCCCCCACTCGAGACGAGGCCTGACTCCCGTGGGGAGACTCCAGAAGTACTCAAAGATCCATGTCATCCCCTGAGAGGAATCCTCGGTTCCACCCCTGACTCCACACAAGGTTTTTGGCCCCGGTATCGACGGGAGAGGAATCCCGAGAGGCCCCCTAGCAACTCGCATGGGGACTGGCCTCTCCTGAGTCCAACAGGGCGGGTCCCTGAGGTCCCCGTCGTAACTCGAGAACACCTGCCGCAACTCGAGAAAATCCAGGAAGTTCTCCCTTCCAGGCGAGATGAGGCCTATTTCCGATGAGGCCTCTGGAGACAAATGACACCTAACCTCTGGAACTTCGAAAGGGTCTTTCACACCCTTGCTGCAACTCAAGAAGTTCACCGCCGTACCCGTCTCCACTCGAGAGGAAGCACGATGGTCCCGCCCACATCCAGAGGAGCCCCGTTTCCCCCTCGGAGCTCGAGATGAGGGATCCTTTCCCTGCTTTCAACGGGAAAGAATTCCCGGCGTTCCCGTCGCATCTCAAGAGGAGGCACTCTCAACAGGAAAGGCAAGAGGAACTCCATGGTTCTACCACCATTCCAAGAGTCCCCCAGATGTCTCAGTCCATTCCAGAGGAACCTATTTTCCCTGCACTGGCTCATCTTTCACGCCGAGGATCGACTCACACCACGGTGGCACGTGGGACAGCCCTGTGGGAAAGCCTCGAGGGAAAGCCTCGAGGGAAAACCACAGATCCTTTGATCCACGCCACGGGAAGCGTGACATTGCTGCTACAGCCTGGAAGGAAAGTGCACGTGCATGCACCCACTCGAGACGAGGCCTGACTCCCCTGGGGAGACTCCACAAGTACCCAAAGATCCATGTCAGCCCCTGAGAGGAATCCTCGGTTCCGGCCCTGACTCCACACAAGGTTTTCGGCCCCGGTATCGACGGGAGAGGAATCCCGAGAGGCCCCCTAGCAACTCGCATGGGGACTGGCCTCTCCTGAGTCCAACAGGGCGGGTCCCTGAGGTCCCCGTCGTAACTCGAGAACACCTGCCGCAACTCGAGAAAATCCAGGAAGTTCTCCCTTCCAGGCGAGATGAGGCCTATTTCCGATGAGGCCTCTGGAGACAAATGACACCTAACCTCTGGAACTTCGAAAGGGTCTTTCACACCCTTGCTGCAACTCAAGAAGTTCACCGCCGTACCCGTCTCCACTCGAGAGGAAGCACGATGGTCCCGCCCACATCCAGAGGAGCCCCGTTTCCCCCTCGTAGCTCGAGATGAGGGATCCTTTCCCTGCTTTCAACGGGAAAGAATTCCCGGCGTTCCCGTCGCATCTCAAGAGGAGGCACTCTCAACAGGAAAGGCGAGAGGAACTCCATGGTCGTACCACCATTCCAAGAGTCCCCCAGATGTCTCAGTCCATTCCAGAGGAGCCTCTTTGCCCTGCACTGGCTCATCTTTCACGCCGAGGATCGACTCACACCACGGTGGCACGTGGGACAGCCCTGTGGGAAAGCCTCGAGGGAAAGCCTCGAGGGAAAACCACAGATCCTTTGATCCACGCGACGGGAAGCGTGACATTGCTGCTACAGCCTGGAAGGAAAGCGCACTTGCATGCCCCCACTCGAGACGAGGCCTGACTCCCCTGGGGAGACTCCACAAGTACCCAAAGATCCATGTCAGCCCCTGAGAGGAATTCTCGGTTCCGGCCCTGACTCCACAAAAGGTTTTTGGCCCTGGTATCGACGGGAGAGGAATCCCGAGAGGCCCCCTAGCAACTCGCATGGGGACTGGCCTCTCCTGAGGCCACCAGGGCGGGTCCCTGAGGTCCCCGTCGTAACTCGAGAACACCTGCCGCAACTCGAGAAAATCCAGGAAGTTCTCCCTTCCAGGCGAGATGAGGCCTATTTCCGATGAGGCGTCTGGAGACTAATGACACCTAAACTCTGGAACTTCGAAAGGGTCTTTCACACCCTTGCTGCAACTCAAGAAGTTCACCGCCATACCCGTCTCCACTCGAGAGGAAGCACGATGGTCCCGCCCACATCCAGAGGAGACCCGTTTCCCCCTTGGAGCTCGAGATGAGGGATCCATTCCCTGCTTTCAACGGGAAAGAATTCCCGGCGTTCCCGTCGCATCTCAAGAGGAGGCACTCTCAACAGGAAAGGCGAGAGGAACTCCATGGTCGTACCACCATTCCAAGAGTCCCCCAGATGTCTCAGTCCATTCCAGAGGAGCCTCTTTGCCATGCACTGGCTCATCTTTCACGCCGAGGATCGACTCACACCACGGTGGCACGTCGGACAGCCCTGTGGGAAAGCCTCGAGGGAAAGCCTCGAGGGAAAACCACAGATCCTTTGATCCACGCGACGGGAAGCGTGACATTGCTGCTACAGCCTGGAAGGAAAGCGCACGTGCATGCCCCCACTCGAGACGAGGCCTGACTCCCCTGGGGAGACTCCACAAGTACCCAAAGATCCATGTCAGCCCCTGAGAGGAATCCTCGGTTCCGGCCCTGACTCCACACAAGGTTTTTGGCCCCGGTATCGACGGGAGAGGAATCCCGAGAGGCCCCCTAGCAACTCGCATGGGGACTGGCCTCTCCTGAGGCCACCAGGGCGGGTCCCTGAGGTCCCCGTCGTAACTCGAGAACACCTGCCGCAACTCGAGAAAATTCAGGAAGTTCTCCCTTCCAGGCGAGATGAGGCCTATTTCCGATGAGGCGTCTGGAGACTAATGACACCTAAACTCTGGAACTTCGAAAGGGTCTTTCACACCCTTGCTGCAACTCAAGAAGTTCACCGCCATACCCGTCTCCACTCGAGAGGAAGCACGATGGTCCCGCCCACGTCCAGAGGAGACCCGTTTCCCCCTCGGAGCTCGAGATGAGGGATCCATTCCCTGCTTTCAACGGGAAAGAATTCCCGGCGTTCCTGTCGCATCTCAAGAGGAGGCACTCTCAACAGGAAAGGCGAGAGGAACTCCATGGTCGTACCACCATTCCAAGAGTCCCCCAGATGTCTCAGTCCATTCCAGAGGAGCCTCTTTGCCCTGCACTGGCTCATCTTTCACGCCGAGGATCGACTCACACCACGGTGGCACGTGGGACAGCCCTGTGGGAAAGCCTCGAGGGAAAGCCTCGAGGGAAAATCACAGATCCTTTGATCCACGCGACGGGAAGCGTGACATTGCTGCTACAGCCTGGAAGGAAAGCGCACGTGCATGCCCCCACTCGAGACGAGGCCTGACTCCCCTGGGGAGACTCCACAAGTACCCAAAGATCCATGTCAGCCCCTGAGAGGAATCCTCGGTTCCGGCCCTGACTCCACACAAGGTTTTTGGCCCTGGTATCGACGGGAGAGGAATCCCGAGAGGCCCCCTAGCAACTCGCATGGGGACTGGCCTCTCCTGAGGCCACCAGGGCGGGTCCCTGAGGTCCCCGTCGTAACTCGAGAACACCTGCCGCAACTCGAGAAAATCCAGGAAGTTCTCCCTTCCAGGCGAGATGAGGCCTATTTCCGATGAGGCTTCTGGAGACTAATGACACCTAACCTCTGGAACTTCGAAAGGGTCTTTCACACCCTTGCTGCAACTCAAGAAGTTCACCGCCATACCCGTCTCCACTCGAGAGGAAGCACGATGGTCCCGCCCACATTCAGAGGAGCCCCGTATCCCCCTCGGAGCTCGAGATGAGGGATCCTTTCCCTGCTTTCAACGGGAAAGAATTCCCGGCGTTCCCGTCGCATCTCAAGAGGAGGCACTCTCAACAGGAAAGGCGAGAGGAACTCCATGGTTCTACCACCATTCCAAGAGTCCCCCAGATGTCTCAGTCCATTCCAGAGGAACCTCTTTGCCCTGCACTGGCTCATCTTTCACGCCGAGGATCGACTCACACCACGGTGGCACGTGGGACAGCCCTGTGGGAAAGCCTCGAGGGAAAGCCTCGAGGGAAAACCACAGATCCTTTGATCCACGCGACGGGAAGCGTGACATTGCTGCTACAGCCTGGAAGGAAAGCGCACGTGCATGCCCCCACTCGAGACGAGGCCTGACTCCCCTGGGGAGACTCCACAAGTACCCAAAGATCCATGTCAGCCCCTGAGAGGAATCCTCGGTTCCGGCCCTGACTCCACACAAGGTTTTTGGCCCCGGTATCGACGGGAGAGGAATCCCGAGAGGCCCCCTAGCAACTCGCATGGGGACTGGCCTCTCCTGAGGCCACCAGGGCGGGTCCCTGAGGTCCCCGTCGTAACTCGAGAACACCTGCCGCAACTCGAGAAAATCCAGGAAGTTCTCCCTTCCAGGCGAGATGAGGCCTATTTCCGATGAGGCGTCTGGAGACTAATGACACCTAAACTCTGGAACTTCGAAAGGGTCTTTCACACCCTTGCTGCAACTCAAGAAGTTCACCGCCATACCCGTCTCCACTCGAGAGGAAGCACGATGGTCCCGCCCACATCCAGAGGAGCCCCGTATCCCCCTCGGAGCTCGAGATGAGGGATCCATTCCCTGCTTTCAACGGGAAAGAATTCCCGGCGTTCCCGTCGCTTCTCAAGAGGAGGCACTCTCAACAGGAAAGGCGAGAGGAACTCCATGGTCGTACCACCATTCCAAGAGTCCCCCAGATGTCTCAGTCCATTCCAGAGGAGCCTCTTTGCCCTGCACTGGCTCATCTTTCACGCCGAGGATCGACTCACACCACGGTGGCACGTGGGACAGCCCTGTGGGAAAGCCTCGAGGGAAAGCCTCGAGGGAAAACCACAGATCCTTTGATCCACGCGACGGGAAGCGTGACATTGCTGCTACAGCCTGGAAGGAAAGCGCACGTGCATGCCCCCACTCGAGACGAGGCCTGACTCCCCTGGGGAGACTCCACAAGTACCCAAAGATCCATGTCAGCCCCTGAGAGGAATCCTCGGTTCCGGCCCTGACTCCACAAAAGGTTTTTGGCCCTGGTATCGACGGGAGAGGTATCCCGAGAGGCCCCCTAGCAACTCGCATGGGGACTGGCCTCTCCTGAGGCCAACAGGGCGGGTCCCTGAGGTCCCCGTCGTAACTCGAGAACACCTGCCGCAACTCGAGAAAATCCAGGAAGTTCTCCCTTCCAGGCGAGATGAGGCCTATTTCCGATGAGGCCTCTGGAGACAAATGACACCTAACCTCTGGAACTTCGAAAGGGTCTTTCACACCCTTGCTGCAACTCAAGAAGTTCACCGCCATACCCGTCTCCACTCGAGAGGAAGCACGATGGTCCCGCCCACATCCAGAGTAGCCCCGTTTCCCCCTCGTAGCTCGAGATGAGGGATCCTTTCCCTGCTTTCAACGGGAAAGAATTCCCAGCGTTCCCGTCGCATCTCAAGAGGAGGCACTCTCAACAGGAAAGGCGAGAGGAACTCCATGGTCGTACCACCATTCCAAGAGTCCCCCAGATGTCTCAGTCCATTCCAGAGGAACCTCTTTGCCCTGCACTGGCTCATCTTTCACGCCGAGGATCGACTCACACAACGGTGGCACGTGGGACAGCCTTGTGGGAAAGCCTCGAGGGAAAGCCTCGAGGGAAAACCACAGATCCTTTGATCCACTCGACGGGAAGCGTGACATTGCTGCTACAGCCTGGAAGGAAAGCGCACGTGCATGCCCCCACTCGAGACGAGGCCTGACTCCCCTGGGGAGACTCCAGAAGTACCCAAAGATACATGTCACCCCTGAGAGGAATCCTCGGTTCCGGCCCTGACTCCACACAAGGTTTTTGGCCCCGGTATCGACGGGAGAGTAATCCCGAGAGGCCGCCTAGCAACTCGCACGGGGAGTGGCCTCTCCTGAGGCCAGAAGGGCGGGTCCCTGACGTCCCCGTCGTAACTTGAGAACACCTGCCGCAACTCGAGAAAATCCAGGAAGTTCTCCCTTCCAGGCGAGATGAGGCCTATTTCCGATGAGGCGTCTGGAGACTAATGACACCTAAACTCTGGAACTTCGAAAGGGTCTTTCACACCCTTGCTGCAACTCAAGAAGTTCACCGCCATACCCGTCTCCACTCGAGAGGAAGCACGATGGTCCCGCCCACATCCAGAGGAGACCCGTTTCCCCCTCGGAGCTCGAGATGAGGGATCCATTCCCTGCTTTCAACGGGAAAGAATTCCCGGCGTTCCCGTCGCATCTCAAGAGGAGGCACTCTAAACAGGAAAGGCGAGAGGAACTCCATGGTCGTACCACCATTCCAAGAGTCCCCCAGATGTCTCAGTCCATTCCAGAGGAGCCTCTTTGCCCTGCACTGGCTCATCTTTGACGCCGAGGATCGACTCACACCACGGTGGCACGTGGGACAGCCCTGTGGGAAAGCCTCGAGGGAAAGCCTCGAGGGAAAACCACAGATCCTTTGATCCACGCGACGGGAAGCGTGACATTGCTGCTACAGCCTGGAAGGAAAGCGCACGTGCATGCCCCCACTCGAGACGAGGCCTGACTCCCCTGGGGAGACTCCACAAGTACCCAAAGATCCATGTCAGCCCCTGAGAGGAATCCTCGGTTCCGGCCCTGACTCCACACAAGGTTTTTGGCCCCGGTATCGACGGGAGAGGAATCCCGAGAGGCCCCCTAGCAACTCGCATGGGGACTGGCCTCTTTTGAGGCCACCAGGGCGGGTCCCTGAGGTCCCCGTCGTAACTCGAGAACACCTGCCGCAACTCGAGAAAATCCAGGAAGTTCTCCCTCCCAGGCGAGATGAGGCCTATTTCCGATGAGGCCTCTGGAGACAAATGACACCTAACCTCTGGAACTTCGAAAGGGTCTTTCACACCCTTGCTGCAACTCAAGAAGTTCACCGCCGTACCCGTCTCCACTCGAGAGGAAGCACGATGGTCCCGCCCACATCCAGAGGAGCCCCGTTTCCCCCTCGTAGCTCGAGATGAGGGATCCTTTCCCTGCTTTCAACGGGAAAGAATTCCCGGCGTTCCCGTCGCATCTCAAGAGGAGGCACTCTCAACAGGAAAGGCGAGAGGAACTCCATGGTCGTACCACCATTCCAAGAGTCCCCCAGATGTCTCAGTCCATTCCAGAGGAGCCTCTTTGCCCTGCACTGGCTCATCTTTCACGCCGAGGATCGACTCACACCACGGTGGCATGTGGGACAGCCCTGTGGGAAAGCCTCGAGGGAAAGCCTCGAGGGAAAACCACAGATCCTTTGATCCACGCGACGGGAAGCGTGACATCGCTGCTACAGCCTGGAAGGCAAGCACACGTGCATGCCCCCACTCGAGAGGAGGCCTGACGCCCCTGGCGAGACTCCAGGAGTACCCAAAGATCCATGTCAGCCCCTGAGAGGAATCCTCGGTTCCGGCCCTTACTCAACACAAGGTTTTTATCCCTGGTATCGATGGGAGAGGAATCCCGAGAGGACCCCTAGCAACTCGCTTGCGGACTGGCCTCTCCTGAGGCCACCAGGGCGGGTCCCTGAGGTCCTCGTCGTAACTCGAGAACACCTGCCGCAACTCGAGAAAATCCAGGAAGTTCTCCCTTCCAGGCGAGATGAAGCCTATTTCCGATGAGGGGTCTGGAGACTAATGACACCTAACCTCTGGAACTTCGAAAGGGTCTTTCACACCCTTGCTGCAACTCAAGATGTTCACCGCCATACCCGTCTCCACTCGAGAGGAAGCACGTTGGTCCCGCCCACATCCAGAGGAGCCCCGTTTACCCCTCGTAGCTCGAGATGAGGGATCCTTTCCCTGCATTCAACAGGAAAGAATTCCCGGCGTTCCCATCGCATCTCAAGGGGAGGCACTCTCGACAGGAAAGTCGAGAGGAACTCCATGGTCGTACCACCATGCCAAGAGTCCCCCACATGTCTCAGTCCATTCCATAGGATCCTCTTTGCCCTGCACTGGCTCATCTTTCACGCCTAGGATCGACTCACACCACGGTGGCACGTGGGACAGCCATGTGGGAAAGCCTCGAGGGAAAGCCTCGAGGGAAAACCACAGATCCTTTGATCCACGCCACGGGAAGCGTGACATTGCTGCTACAGCCTGGAAGGAAAGCGCACGTGCATGCCCCCACTCGAGACGAGGCCTGACTCCCCTGGGGAGACTCCAGAAGTACCCAAAGATCCATGTCAGCCCCTGAGAGGAATCCTCGGTTCCGGCCCTGAATCCACACAAAGATTTTGGCCCCGGTATCGACAGGAGAGGAATCCCGAGAGGCCCGATAGCAACTCGCATGGGGACTGGCCTTTCCTGAGGCCACCAGGGCGGGTCCCTGATGTCACCGTCGTAACTCGAGAACACCTGACCCAACTCGAGAAAATCCACGAAGTTCTCCCTTCCAGGAGAGATGAAGCCTATTTCCGATGAGGGGTCTGGAGACTAATGACACCTAACCTCTGGAACTTCGAAAGGGTCTTTCACACCCTTGCTGCAACTCAAGAAGTTCACCGCCATACCCGTGTCCACTCGAGAGGAAGCACGATGGTCCCGCCCACATCCAGAGGAGCCCTATTTCCCCCTCGTAGCTCGTGATGAGGGATCCTTTCCCTGCTTTCAACGGGAAAGAATTCCCGGCGTTCCCGTCGCATCTCAAGTGGAGGCACTCTCAACAGGAAAGGGGAGAGGAACTCCATGGTCGTAACACGATGCCAAGAGTCCCCCAGATGTCTCAGTCCATTCCCGAGGAACCTCTTTGCCCTGCACTGGCTCATCTTTCACGCCGAGGATCGACTCACATCACGGTGGCTCGTGGGACAGGCATGTGGGATAGCCTCGAGGGAAAGCCTCGAGGGAAAACCACAGATCCTTTGATCCACGCGACGGGAAGCGTGACATTGCTGCTACAGCCTGGAAGGCAAGCACACGTGCATGCCCCCACTCGAGACGAGGCCTGACGCCCCTGGCGAGATTCCAGGAGTACCCAAAGATCCATGTCAGCCCCTGAGAGGAATCCTCGGTTCCGGCCCTTACTCCACTCAAGGGTTTTGTCCCTGGTATCGACGGGATAGGAATCCCGAGAGGACCCCTAGCAACTCGCTTGGGGACTGGCCTCTCCTGAGGCCACCAGGGCGGGTCCCTGAGGTCCCCGTCGTAACTCGAGAACACCTGCCGCAACTCGAGAAAATCCAGGAAGTTCTCCCTTCCAGGCGAGATGAGGCCTATTTCCGATGAGGCGTCTGGAGACTAATGACACCTAACCTCTGGAACTTCGAAAGGGTCTTTCACACCCTTGCTGCAACTCAAGAAGTTCACCGCCATACCCGTCTCCACTCGAGAGGAAGCACGATGGTCCCGCCCACATCCAGAGGAGCCCCGTTTCCCCCTCGTAGCTCGAGATGAGGGATCCTTTCCCTGCTTTCAACGGGAAAGAATTCCCGGCGTTCCCGTCGCATCTCAAGAGGAGGCACTCTCGACAGGAAAGTCGAGAGGAGCTCCATGGTCGTACCACCATTCCAAGAGTCCCCCACATGTCTCAGTCCATTCCATAGGATCCTCTTTGCCCTGCACTGGCTCATCTTTCACGCCTAGGATCGACTCACACCACGGTGGCACGTGGGACAGCCATGTGGGAAAGCCTCGAGGGAAAGCCTCGAGGGAAAACCACAGATCCTTTGATCCACGCGACGGGAAGCGTGACATTGCTGCTACAGCCTGGAAGGAAAGCGCACGTGCATGCCCCCACTCGAGACGAGGCCTGACTCCCCTGGGGAGACTCCAGAAGTACCCAAAGATCCATGTCAGCCCCTGAGAGGAATCCTCGGTTCCGGCCCTGAATCCACACAAAGATTTTGGCCCCGGTATCGACAGGAGAGGAATCCCGAGAGGCCCGATAGCAACTCGCATGGGGACTGGCCTTTCCTGAGGCCACCAGGGCGGGTCCCTGATGTCCCCGTCGTAACTCGAGAACACCTGCCGCAACTCGAGAAAATCCACGAAGTTCTCCCTTCCAGGAGAGATGAAGCCTATTTCCGATGAGGGGTCTGGAGACTAATGACACCTAAACTCTGGAACTTCGAAAGGGTCTTTCACACCCTTGCTGCAACTCAAGAAGTTCACCGCCATATCCGTCTCCACTCGAGAGGAAGCACGATGGTCCCGCCCACATCCAGAGGAGCCCGGTTTCCCCCTCGTAGCTCGAGATATGGGATCCTTTCCCTGCTTTCAACGGGAAAGAATTCCCGGCGTTTCCATCGCATCTCAAGAGGAGGCACTCTCAACAGGAAAGGCGAGAGGAACTCCATTGTCGTACCACCATTCCAAGAGTCCCCCAGATGTCTCATTCCATTCCAGAGGAACCTGTTTGCCCTGCATTGGCTGATCTTTCACGCCGAGGAACGACTCACACCACGGTGGCCCTAGGGACAGCCCTGTGGGAAAGCCTCGAGGGAGAACCACAGATCCTTTGATCCACGCGACGGGAAGCGTGACATTGCTTCTACAGTGTGGAAGGAAAGCGCACGTGCATGACCCCACACGAGACGAGGCCTGACTCCCCTGGGGAGACTCCAGAAGTACCCAAAGATCCATATCAGCCCCTGAGAGGAATCCTCGGTTCCGGCCCTGACTCCACACAAGGGTTTTGGCCCCAGTATCGTCGGGAGAGGAATCCCGAGAGGCCACATAGCAACTCGCATTGGGACTGACCTTTCCTGAGGCCACCAGGGCGGGTCCCTGTGGTCTCCCTTGTAACTCGAGAACACCTGCCGCAACTCGAGAAAATCCAGGAAGTTCTCCCTTCCAGGCGAGATGAGGCCTCTTTCCGATGAGGCGTCTGGAGACTAATGACACCTAACCTCTGGAACGTCGAAAGGGTCTTTCACAGCCTTGCTGCAACTCAAGAAGTTCACCGCCATACGCGTCTCCACTCGAGAGGAAGCACGATGGTCCCGCCCACATCCAGAGGAGCCCCATTTCCCCCTCGTAGCTCGTGATGAGGGATCCTTTCCCTGCTTTCAACGGGAAAGAATTCCCGGCGTTCCCGTCGCATCTCAAGTGGAGGCACTCTCAACAGGAAAGGGGAGAGGAACTCCATGGTCGTACCACGATGCCAAGAGTCCCCCAGATGTCTCAGTCCATTCCCGAGGAACCTCTTTGCCCTGCACTGGCTCATCTTTCACGCCGAGGATCGACTCACATCACTGTGGCACGTGGGACAGGCATGTGGGATAGCATCGAGGGAAAGCCTCGAGGGAAAACCACAGATCCTTTGATCCACGCGACGGGAAGCGTGACATTGCTGCTACAGCCTGGAAGGCAAGCACACGTGCATGCCCCCACTCGAGACGAGGCCTGACGCCCCTGGCGAGACTCCAGGAGTACCCAAAGATCCATGTCAGCCCCTAAGAGGAATCCTCGGTTCCGGCCCTTACTCCACTCAAGGGTTTTGTCCCTGGTATCGACGGGAGAGGAATCCCGAGAGGACCCCTAGCAACTCGCTTGGGGACTGGCCTCTCCTGAGGCCACCAGGGCGGGTCCCTGAGGTCCCCGTCGTAACTCAAGAACACCTGCCGCAACTCGAGAAAATCCAGGAAGTTCTCCCTTCCAGGCGAGATGAGGCCTATTTCCGATGAGGCGTCTGGAGACTAATGACACCTAACCTCTGGAACTTCGAAAGGGTCTTTCACACCCTTGCTGCAACTCAAGGAGTTCACCGCCATACCCGTCTCCACTCGAGAGGAAGCACGATGGTCCCGCCCACATCCAGAGGAGCCCCGTTTCCCCCTCGTAGCTCGAGATGAGGGATCCTTTCCCTGCTTTCAACGGGAAAGAATTCCCGGCGTTCCCGTCGCATCTCAAGAGGAGGCACTCTCGACAGGAAAGTCGAGAGGAGATCCATGGTCGTACCACCATTCCAAGAGTCCCCCACATGTCTCAGTCCATTCCATAGGATCCTCTTTGCCCTGCACTGGCTCATCTTTCACGCATAGGATCGACTCACACCACGGTGGCACGTGGAACAGCCATGTGGGAAAGCCTCGAGGGAAAGCCTCGAGGGAAAACCACAGATCCTTTGATCCACGCGACGGGAAGCGTAACATTGCTGCTACAGCCTGGAAGGAAAGCGCACGTGCATGTCCCCACTCGAGACGAGGCCTGACTCCCCTGGGGAGACTCCAGAAGTACCCAAAGATCCATGTCAGCCCCTGAGAGGAATCCTCGGTTCCGGCCCTGAATCCACACAAAGATTTTGGCCCCGGTATCGACAGGAGAGGAATCCCGAAAGGCCCGATAGCAACTCGCATGGGGACTGGCCTTTCCTGAGGCCACCAGGGCGGGTCCCTGATGTCCCCGTCGTAACTCGAGAACACCTGACGCAACTCGAGAAAATCCACGAAGTTCTCCCTTCCAGGAGAGATGAAGCCTATTTCCGATGAGGGGTCTGGAGACTAATGACACCTAACCTCTGGAACTTCGAAAGGGTCTTTCACACCCTTGCTGCAACTCAAGAAGTTCACCGCCATACCCGTCTCCACTCGAGAGGAAGCACGATGATCCCGCCCACATCCAGAGGAGCCCCGTTTCCCCCTCGTAGCTCGAGATATGGGATCCTTTCCCTGCTTTCAACGGGAAAGAATTCCCGGCGTTCCCATCGCATCTCAAGAGGAGGCACTCTCAACAGGAAAGGCGAGAGGAACTCCACTGTCGTACCACCATTCCAAGAGTCCCCCAGATGTCTCATTCCATTCCAGAGGAACCTGTTTGCCCTGCATTGGCTCATCTTTCACGCCGAGGAACGACTCACACCACTGTGGCACTAGGGACTGCCCTGTGGGAAAGCCTCGAGGGAGAACCACAGATCCTTTGATCCACGCGACGGGAAGCGTGACATTGCTTCTACAGTGTGGAAGGAAAGCGCACGTGCATGACCCCACACGAGACGAGGCCTGACTCCCCTGGGGAGACTCCAGAAGTACCCAAAGATCCATATCAGCCCCTGAGAGGAATCCTCGGTTCCGGCCCTGACTCCACACAAGGGTTTTGGCCCCAGTATCGACGGGAGAGGAATCCCGAGAGGCCACATAGCAACTCGCATTGGGACTGACCTTTCCTGAGGCCACCAGGGCGGGTCCCTGAGGTCTCCGTCGTAACTCGAGAACACCTGCCGCAACTCGAGAAAATCCAGGAAGTTCTCCCTTCCAGGCGAGATGAGGCCTATTTCCGATGAGGCGTCTGGAGACTAATGACACCTAACCTCTGGAACTTCGAAAGGGTCTTTCACACCCTTGCTGCAACTCAAGAAGTTCACCGCCATACCCGTCTCCACTCGAGAGGAAGCACGATGGTCCGGCCCACATCCAGAGGAGCCCCGTTTCCCCCTCGTAGCTCGAGATGAGGGATCCTTTCCCTGCTTTCAACGGGAAAGAATTCCCGTTGTTCCCGTCGCATCTCAAGAGGAGGCACTCTTAGCAGGAGAGGCGAGAGGAACTCCATGGTCGTACCACCATGCCAAGAGTCCCCCATTTATCTCAGTACATACCAGAGGAACCTCTTTGCCCTGCAGTGGCTCATCTTTCACGCCGAGGATCGACTCACACCACGGTGGCACGTGGGACAGCCCTGTGGGAAAGCCTTGAGGGAAAGCCTCGAGGGAAAACCACAGATCCTTTGATCCACGCGACGGGAAGCGTGACATTGCTGCTACAGCCAGGAAGGCAAGCACACGTGCATGCCCCCACTCGAGACGAGGCCTGACGCCTCTGGCGAGACTCCAGGAGTACCCAAAGATCCATGTCAGCCCCTGAGAGGAATCCTCGGTTCCGGCCCTTACTCCACACAAGGTTTTTGTCCCTGGTATCGATGGGAGAGGAATCCCGAGAGGACCCCTAGCAACTCGCTTGGGGACTGGCCTCTCCTGAGGCCACCAGGGCGGGTCCCTGAGGTCCTCGTCGTAACTCGAGAACACCTGCCGCAACTCGAGAAAATCCAGGATGTTCTCCCTTCCAGGCGAGATGAAGCCTATTTCCGATGAGGGGTCTGGAGACTAATGACACCTAACCTCTGGAACTTCGAAAGGGTCTTTCACACCCTTGCTGCAACTCAAGATGTTCACCGCCATACCCGTCTCCACTCGAGAGGAAGCACGTTGGTCCCGCCCACATCCAGAGGAGCCCCGTTTACCCCTTGTAGCTCGAGATGAGGGATCCTTTCCCTGCATTCAACAGGAAAGAATTCCCGGCGTTCCCATCGCATCTCAAGAGGAGGCACTCTCGACAGGAAAGTCGAGAGGAACTCCATGGTCGTACCACCATGCCAAGAGTCCCCCACATGTCTCAGTCCATTCCATAGGATCCTCTTTGCCCTGCACTGGCTCATCTTTCACGCCTAGGATCGACTCACACCACGGTGGCACGTGGGACAGCCATGTGGGAAAGCCTCGAGGGAAAGCCTCGAGGGAAAACCACAGATCCTTTGATCCACGCCACGGGAAGCGTGACATTGCTGCTACAGCCTGGAAGGAAAGCGCACGTGCATGCCCCCACTCGAGACGAGGCCTGACTCCCCTGGGGAGACTCCAGAAGTACCCAAAGATCCATGTCAGCCCCTGAGAGGAATCCTCGGTTCCGGCCCTGAATCCACACAAAGATTTTGGCCCCGGTATCGACAGGAGAGGAATCCCGAGAGGCCCGAAAGCAACTCGCATGGGGACTGGCCTTTCCTGAGGCCACCAGGGCGGTTCCCTGATGTCCCCGTCGTAACTCGAGAACACCTGCCGCAACTCGAGAAAATCCACGAAGTTCTCCCTTCCAGGAGAGATGAAGCCTATTTCCGATGAGGGGTCTGGAGACTAATGACACCTAACCTCTGGAACTTCGAAAGGGTCTTTCACACCCTTGCTGCAACTCAAGAAGTTCACCGCCATACCCGTCTCCACTCGAGAGGAAGCACGATGGTCCCGCCCACATCCAGAGGAGACCCGTATCCCCCTCGTAGCTCGAGATATGGGATCCTTTCCCTGCTTTCAACGGGAAAGAATTCCCGGCGTTCCCAACGCATCTCAAGAGGAGGCACTCTCAACAGGAAAGGCGAGAGGAACTCCATTGTCGTACCACCATTCCAAGAGTCCCCCAGATGTCTCAGTCCATTCCAGAGGAACCTGTTTGCCCTGCATTGGCTCATCTTATACGCCGAGGATCGACTCACACCACGGTGGCACGTGTGACAGCCCTGTGGGAAAGCCTCGAGGGAAAGCCTCGAGGGAAAACCACAGATCCTTTGATCCACGCGACGGGAAGCGTGACATTGCTGCTACAGCCTGGAAGGAAAGCGCACGTGCATGCCCCCACTGGAGACGAGGCCTGTCTCCCCAGGCGAGACTCCAGAAGTACCCAAAGATCCATATCAGCCCCTGAGAGGAATCCTCGGTTCCGGCCCTGAACCAACACAAGGTTTTTGGCCCCGGTATCGACGGGAGAGGAATCCCGAGAGGCCCCCTAGCAACTCGCATGGGGACTGGCCTCTCCTGAGGACACCAGGGCGGGTCCCTGAGGTCCCCGTCGTAACTCGGGAACACCTGCCGCAACTCTAGAAAATCCAGGAAGTTCTCCCTTCCAGGCGAGATGAGGCCTATTTCCGATGAGGCGTCTGGAGACTAATGACACCTAACCTCTGGAACTTCGAAAGGGTCTTTCACACCCTTGCTGCAACTCAAGAAGTTCACCGCCATACCCGTCTCCACTCGAGAGGAAGCACGATGGTCCCGCCCACATCCAGAGGAGCCCCGTTTCCCCCTCGGAGCTCGAGATGAGGGATCCTTTACCTGCTTTCAACGGGAAAGAATTCCCGGTGTTCCCGTCGCATCTCAAGAGGAGGCACTCTCAACAGGAAAGGCGAGAAGAACTCCATGGTCGTACCACCATTCCAAGAGTCCCCCAGATGTCTCAGTCCATTCCAGAGGAACCTCTTTGCCCTGGACTGGCTCATCTTTCACGCCGAGGATCGACTCACACCACGGTGGCACGTGGGACAGCCCTGTGGGAAAGCCTCGAGGGAAAGCCTCGAGGGAAAACCACAGATCCTTTGATCCACGCCACGGGAAGCGTCACATTGCTGCTACAGCCTGGAAGGAAACCGCAAGTGCATGCCCCCACAGGAGACGAGGCCTGACTCCCCTGGGGAGACTCCAGAAGTACCCAAAGATCCATGTCAGCCCCTGAGAGGAATCCTCGGTTCCGGCCCTGACTCCACACAAGGTTTTTGGCCCCGGTATCGACGGGAGAGGAATCCCGAGAGGCCCCCTAGCAACTCGCATGGGGACTGGCCTCTCCTGAGGCCACCAGGGCGGGTCCCTGAGGTCCCCGTCGTAACTCGGGAACACCTGCCGCAACTCGAGAAAATCCAGGAAGTTCTCCCTTCCAGGCGAGATGAGGCCTATTTCCGATGAGGCGTCTGGAGACTAATGACACCTAACCTCTGGAACTTCGAAAGGGTCTTTCACACCCTTGCTGCAACTCAAGAAGTTCACCGCCATACCTGTCTCCACTCTAGAGGAAGCACGATGGTCCCGCCCACATCCAGAGGAGCCCCGTTTCCCCCTCGTAGCTCGAGATGAGGGATCCTTTCCCTGCTTTCAACGGGAAAGAATTCCCGGCGTTCCCGTCGCATCTCAAGAGGAGGCACTCTCAACAGGAAAGGCGAGAGGAACTCCATGGTCGTACCACCATTCCAAGAGTCCCCCAGATGTCTCAGTCCATACCAGAGGAACCTCTTTGCCCTGCACTGGCTCATCTTTCACGCCGAGGATCGACTCACACCACGGTGGCACGTGGGACAGCCCTGTGGGAAAGCCTCGAGGGAAAGCCTCGAGGGAAAACCACAGACCCTTTGATCCACGCGACAGGAAGCGTGACATTGCTGCTACAGCCTGGAAGGAAAGCGCACGTGCATGCCCCCACTCGAGACGAGGCCTGACTCCCCTGGGGAGACTCCAGAAGTACCCAAAGATCCATGTCAGCCCCTGAGAGGAATCCTCGGTTCCGGCCCTGACTCCAAAAAATTCTTTTGGCCCCGGTATCGACGGGAGAGGAATCCCGAGAGGCCCCCTAGCAACTCGCATGTGTACTGGCCTCTCCTGAGGCCACCAGGGCGGGTCCCTGAGGTCCCCGTCGTAACTCGACAACACCTGCCGCAACTCGAGAAAATCCAGGAAGTTCTCCCTTGCAGGCGAGATGAGGCCTATTTCCGATGAAGCGTCTGGAGACTAATGACACCTAACCTCTGGAACTTCGAAAGGGTCTTTCACACCCTTGCTGCAACTCAAGAAGTTCACCTCCATACCCGTCTCCACTCGAGAGGAAGCACGAAGGTCCCGCCCACATCCAGAGGAGCCCCGTTTCCCCCTCGGAGCTCGAGATGAGGGATCCTTTTCCTGCTTTCAACGGGAAAGAATTCCCGGCGTTCCCGTCGCATCTCAATAGGAGGCACTCTCAACAGGAAAGGCGAGAGGAACTCCATGGTCGTACCACCATTCCAAGAGTCCCCCAGATGTCTCAGTCCATTCCAGAGGAACCTCTTTGCCCTGCACTGGCTCATCTTTCACGCCGAGGATCGACTCACACCACGGTGGCACGTGGGACAGCCCTGTGGGAAAGCCTCCAGGGAAACCCACAGATCCTTTGATCCACGCGACGGGAAGCGAGACATTGCTGCTACAGCCTGGAAGGAAAGCGCACGTGCATGCCCCCACTCGAGACGAGGCCTGACTCCCTTGGGGAGACTGCAGAAGTACCCAAAGATCCATGTCAGCCCCTGAGAGGAATCCTCGGTTCCGGCCCTGACTCCACACAAGGATTTTGGCCCTGGTATCAACGGGAGAGGAATCCCGAGAGGCCCCCTAGCAACTCGCATGGGGACTGGCCTCTCCTGAGGCCACCAGGGCGGGTCCCTGAGGTCCCCGTCGTAACTCGAGAACACCTGCCGCAACTCGAGAAAATCCAGGAAGTTCTCCCTTCCAGGCGAGATGAGGCCTATTTCCGATGAGGCGTCTGGAGACTAATGACACCTAACCTCTGGAACTTCGAAAGGGTCTTTCACACCCTTGCTGCAACTCAAGAAGTTCACCGCCATACCCGTCTCCACTCGAGAGGAAGCACGATGGACCCGCCAACATTCAGAGGAGCCCCGTTTCCCCCTCGGATCTCGAGATGAGGGATCCTTTCCCTGCTTTCAACGGGAAAGAATTCCCGGCGTTCCCGTCGCATCTCAAGAGGAGGCACTCTCAACAGGAAAGGCGAGAGGAACTCCATGGTCGTACCACCATTCCAAGAGTCCCCCAGATGTCTCAGTCCATTCCAGAGGAACCTCTTTGCCCTGCACTGGCTCATCTTTCACGCCGAGGATCGACTCACACCACGGTGGCACGTGGGACAGCCCTGTGGGAAAGCCTCGAGGGAAAGCCTCGAGGGAAAAACACAGATCCTTTGATCCACGCCACGGGAAGCGTCACATTGCTGCTACAGCCTGGAAGGAAACCGCAAGTGCATGCCCCCACACGAGACGAGGCCTGACTCCCCTGGGGAGACTCCAGAAGTACCCAAAGATCCATGTCAGCCCCTGAGAGGAATCCTCGGTTCCGGCCCTGACTCCACACAAGGTTTTTGGCCCCGGTATCGACGGGAGAGGAATCCCGAGAGGCCCCCTAGCAACTCGCATGGGGACTGGCCTCTCCTGAGGCCACCAGGGCGGGTGCCTGAGGTCTCCGTCGTAACTCGAGAACACCTGCCGCAACTCGAGAAAATCCAGGAAGTTCTCCCTTCCAGGCGAGATGAGGCCTATTTCCGATGAGGCGTCTGGAGACTAATGACACCTAACCTCTGGAACTTCGAAAGGGTCTTTCACACCCTTGCTGCAACTCAAGAAGTTCACCGCCATACCCGTCTCCACTCGAGAGGAAGCACGATGGTCCCGCCCACATCCAGAGGAGCCCCGTTTCCCCCTCGGAGCTCGAGATGAGGGATCCTTTCCCTGCTTTCAACGGGAAAGAATTCCCGGCGTTCCCGTCGCATCTCAAGAGGAGGCACTCTCCACAGGAAAGGCGAGAGGAACTCCATGGTCGTACCACCATTCCAAGAGTCCCCCAGATGTCTCAGTCCATTCCAGACGAAACTCTTTGCCCTGCACTGGCTCATCTTTCACGCCGAGGATCGACTCACACCACGGTGGCACGTGGGACAGCCCTGTGGGAAAGCCTCGAGGGAAAACCACAGATCCTTTGATCCACGCGACGGGAAGCGTGACATTGCTGCTACAGCCTGGAAGGAAAGCGCACGTGCATGCCCCCACTCGAGAGGAGGCCTGAATCCCCTGGGGAGACTCCAGAAGTACCCAAAGATCCATTTCAGCCCCTGAGAGGAATCCTCGGTTCCGGCCCTGACTCCACACAAGGTTTTTGGCCCCGGTATCGACGGGAGAGGAATCCCGAGAGGCCCCCTAGCAACTCGCATGGGGACTGGCCTCTCCTGAGGCCACCAGGGCGGGTCCCTGAGGTCCCCGTCGTAACTCGGGAACACCTGCCGCAACTCGAGAAAATCCAGGAAGTTCTCCCTTCCAGGCGAGATGAGGCCTATTTCCGATGAGGCGTCTGGAGACTAATGACACCTAACCTCTGGAACTTCGAAAGGGTCTTTCACACCCTTGCTGCAACTCAAGAAGTTCACCGCCATACCTGTCTCCACTCTAGAGGAAGCACGATGGTCCCGCCCACATCCAGAGGAGCCCCGTTTCCCCCTCGTAGCTCGAGATGAGGGATCCTTTCCCTGCTTTCAACGGGAAAGAATTCCCGGCGTTCCCGTCGCATCTCAAGAGGAGGCACTCTCAACAGGAAAGGCGAGAGGAACTCCATGGTCGTACCACCATTCCAAGAGTCCCCCAGATGTCTCAGTCCATACCAGAGGAACCTCTTTGCCCTGCACTGGCTCATCTTTCACGCCGAGGATCGACTCACACCACGGTGGCACGTGGGACAGCCCTGTGGGAAAGCCTCGAGGGAAAGCCTCGAGGGAAAACCACAGATCCTTTGATCCACGCGACGGGAAGCGTGACATTGCTGCTACAGCCTGGAAGGAAAGCGCACGTGCATGCCCCCACTCGAGACGAGGCCTGACTCCCTTGGGGAGACTGCAAAAGTACCCAAAGATCCATGTCAGCCCCTGAGAGGAATCCTCGCTTCCGGCCCTGACTCCACACAAGGTTTTTGGCCCTGGTATCAACGGGAGAGGAATCCCGAGAGGCCCCCTAGCAACTCGCATGGGGACTGGCCTCTCCTGAGGCCACCAGGGCGGGTCCCTGAGGTCCCCGTCGTAACTCGAGAACACCTGCCGCAACTCGAGAAAATCCAGGAAGTTCTCCCTTCCAGGCGAGATGAGGCCTATTTCCGATGAGGCGTCTGGAGACTAATGACACCTAACCTCTGGAACTTCGAAAGGGTCTTTCACACCCTTGCTGCAACTCAAGAAGTTCACCGCCATACCCGTCTCCACTCGAGAGGAAGCACGATGGACCCGCCAACATCCAGAGGAGCCCCGTTTCCCCCTCGGAGCTCGAGATGAGGGATCCTTTCCCTGCTTTCAACGGGAAAGAATTCCCGGCGATCCCGTCGCATCTCAAGAGGAGGCACTCTCCACAGGAAAGCCGAGAGGAACTCCATGGTCGTACCACCATTCCAAGAGTCCCCCAGATGTCTCAGTCCATTCCAGAGGAAACTCTTTGCCCTGCACTGGCTCATCTTTCACGCCGAGGATCGACTCACACCACGGTGGCACGTGGGACAGCCCTGTGGGAAAGCCTCGAGGGAAAGCCTCGAGGGAAAACCACAGATCCTTTGATCCACGCGACGGGAAGCGTGACATTGCTGCTACAGCCTGGAAGGAAAGCGCACGTGCATGCCCCCACTCGAGACGAGGCCTGAATCCCCTGGGGAGTCTCCAGAAGTACCCAAAGATCCATTTCAGCCCCTGAGAGGAATCCTCGGTTCCGGCCCTGACTCCACACAAGGTTTTTGGCCCCGGTATCGACGGGAGAGGAATCCCGAGAGGCCCCCTAGCAACTCGCATGGGGACTGGCCTCTCCTGAGGCCACCAGGGCGGGTCCCTGAGGTCCCCGTCGTAACTCGGGATAACCTGCCGCAACTCGAGAAAATCCAGGAAGTTCTCCCTTCCAGGCTAGATGAGGCCTATTTCCGATGAGGCGTCTGGAGACTAATGACACCTAACCTCTGGAACTTCGAAAGGGTCTTTCACACCCTTGCTGCAACTCAAGAAGTTCACCGCCATACCCGTCTCCACTCGAGAGGAAGCACGATGGTCCCGCCCACATCCAGAGGAGCCCCGTTTCCCCCTCGGAGCTCGAGATGAGGGATCCTTTCCCTGCTTTCAACGGGAAAGAATTCCCGGCGATCCCATCGCATCTCAAGAGGAGGCACTCTCCACAGGAAAGCCGAGAGGAACTCCATGGTCGTACCACCATTCCAAGAGTCCCCCAGATGTCTCAGTCCATTTCAGAGGAACCTCTTTGCACTGCACTGGCTCATCTTTCACGCCGAGGATCAACTCACACCACGGTGCACGTGGGACAGCCCTGTGGGTAAGCCTCGAGGGAAAGCCTCGAGGGAAAACCACAGATCCTTTGATCCACCCGACGGGAAGCGTGACATTACTGCTACAGCCTGGAAGGAAAGCGCACGTGCATGCCCCCAATCGAGACGAGGCCTGAATCCCCTGGGGAGACTCCAGAAGTACCCAAAGATCCATTTCAGCCCCTGAGAGGAATCCTCGGTTCCGGCCCTGACTCCACACAAGGTTTTTGGCCCCGGTATCGAAGGGAGAGGAATCCCGAGAGGCCCCCTAGCAACTCGCATGCGGACTGGCCTCCCCTGAGGCCACCAGGGCGGGTCCCTGAGGTCCCCGTCGTAACTCGGGAACACCTGCCGCAACTCGAGAAAATCCAGGAAGTTCTCCCTTCCAGGCGAGATGAGGCCTATTTCCGATGAGGCGTCTGGAGACTAATGACACCTAACCTCTGGAACTTCGAAAGGGTCTTTCACACCCTTGCTGCAACTCAAGAAGTTCACCGCCATACCTGTCTCCACTCGAGAGGAAGCACGATGGTCCCGCCCACATCCAGAGGAGCCCCGTTTCCCCCTCGTAGCTCGAGATGAGGGATCCTTTCCCTACTTTCAACGGGAAAGAATTCCCGGCGTTCCCGTCGCATCTCAAGAGGAGGCACTCTCAACAGGAAAGGCGAGAGGAACTCCATGGTAGTACCACCATTCCAAGAGTCCCCCAGATGTCTCAGTCCATTCCAGAGGAAACTCTTTGCCCTGCACTGGCTCATCTTTCACGCCGAGGATCGACTCACACCACAGTGGCACGTGGGAGAGCCCTGTGGGAAAGCCTCGAGGGAACGCCTCGAGGGAAAACCACAGATCCTTTGATCCATGCCACGGGAAGCGTGACATTGCTGCTACTGCCTGGAAGGAAAGCGCACGTGCATGCCCCGACTCGAGACGAGGCCTGACTCCCTTGGGGACACTCCAGAAGTACCCAAAAATCCATGTCAGCCCCTGAGAGGAATCCTCGGTTCCGGCCCTGACTCCAAAAAATTCTTTTGGCCCCGGTATCGACGGGAGAGGAATCCCGAGAGGCCCCCTAGCAACTCGCATGGGGACTGGCCTCTCCTGAGGCCACCAGGGCGGGTCCCTGAGGTCCCCGTCGTAACTCGAGAACACCTGCCGCAACTCGAGAAAATCCAGGAAGTTCTCCCTTCCAGGCGAGATGAGGCCTATTTCCGATGAGGCGTCTGGAGATAAATGACACCTAACTTCTGGAACTTCGAAAGGGTCTTTCACACCCTTGCTGCAACTCAAGAAGTTCACCGCCATACCCGCCTCCACTCGGGAGGAAGCACGATGGTCCCGCCCACATCCAGAGGAGTCCCGTTTCCCCCTCGTAGCTCGAGATGAGGGATCCTTTCCCTGCTTTCAACGGGAAAGAATTCCCGGCGTTCCCGTCGCATCTCAAGAGGAGGCACTCTCAACAGGAAAGGCGAGAGGAACTCCATGGTCGTACCACCATTCCAAGAGTCCCCAAGATGTCTCAGTCCATTCCAGAGGAACCTCTTTGCCCTGCACTGGCTCATCTTTCACGCCGAGGATCGACTCACACCACGGTGGCACGTGGGACAGCCCTGTGGGAAAGCCTCGAGGGAAAGCCTCGAGGGAAAACCACAGATCCTTTGATCCACGCGACGGGAAGCGTGACATTGCTGCTACAGCCTGGAAGGAAAGCGCACGTGCATGCCCCCACTCGAGACGAGGCCTGACTCCCTTGGGGAGACTGCAAAAGTACCCAAAGATCCATGTCAGCCCCTGAGAGGAATCCTCGCTTCCGGCCCTGACTCCACACAAGGTTTTTGGCCCTGGTATCAACGGGAGAGGAATCCCGAGAGGCCCCCTAGCAACTCGCATGGGGACTGGCCTCTCCTGAGGCCACCAGGGCGGGTCCCTGAGGTCCCCGTCGTAACTCGAGAACACCTGCCCCAACTCGAGAAAATCCAGGAAGTTCTCCCTTCCAGGCGAGATGAGGCCTATTTCCGATGAGGCGTCTGGAGACTAATGACACCTAACCTCTGGAACTTCGAAAGGGTCTTTCACACCCTTGCTGCAACTCAAGAAGTTCACCGCCATACCCGTCTCCACTCGAGAGGAAGCACGATGGACCCGCCCACATCCAGAGGAGCCCCGTTTCCCCCTCGGAGCTCGAGATGAGGGATCCTTTCCCTGCTTTCAACGGGAAAGAATTCCCGGCGATCCCGTCGCATCTCAAGAGGAGGCACTCTCCACAGGAAAGCCGAGAGGAACTCCATGGTCGTACCACCATTCCAAGAGTCCCCCAGATGTCTCAGTCCATTCCAGAGGAAACTCTTTGCCCTGCACTGGCTCATCTTTCACGCCGAGGATCGACTCACACCACGGTGGCACGTGGGACAGCCCTGTGGGAAAGCCTCGAGGGAAAGCCTCGAGGGAAAACCACAGATCCTTTGATCCACGCGACGGGAAGCGTGACATTGCTGCTACAGCCTGGAAGGAAAGCGCACGTGCATGCCCCCACTCGAGACGAGGCCTGAATCCCCTGGGGAGACTCCAGAAGTACCCAAAGATCCATTTCAGCCCCTGAGAGGAATCCTCGCTTCCGGCCCTGACTCCACACAAGGTTTTTGGCCCCGGTATCGACGGGAGAGGAATCCCGAGAGGCCCCCTTGCAACTCGCATGGGGACTGGCCTCTCCTGAGGCCACCAGGGCGGGTCCCTGCGGTCCCCGTCGTAACTCGGGATAACCTGCCGCAACTCGAGAAAATCCAGGAAGTTCTCCTTTCCAGGCGAGATGAGGCCTATTTCCGATGAGGCGTCTGGAGACTAATGATACCTAACCTCTGGAACTTCGAAAGGGTCTTTCACATCCTTGCTGCAACTCAAGAAGTTCACCGCCATACCCGTCTCCACTCGAGAGGAAGCACGATGGTCCCGCCCACATCCAGAGGAGCCCCGTTTCCCCCTCGGAGCTCGAGATGAGGGATCCTTTCCCTGCTTTCAACGGGAAAGAATTCCCGGCGATCCCATCGCATCTCAAGAGGAGGCACTCTCCACAGGAAAGCCGAGAGGAACTCCATGGTCGTACCACCATTCCAAGAGTCCCCCAGATGTCTCAGTCCATTTCAGAGGAACCTCTTTGCCCTGCACTGGCTCATCTTTCACGCCGAGGATCAACTCACACCACGGTGCACGTGGGACAGCCCTGTGGGTAAGCCTCGAGGGAAAGCCTCGAGGGAAAACCACAGATCCTTTGATCCACGCGACGGGAAGCGTGACATTACTGCTACAGCCTGGAAGGAAAGCGCACGTGCATGCCCCCACTCGAGACGAGGCCTGAATCCCCTGGGGAGACTCCAGAAGTACCCAAAGATCCATTTCATCCCCTGAGAGGAATCCTCGGTTCCGGCCCTGACTCCACACAAGGTTTTTGGCCCCGGTATGGAAGGGAGAGGAATCCCGAGAGGCCCCCTAGCAACTCGCATGGGGACTGGCCTCTCCTGAGGCCACCAGGGCGGGTCCCTGAGGTCCCCGTCGTAACTCGGGAACACCTGCCGCAACTCGAGAAAATCCAGGAAGTTCTCCCTTCCAGGCGAGATGAGGCCTATTTCCGATGAGGCGTCTGGAGACTAATGACACCTAACCTCTGGAACTTCGAAAGGGTCTTTCACACCCTTGCTGCAACTCAAGAAGTTCACCGCCATACCTGTCTCCACTCGAGAGGAAGCACGATGGTCCCGCCCACATCCAGAGGAGCCCCGTTTCCCCCTCGTAGCTCGAGATGAGGGATCCTTTCCCTGCTTTCAACGGGAAAGAATTCCCGGCGTTCCCGTCGCATCTCAAGAGGAGGCACTCTCAACAGGAAAGGCGAGAGGAACTCCATGGTAGTACCACCATTCCAAGAGTCCCCCAGATGTCTCAGTCCATTCCAGAGGAAACTCTTTGCCCTGCACTGGCTCATCTTTCACGCCGAGGATCGACTCACACCACAGTGGCACGTGGGAGAGCCCTGTGGGAAAGCCTCGAGGGAACGCCTCGAGGGAAAACCACAGATCCTTTGATCCATGCCACGGGAAGCGTGACATTGCTGCTACAGCCTGGAAGGAAAGCGCACGTGCATGCCCCGACTCGAGACGAGGCCTGACTCCCTTGGGGACACTCCAGAAGTACCCAAAGATCCATGTCAGCCCCTGAGAGGAATCCTCGGTTCCGGCCCTGACTCCAAAAAATTCTTTTGGCCCCGGTATCGACGGGAGAGGAATCCCGAGAGGCCCCCTAGCAACTCGCATGGGGACTGGCCTCTCCTGAGGCCACCAGGGCGGGTCCCTGAGGTCCCCGTCGTAACTCGAGAACACCTGCCGCAACTCGAGAAAATCCAGGAAGTTCTCCCTTCCAGGCGAGATGAGGCCTATTTCCGATGAGGCGTCTGGAGATAAATGACACCTAACTTCTGGAACTTCGAAAGGGTCTTTCACACCCTTGCTGCAACTCAAGAAGTTCACCGCCATACCGGCCTCCACTCGGGAGGAAGCACGATGGTCCCGCCCACATCCAGAGGAGTCCCGTTTCCCCCTCGTAGCTCGAGATGAGGGATCCTTTCCCTGCTTTCAACGGGAAAGAATTCCCGGCGTTCCCGTCGCATCTCAAGAGGGGGCACTCTCAACAGGAAAGGCGAGAGGAACTCCATGGTCGTACCACCATTCCAAGAGTCCCCCAGATGTCTCAGTCCATTCCAGAGGAACCTCTTTGCCCTGCACTGGCTCATCTTTCACGCCGAGGATCGACTCACACCACGGTGGCACGTGGGACAGCCCTGTGGGAAAGCCTCGAGGGAAAGCCTCGAGGGAAAACCACAGATCCTTTGATCCACGCGACGGGAAGCGTGACATTGCTGCTACAGCCTGGAAGGAAAGCGCACGTGCATGCCCCCACTCGAGACGAGACCTGAATCCCCTGGGGAGACTCCAGAAGTACCCAAAGATCCATTTCAGCCCCTGAGAGGAAACCTCGGTTCCGGCCCTGACTCCCCACAAGGTTTTTGGCCCCGGTATCGACGGGAGAGGAATCCCGAGAGGCCCCCTAGCAACTCGCATGGGGACTGGCCTCTCCTGAGGCCACCAGGGCGGGTCCCTGAGGTCCCCGTCGTAACTCGGGATAACCTGCCGCAACTCCAGAAAATCCAGGAAGTTCTCCCTTCCAGGCGAGATGAGGCCTATTTCCGATGAGGCGTCTGGAGACTAATGACACCTAACCTCTGGAACTTCGAAAGGGTCTTTCACACCCTTGCTGCAACTCAAGAAGTTCACCGCCATACCCGTCTCCACTCGAGAGGAAGCACGATGGTCCCGCCCACATCCAGAGGAGCCCCGTTTCCCCCTCGGAGCTCGAGATGAGGGATCCTTTCCCTGCTTTCAACGGGAAAGAATTCCCGGCGTTCCCGTTGCATCTCAAGAGGAGGCATTCTCAACAGGAAAGGCGAGAGGAACTCCATGGTCGTACCACCATTCCAAGAGTCCCCCAGATGTCTCAGTCCATTCCAGAGGAACCTCTTTGCCCTGCACTGGCTCATCTTTCACGCCGAGGATCGACTCACACCACGGTGGCACGTGGGACAGCCCTGTGGGAAAGCCTCTAGGGAAAGCTTCGAGGGAAAATCACAGATCCTTTGATCCACGCGACGGGAAGCGTGACATTGCTGCTACAGCCTGGAAGGAAAGCGCACGTGCATGCCCCCACTCGAGACGAGGCCTGACTCCCCTGGGGAGACTCCAGAAGTACCCAAAGATCCATGTAAGCCCCTGAGAGGAATCCTCGGTTCCGGCCCTGACACCAAAAAATTCTTTTGGCCCCGGTATCGACGGGAGAGGAATCCCGAGAGGCCCCCTAGCAACTCGCATGGGGACTGGCCTCTCCTGAGGCCACCAGGGCGGGTCCCTGAGGTCCCCGTCGTAAGTCGAGAACCCCTGCCGCAACTCGAGAAAATCCAGGAAGTTCTCCCTTCCAGGCGAGATGAGGCCTATTTCCGATGAGGCCTCTGGAGACTAATGACACCTAAACTCTGGAACTTCGAAAGGGTCTTTCACACCCTTGCTGCAACTCAAGAAGTTCACCGCCATACCTGTCTCCACTCGAGAGGAAGCACGATGGTCCCGCCCACATCCAGAGGAGCCCCGTTTCCCCCTCGGAGCTCGAGATGAGGGATCCTTTCCCTGCTTTCAACGGGAAAGAATTCCCGGCGTTCCCGTCGCATCTCAAGAGGAGGCACTCTCAACAGGAAAGGCGAGAGGAACTCCATGGTCGTACCACCATTCCAAGAGTCCCCCAGATGTCTCAGTCCATTCCAGAGGAAACTCTTTGCCCTGCACTGGCTCATCTTTCACGCCGAGGATCGACTCACACCAAGGTGGCACGTGGGACAGCCCTGTGGGAAAGCCTCGAGGGAAAGCCTCGAGGGAAAACCACAGACCCTTTGATCCACGCGACGGGAAGCGTGACATTGCTGCTACAGCCTGGAAGGAAAGCGCACGTGCATGCCCCCACTCGAGACGAGGCCTGTCTCCCCTGGCGAGACTCCAGGAGTACCCAAAGATCCATATCAGCCCCTGAGAGGAATCCTCGGTTCCGGCCCTGACTCCACACAAGTTTTTGGCCCCGGTATCGACGGGAGAGGAATCCCGAGAGGCCCCCTAGCAACTCGCATGGGGACTGGCCTCTCCTGAGGCCACCAGGGCGGGTCCCTGAGGTCCCCGTCGTAACTCGGGATAACCTGCCGCAACTCGAGAAAATCCAGGAAGTTCTCCCTTCCAGGCGAGATGAGGCCTATTTCCGATGAGGCGTCTGGAGACTAATGACACCTAACCTCTGGAACTTCGAAAGGGACTTTCACACCCTTTCTGCAACTCAAGAAGTTCACCGCCATACCCGTCTCCACTCGAAAGGAAGCACGATGGTCCCGCCCACATCCAGAGGAGCCCCGTTTCCCCCTCGGAGCTCGAGATGAGGGATCCTTTCCCTGCTTTCAACGGGAAAGAATTCCCGGCGTTCCCGTCGCATCTCAAGAGGAGGCACTCTCAACAGGAAAGGCGAGAGGAACTCCATGGTCGTACCACCATTCCAAGAGTCCCCCAGATGTCTCAGTCCATTCCAGAGGAACCTCTTTGCCCTGCACTGGCTCATCTTTCACGCCGAGGATCGACTCACACCACGGTGGCACGTGGGACAGCCCTGTGGGAAAGCCTCGAGGGAAAGCCTCGAGGGAAAACCACAGATCCTTTGATCCTCGCGACGGGAAGCGTGACATTGCAGCTACAGCCTGGAAGGAATGCGCACGTGCATGCCCCCACTCGAGACGAGGCCTGACTCCCCTGGGGAGACTCCATATGTACCCAAAGATACATGTCAGCCCCTGAGAGGAATCCTCGGTTCCGGCCCTGACTCCACACAAGGTTTTTGGCCCCGGTATCGACGGGAGAGGAATCCCGAGAGGCCCCCTAGCAACTCGCATGGGGACTGGCCTCTCCTGAGGCCACCAGGGCGGGTCCCTGAGGTCCCCGTCGTAACTCGAGAACACCTGCCGCAACTCGAGAAAATCCAGGAAGTTCTCCCTTCCAGGCGAGATGAGGCCTATTTCTGATGAGGCGTCTGGAGACTAATGACACCTAACCTCTGGAACTTCGAAAGGGTCTTTCACACCCTTTCTGCAACTCAAGAAGTTCACCGCCATACCTGTCTCCACTCGAGAGGAAGCACAATGGTCCCGCCCACATCCAGAGGAGCCCCGTTTCCCCCTCGGAGCTCGAGATGAGGGATCCTTTCCCTGCTTTCAACGGTAAAGAATTCCCGGTGTTCCCGTCGCATCTCAAGAGGAGGCACTCTCAACAGGAAAGGCGAGAGGAACTCCATGGTCGTACCACCATTCCAAGAGTCCCCCAGATGTCTCAGTCCATTCCAGAGGAACCTCTTTGCCCTGCACTGGCTCATCTTTCACGCCGAGGATCGACTCACACCACGGTGGCACGTGGGACAGCCCTGTGGGAAAGCCTCTAGGGAAAGCTTCGAGGGAAAACCACAGATCCTTTGATCCACGCGACGGGAAGCGTGACATTGCTGCTACAGCCTGGAAGGAAAGCGCACGTGCATGCCCCCACTCGAGACGAGACCTGAATCCCCTGGGGAGACTCCAGAAGTACCCAAAGATCCATTTCAGCCCCTGAGAGGAAACCTCGGTTCCGGCCCTGACTCCACACAAGGTTTTGGCCCCGGTATCGACGGGAGAGGAATCCCGAGAGGCCCCCTAGCAACTCGCATGGGGACTGGCCTCTCCTGAGGCCACCAGGGCGGGTCCCTGAGGTCCCCGTCGTAACTCGGGATAACCTGCCGCAACTCCAGAAAATCCAGGAAGTTCTCCCTTCCAGGCGAGATGAGGCCTATTTCCGATGAGGCGTCTGGAGACTAATGACACCTAACCTCTGGAACTTCGAAAGGGTCTTTCACACCCTTTCTGCAACTCAAGAAGTTCACCGCCATACCTGTCTCCACTCGAGAGGAAGCACAATGGTCCCGCCCACATCCAGAGGAGCCCCGTTTCCCCCTCGGAGCTCGAGATGAGGGATCCTTTCCCTGCTTTCAACGGTAAAGAATTCCCGGTGTTCCCGTCGCATCTCAAGAGGAGGCACTCTCAACAGGAAAGGCGAGAGGAACTCCATGGTCGTACCACCATTCCAAGAGTCCCCCAGATGTCTCAGTCCATTCCAGAGGAACCTCTTTGCCCTGCACTGGCTCATCTTTCACGCCGAGGATCGACTCACACCACGGTGGCACGTGGGACAGCCCTGTGGGAAAGCCTCTAGGGAAAGCTTCGAGGGAAAACCACAGATCCTTTGATCCACGCGACGGGAAGCGTGACATTGCTGCTACAGCCTGGAAGGAAAGCGCACGTGCATGCCCCCACTCGAGACGAGACCTGAATCCCCTGGGGAGACTCCAGAAGTACCCAAAGATCCATTTCAGCCCCTGAGAGGAAACCTCGGTTCCGGCCCTGACTCCACACAAGGTTTTGGCCCCGGTATCGACGGGAGAGGAATCCCGAGAGGCCCCCTAGCAACTCGCATGGGGACTGGCCTCTCCTGAGGCCACCAGGGCGGGTCCCTGAGGTCCCCGTCGTAACTCGGGATAACCTGCCGCAACTCCAGAAAATCCAGGAAGTTCTCCCTTCCAGGCGAGATGAGGCCTATTTCCGATGAGGCGTCTGGAGACTAATGACACCTAACCTCTGGAACTTCGAAAGGGTCTTTCACACCCTTGCTGCAACTCAAGAAGTTCACCGCCATACCCGTCTCCACTCGAGAGGAAGCACGATGGTCCCGCCCACATCCAGAGGAGCCCCGTTTCCCCCTCGGAGCTCGAGATGAGGGATCCTTTCCCTGCTTTCAACGGGAAAGAATTCCCGGCGTTCCCGTCGCATCTCAAGAGGAGGCATTCTCAACAGGAAAGGCGAGAGGAACTCCATGGTCGTACCACCATTCCAAGAGTCCCCCAGATGTCTCAGTCCATTCCAGAGGAACCTCTTTGCCCTGCACTGGCTCATCTTTCACGCCGAGGATCGACTCACACCACGGTGGCACGTGGGACAGCCCTGTGGGAAAGCCTCTAGGGAAAGCTTCGAGGGAAAATCACAGATCCTTTGATCCACGCGAAGGGAAGCGTGACATTGCTGCTACAGCCTGGAAGGAAAGCGCACGTGCATGCCCCCACTCGAGACGAGGCCTGACTCCCCTGGGGAGACTCCAGAAGTACCCAAAGATCCATGTAAGCCCCTGAGAGGAATCCTCGGTTCCGGCCCTGACACCAAAAAATTCTTTTGGCCCCGGTATCGACGGGAGAGGAATCCCGAGAGGCCCCCTAGCAACTCGCATGGGGACTGGCCTCTCCTGAGGCCACCAGGGCGGGTCCCTGAGGTCCCCGTCGTAAGTCGAGAACCCCTGCCGCAACTCGAGAAAATCCAGGAAGTTCTCCCTTCCAGGCGAGATGAGGCCTATTTCCGATGAGGCCTCTGGAGACTAATGACACCTAAACTCTGGAACTTCGAAAGGGTCTTTCACACCCTTGCTGCAACTCAAGAAGTTCACCGCCATACCTGTCTCCACTCGAGAGGAAGCACGATGGTCCCGCCCACATCCAGAGGAGCCCCGTTTCCCCCTCGGAGCTCGAGATGAGGGATCCTTTCCCTGCTTTCAACGGGAAAGAATTCCCGGCGTTCCCGTCGCATCTCAAGAGGAGGCACTCTCAACAGGAAAGGCGAGAGGAACTCCATGGTCGTACCACCATTCCAAGAGTCCCCCAGATATCTCAGTCCATTCCAGAGGAAACTCTTTGCCCTGCACTGGCTCATCTTTCACGCCGAGGATCGACTCACACCAAGGTGGCACGTGGGACAGCCCTGTGGGAAAGCCTCGAGGGAAAGCCTCGAGGGAAAACCACAGACCCTTTGATCCACGCGACGGGAAGCGTGACATTGCTGCTACAGCCTGGAAGGAAAGCGCACGTGCATGCCCCCACTCGAGACGAGGCCTGTCTCCCCTGGCGAGACTCCAGGAGTACCCAAAGATCCATATCAGCCCCTGAGAGGAATCCTCGGTTCCGGCCCTGACTCCACACAAGTTTTTGGCCCCGGTATCGACGGGAGAGGAATCCCGAGAGGCCCCCTAGCAACTCGCATGGGGACTGGCCTCTCCTGAGGCCACCAGGGCGGGTCCCTGAGGTCCCCGTCGTAACTCGGGATAACCTGCCGCAACTCGAGAAAATCCAGGAAGTTCTCCCTTCCAGGCGAGATGAGGCCTATTTCCGATGAGGCGTCTGGAGACTAATGACACCTAACCTCTGGAACTTCGAAAGGGACTTTCACACCCTTTCTGCAACTCAAGAAGTTCACCGCCATACCCGTCTCCACTCGAAAGGAAGCACGATGGTCCCGCCCACATCCAGAGGAGCCCCGTTTCCCCCTCGGAGCTCGAGATGAGGGATCCTTTCCCTGCTTTCAACGGGAAAGAATTCCCGGCGTTCCCGTCGCATCTCAAGAGGAGGCACTCTCAACAGGAAAGGCGAGAGGAACTCCATGGTCGTACCACCATTCCAAGAGTCCCCCAGATGTCTCAGTCCATTCCAGAGGAACCTCTTTGCCCTGCACTGGCTCATCTTTCACGCCGAGGATCGACTCACACCACGGTGGCACGTGGGACAGCCCTGTGGGAAAGCCTCGAGGGAAAGCCTCGAGGGAAAACCACAGATCCTTTGATCCACGCGACGGGAAGCGTGACATTGCTGCTACAGCCTGGAAGGAATGCGCACGTGCATGCCCCCACTCGAGACGAGGCCTGACTCCCCTGGGGAGACTCCATATGTACCCAAAGATACATGTCAGCCCCTGAGAGGAATCCTCGGTTCCGGCCCTGACTCCACACAAGGTTTTTGGCCCCGGTATCGACGGGAGAGGAATCCCGAGAGGCCCCCTAGCAACTCGCATGGGGACTGGCCTCTCCTGAGGCCACCAGGGCGGGTCCCTGAGGTCCCCGTCGTAACTCGAGAACACCTGCCGCAACTCGAGAAAATCCAGGAAGTTCTCCCTTGCAGGAGAGATGAGGCCTATTTCCGATGAAGCTTCTGGAGACTAATGACACCTAAACTCTGGAACTTCGAAAGGGTCTTTCACACCCTTGCTGCAAGTCAAGAAGTTCACCGCCATACCCGTCTCCACTCGAGAGGAAGCACGATGGTCCCGCCCACATCCAGAGGAGCCCCGTTTCCCCCTCGGAGCTCGAGATGAGGGATCCTTTCCCTGCTTTCAAGGGGAAAGAATTCCCGGCGTTCCCGTCGCATCTCAATAGGAGGCACTCTCAACAGGAAAGGCGAGAGGAACTCCATGGTCGTACCACCATTCCAAGAGTCCCCCAGATGTCTCAGTCCATTCTAGAGGAACCTCTTTGCCCTGCACTGGCTCATCTTTCACGCCGAGGATCGACTCACACCACGGTGGCACGTGGGACAGCCCTGTGGGAAAGCCTCGAGGGAAAGCCTCGAGGGAAAACCACAGATCGTTTGATCCACGCGACGGGAAGCGTGACATTGCTGCTACAGCCTGGAAGGAAAGTGCACGTGCATGCCCCCACTTGAGACGAGGCCTGACTCCCCTGTGGAGACTCCACAAGTACCCAAAGATCCATGTCAGCCCCTGAGAGGAATCCTCGCTTCCGGCCCTGACTCCACACAAGGTTTTTGGCCCTGGTATCAACGGGAGAGGTATCCCGAGAGGCCCCCTAGCACCTCGCATGGGGACTGGCCTCTCCTGAGGCCACCAGGGCGGGTCCCTGAGGTCCCCGTCGTAACTCGAGAACACCTGCCGCAACTCGAGAAAATCCAGGAAGTTCTCCCTTCCAGGCGAGATGAGGCCTATTTCCGATGAGGCGTCTGGAGACTAATGACACCTAATCTCTGGAACTTCAAAAGGGTCTTTCACACCCTTGCTGCAACTCAAGAAGTTCACCGCCATACCCGTCTTCACTCGAGAGGAAGCACGATGGACCCGCCAACATCCAGAGGAGCCCCGTTTCCCCCTCGGAGCTCGAGATGAGGGATCCTTCCCCTGCTTTCAACGGGAAAGAATTCCCGGCGTTCCCGTCGCATCTCAAGAGGAGGCACTCTCAACAGGAAAGGCGAGAGGAACTCCATGGTCGTACCACCATTCCAAGAGTCCCCCTGATGTCTCAGTGCATTCCAGAGGATCATCTTTGCCCTGCACTGGCTAATCTTTCACGCCGAGGATCGACTCACACCACGGTGGCACGTGGGACAGCCCTGTGGGAAAGCCTCGAGGGAAAGCTTCGAGGGAAAACCACAGATCCTTTGATCCACGCGACGGGAAGCGTGACATTGCTGCTACAGCCTGGACGGAAAGCGCACGTGCATGCCCCCACTCGAGACGAGGCCTGACTCCCTTGGGGAGACTCCAGAAGTACCCAAAGATCCATGTAAGCCCCTGAGAGGAATCCTCGGTTCCGGCCCTGACTCCAAAAAATTCTTTTGGCCCCGGTATCGACGGGAGAGGAATCCCGAGAGGCCCCCTAGCAACTCGCATGGGGACTGGCCTCTCCTGAGGCCACCAGGGCGGGTCCCTGAGGTCCCCGTCGTAAGTCGAGAACCCCTGCCGCAACTCGAGAAAATCCAGGAAGTTCTCCCTTCCAGGCGAGATGAGGCCTATTTCCGATGAGGCGTCTGGAGACTAATGACACCTAACCTCTGGAACTTCGAAAGGGTCTTTCACACCCTTGCTGCAACTCAAGAAGTTCACCGCCATACCTGTCTCCACTCGAGAGGAAGCACGATGGTCCCGCCCACATCCAGAGGAGCCCCGTTTCCCCCTCGTAGCTCGAGATGAGGGATCCTTTCCCTGCTTTCAACGGGAAAGAATTCCCGGCGTTCCCGTCGCATCTCAAGAGGAGGCACTCTCAACAGGAAAGGCGAGAGGAACTCCATGGTCGTACCACCATTCCAAGAGTCCCCCAGATGTCTCAGTCCATTCCAGAGGAACCTCTTTGCCCTGCACTGGCTCATCTTTCACGCCGAGGATCGACTCACACCACGGTGGCACGTGGGACAGCCCTGTGGGAAAGCCTCGAGGGAAAGCCTCGAGGGAAAACCTCAGACCCTTTGATCCACGCGACGGGAAGCGTGACATTGCTGCTACAGCCTGGAAGGAAAGCGCACGTGCATGCCCCCACTCGAGACGAGGCCTGTCTCCCCTGGCGAGACTCCAGAAGTACCCAAAGATCCATATCAGCCCCTGAGAGGAATCCTCGGTTCCGGCCCTGACTCCACACAAGTTTTTGGCCCCGGTATCGACGGGAGAGGAATCCCGAGAGGCCCCCTAGCAACTCGCATGGGGACTGGCCTCTCCTGAGGCCACCAGGGCGGGTCCCTGAGGTCCCCGTCGTAACTCGGGATAACCTGCCGCAACTCGAGAAAATCCAGGAAGTTCTCCCTTCCAGGCGAGATGAGGCCTATTTCCGATGAGGCGTCTGGAGACTAATGACACCTAAACTCTGAAACTTCGAAAGGGTCTTTCACACCCTTGCTGCAACTCAAGAAGTTCACCGCCATACCTGTCTCCACTCGAGACGAAGCACGATGGTCCCGCCCACATCCAGAGGAGCCCCGTTTCCCCCTCGTAGCTCGAGATGAGGGATCCTTTCCCTGCTTTCAACAGGAAAGAATTCCCGGCGTTCCCGTCGCATCTCAAGAGGAGGCACTCTCAACAGGAAAGGCGAGAGGAACTCCATGGTCGTACCACCATTCCAAGAGTCCCCCAGATGTCTCAGTCCATTCCAGAGGAAACTCTTTGCCCTGCACTGGCTCATCTTTCACGCCGAGGATCGACTCACACCACGGTGGCACGTGGGACAGCCCTGTGGGAAAGCCTCGAGGGAAAGCCTCGAGGGAAAACCACAGATCCTTTGATCCACGCGGAGGGAAGCGTGACATTGCTGCTACAGCCTGGAAGGAAAGTGCACGTGCATGCCCCCACTCGAGACGAGGCCTGACTCCCCTGGGGAGACTCCAGAAGTACCCAAAGATACATGTCTGCCCCTGAGAGGAATCCTCGGTTCCGGCCCTGACTCCACACAAGGTTTTTGGCCCTGGTATCAACGGGAGAGGTATCCCGAGAGGCCCCCTAGCAACTCGCATGGGGACTGACCTCTCCTGAGGCCACCAGGGCGGGTCCCTGAGGTCCCCGTCGTAACGCGGGATGACCTGCCGCAACTCGAGAAAATCCAGGAAGTTCTCCCTTCCAGGCGAGATGAGGCCTATTTCCGATGAGGCGTCTGGAGACTAATGACACCTAACATCTGGAACTTCGAAAGGGTCTTTCACACCCTTGCTGCAACTCAAGAAGTTCACCGCCATACCCGTCTCCACTCGAGAGGAAGCACGATGGTCCCGCCCACATCCAGAGGAGCCCCGTTTCCCCCTCGGAGCTCGAGATGAGGGATCCTTTCCCTGCTTTCAACGGGAAAGAATTCCCGGCGTTCCCGTCGCATCTCAAGAGGAGGCACTCTCAACAGGAAAGGCGAGAGGAACTCCATGGTCGTACCACCATTCCAAGAGTCCCCCAGATGTCTCAGTCCATTCCAGAGGAACCTCTTTGCCCTGCACTGGCTCATCTTTCACGCCGAGGATCGACTCACACCACGGTGGCACGTGGGACAGCCCTGTGGGAAAGCCTCGAGGGAAAGCCTCGAGGGAAAACCACAGATCCTTTGATCCACGCGACGGGAAGCGTGACATTGCTGCTACAGCCTGGAAGGAAAGCGCACGTGCATGCCCCGACTCGAGACGAGGCCTGACTCCCTTGGGGACTCTCCAGAAGTACCCAAAGGTCCATGTCAGCCCCTGAGAGGAATCCTCGGTTCTGGCCCTGACTCCAAAAAATGTTTTTGGGCCCGGTATCGATGGGAGAGGAATCCCGAGAGGCCCCCTAGCACCTCGCATGGGGACTGGCCTCTCCTGAGGCCACCAGGGCGGGTCCCTGAGGTCCCCGTCGTAACGCGAGAACACCTGCCGCAACTCGAGAAAATCCAGGAAGTTCTCCCTTCCAGGCGAGATGAGGCCTATTTCCGATGAGGCGTCTGGAGACTAATGACACCTAACCTCTGGAACTTCGAAAGGGTCTTTCACACCCTTGCTGCAACTCAAGAAGTTCACCGCCATACCCGTCTCCACTCGAGAGGAAGCACGATGGTCCCGACCACATCCAGAGGAGCCCCGTTTCCCCCTCGGATCTCGAGATGAGGGATCCTTTCCCTGCTTTCAAGGGGAAAGAATTCCCGGCTTTCCCGTCGCATCTCAATAGGAGGCACTCTCAACAGGAAAGGCGAGAGGAACTCCATGTTCGTACCACCATTCCAACAGTCCCCCAGATGTCTCAGTCCATTCCAGAGGAACCTCTTGGCCCTGCACTGGCTCATCTTTCACGCCGAGGATCGACTCACACCACGGTGGCACGTGGGACAGCCCTGTGGGAAAGCCTCGAGGGAAAGCCTCGAGGGAAAACCACAGATCCTTTGATCCACGCGACGGGAAGCGTGACATTGCTGCTACAGCCTGGAAGAAAAGTGCACGTGCAGGCCCCCACTCGAGACGAGGCCTGACTCCCCTGGGGAGACTCCACAAGTACCCAAAGGTCCATGTCAGCCCCTGAGAGGAATCCTCGGTTACGGCCCTGACTTTACACAAGGTTTTTGGCGCCGGTATCGACGGGAGAGGAATCCCGAGAGGCCCCCTAGCAACTCGCATGGGGACTGGCCTCTCCTGAGGCCACCAGGGCGGGTCCCTGAGGTCCCCGTCGTAACTCGAGAACACCTGCCGCAACTCGAGAAAATCCAGGAAGTTCTCCCTTCCAGGCGAGATGAGGCCTATTTCCGATGAGGCGTCTGGAGATAAATGACACCTAACTTCTGGAACTTCGAAAGGGTCTTTCACACCCTTGCTGCAACTCAAGAAGTTCACCGCCATACCCGTCTCCACTCGGGAGGAAGCACGATGGTCCCGCCCACATCCAGAGGAGTCCCGTTTCCCCCTCGTCGCTCGAGATGAGGGATCCTTTCCCTGCTTTCAACGGGAAAGAATTCCCGGCGTTCCCGTCGCATCTCAAGAGGAGGCACTCTCCACAGGAAAGGCGAGAGGAACTCCATGGTCTTACCACCATTCCAAGAGTCCCCCAGATGTCTCAGTCCATTCCAGAGGAACCTCTTTGCCCTGCACTGGCTCATCTTTCACGCCGAGGATCGACTCACACCACGGTGGCACGTGGGACAGCCCTGTGGGAAAGCCTCGAGGGAAAGCCTCGAGGGAAAACCACAGATCCTTTGATCCACGCCACAGGAAGCGTGACATTGCTGCTACAGCCTGGAAGGAAAGCGCAAGTGCATGCCCCCACACGAGACGAGGCCTGACTCCCCTGGGGAGACTCCAGAAGTACCCAAAGATCCATGTCAGCACATGAGAGGAATCCTCGGTTCCGGCCCTGACTCCACACAAGGTTTTTGGCCCCGGTATCGACGGGAGAGGAATCCGAGAGGCCCCCTAGCAACTCGCATGGGGACTGGCCTCTCCTGAGGCCACCAGGGCGGGTCCCTGAGGTCCCCGTCGTAACTCGAGAACACCTGCCGCAACTCGAGAAAATCCAGGAAGTTCTCCCTTCCAGGCGAGATGAGGCCTATTTCCGATGAGGCGTCTGGAGACTAATGACACCTAACCTCTGGAACTTCGAAAGGGTCTTTCACACCCTTGCTGCAACTCAAGAAGTTTACCGCCATACCCGTCTCCACTCCAGAGGAAGCACGATGGTCCCGCCCACATCCAGAGGAGCCCCGTTTCCCCCTCGGAGCTCGAGATGAGGGATCCTTTCCCTGCTTTAAACGGGAAAGAATTCCCGGCGTTCCCGTCGCATCTCAAGAGGAGGCACTCTCAACAGGAAAGGCGAGAGGAACTCCATGGTCGTACACCATTCCAAGAGTCCCCCAGATGTCTCAGTCCATTCCAGAGGAACCTCTTTGCCCTTCACTGGCTCATCTTTCACGCCGAGGATCGACTCACACCACTGTGGCACGTGGGACAGCCCTGTGGGAAAGCCTCTAGGGAAAGCTTCGAGGGAAAACCACAGATCCTTTGATCCACGCGACGGGAAGAATGACATTGCTGCTACAGCCTGGAAGGAAAGCGCACGTGCATGCCCCCACTCGAGACGAGGCCTGACTCCCCTGGCGAGACTCCAGAAGTACCCAAAGATCCATGTCAGCCCCTGAGAGGAATCCTCGGTTCCGGCCCTGACGCCACACAAGGTTTTTGGCCCCGGTATCGACGGGAGAGGAATCCCGATAGGCCCCCTAGCAACTCGCATGGGGACTGGCCTATCCTGAGGCCACCAGGGCGGGTCCCTGAGGTCCCCGTCGTAACTCGAGAACACCTGCCGCAACTCGAGAAAATCCAGGAAGTTCTCGCTTCCAGGCGAGATGAGGCCTATTTCCGATGAAGCGTCTGGAGACTAATGACACCTAACCTCTGGAACTTCGAAAGGGTCTTTCACATCCTTGCTGCAACTCAAGAAGTTCACCGCCATACCCGTCTCCACTCGAGAGGAAGCACGATGGTTCCGCCCACATCCAGAGGAGCCCCGTTTCCCCCTCGGAGCTCGAGATGAGGGATCCTTTCCCTGCTTACAACGGGAAAGAATTCCCGGCATTCCAGTCGCATCTCAAGTGGAGGCACTCTCAACAGGAAAGGCGAGAGGAACTCCATGGTCGTACCACCATTCCAAGAGTCCCCCAGATGTCTCAGTCCATTCCAGAGGAACCTCTTTGCCCTGCACTGGCTCATCTTTCACGCCGAGGATCGACTCACACCACGGTGGCACGTGGGACAGCCCTGTGGGAAAGCCTCGAGGGAAAGCCTCGAGGGAAAACCACAGATCCTTTGATCCACGCGACGGGAAGCGTGACATTGCTGCTACAGCCTGGAAGGAAAGCGCACGTGCATGCCCCCACTCGAGACGAGGCCTGACTCCCCTGTGGAGACTCCACAAGTACCCAAAGATCCATGTCAGCCCCTGAGAGGAATCCTCGGTTCCGGCCCTGACTTCACACAAGGTTTTTGGCGCCGGTATTGACGGGAGAGGAATCCCGAGAGGCCCCCTAGCACCTCGCATGGGGACTGTCCTCTCCTGAGGCCACCAGGGCGGGTCCCTGAGGTCCCCGTCGTAACTCGAGAATACCTGCCGCAACTCGAGAAAATCCAGGAAGTTCTCCCTTCCAGGCGAGATGAGGCCTATTTCCGATAAGGCGTCTGGAGACTAATGACATCTAACCTCTGGAACTTCGAAAGGGTCTTTCACACCCTTGCTGCAACTCAAGAAGTTCACCGCCATACCCGTCTCCACTCGAGAGGAAGCACGATGGTCCCGCCCACATCCAGAGGAGCCCCGTTTCCCCCTCGTAGCTCGAGATGAGGGATCCTTTCCCTGCTTTCAACGGGAAAGAATTCCCGGCGTTCCCGTCGCATCTCAAGAGGAGGCACTCTCAACAGGAAAGGCGAGAGGAACTCCATGGTCGTACCACCATTCCAAGAGTCCCCCAGATGTCTCAGTCCATTCCAGAGGAGCCTCTTTGCCCTGCACTGGCTCATCTTTCACGCCGAGGATCGACTCACACCACGGTGACACGTGGGACAGCCCTGTGGGAAAGCCTCGAGGGAAAGCCTCGAGGGAAAACCACAGATCCTTTGATCCACGAGACGGGAAGCATGACATTGCTGCTACAGCCTGGAAGGAAAGCGCACGTGCATGCCCCCACTCGAGACGAGGCCTGACTCCCTTGGGGAGACTGCAGAAGTACCCAAAGATCCATGTCAGCCCCTGAGAGGAATCCTTGGTTCCGGCCCTGACTCCAAAAAATGTTTTTCGGCCCGGTATCGGCGGGAGAGGAATCCCGAGAGGCCCCCTAGCAACTCGCATGGGGACTGGCCTCTCCTGAGGCCACCAGGGCGGGTCCCTGAGGTCCCCGTCGTAACTCGAGAAAACCTGCCGCAACTCGAGAAAATCCAGGAAGTTCTCCCTTCCAGGCGGGATGAGGCCTATTTCCGATGAGCCGTCTGGAGATAAATGACACCTAACTTCTGGAACTTCGAAAGGGTCTTTCACACCCTTGCTGCAACTCAAGAAGTTCACCGCCATACCCGTCTCCACTCGGGAGGAAGCACGATGGTCCCGCCCACATCCAGAGGAGTCCCGTTTCCCCCTCGTAGCTCGAGATGAGGGATCCTTTCCCTGCTTTCAACGGGAAAGAATTCCCGGCGTTCCCGTCGCATCTCAAGAGGAGGCACTCTCAACAGGAAAGGCGAGAGGAACTCCATGGTCGTACCACCATTCCAAGAGTCCCCCAGATGTCTCAGTCCATTCCAGAGGAACCTCTTTGCCCTGCACTGGCTCATCTTTCACGCCGAGGATCGACTCACACCACGGTGGCACGTGGGACAGCCCTGTGGGAAAGCCTCGAGGGAAAGCCTCGAGGGAAAACCACAGATCCTTTGATCCACGCCACGGGAAGCGTGACATTGCTGCTACAGCCTGGAAGGAAAGCGCAAGTGCATGCCCCCACACGAGACGAGGCCTGACTCCCCTGGGGAGACTCCAGAAGTACCCAAAGATCCATGTCAGCACCTGAGAGGAATCCTCGGTTCCGGCCCTGACACCACACAAGGTTTTTGGACCCGGTATCGACGGGAGAGGAATCCCGAGAGGCCCCATAGCAACTCGCATGGGGACTGGCCTCTCCTGAGGCCACCAGGGCGGGTCCCTGAGGTCCCCGTCGTAACTCGAGAACACCTGCCGCAACTCGAGAAAATCCAGGAAGTTCTCCCTTCCAGGCGAGATGAGGCCTATTTCCGATGAGGCGTCTGGAGACTAATGACACCTAACCTCTGGAACTTCGAAAGGGTCTTTCACACCCTTTCTGCAACTCAAGAAGTTTACCGCCATACCCGTCTCCACTCGAGAGGAAGCACGATGGTCCCGCCCACATCCAGAGGAGCCCCGTTTCCCCCTCGGAGCTCGAGATAAGGGATCCTTTCCCTGCTTTCAACGGGAAAGAATTCCCGGCGTTCCCGTCGCATCTCAAGAGGAGGCACTCTCAACAGGAAAGGCGAGAGGAACTCCATGGTCGTACCACCATTCCAAGAGTCCCCCAGATGTCTCAGTCCATTCCAGAGGAAACTCTTTGTCCTGCACTGGCTCATCTTTCACGCCGAGGATCGACTCACACCACGGTGGCACGTGGGACAGCCCTGTGGGAAAGCCTCTAGGGAAAGCTTCGAGGGACAACCACAGATCCTTTGATCCACGCGACGGGAAGAATGACATTGCTGCTACAGCCTGGAAGGAAAGCGCACGTGCATGCCCCCACTCGAGACGAGGCCTGACTCCCCTGGGGAGACTCCAGAAGTACCCAAAGATCCATGTCAGCCCCTGAGAGGAATCCTCGGTTCCGGCCCTGACTCCCCACAAGTATTTTGGCCCCGGTATCGACGGGAGAGGAATCCCGAGAGGCCCCCTAGGAACTCGCAAGGGGACTGACCTTTCCTGAGGCCACCAGGGCGGGTTCCTGAGGTCCCCGTCGTAACTCGAGAACACCTGCCCCAACTCGAGAAAATCCAGGAAGTTCTCCCTTCCAGGCGAGATGAGGCCTATTTCCGATAAGGCGTCTGGAGACTAATGACACGGAACCTCTGGAACTTCGAAAGGGTCTTTCACACCCTTGCTGCAACTCAAGAAGTTCACCGCCATACCCGTCTCCACTCGAGAGGAAACATGATGGTCCCGCCCACATCCAGAGGAGCCCCGTTTGCCCCTCGTAGCTCGAGATGAGGGATCCTTTCCCTGCTATCAACGGGAAAGTATTTTCGGCGTTCCCGTCGCATCTCAAGAGGAGGCACTCTCAACAGGAAAGACGAGAGGAACTCCATGGTCGTACCACCATTCCAAGAGTCCCCGAGATTTCTCAGTCCATTCCAGAGGAAACTCTTTGCCCTGCACTGGCTCATCTTTCACGCCGAGGATCGACTCACACCACGGTGGCACGTGGGACAGCCCTGTGGGAAAGCTTCGAGGGAAAGCCTCGAGGGAAAACCACAGATCCTTTGATCCACGTGACGGGAAGCGTGACATTGCTGATACAGCCTGGGAGGAAAGCGCACGTGCATGCCCCCACTCGAGACGAGGCCTGACTCCCCTGGGGAGACTCCACAAGTACCCAAAGATCCATGTCAGCCCCTGAGAGGAATCCTCGGTTCCGGCCCTGACTTCACACAAGGTTTTTGGCGCCGGTATCGACGGGAGAGGAATCCCGAGAGGCCCCCTAGCACCTCGCATGGGGACTGGCCTCTCCTGAGGCCACCAGGGCGGGTCCCTGAGGTCCCCGCCGTAACGCGAGAACACCTGCCGCAACTCGAGAAAATCCAGGAAGTTCTCCCTTCCAGGCGAGATGAGGCCTATTTCCGATGAGGCGTCTGGAGACTAATGACACCTAACCTCTGGAACTTCGAAAGGGTCTTTCACACCCTTGCTGCAACTCAAGAAGTTCACCGCCATACCCGTCTCCACTCGAGAGGAAGCACGATGGTCCCGACCACATCCAGAGGAGCCCCGTTTCCCCCTCGGAGCTCGAGATGAGGGATCCTTTCCCTGCTTTCAAGGGGAAAGAATTCCCGGCTTTCCCGTCGCATCTCAATAGGAGGCACTCTCAACAGGAAAGGCGAGAGGAACTCCAAGGTCGTACCACCATTCCAACAGTCCCCCAGATGTCTCAGTCCATTCCAGAGGAACCTCTGGGCCCTGCACTGGCTCATCTTTCACGCCGAGGATCGACTCACACCACGGTGGCACGTGGGACAGCCCTGTGGGAAAGCCTCGAGGGTAAACCACAGATCCTTTGATCCACGCGACGGGAAGCGTGACATTGCTGCTACAGCCTGGAAGGAAAGCGCACGTGCATGCCCCCACTCGAGACGAGGCCTGACTCCCCTGGGGACACTCCAGAAGTACCCAAAGATCCATGTCATCCCCTGAGAGGAATCCTCGGTTCCGGCCCTGACTCCACACAAGGTTTTTGGCCCCGGTATCGACGGGAGAGGAATCCCGAGAAGCCCCCGAGCAACTCGTATGGGGACTGGCCTTTCCTGAGGCCTCCAGGGCGGGTCCCTGAGGTCCCCGTCGTAACTCGAGAACACCTGCCGCAACTCGAGAAAATCCAGGAAGTTCTCCCTTCCAGGCGAGATGAGGCCTATTTCCGATGAGACGTCTGGAGACTAGTGACACCGAACCTCTGGAACTTCGAAAGGGTCTTTCACATCCTTGCTGCAACTCAAGAAGTTCACCGCCATACCCGTCTCCACTCGAGAGGAAGCACGATGGTCCCGCCCACATCCAGAGGAGCCACGTTTCCCCCTCGGAGCTCGAGATGAGGGATCCTTTCCCTGCTTTCAACGGGAAAGAATTCCCGGCGTTCCCGTCGCATCTCAAGAGGAGGCACTCTCAACAGGAAAGGCGAGAGGAACTCCATGGTCGTACCACCATTCCAAGAGTCCCCCAGATGTCTCAGTCCATTCCAGAGGAGCCTCTTTGCCCTGCACTGGCTCATCTTTCACGCCGAGGATCGACTCACACCACGGTGTCACGTGGGACAGCCCTGTGGGAAAGCCTCGAGGGAAAGCCTCGAGGGAAAACCACAGATCCTTTGATCCACGCGACGGGAAGCGTGACATTGCTGCTACAACCTGGAAGGAAAGCGCACGTGCATGCCCCCACTCGAGACGAGGCCTGACTCCCCTGGGGAGACTCCAGAAGTACCCAAAGATCCATGTCAGCCCCTGAGAGGAATCCTCGGTTCCGGCCCTGACTCCACACAAGGTTTTTGGCCCCGGTATCGACGGGAGAGGAATCCCGAGAGGCCCCCTAGCAACTAGCATGGGGACTGGCCGTTCCTGAGGCCACCAGGGCGGGTCCCTGAGGTCCCCGTCGTAAATCGAGAACACCTGCCGCAACTCGAGAAAATCCAGGAAGTTCTCCTTTCCAGGCGAAATGAGGCCTATTTCCGATGAGGCGTCTGGAGACTAATGACACCTAACCTCTGGAACTTCGAAAGGGTCTTTCACACCCTTGCTGCAACTCAAGAATTTCACCGCCATACCCGTCTCCACTCGAAAGGAAGCACGATGGTCCCGCCCACATCCAGAGTAGCCCCGTTTCCCCCTCGTAGCTCGAGATGAGGGATCCTTTCCCTGCTTTCAACGGGAAAGAATTCCCGGCGTTCCCGTCCCATCTCAAGAGGAGGCACTCTCAACAGGAAAGGCGAGAGGAACTCCAGGGTCGTACCACCATTCCAAGAGTCCCCCAGATGTCTCAGTCCATTCCAGAGGAACCTGTTTGTCCTGCACTGGCTCATCTTTCACGCCGAGGATCGACTCACACAACGGTGGCACGTGAGACAGCCCTGTGGGAAAGCCTCGAGGGAAAGCCTCGAGGGAAAACCACAGATCCTTTGATCCACGCGACGGGAAGCGTGACATTGCTGCTACAGCCTGGAAGGAAGGCGCACGTGCATGCCCCCACTCGAGACGAGGCCTAACCCCCCTGGGGAGACTCCAGAAGTACCCAAAGACACATGTCAGCCCCTGAGAGGAATCCTCGGTTCCGGGCCTGACTCCACAGAAGGATTTTGGCCCCGGTATCGACGGGAGAGGAATCCCGAGAGGCCCCCGAGCAACTCGCATGGGGACTGGCCTTTCCTGAGGACACCAGGGCGGGTCCCTGAGGTTCCCGTCGAAACTCGAGAACACCTGCCGCAACTCGAGAAAATCCAGGAAGTTCTCCCTTCCAGGCGAGATGAGGCCTATTTCCGATGAGGCGTCTGGAGACTAATGACACTGAACCTCTGGAACTTCGAAAGGGTCTTTCACACCCTTGCTGCAACTCAAGAAGTTCACCGCCATACCCGTCTCCACTCGAGAGGAAACACGATGGTCCCGCCCACATCCAGAGGAGCCCCGTTTCCCCCTCGTAGCTCGAGATGAGGGATCCTTTCCCTGCTATCAACGGGAAAGAATTCCCGGCGTTCCCGTCGCATCTCAAGAGGAGGCACTCTCAACAGGAAAGATGAGAGGAACTCCATGGTCGTACCACCATTCCAAGAGTCCCCGAGATTTCTCAGTCCATTCCAGAGGAAACTATTTGCCCTGTACTGGCTCATCTTTCACGCCGAGGATCGACTCACACCACGGGGGCACGTGGGACAGCCCTGTGGGAAAGCCTCGAGGGAAAGCCTCGAGGGAAAACCACAGATCCTTTGATCCACGCGACGGGAAGCATGACATTGCTGCTACAGCCTGGAAGGAAAGCGCACGTGCATGCCCCCACTCGAGACGAGTCCTGACTCCCCTGGGGAGACTCCAGAAGTACCCAAAGATCCATGTCAGCCCCTGAGAGGAATCCTCGGTTCCGGCCCTGACTCCACACAAGGTTTTTGGCCCCGGTATCGACGGGAGAGGAATCCCGAGAGGCCCCCTAGCAACTAGCATGGGGACTGGCCGTACCTGAGGCCACCAGGGCGGGTCCCTGAGGTCCCCGTCGTAAATCGAGAACACCTGCCGCAACTAGAGAAAATCCAGGAAGTTCTCATTTCCAGGCGAAATGAGGCCTATTTCCGATGAGGCCTCTGGAGACTAATGACACCTAACCTCTGGAACTTCGAAAGGGTCTTTCACACCCTTGCTGCAACTCAAGAATTTCACCGCCTTACCCGTCTCCAATCGAGAGGAAGCACGATGGTCCCGCCCACATCCAGAGGAGCCCCGTTTCCCCCTCGTAGCTCGAGATGAGGGATCCTTTCCCTGCTTTCAACGGGAAAGAATTCCCGGCGTTCCCGTCGCATCTCAAGAGGAGGCACTCTCAACAGGAAAGGCGAGAGGAACTCCATGGTCGTACCACCATTCCAAGAGTCCCCCAGATGTCTCAGTCCAATCCAGAGAAACCTCTTTGCCCTGCACTGTCTCATTTTTCACGCCGAGAATCGACTCACACCACGGTGGCACGTGGGACAGCCCTGTGGGAAAGCCTCGAGGGAAAACCACAGATCCTTTGATCCACGCGACGGGAACCGAGACATTGCTGCTACAGCCTGGAAGGAAAGCGCACGTTCATGCCCCCAATCGAGACAAGGCCTGACTCCCCTTTGTAGACTCCAGAAGTACCCAAAGATCCATGTCAGCCCCTGAGAGGAATCCTCGGTTCCGGCCCTGACTCCACACAAGTTTTTTGGCCCCGGTATCGACAGGAGAGGAATCCTGAGAGGCCCCCGAGCAACTCGCATGGGGACTGGCCTCTCCTGAGGCCACCAGGGCGGGTCCCTGAAGTCCCCGTCGTAACTCGAGAACACCTGCCGCAACTCAAGAAAATCCAGGAAGTTCTCCCTTCCAGGCGAGATGAGGCCTATTTCCGATGAGGCGTCTGGAGACTAATGACACGGAACCTCTGGAACTTCGAAAGGGTCTTTCACACCCTTGCTGCAACTCAAGAAGTTCACCGCCATAACCGTCTCCACTCAAGAGGAAACATGATGGTCCCGCCCACATCCAGAGGAGCCCCGTTTGGCCCTCGTAGCTCGAGATGAGGGGTCCTTTCCCTGCTATCAACGGGAAAGTATTTTCGGCGTTCCCGTCGCATCTCAAGAGGAGGCACTCTCAACAGGAAAGACGAGAGGAACTCCATGGTCGTACCACCATTCCAAGAGTCCCCGAGATTTTTCAGTCCATTCCAGAGGAACCTCTTTGTCCTGCACTGGCTCATCTTTCACGCCGAGGATCGACTCACACCACGGTGGCACGTGGGACAGCCCTGTGGGAAAGCCTCGAGCGAAAGCCTCGAGGGAAAACCACAGATCCTTTGATTCACGCGACGGGAAGCGTGACATTGCTGCTACAGCCTGGAAGGAAAGCGCACGTGCATGCCCCCACTCGAGACGAGGCCTGACTCCCCTGGGGAGACACCACAAGTACTCAAAGATCCATGTCAGCCCCTGAGAGGAATCCTCGGTTCCGGCCCTGACTCCACACAAGGTTTTTGGCCCCGGTATCGACGGGAGAGGAATCCCGAGAGGCCCCCTAGCAACTCGCATGGGGACTGGCCTCTCCTGAGGCCACCAGGGCGGGTCCCTGAGGTCCCCGTCGTAACTCGAGAACACCTGCCGCAACTCGAGAAAATCCAGGAAGTTCTCCCTTCCAGGCAAGATGAGGCCTATTTCCGATGAGGCGTCTGGAGACTAATGACACCTAAACTCTGGAACTTCGAAAGGGTCTTTCACACCCTTGCTGCAACTCAAGAAGTTCACCGCCATACCCGTCTCCACTCGAGAGGAAGCACGATGGTCCCGCCCACATCCAGAGGAGACCCGTTTCCCCCTCGGAGCTCGAGATGAGGGATCCATTCCCTGCTTTCAACGGGAAAGAATTCCCGGCGTTCCCGTCGCATCTCAAGAGGAGGCACTCTCAACAGGAAAGGCGAGAGGAACTCCATGGTCGTACCACCATTCCAAGAGTCCCCCAGATGTCTCAGTCCATTCCAGAGGAGCCTCTTTGCCCTGCACTGGCTCATCTTTCACGCCGAGGATCGACTCACACCACGGTGGCACGTGGGACAGCCCTGTGGGAAAGCCTCGAGGGAAAACCACAGATCCTTTGATCCACGCGACGGGAACCGAGACATTGCTGCTACAGCCTGGAAGGAAAGCGCACGTTCATACCCCCACTCGAGACAAGGCCTGACTCCCCTGGGTAGACTCCAGAAGTACCCAAAGATCCATGTCAGCCCCTGAGAGGAATCCTCGGTTCCGGCCCTGACTCCACACAAGTTTTTTGGCCCCGGTATCGACGGGAGAGGAATCCTGAGAGGCCCCCGAGCAACTCGCATGGGGACTGGCCTCTCCTGAGGCCACCAGGGCGGGTCCCTGAAGTCCCCGTCGTAACTCGAGAACACCTGCCGCAACTCAAGAAAATCCAGGAAGTTCTCCCTTCCAGGCGAGATGAGGCCTATTTCCGATGAGGCGTCTGGAGACTAATGACACGGAACCTCTGGAACTTCGAAAGGGTCTTTCACACCCTTGCTGCAACTCAAGAAGTTCACCGCCATAACCGTCTCCACTCAAGAGGAAACATGATGGTCCCGCCCACATCCAGAGGAGCCCCGTTTGGCCCTCGTAGCTCGAGATGAGGGGTCCTTTCCCTGCTATCAACGGGAAAGTATTTTCGGCGTTCCCGTCGCATCTCAAGAGGAGGCACTCTCAACAGGAAAGACGAGAGGAACTCCATGGTCGTACCACCATTCCAAGAGTCCCCGAGATTTCTCAGTCCATTCCAGAGGAACCTCTTTGTCCTGCACTGGCTCATCTTTCACGCCGAGGATCGACTCACACCACGGTGGCACGTGGGACAGCCCTGTGGGAAAGCCTCGAGCGAAAGCCTCGAGGGAAAACCACAGATCCTTTGATTCACGCGACGGGAAGCGTGACATTGCTGCTACAGCCTGGAAGGAAAGCGCACGTGCATGCCCCCACTCGAGACGAGGCCTGACTCCCCTGGGGAGACACCACAAGTACTCAAAGATCCATGTCAGCCCCTGAGAGGAATCCTCGGTTCCGGCCCTGACTCCACACAAGGTTTTTGGCCCCGGTATCGACGGGAGAGGAATCCCGAGAGGCCCCCTAGCAACTCGCATGGGGACTGGCCTCTCCTGAGGCCACCAGGGCGGGTCCCTGAGGTCCCCGTCGTAACTCGAGAACACCTGCCGCAACTCGAGAAAATCCAGGAAGTTCTCCCTTCCAGGCAAGATGAGGCCTATTTCCGATGAGGCGTCTGGAGACTAATGACACCTAAACTCTGGAACTTCGAAAGGGTCTTTCACACCCTTGCTGCAACTCAAGAAGTTCACCGCCATACCCGTCTCCACTCGAGAGGAAGCACGATGGTCCCGCCCACATCCAGAGGAGCCCCGTTTCCCCCTCGTAGCTCGAGATGAGGGATCCATTCCCTGCTTTCAACGGGAAAGAATTCCCGGCGTTCCCGTCGCATCTTAAGAGGAGGCACTCTCAACAGGAAAGGCGAGAGGAACTCCATGGTCGTACCACCATTCCAAGAGTCCCCTAGATGTCTCAGTCCATTCCAGAGGAACCTGTTTGCCCTGCACTGGCTCATCTTTCACGCCGAGGATCGACTCACACCACGGTGGCACGTGGGACAGCCCTGTGGGAAAGCCTCGAGGGAAAGCCTCGAGGGAAAACCACAGATCCTTTGATCCACGCGACGGGAAGCATGACATTGCTGCTACAGCCTGGAAGGAAAGCGCACGTGCATGCCCCCACTCGAGACGAGTCCTGACTCCCCTGGGGAGACACCAGAAGTACCCAAAGATCCATGTCAGCCCCTGAGAGGAATCCTCGGATCCGGCCCTGACTCCACACAAGGATTTTGGCCCCGGTATCGACGGGAGAGGAATCCCGAGAGGCCCCCTAGCAACTAGCATGGGGACTGGCCGTACCTGAGGCCACCAGGGCGGGTCCCTGAGGTCCCCGTCGTAACTCGAGAACACCTGCCGCAACTCGAGAAAATCCATGAAGTTCTCCTTTCCAGGCGAAATGAGGCCTATTTCCGATGAGGCGTCTGGAAACTAATGACACCTAACCTCTGGAACTTCGAAAGGGTCTTTCACACCCTTGCTGCAACTCAAGAATTTCACCGCCATACCCGTCTCCACTCAAAAGGAAGCACGATGGTCCCGCCCACATCCAGAGGAGCCCCGTTTCCCCCTCGTAGCTCGAGATGAGGGATCCTTTCCCTGCTTTCAACGGGAAAGAATTCCCGGCGTTCCCGTCGCATCTTAAGAGGAGGCACTCTCAACAGGAAAGGCGAGAGGAACTCCATGGTCGTACCACCATTCCAAGAGTCCCCCAGATGTCTCAGTCCATTCCAGAGGAACCTCTTTGCCCTGCACTGGCTCATCTTTCACGCCGAGGATCGACTCACACCACGGTGGCACGTGGGACAGCCCTGTGGGAAAGCCTCGAGGGAAAGCCTCGAGGGAAAACCACAGATCCTTTGATCAACGCGACGGGAAGCATGACATTGCTGCTACAGCCTGGAAGGAAAGCGCACGTGCATGCCCCCACTCGAGACGAATCCTGACTCCCCTGGGGAGACACCAGAAGTACCCAAAGATCCATGTCAGCCCCTGAGAGGAATCCTCGGATCCGGCCCTGACTCCACACAAGGATTTTGGCCCCGGTATCGACGGGAGAGGAATCCCGAGAGGCCCCCTAGCAACTAGCATGGGGACTGGCCGTACCTGAGGCCACCAGGGCGGGTCCCTGAGGTCCCCGTCGTAACTCGAGAACACCTGCTGCAACTCGAGAAAATCCAGGAAGTTCTCCCTTCCAGGCGAGATGAGGCCTATTTCCGATGAGGCGTCTGGAGCCTAATGACACCTAACTTCTGGAACTTCGAAAGGGTCTTTCACACCCTTGCTGCAACTCAAGAAGTTCACCGCCATACCCGTCTCCACTCGAGAGGAAGCACGATCGTCCCACCCACAACCAGAGGAGCCCCGTTTCCCCCTCGTAGCTCGAGATGAGGGATCCTTTCCCTGCTTTCAATGGGAAAGAATTCCCGGTGTTCCCGTCGCATCTCAAGAGGAGGCACTCTCAACAGGAAAGGCGAGAGGAACTCCATGGTCGTACCACCATTCCAAGAGTCCCCCAGATGTCTCAGTCCATTCCACAGCAACCTCTTTGCCCTGCACAGGCTCATCTTTCACGCCGAGGATCGACTCACACCACGGTGGCACGTGGGAAAGCCCTGTGGGAAAGCCTAGAGGAAAAACCACAGATCCTTTGATCCACACGACGGGAAGCGTGACATTGCTGCTACAGCCTGGAAGGAAAGCGCACGTGCATGCCCCCACTCGAGACGAGGCATGACTCCCCTGGGGAGACTCCAGAAGTACCCAGAGATCCATGTCATCCCCTGAGAGGAATCCTCGGTTCCGGCCCTGACTCCACACAAAGTTTTTGGCCCCGGTATCGACGGGAGAGGAATCCCGAGAGGCCCCCTAGCACCTCGCATGGGGACTGGCCTTTCCTGAGGCCACCAGGCCGGTCCCTGAGGTCCCCGTCGTAACTGGAGAACACCTGCCGCAACTCGAGAAAATCCAGGAAGTTCTCCCTTCCAGGCGAGATGAGGCCTATTTCCGATGAGGCGTCTGGACACTAATGACACCTAACCTCTGGAACTTCGAAAGGGTCTTTCACACCCTTGCTGCAACACAAGAAGTTCACCGCCATACCCGTGTCGACTTGAGAGGAAGCATGATGGTCCCGCCCACATCCAGAGGAGCCCCGTTTCCCCCTCGTAGCTCGAGATGAGGGATCCTTTCCCTGCTTTCAACGGGAAAGAATTCCCGGCGTTCCCGTCACATCTCAAGAGGAGACACTCTCAACAGGAAAGGCGAGAGGAACTCCATGGTCGTACCACCATTCCAAGAGTCCCCCAGATGTCTCAGTCCACTCCAGAGGAACCTCTTTGCCCTGCACTGGCTCATCTTTCACGCCGAGGATCGACTCACACCACGGTGGCACGTGGGACTGCCCTGTGGGAAAGCCTCGAGGGAAAGCCTCGAGGGAAAACCACAGATCCCTTGATCCATGCGACGGGAAGCGTGACATTGCTGCTACAGCCTGGAAGGAAAGCGCACGTGCATGCCCCCACTCGAGACGAGGCCTGACTCCCCTGGGGAGACTCCAGAAGTACCCAAAGATCCATGTCATCCCCTGAGAGGAATCCTCGGTTCCGGCCCTGACTCCACACAAGGTTTTTGGCCCCGGTATCGACGGGAGAGGAATCCCGAGAGGCCCCCTAGCAACTCGCATGGGGACTGGCCTTTCCTGAGGACACCAGGGCGTGTCCCTGAGGTCCCCGTCGTAACTCGAGAACACCTGCCGCAACTCTAGAAAATCCAGGAAGTTCTCCCTTCCAGGCGAGATGAGGCCTATTTCCGATGAGGCGTCTGGAGACTAATGACACCGAACCTCTGGAACTTCGAAAGGGTCTTTCACACCCTTGCTGCAACTCAAGAAGTTCACCGCCATACCCGTCTCCACTCGAGAGGAAACTCGATGGTCCCGCCCACATCCAGAGGAGCCCCGTTTCCCCCTCGTAGCTCGAGATGAGGGATCCTTTCCCTGTTATCAACGGGAAAGAAATCCCAGCGTTCCCGTCGCATCTCAAGATTAGGCACTCTCAACAGGAAAGATGAGAGGAACTCCATGGTCGTACCACCATTCCAAGAGTCCCCGAGATTTCTCAGTCCATTCCAGAGGAACCTCTTTTCCCTGCACTGGCTCATCTTTCACGCCGAGGATCGACTCACGCCACGGTGGCTCGTGGGACAGCCCTGTGGGAAAGCCTCGAGGGTAAACCACAGATCCTTTGATCCACGCGACGGGAAGCGTGACATTGCCGTTACAGCCTGGAAGGAAAGCGCACGTGCATGCCCCCACTCGAGACGAGGCCTGACTCCCCTGGGGAGACTCCACAAGTACCCAAAGATCCATGTCAGCCCCTGAGAGGAATCCTCGGTTCCGGCCCTGACTCCACACAAGGTTTTTGGCCCCGGTATCGGCGGGAGAGGAATCCCGAGAGGCCCCCTAGCAACTCGCATGGGGACTGGCTTCTCCTGAGGCCACCAGGGCGGGTCCCTGAGGTCCCCGTCGTAACTCGAGAACACCTGCCGCAACTCGAGAAAATCCAGGAAGTTCTCCCTTCCAGGCGAGATGAGGCCTATTTCCCATGAGGCGTCTGGAGACTAATGACACCTAACCTCTGGAACTTCGAAAGGGTCTTTCACACCCTTGCTGCAACTCACGAAGTTCACCGCCATACCGGTCTATACTCGAGAGGATTCACGATGAGCCCGCCCACATCCAGAGGAGCCCCGTTTCCCCTCATAGCTCGAGATGAGGGATCCTTTCCCTGCTTTCAACGGGAAAGAATTCCCGACGTTCCCGTCGCACCTCAAGAGGAGGCACTCTCAACAGGAAAGGCGAGAGGATCTCCATGGTCGTACCACCATTCCAAGAGTCCCCCAGATGTCTCAGTCCATTCCAGAGGAAGCTCTTTGCCCTGCACTGGCTCATCTTTCACGCCGAGGATCGACTCACACCACGGTGGCACGTGGGACAGCCCTGTGGGAAAGCCTCGAGGGAAAGCCTCGAGGGAAAACCACAGATCCTTTGATCCACGCGACGGGAAGCGTGACATTGCTGCTACAGCCTGGAAGGAAAGCGCACGTGCATGCCCCCACTCGAGACGAGGCCTGACTTCCCTGGGGAGACTCCAGAAGTACCCAAAGATACATGTCAGCCCCTGAGAGGAATCCTCGGTTCCGGCCCTGACTCCACACAAGGTTTTTGGCCCCGGTATCGACGGGAGAGGAATCTCGAGAGGCCCCCTAGCAACTCGCATGGGGACTGGCCTCTCCTGAGGCCACCAGGGCGTGTCCCTGAGGTCCCCGTCGTAACTCGAGAACACCTGTCGCAACTCGAGAAAATCCAGGAAGTTCTCCCTTCCAGGCGAGATGAGGCCTATTTCCGAAGAGGCGTCTGGAGACTAATGACACCTAACCTCTGGAACTTCGAAAGGGTCTTTCACACCCTTGCTGCAACTCAAGAAGTTCACTGCCATACCCGTCTCCACTCGAGAGGAAGCACGATGGTCCCGGCCACATCCAGAGGAGCCCCGTTTCCCCCTCGTAGCTCGAGATGAGGGATCCTTTCCCTGCTTTCAACGGGAAAGAATTCCCGGCGTTCACGTCGCATCTCAAGAGGAGGCACTCTCAACAGGAAAGGCGAGAGGAACTCCATGGTCGTACCACCATTCCAAGAGTCCCCCAGATGTCTCAGTCCATTCCAGAGGAACCTCTTTGCCCTGCACTGGCTCATCTTTCACGCCGAGGATCGACTCACACCACGGTGGCACGTGGGACAGCCCTGTGGGAAAGCCTCGAGGGAAAGCCTCGAGGGAAAACCACAGATCCTTTGATCCACGTGACGGGAAGCATGACATTGCTGCTACAGCCTGGAAGGAAAGCGCACATGCATGCCCCCACTCGAGACGAGGCCTGACTCCCCTGGGGAGACTCCACAAGTACACAAAGATCCATGTCAGCCCCTGAGAGGAATCCTCGGTTCTGGCCCTGACTCCGCACAAGGTTTTTGGCCCCGGTATCGACGGGAGAGGAATCCCGAGAGGCCCCCTAGCACCTCGCCTGGGGACTGGCCTCTCCTGAGTCCACCAGGGCGGGTCCCTGAGGTCCGCGTCGTAACTCGAGAACACCTGCCGCAACTCGAGAAAATCAAGGAAGTTCTCCCTTCCAGGCGAGATGAGGCCTATTTCCGATGAGGCGTCTGGAGACTAATGACACCTAACCTCTGGAACTTCGAAAGGGTCTTTCACACCCTTGCTGCAACTCAAGAAGTTCACCACCATACCCGTCTCCACACGAGAGGAAGCACGATGGTCCCGGCCACATCCAGAGGAGCCCCGTTTCCCCCTCGTAGCTCGAGATGAGGGATCCTTTCCCTGCTTTCAACGGGAACGAATTCCCGGCGTTCCCGTCGCATCTCAAGAGGAGGCACTCTCAACAGGAAAGGCGAGAGGAACTCCATGGTCGTACCACCATTCCAAGAGTCCCCCAGATGTCTCAGTCCATTCCAGAGGAACCTCTTTGCCCTGCACTGGCTCATCTTTCACGCCGAGGATCGACTCACACCACGGTGGCACGTGGGACAACCCTGTGGGAAAGCCTCGAGGGAAAGCCTCGAGGGAAAACCACAGATTCTATGATCCACGCCACGGGAAGCGTGACATTGCTGCTACAGCCTGGAAAGAAAGCGCACGTGCATGCCCCCACTCGAGACGAGGCCTGACTCCCCTGGGGAGACTCCAGAAGTACCCAAAGATACATGTCACCCCTGAGAGGAATCCTCGGTTCCGGCCCTGACTCCACACAAGGTTTTTGGCCCCGGTATCGACGGGAGAGGAATCTCAAGAGGCCCCCTAGCACATCGCATGGGGAATGGCCTCTCCTGAGGCCACCAGGGCGGGTCCCTGAGGTCCCCGTCGTAACACGAGAACACCTGCCGCAACTCGAGAAAATCCAGTAAGTTCTCCCTTCCAGGCGAGATGAGGCCTATTTCCGATGAGGCGTCTGGAGACTAATGACACCTAACCTCTGGAACTTCGAAAGGGTCTTTCACACCCTTGCTGCAACTCAAGAAGTTCACTGCCATACCCGTCTCCACTCGAGAGGAAGCACGATGGTCCCGCCCACATCCAGAGGAGCCCCGTTTCCCCCTCGTAGCTCGAGATGAGGGATCCTTTCCCTGCTTTCAACGGGAAAGAATTCCCGGCGTTCCCGTCGCATCTCAAGAGGAGGCACTCTCAACAGGAAAGGCGAGATGAACTCCATGGTCGTACCACCATTCCAAGAGTCCCCCAGATGTCTCAGTGCATTCCAGAGGAACCTCTTTGCCCTGCACTGGCTCATCTTTCACGCCGAGGATCGACTCACACCACGGTGGCACGTGGGACAGCCCTGTGGGAAAGCCTCGAGGGAAAGCCTCGAGGGAAAACCACAGATCCTTTGATACACGCGACGGGAAGCGTGACATTGCTGCTACAGCCTGGAAGGAAAGCGCACGTGCATGCCCCCACTCGAGACGAGGCCTGACTTCCCTGGGGAGACTCCAGAAGTACCCAAAGATACATGTCAGCCCCTGAGAGGAATCCTCGGTTCCGGCCCTGACTCCACACAAGGTTTTTGGCCCCGGTATCGACGGGAGAGGAATCTCGAGAGGCCCCCTAGCAACTCGCATGGGGACTGGCCTCTCCTGAGGCCACCAGGGCGGGTCCCTGAGGTCCCCGTCGTAACTCGAGAACACCTGCCGCAACTCGAGAAAATCCAGGAAGTTTTCCCTTCCAGGCGAGATGAGGCCTATTTCCGAAGAGGCGTCTGGAGACTAATGACACCTAACCTCTGGAACTTCGAAAGGGTCTTTCACACCCTTGCTGCAACTCAAGAAGTTCACTGCCATACCCGTCTCCACTCGAGAGGAAGCACGACTGTCCCGCCCACATCCAGAGGAGCCCCGTTTCCCCCTCGTAGCTCGAGATGAGGGATCCTTTCCCTGCTTTCAACGGGAAAGAATTCCCGGCGTTCACGTCGCATCTCAAGAGGAGGCACTCTCAACAGGAAAGGCGAGAGGAACTCCATGGTCGTACCACCATTCCAAGAGTCCCCCAGATGTCTCAGTCCATTCCAGAGGAACCTCTTTGCCCTGCACTGGCTCATCTTTCACGCCGAGGATCGACTCACACCACGGTGGCACGTGGGACAGCCCTGTGGGAAAGCCTCGAGGGAAAGCCTCGAGGGAAAACCACAGATCCTTTGATCCACGCGACGGGAAGCGTGACATTGCTGCTACAGCCTGGAAGGAAAGCGCACATGCATGCCCCCACTCGAGACGAGGCCTGACTCCCCTGGGGAGACTCCAGAAGTACCCAAAGATCCATGTCAGCCCCTGAGAGGAATCCTCGGTTCTGGCCCTGACTCCGCACAAGGTTTTTGGCCCCGGTATCGACGGGAGAGGAATCCTCAGAGGCCCCCTAGCACCTCGCCTGGGGACTGGCCTCTCCTGAGTCCACCAGGGCGGGTCCCTGAGGTCCGCGTCGTAACTCGAGAACACCTGCCGCAACTCGAGAAAATCAAGGAAGTTCTCCCTTCCAGGCGAGATGAGGCCTATTTCCGATGAGGCGTCTGGAGACTAATGACACCTAACCTCTGGAACTTCGAAAGGGTCTTTCACACCCTTGCTGCAACTCAAGAAGTTCACCACCATACCCGTCTCCACACGAGAGGAAGCACGATGGTCCCGCCCACATCCAGAGGAGCCCCGTTTCCCCCTCGTAGCTCGAGATGAGGGATCCTTTCCCTGCTTTCAACGGGAAAGAATTCCCGGCGTTCCCGTCGCATCTCAAGAGGAGGCACTCTCAACAGGAAAGGCGAGAGGAACTCCATGGTCGTACCACCATTCCAAGAGTCCCCCAGATGTCTCAGTCCATTCCAGAGGAACCTCTTTGCCCTGCACTGGCTCATCTTTCACGCCGAGGATCGACTCACACCACGGTGGCACGTGGGACAGCCCTGTGGGAAAGCCTCGAGGGAAAGCCTCGAGGGAAAACCACAGATCCTTTGATCCACGCCACGGGAAGCGTGACATTGCTGCTACAGCCTGGAAAGAAAGCGCACGTGCATGCCCCCACTCGAGACGAGGCCTGACTCCCCTGGGGAGACTCCAGAAGTACCCAAAGATACATGTCAGCCCCTGAGAGGAATCCTCGGTTCCGGCCCTGACTCCACACAAGGTTTTTGGCCCCAGTATCGACGGGAGAGGAATCTCGAGAGGCCCCCTAGCACATCGCATGGGGAATGGCCTCTCCTGAGGCCACCAGGGCGGGTCCCTGAGGTCCCCGTCGTAACACGAGAACACCTGCCGCAACTCGAGAAAATCCAGGAAGTTCTCCCTTCCAGGCGAGATGAGGCCTATTTCCGATGAGGCGTCTGGAGACTAATGACACCTAACCTCTGGAACTTCGAAAGGGTCTTTCACACCCTTGCTGCAACTCAAGAAGTTCACTGCCATACCCGTCTCCACTCGAGAGGAAGCACGATGGTCCCGCCCACATCCAGAGGAGCCCCGTTTCCCCCTCGTAGCTCGAGATGAGGGATCCTTTCCCTGCTTTCAACGGGAACGAATTCCCGGCGTTCCCGTCGCATCTCAAGAGGAGGCACTCTCAACAGGAAAGGCGAGAGGAACTCCATGGTCGTACCACCATTCCAAGAGTCCCCCAGATGTCTCAGTCCATTCCAGAGGAACCTCTTTGCCCTGCACTGGCTCATCTTTCACGCCGAGGATCGACTCACACCACGGTGGCACATGGGACAGCCCTGTGGGAAAGCCTCGAGGGAATGCCTCGAGGGAAAACCACAGATCCTTTGATCCACGCGACGGGAAGCGTGACATTGCTGCTACAGCCTGGAAGGAAAGCGCACATGCATGCCCCCACTCGAGACGAGGCCTGACTCCCCTGGGGAGACTCCACAAGTACACAAAGATCCATGTCAGCCCCTGAGAGGAATCCTCGATTCTGACCCTAACTCCGCACAAGGTTTTTGGCCCCGGTATCGACGGGAGAGGAATCCCGAGAGGCCCCCTAGCACCTCGCATGGGGACTGGCCTCTCCTGAGTCCACCAGGGCGGGTCCCTGAGGTCCGCGTCGTAACTCGAGAACTCCTGCCGCAACTCGAGAAAATCCAGGAAGTTCTCCCTTCCAGGCGAGATGAGGCCTATTTCCGATGAGGCGTCTGGAGACTAATGACACCTAACCTCTGGAACTTCGAAAGGGTCTTTCACAGCCTTGCTGCAACTCAAGAAGTTCACCGCCATACCCGTCTCCACTCGAGAGGAAGCACGATGGTCCCGCCCACATCCAGAGGAGCCCCGTTTCCCCCTCGTAGCTCGAGATGAGGGATCCTTTCCCTGCTTTCGACGGGAACGAATTCCCGGCGTTCACGTCGCATCTCAAGAGGAGGCACTCTCAACAGGAAAGGCGAGAGGAACTCCATGGTCGTACCAACATTCCAAGAGTTCCCCAGATGTCTCAGTCCATTCCAGAGGAACCTCTTTGCCCTGCACTGGCTCATCTTTCACGCCGAGGATCGACTCACATAACGGTGGCACGTGGAACAGCCCTGTGGGAAAGCCTCGAGGGAAAGCCTCGAGGGAAAACCACAGATCCTTTGATCCACGTGACGGGAATCGTGAAATTGCTGCTACAGCCTGGAAGGAAAGCGCACATGCATGCCCCCACTCGAAAGGAGGCCTGACTCCCCTGGGGAGACTCCACAAGTACACAAAGATCCATGTCAGCCCCTGAGAGGAATCCTCGGTTCCGGCCCTGACTCCGCACAAGGTTTTTGGCCCCGGTATCGACGGGAGAGGAATCCCGAGAGGCCCCCTAGCACCTCGCATGGGGACTGGCCTCTCCTGAGGCCACCAGGGCGGGTCCCTGAGGTCCGCGTCGTAACTCGAGAACACCTGCCGCAACTCGAGAGAATCCAGGAAGTTCTCCCTTCCAGGCGAGATGAGGCCTATTTCCGATGAGGCGTCTGGAGACTAATGACACCTAACCTCTGGAACTTCGAAAGGGTCTTTCACACCCTTGCTGCAACTCAAGAAGTTCACCGCCATACCCGTCTCCACTCGAGAGGAAGCACGATGGTCCCGCCCACATCCAGAGGAACCCCGTTTCCCCCTCGTAGCTCGAGATGAGGGATCCTTTCCCTGCTTTCAACGGGAACGAATTCCCGGCGTTCCCGTCGCATCTCAAGAGGAGGCACTCTCAACAGGAAAGGCGAGAGGAACTCCATGGTCGTACCACCATTCCAAGAGTCCCCCAGATGTCTCAGTCCATTCCAGAGGAACCTCTTTGCCCTGCACTGGCTCATCTTTCACGCCGAGGATCGACTCACATCACGGTTGCACGTGGAACAGCCCTGTGGGAAAGCCTCGAGGGAAAGCCTCGAGGGAAAACCACAGATCCTTTGATCCACGCAACGGGAAGCGTGACATTGCTGCTAGAGCCTGGAAGGAATGCCCACGTGCATGCCCCCACTAGAGACGAGGCCTGACTCCCCTGGGGAGACTCCACAAGTACCCAAAGATCCATGTCAGCCCCTGAGAGGAATCCTCGGATCCGGCCCTGACTCCACACAAGGTTTTTGGCCCCGGTATCGACGGGAGAGGAATCCAGAGAGGCCCCCTAGCAACTCGCATGGGGACTGGCCTCTCCTGAGGCCACCTGGGCGGGTCCCTGAGATACCCGTCGTAACTCGAAAACACCTGCCGCAACTCGAGAAAATCCAGGAAGTTCTCCCTTGCAGGCGAGATGAGGCCTATTTCCGATGAGGCCTCTGGAGACTAATGACACCTAACCTCTGGAACTTCGAAAGGGTCTTTCACACCCTTGCTGCAACTCAAGAAGTTCACCGCCATACCCGTCTCCACTCGAGAGGAAGCACGAAGGTCCCGCCCACATCCAGAGGAGCCCCGTTTCCCCCTCGTAGCTCGAGATGAGGGATCCTTTCCCTGCTTTCAACGGGAACGAATTCCCGGTGTTCCCGTCGCATCTCAAGAGGAGGCACTCTCAACAGGAAAGGCGAGAGGAACTCCATGGTCGTACCACCATTCCAAGAGTCCCCCAGATGTCTCAGTCCATTCCAGAGGAACCTCTTTGCCCTGCACTGGCTCATCTTTCACGCCGATGATCGACTCCCACCACCGTGGCATGTGGGACAGCCCTGTGGGAAAGCCTCGAGGGAAAGCCTCGAGGGAAAACCACAGATCCTTTGATCCACGCGACGGGAAGCGTGACATTGCTGCTACAGCCTGGAAGGAAAGCGCACGTGCATGCCCCCCCTCGAGACGAGGCTTGACTCCCCTGGGGAGACTCCAGACAGACCCAGAGATCCATGTCAACCCCTGAGAGGAATCCTCGGTTTCGGCCCTGACTCCACAGAAGGATTTTAGCCCCGGTATCGACGGGAGAGGAATCCGGAGAGGCCCCCTAGCAACTCTCCAGGGGACTAGCCTTTCCTGAGGCCACCAGGGCGGGTCCCTGAGGTCCCCGTCGTAACTCGAGAACACCTGCCGCAACTCGAGAAAATCCAGGAAGTTCTCCCTTCCAGGCGAGATGAGGCCTATTTCCGATGAGGCCTCTGGAGAGTAATGACACCTAACCTCTGGAACTTCGAAAGGGTCTTTCACACCCTTGCTGCAACTAAGGAAGTTCACCGCCATACCCGTCTCCACTCGAGAGGAAGCACGATGGTCCCGCCCACATCCAGAGGAGCTCCGTTTCCACCTTGTAGCTCGAGAGGAGGGATCCTTTCCCTGCTTTCAACGGGAAAGAATTCCCAGCGTTCCCGTCGCATCTCAAGCGGAGGCACTCTCAACAGGAAAGGTGAGAGGAACTCCATGGTCGTACCACCATTCCAAGAGTCCCCCAGATGTCTCAGTCCATTACAGAGGAACCTCTTTGCCCTGCAGTGGCTCATCTTTCACGCCGAGGATCGACTCACACCACGGTGGCACGTGGGACAGCCCTGTGGGAAAGCCTCGAGGGCAAGGCTCGAGGAAAAGCACAGATCCTTTGATCCACGCCACGGGAAGCGTGACATTGCTGCTAAAGCCTGGAAGGAAAGTGCACGTGCATGCCCCCTCACGAAACGAGGCCTGTCTCCCCTGTCGAGACTCCAGAAGTATCCAAAGATCCATATCAGCCCCTGAGAGGAATCCTCGGTTCCGGCCCTGAATCCACACAAGGTTTTTGGCCCCGGTATCGACGGGAGAGGAATCCCGAGAGGCCCCCTAGCAACTCGCATGGGGACTGGCCTCTCCTGAGGCCACCAGGGCCGGTCCCTGAGGTCCCCGTCGTAACTCGAGAACACCTGCCGCACCTCGAGAAAATCCAGGAAGTTCTCCCTTCCAGGCGAAATGAGGCCTATTTCCGATGAGGCGTCTGGAGACTAATGACACCTAACCTTGGAACTTCGAAAGGGTCTTTCACACCCTTGCTGCGACTCAAGAAGTTCACCACCATACCCGTCTCCACTCGAGAGGAAGCACGATGGTCCCGACCACATCCAAAGGAGCCCCGTTTCCCTCTCGTAGCTCGAGATGAGGGATCCTTTCCCTGCTTTCAACGGGAAAGAATTCCCTGCGTTCCCGTCGCATCTCAAGAGGAGGCACTCTCAACAGGAAAGGCGAGAGGAACTCCATGGTCGTACCACCATTCCAAGAGTCCCCCAGATGTCTCAGTCCATTCCAGAGGAACCTCTTTGCCCTGCACTGGCTCATCTTTCACGCCGAGGATCGACTCACACCACGGTGGCACGTGGGACAGCCCTGTGGGAAAGCCTCGAGGGAATGCCTCGAGGGAAAACGACAGATCCTTTGATCCACGTGACGGGAAGCGTGAAATTGCTGCTACAGCCTGGAAGGAAAGCGCACATGCATGCCCCCACTCGAGACGAGGCCTGACTCCCCTGGGGAGACTCCACAAGTACACAAAGATCCATGTCAGCCCCTGAGAGGAATCCTCGGTTCTGGCCCTGACTCCGCACAAGGTTTTTGGCCCCGGTATCGACGGGAGAGGAATCCCGAGAGGCCCCCTAGCACCTTCCCATGGGGAATGGCCTCTCCTGAGGCCACCAGGGCGGGTCCCTGAGGTCCGCGTCGTAACTCGAGAACACCTGCCGCAACTCGAGAAAATCCAGGAAGTTCTCCCTTGCAGGCGAGATGAGGCCTATTTCCGATGAGGCCTCTGGAGACTAATGACACCTAACCTCTGGAACTTCGAAAGGGTCTTTCACACCCTTGCTGCAACTCAAGAAGTTCACCGCCATACCTGTCTCCACTCGAGAGGAAGCACGAAGGTCCCGCCCACATCCAGAGGAGCCCCGTTTCCCCCTCGTAGCTCGAGATGAGGGATCCTTTCCCTGCTTTCAACGGGAACGAATTCCCGGTGTTCCCGTCGCATCTCAAGAGGAGGCACTCTCAACAGGAAAGGCGAGAGGAACTCCATGGTCGTACCACCATTCCAAGAGTCCCCCAGATGTCTCAGTCCATTCCAGAGGAACCTCTTTGCCCTGCACTGTCTCATCTTTCACGCCGATGATCGACTCCCACCACCGTGGCATGTGGGACAGCCCTGTGGGAAAGCCTCGAGGGAAAGCCTCGAGGGAAAACCACAGATCCTTTGATCCACGCGACGGGAAGCGTGACATTGCTGCTACAGCCTGGAAGGAAAGCGCACGTGCATGCCCCCCCTCGAGACGAGGCTTGACTCCCCTGGGGAGACTCCAGACAGACCCAGAGATCCATGTCAACCCCTGAGAGGAATCCTCGGTTTCGGCCCTGACTCCACAGAAGGATTTTAGCCCCGGTATCGACGGGAGAGGAATCCGGAGAGGCCCCCTAGCAACTCTCCAGGGGACTAGCCTTTCCTGAGGCCACCAGGGCGGGTCCCTGAGGTCCCCGTCGTAACTCGAGAACACCTGCCGCAACTCGAGAAAATCCAGGAAGTTCTCCCTTCCAGGCGAGATGAGGCCTATTTCCGATGAGGCCTCTGGAGACTAATGACACCTAACCTCTGGAACTTCGAAAGGGTCTTTCACACCCTTGCTGCAACTAAGGAAGTTCACCGCCATACCCGTCTCCACTCGAGAGGAAGCACGATGGTCCCGCCCACATCCAGAGGAGCTCCGTTTCCACCTTGTAGCTCGAGAGGAGGGATCCTTTCCCTGCTTTCAACGGGAAAGAATTCCCAGCGTTCCCGTCGCATCTCAAGCGGAGGCACTCTCAACAGGAAAGGTGAGAGGAACTCCATGGTCGTACCACCATTCCAAGAGTCCCCCAGATGTCTCAGTCCATTACAGAGGAACCTCTTTGCCCTGCAGTGGCTCATCTTTCACGCCGAGGATCGACTCACACCACGGTGGCACGTGGGACAGCCCTGTGGGAAAGCCTCGAGGGCAAGGCTCGAGGAAAAGCACAGATCCTTTGATCCACGCCACGGGAAGCGTGACATTGCTGCTAAAGCCTGGAAGGAAAGTGCACGTGCATGCCCCCTCACGAAACGAGACCTGTCTCCCCTGTCGAGACTCCAGAAGTATCCAAAGATCCATATCAGCCCCTGAGAGGAATCCTCGGTTCCGGCCCTGACTCCACACAAGGTTTTTGGCCCCGGTATCGACGGGAGAGGAATCCCGAGAGGCCCCCTAGCAACTCGCATGGGGACTGGCCTCTCCTGAGGCCACCAGGGCCGGTCCCTGAGGTCCCCGTCGTAACTCGAGAACACCTGCCGCACCTCGAGAAAATCCAGGAAGTTCTCCCTTCCAGGCGAAATGAGGCCTATTTCCGATGAGGCGTCTGGAGACTAATGACACCTAACCTCTGGAACTTCGAAAGGGTCTTTCACACCCTTGCTGCGACTCAAGAAGTTCACCACCATACCCGTCTCCACTCGAGAGGAAGCACGATGGTCCCGACCACATCCAAAGGAGCCCCGTTTCCCTCTCGTAGCTCGAGATGAGGGATCCTTTCCCTGCTTTCAACGGGAAAGAATTCCCTGCGTTCCCGTCGCATCTCAAGAGGAGGCACTCTCAACAGGAAAGGCGAGAGGAACTCCATGGTCGTACCACCATTCCAAGAGTCCCCCAGATGTCTCAGTCCATTCCAGAGGAACCTCTTTGCCCTGCACTGGCTCATCTTTCACGCCGAGGATCGACTCACACCACGGTGGCACGTGGGACAGCCCTGTGGGAAAGCCTCGAGGGAAAGCCTCGAGGGAAAGCCTCGAAGGAAAACCACAGATCCTTTGATCCACGCGACGGGAAGCGTGACATTGCTGCTACAGCCTGGAAGGAAAGCGCACGTGCATGCCCCCACTCGAGACGAGGCCTGACTCCCCTGGGGAGACTCCAGAAGTACCCAAAGATCCATGTCAGCCCCTGAGAGGAAACCTCGGTTCCGGCCCTGACTCCACACAATGTTTTTGGCCCCGGTATCGACGGGAGAGGAAACCCGAGAGGCCCCCTAGAAACTCGCATGGGGACTGGCCTCTCCTGAGGCCACCAGGGCGGGTCCCTGAGGTCCTCGTCGTAACTCGAGAGCACCTGCCGCAACTCGAGAAAATCCAGGAAGTTCTCCCTTCCAGGCGAGATGAGGCCTATTTCTGATGAGGCGTCTGGAGACTAATGACACCTAACCTCTGGAACTTCGAAAGGGTCTTTCACACCCTTGCTGCGACTCAAGAAGTTCACCGCCATACCCGTCTCCACTCGAGAGGAAGCACGATGGTCCCGCCCACATCCAGAGGAGCCCCGTTTCCCCCTCGTAGCTCGAGATGAGGGATCCTTTCCCTGCTTTCAACGGGAAAGAATTCCCGGCGTTCCCGTCGCATCTCAAGAGGAGGCACTCTCAACAGGAAAGGCGAGAGGAACTCCATGGTCGTACCACCATTCCAAGAGTCCCCCAGATGTCTCAGTCCATTCCAGAGGAACCTCTTTGCCCTGCACTGGCTCATCTTTCACGCCGAGGATCGACTCACAACACGGTGGTACGTGGGACAGCCCTGTGGGAAAGCCTCGAGGGAAAGCCTCGAGGGAAAACCACAGATCCTTTGATCCACGCGACGGGAAGCGTGACATTGCTGCTACAGCCTGGAAGGAAAGCGCACGTGCATGCCCCCACTCGAGACGAGGCCTGACTCCCCTGGGGAGACTCCAGAAGTACCCAAAGATCCATGTCAGCCCCTGAGAGGAATCCTCGGTTCCGGCCCTGACTCCACACAAGGTTTTTGGCCCCGGTATCGACGGGAGAGGAATCCCGAGAGGCCCCCTAGCAACTCGCATGGGGACTGGCCTCTCCGGAGGCCACCAGGGCGGGTCCCTGAGGTCCCCGTCGTAACTCGAGAACTCCTACCGCAACTCGAGAAAATCCAGGAAGTTCTCCCTTCCAGGCGAGATGAGGCCTATTTCCGATGAAGCCTCTGGAGACTAATGACACCAAACCTCTGGAACTTCGAAAGGGTCTTTCACACCCTTGCTGCAACTCAAGAAGTTCACCGCCATACCCGTCTCCACTCGAGAGGAAGCACGATGGTCCCGCCCACATCCAGAGGAGCCCCGTTTCCCCCTCGTAGCTCGAGATGAGGGATCCTTTCCCTGGTTTCAAAGGGAAAGAATTCCCGGCGTTCCCGTCGCATCTCAAGAGGAGGCACTCTCAACAGGAAAGGCGAGAGGAACTCCATGGTCGTACCACCATTCCAAGAGTCCCCCAGATGTCTCAGTCCATTCCAGAGGAACCTCTTTACCCTGCACTGGCTCATCTTTCACGCCGAGGATCGACTCACACCACGGTGGCACGTGGGACAGCCCTGTGGGAAAGCCTCGAGGGAAAGCCTCGAGGGAAAACCACAGATCCTTTGATCCACCCGACGGGAATCGTGACATTGCTGCTACAGCCTGGAAGGAAAGCGCACATGCATGCCCCCACTCGAGACGAGGCCTGACTCCCCTGGGGAGACTCCAGAAGTACCCAAAGATCCATGTCAGCCCCTGAGAGGAATCCTCGGTTCCGGCCCTGACTCCACACAAGCTTTTTGGCCCCGGTATCGACGGGAGAGGAATCCCGAGAGGCCCCCTAGCAACTCGCATGGGGACTGGCCTCTCCTGAGGCCACCAGGGCCGGTCCCTGAGGTCCCCGTCGTAACTCCAGAACACCTGCCGCAACTCGAGAAAATCCAGGAAGTTCTCCCTTCCAGGCGAGATGAGGCCTATTTCCGATGAGGCCTCTGGAGACTAATGACACCAAACCTCTGGAACTTCGAAAGGGTCTTTCACACCCTTGCTGCAACTCAAGAAGTTCACCGCAATACCCGTCTCCACTCGAGAGGAAGCACGATGGTCCCGCCCACATCCAGAGGAGCCCCGTTTCCCCGTCCTAGCTCGAGATGAGGGATCCTTTCCCTGCTTTCAACGGGAAAGAATTCCCGGCGTTCCCGTCGCATCTCAAGAGGAGGCACTCTCAACAGGAAAGGCGAGAGAAACTCCATGGTCGTACCACCATTCCAAGAGTCCCCCAGATGTCTCAGTCCATTCCAGAGGAACCTCTTTGCCCTGCACTGGCTCATCTTTCACGCCGAGGATCGACTCACAACACGGTGGCACGTGGGACAGCCCTGTGGGAAAGCCTCGAGGGAAAGCCTCGAGGGAAAACCACAGATCCTTTGATCCACGCGACGGGAAGCGTGACATTGCTGCTACAGCCTGGAAGGAAAGCGCACGTGCATGCCCCCACTCGAGACGAGGCCTGACTCCCCTGCGGAGACTCCAGAAGTACCCAAAGATCCATGTCAGCCCCTGAGAGGAATCCTTGGTTCCGGCCCTGACTCCACACAAGCTTTTTGGCCCCGGTATCGACGGGAGAGGAATCCCGAGAGGCCCCCTAGCAACTCGCATGGGGACTGGCCTCTCCTGAGGCCACCAGGGCCGTTCCCTGAGGTCCCCGTCGGAACTCGAGAACACCTGCCGCAACTCGAGAAAATCCAGGAAGTTCTCCCTTCCAGGCGAGATGAGGCCTATTTCCGATGAGGCCTCTGGAGACTAATGACACCAAACCTCTGGAACTTCGAAAGGGTCTTTCACACCCTTGCTGCAACTCAAGAAGTTCACCGCCATACCCGTCTCCACTCGAGAGGAAGCATGATGGTCCCGCCCACATCCAGAGGAGCCCCGTTTCCCCCTCGGAGCTCGAGATGAGGGATCCTTTCCCTGCTTTCAACGAGAAAGTATTCCCGGCGTTCCCGTCGTATCTCAAGAGGAGGCACTCTCAACAGGAAAGGCGAGAGGAACTCCATGGTCGTACCACCATTCCAAGAGTCCCCCAGATGTCTCAGTCCATTCCAGAGGAACCTCTTTGCCCTGCACTGGCTCATCTTTCACGCCGAGGATCGACTCACAACACGGTGGCACGTGGGACAGCCCTGTGGGAAAGCCTCGAGGGAAAGCCTCGAGGGAAAACCACAGATCCTTTGATCCACGCGACGGGAAGCGTGACATTGCTGCTACAGCCTGGAAGGAAAGCGCACGTGCATGCCCCCACTCGAGACGAGGCCTGACTCCCCTGGGGAGACTCCAGAAGTACCCAAAGATCCATGTCAGCCCCTGAGAGGAATCCTCGGTTCCGGCCCTGACTCCACACAAGCTTTTTGGCCCCGGTATCGACGGGAGAGGAATTCCGAGAGGCCCCTTAGCAACTCGCATGGGGACTGGCCTCTCCTGAGGCCACCAGGGCGGGTCCCTGAGGTCCCCGTCGTAACTCGAGAACACCTGCCGCAACTCGAGAAAATGCAGGAAGTTCTCCCTTCCAGGCGAGATGAGGCCTATTTCCGATGAGGCGTCTGGAGACTAATGACACCTAACCTCTGGAACTTCGAAAGGGTCTTTCACACCCTTGCTGCAACTCAAGAAGTTCACCGCCATACCCGTCTCCACTCGAGAGGAAGCACGATGGTCCCGCCCACATCCAGAGGAGCCCCGTTTCCCCCTCCTAGCTCGAGATGAGGGATCCTTTCCCTGCTTTCAACGGGAAAGAATTCCCGGCGTTCCCATCGCATCTCAAGAGGAGGCACTCTCAACAGGAAAGGCGAGAGGAACTCCATGGTCGTACTACCATTCCAAGAGTCCCCCAGATGTCTCAGTCCATTCCAGAGGAACCTCTTTGCCCTGCACTGGCTCATCTTTCACGCCGAGGATCGACTCACACCACGGTGGCACGTGGGCAGCCCTGTGGGAAAGCCTCTAGGGAAAACCACACATCATTTGATCCACGCGACGGAAAGCGTGACATTGCTGCTACAGCCTGGAAGGAAAGTGCACGTTCATGCCCCCACTCGAGACGAGGATTGACTCCCCTGGGGAGACTCCAGAAGTACCCAAAGATCCATGTCAGCCCCTGAGAGGAATCCTCGGTTCCGGCCCTGACTCCACACAAGGTTTTTGGCCCCTTTATCGACGGGAGAGGAATCCCGAGAGGCCCCCTAGCAACTCGCATAGGGACTGGCCTCTCCTGAGGCCACCAGGGCGGGTCCCTGAGGTCCCCGTCGTAACTCGAGAACACCTGCCGCAACTCGAGAAAATCCAGGAAGTTCTCCCTTCCAGGCGAGATGAGGCCTATTTCCGATGAGGCGTCTGGAGACTAATGACACCTTACCTCTGGAACTTCGAAAGGGTCTTTCACAGCCTTGCTGCAACTCAAGAAGTTCACCACCAGAACCGTCTCCACTAGAGAGGAAGCACGATGGTCCCGCCCACATCCAGAGGAGCCCCGTTTCCCCCTCGTAGCTCGAGATGAGGGATCCTTTCCCTGCTTTCAACGGGAAAGAATTCCCGGCGTTCCCGTCGCATCTCAAGTGGAGGCACTCTCAACAGGAAAGGCGAGAGGAACTCCATGGTCGTACCACCATTCCAAGAGTCCCCCAGATGTCTCAGTCCATTCCAGAGGAACCTCTTTGCCTTGCACTGGCTCATCTTTCACGCCGAGGATCGACTCACACCACGGTGGCACGTGGGACAGCCCTGTGGGAAAGCCTCGAGGGAAAGCCTCGAGGGAAAACCACAGATCCTTTGATCCACGCGACGGGAAGCGTGACATTGCTGCTACAGCCTGGAAGGAAAGCGCACGTGCATGCCCCCACTCGAGACGAGGCCTGACTCCCCTGGGGAGACTCCAGAAGTACCCAAAGATCCATGTCAGCCCCTGAGAGGAATTCTCGGTTCCGGCCCTGACTCCACACAAGCTTTTTGGCCCCGGTATCGACGGGAGAGGAATCCCGAGAGGCCCCCTAGCAACTCTCATGGGGACTGGCCTCTCCTGAGGCCACCAGGGCGGGTCCCTGAGGTCCCCGTCGTAACTCGAGAACACCTGCCGCAACTCGAGAAAATCCAGGAAGTTCTCCCTTCCAGGCGAGATGAGGCCTATTTCCGATGAGGCCTCTGGAGACTAATGACACAAAACCTCTGGAACTTCGAAAGGGTCTTTCACACCCTTGCTGCAACTCAAGAAGTTCACCGCCATACCCGTCTCCACTCGAGAGGAAGCACGATGGTCCCGCCCACATCCAGAGGAGCCCCGTATCCCCCTCGTAGCTCGAGATGAGGGATCCTTTCCCTGCTTTCAACGGGAAAGTATTCCCGGCGTTCCCGTCGCATCTCAAGAGGAGGCACTCTCAACAGGAAAGGCGAGAGGAACTCCATGGTCGTACCACCATTCCAAGAGTCCCCCAGATGTCTCAGTCCATTCCAGAGGAACCTCTTTACCCTGCACTGGCTCATCTTTCACGCCGAGGATCGACTCACACCACGGTGGCACGTGGGACAGCCCTGTGGGAAAGCCTCGAGGGAAAGCCTCGAGGGAAAACCACAGATCCTTTGATCCACCCGACGGGAATCGTGACATTGCTGCTACAGCCTGGAAGGAAAGCGCACATGCATGCCCCCACTCGAGACGAGGCCTGACTCCCCTGGGGAGACTCCAGAAGTACCCAAAGATCCATGTCAGCCCCTGAGAGGAATCCTCGGTTCCGGCCCTGACTCCACACAAGCTTTTTGGCCCCGGTATCGACGGGAGAGGAATCCCGAGAGGCCCCCTAGCAACTCGCATGGGGACTGGCCTCTCCTGAGGCCACCAGGGCCGGTCCCTGAGGTCCCCGTCGTAACTCCAGAACACCTGCCGCAACTCGAGAAAATCCAGGAAGTTCTCCCTTCCAGGCGAGATGAGGCCTATTTCCGATGAGGCCTCTGGAGACTAATGACACCAAACCTCTGGAACTTCGAAAGGGTCTTTCACACCCTTGCTGCAACTCAAGAAGTTCACCGCCATACCCGTCTCCACTCGAGAGGAAGCACGATGGTCCCGCCCACATCCAGAGGAGCCCCGTTTCCCCCTCCTAGCTCGAGATGAGGGATCCTTTCCCTGCTTTCAACGGGAAAGAATTCCCGGCGTTCCCGTCGCATCTCAAGAGGAGGCACTCTCAACAGGAAAGGCGAGAGAAACTCCATGGTCGTACCACCATTCCAAGAGTCCCCCAGATGTCTCAGTCCATTCCAGAGGAACCTCTTTGCCCTGCACTGGCTCATCTTTCACGCCGAGGATCGACTCACAACACGGTGGCACGTGGGACAGCCCTGTGGGAAAGCCTCGAGGGAAAGCCTCGAGGGAAAACCACAGATCCTTTGATCCACGCGACGGGAAGCGTGACATTGCTGCTACAGCCTGGAAGGAAAGCGCACGTGCATGCCCCCACTCGAGACGAGGCCTGACTCCCCTGGGGAGACTCCAGAAGTACCCAAAGATCCATGTCAGCCCCTGAGAGGAATCCTTGGTTCCGGCCCTGACACCACACAAGCTTTTTGGCCCCGGTATCGACGGGAGAGGAATCCCGAGAGGCCCCCTAGCAACTCGCATGGGGACTGGCCTCTCCTGAGGCCACCAGGGCCGTTCCCTGAGGTCCCCGTCGGAACTCGAGAACACCTGCCGCAACTCGAGAAAATCCAGGAAGTTCTCCCTTCCAGGCGAGATGAGGCCTATTTCCGATGAGGCCTCTGGAGACTAATGACACCAAACCTCTGGAACTTCGAAAGGGTCTTTCACACCCTTGCTGCAACTCAAGAAGTTCACCGCCATACCCGTCTCCACTCGAGAGGAAGCATGATGGTCCCGCCCACATCCAGAGGAGCCCCGTTTCCCCCTCGGAGCTCGAGATGAGGGATCCTTTCCCTGCTTTCAACGAGAAAGTATTCCCGGCGTTCCCGTCGTATCTCAAGAGGAGGCACTCTCAACAGGAAAGGCGAGAGGAACTCCATGGTCGTACCACCATTCCAAGAGTCCCCCAGATGTCTCAGTCCATTCCAGAGGAACCTCTTTGCCCTGCACTGGCTCATCTTTCACGCCGAGGATCGACTCACAACACGGTGGCACGTGGGACAGCCCTGTGGGAAAGCCTCGAGGGAAAGCCTCGAGGGAAAACCACAGATCCTTTGATCCACGCGACGGGAAGCGTGACATTGCTGCTACAGCCTGGAAGGAAAGCGCACGTGCATGCCCCCACTCGAGACGAGGCCTGACTCCCCTGGGGAGACTCCAGAAGTACCCAAAGATCCATGTCAGCCCCTGAGAGGAATCCTCGGTTCCGGCCCTGACTCCACACAAGCTTTTTGGCCCCGGTATCGACGGGAGAGGAATTCCGAGAGGCCCCTTAGCAACTCGCATGGGGACTGGCCTCTCCTGAGGCCACCAGGGCGGGTCCCTGAGGTCCCCGTCGTAACTCGAGAACACCTGCCGCAACTCGAGAAAATCCAGGAAGTTCTCCCTTCCAGGCGAGATGAGGCCTATTTCCGATGAGGCGTCTGGAGACTAATGACACCTAACCTCTGGAACTTCGAAAGGGTCTTTCACACCCTTGCTGCAACTCAAGAAGTTCACCGCCATACCCGTCTCCACTCGAGAGGAAGCACGATGGTCCCGCCCACATCCAGAGGAGCCCCGTTTCCCCCTCCTAGCTCGAGATGAGGGATCCTTTCCCTGCTTTCAACGGGAAAGAATTCCCGGCGTTCCCGTCGCATCTCAAGAGGAGGCACTCTCAACAGGAAAGGCGAGAGGAACTCCATGGTCGTACCACCATTCCAAGAGTCCCCCAGATGTCTCAGTCCATTCCAGAGGAACCTCTTTGCCCTGCACTGGCTCATTTTTCACGCCGAGAATCGACTCACACCACGGTGTCACGTGGGACAGCCCTGTGAGAAAGCCTCGAGGGAAAGCCTCGAGGGAAAACCACAGATCCTTTGATCCACGCGACGGGAAGCGTGACATTGCTGCTACAGCCTTTAAGGAAAGGGCACGTGCATGCCCCCACACGAGACGAGGCCTGTCTCCCCTGGCGAGACTCCAGAAGTACCCAAAGATCGATATTAGCCCCTGAGAGGAATCCTCGGTTCCGGCCCTGACTCCACACAAGGTTTTTGGCCCCGGTATCGACGGGAGAGGAATCCCGAGGGGCCCCCTAGCAACACGCATAGGGACTGGCCTCTCCTGAGGCCAACAGGGCGGGTCCCTGAGGTCCCCGTCGTAACTCGAGAACACCTGCCGCAACTCGAGAAAATCAAGGAAGTTCTCCCTTCCAGGCGAGATGAGGCCTATTTCCGATGAGGCGTCTGGAGACTAATGACACCTAACATCTGGAACTTCGAAAGGGTCTTTCACACCCTTGCTGCAACTCAAGAAGTTCACCGCCATACCCGTCTCCACTCGAGAGAAAGCACGATGGTCCCGCCTACATCCAGAGGAGCCCCGTTTCCCCCTCGTAGCTCGAGATGAGGGATCCTTTCCCTGCTTTCAACGGGAAAAAATTCCCGGCGTTCCCGTCGCATCTCAAGAGGTGGCACTCTCAACAGGAAAGGCGAGAGGAACTCCATGGTCGTACCACCATTCCAAGAGTCCCCCAGATGTCTCAGTCCATTCCAGAGGAACCTCTTTGCCCTGCACTGGCTCATCTTTCACGCCGAGGATCGACTCACACCACGGTGGCACGTGGGACCGCCCTGTGGGAAAGCCTCGAGGGAAAACCACACATCATTTGATCCACGCGACGGGAAGCGTGACATTGCTGCTACAGCCTGGAAGGAAAGTGCACGTGCATGCCCCCACTCGAGACGAGGCCTGACTCCCCTGGGGAGACTCCAGAAGTACCCAAAGATCCATGTCAGTCCCTGAGAGGAATCCTCGGTTCCGGCCCTGACTCCTCACAAGGTTTATGGCCCCGGTATCGACGGGAGAGGAATCCCGAGAGGCCCCCTAGCAACTCGCATAGGGACTGGCCTCTCCTGAGGCCACCAGGGCGGGTCCCTGAGGTCCCCGTCGTAACTCGAGAACACCTGCCGCAACTCGAGAAAATCCAGGAAGTTCTCCCTTCCAGGCGAGATGAGGCCTATTTCCGATGAGGCGTCTGGAGACTAATGACACCTTACCTCTGGAACTTCGAAAGGGTCTTTCACAGCCTTGCTGCAACTCAAGAAGTTCACCACCAGAACCGTCTCCACTAGAGAGGAAGCACGATGGTCCCGCCCACATCCAGAGGAGCCCCGTTTCCCCCTCGTAGCTCGAGATGAGGGATCCTTTCCCTGCTTTCAACGGGAAAGAATTCCCGGCGTTCCCGTCGCATCTCAAGTGGAGGCACTCTCAACAGGAAAGGCGAGAGGAACTCCATGGTCGTATCACCATTCCAAGAGTCCCCCAGATGTCTCAGTCCATTCCAGAGGAACCTCTTTGCCCTGCACTGGCTCATCTTTCACGCCGAGGATCGACTCACAACACGGTGGCACGTGGGACAGCCCTGTGGGAAAGGCTCGAGGGAAAGCCTCGAGGGAAAACCACAGATCCTTTGATCCACGCGACGGGAAGCGTTACATTGCTGCTACAGCCTGGAAGGAAAGCGCACGTGCATGCCCCACTCGAGACGAGGCCTGACTCCCCTGGGGAGACTCCAGAAGTACCCAAAGATCCATGTCAGCCCCTGAGAGGAATCCTCGGTTCCGGCCCTGACTCCACACAAGGTTTTTGGCCCCGGTATCGACGGGAGAGGAATCCCGAGAGGCCCCCTAGCAACTCGCCTAGGGACTGGCCTCTCCTGAGGCCACCAGGGCGGGTCCCTGAGGTCCCCGTCGTAACTCGAGAACACCTGCCGCAACTCGAGAAAATCCAGAAAGTTCTCCCTTCCAGGCGAGATGAGGCCTATTTCCGATGAGGCCTCTGGAGACTAATGACACCTAACCTCTGGAACTTCGAAAGGGTCTTTCACACCCTTGCTGCAACTCAAGAAGTTCACCGCCATACCCGTCTCCACTAGAGAGGAAGCACGATGGTCCCGCCCACATCCAGAGGAGCCCCGTTTCCCCCTCGGAGCTCGAGATGAGGGATCCTTTCCCTGCTTTCAACGGGAAAGAATTCCCGGCGTTCCCGTCGCATCTCAAGAGGAGGCACTCTCAACAGGAAAGGCGAGAGGAACTCCATGGTCGTACCACCATTCCAAGAGTCCCCCAGATGTCTCAGTCCATTCCAGAGGAACCTCTTTGCCCTGCACTGGCTCATCTTTCACGCCGAAGATCGACTCACACCACGGTGGCACGTGGGACAGCCCTGTGGGAAAGCCTCGAGGGAAAACCACAGATCCTTTGATCCACGCGACGGGAAGCGTGACATTGCTGCTACAACCTGGAAGGAAAGCGCACGTGCATGCCCCCACTCGAGACGAGGCCTGATTCCCCTGGGGAGACTCCAGAAGTACCCAAAGATACATGTCAGCCCCTGAGAGGAATCCTCGGTTCCGGCCCTGACTCCACACAAGCTTTTTGGACCCGGTATCGACGGGAGAGGAATTCCGAGAGGCCCCGTAGCAACTCGCATGGGGTCTGGCCTCTCCTGAGGCCACCAGGGCGGGTCCCTGAGGTCCCCGTCGTAACTCGAGAACACCTGCCGCAACTCGAGAAAATCCAGGAAGTTCTCCCTTCCAGGCGAGATGAGGCCTATTTCCGATGAGGCCTCTGGAGACTAATGACACCAAACCTCTGGAACTTCGAAAGGGTCTTTCACACCCTTGCTGCAACTCAAGAAGTTCACCGCCATACCCGTCTCCACTCGAGAGGAAGCACGATGGTCCCGCCCACATCCAGAGGAGCCCCGTATCCCCCTCGTAGCTCGAGATGAGGGATCCTTTCCCTGCTTTCAACGGGAAAGTATTCCCGGCGTTCCCGTCGCATCTCAAGAGGAGGCACTCTCAACAGGAAAGGCGAGAGGAACTCCATGGTCGTACCACCATTCCAAGAGTCCCCCAGATGTCTCAGTCCATTCCAGAGGAACCTCTTTACCCTGCACTGGCTCATCTTTCACGCCGAGGATCGACTCACACCACGGTGGCACGTGGGACAGCCCTGTGGGAAAGCCTCGAGGGAAAGCCTCGAGGGAAAACCACAGATCCTTTGATCCACCCGACGGGAATCGTGACATTGCTGCTACAGCCTGGAAGGAAAGCGCACATGCATGCCCCCACTCGAGACGAGGCCTGACTCCCCTGGGGAGACTCCAGAAGTACCCAAAGATCCATGTCAGCCCCTGAGAGGAATCCTCGGTTCCGGCCCTGACTCCACACAAGCTTTTTGGCCCCGGTATCGACGGGAGAGGAATCCCGAGAGGCCCCCTAGCAACTCGCATGGGGACTGGCCTCTCCTGAGGCCACCAGGGCCGGTCCCTGAGGTCCCCGTCGTAACTCCAGAACACCTGCCGCAACTCGAGAAAATCCAGGAAGTTCTCCCTTCCAGGCGAGATGAGGCCTATTTCCGATGAGGCCTCTGGAGACTAATGACACCAAACCTCTGGAACTTCGAAAGGGTCTTTCACACCCTTGCTGCAACTCAAGAAGTTCACCGCCATACCCGTCTCCACTCGAGAGGAAGCACGATGGTCCCGCCCACATCCAGAGGAGCCCCGTTTCCCCCTCCTAGCTCGAGATGAGGGATCCTTTCCCTGCTTTCAACGGGAAAGAATTCCCGGCGTTCCCGTCGCATCTCAAGAGGAGGCACTCTCAACAGGAAAGGCGAGAGAAACTCCATGGTCGTACCACCATTCCAAGAGTCCCCCAGATGTCTCAGTCCATTCCAGAGGAACCTCTTTGCCCTGCACTGGCTCATCTTTCACGCCGAGGATCGACTCACAACACGGTGGCACGTGGGACAGCCCTGTGGGAAAGCCTCGAGGGAAAGCCTCGAGGGAAAACCACAGATCCTTTGATCCACGCGACGGGAAGCGTGACATTGCTGCTACAGCCTGGAAGGAAAGCGCACGTGCATGCCCCCACTCGAGACGAGGCCTGACTCCCCTGGGGAGACTCCAGAAGTACCCAAAGATCCATGTCAGCCCCTGAGAGGAATCCTTGGTTCCGGCCCTGACACCACACAAGCTTTTTGGCCCCGGTATCGACGGGAGAGGAATCCCGAGAGGCCCCCTAGCAACTCGCATGGGGACTGGCCTCTCCTGAGGCCACCAGGGCCGTTCCCTGAGGTCCCCGTCGGAACTCGAGAACACCTGCCGCAACTCGAGAAAATCCAGGAAGTTCTCCCTTCCAGGCGAGATGAGGCCTATTTCCGATGAGGCCTCTGGAGACTAATGACACCAAACCTCTGGAACTTCGAAAGGGTCTTTCACACCCTTGCTGCAACTCAAGAAGTTCACCGCCATACCCGTCTCCACTCGAGAGGAAGCATGATGGTCCCGCCCACATCCAGAGGAGCCCCGTTTCCCCCTCGGAGCTCGAGATGAGGGATCCTTTCCCTGCTTTCAACGAGAAAGTATTCCCGGCGTTCCCGTCGTATCTCAAGAGGAGGCACTCTCAACAGGAAAGGCGAGAGGAACTCCATGGTCGTACCACCATTCCAAGAGTCCCCCAGATGTCTCAGTCCATTCCAGAGGAACCTCTTTGCCCTGCACTGGCTCATCTTTCACGCCGAGGATCGACTCACAACACGGTGGCACGTGGGACAGCCCTGTGGGAAAGCCTCGAGGGAAAGCCTCGAGGGAAAACCACAGATCCTTTGATCCACGCGACGGGAAGCGTGACATTGCTGCTACAGCCTGGAAGGAAAGCGCACGTGCATGCCCCCACTCGAGACGAGGCCTGACTCCCCTGGGGAGACTCCAGAAGTACCCAAAGATCCATGTCAGCCCCTGAGAGGAATCCTCGGTTCCGGCCCTGACTCCACACAAGCTTTTTGGCCCCGGTATCGACGGGAGAGGAATTCCGAGAGGCCCCTTAGCAACTCGCATGGGGACTGGCCTCTCCTGAGGCCACCAGGGCGGGTCCCTGAGGTCCCCGTCGTAACTCGAGAACACCTGCCGCAACTCGAGAAAATCCAGGAAGTTCTCCCTTCCAGGCGAGATGAGGCCTATTTCCGATGAGGCGTCTGGAGACTAATGACACCTAACCTCTGGAACTTCGAAAGGGTCTTTCACACCCTTGCTGCAACTCAAGAAGTTCACCGCCATACCCGTCTCCACTCGAGAGGAAGCACGATGGTCCCGCCCACATCCAGAGGAGCCCCGTTTCCCCCTCCTAGCTCGAGATGAGGGATCCTTTCCCTGCTTTCAACGGGAAAGAATTCCCGGCGTTCCCGTCGCATCTCAAGAGGAGGCACTCTCAACAGGAAAGGCGAGAGGAACTCCATGGTCGTACCACCATTCCAAGAGTCCCCCAGATGTCTCAGTCCATTCCAGAGGAACCTCTTTGCCCTGCACTGGCTCATTTTTCACGCCGAGAATCGACTCACACCACGGTGTCACGTGGGACAGCCCTGTGAGAAAGCCTCGAGGGAAAGCCTCGAGGGAAAACCACAGATCCTTTGATCCACGCGACGGGAAGCGTGACATTGCTGCTACAGCCTTTAAGGAAAGGGCACGTGCATGCCCCCACACGAGACGAGGCCTGTCTCCCCTGGCGAGACTCCAGAAGTACCCAAAGATCGATATTAGCCCCTGAGAGGAATCCTCGGTTCCGGCCCTGACTCCACACAAGGTTTTTGGCCCCGGTATCGACGGGAGAGGAATCCCGAGGGGCCCCCTAGCAACACGCATAGGGACTGGCCTCTCCTGAGGCCAACAGGGCGGGTCCCTGAGGTCCCCGTCGTAACTCGAGAACACCTGCCGCAACTCGAGAAAATCAAGGAAGTTCTCCCTTCCAGGCGAGATGAGGCCTATTTCCGATGAGGCGTCTGGAGACTAATGACACCTAACATCTGGAACTTCGAAAGGGTCTTTCACACCCTTGCTGCAACTCAAGAAGTTCACCGCCATACCCGTCTCCACTCGAGAGAAAGCACGATGGTCCCGCCTACATCCAGAGGAGCCCCGTTTCCCCCTCGTAGCTCGAGATGAGGGATCCTTTCCCTGCTTTCAACGGGAAAAAATTCCCGGCGTTCCCGTCGCATCTCAAGAGGTGGCACTCTCAACAGGAAAGGCGAGAGGAACTCCATGGTCGTACCACCATTCCAAGAGTCCCCCAGATGTCTCAGTCCATTCCAGAGGAACCTCTTTGCCCTGCACTGGCTCATCTTTCACGCCGAGGATCGACTCACACCACGGTGGCACGTGGGACCGCCCTGTGGGAAAGCCTCGAGGGAAAACCACACATCATTTGATCCACGCGACGGGAAGCGTGACATTGCTGCTACAGCCTGGAAGGAAAGTGCACGTGCATGCCCCCACTCGAGACGAGGCCTGACTCCCCTGGGGAGACTCCAGAAGTACCCAAAGATCCATGTCAGTCCCTGAGAGGAATCCTCGGTTCCGGCCCTGACTCCTCACAAGGTTTATGGCCCCGGTATCGACGGGAGAGGAATCCCGAGAGGCCCCCTAGCAACTCGCATAGGGACTGGCCTCTCCTGAGGCCACCAGGGCGGGTCCCTGAGGTCCCCGTCGTAACTCGAGAACACCTGCCGCAACTCGAGAAAATCCAGGAAGTTCTCCCTTCCAGGCGAGATGAGGCCTATTTCCGATGAGGCGTCTGGAGACTAATGACACCTTACCTCTGGAACTTCGAAAGGGTCTTTCACAGCCTTGCTGCAACTCAAGAAGTTCACCACCAGAACCGTCTCCACTAGAGAGGAAGCACGATGGTCCCGCCCACATCCAGAGGAGCCCCGTTTCCCCCTCGTAGCTCGAGATGAGGGATCCTTTCCCTGCTTTCAACGGGAAAGAATTCCCGGCGTTCCCGTCGCATCTCAAGTGGAGGCACTCTCAACAGGAAAGGCGAGAGGAACTCCATGGTCGTATCACCATTCCAAGAGTCCCCCAGATGTCTCAGTCCATTCCAGAGGAACCTCTTTGCCCTGCACTGGCTCATCTTTCACGCCGAGGATCGACTCACAACACGGTGGCACGTGGGACAGCCCTGTGGGAAAGGCTCGAGGGAAAGCCTCGAGGGAAAACCACAGATCCTTTGATCCACGCGACGGGAAGCGTTACATTGCTGCTACAGCCTGGAAGGAAAGCGCACGTGCATGCCCCACTCGAGACGAGGCCTGACTCCCCTGGGGAGACTCCAGAAGTACCCAAAGATCCATGTCAGCCCCTGAGAGGAATCCTCGGTTCCGGCCCTGACTCCACACAAGGTTTTTGGCCCCGGTATCGACGGGAGAGGAATCCCGAGAGGCCCCCTAGCAACTCGCCTAGGGACTGGCCTCTCCTGAGGCCACCAGGGCGGGTCCCTGAGGTCCCCGTCGTAACTCGAGAACACCTGCCGCAACTCGAGAAAATCCAGAAAGTTCTCCCTTCCAGGCGAGATGAGGCCTATTTCCGATGAGGCCTCTGGAGACTAATGACACCTAACCTCTGGAACTTCGAAAGGGTCTTTCACACCCTTGCTGCAACTCAAGAAGTTCACCGCCATACCCGTCTCCACTAGAGAGGAAGCACGATGGTCCCGCCCACATCCAGAGGAGCCCCGTTTCCCCCTCGGAGCTCGAGATGAGGGATCCTTTCCCTGCTTTCAACGGGAAAGAATTCCCGGCGTTCCCGTCGCATCTCAAGAGGAGGCACTCTCAACAGGAAAGGCGAGAGGAACTCCATGGTCGTACCACCATTCCAAGAGTCCCCCAGATGTCTCAGTCCATTCCAGAGGAACCTCTTTGCCCTGCACTGGCTCATCTTTCACGCCGAAGATCGACTCACACCACGGTGGCACGTGGGACAGCCCTGTGGGAAAGCCTCGAGGGAAAACCACAGATCCTTTGATCCACGCGACGGGAAGCGTGACATTGCTGCTACAACCTGGAAGGAAAGCGCACGTGCATGCCCCCACTCGAGACGAGGCCTGATTCCCCTGGGGAGACTCCAGAAGTACCCAAAGATACATGTCAGCCCCTGAGAGGAATCCTCGGTTCCGGCCCTGACTCCACACAAGCTTTTTGGACCCGGTATCGACGGGAGAGGAATTCCGAGAGGCCCCGTAGCAACTCGCATGGGGTCTGGCCTCTCCTGAGGCCACCAGGGCGGGTCCCTGAGGTCCCCGTCGTAACTCGAGAACACCTGCCGCAACTCGAGAAAATCCAGGAAGTTCTCCCTTCCAGGCGAGATGAGGCCTATTTCCGATGAGGCCTCTGGAGACTAATGACACCAAACCTCTGGAACTTCGAAAGGGTCTTTCACACCCTTGCTGCAACTCAAGAAGTTCACCGCCATACCCGTCTCCACTCGAGAGGAAGCACGATGGTCCCGCCCACATCCAGAGGAGCCCCGTTTCCCTCTCGGAGCTCGAGATGAGGGATCCTTTCCCTGCTTTCAACGGGAAAGAATTCCCGGCGTTCCCGTCGCATCTCATGAGGAGGCACTCTCAACAGGAAAGGCGAGAGGAACTCCATGGTCGTACCACCATTCCAAGAGTCCCCCAGATGTCTCAGTCCATTCCAGAGGAACCTCTTTGCCCTGCACTGGCTCATCTTTCACGCCGAGGATCGACTCACAACACGGTGGCACGTGGGACAGCCCTGTGGGAAAGCCTCGAGGGAAAGCCTCGAGGGAAAACCACAGATCCTTTGATCCACGCGACGGGAAGCGTGACATTGCTGCTACAACCTGGAAGGAAAGCGCACGTGCATGCCCCCACTCGAGACGAGGCCTGACTCCCCTGGGGAGACTCCAGAAATACCCAAAGATCCATGTCAGCCACTGAGAGGAATCCTCGGTTCCGGCCCTGACTCCACACAAGCTTTTTGGCCCCGGTATCGACGGGAGAGGAATCCCGAGAGGCCCCCTAGCAACTCGCATGGGGACTGGCCTCTCCTGAGGCCACCAGGGCGGGTCCCTGAGGTCCCCGTCGTAACTCGAGAACACCTGCCGCAACTCGAGAAAATCCAGGAAGTTCTCCCTTCCAGGCGAGATGAGGCCTATTTCCGATGAGGCGTCTGGAGACTAATGACACCTAACCTCTGGAACTTCGAAAGGGTCTTTCACACCCTTGCTGCAACTCAAGAAGTTCACCGCCATACCCGTCTCCACTCGAGAGGAAGCACGATGGACCCGCCAACATCCAGAGGAGCCCCGTTTCCCCCTCGGAGCTCGAGATGAGGGATCCTTTCCCTGCTTTCAACGGGAAAGAATTCCCGGCGTTCCCGTCGCATCTCAAGAGGAAGCACTCTCAACAGGAAAGGCGAGAGGAACTCCATGGTCGTACCACCATTCCAAGAGTCCCCCAGATGTCTCAGTCCATTCCAGAGGAACCTCTTTGCCCTGCACTGGCTCATCTTTCACGCCGAGGATCGACTCACAACACGGTGGCACGTGGGACAGCCCTGTGGGAAAGCCTCGAGGGAAAGCCTCGAGGGAAAACCACAGATCCTTTGATCCACGCGACGGGAAGCGTGACATTGCTGCTACAGCCTGGAAGGAAAGCGCACGTGCATGCCCCCACTCGAGACGAGGCCTGACTCCCCTGGGGAGACTCCAGAAGTACCCAAAGATCCATGTCAGCCCCTGAGAGGAATCCTCGGTTCCGGCCCTGACTCCACACAAGCTTTTTGGCCCCGGTATCGACGGGAGAGGAATCCCGAGAGGCCCCCTAGCAACTCCCATGGGGACTGGCCTCTCCTGAGGCCACCAGGGCGGGTCCCTGAGGTCCCCGTCGTAACTCGAGAACACCTGCCGCAACTCGAGAAAATCCAGGAAGTTCTCCCTTCCAGGCGAGATGAGGCCTATTTCCGATGAGGCGTCTGGAGACTAATGACACCTTACCTCTGGAACTTCGAAAGGGTCTTTCACAGCCTTGCTGCAACTCAAGAAGTTCACCACCATACCCTGCCGGAAGCCAGTGTGAGGAATCCCGCCCGTGACAAGGTCATGAGGAAGGAAGCTGACATACGCAAGGCGTGCTCAGACTTCAGGGACCCCTCTGGATATTCCTAAGCATGTACCCCAGCAAAAATCTGCTGGCTTTTGTGCTCTGCTTTTCCACTTTTCTGATATTCTCTGGAAAAAAGTCAATTCAGGGTTTTAGTCTTCTGCATTTGAAAGGGATGTTTCAGTTAAACCCCTCTGATAGCTCTCTAGTCTGCCTAACAGGTTCCCCAGACCTCTTACAGCTTGTGAATTGCTTACAGCCCCCCAACCGCGAGAGGCACAAAGCTTACAGCTTGTGAATTGCTTATAGCCCCCCAACCGCGGGAGGCACAAAGCTTAAAAGCATCTTAAAGATACAGAGCCTTTTCTAAAGAGTTAAAAATTATATTGGTAGAGGGTTTTCACTGTTGACTCAAGGATTGCTGCCAGACCTCCTTATTCTTTATCTTTTAGGCACCTGGAAGGATGTTAATGTAAGCAGGATGTAGAAAAAGATACATAGTAGTTTTGATGTTAGCAACACTAGACTTTTGAGTTAATTGCTTCTCTTTTGCTATAAATCACTGCACTCCCTCTACTTGTTATAAGTTGCTGTATCCTTGCTGTCTAAGAATGTAACTTTCTTTAGTGCTTTCCGAGAGTGGCACCAGACCTTGGGAAGATCAACACAAATAAGTCTTGTGGTTGACAAACCCTTATCAGAAAAAAGGCTGTAAAATGTTAATTGGCCCTTTTGGTTGGAAGATGATGTAAATTACCTAAGACTTGTGTATACAATTAGGTATGCAGAGAGAAAAGCCTGGTTTTGATAAGAGTCTGGACTGCTAACGCTGCATAACTTTGTGTTACCCATTGATCTCCATGTTTTATCAAAAGTATAAAAGGCCTTCTGAACAATAAAGGACGGGACCAGATTCTCAGACCAGTTTCTCGGACTAGTCTCGGCCTGGTTTCTTGGGAATCTGGCTCCCCCCGTGTCTCTCTCTCTCTCTCTTTTTCTCTCCCTTTTCTTCCCTCTGCTCTTTACTTTAATTTCAGGCTGAATTTCCATCTGGGGCGCGGAGGCTCGCCAGGTCTACTTATTTGCCCTGGTTATTAAGATCCGCGAGAAAGGGAGCTTAAGGCGAGGCACCCTTAGATATTCAAGCGGGCACCGGTGGCCCAACGTAGATGGTGCAAATTCCTTGTCTGGAATTTTATTGGTCTTCCGCGTAAACCAAGCTATTCAGCCCTCTTTCTCCACTTAATCTTCCTACTGCACTACAGTTTCTTAATCTAATCTTATATTAATAAATAAACAAGTCTTTCCACGCCAACGCCGTCCACCCTTCGAATTCCCTGGATCCACCGGGGCTGGACCCCGGCAAGTGGCGCCCGGAACAGGCTATTCGAAGGTAGGTTCCTCGGAGCAAAAGCTCCCCCCGGAGCACTCTCTGTAGCTCCCCCCGGAGCACTCTCTGTTGCTCCCCCCGGAGCACTCTCTGTTGCTCCCCCCCGGAGTGACTTAATCACTCCCCCCGGAGTACTTTCGGGTACTCCCCCAGTGTTGAGTGTTCGGGACGGCTAGGACCCCACTCAGGGTGCCGCGGACCCCCCTGTAGGATAGACAGGGTGAGGAGGAGTGGGAAGTGTTCAAGGGTTTAAGAGAAACCTGGTGCTCTAGAGGTTGAAAAGAAACCTGCTATCTTAGGGTTGAAAACAAAACCCCCCTCGCCAAAGGTAAAACCTTTTTGTTGAGGTAGACTTTTCTATAAGACTTAATTTTCTGACATGGGTAACAGTGAATCAAAAGAAAGACAGCTTTTTACAGGAGTAATCTTGCAGTTACTAACTAAACGAGGAATTAAAGTTAAAAAATCCAATATTCATTCATTTTTTTCCTTTGTACAAGAACAGTGTCCCTGGTTTCCAGAAGAAGGCACTGTTAACTTAGACACCTGGGAGAGAGTAGGAAAACAACTAAAAACTTACCATGCTGAACATGGCTCACAAAAGGTGCCTACTGACGCCTTTTCCTTATGGAATATAATTAGGGACGCTCTAGACCCTGCCCCTGAATCTGAAAAGGTACATCTTAAAGAGGAAAGTGCAGAGAAAAAGGTATCTATCGAAGAGGAGAGTGATGAAAAGGAGGCTACACCTAACTATCGGCAGTTGAGTCAAATGATAGCTGCAATGACTGCCCAAGAAAAGGTAATAGATAGAGATGACAAAAAAGAGCAGCTTTCAGATGAGGAAGATTTGGAAGAGGAAGTAAGTCAAGATCATTCTGATGAGGACTGGTCTTTATTAAATAAAGATGCTCCAAGGAGTTTAAGAGAAACTTCTCCAATTAGATTATCTGCTCCAAAGAGCTTAATAAAAACTTCCCCAACCAGACCACCTGCTTCCACAAATTCAAGAGAAATTTCCTTAATTAAGCCTTCTGCTTCCAGAGGCTCAAGACAAATGTCCCCCATCAGATTATATGCACCTGAGAGTTTAAGGCCAGATTCCCCAGATAAAACATCCGTAAGACCTAAACACAGAACGGATAAAAAATTCCCAAAGTACGAAGAAAGTGACATAGGACACCCCTTGCCCCCCCCTCCCTATAAGGGTGAGGGGCCTCCACTAGAAGCTCCCCGAAGAAGAGTTTTCTCTAGCCCAGATGATGAACTTGATCCCCACCTTGAGGCTTGTTTCCCCATAATATTTGGTGGAAGTGGTGGGAGAACAGCCCCCCACTGGGAACCCATTCCAATGAAAATGATTAAAGAACTCAAACAGGCTTGTGCTTTGTATGGGCCTAAAGCCCCGTACACTGTATCATTGGTGGAAGCTTTAGCGGGCAGATGGATGACACCCCATGACTGGAAGACAGTCGCTAAAGCTTGTCTGTCTGGAGGTCAATATGTACTTTGGAGAACTGAATATGAAGATCTAGCCCAAAAACAGGCTGATGCTAACCAAAAATATGGCCCAAGATATATTATAAAAAATATGTTGGCAGGGACTAATGATTTTGGAACACTTAGAGATCAAATGGGATTAGATAAAACCACTTTAGATCAAGTAACCGCCTGCGCCCTTGGGGCTTGGCGTTTGTTGCCTGAAGGGAAAGAATCTACCTCTTCCTTCTCAAATGTTAAACAAAAACCAGAAGAGCCATATGAAGACTTTATATCAAGACTTGCAGAGGCAGTCAACAGAGTAATTTCCAACACTGAGGCAGCTAGTATATTGATAAAACAACTGGCATTTGAAAATGCTAATTCTACCTGCCAGGCCATTTTACGTCCTATTAAAAAAACTGGGGAAATAATAGATTATATCAGGCAATGTGCAGATGTAGGACCAGCGATGATGCAGGGCGTTGCCATAGCTGCAGCCATAAAGGGAAATTCTTACCAGCAGGCAGTACAGTCCTTTTTTACAAATAGAAATAACCCGTCAAAGAGTCATTCCAGTAGTCCAGGCCAGAATATTGGTTTATCCAAGGCCTGCTTCTCTTGCGGACGGGAAGGGCACCTTATGCGAGCTTGTCCCCAAAAAGCAGCCGGTTCTTCTCTGCCGAATTCTCCCTCCCCGGCTGTGCCTACTAATCTCCCTAGATCTCTCTGCCCTCGTTGTCAAAAAGGATATCACTGGGCAAAAGAATGTAGGTCACAATTCCATAGAAATGGAGCCTTTTTGGGCCCCGACCAGCAGTCGGGAAACGGATTGAGGGGCCAGCCTCAGGCCCCGACAACAATTGGGGCAGCCTCACTGAACCCATTCATTCCCTTCGTCCCATCGCAGAACTCATCAGAGCAACCCCAGGCAGCGCAGGACTGGACCTCAGTTCCACCACCTCAGCAATATTAACACCAGATAGCCCCACTGTAAAAATACCTACAGGAGTTAAAGGCCCATTACCAACAGGTTTAGTAGGAATTATACTAGGCAGAAGTTCCTTAGCTATGCAAGGTCTCACAATCATCCCTGGAGTAATTGACTCAGATTATACAGGAGAAATCCAGATAATGATTTCACCCCCAACTAAAACTTTCCAAATACATCAGGGACAAAGAATAGCCCAACTTTTGCTTTTGCCTTACCACACTGCAATTGGGCGCACAGCTACTCAAAATGAAAGGCAGGATAAAGGATTTGGGTCTAGTGATATGGTTTTTTGGATAACAGAAATTACTCAGAAACGTCCTATGAAGACTATCCTGATTAATGGCAAGTCTATTGTGGGGTTATTAGACACAGGAGCAGATGTTTCTTGCATTTCAGGAAAAGACTGGCCCAGCTCCTGGCCCACACATACTACTGAAAATAACTTGGTGGGGATAGGAAGAGCCCCCACAATAGCCAAAAGTGCAAAAATTTTAGATTGGCAATTTGAGGATACCCGTGGAACTTTCCAACCTTATGTCGTTCCTTCGCTCCCCCTTACCCTGTGGGGGAGGGACGTGCTATCTCAAATGGGAGTGTTACTTTTTAGCCCTGATGATAAAGTGACCTCTCAGATGTTGCAGATGGGCTATGATCCATCAAAAGGATTGGGTAAACAACAGACAGGAATAATTGAGCCAATTTGCCCAACTCCTCGCAAGCTACGTGCTGGATTGGGATATCCAAATTTATAATTGAGGCCATTGTTTTTGCTGCCGACCCCATCACATGGAAATCTCAAGATCCGGTGTGGGTAGAACAGTGGCCTCTGCATAAGGAAAAATTATTGGCAGCTAAAGCATTAATCTTTGAACAATTAGAATTGGGACATATTGAGCCCTCCAATAGCCCCTGGAACACTCCTATTTTTGTCATTAAGAAAAAATCTGGTAAATGGCGACTTTTACAGGATTTGAGAGCTATTAATGCCACCATGGAGGACATGGGGGCCTTACAGCCTGGGCTCCCTTCCCCAGTAGCCGTTCCAGAGGGATATAATATAATTGTTATTGATTTACAAGATTGTTTTTTCACTATTCCCTTAAATCCTGAGGATAAAAAGCGATTTGCCTTTAGTCTGCCATCAGAAAATCTTAAACAGCCTTATTTACGGTTTCAGTGGAAGGTTCTGCCTCAGGGAATGAAAAATAGCCCTACTTTATGCCAAAAATTTGTTAATGCCGCTCTAGAAGATACTAGGGCTAAATATGAACACGTGTATATGATTCACTATATGGATGATATTTTAATAGCTCATCCTGATAGAGTTCACCTGCAGACTGTGCTCCAGGACCTGACCCAGGCATTGACAGACAGAGGCCTAAAAATTGCCCCAGAAAAAATTCAAATCAATCCGCCCATAACTTACTTAGGAAGAGTCATAAATTCGGAAACGGTGACTCATACCCCGCTGCAATTGAGAAAAAACCATCTTATTACTTTAAATGATTATCAAAAACTCTTAGGTGATATTAATTGGATTAGACCATATTTAAAATTAACCACTGCCGAATTAAAACCTCTTTTTAACACTTTACGCGGGGATCCTGATCCAACCTCAAAAAGACAATTAACAGCTGAGGCTCAAGAAGCCCTAGGCAAAGTAGAAGCAGCCTTATCAAATAGCTATGTAAAAAGAATTGATTTGACGATGACGTGGCAGTTCCTTTGCCTAGCTACTCCAACGGCGCCTATGGGAGTTCTGTGGCAACGCGGCCCTTTAGAATGGATCCATCTTCCTACCCAAGCTAAAAAAGTCGTGGCTTCTTATCCTGGTTTAATTGCCACATTAATGCTAAAAGGAAGGAAGCGGAGCATTGAATTGTTTGGTAAAGAGCCATCAGAGATTGTAATTCCATATAATAAGGAGCAGCTTGATGCTCTTTTAATGTTTGATGAAGACTGGCAGATTGCCATAGGGAATTACTGTGGTCAAATTTTGCATCATTTACCCTCGCATGTTTTACTAAATTTTATGTCTAACCATCCAGTTATTTTTCCTGTCCGGTGTAAACAGTTCCCTATTTCAGATGCTCAGGTAGTCTTTACTGATGGATCGGCTAACGGTAGAGCCTCTATAGTCACAAGAGATCATCAAAAACTTTTGGAAACACAAGAAACTTCAGCTCAAAGGGCTGAAATCACAGCTGTTATTGAGGCCTTTGTTATGTTTGCGGAGAAAGAATTTAACCTTTATTCTGACTCTCAGTATGTGGTCAGGCTGTTTCCACACATTGAGACTGCAGTTTTGCCTGAAAACAAAACTGCTATCTTCCATTTGTTAACTAAACTGCAGCAGCAAATATGGAAAAGAAATCGGGCGTTCTTTATCGGCCACATTCGGGCTCATTCCGGCCTGCCTGGCCCTTTAAATGCTCTCAATGAATTGGCAGATTCGTTAACCAGGATTTCAGTGGCTTCTGTTTTTGAAGAAGCTCGAGCTTCTCACTCACTTCATCACCAAAATGCCACTGCCTTACGATACCAGTTTCAAATTCCTCGAGAATCTGCCCGAGAGATTGCTCGTTCTTCTTCACATTGTCCTACTACCGTGAATGCTTTGCCTCTGGGAGTTAACCCTCGCGGTCTCAAACCTAATGCACTCTGGCAAATGGATGTAACCCATGTCTCTTCATTTGGAAAACTGTCTTTTGTTCATGTAACTGTAGATACCTTCTCTCATGTTATTATTGCCACTGCTCGTACAGGGGAAGCAGTTAAAGATGTAATACAACATCTTTTTACATGCTTTTCCTATCTGGGCTTGCCAAAAGCTTTAAAAACTGATAATGCTCCTGCTTACACTTCTAAATCTTTTCAGCAATTCTGTACAAGATTTCAAATTAAACATAACACCGGCATCCCTTATAACCCACAAGGACAAGCCATTGTGGAAAGAGCACATCAAACACTGAAAATCCATATTCAAAAACTAAAAGAAGGGGAATTTAAATATAGTTCCCCCCATCAGATTTTGCAACATGCTCTTTTCGTAATAAATAACTTAAATGCTGATTCATCCGGAAACACTGCAATGCTTCGCCATTGGTGCCCAGAGCAATTGAATGCAAAACCATTAGTAAAATGGAGGGACCTTCTTTCCGGACAATGGAAAGGTCCTGACCCCTTATTAACCAATGGGCGAGGGTATGCTTGTGTTTTTCCACAGGACGCGGACGCTCCGATTTGGGTTCCAGACAGACTAATTCGCCATGTCTCAGCTCCCCGGATACCAGAATCCCCCGCCACCGCGATCTCTAAAAAGGAAGAAACTCCCTCTTCCCCCGCTCCCTCCGCCAGCACGGGAAACGCCGCTGACCCCAGGACAGCTGACATTGGAGATCCCGGATAGGCGCGGATCGGAGCCACCCACTGGACAGATGTCACGACTTCAGATACAGGATATTGCACCCCCTGATTTTTTGCCTCGCAGGAATCCATTAGGACGCCCAGCTCAGTCAACCCAACAAGCCTCCTTGCCCACCTGGGGACAGATTAAAGCTCTCTGTCGCCAGGCACAGGGGATAGCTACCCTACAGGGATCGTCAGTCTCTCCTGAAAAGGTGTTTATTGCCATGCTTGCCTTGCTCTCTTGCCAGGTAAGCGCTGCTCCCATTCCAACCAAATATTGGGCGTTTCTCCCGGATCCTCCAACTTTCCAAGTTGTTACTTGGAACAGTGACCCCATACGAGTTAGTACAGACCAGCCTCGCCTTTTGGGAGGATCTTATACTTCCTATACAAAAGACCAATACCCTATTAATTTCAATTATACCTTTAAAGGACTAGCAGATGATTTTCCTGTCTGCTTTAATTTTCCTCCTGGCCTTACAGGAGACTTCTTTACCAAGACAGGATGCATTGGAGCCTCCACAAAAGCAGTTATGACAGATTCCCCAACCTCTAAATTTGCATCTATAGGGGATCGGTCTGCTTGGATATTACGAGCCCGTATGCCTGGGGTCCTTGGCCCCTATAAGTCTTTGTCTCTCAAAACTCCATCAGAATATCCAAATTGTGATGATGTTGCTCCCTCAGATGTTATTTGGAAAACTATAGATGATCATTCAGGATATCCGATTTGGAAATCTTGTATTTATAATTCGAGAGTAGATTACAATATGCCGGGAGGAAGAAATTGTGCGATTCAGGACTGGAGCAACCCAAATCCAGGTCAAGACCCTGAGTCTGACGATGACTTTATCAATAGATTGGATAATTGGAAAGAATATTCAATTTCTTGGCCGTTAGTTGCCACCAGACGGCATCATAACCAATTTGTTCCCCCTATGCTGTCTTATATAACTAGAGGTAAAACCTTTTGGCAGCCAGAAATTTGGAGAGCCCTTGCGGCTACCGCCCCTATTATTTTAATCCGACCAAAAAATACCTCTATTTACTCTATTTTAGCTTGTCTACCCTCTCCTTATGTTTTTCTTTTCACTAATGATTCTGAAAGACTTAACATACAATTGAATTATACAGGTGGACCCCATGTAGTGTCTTGTGAACAATGTATGCTTTCATCCTGTTTAACTCCTCAATATAAAGTTTGCTCTTTCATGGTTTTAAAACGTCCGCCCTATCTCATGGTACCTGTAACTGTAGCCACGTATTGGTATGATAACCATGGCCTAGCTGTACTGCAACAGCTACAAGATTTAATGCGAACACGACGGTTTGTGGGCTTACTTGTTTTGGGAATATCAGCTTTGATAACCGCAATTACTTCTGTTACTGTGGAGGCATTATCATTGTCTCAACAAGTGTATACTGCCCAATATGTTGACACCGTATCCAAAAATGTTTCTCTAACGCTGGCAACCCAGGAAATTATAGATAGGAAGCTAGAAATAAGGATTGATGCCTTAGAAGAAGCAGTAATGCATATTGGGAATGAATTACAGAGTCTGAAAATGAAATTGGCTCTTTCATGTCATGCCGATTACCGGTGGATATGTGTTACATCCCTGAAAGTAAATGAGACAGATTTTAAATGGGAGAGGGTCAAAAATCATATTTTAGGTGTCTGGAACAGCTCAGATATTAGTTTAGATTTAGGGAAACTTCATAATCAGATTCAGACCTTGGAACACTCCCGATTAGATTTTACCGCCGCAGGAGAAGCCAATGACTTTTTCCACACCTTCTCTGACTTCATTTCTGGAAAAACTCTTCTGACTACTGTCTCTAGCTATGCTGCTGTGGGTGCCATAATCCTGCTCCTTGTAATCGTGCTTCCTTGTGTTGTCAGGACTCTTCGGCAGAGCATTCGGAATCTCGCGACTGAACTGCACCTATTTTTTTTTAAAAAACTAATAAAGAAGGGGGAGTTGCCGGAAGCCAGTGTGAGGAATCCCGCCCGTGACAAGGTCATGAGGAAGGAAGCTGACATACGCAAGGCGTGCTCAGACTTCAGGGACCCCTCTGGATATTCCTAAGCATGTACCCCAGCAAAAATCTGCCGGCTTTTGTGCTCTGCTTTTCCACTTTTCTGATATTCTCTGGAAAAAAGTCAATTCAGGGTTTTAGTCTTCTGCATTTGAAAGGGATGTTTCAGTTAAACCCCTCTGATAGCTCTCTAGTCTGCCTAACAGGTTCCCCAGACCTCTTACAGCTTGTGAATTGCTTACAGCCCCCCAACCGCGAGAGGCACAAAGCTTACAGCTTGTGAATTGCTTACAGCCCCCCAACCGCGGGAGGCACAAAGCTTAAAAGCATCTTAAAGATACAGAGCCTTTTCTAAAGAGTTAAAAATTATATTGGTAGAGGGTTTTCACTGTTGACTCAAGGATTGCTGCCAGACCTCCTTATTCTTTATCTTTTAGGCACCTGGAAGGATGTTAATGTAAGCAGGATGTAGAAAAAGATACATAGTAGTTTTGATGTTAGCAACACTAGACTTTTGAGTTAATTGCTTCTCTTTTGCTATAAATCACTGCACTCCCTCTACTTGTTATAAGTTGCTGTATCCTTGCTGTCTAAGAATGTAACTTTCTTTAGTGCTTTCCGAGAGTGGCACCAGACCTTGGGAAGATCAACACAAATAAGTCTTGTGGTTGACAAACCCTTATCAGAAAAAAGGCTGTAAAATGTTAATTGGCCCTTTTGGTTGGAAGATGATGTAAATTACCTAAGACTTGTGTATACAATTAGGTATGCAGAGAGAAAAGCCTGGTTTTGATAAGAGTCTGGACTGCTAACGCTGCATAACTTTGTGTTACCCATTGATCTCCATGTTTTATCAAAAGTATAAAAGGCCTTCTGAACAATAAAGGACGGGACCAGATTCTCAGACCAGTTTCTCGGACTAGTCTCGGCCTGGTGTCTTGGGAATATGGCTCCCCCCGTGTCTCTCTCTCTCTCTCTTTTTCTCTCCCTTTTCTTCCCTCTGCTCTTTACTTTAATTTCAGGCTGAATTTCCATCTGGGGCGCGGAGGCTGGCCAGGTCTACTTATTTGCCCTGGTTATTAAGATCCGCGAGAAAGGGAGCTTAAGGCGAGGCACCCTTAGATATTCAAGCGGGCACCGGTGGCCCAACGTAGATGGTGCAAATTCCTTGTCTGGAATTTTATTGGTCTTCCGCGTAAACCAAGCTATTCAGCCCTCTTTCTCCACTTAATCTTCCTACTGCACTACAGTTTCTTAATCTAATCTTATATTAATAAATAAACAAGTCTTTCCACGCCAACGCCGTCCACCCTTCGAATTCCCTGGATCCACCGGGGCTGGACCCCGGCAATACCCGTCTCCACTAGAGAGGAAGCACGATGGTCCCGCCCACATCCAGAGGAGCCCCGTTTCCCCCTCGTAGCTCGAGATGAGGGATCCTTTCCCTGCTTTCAACGGGAAAGAATTCCCGGCGTTCCCGTCGCATCTCAAGAGGAGGCACTCTCAACAGGAAAGGCGAGAGGAACTCCATGGTCGTACCACCATTCCAAGAGTCCCCCAGATGTCTCAGTCCATTCCAGAGGAACCTCTGTGCCCTGCACTGGCTCATCTTTCACGCCGAGGATCGACTCACACCACGGTGGAACGTGGGACAGCCCTGTGGGAAAGCCTCGAGGGAAAACCACAGATCCTTTGATCCACGCGACGGGAAGCGTGACATTGCTGCTACAGCCTGGAAAGAAAACGCACGTGCATGCCCGCACTCGAGACGAGGCCTGACTCCCCTGCGGAGACTCCAGAAGTACCCAAAGATCCATGTCAGCCCCTGAGAGGAATCCTCGTTTCCGGCCCTGACTCCACACAAGGTTTTTGGCCCCGGTATCGACGGGAGAGGAATCCCGCTAGGCCCCCTAACAAATCGCATGTGGACTGGCCTCTCCTGAGGCCACCAGGGTGGGTCCCTGAGGTCCCCGTCGTAACTCGAGAACACCTGCCGCATCTCGAGAAAATCCAGGAAGTTCTCCCTTCCAGGCGAGATGAGGCCTATTTCCGATGAGACGTCTGGAGACTAATGACACCTAACCTCTGGAACTTCGAAAGGGTCTTTCACACCCTTGCTGCAACTCAAGAAGTTCACTTCCATACCCGTCTCCACTCGAGAGGAAGCAGGATGGTCCCGCCCACATCCAGAGGAGCCCCGTTTCCCCCTCGTAGCTCGAGATGAGGGATCCTTTGCCTGCTTTCAACGGGAAAGAATTCCCGGCGTTCCCGTCGCATCTCAAGAGGAGGCACTCTCAACAGGAAAGGCGAGAGGAACTCCATGGTCGTACCACCATTCCAAGAGTCCCCCAGATGTCTCAGTCCATTCCAGAGGAAGCACTTTGCCCTGCACTGGCTCATCTTTCACGCCGAGGATCGACTCACACCACGGTGGCACGTGGGACAGCCCTGTGGGAAAGCCTCGAGGGAAAGCCTCGAGGGAAAACCACAGATCCTATGATCCACGCGACGGGAAGCGTGACATTGCTGCTACAGCCTGGAAGGAAAGCGCACGTGCATGCCCCCACTCGAGACGAGGCCTGACTCCCCTGGGGAGACTCCAGAAGTACCCAAAGATCCATGTCAGCCCCTGAGAGGAATCCTCGGTTCCGGCCCTGACTCCACACAAGGTTTTTGGCCCCGGTATCGACGGGAGAGGAATCCCGAGAGGCCCCCTAGCAACTCGCATAGGGACTGGCCTCTCCTGAGGCCACGAGGGCGGGTCCCAGAGGTCCCCGTCGTAACTCGAGAACACCTGCCGCAACTCGAGAAAATCCAGGAAGTTCTCCCTTCCAGGCGAGATGAGGCCTATTTCTGATGAGGCGTCTGGAGACTAATGACACCTAACCTCTGGAACTTCGAAAGGGTCTTTCACATCCTTGCTGCAACTCAAGAAGTTCACCGCCATACCCGTCTCCACTCGAGAGGAAGCACGATGGTCCCGCCCACGTCCAGAGGAGCCCCGTTTCCCCCTCGTAGCTCGAGATGAGGGATCCTTTTCCTGCTTTCAACGGGAAAAAATTCCCGGCGTTCCCGTCGCATCTCAAGAGGAGGCACTCTCAACAGGAAAGGCGAGAGGAACTCCATGGTCGTACCACCATTCCAAGAGTCCCCCAGATGTCTCAGTCCATTCCAGAGGAAACTCTTTGCCCTGCACTGGCTCATCTTTCACGCCGAGGATCGACTCACACCACGGTGGCACGTGGGACAGCCCTGTGGGAAAGCCTCGAGGGAAAGCCTCGAGGGAAAACCACAGATCCTTTGATCCACGCGACGGGAAGCGTGACATTGCTGCTACAGCCTGGAAGGAAAGTGCACGTGCATGCCCCCTCACGAGACGAGGCCTGTCTCCCCTGGCGAGACTCCAGCAGTACCCAAAGATCCATATCAGCCCCTGAGAGGAATCCTCGGTTCTGGCCCTGACTCCACACAAGGTTTTTGGCCCCGGTATCGACGGGAGAGGAATCCCGAGAGGCCCCCTAGCAACTCGCATGGTGACTGGCCACTCCTGAGGCCACCAGGGCGGGTCCCTGAGGTCCCCGTCGTAACTCGAGAACACCTGCCGCAACTCGAGAAAATCCAGGAAGTTCTCCCTTCCAGGCGAGATGAGGCCTATTTCCGATGAGGCGTCTGGAGACTAATGACACCTAACCTCTGGAACTTCGAAAGGGTCTTTCACACCCTTGCTGCAACTCAAGAAGTTCACCGCCATACCCGTCTCCACTCGAGAGGAAGCACGATGGTCCCGCCCACATCCAGAGGAGCCCCGTTTCCCCCTCGTAGCTCGAGATGAGGGATCCTTTGCCTGCTTTCAACGGGAAAGAATTCCCGGCGTTCCCGTCGCATCTCAAGAGGAGGCACTCTCAACAGGAAAGGCGAGAGGAACTCCATGGTCGTACCACCATTCCAAGAGTCCCCCAGATGTCTCAGTCCATTCCAGAGGAACCTCTTTGCCCTGCACTGGCTCATCTTTCACGCCGAGGATCGACTCACACCACGGTGGCACGTGGGACAGCCCTGTGGGAAAGCCTCGAGGGAAAACCACAGATCCTTTGATCCACGCGAAGGGAAGCGTGACATTGCTGCTACAGCCTGGAAAGAAAACGCACGTGCATGCCCCCACTCGAGACGAGGCCTGACTCCCCTGCGGAGACTCCAGAAGTACAAAAGATCCATGTCAGCCCCTGAGAGGAATCCTCGTTTCCGGCCCTGACTCCACACAAGATTTTTGGCCCCGGTATCGACGGGAGGGGAATCCCGAGAGGCCCCCTAGCAACTCGCATGTGGACTGGCCTCTCCTAAGGCCACCAGGGCGGGTCCCTGAGGTCCCCGTCGTAACTCGAGAACACCTGCCGCATCTCGAGAAAATCCAGGAAGTTCTCCCTTCCAGGCGAGATGAGGCCTATTTCCGATGAGGCGTCTGGAGACTAATGACACCTAACCTCTGGAACTTCGAAAGGGTCTTTCACACCCTTGCTGCAACTCAAGAAGTTCACTTCCATACCCGTCTCCACTCGAGAGGAAGCAGGATGGTCCCGCCCACATCCAGAGGAGCCCCGTTTCCCCCTCGTAGCTCGAGATGAGGGATCCTTTCCCTGCTTTCAACGGGAAAGAATTCCCGGCGTTCCCGTCGCATCTCAAGAGGAGGCACTCTCAACAGGAAAGGCGAGAGGAACTCCATGGTCGTACCACCATTCCAAGAGTCCCCCAGATGTCTCAGTCCATTCCAGAGGAACCTCTTTGCCCTGCACTGGCTCATCTTTCACGCCGAGGATCGACTCACACCACGGTGGCACGTGGGACAGCCCTGTGGGAAAGCCTCGAGGGAAAGCCTCGAGGGAAAACCACAGATCCTATGATCCACGCTTCGGGAAGCGTGACATTGCTGCTACAGCCTGGAAGGAAAGTGCACGTGCATGCCCCCACTCGAGACGAGGCCTGACTCCCCTGGGGAGACTCCAGAAGTACCCAAAGATCCATGTCAGCCCCTGAGAGGAATCCTCGGTTCCGGCCCTGACTCCACACAAGGTTTTTGGCCCCGGTATCGACGGGAGAGGAATCCCGAGAGGCCCCCTAGCAACTCGCATGGGGACTGGCCTTTCCTGAGGCCACCAGGGCGGGTCCCTGAGGTCCCCGTCGTAACTCGAGAACACCTGCCGCAACTCGAGAAAATCCAGGAAGTTCTCCCTTCCAGGCGAGATGAGGCCTATTTCCGATGAGGCGTCTGGAGACTAATGACACCTAACCTCTGGAACTTCGAAAGGGTCTTTCACACCCTTGCTGCAACTCAAGAAGTTCACCGCCATACCCGTCTCCACTCGAGAGGAAGCACGATGGTCCCACCCACATCCAGAGGAGCCCCGTTTCCCCCTCGTAGCTCGAGATGAGGGATCCTTTCCCTGCTTTCAACGGGAAAGTATTCCCGTCATTCCCGTCGCATCTCAAGAGGAGGCACTCTCAACAGGAAAGGCGAGAGGAACTCCATGGTCGTACCACCATTCCAAGAGTCCCCCAGATGTCTCAGTCCATTCCAGAGGAACCTCTTTGCCCTGCACTGGCTCATCTTTCATGCCGAGGATCGACTCACACCACGGTGGCACGTGGGACAGCCCTGAGGGAAAGCCTCGAGGGAAAGCCTCGAGGGAAAACCACAGATCCTTTGATCTACGCGAAGGGAAGCGTGACATTGCTGCTACAGCCTGGAAGGAAAGCGCACGTGCATGCCCCCACTCGAGACGAGGCCTGACTCCCCTGGGGAGACTCCAGAAGTACCCAAAGATCCATGTCAGCCCCTGAGAGGAATCCTCGGTTCCGGCCCTGACTCCACACAAGGTTTTTGGCCCCGGTATCGACGGGAGAGGAATCCCGAGAGGCCCCCTAGCAACTCGCATGGGGACTGGCCTCTCCTGAGGCCACCAGGGCGGGTCCCTGAGGTCCCCGTCGTAACTCGAGAACACCTGCCCCAGCTCGAGAAAATCCAGGAAGTTCTCCCTTCCAGGCGAAATGAGGCCTATTTCCGATGAGGCGTCTGGAGACTAATGACACCTAACCTCTGGAAGTTCGAAAGAGTCTTTCACACCCTTGCTGCAACTCAAGAAGTTCACCGCCATACCCGTCTCCACTCGAGAGGAAGCACGATGGTCCCGCCCACATCCAGAGGAGCCCCGTTTCCCCCTCGTAGCTCGAGATGAGGGATCCTTTGCCTGCTTTCAACGGGAAAGAATTCCCGGCGTTCCCGTCGCATCTCAAGAGGAGGCACTCTCAACAGGAAAGGCGAGAGGAACTCCATGGTCGTACCACCATTCCAAGAGTCCCCCAGATGTCTCAGTCCATTCCAGAGGAACCTCTTTGCCCTGCACTGGCTCATCTTTCACGCCGAGGATCGACTCACACCACGGTGGCAAGTGGGACAGCCCTGTGGGAAAGCCTCGAGGGAAAGCCTCGAGGGAAAACCACAGATCCTTTGATCCACGCGACGGGAAGCGTGACATTGCTGCTACAGCCTGGAAGGAAAGCGCACGTGCATGCCCCCACTCGAGACGAGGCCTGACTCCACTGGGGAGTCTCCAGACGTACCCAAAGATCCATGTCAGCCCATGAGAGGAATCCTCGGTTACGGCCCTGACTCCACACAAGGTTGTTGGCCCCGGTATCGACGGGAGAGGAATCCCGAGAGGCCCCCTAGCAACTCGCATAGGGACTGGCCTCTCCTGAGGCCACCAGGGCGGGTCCCTGAGGTCCCCGTCGTAACTCGAGAACACCTGCCGCAACTCGAGAAAATCCAGGAAGTTCTCCCTTCCAGGCGAGATGAGGCCTATTTCTGATGAGGCGTCTGGAGACTAATGACACCTAAACTCTGGAACTTCGAAAGGGTCTTTCACACCCTTGCTGCAACTCAAGAAGTTCACCGCCATACCCGTCTCCACTCGAGATGAAGCACGATGGTCCCGCCCACATCCAGAGGAGCCCAGTTTTCCCCTCGTAGCTCGAGATGAGGGATCCTTTCCCTGGTTTCAAAGGGAAAGAGTTCCCGGCGTTCCCGTCGCATCTCAAGAGGAGGCACTCTCAACAGGAAAGGCGAGAGGAACTCCATGGTCGTACCACCATTCCAAGAGTCCCCCAGATATCTCAGTCCATTCCAGAGGAACCTCTTTGTCCTGCACTGGCTCATCTTTCACGCCGAGGATCGACTCACACCACGGTGGCACGTGGGACAGCCATGTGGGAAAGCCTCGAGGGAAAACCACAGATCCTTTGATCCACGCGACGGGAAGCGTGACATTGCTGCTACAGCCTGGAAGGAAAGTGCACGTGCATGCCCCCACTCGAGACGAGGCCTGACTCCCCTGGGGAGACTCCAGAAGTACCCAAAGATCCATGACAGCCCCTGAGAGGAATCCTCGGTTCCGGCCCTGACTCCATACAAGGTTTTTGGCCCCGGTATCGACGGGAGAGGAATCCCGAGAGGCCCCATAGCAACTCGCATAGGGACTGGCCTCTCCTGAGGCCACCACGGCGGGTTCCTGAGGTCCCCGTCATAACTCGAGAACACCTGCCGCAACTCGAGAAAATCTAGGAAGTTCTCCCTTCCAGGCGAGATGAGGCCTATTTCCTATGAGGCCTCTGGAGACTAATGACACCTAAACTCTGGAACTTCGAAAGGGTCTTTCACACCCTTGCTGCAACTCAAGAAGTTCACCACCATACCCGTCTCCACTAGAGAGGAAGCACGATGGTCCCGCCCACATCCAGAGGAGCCCCGTTTCCCCCTCGTAGCTCGAGATGAGGGATCCTTTTCCTGCTTTCAACGGGAAAGAATTCCCGGCGTTCCCGTCGCATCTCAAGAGGAGGAACTCTCAACAGGAAAGGCGAGAGGAACTCCATGGTCGTACCACCATTCCAAGAGTCCCCCAGATATCTCAGTCCATTCCAGAGGAACCTCTTTGCCCTGCACTGGCTCATCTTTCACGCCGAGGATCGACTCACACCACGGTGGCACGTGGGACAGCCCTGTGGGAAAGCCTCGAGGGAAAGCCTCGAGGGAAAACCACAGATCCTTTGATCCACGCGACGGGAAGCGTGACATTGCTGCTACAGCCTGGAAGGAAAGCGCACGTGCATGCCCCCACTCGAGACGAGGCCTGACTCCCCTGGGGGGACTTCAGAAGAACCCAAAGATCCATGTCAGCCCCTGAGAGGAATCCTCGGTTCCGGCCCTGACTCCATACAAAGTTTTTGGCCCCGGTATCGACGGGAGAGGAATCCCGAGAGGCCCCCTAGCAACTCGCATGGGGACTGGCCTCTCCTGAGGCCACCACGGCGGGTCCCTGAGGTCCCCGTCGTAACTCGAGAACACCTGCCCCAACTCGAGAAAATCCAGGAAGTTCTCCCTTCCAGGCGAGATGAGGCCTGTTTCCGATGAGGCGTCTGGAGACTAATGACACCTAACCTCTGGAACTTCGAAAGGGTCTTTCACACCCTTGCTGCAACTCAAGAAGTTCACCGCCATACCCGTCTCCACTCGAGAGGAAGCATGATGGTCCCGCCCACATCCAAAGGAGCCCCGTTTCCCCCTCGGAGCTCGAGATGATGGATCCTTTCCCTGCTTTCAACGGGGAAGAATTCCCGGCGTTCCCGTCGCATCTCAAGAGGAGGCACTCTCAACAGGAAAGGCGAGAGGAACTCCATGGTCGTACCACCATTCCAAGAGTCCCCCAGATGTCTCAGTCCATTCCAGAGGAACCTCTTTGCCCTGCACTGGCTCATCTTTCACGCCGAGGATCGACTCACACCACGGTGGCACGTGGGACAGCCCTGTGGGAAAGCCTCGAGGGAAAACCACAGATCCTTTGATCCACGCGACGGGAAGCGTGACATTGCTGCTACAGCCGGGAAGGAAAGCGCACGTGCATGCCCCCACTCGAGAAGAGTCCTAACTCCCCTGGGGAGACTCCAGAAGTACCCAAAGATCCATGTCAGCCCCTGAGAGGAATCCTCGGTTCCGGCCCTGACTGCACACAAGGTTTTTGGCCCCGGTATCGACGGGAGAGGAATCCCGAGAGGCCCCCTAGCACCTCGCATGGGGACTGGCCTCTCCTGAGGCCACCAGGGCGGGTCCCTGAGGTCCCCGTCGTAACTCGAGAACACCTGCCGCAACTCGAGAAAATCCAGGAAGTTCTCCCTTTCAGGCGAGATGAGGCCTATTTCCGATGAGGCGTCTGGAGACTAATGACACCTAACCTCTGGAACTTCGAAAGGGTCTTTCACACCCTTGCTGCAACTCAAGAAGTTCACCGCCATACCCGTCTCCACTCGAGAGGAAGCACGATGGTCCCGCCCACATCCAGAGGAGCCCCGTTTCCCCCTCGTATCTCGAGATGAGGGAACCTTTCCCTGCTTTCAACGGGAAAGAATTCCCGGCGTTCCCGTCGCATCTCAAGAGGAGGCACTCTCAACAGGAAAGGCGAGAGGAACTCCATGGTCGTACCACCATTCCAAGAGTCCCCCAGATGTCTCAGTCCATTCCAGAGGAACCTCTTTGCCCTGCACTGGCTCATCTTTCACGCCGAGGATCGACTCACACCACGGTGGCACGTGGGACAGCCCTGTGGGAAAGCCTCGAGGGAAAGCCTCGAGGGAAAACCACAGATCCTTTGATCCACGCGACTGGAAGCGTGACATTGCTGCTACAGCCTGGAAGGAAAGCGCACGTGCATGCCCCCACTCGAGACGAGGCGTGACTCCCCTGGGGGGAGTCCAGAAGAACCCAAAGATCCATGTCAGCCCCTGAGAGGAATCCTCGGTTCCGGCCCTGACTCCATACAAAGTTTTTGGCCCCGGTATCGACGGGAGAGGAATCCCGAGAGGCCCCCTAGCAACTCGCATGGGGACTGGCCTCTCCTGAGGCCACCAGGGCGGGTCCCTGAGGTCCCCGTCGTAACTCGAGAACACCTGCCCCAACTCGAGAAAATCCAGGAAGTTCTCCCTTCTAGGCGAGATGAGGCCTATTTCCGATGAGGCGTCTGGAGACTAATGACACCTAACCTCTGGAACTTCGAAAGGGTCTTTCACACCCTTGCTGCAACTCAAGAAGTTCACCGTCATACCCGTCTCCACTCGAGAGGAAGCACGATGGTCCCGCCCACATCCAAAGGAGCCCCGTTTCCCCCTCGGAGCTCGAGATGATGGATCCTTTCCCTGCTTTCAACGGGGAAGATTTCCCGGCGTTCCCGTCGCATCTCAAGAGGAGACACTCTCAACAGGAAAGGCGAGAGGAACTCCATGGTCGTACCACCATTCCAAGAGTCCCCCAGATGTCTCAGTCCATTCCAGAGGAACCTCTTTGCCCTGCACTGGCTCATCTTTCACGCCGAGGATCGAATCACACCACGGTGGCACGTGGGACAGCCCTGTGGGAAAGCCTCGAGGGAAAACCACAGATCCTTTGATCCACGCGACGGGAAGCGTGACATTGCTGCTACAGCCGGGAAGGAAAGCGCACGTGCATGCCCCCACTCGAGAAGAGGCCTAACTCCCCTGGGGAGACTCCAGAAGTACCCAAAGATCCATGTCAGCCCCTGAGAGGAATCCTCGGTTCCGGCCCTGACTCCACACAAGGTTTTTGGCCCCGGTATCGACGGGAGAGGAATCCCGAGAGGCCCCCTAGCACCTCGCATGGGAACTGGCCTCTCCTGAGGCCACCAGGGCGGGTCCCTGAGGTCCCCGTCGTAACTCGAGAACACCTGCCGCAACTCGAGAAAATCCAGGAAGTTCTCCCTTTCAGGCGAGATGAGGCCTATTTCCGATGAGGCGTCTGGAGACTAATGACACCTAACCTCTGGAACTTCGAAAGGGTCTTTCACACCCTTGCTGCAACTCAAGAAGTTCACCGCCATACCCGTCTCCACTCGAGAGGAAGCACGATGGTCCCGCCCACATCCAGAGGAGCCCCGTTTCCCCCTCGTATCTCGAGATGAGGGAACCTTTCCCTGCTTTAGACGGGAAAGAATTCCCGGCGTTCCCGTCGCATCTCAAGAGGAGGCACTCTCAACAGGAAAGGCGAGAGGAACTCCATGGTCGTACCACCATTCAAGGAGTCCCCAAGATGTCTCAGTCCATTCCAGAGGAACCTCTTTGCCCTGCACTGGCTCATCTTTCACGCCGAGGATCGACTCACACCACGGTGGCACGTGGGACACCCCTGTGGGAAAGCCTCGAGGGAAAGCCTCGAGGGAAAACCACAGATCCTTTGATCCACGCGACAGGAAGCGTGACATTGCTGCTACAGCCTGGAAGGAAAGCGCACGTGCATGCCCCCACTCGAGACGAGGCCTGACTCCCCTGGGGATACTCCAGAAGTACCCAAAGATCCATGTCAGCCCCTGAGAGGAATCCTCGGTTCCGGCCCTGACTCCACACAAGGTTTTTGGCCCCGGTATCGACGGGAGAGGAATCCCGAGAGGCCCCCTAGCAAGTCGCATGGGGACTGGCCTCTCCTGAGGCCACCAGGGCGGGTCCCTGAGGTCCCCGTCGTAACTCGAGAACACCTGCCGCAACTCGAGAAAATCCAGGAAGTTCTCCCTTCCAGGCGAGATGAGGCCTATTTCCGATGAGGCGTCTGGAGACTAATGACACCTAACCTCTGGAACTTCGAAAGGGTCTTTCACACCCTTGCTGCAACTCAAGAAGTTCACCGCCATACCCGTCTCCACTAGAGAGGAAGCACGATGGTCCCGCCCACATCCAGAGGAGCCCCGTTTCCCCCTCGTAGCTGGAGATGAGGGATCCTTTCCCTGCTTTCAACGGGAAAGAATTCCCGGCGTTCCCGTCGCATCTCAAGAGGAGGCACTCTCAACAGGAAAGGCGAGAGGAACTCCATGGTCGTACCACCATTCCAAGAGTCCCCCAGATGTCTCAGTCTATTGCAGAGGAACCTCTTTGCCCTGCACTGGCTCATCTTTCACGCCGAGGATTGACTCACACCACGGTGGCACGTGGGACAGCCCTGTGGGAAAGTCTCGAGGGAAAACCACAGATCCTTTGATACACGCCACGGGAAGCGTGACATTGCTGCTACAGCCTGGAAGGAAAGCGCACGTGCATGCCCCCACTCGAGTCGAGGCCTGACTCCCCTGGGGAGACTCCAGAAGTACCCAAAGATCCATGTCAGCCCCTGAGAGGAATCCTCGGTTCCGGCCCTGACTCCACACAAGCTTTTTGGCCCCGGTATCGACGGGAGAGGAATCCCGAGAGGCCCCCTAGCACCTCGCATGGGGACTGGCCTCTCCTGAGGCCACCAGGGCGGGTCCCTGAGGTCCCCGTCTTAACTCGAGAACACCTGCCGCAACTCGAGAAAATCCAGGAAGTTCTCCCTTCCAGGCGAGATGAGGCCTATTTCCGATGAGGCGTCTGGAGACTAATGACACCTAACATTTGGAATTTCGAAAGGGTCTTTCACACCCTTGCTGCAACTCAAGAAGTTCACCGCCATACCCGTCTCCACTCGAGAGGAAGCACGATGGTCCCGCCCACATCCAGAGGAGCCCCGTTTCCCTCTCGGAGCTCGAGATGAGGGATCCTTTCCTGCTTTCAACGGGAAGGAATTCCCGGCGTTCCCGTCGCATCTCAAGAGGAGGCACTCTCAACAGGAAAGGCGAGAGGAACTCCATGGTCGTACCACCATTCTTAGAGTCCCCCAGATGTCTCAGTCCGTTCCAGAGGAACCTCTTTGCCCTGCACTGGCTCATCTTTCACGCCGAGGATCGACTCACACCACGGAGGCACGTGGGACAGCCCTGTGGGAAATCCTCGAGGGAAAGCCTCGAGGGAAAACCACAGATCCTTTGATCCACGCGACGGGAAGCGTGACATTGCTGCTACAGCCTGGAAGGAAAGCGCACGTGCATGCCCCCACTCGAGACGAGGCCTGTCTCCCCTGGCGAGACTCCAGAAGTACCCAAAGATCCATATAAGCCCCTGAGAGGAATCCTCGGTTCCGACCCTGACTCCACACAAGGTTTTTGGCCTTGGTATCGACGGGAGAGGAATCCCGAGAGGCCCCCTAGCACCTCGCATGGGGACTGGCCTCTCCTGAGGCCACCAGGGCGGGTCCCTGAGGTCCCCGTCGTAACTCGAGAACACCTGCCGCAACTCGAGAAAATCCAGGAAGTTCTCCCTTCCAGGCGAGATGAGGCCTATTTCCGATGAGGCGTCTGGAGACTAATGACACCTAACCTCTCGAACTTCGAAAGGGTCTTTCACACCCTTGCTGCAACTCAAGAAGTTCACCGCCATACCCGTCTCCACTCGAGAGGAAGCACGATGGTCCCGCCCACATCCAGAGGAGCCCCGTTTCCCCCTCTTAGCTCGAGATGAGGGATCCTTTCCCTGCTTTCAACGGGAAGAATTCCCGGTGTTCCCGTCGTATCTCAAGAGGAGGCACTCTCAACAGGAAAGGCGAGAGGAACTCCATGGTCGTACCACCATTCCAAGAGTCCCCCAGATGTCTCAGTCCATTCCAGAGGAACCTCTTTGCCCTGCACTGGCTAATCTTTCACGCCGAGGATCGACTCACACCACGGTGGCACGTGGGACAGCCCTGTGGGAAAGCCTCGAGGGAAAGCCTCGAGGGAATACCACAGATCCTTTGATCCACGCCACGGGAAGCGTGACATTGCTGCTACAGCCTGTAAGGAAAGCGCACGTGCATGACCCCACTCGAGTCGAGGCCTGACTCCCCTGGGGAGACTCCAGAAGTACCCAAAGATCCATGTCAGCCCCTGAGAGGAATCCTCGGTTCCGGCCCTGACTCCACACAAGGTTTTTGGCCCCGGTATCGACGGGAGAGGAATCCCGAGAGGGCCCCTAGCACCTCGCATGGGTACTGGCCTCTCCTGAGGCCACCAGGGCGGGTCCCTGAGGTCCCCGTCGTAACTCGAGAACACCTGCCGCAACTCGAGAAAATCCAGGAAGTTCTCCCTTCCAGGCGAGATGAGGCCTATTTCCGATGAGTCGTCTGGAGACTAATGACACCTAACCTCTGGAAATTCGAAAGGGTCTTTCACACCCTTGCTGCAACTCAAGAAGTTCACCGCCATACCCGTCTCCACTCGAGAGGAAGCACGATGGTCCCGCCCACATCCAGAGGAGCCCCGTTTCCCCCTCGTAGCTCGAGATGAGGGATCCTTTCCCTGCTTTCAACGGGAAAGAATTCCCGGCGTTCCCGTCGCATCTCAAGAGGAGGCACTCTCAACAGGAAAGGCGAGAGGAACTCCATGGTCCTACCACCATTCCTAGAGTCCCCCAGATGACTCAGTCCATTCCAGAGGAAACTCTTTGCCCTGCACTGGCTCATCTTTCACGCCGAGGATCGACTCACACCACGGAGGCACGTGGGACAGCCCTGTGGGAAAGCCTCGAGGGAAAGCCTCGAGGGAAAACCACAGATCCTTTGATCCACGCGACGGGAAGCGTAACATTGCTGCTACAGCCTGGAAGGAAAGCGCACGTGCATGCCCCCACTCGAGACGAGGCCTGACTCCCGTGGGGAGACTCCAGAAGTACCCAAAGATCCATATAAGCCCCTGAGAGGAATCCTCGGTTCCGGCCCTGACTGCACAAAAGGTTTTTGGCCCCGGTATCGACGGGAGAGGAATCCCAAGAGGCCCCCTAGCACCTCGCATGGGGACTGGCCTCTCCTGAGGCCACCAGGGCGGGTCCCTGAGGTCCCCGTCGTAACTCGAGAACACCTGCCGCAACTCGAGAAAATCCAGGAAGTTCTCCCTTCCAGGCGAGATGAGGCCTATTTCCGATGAGGCGTCTGGAGACTAATGACACCTAACCTCTCGAACTTCGAAAGGGTCTTTCACACCCTTGCTGCAACTCAAGAAGTTCACCGCCATACCCGTCTCCACTCGAGATGAAGCACGATGGTCCCGCCCACATCCAGAGGAGCCCCGTTTCCCACTCGTAGCTCAAGATGAGGGATCCTTTCCCTGCTTTCAACGGGAAAGAATTTCCGGCGTTCCCGTCGCATCTCAAGAGGAGGCACTCTCAACAGGAAAGGTGAGAGGAACTCCATGGTCGTACCACCATTCCAAGAGTCCCCCAGATGTCTCAGTCCATTCCAGAGGAACCTCTTTGCCCTGCACTGGCTCATCTTTCACGCCGAGGATCGACTCACACCACGGTGGAACGTGGGACAGCCCTGTGGGAAAGCCTCGAGGGAAAACCACAGATCCTTTGATCCACGCCACGGGAAGCGTGACATTGCTGCTACAGCCTGTAAGGAAAGCGCACGTGCATGCCCCCACTCGAGACGAGGCCTGACTCCCCTGGGGAGACTCCAGAAGTACCCAAAGATCCATGTCAGCCCCTGAGAGGAATCCTCGGTTCCGGCCCTGACTCCACACAAGGTTTTTGGCCCCGGTATCGACAGGAGAGGAATCCCGAGAGGCCCCCTAGCACCTCGCATGGGTACTGGCCTCTCCTGAGGCCACCAGGGCGGGTCCCTGATGTCCCCGTCGTAACTCGAGAACACCTGCCGCAACTCGATAAAATCCAGGAAGTTCTCCCTTCCAGGCGAGATGAGGCCTATTTCCGATGAGTCGTCTGGAGACTAATGACACCTAACCTCTGGAAATTCGAAAGGGTCTTTCACACCCTTGCTGCAACTCAAGAAGTTCACCGCCATACCCGTCTCCACTCGAGAGGAAGCACGATGGTCCCGCCCACATCCAGAGGAGCCCCGTTTCCCCCTCGTATCTCGAGATGAGGGATCCTTTCCCTGCTTTCAACGGGAAAGAATTCCCGGCGTTCCCGTCGCATCTCAAGAGGAGGCACTCTCAACAGGAAAGGCGAGAGGATCTCCATGGTCGTACCACCATTCCAAGAGTCCCCCAGATGTCTCAGTCCATTCCAGAGGAACCTCTTTGCCCTGCACTGGCTCATCTTTCACGCCGAGGATCGACTCACACCATGGTGGCACGTGGGACAGCCCTGTGGGAAAGCCTCGAGGGAAAACCACAGATCCTTTGATCCACGCCACGGGAAGCGTGACATTGCTGCTACAGCCTGGAAGTAAAGCGCACGTGCATGCCCCGACTCGAGACGAGGCCTGACTCCCCTGGGGAGACTCCAGAAGTACCCAAAGATCCATGTCAGCCCCTGAGAGGAATCCTCGGTTCCGGCCCTGACTCCACACAAGGTTTTTGACCCCGGTATCGACGGGAGAGGAATCCCGAGAGGTCCCCTAGCAACTCGCATGGGGACTGGCCTCTCCTGAGGCCACCAGGGCGGGTCCCTGAGGTCCCCGTTGTAACTCGAAAACACCTGCCGCAACTCGAGAAAATCCAGGAAGTTCTCCCTTCCAGGCGAGATGAGGCCTATTTCCGATGAGGCGTCTGGAGACTAATGACACCTAACCTCTGGGACTTCGAAAGGGTCTTTCACACCCTTGCTGCAACTCAAGAAATTCACCGCCATACCCGTCTCCACTCGAGAGGAAGCACGATGGTCCCGCCCACATCCAGAGGAGCCCCGTTTCCCCCTCGTGGCTCGAAATGAGGGATCCTTTCCCTGCTTTCAACGGGAAAGAATTCCGGGCGTTCCCGTCGCATCCAAAGAGGAGGCACTCTCAACAGGAAAGGCGAGAGGAACTCCATGGTCGTACCACCATTCCAAGAGTCCCCCAGATGTCTCAGTCCATTCCAGAGGAACCTCTTTGCCCTGCACTGGCTCATCTTTCACGCCGAGGATCGACTCACACCACGGTGGCACGTGGGACAGCCCTGTGGGAAAGCCTCGAGGGAAAGCCTCGAGGGAAAACCACAGATCCTTTGATGCACGCGACGGGAAGCGTGACATTGCTGCTACAGCCTGGAAGGAAAGCGCACGTGCATGCCCCCACTCGAGACGAGGCCTGACTCCCCTGGGGAGACTCCAGAAGTACCGAAAGATCCATGTCACCCCTGAGAGGAATGCTCGGTTCCGGCCCTGACTCCACACAAGGCTTTTGGCCCCGGTATCGACGGGAGAGGAATCCCGAGAGGCCCCCTAGCAACTCGCATGGGGACTGGCCTCTCCTGAGGCCACCAGTGCGGGTCCCTGAGGTCCCCGTCGTAACTTGAGAACACCTGCCGCAACTCGAGAAAATCCAGGAAGTTCTCCCTTCCAGGCGAGATGAGGCCTATTTCCGATGAGGCGTCTGCAGACTAATGACACCTAAACTCTGGAACTTCGAAAGGGTCTTTCACGCCCTTGCTGCAACTCAAGAAGTTCACCGCCATACCCGTGTCCACTCGGGAGGAAGCACGATGGTCCCGCCCACATCCAGAGGAGCCCCATTTCCCCCTCGGAGCTCGAGATGAGGGATCCTTTCCCTGCTTTCAACGGGAAAGAATTCCCGGCGTTCCCGTCGCATCTCAAGAGGAGGCACTCTCAACAGGAAAGGCGAGAGGAACTCCATGGTCGTACCACCATTCCAAGAGTCCCCCAGATGTCTCAGTCCATTCCAGAGGAACCTCTTTGCCCTGCACTGGCTCATCTTTCACGCCGAGGATCGACTCACACCACGGTGGCACGTGGGACAGCCCTGTGGGAAAGCCTCGAGGGAAAACCACAGATCCTTTGATCCACGCGACGGGAAGCGTGACATTGCTGCTACAGCCTGGAAGGAAAGCACACGTGCATGCCCCCAATCGAGAAGAGGCCTGACTCCCCTGGTGGGACTCCAGAAGTACCCAAAGATCCATGTCAGCTCCTGAGAGGAATCCTCGGTTCCAGCCCTGACTCCACACAAGGTTTTTGGCCCCGGTATCGACGGGAGAGGAATCCCGAGAGGCCCCCTAGCAACTCGCATGGGGACTGGCCTCTCCTGAGGCCACCAGGGCGGGTCCCTGAGGTCCCCGTCGTAACTCGAGAACACCGGCCGCACCTCGAGAGAATCCGGGAAGTTCTCCCTTCCAGGCGAGATGAGGCCTATTTCCGATGAGGCGTCTGGAGACTAATGACACCTAACCTCTCGAACTTCGAAAGGGTCTTTCACACCCTTGCTGCAACTCAAGAAGTTTACCGCCATACCCGTCTCCACACGAGAGAAAGCACGATGGTCCCGCCCACATCCAGAGGAGCCCCGTTTCCCCCTCGTAACTCGAGATGAGGGATCCTTTCCCTGCTTTCAACGGGAAAGAATTCCCGGCATTCCCGTCGCATCTCAAGAGGAGGCACTCTCAACAGGAAAGGCGAGAGGAACTCCATGGTCGTACCACCATTCCAAGAGTCCCCCAGATGTCTCAGTCCATTCCAGAGGAACCTCTTTGCCCTGCGCTGGCTCATCTTTCACGCCGAGGATCGACTCACACCACGGTGGCACGTGGGACAGCCCTGTGGGAAAGCCTCGAGGGAAAGCCTCGAGGGAAAACAACAGATCCTTTGATCCACGCGACGTGAAGCGTGACATTGCTGCTACAGCCTGGAAGGAAAGCGCACGTGCATGCCCCCACTCGAGACGAGGCCTGACTCCCCTGGGGAGACTCCAGAAGTACCCAAAGATCCATGTCAGCCCCTGAGAGGAATCCTCGGTTCCGGCCCTGACTCCACACAAGGTTTTTGGCCCCGGTATCGACGGGAGAGGAATCCCGAGAGGCCCCCTAGCAACTCGCATGGGGACTGGCCTCTCCTGAGGCCACCAGGGCGGCTCCCTGAGGTCCCCGTCGTAACTCGAGAACACCTGCCGCAACTCGAGAAAATCCAGGAAGTTCTCCCTTCCAGGCGAGATGAGGCCTATTTCCGATGAGGCGTCTGGAGACTAATGACACGTAACCTCTGGAACTTCGAAAGGGTCTTTCACACCCTTGCTGCAACTCAAGAAGTTCACCGCCATACCCGTCTCCACTCGAGAGGAAGCACGAGGGTCCCGCCCACATCCAGAGGAGCCCCGTTTCCCCCTCGTAGCTCGAGATGAGGGATCCTTTCCCTGCTTTCAACGGGAAAGAATTCCCGGAGTTCCCGTCACAACTCAAGAGGAGGCACTCTCAACAGGAAAGGCGAGAGGAACTCCATGGTCGTACCACCATTCCAAGAGTCCCCCAGATGTCTCAGTCCATTCCAGAGGAACCTCTTTGCCCTGCACTGGCTCATCTTTCACGCCGAGGATCAACTCACACCACGGTGGCACGTGGGAGAGCCCTGTGGGAAAGCCTCGAGGGAAAGCCTCGAGGGAAAACCACAGATCCTTTGATCCACGCGACGGGAAGCGTGACATTGCTGCTACAGCCTGGAAGGAAAGCACACGTGCATGCCCCCACTCGAGACGAGGCCTGACTCCCCTGGGGAGACTCCAGAAGTACCCAAAGATCCATGTCAGCCCCTGAGAGGAATCCTCGGTTCCGGCCCTGACTCCACACAAGGTTTTTTGCCCCGGTATCGACGGGAGAGGAATCCCGAGAGGCCCCCTAGCAACTCGCATGGGGACTGGCCTCTCCTGAGGCCACCAGGGCGGGTCCCTGAGGTCCCCGTCGTAACTCGAGAACACCTGCCGCAACTCGAGAAAATCCAGGAAGTTCTCCCTTCCAGGCGAAATGAGGCCTATTTCCGATGAGGCGTCTGGAGACTAATGACACCCAACCTCTGGAACTTCGAAAGGGTCTTTCACACCCTTGCTGCAACTCAAGAAGTTTACCGCCATACCCGTCTCCACACGAGAGAAAGCACGATGGTCCCGCCCACATCCAGAGGAGCCCCGTTTCCCCCTTGTAGCTCGAGATGAGGGATCCTTTCCCTGCTTTCAACGGGAAAGAATTCCCGGCATTCCCGTCGCATCTCAAGAGGAGGCACTCTCAACAGGAAAGGCGAGAGGAACTCCATGGTCGTACCACCACTCCAAGAGTCCCCCAGATGTCTCAGTCCATTCCAGAGGAACCTCTTTGCCCTGCACTGGCTCATCTTTCACGCCGAGAATCGACTCACACCACGGTGGCACGTGGGACAGCCCTGTGGGAAAGCCTCGAGGGAAAGCCTCGAGGGAAAACCACAGATCCTTTGATCCACGCGACGGGAAGCGTGACATTGCTGCTACAGCCTGGAAGGAAAGCGCACGTGCATGCCCCCACTCGAGACGAGGCCTGACTCCCCTGGGGAGACTCCAGAAGTACCCAAAGATCCATGTCAGCCCCTGAGAGGAATCCTCGGTTCCGGCCCTGACTCCACACAAGGTTTTTGGCCCCGGTATCGACGGGAGAGGAATCCCGAGAGGCCCCCTAACAACTCGCATGGGGACTGGCCTCTCCTGAGGCCACCAGGGCGGGTCCCTGAGGTCTCCGTCGTAACTCGAGAACACCTGTCGCAACTCGAGAAAATCCAGGAAGTTCTCCCTTCCAGGCGAGAAGAATCCTATTTCCGATGAGGCGTTTGGAGACTAATGACACCTAAACTCTGGAACTTCGAAAGGGTCTTTCACACCCTTGCTGCGACTCAAGAAGTTCACCGCCATACCCGTCTCCACTCGCGAGGAAGCACGATGGTCCCGCCCACATCCAGAGGAGCCCCGTTTCCCCCTCGTAGCTCGAGATGAGGGATCCTTTCCCTGCGTTCAACGGGAAAGAATTCCCGGCGTTCCCATCGCATCTCAAGAGGAGGCACTCTCAACAGGAAAGGCGAGAGGAACTCCATGGTCGTACCACCATTCCACGAGTCCCCCAGATGTCTCAGTCCATTCCAGAGGAACCTCTTTGCCCTGCACTGGCTCATCTTTCACGCCGACGATCGACTCACACCACGGTGGCACGTGGGACAGCCCTGTGTGAAAGCCTCGAGGGAAAGCCTCGAGGGAAAACCACAGATCCTTTGATCCAGGCCACGGGAAGCGTGACATTGCTGCTACAGCCTGGAAGGAAAGCGCACGTGCATGCCCCCACTCGAGACGAGGCCTGAAGGCCCTGGGGAGACTCCAGAAGTACCCAAAGATCCATGTCAGCCCCTGAGAGGAATCCTCGATTCCGGCCCTGACTCCACACAAGGTTTTTGGCCCCGGTATCGACGGGAGAGGAATCCCGAGAGGCCCCCTAGCAACTACCATGGGGACTGGCCGTTCCTGAGGCCACCAGGGCGGCTCCCTGAGGTCCCCGTCGTAACTCGAGAACACCTGCCACAACTCGAGAAAATCCAGGAAGTTCTCCCTTCCAGGCGAGATGAGGCCTATTTCCGATGAGGCGTCTGGAGACTAACGACACCTAACCTCTGGAACTTCGAAAGGGTCTTTCACACCCTTGCTGCAACTCAAGAAGTTCACCGCCATACCCGTGTCCACTCGAGAGGAAGCACGATGGTCCCGCCCACATCCAGAGGAGCCCCGTTTCCCCCTCGTAGCTCGAGATGAGGGATCCTTTCCCTGCTTTCAACGGGAAAGAATTCCCGGCATTCCCGTCGCATCTCAAGAGGAGGCACTCTCAACAGGAAAGGCGAGAGGAACTCCATGGTCGTACCACCATTCCAAGAGTCCCCCAGATGTCTCAGTCCATTCCAGAGGAACCTCTTTGCCCTGCACTGGCTCATCTTTCACGCCGAGGATCGACTCACACCACGGTGGCACGTGGGACAGCCCTGTGGGAAAGCCTCGAGGGAAAGCCTCGAGGGAAAACCACAGATTCTTTGATCCACGCGACGGGAAGCGTGACATTGCTGCTACAGCCTGGAAGGAAAGCGCACGTGCATGCCCCCAATCGAGACGAGGCCTGACTCCCCTGGGGAGACTCCAGAAGTACCCAAAGATCCATGTCAGCCCCTGAGAGGAATCCTCGGTTCCGGCCCTGACTCCACACAAGGTTTTTGGCCCCGGTATCGACGGGAGAGGAATCCCGAGAGGCCCCCTAGCAACTCGCATGGGGACTGGCCTCTCCTGAGGCCACCAGGGCGGGTCCCTGAGGTCTCCGTCGTAACTCGAGAACACCTGTCGCAACTCGAGAAAATCCAGGAAGTTCTCCATTCCAGGCGAGAAGAATCCTATCTCCGATGAGGCGTTTGGAGACTAATGACACCTAAACTCTGGAACTTCGAAAGGGTCTTTCACACCCTTGCTGCAACTCAAGAAGTTCACCGCCATACCCGTCTCCACTCGCGAGGAAGCACGATGGTCCCGCCCACATCCAGAGGAGCCCCGTTTCCCCCTCGTAGCTCGAGATGAGGGATCCTTTCCCTGATTTCAACGGGAAAGAATTCCCGGCGTTCCCGTCGCATCTCAAGAGGAGGCACTCTCAACAGGAAAGGCGAGAGGAACTCCATGGTCGTACCACCATTCCAAGAGTCCCCCAGATGTCTCAGTCCATTCCAGAGGAACCTCTTTGCCCTGCACTGGCTCATCTTTCACGCCGAGTATCAACTCACACCACGGTGGCACGTGGGACAGACCTGTGGGAAAGCCTCGAGGGAAAAACTCGTGGGAAAACCACAGATCCTTTGATCCACGCCACGGGAAGCGTGACATTGCTGCTACAGCCTGGAAGGAAAGCGCACGTACCTGTCCCCACTCGAGACGAGGCCTGACTCCCCTGGGGAGACTCCAGAAGTACCCAAAGATCCATGTCAGCCCCTGAGAGGAATCCTCGGTTCCGGCCCTGACTCCACACAAGGTTTTTGGACCCGGTATCGACGGGATAGGAATCCCAGAGTCCCCCTAGCAACTCGCATGGGGATTGGCCTCTCCTGAGGCCACCAGGGCTGGTCCTTGAGGTCCCCGTCATAACTCGAGAACACCTGCCGCAACTCGAGAAAATCCAGGAAGTTCTCCCTTCCAGGCGAGATGAGGCCTATTTCCGATGAGGCGTCTGGAGACTAATGACACCCAACCTCTGGAACTTCGAAAGGGTCTTTCACACCCTTGCTGCAACTCAAGAAGTTTACCGCCATACCCGTCTCCACACGAGAGAAAGCACGATGGTCCCGCCCACATCCAGAGGAGCCCCGTTTCCCCCTTGTAGCTCGAGATGAGGGATCCTTTCCCTGCTTTCAACGGGAAAGAATTCCCGGCATTCCCGTCGCATCTCAAGAGGAGGCACTCTCAACAGGAAAGGCGAGAGGAACTCCATGGTCGTACCACCACTCCAAGAGTCCCCCAGATGTCTCAGTCCATTCCAGAGCAACCTCTTTGCCCTGCACTGGCTCATCTTTCACGCCGAGAATCGACTCACACCACGGTGGCACGTGGGACAGCCCTGTGGGAAAGCCTCGAGGGAAAGCCTCGAGGGAAAACCACAGATCCTTTGATCCACGCGACGGGAAGCGTGACATTGCTGCTACAGCCTGGAAGGAAAGCGCACGTGCATGCCCCCACTCGAGACGAGGCCTGACTCCCCTGGGGTGACTCCAGAAGTACCCAAAGATCCATGTCAGCCCCTGAGAGGAATCCTCGGTTCCGGCCCTGACTCCACACAAGGTTTTTGGCCCCGGTTTCGACGGGAGAGGAATCCCGAGAGGCCCCCTAGCAACTCGCATGGGGACTGGCCTCTCCTGAGGCCACCAGGGCGGGTCCCTGAGGTCTCCGTCGTAACTCGAGAACACCTATCGCAACTCGAGAAAATCCAGGAAGTTCTCCCTTCCAGGCGAGAAGAATCCTATTTCCGATGAGGCGTTTGGAGACTAATGACACCTAAACTCTGGAACTTCGAAAGGGTCTTTCACACCCTTGCTGCGACTCAAGAAGTTCACCGCCATACCCGTCTCCACTCGCGAGGAAGCACGATGGTCCCGCCCACATCCAGAGGAGCCCCGTTTCCCCCTCGTAGCTCGAGATGAGGGATCCTTTCCCTGCTTTCAACGGGAAAGAATTCCCGGCATTCCCGTCGCATCTCAAGAGGAGGCACTCTCAACAGGAAAGGCGAGAGGAACTCCATGGTCGTACCACCATTCCAAGAGTCCCCCAGATGTCTCAGTCCATTCCAGAGGAACCTCTTTGCCCTGCACTGGCTCATCTTTCACGCCGAGGATCGACTCACACCACGGTGGCACGTGGGACAGCCCTGTGGGAAAGCCTCGAGGGAAAACCACAGATCCTTTGATCCACGCGACGGGAAGCGTGACATTGCTGCTACAGCCTGGAAGGAAAGCGCACGTGCATGCCCGCACTCGAGACGAGGCCTGACTCCCCTGGGGAGACTCCAGAAGTACCCAAAGATCCATGTCAGCCCCTGAGAGGAATCCTCGGTTCCGGCCCTGACTCCACACAAGGTTTTTGGCCCGGTTTCGACGGGAGAGGAATCCCGAGAGGCGCCCTAGCAACTCGCATGGGGAATGGCCTTTCCTGAGGCCACCAGGCCGGGTCCCTGAGGTCCCCGTCGTAACTCGAGAACACCTGCCCCAACTCGAGAAAATCCAGGAAGTTCTCCCTTCCCGGAAAGATGAAGCCTATTTCCGATGAGGCGTCTGGAGACTAATGACACCTAACCTCTGGAACTTCAAAACGGTCTATCACAACCTTGCTACAACTCAAGAAGTTCACCGCCATTCCCGTCTCCACTCGAGAGGAAGCACGATCGTCCTGCCCTCATCCAGAGGAGCCCCGTTTCCCCCTCGTAGCTCGAGATGAGGGATCCTTTCCCTGCTTTCAACGGGAAAGAATTCCCGGCGTTCCCGTCGCTTCTCAAGAGGAGGCACTCTCAACAGGAAAGGCGAGAGGAACTCCATGGTCGTACCACCATGCCAAGAGTACCCCAGATGTCTCAGTCCATTCCAGAGGAACCTCTTTGCCCTGCACTGGCTCATCTTTCACGCCAAGGATCGACTCACACCACGGTGGCGCGTGACACAGCCCTGTGGCAAAGCCTCGAGGGAAAGCCTCGAGGGAAAACCACAGATCCTTTGATCCACGCGACGGGAAGCGTGACATTGCTGCTACAGCCTGGAAGGAAAGCGCACGTGCATGCCCGCACTCGAGACGAGGCCTGACTCCCCTGGGGAGACTCCAGAAGTACCCAAAGATCCATGTCAGCCCCTGAGAGGAATCCTCGGTTCCGGCCCTGACTCCACACAAAGTTTTTGGACCCGGTATCAACGGGAGAGGAATCCCGAGAGGCCCCCTAGCAACTCGCATGGGGACTGACCTTTCCTGAGGCCACCAGGGCGGGTCCCTGAGGTCCCCGTTGTAACTCGAGAACACCTGCCGCAACTCGAGAAAATCCAGGAAGTTCTACCTTCCAGGCGAGATGAGACCTCTTTCCGATGAGGAGTCTGGAGACTAATGACACCTAACCTCTGGAACGTCGAAAGGGTCTTTCACAGCCTTGCTGCAACTCAAGAAGTTCACCGCCATACCCGTCTCGACTCGAGAGGAAGCACGATGGTCCCGCCCACATCCAGAGGAGCCCCGTTTACCCCTCGTAGCTCGAGATGAGGGATCCTTTCCCTGCTTTCAACAGGAAAGAATTCCCGGCGTTCCCGTCGCATCTCAAGAGGAGGCACTCTCAACAGGAACGGCTAGAAGAAGTCCATGGTCGTACCACCTTTCCAAGAGTCCCCCAGATGTCTCAGTCCATTCCAGAGGAACCTTTTTGCCCTGCACTGGCTCATCTTTCACGCCGAGGATCGACTCACACCACGGTGGTACGTGGGACAGCCCTGTGGGAAAGCCTCCAGGGAAACCCACAGATCCTTTGATCCACGCGACGGGAAGCGTGACATTGCTGCTACAGCCTGGAAGGAAAGCGCACGTGCATGCCCCCACTCGAGACGAGGCCTGACTCCCCTGGGGAGACTCCAGAAGTACCCAAAGATCCATTTCAGCCCCTGAGAGGAATCCTCGGTTCCGGCCCTGACTCCAAAAAATTCTTTTGGCCCCGGTATCGACGGGAGAGGAATCCCGAGAGGCCCCCTAGCAACTCGCATGGGGACTGGCCTCTCCTGAGGCCACCAGGGCGGGTCCCTGAGGTCCCCGTCTTAACTCTAGAACACCTCCCGCAACTCGAGAAAATCCAGGAAGTTCTCCCTTCCAGGCGAGATGAGGCCTATTTCCGATGAGGCGTCTGGAGACTAATGACACCTAACCTCTGGAACTTCGAAAGGGTCTTTCACACCCTTGCTGCAACTCAAGAAGTTCACCGCCATACCCGTCTCCACTCGAGAGGAAGCACGATGGTCCCGCCTACATCCAGAGGAGCCCCGTTTCCCCCTCGTAGCTCGAGATGAGGGATCCTTTCCCTGCTTTCAACGGGAAAGAATTCCCAGCGTTCCCGTCGCATCTCAAGAGGAGGCACTCTCAACAGAAAAGGCGAGAGGAACTCCATGGTCGTACCACCATTCCAAGGGTCCCCCAGATGTCTCAGTCCATTCCAGAGGAACCTCTTTGCCCTGCACTGGCTCATCTTTCACGCCGAGGATCGACTCACACCACGGTGGCACGTGGGACAGTCCTGTGGGAAAGCCTCGAGGGAAAGCCTCGAGGGAAAACCACAGAACCTTTGATCCACACGACGGGAAGCTGGACATTGCTGCTACAGTCTGGAAGGAAAGCTCACGTGCATGCCCCCACTCGAGACGAGGCCTGACTCCGCTGTGGAGACTCCAGAAGTACCCAAAGATCCATGTCAGCCCTTGAGAGGAATCCTCGGTTCCGGCCCCGACTCCACACAAGGTTTTTGGCCCCGGTATCGACGGGAGAGGAATCCCGAGAGGCCTCCCAGCAACTCGCATGGGGACTGGCCTCTCCTGAGGCTACCAGGGCGGGTCCCTGAGGTCCCCGTCGTAACTCGAGAACACCTGCCGCAACTCGAGAAAATCCAGGAAGTTCCCCCTTCCAGGCGAGATGAAGCCTATTTCCGATGAGGCGTCTGGAGACTAATGACACCTAACCTCTGGAACTTCGAAAGGGTCTTTCACACCCTTGCTGCAACTCAAGAAGTTCACCGCCATACCCGTCTCCACTCGAGAGGAAGCACGATGGTCCCGCCCACATCCAGAGGAGCCCCGTTTCCCCCTCGTAGCTCGAGATGAGGGATCCTTTCCCTGCTTTCAACGGGAAAGAATTCCCGGCGTTCCCGTCGCATCTCAAGAGGAGGCACTCTCAACAAGAAAGGCGAGAGGAACTGCATGGTCGTACCACCATTTCAAGAGTCCCCCAGATGTCTCAGTCCATTCCAGAGGAACCTCTTTGCCCTGCACTGGCTCATCTTTCACGCCGAGGATCGACTCACACCACGGTGGCACGTGGGACAGCCCTGTGGGAAAGCCTCGAGGGAAAGCCTCGAGGGAAAACCACAGATCCTTTGATCCACGCGACGGGAAGCGTGACATTGCTGCTACAGCCTGGAAGGAAAGCGCACGTGCATGCCCCCACTCGAGATGAGGCCTGTCTCCCCTGGCGAGACTCCAGAAGTACCCAAAGATCCATATCAGCCCGTGAGAGGAATCCTCGGTTCCGGCCCTGACTCCACACAAGGTTTTTGGCCCGGGTATCGACGGGAGAGGAATCCCGAGAGGCCCCCGAGCAACTCGCATGGGGACTGGCCTCTCCTGAGGCCACCAGGGCGGGTCCCTGAGGTCCCCGTCGTAACTCGAGAACACCTGCCGCAACTCGAGAAAATCCAGGAAGTTCTCCCTTCCAGCGAGATGAGGCCTATTTCCGATGAGGCGTCTGGAGACTAATGACACCTAACCTCTGGAACTTCGAAAGGGTCTTTCACACCCTTGCTGCAACTCAAGAAGTTCACCGCCATACCCGTCTCCACTCGAGAGGAAGAACGATGGTCCCGCCCCCATCCAGAGGAGCCCCGTTTCCCCCTCGGAGATCGAGATGAGGGATCCTTTCCCTGCTTTCAACGGGAAAGAATTCCTGCGTTCCCGTCGCATCTCAAGAGGAGGCACTCTCAACAGGCAAGGCGAGAGGAACTCCATGGCCGTACCACCATTCCAAGAGTCCCCCAGATGTCTCATTCCATTCCAGAGGAACCTCTTTGTCCTGCACTGGCTCATCTTTCACGGATAAGTCGACTCACACCACAGTGGCACGTGGGACAGCCCTGTGGGAAAGCCTCGAGGGAAAACCACAGATCCTTTGATCCACGCCACGGGAAGCGTGACATTGCTTCTACAGCCTGGAAGGAAAGCACACGTGCATGCCCCCACTCGAGACGAGGCCTGACTCCCCTGGGGAGACTCCAGAAATACCCAAAGATCCATGTCAGCCCCTGAGAGGAATCCTCGGTTCCGGCCCTGACTCCAGACAAGGTTTTTGGCCCCGGTATCGACGGGAGAGGAATCCCGAGAGGCCCCCTAGCAACTCGCATGGGGACTGGCCTTTACTGAGGCCACCAGGGCGGGTCCCTGAGGTCCCCGTCATAACTCGAGAACACCTGCCACAACTCGAGAATATCCAGGAAGTTCTCCCTTCTAGGCGAGATGAGGCCTATTTCCGATGATGCGTCTGGAGACGAATGACACCTAACCTCTGGAACTTCGAAAGGGTCTTTCACACCCTTGCTGCAACTCAAGAAGTTCACCGCCATACCCGTCTCCACTCGAGAGGAAGCACGATGGTCCCGCCCACATCGAGAGGAGCCCCGTTTCCCCCTCGAAGCTCGAGATGAGGGATTCTTTCCCTGCTTTCAACGCAAAGAATTCCCGGCCTTCCCGTCACATCTCAAGAGGAGGCACTCTCAACAAGAAAGGCGAGAGGAACTCCATGGTCGTACCACCATTCCAAGAGTCCCCCAGATGTCTCAGTCCATTTCAGAGGAACCTCTTTGCCGTACACTGGCTCATCTTTCACGCCGAGGATCGACTCACACCACGGTGGCACGTGGGACAGCCCTGTGGGAAAGCCTCGAGGGAAAGCCTCGAGGGAAAACCACAGATCCTTTGATCCACGCCACGGGAAGCGTGACATTGCTGCTACAGCCTGGAAGGAAAGCGCACGTGCTTGCCCCCACTCGAGCCGAGGCCTGACTCCCCTGGGGAGACTCCAGAAGTACCCAAACATCCATGTCAGCCCCTGAGAGGAATCCTCGGTTCCGGCCCTGACTCCACACAAGGTTTTTGGCCCCGGTATCGACAGGAGAGGAATCCCGAGAGGCCCCCTAGCAACTCGCATGGGGACTGGCCTCTCCTGAGGCCACCAGGGCGGGTCCCTGAAGTCCCCGTCGTAACTCGAGAACACCTGCCGCAACTCGAGAAAATCCAGGAAGTTCTCCCTTCCAGGCGAGATGAGGCCTATTTCCGATGAGGCGTCTGGAGACTAATGACACCTAAACTCTGGAACTTCGAAAGGGTCTTTCACACCCTTGCTGCAAATCAAGAACTTCACCGCCATACCCGTCTCCACTCTAGAGGAAGCACGATGGTCCCGCCCACATCCAGAGGAGCCCCGTTTCCCCCTCCTAGCTCGAGATGAGCGATCCTTTCCCTGCTTTCAACAGGAAAGAATTCCCGGCGTTCCCGTCGCATCTCAAGAGGAGGCACTCTCAACAGGAAAGGCGAGAGGAACTCCATGGTCGTACCACCATTCCAAGAGTCCCCCAGATGTCTCAGTCCATTCCAGAGGAACCTCTTTGCCCTGCACTGGCTCATCTTTCACGCCGAGGATCGACTCACACCACGGTGGCACGTGGACAGCCCTGTGGGAAAGCCTCGAGGGAAAGCCTCGAGGGAAAACCACAGATCCTTTGATCCACGCCACGGGAAGCGTGACATTGCTGCTACAGCCTGGAAGGAAAGTGCACGTGCATGCCCCACTCGAGATGAGGCCTTTCTCCCCTGGCGAGACTCCAGAAGTACCCAAAGATCCATATCAGCCCGTGAGAGGAATCCTCGGTTCCGGCCCAGAATCCACACAAGGTTTTTGGCCCCGGTATCGACGGGAGAGAAATCCCGAGAGGCCCCCTAGCAACTCGCATGGGGACTGGCCTGTCTTGAGGCCATCAGGGCGGGTTCCTGTGGTCCCCTTCGTAACTCGAGAACACCTGCCGCAACTCGAGAAAATCCAGGAATTTCTCCCTTCCAGGCGAGATGAGGCCTATTTCCGATCAGGCGTCTGGAGACTAATGACACCTAACCTCTGGAACTTCGAAAGGGTCTTTCACACCCTTGCTGCAACTCAAGAAGTTCACCGCCATACCCGTCTCCACTCGAGAGGAAGCACGATGGTCCCGCCCACATCCAGAGGAGCCCCGTTTCCCCCTCGTAGCTCGAGATGAGGGATCCTTTCCCTGCTTTCAACGGGAAAGAATTCCCGGCGTTCCCATCGCATCTCAAGAGGAGGCACTCTCAACAGGAAAGGCGAGAGGAACTGCATGGTCGTACCACCATTTCAAGAGTCCCCCAGATGTCTCAGTCCATTCCAGAGCAAACTCTTTGCCTTGCACTGGCTCATCTTTCATGCCGAGGATCGAATCACACCACGTTGGCACGTGGGAGAGCCCTGTGGGAAAGCCTCAAGGGAAAGCCTGGAGGGAAATCCACAGATCCTTTGATCCACGCGACGGGAAGAGTGTCTTTGCTGCTTCAGCCTGGAAGGAAAGCTCACGTGCATGCCACCACTCGAGACGAGGCCTGACTCCCCTCGGGAGACTCCAGAAAGACCCAAAGATACATGTCAGCCCCTGAGAGTAATCCTCGGTTCCGGCCCTCACTCCACACAAGGTTTTTGGTCCAGGTATCGACGGGAGAGGAATACCGAGAGGCACCCTAGCAACTCGCATGAGGACTGGCCTTTCCTGAGGCCACCATGGCGGGTCCCTGAGGTGCCCGTCGTAACTCGAGAACACCTGCTGCAACTCGAGAAAATCCAGGAAGTTCTCCCTTCCAGGCGAGATGAGACCTATTTCCGATGAGGCGTCTGGACACTAATGACACCTAACCTCTGGAACTTCGAAAGGGTCTTTCACACCCTTGCTGCAATTCAAGAAGTTCAAGGCCGTACCCGTCTCCACTCGAGAGGAAGCACGATCGTCCCACCCACAACCAGAGGAGCCCCGTTTCCCCCTCGTAGCTCGAGATGAGGGATCCTTTCCCTGCTTTCAATGGGAAAGAATTCCCGGTGTTCCCGTCGCATCTCAAGAGGAGGCACTCTCAACAGGAAAGGCGAGAGTAACTCTATGGTCGTATCACCATTCCAAGAGTCCCCCAGATGTCTCAGTCCATTCCAGAGCAACCTCTTTGCCCTGCACAGGCTCATCTTTCACGCCGAGGATCGACTCACACCACGGTGGCACGTGGGACAGCCCTGTGGGAAAGCCTAGAGGGAAAACCACAGATCCTTTGATCCACACGACGGGAAGCGTGACATTGCTGCTACAGCCTGGAAGGAAAGCGCACGTGCATGCCCCCACTCGAGACGAGGCCTGACTCCCCTGGGGAGACTCCAGAAGTACCCAAAGATCCATGTCATCCCCTGAGAGGAATCCTCGGTTCCGCCCCTGACTCCACACAAAGTTTTTGGCCCCGGTATCGACGGGAGAGGAATCCCGAGAGGCCCCCTAGCAAATCGCATGGGGACTGGCCTCTCCTGAGGCCACCAGGGCGGATCCCTGAGGTCCCCGTCTTAACTCGAGAACACCTGCCGCAACTCGAGAAAATCCAGGAAGTTCTCCCTTCCAGGCGAAATGAGGCCTATTTCCGATAAGGCGTCTGGAGACTAATGACACCTAACCTCTGGAACTTCGAAAGGGTCTTTCACACCCTTGCTGCAACTCAAGAAGTTCACCGGCATTCCCGTCTCCACTCGAGAGGAAGCACGATGATCCCGCCCACATCCAGAGGAGCCCCGTTTCCCCCTCGGAGCTCGAGATGTGGGATCCTTTCCCTGCTTTCAACGGGCAAGAATTCCCGGCGTTCCCGTCGCATCTCAAGAGGAGGCACTCTCAACAGGAAAGGCGAGAGGAACTCCATGGTCGTACCACCATTCCAAGAGTCCCCCAGATGTCTCAGTCCATTCCAGAGGAACCTCTTTGCCCTGCACTGGCTCATCTTTCACGACGAGGATCGACTCAAACCACGGTGGCACGTGGGACAGCCCTGTGGGAAAGCCTCGAGGGAAAGCCTCCAGGGAAAACCACAGATCCTTTGATCCACGCGACGGGAAGCATGACATTGCTGCTACAGCCTGGAAGGAAAGCGCACGTGCATGCCCCCACTAGAGACGAGGCCTGACTCCCCTGGGGAGACTCCAGAAGTACCCAAAGATCCATGTCAGCCCCTGTGAGGAATCCTCGGTTCCGGCCCTGACTCCACACAAGGTTTTTGGCCCCGGTATCGACGGGAGAGGAATCCCGAGAGGCCCCCTAGCAACTCGCATGGGGACTGGCCTCTCCAGAGGCCACCAGGTCGGGACCCTGAGGTCCCCGTCGTAACTCGAGAACACCTGCCGAAACTCGAGAAATTCCAGGAAGTATTCCATTCCAGGCGAGTTGAGGCCTATTTCCGATGAGGCATCTGGAGACTAATGACACCTAACCGCTGGAACTTCGAAAGGGTCTTTCACACCCTTGCTGCAACTCAAGAAGTTCACCACCACACCCGTCTCCACTCGAGAGGAAGCACGATGGTCCCGCCCACATCCAGAGGAGCCCCGTTTCTCCCTCGTAGCTCGAGATGAGGGATCCTTTCCCTGCTTTCAATGGGAAAGAATTCCCGGCGTTCCCGTCGCATCTCAAGAGGAGGCACTCTCAACAGGAAATGCGAGAGGAACTCCATGGTCGTACCACAATTCCAAGAGTCCCCCAGATGTCTCAGTCCATTCCAGAGGAACCTCTTTGCCCTGCACTGGCTCATCTTTCACGCCGAGGATCGACTCACACCACGGTGGCACGTGGGACAGCCCTGTGGGAAAGCCTCGAGGGAAAGCCTCGAGGGAAAACCACAGATCCTTTGATCCACGCGACGGGAACCGTGACATTGCTGCTACAGCCTGTAAGGAAAGCGCACGTGCATGCCCCCACTCGAGACGAGGCCTGACTCCCCTGGGGAGACTCCAGAAGTACCCAAAGACCCATGTCAGCCCCTGAGAGGAATCCTCGGTTCCGGCCCTGACTCCACACAATGTTTTTGGCCCCGGTATCGACGGGAGAGGAATCCCGAGAGGCCCCCTAGCAACTCGCATGGGGACTGGCCTCTCCTGAGGCCACCCGGGCGCGTCCCTGAGGTCCCCGTCGTAACTCGAGAACACCTGCCACAACTCGAGAAAATCCAGGAAGTTCTCCCTTCCAGGCGAGATGAGGCCTATTTCCGATGAGGCGTCTGGAGACTAATGACACCTAACCTCTGGAACTTCGAAAGGGTCTTTCACACCCTTGCTGCAACTCAAGTAGTTCACCGCCATACCCGTGTCGACTCGAGAGGAAGAATGATGGTCCCGCCCACATCCAGAGGAGCCCCGTTTCCCCATCGTAGCTCGAGATGAGGGATCCTTTCCCTGCTTTCAACGGGAAAGAATTCCCGGCGTTCCCATCGCATCTCAAGAGGAGGCACTCTCAACAGGAAAGGCGAGAGGAACTGCATGGTCGTACCACCATTTCAAGAGCCCCCAGATGTCTCAGTCCATTCCAGAGCAAACTCTTTGCCTTGCACTGGCTCATCTTTCATGCCGAGGATCGAATCACACCACGTTGGCACGTGGGAGAGCCCTGTGGGAAAGCCTCAAGGGAAAGCCTGGAGGGAAATCCACAGATCCTTTGATCCACGCGACGGGAAGAGTGTCTTTGCTGCTTCAGCCTGGAAGGAAAGCTCACGTGCATGCCACCACTCGAGACGAGGCCTGACTCCCCTCGGGAGACTCCAGAAAGACCCAAAGATACATGTCAGCCCCTGAGAGTAATCCTCGGTTCCGGCCCTCACTCCACACAAGGTTTTTGGTCCAGGTATCGACGGGAGAGGAATACCGAGAGGCACCCTAGCAACTCGCATGAGGACTGGCCTTTCCTGAGGCCACCATGGCGGGTCCCTGAGGTGCCCGTCGTAACTCGAGAACACCTGCTGCAACTCGAGAAAATCCAGGAAGTTCTCCCTTCCAGGCGAGATGAGACCTATTTCCGATGAGGCGTCTGGACACTAATGACACCTAACCTCTGGAACTTCGAAAGGGTCTTTCACACCCTTGCTGCAATTCAAGAAGTTCAAGGCCGTACCCGTCTCCACTCGAGAGGAAGCACGATCGTCCCACCCACAACCAGAGGAGCCCCGTTTCCCCCTCGTAGCTGGAGATGAGGGATCCTTTCCCTGCTTTCAATGGGAAAGAATTCCCGGTGTTCCCGTCGCATCTCAAGAGGAGGCACTCTCAACAGGAAAGGCGAGAGTAACTCTATGGTCGTACCACCATTCCAAGAGTCCCCCAGATGTCTCAGTCCATTCCAGAGCAACCTCTTTGCCCTGCACAGGCTCATCTTTCACGCCGAGGATCGACTCACACCACGGTGGCACGTGGGACAGCCCTGTGGGAAAGCCTAGAGGGAAAACCACAGATCCTTTGATCCACACGACGGGAAGCGTGACATTGCTGCTACAGCCTGGAAGGAAAGCGCACGTGCATGCCCCCACTCGAGACGAGGCCTGACTCCCCTGGGGAGACTCCAGAAGTACCCAAAGATCCATGTCATCCCCTGAGAGGAATCCTCGGTTCCGCCCCTGACTCCACACAAAGTTTTTGGCCCCGGTATCGACGGGAGAGGAATCCCGAGAGGCCCCCTAGCAAATCGCATGGGGACTGGCCTCTCCTGAGGCCACCAGGGCGGATCCCTGAGGTCCCCGTCTTAACTCGAGAACACCTGCCGCAACTCGAGAAAATCCAGGAAGTTCTCCCTTCCAGGCGAAATGAGGCCTATTTCCGATAAGGCGTCTGGAGACGAATGACACCTAACCTCTGGAACTTCGAAAGGGTCTTTCACACCCTTGCTGCAACTCAAGAAGTTCACCGGCATTCCCGTCTCCACTCGAGAGGAAGCACGATGATCCCGCCCACATCCAGAGGAGCCCCGTTTCCCCCTCGGAGCTCGAGATGTGGGATCCTTTCCCTGCTTTCAACGGGCAAGAATTCCCGGCGTTCCCGTCGCATCTCAAGAGGAGGCACTCTCAACAGGAAAGGCGAGAGGAACTCCATGGTCGTACCACCATTCCAAGAGTCCCCCAGATGTCTCAGTCCATTCCAGAGGAACCTCTTTGCCCTGCACTGGCTCATCTTTCACGCCGAGGATCGACTCAAACCACGGTGGCACGTGGGACAGCCCTGTGGGAAAGCCTCGAGGGAAAGCCTCCAGGGAAAACCACAGATCCTTTGATCCACGCGACGGGAAGCATGACATTGCTGCTACAGCCTGGAAGGAAAGCGCACGTGCATGCCCCCACTAGAGACGAGGCCTGACTCCCCTGGGGAGACTCCAGAAGTACCCAAAGATCCATGTCAGCCCCTGTGAGGAATCCTCGGTTCCGGCCCTGACTCCACACAAGGTTTTTGGCCCCGGTATCGACGGGAGAGGAATCCCGAGAGGCCCCCTAGCAACTCGCATGGGGACTGGCCTCTCCAGAGGCCACCAGGTCGGGACCCTGAGGTCCCCGTCGTAACTCGAGAACACCTGCCGAAACTCGAGAAATTCCAGGAAGTATTCCATTCCAGGCGAGTTGAGGCCTATTTCCGATGAGGCATCTGGAGACTAATGACACCTAACCGCTGGAACTTCGAAAGGGTCTTTCACACCCTTGCTGCAACTCAAGAAGTTCACCACCACACCCGTCTCCACTCGAGAGGAAGCACGATGGTCCCGCCCACATCCAGAGGAGCCCCGTTTCTCCCTCGTAGCTCGAGATGAGGGATCCTTTCCCTGCTTTCAATGGGAAAGAATTCCCGGCGTTCCCGTCGCATCTCAAGAGGAGGCACTCTCAACAGGAAATGCGAGAGGAACTCCATGGTCGTACCACAATTCCAAGAGTCCCCCAGATGTCTCAGTCCATTCCAGAGGAACCTCTTTGCCCTGCACTGGCTCATCTTTCACGCCGAGGATCGACTCACACCACGGTGGCACGTGGGACAGCCCTGTGGGAAAGCCTCGAGGGAAAGCCTCGAGGGAAAACCACAGATCCTTTGATCCACGCGACGGGAACCGTGACATTGCTGCTACAGCCTGTAAGGAAAGCGCACGTGCATGCCCCCACTCGAGACGAGGCCTGACTCCCCTGGGGAGACTCCAGAAGTACCCAAAGACCCATGTCAGCCCCTGAGAGGAATCCTCGGTTCCGGCCCTGACTCCACACAATGTTTTTGGCCCCGGTATCGACGGGAGAGGAATCCCGAGAGGCCCCCTAGCAACTCGCATGGGGACTGGCCTCTCCTGAGGCCACCCGGGCGCGTCCCTGAGGTCCCCGTCGTAACTCGAGAACACCTGCCACAACTCGAGAAAATCCAGGAAGTTCTCCCTTCCAGGCGAGATGAGGCCTATTTCCGATGAGGCGTCTGGAGACTAATGACACCTAACCTCTGGAACTTCGAAAGGGTCTTTCACACCCTTGCTGCAACTCAAGTAGTTCACCGCCATACCCGTGTCGACTCGAGAGGAAGAATGATGGTCCCGCCCACATCCAGAGGAGCCCCGTTTCCCCATCGTAGCTCGAGATGAGGGATCCTTTCCCTGCTTTCAACGGGAAAGAATTCCCGGCGTTCCCATCGCATCTCAAGAGGAGGCACTCTCAACAGGAAAGGCGAGAGGAACTGCATGGTCGTACCACCATTTCAAGAGCCCCCAGATGTCTCAGTCCATTCCAGAGCAAACTCTTTGCCTTGCACTGGCTCATCTTTCATGCCGAGGATCGAATCACACCACGTTGGCACGTGGGAGAGCCCTGTGGGAAAGCCTCAAGGGAAAGCCTGGAGGGAAATCCACAGATCCTTTGATCCACGCGACGGGAAGAGTGTCTTTGCTGCTTCAGCCTGGAAGGAAAGCTTACGTGCATGCCACCACTCGAGACGAGGCCTGACTCCCCTCGGGAGACTCCAGAAAGACCCAAAGATACATGTCAGCCCCTGAGAGTAATCCTCGGTTCCGGCCCTCACTCCACACAAGGTTTTTGGTCCAGGTATCGACGGGAGAGGAATACCGAGAGGCACCCTAGCAACTCGCATGAGGACTGGCCTTTCCTGAGGCCACCATGGCGGGTCCCTGAGGTGCCCGTCGTAACTCGAGAACACCTGCTGCAACTCGAGAAAATCCAGGAAGTTCTCCCTTCCAGGCGAGATGAGACCTATTTCCGATGAGGCGTCTGGACACTAATGACACCTAACCTCTGGAACTTCGAAAGGGTCTTTCACACCCTTGCTGCAATTCAAGAAGTTCAAGGCCATACCCGTCTCCACTCGAGAGGAAGCACGATCGTCCCACCCACAACCAGAGGAGCCCCGTTTCCCCCTCGTAGCTCGAGATGAGGGATCCTTTCCCTGCTTTCAATGGGAAAGAATTCCCGGTGTTCCCGTCGCATCTCAAGAGGAGGCACTCTCAACAGGAAAGGCGAGAGGAACTCTATGGTCGTACCACCATTCCAAGAGTCCCCCAGATGTCTCAGTCCATTCCAGAGCAACCTCTTTGCCCTGCACAGGCTCATCTTTCACGCCGAGGATCGACTCACACCACGGTGGCACGTGGGACAGCCCTGTGGGAAAGCCTAGAGGGAAAACCACAGATCCTTTGATCCACACGACGGGAAGCGTGACATTGCTGCTACAGCCTGGAAGGAAAGCGCACGTGCATGCCCCCACTCGAGACGAGGCCTGACTCCCCTGGGGAGACTCCAGAAGTACCCAAAGATCCATGTCATCCCCTGAGAGGAATCCTCGGTTCCGCCCCTGACTCCACACAAAGTTTTTGGCCCCGGTATCGACGGGAGAGGAATCCCGAGAGGCCCCCTAGCAAATCGCATGGGGACTGGCCTCTCCTGAGGCCACCAGGGCGGATCCCTGAGGTCCCCGTCTTAACTCGAGAACACCTGCCGCAACTCGAGAAAATCCAGGAAGTTCTCCCTTCCAGGCGAAATGAGGCCTATTTCCGATAAGGCGTCTGGAGACTAATGACACCTAACCTCTGGAACTTCGAAAGGGTCTTTCACACCCTTGCTGCAACTCAAGAAGTTCACCGGCATTCCCGTCTCCACTCGAGAGGAAGCACGATGATCCCGCCCACATTCAGAGGAGCCCCGTTTCCCCCTCGGAGCTCGAGATGTGGGATCCTTTCCCTGCTTTCAACGGGCAAGAATTCCCGGCGTTCCCGTCGCATCTCAAGAGGAGGCACTCTCAACAGGAAAGGCGAGAGGAACTCCATGGTCGTACCACCATTCCAAGAGTCCCCCAGATGTCTCAGTCCATTCCAGAGGAACCTCTTTGCCCTGCACTGGCTCATCTTTCACGACGAGGATCGACTCAAACCACGGTGGCACGTGGGACAGCCCTGTGGGAAAGCCTCGAGGGAAAGCCTCCAGGGAAAACCACAGATCCTTTGATCCACGCGACGGGAAGCATGACATTGCTGCTACAGGCTGGAAGGAAAGCGTTCGTGCATGCCCCCACTAGAGACGAGGCCTGACTCCCCTGGGGAGACTCCAGAAGTACCCAAAGATCCATGTCAGCCCCTGTGAGGAATCCTCGGTTCCGGCCCTGACTCCACACAAGGTTTTTGGCCCCGGTATCGACGGGAGAGGAATCCCGAGAGGCCCCCTAGCAACTCGCATGGGGACTGGCCTCTCCAGAGGCCACCAGGTCGGGACCCTGAGGTCCCCGTCGTAACTCGAGAACACCTGCCGAAACTCGAGAAATTCCAGGAAGTATTCCATTCCAGGCGAGTTGAGGCCTATTTCCGATGAGGCATCTGGAGACTAATGACACCTAACCGCTGGAACTTCGAAAGGGTCTTTCACACCCTTGCTGCAACTCAAGAAGTTCACCACCACACCCGTCTCCACTCGAGAGGAAGCACGATGGTCCCGCCCACATCCAGAGGAGCCCCGTTTCTCCCTCGTAGCTCGAGATGAGGGATCCTTTCCCTGCTTTCAATGGGAAAGAATTCCCGGCGTTCCCGTCGCATCTCAAGAGGAGGCACTCTCAACAGGAAATGCGAGAGGAACTCCATGGTCGTACCACAATTCCAAGAGTCCCCCAGATGTCTCAGTCCATTCCAGAGGAACCTCTTTGCCCTGCACTGGCTCATCTTTCACGCCGAGGATCGACTCACACCACGGTGGCACGTGGGACAGCCCTGTGGGAAAGCCTCGAGGGAAAGCCTCGAGGGAAAACCACAGATCCTTTGATCCACGCGACGGGAACCGTGACATTGCTGCTACAGCCTGTAAGGAAAGCGCACGTGCATGCCCCCACTCGAGACGAGGCCTGACTCCCCTGGGGAGACTCCAGAAGTACCCAAAGACCCATGTCAGCCCCTGAGAGGAATCCTCGGTTCCGGCCCTGACTCCACACAATGTTTTTGGCCCCGGTATCGACGGGAGAGGAATCCCGAGAGGCCCCCTAGCAACTCGCATGGGGACTGGCCTCTCCTGAGGCCACCCGGGCGCGACCCTGAGGTCCCCGTCGTAACTCGAGAACACCTGCCACAACTCGAGAAAATCCAGGAAGTTCTCCCTTCCAGGCGAGATGAGGCCTATTTCCGATGAGGCGTCTGGAGACTAATGACACCTAACCTCTGGAACTTCGAAAGGGTCTTTCACACCCTTGCTGCAACTCAAGTAGTTCACCGCCATACCCGTGTCGACTCGAGAGGAAGAATGATGGTCCCGCCCACATCCAGAGGAGCCCCGTTTCCCCATCGTAGCTCGAGATGAGGGATCCTTTCCCTGCTTTCAACGGGAAAGAATTCCCGGCGTTCCCATCGCATCTCAAGAGGAGGCACTCTCAACAGGAAAGGCGAGAGGAACTGCATGGTCGTACCACCATTTCAAGAGTCCCCCAGATGTCTCAGTCCATTCCAGAGCAAACTCTTTGCCTTGCACTGGCTCATCTTTCATGCCGAGGATCGAATCACACCACGTTGGCACGTGGGAGAGCCCTGTGGGAAAGCCTCAAGGGAAAGCCTGGAGGGAAATCCACAGATCCTTTGATCCACGCGACGGGAAGAGTGTCTTTGCTGCTTCAGCCTGGAAGGAAAGCTCACGTGCATGCCACCACTCGAGACGAGGCCTGACTCCCCTCGGGAGACTCCAGAAAGACCCAAAGATACATGTCAGCCCCTGAGAGTAATCCTCGGTTCCGGCCCTCACTCCACACAAGGTTTTTGGTCCAGGTATCGACGGGAGAGGAATACCGAGAGGCACCCTAGCAACTCGCATGAGGACTGGCCTTTCCTGAGGCCACCATGGCGGGTCCCTGAGGTGCCCGTCGTAACTCGAGAACACCTGCTGCAACTCGAGAAAATCCAGGAAGTTCTCCCTTCCAGGCGAGATGAGACCTATTTCCGATGAGGCGTCTGGACACTAATGACACCTAACCTCTGGAACTTCGAAAGGGTCTTTCACACCCTTGCTGCAACTCAAGAAGTTCAAGGCCATACCCGTCTCCACTCGAGAGGAAGCACGATCGTCCCACCCACAACCAGAGGAGCCCCGTTTCCCCCTCGTAGCTCGAGATGAGGGATCCTTTCCCTGCTTTCAATGGGAAAGAATTCCCGGTGTTCCCGTCGCATCTCAAGAGGAGGCACTCTTAACAGGAAAGGCGAGAGGAACTCTATGGTCGTACCACCATTCCAAGAGTCCCCCAGATGTCTCAGTCCAATCCAGAGCAACCTCTTTGCCCTGCACAGGCTCATCTTTCACGCCGAGGATCGACTCACACCACGGTGGCACGTGGGACAGCCCTGTGGGAAAGCCTAGAGGGAAAACCACAGATCCTTTGATCCACACGACGGGAAGCGTGACATTGCTGCTACAGCCTGGAAGGAAAGCGCACGTGCATGCCCCCACTCGAGACGAGGCCTGACTCCCCTGGGGAGACTCCAGAAGTACCCAAAGATCCATGTCATCCCCTGAGAGGAATCCTCGGTTCCGCCCCTGACTCCACACAAAGTTTTTGGCCCCGGTATCGACGGGAGAGGAATCCCGAGAGGCCCCCTAGCAAATCGCATGGGGACTGGCCTCTCCTGAGGCCACCAGGGCGGGTCCCTGAGGTCCCCGTCTTAACTCGAGAACACCTGCCGCAACTCGAGAAAATCCAGGAAGTTCTCCCTTCCAGGCGAAATGAGGCCTATTTCCGATAAGGCGTCTGGAGACTAATGACACCTAACCTCTGGAACTTCGAAAGGGTCTTTCACACCCTTGCTGCAACTCAAGAAGTTCACTGGCATTCCCGTCTCCACTCGAGAGGAAGCACGATGATCCCGCCCACATCCAGAGGAGCCCCGTTTCCCCCTCGGAGCTCGAGATGTGGGATCCTTTCCCTGCTTTCAACGGGCAAGAATTCCCGGCGTTCCCGTCGCATCTCAAGAGGAGGCACTCTCAACAGGAAAGGCGAGAGGAACTCCATGGTCGTACCACCATTCCAAGAGTCCCCCAGATGTCTCAGTCCATTCCAGAGGAACCTCTTTGCCCTGCACTGGCTCATCTTTCACGACGAGGATCGACTCAAACCACGGTGGCACGTGGGACAGCCCTGTGGGAAAGCCTCGAGGGAAAGCCTCCAGGGAAAACCACAGATCCTTTGATCCACGCGACGGGAAGCATGACATTGCTGCTACAGCCTGGAAGGAAAGCGCACGTGCATGCCCCCACTAGAGACGAGGCCTGACTCCCCTGGGGAGACTCCAGAAGTACCCAAAGATCCATGTCAGCCCCTGTGAGGAATCCTCGGTTCCGGCCCTGACTCCACACAAGGTTTTTGGCCCCGGTATCGACGGGAGAGGAATCCCGAGAGGCCCCCTAGCAACTCGCATGGGGACTGGCCTCTCCTGAGGCCACCAGGTCGGGACCCTGAGGTCCCCGTCGTAACTCGAGAACACCTGCCGAAACTCGAGAAATTCCAGGAAGTATTCCATTCCAGGCGAGTTGAGGCCTATTTCCGATGAGGCATCTGGAGACTAATGACACCTAACCGCTGGAACTTCGAAAGGGTCTTTCACACCCTTGCTGCAACTCAAGAAGTTCACCACCACACCCGTCTCCACTCGAGAGGAAGCACGATGGTCCCGCCCACATCCAGAGGAGCCCCGTTTCTCCCTCGTAGCTCGAGATGAGGGATCCTTTCCCTGCTTTCAATGGGAAAGAATTCCCGGCGTTCCCGTCGCATCTCAAGAGGAGGCACTCTCAACAGGAAATGCGAGAGGAACTCCATGGTCGTACCACAATTCCAAGAGTCCCCCAGATGTCTCAGTCCATTCCAGAGGAACCTCTTTGCCCTGCACTGGCTCATCTTTCACGCCGAGGATCGACTCACACCACGGTGGCACGTGGGACAGCCCTGTGGGAAAGCCTCGAGGGAAAGCCTCGAGGGAAAACCACAGATCCTTTGATCCACGCGACGGGAACCGTGACATTGCTGCTACAGCCTGTAAGGAAAGCGCACGTGCATGCCCCCACTCGAGACGAGGCCTGACTCCCCTGGGGAGACTCCAGAAGTACCCAAAGACCCATGTCAGCCCCTGAGAGGAATCCTCGGTTCCGGCCCTGACTCCACACAAGTATTTTGGCCCCGGTATCGACGGGAGAGGAATCCCGAGAGGCCCCCTAGGAACTCGCAAGGGGACTGACCTTTCCTGAGGCCACCAGGGCGGGTCCCTGAGGTCCCCGTCGTAACTCGAGAACACCTGCCGCAACTCGAGAAAATCCAGGAAGTTCTCCCTTCCAGGCGAGATGAGGCCTATTTCCGACGAGGCGTCTGGAGACTAATGACACGGAACCTCTGGAAGTTCGAAAGGGTCTTTCACACCCTTGCTGCAACTCAAGAAGTTCACCGCCATACCCGTCTCCACTCGAGAGGAAGCACGATGGTCCCGCCCACATCCAGAGGAGCCCCGTTTCCCCCTCGGAGCTCGAGATGAGGGATCCTTTCCCTGCTTTCAACGGGAAAGAATTCCCGGCGATCCCGTCGCATCTCAAGAGGAGGCACTCTCCACAGGAAAGCCGAGAGGAACTCCATGGTCGTACCACCATTCCAAGAGTCCCCCAGATGTCTCAGTCCATTTCAGAGGAACCTCTTTGCCCTTCACTGGCTCATCTTTCACGCCGAGGATCAACTCACACCACGGTGGCACGTGGGACAGCCCTGTGGGTAAGCCTCGAGGGAAAGCCTCGAGGGAAAACCACAGATCCTTTGATCCACGCGACGGGAAGCGTGACATTGCTGCTACAGCCTGGAAGGAAAGCGCACGTGCATGCCCCCACTCGAGACGAGGCCTGACTCCCCTGGGGAGACTCCAGAAGTACCCAAAGATCCATGTCAGCACCTGAGAGGAATCCTCGGTTCCGGCCCTGACTCCAAAAAATTCTTTTGGCCCCGGTATCGACGGGAGAGGAATCCCGAGTGGCCCCCTAGCAACTCGCATGGGGACTGGCCTCTCCTGAGGCCACCAGGGCGGGTCCCTGAGGTCCCCGTCGTATCTCGAAAACACCTGCCGCAACTCGAGAAAATCCAGGAAGTTCTCCCTTCCAGGCGAGATGAGGCCTATTTCCGATGAGGCGTCTGGAGACTAATGACACCTAACCTCTGGAACTTCGAAAGGGTCTTTCACACCCTTGCTGCAACTCAAGAAGTTGACCGCCATACCCGTCTCCAATGGAGAGGAAACACGATGGTCCCGCCCACATCCAGAGGAGCCCCGTTTCCCCCTCGGAGCTCGAGATGAGGGATCCTTTCCCTGCTTTCAACGGGAAAGAATTCCCGGCGATCCCGTCGCATCTCAAGAGGAGGCACTCTCCACAGGAAAGCCGAGAGGAACTCCATGGTCGTACCACCATTCCAAGAGTCCCCCAGATGTCTAAGTCCATTCCAGAGGAACCTCTTTGCCCTGCACTGGCTTATCTTTCACGCCGAAGATCGACTCACACCACGGTGGCACGTGGGACAGCCCTGTGGGAAAGCCTCGAGGGAAAGCCTCGAGGGAAAACCACAGATCCTTTGATCCACGCGACGGGAAGCGTGACATTACTGCTACAGCCTGGAAGGAAAGCGCACGTGCATGCCCCCACTCGAGACGAGGCCTGAATCCCCTGGGGAGACTCCAGAAGTACCCAAAGATCCATTTCAGCCCCTGAGAGGAATCCTCGGTTCCGGCCCTGACTCCACACAAGGTTTTTGGCCCCGGTATCGACGGGAGAGGAATCCCGAGAGGCCCCCAAGCAACTCGCATGGGGACTGGCCTCTCCTGAGGCCACCAGGGCGGGTCCCTGAGGTCCCCGTCGTAACTCGGGAACACCTGCCGCAACTCGAGAAAATCCAGGAAGTTCTCCCTTCCAGGCGAGATGAGGCCTATTTCCGATGAGGCGTCTGGAGACTAATGACACCTAACCTCTGGAACTTCGAAAGGGTCTTTCACACCCTTGCTGCAACTCAAGAAGTTCACCGCCATACCTGTCTCCACTCTAGGGGAAGCACGATGGTCCCGCCCACATCCAGAGGAGCCCCGTTTCCCCCTCGTAGCTCGAGATGAGGGATCCTTTCCCTGCTTTCAACGGGAAAGAATTCCCGGCGTTCCCGTCGCATCTCAAGAGGAGGCACTCTCAACAGGAAAGGCGAGAGGAACTCCATGGTAGTACCACCATTCCAAGAGTCCCCCAGATGTCTCAGTCCATTCCAGAGGAAACTCTTTGCCCTGCACTGGCTCATCTTTCACGCCGAGGATCGACTCACACCACGGTGGCACGTGGGAGAGCCCTGTGGGAAAGCCTCGAGGGAAAGCCTCGAGGGAAAACCACAGATCCTTTGATCCACGCCACGGGAAGCGTGACATTGCTGCTACAGCCTGGAAGGAAAGCGCACGTGCATGCCCCGACTCGAGACGAGGCCTGACTCCCTTGGGGACACTCCAGAAGTACCCAAAGATCCATGTCAGCCCCTGAGAGGAATCCTCGGTTCCGGCCCTGACTCCAAAAAATTCTTTTGGCCCCGGTATCGACGGGAGAGGAATGCCGAGAGGCCCCCTAGCAACTCGCATGGGGACTGGCCTCTCCTGAGGCCACCAGGGCGGGTCCCTGAGGTCCCCGTCGTAACTCGAGAACACCTGCCGCAACTCGAGAAAATCCAGGAAGTTCTCCCTTCCAGGCGAGATGAGGCCTATTTCCGATGAGGCGTCTGGAGATAAATGACACCTAACTTCTCGAACTTCGAAAGGGTCTTTCACACCCTTGCTGCAACTCAAGAAGTTCACCGCTATACCCGCCTCCACTCGAGAGGAAGCACGATGGTCCCGCCCACATCCAGAGGAGTCCCGTTTTCCCCTCGTAGCTCGAGATGAGGGATCCTTTCCCTGCTTTCAACGGGAAAGAATTCCCGGCGTTCCCGTCGCATCTCAAGAGGAGGCACTCTCAACAGGAAAGGCGAGAGGAACTCCATGGTCGTACCACCATTCCAAGAGTCCCCCAGATGTCTCAGTCCATTCCAGAGGAACCTCTTTGCCCTGCACTGGCTCATCTTTCACGCCGAGGATCGACTCACACCACGGTGGCACGTGGGACAGCCCTGTGGGAAAGCCTCGAGGGAAAGCCTCGAGGGAAAACCACAGATCCTTTGATCCACGCGACGGGAAGCGTGACATTGCTGCTACAGCCTGGAAGGAAAGCGCACGTGCATGCCCCCACTCGAGAAGAGGCCTGACTCCCTTGGGGAGACTGCAGAAGTACCCAAAGATCCATGTCAGCCCCTGAGAGGAATCCTCGGTTCCGGCCCTGACTCCACACAAGGTTTTTGGCCCTGGTATCAACGGGAGAGGAATCTCGAGAGGCCCCCTAGCAACTCGCATGGGGACTGGCCTCTCCTGAGGCCACCAGGGCGGGTCCCTGAGGTCCCCGTCGTAACTCGAGAACACCTGCCGCAACTCGAGAAAATCCAGGAAGTTCTCCCTTCCAGGCGAGATGAGGCCTATTTCCGATGAGGCGTCTGGAGACTAATGACACCTAACCTCTGGAACTTCGAAAGTGTCTTTCACACCCTTGCTGCAACTCAAGAAGTTCACCGCCATACCCGTCTCCACTCGAGAGGAAGCACGATGGACCCGCCAACATCCAGAGGAGCCCCGTTTCCCCCTCGGAACTCGAGATGAGGGATCCTTTCCCTGCTTTCAACGGGAAAGAATTCCCGGCGTTCCCGTCGCATCTCAAGAGGAGGCACTCTCAACAGGAAAGGCGAGAGGAACTCCATGGTCGTACCACCATTCCAAGAGTCCCCCAGATGTCTCAGTCCATTCCAGAGGAACCTCTTTGCCCTGCACTGGCTCATCTTTCACGCCGAGGATCGACTCACACCACGGTGGCACGTGGGACAGCCCTGTGGGAAAGCCTCGAGGGAAAGCCTCGAGGGAAAACCACAGATCCTTTGATCCACGCGACGGGAACCATGACATTGCTGCTACAGCCTGGAAGGAAAGCGCACGTGCATGCTCCCACTCGAGACGAGGCCTGAATCCCCTGGGGAGACTCCAGAAGTACCCAAAGATCCATTTCAGCCCCTGAGAGGAATCCTCGGTTCCGGCCCTGACTCCAAAAAATTCTTTTGGCCCCGGTATCGACGGGAGAGGAATCCCGAGAGGCCCCCTAGCAACTCGCATGGGGACTGGCCTCTCCTGAGGCCACCAGGGCGGGTGCCTGAGGTCCCCGTCGTAACTCGAGAACACCTGCCGCAACTCGAGAAAATCCAGGAAGTTCTCCCTTCCAGGCGAGATGAGGCCTATTTCCGATGAGGCGTCTGGAGACTAATGACACCTAACCTCTGGAACTTCGAAAGGGTCTTTCACACCCTTGCTGCAACTCAAGAAGTTCACCGCCATACCCGTCTCCACTCGAGAGGAAGCACGATGGTCCCGCCCACATCCAGAGGAGCCCCGTTTCCCCCTCGGAGCTCGAGATGAGGGATCCTTTCCCTGCTTTCAACGGGAAAGAATTCCCGGCGATCCCGTCCCATCTCAAGAGGAGGCACTCTCCACAGGAAAGCTGAGAGGAACTCCATGTTCGTACCACCATTCCAAGAGTCCCCCAGATGTCTCAGTCCATTCCAGAGGAACCTCTTTGCCCTGCACTGGCTCATCTTTCACGCCGAGGATCGACTCACACCACGGTGGCACGTGGGACAGCCCTGTGGGAAAGCCTCGAGGGAAAGCCTCGAGGTAAAACCACAGATCCTTTGATCCACGCGACGGGAACCATGACATTGCTGCTACAGCCTGGAAGGAAAGCGCACGTGCATGCTCCCACTCGAGACGAGGCCTGAATCCCCTGGGGAGACTCCAGAAGTACCCAAAGATCCATTTCAGCGCCTGAGAGGAATCCTCGGTTCCGGCCCTGACTCCACACAAGGTTTTTGGCCCCGGTATCGACAGGAGAGGAATCCCGAGAGGCCCCCTAGCAACTCGCATGGGGACTGGCCTCTCCTGAGGCCACCAGGGCGGGTCCCTGAGGACCCCGTCGTAACTCGGGAACACCTGCCGCAACTCGAGAAAATCCAGGAAGTTCTCCCTTCCAGGCGAGATGAAGCCTATTTCCGATGAGGGGTCTGGAGACTAATGACACCTAACCTCTGGAACTTCGAAAGGGTCTTTCACACCCTTGCTGCAACTCAAGATGTTCACCGCCATACCCGTCTCCACTTGAGAGGAAGCACGTTGGTCCCGCCCACATCCAGAGGAGCCCCGTTTACCCCTCGTAGCTCGAGATGAGGGATCCTTTCCCTGCATTCAACAGGAAAGAATTCCCGGCGTTCCCATCGCATCTCAGGAGGAGGCACTCTCGACAGGAAAGTCGAGAGGAACTCCATGGTCGTACCACCATGCCAAGAGTCCCCCACATGTCTCAGTCCATTCCATAGGATCCTCTTTGCCCTGCACTGGCTCATCTTTCACGCCTAGGATCGACTCACACCACAGTGGCACGTGGGACAGCCATGTGGAAAAGCCTCGAGGGAAAGCCTCGAGGGAAAACCACAGATCCTTTGATCCACGCCACGGGAAGCGTGACATTGCTGCTACAGCCTGGAAGGAAAGCGCACGTGCATGCCCCCACTCGAGACGAGGCCTGACTCCCCTGCGGAGACTCCAGAAGTACCCAAAGATCCATGTCAGCCCCTGAGAGGAATCCTCGGTTCCGGCCCTGAATCCAACCAAAGATTTTGGCCGCGGTATCGACAGGAGAGGAATCCCGAGAGGCCCCATAGCAACTCGCATGTGGACTGGCCTTTCCTGAGGCCACCAGGGCGGGTCCCTGATGTCCCCGTCGTAACTCGAGAACACCTGACGCAACTCGAGAAAATCCACGAAGTTCTCCCTTCCAGGAGAGATGAAGCCTATTTCCGATGAGGAGTCCGGAGACTAATGACACCTAACCTCTGGAACTTCGCAAGGGTCTTTCACACCCTTGCTGCAACTCAAGAAGTTCACCGCCATACCCGTCTCCACTCGAGAGGAAACACGATGGTCCCGCCCACATCCAGAGGAGCCCCGTTTCCCCCTAGTAGCTCGAGATATGGGATCCTTTCCCTGCTTTCAACTGGAAAGAATTCCCGGCGTTCCCATCGCATCTCAAGAGGAGGCACTCTCAACAGGAAAGGCGAGAGGAACTCCATTGTCGTACCACCATTCCAAGAGTCCCCCAGATGTCTCATTCCATTCCAGAGGAACCTGTTTGCCCTGCATTGGCTCATCTTTCACGCCGAGGAACGACTCACACCACGGTGGCACTAGGGACAGCCCTGTGGGAAAGCCTCGAGGGAGAACCACAGATCCTTTGATCCACGCGACGGGAAGCGTGACATTGCTTCTACAGTGTGGAAGGAAAGCGCACGTGCATGACCCCACACGAGACGAGGCCTGACTCCCCTGGGGAGACTCCAGAAGTACCCAAAGATCCATATCAGCCCCTGAGAGGAAACCTCGGTTCCGGCCCTGACTCCACACAAGGGTTTTGGCCCCAGTATCGACGGGAGAGGAATCCCGAGAGGACCCCTAGCAACTCGCTTGGGGACTGGCCTCTCCTGAGGCCACCAGGGCGGGTCCCTGAGGTCCCCGTCGTAACTCGAGAACACCTGCCGCAACTCGAGAAAATCCAGGAAGTTCTCCCTTCCAGGCGAGATGAGGCCTATTTCCGATGAGGCGTCTGGAGACTAATGACACCTAACCTCTGGAACTTCGAAAGAGTCTTTCACACCCTTGCTGCAACTCAAGAAGTTCACCGCCATACCCGTCTCCACTCGAGAGGAAGCACGATGGTCCCGCCCACATCCAGAGGAGCCCCGTTTCCCCCTCGTAGCTCGAGATGAGGGATCCTTTCCCTGCTTTCAACGGGAAAGAATTCCCGGCGTTCCCTTCGCATCTCAAGAGGAGGCACTCTCGACAGGAAAGTCGAGAGGAGCTCCATGGTCGTACCACCATTCCAAGAGTCCCCCACATGTCTCAGTCCATTCCAGAGGAACCTCTTTGCCCTGCACTGGCTCATCTTTCACGCCGAGGATCGACTCACACCACGGTGGCGCGTGACACAGCCCTGTGGCAAAGCCTCGAGGGAAAGCCTCGAGGGAAAACCACAGATCCTTTGATCCACGCGACGGGAAGCGTGACATTGCTGCTACAGCCTGGAAGGAAAGCGCACGTGCATGCCCGCACTCGAGACGAGGCCTGACTCCCCTGGGGAGACTCCAGAAGTACCCAAAGATCCATGTCAGCCCCTGAGAAGAATCGTCGGTTCCGGCCCTGACTCCACACAAGGTTTTTGGCCCCGGTATCGACGGGAGAGGAATCCCGAGAGGCCCCCTAGCAACTCGCATGGGGACTGGCCTCTCCTGAGGCCACCAGGGCGGGTCCCTGAGGTCCCCGTCGTAACTCGAGAACACCTGCCGCAACTCGAGAAAATCCAGGAAGTTCTCCCTTCCAGGCGAGATGAGGCCTATTTCCGATGAGGCGTCTGGAGACTAATGACACCTAAACTCTGGAACTTCGAAAGGGTCTTTCACACCCTTTCTGCAACTCAAGAAGTTCACCGCCATACCCGTATCCACTCGAGAGGAAGCACGATGGTCCCGCCCACATCCAGAGGAGCCCCGTTTCTCCTCGGAGCTCGAGATGAGGGATCCTTTCCCTGCTTTCAACGGGAAAGAATTCCCGGCGATCCCGTCGCATCTCAAGAGGAGGCACTCTCCACAGAAAAGCCGAGAGGAACTCCATGGTCGTACCTCCATTCCAAGAGTCCCCCAGATGTTTCAGTCCATTCCTGAGGAACCTCTTTGCCCTGCACTGGCTCATCTTTCACGCCGAGGATCGACTCACACCACGGTGGCACGTGAAACAGCCCTGTGGGAAAGCCTCGAGGGAAAGCCTCGAGGGAAAACCACAGATCCTTTGATCCACGCGACGGGAAGCGTGACATTGCTGCTACAGCCTGGAAGGAAAGCGCACGTGCATGCCCCCACTCGAGACGAGGCCTGACTCCCTTGGGGAGACTGCAGAAGTACCCAAAGATCCATGTCAGCCCCTGAGAGGAATCCTCGGTTCCGGCCCTGACTCCACACAAGGATTTTGGCCCTGGTATCAACCGGAGAGGAATCCCGAGAGGCCCCCTAGCAACTCGCATGGGGACTGGCCTCTCCTGAGGCCACCAGGGCGGGTCCCTGAGGTCCCCGTCGTAACTCGGGAACACCTGCCGCAACTCGAGAAAATCCAGGAAGTTCTCCCTTCCAGGCGAGATGAGGCCTATTTCCGATGAGGCGTCTGGAGACTAATGACACCTAACCTCTGGAACTTCGAAAGGGTCTTTCACACCCTTGCTGCAACTCAAGAAGTTCACCGCCATACCCGTCTCCACTCGAGAGGAAGCACGATGCACCTGCCAACATTCAGAGGAGCCCCGTTTCCCCCTCGGATCTCGAGATGAGGGATCCTTTCCCTGCTTTCAACGGGAAAGAATTCCCGGCGTTCCCGTCGCATCTCAAGAGGAGGCACTCTCAACAGGAAAGGCGAGAGGAACTCCATGGTCGTACCACCATTCCAAGAGTCCCCCAGATGTCTCAGTCCATTCCAGAGGAACCTCTTTGCCCTGCACTGGCTCATCTTTCACGCCGAGGATCGACTCACACCACGGTGGCACGTGGGACAGCCCTGTGGGAAAGCCTCGAGGGAAAACCACAGATCCTTTGATCCACGCGACGGGAAGCGTGACATTGCTGCTACAGCCTGGAAGGAAAGCGCACGTGCATGCCCCCACTCGAGACGAGGCCTGAATCCCCTGGGGAGACTCCAGAAGTACCCAAAGATCCATTTCAGCCCCTGAGAGGAATCCTCGGTTCCGGCCCTGACTCCACACAAGGTTTTTGGCCCCGGTATCGACGGGAGAGGAATCCCGAGAGGCCCCCTAGCAACTCGCATGGGGACTGGCCTCTCCTGAGGCCACCAGGGCGGGTCCCTGAGGTCCCCGTCGTAACTCGGGAACACCTGCCGCAACTCGAGAAAATCCAGGAAGTTCTCCCTTCCAGGCGAGATGAGGCCTATTTCCGATGAGGCGTCTTGAGACTAATGACACCTAACCTCTGGAACTTCGAAAGGGTCTTTCACACCCTTGCTGCAACTCAAGAAGTTCACCGCCATACCTGTCTCCACTCTAGGGGAAGCACGATGGTCCCGCCCACATCCAGAGGAGCCCCGTTTCCCCCTCGTAGCTCGAGATGAGGGATCCTTTCCCTGCTTTCAACGGGAAAGAATTCCCGGCGTTCCCGTCGCATCTCAAGAGGAGGCACTCTCAACAGGAAAGGCGAGAGGAACTCCATGGTCGTACCACCATTCCAAGAGTCCCCCAGATGTCTCAGTCCATACCAGAGGAACCTCTTTGCCCTGCACTGGCTCATCTTTCACGCCGAGGATCGACTCACACCACGGTGGCACGTGGGACAGCCCTGTGGGAAAGCCTCGAGGGAAAGCATCGAGGGAAAACCACAGATCCTTTGCTCCACGCGACGGGAAGCGTGACATTGCTGCTACAGCCTGGAAGGAAAGCGCACGTGCATGCCCCCACTCGAGACGAGGCCTGACTCCCTTGGGGAGACTGCAAAAGTACCCAAAGATCCATGTCAGCCCCTGAGAGGAATCCTCGCTTCCGGCCCTTGCTCCAAAAAATGTTTTTGGGCCCGGTATCGACGGGAGAGGAATCCCGAGAGGCCCCCTAGCAACTCGCATGGGGACTGGCCTCTCCTGAGGCCACCAGGGCGGGTCCCTGAGGTCCCCGTCGTAACTCGGGAACACCTGCCGCAACTCGAGAAAATCCAGGAAGTTCTCCCTTCCAGGCGAGATGAGGCCTATTTCCGATGAGGCGTCTGGAGACTAATGACACCTAACCTCTGGAACTTCGAAAGGGTCTTTCACACCCTTGCTGCAACTCAAGAAGTTCACCGCCATACCCGTCTCCACTCGAGAGGAAGCACGATGCACCTGCCAACATTCAGAGGAGCCCCGTTTCCCCCTCGGATCTCGAGATGAGGGATCCTTTCCCTGCTTTCAACGAGAAAGAATTCCCGGCGTTCCCGTCGCATCTCAAGAGGAGGCACTCTCAACAGGAAAGGCGAGAGGAACTCCATGGTCGTACCACCATTCCAAGAGTCCCCCAGATGTCTCAGTCCATTCCAGAGGAACCTCTTTGCCCTGCACTGGCTCATCTTTCACGCCGAGGATCGACTCACACCACGGTGGCACGTGGGACAGCCCTGTGGGAAAGCCTCGAGGGAAAGCCTCGAAGGAAAACCACAGACCCTTTGATCCACGCGACGGGAAGCGTGACATTGCTGCTACAGCCTGGAAGGAAAGCGCACGTGCATGCCCCCACTCGAGACGAGGCCTGTCTCCCCTGGCGAGACTCCAGAAGTACCCAAAGATCCATATTAGCCCCTGAGAGGAATCCTCGGTTCCGGCCCTGACTCCACACAAGGTTTTTGGCCCCGGTATCGACGGGAGAGGAATCCCGAGAGGCCCCCTAGCAACTAGCATGGGGACTGGCCTCTCCTGAGGCCACCAGGGCGGGTCCCTGAGGTCCCCGTCGTAACTCAAAAACACCTGCCGCAACTCGAGAAAATCCAGGAAGTTCTCCCTTCCAGGCGAGATGAGGCCTATTTCCGATGAGGCGTCTGGAGACTAATGACACCTAACCTCTGGAACTTCGAAAGGGTCTTTCACACCCTTGCTGCAACTCAAGAAGTTCACCGCCATACCCGTCTCCACTCGAGAGGAAGCACGATGGTCCCGCCCACATCCAGAGGAGCCCCGTTTCCCCCTCGGAGCTCGAGATGAGGGATCCTTTCCCTGCTTTCAACGGGAAAGAATTCCCGGCGATCCCGTCGCATCTCAAGAGGAGGCACTCTCCACAGGAAAGCCGAGAGGAACTCCATGGTCGTACCACCATTCCAAGAGTCCCCCACATGTCTCAGTGCATTCCAGAGGAACCTCTTTGCCCTGCACTGGCTCATCTTTCACGCCGAGAATCGACTCACACCACGGTGGCACGTGGGACAGCCCTGTGGGAAAGCCTCGAGGGAAAGCCTCGAGGGAAAACCACAGATCCTTTGATCCACGCGACGGGAATCGTGACATTGCTGCTACAGCCTGGAAGGAAAGCGCACGTGCATGCCCCCACTCGAGACGAGACCTGAATCCCCTGGGGAGACTCCAGAAGTACCCAAAGATCCATGTAAGCCCCTGAGAGGAATCCTCGGTTCCGGCCCTGACTCCAAAAAATTCTTTTGGCCCCGGTATGGACGGGAGAGGAATCCCGAGAGGCCCCCTAGCAACTCGCATGGGGACTGGCCTCTCCTGAGGCCACCAGGGCGGGTCCCTGAGGTCCCCGTCGTAACTCGAGAACACCTGCCGCAACTCGAGAAAATCCAGGAAGTTCTCCCTTCCAGGCGAGATGAGGCCTATTTCCGATGAGGCGTCTGGAGACTAATGACACCTAAACTCTGGAACTTCGAAAGGGTCTTTCACACCCTTGCTGCAAATCAAGAACTTCACCGCCATACCCGTCTCCACTCTAGAGGAAGCACGATGGTCCCGCCCACATCCAGAGGAGCCCCGTTTCCCCCTCCTAGCTCGAGATGAGCGATCCTTTCCCTGCTTTCAACAGGAAAGAATTCCCGGCGTTCCCGTCGCATCTCAAGAGGAGGCACTCTCAACAGGAAAGGCGAGAGGAACTCCATGGTCGTACCACCATTCCAAGAGTCCCCCAGATGTCTCAGTCCATTCCAGAGGAACCTCTTTGCCCTGCACTGGCTCATCTTTCACGCCGAGGATCGACTCACACCACGGTGGCACGTGGACAGCCCTGTGGGAAAGCCTCGAGGGAAAGCCTCGAGGGAAAACCACAGATCCTTTGATCCACGCCACGGGAAGCGTGACATTGCTGCTACAGCCTGGAAGGAAAGTGCACGTGCATGCCCCACTCGAGATGAGGCCTTTCTCCCCTGGCGAGACTCCAGAAGTACCCAAAGATCCATATCAGCCCGTGAGAGGAATCCTCGGTTCCGGCCCAGAATCCACACAAGGTTTTTGGCCCCGGTATCGACGGGAGAGAAATCCCGAGAGGCCCCCTAGCAACTCGCATGGGGACTGGCCTGTCTTGAGGCCATCAGGGCGGGTTCCTGTGGTCCCCTTCGTAACTCGAGAACACCTGCCGCAACTCGAGAAAATCCAGGAATTTCTCCCTTCCAGGCGAGATGAGGCCTATTTCCGATCAGGCGTCTGGAGACTAATGACACCTAACCTCTGGAACTTCGAAAGGGTCTTTCACACCCTTGCTGCAACTCAAGAAGTTCACCGCCATACCCGTCTCCACTCGAGAGGAAGCACGATGGTCCCGCCCACATCCAGAGGAGCCCCGTTTCCCCCTCGTAGCTCGAGATGAGGGATCCTTTCCCTGCTTTCAACGGGAAAGAATTCCCGGCGTTCCCGTCGCATCTCAAGAGGAGGCACTCTCAACAAGAAAGGCGAGAGGAACTGCATGGTCGTACCACCATTTCAAGAGTCCCCCAGATGTCTCAGTCCATTCCAGAGGAACCTCTTTGCCCTGCACTGGCTCATCTTTCACGCCGAGGATCGACTCACACCACGGTGGCACGTGGGACAGCCCTGTGGGAAAGCCTCGAGGGAAAACCACAGATCCTTTGATCCACGCGATGGGAAGCGTGACATTGCTGCTACAGCCTGGAAGGAAAGCGCACGTGCATGCCCCCACTCGAGATGAGGCCTGTCTCCCCTGGCGAGACTCCAGAAGTACCCAAAGATCCATATCAGCCACTGAAAGGAATCCTCGGTTCCGGCCCTAACTCCACACAAGGTTTTTGGCCCCGGTATCGATGGGAGAGGAATACCGAGAGGCCCCCTAGCAACTCGCATGGGGACTGGCCTCTTCTGAGGCCACCCGGGCGCGTCCCTGAGGTCCCCGTCGTAACTCGAGAACACCTGCCACAACTCGAGAAAATCCAGGAAGTTCTCCCTTCCAGGCGAGATGAGGCCTATTTCCGATGAGGCGTCTGGAGACTAATGACACCTAACCTCTGGAACTTCGAAAGGGTCTTTCACACCCTTGCTGCAACTCAAGTAGTTCACCGCCATACCCGTGTCGACTCGAGAGGAAGAATGATGGTCCCGCCCACATCCAGAGGAGCCCCGTTTCCCCATCGTAGCTCGAGATGAGGGATCCTTTCCCTGCTTTCAACGGGAAAGAATTCCCGGCGTTCCCATCGCATCTCAAGAGGAGGCACTCTCAACAGGAAAGGCGAGAGGAACTGCATGGTCGTACCACCATTTCAAGAGTCCCCCAGATGTCTCAGTCCATTCCAGAGCAAACTCTTTGCCTTGCACTGGCTCATCTTTCATGCCGAGGATCGAATCACACCACGTTGGCACGTGGGAGAGCCCTGTGGGAAAGCCTCAAGGGAAAGCCTGAAGGGAAATCCACAGATCCTTTGATCCACGCGACGGGAAGAGTGTCTTTGCTGCTTCAGCCTGGAAGGAAAGCTCACGTGCATGCCACCACTCGAGACGAGGCCTGACTCCCCTCGGGAGACTCCAGAAAGACCCAAAGATACATGTCAGCCCCTGAGAGTAATCCTCGGTTCCGGCCCTCACTCCACACAAGGTTTTTGGTCCAGGTATCGACGGGAGAGGAATACCGAGAGGCACCCTAGCAACTCGCATGAGGACTGGCCTTTCCTGAGGCCACCATGGCGGGTCCCTGAGGTGCCCGTCGTAACTCGAGAACACCTGCTGCAACTCGAGAAAATCCAGGAAGTTCTCCCTTCCAGGCGAGATGAGACCTATTTCCGATGAGGCGTCTGGACACTAATGACACCTAACCTCTGGAACTTCGAAAGGGTCTTTCACACCCTTGCTGCAATTCAAGAAGTTCAAGGCCGTACCCGTCTCCACTCGAGAGGAAGCACGATCGTCCCACCCACAACCAGAGGAGCCCCGTTTCCCCCTCGTAGCTCGAGATGAGGGATCCTTTCCCTGCTTTCAATGGGAAAGAATTCCCGGTGTTCCCGTCGCATCTCAAGAGGAGGCACTCTCAACAGGAAAGGCGAGAGTAACTCTATGGTCGTACCACCATTCCAAGAGTCCCCCAGATGTCTCAGTCCATTCCAGAGCAACCTCTTTGCCCTGCACAGGCTCATCTTTCACGCCGAGGATCGACTCACACCACGGTGGCACGTGGGACAGCCCTGTGGGAAAGCCTAGAGGGAAAACCACAGATCCTTTGATCCACACGACGGGAAGCGTGACATTGCTGCTACAGCCTGGAAGGAAAGCGCACGTGCATGCCCCCACTCGAGACGAGGCCTGACTCCCCTGGGGAGACTCCAGAAGTACCCAAAGATCCATGTCATCCCCTGAGAGGAATCCTCGGTTCCGCCCCTGACTCCACACAAAGTTTTTGGCCCCGGTATCCACGGGAGAGGAATCCCGAGAGGCCCCCTAGCAAATCGCATGGGGACTGGCCTCTCCTGAGGCCACCAGGGCGGATCCCTGAGGTCCCCGTCTTAACTCGAGAACACCTGCCGCAACTCGAGAAAATCCAGGAAGTTCTCCCTTCCAGGCGAAATGAGGCCTATTTCCGATAAGGCGTCTGGAGACTAATGACACCTAACCTCTGGAACTTCGAAAGGGTCTTTCACACCCTTGCTGCAACTCAAGAAGTTCACCGGCATTCCCGTCTCCACTCGAGAGGAAGCACGATGATCCCGCCCACATCCAGAGGAGCCCCGTTTCCCCCTCGGAGCTCGAGATGTGGGATCCTTTCCCTGCTTTCAACGGGCAAGAATTCCCGGCGTTCCCGTCGCATCTCAAGAGGAGGCACTCTCAACAGGAAAGGCGAGAGGAACTCCATGGTCGTACCACCATTCCAAGAGTCCCCCAGATGTCTCAGTCCATTCCAGAGGAACCTCTTTGCCCTGCACTGGCTCATCTTTCACGACGAGGATCGACTCAAACCACGGTGGCACGTGGGACAGCCCTGTGGGAAAGCCTCGAGGGAAAGCCTCCAGGGAAAACCACAGATCCTTTGATCCACGCGACGGGAAGCATGACATTGCTGCTACAGCCTGGAAGGAAAGCGCACGTGCATGCCCCCACTAGAGACGAGGCCTGACTCCCCTGGGGAGACTCCAGAAGTACCCAAAGATCCATGTCAGCCCCTGTGAGGAATCCTCGGTTCCGGCCCTGACTCCACACAAGGTTTTTGGCCCCGGTATCGACGGGAGAGGAATCCCGAGAGGCCCCCTAGCAACTCGCATGGGGACTGGCCTCTCCAGAGGCCACCAGGTCGGGACCCTGAGGTCCCCGTCGTAACTCGAGAACACCTGCCAAAACTCGAGAAATTCCAGGAAGTATTCCATTCCAGGCGAGTTGAGGCCTATTTCCGATGAGGCATCTGGAGACTAATGACACCTAACCGCTGGAACTTCGAAAGGGTCTTTCACACCCTTGCTGCAACTCAAGAAGTTCACCACCACACCCGTCTCCACTCGAGAGGAAGCACGATGGTCCCGCCCACATCCAGAGGAGCCCCGTTTCTCCCTCGTAGCTCGAGATGAGGGATCCTTTCCCTGCTTTCAATGGGAAAGAATTCCCGGCGTTCCCGTCGCATCTCAAGAGGAGGCACTCTCAACAGGAAATGCGAGAGGAACTCCATGGTCGTACCACAATTCCAAGAGTCCCCCAGATGTCTCAGTCCATTCCAGAGGAACCTCTTTGCCCTGCACTGGCTCATCTTTCACGCCGAGGATCGACTCACACCACGGTGGCACGTGGGACAGCCCTGTGGGAAAGCCTCGAGGGAAAGCCTCGAGGGAAAACCACAGATCCTTTGATCCACGCGACGGGAACCGTGACATTGCTGCTACAGCCTGTAAGGAAAGCGCACGTGCATGCCCCCACTCGAGACGAGGCCTGACTCCCCTGGGGAGACTCCAGAAGTACCCAAAGACCCATGTCAGCCCCTGAGAGGAATCCTCGGTTCCGGCCCTGACTCCACACAATGTTTTTGGCCCCGGTATCGACGGGAGAGGAATCCCGAGAGGCCCCCTAGCAACTCGCATGGGGACTGGCCTCTCCTGAGGCCACCCGGGCGCGTCCCTGAGGTCCCCGTCGTAACTCGAGAACACCTGCCACAACTCGAGAAAATCCAGGAAGTTCTCCCTTCCAGGCGAGATGAGGCCTATTTCCGATGAGGCGTCTGGAGACTAATGACACCTAACCTCTGGAACTTCGAAAGGGTCTTTCACACCCTTGCTGCAACTCAAGTAGTTCACCGCCATACCCGTGTCGACTCGAGAGGAAGAATGATGGTCCCGCCCACATCCAGAGGAGCCCCGTTTCCCCATCGTAGCTCGAGATGAGGGATCCTTTCCCTGCTTTCAACGGGAAAGAATTCCCGGCGTTCCCATCGCATCTCAAGAGGAGGCACTCTCAACAGGAAAGGCGAGAGGAACTGCATGGTCGTACCACCATTTCAAGAGCCCCCAGATGTCTCAGTCCATTCCAGAGCAAACTCTTTGCCTTGCACTGGCTCATCTTTCATGCCGAGGATCGAATCACACCACGTTGGCACGTGGGAGAGCCCTGTGGGAAAGCCTCAAGGGAAAGCCTGGAGGGAAATCCACAGATCCTTTGATCCACGCGACGGGAAGAGTGTCTTTGCTGCTTCAGCCTGGAAGGAAAGCTCACGTGCATGCCACCACTCGAGACGAGGCCTGACTCCCCTCGGGAGACTCCAGAAAGACCCAAAGATACATGTCAGCCCCTGATAGTAATCCTCGGTTCCGGCCCTCACTCCACACAAGGTTTTTGGTCCAGGTATCGACGGGAGAGGAATACCGAGAGGCACCCTAGCAACTCGCATGAGGACTGGCCTTTCCTGAGGCCACCATGGCGGGTCCCTGAGGTGCCCGTCGTAACTCGAGAACACCTGCTGCAACTCGAGAAAATCCAGGAAGTTCTCCCTTCCAGGCGAGATGAGACCTATTTCCGATGAGGCGTCTGGACACTAATGACACCTAACCTCTGGAACTTCGAAAGGGTCTTTCACACCCTTGCTGCAACTCAAGAAGTTCACCGCCATACCCGTCTCCACTCGAGAGGAAGCACGATCGTCCCACCCACAACCAGAGGAGCCCCATTTCCCCCTCGTAGCTCGAGATGAGGGATCCTTTCCCTGCTTTCAATGGGAAAGAATTCCCGGTGTTCCCGTCGCATCTCAAGAGGAGGCACTCTCAACAGGAAAGGCGAGAGGAACTCTATGGTCGTACCACCATTCCAAGAGTCCCCCAGATGTCTCAGTCCATTCCAGAGCAACCTCTTTGCCCTGCACAGGCTCATCTTTCACGCTGAGGATCGACTCACACCACGGTGGCACGTGGGACAGCCCTGTGGGAAAGCCTAGAGGGAAAACCACAGATCCTTTGATCCACACGACGGGAAGCGTGACATTGCTGCTACAGCCTGGAAGGAAAGCGCACGTGCATGCCCCCACTCGAGACGAGGCCTGACTCCCCTGGGGAGACTCCAGAAGTACCCAAAGATCCATGTCATCCCCTGAGAGGAATCCTCGGTTCCGCCCCTGACTCCACACAAAGTTTTTGGCCCCGGTATCGACGGGAGAGGAATCCCGAGAGGCCCCCTAGCAAATCGCATGGGGACTGGCCTCTCCTGAGGCCACCAGGGCGGGTCCCTGAGGTCCCCGTCTTAACTCGAGAACACCTGCCGCAACTCGAGAAAATCCAGGAAGTTCTCCCTTCCAGGCGAAATGAGGCCTATTTCCGATAAGGCGTCTGGAGACTAATGACACCTAACCGCTGGAACTTCGAAAGGGTCTTTCACACCCTTGCTGCAACTCAAGAAGTTCACCACCACACCCGTCTCCACTCGAGAGGAAGCACGATGGTCCCGCCCACATCCAGAGGAGCCCCGTTTCTCCCTCGTAGCTCGAGATGAGGGATCCTTTCCCTGCTTTCAATGGGAAAGAATTCCCGGCGTTCCCGTCGCATCTCAAGAGGAGGCACTCTCAACAGGAAATGCGAGAGGAACTCCATGGTCGTACCACAATTCCAAGAGTCCCCCAGATGTCTCAGTCCATTCCAGAGGAACCTCTTTGCCCTGCACTGGCTCATCTTTCACGCCGAGGATCGACTCACACCACGGTGGCACGTGGGACAGCCCTGTGGGAAAGCCTCGAGGGAAAGCCTCGAGGGAAAACCACAGATCCTTTGATCCACGCGACGGGAACCGTGACATTGCTGCTACAGCCTGTAAGGAAAGCGCACGTGCATGCCCCCACTCGAGACGAGGCCTGACTCCCCTGGGGAGACTCCAGAAGTACCCAAAGACCCATGTCAGCCCCTGAGAGGAATCCTCGGTTCCGGCCCTGACTCCACACAAGTATTTTGGCCCCGGTATCGACGGGAGAGGAATCCCGAGAGGCCCCCTAGGAACTCGCAAGGGGACTGACCTTTCCTGAGGCCACCAGGGCGGGTCCCTGAGGTCCCCGTCGTAACTCGAGAACACCTGCCGCAACTCGAGAAAATCCAGGAAGTTCTCCCTTCCAGGCGAGATGAGGCCTATTTCCGACGAGGCGTCTGGAGACTAATGACACGGAACCTCTGGAAGTTCGAAAGGGTCTTTCACACCCTTGCTGCAACTCAAGTAGTTCACCGCCATACCCGTGTCGACTCGAGAGGAAGAATGATGGTCCCGCCCACATCCAGAGGAGCCCCGTTTCCCCATCGTAGCTCGAGATGAGGGATCCTTTCCCTGCTTTCAACGGGAAAGAATTCCCGGCGTTCCCATCGCATCTCAAGAGGAGGCACTCTCAACAGGAAAGGCGAGAGGAACTGCATGGTCGTACCACCATTTCAAGAGTCCCCCAGATGTCTCAGTCCATTCCAGAGCAAACTCTTTGCCTTGCACTGGCTCATCTTTCATGCCGAGGATCGAATCACACCACGTTGGCACGTGGGAGAGCCCTGTGGGAAAGCCTCAAGGGAAAGCCTGGAGGGAAATCCACAGATCCTTTGATCCACGCGACGGGAAGAGTGTCTTTGCTGCTTCAGCCTGGAAGGAAAGCTCACGTGCATGCCACCACTCGAGACGAGGCCTGACTCCCCTCGGGAGACTCCAGAAAGACCCAAAGATACATGTCAGCCCCTGAGAGTAATCCTCGGTTCCGGCCCTCACGCCACACAAGGTTTTTGGTCCAGGTATCGACGGGAGAGGAATACCGAGAGGCACCCTAGCAACTCGCATGAGGACTGGCCTTTCCTGAGGCCACCATGGCGGGTCCCTGAGGTGCCCGTTGTAACTCGAGAACACCTGCTGCAACTCGAGAAAATCCAGGAAGTTCTCCCTTCCAGGCGAGATGAGACCTATTTCCGATGAGGCGTCTGGACACTAATGACACCTAACCTCTGGAACTTCGAAAGGGTCTTTCACACCCTTGCTGCAATTCAAGAAGTTCAAGGCCATACCCGTCTCCACTCGAGAGGAAGCACGATCGTCCCACCCACAACCAGAGGAGCCCCGTTTCCCCCTCGTAGCTCGAGATGAGGGATCCTTTCCCTGCTTTCAATGGGAAAGAATTCCCGGTGTTCCCGTCGCATCTCAAGAGGAGGCACTCTCAACAGGAAAGGCGAGAGGAACTCTATGGTCGTACCACCATTCCAAGAGTCCCCCAGATGTCTCAGTCCATTCCAGAGCAACCTCTTTGCCCTGCACAGGCTCATCTTTCACGCCGAGGATCGACTCACACCACGGTGGCACGTGGGACAGCCCTGTGGGAAAGCCTAGAGGGAAAACCACAGATCCTTTGATCCACACGACGGGAAGCGTGACATTGCTGCTACAGCCTGGAAGGAAAGCGCACGTGCATGCCCCCACTCGAGACGAGGCCTGACTCCCCTGGGGAGACTCCAGAAGTACCCAAAGATCCATGTCATCCCCTGAGAGGAATCCTCGGTTCCGCCCCTGACTCCACACAAAGTTTTTGGCCCCGGTATCGACGGGAGAGGAATCCCGAGAGGCCCCCTAGCAAATCGCATGGGGACTGGCCTCTCCTGAGGCCACCAGGGCGGATCCCTGAGGTCCCCGTCTTAACTCGAGAACACCTGCCGCAACTCGAGAAAATCCAGGAAGTTCTCCCTTCCAGGCGAAATGAGGCCTATTTCCGATAAGGCGTCTGGAGACTAATGACACCTAACCTCTGGAACTTCGAAAGGGTCTTTCACACCCTTGCTGCAACTCAAGAAGTTCACCGGCATTCCCGTCTCCACTCGAGAGGAAGCACGATGATCCCGCCCACATTCAGAGGAGCCCCGTTTCCCCCTCGGAGCTCGAGATGTGGGATCCTTTCCCTGCTTTCAACGGGCAAGAATTCCCGGCGTTCCCGTCGCATCTCAAGAGGAGGCACTTTCAACAGGAAAGGCGAGAGGAACTCCATGGTCGTACCACCATTCCAAGAGTCCCCCAGATGTCTCAGTCCATTCCAGAGGAACCTCTTTGCCCTGCACTGGCTCATCTTTCACGACGAGGATCGACTCAAACCACGGTGGCACGTGGGACAGCCCTGTGGGAAAGCCTCGAGGGAAAGCCTCCAGGGAAAACCACAGATCCTTTGATCCACGCGACGGGAAGCATGACATTGCTGCTACAGCCTGGAAGGAAAGCGCACGTGCATGCCCCCACTAGAGACGAGGCCTGACTCCCCTGGGGAGACTCCAGAAGTACCCAAAGATCCATGTCAGCCCCTGTGAGGAATCCTCGGTTCCGGCCCTGACTCCACACAAGGTTTTTGGCCCCGGTATCGACGGGAGAGGAATCCCGAGAGGCCCCCTAGCAACTCGCATGGGGACTGGCCTCTCCAGAGGCCACCAGGTCGGGACCCTGAGGTCCCCGTCGTAACTCGAGAACACCTGCCGAAACTCGAGAAATTCCAGGAAGTATTCCATTCCAGGCGAGTTGAGGCCTATTTCCGATGAGGCATCTGGAGACTAATGACACCTAACCGCTGGAACTTCGAAAGGGTCTTTCACACCCTTGCTGCAACTCAAGAAGTTCACCACCACACCCGTCTCCACTCGAGAGGAAGCACGATGGTCCCGCCCACATCCAGAGGAGCCCCGTTTCTCCCTCGTAGCTCGAGATGAGGGATCCTTTCCCTGCTTTCAATGGGAAAGAATTCCCGGCGTTCCCGTCGCATCTCAAGAGGAGGCACTCTCAACAGGAAATGCGAGAGGAACTCCATGGTCGTACCACAATTCCAAGAGTCCCCCAGATGTCTCAGTCCATTCCAGAGGAACCTCTTTGCCCTGCACTGGCTCATCTTTCACGCCGAGGATCGACTCACACCACGGTGGCACGTGGGACAGCCCTGTGGGAAAGCCTCGAGGGAAAGCCTCGAGGGAAAACCACAGATCCTTTGATCCACGCGACGGGAACCGTGACATTGCTGCTACAGCCTGTAAGGAAAGCGCACGTGCATGCCCCCACTCGAGACGAGGCCTGACTCCCCTGGGGAGACTCCAGAAGTACCCAAAGACCCATGTCAGCCCCTGAGAGGAATCCTCGGTTCCGGCCCTGACTCCACACAATGTTTTTGGCCCCGGTATCGACGGGAGAGGAATCCCGAGAGGCCCCCTAGCAACTCGCATGGGGACTGGCCTCTCCTGAGGCCACCCGGGCGCGTCCCTGAGGTCCCCGTCGTAACTCGAGAACACCTGCCACAACTCGAGAAAATCCAGGAAGTTCTCCCTTCCAGGCGAGATGAGGCCTATTTCCGATGAGGCGTCTGGAGACTAATGACACCTAACCTCTGGAACTTCGAAAGGGTCTTTCACACCCTTGCTGCAACTCAAGTAGTTCACCGCCATACCCGTGTCGACTCGAGAGGAAGAATGATGGTCCCGCCCACATCCAGAGGAGCCCCGTTTCCCCATCGTAGCTCGAGATGAGGGATCCTTTCCCTGCTTTCAACGGGAAAGAATTCCCGGCGTTCCCATCGCATCTCAAGAGGAGGCACTCTCAACAGGAAAGGCGAGAGGAACTGCATGGTCGTACCACCATTTCAAGAGTCCCCCAGATGTCTCAGTCCATTCCAGAGCAAACTCTTTGCCTTGCACTGGCTCATCTTTCATGCCGAGGATCGAATCACACCACGTTGGCACGTGGGAGAGCCCTGTGGGAAAGCCTCAAGGGAAAGCCTGGAGGGAAATCCACAGATCCTTTGATCCACGCGACGGGAAGAGTGTCTTTGCTGCTTCAGCCTGGAAGGAAAGCTCACGTGCATGCCACCACTCGAGACGAGGCCTGACTCCCCTCGGGAGACTCCAGAAAGACCCAAAGATACATGTCAGCCCCTGAGAGTAATCCTCGGTTCCGGCCCTCACTCCACACAAGGTTTTTGGTCCAGGTATCGACGGGAGAGGAATACCGAGAGGCACCCTAGCAACTCGCATGAGGACTGGCCTTTCCTGAGGCCACCATGGCGGGTCCCTGAGGTGCCCGTCGTAACTCGAGAACACCTGCTGCAACTCGAGAAAATCCAGGAAGTTCTCCCTTCCAGGCGAGATGAGACCTATTTCCGATGAGGCGTCTGGACACTAATGACACCTAACCTCTGGAACTTCGAAAGGGTCTTTCACACCCTTGCTGCAACTCAAGAAGTTCACCACCACACCCGTCTCCACTCGAGAGGAAGCACGATGGTCCCGCCCACATCCAGAGGAGCCCCGTTTCTCCCTCGTAGCTCGAGATGAGGGATCCTTTCCCTGCTTTCAATGGGAAAGAATTCCCGGCGTTCCCGTCGCATCTCAAGAGGAGGCACTCTCAACAGGAAATGCGAGAGGAACTCCATGGTCGTACCACAATTCCAAGAGTCCCCCAGATGTCTCAGTCCATTCCAGAGGAACCTCTTTGCCCTGCACTGGCTCATCTTTCACGCCGAGGATCGACTCACACCACGGTGGCACGTGGGACAGCCCTGTGGGAAAGCCTCGAGGGAAAGCCTCGAGGGAAAACCACAGATCCTTTGATCCACGCGACGGGAACCGTGACATTGCTGCTACAGCCTGTAAGGAAAGCGCACGTGCATGCCCCCACTCGAGACGAGGCCTGACTCCCCTGGGGAGACTCCAGAAGTACCCAAAGACCCATGTCAGCCCCTGAGAGGAATCCTCGGTTCCGGCCCTGACTCCACACAAGTATTTTGGCCCCGGTATCGACGGGAGAGGAATCCCGAGAGGCCCCCTAGGAACTCGCAAGGGGACTGACCTTTCCTGAGGCCACCAGGGCGGGTCCCTGAGGTCCCCGTCGTAACTCGAGAACACCTGCCGCAACTCGAGAAAATCCAGGAAGTTCTCCCTTCCAGGCGAGATGAGGCCTATTTCCGACGAGGCGTCTGGAGACTAATGACACGGAACCTCTGGAAGTTCGAAAGGGTCTTTCACACCCTTGCTGCAACTCAAGAAGTTCACCGCCATAACCGTCTCCACTCGAGAGGAAACATGATGGTCCCGCCCACATCCAGAGGAGCCCCGTTTGCCCCTCGTAGCTCGAGATGAGGGATCCTTTCCCTGCTATCAACGGGAAAGAATTTTCGGCGTTCCCGTCGCATCTCAAGAGGAGGCACTCTCAACAGGAAAGACGAGAGGAACTCCATGGTCGTACCACCATTCCAAGAGTCCCCGAGATTTCTCAGTCCATTCCAGAGGAACCTCTTTGCCCTGCACTGGCTCATCTTTCACGCCGAGGATCGACTCACACCACGGTGGCACGTGGGACAGCCCTGTGGGAAAGCCTCGAGGGAAAACCACAGATCCTTTGATCCACGCGACGGGAAGCATGACATTGCTGCTACAGCCTGGAAGGAAAGCGCACGTGCATGCCCCCACTCGAGACGAGGCCTGACTCCCCTGGGGAGACTCCAGAAGTACCCAAAGATCCATGTCAGCCCCTGAGAGGAATCCTCGGTTCAGGCCCTGACTCCACACAAGGTTTTTGGCCCCGGTATCGACAGGAGAGGAATCCCGAGAGGCCCCCGAGCAACTCGCATGGGGACTGGCCTTTCCTGAGGCCACCAGGGCGGGTCCCTGAGGTCCCCGTCGTAACTCGAGAACACCTGCCGCAACTCGAGAAAATTCAGGAAGTTCTCCCTTCCAGGCGAGATGAGGCCTATTTCCGATGAGGCGTCTGGAGCCTAATGACACGGAACCTCTGGAACTTCGAAAGGGTCTTTCACACCCTTGCTGCAACTCAAGAAGTTCACCGCCATACCCGTGTCGACTCGAGAGGAAGCATGAAGGTCCCGCCCACATCCAGAGGAGCCCCGTTTCCCCCTCGTAGCTCGAGATGAGGGATCCTTTCCCTGCTTTCAACGGGAAAGAATTCCCGGCGTTTCCGTCGCATATCAAGAGGAGGCACTCTCAACAGGAAAGGCGAGAGGAACTCCATGGTCGTACCACCATTCCAGGAGTCCCCGAGATTTCTCAGTCAATTCCAGAGGAACCTCTTTGACCTGCACTGGCTCATCTTTCACGCCGAGGATCGACTCACACCACGGTGGCACGTGGGACAGCCCTGTGGGAAAGCCTCGAGGGCAAACCACAGATCCTTTGATCCACGCAACGGGAAGCATGACATTGCTGCTACAGCCTGGAAGGAAAGCGCACGTGCATGCCCCCACTCGAGATGAGGCCTGACTCCCCTGGGGAGACTCCAGAAGTACCCAAAGATCCATGTCAGCCCCTGAGAGGAATCCTCGGTTCCGGCCCTGACTCCACACAAGGTTTCTGGCCCCGGTATCGACGGGAGAGGAATACCGAGGGGCCCCCTAGCAACTAGCATGGGGACTGGCCGTTCCTGAGGCCACCAGGGCGGGTCCCTGAGGTCCCCGTCGTACCTCGAGAACACCTGCCGCAACTCGAGAAAATCCAGGAAGTTCTCCTTTCCAGGCGAAATGAGGCCTATTTCCGATGAGGCGTCTGGAGACTAATGACACCTAACCTCTGGAACTTCGAAAGGGTCTTTCACACCCTTGCTGCAACTCAAGAATTTCACCGCCATACCCGTCTCCACTCGAGAGGAAGCACGATGGTCCCGCCCACATCCAGAGGAGCCCCGTTTCCCCCTCGTAGCTCGAGATGAGGGATCCTTTCCCTGCTTTCAACGGGAAAGAATTCCCGGCGTTCCCGTCGCATCTCAAGAGGAGGCACTCTCAACAGGAAAGGCGAGAGGAACTCCATGGTCGTACCATCATTCCAAGAGTCCCCCAGATGTCTCAGTCCAATCCAGAGGAACCTCTTTGCCCTGCACTGGCTCATCTTTCACGCCGAGAATTGACTCACACCACGGTGGCACGTGGGACAGCCCTGTGGGAAAGCCTCGAGGGAAAATCACAGATCCTTTGATCCACGAGACGGGAAGCGTGACATTGCTGCTACAGCCTGGAAGGAAAGCGCACGTGCATGCCCCCACTCGAGACGAGGCCTGACTCCCCTGGGGAGACTCCAGAAGTATCCAAAGATCCATGTCAGCCCCTGAGAGGAATCCTCGGTTTTGGCCCTGACTCCACACAAGGTTTTTGGCCCCGGTATCGGCGGGAGAGGAATCCGGTGAGGCCCCCAAGCCACTCGCATGGGGCCTGGCCTCTCCTTTCGCCACCAGGGCGGGTCCCTGAGTTCCCCGTCGTAACTGGAGAACACCTGCCACAACTCGAGAAAATCCAGGAAGTTCTCCCTTCCAGGCGAGATGAGGCCTATTTCCGATGAGGCATCTGGAGACTAATGACACCTAACCGCTGGAACTTCGAAAGGGTCTTTCACACCCTTGCTGCAACTCAAGAAGTTCACCACCACACCCATCTCCACTCGAGAGGAAGCACGATGGTCCCGCCCACATCCAGAGGAGCCCCGTTTCCCCCTCGTAGCTCGAGATGAGGGATCCTTTCCCTGCTTTCAATGGGAAAGAATTCCCGGCGTTCCCGTCGCATCTCAAGAGGAGGCACTCTCAACAGGAAATGCGAGAGGAACTCCATGGTCGTACCACAATTCCAAGAGTCCCCCAGATGTCTCAGTCCATTCCAGAGGAACCTCTTTGCCCTGCACTGGCTCATCTTTCACGCCGAGGATCGACTCACACCACGGTGGCACGTGGGACAGCCCTGTGGGAAAGCCTCGAGGGAAAGCCTCGAGGGAAAACCACAGATCCTTTGATCCACGCGACGGGAAGCGTGACATTGCTGCTACAGCCTGGAAGGAAAGCGCACGTGCATGCCCCCACTCGAGACGAGGCCTGACTCCCTTGGGGAGACTGCAGAAGTACCCAAAGATCCATGTCAGCCCCTGAGAGGAATCCTCGGTTCCGGCCCTGACTCCACACAAGGATTTTGGCCCTGGTATCAACCGGAGAGGAATCCCGAGAGGCCCCCTAGCAACTCGCATGGGGACTGGCCTCTCCTGAGGCCACCAGGGCGGGTCCCTGAGGTCCCCGTCGTAACTCGAGAACACCTGCCGCAACTCGAGAAAATCCAGGAAGTTCTCCCTTCCAGGCGAGATGAGGCCTATTTCCGATGAGGCGTCTGGAGACTAATGACACCTAACCTCTGGAACTTCGAAAGGGTCTTTCACACGCTTGCTGCAACTCAAGAAGTTCACCGCCATACCCGTCTCCACTCGAGAGGAAGCACGATGCACCTGCCAACATTCAGAGGAGCCCCGTTTCCCCCTCGGATCTCGAGATGAGGGATCCTTTCCCTGCTTTCAACGGGAAAGAATTCCCGGCGTTCCCGTCGCATCTCAAGAGGAGGCACTCTCAACAGGAAAGGCGAGAGGAACTCCATGGTCGTACCACCATTCCAAGAGACCACCAGATGTCTCAGTCCATTCCAGAGGAACCTCTTTGCCCTGCACTGGCTCATCTTTCACGCCGAGGATCGACTCACACCACAGTGGCACGTGGGACAGCCCTGTGGGAAAGCCTCGAGGGAAAACCACAGATCCTTTGATCCACGCGACGGGAAGCGTGACATTGCTGCTACAGCCTGGAAGGAAAGCGCACGTGCATGCCCCCACTCGAGACGAGGCCAGAATCCCCTGGGGAGACTCCAGAAGTACCCAAAGATCCATTTCAGCCCCTGAGAGGAATCCTCGGTTCCGGCCCTGACTCCACACAAGGTTTTTGGCCCCGGTATCGACGGGAGAGGAATCCCGAGAGGCCCCCTAGCAACTCGCTTGGGGACTGGCCTCTCCTGAGGCCACCAGGGCGGGTCCCTGAGGTTCCCGTGGTAACTCGAGAACACCTGCCGCAACTCGAGAAAATCCAGGAAGTTCTCCCTTCCAGGCGAGATGAGGCCTATTTCCGATGAGGCGTCTGGAGACTAATGACACCTAACCTCTGGAACTTCGAAAGGGTCTTTCACACCCTTGCTGCAACTCAAGAAGTTCACCGCCATACCTGTCTCCACTCGAGAGGAAGCACGATGGTCCCGCCCACATCCAGAGGATCCCCGTTTCCCCCTCGGAGCTCGAGATGAGGGATCCTTTCCCTGCTTTCAACGGGAAAGAATTCCCGGCGTTCCCGTCGCATCTCAAGAGGAGGCACTCTCAACAGGAAAGGCGAGAGGAACTCCATGGTCGTACCACCATTCCAAGAGTCCCCCGGATGTCTCAGTCCATTCCAGAGGAAACTCTTTGCCCTGCACTGGCTCATCTTTCACGCCGAGGATCGACTCACACCACGGTGGCACGTGGGAGAGCCCTGTGGGAAAGCCTCGAGGGAAAGCCTCGAGGGAAAACCACAGATCCTTTGATCCACGCCACGGGAAGCGTGACATTGCTGCTACAGCCTGGAAGGAAAGCGCACGTGCATGCCCCGACTCGAGACGAGGCCTGACTCCCTTGGGGACACTCCAGAAGTACCCAAAGATCCATGTCAGCCCCTGAGAGGAATCCTCGGTTCCGGCCCTGACTCCAAAAAATTCTTTTGGCCCCGGTATCGACGGGAGAGGAATCCCGAGAGGCCCCCTAGCAACTCGCATGGGGACTGGCCTCTCCTGAGGCCACCAGGGCGGGTCCCTGAGGTCCCCGTCGTAACTCGAGAACACCTGCCGCAACTCGAGAAAATCCAGGAAGTTCTCCCTTCCAGGCGAGATGAGGCCTATTTCCGATGAGGCGTCTGGAGATAAATGACACCTAACTTCTGGAACTTCGAAAGGGTCTTTCACACCCTTGCTGCAACTCAAGAAGTTCACCGCCATACCCGCCTCTACTCGGGAGGAAGCACGATGGTCCCGCCCACATCCAGAGGAGTCCCGTTTCCCCCTCGTAGCTCGAGATGAGGGATCCTTTCCCTGCTTTCAACGGGAAAGAATTCCCGGCGTTCCCGTCGCATCTCAAGAGGAGGCACTCTCAACAGGAAAGGCGAGAGGAACTCCATGGTCGTACCACCATTCCAAGAGTCCCCCAGATGTCTCAGTCCATTCCAGAGGAACCTCTTTGCCCTGCACTGGCTCATCTTTCACGCCGAGGATCGACTCACACCACGGTGGCACGTGGGACAGCCCTGTGGGAAAGCCTCGAGGGAAAGCCTCGAGGGAAAACCACAGATCCTTTGATCCACGCGACGGGAAGCGTGACATTGCTGCTACAGCCTGGAAGGAAAGCGCACGTGCATGCCCCCACTCGAGACGAGGCCTGACTCCCTTGGGGAGACTGCAGAAGTACCCAAAGATCCATGTCAGCCCCTGAGAGGAATCCTCGGTTCCGGCCCTGACTCCACACAAGGTTTTTGGCCCTGGTATCAACGGGAGAGGAATCTCGAGAGGCCCCCTAGCAACTCGCATGGGGACTGGCCTCTCCTGAGGCCACCAGGGCGGGTCCCTGAGGTCCCCGTCGTAACTCGAGAACACCTGCCGCAACTCGAGAAAATCCAGGAAGTTCTCCCTTCCAGGCGAGATGAGACCTATTTCCGATGAGGCGTCTGGAGACTAATGACACCTAACCTCTGGAACTTCGAAAGGGTCTTTCACACCCTTGCTGCAACTCAAGAAGTTCACCGCCATACCCGTCTCCACTCGAGAGGAAGCACGATGGTCCCGCCCACATCCAGAGGAGCCCCGTTTCCCCCTCGGAGCTCGAGATGAGGGATCCTTTCCCTGCTTTCAACGGGAAAGAATTCCCGGCGATCCCGTCGCATTTCAAGAGGAGGCACTCTCCACAGGAAAGCCGAGAGGAACTCCATGGTCGTACCACCATTCCAAGAGTCCCCCAGATGTCTCAGTCCATTTCAGAGGAACCTCTTTGCCCTTCACTGGCTCATCTTTCACGCCGAGGATCAACTCACACCACGGTGGCACGTGGGACAGCCCTGTGGGTAAGCCTCGAGGGAAAGCCTCGAGGGAAAACCACAGATCCTTTGATCCACGCGACGGGAAGCGTGACATTGCTGCTACAGCCTGGAAGGAAAGCGCACGTGCATGCCCCCACTCGAGACGAGGCCTGACTCCCCTGGGGAGACTCCAGAAGTACCCAAAGATCCATGTCAGCACCTGAGAGGAATCCTCGGTTCCGGCCCTGACTCCAAAAAATTCTTTTGGCCCCGGTATCGACGGGAGAGGAATCCCGAGTGGCCCCCTAGCAACTCGCATGGGGACTGGCCTCTCCTGAGGCCACCAGGGCGGGTCCCTGAGGTCCCCGTCGTAACTCGAAAACACCTGCCGCAACTCGAGAAAATCCAGGAAGTTCTCCCTTCCAGGCGAGATGAGGCCTATTTCCGATGAGGCGTCTGGAGACTAATGACACCTAACCTCTGGAACTTCGAAAGGGTCTTTCACACCCTTGCTGCAACTCAAGAAGTTGACCGCCATACCCGTCTCCAATGGAGAGGAAGCACGATGGTCCCGCCCACATCCAGAGGAGCCCCGTTTCCCCCTCGGAGCTCGAGATGAGGGATCCTTTCCCTGCTTTCAACGGGAAAGAATTCCCGGCGATCCCGTCGCATCTCAAGAGGAGGCACTCTCCACAGGAAAGCCGAGAGGAACTCCATGGTCGTACCACCATTCCAAGAGTCCCCCAGATGTCTCAGTCCATTCCAGAGGAACCTCTTTGCCCTGCACTGGCTCATCTTTCACGCCGAGGATCGACTCACACCACGGTGGCACGTGGGACAGCCCTCTGGGAAAGCCAAGAGGGAAAGCCTCGAGGGAAAACCACAGATCGTTTGATCCACGCGACGGGAAGCGTGACATTGCTGCTACAGCCTGGAAGGCAAGTGCACGTGCATGCCCCCACTCGAGACGAGGCCTGACTCCCCTGGGGAGACTCCACAAGTACCCAAAGATGCATGTCAGCCCCTGAGAGGAATCCTCGGTTCCGGCCCTGACTTCACACAAGGTTTTTGGCGCCGGTATCGACGGGAGAGGAATCCCGAGAGGCCCCCTAGCACCTCGCATGGGGACTGGCCTCTCCTGAGGCCACCAGGGCGGGTCCCTGAGGTCCCCGTCGTAACTCGAGAACACCTGCCGCAACTCGAGAAAATGCAGGAAGTTCTCCCTTCCAGGCGAGATGAGGCCTATTTCCGATAAGGCGTCTGGAGACTAATGACACCTAACCTCTGGAACTTCGAAAGGGTCTTTCACACCCTTGCTGCAACTCAAGAAGTTCACCGACATACCCGTCTCCACTCGAGAGGAAGCACGATGGTCCCGCCCACATCCAGAGGAGCCCCGTTTCCCCCTCGTAGCTCGAGGTGAGGGATCCTTTCCCTGCTTTCAACGGGAAAGAATTCCCGGTGTTCCCGTCGCATCTCAAGAGGAGGCACTCTCAACACGTAAGGCGAGAGGAACTCCATGGTCGTACCACCATTCCAAGAGTCCCCCAGATGTCTCAGTCCATTCCAGAGGAACCTCTTTGCCCTGCACTGGCTCATCTTTCACGCCGAGGATCGACTCACAGCACGGTGGCACGTGGGAGAGCCCTGTGGGAAAGCCTCGAGGGAAAGCCTCGAGGGAAAACCACAGATCCTTTGATCCACGCGACGGGAAGCGTGACATTGCTGCTACAGCCTGGAAGGAAAGCGCACGTGCATGCCCCCACTCGAGACGAGGCCTGACTCCCTTGGGGAGACTGCAGAAGTACCCAAAGATCCATGTCAGCCCCTGAGAGGAATCCTCGGTTCCGGCCCTGACTCCACACAAGGATTTTGGCCCTGGTATCAACCGGAGAGGAATCCCGAGAGGCCCCCTAGCAACTCGCATGGGGACTGGCCTCTCCTGAGGCCACCAGGGCGGGTCCCTGAGGTCCCCGTCGTAACTCGAGAACACCTGCCGCAACTCGAGAAAATCCAGGAAGTTCTCCCTTCCAGGCGAGATGAGGCCTATTTCCGATGAGGCGTCTGGAGACTAATGACACCTAACCTCTGGAACTTCGAAAGGGTCTTTCACACCCTTGCTGCAACTCAAGAAGTTCACCGCCATACCCGTCTCCACTCGAGAGGAAGCACGATGCACCTGCCAACATTCAGAGGAGCCCCGTTTCCCCCTCGGATCTCGAGATGAGGGATCCTTTCCCTGCTTTCAACGGGAAAGAATTCCCGGCGTTCCCGTCGCATCTCAAGAGGAGGCACTCTCAACAGGAAAGGCGAGAGGAACTCCATGGTCGTACCACCATTCCAAGAGTCCCCCAGATGTCTCAGTCCATTCCAGAGGAACCTCTTTGCCCTGCACTGGCTCATCTTTCACGCCGAGGATCGACTCACACCACAGTGGCACGTGGGACAGCCCTGTGGGAAAGCCTCGAGGGAAAACCACAGATCCTTTGATCCACGCGACGGGAAGCGTGACATTGCTGCTACAGCCTGGAAGGAAAGCGCACGTGCATGCCCCCACTCGAGACGAGGCCAGAATCCCCTGGGGAGACTCCAGAAGTACCCAAAGATCCATTTCAGCCCCTGAGAGGAATCCTCGGTTCCGGCCCTGACTCCACACAAGGTTTTTGGCCCCGGTATCGACGGGAGAGGAATCCCGAGAGGCCCCCTAGCAACTCGCATGGGGACTGGCCTCTCCTGAGGCCACCAGGGCGGGTCCCTGAGGTTCCCGTCGTAACTCGAGAACACCTGCCGCAACTCGAGAAAATCCAGGAAGTTCTCCCTTCCAGGCGAGATGAGGCCTATTTCCGATGAGGCGTCTGGAGACTAATGACACCTAACCTCTGGAACTTCGAAAGGGTCTTTCACACCCTTGCTGCAACTCAAGAAGTTCACCGCCATACCTGTCTCCACTCGAGAGGAAGCACGATGGTCCCGCCCACATCCAGAGGAGCCCCGTTTCCCCCTCGGAGCTCGAGATGAGGGATCCTTTCCCTGCTTTCAACGGGAAAGAATTCCCGGCGTTCCCATCGCATCTCAAGAGGAGGCACTCTCAACAGGAAAGGCGAGAGGAACTCCATGGTCGTACCACCATTCCAAGAGTCCCCCAGATGTCTCAGTCCATTCCAGAGGAACCTCTTTGCCCTGCACTGGCTCATCTTTCACGCCGAGGATCGACTCACACCACGGTGGCACGTGGGAGAGCCCTGTGGGAAAGCCTCGAGGGAAAGCCTCGAGGGAAAACCACAGATCCTTTGATCCACGCCACGGGAAGCGTGACATTGCTGCTACAGCCTGGAAGGAAAGCGCACGTGCATGCCCCGACTCGAGACGAGGCCTGACTCCCTTGGGGACACTCCAGAAGTACCCAAAGATCCATGTCAGCCCCTGAGAGGAATCCTCGGTTCCGGCCCTGACTCCAAAAAATTCTTTTGGCCCCGGTATCGACGGGAGAGGAATCCCGAGAGGCCCCCTAGCAACTCGCATGGGGACTGGCCTCTCCTGAGGCCACCAGGGCGGGTCCCTGAGGTCCCCGTCGTAACTCGAGAACACCTGCCGCAACTCAAGAAAATCCAGGAAGTTCTCCCTTCCAGGCGAGATGAGGCCTATTTCCGATGAGGCGTCTGGAGATAAATGACACCTAACTTCTGGAACTTCGAAAGGGTCTTTCACACCCTTGCTGCAACTCAAGAAGTTCACCGCCATACCCGCCTCTACTCGGGAGGAAGCACGATGGTCCCGCCCACATCCAGAGGAGTCCCGTTTCCCCCTCGTAGCTCGAGATGAGGGATCCTTTCCCTGCTTTCAACGGGAAAGAATTCCCGGCGTTCCCGTCGCATCTCAAGAGGAGGCACTCTCAACAGGAAAGGCGAGAGGAACTCCATGGTCGTACCACCATTCCAAGAGTCCCCCAGATGTCTCAGTCCATTCCAGAGGAACCTCTTTGCCCTGCACTGGCTCATCTTTCACGCCGAGGATCGACTCACACCACGGTGGCACGTGGGACAGCCCTGTGGGAAAGCCTCGAGGGAAAGCCTCGAGGGAAAACCACAGATCCTTTGATCCACGCGACGGGAAGCGTGACATTGCTGCTACAGCCTGGAAGGAAAGCGCACGTGCATGCCCCCACTCGAGACGAGGCCTGACTCCCTTGGGGAGACTGCAGAAGTACCCAAAGATCCATGTCAGCCCCTGAGAGGAATCCTCGGTTCCGGCCCTGACTCCACACAAGGTTTTTGGCCCTGGTATCAACGGGAGAGGAATCTCGAGAGGCCCCCTAGCAACTCGCATGGGGACTGGCCTCTCCTGAGGCCACCAGGGCGGGTCCCTGAGGTCCCCGTCGTAACTCGAGAACACCTGCCGCAACTCGAGAAAATCCAGGAAGTTCTCCCTTCCAGGCGAGATGAGACCTATTTCCGATGAGGCGTCTGGAGACTAATGACACCTAACCTCTGGAACTTCGAAAGGGTCTTTCACACCCTTGCTGCAACTCAAGAAGTTCATCGCCATACCCGTCTCCACTCGAGAGGAAGCACGATGGTCCCGCCCACATCCAGAGGAGCCCCGTTTCCCCCTCGGATCTCGAGATGAGGGATCCTTTCCCTGCTTTCAACGGGAAAGAATTCCCGGCGATCCCGTCGCATTTCAAGAGGAGGCACTCTCCACAGGAAAGCCGAGAGGAACTCCATGGTCGTACCACCATTCCAAGAGTCCCCCAGATGTCTCAGTCCATTTCAGAGGAACCTCTTTGCCCTTCACTGGCTCATCTTTCACGCCGAGGATCAACTCACACCACGGTGGCACGTGGGACAGCCCTGTGGGTAAGCCTCGAGGGAAAGCCTCGAGGGAAAACCACAGATCCTTTGATCCACGCGACGGGAAGCGTGACATTGCTGCTACAGCCTGGAAGGAAAGCGCACGTGCATGCCCCCACTCGAGACGAGGCCTGACTCCCCTGGGGAGACTCCAGAAGTACCCAAAGATCCATGTCAGCACCTGAGAGGAATCCTCGGTTCCGGCCCTGACTCCAAAAAATTCTTTTGGCCCCGGTATCGACGGGAGAGGAATCCCGAGTGGCCCCCTAGCAACTCGCATGGGGACTGGCCTCTCCTGAGGCCACCAGGGCGGGTCCCTGAGGTCCCCGTCGTAACTCGAAAACACCTGCCGCAACTCGAGAAAATCCAGGAAGTTCTCCCTTCCAGGCGAGATGAGGCCTATTTCCGATGAGTCGTCTGGAGACTAATGACACCTAACCTCTGGAACTTCGAAAGGGTCTTTCACACCCTTGCTGCAACTCAAGAAGTTGACCGCCATACCCGTCTCCAATGGAGAGGAAGCACGATGGTCCCGCCCACATCCAGAGGAGCCCCGTTTCCCCCTCGGAGCTCGAGATGAGGGATCCTTTCCCTGCTTTCAACGGGAAAGAATTCCCGGCGATCCCGTCGCATCTCAAGAGGAGGCACTCTCCACAGGAAAGCCGAGAGGAACTCCATGGTCGTACCACCATTCCAAGAGTCCCCCAGATGTCTCAGTCCATTCCAGAGGAACCTCTTTGCCCTGCACTGGCTCATCTTTCACGCCGAAGATCGAATCACACCACGGTGGCACGTGGGACAGCCCTGTGGGAAAGCCTCGAGGGAAAGCCTCGAGGGAAAACCACAGATCCTTTGATCCACGCGACGGGAAGCGTGACATTACTGCTACAGCCTGGAAGGAAAGCGCACGTGCATGCCCCCACTCGAGACGAGGCCTGAATCCCCTGGGGAGACTCCAGAAGTACCCAAAGATCCATTTCAGCCCCTGAGAGGAATCCTCGGTTCCGGCCCTGACTCCACACAAGGTTTTTGGCCCCGGTATCGACGGGAGAGGAATCCCGAGAGGCCCCCTAGCAACTCGCATGGGGACTGGCCTCTCCTGAGGCCACCAGGGCGGGTCCCTGAGGTCCCCGTCGTAACTCGGGAACACCTGCCGCAACTCGAGAAAATCCAGGAAGTTCTCCCTTCCAGGCGAGATGAGGCCTATTTCCGATGAGGCGTCTGGAGACTAATGACACCTAACCTCTGGAACTTCGAAAGGGTCTTTCACACCCTTGCTGCAACTCAAGAAGTTCACCGCCATACCTGTCTCCACTCGAGAGGAAGCACGATGGTCCCGCCCACATCCAGAGGAGCCCCGTTTCCCCCTCGTAGCTCGAGATGTGGGATCCTTTCCCTGCTTTCAACGGGAAAGAATTCCCGGCGTTCCCGTCGCATCTCAAGAGGAGGCACTCTCAACAGGAAAGGCGAGAGGAACTCCATGGTAGTACCACCATTCCAAGAGTCCCCCAGATGTCTCAGTCCATTCCAGAGGAAACTCTTTGCCCTGCACTGGCTCATCTTTCACGCCGAGGATCGACTCACACCACGGTGGCACGTGGGAGAGCCCTGTGGGAAAGCCTCGAGGGAAAGCCTCGAGGGAAAACCACAGATCCTTTGATCCACGCGACGGGAAGCGTGACATTGCTGCTACAGCCTGGAAGGAAAGCGCACGTGCATGCCCCCACTCGAGACGAGGCCTGACTCCCCTTGGGAGACTCCGGAAGTACCCAAAGATCCATGTCAGCCCCTGAGAGGAATCCTCGGTTCCGGCCCTGACTCCACACAAGGATTTTGGCCCTGGTATCAACCGGAGAGGAATCCCGAGAGGCCCCCTAGCAACTCGCATGGGGACTGGCCTCTCCTGAGGCCACCAGGGCGGGTCCCTGAGGTCCCCGTCGTAACTCGAGAACACCTGCCGCAACTCGAGAAAATCCAGGAAGTTCTCCCTTCCAGGCGAGATGAGGCCTATTTCCGATGAGGCGTCTGGAGACTAATGACACCTAACCTCTGGAACTTCGAAAGGGTCTTTCACACCCTTGCTGCAACTCAAGAAGTTCACCGCCATACCCGTCTCCACTCGAGAGGAAGCACGATGCACCTGCCAACATTCAGAGGAGCCCCGTTTCCCCCTCGGATCTCGAGATGAGGGATCCTTTCCCTGCTTTCAACGGGAAAGAATTCCCGGCGTTCCCGTCGCATCTCAAGAGGAGGCACTCTCAACAGGAAAGGCGAGAGGAACTCCATGGTCGTACCACCATTCCAAGAGTCCCCCAGATGTCTCAGTCCATTCCAGAGGAACCTCTTTGCCCTGCACTGGCTCATCTTTCACGCCGAGGATCGACTCACACCACAGTGGCACGTGGGACAGCCCTGTGGGAAAGCCTCGAGGGAAAACCACAGATCCTTTGATCCACGCGACGGGAAGCGTGACATTGCTGCTACAGCCTGGAAGGAAAGCGCACGTGCATGCCCCCACTCGAGACGAGGCCAGAATCCCCTGGGGAGACTCCAGAAGTACCCAAAGATCCATTTCAGCCCCTGAGAGGAATCCTCGGTTCCGGCCCTGACTCCACACAAGGTTTTTGGCCCCGGTATCGACGGGAGAGGAATCCCGAGAGGCCCCCTAGCAACTCGCATGGGGACTGGCCTCTCCTGAGGCCACCAGGGCGGGTCCCTGAGGTTCCCGTCGTAACTCGAGAACACCTGCCGCAACTCGAGAAAATCCAGGAAGTTCTCCCTTCCAGGCGAGATGAGGCCTATTTCCGATGAGGCGTCTGGAGACTAATGACACCTAACCTCTGGAACTTCGAAAGGGTCTTTCACACCCTTGCTGCAACTCAAGAAGTTCACCGCCATACCTGTCTCCACTCGAGAGGAAGCACGATGGTCCCGCCCACATCCAGAGGAGCCCCGTTTCCCCCTCGGAGCTCGAGATGAGGGATCCTTTCCCTGCTTTCAACGGGAAAGAATTCCCGGCGTTCCCATCGCATCTCAAGAGGAGGCACTCTCAACAGGAAAGGCGAGAGGAACTCCATGGTCGTACCACCATTCCAAGAGTCCCCCAGATGTCTCAGTCCATTCCAGAGGAACCTCTTTGCCCTGCACTGGCTCATCTTTCACGCCGAGGATCGACTCACACCACGGTGGCACGTGGGAGAGCCCTGTGGGAAAGCCTCGAGGGAAAGCCTCGAGGGAAAACCACAGATCCTTTGATCCACGCCACGGGAAGCGTGACATTGCTGCTACAGCCTGGAAGGAAAGCGCACGTGCATGCCCCGACTCGAGACGAGGCCTGACTCCCTTGGGGACACTCCAGAAGTACCCAATGATCCATGTCAGCCCCTGAGAGGAATCCTCGGTTCCGGCCCTGACTCCAAAAAATTCTTTTGGCCCCGGTATCGACGGGAGAGGAATCCCGAGAGGCCCCCTAGCAACTCGCATGGGGACTGGCCTCTCCTGAGGCCACCAGGGCGGGTCCCTGAGTTGCCCGTCGTAACTCGAGAACACCTGCCTCAACTCGAGAAAATCCAGGAAGTTCTCCCTTCCAGGCGAGATGAGGCCTATTTCCGATGAGGCGTCTGGAGATAAATGACACCTAACTTCTGGAACTTCGAAAGGGTCTTTCACACCCTTGCTGCAACTCAAGAAGTTCACCGCCATACCCGCCTCCACTCGGGAGGAAGCACGATGGTCCCGCCCACATCCAGAGGAGTCCCGTTTCCCCCTCGTAGCTCGAGATGAGGGATCCTTTCCCTGCTTTCAACGGGAAAGAATTTCCAGCGTTCCCGTCGCATCTCAAGAGGAGGTACTCTCAACAGGAAAGGCGAGAGGAACTCCATGGTCGTACCACCATTCCAAGAGTCCCCCAGATGTCTCAGTCCATTCCAGAGGAACCTCTTTGCCCTGCACTGGCTCATCTTTCACGCCGAGGATCGACTCACACCACGGTGGCACGTGGGACAGCCCTGTGGGAAAGCCTCGAGGGAAAGCCTCGAGGGAAAACCACAGATCCTTTGATCCACGCGACGGGAAGCGTGACATTGCTGCTACAGCCTGGAAGGAAAGCGCACGTGCATGCCCCCACTCGAGACGAGGCCTGACTCCCTTGGGGAGACTGCAGAAGTACCCAAAGATCCATGTCAGCCCCTGAGAGGAATCCTCGGTTCCGGCCCTGACTCCACACAAGGTTTTTGGCCCTGGTATCAACGGGAGAGGAATCTCGAGAGGCCCCCTAGCAACTCGCATGGGAACTGGCCTCTCTTGAGGCCACCAGGGCGGGTCCCTGAGGTCCCCGTCGTAACTCGAGAACACCTGCCGCAACTCGAGAAAATCCAGGAAGTTCTCCCTTCCAGGCGAGATGAGGCCTATTTCCGATGAGGCGTCTGGAGACTAATGACACCTAACCTCTGGAACTTCGAAAGGGTCTTTCACACCCTTGCTGCAACTCAAGAAGTTCACCGCCATACCCGTCTCCACTCGAGAGGAAGCACGATGGTCCCGCCCACATCCAGAGGAGCCCCGTTTCCCCCTCGGAGCTCGAGATGAGGGATCCTTTCCCTGCTTTCAACGGGAAAGAATTCCCGGCGATCCCGTCGCATCTCAAGAGGAGGCACTCTCCACAGGAAAGCCGAGAGGAACTCCATGGTCGTACCACCATTCCAAGAGTCCCCCAGATGTCTCAGTCCATTTCAGAGGAACCTCTTTGCCCTTCACTGGCTCATCTTTCACGCCGAGGATCAACTCACACCACGGTGGCACGTGGGACAGCCCTGTGGGTAAGCCTCGAGGGAAAGCCTCGAGGGAAAACCAAAGATCCTTTGATCCACGCGACGGGAAGCGTGACATTGCTGCTACAGCCTGGAAGGAAAGCGCACGTGCATGCCCCCACTCGAGACGAGGCCTGACTCCCCTGGGGAGACTCCAGAAGTACCCAAAGATCCATGTCAGCACCTGAGAGGAATCCTCGGTTCCGGCCCTGACTCCAAAAAATTCTTTTGGCCCCGGTATCGACGGGAGAGGAATCCCGAGTGGCCCCCTAGCAACTCGCATGGGGACTGGCCTCTCCTGAGGCCACCAGGGCGGGTCCCTGAGGTCCCCGTCGTAACTCGAAAACACCTGCCGCAACTCGAGAAAATCCAGGAAGTTCTCCCTTCCAGGCGAGATGAGGCCTATTTCCGATGAGGCGTCTGGAGACTAATGACACCTAACCTCTGGAACTTCGAAAGGGTCTTTCACACCCTTGCTGCAACTCAAGAAGTTGACCGCCATACCCGTCTCCAATGGAGAGGAAACACGATGGTCCCGCCCACATCCAGAGGAGCCCCGTTTCCCCCTCGGAGCTCGAGATGAGGGATCCTTTCCCTGCTTTCAACGGGAAAGAATTCCCGGCGATCCCGTCGCATCTCAAGAGGAGGCACTCTCCACAGGAAAGCCGAGAGGAACTCCATGGTCGTACCACCATTCCAAGAGTCCCCCAGATGTCTCAGTCCATTCCAGAGGAACCTCTTTGCCCTGCACTGGCTTATCTTTCACGCCGAAGATCGACTCACACCACGGTGGCACGTGGGACAGCCCTGTGGGAAAGCCTCGAGGGAAAGCCTCGAGGGAAAACCACAGATCCTTTGATCCACGCGACGGGAAGCGTGACATTACTGCTACAGCCTGGAAGGAAAGCGCACGTGCATGCCCCCACTCGAGACGAGGCCTGAATCCCCTGGGGAGACTCCAGAAGTACCCAAAGATCCATTTCAGCCCCTGAGAGGAATCCTCGGTTCCGGCCCTGATTCCACACAAGGTTTTTGGCCCCGGTATCGACGGGAGAGGAATCCCGAGAGGCCCCCTAGCAACTCGCATGGGGACTGGCCTCTCCTGAGGCCACCAGGGCGGGTCCCTGAGGTCCCCGTCGTAACTCGGGAACACCTGCCGCAACTCGAGAAAATCCAGGAAGTTCTCCCTTCCAGGCGAGATGAGGCCTATTTCCGATGAGGCGTCTGGAGACTAATGACACCTAACCTCTGGAACTTCGAAAGGGTCTTTCACACCCTTGCTGCAACTCAAGAAGTTCACCGCCATACCTGTCTCCACTCTAGGGGAAGCACGATGGTCCCGCCCACATCCAGAGGAGCCCCGTTTCCCCCTCGTAGCTCGAGATGAGGGATCCTTTCCCTGCTTTCAACGGGAAAGAATTCCCGGCGTTCCCGTCGCATCTCAAGAGGAGGCACTCTCAACAGGAAAGGCGAGAGGAACTCCATGGTAGTACCACCATTCCAAGAGTCCCCCAGATGTCTCAGTCCATTCCAGAGGAAACTCTTTGCCCTGCACTGGCTCATCTTTCACGCCGAGGATCGACTCACACCACGGTGGCACGTGGGAGAGCCCTGTGGGAAAGCCTCGAGGGAAAGCCTCGAGGGAAAACCACAGATCCTTTGATCCACGCCACGGGAAGCGTGACATTGCTGCTACAGCCTGGAAGGAAAGCGCACGTGCATGCCCCGACTCAAGACGATGCCTGACTCCCTTGGGGACACTCCAGAAGTACCCAAAGATCCATGTCAGCCCCTGAGAGGAATCCTCGGTTCCGGCCCTGACTCCAAAAAATTCTTTTGGCCCCGGTATCGACGGGAGAGGAATGCCGAGAGGCCCCCTAGCAACTCGCATGGGGACTGGCCTCTCCTGAGGCCACCAGGGCGGGTCCCTGAGGTCCCCGTCGTAACTCGAGAACACCTGCCGCAACTCGAGAAAATCCAGGAAGTTTTCCCTTCCAGGCGAGATGAGGCCTATTTCCGATGAGGCGTCTGGAGATAAATGACACCTAACTTCTCGAACTTCGAAAGGGTCTTTCACACCCTTGCTGCAACTCAAGAAGTTCACCGCTATACCCGCCTCCACTCGAGAGGAAGCACGATGGTCCCGCCCACATCCAGAGGAGTCCCGTTTCCCCCTCGTAGCTCGAGATGAGGGATCCTTTCCCTGCTTTCAACGGGAAAGAATTCCCGGCGTTCCCGTCGCATCTCAAGAGGAGGCACTCTCAACAGGAAAGGCGAGAGGAACTCCATGGTCGTACCACCATTCCAAGAGTCCCCCAGATGTCTCAGTCCATTCCAGAGGAACCTCTTTGCCCTGCACTGGCTCATCTTTCACGCCGAGGATCGACTCACACCACGGTGGCACGTGGGACAGCCCTGTGGGAAAGCCTCGAGGGAAAGCCTCGAGGGAAAACCACAGATCCTTTGATCCACGCGACGGGAAGCGTGACATTGCTGCTACAGCCTGGAAGGAAAGCGCACGTGCATGCCCCCACTCGAGAAGAGGCCTGACTCCCTTGGGGAGACTGCAGAAGTACCCAAAGATCCATGTCAGCCCCTGAGAGGAATCCTCGGTTCCGGCCCTGACTCCACACAAGGTTTTTGGCCCTGGTATCAACGGGAGAGGAATCTCGAGAGGCCCCCTAGCAACTCGCATGGGGACTGGCCTCTCCTGAGGCCACCAGGGCGGGTCCCTGAGGTCCCCGTCGTAACTCGAGAACACCTGCCGCAACTCGAGAAAATCCAGGAAGTTCTCCCTTCCAGGCGAGATGAGGCCTATTTCCGATGAGGCGTCTGGAGACTAATGACACCTAACCTCTGGAACTTCGAAAGTGTCTTTCACACCCTTGCTGCAACTCAAGAAATTCACCGCCATACCCGTCTCCACTCGAGAGGAAGCACGATGGACCCGCCAACATCCAGAGGAGCCCCGTTTCCCCCTCGGAGCTCGAGATGAGGGATCCTTTCCCTGCTTTCAACGGGAAAGAATTCCCGGCGTTCCCGTCGCATCTCAAGAGGAGGCACTCTCAACAGGAAAGGCGAGAGGAACTCCATGGTCGTACCACCATTCCAAGAGTCCCCCAGATGTCTCAGTCCATTCCAGAGGAACCTCTTTGCCCTGCACTGGCTCATCTTTCACGCCGAGGATCGACTCACACCACGGTGGCACGTGGGACAGCCCTATGGGAAAGCCTCGAGGGAAAGCCTCGAGGGAAAACCACAGATCCTTTGATCCACGCGACGGGAACCATGACATTGCTGCTACAGCCTGGAAGGAAAGCGCACGTGCATGCTCCCACTCGAGACGAGGCCTGAATCCCCTGGGGAGACTCCAAAAGTACCCAAAGATCCATTTCAGCCCCTGAGAGGAATCCTCGGTTCCGGCCCTGACTCCAAAAAATTCTTTTGGCCCCGGTATCGACGGGAGAGGAATCCCGAGAGGCCCCCTAGCAACTCGCATGGGGACTGGCCTCTCCTGAGGCCACCAGGGCGGGTGCCTGAGGTCCCCGTCGTAACTCGAGAACACCTGCCGCAACTCGAGAAAATCCAGGAAGTTCTCCCTTCCAGGCGAGATGAGGCCTATTTCCGATGAGGCGTCTGGAGACTAATGACACCTAACCTCTGGAACTTCGAAAGGGTCTTTCACACCCTTGCTGCAACTCAAGAAGTTCACCGCCATACCCGTCTCCACTCGAGAGGAAGCACGATGGTCCCGCCCACATCCAGAGGAGCCCCGTTTCCCCCTCGGAGCTCGAGATGAGGGATCCTTTCCCTGCTTTCAACGGGAAAGAATTCCCGGCGATCCCGTCCCATCTCAAGAGGAGGCACTCTCCACAGGAAAGCTGAGAGGAACTCCATGGTCGTACCACCATTCCAAGAGTCCCCCAGATGTCTCAGTCCATTCCAGAGGAACCTCTTTGCCCTGCACTGGCTCATCTTTCACGCCGAGGATCGACTCACACCACGGTGGCACGTGGGACAGCCCTGTGGGAAAGCCTCGAGGGAAAGCCTCGAGGGAAAACCACAGATCCTTTGATCCACGCGACGGGAACCATGACATTGCTGCTACAGCCTGGAAGGAAAGCGCACGTGCATGCTCCCACTCGAGACGAGGCCTGAATCCCCTGGGGAGACTCCAGAAGTACCCAAAGATCCATTTCAGCGCCTGAGAGGAATCCTCGGTTCCGGCCCTGACTCCACACAAGGTTTTTGGCCCCGGTATCGACGGGAGAGGAATCCCGAGAGGCCCCCTAGCAACTCGCATGGGGACTGGCCTCTCCTGAGGCCACCAGGGCGGGTCCCTGAGGACCCCGTCGTAACTCGGGAACACCTGCCGCAACTCGAGAAAATCCAGGAAGTTCTCCCTTCCAGGCGAGATGAAGCCTATTTCCGATGAGGGGTCTGGAGACTAATGACACCTAACCTCTGGAACTTCGAAAGGGTCTTTCACACCCTTGCTGCAACTCAAGATGTTCACCGCCATACCCGTCTCCACTTGAGAGGAAGCACGTTGGTCCCGCCCACATCCAGAGGAGCCCCGTTTACCCCTCGTAGCTCGAGATGAGGGATCCTTTCCCTGCATTCAACAGGAAAGAATTCCCGGCGTTCCCATCGCATCTCAGGAGGAGGCACTCTCGACAGGAAAGTCGAGAGGAACTCCATGGTCGTACCACCATGCCAAGAGTCCCCCACATGTCTCAGTCCATTCCATAGGATCCTCTTTGCCCTGCACTGGCTCATCTTTCACGCCTAGGATCGACTCACACCACAGTGGCACGTGGGACAGCCATGTGGAAAAGCCTCGAGGGAAAGCCTCGAGGGAAAACCACAGATCCTTTGATCCACGCCACGGGAAGCGTGACATTGCTGCTACAGCCTGGAAGGAAAGCGCACGTGCATGCCCCCACTCGAGACGAGGCCTGACTCCCCTGCGGAGACTCCAGAAGTACCCAAAGATCCATGTCAGCCCCTGAGAGGAATCCTCGGTTCCGGCCCTGAATCCAACCAAAGATTTTGGCCGCGGTATCGACAGGAGAGGAATCCCGAGAGGCCCCATAGCAACTCGCATGTGGACTGGCCTTTCCTGAGGCCACCAGGGCGGGTCCCTGATGTCCCCGTCGTAACTCGAGAACACCTGACGCAACTCGAGAAAATCCACGAAGTTCTCCCTTCCAGGAGAGATGAAGCCTATTTCCGATGAGGAGTCCGGAGACTAATGACACCTAACCTCTGGAACTTCGCAAGGGTCTTTCACACCCTTGCTGCAACTCAAGAAGTTCACCGCCATACCCGTCTCCACTCGAGAGGAAACACGATGGTCCCGCCCACATCCAGAGGAGCCCCGTTTCCCCCTAGTAGCTCGAGATATGGGATCCTTTCCCTGCTTTCAACTGGAAAGAATTCCCGGCGTTCCCATCGCATCTCAAGAGGAGGCACTCTCAACAGGAAAGGCGAGAGGAACTCCATTGTCGTACCACCATTCCAAGAGTCCCCCAGATGTCTCATTCCATTCCAGAGGAACCTGTTTGCCCTGCATTGGCTCATCTTTCACGCCGAGGAACGACTCACACCACGGTGGCACTAGGGACAGCCCTGTGGGAAAGCCTCGAGGGAGAACCACAGATCCTTTGATCCACGCGACGGGAAGCGTGACATTGCTTCTACAGTGTGGAAGGAAAGCGCACGTGCATGACCCCACACGAGACGAGGCCTGACTCCCCTGGGGAGACTCCAGAAGTACCCAAAGATCCATATCAGCCCCTGAGAGGAAACCTCGGTTCCGGCCCTGACTCCACACAAGGGTTTTGGCCCCAGTATCGACGGGAGAGGAATCCCGAGAGGACCCCTAGCAACTCGCTTGGGAACTGGCCTCTCCTGAGGCCACCAGGGCGGGTCCCTGAGGTCCCCGTCGTAACTCGAGAACACCTGCCGCAACTCGAGAAAATCCAGGAAGTTCTCCCTTCCAGGCGAGATGAGGCCTATTTCCGATGAGGCGTCTGGAGACTAATGACACCTAACCTCTGGAACTTCGAAAGAGTCTTTCACACCCTTGCTGCAACTCAAGAAGTTCACCGCCATACCCGTCTCCACTCGAGAGGAAGCACGATGGTCCCGCCCACATCCAGAGGAGCCCCGTTTCCCCCTCGTAGCTCGAGATGAGGGATCCTTTCCCTGCTTTCAACGGGAAAGAATTCCCGGCGTTCCCTTCGCATCTCAAGAGGAGGCACTCTCGACAGGAAAGTCGAGAGGAGCTCCATGGTCGTACCACCATTCCAAGAGTCCCCCACATGTCTCAGTCCATTCCATAGGAACCTCTTTGCCCTGCACTGGCTCATCTTTCACGCCGAGGATCGACTCACACCACGGTGGCGCGTGACACAGCCCTGTGGCAAAGCCTCGAGGGAAAGCCTCGAGGGAAAACCACAGATCCTTTGATCCACGCGACGGGAAGCGTGACATTGCTGCTACAGCCTGGAAGGAAAGCGCACGTGCATGCCCGCACTCGAGACGAGGCCTGACTCCCCTGGGGAGACTCCAGAAGTACCCAAAGATCCATGTCAGCCCCTGAGAAGAATCGTCGGTTCCGGCCCTGACTCCACACAAGGTTTTTGGCCCCGGTATCGACGGGAGAGGAATCCCGAGAGGCCCCCTAGCAACTCGCATGGGGACTGGCCTCTCCTGAGGCCACCAGGGCGGGTCCCTGAGGTCCCCGTCGTAACTCGAGAACACCTGCCGCAACTCGAGAAAATCCAGGAAGTTCTCCCTTCCAGGCGAGATGAGGCCTATTTCCGATGAGGCGTCTGGAGACTAATGACACCTAAACTCTGGAACTTCGAAAGGGTCTTTCACACCCTTTCTGCAACTCAAGAAGTTCACCGCCATACCCGTATCCACTCGAGAGGAAGCACGATGGTCCCGCCCACATCCAGAGGAGCCCCGTTTCTCCTCGGAGCTCGAGATGAGGGATCCTTTCCCTGCTTTCAACGGGAAAGAATTCCCGGCGATCCCGTCGCATCTCAAGAGGAGGCACTCTCCACAGAAAAGCCGAGAGGAACTCCATGGTCGTACCTCCATTCCAAGAGTCCCCCAGATGTTTCAGTCCATTCCTGAGGAATCTCTTTGCCCTGCACTGGCTCATCTTTCACGCCGAGGATCGACTCACACCACGGTGGCACGTGAAACAGCCCTGTGGGAAAGCCTCGAGGGAAAGCCTCGAGGGAAAACCACAGATCCTTTGATCCACGCGACGGGAAGCGTGACATTGCTGCTACAGCCTGGAAGGAAAGCGCACGTGCATGCCCCCACTCGAGACGAGGCCTGACTCCCTTGGGGAGACTGCAGAAGTACCCAAAGATCCATGTCAGCCCCTGAGAGGAATCCTCGGTTCCGGCCCTGACTCCACACAAGGATTTTGGCCCTGGTATCAACCGGAGAGGAATCCCGAGAGGCCCCCTAGCAACTCGCATGGGGACTGGCCTCTCCTGAGGCCACCAGGGCGGGTCCCTGAGGTCCCCGTCGTAACTCGGGAACACCTGCCGCAACTCGAGAAAATCCAGGAAGTTCTCCCTTCCAGGCGAGATGAGGCCTATTTCCGATGAGGCGTCTGGAGACTAATGACACCTAACCTCTGGAACTTCGAAAGGGTCTTTCACACCCTTGCTGCAACTCAAGAAGTTCACCGCCATACCCGTCTCCACTCGAGAGGAAGCACGATGCACCTGCCAACATTCAGAGGAGCCCCGTTTCCCCCTCGGATCTCGAGATGAGGGATCCTTTCCCTGCTTTCAACGGGAAAGAATTCCCGGCGTTCCCGTCGCATCTCAAGAGGAGGCACTCTCAACAGGAAAGGCGAGAGGAACTCCATGGTCGTACCACCATTCCAAGAGTCCCCCAGATGTCTCAGTCCATTCCAGAGGAACCTCTTTGCCCTGCACTGGCTCATCTTTCACGCCGAGGATCGACTCACACCACGGTGGCACGTGGGACAGCCCTGTGGGAAAGCCTCGAGGGAAAACCACAGATCCTTTGATCCACGCGACGGGAAGCGTGACATTGCTGCTACAGCCTGGAAGGAAAGCGCACGTGCATGCCCCCACTCGAGACGAGGCCTGAATCCCCTGGGGAGACTCCAGAAGTACCCAAAGATCCATTTCAGCCCCTGAGAGGAATCCTCGGTTCCGGCCCTGACTCCACACAAGGTTTTTGGCCCCGGTATCGACGGGAGAGGAATCCCGAGAGGCCCCCTAGCAACTCGCATGGGGACTGGCCTCTCCTGAGGCCACCAGGGCGGGTCCCTGAGGTCCCCGTCGTAACTCGGGAACACCTGCCGCAACTCGAGAAAATCCAGGAAGTTCTCCCTTCCAGGCGAGATGAGGCCTATTTCCGATGAGGCGTCTTGAGACTAATGACACCTAACCTCTGGAACTTCGAAAGGGTCTTTCACACCCTTGCTGCAACTCAAGAAGTTCACCGCCATACCTGTCTCCACTCTAGGGGAAGCACGATGGTCCCGCCCACATCCAGAGGAGCCCCGTTTCCCCCTCGTAGCTCGAGATGAGGGATCCTTTCCCTGCTTTCAACGGGAAAGAATTCCCGGCGTTCCCGTCGCATCTCAAGAGGAGGCACTCTCAACAGGAAAGGCGAGAGGAACTCCATGGTCGTACCACCATTCCAAGAGTCCCCCAGATGTCTCAGTCCATACCAGAGGAACCTCTTTGCCCTGCACTGGCTCATCTTTCACGCCGAGGATCAACTCACACCACGGTGGCACGTGGGACAGCCCTGTGGGAAAGCCTCGAGGGAAAGCATCGAGGGAAAACCACAGATCCTTTGCTCCACGCGACGGGAAGCGTGACATTGCTGCTACAGCCTGGAAGGAAAGCGCACGTGCATGCCCCCACTCGAGACGAGGCCTGACTCCCTTGGGGAGACTGCAAAAGTACCCAAAGATCCATGTCAGCCCCTGAGAGGAATCCTCGCTTCCGGCCCTTGCTCCAAAAAATGTTTTTGGGCCCGGTATCGACGGGAGAGGAATCCCGAGAGGCCCCCTAGCAACTCGCATGGGGACTGGCCTCTCCTGAGGCCACCAGGGCGGGTCCCTGAGGTCCCCGTCGTAACTCGGGAACACCTGCCGCAACTCGAGAAAATCCAGGAAGTTCTCCCTTCCAGGCGAGATGAGGCCTATTTCCGATGAGGCGTCTGGAGACTAATGACACCTAACCTCTGGAACTTCGAAAGGGTCTTTCACACCCTTGCTGCAACTCAAGAAGTTCACCGCCATACCCGTCTCCACTCGAGAGGAAGCACGATGCACCTGCCAACATTCAGAGGAGCCCCGTTTCCCCCTCGGATCTCGAGATGAGGGATCCTTTCCCTGCTTTCAACGGGAAAGAAATCCCGGCGTTCCCGTCGCATCTCAAGAGGAGGCACTCTCAACAGGAAAGGCGAGAGGAACTCCATGGTCGTACCACCATTCCAAGAGTCCCCCAGATGTCTCAGTCCATTCCAGAGGAACCTCTTTGCCCTGCACTGGCTCATCTTTCACGCCGAGGATCGACTCACACCACGGTGGCACGTGGGACAGCCCTGTGGGAAAGCCTCGAGGGAAAGCCTCGAAGGAAAACCACAGACCCTTTGATCCACGCGACGGGAAGCGTGACATTGCTGCTACAGCCTGGAAGGAAAGCGCACGTGCATGCCCCCACTCGAGACGAGGCCTGTCTCCCCTGGCGAGACTCCAGAAGTACCCAAAGATCCATATTAGCCCCTGAGAGGAATCCTCGGTTCCGGCCCTGACTCCACACAAGGTTTTTGGCCCCGGTATCGACGGGAGAGGAATCCCGAGAGGCCCCCTAGCAACTAGCATGGGGACTGGCCTCTCCTGAGGCCACCAGGGCGGGTCCCTGAGGTCCCCGTCGTAACTCGGGATAACCTGACGCAACTCGAGAAAATCCAGGAAGTTCTCCCTTCCAGGCGAGATGAGGCCTATTTCCGATGAGGCGTCTGGAGACTAATGACACCTAACCTCTGGAACTTCGAAAGGGTCTTTCACACCCTTTCTGCAACTCAAGAAGTTCACCGCCATACCCGTCTCCACTCGAGAGGAAGCACGATGGTCCCGCCCACATCCAGAGGAGCCCCGTTTCCCCCTCGGAGCTCGAGATGAGGGATCCTTTCCCTGCTTTCAACGGGAAAGAATTCCCGGCGTTCCCGTCGCATCTCAAGAGGAGGCACTCTCAACAGGAAAGGCGAGAGGAACTCCATGGTCGTACCACCATTCCAAGAGTCCCCCAGATGTCTCAGTCCATTCCAGAGGAACCTCTTTGCCCTGCACTGGCTCATCTTTCACGCCGAGGATCGACTCACACCACGGTGGCACGTGGGACAGCCCTGTGGGAAAGCCTCGAGGGAAAGCCTCGAGGGAAAACCACAGATCCTTTGATCCACGCGACGGGAAGCGTGACATTGCTGCTACAGCCTGGAAGGAATGCGCACGTGCATGCCCCCACTCGAGACGAGGCCTGACTCCCCTGGGGAGACTCCAGATGTACCCAAAGATCCATGTAAGCCCCTGAGAGGAATCCTCGGTTCCGGCCCTGACTTCAAAAAATTCTTTTGGCCCCGGTATCGACGGGAGAGGAATCCCGAGAGGCCCCCTAGCAACTCGCATGGGGACTGGCCTCTCCTGAGGCCACCAGGGCGGGTCCCTGAGGTCCCCGTCGTAAGTCGAGAACCCCTGCCGCAACTCGAGAAAATCCAGGAAGTTCTCCCTTCCAGGCGAGATGAGGCCTATTTCCGATGAGGCGTCTGGAGACTAATGACACCTAACCTCTGGAACTTCGAAAGGGTCTTTCACACCCTTTCTGCAACTCAAGAAGTTCACCGCCATGCCCGTCTCCACTCGAGAGGAAGCACGATGGTCCCGCCCACATCCAGAGGAGCCCCGTTTCCCCCTCGGAGCTCGAGATGAGGGATCCTTTCCCTGCTTTCAACGGGAAAGAATTCCCGGCGTTCCCGTCGCATCTCAAGAGGAGGCACTCTCAACAGGAAAGGCGAGAAGAACTCCATGGTCGTACCACCATTCCAAGAGTCCCCCAGATGTCTCAGTCCATTCCAGAGGAACCTCTTTGCCCTGCACTGGCTCATCTTTCACGCCGAGGATCGACTCACACCACGGTGGCACGTGGGACAGCCCTGTGGGAAAGCCTCGAGGGAAAGCCTCGAAGGAAAACCACAGACCCTTTGATCCACGCGACGGGAAGCGTGACATTGCTGCTACAGCCTGGAAGGAAAGCGCACGTGCATGCCCCCACTCGAGACGAGGCCTGTCTCCCCTGGCGAGACTCCAGAAGTACCCAAAGATCCATATTAGCCCCTGAGAGGAATCCTCGGTTCCGGCCCTGACTCCACACAAGGTTTTTGGCCCCGGTATCGACGGGAGAGGAATCCCGAGAGGCCCCCAAGCAACTAGCATGGGGACTGGCCTCTCCTGAGGCCACCAGGGCGGGTCCCTGAGGTCCCCGTCGTAACTCGAAAACACCTGCCGCAACTCGAGAAAATCCAGGAAGTTCTCCCTTCCAGGCGAGATGAGGCCTATTTCCGATGAGGCGTCTGGAGACTAATGACACCTAACCTCTGGAACTTCGAAAGGGTCTTTCACACCCTTGCTGCAACTCAAGAAGTTCACCGCCATACCCGTCTCCACTCGAGAGGAAGCACGATGGTCCCGCCCACATCCAGAGGAGCCCCGTTTCCCCCTCGGAGCTCGAGATGAGGGATCCTTTCCCTGCTTTCAACGGGAAAGAATTCCCGGCGATCCCGTCGCATCTCAAGAGGAGGCACTCTCCACAGGAAAGCCGAGAGGAACTCCATGGTCGTACCACCATTCCAAGAGTCCCCCAGATGTCTCAGTGCATTCCAGAGGAACCTCTTTGCCCTGCACTGGCTCATCTTTCACGCCGAGAATCGACTCACACCACGGTGGCACGTGGGACAGCCCTGTGGGAAAGCCTCGAGGGAAAGCCTCGAGGGAAAACCACAGATCCTTTGATCCACGCGACGGGAATCGTGACATTGCTGCTACAGCCTGGAAGGAAAGCGCACGTGCATGCCCCCACTCGAGACGAGACCTGAATCCCCTGGGGAGACTCCAGAAGTACCCAAAGATCCATGTAAGCCCCTGAGAGGAATCCTCGGTTCCGGCCCTGACTCCAAAAAATTCTTTTGGCCCCGGTATGGACGGGAGAGGAATCCCGAGAGGCCCCCTAGCAACTCGCATGGGGACTGGCCTCTCCTGAGGCCACCAGGGCGGGTCCCTGAGGTCCCCATCGTAAGTCGAGAACCCCTGCCGCAACTCGAGAAAATCCAGGAAGTTCTCCCTTCCAGGCGAGATGAGGCCTATTTCCGATGAGGCGTCTGGAGACTAATGACACCTAACCTCTGGAACTTCGAAAGGGTCTTTCACACCCTTGCTGCAACTCAAGAAGTTCACCGCCATACCTGTCTCCACTCGAGAGGAAGCACGATGGTCCCGCCCACATCCAGAGGAGCCCCGTTTCCCCCTCGTAGCTCGAGATGAGGGATCCTTTCCCTGCTTTCAACGGGAAAGAATTCCCGGCGTTCCCGTCGCATCTCAAGAGGAGGCACTCTCAACAGGAAAGGCGAGAGGAACTCCATGGTCGTACCACCATTCCAAGAGTCCCCCAGATGTCTCAGTCCATTCCAGAGGAAACTCTTTGCCCTGCACTGGCTCATCTTTCACGCCGAGGATCGACTCACACCACGGTGGCACGTGGGACAGCCCTGTGGGAAAGCCTCGAGGGAAAGCCTCGAGGGAAAACCACAGACCCTTTGATCCACGCGACGGGAAGTGTGACATTGCTGCTACAGCCTGGAAGGAAAGCGCACATGCATGCCCCCACTCGAGACGAGGCCTGTCTCCCCTGGCGAGACTCCAGAAGTACCCAAAGATCCATATCAGCCCCTGAGAGGAATCCTCGGTTCCGGCCCTGACTTCACACAAGTTTTTGGCCCCGGTATCGACGGGAGAGGAATCCCGAGAGGCCCCCTAGCAACTCGCATGGGGACTGGCCTCTCCTGAGGCCACCAGGGCGGGTCCCTGAGGTCCCCGTCGTAACTCGGGATAACCTGACGCAACTCGAGAAAATCCAGGAAGTTCTCCCTTCCAGGCGAGATGAGGCCTATTTCCGATGAGGCGTCTGGAGACTAATGACACCTAACCTCTGGAACTTCGAAAGGGTCTTTCACACCCTTTCTGCAACTCAAGAAGTTCACCGCCATACCCGTCTCCACTCGAGAGGAAGCACGATGGTCCCGCCCACATCCAGAGGAGCCCCGTTTCCCCCTCGGAGCTCGAGATGAGGGATCCTTTCCCTGCTTTCAACGGGAAAGAATTCCCGGCGTTCCCGTCGCATCTCAAGAGGAGGCACTCTCAACAGGAAAGGCGAGAGGAACTCCATGGTCGTACCACCATTCCAAGAGTCCCCCAGATGTCTCAGTCCATTCCAGAGGAACCTCTTTGCCCTGCACTGGCTCATCTTTCACGCCGAGGATCGACTCACACCACGGTGGCACGTGGGACAGCCCTGTGGGAAAGCCTCGAGGGAAAGCCTCGAGGGAAAACCACAGATCCTTTGATCCACGCGACGGGAAGCGTGACATTGCTGCTACAGCCTGGAAGGAATGCGCACGTGCATGCCCCCACTCGAGACGAGGCCTGACTCCCCTGGGGAGACTCCAGATGTACCCAAAGATCCATGTAAGCCCCTGAGAGGAATCCTCGGTTCCGGCCCTGACTTCAAAAAATTCTTTTGGCCCCGGTATCGACGGGAGAGGAATCCCGAGAGGCCCCCTAGCAACTCGCATGGGGACTGGCCTCTCCTGAGGCCACCAGGGCGGGTCCCTGAGGTCCCCGTCGTAAGTCGAGAACCCCTGCCGCAACTCGAGAAAATCCAGGAAGTTCTCCCTTCCAGGCGAGATGAGGCCTATTTCCGATGAGGCGTCTGGAGACTAATGACACCTAACCTCTGGAACTTCGAAAGGGTCTTTCACACCCTTTCTGCAACTCAAGAAGTTCACCGCCATGCCCGTCTCCACTCGAGAGGAAGCACGATGGTCCCGCCCACATCCAGAGGAGCCCCGTTTCCCCCTCGGAGCTCGAGATGAGGGATCCTTTCCCTGCTTTCAACGGGAAAGAATTCCCGGCGTTCCCGTCGCATCTCAAGAGGAGACACTCTCAACAGGAAAGGCGAGAGGAACTCCATGGTCGTACCACCATTCCAAGAGTCCCCCAGATGTCTCAGTCCATTCCAGAGGAACCTCTTTGCCCTGCACTGGCTCATCTTTCACGCCGAGGATCGACTCACACCACGGTGGCACGTGGGACAGCCCTGTGGGAAAGCCTCTAGGGAAAGCTTCGAGGGAAAACCACAGATCCTTTGATCCACGCGACGGGAAGCGTGACATTGCTGCTAAAGCCTGGAAGGAAAGCGCACGTGCATGCCCCCACTCGAGACGAGGCCTGACTCCCCTGGGGAGACTCCAGAAGTACCCAAAGATCCATGTAAGCCCCTGAGAGGAATCCTCGGTTCCGGCCCTGACTCCACACGAGGTTTTTGGCCCCGGTATCGACGGGAGAGGAATCCCGAGAGGCCCCCTAGCAACTCGCATGGGGACTGGCCTCTCCTGAGGCCACCAGGGCGGGTCCCTGAGGTCCCCGTCGTAAGTCGAGAACCCCTGCCGCAACTCGAGAAAATCCAGGAAGTTCTCCCTTCCAGGCGAGATGAGGCCTATTTCCGATGAGGCGTCTGGAGACTAATGACACCTAACCTCTGGAACTTCGAAAGGGTCTTTCACACCCTTGCTGCAACTCAAGAAGTTCACCGCCATACCTGTCTCCACTCGAGAGGAAGCACGATGGTCCCGCCCACATCCAGAGGAGCCCCGTTTCCCCCTCGTAGCTCGAGATGAGGGATCCTTTCCCTGCTTTCAACGGGAAAGAATTCCCGGCGTTCCCGTCGCATCTCAAGAGGAGGCACTCTCAACAGGAAAGGCGAGAGGAACTCCATGGTCGTACAACCATGCCAAGAGTCCCCCAGATGTCTCAGTCCATTCCAGAGGAAACTCTTTGCCCTGCACTGGCTCATCTTTTACGCCGAGGATCGACTCACACCACGGTGGCACGTGGGACAGCCCTGTGGGAAAGCCTCGAGGGAAAGCCTCGAGGGAAAACCACAGACCCTTTGATCCACACGACGGGAAGCGTGACATTGCTGCTACAGCCTGGAAGGAAAGCGCACGTGCATGCCCCCACTCGAGACGAGGCCTGTCTCCCCTGGCGAGACTCCAGAAGTACCCAAAGATCCATATCAGCCCCTGAGAGGAATCCTCGGTTCCGGCCCTGACTTCACACAAGTTTTTGGCCCCGGTATCGACGGGAGAGGAATCCCGAGAGGCTCCCTAGCAACTCGCATGGGGACTGGCCTCTCCTGAGGCCACCAGGGCCGGTCCCTGAGGTCCCCGTCGTAACTCGAGAACACCTGCCGCAACTCGAGAAAATCCAGGAAGTTCTCCCTTCCAGGCGAGATGAGGCCTATTTCCGATGAGGCGTCTGGAGACTAATGACACCTAACCTCTGGAACTTCGAAAGGGTCTTTCACACCCTTTCTGCAACTCAAGAAGTTCACCGCCATGCCCGTCTCCACTCGAGAGGAAGCACGATGGTCCCGCCCACATCCAGAGGAGCCCCGTTTCCCCCTCGGAGCTCGAGATGAGGGATCCTTTCCCTGCTTTCAACGGGAAAGAATTCCCTGCGTTCCCGTCGCATCTCAAGAGGAGGCACTCTCAACAGGAAAGGCGAGAGGAACTCCATGGTCGTACCACCATTCCAAGAGTCCCCCAGATGTCTCAGTCCATTCCAGAGGAACCTCTTTGCCCTGCACTGGCTCACCTTTCACGCCGAGGATCGACTCACACCACCGTGGCACGTGGGACAGCCCTGTGGGAAAGCCTCTAGGGAAAGCTTCGAGGGAAAACCACAGATCCTTTGATCCACGCGACGGGAAGCGTGACATTGCTGCTACAGCCTGGAAGGAAAGCGCACGTGCATGCCCCCACTCGAGACGAGGCCTGACTCCCCTGGGGAGACTCCAGAAGTACCCAAAGATCCATGTAAGCCCCTGAGAGGAATCCTCGGTTCCGGCCCTGACTCCACACGAGGTTTTTGGCCCCGGTATCGACGGGAGAGGAATCCCGAGAGGCCCCCTAGCAACTCGCATGGGGACTGGCCTCTCCTGAGGCCACCAGGGCGGGTCCCTGAGGTCCCCGTCGTAAGTCGAGAACCCCTGCCGCAACTCGAGAAAATCCAGGAAGTTCTCCCTTCCAGGCGAGATGAGGCCTATTTCCGATGAGGCGTCTGGAGACTAATGACACCTAACCTCTGGAACTTCGAAAGGGTCTTTCACACCCTTGCTGCAACTCAAGAAGTTCACCGCCATACCTGTCTCCACTCGAGAGGAAGCACGATGGTCCCGCCCACATCCAGAGGAGCCCCGTTTCCCCCTCGTAGCTCGAGATGAGGGATCCTTTCCCTGCTTTCAACGGGAAAGAATTCCCGGCGTTCCCGTCGCATCTCAAGAGGAGGCACTCTCAACAGGAAAGGCGAGAGGAACTCCATGGTCGTACAACCATGCCAAGAGTCCCCCAGATGTCTCAGTCCATTCCAGAGGAAACTCTTTGCCCTGCACTGGCTCATCTTTTACGCCGAGGATCGACTCACACCACGGTGGCACGTGGGACAGCCCTGTGGGAAAGCCTCGAGGGAAAGCCTCGAGGGAAAACCACAGACCCTTTGATCCACACGACGGGAAGCGTGACATTGCTGCTACAGCCTGGAAGGAAAGCGCACGTGCATGCCCCCACTCGAGACGAGGCCTGTCTCCCCTGGCGAGACTCCAGAAGTACCCAAAGATCCATATCAGCCCCTGAGAGGAATCCTCGGTTCCGGCCCTGACTTCACACAAGTTTTTGGCCCCGGTATCGACGGGAGAGGAATCCCGAGAGGCTCCCTAGCAACTCGCATGGGGACTGGCCTCTCCTGAGGCCACCAGGGCCGGTCCCTGAGGTCCCCGTCGTAACTCGAGAACACCTGCCGCAACTCGAGAAAATCCAGGAAGTTCTCCCTTCCAGGCGAGATGAGGCCTATTTCCGATGAGGCGTCTGGAGACTAATGACACCTAACCTCTGGAACTTCGAAAGGGTCTTTCACACCCTTTCTGCAACTCAAGAAGTTCACCGCCATGCCCGTCTCCACTCGAGAGGAAGCACGATGGTCCCGCCCACATCCAGAGGAGCCCCGTTTCCCCCTCGGAGCTCGAGATGAGGGATCCTTTCCCTGCTTTCAACGGGAAAGAATTCCCTGCGTTCCCGTCGCATCTCAAGAGGAGGCACTCTCAACAGGAAAGGCGAGAGGAACTCCATGGTCGTACCACCATTCCAAGAGTCCCCCAGATGTCTCAGTCCATTCCAGAGGAACCTCTTTGCCCTGCACTGGCTCACCTTTCACGCCGAGGATCGACTCACACCACCGTGGCACGTGGGACAGCCCTGTGGGAAAGCCTCTAGGGAAAGCTTCGAGGGAAAACCACAGATCCTTTGATCCACGCGACGGGAAGCGTGACATTGCTGCTACAGCCTGGAAGGAAAGCGCACGTGCATGCCCCCACTCGAGACGAGGCCTGACTCCCCTGGGGAGACTCCAGAAGTACCCAAAGATCCATGTAAGCCCCTGAGAGGAATCCTCGGTTCCGGCCCTGACTCCAAAAAATTCTTTTGGCCCCGGTATCGACGGGAGAGGAATCCCGAGAGGCCCCCTAGCAACTCGCATGGGGACTGGCCTCTCCTGAGGCCACCAGGGCGTGTCCCTGAGGTCCCCGTCGTAACTCGAGAACACCTGCCGCAACTCGAGAAAATCCAGGAAGTTCTCCCTTCCAGGCGAGATGAGGCCTATTTCCGATGAGGCGTCTGGAGACTAATGACACCTAACCTCTGGAACTTCGAAAGGGTCTTTCACACCCTTGCTGCAACTCAAGAAGTTCACCGCCATACCTGTCTCCACTCGAGAGGAAGCACGATGGTCCCGCCCACATCCAGAGGAGCCCCGTTTCCCCCTCGTAGCTCGAGATGAGGGATCCTTTCCCTGCTTTCAACAGGAAAGAATTCCCGGCGTTCCCGTCGCATCTCAAGAGGAGGCACTCTCAACAGGAAAGGCGAGAGGAACTCCATGGTCGTACCACCATTCCAAGAGTCCCCCAGATGTCTCAGTCCATTCCAGAGGAAACTCTTTGCCCTGCACTGGCTCATCTTTCACGCCGAGGATCGACTCACACCACGGTGGCACGTGGGACAGCCCTGTGGGAAAGCCTCGAGGGAAAGCCTCGAGGGAAAACCACAGACCCTTTGATCCACGCGACGGGAAGCGTGACATTGCTGCTACAGCCTGGAAGGAAAGCGCACGTGCATGCCCCCACTCGAGACGAGGCCTGTCTCCCCTGGCGAGACTCCAGAAGTACCCAAAGATCCATATCAGCCCCTGAGAGGAATCCTCGGTTCCGGCCCTGACTCCACACAAATTTTTGGCCCCGGTATCGACGGGAGAGGAATCCCGAGAGGCTCCCTAGCAACTCGCATGGGGACTGGCCTCTCCTGAGGCCACCAGGGCGGGTCCCTGAGGTCCCCGTCGTAACTCGAGAACACCTGCCGCAACTCGAGAAAATCCAGGAAGTTCTCCCTTCCAGGCGAGATGAGGCCTATTTCCGATGAGGCGTCTGGAGACTAATGACACCTAACCTCTGGAACTTCGAAAGGGTCTTTCACACCCTTGCTGCGACTCAAGAAGTTCACCGCCATACCCGTGTCCACTCGAGAGGAAGCACGATGGTCCCGCCCACATCCAGAGGAGCACCGTTTCCCCCTCGTAGCTCGAGATGAGGGATCCTTTCCCTGCTTTCAACGGGAAAGAATTCCCGGCGTTCCCGTCGCATCTCAAGAGGAGGCACTCTCAACAGGAAAGGCGAGAGGAACTCCATGGTCGTACCACCATTCCAAGAGTCCCCCAGATGTCTCAGTCCATTCCAGAGGAACCTCTTTGCCCTGCACTGGCTCATCTTTCACGCCGAGGATCGACTCACACCACGGTGGCACGTGGGACAGCCCTGTGGGAAAGCCTCGAGGGAAAGCCTCGAGGGAAAACCACAGATCGTTTGATCCACGCGACGGGAAGCGTGACATTGCTGCTACAGCCTGGAAGGAAAGTGCACGTGCATGCCCCCACTCGAGACGAGGCCTGACTCCCCTGGGGAGACTCCACAAGTACCCAAAGATCCATGTCAGCCCCTGAGAGGAATCCTCGATTCCGGCCCTGACTTCACACAAGGTTTTTGGCGCCGGTATCGACGGGAGAGGAATCCCGAGAGGCCCCCTAGCACCTCGCATGGGGACGGGCCTCTCCTGAGGCCACCAGGGCGGGTCCCTGAGGTCCCCGTCGTAACTCGAGAACACCTGCCGCAACTCGAGAAAATCCATGAAGTTCTCCCTTCCAGGCGAGATGAGGCCTATTTCCGATACGGCGTCTGGAGACTAATGACACCTAACCTCTGGAACTTCGAAAGGGTCTTTCACACCCTTGCTGCAACTCAAGAAGTTCACCGCCATACCCGTCTCCACTCGAGAGGAAGCACGATGGTCCCGCCCACATCCAGAGGAGCCCCGTTTCCCCCTCGGAGCTCGAGATGAGGGATCCTTTCCCTGCTTTCAACGGGAAAGAATTCCCGGCGTTCCCGTCGCATCTCAAGAGGAGGCACTCTCAACAGGAAAGGCGAGAGGAACTCCATGGTCGTACCACCATTCCAAGAGTCCCCCAGATGTCTCAGTGCATTCCAGAGGAACATCTTTGCCCTGCACTGGCTCATCTTTCACGCCGAGGATCGACTCACACCACGGTGGCACGTGGGACAGCCCTGTGGGAAAGCCTCTAGGGAAAGCTTCGAGGGAAAACCACAGATCCTTTGATCCACGCGACGGGAAGCGTGACATTGCTGCTACAGCCTGGAAGGAAAGCGCACGTGCATGCCCCCACTCGAGACGAGGCCTGACTCCCTTGGGGAGACTCCAGAAGTACCCAAAGATCCATGTAAGCCCCTGAGAGGAATCCTCGGTTCCGGCCCTGACTCCAAAAAATTCTTTTGGCTCCGGTATCGACGGGAGAGGAATCCCGAGAGGCCCCCTAGCAACTCGCATGGGGACTGGCCTCTCCTGAGGCCACCAGGGCGGGTCCCTGAGGTCCCCGTCGTAAGTCGAGAACCCCTGCCGCAACTCGAGAAAATCCAGGAAGTTCTCCCTTCCAGGCGAGATGAGGCCTATTTCCGATGAGGCGTCTGGAGACTAATGACACCTAACCTCTGGAACTTCGAAAGGGTCTTTCACACCCTTGCTGCAACTCAAGAAGTTCACCGCCATACCTGTCTCCACTCGAGAGGAAGCACGATGGTCCCGCCCACATCCAGAGGAGCCCCGTTTCCCCCTCGTAGCTCGAGATGAGGGATCCTTTCCCTGGTTTCAACGGGAAAGAATTCCCGGCGATCCCGTCGCATCTCAAGAGGAGGCACTCTCAACAGGAAAGGAGAGAGGAACTCCATGGTCGTACCACCATTCCAAGAGTCCCCCAGATGTCTCAGTCCATTCCAGAGGAAACTCTTTGCCCTGCACTGGCTCATCTTTCACGCCGAGGATTGACTCACACCACGGTGGCACGTGGGACAGCCCTGTGGGAAAGCCTCGAGGGAAAGCCTCGAGGGAAAACCACAGACCCTTTGATCCACGCGACGGGAAGCGTGACATTGCTGCTACAGCCTGGAAGGAAAGCGCACGTGCATGCCCCCACTCGAGACGAGGCCTGTCTCCCCTGGCGAGACTCCAGAAGTACCCAAAGATCCATATCAGCCCCTGAGAGGAATCCTCGGTTCCGGCCCTGACTCCACACAAATTTTTGGCCCCGGTATCGACGGGAGAGGAATCCCGAGAGGCCCCCTAGCAACTCGCATGGGGACTGGCCTCTCCTGAGGCCACCAGGTCGGGTCCCTGAGGTCCCCGTCGTAACTCGGGATAACCTGCCGCAACTCGAGAAAATCCAGGAAGTTCTCCCTTCCAGGCGAGATGAGGCCTATTTCCGATGAGGCGTCTGGAGACTAATGACACCTAAACTATGAAACTTCGAAAGGGTCTTTCACACCCTTGCTGCAACTCAAGAAGTTCACCGCCATACCTGTCTCCACTCGAGAGGAAGCACGATGGTCCCGCCCACATCCAGAGGAGCCCCGTTTCCCCCTCGGAGCTCGAGATGAGGGATCCTTTCCCTGCTTTCAAGGGGAAAGAATTAGCGGCGTTCCCGTCGCATCTCAATACGAGGCACTCTCAACAGGAAAGGCGAGAGGAACTCCATGGTCGTACCACCATTCCAAGAGTCCCCCAGATGTCTCAGTCCATTCCAGAGGAACCTCTTTGCCCTGCACTGGCTCATCTTTCACGCCGAGGATCGACTCACACCACGGTGGCACGTGGGACAGCCCTGTGGGAAAGCCTCGAGGGAAAGCCTCGAGGGAAAACCACAGATCGTTTGATCCACGCGACGGGAAGCGTGACATTGCTGCTACAGCCTGGAAGGAAAGTGCACGTGCATGCCCCCACTCGAGACGAGGCCTGACTCCCCTGGGGAGACTCCACAAGTACCCAAAGATCCATGTCAGCCCCTGAGAGGAATCCTCGATTCCGGCCCTGACTTCACACAAGGTTTTTGGCGCCGGTATCGACGGGAGAGGAATCCCGAGAGGCCCCCTAGCACCTCGCATGGGGACGGGCCTCTCCTGAGGCCACCAGGGCGGGTCCCTGAGGTCCCCGTCGTAACTCGAGAACACCTGCCGCAACTCGAGAAAATCCATGAAGTTCTCCCTTCCAGGCGAGATGAGGCCTATTTCCGATACGGCGTCTGGAGACTAATGACACCTAACCTCTGGAACTTCGAAAGGGTCTTTCACACCCTTGCTGCAACTCAAGAAGTTCACCGCCATACCCGTCTCCACTCGAGAGGAAGCACGATGGTCCCGCCCACATCCAGAGGAGCCCCGTTTCCCCCTCGGAGCTCGAGATGAGGGATCCTTTCCCTGCTTTCAACGGGAAAGAATTCCCGGCGTTCCCGTCGCATCTCAAGAGGAGGCACTCTCAACAGGAAAGGCGAGAGGAACTCCATGGTCGTACCACCATTCCAAGAGTCCCCCAGATGTCTCAGTGCATTCCAGAGGAACATCTTTGCCCTGCACTGGCTCATCTTTCACGCCGAGGATCGACTCACACCACGGTTGCACGTGGGACAGCCCTGTGGGAAAGCCTCTAGGGAAAGCTTCGAGGGAAAACCACAGATCCTTTGATCCACGCGACGGGAAGCGTGACATTGCTGCTACATCCTGGAAGGAAAGCGCACGTGCATGCCCCCACTCGAGACGAGGCCTGACTCCCTTGGGGAGACTCCAGAAGTACCCAAAGATCCATGTAAGCCCCTGAGAGGAATCCTCGGTTCCGGCCCTGACTCCAAAAAATTCTTTTGGCTCCGGTATCGACGGGAGAGGAATCCCGAGAGGCCCCCTAGCAACTCGCATGGGGACTGGCCTCTCCTGAGGCCACCAGGGCGGGTCCCTGAGGTCCCCGTCGTAAGTCGAGAACCCCTGCCGCAACTCGAGAAAATCCAGGAAGTTCTCCCTTCCAGGCGAGATGAGGCCTATTTCCGATGAGGCGTCTGGAGACTAATGACACCTAACCTCTGGAACTTCGAAAGGGTCTTTCACACCCTTGCTGCAACTCAAGAAGTTCACCGCCATACCTGTCTCCACTCGAGAGGAAGCACGATGGTCCCGCCCACATCCAGAGGAGCCCCGTTTCCCCCTCGTAGCTCGAGATGAGGGATCCTTTCCCTGCTTTCAACGGGAAAGAATTCCCGGCGATCCCGTCGCATCTCAAGAGGAGGCACTCTCAACAGGAAAGGCGAGAGGAACTCCATGGTCGTACCACCATTCCAAGAGTCCCCCAGATGTCTCAGTCCATTCCAGAGGAAACTCTTTGCCCTGCACTGGCTCATCTTTCACGCCGAGGATCGACTCAAACCACGGTGGCACGTGGGACAGCCCTGTGGGAAAGCCTCGAGGGAAAGCCTCGAGGGAAAACCACAGATCCTTTGATCCACGCGACGGGAAGCGTGACATTGCTGCTACAGCCTGGAAGGAAAGCGCACGTGCATGCCCCCACTCGATACGAGGCCTGTCTCCCCTGGCGAGACTCCAGAAGTACCCAAAGATCCATATCAGCCCCTGAGAGGAATCCTCGGTTCCGGCCCTGACTCCACACAAGTTTTTGGCCCCGGTATCGACGGGAGAGGAATCCCGAGAGGCCCCCTAGCAACTCGCATGGGGACTGGCCTCTCCTGAGGCCACCAGGGCGGGTCCCTGAGGTCCCCGTCGTAACTCGGGATAACCTGCCGCAACTCGAGAAAATCCAGGAAGTTCTCCCTTCCAGGCGAGATGAGGCCTATTTCCGATGAGGCGTCTGGAGACTAATGACACCTAAACTCTGAAACTTCGAAAGGGTCTTTCACACCCTTGCTGCAACTCAAGAAGTTCACCGCCATACCTGTCTCCACTCGAGAGGAAGCACGATGGTCCCGCCCACATCCAGAGGAGCCCCGTTTCCCCCTCGTAGCTCGAGATGAGGGATCCTTTCCCTGCTTTCAACAGGAAAGAATTCCCGGCGTTCCCGTCGCATCTCAAGAGGAGGCACTCTCAACAGGAAAGGCGAGAGGAACTCCATGGTCGTACCACCATTCCAAGAGTCCCCCAGATGTCTCAGTCCATTCCAGAGGAAACTCTTTGCCCTGCACTGGCTCATCTTTCACGCCGAGGATCGACTCACACCACGGTGGCACGTGGGACAGCCCTGTGTGAAAGCCTCGAGGGAAAGCCTCGAGGGAAAACCACAGATCCTTTGATCCACGCGGCGGGAAGCGTGACATTGCTGCTACAGCCTGGAAGGAAAGTGCACGTGCATGCCCCCACTCGAGACGAGGCCTGACTCCCCTGGGGAGACTCCACAAGTACCCAAAGATCCATGTCAGCCCCTGAGAGGAATCCTCGGTTCCGGCCCTGACTCCACACAAGGTTTTTGGCCCCGGTATCGACGGGAGAGGAATCCCGAGAGGCCCCCTAGCAACTCGCATGGGGACTGGCCTCTCCTGAGGCCACCAGGGCGGGTCTCTGAGGTCCCCGTCGTAACTCGAGAACACCTGCCGCAACTCGAGAAAATCCAAGAAGTTCTCCCTTCCAGGCGAGATGAGGCCTATTTCCGATGAGGCGTCTGGAGACTAATGACACCTAACCTCTGGAACTTCGAAAGGGTCTTTCACACCCTTGCTGCAACTCAAGAAGTTCACCGCCATACCCGTCTCCACTCGAGAGGAAGCACGATGGTCCCGCCCACATCCAGAGGAGCCCCGTTTCCCCCTCGTAGCTCGAGATGAGGGATCCTTTCCCTGCTTTCAACGGGAAAGAATTCCCGGTGTTCCCGTCGCATCTCAAGAGGAGGCACTCTCAACAGGAAAGGCGAGAGGAACTCCATGGTCGTACCACCATTCCAAGAGTCCCCCAGATGTCTCAGTCCATTCCAGAGGAACCTCTTTGCCCTGCACTGGCTCATCTTTCACGCCGAGGATCGACTCACACCACGGTGGCACGTGGGACAGCACTGTGGGAAAGCCTCGAGGGAAAGCCTCGAGGGAAAACCACAGATCCTTTGATTCACGCGACGGGAAGCGTGATATTGCTGCTACAGCCTGGAAGGAAAGCGCACGTGCATGCCCCCACTCGAGACGAGGCCTGACTCCCTTGGGGAGACTGCAGAAGTACCCAAAGATCCATGGCAACCCCTGAGAGGAATCCTCGCTTCCGGCCCTGACTCCACACAAGGTTTTTGGCCCTGGAGTCAACGGGAGAGGTATCCCGAGAGGCCCCCTAGCAACTCGCATGGGGACTGGCCTCTCCTGAGGCCACCAGGGCGGGTCCCTGAGGTCCCCGTCGTAACTCGAGAACACCTGCCGCAACTCGAGAAAATCCAGGAAGTTCTCCCTTCCAGGCGAGATGAGGCCTATTTCCGATGAGGCGTCTGGAGACTAATGACACCTAACCTCTGGAACTTCGAAAGGGTCTTTCACACCCTTGCTGCAACTCAAGAAGTTCACCGCCATACCCGTCTCCACTCGAGAGGAAGCACGATGGTCCCGCCCACATCCAGAGGAGCCCCGTTTCTCCCTCGGAGCTCGAGATGAGGGATCCTTTCCCTGCTTTCAACGGGAAAGAATTCCCGGTGATCCCGTCACATCTCAAGAGGAGGCACTCTCCACAGGAAAGCCGAGAGGAACTCCATGGTCGTACCACCATTCCAAGAGTCCCCCAGATGTCTCAGTCCATTCCAGAGGAACCTCTTTGCCCTGCACTGGCTCATCTTTCACGCCGAGGATCGACTCACACCACGGTGGCACGTGGGACAGCCCTGTGGGAAAGCCTCGAGGGAAAGCCTCGAGGGAAAACCACAGATCCTTTGATCCAGGCCACGGGAAGCGTGACATTGCTGCTACAGCCTGGAAGGAAAGCGCACGTGCATGCCCCCACTCGAGACGAGGCCTGAATCCCCTGGGGAGACTCCAGAAGTACCCAAAGATCCATTTCAGCCCCTGAGAGGAATCCTCGGTTCCGGCCCTGACTCCACACAAGGTTTTTGGCCCCGGTATCGACGGGAGAGGAATCCCGAGAGGCCCCCTAGCAACTCGCATGGGGACTGGCCTCTCCTGAGGCCACCAGGGCGGGTGCCTGAGGTCCCCGTCGTAACTCGAGAACACCTGCCGCAACTCGAGAAAATCCAGGAAGTTCTCCCTTCCAGGCGAGATGAGGCCTATTTCCGATGAGGCGTCTGGAGACTAATGACACCTAACCTCTGGAACTTCGAAAGGGTCTTTCACACCCTTGCTGCAACTCAAGAAGTTCACCGCCATACCCGTCTCCACTCGAGAGGAAGCACGATGGTCCCGCCCACATCCAGAGGAGCCCCGTTTCCCCCTCGTAGCTCGAGATGAGGGATCCTTTCCCTGCTTTCAACGGGAAAGAATTCCCGGTGTTCCCGTCGCATCTCAAGAGGAGCCACTCTCAACAGGAAAGGCGAGAGGAACTCCATGGTCGTACCACCATTCCAAGAGTCCCCCAGATGTCTCAGTCCATTCCAGAGGAACCTCTTTGCCCTGCACTGGCTCATCTTTCACGCCGAGGATCGACTCACACCACGGTGGCACGTGGGACAGCCCTGTGGGACAGCCCTGTGTGAAAGCCTCGAGGGAAAGCCTCGAGGGAAAACCACAGATCCTTTGATCCACGCGACGGGAAGCGTGACATTGCTGCTACAGCCTGGAAGGAAAGTGCACGTGCATGCCCCCACTCGAGACGAGGCCTGACTCCCTTGGGGAGACTGCAGAAGTACCCAAACATCCATGTCAGCCCCTGAGAGGAATCCTCGCTTCGGGCCCTGACTCCACACAAGGTTTTTGGCCCTGGTATCAACGGGAGAGGAATCCCGAGAGGCCCCCTAGCAACTCGCATGGGGACTGGCCTCTCCTGAGGCCACCAGGGCGGGTCCCTGAGGTCCCCGTCGTAACTCGAGAACACCTGCCGCAACTCGAGAAAATCCAGGAAGTTCTCCCTTCCAGGCGAGATGAGGCATATTTCCGATGAGGCGTCTGGAGACTAATGACACCTAACCTCTGGAACTTCGAAAGGGTCTTTCACACCCTGGCTGCAACTCAAGAAGTTCACCGCCATACCCGTCTCCACTCGAGAGGAAGCACGATGGACCCGCCAACATCCAGAGGAGCCCCGTTTCCCCCTCGGAGCTCGAGATGAGGGATCCTTTCCCTGCTTTCAACGGGAAAGAATTCCTGGCGTTCCCGTCGCATCTCAAGAGGAGGCACTCTCAACAGGAAAGGCGAGAGGAACTCCATGGTCGTACCACCATTCCAAGAGTCCCCCAGATGTCTCAGTCCATTCCAGAGGAACCTCTGTGCCCTGCACTGGCTCATCTTTCACGCCGAGGATCGACTCACACCACGGTGGCACGTGGGACAGCCCTGTGGGAAAGCCTCGAGGGAAAGCCTCGAGGGAAAACCACAGATCCTTTGATCCACGCGACGGGAAGCGTGACATTGCTGCTACAGCCTGGAAGGAAAGCGCACGTGCATGCCCCGACTCGAGACGAGGCCTGACTCCCTTGGGGACACTCCAGAAGTACCCAAAGATCCATGTGAGCCCCTCAGAGGAATCCTCGGTTCCGGCCCTGACTCCAAAAAATGTTTTTGGGCCCGGTATCGACGGGAGAGGAATCCCGAGAGGCCCCCTAGCAACTCGCATGGGGACTGGCCTCTCCTGAGGCCACCAGGGCGGGTCCCTGAGGTCCCCGTCGAAACTCGGGAACACCTGCCGCAACTCGAGAAAATCCAGGAAGTTCTCCCTTCCAGGCGAGATGAGGCCTATTTCCGATGAGGCGTCTGGAGACTAATGACACCTAACCTCTGGGACTTCGAAAGGGTCTTTCACACCCTTGCTGCAACTCAAGAAGTTCACCGCCATACCTGTCTCCACTCGAGAGGAAGCACGATGGTCCCGCCCACATCCAGAGGAGCCCCGTTTCCCCCTCGTAGCTCGAGATGAGGGATCCTTTCCCTGCTTTCAACGGGAAAGAATTCCCGGCGTTCCCGTCGCATCTCAAGAGGAGGCACTCTCAACAGGAAAGGCGAGAGGAACTCCATGGTCGTACCACCATTCCAAGAGTCCCCCAGATGTCTCAGTCCATTCCAGAGGAAACTCTTTGCCCTGCACTGGCTCACCTTTCACGCCGAGGATCGACTCACACCACGGTGGCACGTGGGACAGCCCTGTGGGAAAGCCTCGAGGGAAAGCCTCGAGGGAAAACCACAGACCCTTTGATCCACGCCACAGGAAGCGTGACATTGCTGCTACAGCCTGGAAGGAAAGCGCACGTGCATGCCCCCACTCGAGACGAGGCCTGTCTCCCCTGGCGAGACTCCAGAAGTACCCAAAGATCCATATCAGCCCCTGAGAGGAATCCTCGGTTCCGGCCCTGACTCCACACAAGGTTTTTGGCCCCGGTATCGACGGGAGAGGAATCCTGAGAGGCACCCTAGCAAATCGCATGGGGACTGGCCTCTCCTGAGGCCACCAGGGCGGGTCCCTGAGGTCCCCGTCGTAACTCGGGATAACCTGCCACAACTCGAGAAAATCCAGGAAGTTCTCCCTTCCAGGCGAGATGAGGCCTATTTCCGATGAGGCGTCTGGAGACTAATGACACCTAACCTCTGGAACTTCGAAAGGGTCTTTCACACCCTTGCTGCAACTCAAGAAGTTCACCGCCATACCCGTCTCCACTCGAGAGGAAGCACGATGGTCCCGCCCACATCCAGAGGAGCCCCGTTTCCCACTCGGAGCTCAAGATGAGGGATCCTTTCCCTGCTTTCAACGGGAAAGAATTCCCGGCGTTCCCGTCGCATCTCAAGAGGAGGCACTCTCAACAGGAAAGGCGAGAGGAACTCCATGGTCGTACCACCATTCCAAGAGTCCCCCAGATGTCTCAGTCCATTCCAGAGGAACCTCTTTGCCCTGCACTGGCTCATCTTTCACGCCGAGGATCGACTCACACCACGGTGGCACGTGGGACAGCCCTGTGGGAAAGCCTCGAGGGAAAGCCTCGAGGAAAAACCACAGATCCTTTGATCCACGCGACGGGAAGCGTGCCATTGCTGCTACAGCCTGGAAGGAAAGCGCACGTGCATGCCCCCACTCGAGACGAGGCCTGACTCCCTTGGGGAGACTGCAGAAGTACCCAAAGATCCATGTCAGCCCCTGAGAGGAATCCTCGCTTCCGGCCCTGACTCCACACAAGGTTTTGGCCCTGGTATCAACGGGAGAGGAATCCCGAGAGGCCCCCTAGCAACTCGCATGGGGACTGGCCTCTCCTGAGGCCACCAGCGCGGGTCCCTGAGGTCCCCGTCGTAACTCGAGAACACCTGCCGCAACTCGAGAAAATCCAGGAAGTTCTCCCTTCCAGGCGAGATGAGTCCTATTTCCGATGAGGCGTCTGGAGACTAATGACACCTAACCTCTGGAACTTCGAAAGGGTCTTTCACACCCTTGCTGCAACTCAAGAAGTTCACCGCCATACCCGTCTCCACTCGAGAGGAAGCACGATGGACCCGCCAACATCCAGAGGAGCCCCGTTTCCCCCTCGGAGCTCGAGATGAGGGATCCTTTCCCTGCTTTCAACGGGAAAGAATTCCCGGCGTTCCCGTCGCATCTCAAGAGGAGGTACTCTCAAAAGGAAAGGCGAGAGGAACTCCATGGTCGTACCACCATTCCAAGAGTCCCCCAGATGTCTCAGTCCATTCCAGAGGAACCTCTTTGCCCTGCACTGGCTCATCTTTCACGCCGAGGATCGACTCACACCACGGTGGCACGTGGGACAGCCCTGTGGGACAGCCCTGTGTGAAAGCCTCGAGGGAAAGCCTCGAGGGAAAACCACAGATCCTTTGATCCACGCGACGGGAAGCGTGACATTGCTGCTACAGCCTGGAAGGAAAGTGCACGTGCATGCCCCCACTCGAGACGAGGCCTGACTCCCTTGGGGAGACTGCAGAAGTACCCAAACATCCATGTCAGCCCCTGAGAGGAATCCTCGCTTCGGGCCCTGACTCCACACAAGGTTTTTGGCCCTGGTATCAACGGGAGAGGAATCCCGAGAGGCCCCCTAGCAACTCGCATGGGGACTGGCCTCTCCTGAGGCCACCAGGGCGGGTCCCTGAGGTCCCCGTCGTAACTCGAGAACACCTGCCGCAACTCGAGAAAATCCAGGAAGTTCTCCCTTCCAGGCGAGATGAGGCATATTTCCGATGAGGCGTCTGGAGACTAATGACACCTAACCTCTGGAACTTCGAAAGGGTCTTTCACACCCTGGCTGCAACTCAAGAAGTTCACCGCCATACCCGTCTCCACTCGAGAGGAAGCACGATGGACCCGCCAACATCCAGAGGAGCCCCGTTTCCCCCTCGGAGCTCGAGATGAGGGATCCTTTCCCTGCTTTCAACGGGAAAGAATTCCTGGCGTTCCCGTCGCATCTCAAGAGGAGGCACTCTCAACAGGAAAGGCGAGAGGAACTCCATGGTCGTACCACCATTCCAAGAGTCCCCCAGATGTCTCAGTCCATTCCAGAGGAACCTCTGTGCCCTGCACTGGCTCATCTTTCACGCCGAGGATCGACTCACACCACGGTGGCACGTGGGACAGCCCTGTGGGAAAGCCTCGAGGGAAAGCCTCGAGGGAAAACCACAGATCCTTTGATCCACGCGACGGGAAGCGTGACATTGCTGCTACAGCCTGGAAGGAAAGCGCACGTGCATGCCCCGACTCGAGACGAGGCCTGACTCCCTTGGGGACACTCCAGAAGTACCCAAAGATCCATGTGAGCCCCTCAGAGGAATCCTCGGTTCCGGCCCTGACTCCAAAAAATGTTTTTGGGCCCGGTATCGACGGGAGAGGAATCCCGAGAGGCCCCCTAGCAACTCGCATGGGGACTGGCCTCTCCTGAGGCCACCAGGGCGGGTCCCTGAGGTCCCCGTCGAAACTCGGGAACACCTGCCGCAACTCGAGAAAATCCAGGAAGTTCTCCCTTCCAGGCGAGATGAGGCCTATTTCCGATGAGGCGTCTGGAGACTAATGACACCTAACCTCTGGGACTTCGAAAGGGTCTTTCACACCCTTGCTGCAACTCAAGAAGTTCACCGCCATACCTGTCTCCACTCGAGAGGAAGCACGATGGTCCCGCCCACATCCAGAGGAGCCCCGTTTCCCCCTCGTAGCTCGAGATGAGGGATCCTTTCCCTGCTTTCAACGGGAAAGAATTCCCGGCGTTCCCGTCGCATCTCAAGAGGAGGCACTCTCAACAGGAAAGGCGAGAGGAACTCCATGGTCGTACCACCATTCCAAGAGTCCCCCAGATGTCTCAGTCCATTCCAGAGGAAACTCTTTGCCCTGCACTGGCTCACCTTTCACGCCGAGGATCGACTCACACCACGGTGGCACGTGGGACAGCCCTGTGGGAAAGCCTCGAGGGAAAGCCTCGAGGGAAAACCACAGACCCTTTGATCCACGCCACAGGAAGCGTGACATTGCTGCTACAGCCTGGAAGGAAAGCGCACGTGCATGCCCCCACTCGAGACGAGGCCTGTCTCCCCTGGCGAGACTCCAGAAGTACCCAAAGATCCATATCAGCCCCTGAGAGGAATCCTCGGTTCCGGCCCTGACTCCACACAAGGTTTTTGGCCCCGGTATCGACGGGAGAGGAATCCTGAGAGGCACCCTAGCAAATCGCATGGGGACTGGCCTCTCCTGAGGCCACCAGGGCGGGTCCCTGAGGTCCCCGTCGTAACTCGGGATAACCTGCCACAACTCGAGAAAATCCAGGAAGTTCTCCCTTCCAGGCGAGATGAGGCCTATTTCCGATGAGGCGTCTGGAGACTAATGACACCTAACCTCTGGAACTTCGAAAGGGTCTTTCACACCCTTGCTGCAACTCAAGAAGTTCACCGCCATACCCGTCTCCACTCGAGAGGAAGCACGATGGTCCCGCCCACATCCAGAGGAGCCCCGTTTCCCACTCGGAGCTCAAGATGAGGGATCCTTTCCCTGCTTTCAACGGGAAAGAATTCCCGGCGTTCCCGTCGCATCTCAAGAGGAGGCACTCTCAACAGGAAAGGCGAGAGGAACTCCATGGTCGTACCACCATTCCAAGAGTCCCCCAGATGTCTCAGTCCATTCCAGAGGAACCTCTTTGCCCTGCACTGGCTCATCTTTCACGCCGAGGATCGACTCACACCACGGTGGCACGTGGGACAGCCCTGTGGGAAAGCCTCGAGGGAAAGCCTCGAGGAAAAACCACAGATCCTTTGATCCACGCGACGGGAAGCGTGCCATTGCTGCTACAGCCTGGAAGGAAAGCGCACGTGCATGCCCCCACTCGAGACGAGGCCTGACTCCCTTGGGGAGACTGCAGAAGTACCCAAAGATCCATGTCAGCCCCTGAGAGGAATCCTCGCTTCCGGCCCTGACTCCACACAAGGTTTTGGCCCTGGTATCAACGGGAGAGGAATCCCGAGAGGCCCCCTAGCAACTCGCATGGGGACTGGCCTCTCCTGAGGCCACCAGCGCGGGTCCCTGAGGTCCCCGTCGTAACTCGAGAACACCTGCCGCAACTCGAGAAAATCCAGGAAGTTCTCCCTTCCAGGCGAGATGAGTCCTATTTCCGATGAGGCGTCTGGAGACTAATGACACCTAACCTCTGGAACTTCGAAAGGGTCTTTCACACCCTTGCTGCAACTCAAGAAGTTCACCGCCATACCCGTCTCCACTCGAGAGGAAGCACGATGGACCCGCCAACATCCAGAGGAGCCCCGTTTCCCCCTCGGAGCTCGAGATGAGGGATCCTTTCCCTGCTTTCAACGGGAAAGAATTCCCGGCGTTCCCGTCGCATCTCAAGAGGAGGTACTCTCAAAAGGAAAGGCGAGAGGAACTCCATGGTCGTACCACCATTCCAAGAGTCCCCCAGATGTCTCAGTCCATTCCAGAGGAACCTCTTTGCCCTGCACTGGCTCATCTTTCACGCCGAGGATCGACTCACACCACGGTGGCACGTGGGACAGCCCTGTGGGAAAGCCTCGAGGGAAAGCCTCGAGAGAAAACCACAGATCCTTTGATCCACGCGACGGGAAGAGTGACATTGCTGCTACAGCCTGGAAGGAAAGCGCACGTGCATGCCCCGACTCGAGACGAGGCCTGACTCCCTTGGGGACACTCCAGAAGTACCCAAAGATCCATGTCAGCCCCTGAGAGGAATCCTCGGTTCCGGCCCTGACTCCAAAAAATGTTTTTGGGCCCGGTATCGACGGGAGAGGAATCCCGAGAGGCCCCCTAGCAACTCGCATGGGGACTGGCCTCTCCTGAGGCCACCAGGGCGGGTCCCTGAGGTCCCCGTCGTAACTCGAGAACACCTGCCGCAACTCGAGAAAATCCAGGAAGTTCTCCCTTCCAGGCGAGATGAGGCCTATTTCCGATGAGGCGTCTGGAGATAAATGACACCTAACTTCTGGAACTTCGAAAGGGTCTTTCACACCCTTGCTGCAACTCAAGAAGTTCACCGCCATACCCGTGTCCACTCGCCAGGAAGCACGATGGTCCCGCCCACATCCAGAGGAGTCCCGTTTCCCCCTCGTAGCTCGAGATGAGGGATCCTTTCCCTGCTTTCAACGGGAAAGAATTCCCGGCGTTCCCGTCGCATCTCAAGAGGAGGCACTCTCAACAGGAAAGGCGAGAGGAACTCCATGGTCGTACCACCATTCCAAGAGTCCCCCAGATGTCTCAGTCCATTCCAGAGGAACCTCTTTGCCCTGCACTGGCTCATCTTTCACGCCGAGGATCGACTCACACCACGGTGGCACGTGGGACAGCCCTGTGGGAACGCCTCGAGGGAAAGCCTCGAGGGAAAACCACAGACCCTTTGATCCACGCCACGGGAAGCGTGACATTGCTGCTACAGCCTGGAAGGAAAGCGCACGTGTATGCCCCCACTCGAGACGAGGCCTGTCTCCCCTGGCGAGACTCCAGAAGTACCGAAAGATCCATATCAGCCCCTGAGAGGAATCCTCGGTTCCGGCCCTGACTCCACACAAGGTTTTTGGCGCCGGTATCGACGGGAGAGGAATCCCGAGAGGCCCCCTAGCAACTCGCATGGGGACTGGCCTCTCCTGAGGCCACCAGGGCGGGTCCCTGAGGTCCCCGTCGTAACTCGGGATAACCTGCCGCAACTCGAGAAAATCCAGGAAGTTCTCCCTTCCAGGCGAGATGAGGCCTATTTCCGATGAGGCGTCTGGAGACTAATGACACCTAACCTCTGGAACTTCGAAAGGGTCTTTCACACCCTTGCTGCAACTCAAGAAGTTCACCGCCATACCCGTCTCCACTCGAGAGGAAGCACGATTGTCCCGCCCACATCCAGAGGAGCACCGTTTCCCCCTCGGAGCTCGAGATGAGGGATCCTTTCCCTGCTTTCAACGGGAAAGAATTCCCGGCGATCCCGTCACATCTCAAGAGGAGGCACTCTCCACAGGAAAGCCGAGAGGAACTCCATGGTCGTACCACCATTCCAAGAGTCCCCCAGATGTCTCAGTCCATTCCAGAGGAACCTCTTTGCCCTGCACTGGCTCATCTTTCACGCCGAGGATCGACTCACACCACGGTGGCACGTGGGACAGCCCTGTGGGAAAGCCTCGAGGGAAAGCCTCGAGGGAAAACCACAGATCCTTTGATCCAGGCCACGGGAAGCGTGACATTGCTGCTACAGCCTGGAAGGAAAGCGCACGTGCATGCCCCCACTCGAGACGAGACCTGAATCCCCTGGGGAGACTCCAGAAGTACCCAAAGATCCATGTCAGCCCCTGAGAGGAATCCTCGGTTCCGGCCCTGACTCCACACAAGGTTTTTGGCCCCGGTATCGACGGGAGAGGAATCCCGAGAGGCCCCCTAGCAACTCGCATGGGGACTGGCCTCTCCTGAGGCCACCAGGGCGGGTCCCTGAGGTCCCCGTCGTAACTCGGGAACACCTGCCGCAACTCGAGAAAATCCAGGAAGTTCTCCCTTCCAGGCGAGATGAGGCCTATTTCCGATGAGGCGTCTGGAGACTAATGACACCTAACCTCCGGAACTTCGAAAGGGTCTTTCACACCCTTGCTGCAACTCAAGAAGTTCACCGCCATAACCGTCTCCACTCGAGAGGAAGCACGATGGTCCCGCCCACATCCAGAGGAGCCCCGTTTTCCCCTCGGAGCTCGAAATGGGGGATCCTTTCCCTGCTTTCAACGGGAAAGAATTCCCGGCGTTCCCGTCGCATCTCAAGAGGAGGCACTCTCAACAGGAAAGGCGAGAGGTACTCCATGGTCGTACCTCCATTCCAAGAGTCCCCCAGATGTCTCAGTCCATTCCAGAGGAACCTCTTTGCCCTGCACTGGCTCATCTTTCACGCCGAGGATCGACTCACACCACGGTGGCACGTGGGACAGCCCTGTGGGAAAGCCTCGAGGGAAAGCCTCGAGGGAAAACAACAGACCCTTTGATAAACGCTACGGGAAGCGTGACATTGCTGCTACAGCCTGGAAGGAAAGCGCACGTGCATGCCCCCACTCGAGACGAGGCCTGTGTCCCCTGGCGAGACTCCAGAAGTACCCAAAGATCCATATCAGCCCCTGAGAGGAATCCTCGGTTCCGGCCCTGACTCCACACAAGGTTTTAGGCCCCGGTATCGACGGGAGAGGAATCCCGAGAGGCCCCCTAGCAACTCGCATGGGGACTGGCCTCTCCTGAGGCCACCAGGGCGGGTCCCTGAGGTCCCCGTCGTAACTCGGGATAACCTGCCGCAACTCGAGAAAATCCAGGAAGTTCTCCCTTCCAGGCGAGATGAGGCCTATTTCCGATGAGGCGTCTGGAGACTAATGACACCTAACCTCTGGAACTTCGAAAGGGTCTTTCACACCCTTGCTGCAACTCAAGAAGTTCACCGCCATACCCGTCTCCACTCGAGAGGAAGCACGATGGTCCCGCCCACATCCAGAGGAGCCCCGTTTCCCCCTCGGAGCTCGAGATGAGGGATCCTTTCCCTGCTTTCAACGGGAAAGAATTCCCGGTGATCCCGTCGCATCTCAAGAGGAGGCACTCTCAACAGGAAAGCCGAGAGGAACTCCATGGTCGTACCATCATTCCAAGAGTCCCCCAGATGTCTCAGTCCATTCCAGAGGAACCTCTTTGCCCTGCACTGGCTCATCTTTCACGCCGAGGATCGACTCACACCACGGTGGCACGTGGGACAGCCCTGTGGGAAAGCCTCGAGGGAAAGCCTCGAGGGAAAACCACAGATCCTTTGATCCACGCGACGGGAAGCGTGACATTGCTGCTACAGCCTGGAAGGAAAGCGCAAGTGCATGCCTCCACACGAGACGAGGCCTGACTCCCCTGGGGAGACTCCAGAAGTACCCAAAGATCCATGTCAGCCCCTGAGAGGAATCCTCGGTTCCGGCCCTGACTCCACACAAGGTTTTTGGCCCCGGTTTCGACGGGAGAGGAATCCCGAGAGGCCCCCTAGCAACTCGCATGGGGACTGGCCTCTCCTGAGGCCACCAGGGCGGGTGCCTGAGGTCCCCGTCGTAACTCGAGAACACCTGCCGCAACTCGAGAAAATCCAGGAAGTTCTCCCTTCCAGGCGAGATGAGGCCTATTTCCGATGAGGCGTCTGGAGACTAATGACACCTAACCTCTGGAACTGTGAAAGGGTCTTTCACACCCTTGCTGCAACTCAAGAAGTTCACCGCCATACCCGTCTCCACTCGAGAGGAAGCACGATGGTCCCGCCCACATCCAGAGGAGCCCCGTTTCCCCCTCGTAGCTCGAGATGAGGGATCCTTTCCCTGCTTTCAAGGGGAAAGAATTCCCGGCGTTCCCGTCTCTTCCAAATAGGAGGCACTCTCAACAGGAAAGGCGAGAGGAACTCCATGGTCGTACCACCATTCCAAGAGTCCCCCAGATGTCTCAGTCCATTCCAGAGGAACCTCTTGGCCCTGCACTGGCTCATCTTTCACGCCGAGGTTCGACTCACACCACGGTGGCACGTGGGACAGCCCTGTGGGAAAGCCTCTAGGGAAAGCCTCGAGGGAAAACCACAGATCGTTTGATCCAGGCCACGGGAAGCGTGACATTGCTGCTACAGCCTGGAAGGAAAGTGCACGTGCATGCCCCCACTCGAGACGAGGCCTGACTCCCCTGGGGAGACTCCACAAGTACCCAAAGATCCATGTCAGCCCCTGAGAGGAATCCTCGGTTCCGGCCCTGACTCCAAAAAATGTTTTTGGGCCCGGTATCGACGGGAGAGGAATCCCGAGAGGCCCCCTAGCAACTCGCATGGGGACTGGCCTCTCCTGAGGCCACCAGGGCGGGTCCCTGAGGTCCCCGTCGTAACTCGAGAACACCTGCCGCAACTCGAGAAAATCCAGGAAGTTCTCCCTTCCAGGCGAGATGAGGCCTATTTCCGATGAGGCGTCTGGTGATAAATGACACCTAACTTCTGGAACTTCGAAAGGGTCTTTCACACCCTTGCTGCAACTCAAGAAGTTCACCGCCATACCCGTGTCCACTCGCCAGGAAGCACGATGGTCCCGCCCACATCCAGAGGAGTCTCGTTTCCCCCTCGTAGCTCGAGATGAGGGATCCTTTCCCTACTTTCAACGGGAAAGAATTCCCGGCGTTCCCGTCGCATCTCAAGAGGAGGCACTCTCAACAGGAAAGGCGAGGGGAACTCCATGGTCGTACCACCATTCCAAGAGTCCCCCAGATGTCTCAGTCCATTCCAGAGGAACCTCTTTGCCCTGCACTGGCTCATCTTTCACGCCGAGGATCGACTCACACCACGGTGGCACGTGGGACAGCCCTGTGGGAAAGCCTCGAGGGAAAGCCTCGAGGGAAAACCACAGACCCTTTGATCCACGGCACGGGAAGCGTGACATTGCTGCTACAGCCTGGAAGGAAAGCGCACGTGCATGCCCCCACTCGAGACGAGGCCTGTCTCCCCTGGCGAGACTCCAGAAGTACCCAAAGATCCATATCAGCCCCTGAGAGGAATCCTCGGTTCCGGCCCTGACTCCACACAAGGTTTTTGGCGCCGGTATCGACGGGAGAGGAATCCCGAGAGGCCCCCTAGCAACTCGCATGGGGACTGGCCTCTCCTGAGGCCACCAGGGCGGGTCCCTGAGGTCCCCGTCGTAACTCGGGAACACCTGCCGCAACTCGAGAAAATCCAGGAAGTTCTCCCTTCCAGGCGAGATGAGGCCTATTTCCGATGAGGCGTCTGGAGACTAATGACACCTAACCTCTGGAACTTCGAAAGGGTCTTTCACACCCTTGCTGCAACTCAAGAAGTTCACCGCCATAACCGTCTCCACTCGAGAGGAAGCACGATGGTCCCGCCCACATCCAGAGGAGCCCCGTTTTCCCCTCGGAGCTCGAAATGGGGGATCCTTTCCCTGCTTTCAACGGGAAAGAATTCCCGGCGTTCCCGTCGCATCTCAAGAGGAGGCACTCTCAACAGGAAAGGCGAGAGGAACTCCATGGTCGTACCACCATTCCAAGAGTCCCCCAGATGTCTCAGTCCATTCCAGAGGAAACTCTTTGCCCTGCACTGGCTCATCTTTCACGCCGAGGATCGACTCACACCACGGTGGCACGTGGGACAGCCCTGTGGGAAAGCCTCGAGGGAAAGCCTCGAGGGAAAACAACAGACCCTTTGATAAACGCTACGGGAAGCGTGACATTGCTGCTACAGCCTGGAAGGAAAGCGCACGTGCATGCCCCCACTCGAGACGAGGCCTGTGTCCCCTGGCGAGACTCCAGAAGTACCCAAAGATCCATATCAGCCCCTGAGAGGAATCTTCGGTTCCGGCCCTGACTCCACACAAGGTTTTAGGCCCCGGTATCGACGGGAGAGGAATCCCGAGAGGCCCCCTAGCAACTCGCATGGGGACTGGCCTCTCCTGAGGCCACCAGGGCGGGTCCCTGAGGTCCCCGTCGTAACTCGGGATAACCTGCCGCTACTCGAGAAAATCCAGGAAGTTCTCCCTTCCAGGCGAGATGAGGCCTATTTCCGATGAGGCGTCTGGAGACTAATGACACCTAACCTCTGGAACTTCGAAAGGGTCTTTCACACCCTTGCTGCAACTCAAGAAGTTCACCGCCATACCAGTCTCCACTCGAGAGGAAGCACGATGGTCCCGCCCACATCCAGAGGAGCCCCGTTTCCCCCTCGGAGCTCGAGATGAGGGATCCTTTCCATGCTTTCAACGGGAAAGAATTCCCGGCGATCCCGTCGCATCTCAAGAGGAGGCACTCTCAACAGGAAAGCCGAGAGGAACTCCATGGTCGTACCACCATTCCAAGAGTCCCCCAGATGTCTCAGTCCATTCCAGAGGAACCTCTTTGCCCTGCACTGGCTCATCTTTCACGCCGAGGATTGACTCACACCACGGTGGCACGTGGGACAGCCCTGTGGGAAAGCCTCGAGGGAAAGCCTCGAGGGAAAACCACAGATCCTTTGATCCACGCGACGGGAAGCGTGACATTGCTGCTACAGCCTGGAAGGAAAGCGCAAGTGCATGCCTCCACACGAGACGAGGCCTGACTCCCCTGGGGAGACTCCAGAAGTACCCAAAGATCCATGTCAGCCCCTGAGAGGAATCCTCGGTTCCGGCCCTGACTCCACACAAGGTTTTTGGCCCCGGTTTCGACGGGAGAGGAATCCCGAGAGGCCCCCTAGCAACTCGCATGGGGACTGGCCTCTCCTGAGGCCACCAGGGCGGGTGCCTGAGGTCCCCGTCGTAACTCGAGAACACCTGCCGCAACTCGAGAAAATCCAGGAAGTTCTCCCTTCCAAGCGAGATGAGGCCTATTTCCGATGAGGCGTCTGGAGACTAATGACACCTAACCTCTGGAACTTCGAAAGGGTCTTTCACACCCTTGCTGCAACTCAAGAAGTTCACCGCCATACCCGTCTCCACTCGAGAGGAAGCACGATGGTCCCGCCCACATCCAGAGGAGCCCCGTTTCCCCCTCGGAGCTCGAGATGAGGGATCCTTTCCCTGCTTTCAAGGGGAAAGAATTCCCGGCGTTCCCATCGCATCTCAAGAGGAGGCACTCTCAACAGGAAAGGCGAGAGGAACTCCATGGTCGTACCACCATTCCAAGAGTCCCCCAGATGTCTCAGTCCATTCCAGAGGAACCTCTTGGCCCTGCACTGGCTCATCTTTCACGCCGAGGTTCGACTCACACCACGGTGGCACGTGGGACAGCCCTGTGGGAAAGCCTCAAGGGAAAGCCTCGAGGGAAAACCACAGATCGTTTGATCCAGGCCACGGGAAGCGTGACATTGCTGCTACAGCCTGGAAGGAAAGTGCACGTGCATGCCCCCACTCGAGACGAGGCCTGACTCCCCTGGGGAGACTCCACAAGTACACAAAGATCCATGTCAGCCCCTGAGAGGAAACCTCGGTTACGGCCCTGACTTCACACAAGGTTTTTGGCGCCGGTATCGACGGGAGAGGAATCCCGAGAGGCCCCCTAGCAACTCGCATGGGGACTGGCCTCTCCTGAGGCCACCAGGGCGGGTCCCTGAGGTCCTCGTCGTAACTCGAGAACACCTGCCGCAACTCAAGAAAATGCAGGAAGTTCTCCCTTCCAGGCGAGATGAGGCCTATTTCCGATAAGGCGTCTGGAGACTAATGACACCTAACCTCTGGAACTTCGAAAGGGTCTTTCACACCCTTGCTGCAACTCAAGAAGTTCACCGCCATACCCGTCTCCACTCGAGAGGAAGCACGATGGTCCCGCCCACATCCAGAGGAGCCCCGTTTCCCCCTCGTAGCTCGAGATTAGGGATCCTTTCCCTGCTTTCAACGGGAAAGAATTCCCGGCGTTCCCGTCGCATCTCAAGAGGAGGCACTCTCAACAGGAAAGGCGAGAGGAACTCCATGGTCGTACCACCATTCCAAGAGTCCCCCAGATGTCTCAGTCCATTCCAGAGGAAACTCTTGGCCCTGCACTGGCTCATCTTTCACGCCGAGGATCGACTCACACCACGGTGGCACGTGGGACAGCCCTGTGGGAAAGCCTCGAGGGAAAGCCTCGAGGGAAAACCACAGATCCTTTGATCCACGAGACGGGAAGCGTGACATTGCTGCTACAGCCTGGAAGGAAAGCGCACGTGCATGCCCCCACTCGAGACAAGGCCTGACTCCCTTGGGGAGACTGCAGAAGTACCCAAAGATCCATGTCAGCCCCGGAGAGGAATCCTCGCTTCCGGCCCTGACTCCACACAAGGTTTTTGGCCCTGGTATCAACGGGAGAGGAATCCCGAGAGGCCCCCTAGCAACTCGCATGGGGACTGGCCTCTCCTGAGGCCACCAGGGCGGGTCCCTGAGGTCCCCGTCGTAACTCGAGAACACCTGCCGCAACTCGAGAAAATCCAGGAAGTTCTCCCTTCCAGGCGAGATGAGGCCTATTTCCGATGAGGCGTCTGGAGACTAATGACACCTAACCTCTGGAACTTCGAAAGGGTCTTTCACACCCTTGCTGCAACTCAAGAAGTTCACCGCCATACCCGTCTCCACTCGAGAGGAAGCACGATGGTCCCGCCCACATCCAGAGGAGCCCCGTTTCCCCCTCGTAGCTCGAGATGAGGGATCCTTTCCCTGCTTTCAAGGGGAAAGAATTCCCGGCGTTCCCGTCTCTTCTCAATAGGAGGCACTCTCAACAGGAAAGGCGAGAGGAACTCCATGGTCGTACCACCATTCCAAGAGTCCCCCAGATGTCTCAGTCCATTCCAGAGGAACCTCTTGGCCCTGCACTGGCTCATCTTTCACGCCGAGGTTCGACTCACACCACGGTGGCACGTGGGGCAGCCCTGTGGGAAAGCCTCAAGGGAAAGCCTCGAGGGAAAACCACAGATCGTTTGATCCAGGCCACGGGAAGCGTGACATTGCTGCTACAGCCTGGAAGGAAAGTGCACGTGCATGCCCCCACTCGAGACGAGGCCTGACTCCCCTGGGGAGACTCCACAAGTACCAAAGATCCATGTCAGCCCCTGAGAGGAATCCTCGGTTCCGGCCCTGACTCCAAAAAATGTTTTTGGGCCCGGTATCGACGGGAGAGGAATCCCGAGAGGCCCCCTAGCAACTCGCATGGGGACTGGCCTCTCCTGAGGCCACCAGGGCGGGTCCCTGAGGTCCCCGTCGTAACTCGAGAACACCTGCCGCAACTCGAGAAAATCCAGGAAGTTCTCCCTTCCAGGCGAGATGAGGCCTATTTCCGATGAGGCGTCTGGAGATAAATGACACCTAACTTCTGGAACTTCGAAAGGGTCTTTCACACCCTTGCTGCAACTCAAGAAGTTCACCGCCATACCCGTGTCCACTCGCCAGGAAGCACGATGGTCCCGCCCACATCCAGAGGAGTCCCGTTTCCCCCTCGTAGCTCGAGATGAGGGATCCTTTCCCTGCTTTCAACGGGAAAGAATTCCCGGCGTTCCCGTCGCATCTCAAGAGGAGGCACTCTCAACAGGAAAGGCGAGGGGAACTCCATGGTCGTACCACCATTCCAAGAGTCCCCCAGATGTCTCAGTCCATTCCAGAGGAACCTCTTTGCCCTGCACTGGCTCATCTTTCACGCCGAGGATCGACTCACACCACGGTGGCACGTGGGACAGCCCTGTGGGAAAGCCTCGAGGGAAAGCCTCGAGGGAAAACCACAGACCCTTTGATCCACAGCACGGGAAGCGTGACATTGCTGCTACAGCCTGGAAGGAAAGCGCACGTGCATGCCCCCACTCGAGACGAGGCCTGTCTCCCCTGGCGAGACTCCAGAAGTACCCAAAGATCCATATCAGCCCCTGAGAGGAATCCTCGGTTCCGGCCCTGACTCCACACAAGGTTTTTGGCCCCGGTATCGACGGGAGAGGAATCCCGAGAGGCCCCCTAGCAACTCGCATGGGGACTGGCCTCTCCTGAGGCCACCAGGGCGGGTCCCTGAGGTCCCCGTCGTAACTCGGGATAACCTGCCGCAACTCGAGAAAATCCAGGAAGTTCTCCCTTCCAGGCGAGATGAGGCCTATTTCCGATGAGGCGTCTGGAGACTAATGACACCTAACCTCTGGAACTTCGAAAGGGTCTTTCACACCCTTGCTGCAACTCAAGAAGTTCACCGCCATAACCGTCTCCACTCGAGAGGAAGCACGATGGTCTCGCCCACATCCAGAGGAGCCCCGTTTTCCCCTCCGAGCTCGAAATGGGGGATCCTTTCCCTGCTTTCAACGGGAAAGAATTCCCGGCGTTCCCGTCGCATCTCAAGAGGAGGCACTCTCAACAGGAAAGGCGAGAGGAACTCCATGGTCGTACCACCATTCCAAGAGTCCCCCAGATGTCTCAGTCCATTCCAGAGGAAACTCTTTGCCCTGCACTGGCTCATCTTTCACGCCGAGGATCGACTCACACCACGGTGGCACGTGGGACAGCCCTGTGGGAAAGCCTCGAGGGAAAGCCTCGAGGGAAAACAACAGACCCTTTGATAAACGCTACGGGAAGCGTGACATTGCTGCTACAGCCTGGAAGGAAAGCGCACGTGCATGCCCCCACTCGAGACGAGGCCTGTGTCCCCTGGCGAGACTCCAGAAGTACCCAAAGATCCATATCAGCCCCTGAGAGGAATCCTCGGTTCCGGCCCTGACTCCACACAAGGTTTTAGGCCCCGGTATCGACGGGAGAGGAATCCCGACAGGCCCCCTAGCACCTCGCATGGGGACTGGCCTTTCCTGAGGCCACCAGGCCGGTCCCTGAGGTCCCCGTCGTAACTGGAGAACACCTGCCGCAACTCGAGAAAATCCAGGAAGTTCTCCCTTCCAGGCGAGATGAGGCCTATTTCCGATGAGGCGTCTGGACACTAATGACACCTAAACTCTGGAACTTCGAAAGGGTCTTTCACACCCTTGCTGCAACACAAGAAGTTCACCGCCATACCCGTGTCGACTCGAGAGGAAGCATGATGGTCCCGCCCACATCCAGAGGAGCCCCGTTTCCCCCTCGTAGCTCGAGATGAGGGATCCTTTCCCTGCTTTCAACGGGAAAGAATTCCCGGCGTTCCCGTCACATCTCAAGAGGAGGCACTCTTAACAGGAAAGGCGAGAGGAACTCCATGGTCGTACCACCATTCCAAGAGTCCCCCAGATGTCTCAGTCCATTCCAGAGGAACCTCTTTGCCCTGCACTGGCTCATCTTTCACGCCGAGGATCGACTCACACCACGGTGGCACGTGGGACAGCCCTGTGGGAAAGCCTCGAGGGAAAGCCTCGATTGAAATCCACAGATCCTTTGATCCACGTGACGGGAAGCGTGACATTGCTGCTACAGCCTGGAAGGAAAGCGCACGTGCATGCCCCCACTCGAGACGAGGCCTGACTCCCCTGGGGAGACTCCACAAGTACACAAAGATCCATGTCAGACCCTGAGAGGAATCCTCGGTTCTGGCCCTGACTCCGCACAAGGTTTTTGGCCCCGGTATCGACGGGAGAGGAATCCCGAGAGGCCCCCTTACACCTCGCATGGGGATGGCCTCTCCTGAGTCCACCAGGGCGGGTCCCTGAGGTCCGCGTCGTAAATCGAGAACACCTGCCGCAACTCGAGAAAATCCAGGAAGTTCTCCCTTCCAGGCGAGATGAGGCCTATTTCCGATGAGGCGTCTGGAGACTAATGACACCTAACCTCTGGAACTTCGAAAGGGTCTTTCACACCCTTGCTGAAAGTCAAGAAGTTCACCGCCATGCCCGTCTCCACTCGAGAGGAAGCACGATGGTCCCGCCCACATCCAGAGGAGCCCCGTTTCCCCCTCGTAGCTCGAGATGAGGGTTCCTTTCCCTGCTTTCAACGGGAACGAATTCCAGGCGTTCCCGTCGCATCTCAAGAGGAGGCACTCTCAACAGGAAAGGCGAGAGGAGCTCCATGGTCGTACCACCATTCCAAGAGTCCCCCAGATGTCTCAGTCCATTCCAGAGGAACCTCTTTGCCCTGTACTGGCTCATCTTTCACGCCGAGGATCGACTCACACCTCGGTGGCACGTGGGACAGCCCTGTGGGAAAGCCTCGAGGGAAAGCATCGAGGGAAAGCCTCGAGGGAAAACCACAGATCCTTTGATCCACGCGACGGGAAGCATGACATTGCTGCTACAGCCTGGAAGGAAAGCGCACGTGCATGCCCCCACTCGAGACGAGGCCTGACTCTCCTGGGGAGACTCCAGAAGTACCCAAAGATCCATGTCAGCCCCTGAGAGGAATCCTCGGTTCCGGCCCTGACTCCACACAAGGTTTTTGGCCCCGGTATCGACGGGAGAGGAATCCCGAGAGGCCCCCTAGCAACTAGCATGGGGACTGGCCGTTCCTGAGGCCACCAGGGCGGGTCCCTGAGGTCCCCGTCGTAACTCGAGAACACCTGCCGCAACTCGAGAAAATCCAGGAAGTTCTCCCTTCCAGGCGAGATGAGGCCTATTTCCGATGAGGCGTCTGGAGACTAATGACACCTAACCTCTGGAACTTCGAAAGGGTCTTTCACACCCTTGCTGCAACTCAAGAAGTTCACCGCCATACCCGTCTCCACTCGAGAGGAAGCACGATGGTCCCGCCCACATCCAGAGGAGCCCCGTTTCCCCCTCGTAGCTCGAGATGAGGGATCCTTTCCCTGCTTTCAACGGGAAAGAATTCCCGGCGTTTCCGTCGCATCTCAAGAGGAGGCACTCTCAACAGGAAAGGCGAGAGGAGCTCCATGGTCGTACCACTATTCCAAGAGTCCCCCAGATGTCTCAGTCCATTCCAGAGGAACCTCTTTGCCCTGTACTGGCTCATCTTTCACGCCGAGGATCGACTCACACCACGGTGGCACGTGGGACAGCCCTGTGGGAAAGCCTCGAGGGAAAGCCTCGAGGGAAAACCACAGATCCTTTGATCCACGCGACGGGAAGCATGACATTGCTGCTACAGCCTGGAAGGAAAGCGCACGTGCATGCCCCCACTCGAGACGAGGCCTGACTCCCCTGGGGAGACTCCAGAAGTACCCAAAGATACATGTCAGCCCCTGAGAGGAATCCTCGGTTCCGGCCCTGACTCCACACAAGGTTTTTGGCCCCGGTATCGACGGGAGAGGAATCCCGAGAGGCCCCCTAGCAACTAGCATGTGGACTGGCCGTTCCTGAGGCCACCAGGGCGGGTCCCTGAGGTCCCCGTCGTAACTCGAGAACACCTGCCGCAACTCGAGAAAATCCAGGAAGTTCTCCTTTCCAGGCGAAATGAGGCCTATTTCCGATGAGGCGTCTGGAGACTAATGACACCTAACCTCTGGAACTTCGAAAGGGTCTTTCACACCCTTGCTGCAACTCAAGAATTTCACCGCCATACCCGTCTCCACTCGAGAGGAAGCACGATGGTCCCGCCCACATCCAGAGGAGCCCCGTTTCCCCCTCGTAGCTCGAGATGAGGGATCCTTTCCCTGCTTTCAACGGGAAAGAATTCCTGGCGTTCCCGTTGCATCTCAAGAGGAGGCACTCTCAACAGGAAAGGCAAGAGGAACTCCATGGTCGTACCACCATTCCAAGAGTCCCGCAGATGTCTCAGTCCATTCCAGAGGAACCTCTTTGCCCTGCACTGGCTCATCTTTCACGCCGAGAATCGACTCACACCACGGTGGCACGTGGGACAGCCCTGTGGGAAAGCCTCGAGGGAAAACCACAGATCCTTTGATCCACGAGACGGGAAGCGTGACATTGCTGCTACATCCTGGAAGGAAAGCGCACGTGCATGCCCCCACTCGAGACGAGGCCTGACTCCCCTGGGGAGACTCCAGACCTACCCAAAGATCCATGTCAGCCCCTGAGAGGAATCCTCGGTTCCGGCCCTGACTGGACAAAAGGATTTTGGCCCCGGTATCGATGGGAGAGGAATCCCGAGAGGCCCCCTAGCACCTCGCATGGGGACTGGCCTCTCCTGAGGCCACCAGGGCGTGTCCCTGAGGTCCCCGTCGTAACTCGAGAACACCTGCCACAACTCGAGAAAATCCAGGAAGTTCTCCATTCCAGGCGAGATGAGGCCTATTTCCGATGAGGTGTCTGGAGACTAATGACACCTAACCTCTGGAACTTCGAAAGGGTCTTTCACACCCTTGCTGCAACTCAAGAAGTTCACTGCCATACCCGTCTCAACTCGAGAGGAAGCACGATGGTCCCGCCCACATCCAGAGGAGCCCCGTTTCCCCCTCGGAGCTCGAGATGAGGGATCCTTTCGCTGCTTTCAACGGGAAAGAATTCCTGGCGTTCCCGTCGCATCTCAAGAGGAGGCACTCTCAACAGGAAAGGCGAGAGGAAATCCATGGTCGTACCACCATTCCAAGAGTCCCCCAGATGTCTCAGTCCATTCCAGAGGAACCTCTTTGCCCTGCACGGGCTCATCTTTCACGCCGAGGATCGACTCACACCACGGTGGCACGTGGGACAGCCCTGTGGGAAAGCCTCGAGGGAAAGCCTCGAGGGAAAACCACAGATCCTTTGATCCACGCGACGGGAAGCGTGACATTGCTGCTACAGCCTGGAACGAAAGCGCACGTGCATTCCCCCACTCGAGACGAGGCCTGACTCCCCTGGGGAGACTCCACAAGTACCTAAAGATCCATGTCAGCCCCTGAGAGGAATCCTCGGATCTGGCCCTGACTCCACACAAGGTTTTTGGCCCCGGTATCGACGGGAGAGGAATCCAGAGAAGCCCCCTAGCAACTCGCATGGGGACTGGCCTCTCCTGAGGCCACCAGGGCGGGTCCCTGAGGTACCCGTCGTAACTCGAGAACACCTGCCGCAACTCGAGAAAATCCAGGAAGTTCTCCCTTCCAGGCGAGATGAGGCCTATTTCCATTGAGGCGTCTGGAGACTAATGACACCTAACCTCTGGAACTTCGAAAGGGTCTTTCACACCCTTGCTGCAACTCAAGAAGTTCACCGCCATACCCGTCTCCACTCGAGAGGAAGCACGATGGTCCCGCCCACATCCAGAGGAGCCCCGTTTCGCCCTCGTAGCTCGAGATGAGGGTTCCTTTCCCTGCTTTCAACGGGAACGAATTCCAGGCGTTCCCGTCGCATCTCAAGAGGAGGCACTCTCAACAGGAAAGGCGAGAGGAGCTCCATGGTCGTACCACCATTCCAAGAGTCCCCCAGATGTCTCAGTCCATTCCAGAGGAACCTCTTTGCCCTGTACTGGCTCATCTTTCACGCCGAGGATCGACTCACACCTCGGTGGCACGTGGGACAGCCCTGTGGGAAAGCCTCGAGGGAAAGCATCGAGGGAAAGCCTCGAGGGAAAACCACAGATCCTTTGATCCACGCGACGGGAAGCATGACATTGCTGCTACAGCCTGGAAGGAAAGCGCACGTGCATGCCCCCACTCGAGACGAGGCCTGACTCTCCTGGGGAGACTCCAGAAGTACCCAAAGATCCATGTCAGCCCCTGAAAGGAATCCTCGGTTCCGGCCCTGACTCCACACAAGGTTTTTGGCCCCGGTATCGACGGGAGAGGAATCCCGAGAGGCCCCCTAGCAACTAGCATGGGGACTGGCCGTTCCTGAGGCCACCAGGGCGGGTCCCTGAGGTCCCCGTCGTAACTCGAGAACACCTGCCGCAACTCGAGAAAATCCAGGAAGTTCTCCCTTCCAGGCGAGATGAGGCCTATTTCCGATGAGGCGTCTGGAGACTAATGACACCTAACCTCTGGAACTTCGAAAGGGTCTTTCACACCCTTGCTGCAACTCAAGAAGTTCACCGCCATACCCGTCTCCACTCGAGAGGAAGCACGATGGTCCCGCCCACATCCAGAGGAGCCCCGTTTCCCCCTCGTAGCTCGAGATGAGGGATCCTTTCCCTGCTTTCAACAGGAAAGAATTCCCGGCGTTTCCGTCGCATCTCAAGAGGAGGCACTCTCAACAGGAAAGGCGAGAGGAGCTCCATGGTCGTACCACCATTCCAAGAGTCCCCCAGATGTCTCAGTCCATTCCAGAGGAACCTCTTTGCCCTGGACTGGCTCATCTTTCACGCCGAGGATCGACTCACACCACGGTGGCACGTGGGACAGCCCTGTGGAAAAGCCTCGAGGGAAAGCCTCGAGGGAAAACCACAGATCCTTTGATCCACGCGACGGGAAGCATGACATTGCTGCTACAGCCTGGAAGGAAAGCGCACGTGCATGCCCCCACTCGAGACGAGGCCTGACTCCCCTGGGGAGACTCCAGAAGTACCCAAAGATACATGTCAGCCCCTGAGAGGAATCCTCGGTTCCGGCCCTGACTCCACACAAGGTTTTTGGCCCCGGTATCGAAGGGAGAGGAATCCCGAGAGGCCCCCTAGCAACTAGCATGTGGACTGGCCGTTCCTGAGGCCACCAGGGCGGGTCCCTGAGGTCCCCGTCGTAACTCGAGAACACCTGCCGCAACTCGAGAAAATCCAGGAAGTTCTCCTTTCCAGGCGAAATGAGGCCTATTTCCGATGAGGCGTCTGGAGACTAATGACACCTAACCTCTGGAAATTCGAAAGGGTCTTTCACACCCTTGCTGCAACTCAAGAATTTCACCGCCATACCCGTCACAACTCGAGAGGAAGCACGATGGTCCCGCCCACATCCAGAGGAGCCCCGTTTCCCCCTCGTAGCTCGAGATGAGGGATCCTTTCCCTGATTTCAACGGGAAAGAATTCCTGGCGTTCCCGTTGCATCTCAAGAGGAGGCACTCTCAACAGGAAAGGCAAGAGGAACTCCATGGTCGTACCACCATTCCAAGAGTCCCCCAGATGTCTCAGTCCATTCCAGAGGAACCTCTTTGCCCTGCACTGGCTCATCTTTCACGCCGAGAATCGACTCACACCACGGTGGCACGTGGGACAGCCCTGTGGGAAAGCCTCGAGGGAAAACCACAGATCCTTTGATCCACGAGACGGGAAGCGTGACATTGCTGCTACAGCCTGGAAGGAAAGCGCACGTGCATGCCCCCACTCGAGACGAGGCCTGACTCCCCTGGGGAGACTCCAGACGTACCCAAAGATCCATGTCAGCCCCTGAGAGGAATCCTCGGTTCCGGCCCTGACTGGACACAAGGATTTTGGCCCCGGTATCGATGGGAGAGGAATCCCGAGAGGCCCCCTAGCACCTCGCATGGGGACTGGCCTCTCCTGAGGCCACCAGGGCGGGTCCCTGAGGTCCCCGTCGTAACTCGAGAACACCTGCCACAACTCGAGAAAATCCAGGAAGTTCTCCCTTCCAGGCGAGATGAGGCCTATTTCCGATGAGGTGTCTGGAGACTAATGACACCTAACCTCTGGAACTTCGAAAGGGTCTTTCACACCCTTGCTGCAACTCAAGAAGTTCACTGCCATACCTGTCTCCACTCGAGAGGAAGCACGATGGTCCCGCCCACATCCAGAGGAGCCCCGTTTCCCCCTCGGAGCTCGAGATGAGGGATCCTTTCGCTGCTTTCAACGGGAAAGAATTCCCGGCGTTCCCGTCGCATCTCAAGAGGAGGCACTCTCAACAGGAAAGGCGAGAGGAAATCCATGGTCGTACCACCATTCCAAGAGTCCCCCAGATGTCTCAGTCCATTCCAGAGGAATCTCTTTGCCCTGCACTGGCTCATCTTTCACGCCGAGGATCGACTCACACCACGGTGGCACGTGGGACAGCCATGTGGGAAAGCCTCGAGGGAAAGCCTCGAGGGAAAACCACAGATCCTTTGATCTACGCGACGGGAAGCGTGACATTGCTGCTACAGCCTGGATGGAAAGCGCACATGCATGCCCCCACTCGAGACGAGGCCTGACTCCCCTGGGGAGACTCCACAAGTACACAAGATCCATGTCAGACCCTGAGAGGAATCCTCGGTTCTGGCCCTGACTCCGCACAAGGTTTTTGGCCCCGGTATCGACGGGAGAGGAATCCCGAGAGGCCCCCTAGCACCTCACATGGGGACTGGCCTCTCCTGAGTCCACCAGGGCGGGTCCCTGAGGTCCGCGTC